>NC_092752.1:88074454-90988204 GCF_047496795.1 Chiloscyllium punctatum | reverse complement strand
GGGTTTCCATCTTTTCATGATAAAAGGGCTCCATTCAATATGTTATCCCATGGTATTGGCGGGAGCATCACCGATCGCACTAATAGGGATAGACTGCTCCAGCGAGCGGGAGAGATCAGAAACTGAGAATATTAGTCTGGACAGTTCCAACAGTGGATCAGAATCTGAGAACAAGAGACTGGAATGTTCCAACAATGGACAAGAGGTTATCCTATTATGTTTGGATTCTTTCCACATATTGGTGGCCGTTATCATCGTGGATCAGATATGCACTTTGCATCATTCAACGTTTTTATTATCCTATCCTGGCTATTGTTGGTGTCCCTGGTAAGTTTCACTGTCGATATTATTTGCATTAACCATGTGCGACTGTATTACTGTTCTTTTCATTTACTGTACTCTGTAAGTATTCACGCTCCAAACCACAACAAACAACAGTGAACTTGTTCATTCTTTCTCTCCTTCTTTAGTTCTGGCACTGGGCCTTGTTGGTTGACCTACTCACTTTCTGGTATGAACCAGGATTCATTGCATCACTGCCCTTGCTATTTAAATATTGAAAGCTTGGAAGTCACTGTCTTCTGTTCTGGATGCAAACTCCATTTCCGTCCTTTGACTCCATCTCATCCCTGGCCAATAACTGAGGCTGAATCAGATGAGTCACAACTACGATGATCGCTTTGGCCCCAAGCTGATTACTGACACTATATCCTGACCATTCCTAATTTTAACTATTGCCAACTGCAGATTATACTTCACTGGTTCATCCCATCTGCTGTGTGAACCTTCAGCTATGAAACACAGTCTTAATAAAGCCAATAATCCGCTGCTGCTTAACCAAATCTGAGTCGTTATTCCATGGCTTGTATCTAAAAGCAGACTAAAATCCCATCATTCCTGCACGGGATTGCTTTATATTGTTGTTGGGTCTGGCAAAGCCTTTACTTTAATATTCACAAGCACGTCGTCACCTCTGACTATGACACAGTCCTCAGTCTCCCTCTGTTAATGACACAAAGCCCTGTCAGTTGTTCACATTTAAGCTGATTTCCTCTCTGTCTATTCTCTCTTAAATAGTAATTTACAAATCTACTGCCACCAACACACACACACACACACACACACACACACACACACACACACACACACAATCTCTTGCCTTATATTTCGGCAGTGGAGATACAGAGCCATGCATTTGTGGGAGCCCATTTACTGTCACTCACTGCATGGGTTACAAATCTTCCCGTGCAAGGCATTTCTGTAGTGCAAATATAGTCGCAATATACTGGCAAAGGTTTGCAATGATCCCCATGCTGGGCAGGTAGAACAGTTTATAGAGTAGTCCACGAGCATGCTGTGCATAGCTCTCCATTCTGGCTGGTCCCTTGTCCCAGTTTATGGTGTCTAGGATGGTTCTGTGAGGCAGTTCTCAATTTGATGTAACTAACCATTTCATCTGATCTGGCAATAATTTTATTGAATGCTCTCATTCTTGTGATTGGACCCACCATTGTCTCACTTCTCCAGTAACTCCCACTCGCCTGTCTCCTTTCTAAAGCAGACCGTGCTGTATTTCTGGTAGTACAGAGTCTGTGCTCCTGTGATTGTATGGCTGTGGAAGGTCAATCATTGAGTAGCTTAAGGTAGGAATTGATGGGTTTTTGAAGATTATCTTCACAAAGTTGTTAATAGAGAACTTGTAATATTTTCTGGAAATTTGTCAATGGCAAAATTAAGAGAAACAGGTTGCAGATTTCTTACAGTCTGATGCCAGATAATTGAGGACCTTGAAATAGCAGGACTATGGAGCAAATACTTTAGTTATGCCTTCACAGAAGAAAACAAAACAAAAAAGAAAACTTCCTAGCAATACGAGGGAATTTCAGTCTTGCGAGAAAAAGGGAATAGAATGAAAATAGCAACTAAACAGTTTAGAGAAAGTATTGGACTGAAATTAATGGGCATAGACAAAGCCAACAGAGATTTATGATATGGGAATCATATTTGAGAAAGTGGTTTTTAGTAAAATTATGTAGGAGGTATCAATGCCATGCGAGTGGATTATCAGAAAGATTTTTGATAAAGCCACAAGCCTATTGTGCAAATTCGAATCCTATGGGACTGGGGCTAATATATGGTCATAGATTTAGAATGGGAGAGCTGGCAGGAAACAGTGAGTAGGAATAAAACAATGTTTTATTCTTATATGGAAGGCTTGGAGGATATTGTACGGATCGTGTCTTGGGCTCCAGCTATTCCCAATACACATCATATCTTTGGGTGAAGGGCGCAAATGCAATATTCCCAAATCTGCTGACAGCACAAAACAATGTCAGCCTGTGAGTGGATGAGGAGGATGTAAAAAAGTTCCAAGGTGATTGAGACAAATCGAGTGACTGGGCAAATACGTGGCAGATGGAGAGTAATGGGGAGATGAGATGTTGTGTACTTATTTGGGAACAATAGACTGGCAGCCTCCCATTTGAAAAATGAGTGTTTGAAAAATGGTGCACTACAAATGAAATTAAGCTGCATTTTTGTTTATTTCTGCGTAGTCCTCAGAGTCCATGTAGGGCAGTGAGTTCTGAAGCCAGAAGTCAATACTGGGAATGGCATTGGCACGCTGACAGTTGTATATAGGCCCAGCAAGTGGGGAACTGTAACTTTGAAAGGAAACTGGATCTCCCTGTACACCAGTCACTGAAAGCAATATTGCAGGTGCAGAAAGCAGGAAGGAAGATAAATGCAGTATTCACCTTCATTTCAGGGGATTTGAGTGCAGGAGTAAATGTATCTCACTGCAGCTGGTCAGGGCCTTGGTGAGACCCCATCTCGAACATTGTGCAGTATTGTGTGCAGTTTTGGTCTCTTTTCCTAACAGACGACCAACCTGACATTGAGGGAGAGCAGCAAAGGATGACCAGACTGATCTCTGGGATGACAGACTTCTTGTGGGAGCAGAGTTTGGGGTAACTGGACCTGTATTCAATGGGGTTTAGGAAAATGAGTGAAAATCACAGTGAAATATATAACAATCTGACAGGGCGAGACAGATTAGAAGCCGATCAGTAAATCGCCTGGCTGGAACGTCTAAAACAAGGGGCCACAATATTAGGTACAGAAAGGCCACTTTGCATTGAGATGAGAATAAATGCCTGCACTCAGAGAGTGGCGAACCAGGGGTACTCTCTCCCAGATCAGGCTGTGGAAATCAAGGGGCTGAATATAAATCAGGATTTCTGGAAACTAAAGGATAGGGAGAGAGTAGGAGTATGGTGTGAAGATAGAAGATCAGCTCTCATTCCAGGTTGTTCTCCAATAACACAATAACTGTGTTCCTGTACAACACTGTGTTGTAGAAAATCGTGCAATATTAATAATGGGGTCTATGGAAAAAAGAGGGTAAGTGGCGAACTCCCAAAAATATCAGTAAAAACCAAAAATTAAATTTGGTCTACCACACAATAGGAGAGTCTAAATAAATCTTTAAATTTCATGTTGTAATGGAACAATGCTGTAATTGTAACGCTTTCACACGACAGTCACTCACTGGTGCACTGTACCTTTCACCACAATCTTCACCAGAAAGCACGCGGGGGCTGACCAACCATGTGATACCGATGCCGAATTCCAGTTTTTACCCAAGATTCTCCCCACAGTTTGAAATAAAGGTCTTTCGAAATATAGACTACAATTCCCAGTTTCAGGCTCAGTTTCAAGGCCTGAAGAGCCAATTGCACTCCTGTTTTAGCTGAACACATTGATTGTACCTTTTGTAGATGGAGGGTTTCTGAGGCTGGGTTTGCTGTTCAGCTGGTGCCCGACAAGGAATCGCGTCACAGTAAACGTCAGTTCACTTTATAGAAAAATGTTCATGAATTGCATTGCAGCCGAATTGTATTTAATCAACACGTGTTATTGGTGAACTGCCTGTACATAGAATGGAGACGCAAAACTGGTGGGCTGAATGGACTACAGCAGTTCTCCTTTTATGGTTCACAATGTTTAAACATATTAAGGGATATGTATATTGTATGGGGAAAACTGCGTTGAGGAGATGTTCGGCCATTAGCGAGAATAGGGAAAGCTCAATGAGTTGTATGATGTATTCCTTTCCCGATGCTTCTGTACAGTGTGTGGGAAAGCTCTGTAAATGTTGTCACAAGCTCTCAGCTGTTGGGAAGGAGGTCTCTGCAGGGTCGACAGGATTGTGTTTCCCGTTCCCTTTTCTTCGAACGAGGCTGGTGCCGGGTGTTCTCTCTGGGTTTATCCTTTAAGACTTCGGAGCAGTTTGATACAATTGAGTGCCTTGCTTGGCCGTTTAAGAGACCATTGAAGAGTGTATCACATGTCTGTGTGTCTGGAGTCACTTTTAGGCCAGACCAGGAAAGCACAGGAGATTCACTTCCTGAAAGTACATTGGGGAAGGAGATCGACATCTATAATCGACATTGAACACAAGATCAATATTACTGACGCCAGATAATAGATCTCGATATTGTATTAATTGTTTTTAACTTGCACCAGTTTCCAGAGAATTATCCTGGTCAGGATTAGCAATCCAATAACAATTCCACAACAGCACCATCTCCACGTGGGGGCCTATCGGAAACCACACTGAACCGATTATTTCTGTGCTGTTTAACAGCTCTATCAAAAATAACCCCAACCAATTTGACTATCGTGATGGGACTGAGGTCGTGGCAATTGTTCTGATTGTAATTATTCCCTTCTTAGAGGATGGTAAATAGTTGAGTAATTACCCACATTGCCAGGGAGTTGTCAGAGTTGGAGCTGGAATGAAACAGCTTCCTCAGGTACACGGCTTGTTGTGTAGCAAAAGTCCTCAGTCCTTTTGCAGGAATGGTGTCAGGGCCAAATGCCTTTGTCATATCTACAGTGTCCAGCTGTTGCTTCATGTCACGTGCAGTGAATTGAATTGGTTAAGATGGGCATCTGTGCTTCTGAGGGTATCATATTGAGGGTGAGGTGGTTAATCGACACAACACTTCTGGCTGAGGATGGCGCAGATACTGCATCTTTTACACTGATGCACAGGGCTGTTCCATTATTTGGGATGGGGATATTTGTGGAGTCCTCTCCTCCAGTAAGTTGTTTAACGGTCCATCGACTTTTATGCATGGATTTGACAGGACGACAGAGCTTGTATCTGATTTGTTAGTCTTGGGATCATCTCTCTCTCTGTATCAGATGTTAGTCCTGCTGTTCATACTGTAACCAGTCAAGTGCGGTAGCTTTAATGGATTGTCATCAGGTTTAGGTGCATGTGATTCCTACCCGACCATGTTCACCCACACTCGTCACTGACCCATGAATCGGCTTGATTGTAATGGTAGATGGATGGACTATCCTGGGGGAAAGGTTACAGATTGTCATTGAAATCTAAAGCATCAGATGATAACCAAGTTTTCGCTGCAATATCTACAGATCATTTCTACTGTCCCCAAGTTCACACCGAGACCCATTCACCCATCAGCCCTGTTTTCAGTGACCTACTCTGGTTTCTGATGCGGAAATACTTCCATTTTCATTTTTTCATTCTGCTGGAAGTCTTTCCTTGGTGTCACGCCTCCAATTTGTCACATAAACAATATCCATTTAAGGTAATAATCTGAATCTTTTCCTTTCAGTAATGCCATCTTCTGTATTTGAAGTGAATGTGTTTCCTTCTGGGTTTTTTTCCTGACTATGAATCAGAGCTCTGCAGTATCAGTGATGCCAGCCTTATGCAGTTTCAGAGTTAAGGAACTTGTCACCATGCGTTACTGTTCAGTTCCCAGAGTACAACGCTCCATGTTGGACAGGATGTTTGGGCATCTTTGACAATATGTCGTTGGAAAGTGTTCAAAAATAGAAATTGCTGAAGAAATTGCGAAAGATGTTGAAGAATTTTCTGGACTGAATGCAGAGTTAAACTTGCAGGTCCAGTGAACCTTCTATAAAGGCTTTTTATTTTTATTTGCAGTATCCATAATTATTTATTTAATTGAAAAATTGTTCTGCACCTATTCATTTCTGGAGAAACTCAGCAGGTCTGTCAACATCTGCAGAGAAAGAGAAACCGAGTTAGAGTTTCCAGTCCAGTGTGACAATTTTTCAAAACTGAATACAATTGCAAAATGGTCTTTTAGTCCCTTGCCAGATGTAGAGGATGGGTGGCAGGGAAAAGTGGGTGTGGCAAAAGAAAAACAGGCTTTTAGCAGTGGTGAAAGGAAAGATTCTGTATAACGGGTCGAATTTAAGATGTGAATGGGGGAAAGGGGTTCTCTCTATTGAATGCAAGATAAAAAAGATACAACCACACAAAGCTATACGGAGGCCAGGAGGGAGAATGTTGACCATGTGGTATATACATCTGGCCACAGATATGTTTTCACTGTTGTGATCATCACCCCCTTTAGATAAAGGAATTCAAGTGCTTGAGTTCTTATTGGGACTAGGAAGCGTTTCATGCTGCCTTAGTATTGTAATATGGAGAAAAATAAATCACAGTTGACTTTTGTGCCGAGTGTTCATTACCTGTCATTTTTAATATTGATTAATTTTGCAGTGCTTATCTTTAAACGCTTGTTCTTGAAGCCAGAAATCAATACTTGAAGATTGTATCAGATGGAGTGTAGGATGTTATAAAATCATAAGAGGTATGGATAGTGTGAATAGCCAAGGTCTTTTCCAAAGGGTAGAGGAATCCAAACATAGAGGGAACAGGTTTAAGGTGAAAGAGCGTAGATTTAAAAGGGACTAAAGGGCAGTTTTTTTCCACAGAGGGCGGTGTGGGTATGGAATGAGCTTCCAGAGGTAGAGTGGGAGATGCAAGGACAGCTACAACATTTAAAACTCATTTGGACAAACATATGAATGGGAAACATTTAGAGGCATGTGGCCCTAATGAAAACAGATGGGGCTAGTATAATTTGGAAAACCTGGCAAGCATTGACATTTAGAAAAGCTTCATGCAGAGTCAGGGTGGGTTTGTGAAAAGGAAATGATATTTTGCCCTGTAAAATCACGCAAAGTATTTCTGGAGATGCCTGAAAATGTAACAAGCGGACTTGATAAAGGGGATCTGGTGGACACCAGGCTTTCCAGAGATTTTCCACAAGGTATTACAAAACAAAAGTTCTTACACGTGACAGAAGGTCCAGGACGTCGGATACTTTATTAACATGGGATGATGAATGTTTAACACAGAAATCGAAGTGTCAGGATTAACGGATCTTTATGGTAAAGGTTTATTGCCTGGAGTACCACAAATATCAGTCTGATGGCATCAGTTATTTGCAATCTATGCTGACAGCCTGAAGGAGGGAGCTGAGTGCAATACACATCCGAGTTTGAGGATGACACTGAGAATCAAAAGGCAGGCTGTTACTTAATGGAGAGGACTTCCAGAAAAGGAACAGTAAAGGCATTGGAGTCTTCCTGTGTATGAAACATAAAGTCAGCATGATGATGCAGCAAGGAACTCGGTTGGTTCATTAGGCGGTTTCCTGGGAAGAAAGGGTTGTGTTATTGAGAATCTCGAAGATGGTGAGGCGTTAATTCATTGGGGTTTAAATGAATGAGGAGTGATCCTGCTGAAAACTACAAGACACAGAAGGGGTTGGAGAAGGTAGATGTTGAGAAGTGTTTTTCCATTCTTGAGCAAAGTGTCGAACTCGAGGACATAGATACCGAATAAGGAACATCGATTTCAATCTGAGATGCAGAGTAATATCTTCTCTCTAAAGGTAGTGAGTGTCGGGAATTCCCTAACCCAGAGAGGTGTGGAGGGATACAAGGAGTCGGCAAGAGAGTGGAGTTGAGCCCTGGAGTAGATCAGCCATGTTCTTATGAAATGACAGGACTAGCTTGAGGGGCCGATTGACCTACTCCTGTTCCTATTTATTAATTTCACATGTTATGCTTTTGGAAAGTAACGTGTTATTTTGCTGGAAATCGTGTTGTACAATGTTGCATTCAGGGAGACCAGAGGATTTGTTGTTTTAACCCTGTGTGGGGTATTTGGCTATAATCCCAGCGTATCTGGGTCTGCAATATGACCCACATCTGGAGCAGAAGTTACAGAGAGGGGAAGCCTCGAAACAGGGACTGGGGGGTGGGGGTGGTGGTCACTTCCTGATCCAGCCTGGATTTTCCAAGTACATTTCCAAAACTACACCTAACCATCGGAGTGGCCTCGATCTGTCCCTGTTTAACATGTCCGAGGGCAGTTGTAGTATTTTTAGTTTGTGTAGTTTTTAAGCTCTATGAGACTTTGTTTATTAATGATCAGTAATTCGAGTTCTTCCTCTTTCCAGTTCAAATGTTGCTATAGTGTGTTCTGGGTAATGATGTGCTTAAATGGTGTACCTGGAGCATTAAGGTGAGCCATTGGCCAGAAAAGAGGAAAGATTTTCTTTCTAGTCTAAAAAAGAGAGGGTGGACGTTGTCCTATTGCAGGAGATGCACCTTGATGACAAGGAACATTTGACATTACAGCAGGTCGGGCTTGATCGGGTTTATTTCTCGTCTTTTAATATTACGAGGATGGGAGAAGCCATACTGGATAAAAATAATCTTCCATTTAACCTACTAGTTTGTATTTGACACTCACGGGAGGTTCATAATACCCAAAGGCTTGAACTATAGTAAAGAATATAGTACTGTGAATGTTTATTGCCCCCCACCCCACTCCCGGCGTACCCTCTTAAATTCTTGGTAGATGCATTTTCCAAATTCGGTTATCTTGCATCGTGGCACATTATTGTAGAAGTTTTCAAAAGTCTTATGGACTCCACGGTGGACAGAATGTCCAAAGATGCCCCAATACCCCCGTTATAATGTAAGCAATTAGTGGATATGCGTGCAGAAAGAGAGCTGGTGGATGTCTGATGGCAGATCCACATCACAAGTAGGGATTTTATTTTCTTCTTTAACCGGCATAAATGCCACATGAGGGTTGATATCTTCCCCATTCCTGCAACAATCTTAGATTCGGTGGCATCCTGCACAATTGGGAATGTTACCATTTCTGACCATGAAGCAGTATACTTATTGATTAAGATTAAGGGCAATATAATAGATTTGAGACACGAGCGAATGTATCCTTTTATTCTTAAGACTAGTTGGTTAATTGAGTAATTAGATTAGTTTACTTACAGTGCAGAAACAGGCCCTTCGGCCCAAAAAGCCCAAACCAACCCACCCCCTGACATTGACCCCTTCACCTAACACTGCTGGCAATTTACCTAACCTGCACATTTTTGCACTGTGGGAGGAAACCCCCGCAGACACAGGGAGAATGTGTAAACTCCACATAGGCAATCACCTGACACCGGAATTGAACCTAGGTCTCTGGCGCTGTGAAGCAGCAGTACTAACCATTGTACCACTGTGCTGACCACTGCAAAGAATTCAGATCTTTCTTAGCCATTAATTCAGATTTAACCAGTAACTCATCCACTCTATGGGAAATTGCTAAGGCTTATGCCAAGGGAATAATTATTCTTTATGATGTAGCAGAAGGGGAAGCAGGAACGCTGGTTTGAGGCAAAGCTGAGGGCAGCCGAGAGTGCATACTGTGATAGACCCTCAGTGGCGAAGCTGCAGAGGATCACAACGCTTTGGTCTACAGTGAATTCCAAGCTCACACAGGCAGCCAGGAAGGAACTTACTTTTGCAAAACAAAGGCTGTTTGAACATGGTGATAAGCCAGGCAGGTATTTATTCTATCTTGGCAGGAAAACGAGTGCCCCTCTTAAGCCATTACCTCAATTAGGGAAGGTATTGGGATCCTTACCTTCAATTCCAAAAAGATTAATGTCTCCTGTCCGAGATTTTTCACCGAATTATTTCAGACTGAACATTTTGAGGATAGATGGATTAAGATGGAGTCATTTTTCAAGAACCTGGGTCTTCCAGGTGTAACCCCTGAATAGGTGTTATATTAATGGACCATCGTCAGCATGGGAGGGTGTGAAGCAGCTTCAGAATGTAAAGGCGCACGTTCTTGACGGATTTCCTAGTGAATTTTATAAATAATTTATAAACCTAATGTCAGGGCTGATGTTTAACGTGTTCCATCACTCATACAGTCAGGACCCCTCCCTCCATCCTTAAGAGAGGCTCATATCTCTCTGATGATGAAGAAAGGAGACCCAGGAGGATTGTGCTTCTTACACGCTAATCTCACTTTTAAATGTTGATTTCAAAATCCTGTCTGAGACTCGTGATTTAGGCTGGAAACTGTGCTGGCTTTCATTGCCAAAGGGGACCAAACAGCCTTTATAAAGGGCCACAGATCTTCCTACAATGTGAAGAGGTTATTCAATATGATCCAAGAGTCTCAACAACAATCTGCCCAGGGATTATTGATCTCTTTAGATGAGAGAAGGCATTTGATTGGGTTGAGTGGCCGGATCTCTTCTGTACATTAGAACGGTTTTGTCTGTGCAAAGTTTTTATCAAGTGGGTGAGGGTCCTTTACCACGATCCTCTGGCTGCAGTTCTCATCAATGGTGTGGCCAACCAGTAATATTAATATTTCTCCAGGCAGCCGACAAGGCTGACACCTTTCACCATTCTTGTTTACGTTGAGGATTGAGCTACCGACGGAGGCCATCCGTAGGGATGCCAACATATCTGCCCCAGAAGTGGGACAGAAGTCACGAAAGATTACATTGTATGCAGATGAGGATCTTATGTTTTTTGTCAAATCCCGCAATTTCGGTAGTTCATGTGATGCAATGCATAAATTCACTTGTTGCCTTTCTTGTGATAAGATTAATTTTATAAAGTTGGAGGCCATGCTTATGGGAGGTCGTAGGGAAATACCTGATACTGAGGGCAAATCCTGGTTTCCTTTTAAGTGGTCACGGGGGTGGTTTCCCTATTTCAGTATATTCATTATATCTGTTTTTGATCATGTATTTAACGTGAACTATGTCCATGTGTTTAACAAAATTAAACAAGACCTTGAAAGACGGGAGGCACTTCCAATATCCTGGCTAGGTCGGATAGCTCTTATTAAAATGAATGTCCTTCCTCATTTCCTATACCTCGTGCGAATGCTTTCTTTGATGTTTCCCACACAGATATTTAGGAAACATAATGGCGAGTTTAGCTCTTTTATTTGGTACCATAAGCGATTCTTTATCAAGCTAACAAAATTGCAACTGCCCCACAGATTGTGGGGGGTAAATCTCCCTGACTTCAAGCAATCAATTAGGTTTTTTTATCATCCTATGTTAGTGCCTGGACTGCTGAGGACTCGGCATCAATGCGGCTAGACATTGATCCCTCTCAGACAAAGTGAACCCTTATTAGTCTGTTATTCTTAGATAAAATGACAACATTTATGTAGCATTGTCAAAAAGCATTGGATATTATCTCAGTTATTTCATCTTCAAATACTAGAGTGATATGCGCCTTAATCAGAACTATTGGTATTTAAACTGTTTCCATTTACATCTCTTCCTCGCAGTGACTTTCACATTTGCAGCACCCCTTGTCAAGGCACAGTGGAAATATGGAGCTGGAAATGGATGGGAGCTGCACATCCTATCAGTTCCAAAATTGGCTGCAAGTTTCCCCACACTGAGCTGCGATCTAACACAGTGTTACCGAACAATGCAACAGCCTTGGTTTAGATATGAATGAACCAGTGCGGACTGCACAGCTACCCATGCTGGACATTTAGCCCAGGATTATAGATCCAGCATTGGTGTGGGCTGCACGTAGTTTCACTCTGCACATAGCTGGGTTGCATTCAGCTGTACACTAGCCGGATCTACACAGTGCTCCATCCTGAATATGTAATGGACGGGCTGGTTATGTGATTTGGATTGCGAATGTGAGAGAACTAAACATCTGGCTGTGTCTTTATTTTGTGTTTTAATTCTTTTGATTGGACTCTTCAAATCGTGACTCATCTGGTAAGACCCATCCCTCTAGATGAGTCATGGTAACTGTTGTTACAGCATCTGAGTCTGCAACATGACCAACAAATGGAGCAGAGGCTGCAGAGAGGGGCAACGCTGTAAAATGGAATGAGAGAATCACCATCAGATCAGCCGTGGTCTTCGTGAATGGTGGGGCAGGATTGAAAGGACCACTGATGCAATGTATCATATATTTCCGTTTGTTCCAAGAAAACTCCCCTTCTCTCCCAGTGTCCCATACTGATGGGGACTGAGTCACCTCCTCCTGTTCCTGCGTAACAGGATCCTCGGGCCTCACTAGCCTCCAGAGTTCCCTGTGCCCCAGTTTTGAGCAGTTGAATAACTGGCTCCTGTTCCTGTGTCCAAGTCTCGAACAGTTGAGTGACTGTCTCCTGTCCCTGTGCCCCAGTTTCAAGCAGTTGAATGACTGCCTCCTGATCCCAAGTTTGTGAATGTAGATGTCCTCCTCCTGCTCCTGAGTAACAGGCTCCAATAGCTCTGTGCTCACTTGCTGCTCCTGTGGAATGGAGGTGAGGGACTGAATGGCCTCTTCACATCTTTACAGCTTTTCTTGACTAAAGGCCCTTCTCCTGTTTCTGTAAAACATCATCAAATTCTGAATGATGTATTTTTGTATTTGACTGTCAGTAATTGAGCAAACAAGCCGACTGGCAAAATCAGAAGCTGAATGGCCTCCTCCTGTTCCCGTGTTATACACTGAAGAGTCAATAGACTCCCAGAGATGTACAACACGGAAAAAGATCATTCTGTCTGGTCATCCATACCGCCAAATATCCTAAAGTAATCTAGTCCCCCTTGCCAGCAATTGGCCCATCTCCCTCTAAACCCTTCCCATGCATATATCCATCCAAATGCCTTTTAAATGGTGTAACTGTACCTGCCTCCACCACCTCTTTCGTCTGTGCAATCCATACACACAGCAGTCTCTGTGTGAAAATGTTGTCCCTCATGTCCCTTTTTAAATTTTTCTCCTCTCACCTTAAATCTTTGTCTTCTAATTTTGGACTCGTCTATCCTGGGAAAAGACATTGACTGTTTAACTTATCTATGCACCTCATGATTTTATAAACCCCTTTAAGGACCCCCCTCAGCCTCAACACTTGAAAATAGCCCCAGCCTATTCAAACTCTCCCTGTCACTCTGACCATCCAACATCTGCAACATTCTTTTAAATCTATTCTGCACCCTTTCAAGTTTGACAAAGCCTTTCTCACAACAGGGAGACCAGAATTAAAGGCAATATTACAAAAGTGGCCAAACCAATGTCCTGTACAGATTTAACATGTCATGCACATGCTTCAACTCAAAGCATGCACCAATAAAGGGAAGATCACCAAATGCCTTCATCACTGCGCTGTCTACCTGAGACAGCACTTTCAAAGAACGGAAAACCTACACCACGAGGCTAGCTTTGCTGCCTCACAGGGCAGCGACCTGGGTTTAATTCCATCCTTGAATGACTGGCTGTGTGGAGTTTGTACATTCTCCCCGTGTCTGCGTGAGTTTCCTCCGGGTGCTATGTTTTACTCTGACAGTATAAGAATATACAGATAAGGGTAGATTGGCCATGCTAAATTGCGCACCGTACCCAGAGATGTGTCGGGGAGGTGGGTTAGCCGTGGGAAATGCAGGCTCAGAGGGATAGGGCAGGTGTGTGTCCAGTGGGATACTGTTTAGAGGTTCGGTGTGGCCTCGATGGGCCGAAAAGCCTGTTTCCTAACTCTAGGGATTCGATAATTTCTATGGAGTTCTCCTTCACTGCCAGCTTTTGACAGGGCACTACCTGTAAGCCTTACCTTGATTTGTCTTGCCAAAATGCAACACCTCATATGTAACTAAAATATACTCTATCTGCCACTCCTTGGTTCACCTGAAAAGGTCCCATTATAGTCTGAGAGATCATTCTTCACTGTCGACAACACCACCAAATTTGGAATTATCTACAAACTTACTGACCATACTTCATAAACTCAAATGTAAATGATTTGTATCAGTGACAAAAGGCAGTGGACCCACTATTGATCTTTGCGGCAAGCCACTGGTCACAGGTCTCCAAGTTTAATGAACAAATGCCCACTGTCACGCCCTGTCTCCAATATTCAAGAAAATTTCGGATCTAAATGGCGAGTTCTCCCTGGATCCGAGGAAGTCTAACCTTGCTAACCAGTCTACCATGTGGAACAATTTGGTAATCTTACTGAATTCCATAAAGACAACATCCACTGGCCTGTCTTCATCAATCATCTTCATCACTTCCTCAAAAGATTACACCGAGTCAGTGAGACGTGATATCCAATGTACAAAGCCCCTCTTCAGTCCTTGTCTTTTCAAATGCATTTACATCCTTTGCAACAAAATCCCCTCCAACAATTTAGTCACCATTGACGTCAGGCTCAGCGATCTATGGTTACCTTTTTTTTTCCCCTTACTTTTTAAATAACGGCACTATGTTAGCAGCCCTCCAGTCTTTTGACACCTCACCTGTGGAAATCAATGATACAAATATATCAGCAAAATGCTGACCAATTTCTTTCCTAGCTTCTCACAAACATTTGAGATACAACTGATCAAGTCCCAGGGATTAGTTCACCTTTATGTGTTTTAAAATGTCAAACACCTCCTTGTAATATAGACACCTTTCAATGTATCACTATATATTTATTCATTCTCTCGCTCTTGTAACCTCCACCTCATTAAATACTGAGGAGACATTTTTGTGTCATATCCCTCCAATCTCGGGTGGTTCCACACATAGGTAGTCTTACTGATCTTTAAGGAGCCCTGTTATCCCCCTAGTTAATCTTTTACCATTAAAGGATTTGTAGAATTTCTTCAATGCCTCGTTAACCCTATTTCTAAAGCCACTTCATGTCCACATTTTTCTGACCCGAATTCCCCATTGACTATACACTTATTGCCCTTACACACCTCTCGGGATTCACTTGATCTCAGCTCTGTTTACCTGACATATGTCTCCTTCCTTACCTTGACCATAACATCAATATATCTAGCCATCCAGCACTCCCTGCACTCACCAGCCTTGCCCCACCCACTAATAGGAACACGTTGGCTCTGGACTCTCTGAAACCACATTTTGATGGCCTTGCATTTACCAACCATCCCTTTACCTGTGAATAGGGTATTCCAATCAGCCTTTCACAGGGCACGCCTAACATTTTCAAGATTGGCCTTGTTCAAAGTTAGAACTTTAATGTTGACATCAGGTATTTCCTATTCCACAACTAATTTAAAACTAATATTTATGCGTAACAGACTTGAAAGTTAAATCCACACTTCCTGCCCCACTATAACGGACTCGAAAGTCTGACTAGGCTCCTTCTGTCCCTCTGTAATAGACCCAAGAGGCTTAATGGTCTCCTCCAGTTCTTCTAAACACACTCGAGAGGCTGCATGGCCTCCTCCTGCCCCTGTGTAACAGATCCGAGACACAGTAATCCGTGGATTACGAGCAGCCGTTAAACTGTATCTGATGGAAGTCCAACCTTTCTCAGATACAGAAACACAAACAACACAATGTACTGCAGGTGCCCTCTCAGTTACACTTTATGCAGCTGCAGCAACACATCTCTTTGTTCTGAATGATTCTGTTGACAAAATGTGCCAATATTCCAGCTTTCCACCTTTTCAAGTAGCAACAGGCTAATATGGGCTGAATGGTCTTCTCTTCTCCCTTTGTAAGAGGCCCATTGGGAGAGAATTTCTTTGGCCTGTTCCTGAGCAGCAGTCCCAATGCTCTATCTGAAGTTTATGAAAGGATTTCATAACAGGGCATTAAAATCAGGAGTGGCCGCACACTGGTCAATAAGCACCGTATTTTGTGTTCAGGTATCTAGAAACTTGCCCACCCTCCCCTTTTTTATGCAGCCGATCTGTTATTTTATAACTGCCTCCTTTCATAAACAGAATGGAACATACAAAGACCCCTGCAGTGTTCTTTCATCCATTCCATCCAAAACCAGTATATGAAAAGTGATGTATTGTACTGGTTAACTGAGCCTATTTGTTCAGTGACTGCGATTAATGCCAATCTCCATGGATTCTAATTATCCCAGTGGAGGGTTTCCATCTTTTAATGATAAATGGGCTCCGTTCAATGTGTCATCCCATAACATGAGCGGAGCATCACCAACAGCACTGACAGGGATCAACAGATCCAGAGGGAAGGGGAGGGGAAATCAGAATCTGAGAACATGAGACTGGAATGTTCCAACAATGGATAAGAATTTGAGAACATTAGACTGAAATATTCCAACAATGGATCAGAATCTGAGAACATTAGACAGGAATATTCCAACAATAGACAGGAACTTAGCCGATTATGTTTGGTATCTTTCTGCATTTGATTGGATGTCATTATCATTGCGGATCTATTACGCTCTTCTCATTAGTCAATACTTTTATTATCCCTTCCTGGCTATCGTTGGTGTTCCTGGTGAGTGTCACTATCCAGATTTTGTTTTCTATAAACCAGTTATGACTGTATTATAGTTATTTCATATCGTCTACACTTCCTGCCACTATTATTGTTCCAATCCAATCCAATCTCTCAATCTAGATATTCACTCTACAGACCACTGCTAACTGCATCAATGAAGGTGTTCAATTACTGTCTCGCTCTCTGCTCTGGCAGTGTTACTCACGGATCTCTATGTTGAACTATTCAGTTTCAGGGGAGAATCATAATGCATCGGATCATTGCCTTTGCTGTTAAGAGCATAGAGGTCACAGTCGACTGTTCTGGTTACAAACTCCACTTCCTTCCACTGTTTCCATCCCATCGCTGGCCAATATCTGCAGCTGAAGCAGACAAGTCACAACTTTGAGATCCCTTTGACAATGAGCTGATTCTTGACACCATTCCCTGACATTTCTAACTTGAACTACTCACTACTCCAGAATATATCTCACTGGTTTATTCCATCTGCTGTTTGAACCTTGAGCTATGAAGTACAGGCTTAATGAAGCCAATAATCTGCTGCTGATGCTCCCGGCTTCAAACCTGCCGAAGCAAATCTGATTCGAACTCACACCAAACTCCCATCCATCTGTCATTTATGTGCATGCGGGTGTATATTGTTGTTGTGTCTGGCAATGCCTTTATTTTAACATTCTCAAATACTTTACCTCACTTGTCCATGAAATGTCCCTCGTTCTCTCTAGTGGTAAACAAAAAGCCTGCCAGCTGTTTTATTTAAAATTGTTTTCTCCATGTGCGTTCCTTCTCAAACAATGAGTTTCGCATTCAACCACACCTATCGCACACACTCTCTCAGTCTCTGATGAACACACAGAGAGAGCAAACCTTCCCATTATCGGCAGTTATCTGATGCGAGTATAGTTAGCATATGTTAGTAAAGTTTGCAATATTCTCCAGATAGTGCAGTTTACTGAGCAACACACTAGCATGGTGTGCACAGCTCTCCATGATGGGCTGTCATCTTGTCCCAGTTTATGATTTTTGTGGTGTTCTGTGAAACAGATTCAGGATTTGATGTAACAAACCACTCCAGCTGATCTGACAATGCCTGTATTCAATGTTCTCATTCTTGTAATTTTACTCACGAAGATCTCACTTCTGCAGTTAGTCCCACTGCCCTGTCTTTTTCCCCATATTTACACAACATCTTTTCAGTTAATTAACTGCCTGTTTCTGTCTTTAATGTGAATCTCTCTGTCCCTTTGTATCTTTCCCTGGCCTTGGGTTTTGTCTCCCTAGTGTATCGAGTGCTGGCATTGTGTAACTCAGAAATAATGAAATGGCGTATGTCAGGCTGTTGTTCACTTCCCGGTGTGTCCCATGTGATGGTTCATGGAGAGGTGTGTTTCAGAAGTTATGAGACACATCCTTGTAACTTGGTGTGTACCTGTGGCTGTCCCTCTTAGGTGACCATGCGATCAGTAACACGAGGAAGACCACTGAGTAAAGGACCAGGCATCTGAATTGCCTGACAATGCTGTCACTTTTTTAATAAAAGGTTATTTTCTCCTTATTTTTAGTAAGAGGTCTTAAAGGCCAAACCTCCTACTGAAAACGGCTCAAGTAAATAACTTACGGGGGTTTTAGGGTTTCTAATAAATAGTGGTAACCATGGCCAGCTCGCATAGACCAGGCTTTCTAGGTTTCTTTTCATTGTAGCAATAACAATCACCAGGTGCTTGGGGTCCCAGAACGGGTGTAAGTTTTAGTAAATTATCCCTAGCTGCTATTCTCTCTGGAAGCTCACATGATGCTCTTTCCTCCTGGATTGGAGAACTGTGTGCAAGAATGCATGTTTGAATGTTCCTTTTTGCCAACGGGTGTGTTTAGGTGATTGTAGTATATTGGAACAGTTCATTTGTAGAAGGTACTGTATCCATTATTCTGTTATGGTTTCCAATAGTTAAGTTATTCTAAATTCCTCTTCATTGTGAATGAATTTTGATTAGAGTGTTTAAATACATTGTGTTTTGCTTTATGGTGAGTGGTTTGACGAGTACCATCACATCTGGAGCACCCACGTCACATCTACCTTTAAAATAAGAAAAGGTTGGCATCCAAGCTACCCTGTTAAACTAGTTTGAGTCAGTCTGGTTGGTCTATAGTAAACTGGGGACTCTTGTCTGGTTCTATATCGATAATACCAAATTGGGTTTAGAATTACAATCCCTACAGTCCGCAAACAGGCCATTCGACCCAACAAGTCTACACTGACCCTCCGAGGAGTAACCTACCCAGACCCATTCCTCTACCCTATTATTACACATTTACCGCGATTAAGGCTCCTAACCCACACATCCCTGAAAACTACAAACAATTTAGCATGGCCAATTCACCTGAGATGCACACTTTTGGATTGTGGGAGGAAACTAGAGAATCCAGAATAAACTCATGCAGACATTGGAGAGTATGCACTGGGAGGCTGTTGCGTTCAAAGGTCCCGTATGGTAGTTGTTAGTGTCTTTGGTTCTGGATGTTGAATTCGGTTGGTTTAAACAGTGTGTTGAGTATAAAGACAATTTCAGTCACTAAGAGTTCTCTGGGTGTGGAAGAAGTAAAGTTAGGGGTAATGAAGGCAAAGCTGTAGAAATTGACAGACAAGCTGGAGTTGGGGCTGTGTTTGTCTGTGAGAAAATGAGAGATAATTACAGCTATAGCTCGGCAATTACATTTGGTGGAACCGCCATCAGAGTCTTTGGAAATGGCTAGAATTCAATTTCAAATGAGGCACCTTGAACATGAAAAGGTATTGAAACAGTTTGAATTATGATGAAAAGTAGAAATAAAAGAAAAGGAAATGAAGACGAAAGAGAGAAAAAAGAGAGAAGAAAAGCAGAGAGTTTCAACTTCAAAAGTTAGTAATTAGAGAGGAAAGTTGACATAGAAGGTGGAGATGAAGGCAGACAGTCGGCTGGATAAGGAGGATGGTGAGGATGAGCAACCCTATATAGCCAAAGGTCTGATGGGGATCTGTTTAAATACATCCCGGTATTATCTAAATTTGATGAGAATGATGGAGGGAGCCTTTTTCATATCATTTCAGAAAGTGGACAAACAAATGCAGTTGCCAGAGAACATATGGATTTCGTTGATTCAAACAAAGCTGATAGGCATTTGCATCCCTATCAGAGGAGGTATCTGCTGAGTATGAGGAGGTAAAGAAAGCCATTTGAAGTGCATATGAGCTTGTGCCAGAAGCTGACAGACAGTGTTTCAGGAATCTAAAATAGCATGCCTGGTTAAACGCACGTTGTGTTTGAAAGGATCAAACAAATTTTGAAAGGTGGGGAATGGTATTAAAACAGAGCAAACCTATGACCCTTAGAGAGATTCTTATTTTCGAGAAGTTCAACAATTTACTTCCTGCAGTCATGAGAACTCATGTGGAAGAGCAGAGAGTTACAATGGGAAGGTTCGAAGCTAAAATGGCTGATGATGATGATTGAGTTCAGAAATCAAAGTTTGGTTTCTGTGAGAGATTGAGAAGAATGTGTGAGGTTTTCTTAGAACATATCCCTGTGAGCGTAAGGTTTACTGGCATAGGCCAGGAGTAGCAGGTAAAGAGGTTATAGCATTAAGAGGTAAAGAAGGATGTAATTATTTTATGCTGAGACATGAGGAGCTATGTCATTCAGAAGGACTATCGGAGAGATGAGAAGTGCTCCATGATGTAACGTGTGTCAGAGTGTCCAGTGGAAACATCAACAGATTTATTCCACAATGGGGAAGGAGGCCTTGAGCTTGGTGTTGGTGTTACAACATTTCAGCATTTACATTGCAAATAACGTATCTGAGACAAATCGTTTTCACTGATCGTAACCCCTTAAAGTTTTTGGAGAAGTTTAGGGAGAAAAATACCAGTCTGTGTCGACTGAGCTTATTATTTCCGCCATTAAATATGAAATTATACATGTGACAGGGTTAGAAAACCTAAGTTTTGACACGTTGTGGAAACTTGAGTGAAGAAAGACAAAGGCATTCTGTGGCAGGAGTAAAATGACTGAAATCGAATCTCGTTGTGATCATTTGTATGCTCAGAGTCAATGTAATATATATGCATTGCAGTCAATAGACAATAGGTGCAGGAGTAGGCCATTCTGCCCTTCGAGCCTGCACCACCATTCAATATGATCATGGCTGATCATTCCTAATCAGTATCCTCTTCCTGCCTTATCTCCATAACCCTTGATTCCACCCTCTTTGAGAGCTCTATCCAATTCTTTCTTTAATGAATCCAGAGACTGGGCCTCCACTGCCCGCTGGGGCAGAGCATTCCACACAGCCACCACTCTCTGGGTGAAGACGTTTCTCCTCATCTCTGTCCTAAATGGTCTACCCCGTATTTTTAAGCTGTGTCCTCTGGTTCGGCACTCACTCATCAGCAGAAACATGTTTCCTGCTGCCAGAGTGTCCAATCCTTTCATAATCTTATATGTCTCAATCAAATCCCCTCTTCATCTTCTAAACTCAAGGGTATACAATCCCAGTCACTTCAGTCTTTCTTTGTTAGGTAATCCCGCCATTCCCGCCAGTTTACTCACAGAGGAAGATTAGGAGGTGTAAAATGAATGCCTTTTTGTATATTGATGGATCATTTTTTAAAGGTGGAGTTGTGAGTATACTATCACTGTAAAAAGGTTATTTTATC
This sequence comes from Chiloscyllium punctatum, assembly GCF_047496795.1. Lineage (NCBI taxonomy): Eukaryota > Metazoa > Chordata > Chondrichthyes > Orectolobiformes > Hemiscylliidae > Chiloscyllium > Chiloscyllium punctatum. The sequence continues at coordinate 90,967,095 of NC_092752.1, read as the reverse complement.
TTGGGATTTTCTTTTGAAGAGAGGTTATAAAGGCAGAGGTGCAGAACTGCTGTCTGAAAACAGTTTAAGTATATAATTGAGAAAGCCTTTAGGTTTTATTAAAACATTGGTAACAATGGAAGGGCAGCGGCCAGCTCTCCCAGACCAGGTTTTACTCGGTTTGCTTTTAGCTGCAGCATTCAGAAGATGTTGGGGATCCCGGAAAGGGTTGGAAGTTTCAATACATGATCCCCAGCTGCTTTTCTCTCTGAGATCTCTGTTGATGTTGATATCTCTTCGATCGGAAAACTGCATGTAAGTATCTGTATTTGAATATATCTTTGTGCCAAGCAGTGTATACCAAGAAGGTACGGTATCTATTGTTTGTGTAAGTGTTCAAACATATAAGCTATCTAAAAATGTTCTTTTCTTTAATTGTATTTTAACTAAAGCATTTGAATAGATTATATTTTGCTTAATGTCGAGTGGTTTGACCAGTCACAACATATCTGGAACGCAAACTTCACATCTATTTTTAAAATAAGGAAAGGTCTAAGCGACCATCTTAAAATATTTTGCAGGGATCTGGTCTGGTCCACAACACTTATAGATGAGGAGTTTCTGACTGACTCTTATTGAAAATGTAGCGGAGGGGTTGGGGATGGTTTGCTGGAGGTTGTGCTGTGAGCTGCCTGAGACATTCAGGGAGACATGAGGATTTGCTGACCCATCTTTGGGTGGAGCCTGGGGACTGTAGTTACAGCATCTGGGTCTGTAACGTGAGCAACAAATGGAGCAAAGGTTACAGAGTGGGGAAACTCTGAAAACACAGAGTTAGTGTATGTGTGGAAAGGGATCTGTTGGACCCACCCGAGTTTTCCATTAACAGCCTCGCAAGCTACACTTAATCCAGGATCAGAGTGTGAGGGGACACTGATTGAACAAGGAGCTGGTTACAGAGCAGTGTCACCTCCTTTAAAACGTCCTGCAGCTTCACCCCAGGGGAAAGGACGGTGCTGCCAGTGGCTGTTCGGGTCATAGTTTCATTCAGCTTCTATCATCTGGAACTTTCTAAACAGGACTGGGTGACATAGCCATCATCTCCCAGTATGTTGCCATCAATGTAACCATTCGGTGATGGAGGATATATATGGTTGATGAGGTGAATACATCGTTTCCCCCACAGCAGGGAGCTGCCGGGTGTATCCAGTATAATGGGATTCCCGATGCTGTACATGGCATCTGCAGAGTACCCATGTCAATGGGGAGAGGTAGAGGAACTGAAGGAGTTCGCTCTCTCTGTTAATGTTACCGTGTGTCCATGCACAGTACACTATGTTGGTGAATACCTCTGTCCTGACAGCAGCCACAGTTCCTTCATTCAGAAGCAGACAGCATTCCCATCGTCTTCGGGTCTCCATGTAGAAATGAATGAATGTATCTTGGATAAAGACCGTCCCCTTAATACATGTTTGAAAACAGCATCCCCATCACCAACCAAACACTTCAAAACATTCCATGTGTACGGAGAGCAATGGGGTCACTTGGAGTGTGAAGGAGCAGACGATCAGGGATGGAGCAAAACCGCCCATGTATGAACGGGTCTGAGTGAACCCCTCAGTACACAGTATCATTAATCCCTGTAATCCCTCTCCATTTCAGTAACATACTGCCTTCCATTATTCCTGTGAATGAAATGACAGATTATATCATGTTATATTGCAGCTGCCAAATTATTCTCCATTGCCCTTACCTCTCTGTACCTATCTGTAGACCCTCCACCCTCTCTTGATAATTTAATCTCTTGCTTATCACAGCAACAAGACCAAACTCGGTATCTCTATACCTGTTCCATCCTCCTGAAAGTTGATATAGATTGTAAAGAGTTGAGGACTCAGCACTGGTCACTGTGTGACTCCACTGGTGATGTTCATTCAAACTGATTTAGACTGATTTATCCAGAGCGCCTGCTTCCTGTTTGATACACAGTCCTCCCCCATTAATGTGTAACACAGTTGAAAAGCTAAATATGAACGAGGAGAATCAGTCAGGAAAACAACCTCTCGAATCTGCTCCGCCATGGAATACAATCATGGCTGATGTCATCGCGGCCTCTGTTCCACATCCCTGCTATCTCTCAATTGTCAAACTCTAGTCTCTTGTTGGAGATTGTGGCTGATGAAAAGAATATCCAGTCCACATCTACACTTCCAATTATATTTTGCATCTTACAGACCTCAATGAGCTCTCCTATCGTCCTTATAAAATCGAGAGTATAGGCCTGAACTGCTCAATTTCTCTTCATAAGACAAACACTTCAAATATGGAATCAATCTAATGAAGCTCTTCTGAATTGCCTCCAATGGAAATACCTCATTCTGCAGGACACCCAAACTGTACTCCAGTTGCAGCCTCACTAATGCCTTGCATAGTTACAGCAACCTTTCTACTCTATCCTTTTACAAATAAACGATAAAGTTATGCTTGCATTTCTCAGTATTTGAAGTACCCGCAAGCAAGTTTTCTGTGATATGCAAGCAGGCACCCAGATCCCTCTGCACTTAAGCACTTTAAAGTTTCTCTCCATTTGGATAATAATTTGCCTTTTTAGGAGGCTGGCCAACTTGAATAACCCCATATTTATCCACTTTAGTTTTCATTGCCAGATGTTTGCCCATTCACCCAACCTATTCATATAGTTTTTAAATCTCTTGCATCATCATTCCGAAGTAATTTCCCACCAATGTTAGTATCATCTGAAAATGTAGCTATTGTATTTTCTATCCCGTCAACCGAGTACTAACATCGGTCCCAAATGGTTGAGGCATGAGAACTAAAATCTATGGCACCCAACAAATTGCATTTTCCAATAGAAATTGATATATTTAGTTCATCTGACTGCATTTTGTTGGTTAACCAATCCTCCATCCAAGCCAATAAATTACTCCTAAACTCATGCTGTGTGATCTTACCACTCACTCTTTGGAGAAGCGACATATCCGATGCCTTCACGAAGACCAGGTATATTCCATCTCCAGGATTCCCACTATCCATCTTGTTTGTCATATCTTTAAATAACTCAAGAAAACACTTCAATCATGGTTTATCTTTTGTAAAACCATGTTGAGTCCGATGGATTGTGGTTTACGTTTGCAAATGTCCTCAACAATGGATTCTAATAATTTGCCTTAACTTACAATACTTTATTGTTACATTTTACTCCCTAATGTATTCAGTTATTATAAGTTCTTCCCTTTTGAAAACCTTTACGTTTTCTTTGAATTCCTGTTTGATGGGCAAAAGGTTTTAAGAGATGTGCTCCAATTGCTGCATAAGCGGTATGTGTTGCTGACTGGACTCATCATCCTGCTGGTGTACAAAATCAATGGGATGGAGCCTTTCTGGCGTTCCCATGTTGTCATCTCCAAGGCCAGAATGACCACCTCCTGTTGATGCGTTAGAGGGGTGGGGGATTATGGAATCTTCCCGTTACTGTGTAACATTTTGAGGGTCTGATGGGTCTTCTCATATTTCTCCAAAATCGGTGGAGATACTGAACTGTCACCTCATGTATCCCAGAGATGGGACCAAGGGAGTGATTGGTCTTCTCTTGTTCCCATACAACAGACACGTGTCTGAATTACCTCCTCCTTTCTCATGAAAAAAGTCTCAGATAGTTTTTATCCTAACACATTTCCCTTGCAACAGACTCGGTGGGTCTGAATGACCTCCTGTTATCCCAGTGTAACAATCTCCAGTCACTGTGTGACCACTTCCAGTTCCTATGTTACGGACTTGAGGAGGCTGAATGGACTGATCCTGTTGCTGTGTAACAGGATACTGGTGCAGGATGGCCTACTCTGGGTCCAGTGTTATAGATTCGAGGGGCTGATTGGCCTCCTCCTGTAAATATACATCAGGCTCGAGGGGCTGAACAATGTCGTCCTATTCTGGTGTAACAGGCTCGAAGGCCTGAATATCCTCCTGTTGTTCCTGTGTAACAGGCTGGAGAACGGAATGGATTCCCAACTATCTGTGTAATTCTCTTCAGTTGTTGACTCCTTCTTGTCATCTATGTTGAAATAAGATTATCCTTTATTTTTGTAAACTCCAATGGCTATTGGATAAACCTGATCATCCTTTCGTTATAAGCTAGCACCTTCATTGCCGGAATCAGCTGAGGGAACAATCTCTGAGCTGCTTCCAATATAACAACATCCTTTCTTCATTGAAGAGATTAAATCTGTACAGACTACTCCAGATGTGATCTCACTAAGATCCTGTACAGCAGCAGCAATGCTTTAACAGCCTGCTGTAAGGTTCCCACCCAGGTTAGAGCAGTCTCAGCTCTCTGGGGGAATACAGAGCAGTTATGAACGATCATTTTCCTTCTCTACTCCATCAGCATAACAGGAGATCTGGAGAAAATGTCACAATGATGCTTAAGATGATCATAAATGATGTGGCAAGATGATCTCTACCATTACTCTCCCCAAATCCCACATCGCTCAGATTCTCCAGAATCTAGTAAGGTGGAGTTCAAAAACAGCAAGGAGAAGGAAACATTGATGGGAGTTATATATCAAAGTGAAAGCTGCTATACAAATGCTGGACATGTTATAAAACGGGAAATGAGATATACACATTTGTGGGTACTGCAGTAATAACGTACTGTTTACATTATATCGAAACTGTGTTAACCCAACTGAATGCTAATGCTGGGAAAAATGGATTTCATGAGCATGTGTTAAATAGCTGGCATTAACATTTTGTCGAGCACTGAGCTAGAGATCAGGTTATTTAGAAATTGGTGTTGGTTGATCAAAAGAACTAATTGAAAACTTTGCTGTAAAGGACCTTTTGGGAACAGTGACCACAATGCATTTGGTTTTCTTTCATGCTGTTTGAGTACACGGTAGTTTTTGTTTTATTTGAAGTAACTGTCATAAATCTGAATCATGCAAGCCCTGAAGGTGTGAGGAGAAATTGGGGACTACAGATGCTGGAAGATCAGAGTCGAAGAATGTGGTGCTGGAAAAGCACAGTCAGGCAGCGTACTAGGAGCAGGAGAATTGACGTTTTGGGCATAAGCCCTTCATTAGGAATGAGGCTTATGATGAAGGGGGCTGAGAGATAAATAAGAAGGCGGTGTGGCAGGAGGGAGGTAGCTAGGAATGCGATAGGTAGATGAAGGTGGGGTTGAAAGTGAAAGGTGATGAAGGGAGACAGAACGCCTCATCTACTACATACATTAAAGCCAGTGTGGTCTTCTCTACATTGGTAAGGCAGGTGGTTCATTTCAGAGAACATATCTGGGATAGCCACATTGACCAACTCCACCGCCTTGTGGCTGAACACTTTAACTCTCCTTTCCACTCTGCCAAGGACGTGAAAGTCCTGGGCCTCCTCCATCGCTAAACCCTAACCACCCGAAGCATGGATGAAGAAAGGTTCCTCTTCTACCGTGGGACCCTCCAACCACAGGGGATTAATGTAGGTTTCACCCGTTTCCCCATTTACCCTAACTCCACCTTATCCCAGTCCAATCTTCCAACTCAGCATCCTCCCTCCTTTTGAACGTTCCTATGTGTTCATCTTCCTTCCGATCAATCTGGTCCACCCGCCTCTCTGACCTAACCCTTTCAGCCTCACTTTCAACTATCTATTAGATCACAGGAATTAGCTTAGAAAAATGCCAAGTGCCGTAGTAAGCCAGTGGATTTGGAGAAATATAGGACCCAGCAACGGATGACCAAGAAAAGAAAATTAAAAAGCGAAAAAGCATACAAACAAAAGAAAAACATAAAGACTGCAAAAAAAAAGTACATCAGTGTATGAAACAAAAATAAAAACAAGGTCAAATATGGAACAGTGGGTGTGCGGACAGAATAATTTATTGAAGACAACAGAGAAATCACAGGGGAAAGAAACAGTTTCTTTGTGTCTATCTTCAAGGCAGAATATCCAGAAATTCTCCCAGAAATACCAAGTGACCATGGGACTTGCGTAAGTAAAGTCTACGATCATTCTTATCAGTGTTGAGGTCATGTTTTAAAAGAAAGCTGGACTGAGTATTTATAAATCTGACAGATCAGATGTACTTCATACAAAAATTTCAGAGGAAGCAGCAATTGACGTATTGATTGCATCGCAGATTATCACGTTGTTTTCCAATACATTCCCGAAAGATATTTAGCCAATCTGGATAAGGCAAAGGTTACAAATATTATCCAACAGTTTAGGAAAGGATGAAGATGGAGAGTGGTGAAGTACAGATCAGTAACTTGTCATCCGCGGTCGGGTGTCTGTTGGGCTCGATTATAAAGAACGTGTTACTGGATATATAGAAGGTAATGGGAAAACTGGGGAGGATGATAATGCATCGATGAAACGAAAACCATAAGTGGCAAACATTTTCTGGAATGGTTTGAAGATGATTCTTGTGGACGTAGGCAATGAGGAGCTGATGGATAACGTACAGTTGGATATTCAAGAGGATCTTTTTTTTAAGAACTCTCCCACTAAAATCATAAGAAAAGTTAAAGTAAAAGGAATTGGGAGGAATTGGGTGGCACAGTGGCATAGTGGTTAGCACTGCTACCTCACAGCGCCAGAGACACGGATTCAACTCCCGCCTCAGGTGACTGACTGTGTGGAGTTTGTACATTCTCCCCGTGTCTGTGTGGGTTTCCTCCGGGTGCTCCGGTTTCCTCCCACAGTCCAAAATGTGCAGGTCAGGTGAATTGGCCATGCTAAATTGCCCGTAGTGTTAGGTATGGGGTAAATGTAGGGGTATGGGTGCGTTGCGCTTCGGCGGGTCGGTGTGGACTTGTTGGGCCGAAGGGCCTGTTTCCACACTGTAACGCAGTGTAATCTAAACACAAGCAAATAGGAAACGAAAAATTAGGTTTACATTCATGTGAATGTAATTTAAATATAGAAGATGCCATGCGCCAGCTGCACAGATTGTTGCTGAGACTAAACTGAGAGTATTGTGTACCGTTTGGAGTCCCAATCTAAGATAGAATATACTACAGACGAACTGCAAAAGGTATTCTCCAGATTAATCCCTAAAATGGTAAGATTGTCTGATGTGAAAACTCAGCCTGTGATCTCGAGTTTCAAAAAATGAGAGGTGATTTTAGTGAAACTTAGAAACATAGAGGGGAGAGAACAACCGAGGGACATGAAGAAGTGCAAGCAGGAGAGATGAGGGAGAATCCCATGATATCCTACACGGACAAGTCGAACAGAATAATCAGCAACAGTTAGTGTCCTTTGAAACCAAAGGGGCAATCTGTGTGTCAACCCGGAGAACATTGATAGATTGTTACATGTAAACATCACAGCTGTTTTACTTGGGAGAAGGAGGATGCAGGTATAGAATTCGAGAAGATGGACTGGAAAGCTCTTGGAGGTTTGAGGCTTTGTCTGGTATAAAATTGGACCAGTCTGCAGGTCTGGATAATGTTGGAGTCAAGGGAGGAAAGACGCTGATTGGAAATTTTAATTAGAATCTGACAATAGGGGAGGTGCCAGAGGACTGGAGAACAGCAATTATGATTGCACTTCACAGTAAGGGTGGTAGAGATAGACCAGGAAACTCTAGACGAGCGAGTATTAAATCACTGTTCGGGAAACTACTGGAGAAAATAGAGAAGGAGAAAATTGAACTCCAATCAGAATGGCAAGGCTTGATCAGGGATAATCATCATGACTTTATCAGAGTGAAGTCACACTAATGGAGTTGATTCAATTAGTTGGAGGAGGTCGCTAATTTAGTTTTGATGCAATGCCTTTGACAAAGTTCCGCATGGGAAACTGAAAAAAATAAAGTAAAATCTCACAGTATCAAGCATAACTTGAAAAGTTACAGCGAAAATTGTCTTAGTGTCATGAGGCAGAGAATGGTGGGAGAAGGCTGTTTGTGTGATTGGAGACCGGTGTCCCCTGGTGTACCACAGGGATCAGTGTTGTGTCCCTTATTGTTTGTAGCATTCATAAATGGTATCGATATGAATCTGGAGGGGGAGTGGGTGGAGGGGTGGGAGTTGTGATAAGCAAGTTTGTGTTTGACACAAAGATTGGCCGGGTGGTTGTTAGTGAGGAGGAAGTTCTGATTTTGCAGGAAAATGCAAGTGGAATGATCAGATTGGCAGATCAATGGCAGATGGAATGTGATCCTGATAAATATGAGGTGATGTACTTTGGAAGGAGGAACCAGGCATGGGGTGTACACAATGATTGGCAGCACACTTGGAAGCTCAGAGGGTGTTTCTCCACACATCCCTGAAAGTGACTGAACAGGGTAATGGACTAGTTAAGAATTGAACCTTGGGTGTCGCGTTTATTAATCAGGGAGTAGATTATAAGTGTTATACAGGGCTTGGTTTAGTCCATGATGGAGTACTGTATGTCGTTCTGGGAGCCTCATTACAGGAAGGATGTGATTGTACTGGAGGGGGTTGCAGAGGAGATTCACCAGGATGTTCCCTGGGATGGAGCATATCAGCTATGGAGAGAGGCTGGATAAGCTCGGGTTGTTTACTTTGGACGGAGAGGCTGAGGGGGATGTGATTCAGAAGGATAAATTAACAAGGGGCATCGACAGGGTGGACAGACAGCATCTGTTCCTTTTAGACAGAGGGTCAAGAACAAGGGAGCACACTTTTAAAGTGAAGGGTTTGTGGTTCAGAGAGGAGTTAAAGATGACTTTTTCTTCACCCAGAGGGTGTTGGGGTCTGGAAAGTACTTTCTGAGAGGGGAGTTATCAAGGTTAACCTCTCAACTGTTAAAGGTACTTGGGCAAGCACTTGGAAGTGCCATAACATTCCAGGCTATGAACCTTTTGTCGGAAAGTGGGACTAATATAGATCGTGCTGTATTTCTGTTGGCACAGAGACTATGCTCCTGTGAGTGTATGATGTGGAAGGTGAAGGATTGAGCAGCTTAACACAAGAATTGATGGGTTTCTGAAGATAATGTTCACAAAGGTTATAAGAGTGAACTGTTATAGCTTGTCAAATTATGTCAATGTGAGAAGTATGAAAAAAAGTGCAGGTTTTTTCCAGTTTGAAACCAGAGAATGGAGAATGGGAAATAGGGAAATGGCAAAACTATGAATCCACTACTTCAGTTCTGTCTTCACAGAACTTTCTGACAATACCAGGAAAACTAAGTCTGGCGTGGAAAACGAAATAGAACATGGAACATAGAACATAGTAAGTAAGTCGTTTGGAAAAAATTATTGGGACTGAAAATAATGGTCATAGACCACACTAACACAGGTTTATGAAATGGGAATTATGTTTGAGAAACAGACTGGGAGACAAATGAAAGAGAAGCAATGGATGTAAAACATGTGAATTTTCAGAAAGATTTTGGTAAAGCTCCAAGCCTAGTTTGCAAAATCAAATCTTCGTGGATTGGGGTGAATATATGGCCATGCTTCTAGAATGGGACAGCTGGCAGGAAACAGTGAATAGAAATAAACAGACACGTGGAGCAACAGCCTGACATTGTATTTAAGGTCTGATTCTGTGAGTATCACTATATCCCTGACACCCCATCACCTTTCCCGGATATCTCCTCTCTCACCAGCAGGACAGACAAAGCAGAAGTGGTGGCACCGTGGGATACAGTTTGAAGGGAATTGTGCTGGGAGTCCTCAACAGTGACTCTGTATCCCATGAACTCTCATGGCGTGAGTTTACACATGGGAAAGGAAACCTCCTGCTGATTACCATGTACCAGCCTCTCCCAACTGATGAGTCAGTACTCCTCCAAGCTGACCAACACTTGGAGGAAGCACTGAGGGTGGCAAAGGCACAAAATGTACTCTGGGTTAGGGATGTCAATGTCCACAAAAAGAGTGGTTCAGCAGCAGCATTACTGATTGAGCTGGTTGGGTCCGATGGATATAACTTCTCGACTCGGTCTGTGGCAGGTGATGAAGGAACCCACAAGAGGGAAAAGCCATATTTGACCACAGCCTTACTAATCTGCCAGCTGCAGAAATATCTGTCCATGACAGTGTCGGGTAAGAGTGACCACTGCATAGTCATTGTGGAGATAAAGTCACACTTGCATATTGAGAATAACCTCCACCATTTTAGTTGGCAATGTCACCATGCTAAATAGGACAGACTTTGAACAGATCTAGCAGCTCAAGTCTGGGCTGCGATAATATGTTGTGGGTCATCAATAGCAGCAGAATTGTACTCCCACACAACCTCATGGCCTGGCATATCCCCCTCACAACAATTACCATCAAGACAGTGGATCAACCTTGATTCAATGGAGTGTGCAGGAGGGCAGGAGCAGCACTGGGAATACCTGAAAATGAGGTGTCTGCCTGATGAAGTCACCAACCATGACTACCTGCGTGCCAAACAGCATAAGCAGTTCGTCATAGACAGAGCTAAGTGATCCCACAAGCAACGGTGCATATCTCAGCTCTGCAGTCCTTCTACTTCTAGTAGAGAATAGTTATGGACAATTAAACGAGTCATCGGAGGAGGACATTCCACAAGTATCCCCATCCTTAATGATGGAAGAGCCTAGCACTTCAGTGCAAAAGATAACGTTCATGCATTCGCAACAATCTTCAGTCAGAAATGCTGAGTGGATGATCCATCTCGGCCTCCTCCAGTGGCCCTCAACAATTCAGTTACCAGTCATCAGCCAATTCGATTCACTCCACGCGATATCCAGATTCAGTTGGAGACACTGGATACCTCAGAGTGTGCATATCCTGACAACATTCTGGCTATAGTAATGAAAAGTTGTTCTCCAGACCTTGTCACTGCCCTCACCAAGCTGTTCCAATACCGTTAAAACAACATTTCCCCGATTACATGGAAAATTACCCCAGGTATCTCCTGTATATAAAAAGCAGACCAAATCCAATCCGGCCAATTACCACCCCATCAGTCTACTCTCGATCATCAGTAAAGTGGTGGAAGGTCTCAGTGCTTTTAAGCAGCACCTGCTCAGCAATACCCCGATCAATGACTCCCAGTTTCGGCTCCACCAGGGCCAATCAGCTCCTGACCTCATTACCGTGGTTTAAACATGGACAAAAGAGCTGAATTCCAGAGGTGGGGTGAGAGTGATAGCCCTTTAAAACAAGGCTGCCTTCGACCAAGTGTGGCATCAAGGGGCCTTAGCAAAACTGGAATCAATGGGTATCAGGGGCAAACACCGCGCTGGTTAGAATCATACCTGACACGGAGGAAGATGATCATGGTTGATAAAGGCCAGTCAACTCAGCACCAGGATAAATCTGTAGGAGTCCCTCGGGCAGTGGCCTAGGCCCGAACATCTTCAGGGCTGCTTCATCAATGACCTTCCCTCCATTTTAAGGTCAGAAGTGGAGATGTTTGCCAATGATTTCACCATCTTCTGCAACATTTGTGGCTCCTCAGATACTGAAGCAGTCCATATTCAAATACAACAAGACCTGGACAGTATCCAGGCTGACAAGTGGCAAGTAATAGTCACGTCACACAAATGCCAGACCGTGAAAATCACCACTAAAATACAATCTAACCTGCCCCTTGGCATTCAATGGTGTTACTGTCACTGAATCCACAGTGGACTGCAGCGGTTCAACAAGGCAGCTCACCACCATCTTCTCAAGGGGCAACCAGGGACAGGCAACAAATGCTGGCCCAGCCAGTCACACCCAGATTCACAAAATAAATATTATTTAAATAAAATAACAGAGGAAGGTTTCTGGGATATCACAGAGATCGGTGCTCAGGTCCCAGTTGTTCACAATACCCATTAATCATTTGATTGCAGGAATCAAATACAATATATCCCAACCTGCTGATAGAACTAAAGGATGTTGGATTGCGAGTGGGTGAGGAGGTTGTAAAAAAGCTTCAAGGTGACTAAGACAAGTGGAGTGAATGGGCAAATACGTGGCAGATGGAGAGAAAGGTGAGTTGAGGTGACAGTGTGCCCTTTGGAGGGAACAAGAGATTGGCAGGTTTTCGTTTGAACGGGATTGTTTGAAACATGTTGATCTGAAAAGCGACGTATGGGCCTTTTTGTTGGTTCCTTCTGCGCGGCCCTCCGAGGTCCCTGCAGCACAGTGAGGTCTGAACCCACAAGGCAATACTGGGAATGGCATTCACACGCTACCCAGTGTACATAGACCTACCAAGTCGGGAGCTGTAACATTGCAAAGGATCTGGATCTCCCTGTAGACCAGTCACTGAAAGCAATATTGCAGGAGCAGAATGCAGTTAGGAAGATCAACTGACCTTCATTTCAGGGGGATTTGAGTCCAGGGGTAAGCGTGTCTTACTGCAGCTGTAGAGGGCTTTGGTGAGACCCTATCTCAAACACTGTGCAGTATTCTGTGCATATTTGGTCTCAGTACATAATAAAGGACAAACCTGACATTGAGGGAGAGCAGTGAAGGATGACCAGACCGATCTTTGTGATGACAGGCTTGTTGTGGGAGCAGAGTTTGGGGCGACTGAGCCTGTTTTCCATGGGGTTTAGGAAAATGGGTGGAGATCTCAATGAGATATATAAAGCTCTGACAGGGTGAGACGGATTGGAAGCAGGGATGATAATTCCCCTGGCTGTGGTGTCTCAAACAAGGGTCCATAGTATTAGGTACAGACAGACCATTCTGCAATGAGATGACAATAAATGTCTCCACTCAGCCACTGGTGAACCTGGGGAATGCGCTCGAACCTGGAAGCCAAGACACTGAATATAAATAAGGATTTAGAGACAGTAAAGGAATGGTGGGAGAGAAGGAGATCGATATGGAAATAAAGGGCCAGGTATCATTATATTGAATTGGGTAGCAAAATCGACAGACCAAATGGACTACTGCACTTCCTATTTTATAGCTTCCCAAGGTTAATCACAAGCTCTCAGATGTTCGGCAGGAGGTCTCTGCAGGGTCAACAGGACTGTGTTTCTCATTCTCTTTTTCCGATACCGAGGCTGGGGCCTGGTGTCCTGTCTGGTTTAATCCTTTAGACCCCTGAACAGTTTGATACAATAGAATGTCTTGTTTGGCGGATTCTGAGACCATTGCAAAGTTTATCACATGTCTCTGTGTCTGCAGTCACGTTTAGGCCAGACCAGGAAAGCACGGGAGATTCACTTCCTGAAAGGACATTTGTGAAGCAAATTGGTGTGTACAATCGACATTGGCTTGAAGGTCACTATTTACGGACACCAGATTTTGCATCTTAATATTTTGTCAATTGTGTTTAACTTACACCAGCTGCCAGAGCATTAGCCTGGTCTGGATTAGTAATCCAGTGACCTTTCCACAGCAGCACCATATCTACATGGGGACCTATCAGAAAACATACTGAGCAGGTTATTTCTGTGCTGCTTGATAACTCTGTCAAAAAGAACTCCCACCAATTTGACTGTCGAGGTGGGTCTGAGGGGGAGGTAACTGGCCAGATTGTAATTATAATCCTCTTAGGAACTGGTCATAGTTGAGTAATTCTCCACATTACCAGGGAGATGTCAGAGTTGGATCTGGAATGAAAGAGCTTCCCCAGGGACACGGCTTGTTGTGCAGCACAAGTCTTCAGTCCTATTGCAGGAATGGTTTCAGGGGCCATTGCCTTTTTTGTACGTACTGTGTTCAGCTGTTTCTTCATGTCACGAACATCAAATTGAATTGGTTGAAGACGGGCATCTGTGATTCTATGGCTATCATGGCGAGGGTGAGGTGGATCATCAACTCAACACTTCTGGCTGAGGGTGGTGAAGATACCACGTCCTGGTCATTTACACTGATGTACAGGACTGTTCAATTATTTAGGATGGGGATATTTGTGGAGCCCTTTCTTCCGTCATTTGTTGAATCATTCATCACCATTTATGTCAGAATGTGACAGGATTGCGGAGCTTCGATCAGGTCTGTTGGTCAAGTGTGGTAGCGTTAATGGGTTAGCATCAGGTTTAGGTTCACGTGGTTCTGACCCAGTCATGTTCACCCACAGTCATTACTGAAACATAGATCATATTGATTGTAATGGCAGACTGAGGAAATTATTCGAGGCTAAAAGTTACAGGTTGTGGTTGAATGCTGTTTTGCTTCTCCTGCTGCTGTAGTCTACAGCACTACATAAATACGCAGTTTTGAGCTGCAGTATCTGCAATGCAATTCTGCTGTCTGTCCCTTAGTTCACATTGAGACCAATTCACCCATCAGTCATGTACTCAGTGACCTACTCTCGTTTCTGGTGTGGTAACACTTCCATTTTCATACTTTCATTCTCCTGAGCGTCTCTCCCCGGATCAGGCTTTCAATCTGACACATTCTGCAAAACCAAGTAACTGATTTTAGTTCAATTGTTTAATTCACCTCAATTTTTTTCCTTGAGTAATATCATCTTCTGTGTTTAAAGTGAATGTTTTTCCTCTGTTTCTCTCCCTGACCATGATTAAGAGCTCTGCAGTGTCAGTGATGCCAGCTTTATGTAGTTTCCGAGCCAATGAATTCTCTGGATTCCCAATCATCTTCACCATATTGTATGTTTCCTCTTTTCGTTTGATGCCTTATCACTCATGGCTGCCTTGTCCTCCCATGAGTATGTTTCATCTCCTTTGGGAGAATTTCTGATATCCTCCGAAATATCCCTAGAAATTCCTGCTTTTTCTGCTCCATGGTCTGCCCTGCTCAGCTCCCTTTCCAATTAACTCTGGCCAGCTCCTCCTGAATGTCTTTGCCGTTACATTGCTCAATTATAATCACATTACATCTAGAAGAGAGCAATAGACATAAACCGAAAGAAGGAGCTTTGAGAGAAGGGACGCAAAGAATAATTGGTAAATTTCTTAACTAGATACAAAGAGAGAAAGAGCGCGACAACATAGATGAGGAAATGTGAAAAATGAGAAAACTAGATCATTGAAAGAATTAGATGTACATCCCTCAATGTTTTGCCAATTCCTGTGTGCTGTGGTCCTTTGTATAGTGCATGGACAACAGAGTAATGTGTTCAAATGCTGGCTCTGATGCCAGACTTTTTATCTCCAATAATATGACAGACACTAGCTTTGAAAAGAACCCAACAGGCCAATATATTGAATTCTGATAGAAAGGGGATTAACTGAAATAATTTGGGACACCAGAAGCAAGAATTTATAACACACATCCTGATAAGAAGGAGAGATTAGAGTAGAGAATTCTAGAAAAGAAGGGAACGTTGAGAGAAGGGGAAACATATCACTTTAGATGAGGATCCAATAATGTTTTATAAATTTTATACATGATATGCATCACTTTTCGTGTGTCTCCGTTTTTCATTTAGAATGTGTTGTGCACATATGAAAAATGTTACATATCTGCACACACATATTCATTAAGCAGTGTATATAACATCATTTTCCGGCATTGAAATGGTCCTATTGTCATGTTACCAGGATACACGAACACCAGCTGGCCACCAAAAGACATGACCCATTATCACTATGTTCCATAAATACAGACAAAGAATGGCACCACTTTGATTGGGACAATGCACACACACATACTAAGACACGCAAGGATGATCTTAGAGGAATGGCAGTCTGAACAGAAGTCCATCAATAAACGCATCAATTTAGATCCTGTCTACCTTCTCTTGTAAACAAAAGAACTGGAAATGACATCACCCATCTTAAGAATCCATGACCTATAAATAGAGAGGCGCGACATACCACCAGCACTTCAGCAGAGACTCAGAGACTCTCACTGATGATGATACCTTGTCAAAGTATCGAATCATCAGAAAACAAACCTTCAAGCACAGCGAGCTAATTTGCATATACAAAAACTGTTAT
Source organism: Chiloscyllium punctatum (assembly GCF_047496795.1). Taxonomy (NCBI): domain Eukaryota; kingdom Metazoa; phylum Chordata; class Chondrichthyes; order Orectolobiformes; family Hemiscylliidae; genus Chiloscyllium; species Chiloscyllium punctatum. The sequence goes on along the minus strand of NC_092752.1, from coordinate 90,951,297 downwards.
TTTTCTTTTATTAATGGAATTTGGGAGTTCTTTGTCACTCATGTATTAACAGATAAAGAGGTGATGTGAGCTTTTTTGGGTTTGTGGTTTTAATTAACAGAAGGGCTCGAAATAGATGTCTTTACAGTTTGGGGCCCTGCTGTAAGGGACTTGGACAGATTTGAACAGATTTCGGGTACAAAGTGTCCCAGTAAATTCCAACAAATTGCAATTAGTGACCTAGATCTTCAAATAAAACCAGTCGGAAAATCTGTGTACAGAGGGAGTGGAACACATAAAATGACAGTGCCGATGGTTTAAGAAGGGCACTGGGAAAAGGTGTTTTCATTGAAGTAAGCTGGGACACACTGTGATGGTCGTTGAAGGAAGGAACTTTGGGAAAGGTGTCGCAGAAGAGGCTAAGTCCAGTGGCATTAGTGAAACTGGTAAAGGAGACCCCAAGTGGAGCCGAGGAGCTGCAGGAGAGTGCTCAGCCTCGGCAGGGGCTGGGTATGGAGTCAGTACCTGATCTCTGAAAGAATTCACCGCTGTAGATAAAGTTTACTCAGAGAGACGGGGGGGGGGGGGGGGGGGAAGGACAAGAAATTATAATTTTGTGAGATACGGGATCTGCTCCGTCTCTAATAGTTGATAAGTGAGGCGCCAGAAAAGCACAACAGATCAGGCATTATCCAAACAGCAGGACAATCGAATATCAGGCAATAACCCATCGTCAGGAACATGGTGGGGGGACAATGGGGCTGAAAGATAAATATGAGGGTAGTAGCTGAGCTGGTGGGAGGGTCACTGGGAAGGCAATAAGAAGATGCCGGTGGGAGTAATAGTGATATGTCAGAGGGGAGGGTGGAGTCGGTAGGTGGGAAGGAAGATGGCCAGTTAGGGCGGTTCACGAGGACAGTGCTAGGTTGAACGTTTGGATCTGCGAGAGGTTGGTGGAGAGGAGATTTGGAATTTGGTGAAGTCAACGTTGATAATGGTTCTAGTTTGAGGGTTCTAGTTGTCCTATCCACAACACCCTCCTCTCCGACATATCACCATCACATCCCACCTGCGTCTACCTATCGCCTTCCAAACTATCTTCCACCCAGCTCCACCCCCACCCTCCTATTTATTTCTCGGCCCCCTTCCCCCTCCCTTACCCCACCCCCCACTTTCCTGATGAAGGATTTATGCCTGAAACGTCAACTCTTCTGCCCCTCAGATGCTGCCTGGTTGGCTATGCTTTTCCAGCCCCACACTTTTCAACTCTCATCTCCAGCATCTGCAGCCCTCACTTTCTCTCGGCCTCTAATAGTGAGAGATGAAAGTATTTTCACTCTTTCTGACATATTAATCAAGTTTGTGACAATTTGTGGAATGGGGTTAGAAATTAAGTATTCCCTAGTATAACATCAGGATTGAATGCCGATTCAAGGTTGGGGAAGTAACAGTGACAGTGAGTAACAGAGTGTCAGTTCCAGGAATACAGTTTGTTCTTGTGAACGATTTAACAGGATCCAAGGTGGGAGTGGCACCCCTTGTGCTGGAGAAGGCAAAAGGAAAACGAGGGAATTGGGGAGTTAAAAGAAAAATACCCAGGATTTTTTCAGACTATATAGTAACAAGATTCCACTGTCATAAGTTAGAGCAGGAAGGAAAACCGAAATAAAAAAGCCAAAGGAGTTGATGTGCAGTGAACTGACCCCCTGTTTGATGTCACGGTGCAGGAAAAACCTGAACAGGCAGAGGATCAGGCAGAGGGGTTTAGTCCAGAAAGGCGAATGGACTTACAACAGATATATACTCACACATTCACACACACATACACATGCATACACACAGAAAAGGAATCAGAATATATTGTCGAACGTTATTAACTTAAAGATAGAATGCTAAAATTAAAATGGAGACCACGATAGGTTAGTGCAGAAGGGAAATGGGCCGAAGTGCACCAGATTGTGTTAGAGGTAGCCTACAGTGTTACGGGTAGCACATAAACTAACTGCAGGGGGTCACCTAGGTGTACAGAAGAATCAGGTTAAGGTACAGAGGCATTTCTAGTAGCCTGGAATGCACACGGACGTGGTTATTTTTTGACGTACATGTCAAACATTCTAAATGGTAGGTAAGTCACAGGCAGTAATAAAGCCAGCACCTTTGTTACCAATTCCTGCATTCGAAGAACATTTCACGTAGGTTATGTTGAGTTGTGTAGCTCCCCTATCTAAAATGAAAGTGGAAATGCCAGCCATGATGCATGTGTCTACCAGATTTCCAGAGGCAATTCTATTATGGAGTGTGAAGATAAAAAGGGAGGTGGAGGAGTTTTTAGCTTTCTTTACTCACTGTGGGCTCCGCAGAGAGATTCAGTCAGACCAAGGTCTCATTTTACCGCTCAGCTGTTTAAGGAAGTCATGGATAGCTTAGGCATACAGCAGTTTAAATCAAGAGCATCCCATCCTGAATCCCAGGGAGCCTTGGAAAGTTAGCATCAGACGCTGAAGACCATATTAACAGTGTACTGTCAGGATTACCGGAATGATTGGAATGAAGGTGTCTCATTAAATTGTTTGCTATTGGACAAAAATTATTTACCCCAAATAAATCTACTCAGTTTACTTCCTTTGAGTTAACATTTGAAGTGAGAGGTCCTTTGGAATTAATTGAATTTAAATTGACAGGACCGAAATCAGAGATCTCACACTCAGATTATGTATGTGAGGTGAGGGAGAGATTAGATGGAGTAGGTGAGTTAGCTGAACAGCACCTGAAGGGGCACAGCACAGAATGAAGCACGTGGCAGTTATAAACTCTGAAATTTTGAAGATTTCCTGTGGGGATGACATATTAGTATTGCCACCAGTGATAGGAATTCCCCTCACAGCCAGGTTTAGTGACTGAGGAACAGAGTGCTGGTCAGATGAACAAATTGTATAGTTTATCTGTATGATGTAGTGATCTTTAGCAAGTGATTGAAAGCTCACATGTTACAGTTGGCAGAGCATGTTGAACGATTAAAAGAAGCAAACTTGGTAATAAACTTAAAGAAAACAGAATTCGCAAAGCCAGAGGTGACGTTCTAGGGACATTATATTGGAAATGGAAGATTGACCCCCATGGAACACAAAGACAAAGGGCTTTGAGGAATTTCCACAACCATCCTCGAAGATAGAGATTCTTCGATTTTTGGAACTGAGTGGATTCTATCGGAAGTTTGTTCCAAACTTCAGCAGCGTATGGGCACCACTGATGGATTTATTAAAGGAGAACACAGAATTGTGATGGACAGAACAATGCCAGGAGGCATTTGAGAATTTTAAAGCAGGATTAATCACCGCACCAGTTTTAGCTACACCAAATATTCTGAAACCCTTTGAAAGTTCTATTTGCTTCTAGGGATATAGGGCTTGGAGATGTATTGATACAGAAAGGTTATGATGGATTTGAATGGCTAATTGGCTACTTGTCGAAAAAACACAATATCCACCAGAAAGAAAAATACAATATTCTCCATTATTGAAAAATAATGATTAAGTTTTGCACTGACCTGACAATATTTCAATGTTTATGTGACAAATAAATTGTCGGAGATGGTTGTGGACAACTACAAAGCTCTCACGTTTTTTGGAATATTTAAAGACCAGAATATGAGAGGATTTCATTGGAGTTTTATCACACCAACTTTAAACTTACAAAATGTACATGCTGTGGGTCCTAAAATGTGATAGCAGATGTGTTATCGCTGATTTAAAGGAAAAACTTTAGATAAGATTTGACTTATTCCAGTTTAAATAGGTGTACAAAATTAATATGAATGACATAATTGAGATTAATACTTTTGTATTTCATAATAATGGGATTAAGAATTAGAGGAAAAGAAACGAAGCCATCTTTTCATTCTGATGGTTCTTTTTTTTTCTGAAGAAGGGAGGTCTTATGAAGCCGAAAGTATGTATGGGCACTTTAAAATAGAACGGGTTTTGTTGAATAGAAAGTACAGCACAGATGCCAGCTAAATGTCAGGCTGTTCCATATGTCACAATTAGCTGGTAAATGGAGACCTGAGTTTTGGTTGCTGTTTTCACAATAATTCAAATACAACCAAAGAGTTTAAATAACGTTCAGGATACCAGAAGCCAACGAAACTTGAATATTATTGTTTGGACATCTGGAAAGCAATCAAGTTATGGGAATTGTTGTATCTTGGGGATTAGATAAACCCAGCATTTTGAACACTAGAGGGAGAGCCGCTACCATCCAACAGCAGAGTAACTGCGGTAGAGCAGGAGTGCGAACTGACAATCTCAAACACTCTCTATCAAAGATACATGTTCATGTAAACCTACTTGCAATAAAAACATGACCCAGGGAGATCAGCAGCTGGAAGAGTGAACACAGCGGGGAAGATGGAGACTGTGTAGTCTTGAGATTGTAATGTTTAATATGTGGGCTGTTGGAACAGAATATTTTTATAGAGGTGGAGTCAGACAGTAAGTATCTAAGAAAAGAGGAGCTTGTTATTGTGAATAGTTGTTGTTTAGTGTTCACTATTAAGGTTAAGAAACAAACTTGTTAATTTTTGTTTAAATAGTGGAATGTAGGAGATCTGTATCACTCATATTTTAACAGATTACAAGGTGGGGCGAGCTTTTCTGGGTGTTTGGGTTTAATTAACAGAGGGGTTTCGACTCTACCTTGTAAATGTCCATCCACGCTAACCCCAATTCCCTGCAGTTGGCCCATATCCTTCCAGTCCTTTCCTATCGACATATTTATCCAAATGCTTTTGAAATGTTGTTAATGTATCTCCTTCAATCACACCTGCGGACAGCCCATCCACGTACCAGCCTCTGTGTAAAGAATTGGCCCCTCAAGTTCCCTTTTATTCCTTCCCCTTTAACCTTAAACTGATCCTCTCTCGTCCTCGATTCTCTAAACCTTGGAAAAAGACTGAGAGCATTAACCCCACCATCATGATCTGATTCAGCTCTATAAGGACTCCCTCAGTTTCCTCCATGCTAAAGAAAAGGTCCTAGCTTGTCCAACCTCTCCCTATAACTCAGACCATTGGGTCCTGGGAACGTCTTTGTAAATTTCTTCTGCATTCTTTCTAATTTAATAGCATCCTCCCTATAACAACGTGACAAAACTGAACACAATACTCCAAGTGCGGACTTACCAAAGTCCTGTGTAACTGCAACATAAATTCCCAACTTCTATACTCAATGTCCTGCCTGATGAAGGCCAATGTGCCAAAAGACTTCTTCACTGCCCTGTCTACCTGTGACTCCACTCTCAGAGTACCGTGCACCTGAACTCCAAGGTCTCTCTGCCCACTACACCCTTGAAGATCCTCCCATTCACCATGAGACTCCTACCTTGATTTGAGTTCCCAAAATGTAAGAGATCACGCATCGATATTAAATTCCATTTGCCATTTCTCGGCCCACTTTCCCACCTGATTAAGGTCCTGCTGCAAGTTCTGATAAACTTCCTCACTGACCATGCTCCCACTTACTTTAGTGTCATCTGCAAACTTACTAATCATAACTTGTATATTCTCAACCAAATCATAGATAACAAACAGCAATGGACCAAGCCTCCAGTCTGACAAGCATCCTTCCACTAAACCCTCTGTTTCCTACCATCAAGCCAACTGTGTATCCAATTGGTCAGTTCCCCCAGCATTCTACGAGATGTTACCTTCCTGAGCAGCTGCCATGTGGAACCTTATCAAAGGCCTTACTGAAATCCATAGAGACTACATCTACCATTCTGCCCTCATCAAACATCCTGGTAACTTCATCAAAGGACTTTAAGAAATTTGGGAAGCATGATCTGCCACTCACAAGTCTATGCTGACTGCTTCGAATCAAACCCTGTGTACATAATGGGTGCAGTCAATGGTATGCTGTCCTTCATTGTAAGATGATTCGAGTACATAAGTAAAGCCATCTTCCTGCTGTTGTAGAGCCTTGCTGAGAGAACATTTGGTGCCCTCTCTACAGATTTGATGTCCTTTGTAAGGAATGATCTCCTTACCACAGACACGGGTGATGGTAACATGAGGATAGAGTGAATAAGCTGAGTGTTTAATCTGTAGAGCTGTGAGAGATGAAGAAATGGTGACGCTGAAACACGAGGAGTGGCAGCGATCACTTATTTCCAAAAGACACATTGACAGGGGGAGAAGTTCCATACTTTACCCAGGATTGATTGGTTTGATTTATTGTCACGTGTACCTCAGTACAGGGAAACACTTTATTCATGAGCAGTGGAGGCAGATCGTAGTAAGCATGGCCAGACAGATCAGAGGGTGGAAATAGACTTGGACAGAGTAAGGCATACAGGTTACACAGAACAGGACGTGCCCTAGACAAGGTCAACATGAACAAGATCAGCATTATTTGAACTTAGAGAGTCCATTCATCAGTCTAACGTGACTTTCCTAATAGTTTATATGTCTTAATTAACTCTCCCCACGTCATTGTGCAGTCGGTGAGTGAACCCTGTACTGAACGTCAGGTTAATTACAATCCCCAACAGCAGCCAGAATACCTCCGTCTAAAACAGGTATCCATTCCCAATAACTTCCGCCCTACATAGAGAACACCAGGCTGGCTTCTCGGAGATGGCAGATGCCTTCTTGAGACTTCACACAAGACATATGGCTTCCCTCTTCACCACTAGAAAACCACGTTAAAGTCCCACATGTGTATCATAAGCAACAGAGCCAAGAGGAACAACGTGGAACAGTCTGATTGTGCAGCCTCTGCCCCACTTGTTCATCATGTTAGAGCATCAATTAGGAGACACATAAGACTGCCGATGCTGGAGATCAGAGTAGAGCATCAATTGCTGGAAAAGCACAGCGGGTCAGGCAGCATCAGGAATCAGCAAAAATTACCTCATTCTGCCCCCGTGTAAGTGCATTGAGGTGGGAATGGCCTCCTACTGTGCCTGTATAAGGGACTCAAGGGAGTGATTGGCTTCAACCTCGTCCGATTGGACAGGGCCAAGGGCCTGACTGGTTAACCCTGGTTCCTGTTTGACAGCTCATTGTACTGACTAGTATGACAATGTTGCAGCTTTAAGAGGTTATTTTGTCCGTGTTTCTTTTAAGAGAGAGATTGAACGATCTTTACCAAGCTGGGTAGTTAAGACCACTTGAGTAAACAGCGATGGAGGCCTTGTGTTTATTTTAATGCAGCCTGAATGGGTGCGGCCAGGTCTCACAGATTAGGATCTCTGGGTTTTGGTTTCTCAGTGACATCAGAAACTATTGGGGTCTCCACAGAGTTGGAAGCTTCAGTGAAGGTCTTCTGGTTGCTACCCTCTCTGAAATTTCTCTTGATGCTGTTTTTAATTCCTGGATTGGAGAAATGTTTGTGACAATCTGTGTCTGAATATTCCTTTTTGCCAAGGGCTGTGTTTATGAGATTTCCCTGTATTGGAACAGTTCATTAGTAATAGTTCTAGATCTATTATTCTGTTAAGCTGTCCAATAGAATTACGTTATGCTAAATTCCTCTTTCTTCGGTTTCATTTTCTCTTTCGTGTTTAAGTAGATAGTGTTTTGCTTCACAGAGTAGTCTGACCTGTCACATTGCATCTGGAACAGACACTTTGCATTTCCTTTAAAATGTGAAAACATTAGACTCTAGGCTATTGCCGTCAAATATTTTCGAGGGGCTCTGGTATGGCCCATCACACTAGACTCCTTCTCTTCCTCAGTAATAGGCTGGAGGCACTGAATGGGCTGTCGCTGTTCATCTCCAATAGTGTCTATGGGCTGAATGACTTCCTCATATTCCTGTGAAACCAGCGTGAGGTGCTGAATGAACTCTTGTTTTACTGTGGCAATATGCAGTGCCCGCCAGCGCTGTGACATGAATGTTACGGACCATTTAACAGCACAAGTCTCAATGGAGTCTGGATCCTGCTACACATGGACAAAGACCAGTTCAGGAGTTGACGGGGGACAAAATGTTCTGAACATTGTGGAATCTTCAGTGACCATCCCCACTTCTGATCTTATGGTGGGGAGGGTGGGGGCAGGGAGACATTGATGAAGCAGCTGAAGATGTTTGTGAAGAGGAAGCTACCCTGAGGATCTCCCACAGAGGTGACCCAGGACTGAAATGATGAACATCTTCCTTTGTGCCATGTTTGACCCCAAACACTGGAGAGTTTACTCTGATTCCCATTAAGTTCGGATTTGTTAAGCTCCTTAATGTCAACAGAAGTCAACCACTGCCTTGATATCGGGGCCAATCATTTTTACCTGAACCCTTGTCTCAATCTCTTTTGTTCACATCAATAGGCCATGATATAGGAGCAGCAAGTGTTTTCTTCAAACAGGTGGGATTGAATATCAGGATTTCTCTCCTCAAGGGTGTTCGGGAAGCTAGATGACTAAACGTATTTGAAGAGGAGGTGTATGGACATTAACCTGTCAGAGAGTTGAGGGCTATGAAGAATTGGATATGAAAGAAAATTTGAGACGAAGAGCAGATCAGTCATGATCTTAAAGAAGGGCAAGGCAGGCTTGGGGAGTGAACAACCTGCCCCTGTTTCTGATGTTCACCCACTCTGTTATTGGAAAGTTAGTGGGTGTTATTTTCATGAATGTTCTGTTTTTGAATGTTGCCGTCAGGGAGACAAGAGGATGTTGTGAGCCATCGCTGGGTGAGGTATGGGGGAGGCGGGGGGCGGCTGTATTCATACTGAATCTGAGTGTACAATATGATGAACAAATGAAGCACAAGTTGCAGAGAGGGGAAGCTCTGTGAAGAGAGATGAGGGGCCTCTTTCATACCCAGCCTGGGTTTTCCAATTACATTTCCCAATTCACTTCAAACAGTGTGGGACAGTACTGAGGGCTGAATGGTCTCCTGTGTTTCTGTGCAACAGGTTATAGGAGGAAGTGGCCTCCAACTGCTCCTGTCTAGCAGGTTTGAGGGGCTGAATGGAACACAGGAACATTGGACTGAGGAGCAGGAGTGGGTCATTAGATACTTTGAGCCTTCTCCACCAGGCACTAAAATTGTAGCCGATCAGGTTGTGGTCTCAGCCCCACTTTCCTGTCTGCGTCCCATTGTGCATGACTCACTTCTTTGTCAAATATTTAACTAACGCAGCTTTCAATCAATGTGAACATAGAGACACGATAACCTTCCACTGAAGAGAATTCTGACTGGAAAGGTCCTTTCAGAATTATTCGTCATCCCTCGAATAGAATCAGAGAGTCATACAGAATGGAAAAAGACCCGTTTGTCCAATCTGTTCACTCCGATCAGATATCAAATCTGATTTAGTCCCCTTTGCCAGCATTTGGCCAATAATCCTCCTGTGATTATATCCGCCTTGACCACTGCCTCTGACTGCACTTTCTGTACATACACCACTCTCTGTGTGAAATATTTGCCTTCAGATCCCTTCTAAATCATTCGCCCTCTCCCCTTCAACCTATGCTGTCTTGTTCTGGACTCCCCTATCCTTGGGAGCAGAACATGGCTGTTCAGAATATCCATGCCCCTGATGATTTTATAAACCTCCATCATGTTGCCTCTCAACCTCTGACACTCCGGGGGAAACACCTCAACGTAATCAGCCTCTCCCAATAGCTCAAGCCTCCATTCCTGGAACATACGGGTAAGTCATTTCTGCAGAAAATCGAGTTGTACACAGTATTCTTAAAGTGGTCTCACCAACATCCTGTACAGATGCACCATGCCACCACAACTCCTATACTCAATGCTCTGACTGATTTAGGCAAATGTGCCAAATGTGTTCAGCACCATTCTGTCTACCTGCGACTCACTGCTACAGGTAATCATGTACGTAAACATCAGAAAGTTAACATGATGGTAGTGCCAGCAGATAGGAGGACCAGTGATACATTGATCATTATTGAGATTAGATTGTGTTAGAAACATGAGCTTAACATGTCAGGAAGTGAAATCAAATCAATTCGTTCAGGGTAGGTTATATACAAAATAACAGATAGCCCAGAGTGAGTTCCAGAATGGAAACTAATCGAGGGTTTCGGGTGGTTAATATACAGAATACCAGATACCCCGGAGTGAGTTACAATCTGGAATCTAATCAAGGGGTTCAGGGTGGTTTATATTCAGAATAACAGATATCCTGGAGTGAGTTACAGCCTGGAATCCATGGACATGGGTTAGGATCTACCCTGTCTATACCTGACATATGCTTCCTTCTTTTTCTGAACCAAACCCTCAATTTCTTTAGTCAGCCAGCATTCCCTATAACTACCAGCCTTCCCTTTCAACCCTGACAGGAAGTTACTGCCTGGAATCGAATCAAGGGGTTCAGAGTGGTTTATATACAGAATAACAGATTGCCCGCAGTGAGTTACAGCCTGGAATCGAATCGAGGCATTCAGGGTGGTTTATATACAGAATAACAGATATTCTAGGGTGTGTTACAGCCCGGAATCTAATTGAGGGCTTCAGGGTGGTTTATATGCAGAATAACAGATACTCCAGACTGAGTTACAGCCTGGAATCTAATTGAGGTGTTCAGAGTGGTTTATAAACAGAATAACGGATACCACGGAGTGATTTACAGCCTGGAATCGAATTGAGGTGTTCAGGGTGGGTTATATACAGAATAACAGATAGCTTAGAGTGAGTTACGGCCTGGAATCTAATCGAGGGGTTCAAGGAGGTTAGTATACAGAATAACAGATAGCCCGGGGTGTGTTACTGCCTGAAATCTAATCAATGTCTGTTCACTTTAAGATAGGACGGATTTTGCTGAATCGAAAGTGCAGCCACAGATGCCAGCTAATGGTCAGACTGTTCCAAATGTAACAATTAACTGGGAAATGGAAGCCTGAGTTTTGGTTGCTGTTGTGACAGCAATTCAACTGCAATCAAAGACTTTAAATAATGCTCATAATATCAGAAGCCAATGGAATTTGAATATTATTGTTCGTACACCTGGAAATCAATCAAATTATGAGAATTATTGTATCATGGGAAGTAAATAAACCCAGCATTTTGAAAATAGAGGGAGAGCCGCTGCCATCCAACGGCAGAGTAACTGCTGTAGAGCAGGAGTGCTAACTGGTCATCTCAAACACTCTCTATCAAAGACACATGTTCATGTAAAACATACTTGCATTAAAAAAAAAATGACCCAGGGAGACCAGCAGCTGAAAGAGTGAACACAGCAGGGAGATAGAGACTGTGTGGTCTTGAGATTGTAACATTTAATATGTAGGTTGTTAGAACAGTATTTTTTTCCAGAGTTGGAGTCAGATAGTAAGTAGTTAAGAAAAGAGGGGCTTGTATTTGCAAATAGTTTTTGTTTAGTGTTCACTATTAAAGTTAAGAAACTAACTTGCTAATTTTTGTTTAAATAGTGAAATGTAGGAGATCTGTGTCACTCATATTTTAACAGATTACGATGTGAGGCGAGCTTTTCTGGGTGTTTGGTTTTAATTAACAAAGGGATTTGACTACACCTTGTAAATGTCCATTCACACTAACCCCATTTCCCTGCAGTTGGCCCATATCCTTCAAGTCCTTTCCTATCCACATATTTATCCAAAGGATACTGTTGCTGATGTGAATATTGAGTCACAAGTGATTAGCAGGGATGGCCTTGAGGTACGTAGGGAAGAGGTCTGGGGAATACTGGAAAGGATGAAAATAGAAAAGTCCCCTGGGCCTGATGACATTTATCCTAGAATCCTCTGGGAAGCTCGGGAGGAGATAGCGGAGCCATTGGCCTTGATTTTTATGTCCTCGTTGTCTACAGGAATAGTGCCAGAAGACTGGAGGATAGCGAATGTGGTCCCCTTGTTCAAGAAGGGGAGCAGGGATAGCCCGAGTAACTATAGGCCATGAGTCTCAATTCTGTTGTGGGGAAAGTAATAGAGAGAATTGTAAGGGATAGGATTTATGAACATCTGGATAGGAATAATGAGATCAAGGATAGTCAGCATGGTTTTGTAAAGGGCAGGTCGTGCCTCACAAACTTTATTGAATTCTTCGAGAAGGTGACTAAGGAGGTGGACGAGGGGAAAGCAGTAGATGTGGTGTATATGGATTTTAGCAAGGCGTTCGATAAGGTACTCCATGGCAGGCTAATGCAAAAACTACAGAGGTATGGCATTGAGGGTGCATTAGAGATTTGGATTAGGAATTGGCTGGCTGGAAGGAGACAGAGGGTAGTAGTTGATGGTATAGGTTCATCTTGGAGTGCAGTTACTAGCGGTGTTCCACAAGGATCTGTTTTGGGACGATTGCTGTTTGTCATTTTTATAAATGACCTGGAGGAGGGGCTTGAAGGCTCAGTGAGGAAGTTTGCGGATGATATGAAAGTCGTTGGAGTGGTGGACAGCGAAGAAGGATGTGGCAGGTTACAGCAGGATATAGATAAGTTGCAGAGCTGGGCAGTAAGGTGGCAAATGGAATTCAATGTAGCTAAGTGAGAAGTCATTCACTTTGGTAGGAGTAATAAGAAGATGGATTACTGGGCTAATGGTAGACTACTTGGTAGTGTGGATGAGCAGAGGGATCTTGGTGTCCATGTACACAGATCTCTGAAAGTTGCCACCCAGGTAAATAGTGCTGTGAAGAAGGCATATGGTGTACTGGGCTTTATTGTTAGAGGAATTGAGTTCCGGAGTCCTGAGGTCATGTTCCAGTTGTATAAGACTCTGGTGCGGCCTCATCTGGAGTATTGTGTGCAGTTTTGGTCGCCATACTATCGGAAGGATGTGGAAGCATTGGAACGAGTGCAGAGGAGGTTTACCAGGATGTTGCCTGGCATGGTAGGAACATCGTATGAGGAAAGGCTGAGGCACTTGGGGCTGTTCTCATTGGAGAAAAGAAGGTTTAGGGGTGATTTGATAGAGGTGTACAAGATGATTAGGGGTTTAGATAGTGAGAACCTTTTTCCGCTAATGAAGTCAGCTGTTACTAGGGGACACAGCTTTAAATTAAGGGGTGGTAGGTATAGGACAGATGTTAGGGGTAGATTTTTTTACTCAGCGAGTGGTGAGTTCATGCCCTGCCAGTAGCAGTGGTGGACTCTCCCTCTTTATGGTCATTTAAGCGGGCATTGGACAAGCATATGGAGGTTATTGGGCTAGTGTAGGTTAGGTAGGCTTCGGTCGGCGCAACATCGAGGGCCGAAGGGCCTGTACTGCGCTGTATTTTTCTATGTTCTATGTTCTATGCTTTTGAAATGTTGTTAATACACCCCCCCCCCTCAGCCACATCGTCTGGCAGCTCATCCATGTACCAGCCCTCTGTGTAAAGAAGTGGCCCCTCAGGTTCCCTTTTATTCCTTCCCCTTTAACATTAAACTGATCTCCCCTCGATTCTCTAAACTTTGGAGAAAGACTGAGAGCATTCACCCTATCCATGTCCCTCATGATATTATACAGCTCTATAAGGTCCCCCCTCAGTCTCTTACACGCTAAAGAAAAGGTCCTAGCTTGTCCAACCTCTCCCTATAACTCAGACCATTGGGTCCCAGCAACGTCTTTGTAAATTTCTTCTACACTCTTTCTAATTTCATTATATCCTCCCTATAACAAGTTGACAAAACTGAACACAATACTCCAAGTGCGGCCTTACCAAAGTCCTGTGCAACTGTAACATAAATTCCAACTTCTATACTCAATGTCCTACCTGACGAAGGCCAGTGTGCCAAAAGCCTTCTTCACTGCCCTGTCTACCTGTGACTCCACTCTCAGGGAACCGTGCGCCTGAACACCAAGGTCTCTCTGCCCATTACACCCCATAAGGCCCGCCCATTCACCGTGAAACTCCTACCTTGATTTTAGATTCCAAGCTGCAAGACCTCACACATCTATCTTAAATTCCATTTGCCATTTCTCAGCCCACTTGCCCATCTGATTAAGGTCCTGCTGCAAGTTCTGAGAAACTTCCTCACTGATCATGCTCCCACTTATTTTAGTGTCATCTGCAAACTTACTAATCATGCCTTGTACATTCTCAATCAAATCATAGATAACAAAAAGCTATGGACCCAACCTCCAGTGTAACAAGCATCCTTCCAGTAAACACTCTGGTTCCCATCAACAAGCCAACTGTGTATCCAATTGGCGAGTTCCCCCAATACTCTACGTGATGGAACCTTCCAGAGCAGCCTGCCATGTGAAACCTTATCAAAGGCCTTACTAAAATCCATAGAGACTACATTTACCGCACTGCCCTCCTCAACATTCTTGGTCACTTCACCAGAGGACTCGAAGAAATTTGGGAAGCATGATCTCCCAATCACAAGTCTATGCTGACTGCACTGAATCAAACCCTGTGTACGTAATGGGTGCAGACAATGTTATGCTGTGCTTCATTGTAAGATGATCCGAGTACATAAGTAAAGCCATCTTCCTGCTGTTGTAGAGCCTTCCTGAGAGAGCATTTGAGGTATTCTCTACAGATTTGACCTCCTTTGTAAGGAATGATTCCCTTACCACAGACACGGGTGATGGTAACATGGGGATAGAGTGAATAAGCTGAGTGTTTAATCTGTGGAGCTGTGAGAGACGAAGAAATGGTGATGCTGAAACACGATGAGTGGCAGCGATCACTTATTTCCAAAATAGACATTGACAGGGAGAGAAATTCCATACTTTACCCAGGATTGATTGGTTTGGTTTATTGTCACGTATACCTCAGTACAGGGAAACACTTTATTTATGAGCAGTGGAGGCAGATCATACTAAGCATGGCCAGACAGATCATAGGGTGGAAATAGACTTGGACAGAGTAAGGCATACAGGTTACACTGAACAGGACGTGCACTAGACAAGATCAACATGAACAAGATCACCATTATTTGAACTGAGAGCATCCATTCATCAGTCTAACGTGAATTTCCTAATAGTTCATATGCCTAAATTAACTCTCCCCATGTTATTGTGCAGTCGGTGTGTGAACCCTGTACTGAACGCCATGTTGTTTACAATCCCCAACAGCAGCCACAATACCTTCCATCGGAAACAGGTAGCCATTCCCACCAGCTTCCACCCTACATAGAGAACACCAGGCTGTCTTCTTAGAGATGAAAGATGCCTTCTTGAGACTTCACACAAGACATATGGCTTCCTGATCACCACTAGAAAACCATGTTAAAGTCCTACATGTGTATCATGAGCAACGGAGCCACGAATAACAACGTGGAACAGTCTGTCTGTGCAGCTTCTGCATCATGTTAGAGCATCAATTAAGAGACAGTGAGGACTGCCGATGCTGGAGATCAGAGTAGAGAGTCGATTGCTGGAAAAGCACAGCAGGTCAGGCAGCATCCTTGAAGCAGGTGAATCGACGTATTGGGCATAAGACATTCATCAGGAATCAGAATCAATTACTTCATTCTGCCCCTGTGTAAGTGCATTGAGGTGGGAATGGCCTCCTACTGTTCCTGTGTAAGTGACTCAAGAGACTGACTGGCTTCTTCCTCGTACAATTGGACAGGGCCAAGGGCCTGATTGAGTTACCCCTGGTTCCTGTTTGACAGCCCGATGTACTGACTAGTATGACAATACTGCAGTTTTAAGAGGTTATTTGGTCGGGGTTTCTTTTATGAGAGAGATTGAACGATCATTACCAAGCTGGGTAGTTAAGACCACTTGAGTAAACAGCGATGGAGGCCTTAGGTTTATTTTAATGCAGTCTGAATGAGTGTGGCCAGCTCTCACAGGTTAGGAAAACTGGGTTTTGGTTTCTCAGTGACATCAGAAACTATTGGGGTCGCCACAGAGTTGGAAACTTCAGTGAATGTTTCCTGGTTGCTACCCTCTCTGAAAGTTCTCTTGATGCTGTTTTTAATTCCTGGATTGGAGAAATATTTGTGACATTCTGTGTCTGAATATTCCTTTTTGCCAAGGGCTTTGTTTATGGGATTTCACAATAGTGGAACAGTTCATTAGTAATAGTTCCAAATCTATTATTCTGTTAAGCTATCCAATAGAATTACGTTATTCTAAATTCCTCTTTCTGTGGTTTTATTTCTTCTTTCGTATTTAAGTAGATGGTGTTTTGCTTCACACCGAGTAGTCTGACCAGTCACATTGCATCTGGAACAGACACTTTACGTTTCCTTTAAAATAAGAAAACATTCAAGTCTAGGCTATTGCCGTCAAATATTTTCGAGGGGCTCTGGTGTGGTCCATCACACTAGACTCCTTCTCTTCCTGAGTAATAGGCTGGAGGCACTGAATGGGCTGTCCCTGTTCATCTCCAATAGTGTCAATGGGCTGAATGGCTTCCTCATATTCCTGTGAAACCAGTGTTAGGTGATGAATGAATTCTTATTTTACTGTGGGAATGTGCAGTTTCAGGCAGTACTGTTACATGAATGTTACTGATACTTTAACAGCACAAGCCTGAATAGAACCTGGGTCTTGCTGCACATGGACACAGACCAGTTCAGGAGCTGACGGGGGACAAAACGTTCTGAACATTGTGGAACCTTCAGTGACCATCCCCACTTCGGATCTTATGGTGATGAGGGTGGGGGCAGGGAGACATTGATGAAGCAGCTGAAGATATTTGTGAAGATGAAGCTACCCTGAGGATCTCCCACAGAGGTGACCCAGGACTGAGATGATGACCATCTTCCTTTGTGCAATGTTTGACACCAAACACTGGAGAGTTTACTCTGATTCCCATTAAGTCCAGTTCCTTGATGTCAACAGACGTCAACCACTGCCTTGATATCAGGGACAGTCATTTTTACCTGAACCCTTGTCTCAACCTCTTTTGTTCACATCAATAAGCCACGATATAGGAGCAGCAAGTCTTGTCTTCAAACAGGTGGGATTGAATGTCAGGATTACTCTTCTCAAGGGTGTTCGGGGAGCGAGATGACTGAAAGTATTTGAAGAGGAAATAGATGGATATTGACCTGTCAGAGAGGTGAGGGCGATGAAGAATTGGGTATGAAAGAGGATTTGAGGCCAGGAGCAGATCACTCATGATCTTAGTGAAGGGCAAGGCAGGTTTGGGGAGTGAACGACATGCCCCTGTTTCTGATGTTCTCACATTCTGTTATTGGAAAGTTAGTGGGTGTTATTTTTATGAATGTTCTGGTATTGCATATTGCAGTCAGTTAGACCAGAGGATTCTGTGAGTCATCTCTGGGTGAGGTATGTGGGCTGTATTCACAGTGAATCTGGGTCGACAACATGACCAACAAATGGAGGACAAGCTGCAGATAGGGGAAGTTTTCTGAAGAGAGATGAGGGGCCTCTTTCATACCCAGCCTGGATTTTCCAATTACATTTCCCAAATCACCTCAAACCGTGTGGGACAGTCTTGAGGGACTGAATGGTCTCCTCTGTTTCTGTGCAACAGGTTATAGGAGTAAGTGGCTTCCAACTGCTCCTGTCTAGCAGGTTTGAGGGGCTGAATGGAACACAGGAACATTGGACTGAGGAGCAGGAGTGGGTCATTAGATACTTTGAGACTTCTCCACCAGGCACTAAGATTGTGTCTGATCAGGTTGTGGTCTCAGCCCCACTTCCCTGTCTATATCCCATTATGCATGACTCACTTCTTTGTCAAATATTTAACGAACACAGCTTTCAATTAATGTGATCATAGAGAAACGATAACCTTCCACTGAAGAGAATTGCGACTGGAAAGGTCCTTTCAGAATTGTTCGTCATCCCTCTTATAGAATCAGAGAGTCATACAGAATGGATACAGACCCATTAATCCAATCTGTTCACTGCGATCAGATATCAAATCTGATTTAGTCCCATTTGCCAGCATTTGGCAAATATCATTCCTCTTTCAGATACTTTTTAAATGTGTGATTGTAACCGTCTTCAACACTTCCTCTATGACCCTTCTCCACCAGGCACTAAGATTGTGGCTGATCAGGTTGGGGTCTCAGCCCCACTTTCCTGTCTGTATCCCATTATCTGTGACTCACTTCTTTGTCAAATATTTAACTAAAGCAGCTTTCAATCAATGTGAACATAGAGGCACGATAAACTTCCAGAGAAGAGAATTCCGATTTGAAAGAACCTTACAGAATTTTTCATCATCCCTCTTATAGAATCAGAGAGTCATGCAGAACTGAAACAGACCCGTTAGTCCAATCTGTTCACTCCGATCAGATATCAAATCTGATCTAGTCCCATTTGCCAGCATTTGGCCAATATCCCTCCTCTTTCAGATACTTTTTAAATGTGCGATTGTAACCACCTTCACTACTTCCTCTGACAGCACTTTCTGTACACACACCACTCACTGTGTGAAACATTTACCTTCAGGTCCTTTCTAAGTCAATCCCCCTCACCTTCAACCAATGCCCTCTTGTTCTGGACTCCCCTATCCTGGAGAGCAGAACGTGGCTGTTCAGAATATCCATGCCCCTGATGGTTGTATAAACCTCTAAAATGTCACCCCTCAGCCTCTGACACTCCAGGGGGAAACACCTCAACCTAATCAACCTCTCCCTAAAGCTCAAACCTCCAGTCCTGGGACATCCGTGTAAGTTATTTCTGCGGAAAACCGAGTTGTACGCAGTATTCTTAAAGTGGCCTCACCAACATCCTGTACAGATACAACATACCACCACAACTCCTATACTCAATGCTCTGACTGATTAAGGCAAATGTGCCAAATGTGTTCTGCACCACACTGTCTATCTGCGACTCCACTTTCAAGGAACAATGCACCTGCAGCCCTATGCCCCTTTGTTTCACAACATGCCCCAGGACCTGACCATGATGTATATAATGGTAAAAACAATGACTGCAGATGCTGAAAATCAAATACTGGATTAGTGGTGCTGGAAGAGCACAGCAGTTCATATATAATGTCTGCCCTGATTTGCCTTCCCAAAATGCAAAGCTTCATATTTCCCTAAATTAAACTTCATCTGTTACTCTTTGCCCCTTTGTCCCATCTAATTGCGGTCTCGTTATACTCTGAGATAATCTACTACACCACCTTTCTGATGTAATCTGTAAACTTACTAACCAATGCCCCAATATTCACATCTAAATCCTTTACATAAATGATGAAATACAGTGAACTCAGTCCTGATTCTTACAGCACACTGCTGCTCACAAGCCTCCAGGCTGAAAAATATCCCTCTTCCTTCAAGCCATTTGTGACTAGCTTCTGACTGAAACTTACTAATCTGTCTACCAATCAAAATGAAATACTAGCTGTGAAGAGAGGCTGAGTAGGTTAGGTTTATTTTCACCTGAAAAAAAGGAGATTGAGGGGGACCTGATTGAGGTTTGCAAAATCATGAAGGGTATAGACAGGGTGGATAGAGACAAGCTTTTTCCCAGGGTGAAGGATTCAATAACGAGAGGTCATGCTTCCAAAGTAAGAGGTGGGATGTTTCAGGGGGGTATACGCTGTAAGTACTTCACACAGAGGGTGGTGAGCGTTTGGAACGCTTTGCCAGCAGAGGTTGCAAAGGCAGGCACGGTAGATTCATTTAATATGCGTCTGGACTGATGCATGAGTAGGTGGGGAGCAGAGGAAGACAGATGGTTAGGAATTGGGCGACTGATTTAGACAGTACATTTGGATCGGCTCAGGCTTGGAGGGCGAAGGGCCTGTTCCTGGGCTGTAAATTTTCTTTGCTCTTTGTTCTTTAAATGAACACCTTGCTGAAGTCCATATAGACAATGTCTACCAAATTGCCTTCATCAATCTTCTTTGTCACCTCTTCAAAAAACTCCGCCAAATTAATGAGACATGATTTCCCAGGCAGAAAGCCACGTTGTCTACCCCGATCAGCCCTTGCCTTCCCAAATATATGTAAATGCTATCCCTCAGAATTCCCTCCAACAACTTACCCACCACTGACATCAGGCTCACCGGTCTATAGTTCCCCGGCTTTTTGGGGTCACTGTTTCCTTTTCTAGTCCCACTCCTCCACTGCTCACAACAAATGTTAAATGTAACCAGGTCGGTGATATGGCAGATGATATCGGTCTCAGACTGGGTCAGGGTCAGTTTTAGGAACAAGTCAGGCTAGTTTCTTTAATCTGCTCAAATAGCACGTTTATGATCCAGAGCAATGTTACTCAAACTATGATGGAAAGATGAATGGCAAACTGTTTGGATATTGCAAATATATAATTAATATTTCGGTCCAGATATTATTGGAACCCATGACAAAACGAAAAATTGAGTGATTGTCCAAAACGTTATTCTGCTTCTGAGGATATTGTACTCACACAGTTGCTAGCAATGGGATTTAATCCTGGTAGAGTTGGATTTGGCTGAATTCCCTTTGATTTAGGCAGTGAGGAGATTCCAATGAATTCTGGTTAGGGATCATCCAAAGGGTAGAACGGTGGTTAGCACTGCTGCCTCACAGCACCAGGGACTTGGGTTCGATTCCAGCTTGGGTGACTGTCTGTGTGGAGTTTACACATTCTCCACTTTCCTGTGTGAGCTTCAAATGGGTGATCCAGTTTCCTACCTCAAACTGTGTAGGTTCAGTGGATTGGTCATGCTAAATTGTCAGTAGTGTTCAGGGATTTCTAGGTTAGGAGCATTAGCCAGGTGTATATATAGGTGAATGGTTTGGGAAGGTTGGTATTGATTTGTTGGGCCGAATTCCTGTTTCAACACTGTAGGGATTTCTATAGGAATGGTAACGATGACTGTAGAGGTTTTTTTAGCTCGCACACATTGCAGTGATGAGGAACAATGAAGGAGAGAGAGTGTAATAGGCCATTCCTTCTCAGGCAGGTTACATTTTCTCCCTCTCTGAGCTGAATCACACAGTAATGTCATCCTCTCCCATACTGGACCATGTGAGGTCTCCTTGTACATTGTCCAAACTATGTCTCCATCACATTCCCTGCTCCATGTCGGTGCATCATTGCTGTTGTCATGCACAGAGCCATACCCTGAGCAGAGAATGGTCTCGTTCGATTTTAAATATGTTTACATGGCCCTGCGTCATTAAAAAATAAAATGTTTAATATATTCAGAATACCTTTGTTAAAATGAATGCATTTTTTAAAGAAATACAGAAATTGCTGGAACAGCTCGGCAGGTCTGACAGCATCCAGATGCCTTTTACATGCTGTAGTTCTACCATCTTGCACCCCTTCCTCTGTTAGCTCATTCCATACACACACCACCCTCTGCGTGAAAAGGTGCCCTTTAGGTCTCTTCAAAATCTTTCCCCTCTCACTTTCAACCAATGGCCCTCTGGTTTTGGATGCCCCTAACCTGGGGAAAAACCCTGACTATTCACCTATCCATGACCGTTCTAATTTTATAAACCTTTACTGCTTTAAACTGTGACTCCAATAAACACGAATGGCTGTACTTTCAGTCATCCTGGGCCTAAATTCTGAAATTCAATACTGACACCTCTTCCTTCTCCATCAAGTCACAATTCTAAATCCATTTTAATCAGTTTGTTCAGATGTATCCTGAGAAACCTCTGTGGGATTTACACCTGGACCTTTGTGCCCGAGTCAGGGACATTAGCATCACTCAGCAATACCCATAAAGCTGTCACAGTATTCTCCTGTGTGTTTGTTCATCAGACTGTCCTGACATGCTGGGACATACCTCTGCAACAGGCAGGACTTGAATCCAGGCCTTCCAGTCCAGAGCTAGGAACACTACCAAACAAGTTCAGGAATTGGAATCAAATTCCGAGCTCTGGCTCAGAGACTGGGACACTACCCATTACACAACCATACCCAGATTTTGGGTCATATTTTAGTGCCCACTTTCAGCTCGGTGTGGATTTATTATAATCAGGTTACCAAAACTGAATTACAAACAACACTTTGTATTGTTAAACAAATGCAAGATATTTGTCTCAACTGTAGGATATTGAGTGTACGTGCTGTGCTATCGAAATTAACTATGAGCATCTTTAAACGCTATTGTCTGTAGTCTGCAAGATTTGAGAAAGAAATCCTGCAGACACACTCTGCACAATGAAGGGTCTCAAATGGATATTTATTACTGAACACTAGAGTCGAAGGAAGAGCTTAATTTCTGGTCCCAAAACACCGATCACTATTACCCACCTCTAACGTGCAACTGCCCTCTTCCAAAAACCATGAAGTGACACCAGGCCGCTGATTACTGTCCAGCCTCTCCTCCCCACTGACTGTCTGCAATCTGTCCCTCCTCCCCCTAACCACACAAGGCAAACCAAGCTCAGGGTCTTTGTGAAAATCAAGGCCGGAGTGTGCAGGCTTCCTGGGGATGGATTGGCATTTTAAAATTGAAGGGGGAGGGTGAGGTGACAGTAATATCACTCACTGGGCTGAGGGGTGGCGGATGGAGTTTAGTTTGGATTAATGCGAGGTATTGGATTTGGTAAATCAAACAACAGCAGGACCTATACAATTAAAAGCAGGGTCTTTGGCAGTGTTGGAGAACAGAGACCTAGGCCGTCAGGTATAGTCCTTTAAAATTTGCATTTCATATAGATAGTGCGGTTAAGAAGGTGTTTAACACATTTGTCTGCAATAGTCAGAACTTTGAGTATCGGAATTGGGACGTCATGTAGTGGTTGTGCAGGATATTGGTGGAACCTCTTCTGGAATACTGTGTCCAGTCTGGTCATCCTGCCCGCTCATTCCATAGGCACACCAACCTCTGGATGAAACAGCTGCCCCTTAGGTCACTTTTAAATGTTTCCCCTCTCACCTTAAGCCTATGTCCTCTAGTTTTGGACTCCCCGTACCCTTAGAGAATACCTTGACTATTCACCCAGATATTACTGACCTTGATATTATTAAGCTGGAAAGGGTTCAGAAGAGATTAACCTGGATATTGCAGGGAATGGAGGGAGTGAGCTATAAGGAGAGGCTGGATAGGCTGGGACTTTTTTTCACTGGAGAATATGAGATTAAGGGGTAACTTTGCAGAGGTTTATAAAATAATGAGGTGTACAGATAAGCTAAAGGGCTGATGTCTTTTCCCTAGAATTGTGAATTCAACACTGAGGGATATTTTAACTGCGAGGAAAAAGTTTTACAAAAGTCATGAGAAGTAAATATTTTAATCTGGCTTGTGTGTGGAATGAACTTCTAGAGGAAGTGGTGAAAGCAGAGACAGTTACAACGTTTAAAGGACATTTAGATCAGTCCAGGGATAAGACATCAGTTTGGATGATGCTGTAAACCGCTGCCCTCTCTCTCCCCCTCTCTGAATGAATGGTTTTCACCCTCTGCCAATGACTGTGCAGTGGCGTGTAGAGGCCAGCAGAGGGTGGCATTGCATCACTTTAATCACCACAGAGACTGGCAGGCCTGCCCCACACAGAGACACACAGATACACACACGGGAATGGTAAGGGCATGGCGTGAAGCTCATCTGGTAACTTGAATGAAACATAAAGAAATGCTCAAGTCGCCTCGTAAACGATTAAAGTATGAGGGACAGATCTGCCAAATTCCACTGTTTAAATAAAAACATCAATTTATTTTTTGACTCTGAAAGTGAACATTTTACATGAACTATTCACAACTCTGGGACCCCCTTTCTCTTAACTGCTTATTACCCGACTCCAGCTCTACAGCAATATACTGTTTCTGGGTCTGCCATCTTCTCATATCTCAGGTGATTGTCATCTCTCAGTTCAGAACAGTATTCACCCTCTCTTAAAGGTACAATACACACTTTCAACTTCATCACATTATACCCTGATGAATATCGATAAGTAGATCCTATCCGATTTCTCTTGCTCTGTGGTTTGTCAATATTTCATCTACTCTGTCTCGTATGTGTCACGATTTTTGTTGCTCCATTGACAGTATGTCATTATTCAACTCCGTCCATGGGAATATATCAGTATTTCACTTGCTCACACTCGTGAATGTGGGGCAGGATTTCAGTTGTTTCATGGGGACTGTGACACTATAACAATCTCAATGTTTGTAGATGGCACCGAACCTGGAAGTTATCTGAAGTCTATGGAGGAGAGTGTGAAACTCTAACAGGACAATCACACGTTGGTGTAGTGTTCAGGTTTATGGCAGATGGGGATCAGTGCAGTGCTGTGTGAGGTGATACACTTTGGTCGGAAAGACAGTTTAAAACAGGCTGTGCCATTATAAAGGGGGTGCATGGGCAGAGAGCCCTGGCTGTATATGAGCACAGATTATTGAAGATATCAGGACAAGTGGGGAGAGCAGTAACTATCACAGATTAGTTTCAGTATCTGAGTTGTTTACAGGAGGAGGTGTAGGAGGGAGTCTCGGTGCTCCCTCCCTGGGAGGTAGTGGTGATGATTTGTTGTGAGCCCACCCTCCTGCCCACCGAGACCGTGGGGATTCCATTTGTACCAGCTCGACACAAAAGGGAGATGGCATCAAGGCCACGGCTTCGAAGTTGTGCCGGGGGGAAACGGAGCTGCCAGTGGGTTTAAAGTGAGAATTGCCCTTCACTGAACATTGCTCCTTACTCAGTCGGTGGGACGTGGATGGTTCAGAATCTCCACACGAGGTGTCCCCATCCTCTCCGGCTTGTACCAGGGTCCGCCCCACATGGCAGGGGGGAGGGGGAGGGAACGGATATCGGGCACTTCATCACCCAGATAGGCCCTTCCTGTCCTATTCCAGGCTGTTTCTCCTGGAATGGGATAACGCGAGGGAGGGAGGAAGGGTGGGGGTGGGTGGCCCTGCTGTTAGTGCTGGTATATGTGGGGGACAGGTTCATGGTGAGGTGTCTGGAGGGAGTCAGTCCACAGTGTTGTATCCATGCAGTGTTATTAGTGTGGGGGTGAAGTGGAGGGAGAGAGAGCGAGAGAGAAAGAGAGACAGAGAGAGACAGAGACACACACAGAGAGAGAACGTACTGCATGCAGCAGTGACAGTGTTGGACCATGAGTCTTGTTCGGGGGTCGGTGCTATAACAGATATACAGTGAGTGTGATGGAGCAGAGCGAATACAGTGTCCCTTATCTTGTCAGATTGGGGAAGGTTATTGATGCTTGTCCTGTATTGCTGGACATTTCTTCAGACTGCAGATACTGCACTGAGCTGGGTGGTGAGCTCAGATCATGCTCAGTGGGTCTGGTGGTGTCGCCCCCTCTGGGAAGAGAATGGTCACCCTCTGTACTAGCCCATCCACCAGGAGTTCCGTACCCCTGTTGACAAACCATGGTGTAATTGCCCCTTATCTGCCAGGCTCGGGGTAAACTGTGCAGGGCAGCCCCAAACTGAGAAAGCTCAATCGTGTGCCCAATGGGCTTTTAAAGATGGCCCCAGTGTCAGGGATCACGGAATATCCAGGGGCATCTGGGTGATGGGGTGTACCTCTAGCCATGAAGGGCTCCATTTACAAAGCTGGAGAACAAATGCTCATCCAAAACTCTCCATCATCTGACCTCACACCAGTATCCCATTTTCCCATCTTTCCTGGGAAGACAGGCTCATGTTACAGGATGTTATCGAAGTGTCTACATTTCAGCATTCTGCAACCTGGG
Source organism: Chiloscyllium punctatum (assembly GCF_047496795.1). Classification (NCBI taxonomy): domain Eukaryota; kingdom Metazoa; phylum Chordata; class Chondrichthyes; order Orectolobiformes; family Hemiscylliidae; genus Chiloscyllium; species Chiloscyllium punctatum. Next base: position 90,925,854 of record NC_092752.1, on the reverse strand, counting down.
AACACATCCTTCCATGACACTGTCTCTCAGTCTCCCCCTCTCTGTCTAGACCCCAAACCCCTCCCATGTGGTGATATTTAAACTGATTCCCCCGCCTGGTCTCTGTGGCAGTGAGGTTCACACCCACAGGAGCCCCTTGTCAGGGACAATGGAGATATGGAGCTGTCATTGGGTTGGAGCTGCACATCCTGTCACTTCCAGCCTGGGCTGCAAATTCCCCCACACTGGGCAGGGATCTAATGCAGTGTTACTGAGGAATGCAGTGGGTTGGTGTACAGAGCTCTACATGCTGGGAGGGTAACTGCTCCCGGTTTCCAGATCAATGCACTGGGGTGGGGTACACAGCCCTACATGCTGGGAGGGTAACTGTCCTGGTTTACAGATTAATTCACGGGTGATCACTGCACAGGTCGCTGTGCTGGTCAGACTATCTGGTTGAGGTTTATAGATACTGCAATGATGTGGTTTGTGCAGCTTCCCACGCTGGATAGATATTTGTTTCAGGTTCACACATTAGTGCCCTGTTGTGGTTTGCACAGCTCCCCGTCCTGGACAGATATCTCGTCCGGGGTTATAGATCAATGCACTGCTGTGGTCTACACAGCTCCCTGTCCTGGAGAGATATCTAGTCCGGGTTTATACATCAATGCACTGCTGTGGTCTGCACAGCTCCCCGTGCTGGACAGATATCTAGTCCGGGGTTATAGATCAGTGCACTCCTGTGGTCTACACAGCTCCCTGTCCTGGACAGATATCTAGTCTGGGTTTATAGATCAATGCACTGCTGTGGTCTGTACAGCTCCCCGTCCTGGACAGATATCTAGTCCGGGGTTATAGATCAATGCATTGCTGTGGTCTACACAGCTCCCTGTCCTGGACAGATATCTAGTCTGGGTTTATAGATCAATGCACTGCTGTGGTCTGCATAGCTCCCCATCCTGGACAGATATCTAGCCCGGGGTTATACATCAATGCACTGCAGTGGTCTGCACAGCTCCCCGTCCTGGACAGATATCTAGTCCGGGGTTATACATCAATGCACTGCTGTGGTCTGCACAGCTCCCCCTCCTGGACACACGTCTAGTCTGGGTTTATAGATCAATGCACTGCTGTGGTCTGCACAGCTCCCCGTCCTGGACAGATATCTAGTACGGGTTTATAGATTAATGCACTGCTGTGTTCTGCACAGCTCCCCGTCCTGGACAGATATCTATTCCGGGGTTATACATCAATGCACTGCTGTGTTCTGCACAGCTCCCCGTCCTGGACAGATATCTAGTACGGGTTTATAGATTAATGCACTGCTGTGTTCTACACAGCTCCCCGTCCTGGACAGATATCTAATCCGGGGTTATACATCAATGCACTGCTGTGGTCTGCACAGCTCCCCGTCCTGGACAGATATCTAGTCTGGGGTTATAGATCAATGCACTGCTGTGTTCTGCACAGCTCCCCGTCTTGGACAGATATCTAGTCTGGGTTTATAGATCAATGCACTGCTGTGGTCTGCACAGCTCCCCGTCCTGGACAGATATCTAGTCCGGGGTTATACATCAATGCACTGCTGTGGTCTGCACAGCTCCCCGTCCTGGACAGATATCTAGTCCGGGGTTATACATCAATGCACTGCTGTAGTCTGTGCAGTGTTCTACTCTGGACAGATTGCTGGGTTGTGTTGACCAGTGTAATGGATGAATCTGGACTGATTGCTGGGTTGTACTGAGCAGGACACTGGCCTGGTCTGTACAGTGTTCCCCGGTGAACAGATATCTGCTCTGGGTGTATGGTGTCTGGGCTCGTTCTGGGATGTGGATTGAGAATGTGGTATAACTAACCATTTCAGCTGATCTGGCAATGCCTTTAGTTCCCATTCCTGTGATTGGACGCTCCGTCTCTCCCCCCATTAATGTTACAGTGTGTCCAGGTACAGTACATCATGTTGGTGGGGTGGGTAGGGGGGAAAGGTGATGGACAGGTCAAGGAGTTCCCCGGAACGTTCTGTCCCCAACATTCTATAACTGCCATTCCCCGGAACGTTCTGTCCCCGACATTCTATAACTGACATTCCCCGGAAGGTTCTGTCCCCGACATTCTATAACTGCCATTCCCCGGAACGTTCTGTCCCTGACATTGTTTGTGAACGGCCAGACGTCAGTGAATTGAACAAACGATAAGATCCCGAGGGAAGAGATCCTGTTCCAGGGAGAAGGAGACACTGTTCCGAAGGCCCCTCATGCAGTTAAAGGGGTAAATACGTTTTCCCTGCATTTACATTTCTCCACGACACAGGATCGACCACAATTTAGACCAAAATACTGGAATTCCCAAACTCCGTTTGTCTTCAGGAAACTGGGAGAAAATCCTTCAGGACAGCAACGTTTCCACCCTCCGTATTAGGAACTGGGAAGGAGTGACCTGTGTCTGTTCTCGAGTGATCGAGAGTGTGGGAATGTTCTAGAAACCATCTGTCCTTATGAATGTGTCTCTGTGTGTTTGGGGAGGGAGGGTTTCTGGTGGTTTATGTCACATTTTTGTCAGTAATTCAGACCTTCCCATTTGTTATTCCAGCTCCAATTATTTTAATAAATCCCTGAATACAGGGACACATTTGAAAATCTCACTGGGTCCCCAATCAAACGCGTCCCTTCGCCTCCAGGATGATGGATAATGGGTTTGTTTTCCTTCCTCACAGTTAACGTAGTGACCATCTACGTCCTGCTTTATAAAGATTGTGGATTGTCTCCATGTGTCAGACGTTACCTGGGGGCCATGGCAGCGGCGGATCTCCTGGTCATTATCCTCGACCTGATCCTGAGACACATTCCCATTGTTTATCGGGAACAGTTTTATTTCCTGAGGCACTCCGTCCCCGTGTGTAATATCCACGCCGTCCTGCTTTATGCAGCCACTGACTGCTCTGTCTGGTTCACCGTCACTTTCACCTTTGATCGGTTTGTGGCCATTTGTTGCCAGAAGTTGAAAAGTAAATATTGCAGTGAGAAAACGGCGGCTGTGGTTCTGGGAGCAGTGACTGTGCTGAGCTGTTTAAAGAACATTTCCTGGTATTTTATTCTCAAGGCTCGGTATCGGCTGGTGAACATCCCCTGGTTTTGTGATGTAACAGCCGCTGTTCGAGACTCCAGTGTCTGGGTCACAATCGAGTTCCTCCACCACATTCTAACCCCGTGTGTCCCATTTCTCCTGATTCTGCTGCTCAATGTTCTCACCGTCAGACACATTTTAGTGACCAGCAGAGCCCGCAGGAGACTCCGCGCTCACACCAATGGGGACGCTCAGTCTGACACTGAAATGAGAAACCAAAAAAAATCCATCATTTTACTGTTTGTGATCTCGGCCAATTTCATCCTCTTATGGTCAACGTTCATGGTGTATTCTATATGGAGCCGGATGATTAATATTGCGTATTCCCCTCTGAATCTCCATTGGTTTGTGCAGGAATTGGGCTTCATGCTGCAGCTCCTCAGTTGCTGCACAAACACCGCGATTTATGCCGTGACCCAGACTAAGTTCAGGCAGCAGCTGAAGAATGTGCTGAAATATCCCTTCTCCCAAATCCATCCATCCATCAAATTCCCTCGTTAATCAATCCATCCAGGATTTTCTCATTTCAGTTCAGTGTTTCCGCGATGGAGCAGCCTGTCACTATGGTAACAGACTGAGGGTAGCGCTGGTTTGTCCATCTTTATCCCACGGGTGGGGGGGGGGATTACAGGGAAACATTTCAATGTTTCTCACAATTCAGGGGCCAGTGAGAAAAGGCACCATCCCACTGACTGTATCCATCACTTCCATTAGTAACCAATAAAAATGTTGATGAAAGCGTGCCGAGCAGCAGAGTGACCGATGTTGTTGTGTGTCTTTGTGTTGGAGAAGCTGAGCTGGAGAGAGACAGACTCAGCCCCAAGTCCCGAGCCTCAGGGAAGGGGAGAGCACCGCGCCCTGAGCTCAGGAGCTGGGTTTAACTACCTCTGATTCCCCTCCCCCACACTCCACCCTGACCTCCCCATTTCCTGTCATGAGTGGGACAGGATTTCAGTTGTTTCATTGGGACTACCCCCCTCCCCAATCTCTGGATCAGAGGGAGAGAGACGCGTCAGGGAGACAGATTGCATCAGAGAGGGGGGGGGGGGCAGGAGGGAAAGAGATTTAGTCAGAGAGAAACAGAGGGAGGTTGGGAATAAGAGAGACTGAGGTAGGGGGATCGAGAGTGAGAGAAGTGGAGAGAGAGTGAAGGAGCAGGGAGAGACAGAGAGAGCGAGAGAGAGGCAAGGGAGAGCTAAGTTGAGGAAGGGAGAGAGAGAAAGAGGGGAGGACATAATGAGAGAAGGGTCAAAGAGTGGGGGACAGAGAGAGGGGGATAGAGAGAGTGGGGACGGGGGGCGGACGGGGGGACAGAGAGGGAGGTGACAAAGAGAGGAGGGAATGAATGGGGGACACAGAGAGAGGGGGAAAGAGAGATTAGGACAGAGAGTGGGGGACAGAGAGTGGGGGACAGAGAGAGGGGAACCGAGAGAGGGGGACAGAGTGAGGCGGGTAGAGAGAGGGAGACAAAGAGAGGGGGACAGAGAGGGGGGACAGAGAGCAGGGGGACAGAGAGTGGGGGGACAGAGAGAGAGGAACAGAGAGTGGGGGCCAGAGAGAGGGGAACCGAGAGTGGGAGATGGAGAGAGTGGGGGACAGAGAGAGGGGGACAGAGAGTGGGGAATGGAGAGAGTGGGGGATGGGGGGGCGGGGGGACAGAGAGAGGGACAGAGTGAGAGATGGATAGAGAGGGGGGGGACAGAGAGAGTGGGGAGACAGAAAGAGGGGGGTACATAGAGAGGGCTGTGAACGAGAAGGCGGGACGGGGGTGGGGAACAGAGAGGGAGGTCAGAGAGAGGGGGGACAGAGAGGAGAGGGGCGGAGAGGGGAGGGACAGAGCTGGGAGGGACAGAGATGGAGGCAGAGAGAGGGGGAACAGAGAGAGTGGGGACAGGGAGTAGGGGGACAGAGAGTGAAGGGGACAGAGAACCCGGGGGACCGAGAGAGGGGGACAGAGAGCGGGAGATACAGAGAGGGGGGAGGACAGAGATTGAGAGGGGGACTGAGAGTGACACAGAGAGGGGGGAACAGAGAGAGGGCTGGGACCGAGAGGGGGGGACAGAGAGGGGGGCTGAGAGAGGGGGACAGAAAGAAGGGGGGATAGAGAGAGGGGGACAGAGAGAGAGGAGGACAGAGAGAGGGAGGGCAGCGAGAGGTGGTACAGAGAGAGGGGAGACAGAGAGAGGGGGAACAGAGGGGGGTACAGGGAGCAGGGGAGACAGAGAGTGGAGCAGAGAGAGTGGGGACAGTAAGAGAGGGGAGACAGAGAGACGGGGGCGCAGTAGAGGGGGGACAGGGGAACGGAGAGAGGTGGGACAGAGATAGGTGGGACAGAGAGAGGGGGAAATAGAGAAGGGGACAGAGGGGGCGGACTGAGAGCGGAGGGACAGAGAGAAGGAGGGGCAGAGAGAGAGGGGAGCGAGAGAGGGGGACAGAGAGTGGGAGAGACAGAGAGAGGTGGGGGGGACAGAGAGAGTGGGGACAGAGAGAGGGGAACAGAGAGAGGGGGACAGTGAGCGGGGTGACTGGGGGGAAGAGAAAGGGGGACAGAGAGAGGAGGGAACAGAGGGAGAGGGGGTCAGAGAGAGGGGGGCAGAGGGGGAAGAGAGAGGGGTGACAGAAAGAGAGTGGGGACAGAGAGCGGGGGTGCCAGAGAGAGGGGAGAAAGAGAGAGAGGGGGGACGGAGAGAGAGAGAGAGGGGGACAGAGAAGGGAGGGGCAAAGAAAGAGAGTTCAGAGAGAGGGGGCACAGAGAGAAGGGGACAGAGAGGTGGCGGTCAGAGTGAGAGAGGGTGTCAGAGAGAGAGAGGGACAGAGAGAGAGGGGGGACAAGAGAGTGGGGTCATGAGAGTGGGGGGAGAGAGAGGGTAGAGTGATAGGGGAGAGAGAGGGGGTAGTGAGAGGGGGAAGAGAGAGAGGGGGACAGAGAAAGGGGTACAGAGAGAGGGTGGACAGAGAGATGGGGACAGAGGGAGAGGGAGGGACAGAGTGAGAGGGTGACAGAGAGATTGGGGACAGAGTGAAGGGTGACAGAGCGGGGGGGATAGAGAGAGAGGGCCAGAGAGAGAGTGGGGACAGAGAGAGGGGGGATATTGAGAGAGGGGGACAGGGAGATGGGGGCGAAGAGAGAGGGGGAAAGAAAGAGGAGGAAAGAGAGACGGGGACAGAGGGGACGGACAGAGAGAGTGGGGACAGAGAGGGTTGGACAGAGAGAGGAGGGACAGAGAGGGAGGGAACAGAGAGAAAGGGGGACAAGAGAGTGGGGGGAGCGAGATAGGGGACAGATGGGGAGAGAGAGGGGTGTATAGAGAGGGGTCAGAGAGTGGGAGACAGAGAGAGGGGGACAGAGAGAGGGGGGGACAGAGAGAGGGGGACAAAGAGAGGGGGAACAGAGAGAGGGGGACAGAGAGTGGGGGACAGAGAGTGGGGGACAGAGAGTGGGGGACAGAGAGAGGGGACAGAGAGAGAGGGACAGAGAGACGGTTACAGAGAGGGGGGACAGAGAGAGGGGGACAAAGAGACGGGGAACATAGAGAGGGGGCAGAGAGTGCGGACAGAGAGAGGGGGACAGAGAGTGAGGGACAGAGAGAGGGGGAACAGAGAGTGGGGGATGGAGAGAGTGGGGCACAGAGGGGGGACGAGGGAGAGAGTGGGGGACAGAGGGGTAAACGGGTAGACAGAGAGGGAGGTGACAGAGAGAGGAGGGAGTGAGAGGGGGACACAGAGACGGTGGGACAGAGAGCACATGGGGATAGAGAGGGGGACAGCGAGAGAGGCGGACAGAGATAGGGGGACAGAGAGAGGGGGGTACAGAGTGAGGGGGGACAATTAGGGAGGGGGGACAGAGAGAGAGGGGACAGAGAGAACGGGCGAGAGAGGGGAGACAGAGAGCAGGGGGATAGAGAGAGTGAGACAGAGAGTGGGGGACAGAGAGTGGGGGATGAAGAGAGTGGGGGACAGAGAGAGAGGGACAGAGAGTGGGGGATGAAGAGAGTGGGGGACAGAGGGGGCACGAGGGGACAGAGAGGGTTGTCATAGAGAGAGAACGGAGTGAGAGGGGGACACAGAGAGAGGGGGACAGAGAGAGGGGGACAGAGAGGGGTACAGAGAGAGAGGGGGACAGAGAGAGAGGGATAGAGACACGGGGGACAGAGAGAGTGAGGGGACAGAGAGAGGGGGTACATAGAGAGGGCTGGGACCGAGAAAGCGGGAAGGGGGGGCCAGAGAGGGGGCTCAGAGAGAGGGGGGACAGAGAGAGTGTGACAGAGAGGGGAGGGACGGAGATGGGGACAGAGATGGGGCAGTGGGAGGGGGAACGGAGAGAATGGGGACAGGGAGAAGGGGGACAGAGAGTGAAGGGGACAGAGAGACGGTGACAGAGAGGGGGGGACAGTTTGGGGGTGCAGAGAGAGAGAAGGGGACCGCGAGGGGGACAGAAGAAGGGGGGGGGACAGAGAGAGGGAGGTCAGAGTCAGTGGGACAGAGAGAGTGGGGACAGAGAGAGGGTGGGACAGAGAGGCGGACAGAGAGAGACGGGGAGAAGAGAGTGGGTGGAGCGAGGTAGGGGAGCGATGGGGGAATCAGAGAGAGGCATCAGAGAGTGGGGGACAGAGAGAGGGGGACAGAGAGAGAGGGGGGAACAGAGAGAGGGGGACAAAGAGAGGGGGAATAGAGAGAGGGGGACAGAGACTGGGGGAGAGAGAGAGGGAGACAGAGAGAGGGGGTCAGAGAGAGGGCGATGGAGAGAGGGAGGACAGAGAGCGGGGATGGAGAGAGTGGGCGACAGAGGGGGGACAGGAAAACAGAGAGGGAGCTGAGAGAGAGGAGGGAGTGAGAGGGGGACACAGAGACAGGGGGGACAGAGAGCGCGTGGGGACAGAGTGGGGGACAGAGAGAGAGGGGGACAGAGAGAGTGGGACAGAGAGATGAGGACAGAGAGAACGGGAGAGAGAGGGGGGACAGAGAGAGGGGGACAGGGAGAGAGGGGGACAGAGAGAACGTGAGAGAGAGGGGGACAGAGAGCAGGGGGACAGAGAGTGGGGGACAGAGAGTGGGGGACAGAGAGTGGGGGATGGAGAGAGTGGGGGACAAAGAGAGGGGGACAGAGAGAGAGGGATGGAGAGGGGGATCAGAGAGAGTGAGGGGACAGAGAGAGTGGGGACAGTAAGAGATGGGAGACAGAGAGACGGGGATGCAGTAGAGGGACGGACAGGGGGACAGAGAGGGAGGGACAGAGAGAGGGGGAAAGAGAGAAGGGGACAGAGGGGGCAGACTGAGAGTGGGGGGACAGAGAGAAGGAGGGGCAGAAAGAGAGGGAACCGAGAGAGGGTGATAGAGAGCGGGAGAGACAGAGAGAGGTGGGGGGACAGAGAGAGTGGGGTCAAAGAGCGAGGGCGGCAGAGGGGGCAGAGAGAGGTACACAAAGAGAGGGGAACGGGGGGTACAGAGTGAGGGGGGACAATTAGGGAGGGGGACAGGGAGAGAGGGGGACAAAGAGAGGAGGGGACAGAGAGAGAGGGGGACAAAGAGAGAAGTGGACAGAGAGAGTGGGGACAGAGAGAGGGAAACAAAGAGAGGGGGACAGAGAGAGGGGGACAGAGAGCGGCGGGACAAAGAGAGGGGGAATAGAGAGAGGGGGACAGAGACTGGGGGAGAGAGAGAGGGAGACAGAGAGAGGGGGTCAGAGAGAGGGCGATGGAGAGAGGGAGGACAGAGAGTGGGGATGGAGAGAGTGGGCGACAGAGGGGGGACAGGAAAACAGAGAGGGAGCTGAGAGAGAGGAGGGAGTGAGAGGGGGACACAGAGACGGGGGGACAGAGAGCGCGTGGGGACAGAGTGGGGGACAGAGAGAGAGGGGGACAGAGAGATGAGGACAGAGAGAACGGGAGAGAGAGGGGGGACAGAGAGAGGGGGACAGGGAGAGAGGGGGACAGAGAGAACGTGAGAGAGAGGGGGACAGAGAGCAGGGGGACAGAGAGTGGGGGACAGAGAGTGGGGGACAGAGAGTGGGGGATGGAGAGAGTGGGGGACAAAGAGAGGGGGACAGAGAGAGAGGGATGGAGAGGGGGATCAGAGAGAGTGAGGGGACAGAGAGAGTGGGGACAGTAAGAGATGGGAGACAGAGAGACGGGGATGCAGTAGAGGGACGGACAGGGGGACAGAGAGGGAGGGACAGAGAGAGGGGGAAAGAGAGAAGGGGACAGAGGGGGTAGACTGAGAGTGGGGGGACAGAGAGAAGGAGGGGCAGAAAGAGAGGGAACCGAGAGAGGGTGATAGAGAGCGGGAGAGACAGAGAGAGGTGGGGGGACAGAGAGAGTGGGGTCAAAGAGAGAGGGCGGCAGAGGGGGCAGAGAGAGGTACACAAAGAGAGGGGAACGGGGGGTACAGAGTGAGGGGGGACAATTAGGGAGGGGGGACAGAGAGAGAGGGGGACAAAGAGAGAAGTGGACAGAGAGAGTGGGGACAGAGAGAGGGAAACAAAGAGAGGGGGACAGAGAGAGGGGGACAGAGAGCGGGGGGATGGGGGGGCCGAGAAAGGGGGACAGAGAGAGGAGGGAACGGAGGGAGAGGGGGTCAGAGAGGGGGGGCAGAGGGGGAAGAGAGAGGGGTGACAGAGAGAGAGTGGGGACAGAGAGAGGGGGACAGAGAGAGAGGGGTGGACAGAGAGATGGGGACAGAGGGAGAGGGAGGGACAGAGTGAGAGGGTGACAGAGAGTGTGGGGACAGAGAGGAAGGTGACAGAGCGGTGGGTACAGAGTGGGGGGACAGAGAGAGGGGGACACAGAGAGAGTGGGGACAGAGAGAGGGGGGCTATTGAGAGAGGGGGACAGAGAGATGGGGGCGAAGAGAGAGAGGAACAAAAAGAGGGGGGCAGAGAGAGCGGGGAAAGAAAGAGGAGGAAAGAGAGAGGGGGACAGAGGGGACGGACAGAGAGCGGGTGGGACAGAGAGAGTGTGGTACAGAGAGAGGGGGAACGGAGAGGGAGGGGACAGAGAGAGAGGGGGACAAGAGAGTGGGGGGAGCGAGGTAGGGGAGAGATGAGGAGAGAGAGGGCGGTATAGAGAGGCGGAAGAGAGAGAGGGTGGACAGACAGAGGGGGACAGTGAGTGGGGGGACAGAGAGAGTAGGACAGAGAGAGAGTGACAGAGAGAGAGGGACAGAGAGAGAGGGGTGGACAGAGAGATGGGGACAGAGGGAGAAGAGGATACAGAGTGAGAGGGTTGGACAGAGAGAATGGGAAGAGAGAGGAGTGTGACAGAGAGAGGGGGGACAGAGAAGGGAGGGATGGAGAGGGGCACAGAGAGAGTGCGAACAGAGAGAGGGGGGACAGAGAGAGAGGGGGACAGAGAGGGGTGGACAGAGAGATGGGGACAGAGGGAGAAGAGGATACAGAGTGAGAGGGTTGGACAGAGAGAGTGGGGACAGAGAGGAGTGTGACAGAGAGCGGGGGGACAGAGAAGGGAGGGATGGAGAGGGGCACAGAGAGAGGGCGAACAGAGAGAGAGGGGACGGAGGGGGGAGCAGAGAGAGAGGGACGGAGAGGGGATCAGAGAGAGGGGGACAGAGAAGGGGGACAGAGAGGGGGGGATAGAGAGAGGGGGGACAGAGAGAGGGGGGGCAGAGAGGGGAGAGACGGAGAGGGGGACATGGAGAGGTAGGACAGAGAGAGAGGGGACAAAGAGGGAGGGACAGAGCGAGGGGGACAGAGAGAGGTGGGACAGAGAGGGGAGGGACGGAGAGGGGGACAGAGAGAGAGCGTGAACAGAGAGAGAAGTCAAACAGAGAGAGAGGGGACAGAGAGAGACGGGGACAGAGAGGGGAATAGAGAGATGGGGACAGAGAGGGGGACAAAGAGAGGGGGATAGAGAGACTGTGGAAAGAGAGAGGTGGACATATGGGGCGGATTGAGAGCGGGGGGACAGAAAGAAGGAGGGGCAGAGAGAGAGGGGACTGAGAGAGGGAGACAGACAGCGGGAGAGACAGAGAGAGGTGGGGGACAGAGAGAGAGTGCGGCAGAGCGGGTCAGAGAGAGAGGAGGGGGCGACAGAGGAGGGGGACAGAGAGAGAGGGGGGACAGAGAGGGAGGGATGGAGAGGGGGATCAGAGAGAGTGAGGGGACAGAGAGAGTGGGGACAGTAAGAGATGGGAGACAGAGAGACGGGGATGCAGTAGAGGGACGGACAGGGGGACAGAGAGGGAGGGACAGAGAGAGGGGGAAAGAGAGAAGGGGACAGAGGGGGTAGACTGAGAGTGGGGGGACAGAGAGAAGGAGGGGCAGAAAGAGAGGGAACCGAGAGAGGGTGATAGAGAGCGGGAGAGACAGAGAGAGGTGGGGGGACAGAGAGAGTGGGGTCAAAGAGAGAGGGCGGCAGAGGGGGCAGAGAGAGGTACACAAAGAGAGGGGAACGGGGGGTACAGAGTGAGGGGGGACAATTAGGGAGGGGGGACAGAGAGAGAGGGGGACAAAGAGAGAAGTGGACAGAGAGAGTCGGGACAGAGAGAGGGAAACAAAGAGAGGGGGACAGAGAGAGGGGGACAGAGAGCGGGGGGATGGGGGGGCCGAGAAAGGGGGACAGAGAGAGGAGGGAACGGAGGGAGAGGGGGTCAGAGAGGGGGGGGCAGAGGGGGAAGAGAGAGGGGTGACAGAGAGAGAGTGGGGACAGAGAGAGGGGGACAGAGAGAGAGGGGTGGACAGAGAGATGGGGACAGAGGGAGAGGGAGGGACAGAGTGAGAGGGTGACAGAGAGTGTGGGGACAGAGAGGAAGGTGACAGAGCGGTGAGTACAGAGTGGGGGGACAGAGAGAGGGGGACACAGAGAGAGTGGGGACAGAGAGAGGGGGGCTATTGAGAGAGGGGGACAGAGAGATGGGGGCGAAGAGAGAGAGGAACAAAAAGAGGGGGGCAGAGAGAGCGGGGAAAGAAAGAGGAGGAAAGAGAGAGGGGGACAGAGGGGACGGACAGAGAGCGGGTGGGACAGAGAGAGTGTGGTACAGAGAGAGGGGGAACGGAGAGGGAGGGGACAGAGAGAGAGGGGGACAAGAGAGTGGGGGGAGCGAGGTAGGGGAGAGATGAGGAGAGAGAGGGCGGTATAGAGAGGCGGAAGAGAGAGAGGGTGGACAGACAGAGGGGGACAGTGAGTGGGGGGACAGAGAGAGTAGGACAGAGAGAGAGTGACAGAGAGAGAGGGACAGAGAGAGAGGGGTGGACAGAGAGATGGGGACAGAGGGAGAAGAGGATACAGAGTGAGAGGGTTGGACAGAGAGAATGGGAAGAGAGAGGAGTGTGACAGAGAGAGGGGGGACAGAGAAGGGAGGGATGGAGAGGGGCACAGAGAGAGGGCGAACAGAGAGAGGGGGGACAGAGAGAGAGGGGGACAGAGAGGGGTGGACAGAGAGATGGGGACAGAGGGAGAAGAGGATACAGAGTGAGAGGGTTGGACAGAGAGAGTGGGGACAGAGAGGAGTGTGACAGAGAGCGGGGGGACAGAGAAGGGAGGGATGGAGAGGGGCACAGAGAGAGGGCGAACAGAGAGAGAGGGGACGGAGGGGGGAGCAGAGAGAGAGGGACGGAGAGGGGATCAGAGAGAGGGGGACAGAGAAGGGGGACAGAGAGGGGGGGATAGAGAGAGGGGGGACAGAGAGAGGGGGGGCAGAGAGGGGAGAGACGGAGAGGGGGACATGGAGAGGTAGGACAGAGAGAGAGGGGACAAAGAGGGAGGGACAGAGCGAGGGGGACAGAGAGAGGTGGGACAGAGAGGGGAGGGACGGAGAGGGGGACAGAGAGAGAGCGTGAAAAGAGAGAGAAGTCAAACAGAGAGAGAGGGGACAGAGAGAGACGGGGACAGAGAGGGGAATAGAGAGATGGGGACAGAGAGGGGGACAAAGAGAGGGGGATAGAGAGACTGTGGAAAGAGAGAGGTGGACATATGGGGCGGATTGAGAGCGGGGGGACAGAAAGAAGGAGGGGCAGAGAGAGAGGGGACTGAGAGAGGGAGACAGACAGCGGGAGAGACAGAGAGAGGTGGGGGACAGAGAGAGAGTGCGGCAGAGCAGGTCAGAGAGAGAGGAGGGGGCGACAGAGGAGGGGGACAGAGAGAGAGGGGGGACAGAGAGGGAGAGAGGACAGAGAGAGAGGTGGACAAGAGAGTGGGAGGAGAGAGAGGGTGGAGTGATAGGGGATAGAGAGGGGGTAGAGATAGGGGTAAGAGAGAGAGGGGGACAGAGAGAAGGGTGCAGAGAGTGGAGGCGACAGAGCGAGGTGGACAGAGGGGGTGTACAGAGAGAGAGGGGTGGACAGCGAAATGGGGACACAGGGAGAGGGAGGCACAGAGTGAGAGGGTGACAGAGAGAGTGGGAACAGAGAGGAGGGTGACCAAGCGGGGGTACAGATAGGGGGGACAGAGAGAGGGGGGGCAAGACAGTGGGGGGTGGGAGGTGGGAGAGAGGTGGGGAGAGAGAGGGGGTAAAGAGAGGGGAAGAGAGAGGGGGTGGACAGACAGAATGGGGACAGAGAGGAGGGGGGACAGAAAGAGGGGGTGCAGGGGGGGATTGAGAGAGGGGGGACAGAGAGAGAGGGGACAGAGGGGGGAACAGAGAGAGGGGAACTGAGAGAGGGGGACAGAGAGAGGGGGGACAGAGAGAGGTGGACAGAGAGAGGGGGACAGAGAGAGGGGGGACAGAGAGTGGAGAGAAGGAGAGGGGACAGTAAGAGGTGGGATAGAGGGGAGCGACGGAGAGTGGGACAGAGAGAGGGCGAACAGAGAGAGAGGGCGAACAGAGAGAGGGGGGACAGAGAGGGGGGCAGAGGGGGAAGAGAGAGAAGGGGACAGAGATGTGGACAGAGAGAGGGGGGATAGAGAGAGGGGGAAAGAGAGAGAGGGAGAGATGGGGCGGACTGAGAGGGGGGACAGAGAGAAGGAAGGGCAGAGAGACAGGGGACCAAGATAAAGAGACAGACAGCGGGAGAGAGAGAGAGGTGGGGGAAAGAGAGAGTGGGGGTCACAGAGAGAGGGCGGTAGAGGGGGACAGAGGGAGGACAGAGAGAGTGGGGTGAAGGGGGGGAACAGAGAGAGAGGGGGTCAGAGAGAGAGAGGACAGAGAGAGTGGGGGGACAGAGAGAGAGGGGGACAGAGAGAGTGGGGACAGAGAGGGGGCGGTCAGAGAGAGAGAGGGTCAGAGAGAGAGGGGGTCAGAGAGAGAGGGGAACAAGAGAGTGGGGGGAGAGAGAGGGTGGAGTGATAGCAGATAGAGGGGGGTAGAGATAGGGGCAAGAGAAAGAGGGGGACAGAGAGAAGGGTGCAGAGAGTGGGGGGACAGAGAGAGGGGAACAGAGAGGGGGTACAGAGAGAGAAGGGTGGACAGATAAATGGGGACAGAGGGAGAGGGAGGCACAGAGTGAGAGGGTGAAAGAGAGTGAGGACAGAGAGGAGGGTGACAGAGCGGGGGGTACAGAGAGGGGGGACAAAGAGAGGGGGACCGAGAGAGAGTGGGGACAGAGAGAGGGGGGACATTGAGAGAGGGGGGCGAAAGAGAGAGGGAGTGCAGAGAGAGGGGGGGACAGAAAGAAGGGGGCTAAGAGACCGGGAGAAAGAAAGAGAGTGAAAGGGAGAGGGGGACAGAGGGGACAGACAGAGAGGGTGGGACAGAGAGGGGGGTACAGAGAGGGAGGGGACAGAGAGAGAAGAGGACAAGACAGTGGAGGAGCGAGGTAGGGGAGAGATGGGGAGGGAGACGGTGTAAAGAGAGGGGGAAGAGAGAGGGGGACGGAGAGAGATGGGTAGAGAGAGAGAATGGGGACGGAGAGGGAGGTTGACAGAGAGAGGGAGGACAGACAGAAGGGTGACAGGAGAGGGGGGGACAGAGAAGGGGGCCAGAGAGGGGAGGGATTGAGAGGGGGACAGAGAGAGGGCGAACAGAGAGAGAGGAGGGACAGAGAGAGCGGGTGCAGAGGGGGGGATTGGGAGGGGGGACAGAGAGAGAGGCGACAGAGGGGCGAACAGAGCAATGGGAAAGATAGGGGGACAGAGAGATGGGGACAGAGAGAGGGGGACAGAGGGAGGGCGGACAGAGAGAGGAGGAACAGAGAGAAGGGACAGAGAGAGTGTTATAGAGAGGGGGGACATAGAGGGGAGGGATGGAGAGAGGAGGGTCAGAGGGAGGGACAGAGAGAGATGGGGACAGAGGAAGAGGGGGCACAGACATTTGGGCGACAGAGAGTGGGGGACAGAGAGAGGGGGACAGAGAAAGGGGGTCAGAGAGAGAGGGGGGACAGAGAGACGGGGACAGAGAGATGGGGGACAGAGAGAGGGGAACGAAGAGGGAGGGGGGACAGAGAGGGGTCAGAGAGAGGGGAACGGAGAGAGAGGGGTGACGGGAGCGGATAGGGTGTTGATAGAGAGCGAACAGAGAGAGGGGAACCGGGAGAGAGGGGGGACAGAGATAGGGGGACAGAGAGAGAGTGACAGAGAGAGAGTAACAGAGAGGGAGGGACAGAGAGAGAGGGGTGGACAGAGAGATGGGGACAGAGGGAGAAGAGGATACAGAGTGAGAGGGTTGGACAGAGAGAATGGGAAGAGAGAGGAGTGTGACAGAGAGAGGGGGGACAGAGAAGGGAGGGATGGAGAGGGGCACAGAGAGAGGGCGAACAGAGAGAGGGGGGACAGAGAGAGAGGGGGACAGAGAGGGGTGGATAGAGAGATGGGGACAGAGGGAGAGGAGGATACAGAGTGAGAGGGTTGGAAAGAGAGAGTGGGGACAGAGAGGAGTGTGACAGAGAGCGGGGGGGACAGAGAAGGGAGGGATGGAGAGGGGCACAGAGAGAGGGCGAACAGAGAGAGGGGGGACAGAGAGAGAGGGACAGAGAGAGAGGGGACGGAGGGGGGAGCAGAGAGAGAGGGACGGAGAGGGGATCAGAGAGAGGGGACAGAGAAGGGGGGACAGAGAGGGGGGGATAGAGAGAGGGGGGACAGAGAGAGGGGGGGCAGAGAGGGGAGAGACGGAGAGGGGGACATAGAGAGGTAGGACAGAGAGAGAGGGGACAAAGAGAGAGGGACAGAGCGAGGGGGACAGAGAGAGGTGGGACAGAGAGTGGAGGGACGGAGAGGGGGACAGAGAGAGAGGGTGAACAGAGAGAGAAGTCAAACAGAGAGAGAGGGGACAGAGAGAGACGGGGACAGAGAGGGGAAGAGAGAGATGGGGACAGAGAGGGGGACAGAGAGAGGGGGATAGAGAGACTGTGAAAAGAGAGAGGTGGACACATGGGGCGGATTGAGAGCGGGGGGGACAGAAAGAAGGAGGGGCAGAGAGAGAGGGGACTGAGAGAGGGAGACAGACAGCGGGAGAGACAGAGAGAGGTGGGGGACAGAGAGAGAGTGCGGCAGAGGGGGTCAGAGAGAGTGGAGGGGGGACAGAGGAGGGGACAGAGAGAGAGGGGGGACAGAGATGGAGAGAGGACAGAGAGAGAGAGGAAAGAAAGAGAGGGGGGCAGAGAGATTGTGGACAGAGAGAGAGGTGGACAAGAGAGTGGGAGGAGAGAGAGGGGTGGAGTGATAGGGGATAGAGAGGGGTAGAGATAGGGGTAAGAGAGAGAGGGGGACAGAGAGAAGGGTGCAGAGAGTGGAGGCGACAGAGCGAGGTGGACAGAGGGGGTGTACAGAGAGAGAGGGGTGGACAGCGAAATGGGGACACAGGGAGAGGAGGCACAGAGGGAGAGGGTGACAGAGAGAGTGGGGACAGAGAGGAGGGTGACCAAGCGGGGGTACAGATAGGGGGGACAGAGAGAGGGGGGGCAAGACATTGGGGGGTGGAGGTGGGAGAGAGGTGGATGGAGAGAGAGGGGTAAAGAGAGGGGGAAGAGAGAGGGGGTGGACAGTGAGAATGGGGACAGAGAGGAGGGGGGACAGAAAGAGGGGGTGCAGAGGAGGGGATTGAGAGAGGGGGGACAGAGAGAGCGGGGACAGAGGGGGGAACAGAGAGAGGGGAACAGAGAGAGGGACAGAGAGGGGGATAGAGAGATGGGGGAAAGAGAGAGGGGGACAGAGAGAGGGGGACAGAGAGAGGGGGGACAGAGAGAGGTGGACAGAGAGAGGGGGGACAGAGAGTGGAGAGAAGGAGAGGGGACAGAGAGAGGTGGGATAGAGGCGAGGGACGGAGAGTGGGACAGAGAGAGGGCGAACAGAGAGAGAGGGCGAACAGAGAGAGGGGGGACAGAGAGGGGGGCAGAGGGGGGAAGAGAGACAAGGGGACAGAGATGGGGACAGAGAGAGGGGGGATAGAGAGAGGGGGAAAGAGAGAGAGGGAGAGATGGGCGGACTGAGAGGGGGGACAGAGAGAAGGAAGGGCAGAGAGACAGGGGACCAAGATAGGGAGACAGACAGCGGGAGAGAGAGAGAGGTGGGGGAAAGAGAGAGTGGGGGTCACAGAGAGAGGGCGGTAGAGGGGGACAGAGAGAGGACAGAGAGAGTGGGGTGAAGGGGGGGGAACAGAGAGAGAGGGGGTCAGAGAGAGAGAGGACAGAGAGAGTGGGGGGACAGAGAGAGAGAGGGGGACAGAGAGAGTGGGACAGAGAGGGGGCGGTCAGAGAGAGAGAGAGGGTCAGAGAGAGAGGGGGGTCAGAGAGAGAGGGGAACAAGAGAGTGGGGGGAGAGAGAGGGTGGAGTGATAGCAGATAGAGAGGGGGGTAGAGATAGGGCAAGAGAAAGAGGGGGACAGAGAGAAGGGTGCAGAGAGTGGGGGGACAGAGAGAGGGGAACAGAGAGGGGGGTACAGAGAGAGAGGGGTGGACAGATAAATGGGGACAGAGGGAGAGGGAGGCACAGAGTGAGAGGGTGAAAGAGAGAGTGAGGACGGAGAGGAGGGTGACAGAGCGGGGGGTACAGAGAGGGGGGACAAAGAGAGGGGGACCGAGAGAGAGTGGGGGACAGAGAGAGGGGGGACATTGAGAGAGGGGGGCGAAAGAGAGAGGGAGTGCAGAGAGAGGGGGGGACAGAAAGAAGGGGGCTAAGAGACCGGGAGAAAGAAAGAGAGTGAAAGGGAGAGGGGGACAGAGGGGACAGACAGAGAGGGTGGGACAGAGAGGGGGGTACAGAGAGGGAGGGGACAGAGAGAGAAGAGGACAAGACAGTGGATGGAGCGAGGTAGGGGAGAGATGTGGAGAGAGACGGGGTAAAGAGAGGGGGAAGAGAGAGGGGGACGGAAGAGAGATGGGTAGAGAGAGAGAATGGGGACAGAGAGGAGGTTGACAGAGAGAGGGAGGACAGACAGAAGGGTGACAGGGAGAGGGGGGGACAGAGAGGGGGGACAGAGAGGGGAGGGATTGAGAGGGGACAGAGAGAGGGCGAACAGAGAGAGAGGAGGGACAGAGAGAGCGGGTGCAGAGGGGGGATTGGGAGGGGGACAGAGAGAGAGGCGACAGAGGGGCGGAACAGAGCAATGGGAAAGAGAGGGGGACAGAGAGATGGGGACAGAGAGAGGGGGACAGAGGGAGGGCGGACAGAGAGAGGAGGAACAGAGAGAAGGGACAGAGAGAGTGTGATAGAGAGGGGGGACATAGAGGGGAGGGATGGAGAGAGGAGGGTCAGAGGGAGGGACAGAGAGAGATGGGGACAGAGGAAGAGGGGGGCACAGACATTTGGGCGACAGAGAGTGGGGGACAGAGAGAGGGGGGACAGAGAAAGAGGGTCAGAGAGAGGGGGGGGACAGAGAGACGGGGACAGAGAGATGGGGGACAGAGAGAGGGGAACGAAGAGGGAGGGGGAGAGAGAGGGGGGACAGAGAGAGAGGGGATAGAGAGGGGGGGCAGAGAGAGGGGTACGGAGAGAGAGGGGTGACGGGAGCGGAAAGGGTGTTGACAGAGAGAGAACAGAGAGAGGGGAACCGACAGAGAGGGGGGACAGAGATAGGGGGACAGAGAGAGGTAAACGGAGAGAGAGGGGGGACAGAGAGGGAGGACAGAGAGAGAGGGGACAGAAAGAGGGGAACGATGAGAGAGAGGGGACGGAGAGGGGGGACAGAGAGAGGGGAACGGAGAGAGGGGTGACAGAGAGAGGGAGGACAGAGAGAGGGAGACAGAGCGAGGGCAACGGAGAGAGAGGGGGCATTGAGAGAAGGGGACAGAGAGATGGGGGGTCTGAGAGAGGAGAGAGAGAGATTGGGTGACAGAGAGAGGGGCGGTCAGAGAGAGAAGGGACAGAGAGAGGGGGCAAGAGAGTGGGGGGAGAGAGAGAGGGGAGAGATGGGGAGAGGAGGGGGTAAAAAGAGGGGGAAGAGAGAAGGTGGACATAGAGGGGAACAGTGAGTGGGGGGACAGAGAGGGGTGGACAGAGAGATGGGGACAGAGGGAGAGGAGGGTTCAGAGAGAGGGGGAACAGAGAGGAGGGGTGCAGATAGAGGGGGGAACAGAGAGAGGGGAATGGAGAGAGAGGGGCGACAGAGGGGGGAGCAGACAGAGTGGAACGGAGAGAGAGGGGGGACAGAGAGAGGGGAATAGACAGAGGGGGGCACAGAGAGGAGGGGGGACAGAGAGGAGGGGGAGAAGAGGAGGGGTGTTAGAGAGGAGGGGGGCAGAGAGAGGGCTTGAGAGGGGTTACAGAGAGACAGGAGGGACAGAGAGCGCGGGGACAGTGCGAGGGAGACAGAGTTAGGGGACAGTGTGAGTGGGGCACAGAGAGAGAGAGGGGGACACAGGGAGGGGGGGCAAGAGAGAGGAGAGAGACGGGGAGACAGTGGTGGAGAGAGGGGGGAGACAGACGGTGGGGGTGTAGCGACGAGGGGAGAGAGAGGAGGGGAGAGAAAGGGGGGAGGGAGTGAGAGGGGGAGACAGAGGGGGAGGGGGGGAGAGAGGGGCGAGAGAGAGGAGGGTAGAGAGAGGAGGGAGAGAGGAGGGGAGAGAGTGGGGTGAGAGCGGGGGAGATGAGAGGGCGAGACGGGGGAGGGAGAGATGGGGAGAGTGAGAGGGTGAGTGAGGGAGGGATTAAGAGAGGGAAGGGGTGAGAGAGGGAGAGAGAGAGGGGGAGAGAGTTCTGTGACAGAGTTGGGGGAGAGAGTTAGTGAAGAGAGAGTTGGGGGAGAGAGTGAGGGGTCGAGAGAGTGAGTGAGGAGGAAAGGGAGGGGGAGGAGTAGAGATAGGATAGAGAGCGAGGGAAGGAGAGAGAGGGCGGAGAGAGAAGGGGAAGTGAGAGAGGGGTTAGAGAGCTAGTGGGAGAGCGGGGGAGAAGGAGGGGCGAGGGAGCGAGAGGGGGAGGGGGAGAGAGAGGGGGGAGAGTGAGCTGGACAGAGTGAGGGGGAGAGAGAGAGGAGGAGAGAGAGAGTGGCAGGGAGAGAGGGCTGGGAGAGGGGAGCAGAGAGAGGGGGCAGAGAGAGGTGGCAGAGGGAGGGATCGAGGAAGGTGGGCGAGAGAGGGGGCAAGAGAGGGGTCGAGAGAGGGGAGGGAGTGAGGGGAGGGGGGAGAGGGGGGTGAGAGAGGGTTGATAGAGAGGGGAGAGAGCGCGGGGACAGAGAGAGAGTGGGGAGAAAGTGGGTGAGAGAGGGGGTGACAGGGAGGGGGAGAAGGGAAGAGAATGGAGACTGGCAGAGGGGAGATGAAGAGGGGAGTTGGAGAGGGGAGAGGGATCGGGAGAGAGGGTAGAGAGAGAGGGGAGAGAGACAGAGGGAGGTAAAGAGAGGGGGAAGAGAGAGCAGAGTAGAGAGACTGGGTAGACAGAGGTGAAGAAATGGGGGAGAGAGAAGGGGAGAGGGCTGGAGAGAGGAGGATAGAAAGGGGTAGAGAGAGGGGAGAGAGAAGGGGAGAGAGAGGGGGGAGAGAGAGGGGCAGGAGTGGAGACGATGGGGGGGCGAGAGTGGGGGCAAGAGTGGGGGCAAGTGTGGGGGGTGAGAGGGTGAGCAAGAGTGGGGGGCGGGGGGGTGAGGGTAGGGCAAAAGAGGGGGAGAGAGAGGAGGGGCGAGACAGGAGTGTGAGACAGGGGACGAGAGGTGGGTGCGAGATGGGGGCGAGAGAGAGGGCGGATGGAGGGGAGAGAGGGGGAGGGGGAGAGAGGGGATAGAGAGAGTGTTGGGAAAAGAGGGGGGAGAGAGAAGGGGAGAGAGAGGGGGAGAGAGAGGCGGAAGAGAGAAGGGGAGGGGAAGAGAGAGGGCAAGAGAGAGGGCAAGAGAGAGGGGGAGAGAGTGGGGAGAGAGAGAGTGGGGGACAGTGTGGGGAGAGAGAGAGGGGAGTGTGGGGGAAGAGAGAGGGGGTGAGAGAGTGAGATGAGAAAGAGGGGCAAAGGAGGTGGGAAGAGAGAGGGTGAGAGAGGGCAGAGAGTCAGAGGAGAAAGAGGGGTTGAGATAGAGAGGCGTGAGAGAGAGGCGAGAGAGGTGGGAAGAGAGGGGGTAGAGGGGGAGAGAGTGGGTAGAGGGGAGAGAGGGGGAAAGAAAGAGGGGGAGAGAGGGAGGCGGAGAGAATGGGGGTAGAGAGTGAGGGCAGAGAGGGGTGGGAGAGGATGAACAGAGATGGGGAAGAGAGAGGGGGAGAGAGAGGGGTCGAGAGAGAGGAGGGAGAGTGAGAGGAGAGAGGGGGGGCAGTGAGTGAGGGGCAGAGAGTGAGGGGAGAGAGTGGGGGGAGAGAGAGTGGGGGGGAGAGAGTGGTGTGGAGAGAGTGGGGGGAAATAGTGGGGGAGGGACAGTGGATGGGTATAGTGGGGGTGGAGAGTGGATGGGGAGAGTCAGGGTGAGAGTGCGTTGGGAGAGAAGGGAGAGAGACTTGCGTAAGTGATTGGGGTAAGAGAGCAGGGGAAGAGACCGGGGAGAGAGAGAGGGGAGGGAGAGAGGGGAGGGAGAAAGAGAGGGAAAGGAGAGAGACGAGAGAGAGTGCGGTGAAAAAGAGGGGAGATGGAGAGAGGGGAGGTGGAGAGAGGGGAGAAAGAGAGGAGTGGAAAGAGAGGGGAGAGAGAGAAAGGGTAGAGAAACAGCGGTATAGAGCGAGGGAGAGAGAGACAGGGGGTAGAGAGAGTGGAAGAGAGAGAGAGGGGAGAGAGGGGAGACAGAGAGAGAGAGGGGGGGCGAGAGAGGTCGGAGAGTGGGAGGGGGAGGGGCGTGAGAGAGAGGGGAGAGAGATGGTGTGAAGGGGGTGAGAGAGAGGGGAGAGAGTGGAGACGAGTGGGGGGCGAGAGTGGGGGCGAGAGAGTGGGTGAGAAGGGGGCGAGGGAGGGGGCGAGAGTGGGGGCAAGAGTGGGGGGCAAGAGAGGGGGCGAGAGTGGGGGCGAGAGAGGGTGCGAGAGGGGAGCGAGAGAGAGGGGGAGAAAGGGGGTAGAGAGAGAGTTGGGGAAAGAGGCGGAGAGGGGGGAGAGAAAAGGGAGAGAGCGGCTGGAGAGAGAGGGGGAGAGAGAGAGGCGAGAGAGAGGGGCAAGAGAGGTGGGGAGAGAGAGGAGAGAGAGTGGGAGGAGAGAGAAAGGGTGATAGAGAGAGGTGAGAAGGAGAGGCGAGAGAGGGGGAGAGGGGGGAGAGTGTGCGGCGGGAGAGAGAGGGTGTGAGAGAGAGGTTGTGAGAGAGGGGCGAGAGAGAGGGGAGAGAGTGGAGACGAGTGGGGGGAGAGAATGGGGGCGAGAGAGGGGGTGAGAAGGGGGCGAGGGAGGGGGCGAGAGTGGGGGCAAGAGTGGGGGGCAAGAGAGGGGGCGAGAGTGGGGGCGAGAGAGGGTGTGAGAGGGGGGCGAGAGAGAGGGGGGAGAGAGGGGGTAGAGAGAGAGTTGGGGAAAGAGGCGGAGAGGGGGGAGAGACAAGGGAGAGAGAGGCTGGAGAGAGAGGGGGAGAGAGTGTGGAGGAGAGAGAGTGGGGGAGAGACTGGAGGAGAGAGAGGGGGTGAGAGAGAGAGGCGAGAGAGAAGGGCAAGAGAGGTGGGGAGAGAGAGGAGAGAGAGTGGGAGGAGACAGAAAGGGTGATAGAGATGAGAAGGAGAGGCGAGAGAGGGGGAGACGGGGTGAGTGTGGGGGGGGGAGAGTGTGTGAGAGAGATTTTGTGAGAGAGGGGGGAGAGAAAGAGAGGGGGAGAGTGGGGGTTGAGAAAAGGGGAAAGACAGGGAGGTGTGGAGAAAGAAGGGGGCAGAGAAAGGGGGAGAGAAAGAGGGGGAGTGAGATTGGGGGAGACAGTGGAGAAAGAGTGGGAAAGAGAGAGGGGGAGAGTGAGATGGTGAGAGAGGGGAGAGAGAGAGAGGGGAGAGAGAGAGAGGGGAGAGAGATGATGTGAGAGTGGGGAAAGAGAGTGGGGGAGAGGGAGGACAGAGTGAGAGCATGAGAGGCAGGGAGTGGGAGAGGGAGAGAGAGGGAGAGATTTAGGCGACAGAGTGGGAGAGAGAGTTAGTGAAGAGAGAAAGGGAGAGAGAAAGATTGGGGGTCGAGAGAGGGGGTGAGCAGGGTACAGAGAGAGGGGGGAGGGAGGGAGAGAGAAGGGGAGGCGGAGAGAGGGGGAGAGTGGGGGACAGAGAGGAGAGAGAGGCGGACAGAGGGAGGGTGACAGAGGGAGGGGGACAGAGAGTGGAGGGAGACAGAGGGGGAGGGGGGAGAGAGGGAGGGGTAGAGAGAGTGTAGGGACAGAGTGGGGGAGAGTGTGGGGAGAGAGAGTGGGGAGAGAGATTGCAGAGAGAGAGAGTGAGGGAGAGAGTGGGGGAGGGAGAGGATTAGGGAGGGAGGGAGTGAGAGAGAGGGGAGAGATTTCGGTGACAGAGTGGGGGGGGAGAGTTAGTGAAGAGAGGGGGGAGAGAGAGAGTGAGGTGTAGAGAGAGAGAGTGGGTGAAAGAGAGAGGTGTAGAGAGAGGGGGTGAGAGAGACAGTAGAGAGAAGGCGAGAGAGGAGGGGAGAGGGGTGAGAGGGGTTAGAGGGGTGAGAGGGGTGTGGAGAGAGGGGGAAGAGAGAGAGGCAGCAGAGAGAGAGAGAGATAGGGAGGGGGAAGAGAGACGGGGAGTGCAAGAGAGAGGGGGAGATAGTGGGGGAAGAGAGGGGGGAGAGAGAGGGTGAGAGAGGGGGGAGAGGGGGAGAGGGGGAGAGGGAGGGGGAGAGGGAGGGGGAGAGAGAGGGGGCGAGAGATGGGGAGAGTGACAGGGAGAGTGGGAGAGACAGGGAGAGAGAGGGGGAGGGAGAGGAAGGTGCGAGGGAGGGTGAGAGAGGGGGACAGAAGGAGGTTGAGAGCGGGGGGAAGAGAGGGGAGAGAGAAGGGGAAAGAGTGGGGGAGAGAGAGAGGAGAGTGTGAAGGGGAGATGGCGTGGCGAGAGAGGGGGAGGAAGAGGAAAGTGCGAGGGAGGGTGAGAGAGTGGGGACAGAAAGAGGTTCAGAGTGGGGGGAGAGAGAGGGGAGAAAGAGGGGGAGAGAGTGGGGGAAGAGAGAGTGGGAAGATAGAGGGGAGAGAGAGGGGGAGATGCAGGGAGAGAGAGGGGGAGAGAGACGGGGAGAGCGACGGCGAGAGAGGGGATAGAGACGGGGCAAGAGAGGGGGAGGGAGAGGAAGGTGCGAGGAAAGGGGAGGAGGGGACAGAAAGGGGGTGAGAGCGAGGGGAGAGAGAGGGGAGAGAGTTGGTGGAAGAGAGTGGGGGAGAGGGGGGAGACAGAGGGAGAGAGAGAGGGCGAGAGTGACGGGGAGAGTGATGGGGAGAGCGACGGGGACGGGGGAGAGACGGGGAGAGAGAGGGGGCGGAAAGGATGGGGGTGAGGGAGGTGGAGAGAGGGGGACAGAAAGGGGGTGAGAGAGGGGAAGAGAGCGCAGGGAGAGAGAGGGGAAAGTCGAGGGAGGGAGTGAGAGAGGGAGAGAGAAGGGAGAGATTTAGGTGACAGAGTTAGTGAAGAGCGAGTGGGGGAGAGAGTTTGAGGGGGAGAGAAACAGGGTGAGCCGGGTAGAGAGAGAGGGGATGGAGAGAGGAGGTGACAGAGTGCGGTAGAGAGAGGGGAGAGGGAGGGGAGAGGGAGAGAGAGTGAGTGTGGGGGAGAGACAGGGGAGAGTGGGGGGAGAGAGAGGAGAGAGAGGCGGAGAGAGAGAGAGGGGAAGAGGGAGGGGGACAGAGAGTGGAGGGAGAGAGAGGGGGGAGAGAGGGGGAGAGAAGGAGGGGAGACAGAGTGTGGGGAGAGAGTGAGGGAGAGAGTGGGGAGAGAGAGTGGGGAGAAACAGTGTGGGGAGAGAGTGGGGGTGAGAATGGGGGAGGGAGAGAGTAGGAGAGGGAGGGTGGAGTGAGGGGGAGGGGAGAGAGGTGTTAGAGGGGGGAGAGTGGTGAGAGAGAGGGGAGAGTCGGGGGGAGAGAAAAGGAGAGAGAGTGGAACAGAGGGAGGTGGCCAGAGAATCAGGAGAGGGGGGGGGATAGAGAGGGGAGAGAGAGGGTGAGCAGGGTAGAGAGAGATGGGATAGAGAGAGGAGGTGAGAGAGTGGGGTAGAGAGAGGGGAGGGGGGAGAGGGAGAGTGGGGGAGAGTGGGGGAGAGAGAGGGAAGAGTGGGGGAGATAGAGGAGAGAGAGGCGGACAGATGGAGGGGGAAGAGGGAGGGGGACAGAGAGTGGCGGGAGAAAGAGGGAGAGAGTGAGGAGAGACAGTGCGGGGAGAGAGTTGGGGAGAGAGTGGTGGAGGGAGAGGGTTAGGGAGGGAGTGAGTGAGAGAGAGGGGAGAGAGTTAGATGACAGAGTGGGGGGAGAGAGTTAGTGAAAAGAGAGGGGATAGAGAGAGTGAGAGGTAGAGAGAGGGGATGCGAGAGAGAGGTGCCGAGAGAGGGGCTGAGAGGGGCTGAGAGAGACCGTAGAGACAAGGGGAGAGAGGAGGGGAGGGGAGGGGGAGAGAGAGGGGGAAGAGAGAAAGGCGGTAGAGAGAGACAGAGAGGGGGAAGAGAGACAGAGAGAGAGAAGAGAGACAGGGAGCGGGAGAGGGGGGTGGAGGAGGGAGTGAGAGAGGGCGGGAGAGAGGGGGCAGAGAGCCGCGGGAGAAAGTGGAGGAAGAGAGATGGGGAGAGTGTGGGGGTGAGTGAGGGCGGAGAGAGGGAGAAAGAGTGGGGAGGGAGAGGGTGGGAGAGAGGGAGAGAGAGGGAGGGGGAGAGAGGGGGCGAGGGCGGGAGAGAGGGGGCAGAGAGTGTGGGGAGAAAGTGGGGGAAGAGAGATGGGGAGAGTGTGGGGGTGTGTGAGGGGGGTGAGAGAGAGAGGGAGAGAGAGGGGCGAGAGTCGGTGGGAGAGGGGGGGAGAAACTGGGGGAAGAGAGATGGGGAGAGTCTGGGGGTGAGTGAGGGTGGAGAGAGGGAGAGAGAGAGGGGAGGAAGTGGATGGGAGTGAGAGAGGGAGAGAGAGGGACGGGGAGAGAGAGGACGGAGGGCGGGAGTGAGGGGGCAGTGAGCGGGTGGAGAAAGTGGGGGAAGAGAGATGGGGAGAGTGTGGGGTGTGTGAGGGGGGTGAGAGAGAGAAGGAGAGAGAGAGGGAAGAGAGTGGGTGGGAGAGAGAGACGTGGAAAGAGAAGGGGAGAGAGAGGGGGAGGGGGAGAGACGGGGAGAGTGACGGGGAGAGACGGGGAGAGAGATGGGGAGGGAGAGAAAGGGGCGAGGGAGGTGGAGAGAGGGGCTTAGAAAGGGGGTGAGAGGGGGGACAGAGATGGGGAGAGTGAGAGGGAGAGAGAGGGGAGAAAGTGCGCACGAGAGGGAGCGTGAAAAGCGGGCAAGGGGGCTAGATGGGGTGAGAGAGAGGGGAGAAAGAGCGGGAGAGAGAGGGAGAGAGTGAGGGTGCGAGAGAGAGGAGTAGAGAGAGGGGGAGAGGGAGGGGATAGAGAGAGAGGAGAGAGAGGGGAGAGAGATGGGGAGAGAGTGGGGGAGGGAGAGGAAGGTGCGGGGGAGGGGGAGAGAGGCCGACAGACAGGGGGCGAGAGTGGGGTGAGAGAGAGGGGAGAGAGATGGGGGTGAGAGTGGGGGGAGAGAGTGAGGAAAGAGAGTGGGGGAGTGAGAGGTGGAGAGAGAGAGAGGGGAGAGGGAGGGAGAGAGAAAAGGGAAGAGAGACGGGGAGAGCGACGGGGAGAGGGGGGAGAGACGGGGAGAGAGAGTTGGAAGGAGAGGAAGGGGGTGAGGGAAATGGAGAGAGGGGAAAGAAAGAGGGTGAGAGTGTGGGAGAAAGAGGGGAGAGAGAGGGGAGAGTGAGAGGGTGAGAGACGGAGAGAGAGAGAGGCGAGAGATTTAGGCGACAGAGTTAGTGAAGAGCGGGGGTCGAGAGAGATTGAGGGGTAGAGAGAGACGGTGAGCGGAGTAGAGAGAGATCTGATAGAGACAGGGGATGAGAGAGTGGGGTAGAGAGAGGGGAGAGGGAGGGGGAGAGATGGGGAGAGGAGAGAGGGGTTAGAGGGGCGAGAGTGGGGGACAGAGAGGGGAGAGTCGGGGGGGAGAGGGGGAGAGAGAGGGGGAGAGCGATGGGGAGGGGGGAGAAACGGAGGGAGAGAGGGGGGGAGGGAGCGAGGGAGCGGGTTAGAGAGGGGGCAGAAAGGGGGAGAGAGTGCGGGGAGAGAGAGGGGAGAGAGATGGGGAGAGTGAGAGGGAGAGGAAGAGAGAGGGGAGAGTGGGAGTGCAAAAGGAGGCGAGAGAGGCGGGCGAGAGGGGGGCAAGAGGGGGTGAGAGAGGGGGAGAGAGAGGGGGATAAAGGGGGGAGAGAGAGTGGGGAGAGAGGGGGGAGAGGGGGCAGAAAGAGAGAGAGTGTGGCGAGAAAGGGGGAAGATAGAGTGGGAGAGAGCACGGGGAGAGAGGTGGGAGAGATAGAGGGAGAGAGAGAGAGAGAGTGTGTGGTGGGGGGGAGGGGGGAGGAGTGGGAGAGAGAGAGGGAGAATGAGACCGGACGAGAGAGTGGGGGTGAGAGCGTGGGGGCTAGATTGGTGGGTGAGAGAGGATGGCGCGACAGAGTGGGGGAGAGAGAAGGGGCGAGAGAGAGAGGGGAAGAGAGAGGGGGAGAGATGGGGGAGAGAGTGGGGGAGAGACTGGAGGAGAGAATGGGGGGAGTGAGTGGAGGGAGAGAGTGTGCGGAGAGAGTGTGGGAGAAGGGGTAGAGAGTGAGGGAGAGAGTGCGGGATAGAGTGGGGCCGAGTGAGAGAGGGAGAGAGAGGGGAGAAGGTTCGGTGGCAGAGTGGGGAGAGAGTTAGTGAAGAGAGAGGGGGAGAGAGAGTGAGGGGGTATAGAGAGAGAGGGTAGAGAGAGAGGGTGAAGTGCGGGGAGAGCGAGTGAGAGAGGATGAGAGGGGGAGAGAGAGTGAGGTGAAAGAGTGAGGGGAGAGAGGGAAGGGCAGAGAGAGAGGGGCTCGAGAGACGGGTGTGAGAGAGGGAGAGAGGGAGGAGAAAGAAAGGAGGGGAGAGAACGAGGGGAGTGAGGAGGAGAGAGAGAGAGGAGAAAGAGAGGGAGAGAAAGGGAGTAGGGAGGGAGAGGTGTGAGAGAGAGAGGGGGAGAGAGAGATGGGAAACAGAGGGGAGAGAGAGAGAGAGAGGGGGGACAGAGAGGGGGGAGAGAAAGAGGAGGAGAGAGAGAGGGTGGAGAGCAAGAGGGGAAGAGAGTGGGGTGAGAGATTGAGGCGAGAGAGGGGGAAAGAGAGAGGGGGAGAAGGAGGGGAAGAGTGAGGGGGAGAGAGAGGGTGAGAGAGAGGAGGGAGAGGGGCGAGAGGGTGCAGAGGTGGCGAGAGAGGGATGAGAGAGGTTGGAGAGAGGGGAAAGTCAGTGAGCGTGGGAGAGAGTGGGGAGAGAGGGGGGAGATGAAGAGAGGGGGGGCAAAGAATGGGAGAGAGAAGATGGAGAGGGGAGATATAGAGGGGAGAGACAGAGAGAGAGAAAGGGTTGAGAGACCGGGGTAGAGAAATGGAGTAGTGAAAAGGATAAAAAGAGAGGGGGAGAGAAGTGGGGTGAGAGAAAGGGCGAGAGAGGGGGACAGAGGGAGTGGGAGAGAGAGAAGGGGAGAGAGGGAGGTGGAGAGTGGGAGGGTGGAGAGAGTGGTGGAGAACGAGTAAGGGAGAGTGAGTGGGTAGAGAGAGAGAGGCAGAGGGAGAGAAAAAAGGGGAGAGAGAGAGGAGGAGGGGGGAGTGAGGTGAGAGAAAGGTGATAGAGAGGGGAGAGAGAGAGGGGGAGAGAGAGGGGACGAGGGAGGGGGGCGAGAGCAGGTAGGGAGAGAGGTGGGAGAGAGAGAGAAGCGGGGGAGAGACAATGGTGGGGGGGAGAGAGATGGAGGCAAGAGAGAGAGGTGGGGGAGAGAGAGAGGTGAGTGAGAGAGAGGTGTGGGTGAGAGAGGTCGGGGAAAGAGAGAGAGGGGAAGAGAGAGGAGGAAAGAGATAGAGGGGAAGAGAGGGAAGGGCAGAGAGAAGGAGGGCGAAAGAGGGGAGTAGGGCCAACGGAGAGGGGTCAAGGGAGAGGGCGGAGAGAGGAGGGGGAGAGAGAGAGGGAGAGAGGGGAGAGAGGAGGGGGAGAGAGGGATGGAGAGAGAGGGTGAGAAGGGGAGAGAGAGATGGGGAGACAGAGAGGGGGAGAGAGATCGGGGGGAGAGAGAGGAGAGAGATAGGAGACAAGGTAGAGGGAGAGAGACAGGTGAGTGAAACGGGCAGAGAGAGAGGGAGAAAAAGAGGGGAAGAGAGAGGGGGAGAGCGAGCGAGAAGCGAGGGGCGAGAGAGGGTGACGAGCGAGGGGGGAGATAGAGAGGGTGTGACAGAGAGAGGGTAGGGAGATGGGGAGAAAGAGAGGTGAGAGGGGGGAGAGAGAGGGGGTGAGATAGAGTGGGGGAGTGAGTGGGGGGATTGAGTGGGGGGAGAGAGGATGTAGAGAGTGTGGGGAGAGGGGGAGAGAGGGGTTAAAGAGTGGGGGAGAGAGAGAGGGAGGGAGTGAGAGGGGGAGGGGGAGGGGGAGTGCGGTGACAGAGTGAGGGGGTCAAAAGAGGGGGCGAGAGAGGGGGAGACAGGAAGGGGAGAGAGGGAGGGGGAGAGAGGGAGGGGTAGAGACAAGGAGTGGGGAGAGAGTGGGGGAGAGAGAGGGGGAGAGAGATGGGGAGAAAGAGACAGGTGAGAGTGAGGCAAGAGAGGAGGCAAGAGATGGGAAAAGAGAGAGGGAGAGAGAGAGAGCGAGAGCAAGGGGGGAGCAAGAGACAGAGTGTGGGGAGTGAAGTGTGGCAGAAAGGGGGGGGGAGACAGAGTGGGAAGACAGCACCGGAGGAAAAGAGTGGGGAAGAGAGGGGGGAGATGGAGATAGAAGAGACGGAGAGAGGTGAGAGGGAAGATGGAGAGGGGAGAGAGAGTGGAGAGAGAGAGGAGAGAGAGACGGGGGGTAGAGAGACAGGGGTAGAGAGAGGGGAGTATTGAGAAGGATAAAGAGAGAGGGTGGATAGAGAAGGGGGCGAGAGAGGGGGGCGAGAGAGGGGGACAGGGGGAGTGGGAGAGAGTGAGGGAGAGAGAGTGAGGGGGAAATAGGGATTGGGAGAGAGAGGGGAGAGAGAGGGGAGAGAGAGGTAGTGAGAGAGAGAGGTGAGGGAGATATAGAGGGAAGTGAGAGAGAGGTGGGGGAGAGAGAGGTGGGGGAAAGAAAGAGAGGGGGAAGAAAGGGTGAGGGAGGAGAGAGGGGCAGAGAGAGAGGGAAAGATAAGGGACGAGATAAGGGGGAGAGTTTGGGGGAGAGATTGGGGAGAGATAGAGGAGAGGTACCGGGAGAGATAGGGGAGAGAGAAGGGGAGAGAAAAGGGGAAAGAGAAGGGAAAGATAGGGGAGAGAGAGGGGTTAAAGAGAGATGGATTAGAGAGGGAGAACGGGACAGAAAGGAGTCGAGTGCAGGGGTCGAGAGAGGGGGTCGAGAGGGGGTAGTCGAGTGAGGGCTTTCGAAGGAAGCGGTTGTGAGAGGTGTGTCGAGAGAGGGGGGACAGTGAGGGGGTCGAGAGAAGAGGGCTGAGAGAGGGGGTTCGAGAGAGTGGGTCGATAGGAGGAGAGTGAGGGGAGGGGGAGAGAGAGGGGTGAGAGCGTGGGGGAGAGTGAGTGGGGAGAGAGAGTCGGGGGGGAGAGAGGGGGTGGAGATGGGGGAGAAAATGAGAGAGAGTGGAGAGAGAGAGTGAAGGGTGAGAGATGGGGAGAGCGAGGTGCGAGCAAGAGAGACGGGCAAGAGATTGGTTGAGCGAGAGACAGACAGAGAGAGGTGCAAGTGTGAGTGAGTGAGTGAGGGGACGGAAATGAGAGAGAGTCGGAGAGATCGAGAGAGAGTGTGCGATAAGGGGAGAAGAGAGAGAAAGAGAGAGAGAAAGATAGAAAGAGGGGGAGAGCGAGATAGGGAAAGATACAAGGTGAGCTAGAGAGAGGGACATGAGTGAGAGGCACGCGAGGGGGGAGAGAGAGAGTCAGGTGAGAGAGAGGGATGAGGTGGAGAGTGAGTGAGTGGGTGAGAGAGAGAGTGTGTGAGGGGAAGAGAGATAGAAAGAGAAGGTGAGAGGGGGCTGAGAGAGGGAATGAGAGTGAGAGGGTGAGAGATAGATAGTGAGGGAGTGAGAGAGGGGATCGAGAAAAAGAGGCAGAGTCTGAGAGGGAAAGAGAGAGAGATGTCTCAGGGAGGACCAGTACAGCAGAGGTGAGAACAGGACCCTTACAAGATGATGTGAATGAAGCCTAGAATGTTGCTGTTCCTTACCCAGCTCTATGTCCATGTCCATGTCCTGTCTTCCAGGTCTGAATACAGAAGGCTACTAAGCCCCTCTGTGCTGTTTACTGTGAGTGATCTTACCGGCTGCAGGATTTAGTGAAGGCTCCAGACCTCCCTCTCCATTTCTCTCTGGCTGACCAAGCGTCTTTGATGTGGTTATGGACGAGACAGGAGTTAGGAATTCGGCTGACTCAGTGACGGGTGAGCTCCGAGTGGGACAGGTGATGGCCTCGTGCTATTCTCACCCGACTGTTCATCCAGATGTTAATGCTGGTGTCCAGTATAACCCATCTAACTGCTTAATATCCTTTTAGGAAGGAAATCTATTATATATAGCGGGTCTGGCCTACATATGATCCAGACCCAGAGCGATGAGGTTGACTCAAAACTGCCCCCTGTAATGATCCAGCAAGGCACTCAGCTCAAGGGCAGCTCGGGGTGGGCATGCGATGCTGGCCAGCCAGAGACAGCAACATCCCATGAGTGAATTAAACACAACACTGCTGGGAGTTGTCCCTTAGGTTCCTTTTATATCTTTCCCCTCTCATCCTGTACCTGGGCCCTTCAGTTCTGGACTACCCCACCCCTGGGAGCAGTGTCCTGGCCAATCATGTCGGTAGGCTTATGGGCAGGACTTTAAACTGACAGAGAGGATGCAGCGGATTCAGGTGAAAGGAGTTTTCCAAATCCTAAGAGAAATGGCAATGTAGCTGAAGACAAGCAGAAAGGAACAGGAAGAGACAGAGTCTAATTGAAACTGTACATCAGTGAATTGGACTGTGACAAGTAATTGTGGAAAGAGTCAATTGTAATGTTCTTTTTTGGACTGGATAAAGTCTCTGCAATAAGGTGGATGGACTGTGGCACAGAGATAAATGAGATTTAGTGGTGACAGGGTGAACAAAAGGTGGAACATGAATATTTTATTGCACACCTCCTTGAGGGATGTCAGGGAGTGCAGGATGGATAACCCTGACAGTAATGGGTAACAAAGGCATTACAGAGAAAGCATTTGGCCTCAGATGATGAAGCTGAATCAGTCTGAATGCAGATTCTGGGTAACACGTGTCAAAAACACAAGCAGGAGAACAGTTTAGAGGCTGCCTAACAGCATTTCATTGCTCAACCCTGTTACACATTCCAATGTATTCCTGTGTAATACAAAGGAACTGTGATAATTCTGGGAGACTTCAGTCTTTGTATAATCTGGGACAGTCACATCAGCAAAAGTGATGTTCTCCGAACTCCTCTTCGAATGTTTCTATCAGTGTTTCTTTGAATAACACGTTGTGGAAACAGCCAGGGAGGCGACTATCTCAGATCGACCGTTGGGTGATGACGCTGAGGGAAGGAGTACTGTCACACTGAAATATCCTCTGGGAAATTGTAGTGTAGTGGAATTCAGCGAGATGATGGATTTTTAAAGTGACCATAAAGCACACCCAACAATCACAACCAAAGCCATTGACATGTGTTTGAGAGGGGAACTGACCAAGGTAAACAGGGGAAACAGTGAAGTGTTTGGCTGGAAATGGACAGTACAAAATGTTTACAGTCATAGAGATGTACAGCACAGAAACAGGGCCTTCGGTCCAACTCATCCACACCACCCACATATCCGAACATAATCTCATCACATTTGCCAGCACTTGGCCCAAATCCCTCTCAACCCTTCCTGTTCGTATACCCATCCAGATGCCTTTTAAATGCAGTAATTGTACCATTTTCCACCACTTCAACAGGCAGGTCATTCCATACGCACAACACCCTCCACATCAAAACGTTGTCCCTTACGTTCCTTTTATATATTTCCCCTCTCATCCTGAACCTAGGCCCTCCAGTTCTGGACTACCCCACCCCAGGGAAAAGACCTTGTCTTGAAACCTAACTATGCCTCTCATGGCTTTATAAACCTCCATATGGGTTACCCCTCGGCCTCAGACATTCCAGGGAAAACATCCCCAGCCCATTTAACCTCTCCCTTTAGCTCAAATCCTCCAATCCTGTCAGCGTTTGTACAAATCTTTTCTGAACCCTTTCAATTTACACAACATCATTCCGATAGGGAGGAGACAAGAATTGCACGCAATATTCCAAAACTGGCTTATCCAATGTCCTATACAGCCACAACATGACCTCCCAAATCCTCTACCCAATGCACTGATTATTAAACACAAGCATAACAAACACCTTCTTCACTATCCTATCGACCCACAATTCTCCTTTCAAGGAACAATGAACCTGCACTCCAAGGTTTCTTTGTTCAGAAACACTCCCTGGGACCTTAACATTAAGTGGATCAGTCCTGCGAAGAGTTTTGCTTTTCCAAAATGTAGCACCTCCATTTATCTAAATTAAGGTCCATCTCCCACTCCTCAGCCCAGTGGCCCATCAGTTCACCATCCCATTGTAATGTGAAGTAACACTCTTCACTGTCCACTGCACCTCCAATTTTGGTGTCATCTGCTAACTTACTAACTATACCTGCTATGTTCACATCCAAATCATTTATATAATTAATGGAAAGTAGTGGACGCAGCACCGATCCTTGTGGCACTCCACTGGTCACAGGTCTCCAGTCTGAAAAAAACCACCCTCCACAACCACCCTCTGTCTTCTACCTTTGAGCCAGTTCTGTATCCAAATGGCTGGTTCCCTGTATTCCATGAGATCTATCCTTGCTTTCCAATCTCCCATGTGGAAACATTTCGAACACCTGACTGAAGTCCATATCACTCACATCCACCACTCTGCCATCATCAATCCTTTTGTTACTTCTTCAAAAAACTCAATATCTTGAGACATGATTTCCCATGTACAAAGCAATGCTGACTATCCCCAATTAGACATTGCCTTTCTAAATACATGTAATTCCTGTCCCTCATGTATCCGTCTTCTGACGTCAGGTGAACCAGTCTGTAGTTCCCTTGCTTGTACTTACCACCCTTCTTAAACAGTGGCACCACGTTAGCCCAACCTCCAGTCTACTGGCACCTCACCTGTGAATATTGATGATACAAATATCTCAGTAAGACACTGCAATCTCCCCCTCCCAAGGAAAAAAGAATAACTAGAGAGAAAATAGGACCCTTAAAGGACCAAAGTGGACATGTGTGTGCAGAATCACAGGAGGTTTTTCTCCTCTGTGTTGACCTTGGAGAAGGACATGAAGGCCTGGGAACTTGGGAAAGTTAGTGATGATCTCTAGTGGTTAGACCATATCACAGGAGAGGATGTGTTGAATGCATTAGAATGTATGAAGGTGGATAAATCTCCTGGACCTGACCAAACATATCCAACGGCACCTCAAGAGGCGAGGGAAGTACTTGTGGGGTCCCTGCTGATCTTTTTGCCTCACCGTTAGCCACGGATGAGGTCCCGGAAGACTGGAGGACAGCATATGTTTTGCCCTTATTCAAGAATGGCTGCAAAGATAAACCTGGGAACTATAGATCAGTAAACCTAAGATCCTTGGTAAGTAAGTTACTTGAGAAGATGCTGAGAGAATAGATAGACATGCAATTGGAAATACAACATTTGATTGGGAGTAGTCAGCAAAGCCTTGTGCATGGGAGGCCATGCCTCACAAATTAGTCAGCGTTCTTTATTGAAGTGATCAGGAAGTTTGACAAGAGCAGGCCAGTACATGTAGACTCTACAGATTTCAGGAAGGCCTTTGAAAAGGTTCCACATGGTACCTTGCTCTGGAAGGTTAGATCGCATGGAATCCAGGGGGCGTTGGCAAGCTGAGTACACAATTGGCTTGATGGTAGGAAGCAGAGGGTAACAGTCAGACTGGAGGCCTGTGCCTAGTGGTGTGCCTCAGCGGTCATAGAATCACAGAATCCCTCCTCTGTGGAAACAGGCCCTTTGGCCCAACAAGTCTACTGGCCCTCTGAAGATTATTTCACTCAAAGCCATTCCCCTACTTTATTACTCTACATTTACCCCTGACTAACACAACTTACTTACACATCCATGAACATTTTCGGCAATTGAGCATTGCCAATTTACTTGACCTGCAGATCTTTGGATTGTGGGAGGAAACCGGTGCACCCAGAGGAAACCCACGCAGACATGGGGAGAACGTACAAACTCAGTTGGTGTGGCATGGTGGCTCAGCTGCCTCACAGCGCCAGGGACCCAGGTTCGACCCCAGCCTCGGGTGACTGTGTGGAGTTTGCACATTCTCCCTGTGTCTGCGTGGGTTTCCTTTGCGTGCTCCGGTTTCCTCCCCATTCCAAAAATGCACAGGTCAGATGAATTGGAAGGGCTAAATTGCCCATATTGGTAGGTGCATTCGTTAAGGGTAAACGTTGGGTAGGGAGAATGGCTCTGGGTGGGTTACTCTTCAGCAGGTCGGTGTGGTTTGTTGGGCCAAATGGCCTGTTTCCATACTGTAGGAAATCTAACCCTAACAGGATCTAACCCACACAGACCATCCTGTGAGGTTGGAATTGAACCCAGAACCACAGTGCTGTGAAGCAGCAGTGCTAACCACTGAGCCACTGAGCTGGTCAGTGCTAGGCTCATTGCTGTTTGTTATCTATATAAATGATTTGGATGAGGATGATTAAGGCATGATTAGAAAGTTTTCAGATTACACTAGAATAAGTGAGGAAGGTTCTCATCAATTGCAACAGGGCCTTGATCAGCTGGGAAACTGGGCTGAGAAATGGCAAATGGAGTTTAATATAGACAAGTGCGAGATCTTGTATTTTGGAAGACAAATCAAGACAGGGGTTTCATGGTGAATGGTAGGGCCTGAAGGAGTGTCGTAGAACAGAGGGACCTTGGATTCCAGGAGCACGGCTCTCTGAACTCAGGGAGACAGGGCAGTCAAGAAGGCTTTTGGCACACTGAGCCCTTCATCAGTCAGGGCATGGAATATCGAAGTTGGGAAGTTCTGTTGTAGTTGTGCAGGATGTTGGTGAGGCCGCACTTGGAATATTGTGTTCAGTTTTGCCCACCTTGCTATAGGAATGATGTTATTAAACTGGAAAGAGTGCAGAAGAAACTTCCAAGGATGTTGCCAGAACTCAACTAGAGTTATAGAGAGAGGTTGGACAAGCAAGGACATTTTCTTTCGTGTGTAGGAGACTGAGGGGGTGTCCTTATAGAGGTGTATAAGATCATGGGAGGCATGGATAGGGTGAATGCACTCAGTCTTTATCCAAGTCTTGGGGAATCAAGCATGAAAGGGCATCAGTTTAAAGTGAAAGGGGAACGATTAAAAGGGAACCTGAGGGACAATGCTTTTACCCAGAGGGTGGTACACATACGGAATGAACTACCAGTGCAAGTGGTCGAGGAGGATACATTTAATAACATTTAAAAGGCACTTGGACAAATACATGGAGAGGAACGTATTGGAAGGATATGGGCCAAGTGCAGGGAAACGGGGTTAGTGTGGATGGACCAGTTTGGGCCAAAGAGCCAGTCTCCATGCTGTAGAACTCTATGACTCTATGAAAATACACAGCTGTCCCATCATCCAGAAGCGACCAAAGCAATAGGAACACGAGCCGGTACAAATGTGAAACAGTCCTGCAGAATTTCACAGGAAGCCAGCCTGGCCTTGCAGTGAAGGATTCCTGGTACAGGAGCTGTGGTCAGATGCCCATAGAGAACCAGGGAAGGAAGCTGGAAAGCTCACTCCACTGCCGATAGCCTGGAGGACCCCAGGCTGTGATAAGGCAGTTGGGATCCGGTCACCCCAGGGAAAACTACAGGCTGTGGCCGAGCTAGGTTTCCGATACAATGAGCAGGACAGAACGTTGCAGGAAAATCTCACCCACATGGGACTACTCCAGTTACAATTGGGAAGAGCCCAATCCAGTGAAAGGAGGGTCTCTGGTGATGGGGAGGCAGCCTCAGGTTACATGGACAATCTGGAAGTACAGTGTATGAATTCCAAGCAGCTGCATGGGTCCTGTACACCTGCAACATGGAACAACACACATCAGGCCCTCGTAGGAGGTGTCAGGAGAAAATACAATCCCTAGGGAACTAGGAACTCTCCCAGAATGGGATAATGTGTGCCTTTGGGGTTCTACCTCCCCAGGGAGATAATGACAGGCTCCACACTGACACATCCACACCCGCTCACAGATGGGGTCTCCCACTGCCGGTCTCCCAGGTAACTGCACCTTTTGCCCCCAGTTCTGGCCCACAGCCGAACTCAGATTTAATGAATCCTGTGGTTACCCAGAGTCAAACAGCCGATGGTCTTACTCCGTACACAACAGCCGTTCCAGGCACCCAGCTGGTGGTCAGCACTAAAAATGCCACTCTGTTTGATCCTGTCTAAAACACAGATACATTTTTGGTTGAGACAGACTGACAGACAGTCTGTCATACACGGACTGGATGCTGACAAACAAATTAAATTAATCACCATGTGACTTTGTCCACCAGGCCATTCAGCCCTCCCTGAGGGACAACAGTCAGGGAGGGACATCCATGATGAAATGAAGGCAGCAGTCCTCACTGCTCGAGAATAGTCCCATCCCGGATTAGTGACAAACAGCGTAAATATTTGTTCCAGGAGAATACCCACACTAACATGTCTCACTGTCAGTGACAGCAGCTCACCAAGGGCTGGGTTAATGACAGCTGTAAGGATACTCTCGGTGGGGCACTGGGTTTGGTGCGAGGGATTCCAATTATCCCAAGTGTCAAATTTAGGATGGGGATCTTTGAAGTCGAAAGTTTCGGAATTACATTAAAAAAAGGTATTTGGATGGGTTATCATGATTCCATCCCACATGCTGTGGAGATAGAGGGGACATTGACAGGATCCACACTTACGTAAATGTGAAGGAACAGGCCATACAATTGCATTCCCACCGCCTGTCATTAACGAATTCGGCTCCTCTCACATCAAGCTGTGGTCCTAACCGTACTCACCTTGATATATCTCGGGATACCGGTGGTTAGGATTGCAGGCTGCAACAGATGGGTACGATCATGGTGAATAATGCCTGGACACACCCCCAGGGACTGGAAGGTAGATGGAACTCCCCGGGTGATCACCTTAGTTTCATTCATTTGCAGTGTTTGAGTGTTCCTGGCTGGGCCCAGTATTGATTGCCTGTCCGTAGCTGCTCGGGAGCTGGTTTTGGTGGTGAGCTGCCTCCTTGAACTGTTGCAGGTGGTGGACTCACAATGTCCTTAGGGAAGGAATTCCTGGAGTTTGAGCCAGCAGGTCTCATTCACTTGCATTTATTCTGCTCACTGGATGTTGGCTATGCATCACAATTCTGTATGGATTCTCAGAACGGAATATGTTTTGTCGAAACAGTTAGGAGAGCCACAGTCACTCAGTGGTTAGCACTGTCACCTCACAGCGCCAGAGACCTGGGTTTGATTCCACTCCTGAGCGACTGTCTGTGTGGAGTTTGTACATTCTCCCTCCATCTGTATGGGTTTCTCCCACTGTTCAATGGTGGGCATTTTTGACAGATTGCCCGTACTGTCGAGGGATATTCAGGTTAGCTGGAATAGCCATGGGAAATGCAGGGTTTCAGGGATATCATCAGGGGATAGATCTGAGTTGGATTCTCTTCAGAGGGTCATTGTGGACTCGATGGGCTGAAGGGCCTGATTCTGCTCTGTAGGGATTCTATGATATCACTTATCAGCCATATGACAATCGGTTTGACCAATGTACAAAATGGTTTTCGCTCAAATAGCAGGCTACTCTGACAACAAACATAACCAGCTTTTAAAATTAGGTTTGTAATTCATTGTATAAGCTTCTTTCTATTCAAAAGACTGGGTGGGGGAGGGGGAATGGGTGAAATGTTCCTGCCTCCTTGCTAAAACACAGATAGACAGCCAAGAGATGCTGGGTATATTGGACAAGTTATACTCCCAAATCACAAAAGCCAGACAGCAGCCAGATGGTTATCCCATCAGCATAATGTAAAAGGCAACAGTTCCCCTGGGCAGACATATTCCTAATAACGTCTCCACCAAACAAAGGACGGCCCATACAGGAAGGTACCGGGTCCTGCTAAACAAAGAAACTAACAGGAACAAGCCATCCAAATGATTAGCAACGCCTCAAACTATGAACTGATTCTTTGAATTGGCCAGAAGTATAGAAAGTTCTGGGAAACCATCCAGAAATGAACAAAACCAGGGATCACCTGCAGACTGATCTCTTGAATTTTCTGGAGACATTCTGAGGTGACCAACATGGCAAGGGACAGAGACCAGCTCACCATCCAGAGAGAGGGAGAGAGAGAGGGAGAGAGACAAGCTGAAGGAAACCTCAGGAGCATGGGAGAGAGGGAGTGTGAAAATCCATTGAGAGAGAGAGAGAGCTGGAACCAACTGAGTGTCACCCCTTCAGTCTGTCCATGCTTTAACACCTGTTTATCTCAGTCTGACTTCCCTTTCTCTCTTTGTCCTTCTCTCTCCCTGTCTGTCTCATTCTCTCAATCTGCCTTTCTCTCACACCCTCCCTCTCACTGTCTGTCTCTGCCCCATCTTTCTCTCATCCCCCCTCTCCATCCCCACTCGCTCTACCTCTCTCTCTTTTTCTCTCGCTCCCTTTCTCTTTTTCTTTATTTCAGACCTGAAAGTGCTCACCCAATTTTGCCCCCCCAAAAACATTTGCCCCTCATTTTAACTCTCCTCCCAAATTTGTTCCCTTCCCCAAAAACCTTCCCTCCCAAATACCTACCTTACCAACTGTGCCCCCCTCAAATATTTCACTGCCCCCAACATTGCTGTGAGCCCCACTCCCTGGGGCAGAGGGAGATGAGTGGAAAAGTGTGGAGCTGGAAAAGCCCAGCAGGTCAGGCCAGAACCATCGACTCTCCTGGCTGACCTGCTGTGCTTCCCCAGCTCCACACTTTGTAACTCTGACTCTCCAGCATCTGCAGTCCTCACTTTCTGGGAGTCTGGGTTGACTGACTCACCTGTGACTGTTTTAATGTACAGCAAGATCCCAGTCCAATAATTACAGAAGGTTTGCATCATAGATGGAGTCCTTTCTGCCCATCATCCCCCTCACCCTTTAAATGATCCTGGACCGGTTCAGGATCCTCAGGATTGGCCCCTGAATGGCCTCATTGACTATCCTTCCTGTGGAGACCTCTTCTCCACCCTGTCTCAGACTTTGCATCACATGCTATCTCTCTCTCCATCTCTCTCTGACAACAGCCCCTCCTTTCTCCACCAACCCCAAAACCCTATCAAACCCTCCCCCTGTCTCTGGGTGTCCCACTCTCTCCTTGTCTCTCACTCTCCCCCTTCCCATGCAGACTCACAGCCCCTGGGTTGGAGGACATAGTGCAGAGACTAACTCACCTTTTGACTGACTGTTGTAATGCACAGCAAGATCCCACTCTGAAACCATCACCAAGTACACACACTGTCCTTCTCCCTCCATATATGTCCTTCTCACTCTCTCTCTCTCTCCCTGTCTCTCTCACTCTGTCCATTTATCACGCCACCTCCTTGACTCTCACTGCCCATCTCTCTCTCCACTTTCTCCATCTCCAATCTCTCCATGTCTCTCTCTCTTTTTGTCACTCTCCCTTTCTCTTTCTCTTTTTCTCTATTCCAGACGCACTCAGAAAAGTGCTTCATGTTCCTCCCCTACTGTGGGGGTAAAACCTGGGAGAGAGCAGGCACTGAGGCAAACTCTTCCCATTGCCCCTTCCCCAGTCACTGGGCCAGAGCAGAGGGGTCCAGGGATAAAGAGGGAGAGAAACTACAGGAGAGAAAGAAAGATGGATGGACAGACAGTGAGAGGGAGGGAGAGAACAAGAGAAAGACAGGCAGGCAGAGGGAGGGAGAGGAAGTGAGAAGAACTGAGAGAGAGCAGAAGAGAGACAGACAGAGAGAGAGTGAAACTCCAGGAATAGAAATACAATGTCAGACAGATACAAGGTGAAAATGTGGAGAGAAAGACAGGGAGAGAATTTCAGGCAGACAGCAAGACAGAAATCCCAGGGAGAGATATAGGACCGAGAGAGAGAGAGAGGAGTTGCAACAGCAGAGGGATAGAGCTGAGAGAGTGGGGTGGTGGTGGGGATGCTGTGATGTGGATAGAAGGATATACAGACAGGAATAGCAAGATCCCACAGAGCTGACAGACATATGCAGAGAGAGATGAGCAAGGTGTTAGTTTTGTGAAAGAATGAATGATTAAGCATTCCTGAAAAACCTGGTGAGGTGACAAAGGGGGAAGGGAATCTACTGGGAAATGTAAACAGGACAGAGATGTGAAGGATGGTGAGAGATAGGGATTGAAGGAAAGATGTGGGAGAGAGAACTGGGAACACAGAAATAGACATGAGAGCTGCAGAGAGAGAGGGAAGCCGTGAAATCTGTGGGATCAGATCCCTCTCTCGCATTTTGCTCCTTTCCACAGACGGCCTGAATCCCACAATATGTGTGTGTGTGTGTGTGTGTGTGTGTGTGTGTGTGTGCGTGCGCTTTTGTCTAATGGTTCCTCATGGCAGAATAATTTGATTCTCTGTCTCTGTACTGTCCGGGTTTCAGCTCCCAAACCAAATGTTGAATCATCCACGATCCTATTGAATAGTAGAGCAGGCTCGATGGGCTGAATGGTCTCCTCCTGTTCCTATTTCGGATGGCCTTATGTTCTTAACACTACCTCCCAGCTCTTGGTCCCCACACTGGAGGTTATGACTCCACAAGGCCCTGCTCTGTAGAGTGCTGCACTCTTCCGTGAGTCTCGGAGGGAACCAGCCTGATTTGGATTGGAGTTGCAGCCTCTCAGTGAGAAGTGAAATCTCCTTGAGATTCCCCTCAGTCTCTCACTGTAAGGTGGAGCAGGCCAGTCTCGGGGAAGCAAACAACAGGCCAGGTCTGCCCTGTCCTCCAGCTCCATTTCAGAAGGCCACATGGGAGGGGCTTGGTTCCTTCATCAGCTTCCCGTATTCTCCCTTCTGGGTTAGGGTGGGGGCCGAATGGCCTTGCTCCTGGCTCCTATTGTGGGGCAGGCTGACTATGATTGGGTTATGCAGGACATGCCCCTGGAGTGAAGTCAGTTAGCTCAGTCGGCTGGACAGTTGGTTTATAATGCAGAGTAAAACCAATAGCGTGTGTTCAATTCCCACACCAGCTGGCGTTACCATGAAGGACTCTCCTTCCCAACCCCTCCCCTCAGCTGGGTCATAGTGACCCTCTGATTAAATCCCTACCAGACACCGCTCTGTAATGAGGAGCTGTCCCATGCTCTGGTAAGACTACGGTGACATTACATTGGTTTGTACCTGGAGCACTGTGTGCAGGACTAGTCACTGCATTGCCAGAGGGATGTTAGTGTGTGGGGAAGGTTTACTGGATGAATCCCCACTGGAATGAACAGCACTCTCTTTCCCCCAGTTAATTCACTCTTGCAGCCTTTGTGTCTTTGGAGACACGAGGACCATTTCACCTGAAACGGCAGCTGGATTTTATATTCATAAGATTGGCGAGTTTACACACAAACACACACACACACACACACACAATGGCACACACACACACACACACACACACACACACACATACACACACACACATACACAAAGGACTCCCCCCACACACAGACACACGCTCCCTCAAACACAAACACAGACACACTCTTGCACACACATACACACACAAGCACACACTATCTCTCTCACACATATACATGCACAGACATACGCTCCCTCAAATACACACACAGACACACTCTCTCACACATACACGCAGACACACTCTCTCTCACACGGACACACTCTCTCTCACACACACACACACACACACACTCTCTCTCTCACACGGACACACTCTCTCACACACACAGACACACTCTCTCACACACACATACACACACTCTCTCTCATTTACACACACACTCTCACACACCCACTCACTCTCACGCACACAGACACTCTCTCTCTCTCACACACACAGACACTCTCTCTCACACATACACACAGACAGACACACAGACACACAATCCCTCTAACACACACAGACACACTCTCTCTCATGCACACAGACACACACTCTCTCTCACACGGAAACACTCTCTCTCACACAAATACACACACTCTCTCTCATTTACCCACACACTCTCACACACACACTGTCATTCTCTCACACGCCCACTCACTCTCACACACTCACAGGCACTCTCTCTCTCACACACACTCTCTGT
Source organism: Chiloscyllium punctatum (assembly GCF_047496795.1). Lineage (NCBI taxonomy): Eukaryota > Metazoa > Chordata > Chondrichthyes > Orectolobiformes > Hemiscylliidae > Chiloscyllium > Chiloscyllium punctatum. The sequence goes on along the minus strand of NC_092752.1, from coordinate 90,881,983 downwards.
CTCTCACACACACAGACAATCTCTCACACACATACACTCAGGCAGACACACAGACACACGATCTCACACACACACATAAACACACAGTTACACTCTCTCTCACACACATACACACGCAGACACACGCTCCCTCAAACACACATAGACACACTCTCTCACACACACACACTGACACACACTCTCTCACACACAGACACTCTCCCTCTCACACACATAAACATACAGTTACACTCTCTCTCATACACACATACACACGCAGACACACACTCCCTCAAACACACATAGACACACACTCCCTCACACACACAGATACACTCACTCTCACACACAGACACACTCACTCTCACACACACATGCACACAGACACACACTCTCTCACACACACATACACACTCTCTCTCACACAAGACACACTGTCATACACACACATAGACACATACACACATAGACACACAGACACATTCTCTCACACACAGACACACACACTCACACACAGACACATTCTCACACACACACATACACACTCTCTCACACACAGACACACTCTCACACACAGACACACTCTCACACACACACATACACACTCTCTCACACACAGACACACTCTCACACACATACACACAAACACACTCTCTCACACATACATACACACATACACACTCTCTCTCATACACCCTCACTCACACACATGCACACAGAGACACACACCCCCTCAAACATACACACAGCCACACACTCTCACATGAACATGCACTTTCTCTCTCACGCACACATATACAGGCACACAGAGATACACATGCATCCACACTCTCGCACGCACAAACACGGACAGTCTCTTTCTCTCTCTCTCTCTGACTGTTTCCCTCTCTCTCTCTCACACGCACACACACACAAACACACACACAGCTGTAAAGGCATGGTTGAGGTATTGATGGAGAAGTGATTTCTCCGAGGACTGAACCCTGATCTCACATGATGACTGCTCCAGGGAGACAGACAGCAGCTACAGATGACTTGTTGGATCTTACTGTGCACCACCTCTTGCATCGACAGCGTTAGTCTGTTAGGGTGCCTGCTTTTCTAAAGCGACTCCAAGCAACAAGTGACAATAGATTGATGAAAGTCTTCCTCCAAACCATGTTTCAGACACATGCTGCTGTTATTTTTCACTGATTGTTTAAAATGATCTGAATCTTCTGAAATGGGGAGTGGCTTCCATTTCAAATTACGACACCAGAGTGCATCGGGGACCCTGAGGAAATATCAGGAAATTGCATCTGTTCCTTTCTATCCTCTGCGTTCTGTACCACCAGATAGTGCTCCCTCACTGCCTGAGATAGTTCTCTCTCAGTACCTCAGAAAGTGCTCCCGCAGTACCTTAGATAGTTCTCCCTCAGTACCTCAGATTGTTCAAAGTTTGGGAGTAGATTTCTGGCTCGGGTGCTCGGCGAACAGAACCACAACACCTCAGATAGTGCTCCCTGAATACCTCAGATAGTTCTCCCTCAATACCTCAGATAGTTCTCCCTCAATACCTCTGATAGTGTGCCCTCAATACCTCAGAAAGTGCTCCCTCAATATCAAAGATAGTTCTCCCTCAGTGCCTCAGATAATGCTCCCCCAATTCCTCAGAAAGTGCTTCCTCAATTCCTCAGATAGTGCTCCCTCAATACCTCACCAAGTGCACCTTCAATATCTAAGAAAGTGCCACTTTGTTGTGTTTAACCCCCAAAGCCCCTCAGACATTACCTCCACAAAACATTCACATCCTCAACATTTCAGGATGCAGCCCAGCTCCCCCCTCAGATTGTGTTCAAACCCCTTCAGACTGGAAGGACCCACATCCACCCCTGTCCAAGATTGGAGCCCAGGTCCCCAGAACATTACTTGTCTCTCTGGATTAATTTTAGAATTCCTACAGTGTAGAAGCAAGTCATTCGGTCCATTGGCTCCACACTGACTGTCTGAACAGCATCCCACCCAGACTCACATCCTCTACTCTATCCCTGTAATGCTGCATTTCCCATGGCATCTTTGGGCGGTGGGAGGAAACTGGGTCACCTGGAAGGAACCCGCACAGATACAGAGAGAATGTGTAAACTCCACACAGACAGTCACCCGGAGTTAGAATCAAACCACTGAGGCACCGTGCTGTCCTCTCTCCTGGGATGCCATGTCATCTAACCTTTTACTAAGCAACCTCCCATGTGAAACCTTCACATCTGTCTCCTTGGTCATCCCTTCAAAAGCTCTATCAACTTGGACACATCTTTTCCACAAACAAAGCCAAGCTGACTATCCATAATCAATCCTTGCTTTTCCAAATGCATGTAAGTTGTCTCTCAGAATGCCCTCCAAAAGCTTACCCACCACTGCCATCAGGCTCACAGCTCCATAGTTCAATGGCTGTTCCTTGCAGCCTTACTTCAATAATGTCACATCATGAACCACCCTCCAGTCTTCAGGCACCTCACCCGTTGCCACTGATCGGTCCATCTGACAAGGCCATCCACATCCTTCTGTAATCTAAGGCTATCATCCTCAGTATTTATCACCCAACCAATCTTCATATTACTCATGAACCCAATGATTAACCCTCCACCATTCAAATCTATATCTTTTCTATCAACCACATCAGCAAGACCCCGTCAGTGAGACATGAACAGAGATTTCTAATTGGGCCATCACTGTCTGCTTCCAGCCACTCAGCATTCTGCGCCAAATTCCTTGGATCTTGAGTTTATATGTTCACAATCAGTTTCCAATATGGATCCTGATAAAAGTCTTACTGACCTCCAAGCAGGCGACAGGAAAGTATTGCCCTTGTTTACACATGGGGTCACCTCCTTAAAAGGTGCAATCCCATTGGTCAGCTCTGACCTCCCCTTAACAGAATCATTCTGACTGGTCGTCATGAACTCCAGTCTCTTTAAATGCTGATTAATTCTCTCTCCCAAAATTGCTTCCAACAGACCTCCCACCCACGATATTAGCCTGACTGGCCTGTAGCTGCCTGGTATATCCCATGCTCCTTCTTGAATAACAGTACCACATGGTCAGTCCGACGACACCTCTCCTGTGGCCAGAGGGGATTTGAAAATGTTTGCAAGTGCACCTGCTACATCCTCCATCACCTCATTCGGTAAACTGAGATACATTTCCACCGTCTTTGGAGATTTATTGGGTTGAAAGAAGGCCAGACCACTCAGAACCATCTCTCTCTCTATATATGCTCTTTCATTTCATTGTATCACAGAGCATCTTCACAATTTCATATCAACCCTGTCCCAATGAGCATTGACAAAATGAATCCATTCACTGTAGCCTCTAGGTCCATGCACAAATTCGCACTGTGTTCCACAACCTACTCTATCTCTCATTATCAATTCACCCTTAATGTCACTGTAAAGTCCTTTTAGATTTTTATTTCCTCTCTTAGCACTCCTCTCTCCCAGGCAATTAGCCTGCGATATGATTTGGAGGGGTATGGGATGTCAGTCTGGATGTGGATTAGCATTGGGAAGCTCAGAAATAAGGAATACCCGACTGTGCTGAGTGTGGGACAGTGGGATTCATTTGGGATGAGCACATGGAAGCTGAGGAATAAACCTCAGTCCTGCAGCATGAAAATATCCCTTTGAGCTGGCAGGTCAGTCACATGAAACGAAAACTTGATCCCTGGGAAAAGAGGGTGGTAACCAAATGAAGACGGTCTGTTTTAACACAGTCTCTGGAATCTGGACGTGCGAATCATTGCTGAGCAGGGTATGTAGGAAGCAGAGGCAGAAATATACTGAACAATTTCGGATATTCCTCTTAGACCACAAGATATGGGAGCAGAAATTAGGCCATTCAGCCCATCTGATAGTGTGGCACTCACTCAGTCCTGACTCTCTTACAATGCAGGTATCCCCCAGACTGATGCGCTGACAGTGCAGCACTCCCTCAGTCATGATCCTCGAACAGTGCAGCACTCCCTCAGTACTGTCTCTGACACTGCAGCACTCCCTCAGTACTGACCCTCTGACAGTGCATCCCTCCCTCAGTAATGACCATTTGACAGTGCAGCACTCCCTCAGTAATGACCCACTGACAGTGCAGCGCTCCCTCAGTAATGACCCTCTGACAATGCATCACTCCCACAGTACTGACCCTCCGACAGTATGGCACACCCGCAGTGCTGACTCTCTGACAGAGCATCCCTCCCTCAAACTGACCCTCTGACAGTCCAGCACTCCCTCAGAACTGACCCTCTCACAGTGTAGCAATCCCTGAGTACTGACCCTCTCACAGTGCGGCGCTCCCACAGTATAGACCCTCTGATAGTGCAGCACTACCTCAGCACTGACCCTCTGACAGTGCAGCACTCCCTCAGTACTGACCCTCTGACAGTGCAGCACTACCTCAGTACTGACCCTTTGACAGTGCAGCACTCCCTTGGTACTGGCCCTCTGACAGTGCAACTCTCCCTCAGTACTGACCCTCTTACAGTGCAACTCTCCCTCAGTACTGTTCCTATGACACTGCAGTACTCCCTCAGAACTGACCCTCTGACACTGCAACAGCTCCTTGGCCCTGCGCCCCTGACGGCGCTGCAATCCCTCAGTACTGACCCTCTCTCAGTGCAGCACTCCCTCAGTACTGACCCTATATCAGTGCAGCTCTCCCTCAGCACTGCTCCTTTGACACTGCAGCACTCCCTCAGAAATGAAGCTCTGACACAACAGCATTCCCTCAGTACTGACACTCTGACTTTGCAGCACTCTCTTTGCACTGACATTTCTACAGTACAGCATTCCCTCTGTACTGATACTCATACAGTGCGGCATTCCCTCAGTACACACCATCCGACAATGTAGCCCTCCCTCAATACAGATGCTCTTACAGGCCAGCACTCCCTCGATACCGACCCTCCAATAACCTGGCATTTTCTCAGTACTGACTCTCCGACAGAGCAGACCTCCCTCAGTACTGACACTCTGACAGTGCGGCACTGCCTCAGTCCTGCACTTCTGATAGTCCAGCCTGCCTCAGTACTGACCCTTTGGCAGTGCAGCTCTCCCTCAGTACGGACCCTCTGTAACAACACTCCCACAAAACTGACACACTGACCGTGTAGCGCTCCCTCAGTAATGACCCTTTGACAGAGCAGCACTCCCTCAGTACTGACCCTCTGACAGTGCAGCACTCCCTCAGAACTAACACACTGACCGTGTAGCGCTCCCTCTGTAATGACCCTTTGAGCGTGCATCACTCTCTCAGTACTGACCCTCTGGCAATGCAGCAATCACTCAGTACTGACTGTCTGACACATAGTGTGGAGCTCCCTCAGTACTAATCCCCTCAGAGTGTGATGCTCCCTCAGTACTGACCCCCTCACAGTGCGGTGATCCCTCAGTACTGACCCCCTCACATTGCGGTGGTCCCTCAGTACTAATCCCCTCAGAGTGTGGTGCTCCCTCAGTACTGACCCCCTCACATTTCGGTGGTCCCACAGTACTAATCCCTTCAGACTGCGGTGCTTCCTCAGTTCTAACCCTTTCACAGTGCAGCGCTCCCTCAGTAGTAACCCTCTCACAGTGCGACATTCTGACAGCATGGCCATCCATTAGTACTGACCGTCAGAGAGTGCGCACTTCATCATTACTGACTCTCTCACTGCACAGCAATCCCTCCATCCTGACTCACTGACAATGCAGCACTCCCTCTGTCCTGATCCTCTGATAATACTGCACCCCCTCCATACTGATCCTCTGACAATGCTGCACTCCCTCCACACTGACCCTCTGACAATGCTGCACTGCCTCCACACTGACCCTCTGACAATGCTGCACTCCCCCCACACTGATCCTCTGACAATGCTGCACTCCCTCCACACTGACCCTCTGACAATGCTGCACTCCCTCCACACTGACCCTCTGACAATGCTGCACTCCCTCCACACTGACCCTCTGACAATGCTGCACTCCCTTCACACTGATTCTCTGACAATGCTGCACTTCCCCCACACTGATCCTCTGAAAATGATGCACTCCCTCCACACTGATCCTCTGACAATGCTGCACTCCCTCCACACTGATCCTCTGACAATGCTGCAACCCATGAACACTGATCCTCTGACAATGCTGCACTCCCTCCACACTGATCCTCTGATAATGCTGCACTCCCTCCATACTGATCCTCTGACAATGCTGCACTCCCTCCACACTGATCCTCTGATAATGCAGCACTCCCTCCACACTGATCCTCTGACAATAATGCACTCCCTCCACACTGACCCTCTGACAATGCTACACTCCCTCCACACTGATCCTCTGATAATGCTGCAACCCATGAACACTGATCCTCTGACAATGCTGCACTCCCTCCACACTGATCCTCTGACAATGCTGCACTCCCTCCACACTGATCCTCTGACAATGCTGCACTCACTCCACACTGATCCTCTGAAAATGCTGCACTCCCTCCATATTGACACTCTGACAATGCTGCACCCCCTCCACACTGACCCTCTGACAATGCTGAACTCCCTCCACACTGACTCTCTGACAATGCTGCAGTCCTCCACACAGATCCTCTGACAATGCTGCACTCCCTCCATACTGACCCTCTGACAATGCTGCACTCCCTCCACACTGATCCTCTGACAATGCTGCACTCCCTCCATACTGATCCTCTGACAATATAGCAGTCCCTCCACACTGATCCTCTGACAATGCTGCACCCCCGCCGCACTGATCCTCGAATAATGCTGCACTTCCTCCACTCTGATCCTCTGACAATGCTGCACTCCCTCCACACTGATCCTCTGACAATGCTGCACTCCCTCCACACTGATCCTCTGATAATGCTGCACTCCCTCCACACTGATCCTTTGACAATGCTGCACCCCCTCCACACTGATCCTCTGATAATGCTGCACTCCCTCTACACTGATCCTCTGATAGTGATGCACTCCCTCAGTACTGAAACTCTGACAGTGTGGAAGTGGCTCTATACTGGCCCTCCGACAGTGTGGCCCAACCTCAGGACAAAACCTCTGACAGTACTGCACTCCATCATAACTGACACTCTGACAGTACAGCACTCCCTCAGTACTGACCCATTGCCTTGGTCGTGCACCTCTGACAGTCCAGTAGTGCCTCAGTACTGTCTATCTGACAGTGCAGCACTCCCTCAGTACTGACCCTCTGACAATGCAGCACTCCCTCCACACTGATCCTATGACAATGCTGCACCCCCTCCACACTGATCCTCTAATAATGCTGCACTTCGTCCACACTGATCCTCTGACAATGCTGCACACCCTCCACACTGATCCTCTGACAATGCTGCAACCCATGCACACTGATCCTCTGACAATGTTGCACTCCCTCCACACTGATCCTCTGATAATGCTGCACTCCCTCCATACTGATCCTCTGACAATGCTGCACTCCCTCCACACTGATCCTCTGATAATGCAGCACTCCCTCCACACTGACCATCTGACAATGCTGCACTCCCTCCACACTGACTCTCTGACAATGCTATACCCCCTCCAAACTGACTCTCTGACAATGCTGCACTCCCTCCACACTGATCCTCTGATAATGCTGCACTCCCTCCACACTGATCCTCTGACAATGCTGCACTCCCTCCATACTGACTCTCTGACAATGCTGCACCCCCTCCACACTGACCATCTGACAATGCTGCACTCCCTCCACACAGATCCTCTGACAATGCTGCACTCCCTCCACACTGACCTTCTGACAATGCTGCACTCCCTCCACACTGATCCTCTGACAATGCTGCACTCCCTCCATACTGATCCTCTGACAATGCAGCAGTCCCTCCACACTGATCCTCTGACAATGCTGCTCCCCCTCCGCACTGATACTCTAATAATGCTGCACTTCCTCCACACTGATCCTCTGACAATGCTGCACTCCCTCCACACTGATCCTCTGACAATGCTGCACTCCCTCCACACTGATCCTCTGATAATGCTGCACTCCCTCCACACTGATCCTTTGACAATGCTGCACCCCCTCCGCACTGATCCTCTGATAGTGATGCACTCCCTCAGTACTGAACCTCTGACAGTGTGGAAGTGGCTCTATACTGGTCCTCCGACAGTGTGGCCCAATCTCAGGACAAAACCTCTGACAGTACTGCACTCTATCATAACTGACACTCTGACAGTACAGCACTCACTCATTACTGACCCATTGCCTTGGTCGTGCACCTCTGACAGTCCAGCAGTGCCTCAGTACTGTCTATCTGACAGTGCAGCACTCCCTCCACACTGATCCTCTGACAATGCTGCACCCCCTCCACACTGATCCTATAATAATGCTGCACTTCGTCCACACTGATCCTCTGACAATGCTGCACTCCCTCCACACTGATCCTCTGACAATGCTGCACTCCCTCCACACTGATCCTCTGATAATGCTGCACTCCCTCCACACTGATCCTTTGACAATGCTGCACTCCCTCCACACTGACCTTCTGACAATGCTGCACTCCCTCCACACTGATCCTCTGACAATGCTGCACCCCCTCCACACTGATCCTATAATAATGCTGCACTTCGTCCACACTGATCCTCTGACAATGCTGCACTCCCTCCACACTGATCCTCTGACAATGCTGCACTCCCTCCACACTGATCCTCTGATAATGCTGCACTCCCTCCACACTGATCCTTTGACAATGCTGCACCCCCTCCACACTGATCCTCTGATCATGCTGCACTCCCTCCACACTGATCCTCTGATAGTGATGCACTCCCTCAGTACTGACCCTCTGACAGTGTGGAAGTGGCTCTATGCTGGCCCTCCGACAGTGTGGCCCAATCTCAAGACAAAACATCTGATAGTACTGCACTCCATCATAACTGACACTCTGACAGTACAGCACTCCCTCGGTACTGACCCATTGCCTTGTTCGTGCACCTCTGACAGTCCAGCAGTTCCTCAGTACTGTCTATCTGACAGTGCAGCACTCCCTCAGTACTGACCCTCTGACAGTGCAGCACTCCCTCAGTAGTGTCTATCTGACATTGCAGCACTCCCTCAGTACTGACCCTCTGACAGTGCAGCACTCCCTCAGTAGTGTCTATCTGACATTGCAGCACTCCCTCAGTACTGACCCTCTCACAGTGTGGATGTGGCCCTATACTGACCCTCCGACAGTGTGGCCCAATCTCAGGCCAAAACCTCTGACAGTACTGCACTCCATCAGAACTGACACTCTGACAGTACAGCACTGCATCATTACTGACCCATTGACAGTGTAGCACTCCCTCAGTACTGACTCATTGACAGTGTAGTACTCTCTCAGTACTGACCCTCTGCCTCGGTCCTGCACCTCTGACAGTCCAGCTGTGCCTCAGGGTACTGTCTATCTGACAGTGTAGCACTCTCTCTGTACTAACCCTCTGACAGTGCAGCACTCCCTCAGTACTGACCCTCAGACAATGAGGCACTCCCTCAGTACTGACCCTCTGATGGTGCAGTGCTCTCTCAGTGCAGATCCTCTGATAGGGAGGCTTGCCATCTGGACTGACCCTCTGACAGTGTGGTGCTCACTCAGTACTGACTCTCTGACAGTGCAGCACTCTCTCGGTACTGACCCTCTGAAATAGCACTCACTCAGAACTGACACTCTCACTGTATAGCGCTCCCTCAGTACTGACCTTTTGATAGTGCATGCTCCCTCAGTTCTGACCCTCTGACAGTGTAGTGCTCATTCAGTCCTGACCCTCTGATGGTGCAGTGCTCTCAGATTGCAGAACTTCAGACAGTGCGGCATTCCCTCTGGATTGAACCGCTGACAGTGTGGTGCTCCCTCAGTACTGACCCTTTGACAGTGTAGTACTCCTCAGAAATGGCCCTCTGGTAATGCAGCAGTCCCTCACTACTGACTGTCCGATAGTGCGTTGATCCCTCAGTACTGACCCTCTGGCAGTGCAGTGATCCCTCAGTACTGACCCTCTGACAGTGCAGCACTCCCTCAGTCCTGACGCTCACACAGTGCAGAACTTCCTCAGTACAGAACATCTGACTGTGTGGCTCTGCACCCATACCGACCATGTGACAATGTGGTACACCCTCAGTACTGACCCTCTGACAGTGCAGCTCTTTGGCAATGCAGCACTCCTTTAGTTCTGACATTCTTACAGTGTGGTGCTCCCTCAGTACTAACCCTCTGAGAATGCACCGCTCCATCGGTACTGACCCTCTGACAGTGCAGCACTCCCTCAGTACTGACCCTCTGACAGTGCAGCACTCCCTCAGTACTGACCCTCTCACAGTGCGGCGCTTCATCAGTACTGACCCTCTGACAGTGCATCACTCCCTCAGTACTGACCCTCTGACAGTGCAGCGCTCCATCAGTACTGACCCTCTGACAGTGCAGCACTCCCTCAGTACTGACCATCTGACAGTGCAGCGTTCCCTCAGTACTGACCCTCTGACAGTGCAGCACTCCCTCAGTACTGACCCTCTGACAGTGCAGCACTCCCTCAGTACTGACCCTCTGACAGTGCAGCACTCCCTCAGTACTGACCATCTGACAGTGCAGCGTTCCCTCAGTACTGACCATCTGAAAGTGCAGCGTTCACTCAATACTGACCCTCTGACACTGCAGCACTCCCTCAGTACTGACCCTCTGACATTGCAGCACTCCATCAGTACTGACCCTCTGACAGTGCAGCACTCCCTCAGTACTGACCCTCTCACAGTGCGGCGCTCCATCAGTACTGACCCTCTGACAGTGCAGCTCTCTCTCAGTACTGACCATCTTACAGTGCATCACTCCCACAGTACTAACCCTCTGACAGTACAGCACTCCCTCGGTACTGACCCTCTGGCAGTGCAGCACTCCCTCAGGGCTTCATGGTAATTTCAGACATGATAGAGATTTAACCAACAATGTTGGCATCACGAACCTGTTAGCTGAGGTTAATGACCCCCCTTTGTAGCAGAGGGATACAATCCCTCTGACAGTGCAGCACTCCCTCAGTGTTGACCTTCCGACAGTGCAGCACTCCCTCAGTACTGACCCTCTGACAGTGCAGCACTCCCTCAGTACTGACCCTCTGACAGTGCAGCACTCCCTCAGTACTGACCTTCTGACAGTGCAGCACTCCCTCAGTGTTGACCTTCCGACAGTGCAGCACTCCCTCATCACTGACCCACTTTTTTTTCTATTTCACAGAGTCTTGTGGAAATTTGGAGACATAGGGTTTGCAGATTCTGGGGAAGCATGAGAGAGACACACAAACCAAACCCTGTCTGAAACTCTCTGCAATAGACTATTCAGAGGCACAGAGTCACAGAGATGCACAGCTTGGAAATGGACGCTCCTGTCCAACTTGTCCATACCAACCAGATATTCTCATCTCATTTCATTCCATTTGCTAACACTTGGCTGATATCCCTCTAAACCCTTCCTATTCACATACTCATCCTGATGCCTTTTAAACGTCGCAATTATACCAGCCCCCATCACTTCCTCTGGCAGCTACCTGCATGCCCTTGAATAAGTGCTCAAACATTCATACTGTCGATGCAAACTCTAATAAACACCAACCTACGAAAGGATATCATTGTCATTTTCAACTGACCCTTTGCTTCTTCATTACGCTGATTTCAACAGAGGTAAAGAAACAGAGTTCGTGACCATCCACCGTCACCCTGTTATAAAACTTATTTTCAAATGTGGCTTGCATGTGATTCCCACACCCTCTAATAGTTGCCTGGAAGGTGGGGGTGAGCTGTACTCTCCTGCTGCAGTCCTTGGGTGTCCCACAGTGATGTTAGGGAGGGAGCTCCAGGAGTTTGACCTGAACCATGACAAGAGCTCTCTTACTGGAGTGCCCTTTTTCACGTTGGGAAGTTATTATAGACCAGGAGGACCCGAGAGCTGCTGTCTTGTCAGAGAGAGTGGCCTGGTGGGTCACACACCTCAGGTGAGGGGCGAGGTTGAGAAGCTGGGGCCTTCATGGTCATTTCAGACATGATAGAGATCGAACCAACAATGTTGACATCATGAACCTGTTAGCTGTGGTAACTGACCCCCCTTTGTAGCAGAGGGATTCAATCCCTTGAACAGAGCAAGCTTGAGAATTCAACACTAAAATCAATCTGTACGGACGCACTAGAGATCTGAAACATCAATACAGAGATTGCTGAAGAAGCTAAACATGTCCGGCAGCATCTCTGAGGGGAGAGGGAGAAAGAGACAGAGAGAAAGTTCACCTTTTAATCCAGTGATTTCTGCGGGAAAGTTCCTTCAGAACAAACCGTTTTGAGGAAGGGTCACTTGACAAAGGCACTTCACAAAGATCCTGACCAATGTAACTTTGTGATGTTAGTTCAGAAGGAACAGCTCAGACCGAACATTTCGGTGTGCCTTTGTTCTGTATCTGTTCTCCCATGTAGCCCGCCCTCCGAATACAATACCTTACAAAGCCTTAAACCTGTATGTCAACTTTCAGCAGAAGCAGCCTCAGGGCATTGAACACAGACTGAATTACTCAGTGACACTTGGATCAGGTCAAGTTCTCAAGTAAACAGATGGTGGGGAAATTCAGCACAATTCAGCAGGTAGCAACGGTGAAGAGAGAGGAACAATTCGCATTCCAAGTGACTCTTCCTCAAAACGGTCTGTTCTGAAGGAACTTTACCGCAGAAATCACTGGATTGAAAGGTGAACTCTCTCTCTGTCTCTTTCTCCCTCTCCCTTCAGAGATGCTGCCGGACATGCTGAGCTTCTTCAGCAATCTCTGTATTGATGTTTCAGGTCTCTAGTGCGTCCGGACAGATTGATTTTATTGTTTAATTCTCAAGATTACTCTATTAAAGGGATTGAATCCCTCTGCTACAAAGGGGGGTCAGTTACCACAGCTAACAGGTTCATGATGCCAACATTGTTAGTTCGATCTCTATCATGTCTGAAATGACCATGAAGGCCCCAGCTTCTCAACCTCTCCCCTCACCTGAGGTGTGTGACCCACCAGGCCTCTCCCTCTGACAAGACAGCAGCTCTCGGGTCCTCCTGGTCTATAATAACTTCCCAACGTGAAAAAGGGCACTCCAGTAAGAGAGCTCTTGACATGGTTCAGGTCAAACTCCTGGAGCTCCCTCCCTAACATCACTGTGGGACACCCAAGGACTGCAGCAGGAGAGTACGCCTTCCAGGCAACTATTAGAGGGTGTGGGAATCACATACAAGCCACATTTGAAAATAAGTTTTATAACAGGGTGACGGTGGATGGTCACTAACTCTGTTTCTTTACCTCTCTTCAAATCAGCGTAATGAAGAAGCTAAGGGTGGGTTGAAAATGACAGAGGGTCAGTACTGAGGGAGCACCATACTGTCAGAGGGTCAGCACAGAGGGAGTGCCACACTGTCAGAGGGTCAGTACAGAGAGAGTGCCACACTGTCAGATTGTCAGTACAGAGAGAGTGCTACATTGTCAGCTGGTCAGTACAGAGAGAGTGCTACACTGTCATATGGTCAGTATTGAGGCACTGCTGGACTGTCAGAGGTGCAGGACCGAGCCACAGGGTTAGTACTGAGGCAGTGCTACACTGTCAATGGGTCAGTACTGAGGGAGTGCTAAACTGTCAATGGGTCAGTGCTGAGGGAGTGCTACACTGTCAATGGGTCAGTAATGAGGGAGTACTACACTGTCAATGGGTCAGTGCTGAGGGAGTACTACACTGTTAATGGGTCAGTACTGAGGGAGTACTACACTGTCAATGGGTCAGTGCTGAGGGAGTGCTACACTGTCAATGGGTCAGTGCTGAGGGAGTGCTACACTGTCAGAGGTTTTGTCCTGAGATTGGGCCACACTGTCAGAGGGACAGTATGGAGGGAGTGCTGTATTGACAGAGGATCAGTACGTAGGGAGTGCAGCATTGTCAGAGGATCAGTATGGAGGGAGTGCTGCATTGTCAGAGGATCAGTACGTAGGGAGTGCAGCATTGTCAGAGGATCAGTACGTAGGGAGTGCAGCATTATCAGAGGATCAGTATGGAGGGAGTGCTGCATTGTCAGTGAGTCAGGACGGAGGGATTGCAGTGCAGTGAGAGGGTCAGTAATGATGAAGTGCGCACTCTCTGACGGTCAGTATGAATGGATGGCCATGCTGTCAGTGTGTCGCACTGTGAGAGGGTTACAACTGAGGAAGCACCGCACTCTGAGGGGGTTAGTACTGAGGGACCACCGCGATGTGAGGGGGTCAGTACTGAGGGAGCACCACACTCTGAGGGGATTAGGACTGAGGGATCACCGCAATGTGAGGGGGTCAGTACTGAGGGAGAACCACACTATGTGTCGGACAGTCAGTACTGAGTGATTGCTGCATTGCCAGAGGGTCAGTCCTGAGAGAGTGATGCACACTCAAAGGGTCATTACTGAGGGAGCGCTAAACGGTCAGTGTGTCAGTTCTGAGGGAGTGTTGTTTCAGAGGGTCACTACTGAGGGAGTGCTGCTCTGCCAAACGGTCAGTCCTGAGGGAGTGCTGCACTGCCAAAGGGTCAGTCCTGAGGGAGTGCTACACTGCCAAAGGGTCAGTAATGAGGCAGTGCTGGACTATCAGAAGTGCAAGAGTGAGCAGTGCCGCACTGTCAGAGTGTCAGTACTGAGGGAGGTCTGCTCTGTCGGAGGGTCAGTACTGAGAAAATGCCACGTTATCGGAGGGTCGGGATCGAGGGAGTGCTGCACTGTAAGCGCATCGGTATTGAGGGAGGGCTACATTGGCGGAGGGTCAGTCCTGAGGGAATGCCACATTGTAAAAAAGTCAGCACAAAGCGAGTGCTGCAGTGTCAGATTGTCAGTACTGAGGGAATGCTGTTGCGTCAGAGCGTCATTTCTGAGGGTGTGCTGCAGTGTCAAAGGAGCAGTGCTGAGAAAGAGCTGCACTGTCAGAGGGTCAGTACTGAGGGAGTGCTGCACTGTCAGAGGGTCAGTACTGAGGGAGTGCTGCACTGTCAGAGGTCAGTACTGAGGGAGTGCTGCACTGTCAGAGGGTCTGTACTGAGGGAGTGCTGCACTGTCAGAGGTCAGTACTGAGGGAGTGCTGCACTGTCAGAGGGTCTGTACTGAGGGAGTGCTGCACTGTCAGAGGGTCTGTACTGTTGAGAGCTGCATTGTCGGAGGGACTGTACTCTAGGAGAGATGAACTGTCGGAGGGTCAATGCTGAGGGAGTGCTGCACTATCAGAGGGTCTGTACTGAGGGAGTGCTGCACTATCAGAGGGTCTGTACTGTGGGAGAGCTGCATTGTTGGAGGATCAGTACTGAGGGAGCACTGCGCTGTCAGAGGGTCAATACTGAGGGAGTGCTGCACTGTCGGAGGGTCAGTACTGAGGGAGAGCTGCACTGTCAGAGGGTCAGTACTGAGGGAGTGCTGCACTGTCAGAGGGTCAGTTCTGAGGGAGGGCTGCACTGTCACAGAGACAGCACTGCGGGTGTGCCATGCTGTCAGAGGGTCAGTACTGTGGAAATGCTGCACTGCCAGAGGAGTAAACTGAGGGAGTGCTGCGCTATCAGGGGGCCAGTAATGGGGGATTGCCGCAATGTCAGAGGGTCAATCTGTGGGCAGTGCTGCACTGTGAGAAGGTCAGTACTGAGGGAGTGCTGCAGTGTCAGAGAATCAGTACTGAGGGAGTGCTGCACTGTCAGAGGTTCATGACTGAGGGAGTGCTGCACTGTCAGCGCATCAGTCTGGGGGATACTTGCATTGTAAGACAGTCAGGACTGAGTGAGTGCCACACTATCAGATGGGCTGAATGGCCTAATTTCTGCTCCCATATCTTGTGGCCTAAGAGGAATAACTGAAATTGTTCAGTATATTTCTGCCTCTGCTTCCTACATACCCTGCTCAGCAATGATTACAACGTCCAGATTCCAGAGACTGTGTTAAAACAGACCGTCTTCATTTGGTTACCACCCTCTTTTCCCAGGGATCAAGTTTTCGTTTCGTGTGACTGACCTGCCAGCTCAAAGAGATATTTTCATGCTGCAGGACTGAGGTCTATTCCTCAGCTTCCATGTGCTCATCCCAAATGAATCCCACTGCCCCACACTCAGCACAGTCGGGTATTCCTTATTTCTGAGCTTCCCAATGCTAATCCACATCCAGACTGACATCCCACACTCCTCCAAATCATATCGCAGGCTAATTGCTGGGAGAGAGGAGTGCTAAGAGAGGAAATAAAAATCTGAAAGGACTTTACAGTGACATTAAGGGTGAATTGATAATGAGAGATAGAGTAGGTTGTGGAACACAGTGTGAATTTGGGCATGGACCCAGAGGCTACAGTGAATGGATTCATTTTGTCAATGCTCATTGGGATAGGGTTGATATGAAATCGTGGAGATGCTCTGTGATACAATTAAATGAATGAGCATATACAGAGAGAGTGATGGTTCTGAGGGGTCTGGCCGTCTTACAACCCAATAAATCTCCAAAGACGGTGGAAATGTATCTCAGTTTACCGAATGAGGTGATGAAGGAAGTAGCAGGTACACTTGCAAACATTTTCAAATCCCCTCTGGCCACAGGAGAGTTGTCGTCGGACTGACCATGTGGTACTGTTATTCAAGAAGGAGCATGGGATATACCAGGCAGCTACAGGCCAGTCAGGCTAATATCGTGTGTGGGACGTCTGTTGGAAGCAATTTTGGGAGAGAGAATTAATCAGCATTTAAAGAGACTGGAGTTCATGAAGACCAGTCAAATGGTTCTGTTAAGGGGAGGTCAGATCTGACCAATGGGATTGCACCTTTTAAGGAGGTGACCCCATGTGTAAACAAGGGCAATACTTTCCTGTCGCCTGCTTGGAGATCAGTAAGGCTTTTATCAGGATCCATATTGGAAACTGATTGTGAACGTAAAAACTCAAGATCCAAGGAATTTGGCGCAGAATGCTGAGTGGCAGGACGCAGACAGTGATGGCCCAGTTAGAAATCTCTGTCTGTTCATGTCTCACTGTTGGGATCTTGCTGATGTGGTTGATAGAAAACATTTAGATTTGAATGGTGGTGGGTTAATCATTGGGTTCATGAATGATAGGAAGATTGATTGGGTGATAAATACTGAGGAGGATAGCCTTAGATTACAGAAGGATGTAGATGGCCTTGTCAGATGGACCGATCAGTGGCAACGGGTGAGGTGCCTGAAGACTGGAGGGTGATTAATGATGGGCCATTATTGAAGTAAGGCTGCAAGGAACAGCCATTGAACTATGGAGCTGTGAGCCTGATGGCAGTGGTGGGTAAGCTGTTGGAGGGCATTCTGAGAGACAATTTACATGCATTTGGAAAAGCAAGAATTCATTAGGGATGGTCAGCTTGGCTTTGTTTGTGGAAATGATGTGTCCAAGTTGATAGAGCTTTTGAAGGGATGACCAAGGAGACAGATGAGAAGGTTTAACATGGGAGGTTGCTTAGTAAAAGGTTAGATGACATGGCATCCCAGGAGAGAGGACAGCACGGTGCCTCAGTGGTTTGATTCTAACTCTCGGTGACTGTCTGTGTGGAGTTTACACATTCTCTCTGTATCTGTGCGGGTTCCCTCCAGGTGATCCAGTTTCCTCCCACCGCCCAAAGATGCCATGGGAAATGCAGCATTACAGGGATAGAGTAGAGGATGTGAGTCTGGGTGGGATGCTGTTCAGACAGTCAGTGTGGAGCCAATGGACCGAATGACTTGCTTCTACACTGTAGGAATTCTAAAATTAATCCAGAGAGACAAGTAATGTTCTGGGGACCTGGGCTCCAATCTTGGATATGGGTGGATGTGGGTACTTACAGTCTGAAGGGGTTTGAATGCAATCTGAAGGGGGAGCTGGGCTGCATCCTGAAATGTTGATGGTGTGAATGTTTTGTGGAGTTACTGTCTGAGGGGCTTTGGGGGTTAAATACAATAAAGTGACGCTTTCTTCGGTATTGAGGGAGAACTTTCTGAGGTATTGAGGGAGAAATATCTGAGGAATTGAGGGAACATTATTAGACCGACTGAGCGAGAACTATCTGAGCTATTGAGGCAGCAATTTCTGAAGTATTAAGGGAGTACTATCTGAGGGAATGAGGGAGCACTGTCAGAGGTATTGAGGGAGCACTTTCTGAGGTACTGAGGGAGCACTTTCTGAGGTATTGAGGGAGAACTATCTGAGGTATTGACCGAGCACTATCTGTGGTACTGAGGGAGCACTATCTGATGTATTGTGGGAGAACTATCTGGGGTGTTCAGGGAGCACTATCCGAGGTACTGAGGGAGCACTATCTGACCTCTTGAGGTAGAACTATCTGGGGTATTCAGAGAGCACTATCTGAGTTACTGAGGGAGCACTATCTCGTGGTACAGAGTGCAGAGGATAGAAAGGAACAGATGCAATTCCCTGATCATTTCCTCAGGGTCCCCGAGGCACTCTGGTGTCGTAATTTGAAATGGAAGCCACTCCCCATTTCAAAAGATTCAGATCATTTTAAACAATCAGTGAAAAATAACAGCAGCATGTGTCTGAAACATGGTTTGGGGGAAAACTTTCATCAATCTATTGTTACTTGTTGCTTGGAGATGTTTTAGAAAAGCCGGCACCCAAACAGACTAACGCTGTCGATGCAAGAGGTGGTGCACAGGAAGATCCAACAAGTCATCTGTAACTGTTGTCTGTCTCCCTGGAGCAGTCATCAAGTGAGATCAGGGTTCAGTCCTCGGAGAAATCATTTCTCCAGCAATACCTCAACCATGCCTGTGCAGCCGTGTGTGTGTGTGTGTGTGTGTGTGAGAGAGAGAGAGAGAGAGAGAGACAGAGAGAGATAGAGAGAGACTGCCCGTGTTTGTGTGTGTGAAAGAATGGATGCATGTGTATCTCTGTGTGTCTGTATATGTGCGTGTGAGAGAGAAAGTGAATGTTCTTGTGAGAATGTGTGGCTGTGTGTGTTTGAGGGTGTGTGTGTCTCTGTGTGCATGTGTGTGAGTGAGGGTGTGTGTGAGAGAGTGTGTATGTGTGTGAGAGAGAGTGTGTCTGTGTGTATGTGTGTGTGAGAGTGTGTATGTGTGTGAGAGAGAATGTGTCTGTTTTTCTATGTGCGTGTGTCTCTGTGTATCTATGTGTGTATGTTGCTGTGTGTCTGTGTGTGCGTATGACAATGTGTCTTATGCGAGAAATAGTGTGTATGTGTGTGTGAGAGAGTGTGTGTCTGTGTGCATGTGTGTGTGAGAGTGAGTGCATCTGTGTGTGATAGAGAGTGTGGGTGTCCGTGTGTGTGTATGAGAGAGTGTGTCTATGCATATTTGAGGGAGCATGTGTCTGCGTGTGAATGTGTGTGTGAGAGAGAGTCTAACTGTGTGTTTACGTGTGTGTCAGAGAGAGCGTCTGTGTGTGAGAGAGTGTGTGTCAGTGTGTGTGTGAGAGAGTGTGTGTGTCCATGTGTGTGTGAGAGAGAGTGTGTCTATGTGTGTTTGACGGAGCGTGTGTCTGCGTGTGTATGTGTGTGTGTGAGAGAGTAACTGTGCGTTTATGTGTGTGTGTGTGAGAGTGTGTCTGTGTGTGTTTTAGGGAGCGTGTGTCTGCGTGTGTATGTGTGTGTGAGAGAGAGAGTAACTGTGTGTTTATGTGTGTGTGAGAGAGAGAGTGTCTGTGTGCGTGAGAGTGAGTGGGTGTGTGAGAGAATAAGAGTGCGTGTGTGAGAGTGTGTGGGTGTAAATGAGAGAGAGAGTGTGTGGATATGTGTGTGTGAGAGAGTGTGTCTGTGTGTGTATGAGGGATCGTGTGTCTGTGTGTCTGTCTGTGTGTATGTGTGAGAGAGAGAATGTCTGTGTGTGTGAGAGACAGAGAGTGGGTGTGAGAGAGAGAGTGTGAGTGTTTGAGAGACAGAGAGTGTGTGTGAGAGAGAGTGTGAGTGTGTGAGAGACAGAGAGTGTGTATGTGTGTGAGAGAGAATGTCTGTGTGTGTGAGAGACAGAGAGTGTGTGTGAGAGAGAGAGTGTCTGTGAGTGTGTGAGAGACAGAGAGTGTGTGTGTGAGAGAGAATGTGTTTGTGTGCATGAGAGCGAGTGGGTATGTGAGAGAATGAGTGTGTGTGTGAGAGAGAGTGTGTGTGAGAGAGAGTGTGTCTGCGTGTATGTGTGAGAGTGTGTGTCCGTGTGTGTATTTGAGGGAGCGTATGTCTATGCGTGTATGTGTGTGTGAGAGATAGTGTGTGCTTGTGTGTGTGTGAGAGAGAGAGTTGTGCCTGTGTGTATGTGTGTGTGAGAGTGTTTCTGTTTGAGGGAGCGTGTGTCTGTGTGTGTGTGAGAGAGCCTGTGTGTGGCGGGGTCTTTTGTGGCTGTGTGTGTGTGTGTGTGTGTGTGCGCGTGTCTATGTGTGTGTGTGTGTCTGTGTGTGTGTGCGTGTGTGTGTGTGTGTGTGTGTCTGTGTGTGTGTGTGTGTGTGTATAAACTAGCCAATCTTATGAATATAAAATCCAGCGGCTGTTTCAGGTGAAATGGTCCTCGTGTCTCCAAAGACACAAAGGCTGCAAGAGTGAATTAACTGGGGGAAAGAGAGTGCTGTTCATTCCAGTGGGGATTCATCCAGTAAACCTTCACCACACACTAACATCCCTCTGGCAATGCAGTGACTAGTCCTGCACACAGTGCTCCAGGTACAAACCAATGTAATGTCACCATAGTCTTACCAGAGCATGGGACAGCTCCTCATTACAGAGCGGTGTCTGGTGGGGATTTAATCAGAGGGTCACTATGCCCCAGCTGAGGGGAGGGGTTGGGAAGGACAGTCCTTCAGGGTAACCCCAGCTGGTGTGGGAATTGAACACACGCTACTGGTTTTACTCTGCATTATAAACCAACTGTCCAGCTAACTGAGCGAACTGACTTCAGTCCAGCGGCATGTCCTGCATAACCCAATCATAGCCAGCCTGCACCTCAATAGGAGCCAGGAGCAAGACCATTCGGCCCCCACCCTAACCCAGAAGGGAGAGCACGGGAAGATGATGAAGGAAACAAGCCCCTCCCATGTGGCCTTCTGAAATGGAGCTGGAGGACATGGCAAACCTGGCCTGCTGTTTGCTTCCCTGAGACTGGCCTGCTCCACCTTACAGTGAGAGACGGGGGAAATCTCAAGGAGATTTCACTTCTCACTGAGAGGCTGCAACTCCAATCCAAATCAGGCAGGTTCCCTCCGAGACTCACGGAAGAGTGCAGCACTCTACAGATCAGGGCCTTGTGGAGTCATAACCTCCAGTGTGGGGACCAAGAGCTGGGAGGTAGTGTTAAGAACATAAGGCCATCCGAAATAGGAACAGGAGGAGACCATTCAGCCCCTCGAGCCTGCTCTACTATTCAACAGGATCGTGGATGATTCAACATTTGGTTTGGGAGCTGAAACCCGGACAGTACAGAGACAGAGAATCAAATTATTCTGCTATACGGGATCATCAGACAGGAGCTGGAACCAGAGAGAGTGAACACACAGACACACACCCACACAGACACACACACAGACACACACACACACAGACACACACACACACACACACACACACACACACACACACACACACACACACACACACACACACAGACACACACACACACACACACACACACACATTGTGGGATTCAGGCTGTCTGTCGGAATTTTACCACAAGGGGTGAGCTCTACACTGAGCAGAGACAAAGGTGCAAAATGCCAGAGAGGGGGCAGCTGCACAGTCTGATCCCACTGATCTCACTGCTTCCCACTCCCATGAGAGCTCTAATGTATATTTCTGTGTTCCCAGCTGTCTCTCCCACATTTTTCCTTCAATCCCGATCTCACAAAATCCTTCATATCTCTGCCCTGTTGACATTTCCCTCCAGATTCCCTTCCTACAACACTCTGCCCCTTTGACACCCCATCATGTTTTTCAGGAATGCTTAATCATTCAATCTTCCACAAAACCAACAACTTGCTCATCTCTCTCTGTATCTCCCCCCCCCCCCCCCCCCCCACCTCTCTCTCTCTCTCTCTCTACCCTATATCTCTGACTGGGTTTTCTCTCTTGCTGTCTGTCTGACCCTCACTCCCTGTCTTTGCCTCCCCTTTTCCCCCTTGTATCTGTCTGACATTGTATTTCTCTTCCTGGGGTTTTACACTCTCTCTCTCGCCCTTTCTCTCTCTGCCTCTCTCCTGCTCTTTTTCAGTTCTTCTCACTTTCTCTCCCAACCTCTCCCTGCCTGTCTTTCTCGTGTTCTCTCCCTCCCTCTCACTGTCTGTCTACCCATCCCTCTTTCTCTCTTGTACTTTCTCTCCCTCTGTCTCCCTAGACCCCTGTCCCAGTGACTGGGGAAGGGACATTGGGAAGAGTTTGTCAATGTGTCGCTGGATGCTGTACAGTTAATGCGGGGGATCAACCTTTTCCTAGTCTCTCCGGAATGTTACCCCGACTGTGGGCAGGGTGTTAGC
Organism: Chiloscyllium punctatum; assembly: GCF_047496795.1. Lineage (NCBI taxonomy): Eukaryota > Metazoa > Chordata > Chondrichthyes > Orectolobiformes > Hemiscylliidae > Chiloscyllium > Chiloscyllium punctatum. The sequence continues at coordinate 90,859,527 of NC_092752.1, read as the reverse complement.
GTAAGGGACATAAAAGTACTTTTCTCATTGAGTCTGAAATGAAGAAAAAGAGAAGGGGAGGGTGACAAAAAGAGAAAGAGAGACATGGAGAGAGTGGGGATGGAAAAATTGAGGAGAGAGAGATGGGCAGTGAGAAACAAGGAGAGGAAGAAGGACACATATGGAGGGAGAAGGACAGTGTGTGTGGATGGGGAATGGTTGCAGAGTGGGATCTTTCTGTGCATGACAGCAGTCACTCAAAAGGTGTCTTCGTCTCTGCACCATGTCCTCCAGCCCAGGAGCTGTGGGTCTACATGGGAAGGGGGAGATTGGGAGACAAGGGGGCAGTGGGACAGCCAGAGATGGGGGACTGTTTGATGGGGTTTTGGGGTTGGTGGAGAAAGGAGAGGCTGCTGTGAGAGACACAGAGATTGAGGGAGGGACAGCATGCGACACAAAGTCTGAGACAGGATGGAGAAGAGGTATTCAAAGTTTGGGAGAAGATTTGTAGCTCGGGTGCTCGTTGTTATGGTTCTGTTCGCCGAGCTGGGAATTTGTGTTGCAGACGTTTCGTCCCCTGTCACATCGACCTGGACCCAATATACCAGCCACTGCAGCGGACAGCTGGAACTGACAACCGGAAGCAGCAGAGATAAACCACGACAAATGTTGGAGGAAACATCACAGAAACGCTTCACAGGAGGCTCCCAAACACTGAGGATGTCACCTCGACAGGGGCCGAAACGTCTGTAACACAAATTCCCAGCTCAGCGAACAGAACCATAACACGGAGAAGAGGTTTCCACAGAAAGGATAGTCAGTGAGGCCATTCAGGGGCCAATCCTGAGGATCCTGAACAGGACCAAGATCATTTAATGGGGGAGGGGGGGAATGGGCAGAAAGGACTCCATACAAGCCTTCTATAATTCTGGGACTGGGATTTTGCTGTGCATTAAAACAGCCACAGGCCAGTCAGTCAACCCAGACTCATTTACCTGTGTGAGAAAGTGAGGATTGCAGATGCTGGAAAGTCAGAGTTACAAAGTGTGGAGCTGGGGAAGCACAGCAGGTCAGCCAGGAGAGTCGATGGTTCAGGCCTGACCTGCTGGGCTTTTCCAGCTCCACACTTTTCCACTCAACTCCCTCTGTCCCAGGGAGTGGGGATCACAGCCATGTTGGGGGCAGCAAAATATTTGAGGGGGGCACAGTTGGTGAGGTAGTTATTTGGGAGGGAAGATATTTGGGAAAGGGGATAAATTTGGGAGGACAGTGAAAATGAAGGGCATAGTATTTTTGAGGGGATACATAATTGGGTGAGATCTTTCAGGTCTGAAATAGCGAAAAACAGAAAGGGAGGGTGAGAAAAAGAGACAGAGATGGAGAGAGTGGGAATGGAGAAGGTGGATGGGAGAAAGATGGACAGAGAGAGAGACAGGGAGAGGGAGAGAGGGAGAGAAAGAGTGTGTATGTGAGAGAGACAGACAGACAGAAGGATAGAGAGAGGGGGGACAGAGAGATGGAGAGAAGGGGAAGTCAGACTAATACTGTGTAGTTAAAATATGGACAGACTGAAGGGGTGACACTCGTTATTCCAGTTGGTTCCAACTCTCTCTCTCAATTGATTTTCACATTCCCTCTCTCCCATGCCCCTGGGTTTTGCTTCAGCCTGTCTCTCTCTCCCTCCCTCTCTCTCTGATTCTGCTTCTGGGTCTGCGAAACTGTTTTCTCTCGCCCTCTCTCTCTCTGGATGGTCAGATGCTCTCTGTCTCTTGCCCTGCTGGTCTCATCAGAAGGCCTCCAGAGATTCAGGCAATCAGTCTGCAGATAAACCCTGTTTTTGTTCATTTCTGGATGGTTTTCAGGAATTTTCTATCGTTCTGTCCAATTAGGAGAATCCGTTAATAGTTTGAAGCATTGCCAATCGTTTCGATGGCTTGTTGCTGTTAGTTTCTTGTGTAGCAGGAGCCGGTGCCTTCCTGTCTGGGCTCTCATTTGTTTGGGAGATACGTCTGTCCAGAATAATTGTTGCCTTTTACATTATGCTGTGTTTGCACGGTGCCTGGTGTGCGGGTTTTGTGATTTGGGAGATTTCCTTGGCCAATAAACCTTGGCTGTCTATCTTTGTTTTAGCCAGGAGGTTGTGACATCTCCCCCAACTCATCCACTTGAATGGAAAGAAAACAAGCTCATGCAATAAATTACAAACCTAATTTTAAAAGCTGTGTATGCTTGTTGTCAGGGTAGCCAGCTGTCTGTGCAAAAGCTATTGTGTACGTTTTCCAAACTGATGGTCTTATCGCTTCACTTGGAGGTCGCCACTGATGATGCTACCCAGCCAGGAAACGAAACGTCTGGATATCAAACTTATCAGAGAGCAAACCTACACCCTAAGTCTTAGAGCTGATAAGTGATATCATAAAATCTTGACAGAACAGAATCAGACCGTTCGGCCTATTGAGTCCACAATGACCCTCTGAAGAGAATCCAACTCAGACCCACTCCCCCAATGATATCCCTGAAATCCCGCATTTCCAATGGCTATTCCAGCTAGCCCGAATATCCCTTGACACAATGGACAATTTAACATGGCCAATCTGTCGTAATGGCAACTATGGGCAGACAATCAATACTGGCCCATCCAGGAGCACTCAAACACTGCAAATGAATGAAACTAAGGTGATCACCCGGGGAGTTCCATCTACCTTCCATCCCTGGGGGGGGGGGGGGGGTGTCCAGGCATTATTCACCATGATCTTAACCATCTGTTACAGCCTGCAATCCTAACCACCGGTATCCCGAGATATATCAAGGTGAGTGCGGTTAGGGCTTCAGCCAATGTAAAAGGAGCCGAAGTCTTGGATAACAGGCTGTGGGAATGTCATGGTATGACCTGGTCCTTCCCATTTACGTAAGTATGGTCCCTGGCAATGTTCCCTCTATCTCCACAGTAAGTGGGAGGAAATCATGGTAGCCCATCCAAATACCTTTTTTATACAACTCCGATAATTTGGACTTCATCCTACCTTTGGTCACTTGGGTTAAGTGGAATCCCTCATACCAAGCCCAGGTGTCCCACCGAGAGTGTCCTTACAGCTGTTATTAACCCAGCCCTTGGTGAGCTGCTGTCACTGACAGTGAGAGACGTTGGTGTGGGTGTTCTCCTGGAACAAATATTGATGCTGTTTGTCACTTACCCAGGATGGGACTTTCCCTTTGCTGGCCTGCCTGAGCTCCTCCCTCAGCTGTTCCATCATCCCGTTACTGCACAGGGTGTGATTTTACTACTCACCATAATCTCTGATTGGGCCGTGGATGATCTGGTTAATCGTGTTGGTGTGACCCCCCAGTTTGGTCACTAGGTGATGGTTAGCCTGATTCTCCACCAGTTGTCCCATGGTCTCCTCTGGGTTTTCTGTGTTCAGTATTTCTCAGGCTCATTAGAGAGTTTATGGGTCAGGATCCTGAGTTTATTTTCCAAATTAGCCAAGTCAGCGTACTAACCGGTAACACTCCTGCCCTGGGTGTGGACTCGTATACTGTGGCTAAATCATTAAGGAGTTCCCTTTTCTTTCATCTGCTAATTGCTGTTCTGGGCTTTCCCTCATATTTCCCTGTCCCTCATCCCATTATACTGTGGGTCAGGTGGCAACATAATCATTTTAATGGGGAAGGACATTACTCTGGTTACTGTCTCCCTGATGCATTCATTATGATTGGCTTAAGTTTGTGACAAATGTTAGTGAACAAGGTATTGCCTGTGGGTTTAGTGACTAGTCCATTGCGAGAACCTGGTGCGTGTGGTACAAGCTGGGGGAGGAGCCTTCATTCCTGGTCTCAGTCCATTTTTAATTTTGTTCCTGAGGAATTCTCCCGGGTGGGCTTTCTGGAATATCGCTGTCTGAACTCTGACCCCTTGTCTGGGCTGTGTGCTCAATAGCTCACTTCCATACACCCGTTCTCGGGGAAACTGCACCAATCGCCTGTGATCCCTGAGCTTCTGCACCACAATGTGGAAATTCCTTAAGTCTATTTCCTATTCAGTGATTAATTAGCAGAGGGCCCAAGCCTCATTACACGGGCGTCTGAGGGGTGGAATTCCAGGTGTCCCTCCTGCTTTCTGAGACATGGGAGACAAAGTGTCGGGCCCAGTTTCCAATCGCTAAGAGAGGTGCGGGTCATATTCACAAAAATTCAGACAAATTGGACACATAGTCTCCGGGTGAAGTTGACTGGGGGGAGGGGAGGGGCATTCCCCTGGTTGTTGTTCTACAATTTTGTAGCGGCTTCGCAGGGTCTGCCTTATCCTGCCCTCGAGCAGTGAGGATCGCTGCCTTCATCTCATCATGGATGCCCCCCCCCCGCCCCATCTGTTGGCCAACGGGGAGGGTTGAATGAATTGCTGGACGAAGGCACATGGTGATTAATTTGGTTTGATCATCAGTGTCCAGTCCAGGTATGACAGACTGTCACCAATCTCATTCAAAAATGTATCTGGCTCTGAGACAGGATCAAAGTGAATCAATTTTTTTGGTGCTGCCCACCAGCTGGGTGGCTGGAATGGCTGTTGTGTACAGAGTGAGACCATCAGCTGCTTGACATTCATAGAGTCTGGGTTGGGCTGTGTGTCAGGGCTGGGGGCAAAGGGTGCAGTGCCCTGTGCAAAAGGCAGCGGTGGGTGGGGGTTCCTATCTGTGGGCAGGTGTGGATGTGTCAGTGTGGGGCCTGTCGTTATCTCCCTGCGTAGGTAGAACCCCAAGGCCACACATTACCCCACTCTGGGAGGAGCCCTAGTTCCCTAGGGATTGTATTTGCTCCTGGCAACTCCTGCTCGGGCCTGATGTGTGTTGCTCCGTGCTGCAGGTGTACAGGACCCATGCAGATGCTTGGAGCTCATACACTCTCCTTCCAGATTGACATTGTAACCTGAGGCTGCCTCCCCATCCCCGGAGGCCCTCCTTTCACTGGAATGGGCTCTTCCCAATTGTAACTGGAGTAGTCCCATGTGGGTTAGCTTTTCCTGCAACGTTCTGTCCTGCTCATTGTGTCGGAGACCCAGCTCAGTCACAGCCTGTAGGTTTCCCTGGGGTGACCGGATCCCAGCTGCCTTATCCCAGCCGGGTGTCCTCCAGGCTATCGGCAGTGGAGTGAGCTTTCCAGCTTCCTTCCCCAGTTCTCTATGGGCTTCTCACCACAGCTCCTGTGCCAGGAGTCCTTCACTGCAAGGTCAGGCTGGCTTCCTGCCAAATTCTGCAGGACTGTTTCACATTTGTACCGGCTCGTGTTCCTATGGTTTTGGCTGCTTCTGTATTGTGGGACGCCAGGGTATACTCATAGATTCTTAGAGTTCTACAGAATGGAGACAGGCTCTTTGGCCCAAACTGGTCCATCCACACTAACCCCATTTCCCTGCACTTGGCCCATATCCTTCCAATACGTTCCTCTCCATGTATTTGTCCAAGTGCCTTTTCAATGTTATTAAATGTATCCTCCTCGATTACTTCCACTGGTAATTCATTCCATATGTGAACCACCCTCTGGGTAAAAGCAATGGCCCTCAGCTTCCCTTTTAATCTTCCCCTTTCACCTTAAACTGATGCCCTTTCATCCTTGATTCCCCAAGCCTTGGATAAAAACTGAGTGCATTCACCCTATCCATGCCTCCCATGATCAAATTCACTTCCATAAGGATCTCCCTCAGTCTCCTACACACGAAAGAAAATGCCCTAGCATGTCCAACCTCTCTCTATAACTGTCCAATTGATTTCTGGCAACATCCTTGTAAATTTCTTCTGCACTCTTTCCAGTTTAATAACATCCTTCTGATAGCAAGGTGGGCAAAACTGAATCCTGTACAGCTACAACAGAACTTCCCAACTTCGATATTCCATGCCCTGACTGACGAAGGGCTCATTGTGCCAAAAGCCTTCTTCACTGCCTGTCTCCCTGAGTTCAGAGAGCCGTGCTCCTGGAATCCAAGGTCCCTCTGTTCCACTACACTCCTTCAGGCCCTACCATTCACCATGAAACCCCTGTCTTGTTTTGTCTTTTCAAAATGCAAGATCTCGCCCTTATCTGTATTAAACTGCATTTACCATTTCTCAGCCCAATTCCCCAGCTGATCAAGGCCCTGTTGCAATTGCTGAGAACCTTCCTCACTTATTTTAGTGTAATCTGAAAACTTTCTAATGATGCCTTAAACACCCGCATCCAAATCATTGATATAGGTAACAAACAGCAATGGACCGAGCACTGACTAGGTCACATGCACAATGGATCAGTGGTTAGCACTGCTGCCTTACAGCACTGTGGTTCTGGGTCCAATTCCAACCTCCTAGGATGATCTGGGTGGATTAGATCCTGTTAGGGTTAGATTTCCTACAGTATGGAAACAGGCCATTTGGCCGAACAAGTCTACATCGATCTGCCGAAGAGTGAGCCTCTGTTTACCCTTGACAAATGCACCTAGCATTATGGGCAATTTAACATGGCCAATTCATCTGACCTGCACATTTTTGGAATGTAGGAGGAAACTAGAGCACCCAGAGGAAATGCAGACACAGGGACAATGTGCAAATTCCATACAGACAGTCACCCGAGGCTGGAGTTCAAACCGGAAGCCTGGGGCTGTGAGGCAGCAGTGCCTACCACTGAGGAACCATACCACCCCCAACTGAGTTTGTACGTTCTCCCCATGTCTGCGTGGGTTTCCTCTGGATGCTCCAGTTTCTTCCCACAACCCAAAGATGAGCAGGTTAGGAAAATTGGCCATGCTCAATTGCCTATAGTGCTCATAGATGTGCAAGTAAGTTGCATTAGTCAGGGGTAAATGTAGAGTAATAGGGTAGCAAATGGGGTTAGGTGGAATAATCTTCAGAGGGCCAGTGGACTTGTTGGGCCGAAGGGCCTGTTTCCACAGAGGAGGGATGCTATGATGCTACGACCACTGAGGCACACCACTAGTCACAGGCCTCCAGTCTGACTATTACCCTCTGCTTCCTACCATCAAGCCAATTGTGTACGCAGTTTGCCAACGCCTCCTGGATTTCATGCGATCTAACCTTCCAGAGCAAGGTACCATGTGGAACCTTATCAACGGCCTTTGTGAAATCTGTAGAGTCTACATGTACTGGCCTGCCCTCGTCAACCTTCCTGATCACTTCTTCCAAGAACGCTAACAAATTTGTGAGGCCTAGTCTCCCACACACAAAGCTATGCTGACGACTCCCAATCAAATGTTGTATTTCCAAATGCATGTCTATTTAATCTCTCAGCATCTTCTCAAGTAATTTACTTACCACGGATGTTAGGCTGACTGATCTATAGTTCCCAGGTTTTTATTTGGCAGCCCACCTTGAAAAAGGGCATAACATTTGCTGCCCTCCAATCTTCCGGAACCTCACCCGTGGCTAATGGTGATGCAAAAAGATCAGCCAGGGACCCCACAATTTCTTCTCTCGCCTCTTGCAGTGTTGTTGAATATGTTTGGTCAGGTTGAGGAGATTTATCCATGTTCATACATTCTAATACATTTAACACTTCCTCTCCTGTGATATGGACTGTCCCCAAGAGATCATCACTAACTTCCCCAAGTTCCCAAGCCTTCATGCCCTTCTCCACGCTCAAAACAGAGGAGAAATAACTCCTGAGATTCTGCACATACATGTCTCCTTTGGTCCTTGAGCGGTCCTAGTCTCTCACTAGTTACTCTTTTTCCTTTAATATACTTCAAGAATCTGTTTGGATTCACCCAAATCTTCTCAGCCAAGGTCATCTGCCCTCCTGATTCCCTTCTTCAGTAAACTCTTGTATCCCCTATGTATGCCCAGGGATTCCCTTGACCCCAGCTGCCTGTACCTGAGCCATGCCTGGTTTTTTTTTCTGGTTAAAGCCTCAATGTCTCTTGTCATCCAGGATTCCTTATTCCTGCCAACATTGCTCTTCACACTCACAGGAACGTACAGATCTTGAACTGTAGCTGTCGCACATTTAAAGAACTTCCACTTGCCAGAGGTCCCTTTGCCTGCAAACAAACTTCTCAAACCAACCCCTGCAAGCTGCTGGCTAACTCCGTCAGAATGTGCTTTTCCCCAATGTAGAACTAGCACCTGGGGAACATTTTGCCTTATTCCACAATGATTACAATATTAATAGAACTATGGTCACTGGTTCCAAAGTGCTCCCCCACTGTCACCTCAATCCGAACATTCTGGTTGGGTTGTTTACCTTGGTTTTAGAAATAACTGGACAACACCATCAGATTCTCAATGTTAATTTGTGACCCTTTATCTTTTCCATGTGAAGGAATGGGACCCAGAAATCTCCATTTAATCTGGCTCCAATCAAAATTCCCAGGAACAGTGCCGCCCAGGTTATTAGTGTTACCAGCTAACTACAGCAAGGCATGGAAAGGATTCAAAGTGAATCTTCACTGCAACGGTTCTCATATAAACATCCTAGATTAGTTTGAGAATGGACTGAGATCTGGAGGAAAGCTTCCTCGAAGTGTGTCCATCTAATCCTCTCGAGATTGACAGCACATAGAGTTCTCTCAATGCTGTCACAGTCAAATACACAAATGACAGCCTTAAATATTAATACTTCCATCTCACTGACCTGATCTGGGACAGATGGGTCAGGGAGGGGGAGATTGCTTTGGTAGGTGGGGATGAATCAGTGAGAAGGAGTGTTGGAAAGAGATGATCCAGGGATGGGATGATTACTGTGTTCAGTCGGAACTAGTTAAGGAGAGGCAGATTGAAGAGTTGGGAGGAGATTATTCCGGAATGGGCTGATTTATTGTTGGGTAGGGATCATTCAGGGAGGGGGAGTTCGCAGTGTTGGGTAGGTATCAGTCAGGGAGGGGGAGATTGCAGTGTTGGGTAGGGATCAGACAAGGAGGGGGTGATTGCAGTGTTGGGTAGGGATCAGACAGGATGGTTATGATTGCAGTGTTGGATAGGGATCAGTAAGGGAGGGGGAGATTGCAGGATTGGGTAGGGATCAGTGAGGGAGGAGGGGTGATTGCAGTGTTGGGTCGGGATCAGTCAGGGAGGGGGTGATTGCAGTGTTGGATAGTGATCAGTCAGGGAGGGGGTGATTTAAGTCTTGGTTAGGGATCAGTCAGGGAGGGGGTGAGTGCAGTGTTGGGTAGGGATTTTTCAGTGAGTGCTGATTGCAATGTTGTGGAGGGATAGAGGGAAATCAGGAGGGCAAAGAGGGGAGATGAGATTGCTTTGGCAAATAGGTTTAAGTAGAACCCAAAGTGTTTTTACAAATTCATAAAGGACAAAAGGGCCACTAGGGAGAGAATAGGGCCCCTCGATGATCAAGACTGCCTGCACGTGGAGCTTCAGGTGATGGGGGAGATACTGAACAAGTATTTCCCGTAGAGAAGGACATGGAAGATATAGAATAGGATGATGGTTTGGGAAATAGCATTGGGAAATAGATGATATCATCTTCTAAAACGTCTATATTACAAAGGAAGAGATGCTGGATATCCTGAAACGGCTAAAGGTGGATAAATCCCTAAGACCTGATATGCTGTATCAGACAACTCTATTGGAAACTAGAGAAATGATTGCTGGGCCTCTTACTGAGGTATTTTTGTCACCAATATTCACAGGTGAGGTGCCAGAAGAATGGAGGAAGGCAAACGTGGTGCCACCTCTTAAGAAGGCTGGTAAGGAAAAGCCAGGGAACTACAGACTGGTTCGCCTGACGTCAGTCGTGGGCATGTTGAAGGGCGGATACATGAGGGACAGGACTTACATGTATTTAGAAAGGCAATGTCGAACTGGGGATAGTCAGCATTGCTTTGTACGTGGGAAATCATGTCTCAAGATATTGAGGTTTTTGAAGAAGTAACAAAAGGATTGATGAGGGCAGCGCGGTGGATGTGAGTGATATAGACTTCAGTAAGATATTCGAAATGTTTCCACATGGGAGATTGGAGAGCAAGGATAGATCTCATGGAATACAGGGAAAACCAGCCATTTGGATACAAAACTGGCTCAAAGGTGATTGTGGAGGGTTGCTTTTTCAGACTGTGGACCAGTGACCAGTGGAGTGCCACAAGGATCGGTGCTGCGTCCACGACTTTCCATTAATTATATAAATGATTTGAATGTGAACACAGCAGGTATAGTTCGTAACTTTGCAGATGACACCAAAATTGTAGTTGTAGTGGACAGTGAAGAATGTTACTTCACATTACATCGGGATGGTGAACTGATGGGCCAATGGGCTGAGGGATGGGAGATGGAGCTTCATTCAGATAAATAGGAAGCGCTGCATTTTGGGAAAGCAACTCTTCGCAGGTCTGATACACTTAATGTTAAGATCCCAGGGAGTATTTCTGAACAAAGAGAATTGGAGTGCAGGTTCATTGTTCCTTGAAAGGAGAATTGTGGGTTGATAGGATAGTGAAGAAGGTGTTTGGTATGCTTGTGTTTACTGATCAGTGCATTGAGTAGAGGAGTTGGGAGGTCATGTTGTGGCTGTACAGGACATTGGATAAGCCACTTTTGGAATATTGCGTGAAATTCTTGTCTCCTCCCTCTCGGAAGGATATTGTGTAAATTGAAAGGGCTCGGAGAAGATTTGCAAAGATGCTGCCAGGGTTGGAGGATTTGAGCTACAAGGAGAGGTTAAATGGGCTGGGCCTGTTTTCCCTGGAATGTCTGAAGCTGAGGGGTAACCCATATGGAAGTTTATAAAACCATGAGAGGCATGGATAGGATTAACAGACAAGGTCTATTCCCTGGGGTGTGGTAGTCCAGACTGAAGGGCCCAGGTTCAGGATGAGAGGGGAAAGATATAAAAGGAACCTAAGGGACAACGTTTTGATGTGGAGGGTGTTGCGTGTATGGAATGACCTGCCAGATGAAGTGGTGGAGACTGGTACAATTACTGCATTTAAAAGTCATCTGGATGGGGATACGAACAGGAAGGGTTGAGAGGGATTTGGGCTAAGTGCTGGCAAATGTGATGAGATTATGTTAGGATATGTGGGTGGCGTGGATGAGTTGGACCGAAGGCCCTGTTTCTGTGCTGTACATCTCTATGACTGGAAATGTTTTGCACTGTCCATTTCCAGCCATACACTTCACTGTTTCCCCTGTTTACCTTGGTCAGTTCTCCTCTCAAACACATATCAGTGGCTTTGGTTGTGATTGTTGGGTGTGCTTTATGGTCACTTTAAAAATCCATCATCTCGCTGAATTCCACCACAGTACAATTTCCCAGAGGATATCTCAGTGGGTCAATACTTCCCTCAGCGTCATCACCCAACGGTCGATCTGAGATAGTCACATCCCTGGCCGTTTGCATAACGTCTTATTCAAAGAAACGCTGACGGAAACATTCAAAAAGGATTTCGGAGAACATCACTTTTGCCGATGTGACTGTCCCAGATTATACAAAGACTGAAGTCTCCCAGAATGATCACAGTGCCTTTGCATTACACAGGAATTCATTGGAATGTGTAACAGGGTTGAGCAATGAAATGCTGTTCGGCAGCCTCTAAACTGTTCTCCTGCTTGTGTTTTTGACACATGTTACCCAGAATCTGCAGTCACACTGATTCAGCTTCGTCATCTGAGGCCAAATGCTTTCTCTGTAATGCCTTTGTTACCCATTACTGTCAGGGTTACCCATCCTGCACTCCCTGACATCCCTCAAGGAGGTGAACAATAAAATATTCATGTTCCACGTTTTGTTCACCGTGTCACCACTAAATCTCATTTATCTCGGTGCCACAGTCCATCCACCTTATTGCAGAGACAGTATCCAGTCCAAAAACTGGGTGGCACGGTGGCACAGTGGTTAGCACTGCTGCCTCACAGCGCCTGAGACCCGGGTTCAATTCCCGCCTCAGGCGACTGACTGTGTGGAGATTGCACGTTCTCCCCGTGTCTGCGTGGGTTTCCTCCGGGTGCTCCGGTTTCCTCCCACAGTCCAAAGATGTGCAGGCCAGGTGAATTGGCCATGCTAAATTGCCCATAGTGTTAGGTAAGGGGTAAATGTAGATGTAGATGTAGGGGTATGGGTGGGTTACGCTTCGGCGGGGTGGTGTGGACTTGTTGGGCCGAAGGGCCTGTTTCCACACTGTAAGTAATCTAATCTAATCTAATCATCTAAAAAAGAATATTACGATTGACTCTTTCCACAATTTCTTGTCACAGTCCAATTCACTGATGTACAGTTTCAGTTAAACTCTGTCTCTTCCTGTTCCTTTCTGCTTGTCTTCAGCTACATTGTAATTTCTCTTTGGATTTGGTAAGCTCCTTTCACCTGAACCTTGGCCCTGCATCCTCTCTGTCAGTTTAAAGTCCTGCCCAAAAGCCGACCGACATGATGGCCAGGACACTACTCCCAGCAGTGTTGTATTTAATTCACTCATGGGATGTTGCTGTCTCTGGCTGGCCAGCATCGCATGCCCACCCCGAGCTGCCCTTGAGCTGAGTGCCTTGCTGGATCATTACAGAGAGCAGTTTAGAGTCAACCCCACTGCTCTGGGTCTGGATCATGTGTAGGCCAGACCCGCTGTCTATAATAGATTTCCTTCCTAAAAGGATATTTAGCAGATAGATGGGTTATACTGGACACCAGCATTAACATCTGGATGAACAGTCGGGTGAGAATAGCACGAGGCCATCACCTGTCCCACTCGTAGCTCACCAGTCACTGAGTACTGATCCCCGTGCACCATGAATCCCAACCCTTTCATCATGACCATTGTGTGATCCTGATACCTTCCTGCACTCTGGTGATATCACTCAGTATCTCTCCATGTGGTATCCCTCACTGTGTGGGTCTAATTGCTGCCTCTGTCAGCGTCCCTCACTCTTGCAGTTACTCCAGATCCTGAGCCAACAGAATTCTCCACTCCAGAGGGATGAGGCAGTACAGGCCAGGATTGGAGACTGGGATTTTCCAGATCTCTCTGGGACTCAGTGCCATTCTCCTTGTGTAAACCTCACGGCATCAGTCTAATTTCCCAATCTGTCTGTTTCCCTGTCTCCTGCAGGTAATCAGGATGTTCCTGTCTCAGCCGAATTCCTAACTCTTCTCTCATCCATAACCACATCAAAGACGGTTGGTCAGTCAGAGAGACATGAAGAGGGAGATCTGGAGCCTTCAGTAAATCCTGCAGCCAGTAAGATCACTCAAAGTAAACAGCACAGGGAGGAGTTAGTGACCTTCTGTATTCAGACCTGGAAGACAGGACATAGACACAGAGCTGGGTAAGGAACAGCTACATTCTCGGCTTCATTCACATCATCTTGTGAGGGACCTGCTTTCACCTCTGCTGTACTGGTCCTCCCTGGGACATCTATCTCTCTCTCTCAGACTCTCTGTCTTTTTCTCGATCCCTTCTCTCACCCTCTCACTTTCATTCTCTCTCTCAGCCCCTCTCTCACCTTCTCTTTCTATCTCTCTTCCCCTCACTCTCTCTCTCTAACCCACTCACTCACTCTCCACCTCATTCCTCTCTCTCACCTGACTCTCTCTCTTTCCCTTGCGTGCTTCTCAATCATGTCCTTCTCTTTCTAGCTTACCTTGTATCTCTCCCTATCTCGCTCTCCCCCTCTTTCTATCTTTCTCTCTCTCTTTCTCTCACTTTTCCCCTTATCACACTCTCTCTCTCGATCTCTCAGACTCTCTCTCATTTCTCCCTCACTCTCTCCCTCACTCACTCACTCACACTTGCACCTCTTTCTGTCTCTCGCTCGCCCCCTCTCTCGCCCGTCTCTCTTGCTCACACTCTCTCTCCCCACCTCTCACCCTTCACTCTCTCTCTGCACTCTCTCATTTTCTCCCCCATCTCTGCCCCCTCTCTGCCCCCTCTCGACTTACTCTCTCGACCCCCCTATCTATACCCTCTTCTCTCGACCACCTCACTGTACCCCCTCTCTTTACACACCTCTCACGACCAATCCCTTCGAAAGCCCTCACTCGACTCCCCTCTCTCGACTCCCTCTCTCGACCCCTGCACTCGACCCCTTTCTTTACCGTTCTCTCTCTCTAATCCATCTCCCTCCATCCCCTCTATCTCCCCTATCTTCCCCTTCTCTTTCCCCTTCTCTTTCCCCTATCGCTCCTGGTACATCTCCCCTATCTCTCCCCAATCTCTCCCCCAATCTCTCCCCCAAATCACTTCCCCTTATCTCTCCCCTTATCTTTCCCCTCTCTCTCTTCCCCTCTCTCTTCCCATCTCTTTCTTCCCCCTGTCTCTCTTTCCCCACCTCTCTCTCCCCCACCTCACTCTCACTTACTTTTCTATCTCCCCATCTCTCTCTCTCACCACCTCTCTCTCCCCTCTCTCTCCCCTCTCTCTATCCCCCTCCCTCTTTCCCCTTCACTCTCTCTCACTCCCTCTGTCCCCCTCTCTCGCGCCTCTCTCTCGCCCCCTTGTCTCTCTCCACCCTTTCTCTTTATCCTTCTCAATACTCCCCTCTCTCTTTCGACTCTCTCTCCCCTCTTTCTCTCCCCTCTCCATCTTCCCTCTCACCTCTCTCCGTCTCTTCTATCTCCATCTCCCCTTCTCTTCCCCACTCTCTCCACCGCTCTCTGTCTTCCCCATCTGTCTTCCCCCTCCGCCTTTCTCCCACCCGTCTCTCCCCACCCTGTCTCTCTCGCTCCCCCTCGCTCTCTCCCTCTTTCTCTCCCTCTCTCTCATTCCCCATCGCTTTTCCCCTCTCTTGCCTCACTCTCTCACCTTTCTCTTTCTCCCCCTCTCTCTCCCCCTCTCTCTCCTCACTCTCACTCTCTGCCCCCTGTCTCTCCCCCTGTCTGTCCCCTCCCTCTCTTCCCATCCCTTCTCCCTCTCCCTCTGTCTCCTTCCTCTCTCACCCTCTCTCGCCCCCTCTTTCGACCCCCTCACTCTGTCACTTCACTCTCCCTCCCCCTCTCACTCCTTCCCTCTCTCTCCCCAACTCTTTACCCCCCCCTCCCCACACTCTCTACACCCACTCTCTCCCCCACTCAATCCCCCCACTCACTCCCCCACTCTACCTCCTCACCCTCTCCCTCCCCTCTCTCTCACACCCTCTCTGTCTACCCCTCTCCCCCACCATTGTCTCTCCCCCACTTCTCTCTTTCTCCTCTCTCTCTCCCCGCTCTTGCCCCCCGTCCCCTCTCTCTCCCCCCTCCCCTCTCCCTACCCCCCTCTTTCTCCCCCCTCTCCCTACCCTTCTCTCTCTACCCCTCTCTCTTGCACACTCTCTCTCTCTCCGTCTCTTTCTCCCGCCTCTCTCTTCCCGTCTCTCCCTCTCTGTCTACACTTCTCTCTCTCTCCCTCTCTCTCAACTCCCCTCTCTCGCACCCTCTCTCTCTCCCTCTCTCTCACCCCCTCTCGCACCCCCCACCCGTCTCTCTCGCGCCCTCTCGCGCCCCCCACTCTCCCCTCTCTCTCACCCTCTCACTCTCATTCTCCCCATCTCTCTGCCATCTCTCTCCCCATCTCTCTCCCCTCTTTCACTCCAATTCTGTTCCCCTCTCGAATCACATCCCTCGCCCACTTTGTCTCCCTCCCCCTCTCTCTCCCCCGTCTCTCCCCATCCCCGTCGCTCTCCTCATCTCTCTCCCCACTCTTTCTCCCCCTCCCTCTCCTCGCTCTCTCCCCCACTCTGTTTCCCCCCTCTCTCCCCCTCCTCTCTCTGCACTCTCCCTTGATCTCTCTCAATTGTCCCCCTCCCCTCTTTCGCCCTCCCTCTCTCTCTGCCATTCTCTCTCTTCCCCTCTCTCTTTCCCCTTCTCTCTCTTCTCCTCTCTCTCTTCCCCTCTCTCTTTCCTCCATCTCTCTCCCCCACCTCTCTCTCATTCACCTCTCTCTCCCCCATGTCTCTCTCTCGCCTATATCTCTCTCCCCCACCATTGTCTCTCCCCGCTTCTCTCTCTCCCATCTCTCTCTCTCTCCCTGCTCTCGCCCCCTCCCTTGTCCCCTCTCTTTCCCCTTCTCTCTCTCCCTCTCTCTGCCCTCTCTCTCCCCCTCTTTCACTCCCCCTCTCTCTCCCCCCTCTCTCTCCCCTCTGTCTCCCGTCTCTCTCTCCCCGCTCTCTCTCACCCCCTCCCCCTCCCCACTCCCTCTCTCTCCCTCTCTTTCTCCTCTCTCTCTCTTCCCCCTCTGTCAACCCGCACTCTCCGCCTTCCCTCACTTGCCCTCGTTCTCTCCCCTCCCTTCTCTCCCCTCCCTCTCTCCCTCTCTCGCACCCCTCTCTCGACCCCCTCTCTCTGCCCTTCCCTCTCTCCCCTTACTCTGTCACCTCACTCTTCCTCCACCTCTCACTCCCTCGATCTCCCCGCAATCTCAGCCTCTCTCTCTGCCCCCTCTCTCTACCCCTCACTCTCTCTCCCCCTCTCTCTTCACTAACTCTCTCCCACTCTGTCACCAAACCTTCTCTCCTCTCTCTCCCTCTCTCACTCCCTCCGTCTCTCACCCTCTCACTCTCCCCCTCTCCCTCCCCACTCCCTCTCTCTCCCTCTCTTTCTCCTCTCTCCCTGATCCCCCTCTCTCGCCCCTTGCTTTCCCACTCGCTCTCCCCCGTCTCCATTCCCCTCTCTTTCTCCCCCTCTCTCTGCCCGTTTCACTCACCTCTCTCTCTCCCCCTACTTGCCCCCTCTCTCTCCCCCCTCTCTCTCCCCCTCCTCTCTCCGCCCTCTCCCTTGACCCCTCTCCGATGGCCCTTCTCCCCGCTTTCGCCCTCCTTCTGTCTGCCCTTCTCTCTCTTCCCCTCTCTCTTTCCTCCTCTCTCTCTTCCCCTCTCTCTCTTTTCCCCACCTCTCTCACCCCCACCTCTCTCTCACTCACCGCTCTCTCACCCCCACCTCTCTCTCTCACTCACCTCTCTCTCTCCCCCACCTCTCTATCTTGCGTACATCTCTCTCCCCCACCATTGTCTCTCCCCCGCTTCTCTCTTTCTCCTCTCTCTCTCCCCGGTCTTGCCCCCCCCGACCCTCTATCTCCCCCCTCCCCTCTCACTACCCCCTCTCCCCCTCTTTCTCCCCCCTCTCCTACCCTTCTCTCTCTACCCCTCTCTCTCGCACCCTCTCTCTCTCTCCGTCTCTTTCTCCCCCCTCTCTCTTCCCGTCTCTCCCTCTCTGTCTGCACTTCTCTCTCTCTCCCTCTCTCTCACCCCCTCTCGCCCCCCCATCCCGTCTCTCTCGTGCCCTCTCGCGCCCCCACTCTCCCCTCTCTCTCACCCTCCCACTCTCATTCTCCCCATCTCTCTGCCATCTCTCTCCCGCCCTCTCTCCCCTCTCTCCCCCCTCGCTCTCCCTCCCTCTCTCTCCCCTTCTCTCTCGCCTCTCTCTCCCCATGTCTCTCCTTCTCTCTCCCCTCTCTCTTGCCCCTTCTCCCTTGCCTCCTCTCCTTCTCCCTTTCGCCCTCCCTCTCTCGCCCCTTTCTCTCTGCCCCTCTCTCGGCCCTTCTCTCCCCCTCACTCTGTCACAGCACTCTCCCTCCCTCTCTCACTCCCTCCCTCTCTCTCTCCCTTCTCTCTCCCACTCTCTATCCCCCTCTCTCCCCCTCCCTGTCTCTCTTTCCCCGCTCTATCTCTCTCTATCGCCTCTCTCTCTTCCCTCTCTCTTCCCCCCTCTCCCCCTCCTCTTTCCCCTCCTCTCTCCCCTTCTCTCTAACGTCTCTCTCAGCGCCTCTCTCAGCACCTCTCTCTCGTTCCCCCTCTCTCTACTCCTCACTCTCTCTCTCCCTCCCCACTCTCTCTTCACTAAATCTCTCCCCCAGTCTGTCAACTAACTCTCTCCCACTCTCTCTCACTCCCTCCCTAACACTCTCCCTCCCACCCACTCTCTGTCCCCCCACCCTCTCCCCACTCTCTCCCCACTCACTCCCCCACTCTCTCTCCATCCACTCTCTCCCCCCACTCTCTCCCCACTCTCTCTCCCTTGATTCTCTGTCACCCTCCCTCTTTCCACCTCCCTCTGGCCCCCTCCCTCTGTCCCTCTCTCTCTCCTCTCTCTCTCCCCTGACTCTCCCCTCTCTGTGCCCAACTCTCCCCCCTCTCTCCACCCTCTCTCTCCCTCCATTCTCTGTCCCCCTCCCTCTGTCGCCCTCCCTCTGACCGCCTCCCTCTCTCCCCCTCTCTCTCCACTCTCTCTACTCCTGATTCTCCCCTCTCTGTCCCCCCTCTCACCCTCTAACCCCGCTCTCCACTCCCCTTCTCTCCCCCTCCTTTCCCCTCTCTACCCCACTCTCTCATCCCCTCTCTCTACCCCCATCTCTCTCTACCCCGCTCACCCTCTCTCTCTACCCCTCAAACTCTCTCTCCCCACCCTCGCTCTTCACTAACTCTGTCGCCTAAATCTCTCGCCTCTCTCTCTCTGTCTCTCACTCCCTACCTCTCTCACCCTCTCACTCTCCCCCCTCTCTCCCCTCTCTGTCCCCCCACTCTCACCCACTTTCTGTCCCCCTCTCTTCACCTCCCTCGCCCCCTTCCTCTCCTTCCCACTCTCTCTCCCCCGTTACTCCCCCTCTCCCCGTCGCTCTCCCCGTCTCTCTCCCCTTCTCTCTCGCCCTCCCTCTCCCCCCTCTCTCCACCTCTCACTCCCCCACTGTCTTTCGCCACTTTCATCCCCCACTCTCACCACCATCTCTCACCCCTCTCTCTCCTCCCGCTCTCACCCCCTCTCTGTCGGCCTCTCTACCCCTCCCTCGCACCTTCCTCTCCCTCCCCATCTTTCGCCCCGTCGCTCTCCCCCCTCTCACTCTCCTCTCTCTCCCCCCACTCTCTCCCCCTCTCTCTCCCCCCTCTCCTCCCCGCTCTCACCCCCTTTCTGTCCCCCCTCTCTTACACTCCCCTCGCATGTTCCTCTCCATTACCCCAATCTCTCCCTGTCTCTCCCCCTCCCTATCCCCTCTCTCTTTCCCCCTCTCTCTCCCCATCTCTCACCCCACTCTCTCCCCCTCTGTCTCCCCCACTGTCTGCCCCCTCTCTCTCACCCCCGGCTCTCTCACCCCCGCTCTCTCACCTCCCTCCCTCCCCTCTCTCTCTCCATCTCTCTCTCCCCCTCCATCTCTCACCCTCTCTCTCCCTCTCACTCTACCGGTCTCTCTTCCCCCTTTTTCTCCCCCCTCTCTCTCTCTGCCCCCTTTCACTCCCTCCTCTCTCCCCTCTCTCGGCCCCTGTCTCTCTCCCCCACTCTCCCCCTGTCTCTCCTGCTTCTCCCCGTCGCTCTACCCCTCTCTCTCTACCCCTCCCCATCTCTCCCCCTACTCTCTCCCCCACTCTCTGCCTCCTCTCTCTAACACCCCGCTCTCTTACCACCGCTCTCTCACCCCCTCTCTCTCACCTCCCTCTCTCCCCTCTCTCACCCTCTCTTTTTCTCTCTCGCCCTGTCTCTCCCCCTCTATCGCTACCCTCTCTCTCCCTGTCACTCTCCTGCTCTCTCTTCCGCCTTTCTCTGCCCCTATCTCTCCTGTTTCTCTCCCCTCTCTCTCCCTGCTCTCTCTTCCCCCCTTTTTCTCCCCACTCTCTCTCTCTGCCCCCTCTTTCTCCCCCCCACTCCCTGTCTCGCCTCCTCTCTCACCACCCTCTCTCGTGCCTTCACTTGCCCCCTCTCTCTCTCCCCTCTCTCTACCCCTCTCTCTTGCATTCTATCACTCCCTCTCTAGTCCCCTCTCTCTCCCCTCTCTCTACCCCACTCTCCCCTCTCTCTACCCCTCTCTCTTGCATCCTCTGACTTCCCCTCTCTCTCACCCCGTCTCGTCCCCCCTCGCCCGCCTCTCTTACCCCCTCTCATGCCCCCTCTCTCCCCTCTCTCTCCCTCACTCTCCGCCATCTCTTTCCCCATCACTGTTCCCATATCTCTCCCCTCTCTCTCCCTGCGGTCTCTTGCCACTCTCTCACTCCCTTTCTGTCCCCCCTCTCCACCTCCCTCGCCCCTTCGTCTCCCTCCCCCTGTTTCTCTCTCCCCGTCTCTCTCTCCCCCTCTCCCTGTCGCTCTCCCCGTCTCTCTCCCCCTCTCTCTCCCCCACTCTGTCCCCCTCTCCCCCTTATCTCAGTCCCCGCTCTCTCACCTCCGCTCTCTCAGCCCCGCTCTCTCACCCCCTCTCCCCTTCTCTCTCCCCCTCTCTCTCCCCCACTCTCTGCCCCCTCTCTCTCATTCCCCGCTCATTCGCCCCCTCTCTCCCCTCTCTCACTCTTACCCTCTCTCTCCCCCTCTATCACTCCCCCTCTCTCTCCCTCTCACTCTCCCGCTCATGCTTCCCCCTTTCTCTCCACACACTCTCTCTCTGCCCCCTCTCTCTCCACCTGTCTCTCTCCCCCCTCTCCCTCTCTCTCGCCCCCCACTCCCCTGTCTCGCCCCCCCGTCTCACCCCCTGTCTCGCCCCACTCTCTCGCCACCCACTCTCGCCTCTCTCTTGTCCCTTCTGTCGACCTCTCTCGCTCTCCCCCTGTCTCTCCGCCAATCTCTCCCCGTCTCTCCCCGTCACTCCCCCCTCTCTCTATCCCATCCCTCTCCCCCTCTCTTTACCCCTCTCTCTCGCAACCTCACTCTCTCCCTCTCTCTCCCGCTCTTTCTCCCCACTCTCTCATCCCATCTAGCCGCCTTGCCCGCTTCTCACGCCCCCTCTCGTGCACCCACTCTCCCCTCTCTCTCCCTCTCACACTCCCCATCTTATTCCCCATCTCTGTCCCCTCCCTCCCCCCCCCCCCCCCCCCCCCCCCCCCCCCTCCCCCCCCCCCCCCCCCCCCCCCCCCCCCCCCCCCCCGTCCCCCCGTCCCCCCCTCTCTCACCCCCTTTCTATCCCCCTCTCTCCACCTCCCTCACCCCTTCCTCTCCCTCCCCCTCTCTCTCCCCGTCTCTCCCCCTCTCTCCCCGTCGCTCTCCCCGTACCTCCCCCCTCCCCTCTCTCTCCCCTTCTCTCTCCTCCCTCTCTCTTCCACCCACTCTCTCTCCTCTCCCTCTCCCTCTCTCTCTCTCTCTCACCCCCTCACACACCCCCACACTCTCCCCATCTCTCTTCCCCATTTTCTCCCCCCGCTCTCTGCCCCCTCACTCCCGACCTCTCTCCCCTCTCTCCCCCTCCCACTCTCTCCCTCTCTCTCTCCCACCCACTCCCTCCCCTTTCTCTCGCTCTCTCTCGCCCCCCCTCACTCTCCCCATCTCTCTTCCCCCAATTTCTCCCCCCGCTCTCTGTCCCCTCTCTCCCGCCCTCTCTCCCCCCTCGCACTCCCTCCCTCTCTCTCCCCGTCTCTCTCCTTCTCTCTCTCCCTCTTCCTTGCCACTTCTCCCTTGCCTCCTCTCCTTCCCACTTTCGCCCTCCCTCTCTCACCCCAACTCTCTGTCCCTCTCTCCCCTCACTCTGTCACCTCACTCTCCCTCCCTCTCTCACTCCCTCCTTCTCCCCCCTCTCTCCCCATCCCTGTCTCTCTTCTCCCTCTCTTTCTCTCTTCCCCCTCTCTGTCTCTCTCTACCGCCTCTCTCTCTTCCCCCTCTCTCACCCCTCCCCTCCTCTCTCCCCTTCTCTCTACCATTTCTCTCAGCCCCTCTCTCGGCACCTCTCCCTCGCACCCCCTCTCTCTACCCCTCAATCTCTCTCTCTCTCCCCTGTCTCTTAACTAACTCTCTCCCCCACTCTGTCACCTGACACTCTCCCCTCTCTCTCACTCGGTCCCTCCCTAACCCTCTCCCTCCACCACTCTCTCCACCACACACTCCCCACACTCTCTCCCCCACTCTCTCCCCCACTCTCTCTTCCCCACTCTATCTCCCCTCTCTCTCACTCCCTCCCTCCCTAACCCGCTCCCTCCACCACTCTCTCCACCACACTCTCCCCCACTCTCTCCCCCACACTCTCTCCTCACTCTCCCCCCACTCTCTCCCCCCTCTCTCTCCCCTCTCTATCTCCCTCTCTCTCTCGATTCTCTATCACACTCCCTCTGTCCCCCTCCCTCTGCCCCCTCCCTCTGTCCCCCACTTTCTCCTCTCTCTCCCCTCTCTCTCCACCTTCTCCACCATCTCCCCCCTCTCTCTCTATCTCCCTCTCTATCACTCCGTTCTCTGTCCCCCTCCCTCTGTCCCCCTCCCTCTGCCCCCTCCGTCTGGCCACCTCCCTTTGTCCCCCTCTCTCTCCTTCTCTCTCCCCTGACTCTCCCCTCTCTCTCCCCCTCTAACGCTCTCTCCCCTCTCCTTCTCTCCACCCTCCCTCTACTCCTCTCTCACTCCCCCACTCTAACCCCACTCTATCCCCGCACTGTCTCTCCCCACTCACTCTCCCCACTCTCTCCCTCACTCTCACCCAACACTCTCTCTCCCCTCCCTCTCTCCCCCTCTCTCTCTCTCCCCCCTTCTCTCTCTCTCCACTCTCTGTTCCCCTCCCTCTTCCCCTTCCTCTGTCCGCCTCTCTCTCCTCTTTCTCCCCCACTCTCCCCTCTCTCTCCCCTTCCTTCCCCACTCTCTCTCAACCCCTTCCTTCCCCTCTCTCTCTCCCACTCTCGCACCACCTCTCTCTATCCCATCTCTCTTTATCTCCCTCTCTCTCTCTCGATTCTCTGTACCCTCCCTCTGTCCCCCACTCTCTCCTCTCTCTTTCCACCCCGACACTCCACTCTCTCTCCTCCACTCTCCCCTCTCTCTCCCCTCTCTCTCTCCCTCCATTCTCTGTCCCCTCCTTCTGTCCTCCTCCCTCTGTCCCCTTCCCTCTGCCCACCTCCCTCTGTACCCCTCTCTCACCTTCTCTCTCCCCCAACTCTCCCCTCTCTCTCTCACTCTCCCCACAACCCCTCCCCTTCTCTCCAGCCCCCCCTCCTCCTCTCTCCCTCCCACACTCTAACCCCACTCTCTCCCCGCACTGTCTCTCCCCACGCTCTCTCCCCACTCTCTCGCTCACTCTCACCCCACACTCTCTCCCCTCCCTCTCTCCCCCTCTCTCCCCCTTCTCTCTCTCCCTCCACTCTCTGTCCCCTCCCTCTCCCCCCTCCCTCTGTCCGCCTCTCGCTCCTCTCTCTCCCCCCACTTTCCCCTCTCTCTACCCCACTCTCTCACCTCCTCTCTCTATCCCATCTCTCTCTACCCCGGTCACCCTCTCTCTACCCTCTCTATCTCCCCTCCTCTCTCACTCTCTCTCTCGATTCTCTGTCCCCCTCCCTCTGGCCCCCTCACTCTGTCCCCCACTCTCTTCTCTCTTTCCACCCCGACACTCCCCTCTATCTCCCCCACTCTGCCCTCTCTCTCCCCTCTCTCTCTCCATCCATTCTCTGTCCCCCTCCCTCTGTCCCCTCCCTCTGGCCACCTCCCTCTGTCCCCCTCTCTCTCCTTCTCTCCCCCCGACTCTCCCCTCTCTCTCCCCCACTCACCCCCTCTAACCCCTCACTCCCTTCCCCTTCTCTCCGCCCTCCCTCTCTTCCTCTCTCCCTCTCCCACTCTCACCCCCACTCTCTCCCCGCACTGTTTCCCGCCACTCTCTCTCCCCACTCTCTCCCAACGCTCTCTCTCCCCTCCTTCTCTCCCCCTCTCTCTCTCCCCCTCTCTCTCTCCCCCACCCTCTTCCCCCTCCCTCTGTCCGCCTCACTCTCCTCTCTCTCCCCCACTCTCCACTCTCTCTCCCCCTCTCTCACCCTCTCTCCCTCTCCCTGTCCCTTCTCTCTACATTACTCTCTTCCCTCCTCTCTCTATCCCGTCTCTCTCTACCCCGCTCACCCTCTCTCTCTACCCCTCAAACTCTCTCTCCCCCCCTCGCTCTTCACTAACTCTGTTGCCTAAATCTCTCCCCCCCTCTCTCTCTCTCTCACTCCCTCCCTCTCTCACACTCTAAGTCTCCACTCTCTCTCCCCGCGCTCTCTCGACCTCTCTCACCCCCTTTCTGACCCCTCTCTCCACCTGCCTTGCCCCCTTCCTCTCCCTCCCTGTCTCTCCCCCCTCCCCGTCGCTCTCCCTGTCTGTCTCCCCCTCCCTCTCCCCCTCCCTCTCCCCCACTCTCTTCCCCCACTCTCACGCACATCTCTCTCCCCTCTCTCTCCCCCGGCTCTCACCCCCTTTCTGTCCCCTCCTCCCTCTTCCTCGCACCTTCCTCTCCCTCCCCCTCTCCCCGTGTCTCACCCCTCTCTCCCCGTCGCTCTCACTGTCTCTCTCCATCTCCCCCTCTCCCCTCTCTCTTCCCACCCTCTCTTCCCCCACTCTCTCCCCCTCTTTCTCCCCTCTCTCTCCCTCCGCTCTCACACTCTTTCTGTCCCCACTCTCTCACCCTCCCTCCACCTTCCTCTCCCTCCCCCTCTCTCTCTCCCCGTCTCTCCCCCTCCCTGTCGCTCTCCCCGTCTCTGCCTTCTCTCTCCCCCACTCCGTCTCCCCCTCTCTCTTCCCCTCTCTCTCCCCCTCTCTCTTCCCCCACCCTCTCTCCCCCCTCTACCCCTCTCTCTTCCCCCATCTCTCAGCCTCTCTCTCGCCATCCCCGTCTCTCTTCCACCTCCCTATCTCTCTCTCTGCCGCATTTCTCTCTTCCCCCTCTCTCCACACCCCTCTCACCCCTCTAACCCCTCTCTCCCCTCCTCTCTCCCCTTCTCTCTACATTCTCTCTCTCACCCTCTCTCTCTACAACTGTCGCTTTCACCCACTCTCTCTCTACACCTCACTCTCTCTCTCTCCCCCTCTCTCTCCTCCACTCTCTCCCCCACCTCTCTCCCCCACACTCTCTCCCCTCTCTCTCCCCCTCCCCTGTTTCCCCAACTCTGTCTCTACTACCTCTCTCCACTCTCTCTCTCGCCCCCCCTCGCACCCACTCTCGCCCATCTCTCGCCCCCTGTCTCACCCTCCTGTCTCACCCTCCTGTCTCGCCCCTCCTCTCTTGCACCCTCTCTCGCTCCCACTCTCGCCCCCCACTCTTGCCCCCACTCTCACCCCCTCCCTCCCCCCCTTTCGCCCCCGCTCTCGACCCCGCTCTCGCTCCCCACTCGTCTCCACTCTCTCCCCTCTCTCACCCCTCTCTCTCCCCTCTCTCACCCCATCTCTCACACCCTCTCTCACCCATTCTCTCTCCCTCTCCCCCTCTCCAACCTCTCTTGCCCCCTCACTTTCCCCTCTCTCTCTCTTCCACTCTCTCTACCCCCCTCTGTCTCTCTCTCCCTCGCTCTGTACCACTGCTTCTCTACCCTTTCTCTCTCTCCCCTCTCTTCCCACCCCTCTCTCTCCGCTCTCCATCTCCCCTCTCTCCATCTCCCATCTTTCTCACCCCACTCTCTCTCCTTCTCCTCTCATTCTCCCTCCCCTCTCTCCCTCCCCTCTCCCCTTCTCTCTACCGTCTCTCTCTCACCCCCTCTCTCTTCACCTCTCGCTTTCACCCACTCTCTCTACACCTCACTCTCTCTCTCCCCCTCTCTCTTCACTTACTCTCCCCCGACTCTGTCACCTAAATCTCTCCCCTCTCTCTCACTCCCTCCCTCCTAACACTCTCCCTCCCCCACTCTCTCCCCCACTCTCTCCCCCACTCTGTCCCCACACTCTCGCTCACCCTCCCTCTCTCCCCTCTCTCTCCCCCACTCTCTCCCCTCTGTCTCTACCCTGCTCACCCCTCTCTCGACCCCCAATCTCTCTCTCCCCTTTTCTCTTCACTCATTCTCTCTCACAATCTGTCGCCTAAATCTCTCCCTCTCTCTCCCTCTCTCACTCCCTGCCTCTCTCATGCTCTCACTCTCTCCTTTCTCTCCCCCACTCTCTTTCCCCACCCTCTCCCCCTCTCTCTCCTCCACCTCTCTCCCCCTCCCTCTCTCAACATCTCACTCTCTCCCCTCTCTCTTTCCCACTCTTTCTCGACTGTCTCCCCAATCTCACTCCCCATCTTCCTCTCCCACTTTCTCTGCCCCCTTCCCTCCCCACACCCCACTGTCTTTCCCCTTTTCTCAACCCTCACTCTCCCCCTCACTCTGTCCCCCTCTGTCTTAGACCCTCGCTCTTACACCCTCTCTCTCACACCATCTCTCTCACACCCTCTTTCTCCCTCTCCCTCCCACCTCACGCCAACCTCTCTCTCCCTAAACTCTCTCCCCTTTCTCTCCCCCTCTCTCTGCCCCGTCTCTCCCCCCTTTCTCCCCCTCTCTCTCGTCCCCTCTCTCTCGCCCCCTCTCTCTCGCCTCCTCTCTATGGCGCCCCACTCTCTCTCGCCCCCTCTCTTTCAACCCCTCTCTCTCACCACACTCTCTCTCGCCCCCTCTCTCTCGCCCCACTCTCTCGCCCCATCTCTCTCAACCCCTCTCTCCACCCATCTCTCACCACCCATCTCTCTCCCCCCTCACTCTCTCCTCCCTCTCTCTCCCCCTCTCTCACCTCTCCTTCTCACCTCTCTCTATCATCCTTTCTCTCTCCTCCCACTCTCTCCCCCTCTCTCTCCCTCTCTCTCCCCACCTCTCTTGCCCCTCTCTCTCGCCTCTCTCTAACTCCCTCTCTCTCCTCCACTCTCTCCCCCACTCTCTCTCCCCCACAATCTCTCCCGTCTCTCTCCCACTCCCTCTCTCGCCCCCTCTCTCTCGCCCCCACTCTCGCTCCCCACTCATCTCCACTCTCTCCCCTCTCTCACCCCATCTCTCACACCCCCTCTCACCCCCTCTGTCATATCGTCTCTCTCCCCCCCTCTCTCACCCCCCTCTCTCTCCCCTCCCCCTCTCCAACCTCTCTCGCCCCCTCTCTTTCCCCTCTCTCTCTCTTCCACTCTCTCTACCCACCTCTGTCTCTCTCCCTCGCTCTATACCGCTGTTTCTACCTTTCTCTCTCTCCCCTCTCTTCCCACCCCTCTCTCTCCCCTCGCTCCATCTCCCCTCTCTCCATCTCCACTCTTTCTCACCCCACTCTCTCTCCTCTCTCTCCTTCCCCTCTCTTTCTCCCTCCCCTCTTCCCCCCCCTCTCGCTCTCCCCGCTCTCTTACCCCAGTCTCTCTCCCCACTCTCCCAACCCACTCTCCACCCCTACTCTACCCACCCACTCTCCCTCCCCCACTATTTCCCCCCACTCTCTCCCCCCACTCTCTCCCCTCATTTTCTCCCCCTCTCTCTCAACCCCTCTCTCCCCCTCTCTCTTCTAAATTCCTGTCCCCCACACTATCTACCCCCACTCTCTCCCCCTCTTTCTTTCCCCCCTCTCCTCTCTCTCTACCCACTCTCTCCCCCTCTCCCCTCTCTCTTCCCCTCTCTCTCCCACTATCTCTTCCTCGCTCTCTCTCCCCACTCTCTCCTCTACTCTCTCTCCCCACTCTATCTCCCCCCTCTAACCCCCCACTCTCTTCCCACCTCTCGCCTCTCTCTCTCTCGCCTCTCTCTCTCATCCCCTCTTTCTTCTCTCACTCTCTCCCCTCTCTCACACTCTCTCTTCCCACCTCCCTTACCCCTCTTTCTCATCTTTCTCTCTCACCCCCTCTCTCTCCTCCCACTCTCTCCCCTCTCTCTCCACCCACTGTCTCCCCCCTCTCTCGCCCTCTCTCTCCCCGTCTCTCTCCCCTCTCTCTCTCCCCCCTCTTTTCACAACACTCTCTCTATCCCCTCTCTCCCCCTCCCTCTCTCTCCCCCCCCTCTCTCTTGCTCCCCTCTCGCAGCCTCTCTCGCGCCCAACTCTCGCCCCTGTCTCACCCTCCTGTCTCACCCATCCTCTCTCTCCCCCTCTTTTCGGTCCCTCTTTCTCATCTCTCTCTCTCACCCCCTCTCTCTCCTCCCACTCTCTCGTCCTCTCTCTCTCACCTCCCCTCTCTCACCCGCCTCTCTACCCCCTCTCCCTCCCCTCTCTCTCTCCCCCCCTCTTTTCCCAACACTCTCTCTATCCCCTCTCTCCCCCTCCCTCTCTTTCCTCTCCCTCCACCCCTCTCTTGCTCCCCTCTCGCACCCTCTCTCTCGCCCAACGTTCGCCCCCTGTCTCATCCTCCTGTCTTACCCATCCCCTCTCTCCCCCTCTTTCGCTCCCACCCTCGCCCCCTCTCTCGCCCCCCACTTTGGCCCCACTCTCGCCCCATCTCTCGCCCCCACTCTCGCCCCCATCATCTACACTCTTGCCTCTCTCTCTCCCCCCCTCTCTCTCACCCCTTCTCTCTCCCGTCTCTCTCTCCCCTTTCTCATCACCTCTCTTTCCCCCTCTCTCCAACTCTCTCTCCCCGTCTCTCTACCCTCCTCTGTCTTCCCTCTCTCTTTACCTCCCTCTGTCTCTATCCCCTCTCTCTCTACCCTCTCTTCCGATCCCTCTCCCCTCTCCAACTCCCCTCTCCATCTCCCCTCTCCCAATCTCCCCTCTTTTCCCTTCTCCCCGTCCCCTGTCACTCCCTCTCTCCCCCACTTTCTCCCCACTCTCTCTCTCTATATTCGCGCGCTCTCTCCCCTCTCTCTCACCCCTCTCTCCCCCTCTCCCCTCACTCCCCTCACCCACTCCCCTCTCTCGACCCCTCTCTCACCCCATCTCTCGCCCGCTTCCCTCGAACCCTCCCTCTGCCCCCTCCCTATGCCGCCTCTCTCTGCTCCCCTCTTCCTGTCCCCTCTCCCTGCCGCTCTCTCTCCCCATCTCTCTCCCCCTCACTTTGTCCAGCTCACTCTCTCCCCCCTCTCTCATTATCTCTCTAACCCCCTCTCTCTCTTCCCCTTCTCTCTCCGCCCTCTCTCTCCATGCCTCTCTCTCTATCCAATCTCCCCTCCTCCCCCTCCCTTTCCCCCTCATTCCCTCTCTCTACCCCTCACTCTCTCTCCCCATAACTCTCTCTTTTCTAACTCTCTCCCCCAACTCTGTCACCGAACTCTCTCCCCTCTCTCTCCCTCTCTCACCCCTTCCCTCTCTCAACCACTCCCTCAGTCACCCTCTCACTCTCCCCATCTCTCCCTCCCCGTCTCCCCCTCTCATCTCCCCCGCGCTCTCCCCACTTTCTCCCCTCCTCTCTCTCCCCCTCTCTCCCCCTCTCTCTCCCCCTCTCTCCCCTCCTCTCTCTCCACTCCTCTCTCCCCTTCTCTCTCTACCCTCCTCTCTCTCCCCACTCTCTCGCCCCTCACTCCTCCTCTGTCTCCACCTCTCTCTCCCCGTCTCCCCTCCTCTCTCTCCCCTCCTCTCTCCCTCTCTCTCCATCGTCTGTCTCCCCCCTCTCTCCCCCACTCTCTCCCCGTCTCTCTCCTCCCTCTCTTGCCCCCCTCTCTCTGTCCCCCTGTCTCTCTCTGTGCCCCACTCTCACTGTCCCCTAACTCTGTCCCCCTCGTACTGTCCCCCCTCTCTCTGTCCCTCCTGTCTCTCTGTCACCCCTCTCTCTGTGCCCCAACTCTCTGTCCCCCTCTCTCTGTCCCCCTCTCTCTGTCCCCCTCCTCTCTGTCCCCCCTCTCTGTCCATTCCACTCTCTCTGTCCCCCTCTCTCTGTCCCCCCCTCTCTCCATTCCCCTCTCTCTGTCGCCCCTCTCTCTGTCCCCCTCTCTCTGTCCCCCTCTCTCTGTCCCCCTCCTCTCTGCCTCCCCTCTCTATCCCACCTCTCTGTCCGTTCCAATCTCTCTGTCCCCCCTCTCTCTGTCCCCCCTCTCTCTCCAATTCCTTCTCTCTGTCTCCCCTCTGTCTGTCCACCACGTCTCTGTCCCTCTTCCTCTCTGTCCCCCCTCCAATCCACTCTCTCTGTCCCCCTCTCTCTGCCCCCTCTCTCTGCCCCACCACTCACTGTCCCCCTCTCTGTCCACCCACTCTCTTCCCCTTCTTTTTAACCCCCTCCCCATCTCTGCCCTCCCTCTCTCCCCCACTCTCTTGCCCTCCTCTCCCTGTCCCCGCTGTCTCTGACTGCCCCTCTCCCTGTCACCCAAGCTCTCTCTCCCCTCTCTCAGTCCCTCCATCTCTCTGTCACCCTCTCTCAATTCCCCCTCTCTCTCTGTTGCCCTCTCTCTGTCCCCCCTCTCTGTCCCCCATTCTCTGTCCTCCCTCTCTCTGTCTCCACTCTCTCTCCATTGCCCTCTCTCTGTCCTCTTTCTCTGTCCCCCCTCTCTCTGCCCCCCTCTCCGTTCCCCTCTCTCTGTCCCCCTCTCTCTCCGTTCCCCTCTCTCTGTCCCGCTCTCTCTGTCCCCCCGTCTCCGTTCCCCGCTCTCTGCACCCCGTCTCTTTCCCCCTCTCTCTGTCCCCCTCCCCTTTGTCCCGTCTCTCTGCCCCTCTCTCTCTGTCCCCCTGTCTCTCCGTTCCCCTCTCTCTGTTTCCGCCTCTCTGTCGTCCCCCTTTGTCCCCCCTCTCTCTGTCCCACTCTCTCTGTCCCCACTTCTTTCTGTCTCCCTCTCTCTGCCCCCTCTCTCTGTCCCCCTCTCTCCGTCCCAACTCTCTCTGTCCCCCCTCTCTCTGCGCCCCTCTTTCTGTCCTCCAACTCTCTGACCCCCCTCTCTTTTCTCGCGCTCTCTGTCCCCCTCTCTCTGTCCCCCCCCTCTGTCCCCCTCCCTCTGTCCCCGTCTCTCTGTGATCCCCTCTCACTGTCAGCTCTCTCTCTGTCACCCCTCTCTCTGCCCCCACATTCTGCCCCCCCTCTCTGTCACCCCTCTCTCTGATCCCTCTCTGTGCCCCCCCCCCTGAACGACTGCCTCGAACCCCTCTCTCTGCCCCCTCTCTCTGTCCCCCCGTCTCTGTCCCCCCTCTCTGCCCCCTCTCTCTGCCCCCTCTATCTGTCCCCCTCTCCGTGTCCCCCTCTCTCTGTCCCCACTCTCTCTGTCCACCCTCTCTCTGTCCCTCTCTCTCTGTCCCCTTGTTTGTACCCCCTCTCTGTCCCACTCCCCTCTGTCCCCACGTCTCTCTGTCCATCTTAGTCTGTCCCCGCCTCTCTGTCACCCCTCTCTCTGCCCCTTCCCTCTGTCCCACTCTCAATCAGTCCACCCTCCCTGTCCCCTGTCTCTCTGCTCCCCGTCTCTGTCCACCGTGTCTCTGTGCCCCCGTCTCTGTCCCCCCTGTCTCTGTCCCCACTCTCTCTGTTCCCTCTCTCTGTGTCCCCCCTCTCTCTCTGTCACCGCTCTCTCTGCCCCCCAATCTCTGTTCCCACTTTCTGTCCCTGTCTCTCTGACCCCCTCGCTCTGTCCCCTCCCTCTGTCCCACTCTCAATCAGTCCACTCTCCCTGTCCCCCTGTCTCTCTGTCCACCCTCGCTCCGTCACCCCCCATTCCACCTCTCTCAGTCCCCTTCTCTCAGTCCCCTTCTCTCTTTCACCCCTGTCTCTGTCCCCCCTGTCTCTGTCCCCCCGTCTCTGCCCCCCACTCTGTGTTCCCACTTTCTGTCCCTGTCTCTCTGTCCACCCTCACTCTGTCACCCCGTTCCACCTCTCTCTGTCCCCTTTCTATGCCCCCCGTCTCTTTCCACCTCCCTCTGTCCCCCTCTCACTGTTTCCCTCTCTGTCCCCCACCCCTCTGTCCCCACGTCTCTCTGTCCCTCTAAGTCAATCCCCGTCTCTCTGTCCCCCTCCTCTCTGCCTCCCCTCTCTGTCCCACCTCTCTGTCCGTTCCAATCTCTCTTTACCCCCTCTCTCTGTCCCCCCTCTCTCTCCAATTCCCTCTCTCTGTCTCCCCTCTCTCTGTCCCCCACGTCTCTGTCCCTCTTCCTCTCTGACCCCCCTCCATTCCACTCTCTCTGTCCCCCTCTCTCTGCCCCCTCTCTCTGTCCCACCACTCACTGTCCCCCTCTCTGACCCCCCTCCATTCCACTCTCTCTGTCCCCCTCTCTCTGCCCCCTCTCTCTGTCCCACCACTCACTGTCCCCCTCTCTGTCCACCCACTCTCTTCCCCTTCTTTTTAACCCCCTCCCCATCTCTGCCCTCCCTCTCTCCCCCACTCTCTTGCCCTCCTCTCCCTGTCCCCGCTGTCTCTGACCGCCCCTCTCCCTGTCACCCAAGCTCTCTCTCCCCTCTCTCAGTCCCTCCATCTCTCTGTCCCCCTCTCTCAATTCCCCTTCTCTCTCTGTTGCCCTCTCTCTGTCCCCCCTCTCTGTCCCCCATTCTCTGTCCTCCCTCTCTCTGTCTCCACTCTCTCTCCATTGCCCTCTCTCTGTCCTCTTTCTCTGTCCCCCCCCTCTCTGCCCCCTCTCCGTTCCCCTCTCTCTGTCCCCCTCTCTCTCCGTTCCGCTCTCTCTGTCCCGCTCTCTCTGTCCTCCCGTCTCCGTTCCCCGCTCTCTGCACCCCGTCTCTTTCCCCCTCTCTCTGTCCCCCTCCCCTCTGTCCCGTCTCTCTGCCCCTCTCTCTCTGTCCCCCTGTCTCTCCGTTCCCCTCTCTCTTTTTCCGCCTCTCTGTAGCCCCCCTTTGTCCCCCCTCTCTCTGTCCCACTCTCTCTGTCCCCACTTCTTTCTGTCTCCCTCTCTCTGCCCCCTCTCTCTGTCCCCCTCTCTCCGTCCTAACTCTCTCTGTCCCCCCTCTCTCTGTGCACCTCTTTCTGTCCTCCAACTCTCTGACCCCCCTCTCTTTTCTCGCGCTCTCTGTCCCCCCTCTCTCTGTCCACCCCCCTCTGTGCATCTCTCTCTGTCCCCCTCTCTCTGTGATCCCCTCTCACTGTCAGCTCTCTCTCTGTCACCCCTCTCTCTGCCTCCACATTCTGCCCCCCCCTCTCTCACCCCTCTCTCTGATCCCTCTCTGTGCCCCCCCTCTGAACCACTTCTCGAACCCCTCTCTCTGCCTCCCTTTCTCTGTCCACCCTCTCTCTGTCCACACTCTCTCTGTCCCCCCGTCTCTGTCCCCCCCTCTCTGCCCCCTCTCTCTGTCCCCCCTCTCTCTGACCACACTCTCCTTCTGTCCCCTCTCTCTGTCCCCCCTCTCTCTTTCCCCCCTCTCTCTGTCACCGCTCTCTCTGCCCCCTCTATCTGCCCCCCTCTCAGTGTCCCCCTCTCTCTGTCCCCACTCTCTCTGTCCACCCTCTCTCTGTCCCTCTCTCTCTGTTCCCTTGTTTGTACCCCCTCTCTGTCCCACTCCCCTCTGTCCCCACATCTCTCTGTCCATCTAAGTCTGTCCCCGCCTCTCTGTCACCCCTCTCTCTGCCCCTTCCCTCTGTCCCACTCTCAATCAGTCCACCCTCCCTGTCCCCTGTCTCTCTGCTCCCCGTCTCTGTCCACCCTGTCTCTGTGCCCCCGTCTCTGTCCCCCCTGTCTCTGTCCCCACTCTCTCTGTTCCCTTCTCTGTGTCCCCCCTCTCTCTCTGTCACCGCTCTCTCTGCCCCCCAATCTCTGTTCCCACTTTCTGTCCCTGTCTCTCTGACCCCCTCGCTCTGTCCCCTCCCTCTGTCCCACTCTCAATCAGTCCACTCTCCCTGTCCCCCTGTCTCTCTGTCCACCCTCGCTCCGTCACCCCCCATTCCACCTCTCTCAGTCCCCTTCTCTCAGTCCCCTTCTCTCTTTCACCCCATGTCTCTGTCCCCCCTGTCTCTGTTCCCCCGTCTCTGCCCCCCACTCTCTGTTCCCACTTTCTGTCCCTGTCTCTCTGTCCACCGTCACTCTGTCACCCCGTTCCACCTCTCTCTGTCCCCTTTCTATGCCCCCCGTCTCTTTCCCCCTCCCTCTGTCCCCCTCTCACTGTTCCCCTCTCTGTCCCCCACCTCTCTGTCCCCACGTCTCTCTGTCCCTCTAAGTCTGTCCCCGTCTCACTGTCCCCCACTCTCTGCACCCCCTCTCCGTCCCTCCTCTCTCTGCCCCCTCTCTCTGTCCCCTCTCTCTGTCCCCTCTCTCTGTCCCCGCTCTCTTTCCCCCTCTCTCTCTGTCCACCCTCTCCCTGTCCACCCTCGCTCTCTCCACCCTCTGTCTGTCCCCACATCTCTCTGACCCTCTACGTCTGACCCCGTCTCTTTGCCCCCCTCTCTCTGCCCCCTCCCTTTGGCCCCTCTCTCTGTCCCCCTCTCCCTATCCCTCTCTCTCTGTCCACCATCTCTCTGTACCCCCTCTCTCTTCGCCCTCTCTCTATCCCCCTTTCTCTTTACCCCCTCTCTCTTTCACCCTCTCTCTGTCCCCCCTCTCCCTGTCCCTCTCTCTCTGTCCCCTCTCTCTGTCCACCCTCTCTCTGTCCACACTCTCCCTCTATCCCCCCTCTCTCTGTCCCCTATCTCTCTGTCCGCCCTCTCTCGGTCACCGCTCTCTCTGCCCCACTCTCTCTGTCCCCCTCTCTCTGTCTCCCCTCTCTCTGTCTCTCCTCTCTATGTTACCCCCCTCTCTGTCCCCCTCTCTCTCTGCCCCAAACTCTCTCTGTCCCCCCTCTCTCTGTCCCCCCTCTCTCTATCCCGCCTCTCTGTCCCCCTGTCTCTGTCCCACCTCTCTCTGTCCCTCTCTCTCTGTCCGCCCTCTCTCGGTCACTGCTCTCTCTGCCCCACTCTCTATGTCCACCCGCTCTCTGTCCCTCTAAGTCTGTCCCCCTCTCACTGTCCCCCTTTCTCTCTCCCACACCCCTCTGTCCCCACGTCTCTCTGTCCCTCTAAGTCTGTCCCCTCTCTCTGTAGCCCTATCTCTGTCACCCCCTCTCTCTGTCCCCCTCTCTCTCAGCCCCCCTCTCTCTGTCCCCCCTCTCTCTGTCCCCCCTCTCTCTGTCTCCCTCTCTCTGTCCCCCCTCTCTCTGTCCCCCTCTCTCTGTCCCCCCTCTCTCTGTTCCGCCTCTCTCTGTCTCCCCTCTCTCTATCCCCCCTCTCTCTGTTACCCACCTCTCTGTCCCCCTCTCTCTCTTTTCCAAACTCTCTCTGTCCCCCCTCTCTCTGTCCCCCTCTCTCTGTCCCCCCCCTCTCTCTCTCCCCCCTCTCTGTCTCCCCTCTCTCTATCCCCCCTCTCTCTGTTACCCCCCTCTCTGTCCCCACGTCTCTCTGTCCCTCTAAGTCTGTCCCCTCTCTCTGTCGCCCTCTCTCTGTCACCCCCTCTCTCTGCCCCCCTCTCTATCAGCCCCCCTCTCTCTATCCCCCTCTCTCTGTCCCCTCTCTGTGCCTCCCCATCTCTGTCCCCCCCCTCTCTCTCTCCCCCCTGTCTCTGTCCCTCTCTCTCTGTCTCCCCTCTCTCTATCCCCCATCTCACTGTTACCCCCCCTCTCTGTCCCCCTCTCTCTCTGCCCCAAACTCTCTCTGTCCCCACTCTCTCTGTCCCCATCTCTCTGTCACCCCCTCTCTCTGCCCCCCTCTCTCTCAGCCCCCCTCTCTTGTCCCCCTCTCTCTGTCCCCCTCTCTCTGTCCGCCCACTCTCTGTCCACCCTCTCTCTATCCCCCCTCTCTGTGTCCACCCTCTCTCTGTCCCCCCTCTTTCTGTCTCCCCTCTCTCTAACCCCCCTCTCTCTGTTACCGCCCTCTCTGTCCCCCCCTCTCTGCCCCAAACTTTCTCTGTCGCCCCTCTCTCTGTCCCCCCTCTCTCTATCCCCCCTCTCTCTGTCCCCCTCTCTCTGTCCGCCCACTCTCTGTCCCCCCTCTCTCTGTTCCCGCGCTCTCTGTACCCCACCCTCTGTCCCCCTCTGTATCTCCCCCCTGTCTCTCCCTCTCTGTCTCTGTCCCCCAGTGTCTGTTCCACACTCTCTGAGCCCCCCCTCTGTCCCTCAACTCTCTGTCCCCCCCTCTCTGTACCCCACTCTCTGTGCCTCCCTCTCTGCTCCCACTGTTCTCCTCTCTCTGTCCCCCACGTCTCTGTACCCCGCTCTTTGTCACCCACTCTCTGTCCCCCTCTCTTGTCCTCCTCTCTCTATCCCCCTCTTTCTGTCGCCCCTCTCTCTGTCGCCCCTCTCTCTGTACCCCCTCTCTGTGTACCCCCCGATCTCTGTACACCCCTCTCTCTCTGTCACTACTTTCTGTCCATCCGCTCTATCCCCACTCTCTGTCCCTCTCTCTCTCTCTCTGTCCACCCTCTCTCTGTCCACCCTCTGTCCGCGCTGTCTGCCCCCTCCTGTCTGTCCGACCTGGCTCTGCCCCCTCACTCTGTTCCCCCTCTCTGTCCCCCACTCTGTCCCCTCCTCTCTGTCCCTCCCTCTCTCTGCCCCTTCTCTGTGCCCCCTATCTCTGTCCCCCTCACTCTATACCCACTCTCTCTGAACCCCTCTCTCTGAACGCCTCTCTCTGCCCCCCACTTCCCCGTCTCTCTGTCCCGCTCTCTCTGTCCCCCCTCTCTTTGGCCTCCCCTCTGACCCCCACTCTCTGCCCCCTCTCTCTCTGTCCCTCACACTCTCTGTCCCCCACTCTCTATGTCCCCCCTCTCTCTGTCACCCCTCTCTCTGTCCCCCTCTGAGTGTCTCACTCTCTCTGTGATCCCCTCTCTCTGTTCCCCTCTCTCTGTCCCCTCTCTCTCTATCCACCCTCTGTCTGTCCCTCTCTCTCTGTCCCCCTCTCTTTGTCTCCCCTCTCTGTCCCCCACTCCTCTGGCCCCACATCTCTCTGTCCCTCTAAGTCTCTCCCCCTCTCTCTCTGTCACCCCTCTCTCTGCCCCCTCCCTCTGTCCCACTCTCGCTCAGTCCACCCTCCCTTCCCCCTGTCTCTCTGTCCCCCTCTCTCTCTGTCACCCCTCTCTTTGCCCCCTCCCTCTGTCCCACTCTCGCTCAGTCCACCCTCCCTGTCTCCCTGTCTCTCTGTCTCCCCTCGCTGTCACCCCCGTTCCAACCCTGTCTGTCCACTTCTCTCTCTCCCCCCTCTGTCCCACCCCCTCTGTCCCCCTCTCTCTGTCCCCTCTCTCTCTGTCCCTCTCCCTCTGTCCCCCCTCTCTGTTTCTGCGCTCTTTGCCCCCCTCTGTCTCTCCCCCCTCTGTCTTTCCCCCTCTGTCTCTGTCCCCCAGTCTCTGTTCCACACTCTCTGAGGCCCCGCTCTGTCCTTCAACTCTCTGTCCCCCCACTCTGTGTAACCCTCTCTCTGTGCCTCCCTGTCTGTTCCCCCGTTCTCCTCTCTCTGTCCCCCACGTCTCTGTACCCCGCTCTTTGTTACCCACTCTCTGTCCCGCTCTCTCTGTCCCCCTCTCTCTATCCCGCTCTCTCTGTCGCCCCTCTCTCTGTCGCCCCTCTTTCTGTACCCCCCCCTCTCTCTGTCACCGCTCTCTCTGCCCCTCACTCTCTGTTCCCACTTTCTGTCCCTGTCTCTCTCTCCCCCCTCGCTCTGTCACGACGTTCCACCTCTCTCTGTCCCCTTCTCTCTGCCCCCCCGTCTCTGACCACCTCCCTCTGTCCCCCTCTCACTGTTCCCCCTTCTCCATCCTCCACCGCTCTGCCCCAATATCTCTCTGTCCCCCTCTCTCTGTCCCCCTCTCACTGTCCACCCTCTCTGTCCCCCACCCCTCTGTCCCCACGTCTCTCTGTCCCTCTAAGTCTGTCCCCCTCACTCTCTGTCCCCCCTCTCTCTGCCTCCTCCCTCTGTCCCACTCTCGCTCAGTCTACCCTTCCTGTCCCCCTGTCTCTCTGTCTCCCCTCGCTGTCACCCCCGTTCCAACCCTCTCTCTGTCCACTTCCCTCTGTCACCCCCTCTCTGTCCCACCCCCTCTGTCGCCCCTCTCTCTGTCCCCCTCTCTCTGTCCCCCTCTCTCTGCCCCTCTCTCTCTCTCCCCCTCTCTGTCCCCCCTCTCTGTCCCCCCTCTCTCTTACCCCCCTCTCTCTGTCCGTCCCTCTCTCTTTCACCCCTCTCTCTGTCCCCTTCCTCTCTGTCCCCCTCTCTCTGTCCCCCTCTCTCTGTCCCACACCCCTCTGTCCCCACGTCTCTCTGTCCCTCTAAGTCTGTCCCCTCTCTCTGCCCCCCCCGTTCCCCCTCTCTGTCCCCCTTTTTCTGTCCCCACATCTGTACCCTCCTCTCTGCCGCCCCTCTCTGTCCCCCACCTCTCTGTCTGCCCCTCTCTGTACACCACCCCTCTGTCCACACGTCTCTCTGTTCGTCTAAGTCTGTTCCCCCTTTCTCTGCCCCCTGTCTCTCTGACTCCCTCGCTCTCTCCCCTCTTCTGTCCCACCTCTCGTTGTCCACTTCTCTCTGTCCCCTTCTCTCTGTCCACCTTCTCTCTGCCGCCCCTCTCTGTCCCCCACCTCTCTGTCTGCCCCTCTCTGTACACCACCCCTCTGTCCACACGTCTCTCTGTTCGTCTAAGTCTGTTCCCCCTTTCTCTGCCCCCTGTCTCTCTGAATCCCTCGCTCTGTCCCCTCTTCTGTCCCACCTCTCGTTGTCCACTTCTCTCTGTCCCCTTCTCTCTGTCCACCTTCTCTCTGTTCTCCTCTCTCTGTCCCCCTCTCAGTGTTCCCTTCTCTCTGTCCTCCTCTCTCTCTGTCCCCCCTTTCTCTGTCACCCCTCTCTCTCTGTCACCCCTCTCTCTGTCACCCCTCTCTGAGTTCCCCTCTCTCTGTCCCCCCTCTCTCTATCCCGCCTCTCTGTCCCCCTCTTCTGTCCCACCTCTCTCTGTCCCTCTCTCTCTGTCCGCCCTCTCTCGGTCACTGCTCTCTCTGCCCCCCTCTCTGTCCCCCCTCTCTCTTACCCCCCTCTCTCTGTCCGCCCCTCTCTCTTTCACCCCTCTCTCTGTCACCCCTCTCTGAGTTCCCCTCTCTCTGTCCCCCCTCTCTCTATCCCGCCTCTCTGTCCCCCTCTTCTGTCCCACCTCTCTCTGTCCCTCTCTCTCTGTCCGCCCTCTCTCGGTCACTGCTCTCTCTGCCCCACTCTCTATGTCCACCCGCTCTCTGTCCCTCTAAGTCTGTCCCCCTCTCACTGTCCCCCTTTCTCTCTCCCCCACCCCTCTGTCCCCACGTCTCTCTGTCCCTCTAAGTCTGTCCCCTCTCTCTGTAGCCCTATCTCTGTCACCCCCTCTCTCTGTCTCCCCTCTCTCTAACCCCCCTCTCTCTGTTACCGCCCTCTCTGTCCCCCCCTCTCTCTGCCCCAAACTCTCTCTGTCGCCCCTCTCTCTATCCCCCCTCTCTCTGTCCCCCTCTCTCTGTCCGCCCACTCTCTGTCCCCCCTCTCTCTCTTTTCGCCTCTCTCTGTCCCCCCTCTCTCTGTGACCCCTCTCTTTATCCCACCTGTCTCTGTCCCTCTCTCTCTGTCCCCCTCTCTCTGTTCCCCTCTCTCTGTCCCACACCCCTCTGTCCCCACGTCTCTCTGTCCCTCTAAGTCTGACCGCTCTCTCTGCCCCCCCGTTCCCCCTCTCTGTCCCCCTTTTTCTGTCCCCACATCTGTACCCTCCTCTCTGCCGCCCCTCTCTGTCCCCCACTCTCTCTGTCCCATCTCTCTCTGTCCCCCACCTCTCTGTCTGCCCCTCTCTGTACACCACCCCTCTGTCCACACGTCTCTCTGTTCCTCTAAGTCTGTTCCCCCTTTCTCTGCCCCCTGTCTCTCTGACTCCCTCGCTCTCTCCCCTCTTCTGTCCCACCTCTCGTTGTCCACTTCTCTCTGTCCCCTTCTCTCTGTCCACCTTCTCTCTGTACCCTTCTCTCTGTCCCCCACCTCTCTGTCTGCCCCTCTCTGTACACCACCCCTCTGTCCACACGTCTCTCTGTTCCTCTAAGTCTGTTCCCCCTTTCTCTGCCCCCTGTCTCTCTGACTCCCTCGCTCTGTCCCCTATTCTGTCCCACCTCTCGTTGTCCACTTCTCTCTGTCCCCTTCTCTCTGTCCACCTTCTCTCTGTTCCCCTCTCTCTGTCCCCCTCTCAGTGTTCCCTTCTCTCTGTCCTCCTCTCTCTCTGTTCCCTATTCTCTGTCCCCCCTTTCTCTGTCACCCCTCTCTCTCTGTCCCCCTCTCTCTGTTCCCCTCTCTCTGTCCCACACCCCTCTGTCCCCACGTCTCTCTGTCCCTCTAAGTCTGACCGCTCTCTCTGCCCCCCCGTTCCCCCTCTCTGTCCCCCTTTTTCTGTCCCCACATCTGTACCCTCCTCTCTGCCGCCCCTCTCTGTCACCCCTCTCTCTGTCCCGCTCTCTCTGCCCCCTCTCTCTGTCCCACCCTCGCTCAGTCCACCCTCCCTGCCCCGTCTCTCTGACCCCCTCGCTCTGTCCCGCCTCTCTGTCTCACCCTCTCTTTCCCCCTCTCCCTGTCCCCCTCTCCCTTTCCCCCCTCTCTGTTCCCCTCTCTCTGTCACCCTTTCTCTGTCCCCGCGCTCTCTCTCCCCTTCTCTCTCTGTTCCCCTCCTCCCTGTCCCACTCTCTCTGTTTCTCTCTCTCTGTCCACCTTCTATGAGACCCCACTCTCTGCCCCCCTCTCTGTACCCCTCTCTCTGTCCCCCCTGTCTATCCCCCTCTCACTGTCCCCATCTCTCTGTCCCCTTCTCTCTTTCCCCCTCTCTCTGCCCCCCCCTCTGTACCCCCTCTCTCTGTATCCCCTCTCTCTGTGCCACTCTCTCAGTCCACCCTCACTCTGTCCACCCGCT
Source organism: Chiloscyllium punctatum (assembly GCF_047496795.1). NCBI lineage: Eukaryota > Metazoa > Chordata > Chondrichthyes > Orectolobiformes > Hemiscylliidae > Chiloscyllium > Chiloscyllium punctatum. The sequence continues at coordinate 90,819,339 of NC_092752.1, read as the reverse complement.
CTCTGTCGCCCCTCTCTCTGTCCCCCTCTCTCTGTCCTCTTCTCTCGTCCCCCTCTATCTGTTCCCCTCTTGCTCTCCCCTTCTGTCTGTCCCCTTCTCTCTGTCCCCCCTCACTGTCCCACTCTCTCTGTCCCCTTCTCTCTGTCCCCCCTCTCTGTCCTCCTCTCCCTGTTCCCACCCTCTCTCTGATCCTGCCCTCTCTCTGTCCCCTCTCTCTGTCCCGCCTTTCTCTGTCCCCCTAGCTCTGAATCCCCAGTCCCCCATTTCTCTATCCCTCCCTCTCTCCGTCCCCTCTCTCGCCCTCCTCTCTATCTCTCTTGCCCTCCCCTCTCTCGCCCTCCCCTCTTTCTTGCACTCCCCTCTCTCGCCCTCCTCTCTCTCGCCCTCCTCTCTCTCGCCCTCCTCACGCTCCCCTCTCTTTGCGCTCCCCTGCCTCACCCACCCCTCCCTCCCCGTCTCGTCCTCTCCTCTCTCAACCTCTCCCCTCTCTCTCCCTCCCCTCCCTCCCCTCCCTCTCCCCCTCTCTTGCCCTCCCCCACACTCGCGCACCCCCTCTCACCCATCCCCTCTCTCACCCTCTCCCTTCCTCTCATCCTTCCCTCCCTCCGTCCCCTCTCTCGCCCTCCCCTCTCCCTCTCCTCTCTTGCTCTCATCTCTCGCCCTCTCCATTCTTCTCGCCCTCCCCTCCTTCCTTTCCCTCTCTCGCCCTCCCCTCTCTCGCCCTCTCCCTTCCTCTCTTCCTCACCTCCCTCCCTCCCCTGTCTCTCCTTCCCCTCTCTCACCCATTCCCCTCTCTCTCTCCTTCCCCTCTCTCCCTCTCCCCACTCTCGCACTCCCCTCCCTCGCCCTCTCCCTCCCTCTCGCCCACCCCTCCCTCCCTCCCCTTTCTCGCCCTCACTTCTCTCGCCCTCACTTCTCTCGCCCTCTCCTCCCTCGCCCTCCACCACCCTCTTGCCTTCAGCTCCCTCCCCCTCTCTCGCACTCCCCTCTCTCCCCCTCCACCTCCCCCTCTCTCGCCCTGCCCCCATTCCACCCTCCCTCCATCTCACCCTCCGCTCCCTTCCCTCCCCTCTCTCGGTCTCCCTTCTCTCGCCATCTCCTCTCTCGCCCTCCTCTCTCTCGCCCTCCTCCTCTCTCGCGATTCCCTCTCTCGCCCTCCCCCTCTCTCCCCTCCCCTCTGTCACTCTCCCTACCTCTCACGCTCCCCTCTCTTGCCCTCCCTTTGTCTCATCCTCCCCTCTCCCAAGCTCTCTTCTCCCTCTCGCCTTCCCCACCCTCGCCCGCCTCTCTTGCCCTCCTCCTCTTTCCCTCCCCTCTCACGCCCTCCCCCTCTCTCTTCCTCCCCCTGTCTCGCGCTCCCTCTCTCCCATCCCCTCTTTCGCCCTCTTCCTCCCTCTTGACCTTCCCTCCCCTCCTTGGTTGGTCATGAGGCTGCGTGTTGGGGGGGGGGGGGTGGGGGTCAGATGTGGGAGGTAGGAGGAGGGGAAAATGGGGTAGAGGTGGAACTCCTGGAGGGAGACAGAGACGGCAGGACAGAGAGAGTGAGGGTGAGGAGATAGGGCAGAGTGTGCCAGGTGGAGAAACCAAGCTTGGGGGGATTGTGAGTGAGAGGGGAAACGAGAGAGTGTTAAGTGGAGAGGTGATGAGAGAGAGGGAGAAAATTGAGTAGAAAGAGGAGCGGAGATGAAATGGGGAGACCAGGTTGGAGTGGGGTGGGACAGAGGGAGGTAAACCCAGCTCCTGAGCTCAGAACCCGGTCCCCTCCCCTTCCGTGAGGACCAGGACTTGGGGCTGAGTCTGTCTCTCTCCAGCTCAGCTTCTCAAACACAAAGACACACAACAACATCGGTCACTCTGCTGCTCGGCACGCTTTCATCAACATTTTTATTGTTTACAAATGGAAGTGATGGATACAGTCAGTGGGATGGTGCCTTTTCTCACTGGCCCCTGAGTTGTGAGAAACATTGAAATGTTTCCCTGTAACCCCCCTGGGGGATAAGGATGGACAAACCAGCGCTACCCTTAGTCTGTTACCATAGCGACAGGCTGCTCCATCGCTGAAACACTGAACTGAAATGAGAAAATCCCAGATGGATTGATTAATGATGGAATTTGATGGATGCATAGATTTGGGTGAAGGGATATTTCAGCACATTCTTCAGCTGCTGCCTGAACTTAGTCTGGGTCACGGCATAAATCGCGGTGTTTGTGCAGCAACTGAGGAGCTGCAGCATGAAGCCCAATTCCTGCACAAAGTCATCGAGATACACAGACTGATACCCAATAAACCACATCCGGTTCCATATAGAAAACAGCATTAACGTTGACCATAACAGGATGAAATTGGCCGAGATCACAAACAGTAAAATGATGGATTTGTTTCGGTTTCTCATTTCAGTGTCAGACTGAGCGTCCCCATTGGTGTGAGCGCGGAGTCTCCTGCGGGCTCTGCTGGTCACAAAAATGTGTCTGACGGTGAGAACATTGAGCAGCAGAATCAGGAGAAATGGGACACACGGGGTTAGAGTGTGGTGGAGGAACTCGATTGTGACCCAGACACTGGAGAATCGAACAGCGTGTGTTACAGGACAAAACCAGGGGTCGTTCACCAGCAAATACCGAGCCATGAGCATAAAATACCAGAAAATGTTCTTTAAACAGCTCAGCACAGTCACTGCTCCCAGAACCACAGCCGCCGTTTTCTCACTGCAATATTTACTTTTCAGCTTCTGGCAACAAATGGCCACAAACCGATCAAAGGTGAAAGTGACAGTGAACCAGACAGAGCAGTCAGTGGCTGCATAAAGGAGGACGGCGTGTATATTACACACGGGGATGGAGTGCCTCAGGAAATAAAACTGTTCCTGATAAACAATGGGAATGTGTCTCAGGATCAGGTCGAGGATAATGACCAGGAGATCCGCCGCTGCCATGGCCCCCAGGTAACGTCTGACACATGGAGACAATCCACAATCTTTATAAAGCAGGACGTAGATGGTCACTACGTTACCTGTGAGGAAGGAAAACAAACCCATTATCCATCATCCTGGAGGCGAAGGGACGCGTTTGATTGGGGACCCAGTGAGATTTTCAAATGTGTCCCTGTATTCAGGGATTTATTAAAATAATTGGAGCTGGAATAACAAATGGGAAGGTCGGAATTACTGACAAAAATGTGACATAATCCACCAGAAACCCTCACTCCCCAAACACACAGAGACACATCCATAAGGACAGATGGTTTCTAGAACATTCCCACACACTCGATCACTCGAGAGCAGACACAGGTCACTCCTTCCCAGTTCCTAATACGGAGGGTGGAAACGTTGCTGTCCTGAAGGATTCTCTCCCAGTTCCCTGAAGACAAACGGAGTTTGGGATTTCCTGTATTTTGGTCTAATTTGTGGTCGATCCTGTGTCGTGAAGAAATGTAAACACAGGGAAAACATATTCACCCCTTTAACTTCCTGAGGGGCCTTTGGAACAGTGTCTCCTTCTCCCTGGAAAGGGATCTCTTCCCTCGGGATCTTATCGTTTGTTTGTGAACGGCCGGACTTCAGTGAATTGAATTGTCAGTTATAGAATGTCGGGCTCAGAACGTTCCGGGGAATGTCAGTTATAGAATATCGGGCTCAGAACGTTCCGGGGAATGTCAGTTATAGAATGTTGAGGACAGAACGTTCCGGGTAACCCCTTGACCTGTCCATGACCTTTCCCCCCCTACCCACCCCACCAACATGATGTACTGTACCTGGACACACTGTAACATTAATGGGGTGAGAGATAGAAGGTCCAATCACAGGAATGGGAACTAAAGGCATTGCCAGATCAGCTAAAATGGTTAAATATACCACATTCTCAATCCACCTCACAGAACCAGCCCAGACACCATAAACCCAGAGGAGATATCTTTTCACCGTGGAACACTGTGTAAACCAGGCCAGTGTCCTGCTCAGTACAACCCAGCAATCTGTCCAGAGTGGAACACTGTGCAGATCACATCAGAACATTGATCTATAAACCCAGACCATATATATTTGTCCAGCACGGGAGCTGTGTGGACCACAGCAGGGCATTGATATATAAACACGGACGAGATATCTGTCCAGGACGGGGAGCTGTGCAGCCAACAGCAGTGCATTGATCTATAAACCCAGACTAGATATCTGACCAGAATGGGGAGCTGTGCAGACCACAGCAGTGCATTGATCTATAAACCTGGACTAGATATCTGTCCAGCACTGGGAGCTGTGCAGACCACAGCAGGACACTCATGTGTGAACCTGAAACAAATATCCATCCAGCATAAGGAGCTACACAAACCATCTCATTGCATTATCAATAAACCTCAACTAGATAGTCTGACCAGCACAGCGACCTGTGCAGTGATCACCCATGAATTAATCTGTAACCCAGGAGCAGTTACCCTCCCAGCATGTAGGACTGTGTACCCCACCCCAGTGCATTGATCTGTAACCCAGGAGCAGTTACCCTCCCAGCATGTAGGACTGTGTATTGATCTGTAACCCAGGAGCAGTTACCCTCCCAGCATGTAGGACTGTGTACACCACCCCAGTGCATTGATCTGTAACCCAGGAGCAGTTACCCTCCCAGCATGTAGAACTGTGTACCCCACCCCAGTACATTGATCTATAACCCAGGTGCAGTTAACCTCCCAGCATGTAGAACTGTGTACCCCACCCCAGTGCATTGATCTGTAACCCAGGAGCAGTTACCCTCCCAGCATGTAGGACTGCGTACCCCACCCCAGTACATTGATCTGTAAACCAGGAGCAGTTACCCTCCCCGCTGTGTACCACACCCAATGTATTGATGTGTAAACCAGGAGCAGTTACCCTCCCTGCATGTTGGACTGTGTACCCCACCCCAGAACATTGATCTGTAACCCAGGAGCAGTTACCCTCCCAGCATGTAGAACTGTGTACCCCACCACAGTACATTGATCTGTAACCCCAGGTGCAGTTAACCTCCCAGCATATAGAACTGTGTACCCCACCCCAGTGCATTGATCTGTAACCCAGGAGCAGTTACCCTCCCAGCATGTAGAACTGTGTACCCCACCCAATGGATTGATGTGTAAACCAGTAGCAGTTACCTCCCTGCATGTAGGACTGCGTACCCCACCCCAGGGCATTGCTCATTGACAATGTGTTAGATCACTGCCCAGCGCGGGGAAACTAGCCCAGCTCACACCCATGTACAGCTCCATATCTCCATTGTTGCCCTGACAAGGGGGTGTTGTGGGTGTTAACATCACTGCCAGAGAGACAAGGCGAGGGAATCAGTTTAAATATCACCACATGGGAGGGGTTTGGGGAAGAGACGGAGAGGGGGAGACTGAGAGACAGTGTCATGGAAATATGTGTTCCCAGGTTGCAGAATGCTGAAATGTCGACACTTCGATAGCATCCTGTAACATGAGCCAGTCTTCTCAGGAAAGATGGGAAAAACGGATTTTGGTGTGAAGTCAGATGATCATTTGTTGTGCATCTTTGTAACTGCAATTAGTTTCAACAGAATCGACGCCTCATTTGGGCAGATTCTAACAATAATTTATCTTTGTCTGATTTTCCTTGAGTGTGACAGAGGTATCGTCCTCGCGAGGCTGAGCTCGTTTCCTGGTGCTATCGAACTCACCTCATTAACTACCCAGCCCACCCCATGGTGTCCCCCTCATTCAGGCTGGAGGTACTCACCATCGCCCGGGTGACCCTGATATTCTCTGATCCCTGACACTGGTGCCATTTTTAAAAGGCCAAGGGGCACACCGTTGAGCTTTCTCCGTTAGGAGCTACCCTGCCCAGTTTACCCCGAGCATGGCAGATAAGGGGCAATTACACCACGGTTTGTCGACAGGGGACAGAGGTCCTGGTGGATGGGCTAGTACAGAGGGGACCATTCACTTCCCAGAGCGGGCGACACCACCAGAACCCCCGAGCTTGGTCTGAGCTCACAAGCCAGCTCGTGCAGTATCTGCGGTCTGAAGAAATGTCCAGCAATACAGGACAAGCATCAATAACCTTTCCCACTCTGTCAGGATAAGGGTCACCATATTCTCTCTGCTCCCTCACACTCACTGTATATCTGTTATCGCACCGACCCCCGAACAAGGCTCATGTCCACCACTCTCACTGTCGCATGCAGCACCTTCTCTCTCTGTCTCTGTCTCTGTCTCTCTCTCTCTCCCTCTCCCCTCCCCTCCCTCCACTTCACCCCCACACTAATAACACTGCATGGATACAACACTGTGGACTGACTCCCTCCGGACACCTCACCATGACCCCCTCCCCACCTATACTAACACTAGCAGCAGGACCACCCACTCCCACCTTCACTCTCTCCCTCCCTTTCTCCCATTCCAAGAGAAACAGCCTGGAATAGGACAGAAATGGCCAAGCAGGGTGGTGGAGTGCCTGATATCCGTTCCCTCGCCCCCTTCCCCCCGCCATGTGGGGAGGATCCTGGTACGAGTTGGAGGGGACTGGGACGTCTCGTGTGGAGATTCTGATACATCTGCGTCCCACCGACCGAGTCAGGAGTAATGTTCAGTGAAGGGCAATTCTCTTTAAACCCACTGGCAGCTCTGTTTCCCCCCGGCACAACTTAGAAGCTGTGGCCCTGATGCCATCTCCCTTTTGTGTCGAGCTGGTACAAATGGAATCCCCATGGTCTCGGTGGGCAGGGGGGTGGGCTCACAACACATAGTCACCACCACCTCCCAGGAAGGGAGCACCGAGACTCCCTCCTACACCTCCTCCTGCAAACAGCTCAGATACTGAAACTAATCTGTGATAGTTACTGCTCTCCCCACTTGTCCTGATATCTTCAACAATCTGTGCTCATATACACCCAGCGCCCTCTGTTCCTGCAGCCCCTTTATAATGGCACAGCCTGTTTTATATTGTCTTTCATTGTCTTTCCTACCAAAGTGCATCACCTCACACTGCTCTGCCGTGATCCCCATCTGCCATAAACCTGAACACGACACCAACGTGTGATTGTCCTGTTAGAATTCCACACTCTCCTCCATAGACTTCAGAGTTCTTCCAGGTTCGGTGCCATCTACAAACATTGAGATTGTTATAGCGTCACAGTCCCCATGAAACAACTGAAATCCTGCCCCACATACACGAGTGTGAGCAAGTGAAATACTGATATATTCCCACGGACGGAGTTGAACAATGACATACTGTCAATGGAGCAACAAAACTCCTGACACATACGCGACAGAGTAGATGAAATATTGACAAACCACAGAGCAAGAGAAATTGGATAGGTCCCACTTATCGATATTCATCAGGGTATAATGTGATGAAGTTGAAAGTGTGTATTGTACCTTTAAGAGAGGGTGAATGCTGTTCTGAACTGAGAGCTTACAATCACCTGTGATATGAGAGGATAAAAGACCCAGAAACAGTATATTGCTATAGAGCTGGAGTCGGGTAATAAGCAGTTAAGAGAAAGGGGGTCCCAGAGTTGTGAATAGTTGATGTAAAATGTTCACTTTCAGAGTCAAAAAATAAATTGATGTTTTTATTTAAACAGTGGAATTTGGCAGATCTGTACCTCATACTTTAATAGTTTACGAGGCGACTTGAGCATTTCTTTATGTTTCATTTAAGTTACCAGATGAGCTTCACGCCGTGCCCTAACCATTCCCGTGTGTGTATCTGTGTGTCTCTGGGTGGGGCAGGCCTGCCAGTCTCTGTGGTGCTTAAAGTGATGCAATGCCACCCTCTGCTGACCTCCACACGCCACTGCACAGGCATTGGCAAAGGGTGAAAACCATTCATTCAGAGAGGGGGAGAGAGAGGGCAGCGGTTCACAGCACCATCCAAACTGATGTCTTATCCATGGACTGATCTAAATGTCCTTTCAACGTTGTAACTGTCCCTGCTTTCACCACTTCCTCTGGAAGTTCATTCCCCACACATGCCAGATTAAAATATTTACCTCTCATGACTTTTATAAAACTTTTTCCTTGCAGTTTAAATAACCCTCAGTTTTGAATCCACAATTCTAGGGAAAAGACATCAGCCCTTTAGCTTATCTGTACCCCTCATTATTTTATAAACATCTGCAAAGTTACCCCTTAACCTCATCCTCTCCAGTGAAAAAAAGTCCCAACCTATCCAGCCTGTCCTTATAGCTCTTTCCCTCCATTCCCTGCAACATCCAGGTTAATCTCTTCTGAACCCTTTCCAGCTTAATAATAACAAAGTCAGTAATATCTGGGTGAATAGTCAAGTAATTTTCTAAGGGTACGGGGAGTCCAAAACTAGAGGACAGAGGCTTAAGGTGTTAGGGGAAACATTTAAAAGTGACCTAAGGGGCAGCTTTTTCACCCACAGTGTGCCTATGGAATATGTGGGAGGTTGACCAGACTGGACACAGTATTCCAGAAGAGGTTCCACCAATATCCTGCACAACCACTACAGGACGTCCCAATTCCGATACTCAAAGTTCTGACCATTGCAGACAAATGTGTTAAACACCTTCTTAACCGCAGTATCCATATGAAATGCAAATTTTAATGGACTATACCTGACGGCCTAGGTCTCTGTTCTACTACACTGCCAAAGACCCTGCTTTTAATTGTATAGGTCCTGCTGTTGTTTGATTTACCAAATCCAATACCTCGCATTAATCCAAACTAAACTCCTTCTGCCACCCCTCAGCCCAGTGAGTGATATTACTGCCACCTCACCCTCCACCTTCAATTTTAAAATGCCCATCCCTCTCCAGGAAGTCTGCACACACCGGCCTTGATTTTCACAAAGACCTGAGCTTGGTTTGCCTTGTGTGGTTAGGGGGAGGAGGGACAGATTGCAGACACAGTCAGTGGGGAGGAGAGGCTGGACAGTAATCAGCGGCTTGGTTACATTTCATGGTTTTAGGAAGAGGGCAGTTGCACGTTAGAGGTGGGTAATAGTGATCGGTGTTTTGGGACCAGAAATTAAGCTCTTCCTTCGACTCTAGTGTTCAGTAATAAATATACATTTGAGACCCTTCATTGTGCAGAGTGTGTCTGCAGGATTTCTTTCTCAAATATTGCAGACGGCAGACAATAGCGAATAAAGATGTTTATAGTTAATTTCGATAGCATGTACACTCAACATCTGACGGTTGAGACAAATATCTTGCATTTGTTTAACAATACAAAGTGTTTTGTGTAGCTCAGTAATGGTAACCTGATTATAATAAATCCACACCGAGCTGAAAGTGGGCACTAAAATATGACCCAAAATCTGGGCATGGTAGTGTAATGGGTAGTGTCCCAGTCTCTGAGCCAGAGCTCTGAGTTTGATTCCAATTCCTGAACTTGTTTGGTCGTTTTCCTAGCTCTGGACTAGAAGGCCTGGATTCAAGTCCTGCCTGTTGCAGAGGTATGTCACAGCATGTCAGAACAGGCTGATGAACAAACACACAGGAGAATACTCTTACAGCTTTATGGGTATTGCTGAGTGATGCTAGTGTCCCTACCACCGGGCACAAAGGTCTAGGTGTAAAGCCCACAGAAGTGTCTCATGATACATCTGAACAAACTGATTAAAATGGATTTAGAATTGTGACTTGATGGAGAAGGAAGAGGTGTCAGTATTGCATTTCAGAATTTAGGTCCAGGATGAGTGTAAGTACAGCCATTCGTGTTGATTGGAGTCACATTTCGCAGCGGTTAAGGCTTATAAAATCAGAATGGTCATGGATAGGGTGAGTAGTCAGGGTTTTTCCCCAAGTTACGGGCATCCAAAACCAGAGGGCCATTGGTTGAAAGTGAGAGGGGAAAGATTTTGAAGAGACCTAAAGGGCACCTTTTCACGCAGAGGGTGGTGTGTGTATGGAATGAGCTAACAGAGGAAGGGGTGCAAGATGGTAGAACTACAGTATGTAAAAGGCATCTGGATGCTGACAGACCTGCCGAGCTGTTCCAGCAATTTCTGTATTTCTTTAAAAAATGCATTACTTTTAACAAAGGTATTCTGAATACATTAATTTTTTTATTTTTTTTAATGACGCAGGGCCATGTAAACATATTTAAAAGCGAACGAGACCATTTTCTGCGAAGGGGATGGCTCTGCATACGACAACGCAATGATGCACCTACATGGAACAGGGAATGTGATGGAGACATAGTTTGGACAATGTACAAGGAGACCTCACATAGTCCAGTTTGGGAGAGGATGACATTACTGTGTGATTCAGCTCAGAGAGGGAGAAAATGTAACCTGCCTGAGAAGGAATGGCCTATTACACTCTCTCTCCTTCATTGTTCCTCATCACAACAATGTGTGTCAGCTAAAAAAAAAATTCCACAGTCATCGTTACCATTCTTATAGAAATCCCTACAGTGTTGAAACAGGAATTCGGCTCAACAAATCAATACCAACCTTCCCAAACCATTCAACTATATATACACCTGACTAATGCTCCTAACTTAGAAATCCCTGAACACTCCAGACAATTTAGCATGACCAATCCACCACAGTTTGAGCTGTGGTCGGAAACTGGATCACCCATTTGAAGCTCACACAGGAAAGTGGAGAATGTGTAAACTCCACACAGACACTCACCCAAGGTTGGAATTGAACCCAAGTCTCTAGTGCTGTGAGGCAGTAGTGCAAACCACCGTGCTACCCTTTGGGTGATCCCTGACCAGAATTCATTGGAATCTCCTCACTGCCGAAAGCAAAGGGAATTCAGCCAAATCCAATTCTCCCAGGATGAAATCCCATTGCTAGCAACTGTGTGAGTACGATATCCTCAGAAGCAGAATAACGTTTTGGACAATCACTCAATTTTTCGTTTTGTCATGGGTTCCAATAATATCTGGACAAAGTTCTTTCAAGTTAAAATTGCAGAGATTTCGTTTATCTGTGTGTGTGTGTGTGTGTGTGTGTGTGTGTGTGTGTGTGTGTGTGTGTGTGTGTGTGTGTGTGTGTGTGTGTGTGTGTGTCAGTATTTTTAGAAACCGACATATTAATTATATATTTGCAATATCCAAACAGTTTGCCATTCATATTTCCATCAGTGTTTGAGTAACATTGCTCTGGATCATAAACGTGCTATTTGAGAAGATTAAAGAAACTAGCCTGACTTGTTCCTAAAACTGACCCTGACCCAATCTGAGACCGATATCATGGGCCATATCACCAACCTTGTTACATTTAACATTTGTTGTGAGCAGTGGAGCAGTGGGACTAGAAAGGGAAACAATGACCCAAAAAGCTGGAGAACTATAGACGGGTGAGCCTGATGTCAGTGGTGGGTAAGTTGTTGGAGGGGAATCTGAGGGATAGAATTTACATACATTTGGGAAGGCAAGCGCTGATCGGGGTAGACAACGTGGCTTTCTGCATGGGAAATCATGTCTCATTAATTTGGTTGAGTTTTTTGAAGAGGTGACAAAGAAGATTGATGAAGACAGTTTGGTAGACATTGTCTGTATGGACTTCAACAAGGTGTTCATTTAAAGAACAAAGACCAAAGAAAGTTTACAGCCCAAGAACAGGTCCTTTGCCCTCCAAGCCTGAGGCAATCCAAATGTACTGTCTAAATCTGTCGGTCAATTCCTAAGCATCTGTATCCCTATGTTCCCCACCTACTCATGCATCTGTCCAGACGCATCTTAAATGAATCTACCCTGCCTGCCTCTGCAACCTCTGCTGGCAAAGCGTTCCAAACGCTTACCACCCTCTGTGTGAAGTACTTACAGCGTATATCCCCCTTAAACATCCCACCTCTCACATTGGAAGCATGACCTCTCGTTATTGAATCCTTCACCCGAGGAAAAAGCTTGTCTCTATCCACCCTGTCTATACCCTTCATGATTTTGCAAACCTCAATCAGGTCCCCCTCAATCTCCTTTTTTTCAGGTGAAAATAAACCTAACCTACTCAGCCTCTCTTCATAGCAAGTATTTCATTCTGATTGGTAGACAGATTAGTAAGTTTCAGTCACATAAGATCCAGAAGAAGCTAGTCACAAATGGCTTGAAGGAAGAGGGATATTTTGCAGACTGGAGGCTTGTGAGCAGCAGTGTGCTGTAAGAATCAGTACTGAGTTCACTGCATTTCATCATTTATGTAAAGGATTTAGATATTAATATTGGGGCCATAGTTAGTAAGTTTACAGATGACATCAGAAAGGTGGTGTAGTAGATTATCTCAGAGTACAACGAGACCACAATTAGATGGGACAAAGGAGCAATGAGTGACAGATGAACTTTAATTTAGATAGACACGAGGTTTTGCATTTTGTGAACGCAAAGCAGGGCAGGAATTATACACTTTATGGTAAGGTCCTGGGGAGTGCTGTGAAACAAAGGGATAGGGCTGCAGGTACATTGTTCCTTGAAAGTGGAGTCGCAGGTAGACAGAGTGGGACAGAACACATTTGGCACATTTGCCTTCATCACTCAGAGCATTGAGTATAGGAGTTGTGGTGGTATGTTACATCTGTACAGGATGTTGGTGAGACCACTTTAAGAATACTGTGTACAATTCGGTTTTCTGCAGAAAAGATTTAGTCACAGATATTCCAGGACTGGAGGTTTGAGCTTTCGGGAGAGGTTGATTAGGTTGAGGTGTTTCTCCCTGGAGTGTCAGAGGCTGAAGGGTGACATTAGGGAGATTTATAAAACCATCAGGGGCATGGATATTCTGAACTGCCACGTTCTGCTCTCCAGGATAGGGGAGTCCAGAACAAGAGGGCACAGGTTGAAGGGGAGAGGGTGAATGATTTAGAATGAACCCGAAGGTAAATGTTACACACAGAGAGTGGTGTGTGTACAGAAAGTGCTGTCAGAGGAAGTGCTGAAGGCGGATATTTTCGCACATTTAAAAAGTGTCTGAAAAAGGAGAGATATTGGCCAAATGCTGGCAAATGGGACTGGATCAGATTTGATATCTGATCGGAGTGAACAGATTGGAATAACGGGTCTGTTTCCGTTCTGAATGACTCTCTGATTCTATAAAAAGGATGACGAATAATTCTGAAAGGACCTTTCAAGTGGTAATTCTCTTCAGTGGAAGTTTATGTGCCTCTTTGTTCACATTGATTGAAAGCTGCATTCGGTAAATATTTGACAGAGAAGTGAGTCATGCATAATGGGATACAGACAGGAAAGTGGGGCTGAGACCACAACCTGATCAGTCACAATCTTAGTGCCTGGTGGAGAAGGCTCAAAGTATCGAATGACCCACTCCTGCTCCTCAGTCCCATGTTTCTGTGTTTCATTCAGCCCCTCAAACTTGTTAGATAGGAGCAGTGGGAGGCTACTTACTGCTATAAACTGGTGCACAGAAACAGAGAGGACTATTCAGCCCTTCAAAACTGTCCCACACGCTTTGATATGATTTGGGAAATGTAATTGGAAAACCCAGGCTGGGTAATAAAGAGGCCCCTCATCTCTCTTTACAGAGCTTCCCCTATCTGCAACTTGTGCTTCATTTGTTGGTCATGTTGTAGACCCAGATTCAATGTGAATACAGCCCCCATACCGCACCCAGAGATGGCTCACAAAATCAGCTGGTCTCCCTGACTGAATTATGCAATAACATAACACTCATGAAAATAACACCCACTAACTTTCCAATAACAGAATGTGAGAACTTCAGAAACAGGGCAGGTCGCTCACTCCACAAGCCTGCCTTGCCCTTCACTAAGATCATGACTGGCCTGCTCTTGGTCTCAAATTCTCTTTCATACCCAATTCATCACTGCCCTCAACTCTCTGACAGATCAATATCCATCTACCTCCTCTTCAAATAATTTCAGTCATCTCGCTCCCCGAACACTCATGAGAACAGAAATCCTGACATTCAATCCCACCTGTTTGAAGTAAACACTTGCTGCTCCTATATCATGGTTTATTGATATGAACAAAAGAGGTTGAGACAAGGGTTCAGGTGAAATGGACTGGCCCTGATATCAAGGCAGTGGTTGCCTTCTGTTGACATCTAGGAGTTTAACAAAACTGAACTTAATGGGAATCAGAGTAAAGTCTCCAGTGTTTGGGGTCAAACATGGCAATTCAGCTGCTTCATCAATGTCTCTCTACCCTCACCCTCTGCAACATAAGATCAGAAATGGGGATGGTCACTGAAGATTCCACAATGTTCAGAACATTTTGTCCCCCCTCAGCTCCTGAACTGGTCTGTGTCCATGTGCAGCAAGACCCTGACTCCATTGAGAGTTGTGCTGTTAACGTGTCTGTAACATTCATGTAACAGCATTGCCTATTGCCACAGTAAAATAAGAGTTCATTCAGCACCTCACGCTGGTTTCACAGGAATATGAGGAAGCCATTCAGCCCATTGACACTATTCGAGATGAACAGGGGACAGCCCACTCAGTGCCTCCAGCCTATTACTCAGGAAGAGAAGGAGTCTAGTGTGATGGACCACATCAGAGCCTCTCGAAAATATTTGAAGGCAATAGCCTAGATTCTAATGTTTTCTTATTTTAAAGGAAATGTATAGGGTCTGTTCAAGATGCAATGTGACAGCATCAAGAGAAAATTCAGAGAGAGTAGCAACCAGGAGACATTCCCTGAAGCTTCCAACTCTGTTGAGACCCCTGTAGTTTTTGATGTTACTGAGAAACCAAACCCCAGAGATCCTAATCTGTGAGAGCTGGCCACACCCATTCAGGCTGCATTAAAATCAACACAAGGCCTCGCCAGCTGTTACTCAAGTGGTCTGAACTAACCAGCTTGGTTACGATCATTCAATCTCTCTCTTAAAAGAAACCAGGACAAAAAACCTCTTAAAGCTACAGCATCATCACACTTGTCAATACATCGAGCTATCAAACAGGAACCAGGGGTAACCAGTCAGGCCCTTGGTCCTGTCCAATCGGACGAGGAAGAAGTCAATTAGCCCCTTGAGTCACTTATACAGGAACAGTAGGAGACCATTCCCACCTCAATGCACTTACACGGGGTCAGAATGTGGTAATTGATGCTGATTCCTGATGAATGTCTGATTCCCGAAATGTCAATTCTCCTGCTTCTCGGATGCTGCCTGACCTGCTGTGTTTTTCCAACAATCAACGCTCTACTCTGATCTAGGATTAGTGGTGCTGGAACAGCACAGCAGTTCAGGCAGCATCCGAGGTGCAGTAAAATTGACGTTTCGGGCAAAAGCCCTTCGAGGAGGAAAACGTCTTCAAGGCAGGCATCCTTGCAAGAGGATTCGCAGTAGGGTTAAAATCAACTCAGTAAAAACAATGACGGCAGTTGCTGGAAACTCTGATCTCCAGCATCGGCAGTCTTACGTGTCTCCTAATTGATGCTCTAACATGATGATCAAGTGGAGCAGAGGCTGCACAGACAGACTGCTCCACGTTGTTTCTCTTGGCTCCGTTGCTCATGATACACACGTGGGACTTTAACGTGGTTTTCTAGTGGTGAGCAGGGAAGCCATATGTCTTGTGTGAGGTCTCAAGAAGGCATCTTTCATCCTCGAGAAGCCAGCCTGGTGTTATTTATGCAGGGCTGAAGCTGGTGGGAATGGCTACCTGTTTCAGACGGAAGGTATTGTGGCTGCTGTTGGGGATTGTGAGCAACCTGACTTTCAGTACAGGGTTCACTCGCTGACTACACAATAACATGGGGAGAGTTAATTTAGGCATATAAACTATTAGGAAAGTCACGTTGGACTGATGAATGGACTCTCTAAGTTCAAATAACGCTGATCTTGTTCATGTTGACCTTGTCTCGTGCATGTCCTGTGCAGTGTAACCTGTATGCCTTACTCTGTCCAAGTCTATTTCCACCCTATGATCTGTCTGGCCATGCTTACTATGATCTGCCTCCACTGCTCATAAACAAAGTGTTTCCCTGTACTGAGGTACACGTAACAATAAATCAAACCAATCAATGTATGGAATTTCTCTCTCTGTTAAAGTCTGTTTTGGAAATAAGTGATCGCTGCCACTCCTCGTGTTTCGGCATCACTATTTCTTGGTCTCTCACAGCTCTACAGATTAAACACTCAGCTTCTTCACTTTATTCTCATGATGCCATCATCAGTGTCTGTGGTAAGGAGATCATTCCTTACAAAGGAGATCAAATCTGTACAGAGTGCCCCAAATGCTCTCTCAGCAAGGCTCTACAAAAGCGGGAAAATGGCTTTACTTATGCACTCGAATCATGTTACAATGAAGGACGACGTACCATTGACTGCACCCATTACTTACACAGGGTTTGATTCAGAGCAGTCAGCACAGACTTGTGAGTGGGAGATCATGCTTCCCAAATTTGTTGGAGTCCTTTGGTGAAGTGACCAAAAAGGTTGACGAGGACAGAGCGGTAAACGTAGTCTCTATAGATTTCAGTAAGGCCTTTGATAAGGTTCCACATGGCAGGCTGCTCTGGAAGGTTCCATCACGTGGATTGTTGGGGGATTTGGCCAGTTAGATACACAGTTGGCTTGTTGGTAGGAAGCAGAGGTTTTAGTGGAAGGATGCTTTTCAGACTGGAGGCGGAGGCTTGGTACATAGCTGTCTGTTATCTATGATTTGGTTGAGAATGTACAAGCCATGATTAATAAGTTTGCAGATGACACTAAAATAAGTGGGAGCATGATCAGTGAGGAAGATTATCAGAAATTGCAGCAGGACATTAATCGGGTGGGCAAGTGGGCCGGAAAATGGCAGTGGAATTTAACATAGAAATGTGAGGTCTTGCATTTTGGAAACTCAAATCAAGGTAGGAGTTCCATGGTGCATGGGAGAGCCTTATGGGGTGTAGTGTGCAGAGAGGCCTTAGCGTTCAGGTGCACGGTTCTCTAAGAGTGGAGTCACAGGTAGGCAGGGCAGTGAAGAGGCTTTTGGCACACTGGCCTTCGTCAGGCAGGACATTGAGTATAGATGTTGGGAATTTATGTTGCAGTTACACAGGACTTTGGTAAGGCCGCACTTGGAGTATTGTGTTCAGTTTTGTCACCTTGTTATAGGGAGGATGTTATGAAATTAGAAAGCGTGTAGAAGAAATTTACAAAGACGTTGCCAGGACCCAATGGTCTGAGTTATAGGGAGAGGGTGGACATGCTAGGACCTTTTCTTTAGAGTTTAGGAGACTGAGGGAGTCCTTATAGAGCTGTATAAGATCATGAGGGATATGGATAGGGTGAATGCTCTCAGTCTTTTCCAAGGTTTAGAAAATGGAGGATGAGAGGGGATCAGTTGAAGGTTAAAGGGGAAGAAATAAAAGGGAACCTGAGGGGCCACTTTTTTACACAGAGGACTGGTACGTGGATGAGCTGCCAGCAGATATTTCTGAGGGGGTACATTAACAGCATTTCAATAGCATTTGGATACATATGTGGATCGGAAAGGAGTGGAAAGATATGGGCCAACTGCAGGGAACTGGGGTTAGTGTGAATGGACATTTACAAAGTGGAGTCAAACCCCTCTGTTAATTAAAACCAAACACCCAGAAAAACTCGCCTCACCTTGTTAATCTGTTAACATATGAGTGACACAGATCTCCTACATTCCACTATTTAAACATAAATTAGCAAGTTAATTTCTTAACTTTAATAGTGAACACTAAACAACAACTATTCACGAATCCAAGCCCCCCTTGTCTTAGCTACTTACTATCTGACTCCGACTCTGTAAAAATATGCTTTTCCAACAACCCACATATGAAACATTACAACCACACATTCTCTGTCTTCCCCGCTGTGTTCACTCTTCCAGCTGCTGATCTCCTGGGTCATTTTTTTTACGCAAGTAGGTTTGACATGAACATGTATCTTTGATAGAGAGTGTTAGAAATGGCCAGTTAGCACTCCTTCTCTACAGCAGTTACTCTGCTGTTGGATGGCAGTGGCTCTCCCTCTAGTGTTCAAAATGCTGGGTTTATATACTCCCCATGATACATTAATTCTCATAATTTCATTGCTTTCCAGGTGTCCAAAAAATAATACTCACATTCTGTTGGCTTCTGGTATCCTGAGCATTATTTAATCTGTTTGGTTGTATTTGAATTGTTGTCAAAACAGCAAACAAAACTCAGGTTTCCATTTCCCAGTTAATTGTTACATGTGGAACAGTGTGGCATTTAGCTGGCATCTGTAGCTGTACCTTCTATTCAGCAAAACCCGTTCTGTCTTTAAATGACCGGACATGATTTCGGCTTCATAACACCTCCCCTCTTCAAAAAAAACATGAAATGGCAGAATGAAAAGATGGCTTCATTTCTTTTCCTCTAATTCTTAATCCCATTATTATGAAATACAAAAGTATTAATCTCAGCTATACCATACATATTAATTCTGCACACATATATATAACACTGCAATAAGTCAAATTTTATCTAAACATTTTCCTTTAAATCCGCGATTACGCATCTGCTATCACATTTTAGGACCTGCAGCATGTACGTTTTGTAAGTTTAAAGTTAGTAAGATAAGACTCCAATGAAATAGTCTCATATTCTGGTCTTTAAATATTCCAAAGAATGCGAGAGGTATGTCGTTCTCCACAACCATCTCCGACTATTCCTTTGTCATATAAACATTAAAATATTGTCAGACCAGTGCTAAACTTAATCATTCTTTTTCAATAATGGAAATTTTGCATTTTTTTCTGGTGGCTTTGAGTTTTTTCAACAAGTAGCCAATTGGTCATTCAATTCCATCATTATCTTTCTGTATCAATACAACTACCACCACTATACCCCGAGCATCAAACACAATTTTCAAAGGGCATGAAAATATTTGGTGTAGCTAAAGCTGGTGTGATGATTAATCATGCTTTAAAATTCTCAAATGCCTCCTGGCATTGTTCTGTCCACCACAATTCTGTGT
This sequence comes from Chiloscyllium punctatum, assembly GCF_047496795.1. Lineage (NCBI taxonomy): Eukaryota > Metazoa > Chordata > Chondrichthyes > Orectolobiformes > Hemiscylliidae > Chiloscyllium > Chiloscyllium punctatum. The sequence goes on along the minus strand of NC_092752.1, from coordinate 90,800,500 downwards.
TCTTCTTTACTAAGTCCATCAGTGGTGCCAATACGCTGCTGAAGGTTTGAACAAACATTCAATAGAATCCACGCAGTTCCAAAAATCGAAGCACCTCTTTCTTCGAGGATGGTCCTGGAAATTCCTCAAAGCCCTTCGTCTTTGTGTTCCATGGGGTCAACCTTCCATGTCTAATGTAATGCCCCAACAGCGTCACCACTGCCTTCGCGAATTCTGTTTTCTTTTAAGTTTATTACCACGTTTGCTTCTTTTAATCGTTCAACATGCTCAGCCAACTGTAACTCAGCCAGCACCTCTTCAGGTGCTGTTTAGCTAACTCACCTACTCCATCTAATTTCTCCCTCATGTCAGATATATAATTCAAGTGTGAGATCTTCAACTTCGGTCCTGTCAATTTATATTTAATTAATTTCAAAGGACCTCTCACTTCATGTACGAGTATTAACTCAAAGGAAGGAAAGTGAGTAGATTTATGTGGGGCAGCTCTAATGGCAAAGAATATAATGAGGCGCCTTTATTCCAATCATTCGGGTAATTCTGACAGTACGCTGTTTATCTTGTCTTCTGCATCTGATGCCAACTTTCCAAGACTCCCTGGGATTTGGGATGCAAAGCACTTGATTTAAACTGCTGCATGCTGAAGCTATCCATGACGTCCTTAAACAGCTGCGCGGTAAAATGAGACCTTTGGTCTGACTGAATCACACTGCGTAGCCCACAGTGAGTAAAGAAAGCTACCAACTCTTCCACCTCCCCTTTTGCCTTTAAACTCCATAATGGAATTATCCATGGAAATCGGGTAGACACATTCTTTTATGATCAGCAGATATTGGTTTCCACATTAATTTGGAAAGGTGAGCTACACAATTAATCATAACCCATAAGAAAGGTTCGTCGACTACAGGAATTGGCAACAACGGTGCTGGTTTTATTACTGCCTGTGACCTACCTAACATTTGGAATGTATGACATGTCCAACAAAAATTAGCCATGTCCTTGTTCATTCCAGCCACTAGAAATGCTTTAGCCTGAGTCTTCCGTGCATCAACTCCTTTGGCGTTTTCTTTCGGTTTTCCTTCCTGTTGTAACTTACGACAGTGGGATCTTGTTACTACACAGTCTGGAAAAATCCCTGGGTATTTTTATTTTAATTCCCCAGTTCCCTGGTCTTACTTTGGCTTCTCCACCACAAGGGGTGCCTTTCCCACCTTGGATCCTGCTGAATCATTCCCAAGAACAAACTGTATTCCTGGAACTGACCCTCTGTCACTCAATCTCACTGTTACTTCCCCAAACTTGATGTGGCACTCCAACCTGATGTTACACAAGGGAATGCTTAATTTCTGTCCCCATTCCATAAATTAACACGCTGTTGAGTAATATGTCAGAAAGAGTAAAAATACTTCCATCTGAGGCTGAGGGATACTGAGGACAACAGATGCTGGAGATCAGAGTTGGAAAGTGTGGGGCTGGAAAAGCACAGCAGGTCGGCAGCATCCGAGGGGCAGGAAAGTTGACGTTATAGACAATGGACAATAGACAATAGGTGCAGGAGTAGATCATTATGACCTCCGAGCCTGCACCACCATTCAATATGATCATGGCTGATCATCCTTAATCAGTATCCTGTTCCTGCCTTATCTCCATACCACTTGATTCCACTATCTTTGAGAGCTCTATCCAACTCTTTCTTATATGAATCCAGAGCCTGGGCCTCCACTGCCCTCTGGGGCAGAGCATTCCACACAGCCACCACTCTCTGGGTGAAGACGTTTCTCCTCATCTATGTCCTAAAAGATCTACTCCGTATTTTTAAACTGTGTCCTCTGGTTCGGCACTCACCCATCAGCGGAAACATGTTTCCTGCCTCCAGACTGTCCAATCCTTTAATAATCTGATATGTCTCAATCAGATCCCCTCTCAGTCTTCCAAACTCAAGGGTGTACAAGTACAGTCGCTCCAGTCTTTCAGCGTAAGATAGTCCCGCCATTCCAGGAATTGACCTCGAGAACTTACGCTGCACTCCCTCAATAGCAGAATGTGTTTCCTCAAATTTGGAGACCAGAACTGCACACAGTACTCCAGGTGTGGTCTCACCAGGGGCCTGTACAGCTGCAGAAAAACCTCTTTGCTTCTTTACTCAATCCCTCTTGTTATGAAGGCCAGCATGCTATTAGCCTTCTTCACAACCTGCTGTACCTGCATGCTTCCCTTCATTGACTGGTGTACAAGAACACCCAGATCTTTTTGTACTGCCCATTTACCTAAATTGCTTCCATTTCGGTAGCAATCTGCCTTCCTGTTCTTGCCACCAAAGTGGATAACCATGCATTTATCCACATTAAATCGCATTTGCCATGCATCTGATCACTCAACTAACCTGTCCAGGTCACCCTGTAATCTTACATCCTCCTCACATTTCATCCTGCCACCCAGCTTAGTATCATCAGCAAATGTGCTAATGTTATTACTAATACCATCTTCTATACCATTAACATATATTGTAAAAAGCTGCAGTCCCATCGCTGATCCCTGCGGTACCCCACTGGTCACTGCCTGACATTCTGAAATGGAGCCATTTATCACTACTCTTTGTTTCCTATCAGCCAACCAATTTTCAATCCCAGTCAGTACTTTGCCAATATACCATGCGCCCTAATTTAACTGACTAACCTCCTATGTGGGACTTTATCAAAAGCTTTCTGAAAGTCCAGGTACACTACATCTACTGGATGTCCCTCATCCATCTTCAGAGTTACATCCTCAAAAAATTCCAGAAGATTAGTCAAGCATAAATCCATGCTGACTCTGACCTATCCTGTTACTACTATCCAGATGTGTCGCAATTTCATCCTTTATTATAGACTCCAGCAACTTTCCCACCACTGTGGTCAGACTAACTTGTCTGTAATTTCCTGTTTTCTCTCTCCCACCTTTCTTAAAAAGTGATACAACATTAGCCACCCTCCAATCCGCAGGAATGATCCCAAATCTATCAAACTCTGGTAAATAATCACCCGCGCATCCACGATTTCTCGAGCCACCTACTTCAGTACCCTGGGACGTAGACCAACAGGCCCCAGGGACTGATCAAACTTCAGACCTAACAGTCTCTCCAACACCAATTTCTGGCAAATATAAATTCGCTTACGTTCAGGTCCTTCAGCCACTGCTACCCCAGGGAGATTGCTTGTGTCCTCCCCAATGAACACAGTTCTGAAGTACCAATTCAATTCTTCTGCCATTTCTTTGTTCCCTGTAATATATCCACCTGTTTCTCTCTTCAAGGGTCTAAATTTAGTCGTAATCATTTTTTTTTCCCATTCACATTCCTGAAAAAGCTTTTACCCCCTCCTTTGTATTTTTGGCCAGTTTACCTTCGTACCTAATTTTTTCTCTGCGTATTTCCTTCTTAGCAATCCTCTGTTGTTCTTTAAAAGCTTCGCTGTCCTCCGTTTTCCCACTTATCTTTGCTATGTTATACTTGTTCTCTTTTACCTTTATATGTTTCTTAACTTCCCTCGTCAGCCACGGCCACCCATGCCTCCTCCTAGGATCTTTCTTCCTTTTTGGAATGAACTGATCCTGCATCTTCTGCATTATACACAGAAATATCCGCCATTGTTCTTCCACTGTCATCCCTGCTAAGGTATTAAACCATTGAACATTGGACAGCTCCTCCTTCATAGCTCCATATTTCCCTTTATTCAACAGAAATATTGTTACTTCCGATTGTACCCTCTCCCTCTCAAATTGCAGATTGAATCTTATTGTATTATGGTCACTACTTCCCAATGGCTCCTTCACTTCGAGGTCCCTGATCAATTCTGGTTCGTTGCACAATACCAGATCTAGAATTGCCTTCTCCCTGGTAGGCTCCAGCACCACCCTATCTAAGAATCCATCTCGGAGGCACAAAGTATTTTTCTTGAGGTCCAATACCAGCCTGATTCTCCCAGTCTACTTGCATGTTGAAATCCCCCATAACAACTGTAGTAACATCTTTGCGACAGGCCAATTTCAGCTCCTGATTTAACTTACATGCGACATCCAGACTACTGTTTGGGGGCCTGTAGGTAACTACAATGAGAGTCTTTTTATCCTTAGAATTTCTCAGCTCTGTCCACACTGACTCTACATCCCCTGATTCTAGGTCCCCCCACGCAAGGGACTGAATATCATCCCTTACCAACAAGGCCACCTGACACCCTCTGCCCATCAGTCTATCCTTACGATAGCACGTGTAGCCTTGGATATTTATTTCCCAGGCCCTGTCCACTTGAAGCCACGTCTCAGTTATCCCCACAATATCGTATTTTCCAATTTCCAAACGAGCCTCAAGCTCATTCATCTTATTTCTAATGGTTCGTGCATTATGTATAGTATTTCTAATTTGTTACTGCCCTCACCCTTCCCGTCAACCCCTATTTCACTCAACCTTACAACTTGATCCCTTTTTGAGTTTTCTGCCTCATTGATACAGTTGTCTTTCTTGACTTCCCTTGTTCTAATTTTCCCTTCAATTCCCTTCTTAAACATTCAGTTTGTCCCCTCCTCCCGCCACTTAGTTTAATCGTAGGTATGTTGCAGTAGCAAGCCTGCCTGGCAGAATGCTTGTCCCTAACCTATTAAGGTGCAAACCGTCTCTCTTGTAGAATTTATGCTTACCACAAAACATACCCCAGTGATCCAAGAATTTAAACCCTTGCTTCCAGCACCAGTTTCCCAGCCACAAATTCAAGTCCATTATCTCCCTGTTTCTGGCCTCACCAGCCCGAGGAACTGGAAGCAAACCGTAGATAACCACCCTGGACGCCCTGTTTTTCAGCCTTCTTCCTAGTTCTCCGAAGTCCCGCTATAGTATGTTCCTCCTCTTCTTCCCAACATCATTTGTGCCGACATGTACCACCACCTCTGGCTCTTCACCTTCGTCCTTGTTGATTTCCTGCACTCTGTCTGTGATGTCTTTAACCCTGGCACCAAGAAGGCAACACGCCATCCTTCAGTCCCGTCTTCTGCTATAAAAACCCCGGTCAGTTCCTCTCACTCTCGAGTCCCCTATTACCACGGTTCTGTGTGATGTCCGACTCTTCCGCTCTGCCTCCACGCTAACTTTTGATTGACAGACCTGGCCGCCTCGCGCACTGGCAGTGTCATGTGTCTCGACTGTTTACAAAAAATTCAACTTGTTCCCGACAGGTACTTCCCCCGGAGTCTCTTACACCCCGGGGTCTCCTCTCCGCCTTCCTCATCGGAAACTCTGGCAGGAGGGAACATATTTCCATTGATGGGGGAATGCCGAACCAGAGGACACAACTTAAAAATACAGGGTAGACCATTTAGGACAGAGATGAGGAGAAACTACTTCACCCAGAGAGTGGTGGCTGTGTGGAATGCTCTGCCCCAGAGGGCAGTGGAGGCCCAGTCTCTGGATTCATTTAAGAAAGAATTGGATAGAGCTCTTAAAGATAGTGGAGTCCAGGGGTATGGAGATAAGGCTGGAACAGGATACTGATAAGGAATGATCAGCCATGATCATATTGAATGGCGGTGCAGGCTCGAAGGGCAGAATGGCCTACTCCTGCATCTATTGTCTATTGTCTATTGTCTATTGTCTGTTGCTCTCTTCTGCTCTTTTCTTTTATGATCGGTGTAATAACCTCGCTGAAGGTCTTGTCCAGAAAGATCTCGTTCTCTCGTATGAGCCGAAGGTCCCCGAGTTCTTTCATCAGTGCTGCAATATGCTCTGTCAGTAGCTGAACGTGAACACACTTTTCACACTTAAACGAGCCTGACAGACCAGTTTGGTTGACCTCCCACATCAAGCACGTAGCACACTGAACTCGGCAGTCATGACTTCACCCTCTTCAACTGTGGCATAATCACTTCACTCAACCTCCTTATCAAAGACTCGTTTCAGGCATAAGTCCTTCAACAGGAAAGTGGGAGGTCTTGGAGGGGAAAGGGGCTGAGAATTAAATAGGATGGTGGGGGTGGAGCTGGGTGGAAGGTAGCTTGGAAGGCGATAGGTCGATGTAGGCGGGGACTGATGGTGAAAGATCAGAGGGGAGGGTGAAGTGGATAGGTGGTAGGACAGCTGAAACCGTCAAACTATACAGCATCAATGTTGATTTCACCAATTTCCAAATTGCCCCTCCCCCAACTTCATCCCAGATCCAACCATTCAAATTAGTACTGCCCTCTTGAACTGCCATAACTGTCCATCTTCCTTCCCACCTATCCACTCCACCCTCCCTTCTGACATATCACTATTACTCCCACCTATATCTTCCTATCGCCCTCCCAGTGACCCTCCTGCCAGCCCAGCTCCTACCCTCGTATTTATCTTTCAGCCCCCTTGTTCCCCACCACATTCCTGATGATGGGGTTTTGCCTGATATGTCGATTGTCCTGCTCTTAGGATGCTGCCTGATCTGTTGTGCCTTTCTGCCTCCTCACTTCTCAACTATTAGAAACTGAACAGATCCTGCATCTAGCAAAATTATAACTTCTTGTCCTCCCCGCAACACCCCATTTTTTCTTAGTAAGTTTTATCTACAGAGGCGAATTCTTTATAGAGATCAGGCACTGACTGCATACCCAGCCCCTGTCCAGGCTGTGCTCTCCTGCAGCTCCTCGGCTCTACTTGGGGTCTCCTTTACCAGGTTCACTAATACCACTAGCTTAAACTCTTTTACCACATCTTTTCCCAAAGTGCCTTCCTTCAATGCCCATCACTGTGTGCCCCAGCTACCGCAGTGAAAACACCTTTTCCAAATGCCCTTCTTAAACCACCAACACTGTAATTTTATGTGTTCCGCTCTTTGTTGTGAGAACACATGAGGCCTTTCACCAGCTTTTTCACCTGCTTCTTTTTCACCTGTGGTAAAATATTGTCAGTGTGCTTTACTCTATGTTTTGTAGTTTACGATCTCCCATTCTCCCAATTTCTATCCCTCACAGGATGAAAATCCTCCCAGAAGCTAAATTTCATCTCATGCACCAATGCATATTTATCTGCCATTTCTGCCACTCTTCTCACTTCTTGAACTTCCCATTCATTCACATGAATTCTTATCATCTCTGGAAGTGAGTCTTTAAACTCCTCCGGCAGATTAATCTCCCTTCGAGCCTCACAGGTCTTATCCAGTTTTAAGGCCTGCACCCATCTATCAAAATGACTGTGTTTAATTCTTTCAAACTCAATATAAGTCTGACCTGGTTCCGTCTCTATATTTCTGAACCGCTGTCTATGTTCTTCTAGTACCAATTCATAAGCCTGTTTGACATTTGTATAATCTCTTGCTCCCTCATGTGACGGCACTACACATACCTCTCAAGCTGTACCCACCATCTTAGTCTGAACTAGCATTACCCACAGGTTCACTGGACATGCCATCTGCCGAGCCAATTTCGCAAATGAAATAAAAACGGTTTTGACATTTTTTGCACTGAAATATGGCAATGTATTAACATAGTTGTATACATCCCTACATTCTCCCTTCATCTTAATTCTGCTAATTTAACTTTCTTATCTAATTCCAAACTTCTGAATTTCAAATTCTCCCTCTCTTCCTTTTTCCTCTCTTTCTCTTTCTCTATCTTCTCTCTCTTTCAGTCTCTCTCTTTATCTTCTAACTGCAGTTGCCATATTTGCAATTTAAGTTTTTTCTAACTCTACTGCAGTTGCCAGCTTCTCTGATAGACCAAAGTGCTTGACCAACTCAATTATGATGACAGCTTTCCTTTTGTCCCTGGTGAAACCCAATTCTAATCTACACATTCATTCTAAAATTATGCCCTTCCTTTGTCTTTCTACACTTTCTTGGCAAATTTGGGTACCATCTTCAAACTTCAGAACCTCTTTAGTAATGTTAAAAGCCATTTCTTTTAAATTAACCAACCACAAGGAAACAAAAATTAAATGAATTTTCTCACTTGTTTTATTTGAAGATCTAGGTCACTAACTGCCAAGTGATGGAATCTACTGGGACCTTTTGTAACCCAAATCTGTTCAAATCTGTCCAAATCCCATACGACGAGCCCTCAAACTGTTATGATGTCGATGTTGAACCGCTCTGTTAATTAAAACCACACACCCAGAAAAGCTCACCTCACTTCGTTATCTGTTAAAACATGAGTGACAAAGTAGTCGCAAATTCCACGATTAAGAGAAAAATAACAATTTACAAGTATGTATGTTAACTCGCTGAGCTTGAAGGTTTGTTTTCAGATGTTTCATCAGCATGACTGGGTAACATCATCAATGAGAGTCTCTGGTGACGCACTGGTGGTATGTCTCGTCTTTCTATTTCTTGGTCTTGGTTTCTTAAGTTGCGTGATGTCATTTCCAGTTTTTTGCTAAAGGGAAGGTAGATGGCATCTAAATTGATGTGTTTATTGATGTACTTCTGACTAGAATGTCATGCTTCTAAGAACTTTCGTGCGTGGCTTTGTCCGAGGAAGTGTGGGTTGTCACAGTCAACGTGGTGTCCTTCTTTTCCTGTATGTATGGAAACTAGTGAGAGTGGGTCATGTCTTTTTGTAGCCAGTTGGAGCCAGTTGGCACGACAACAGGACAGTCTGAAATGGAGCGAAATGATTTTTTATACACTGTTTAATCAGTGTGTGTTCAAATAAGGAAGATTGTTCATATGTGTACAACACATTCTGAATGAACAACGGAGACACAGTTAATGAAAAATGATGCACACGATGGATAAATTTTATAAAGCATTAAAACATTATTTGATCCTCATCTGAAGTGATACCTTCCCTTTCTCTCAACGTTCCCCCTTTTCTGGGAGTCCCAACTCTAGTCTCTCATTCTTATCAGGGTGTGTGTTATAAATTCTTGATTCTGGTTTCCCAACTTATTTTAGTTAATCCCCTTTCTACCGGGACTTCAATATGTTGGCCTGCTGGGCTCTTTCCAAAGCTAGTGTCTGTCATATTGTTGGAGAGAAAAGTTATGGCATCAGACCCAGCATTTAAACATATTGCTCTTTTGTACGTGAACTGTACAAAGGACCACAGTACACAGGATTTGCCAAAATATTGAGGGAGGTATATCTACTTCTTTTGATTATATAGTTTCCTCATTTTCCACATCTCCATATCTATATCCTCTCTCTCGTTCTCCCTTTGTATCTAGTTAAGAAATCCACCAATTATTCTTCGTGTCCCATCTCCCAAAACTCTTTCTTTCAGTTTATATCTAATGCTCTCTTCAAGATGTAATGTGGTTATAATTACGCAATGTAACTACAAAGACATGCGGGAGGAGCTGGCCAGAGTTAATTGGAAGGGGAGCTGAGCAGGAAAGACCATGGAGCCGCAATAGCAAATGTTTGTAGGGCTAATTTGGAAGATAATACCAGAAATGCAACCCCAAGAAGATGAAACATTCTCATGGGAGGACAAGGCAGCCATGAGTGACAAGGCATCAAACCAAAAGAGAAAACATACAATGTGGTGAAGATGATTGTGAATCCAGAGAATTCAATGGCTCTGAAACGACATAAGGCTGTCATCACTGATACGACAGAGCTCTTAATCATGGTCAGGGAGAGAAACAGAGGAAACAGATTCACTTTAAACACAGAAGATGGTATTTTTTTAGGAAAAAGATTCAGGTGAATTAAATATTTCAATTAAGATCAGTTAAATACTTTTGCAGAATGTGTCAGATTGGAAACAAGACCCGGGGAGACAGACCCTCAGCCGAATGAGAGTTTGAAAATGGAAGTATTTCCACATCAGAAACCAGGTTAGGTCACTGAGTGCAGGGCTGATGGGGGAATGACTCTCAGTGAGAATTGGGGAACAGACAGCAGAATTGCATTGCAGAAATTGCAGCTCGAAACTGCGTATTCATGTAGCTGTAGACCACAGCAGCAGGAGAAGCAGACCTGCATTAAACCACAACCTGTAACTTTTTGCCAGGATGACACCTCAGTCTGTCATTGCAATCAACACCATCTATGGCTCGGTGACGAGTGTGGGTGAACATGTCAGAGTCAGAATCACTTGAACCTTAACCTGATGCTAAATCATTAACGCTACCAGACTTGACCAACAGATCTGAACGAAGCCCTGCAGTCCTGCCACATTCAGTAATAAATGGTGATGGACAATTAAACAAATGACTGGAGGAGAGGGCTCCACAAACATCCCCATCCTAAATAATGGAACAGACCTGCGCATCAGTGTAAAAGAGAAGGATGTTTTATCTGCACCATCCTCTGCCAGAAGTGGTGAGTCATTGATACACCTCACCCTCATCAAGATGCCCACAAAATCACAGATGCCAGTCTTCAACTAATTCGATTTGCTGCATGTGAGAGGAAGAAACAGCTGAACACAGTAGATACGACACAGACAATGGGCTCTGACCCCATTCCTGCAACAGGACTGACGCGTTGTGCTACACAACAAGCCGTGTCCCTGGGGAAGCTGTTTCAGTCCAACTCCAACTCTAACATCTCCCTGGCAATATGGATAATTACTCAGCTATGTCCAGTCCCCTAAAACGGGAATAATTACAATCTGACCAATTATCACCCCCTCAGTCCCATTACGACAGTCAAATTGGTGAGAGTTCTTTTTGACAGAGATGTCAAGCAGCACAGAAAAACCCTGCGCAGTGTGGTTTCCGACAGGTCCCCACGTGTAGATAGTGTTGTGGAAATGTCACTGGATTACTAATCCAGACCAGGATAATGATCTGGCAGCGGGTGGAAGTTAAAGACAATTAATAAAATATCGAGATCAAAAATCTGGGGTCAGTAACAGTGACCTTGAAGCCAATACCGATTGTAAACAGAATTTCCTTCTCCAATGTACTTTTAGGAAGTGAATCTCCCGTGATGTTCTGGGCTGGGCTAAAAGTGACTCTAAAGACCCTGACATGTGATAAACATTGCATTGGTCTCTGAAACAGCCCAGCAAAGCACTCATTTGTATCAAACTACTCCGAGGTCTGAAAGGATGAAACCGGACAGAACACCCGGCCTCAGCATCAGTGTTGGAAAAGGGAATGGGAACACAGTCCTGTCCACTCTGCAGAAACCTCCTTCCTAACATCTGAGAGCTTGTGACAGCATTTACAGAGCTTTTCCAGAGACTGGACAGAAACAGCGGGAAAGGAGTAGATCATACAACACATTGAGCCTCCCCATTCTATTTCATGGAAAAAATCTCCTCAATACACCGACCCCACACGATATACATATTCGTTAATGTGAGTAACAATTGGGAAGCTATAAAATAGGCGGTGCAGTAGTACGTTTGGTCCATCGAGTTTGCTCACCAATTCAATGAAATGATGGTTGGCCCTTTATTTCCACACCGTATTCCTGCTCTCCCACCATCCCTTTAATGTCTCTAAATCCTTATTTATAATCAGTGTCTTGGATTCCAGGTGCGAGCGAATTCCCCAGGTTAACCAGTCTGTGAGAGCAGACATTTATTCTCATCTCAATGCAGAGTGACTGCCTGTACCTAATATTGTGGCACCTTGCATTAGAAGTCCCAGCCAGGGGAATTATCATCCCTGCTTCCAATCTGCCTCACCCTGTTAGAGTTTTATATATCTCACTGAGATCTCCACTCATTTTCCTAAACCTCATGGAATACTGGCCCAGTTACCGCAAACTCTGCTCCCACAACAAGCCCGTCATCCGAAAGATCAGTCTGGTCATCCTTCAGTGCTCCCCATCAATCTCAGGTTTGTCCTTTATTAGGTAAGGAGACCAAAACTGAACACAATACTGCACAGTGATCGAGATGGGGTCTCTCCACGGCCCTGTACAGCTGTAGTAAGACACCCTTTCTCCTGGATTCGCATCCCCCTGAAATGAAGGTCCACACACCATTTATCTTCCTCACTGCTTTCTGTTTCTGCAATATTCCTTTCAGCGACTGGTGTACAAGGAGATGCAGATCCTTTTCAGTGTTGCCGCTCCCCACTTGGTGGGTCTGTGTACACTGGGCAGCGTGCCAATACCATGCCCAGTATTGACTTCTGGTTGCAGAACTCACTGCAGTGCAGGGGCCTCAGAGGTTTATGCAAAAGGAAACAACAAAAAGGAGCATAAGTCCCTTTGTAGATCAACATGTTTCAACCAATCCCTTTCAAATGGTAGGCTGCCAATTTATCATTTCCACCAAAGGGCACACCGTCACCTCTATCCACATTGTTCTCCATCTGCCACGTATTTAAGCATTCACTCCACTTGTCTTAGTCTTCTCGGTACTTTTTTACATCCTCCTCACCCACTCACAATCCCACATCCGTTAGTGCTGTCAGCAGGCTGGGATATATTGTATCTGATTCCAGCAACCCAATGTTTAAAGGGCATTGTGAACAGCCTGGCCCCAAGCACCGATCCCTGCGACACCTCAGCAACCGTCCTCTGTTAATTTCTATTTATTTATTTCATGAATCTGGGTGTCACTGGCTGGGCCAGCATTTATTCCTTGCCCCTAGTTGCCCTTGAGAAGGTGGTGGTGAGCTGCCTTGTTGAACGCTGCAGTCCACCTGCTGTGGTTGACCTCCAATGCCATTAGGGAGGGAATCCCAGGATTCTGACCCAGTGACTGTGAAGGAGCTGTGATATATTTCCAAGTCAGGATGGTGAATGGCTTGGAGGGGAACCTAAAGATGATGGTATTTCCATGCATCTGCAGCCCTTGTCCTTCTAGATGGACGTGATCGTGAGTTGGGTAGATGGTCTCTGAGGATCTTTGGTGAATCATTTCATTGCAGCATGTAGATAGTAAAACAGTGCTGCTGCTGCTGAGCGTCGATGGTGGAGCATTGTGGATGAAGAGACAGTCAAACTGGCTGCTTTGTCCTGGATGGTATAAAGATTCTTGAGTGTTGTTGGGGCTGCACTCATCCAGGCAAATTGGGAGTCTGCTAAAACACTTCTGACTTATGCATTTTAGACCATGGACAGATGTTTACAAGTCAGGATGTGAATTACTCGCCGCAGTATTCCTAGCTTCTGACCTGCTCTTATAGTTACTGTGTTTATGTGGCGAGACCAGCGAGTTTCTGAGCAATGATTACCTACCAAGACTTTGATACTGGGGGATTCAGTGATAGTAACACCATTGAATGCCAAGGGGCAAGTTAGATTGTATTTTATTGGTGATGGTCATGGTCTGGCATTTGTGTGGCCTGAATATTATTTTCCACTTGTCAGCCTGGATACTGTCCAGATCTTGTCGCATTTGAACATGGACTGCTTCAGTATCTGAGGAGCCACAAATGTTGAAAAATATTGTACAATCATTGGCGAACATCCCCACTGCTGACCTTAAAATGGAGGGAAGGTCATTGATGAAGCAGCCCTGAGAGGTTTTCTGCCACAGCTCAAGGGACTCCTACAGACTTGGAGCTGAGTTGACTGACCTTCATCAACCATGACCATCTTCCTACGTGTCAGGTATGATTCTAACCAGCGGGGAGTTTCCCTCTGATACCCATTGATTCCAGTGTTGCTAAGGTCCCTTAATACCACACTTGGTCGAAGACAGCCTCGTTTTAAAGGACTGTCACTCTCACCCCACCCCTGGAATTCAGCTCTTTTGTCCATGTTTGAACCACGGTAATGAGGTCAGGAGCTTAGTGGCCCTGGTGGAGCCCTAACTGGGCATCATTGACCAGGGTATTGCTGAGCACGTGCTGCTTAAAAGCACTGAGACCTTCTACCACTTTACTGATGATCGAGAGTAGACTGACAAGAGTGGGAATACCATCATCTTTAGGTTCCCCTCCAAGCCATTCACCATCTGACTTGGAAATATATTTGCTTTTTATAAACAGGAGATACTTGGGGTAATTTTCCACATAATCGGGGAAAGCCATTGTTGTAACTGTATTGAAACAGTTTGGCCTGGGGAATGGCAAGTTATGGAGCACAAGTTTTCAGTACTATTGCCAGAATGTTGTCAGAGTATGGACTCTTTGGAGTATCCAGTATCTCCAACCGTTTCTGGATATCACGTGGACTGAATCGAATTGGTTTATGACTGGTAACTGAATCGTTGAGGACCACTGGAGGAGGACGAGATAGATCATTCACTCAGCATTTCTGACTGAAGATTGTTGCGAATGCATCAGCCTTATCTTACACACTAAAGTGCTGGGGTTCTCCATTATGGAGGAAGGGGTTATTTGTGGAATCTCTTCCTCCAGTGAATTGTTTAATTGTCCCCAACGTTGATCGACTAGATGTGGAAGGACTGCAGAGCTTAGGTCTGTTCCTTTGCTAGTGGGATCACTTAGCTCTATCACTTACTGCTTCTGCTGTTTGGCGCACAAATAGTCCTGTTTGGTGGCTTCACCAGGCTGACACCTCATTGTCAGGTATGCCTGGTGCTGCTCCTGCCATCCTGCACACTCCAATGAACCAAGGTTGAATCTCTGGATTGATGGTAATTGTTGTGGGGGGATACGCCAGGCCATGAGGTTGTGTGGTATACAATTCTGCTCCTATAGATGACCCACAACACCTTTTGAACACCCAGACTTGAGCTGCTAGATCTGTTCGAAGTCTGTCCTATTTAGCACCGTGATCGAACCACCCAAATTGGTGGAGGATATTCTCAATGTGCAAGTGTGACTTTGTCTCCACAATGACTATGCGGTGGCCACTCTTACCGATGCTGTCATGGACAGATACTTCTGCAACTGGCAGATTAGTAAGGCTGTGGTCAATATGTATTTTCCTCTTGTTGTTTCCTTCACCATCTACCGCAGTACCAGTCTAGCAGTTATATCCTTTAGGACCCGGCCAGCTCGATCAGTATTGCTGTTGCTGAGATACTCTTGGAGGTGGATATTAAAATCCGCTACTCAGAGTACATCTTGCGTCCGTGCTACCATTAGTGCTTCCTCCAAGTGTTGATCAGCATGGAGGCGTACTGATTCATCAGTTGAGAGAGGCTGGTACATGGTTATCAGCAGGAGGTTTTTTTTCCCATGTGTAAACTAATGCCATGAGACTTCATGGGATACGGAGTCAAGAGCAATTCCCTTCCAACTGTATCCCAATGTGCCGCCACTTCTGCTGTGTCCGTCCTGCTGATGAGACAGGAGATATCCGGGGAAGATGATGGGGCATCTGGGACATAGGCTGAAATTGATCATCCACTCAGCACTTCTGACTGAAGATTGTTGCGAATAAATCAGCCTTATCTTATACACTGAAGTGCTGGGCTCTTCCATCATGGAGGAAGGGGTTATTTGTGGAATCCCTTCCTCCAGTGAATTGTTTAATTGTCCCTAAAGTTTCTTGCCTAGATCTGGAAGGACTTATACCTTACAGAATCATACCTTACAGACAATGTCAGGCTGTTGCTTGACGAGTCTGTTTATTTCTATTCACTGTTTCCTGCCAGCTCTCCCATGATAGAAACATGTCCATATATTATCCCCAATCCACTCAGATTTGATTTTGCAAACTGAGCTTGGAGCTTTACCAAAATATATCTAAAAATCAAAATGTTTAACATTCATTGCTTCTCTTTCATTTGTGTCCCAGTCTGTTTCTCAAACATAATTCCCATTTCATAAAATATGTTAGTGTTGTCTATGACCATTACTTTTAGCCCCAATAATTTCTCCTAAACAATTTACTTACTATGTTCTATGTTCCATGTACTCTATCATTTTCCCACACCGGACTTGGTTTTCCCTTGTATTGTTAGAAAATTCTGTGAAGACAGAACGGAAGTAGTGGCTTCACAGTTTTGACATTTCCCTGTTCCCCATTCTCCATTCTCTGGTTTCAAACTGTAAGGAAACTGCACTTGTTTACTCATATTTCTCACATTGATATAATTTAACAAGCTAATACAGTTCACTCTTATAACCCTTACGAATATAACTCTTCAGAATCCCATCAATTCCTGCCTGAAACTGCTCAATAACTGACCTTCCACACCATACACTCACAGGAGCATAGACTCTGTGCCTACAGAAGTACTGCACGATCTATATTAGTCCCACTTTTCTACAGCAGGCCCATAGCCTGGAATGTTATGAAAATTCCAAGTGCTCGTCCAAGTACTTTTTAATGATTGTGAGGTTACTCGTGATAATTCCCCTCCCAGGAAGTAATCCCAGAACACAACACCCTCCAGGTGAAAAAAAATGATTAAATCCTCTCTGAACCTCAAACGTTTCACTTTAAAAGTGTACTGGCTTGTTCTTGACTCTCTGACTAAAAGGAACAGCTGCTCTCTATTCCCCCCGTCCGTATCACTCATAATCTTATCCATCTGAATCACATCCCCCTCACCTTTCTCTGCTCCAAAGTAAACAACCCGAGCTTATCCAGCCTCTCTCCATAGCTGATATGTACCATCCCAGGGAACATCCTGGTGAATCACCTCTGCACCCTCTCCAGTACAATCACATCCTTCCTGGAATGTGGCTCCCAGAAATACATACAGTATTTCATTTTGGCCGAACCAAAGCCCTGTATTGCTCTTATAATCTACACCCTGATTAGGAAACACAACACCCAAGGTCCAATTCTTAACTAGCCCATTAACCTGTCCAGCCACATTCAGGAATGTGTGGTGAAACACAATCTGAACTTCCCAGTGTACTACCATTCATTGAGTCCTCCCCTGTCTGGTTCCTTCTCCCAAAGTGCATCACTTCATATTTATGAAGGTTAGGTTATATCTGCCATTGATGTGCCCATCGGACCATTCCATCTGCATCTTCCTGTAACTTAAGGCCTTCCTCCTCACTGGTAACCATCCAGCCAATCTTTATGTCAAAAATACACTTACTTATCACACCTCCCCCACTCTCCACCTAGCACCCTCCACGTTCACATCTACATTTTCTATGAACAACACAAACAATAATGGACATAGCCCTGATCCCTGTGGTACACCAGGAGATACCTGTCGCCAGTCACACAAACAGCCTTCACCCACCACCCTCTGTCTCCTGCCACTAAGGCAATTTTCGTTGTAACTTGTCACGTCATCTTTCATGTTGTGAGATTTTACTTTATTTTTCAGTTTCCCAGGTGGAAATTTGTCAAAGGCCTTCCTTCAAAACTAAACAATCGACCTCCTCAAACTTATTCAATCAAATCCATTGGATGTGACTTCCTTCTGATAAAGTCATGATGATTATCCCTGAAATAACCTTGCGACTCTGATTGGAGTTCAACTTTCTCCTTCCCTGTTTTCTCCAGTTCCCTTAACAGTGATCTAATACTCGCTCGTCTATAGTTCCCTGGTCTACCTCCCCACCCTTACTGTAAAGTAGAATCGTATTAGCAGTTCTTCAGTTCTCTGGCACCTTCCCTATTGTCAGATTCTAATTAAAATATTCAGTTAGGTTCTTTCCTCCCTTGACCCCAACAGCCACCTGTGATACAACTCATTCAGACATGGAGATTGGTCCAAATTTACACAGAACAAAGCCTCAAATCCTTTCTCGTATTTTGCATCAATCTGTTCAAGAGCTTTCCAGTCCATATTCTTGAATTCTGTCCCTGCCTCCTCCTTCTCCCAAGTCAAATAGATGTGAAGGTCTCATGTAACAATCCATCAATGTTCTCCAGTTTGACACACAGATTGCCCCTTTGGTTTCTAATGGACACTAACTGTTTGCTGATTCTTCTGTTCTACTTGTCTGTGTAGGATATCATGGGATTCTCCTTGATCTCGCCTACTCGTACTTCTCCATGTCCCTCTGTTATTCAGTCCCCGCTATGTTTCACTGCAATCACCTCTCTTGTTTTGAAACTCGAGACCACAGGCTGAGTTTCCACATCAGACAATCTTGCCATTTTAGGGATTAATCGGCATAATACCTTTTGCAGTTCCTCTGTAGTGAGTACATTTTTTTTAGATTGGGAGTCCGAATGATACACAATACTTTAAGTCTCGTCTCACCAGCACTCGATGTAACTGGTGCACGACATCCTCTATATTCGAAATTCATTCACATGAATGTAAACCTAATTTTTACTTTCCCATTTGCAAATGTTCTTCCCAATACCTCTCACTTTAACTTTCTTGTGAGCTTACTGTGTGAGTAAAAAAAGCTCATGACTATCTAACTATATATTATACATTGGTTCTTCATTGCCTATGACCACAAGAATCATCTTCATACCGTTCCAAAAAAAAAATTGCCACTTCTGGTTGTCCGTTCATTGGTACATTCTCAAACTTCCCAGTTATGTTATTACCTTCGAAATATCTAGTAGCATGTTCTTTGTAATCGAGTCCAACCCGGCTGCGGATGACAAGATAACTGGTCTGTAGTTCACCATTCTCCAAATTCATTCTTTCTTAAACTGTTGGACAATACTTATAACCTTTGTCTTATCCAGATTGGCTAAATGCCTTTCGGGAATGTGTCAGAAAATAAAGTGAAAATCCGCGATGCAATCAACACGTCTATTGCTGCTTCCTCTGAAATTCTTGGATGAAGTACATCTGATCTGTAAGATTTATACTCAATCCAGCTTTCTTTTCAAAGATAACCCCAACACCGATAAGAATGAACTTAGACTTTACTTACACAAGTCCCGTGGTCACTTGGTTTTTCTGGAAGAATTTCTGGACATTCTTCCATGAAGATAGACACAAAGAAACTGTTTCGTTTCCCAGCGATTTCTCTGTTCTCTGCAATAAATTATCCTGAACGCACACCAACTGCTCCACATTTGACCTCGTTTTTATTTTTTTTCATACATTGGTAGACGCTTTTTAGCAGTCTTGATGTTTTTCTTTCGTTTACCCGCTTTTTCTCTTTCTGATTTTCTTCTGTTTCTTGGTCATCCTTTGCTGGGTCCTACATTTCTCTGAATCCACTGGCTTACTGCAACACTTGGCATTTTTCTAAGCTGCCTCCTTTCATCTCATAGGTAGATGAAGGTGGGTTTGAAAGTGATAGTCGGAGAGGAGGGTGGCCCAGATTGATAGGAAGGACTGTGAACATATAGGAACATTCTAAAGGGCAGTGCTGACTTGGAAGGTTGGAGTGGGATAACGTGGGATTAGGGGAAATGGCGATTCCCATCCCAAAGAGGATGCTTTCTTCCTCCAGGCTTCTGGTGACTCAGGTTTGGCGATGGAGCAGGCCCAGGGCGCTCATGTCCTTGGCAGAGTGGGAAGGGGAGGTAAAGTGCTCAGCCACAAGGCGATGGAGTTGTTCAATGCGGCTGTCCCAGGGATGTTCTCTGAAATGATCCACAAGTTGACCTCCTGCTTCGCCAATGTAGAGAAGCCACATTGGGTTTAATGGATGCAGTCGATGAGGCGTTCTGTCTCCCTTCATCACCTATCACTTTCAACCCCACCTTCATCTACCGATCACAATCCCAGCTACCTCCCATCCTGCCGCACCCCTTCTCATTTATCTCTCTTTACCCCTTGACCCATAAGCCTCATTCCTGATGAAGGGTTTATGCCCGATACGTCAATTCTCCTGGTCCTAGTATGCTGCCTGACTGCTCTTTTCCAGCACCACAGTCTTCGACTCTGATCTCCAGCATCTGTAGTCCCCACTTTCTCCTCACACCTTCAGGGCTTGCATGACTCTGGTTTATCACGGTTACTTCAAATAAAACAAAAATTATCGTGTACTCAAGGAGCGTAAAAGAAAACCAATACATTTTGGTCACTGTTCCCAAAAGGTCCTTTACAGCGCAATTTTCAATTAGCTCTTCTGATCACTCAACACCAATTCCTAAATAACCTGATCTCGAGCTCAATGTTCAACATTATGTTAATGTAAACCATCTCACACGTGGTCATGAAATCCATTTTTCCCAGCATTAGCATTCAATTGGGATAACACAGTTTAGATATAATTTAAACACTACATTATTACTGCAGTATCCACAAATGCGTATATCTCACTTCCTGTTTTATAACATGTCCAGCATTTGTATTGCAGCTTTCACTTTGATATAAAACTCCCATCAATGTTTGCTCCTCACTGCTGTTTTTACGCTCCACCTTACTAGATTCTGTGGAATCTGAGCGACGTGGGCTCTGGGGAGGTTAATGACAAAGATCATCTCGCCACATCATTTATGATCTTCTCCAACTTTAATTTCTCCAGATCTCCCGTTATGCTGATGGAGGAGAGAAGGACAATGATCTTCCAACAATGCTCTGTATTCGCCCAGAGAGCTGAAACAGCTCGAACCTGGGTGGGAACTTTACAGCAGGTGGGTAATGTGTTGCTGCTGCTGTACAGTGTCTTAGTGAGATCACATCTAGAGTAGTGTGTACAGATTTAATCTCTTCAATGAAGAAAAGATGCGGTTATATTGGAAACAGCTCAGAGATGGTTCCCCCAACTGATTCCTGCAATGAAGGTGCGAGCTTATAACGAAAGGATGATCAGGTTGATCCAGTAGCCATTGGAGTTGACAAAAATTAAAAATGATCTTACTTGAACATAGATGACAGAAGGAGTCAACAAGTGAAGCAAATAACACAGATAGTGGAGGAACCATTCCGTTCTCCAGCCTGTTACACAGGAACAATAGGAGAATATTCAGGCCTTTGAACCTGTTGCATCAAAACAGGAGAGGCTATTCAGACCTTGGAGCCTGATATACATTTACAGAAGGAGGCCAATCAGCCACTCGAGCCTATAACAGTAGGCCATGCTGCACCAGTATCCTGTTAAACAGCAACAGGGTCAGTCCATTCAGCCTCCTCAAGTCTGTAACATAGGAACTGGAAGAGGTCACACCGTGACAGGAGATTGTTACACTGGGATAACAGGAGGCCATTCAGACCCACCGAGCCTATTGCAAGGGAATTGGATAAGGATAAAAACTATCTGAGACTTCTTTCATGAGAAAGGAAGAGGTAATTTAGACACGTGTTAAATGGGAACAAGAGAAGACCAATCAATCCCACACTCCCATCTCCGGTACACATGAGGAGACCGTTCAGTATATCCACCTGTTATGGGGAAGTATGAGAAGACCCATCAGCCCCTCAAAATGTTACCCAGTAACAGGAAGATTTCGTAATCTCCCAATCCTCTAAAGCATCAACAGGTGGAGGTCTTTCTGCCCTTGGAGATGGCAATATGGGAACACCAGAAAGACGTCAGCCCATCGAGTTTGTATACCAGGAGGATGGTGAGTCCATTCAGCCACACATGGCTCTTACTCAGCAATTGGAGCAGATCTCTTAAAAACGCGTGCCCATTAAATAGGAATTCAAAGAAAACGTGAAGGCTTTCGAAAGGGAAGAACTTATAATAATGGTATACATTAGGGACTAAAGTGTAACAATAAACCATTGTAATTTAAGGCAAATTGTTAGAGTCATTGTTCAGGACATTTGCAAAGTTAAACCACAATCCATGAGCGTCAACATGATTTTACGGACGCTAAATCGTGTTTGAATTGTTTGCTTGAGTTATTTGAAGATGTCATAAATAAGGTGGAGCGTGGGAATCCTGGAGATGGAACATATCTGGTCTTCCTGAAGGCATCAGATATGTCGCTTCTCTAAAGAGTAAGTGGTAAGATCAGACAACATGGGTTTAGGAGTAATTTATTCGCTTGGATGGAGGATTGATTAACTAACAAAATAGAGTCAGATGGATTAAATGTGTCATTTTCTTTTGGCAAATACAATTTGTGGGGTGCCAGTGATTTCAGCACTCATGCCTCAACCATTTGCGATCGATGGGAATACTGTACTCGGTTGATGGGATAGAAAATGCGATGCCACATTTTCAGATGACACTAGCATCGGTGGGAAATTACTTCGCAATGATGATGCAAGAAATTTTAAAACTATATGGATAGGTTGGGTGAATGGGCCAACATTTGGCAAGGAAAAATAAAGCGAATAAATATGGGGCTATTCAAGTTGGCCAGTATAATAGAAAGACAAATTATTATCTAAATGGAGAGAAACTTCAAAGTGCGTAGGTGCAGTGGGATCTGGGTGCCTGCTTGCATATCACAAAAAACCTGCTTGCAGGTACTGCGAGTAATGAGAAATGCAAGCTTAATTTCGGTGTTTATTCATAAAAGGATAGAGTAAAAAGGTAGGGAGTGTTGGTGTAGCTATGCAAGGCATTTGTGAGGCTGAAACTGGAGTACAGTTTGGGGGTCCTGCAGAATGAGCTATTTCCATTGTAGGCAATTCAGAAGAGCTCCATTAGATTGATTCCATATTAGAAGTGTTTATCTTATGAAATGAAATTGAGCAGTTTAGGCCTATACTCTCGAGTTTATAAGATTGAAAGGAGATCTGATTGAGGTCTGTAAAATGCTAAAAGTAATTTAAAGTGGAGATGTGGAGTGGATTTTTTTTCATGTGTCGCAATCTACAACAAGAGACTAGAGTTTTAGGATGGAGAGATGGCAGGAAAGTGGAACAGAGGCCGCGTTGACATCAGCCTCATCGAGGGGTTGGATTAATAGAACATAGAACACAGAAAAATACAGCGCAGTACAGGCCCTTTGGCCCTCGATGTTACGCCGATCTAAGCCCACCTAACCTACACTAGCCCACTATCCTCCATATGCCTATCCAATGCCCGTTTAAATGCCCATAAACAGGGAGAGTCCACCACTGCTACTGGCAGGGCATTCCATTAACTCACGACTCGCTGATTAAAGAATCTATCACTAACATGTGTCCTACCACTCCTTCATTTAAAGCTATGCTCCCTCGTAATAGCTGACTCCATACAGGAAAAAAGGTTCTCATGGTCAACCCTATCTAAACCCTTAACCATCTTGTACACCTCTATCAAGTCACTCCAAACCATCTTTTCTCCAATGAAAACAGCCCCAAGTGCCTCAGCCGTTCCTCATACCATCTTCCTACCATACCAGGCAACATCCTGGTAAACCTCCTCTGCACCCGTTCCAGTGCCTCTACATCCTTCCTATAGTATGGCGACCAAAATTGCACACAATACTCCAGATGCGGCCGCACCAGAGTCTTATACAACTGCAACATGACCTCAGGAATCCGGAACTCAATTCCTCTACCAATAAAAGCCAGAACCCCATATGCCTTCTTCACCGCACTATTTACCTGGGTGGCAACTTTCAGAGATCTGTGTACATGGACACCAAGATCCCTCTGCTTATCCACACTACCAAGTATCCGACCATTAGCCCAGTACCCCATCTTTTTGTTACTCATACCAAAATGAATCACCTCACAATTACTCACATTGAACACCATTTGCCACCTTTCTGCCCAGCTCTGCAGCTTATCTATATCCCGCTGTAACCTGACACATCCTTCATCACTGTCAACAACTCCACCGACTTTCGTATCATCCGCAAACTTGCTCACCCAACCTTCTAGCCCCTCCCCCAGGTCATTTATGAAAGTGACAAACAGCAATGGTCCCAAAACAGATCCTTGCGGAACACTGCTAGTAACTGCACTCCAAGATGAACCTTTACCATCAACTACTACCCTCTATCTTCTTCCATCCAGCTAATTCCTAATCCAAACCTCCAACTCACCCTCAATGCCATACCTCCGTATTTTTTGCAGTAGCCTACCATGGGGAACCTTATCAAATGACTTACTTAAATCCATATACACCACATCTACCGCTTTACCCTTGTCTACCTCCTTAGTCACCTTCTCAAAGAATTCAATAAGGTTTGTGAGGCACGATCTGCCCTTCACAAAACCATATTGACTAGCCTTGATCGCATTATACCTATCCAGATGTTCATAAATCCTATCCCTTACAATTCTCTCTAAGACTTTGCCCACAACGGAAGTGAGACTCACCGGCCTATATTTACTAGGGTTATCCCTACTCCGCTTCTTGAACAAGGGAACCACATTTGCCATCCTCCAGTCTTCTGGCATTATTCCTGTCGACAACGAGGACATAAAAAATCAAGGCCAATTGCTTTGCAATCCCCTCCTTGCTTCCCAGAGAATCCTAGGATAAATGCCATCAGGCCCAGGAGACTTATCTATTTTCACCCTTTCCAGAATTTCCAACACCTCTTCCCTATATACCTCAAAGCCGTCCATTCTAATTAATTGTGACTCAGTATTCACATCGGCAACAATGTCCTGTTCCTTAGTGAATACTGACGAAAAGTATTCATTCAGTGTCTCCCCAATCTCTTCAGCCTCCACACGCAACTTCCCACTAATATCCTTGACTGGACCTATTCCGAACCTAGTCATTCTTTTATTCCTGATACACCTACAGAAAGCCTTTGGGTTTTCCCTAATCCTACCAACCAAGGACTTTTCACGTCCCCTCCTTGCTGCTCTTAGCTCTCTCTTCAGATCCTTCCTGGCTACCTTATAACTCTCAATCGCCCCAATTGAACCTACACGCCTCATCTTTACATCGGCCGCCCTCTTCCCTTTAACAAGGGATTCCAATTCCTTATTAAACCACGGCTCCCTCACACGAACCTTTCCACCCTGCCATGCCAATAAACCTCACAGATGCTCCTTGTTCTTTTTCAAAACTTCGACTGTGTTGCATAGGAATGGGGAACGAGAGGGTATCATACAGGAAGCAGGTACTCAGGATAAATCAGTCTCAATCAGTTTGACAGAACGTAACCAGTAGGGTCACAGAGTAACCAGTACTTGGTTCTCAACTATTTACAATCTATATTAATGATCAGGAGGATGGAACAGATATACAGATGCTGGGTTTGGTGATGTCGCTGTGGTAAGCAAGAGATTAAATTATCAAGAGAGGGTGGAGAGTCTGCAAATAGATTCAGAGAGGTAAAGGCAATAGCTAATAGTTTGACAGGTGGAATTTAAAATGATATAACCTGCCATTTCATTTATCGGAATAACGGAAAGCAATATGTTACTGAAATGGAGAGGGATTTTAGGACTTATATATACTGTGTACTGGGGGGTTCACTCATACCCGTTCAGACATGGCAGGTTTTGCTCCATCCCGGATCGTCTGCTCCCAGACACTCCAAGTGACCCAATTGCTCTCCGTACACATGGAATACTTTAATGTGGTTGATTAGAGGTGGGGATGGTGTTTTGAAACGTGCATCAAGGGGACGGCCTTTATCCAAGATATATTCATTTCTTTCTACGTGGAGACCCAATGATGATGGGAATGGCTGACTGCTTCTGAATGAAGAGGCCGTGACCGCTGCTGGGACAGTCGGTATTCACCGACATGATGTATTATGCATGGGGGCGCTGCATTTTTAAGAGAGAGAGAGAGAGCTCCTTCAGTTCTTCTACCTCTCCCCATTGATATGGGTATTCTGCAGATACCATGTATACCATCAGGAATCCCACTATACTGGATACACCCAGCAGCTCCCTGCTGTGTGAGAAACAATGTATTTATCTCATCCACTATATATATCCTCCAACACCGAATGGTGACATTGATGTTGAGATACTGGGAAATGATGGATATGTCACCTAGTCCTGCCTGGAAAGTTCTAGATCATACAAGCTGAATGAAACTGTGACCCTAACAGCCACTTGCAGCATCATCCTCCCCTTGGTGTGAATCTGTATTACGTGTTGAAGGAGGTGACACCGCTCTATGATCAGTTCCTTATTCAATCAGGGCCCCTCACACTCTGCTCCTGGGTTAAGTAGAGCTTGGGAAGCTGTTCCTGGAAAACCCGGGATGGATACAGCAGATCCCTTTCCCCACACACACTCACTCCGTGGTTTCAGAGCTTCCCCTCTCTGCAGCCTCTGCTCCATTTGTTGTTCATGTTGCAGACCCAGATGTTGTAACTACAGTCCCCATGTTCCATCCAGAGTCGGGTCACCAAATCCTCAGGTCTCCCTGAATGTCTGAGGCAGCTCACAGCACATCCTCCTGCAAACCATCCCCAGCCCCTCCACTAAATTTTTAATAACAGGAGTCAGTCAGAAACCCCTTGGTACAAGTGTTGTGGACCAGACCAGATCCCCGCAAAATATATTAAGAAGGACGCTTAGACCCAAACCTTTCCTTATTTTGAATATAGATGTGAAGTGTGCTTTCTAGATATATTGGGACTGGTCAATCTACTCGATAGTAAGCAAAATATAATCTATTTAAATACTTTAGTTAAAATACAATCAAAGAAAAGAAACATTTGGGATGGCTTATATGTTGGAGCACTTACGCAAACAATAGATACCATACCTTCTTGGTTTACACCGCTTGCACAAAGATATATTCAAATGTATTCAGATGCTTACAGCAGTTTTCCAGTCCAGGAGGAAACAACATCAAAAGAGACCTCAGAGAGAAAATCAGCTTGGGATCATGAATTGAAACTTCCAACCCTCCTGGGATGCCCAGCAACTTCTTAATACTGCAGCTAAAAACAAAACGAGAAACCTGGTCTGGGAGAGCTGGCCATTGCGCTTCCATTGTTACCAATGTTTAAATGAAACTTAAAGGCTTTCTCAGTTATTTACTTAAACTGTTTTCAGACAGCAGTTCTGCACCTCTGTCTTTAAAAACTCTCTTCAAAAAAAAACCCAACAGAAAACCACCTTTTTACAGTGATAGTATACTCATAACTCCACCATCAATAAAATGATCCACCAACATACAAAAATGGATTCATTTTAGACCGCCAAACCTTCCTCTATTAGTAGACTGAAATGCATATATATTACATTGACTCTGAGCATACAAATCTTCACAACTAGATTTGATTTCATTCATTTTACTCCTGTCACAGAATGCCTTTGTTTTTCTTCATCCAAGTCTCGACAACGTGTCAAAACTTAGGCTTTCTCTCCCTGTCACCTGTATAATTTCCAACTGAATGGCAGCAATAATAAGCTCAATCGAAACAGACTGATATTTTTCTCCCTAAACTTCTCCAAAAACTTTAAAGGGTCACGATCAGTGATAAAGGTTTGTCTCAAGTATGTTATTCACAATGTAAATGCTGAAATGTTGTAACGCCAACACCAAGCTCAAGGCCTCCTTCCCCATTGGGGAATAAATCTGTTGATGTTTCCACTGGACACTCCAACCACACGTTAAGTAATGGAGCACTTCTCATCTCTGCAATAGTCCCTCTGAATGACATAGCTCCTCATGTCTCAGCATAAAAGAGTTACATGCTCCTGTACCTCTTAATGCTGTAACCTCACTACCTGCTTCTCCTGGCCTTTGCCAGTAAACCTTACTTTTACAGGTATGTGTTTTAAGAAAATCTTGCACATTCTTCTCAATCTCTCACAGAAACCAAATTTTGATTTCTGAACTTAATCATCATCATCAGCCATTTCAGCTTCTAATCCTGCTGTTTTAATTCTCTGCTCTTCCACACGAGTTCGCACAACTGCAGGAAGTGAATTGTTGAACTTCTCCAAAATAAGAATCTCTCTAAGAGTGTCATAGGTTTGCTATGTTTTTAATATCCTTACCCACTTTTCAAAATTACTTTGTTTGATCCTTTCAAACTCAATGTGCGTTTAACCAGGGCCCCTTTTTTAGATTCCTGAAACGCTATCTGTCGGCTTCTGGCACGAGCTCATATGCACTTCAGATGGCTTTCTTCACCACCTCATACCAGCCAGATACCTCCTCCGATAGGGGTGCAAATACCCACCAGCTTCGTTTGGATCAACTAAATCCACGTGGTCACTGGCCATTGCATTTGTTTAGCCACTTTCTCAAATGAAGTTCAAAATGCTTCCCCATCCTTCTCATCAAATTTAGATAATGCCTGGGTGTATTTAAAGAGAACCGCATCAGGCCATTGGCGACTATAGGGTTGCTCAACCTCATTATTGTCCTCATCCAGCCTACCGTCTACCTTCATCTCCGCCTTCTATGTCAACTTTCCTCTCTAATTGCTAACTTCTGAAGTTGAAACACTCTACTTTTCTTCTCTCTTTCTTCTTCATTTCCTTTTCTTTTATTTCTACTTTTCATCATAATTCAAACTATTTCAATTCCTTCTCATGTTCAAAGTACCTCGTTTGAAATTGAATTCTAGCCATTTCCAAAGATTCTGGTAGCGCTTCCACCAAATTTAAATGCCGAGCTATAGCTGTAATTATCTCTCATTTTCTCACAAATGCAACACCAACTCCAGATTGTCTGCCAATTCCTACAGCTTTGCCTTCATTAACGTTTGTAAAACTTTACTTCTTCCACACACAGAGAACTCTTCGTGACTGAAAGAATCTTTATACACAAAACACTGTTTAAACCAACCGAATTCAACATCTGGAACAAAAGACACTGACAACAACCATACGCGACCTTTGAACCCAATAGCCTCCTGGTGTGTACTCTCCAGTGTCTGCATGAGCTTATTCTGGATGCTCTGGTTTCCTCACACAATCCAAAGATGTGCATGTCAGGTGAATTGGTCATTGCTAGTTGTTCATAGTTTTCACGGATGTGTGGGTTAGGTGCCTTAGTGAGGGTAAATGTGTAATAATAGTGTAGAGGAATGGGTCTGGGTAGGTTACTCCTCAGAAGGTCGGTGTAGACTTGTTGAATAACCTGTTTGCACGATGTAGGGGTTGTAATTCTAAACCCAATTACCGATTTAGAACCACACAAGAGACCCCAGTTTGCTATAGACCAACCAGACTGACTGAAACTATTTTAAGAAGGTATCTTGGATACCAACCTTTCCTTAATAACAAGATAGATGGGAATCAGATGTCCCAAATGTGATTCCACTCATCAAACCACTCACCATTAAGCAAAACACACTATATTTAAACACTCTAATGAAAATCCATACAAAATGAAGAGGAATTTAGAATAACTTAGCTCTTGGAAAACTTAACTGAATGATGGACACAGAACCTGCTACAAACGAACTGTTCCAATATACTAACATCACCTAAACGCACCCCTTGCCAAAAATGAGCACTCAGACATACATTCTTGCATACAGTTCTCCAGTCCAGGAGGAAACAGTATCAAGTGAGGTTTCAGAGAGAATAGCAGCTAGGGATAATTTATTAAATCTTCCAACCCTTCTGGGACCCAAGCACGTGATAACTGTTACATCTACATGGAAAAAAACTATAAAGCCTGGTCTGTGCCAGCTGGCCATTGTTACTACCATTTATTCAAAAAAAAACATAAAAGCCTCATTTGAGCCGTTTTCAGTAGGCACTTTGGCCTTTAAGACCCCTTACTAAAAAAAAGGAGAAAGTAACCTTTTCGTTAAAAAAAAAGTGACAGCATTGCCACAAAATTTAAATGACATTTTCTTTATTCAAGGGGCTTCCTCATGTTACTGATCGCAAGATCACCTGAGAGGGACAAACACAGGTACAGACCAAGTTTCAAGGATGTGTCTCATAACTTCTGAAACACGCCTGTCCATAGACCATCAAATGGGACATACCGGGAAGTGAACAACAGCTTGACACACACCATGGCATTGCTTCTGAGCTACACAATGCCAGCAATCGATATACTAGGGAGCCAAAATCAGAGGCCAGGGAAAGATACAGAGGGACAGAGAGATTCACATTAAAGACAGAAACAGACAGTTAATTAACTGAAAAGATGTTGTGGAAATATGGGGAAAAAGACAGAGCAGTGGGACGAACTGGAGAAGTGAGATCTTCGGGAGGAAAATGACTAGAATGAGAACATTGAATAAAGGCATTGTCAGATCCGCTGAAATGGTTTGTTACATTAAATTCTGAATCTGCTTCACAGAACACCATAAACAACATAAACTGGGACAAGATAACAGCCCAGCATGGCGAGCTGTGCAGACCATGCTAGTGTGTTGCTCAGTAAACTGCACTATCTGCCCAGCATAGAGAGTATTGCAAACTTTACTATCATATGCTAACTATACTCGCATCATACTGTCTACAATGGGAAGGTTTGCTCTCTCTGTGTGCGTGTATGTGTTCAGCAGAGATGGAGAGAGTGTGTGTGCGCGATTGACCTGGTTGAATGTGAAACTCATTGTTTGAGAAGGAACATACATGGAGAAAACTATTTTAAATACGAACGACTGGCAGGCTTTTTGTTAATCGACAGAAAGAGAACGAGAGAAGTTTCATGGACAGATGAGATGAAGTGTTTGAGAATGTTAAAATAAAGGCATTGCCAGACACAATAGTGATATACATCCGCGTGCACATGAATGACAGATGGATGGGAGTTTGGTGTCATTAAGACTGTACTTCATAGCTCAAGGTTCAAACGGCAGATGGAATAAACCAGTGAGATATATTCTGTAGTGGGGAGTATTTCAAGTTAGAAATGTTCAGGGCATGGTGTCAGGAATCAGCTCATGGTCAAAGGGATCACCCACAGTTGTGACTTGTCTGCTTCAGCTGCAGATATTGGCCAGGGATTGGATGGAAACAGAGAAAGGAAGTGGAGTTTGTAACCAGAACAGTGAAGAGTGACCTCCATGCTGTTAATATTTAAATAACAAAGGCAATGATACAATAAATTGTAGTTCTCCTCTGAAACTGAGTAGGTCAACATAGAGACCCGTGAGTAACACTGCGAGAGCAGAGGGAGACAGTAATTGAACACCTTCATTGATGTAGTTAGTAGTGGTCTGTAGAGTAAATAGCTGGATTCAGAGTTTCAACAGGAACACGAGTAGGGCGCAGAAGTGTAGACTATATGAAAGAACAGTAATACAGTCATAACCGGTTTAAAGAAAACAAAGGACAGTGACACTTACCAGGAACACCAACGATAGCCAGGAAAGGATAATAAATATATTGAATAATGAGAAGAGTGAAATAGATCCGCAATGGTAATGACAACCAATAAAATGCAGAAAAATACCAAACATTATTGGTTAAAATCCTGTCTATTGTTAGAACATGCCAGTCCAACGATCCCAGAGTCTGATCCATTTTTGGAACATTCCAGTCTAATGTTCTCAGATGTTGATCTCTCCTCCCCCTGTCTCTGGATCTGCTGATCCCTATCAGTGCTTTCGGTGATGCTCCTGCTGATGTTATGGGATAACACATTGAACGGCGCCCATTTATCATTAAAACCCTCCACTGGGATAATTGGAAACAATGGAGATTGGCATTAATCACAGTCACTGAACAAACACTGGGAAACCGAGCAGAGAGTTCGACAACGGATGAATGGGCACCGAACAACAATCAACAGACAGGAGGGTTCCCTCCCAGTTGGGGAACACTTCAGTGGCCCAGGATCTTCAATCTCGGACCTTCTGGTGACCATCCTCCAAGGCGGACTTCTGGACAGGCAGCAGTGAAAAGTGGCCGAGCAGAGGCTGACAGCTAATTTCGGTACCCATAGGGAGGGCCTCAAACGGGATCTTGGGTTCATGTCACATTACAGGTGACCACCATTGCACTATACACAAACAGACAGAGACACCACTACACGCACACATACACAGGCACTCCTATAAACACACATACACACGGGTGCACATGTACACAGACACGTTTACAGACACCCACACTCACACAGGCATCCGCTCAGAGACTTAGACCACTCTACACTCATGCACACACATATACACTCTTTCTTACAGACACTCACAGCCCCCACCCAGACACGCACACAGACTGCCACACTCACATATGCACCCCCACACAGACTTAAGACACTCTACATCGCTACACACACATATACACTCCCTCTCACACTCACAACCCTCAACCCAGAAAAACACACATACACAAACACACAAACAGACGACCTTCATGCACACATATGTTTTGTGGGGTGTATGTGTACTTGCAGAGTTACATTGTACTTTGCTCAAAAATTGCATGAATTCATGTAAAACGCTGTATTCTCACTTTTCAGATTAGAATCAATCTAAACATCATGGCATAGACAAGAGAGCACAGGGGGCTAACACCTTCAACATACTGTCTAGGTAACAGTAAATGTTACAGTTAACCTGAGAATGCTTTTTTTTAAAAAAAAGGGTTTTGTTATTTACACAAGAAATAAGTGAAACTATCATGGTATTCGAACAGATGAAAGACTCAACAAACAATCAAAGTATTTTTCAATGTATAATTTCAGTTACATCACACTAAGTTTTTGCTATAAATTATGTGCCTTAGAATTGTGTCCTCTACTATCACCTGATGAAGGAGCGGCACTCCAAAAGCTACTGTGCTTCCAATTAAACCTGTTGGACTATAACCTGGTGTTGTGTGATTTTTAACTTTGTACACCCCCAGCCCAACACTGGCATCTCCAAATCATGACTGAACAAACAGCTCAGTTAACCAGTTCCACACATCACTTTTCATATCAGTATAAAAGGGAACAGTTACTGGGTTTGGATGGAATGGGTGAGGGTTGCTGAGGGATAGACCATAAATCTTTATAATCTTTTTGTAACTTGTATATGAGAGTATTAACAGCACACTGCAGGGGTCTATATGTGTTCCACTCTGTTTATGAAAGAAGGCAGTTATAAAATAACAGATCGGCTGCATAAAAAAATAGTCGGATGGGCAAGTTTCCAGATACCTGAACCCAAAGTATAATACTTATTGACCGGTGTGAGGCTCCTGCTGGTTTTAAGTGCCCTAATATCAGATCCTATCATAACCTTGAGACAGAGCATTGAGACTGCTGCTTAGCAACAGGCCGAAGCAAATCTGTCCCTATGGGCCTCTTACAAAGAGATAAGAGAAGGCCATTCAGCCCATATTAGCCTGTTGCTACTTGAAAAGGTGGAAATCTGGAATATTGGTACATTTTGCCATAAGAATCATTCAAATCAAAGAGATGTGTCACTGCAGCTTTATGAGGTGTTACTGAGAGGGTACCTGGAGTAAATTGTGTTGTTTGTGTTTCTGTAACTGAGAAGGGCTGGACCTCCATCAGATACAGTTTAATGGCTGCTCGTAATCCACGGGCTGCTGTGGCATTTAATGTCTCGGGTTTGTTACACAGGAACAGGAGGAGGCCATTCAGCCTTTCCAGTCTATTACAGAGGGCCACGAGGCGCCCATTCAGCCTCTCTAGCCTGTTCGGGAGGGGCTGGAAGTGTTTATTTAACTTTCAAGTCTGTTACACAAAATGTTAGTTTTAAATTAGTTTTGGAATAGGTAAGACCTGATGTAAACATTAAAGTTCTAACTTTGAACAAGGCTAATTTTGAAAGCGTTAGTCGAGCCCTGTGAAAGGCGGATTGGAATACCCTATTCACAGGTAAAGGGATGGTTGGAAAACGCAAGGCCATCAAAACTTGATTTCAGAGAGTTCAGAGCCAACGTGTTCCCATTAGTGAGAGGTGCAAGGCTGGTGGGTGCAGGGAGTGCTGGATGGCTAGAGATATTGATGCTCTGGTCAAGGTAAGGAAGGAGGCATATGTCAGGTTAACAGAGCTGAGATCAAGTGAATCCCGAGAGGAGTATAAGGGCAGTACGTGTATAGACCTAGAGATGTACAGCACATAAACGGACCCTTCGGTCCAACTCGTCCACGCCGACCAGATATCCTTTCCTAATCTCGTCCCATCTGCCAGCACTTGGCCCATATCCCAATAAACTGGTTTTATTCATATACCAATCCAGATGCTTTTTGAATGCTGCAATTGTACCAGCCTCCACCACTTCCTCTGGCAGTACATTCCATACATAACCACACCCTGGGTGAAAATGTTGCCCCTTAGGTCCCTTTTAAATCTTTCATCTCTCACCCTAAACCTACGCCCTCCATTTCTGGTCTCCACTACCCGAGGGAAAAGACCTTGTCTGTTTATCCTATCCATGCCTCTCATAATTTTATAAACCTCAGGAATGTCACCCCTTAGCCTCTGAAGCTCCAGGGAAAACAGTCTCAGTCATTTCAGCCTCTCCCAATAGCTCATATCCTCCAATCCTGGCAACATCCTTGTAAAACTTTTCTAAACACTTTCAAGTTTCACAACATCTTTCCAATAGGAAAAAGATCAGAACTGCATGAAATATTCCAAAAGTGCCCTAAACAGTGTGCTGTACAGCTGCAACATGACCTCCAAACTGCTATAATCAATGCTCTGACCAATACAGGAAAGCATACCAAACACCTTCTTCACTATCCGCTTACCTAGGTAACACTTACGGAGGCATGGGCATGGACATGGATTGGACGGTGGGTGTGGTGGGCGGGGGGCGGTGTTCAACGGGTTTGGGGACGGGCTGGAGGGTGATGTCGGACGTGTCTGGGAAGTGGGGGCAGGCGTCGGGTGGATGGTGGTGTCGGACTCTTTTGGGGGCAGGATTCGCTGTTGGGTCAGTTTGGGGGGGTGACGTTGAGAGGCAGGTGGGGGCGGTGTTGGATGGGTTTGGAGGCAAGCGAGTTTTTCGGGGTCTGACAGGGTGTGGGGGCTCACTCATGGCTTGCTGCTGCCTAGTCACCTGAACAGGGAGCAGACTAGACGGAAAACTTCGAGCCCCAGAGGAAAGGCATTGAATCGATTAACCAAATAATGAATTATCCGAACGAAATAGTGCCCGCCCATCTCGTTCAGATAATTGGGGTTTCTCTGTAAACCATCTGGACGATAGCCTGGTGGTGTGTGAGTTTTACCTTCTCCCAATCAACCCCTGCTCGATCCTGCTGAATGGTCCCAATATTGGCCCAGTTCCAGTTTAAGACCGAAATCTGTCAACCTGTCTGATCTTTCTCCACAACTATGTTAAAACAAAGACAGTTGTGGTGACTGGACGCAATGTGCTCTCCGACCGATACTTCAGTCACTTGCCTGACCTCGTTTTCTGATGACAGGCCCAGTGTTGCACCCGCCTGAGTAGCATAGAGCCATCTCCGTCTTGGTTAAGGAAACTTTCTTGGACACATTTTACAAATGCCACCCAGTACGGGCCTTTTACACTCTGGGTGAACCAGTCAATCCATGGGAAGTTAAAATCTCCATCCAATACTACTCTATTATTTTTATAGGTACCTGCAAACTCACGATATATTTGCTCCTCTCGTACCTGCTGGCTATTTGAGGGTCTACAACACGATTCCAGCAGACTGACCATCCCCTCTTTGTTTCTAACTTTTAAATTTATGGCCTCATTTGATGACTGCTTAACAGAATTGTCTCGATGCATAGGTTTTATGTCCTTCCTAATCAAAAGGACAACTCCCCCTCCTCACTTACTTGCCCTTCTATCACGCCTATAGTTTCTTTATCCTGGAACATTGAGCTGCCAGTCCTGCCCATCTCTCAGCTATGTTGCTATTATGGCTATAATATCCCAGTCCCCAGAGCTAATCCATGCTCTGAGCTCGTC
Source organism: Chiloscyllium punctatum (assembly GCF_047496795.1). Classification (NCBI taxonomy): domain Eukaryota; kingdom Metazoa; phylum Chordata; class Chondrichthyes; order Orectolobiformes; family Hemiscylliidae; genus Chiloscyllium; species Chiloscyllium punctatum. Next base: position 90,765,259 of record NC_092752.1, on the reverse strand, counting down.
TGCCTTACCAGTCAGGCCTCGTGTGTTGAAATAAATGCCCTTTTAACCAGACGTCTTTTCCCTCCCTCGACTGTGCCCCTGGATATCCTGAATAGGTAACTTTCTCTTGATGGCTGATATATTTCCCCTGTCTTTTCGATGGTCCCTCTCCTCACTCAGAGTCTCAACTCCCTGCCAAACTAGTTTAAATCCTCCTGGGTAACACTAGCAAATCTCCTCCCTGGGATACTTTTGCCCCTTTGCTTCAAGTACAAACCATCCCCCTTGTACAGGTCCCCTCTACTCCAGAAGAGATCCCAATGACCCAAGAACTGAAAACCCTGCCCGCTATACCAGCTCCTCAGCGACACATCCATCCAGCCTACCTTTCTATTTCTATCCTCACTGGCACTTGGCACTGGGAGCAATCTGGAGATCATTAAGGTCAATATCCTGCTTTTGTAACTTCTCACCTGACTCCCTGTACTCATTTCACAGGACCCCATCCCTTTCTCTACCTCTGTCATGTGGACCGATGTGCACAATGACCTCTAGATGTTCACCCTCCCCCTTCATAATGTTCAATAACGACTCAGAGACATCCTTGACCTTGGTACCTGGGAGGAAGCACATCATCCTGGGGTCTCTTCTGGAACCACACAATCTCCTGTCTGTCCCCCTCACAACTGAGCCTCCTATCAGTATCACCATCAATACAGAGGATCTGGCAAACATAGACTGGGAGGAACTCCCTGAAGTTGGGTCCATGTTAGGAAAGTGGAGTATTTTAAAGTGATGCAGTGAGAACGCAGGGCCAGTGTGCTCCTTGAAGAGTGAATAGTAAAGGCAGCAAGTCCAGGGAATACTGATCAAGTGATATGGTGAGTTTGATAAAGAAAATACAGTGCAATAAAATCAGGTGAAGCCCTTCACAAGCATAGAGAGTGCAAGGGGATTGTGGAAAATGAGGGACAAACAATGGTCATGAAATATATTTGGCAGATACAATTGCGGAAAAGCCACAGGTATTTTATCAGCATCGTGAGAGTAAGAGGATTCCCAGCGAAAAAAGGAGGCCTGTGAGAATCCAAAGGGACAATCTGTGCATGGAGCCAGAGAAAGCAGGTGAGGTCTTCACTGAATACTTCCCACCTGTATTCACACAGGAGAAAGGCATTGTAGCCGGGGATTTCAGTTGGGATGCTAAGATTCCAGAACATGTTAAGATCAATAAGGAGGAGGTATTAAATGTTTTCACAGGCAGAAAGGTGGGGAAATCTCCAGTGCCCAATGAAATGTATAGAACATAGATAGAACATAGATCAATATCGCACAAAACAGGCTCTTCGGCCCACGATGTTGTGCCGAACATTTTTCCTAGCTTAAACACCCATCCATGTACCTATCCAATTGCCGCTTAAAGGTCACCAATGATTCTGACTCTGCCACTCCCACAGTCAGCGCATTCCATGCCCCCACCACTCTCTGGGTAAAGAACCTACCCTGGACATCCCCACTATACCTCCCACCCTTCACCTTAAATTTATGTCCCCTTGTAACACTCTGTTGTACCCGGGGAAAAAGTTTCTGACTGTCAACTCTATCTATTCTTCTAATCATCTTTTAAACCTCTATCAAGTCACCCCTTATCCTTCGCCGTTCCAATGAGAAAAGGCCTAGCACTCTCAACCTATCATCGTACGACCTATTCTCCATTCCAGGCAACATCCTGATAAATCTTCTCTGCACCCTCTCCAAGGCTTCCACATCTTTCCTAAAGTGAGGCGACCAGAACTGCACACAGTACTCCAAATGTGGCCTAACCAAGGTCCTGTACAGCTGCAACATCACTTCACGACTCTTGAATTCAATCCCTCTGCTAATGAATGCTAATACACCATAGGCCTTCTTACAAGGTCTATCCACCTGAGTGGCAACTTTCCAATAGCTATGAACGTAGACCCCAAGATCCCTCTGCTCCTCCACTTTACTAAGAACCCTACCGTTAACCCTGTACTCCGCATTCTTATTTGTCCTTCCAAAATGGACCACCTCACACTTGACAGGGTTGAACTCCATCTGCCACTCCTCAGCGCAGCTCTGCATCATATCTAAGTCCCTTTGCAGCTGACAACAGCCCTCCTCACTATCCACAAATCCACCAATCTTCGTATCATCTGCAAATTTACTGACCCACCCTTCGACTCCCTCTTCCAAGTCATTTATAAAAATTACAAACAACAGAGGACCCAGAACTGATCCCTGCGAAACTCTACTTGTAACTGGGCTCCAAGCTGAATATTTACCATCTACCACCACTCTCCGACTTCGACCGGTTCACCATTTTTCTATCCAACTGGCCAGATTTCCCTCTATCTCATATCTCCTGACTTTCAGCATGAGCCTACCATGGGGAACCTTGTCAAATCCATGTACACTACATCCACTGCTCTACCCTCATTCACAGCTCTACCCTCATCCACATGTTTGGTCACCTCCTCGAAGAATTTAATAAGACTTGTAAGGCAAGACCTACCCCTCACAAATCCGTGCTGCCACTCCCTAATCAAGCAGTGTATTTCCAGATACTCATAAATCCTATCCCTCAGTACCCTTTCCATTACTTTGCCTACCACTGAAGTAAGACTAACTGGCCTGTAATTCCCGGGGTTATCCCTATTCCCTTTTTTGAACAGGGCATAACATTCACCACTCTCCAGTCCTCTGGTACCATCCCTGTTGACAGTGAAGACGAAAAGTTCATTGCCAACGGCTCTGCAATTTCCTCTCTTGCTTCCCACATAATCCTAGGATATATCCCATCAGGCCCGGGGGAATTGTCTATCCTCAAGTTTTTCAAAATGCCCAACACATCTGCCTTCCTAACAAGTATCTCTTCTGACTTACCAGTCCTTTTCACACTCTCCTCTTCAACAATACAGTCCCTCTCGTTTGTAAATACTGAAGAAAAGTACTCATTCAAGACCACTCCTATCTCTTCCGACTCATTACACAGTCTCCCACTACTGTCCTTGATCGGACCTACCCTCGTTCTCGTCATTCTCATGAATCTCGCATACGCATGAAATGCCTTGGGGTTATCCTTGATCCTACCCGCCAAAGATTTTTCATGCCCTCTCTTAATTCTCCTAATCCCTTTCTTCAGCTCCCTTCTGGCTATCCTGTAACCCTCCACTGCTCTGTCTGAACCTAGTTTCCTCAACCTTCTGTAAGCCTCCTTCTTCCTCTTTACAAGACATTCAACCTCCCTCGTCAACCAAGGTTCCCTCACATGACCATCTCTTCCCTGCCAGACAGGTACATACATATCAAGGACACGTCGTATCTGTTCCTTGAAAAAGTTCCACATTTCCACGACATTCTTCCCTGACAACCTATGTTCACAACTTATGCTCCTCAGAGCCTGTCTTACAGCATCGTATTTACACTCCCCCAATTGTAAAACCTACCCTGTTGCACACACCTATCTCTCTCCATAACCAAGGGGAAAGTCACAGAATTGTGGTCACCATCACCAAAATGTTCACACACTAACAAGCCCATTACTTGTCCCGGTTCATTACCAAGTACCAAATCCAATATGGCCTCCCCTCTGGGTGAACAATCTACATACTGAGTTGGAAAAGCTTCCTGGACACACTGCACGAACACCGCTGCAGGTATCCCAGGCTGCTATGTCATTCAGAGAAGGACATCTGCCCATCCTCACGTGGTCTGCACGACACAGCCACAGCAAAATATTTGCCTCCCAATTACCCTCTTCAAAGGCCAAGCAAGTTACTCAGTTCAAGGGCAGCGAGGACTGGGCAAGAAAGGCTGGTCAGCCAGAGACACCCTCATCCCATACCTGATTTAATAAATAATCCATTAGGATGGTCCCACTGGAACCGTGCTGGGACCAGGGTCCTGGCTGATCATGTCTGTAGGTTTATGAACAGGGCTTTGAGCTGACAGAGAGGATGCTGGGACAGGGTTCAGGTGAAAGGAACTTTCCAAATCCAAAGAGAAAAGGCGAAGCAATGGAACAGCATGGGGATTTAGCTGAAGACAAGCAGAAAGGAACAGGAAGGGACAGAGTTTAACTAAAATTGTATATCAGCGAAAAGATTTGTGACAGAAGATCGTGGGAAATAGTAAGTTATGCTTTTTTAATGGACAACGTCACTGTAATAAGGTAGATGGATTTGTGACACAGAGATAAAAGATATTTAGACACCAGGGAGACATGGATACACGGTGAACAAAAATATTCAATGGTTCACAATCTTGCGGAAACTCAGGAAAAATGATTAACACTAAAAATAATGGATAACAAAGACATTGCAGAGAAAGCATTTGGCTGCAGATCATGAAGTAGAGTCAGTCTGAATGTAAATTACTACTTGCCAAGGACACAAGCAGCAGAACAGTTTTAGCCACTGAACAGTATTCCATTGCTCATCATTGCATTACAAAGGGACTCATTGGAATTTTTTAACAAAGGCTTTGTGATAATTTTGGGAAACTGCAATATTCGTATAATGGTGGACAACACACGGTCAACATTGATATTGGAAGAGGAGTTCGGTTAATTGTTTTTCAGTGTTTTTTTGAAAAACACATTGTGCAACTGGCTAGGGACAGAACTATCGCAGAGCGACCGTGTAATGAAACTTAGTGAATGAGTAATGTCACCTGCAGAGATCTTTCGGGAAATTGTGATAACGTGCAGTTTAAAGAAATGTAAAGTTTTAAAGTGATTCACAGAGAACAAGCTACAACTCGAAACAAAAATAGCCAATTACATGTGTGTGAGAGGAGAAATGACCAAGGTAAACAGGCTAAACAGACTGAGACATGTGTCTGTAAACGGACAGCAGAAAATATTTGAAGTAACAGTGTAAAACACTCAACAGAAGGAAATTCCATTGATGCAGTAAAAACCTCAGTAAGAAATCCCCACTGGGCCCTCACTCAGGACAAAAGGGATCATACTAGATTATGAGGCTGAGAAGATCCCCAAAAAGTACTTAAAATCCTGAAGTGAGAGAGTGTTTTAGGAGTTAAATAGATTGCAAAGGGTATGCTAGCAGGAGGAGGGCAGTGGGAAGGGGAGCCACGGTCAGGGTTTATTGACACGATAGGAACAGGGAGAGGTGAAGGTGCTGGAGGTGGTGAGAGTGTTACAGAGAGTGGTCAGCGTCTGAATGGTGTTGCAAAGCCAGGACGGATTGCTGCAGCTGGAGGGGTTTGCAGAGGTAGGGAGGGACATATGGATTTTTATTTATTCATTCCTGGGATGTGGGTGTCACTGCCTGGACTAACATTCTTTGACCCAACTGCTAATTACCCAGAGGGTAGCTCAGAGTCAGTCATATTGCTGTGGGTCTGGAGTCAAATGTTGGCCAGACCAGGTTAGAATATTTAATGCCCTTCCTTAAAGCAAGTAAGTGACTAGAGGAGTTCTTCCTCCTGATCAACAATGGTTTTATGGTGGCCCCACCAATGTCTTTTACAGATACAACATGACATCCCAACTCTGACTCTTAATGCTCTCCCTAATGAAGGTAACCACCCCAAATGCCTGCTTCACCAGCCTGTCTACCTGTGACACCACATTCAAGGAATTGTGTACCTGCATCCCTGGGTCTCTGACTGATAACACAACCCAGGGCCCGAACATTAACTGTACAAGACCCACCCTGGTTTGTTTCACCAAAATGGAACAGTTCACATTTATCTAATTAAACTCAATCTGCTATTCTTCAGACCACTATCCCAGCAGTTCTGTTCATCCTGTTGTATCATAGATAACCTTCTCCACTGTCCACTTTACCACCAATTTCAGTGACACCCAAAACAATTACTTACCAGGAAACCAATACTTCCATCCAAACCATTTATCCAAATGACAAACAACAGTGGACCCACTCCACCGCTGGTCACATACCTCCAGTCAGAAAAACATGTCTCCCATCACCCTCTGTCTCCTACCATCAAGTAATTTTTGTATCCAGTTCACTAGCTCCTCCTGAATGCCATATCCTTTTTACACTGATCTGAGCTTTTTATCCAGTTTACCAAACAGAACAGAGAACACAGAACAGTTCAGCCCAAGACCATTCGGCCATCTTGCAATGACAACCTTTTATCCGAATGTAAGATCAAACTAGCCTACATACCCTTCATTTTACTGCTATCCATGTGTCTGTCCAAGAGTCTATTTGATGTCACGAATGTGTCTAATTTTACTACCACCATTGGCAGTCCAACCAACCACCTACTATTCTCTATCCTCTTATCCATCCTCCAATCTCCTTAAAACTATGCCGCCTTGTAATAGCCATTTATGCCATAGGAGAACAAGTCTCTGACTAATCACTCTCTCTGTGCCTCTCATCACCTTGTTCACCTCTACCAAGACACCCCACCCCCTTCTTCACTCCAATGAGAAAAGCCTTAGCTTCCTCAAACTTTCTCCATTAGAAATGCCCTCCTTTCCAGGCAGCATCCTGGTATATCTCCTATGTACGGTCTCTGAAACTTGCACATCCTTACTGTAAAGATGGGATGAGAACTGAACACAATATTCCAAGTGTGGTCTCACCAGGTCGCTGTAAAGATGCAGTAAAACCCAACGGCTCTTGAAATCGATCCCCTTGCTAAGGAAAGCCAACACAACACATGACTTTTTAGCAACCCTATCAACGTGCGTGGCAACTTTGAGGGATCTATGGACATGGACCCCATGATCTCTCTCTTCCTCCACAATGCCAAGTACTTTTGCCTTTTAACGCTGTATTCTATATTCTGAATCGACCTTCCAGAATGAATCACTTCACACTTTTCCAGATTGAACTCCATCTGACATTTCCAGCCCAGCTCTGCGTCCTGTCAATGTCCCATTGCAACCTACAACAGCCCTCCACATTACCCACCACTCCACCAACCTTGGTGTGATTGGCAAACTTACTAACCCACTCTCCAACATCCTCATCCAAGTCATTTATAAAAATCACAGAGAGCAGAGTCCTAGAGCTGATTGTTACAGATCACCACTGGTCACTGAGCTCCAGGCTCAATACTGCCAATCTGCTGCCACACTCTGTCTTCCCTGGGCCATCCGATCCTGCATCCAGATTTCGCTGCATCCCAATCATCCTTCGTTTCTGAATGAGCCATCAACGTATTCTGTCATATCCTCAAAGAACTCAATAAGGTTTGTGAGGCATGACCTGCCCCTCACAAACCCATGCTGTCTCTAATTTAACTATAGCTTTCCAAGTAGTCATAAATCCTTTCTTTAGAGTCCTCGCCAATAATCTGCACACCACAAACATTAGACTAAATCCGTAATTCCCAGAATTCTACCTCCGTAATATGGTCCAGACGCTACAAATCTTCTCTCCTCTGCCATGTTCCCCAGAAGGGCACTGGAGGGTGGTGGGGATTACAGAGTCAGGGAGGGATATCAGGACAGGAGGATTTTGCAGTCAGTAGGAGGGTTGCAGTGCCAAAAGGAGGCTTCAGTAATTGTGAGGTTTCGTGGTGATGAAGGCATTTCAGGAGGGAGGGAGGGAGGATTTTAGGGAAATGAGAGGTTTCACAGTTTATGTGTTTCCTTAAGACTTCAAGAGGTTACTGAGTCGGGGAGGTTTAAGCACTGGAGGTGGTTACATAAACAGGGTTTTGGTTGCAATGGCAGGAAGAGGATTCAGGAAGCTGGTAGAGTATGGGGTCTGAACGAAGTTACACAAATGGGAAGGTTCTCCAACAGGAGTTGTCAGGAGTGCAGGTGTTTACAGAGACAGCAATGGTCTGATCTGGAGCAGAGGACCCAGATGGGAAGGGACGTGGGAACTGGAGGTGGTTTCACAGGGAGGGAGGACCATAGAGCCATAGGAGGCTACAGGAATTTGGAGCGCTGTAGGGCTGACGGGTTCATGTAGTTGGGATTGTTGGGAGGGATAGAGAAGGTTACAGGGATAAGGATGTTTGTAGGCCACTGCTGGATTACACAGACAGGGAGTGTTTTAGGGAGCTGCACAGATTACAGAGATAAAAAGATGTGTATCATCTGGCGGAACAAACAGAGATATGGAGGGTCATCGTGACTGAAGATGTTTATAGATATAGGAAGGCTTAGGTTCTGGGGTTTATTTAGACATGGAGGCTTTGGAATCTGGATTTTTTTTTGAGATTGAGTAGCACGTTTGGTTGGAGACAGTTTCACAGATAAGGGAGCATAGCACAAACAGAAGGAAGTTCCTGCGGGAGGGAGGGTTCGACTGGACAGTGATGTTTACACAGATGGGGGGTAAGAGCTGGAGAAGGTTATGGAGATGAGTAAATGTTTGGAGATACAGGAGGAGCTTACATTGACAGGGTGGGTGATAGTGACGGGAGGATGTTACATTGTTAATGAGTCTTGTAGGAACAGGATCGGGAGAGGCACAGGCATTGGAGTGGGATCTACAGATCGGGAGTGTTGAAGGGATCTGAGAGGATAACACAGATAGGGATGGTGGTAGGGTCTCCACAGACTGATGGCGTTTTAGGGACTGGAAGAGGTTTGGTAGATTGGGAGGGCTGTAAGAGCTGCAGGAGCTTATGGAGAGTTGAAGAGTTGGAGCCGTTCACAGAGGGAAGGTTCTCCAACAGGAGTAGGTCACAGATAGTGAGGGATATGTGGTCTGATAAAGTTAAAGAGAGGGGAGTTTTCAGGACTGGAAGATATTACACTGATAGGGACAGTTGAAGAGACTGTAGCAAAAAATGCATGGAGAAGGTTACACAGATAGGAAGGTGAGTAGGGACTGGAGGTGTATACACAAACATGGAGGGTTGTATTGTTAGACGGAGCTTAGAGGGATAGGGACTGGTGTAGGGATTTACACAGATAGGGAATGTTGCGTTTTTGGAGAAGGTTACACTGATACAGACAGTGTTAAAGAGTGTTTAATGGACTACAGAGGAGGTCAGAGAGAATGTATTATGGGGAGTGGAGGAGATTACAGACACAGAGATGGCTGTCGGTTTGAAAAGAGCTTCTACAGATCCTCAGTGCTATAAGGCTGGAGGGAGGTTACAGTAATAAGGGTTACCTACACTTCAGGACTTTTTTGATACAGAGAAAGTCTCAGAACGGGACTGTCAAATGGAAGTACAGACAGTCCAGATAGGTTTACTGAGATATAAATGTTTTTGGGGGTTTCAGGTTGGAACAGTGATTGGGAGTGATGTAACAAATGGCAATAGTTATAGGGAGGGTTCTAAAAGCAGGATGAGATGACAGTCGTATCGATCGTGGTAAGGACTGGAGAAGCTGACATCGCCAAGGAATGTTTTAGAAACTGTTGGAGATTACACATAAAAGGAGAGTATTGAGGATGAGCTGAAAACATGTTGCCGGAAAAGCGCAGCAGGTCAGGCAGCATCCAAGGAACAGGAGAATCGACGTTTCGGGCATCAACCCTTCTTCAGGAAATGATTTTCAGCTCTGATCTCCAGCATCTGCAGTCCTCACTTTCTCCTCGAGTATTGGGGATAAGGCAAGGTTCAAGAGACAGGGATGGTTGACAGGACTGGACAATAAACTGAATAGAATCTCCACAGTCTGGAAATAGGCCATTCGGCCCAACAAGTCCACACCAAACCTCTAAAGAGCATCCTAACCAGACCCATCCCTACCCTGTCCAATAAACCCTGCATTCCTCATGGTGAACTCACCTAAAACACACTTGCCTGTATACTACAGTCAATTTATGACGGCCCATTCACGTATCATGCAAATGTTGGACTATGGCAGGAAACCAGAGCACCCGGAAGAAACCCACACAGTCGGGGGGAGAACACGCAAAGTCCACACAGACAGTCGGCCAAGGCTGGAATTGAAGGCAGGTTCCAGGCACAGTGAGGCTGATTATACAGAGCACTCCAGAGATTAGAGTAGGTCACACAGTTTACAAGTGTTTTTTGAAACAGGAGGAAAATATAGTCAGGAACAGGAAGAGCTTTATAGATTGTGTCCATGAGAGGGACTGGAGGAGGTTAACGCAATAGGGAGGGTTGTGCATTCTCTCGACAATTAGAGGTAGGGACGGTTGGGGAGACTGGATGAAGTTATGTCATACTCAGAGTTGTACACACTCTGAGTAATGACAGATGGAGTTTAGAACATAGAACATAGAACATAGAACAATACAGCGCAGTACAGGCCCTTCGGCCCTCGATGTTGCGCCGATCAAAGCCCACCTAACCTACACTAACCCACTATCCTCCATATACCTATCCAATGCCCGCTTAAATACCCATAAAGAGGGAGAGTCCACTACTGCTACTGGCAGGGCATTCCATGATCTTACGACTCGCTGAGTGAAGAACCTACCCCTAACATCAGTCCTATATCTACCCCCCCTTAATTTAAAGCTATGCCCCCTTGTAATAGCTGACTCCATACGCGGAAAAAGGTTCTCACTGTCAACCCTATCTAACCCCCTAATCATCTTGTACACCTCTATCAAATCACCCCTAAACCTTCTTTTCTCCAAAGAAAACAACCCCAAGTGCCTCAGCCTTTCCTCATAGGATCTTCCTACCATACCAGGCAACATCCTGGTAAACCTCCTCTGCACCCGTTCCAGTGCCTCCACATCCTTCCTATAGTATGGCGACCAAAACTGCACACAATATTCCAGAAGCGGCCGCACCAGAGTCTTATACAACTGCAGCATGACCTCAGGACTCCGGAACTCAATTCCTCTACCAATAAAGGCCAGTACGCCATATGCCTTCTTCACTGCACTATTTACCTGGGTGGCAACTTTCAGAGATCTGTGTACATGGACACCAAGATCCCTCTGCTCTTCCACACTACCAAGTAGTCTACCATTAGCCCAGTAATCCATCTTTTTATTACTCTTACCAAAGTGAATCACTTCACACTTAGCTACATTGAACTCCATTTGCCACCTTTCTGCCCAGCTCTGCAGCTTCTCTATATCCCGCTGTAACCTGCCATATCCTTCCTCACTGTCTACAACTCCTCCGACTTTCGTATCATCCGCAAACTTGCTCACCCAACCTTCTAACCCTTCCTCCAGGTCATTTATAAAAATGACAAACAGCAATGGTCCCAAAACAGATCCTTGCGGAACACCACTAGTGACGGCACTCCAAGATGAATCTTTGCCATCAACTACTACCCTCTGTCTTCTTCCAGAGAGCCAATTCCTAATCCAAACCTCCAACTCACCCTCAATGCCATATCTCTGTATTTTCTGCAGTAGCCTACCATGGGGGACCTTATCAAACGCCTTACTAAAATCCATATATACTACATCTACCGCTTTCCCCTCATCTACCTCCTTCGTCACCTTCTCAAAGAATTCAATAAGGTTTGTGAGGCACGACCTGCCCTTCACAAAACCATGCTGACTATCCTTGATCACATCATTCTTATCCAGATGTGCATAAATCCTATCCCTTATAATTCTCTCTAAGACTTTGCCCACAACAGAAGTGAGACTCACTGGCCTATAGTTACTAGGATTATCCCTACTCCCCTTCTTGAACAAGGGAACCACGTTTGCTAGCCTCCAGTCCTCTGGCACTACTCCTGTAGACAAAGAGGTCACAAAAATCAAGGCCAATGGCTCTGCAATCTCCTCCCTTGCTTCCCAGAGAATCCTAGGATAAATGCAATCAGGCCCAGGGGACTTATCTATTTTCACCCTTGCCAGAATTTCCAACACCTCTTCTCTACATATCTCAAAGCCATCCATTCTACTTATTCGTGCCTCAGTATTCATATCGACAACAATGTCCTGTTCCTGAGTGAATACTGACGAAAAGTATTCATTCAGCGCCTCCCCAATCTCTTCAGCCTCCACACGCAACTTCCCATTACTATCCTTGATTGGACCTATTCCTTCCCTAGTCATTCTTTTATTCCTAACATACCTATAGAAAGCCTTAGGGTTTTCCCTAATCCTACCAACTAAGGACCTTTCATGTCCCCTCCTTGCTGCTCTTAGCTCTCTCTTCAGGTCCTTCCGGGCTACCTTATAACTCTCAATCGCCCCTATTGAACCTTCACGCCTCATCTTTACAAAGGCCGCCCTCTTCCATTTAACAAGGGATTCCAACTCCTTATTAAACCACGGCTCCTTCACACGACCCTTTCCTCCCTGCCTGATAGGTACGTACTTATCAAGGACACTCAATAGTTGCTCCTTGAACAAGTTCCACATATCAATTACGCTCTTGCCTTGGAATCTACTTTTCCAATCCACACATCCTAAGTCATGCCTCAACGCATCATAATTTCCCTGCCCCCAGCTATAACTCTTGCCCTGTAGTACACACTTATCCCTCTCCATCACTAGAGTAAAAATCACCGAATTGTGGTCACTGTCCCCAAAGTGCTCACCTACCTCTAGTTCTAATACCTGGCCTGGTTCGTTACCCAGAACCAAATCCAGTATGGCCTCACCTCTTGTTGGCTTATCTACATATTGTGTCAGGAAACTCTCCTGCACACATTGCACAAACACTGACCCATCTAACGAACTTGAGCTATAGCTTTCCCAATCAATATCAGGAAAGTTAAAGTCTCCCATAACAATCACCCTATTACTGTCACTCTTCTCCTGAATCATCTTCGCAATCCTTTCTTCAACGATTCTAGGACTATTAGGACTATTACTTCTGATCACTGTGAGGTAATGCACTGTGGGAAGTCTCATAAGCGAAGGATATACATCATGAAGGGTAGGTCCTCCTGGAGAATTGAGTAACACCGGGACCTTGGTGGGCAAGTCCCTGGATGTCTGAAGGTGTCAGCACAGGTTGCCAGGGTGGGGAAGGCACCTGAACTGGGAGCAGGAGGGGGACCCACATCCTGGTGGGGCGAATTGTTAGAGCTGCTTGAGAGGATATAATCTAATCTGGCAGGGTGTTGCACCTTAAACAGTCACAAGGCCAGAAAGAAGATTGAGGTTGGTGCACAAGTTAAAGACAGCAATTTCCGCAGACAAGGCAGGCAAGAACATAGCAGGAAATGGGGGAGGGAGAACTGATGATTAAACTGCATTTATTTCAACGCATGGTGTCTGACAGCTAAGGAAGGAAAACTCAGGGCATGGATTGGAACATGGGACTTGGGGATTATAGTTATTACAGAAACAAAGCTGATGGAGGGGCAGGACTGGCAGTTCATTGTTTCAAGGTAGAGATGCGACAGGAAGCATCGAAGGGGAGGCAAGAGAGGACACGTGGTGGTGGGTTTTCATTACATGAATCATTACATCAGTACCTAGAGAGGATATTCCTGTGGGATCACCCAGCGACGCTATGTTAGTGGAACTGAGAAACAAGAATGGGTCATCACTCTGACACAATTGTCTTACTGACCCCGAATAATCAGTGGCAGACTGATCACAGGGGCTGTAGGAATACACTTTGGGTAGAAATCAGGATTGCAGAAAGTGTACATGAAATGGCGTCAGCAGAGAATGATAAGGAGAATCCAAAAGTGATTGTATAAATATATTGAGTAAAAGTGTATCTCGAGACAAAATGCTGTCCATTAAAGATCAATGAGACCATTGATGTGTGGAACAGCAGGATATGGGTAAGACCTTAAACACATTTTTTCCTCCAGAACTTACTTTGGACAAAGACTGGGGAACTCAGGGAACAAGAGTCATACATTAGACCACATTTGGAGTTCTCCGCAATTCCAGTCTCCCTGCTATAGGAAGGATGGTGTGAAATTTGAAAGTGTTCAGAACAGATTTACAAGATTTTCCCAGGGTTGTTGCTGAATAAGCTGGGGTTATTTTCCCTGCAGCATCAGAGACTGAGGGGTGACCTGAGGTTTATATAAACAAGAGGTGTATGGATTTGGTCAACATTAAAGGTATTTTCCCAGGGGTTTGAGAGTCCAAATCTAGAGGGCATAGGTTTAAGTTGAAAGGGGAAAGGTTTAAACGGCACTGAAGGGACAGATTTTTTTATGCACACGGTGGTGTGTGGATGGAATGAGCTGAGAGAGAAAGTAGCAGATACTGATACGATGACAACATTTAAGAGATATTTGAATGGGTATATGAATAATAAGAGTTTAGAAGTACATGGGCCAAATGCTGGTAAATGGGATGGATTTATTTACATCTTCTGGTCAGCATCGACGAGTTGGACCGAAGGGTCTGTTTCCATGCTGTACATCTCTATGACTTGAAAAGAGTGCATGTTATAGAAGGTTTTAAAACACAAAGCTGTGGAAAAACCCAGGACCTGATTAAGTGTATCACAGAACATTGTGGAGCCCCGAGCAAAGATATTTGTGCCATTGATAGCCATGTGTGATGTGCTGGAAAGGCTGGAGGGTGGCATAGTGGACAGTGAAGACGTTGTAATCGAGGATAAAGCGGATGGCCCTCAGGACAACTCCATACAACCCAGTTACGGTGGACGCTGCAAGACGTGTCAGATTGTGGATATAGATACCACCATCACGCGTGGGAACACCTCCCACCTTGGACATGGCAGGTACTCATGTGACTCAGCCAACATTGTCTATCTTATACATTGCAGGCAAAAATGCCCAGAAGCATGGTACATTGGGGAAACCAAGCAAAGGCTACGACAATGGATGAAAGGGCACCGCACAACAATCAACAGACAGGAGGGTTCCCTCCCAGTTGGGAAACACTTCAGCAGTCCAGGACATTCAGTTTCGGACTTTCGGGTGACCATCCTCCAAGGTGGACTTCGGGACAGTTAGCAGAGGAAAGTGGCTGAGCAGAGGCTGATAGCTAAGTTCGGTACCCATAGGGAGCACCGCAACTGGGACCTTGGGTTCATGTCACATTACAGGTGATCACCATTGCACGACACACACACAGATATTCCTACAGACACACACACTCTCACATACACACGGACAAAGGTACACACAGCTGGGCACACAGACACCCACACAAACACTCCCACACTCACACGTGCACCCCCTCACAGACTTAAGACACTCTGCACTCACTACATACACACTTTCTCACACTCACAACCCCCACCCCAGACAGACACACACAGGCAGACAAAGACCCACACACACACATATTTTGTGGGGTGAATTTGTACTTGCAGGATTACATTGTACTTTGCTCAAAAACTGCATGCATTCATGTAGAACTCTGAGCTCAAAAACTGCATGAATTTATGTCAAACTCTGATCTCACTTTTTAGATTAGAATCAATCTAAATATCAGGGCATAGACAGAGAACACAGGGGGCTAACACCTTCACATACTGTCTAGCTATCACCATTGTTAACAGCTAACCCGAGAATTCAACTTTAAAAAAAATGTTTTGTGAATTACACATGAAAGAAGTGAAACTATCACTGTATTCTAAACGATGAAAGGCTTAACAGACAATCAATTTTTCAATGTATAATGTCAGTTACATCATACTGTAAATTTTTGTTATAAGTTCTGTGTTACGATCGAGCTCTCCACTATCACCTGATGAAGGAGCGTCGTTCCGAAAGCTAGTGTGCTTCCAATTAAACCTGTTGGACTATAACCTGGTGTTGTGTGATTTTTAACTCTCTTCAATAAGGTAGATTGATTGGTGACACAGAGATAAAAGAAATTTAGACACCAGAGAGATGTGGTTACAGGGCAAACAAAAGGTGGACATAAATATTCAATGGATCACAACCTTGTAAAAACTCAGGTAAAAAGGGTAATGCTAACAATAATGAATAACAAAGGCAGTACAGAGAAATCATTTGACCTCAGATCATGAAGTAGAGTCAGTCTGAATGTAAATTCTGGCTACTACTTGCCTAGGACACAAGCAGCAGAACAGTTTTACGCCATCGAACAACATTCCATTGCTCATCACTGCATTACACAGGAACTCATTGGAATTTTTTAACAAGCACTTTGTGATAATTTTGGGAAACTTCAATATTCCCATAATCTGGGACAGTCACACTAACAACAGTGATATTGGAAGAGTAGTTCAGAGAACTTTTTTTTCAGTGTTTCTTTGAATAACAAATTGTGCAACTGGCTAGGGACATAACTATCTCAGAGCGATCGTTGTGTGATGTAACTTATTGAATGAGTAATGTCACCTGGAGAGATCCTTCGGGAAATTGTGATAACGTGCAGTTTAAAGAAATATAAAGTTTTAAAGTGAATCACAGAAAGGACATGCTACAACTAGAAACAAAAACAGACAATGACATGGGTTTGAGAGGAGAACTGACCAAGGTAAATAGGCTAAACAGACTGAAATATGTGCCTGTAAATGGACAGTGGAAAACATTTGAAAGGACAGTGTAAATCACTCAACAAAAGAACATTACACTGAAACAGACAAAACCTCAGCAAGAAATTCCCACTGGCCCCTCACTCAGGACAAAATGTATCATATTAGATTATGAGGCTTAGAAGATCACCAAAAAGTACTTAAAAGCCTGAAGTGAGAGAGTGTTTTAGGAGTAAGAGTTAAAGGGATTGCAAAGGGTCTGCTAGCAGTAGTTGGGCAGTGGGAAGAGGGATCAGTGTCAGGGTTCAATGTCACAAACGGAACAGGGAGAGGTGAAGGTGCCGGACGCGGTAAGAGAGTTACTGAGAGTGGTCAGGGCCTGAACGATGTTACAAAACCAGTACGGATTCCTGCAGCTGGAGGGGTTTGCAGAGGTAGAGAGGGACATACGTATTTTTATTTATTCATTCATGGGATGTGGGAGGCACTGTTAATTACCCAGAGGACAGCTCAGAGTTAGCCATATTTCAATGGGTCTGGAGTCACATGTTAGCCAGGCCAGGTTAAATGTCAGATGTTCTACACAACAGGAGGTCAGTGAACCAGATGTGTTCTTTCCACTGATCAACAACGCTTTTATGGTGACCTGACCAATGTCTTGTACAGATACAACATGACATCCCAACTCTTACTCTTAATGCTCTCCCTAATGAAGGTAACCACCCCAAACACCTGCTTCACCAATCTGTCTACCTGTGACACCACATTCAAAGAACTGTGTACCTGCATCCCTGGGTCACTGACTGATAACACAACCCAGGGCCCGAACATTAACTGTACAAGTCCCACCCTGGTTTGTTTCGCCAAAATGGAACACCTCATCTTTATTTAATTAAACTCCATCTGCTATTCTTCAGCCCACTATCCCAGCAGTACTGTTCATCCTGTTGCATCATAGATAACCTTCTCCACTGTCCACTTTACCACCAATTTCAGTGACATCCAAAACAATTACTGACCAGGAAACCAATATTCCCATCCAAACCATTTATCCAAATGACAAACAACAGTGGACCCACTTCACCGCTGGTCACATGCCTGCAGTCAGAAAAACATGTCTCCCATCACTCTCTGTCTCCTACCATCAAGTAATTTTTGTATCCAGTTCACTAGCTCCTCCTAAATGCCATATCCTTTTTACACTGATCTGAGCTTATTACCCAGTTTACCAAACAGAACATAGAACACAGAACAGTTCAGCCCAAGACCCTTTGGCCATGATGCTATGCCAACCTTTTATCCGACTGTAAAATCAAATTAGCCGACATACCCTTCATTTTACTACTATCCATGTGTCTGTCCAACAGTCTATTAGATGTCCCGAATGTGTCAAATGTTACTACCAACTTTGGCAGTCCAACCAACCACCTACTCTTCTCTAGCCTCTTATCCATCCTCCAATCTCCTTAAAATTATGCCGCCTTATAATAGTCATTTATGCCATCGGAGAACAAGTCTCTGACTATTCACTCTCTCTGTGCCTCTCATCACCTTGTTCACCTCGACCAAGTCACCCCACCCCCTTCTTCACTCCAATGAGAAAAACCGTAGCTCCCTCAAACGTTCTCCATAAGAAATATCCTCCATTTCAGGCAGCATCCTGGTAAATCTCCTATGTATGCTCTCTAAAACTTGCACATCCTTCCTGTAAAGATGGGACGATAACTGAACACAATATTCCAAGTGTGATCTCTCCAGGTCGCAATAAAGAGGCAGTAAAACTCAACGGCTCTTGAAATCAATCCCCTTCTAAGGGGAGCCAACACAACAAATGCCCTTTTAACAACCCTACCAACGTGCGTGGCAACTTTGAGGGATCTATGGACATGGACCCCATGATCTCTCTCTTCCTCCACAATGCCAAGTATTTTGCCTTTTAACGTTGTATTCTATATTCAGAATCGACCTTCCAGAATGAATCACTTCACACTTTTCCAGATTGAACTCGATCTGCCACTTCCAGCCCAGCTCTGCGTCCGGTCAATGTCCCATTGCAACCTACAACAGCCCTCCCACATTACCCACCACTCCACCAACCTTCATGTTATTGGCAAACTTACTAACCCACTCTCCAACATCCACATCCAAGTCATTTATAAAAATCACAGAGAGCAGAGTCCCAGAGCTGATTGTTACAGAACACCACTGGTCACTGAGCTACAGGCTCAATACTGTCCATCTGCTGCCACACTCTGTCTTCTCTGGGCCATCCAATCCTGTATCCAGACAGACAGATTTCCCTGTATCCGAATCATCCTTCTTTTCTGAATGAGCCATCAACGTATTCTGTCATATCCTCAAAGAACTCAATAAGGTTTGTGAGGCATGACCTGCCCCTCACAAACCCATGCTGTCTCTAATTTAACTATGGTTTTCCAAGTAGTCATAAATCCTTTCTTTAGAGTCCTCGCCAATAATCTGCACACCACAAACAGTAGACAAAATCTGCAATTCCCAGTATTCTACCTCTGTAATATGGTTCAGACGCGACAAATCTCTCTCCTCTGCCATGTTCCCCAGAAGGGCACTGGAGGGCAGACATCACCCTCTGTCTTCTGTGGGCCAGTAATCCTGTATCCAGACAACAGGCCTCCCTGTACCCCATGCCTCTGTACTTTCTGAATGAGCCATAAAGATGTTTTGTCACATTCTCTAAAGATTCAATAAGACTTGTAAGGCATGACCTACCCCTTCCAAAATCATGCTGACTATCTCTGATCAAACTATGGTTTTCCAAGGAATAATAAATCCTGTCTCACAGAGACCTCTCCAATAATCTGCACACCACAGACATAAGACTGACACGTGTGCAATTCCCAGGATTATCCCTATTCCCTTTCCTGAACAAGGGAATAATATTTTCCTGCCTAAAATCATCTCGTCCGACTCCAGTGGACAGTGAGGCTGTAAAGGTCATCACCAGGTGCTCAGTAATCCACTCCATCGGTTCCTCTAGTAACTTTGGACACATCCAGTCTGGTTCAGCGACTTATCTATCCTTATCTTTGACAAAATTCTCAGCACATCCTCCTTCTTAACATCCACCTGTTCCCGTACATCAGCCTGTTTCACGCTGTCCTCACAAACGTCAAGACCGTTCTCAGCAGTGAATACTGAGGCATAGTATTCAAGAAGGACCTCCCTTACCTCCTGTGACTACAGGCACAAGTTCCTTCCACTATCCCAGATTGGCCTTATCCTCACTCTGGCCTTGCTCTTGTTCCTCGCATAAAAGGAGAATGCCTCACGGTTTTCCTTAATCCTTCCCAACAATGCTTTTTCATGCCCCCTTCTAGTTGCCCTAAGTCCATCTCTCGGTTCCTTCCTGGTACCTTCAGAGAATCCCTACAGTGTGGAAACGGGCCATTTGGCCCAACACCTCCATATCAACCCTCCAAACAGTATCCAACCCAGCCCCATTCCCCCACCCTATTAATCTCCATGCCCTGACTAATGCACCAAACCTACCCATCCCTGAACACTATGGGTAATTTAGCATGGCTAAGCCACCAAACTGGCACATATTTGGGCTGTGGGGGGGGGGGGGGGGGAACCGGAGCACCTGGAGGAAACCCACAGGGAGAATGTGCAAACACCCCACAGACAGTCGCCTGAGGCTGTAATCGAAATGGAGTCCGTGGTGCTATGAGGTCGCAGTGCTAACCACTGAGACACCGTGCCATCCAATGTAACTCTCTGGAGCCCTGTCTGATCCTTCCTTCCTCGACCTGAAGTAAGCTTCATTCTTCCTCTTGACTAGATGCTAAAGTCCATGTGGACAACGTTGATGACTCTGCCTTCATCTATCATTGGCCACCTCTTCGAAGAGTCAATCCGGCTTGTGAAACGTGGTTTTCCACTCACCAAGCCATGCTGACCACCTCAAATCAGCCCTTGCCTTGTAAATGTAAGGAGCTCCTGTCTCTCAGAATCTCCTCCAACAACGTCCCTATCACTGGACTCATGGGGATGGAATTTCCTGGCTTTTCCCTGCAGTCCTTCAGTGATGGAACAGCATTAGCCAACCTCCAGTCTTCCAACATCTTACTGTGCCTGTTGATATTATACATATCTCTGCAAGGGATACTGCAATCTCTTCCCTAGCTTCCCACAATATTCTAGGATTGACCTAATGACCGACTGAGGTTTGATCTAGCTTTATTTGTTTTAAGATTCCAAAACTTTCTCTTCTCTGGTGAGGATTCTTTCCAAGACATCACTATTTCTTTCCCCACGTTCCCGCGTTTCCATGCCTTTCTCCACAGTAAATGCTGACAAGAGTATTTTGTCGTATATCTCACCTATCTCCTCTGGTTCCACACATAGGCGACCTTATTGATCTTAAGGGGCCCGATTCTCTACCAAGTTACTCTTTAGCCCTTATTGAAACTTGCATAAAGACTTCTGATAATTCAAATATACCATATCACCTATACCAGTACACCCCTCCTACACTCTTACAATTCTGCCATTTATATTCGCAGCAACAAATATAATCCAACAGACTCGTTGCTGTATCAGTCGGCATGGAAACCACTGTCTCACACAGTTACTGTACTGCCCTTGCCATAAGTACATTCAGTGTCCCGACTGTAACCATATTGACACTCCCATCACTGTTTGGTGCCTACAAAAGAATTCCTGATAACGGTTGCTGCTACTTGCTTATTCTCAGCCCTAATTTTCATATTCAGATCTACATGACTGTCTCATGAATGCATTAACCTCATCCTTCGTTCATTACGTGTTGGCTTTTTGCCTCGTCTGCATATTGGGACTGGATTGGGTTGGGATATCTGCACAGCGTGGATGGGTTGGACTGAAGGGTCGGTTTCCATGCTGTACATCTGCCTGACCCTATGACTCTATCCAAACAACCCTTCAGTATTCACTTCCCAGCGATGGTCATTCTGCAGCTACATCTCCGGAATGACAGTTCCATCATATCTGATCACTGTCATTCCATCTTCCTTATGGCGAATACAGGGAGTCATTCCTCAGTAATGAGTGTTTGAACGGATGGGAAGAGGTTACAGAGATAGGGAGGCTTACAGGGTCTCGAGGATTTAGAGTTAAACAGAGTTACATCTGGGCAAGAATGTCTGTGGGACAAAGGTGTTTGGGCATTGGAAGAATTTACAGAGATCGAGGGAGCTGGATTAGATTCTGGAGATAGGGATAGGGATGGAGATAGGAAGAGGCAGGCAGACTGAGAGGCACAGACAGGGGGCTGTTTCATCGAGGAGAGTATTGTGTATACTAACAGAGATATGGAAGGTCGTCGTGACCGAAGACATTTACAGATATAAGAAGGCTTCTAGGCTCTGGAGGCTACAGAGATAGGAAGGCAATGGAGAATGTCAGGTTACTGGGTTGGAGACAGTTACATAGGTGGAGAGGGTTGCACAAACTGAAAGAGGTTCCTATGGTCGGGAGGGGTATGGTGTCGGGAATGAGGGTGAAATTTAACAAGATAAAGATCAAAGAATTGGAGAAGGATAAGGAGATTACAAAATTTTCACAGCTGAGGAAGTGTTGTAGGAGCTGGAGAAGATTACATAGATAGGGACGGATGGAGAGGTTAAAGACAAATACATTGACATGGAGGGTGGTATTGGTGGGAGGAGCTCACAGGGATAGACAGGGCTGTCAGGGTTTACAGGGATGAAGGAATTTAGTATCTACGGGAGAAGGTTAGGGATTAGGGTGTTCGGGACTGGAGAACCTGACAGAGACAGAGACAGAGACACAGAGAATGAAGTGGACTAGAGGAGATTCCAAACAGAGGAAGGATTATCGGGACTGGAGAATATTACAGAGATCACGAATACAGCATGGGCCAGGATTGATGCAAGCGATTCTCTGTGCTGTCACATTGAAGACTAGTACAGAAGAGGCGAAAGCAGGATCCTCACAAGTTGGTGGAAATGAAGCCTAGAATGTTGCTGTTCCTTATCCAGCTCTGTATCTATGTCCAGTCTTCCAGGTCCGAATATAGAAGTCTACTCCCTTCAACCTGTGCTGTTCACTGTGAGTGATCTTACTGGCTGCGGGAAATACTGAAGGCTCCAGTTCTCCATCTCCATCTCTCGCTGGCTATCCAACCAGTTTCAATGACGTGATGGATGAGACAGGAGTTAGGAACATCCTGATTACCTGCATGAGACAGAAATAGACAGAATGGGAAATTAGACTGATGCAATGAGGATAATTCATGCAGAGTGGCGCTGGGTCCAGCAGAGATCTCGATAATCCCAGTCTGCATCCCTTGCCTGTGCTGCTGCATCTCTCTGGAATGGACAATTCTGTTGACTCAGGATCTCAGACCATCTGTAAGAGGCAGAAATGCTGACAGAGGCAGTAAAAAGACCGACACAGCGAGGGATACCACACAGAGAGATACTGAGTGATAGCACATTATTAGACACTGTATTAAAAGGGAATTGTTTGAATCTGTAACAAAGGCACTGGGATAATTGTGAGGGGATTCAACCTTCCTATCTCATCATCACTTTGGCCGTGGCTCACAGATGAGGCTGACTCTCTCCCACTCTCAGTGGGGGTGGGGGAGTCTGGAGTTGTCTGTCCAGACCGATGTGGCCTTCCACAGACTCTGTTACACTTGAGGCAGAAGGTGGCCATGGAAAGGGGGTGGGTGGGGCGTTGATATGACAGCGCGCTCCTTGTGCTGTTTTCTCCTGGATTCCCGTTTGCCCTACAGAAAGTCTCGAGGTGCTCGACACCTTCCCAATGCTCCTTCCCCACTTCGGACGGATCTTGGCCGATTTGATTAAGAAATGAAAAAGAACCGATCAATTCGGAAGTAACCAACATTTAGAAATGTGGAGGAGTGCAGTTGGAAGAGGTAATATTGTCAGTGTTTAATCAGAGTAGCGGAACAGGGAGAATTGAAGGTGCTGGAGGTGGTGAGAGTGTTACAGTGAGAGGCAAAGGCCTGAACAACGTTACAGAGTCAGTACGGATTGCTGCAGCAAGAGCTGTTTGCAAAGGGAGGGATGGACATATGTATTTTTTTATTGATTCATTCACGGCCTAAGGATGTCACCGGTTGGACCAGCATCCATTGCCCTCCTGCGAATTTCCCAGAGGCAGCTCAGAGTCAGCCATATTGCTGTGGGACTGGAGTCGCATGCGAGTCAGACCAGGTAAGAATGTCAGATATCCCTCCCTAAAGGACATACGTGAACAAGTTGATTTTTACCAGATAATCAATAATCCTGTACAGATACACCATGACATCCCAACTCCTACTCTCAATGCTCTGCCCAACGAAGGGTAACCCTCCCAAACGCCTGCTTCACCAGCCTGTCTACCCGTGACGCTACTTTCAAAAAACTGTGTACCTGCATCCCTGGGTCACTGATTGACAACAGTACCCAAGGCCCGAACATTAATTGTGCAAGTCCAGCCAGGTCTGCTCTACCACAATACAACACTATGCATTTCTCCACCTGTTATTCCTAACCTCAATGGTCCAGCAGTACTGTTGATCCCATTGTCCTCTTCGATAACCCTCTTCACTGTCCACATTATCACCAATTTCAGTCTCACTCACAAACTTGCTAACCATAGCTCCTGTATTATCATCCAAACTTTTTAAATAAATGATGCACAACAGTGACCAAGCACCGAACCCCACGGCACACCATTGGTCACAGGCCTGCAGTTTGAGCAGAAACCCTCTATGAACATGATATGTCTCCTACCATCAATCTGTTTTGTATCTAGTTAGTGAGTGCTCCCTGGTTATGTGTGATCTAAACTTACGATCCGGTCTGCCATGCAGAACCTTGTCAAAGGCCTTGATAAAGTTCATGTGGACATCGTGTGCTGCTCTGCTTTGATCTCTCACTTGTCTATCTCCACACTCACATTTGAGGCATGATTTCCCATGCACAAAGCCATTCTGACGGTCGTTAATCTGTCCTTACCTTTCCAAAGGCATGACGATCGTTTCTCTCAGAATCTCCTCCAACAAATTACCACCCTGCATCAGTCTCACTGGTCTATAGTGGCTTTTGATGATACAAATATCTCTGGGAGGGACCCTGCAATTTTCTCCCTCGCTTCTCACAGGGTGCTGGGATATATCTGATCATGTCCCAAGGTTTTATCTAACTTTTTGCATTTTAAGACATTCAGCACCTCCTGTTCTCCAATGTGAACTCTTTTCAAGACATCCCTATGTATTTTCCTAAGTTCCCGAGCTTCCATGTCTTTCTCCGGAGTAAATCCGAACACAAAATATTTGTTCAGTATCTCCCCCATCAGCAGTGATTCCACACAGACAGCCTCATTGACCTTTCAGGGGCCCTATTCTCTCACAAGCTAAGTTTTAAGTTCTGTTGAAACTTGTCAAAATGCTTCTGAAATTTCAAATATCGCTCTACCGCAACTAGCCTCCCTCACCTTTATGTATTCTGCATTTATGGTCACACCAAAATATAGAATCCAGATTTAAATTTTACAGATTTAAAAATATTCACCTTTTATAAAATCATACATCTCCCATTGCTTCTAAGTATCTAGTTATCATTTATTATCATTTTCTTTATAACACATTCCAGCACGTTCCCGACTTACTGTAGGCTCACACCGTTTGGTTTCAGACAGACTGCACAAAGGGTTTTGGGAATCCTTGTGAATCAATCTGAAACAGGTAGCTTACAGGACCAGCAGGTCATAGAGAAGGCAAATCAAAAGTTGCCATTTATTACAAAGGGAATGGAGTCTAAAAATAGTGAGGTCTTGCTAAAACGCTGCAAGGTACAAGTCAGACCACACCTAGATTATAATGAACAGTATGCATCCCCTAAGGAAATACATTCTTGTATTCGAGGCAGACCAGGGAAGGTTCACTCGGCTGATCCTGGAGATGGCAGGATTTTCCAATGAGAAGACGTGGAGTAGATTGACCTTGAACCTAGTGGGGTTTTGAAGAATGGGAGAGAAATTGAATGAAACATCTAGGATTTGGAGGGGCTTTGACAGGTTAGATGTCGTTAATTTAGAGAGTCGAACAGTACAGCAGAGTAATAGGCCCATCGGCCCACCATGGTCGTGCTGACCATGATGCTATACTAAACTAATATCATCTGCCTGCACATGGGCGATATCCCTCTATTTTCTGCCTGTTCATGTTTCTGTCTAAATGCCCTTCAAATGTTTGCTCTCGTTGCCACCTCTCCCACCTCCTGAGCAGCTTCGACCCTCTCGGTAAAGACAACTGGCCTCATTCATCTCACTTAAAACTTCTCACTCTGACCTTAAACCGAGGCGCCCAAGTATTTGATATTTCGACATGGGAAGAAGGATTCCAACGATCCACACTATTCACACCTTTCCTAATGCTGTACCCAGTCACCCCTCAGTCTCCGATACTCACGCAAAACAATCCAACTGCGTCCAACCTCCTCACAGTAAACACATTCACATCCAGGCAATATTCTGCCAACCCTCTGTTGCGACCTCCCCAAAACCTCCACATCCTTCCTGTGGTGTGTCAATGAGAACGACACGGAACCTTCCAAACATGGCTGAATGAAGCTTCATTCAGTCACAACATGACATGCAAACGTCTGTACTCAATACTGTGCCTAATAAAGGTAAGCATACCATACTCCCCCTCGACCACCACATCATGTTATGTTGTTATTTGTGGGGATTTGCTTCCAATGTCTCTCTGTTTATCAATGTTTCCAACTAGTCAATTAGTGTACTTCTCGCTTCCATTTGACTTCATGAATGCATCACTTCACACCTGTCCCGATGAAATTCAATTTGCCACATCTCCGCCCAACGTTCCAGCTGATCTACATACTGCTGCAACCTTGAACACTCTTCCTCACTATCCACAATTCCCCTAAATATCCCTAATCATTACATGCCTTTTCAAATGTCGTCTGCAAAATTACCACTTAAACTGCTGATCTTTTCATCTGAATCACAGATATAAATTACACACAGACATCGCAGCACTGATCCTTGTGAAACAGCATTGGCCACAGACGTCCAATCAGAAATTGACCACTGCACATGCCTCTGTCTACTATCACCAAGAAAATATTGCATCCAACTTACCAACGAGCATGGATTGTGATTTGATTTTCCAGATCTCTCTTGCTATTTGGAAGCTGTCCATTCAAAATTACTCTATAGTTTGATTCCCAGATTAAATTGGTTGTCTCACTAATGCACTGACTGCGTCCTTTCTTCACAACAAAACTGGACCTTGTTTGGTTTTTTGCTGATCCTGCCTAAATACCTACAACCCCTCAATAATCACATGCCAGCGATGGTCATTCTGCAGCCACACCTCCACAATAACAGTTCGATCAAATGTGTTCCCTTCAATTAATGCTGTCATTCCATCTGCCTTGTTGCAAATGCATGGCGTGTCACCGAGTGAGGGCCTTTGAGGGATGGATAGAGGTCACAGAGTGGGAGAGATGCTTGGTGGCGCAACAATGTTGCAGTGTTAAACATAGTTACAGTTGCTCCAGAATGTTCGTTGGAGAAAACATTTTATTGTTTGGAGGAAGATAGAGAGATAAAGCGTCTTTGATTAGATTCCAGAGATAGGGATGTGTGTAGGTTGGTGGATCGTTGCATGGACTATGTTGATCAGGGCGTAGAAACATTCACATGATTCCAGGATGTCGTATATTTAACAACAATTGTGGGATCTGGAGAATATCACAGTGAGAGGGAGGATGGTATGGACTGGAGAATATTAAAGGGAAAGGGTGGGTAGTATAGACTGGAGAATGTTCAAGCACATTTTTTTTTTGAGTGGGAGCAGCGGCCGAGGAAAAACGAACCCGGGAGACTACAGCTAAGGTAAGACAGTTTGTTTCAAAATTACTTACCTGTAGCGGGCGGTGGAAGTGAGGTTGGAGCGCATAGCTGGGCGGGAAGGTAAGTGATTAGTATTTGAGTGGGTGTGTTCTAGTCCCCAGGTCCTACTTCCGTAGGGCCTCCCTCCCACCCTCCTCCTCTAACCTAACTTTAAAGTCCACAGGTTATTGACTCAGTGTTCTTGTTTTTGGAGACAGTGTACAGTCATGGCAGCGCAGGCGGTGGAATGTTCCTCCTGCAGGATGTTTGAGGTAGGGGTGACCACCGATACTCCTGCCGACTTCGTGTGCAGGAAATGCAGTCAGATCCTGATCCTCACCGAACGAGTTAGGGAACTGGAACTGGAGCTGGATGAGCTGAGGATGATTCGAGAGGCTGAGAGGGTGATCGATAGAAGCTACAGGGACATAGTTACGCCGGAGAACAGAGGTAGCTGGGTAACAGTTAGAGGTGGGAAGGGGAAGTAACAGGCAGTGCAGGGTTCCCCTGTGGTCGTTCCCCTAAAAAATAAGTATGCAGCTTTGGAAACTGTTGGGGGGGACAGCCTTGCAGGTGTAAGCTGCAGTGAAGGGGTCTGTGGCTCTGAGATTCAGAAGGGAAAGGGGGAGAAGAGGAGAGCGCTAGTTATAGGGGACTCTCTAGTTAGAGGGACGGACAGGCGGTTCTGTGGACATGGGCGAGACTCTCGGATGGTTTGTTGCCTCCCGGGTGCTAGGGTCCGAGACGTCTCGGGCCGTGTCTTCAGAATCCTTAAGGGGGAGGGTGTGCAGCCAGAAGTCGTGGTACACATTGGCACCAACGACATAGGTAGGAAGAGGGGTGGGGAGGTCATTCAAGAGCTCAAGGAGTTAGGCTGGAAGCTAAAAGCTAGGACAGACAGAGTCGTCATCTCTGGGTTGTTGCCGGTGCCACGTGACAGAGGCAAAGAATAGGGAGAGAGTGCAGTTGAACACGTGGCTGCAAGGATGGTGTAGGAGGGAGGGCTTCAGATATTTGGACAATTGGACTGCATTCTGGGGAAGGTGGGACCTGTATAAACAGGACGGGTTGCACCTGAACCAGAAGGGCACCAATATCCTGGGGGGTAGGTTTGCTAGCACTCTTCGGGGGGGTTTAAACTAATTTGGCAGGGGGATGGGATCCGGACTTGTAGTCCAGCAAGTAAGCTAGCTGTGTGTCAGGATGTCCAAGACTGTAGGGAGGCTGTGGAGAAGGTAGCACTGACAGGGACTACTTGCGGACACAGAGATGGGCTCAAGTGCGTATACTTCAATGCAAGGAGTATCAGAAATAAGGTGGGTGAACTTAAGGCGTGGATTGGTACCTGGGACTACGATGTTGTGGCCATCACGGAAACATGGATAGATGAGGACAGGAGTGGCTGTTGGAGGTTCCTGGTTACAGATGTTTCAGTAAGATTAGGGAGGGTGGTAAAAAGAAGGGGGGGTGGCATTGCTAATTAGAAATGGTATAACGGCTGCAGAAAGGAAGTTTGAGGGGGATCTGCCTCTGGAGGTAGTATGGGCAGAAGTCAGAAATAGGAAAGGTGCAGTCACCTTGTTGGGTGTTTATTATAGGCCCCCCAATAGCAGCAAAGATGTGGAGAAACAGATTGGGAAACAGATTTTGGAAAGGTGCGGAAGCCACAGGGTCGTAGTCATGGGCGACTTCAACTTCCCAAATATTGATTGGAAGCTCTTTAGATCAAGTAGATTGGATGGGGCGGTGTTTGTGCAGTGTGTCCAGGAAGCTTTTCTGACGCAGTATGTAGATTGTCCAACCAGAAGGGAGGCCATATTGGATTTGGTACTCGGTAATGAACCGGGACAAGTGGTGGGATTGTTAGTGGGTGAACATTTTGGTGATGGCGACCACAATTCTGTGACTTTCACCTTGGTTATGGAGAGAGATAGGTGCGCACAACAAGGAAGTTTTTACAATTGGGGGAAGGGAAATTACGATGCTGTAAGACAGGATTTGAGGAGCATACGTTGGGAGCATAGGCTGTCAGGGAAGGATGTGGTGGAAATGTGGAACTTTTTCAAGGAGCAGATACGACGTGTCCTTGATATGTATGTACCGATCAGGCAGGAAAGAAATGGTCGTGTGAGGGAGCCTTGGTTGACGAGGGAGGTTGAATGTCTAGTAAAGAGGAAGAAGGAGGCTTACATAAGGTTGAGGAAACAAGGTTCAGACAGAGCAGTGGAGGGATACAGGATAGCCAGAAGGGACCTGAAGAAAGGGATTAGGAGAGCTAAGAGAGGGCATGAAAAATCCCTGGCGGATAGGATCAAGGATAACCCCAAGGCATTCTATGCGTATGTGAGAAACCTGAGAATGACGAGAACGAGGGTAGGTCCGATCAAGGACAGTGGTGGGAGACTGTGTATTGAGTCGGAAGAGATAGGAGAGGTCTTGAACAAGTACTTCTCTTCAGTATTTATGAACGAGAGGGACCGTATTGTTGACAAGGAGAGTGTGAAACGGACTGATAAGCTAGAAGAGATACCTGTTAGGAAGGAAGATGTGTTGGACATTTTGAACAACTTGAGGATAGACAAGTCCCCCGGGCCTGACGGGATATATCCTAGGATTATGTGAGAAGCAAGAGAGGAAATTGTAGTACCGTTGGCAATGATCTTCTCGTCTTCACTGGCAGCTGGGGTGGTACCAGGGGACTGGAGAGTAGCGAATGTTGTGCCCCTGTTCAAAAAAGGGAATAGGGATAACCCCGGGAATTACAGGCCAGTTAGTCTTACTTCTGTGGTAGGCAAAGTAATGGAAAGGGTACTGAGGGATAGGATTTACGAGTATCTGGAAAGACACTGCTTGATTAGGGACAGCCAGCACGGATTCGTGAGGGGTGGGTCTTGTCTTACAAGTCTTATTGAATTCTTCGAGGAGGTGACCAAGCATGTGGATGAGGGTAGAGCAGTGGATGTAGTGTACATGGATTTTAGTAAGGCATTTGATAAGGTCCCCCATGGTAGGCTTATGCGGAAAGTCAGGACGCATGGGATAGAGGGAAATTTGGCAAATTGGATAGAAAAATGGCTAACCGGTCGAAGTCAGAGTGGTGGTAGATGGTAAATATTCAGCATGGAGTCCAGTTACAAGTGGAGTTCCGCAGGGATCAGTTCTGGGTCGTCTGCTGTTTGTAATTTTTATTAATGACTTAGATGAGGGAGTCGAAGGGTGGGTCAGTAAATTTGCAGATGATACAAAGATAGGTGGAGTTGTGGACAGTGAGGAGGGCTGTTGTCGGCTGCAGAGGGACTTAGATATGATGCAGAGCTGGGCTGAGGAGTGGCAGATGGAGTTCAACCCTGCCAAGTGTGAGGTTGTCCATTTTGGAAGAACAAATAAGAATGCAGAATACAGGGTTAATGGTAGGGTTCTTGGTCAGGTGGAGGAACAGAGGGATCTTGGGGTCTATGTACATAGATCTTTGAAGGTTGCCACTCAGGTGGATAGAGTTTGTAAGAAGGCCTATGGAGTATTATCGTTCATTAGCAGAGGGATTGAATTCAAGAGTCGTGAGGTGATGTTGCAGCTGTACAGTACTTTGGTTAGGCCACATTTGGAGTACTGTGTGCAGTTCTGGTCGCCTCACTTTAGGAAAGATGTGGAAGCTTTGGAGAGGGTGCAGAGAAGATTTACCAGGATGTTGCCTGGAATGGAGAGTAGGTCGTACGAGGATAGGTTGAGAGTTCTCGGCCTTTTCTCGTTGGAACGGCGAAGGATGAGGGGTGACTTGATAGAGGTTTATAAGATGATCAGAGGAATAGATAGAGTAGACAGTCAGAAACTTTTTCCCCGGGTTCAACAGAGTGTTGCAAGGGGACATAAATTTAAGGTGAAGGGTGGAAGGTATAGGGGAGATGTCAGGGGTGGGTTCTTTCCCAGAGAGTGGTGGGGGCATGGAATGCGCTGCCCGTGGGAGTGGTAGAGTCAGATTCATTGGCGACCTTTAAGCGGCATTTGGAAAGGTACATGGATGGGTGCTTAATCGAGGATAGAAGTTCGGCACAACATCGTGGGCCGAAGGGCCTGTTCTGTGCTGTATTGTTCTATGTTCTATGATATAAGCTGGAGAATGGTAACGCAATAGAGAGGAGTATTTGGACTGGAGGATGTTGCACGGACAGGGATGAAGTTGTAGACTGGATACAGTTGGAAGGAGAGATGAATATATGCACTGGAAGGTATGTCAGAGAAGGTGAGTGGTGTGCATGCTGCAAGATACGATAGGGATAGGGAAGCTTGTAGAGACTGGAGGAGAGAGTGATAGAGAGTATTGAGAGACCAGATTCACTTCTGAGCATAGGATCTGGTACAGTGAGCAGAGCCTTTTGCAGGTGTAAATGAGGATACAATGGCCACAAAGCAGTCACACCTATACATAAGTATATAGGAACTGAAGGAATTGAAGACATTACATATGCTAGGAGTGTTGTATGCAGTGCAGGAGATTAACCTGATAGGGAAGCTTTTAGAGACTCAACAATGTTAGGAAATAATGGGAGTTGCAATGGTGAGAGCAGGTTTCAACAATTTGGAGGATATAGACCTGAAGGAGCTTTGACAGATAGCGATGGTACAGTAAAAGGAATTGTAGTGGCTTCCCTTTCATAAGCAATCCATAAGCACTTAAAACAGCCTGTTTGACATGTGCATTATCTCTCGACCATTCATCGGACAGCGCTGCAAATACTTCACTGGCTCTGCCTACCAGCTTAGACAGAACTAGCATTACCCAGAAGATCTCGGGCCACTCTGCCTGTCTATGCAATTATTCAAATGAAATACAGAGTTCCTTGACAGTAGAGTCACAGGTAGTTAGGGTAGCAAAGAAGGCGCTTGGTATACATTCTTTTATTGGTCAGAGTATTGAGTACAGGAGTTGGGAGGTCATGTTGCGGCTGTACAAGACAGTGGTTAGGCCACTTTTGGAAGGCTGTATGCAACTATGTTCTACTTCCAATCGGAAGGATTTTGTGAAACTTGAAAGGGTCCAGAAAAGATTTACAACAACGTTGCCAGGGATGAGCTATAGGGAGAGTTTGAACAGGTGATGGTTGTTTTTCCTGGAGAATCAGAGGCTGAGGGTGACCTCATAGAGGTTTATAAAATCAAGAGGGACATGGATAGGGTAAAGAGACAAAGTCTTTCTCCTGGTGTGTGCGAGTCCAGAATTATAGGGCGAGGTTTAGGGTGAGAGTAGAAAGATATAAAAGATAAAAAGGGGCAACGTTTTCACGCAGAGGATAATACATATATGGAATGAGCTGCCAGAGGAAGTGGTGGAGGCTCGTACAACTGCAACAGTTAAAAGGCATCTGGATGGGTATATGAATAGGAAGGGTTTAGTGGGAGATAGGCCGGGTGCTAGCAGGTGGGACTACATTGGGTTGGGATATCTGATTTGCAGGATGGGACAGGGGATGGCTTCTGGAACCTGGAGGATGTTATGATTTGAACCACAGGTAATGTTTGATTGGATCTTTCAGCCAATCTTATAGATGGTACAATTGCAACATTTAAGAAGCATTTGGATGGATATATGATTAGAAAGGATTTGGAGGGAGATAGGCCAGGTACTGGCAGGTGGGACTAGATTGGGTTGGAATACCCTGTCGGCATGGCTGGTTTGGAATGAAGGGTCTGTTTCCATGCTGTACATCTCTATGACTGTAAGATCGACTGAATGGTCCAATCAAAAATTACCTGTGGTTCAAATCATAATATCCTCCAGGTTCCACAAGCCATCCCCTGTCCCATCCTGCAGGTTGAATGAATCCAGGAACCTCTAACTTTCTGCAAGTCCCACGTCCCTTCCGACATTTGTACCATCGTCCAGGTTCTGCAGCCCTTCATACCTCGGAACATGGCCCAGACTCTCCAACTCCTCCTTCCTCTGCAATGTTCCCCAGAAGAGCACTGGAGGATGGTTGGGGTTACAGAGGTATGGAGGGACATCAGGACGGGAGGATTTTGCAGACATTAGGAATATATGGACTTGAGGAGGTTTCACAGTTTGAGTGTTGTAGGGACTGGAGGAACTTACAAAGATAGGGATAGTTTTAGATTGGAGGATTCTTCAGAAAACCTTTACGTAGTTAAAGACAGGATTCTTAGCAGCGTGCAGGAACAAAGGGATCCTGTGTCTCTCAGGTTACCACCCAAGTTGACAGGCTGTTAAGAAGGCGAATGATGTGTTGGCTTTCATTAGCAGGGGGATTGAATTTAACAGATGTGAGACTTTGCTGCAGCTCTACAGAACCCCAGTTAGAGCACACTTCAAATATTGTGAACAGTTCTGTTCACTTCATTATAGGGAGGATGTGGAAGCTTTAAAGACAGTGCAGAGGAGATTTAGCAGGATGCTGCCTGGACTGGAGGGCATGCCCAAAGAAGGTAGGTTGTGGAAGCTAGGGCTTTTCTGATCAGAGTGAAGGAGGAAGAATGGTGACTTGATAGAGGTTTACAAGGGAATGAGAGGCATAAATAGAGTGGATAACGAGAGACTACTTCCCACGGCAAAATGGCTATCACAGGGGGACATAAGTTTAAGGGAATTGGCGGAAGGCTTAGCTTAGATATCAGAGGGATATGGGCCAGGTATTGGCAGGTAGGACTAGATTGGGTTGGGATGTCCTGTCGGCATGGAAGGGACTGGTACGTTATTTACTTGGAGTGTGGTGGATGCGTGGAATGGACTGTCAGCCATGGTAGTAGATTCAGACACATTCCAGACATCTAAAAAACTCTTGAATAGGCACATCAATGATAGTAATCTGAAAGGTATGTAGGTTTGTTTCATCTTTAGTGTAGGATAAAAGGTCAGCATAATATTGAGGGCGGAAGGGCTTGACGGGAATGTGCTATTCCATGTTCTAAATAGCAAGGGTTATGATGGCAGCAAGAGGTTTCCGGAAGCGGGAGAGGATGCGATCCGAATAAAGTAACACAAATAGGAGGCGTTGCTCAGGTTGTATGAGGTAACAGAGACAGGAATGGTCTGATCTGGAACAGATAAACCAGACTGGGAGAATTGTGGGAACTGGAGGTGGTTTCACAGGGAGGGAGGAGCACAGAGCCACAGGAGGTTACGGAAATGGGGAGAGCTGTGGGGCCGACAGGAGGACATGGAGATGGGGAGGTTTGGAGGAATGGGGCAGTTTACAGGGATAAGGATGTTGGTAGGATGGGGTGTTTACACAGACAGGAATGTTTCAGGTGAATGGAGCTGAATACAGAGATAAAGTGGGTTGGACAGATTGGAAAAACAAATAGACGTATGGAGGGTAGTCGTGACTGAAGATGTTTCTCGACACAGGAAGGCTTAGGTTCTGCAGGTTATTTAGATAAAGAGGGTGTGGAATCAGACAGATTCTCCAAGTGGTAAAGACAGCAATTTTGGTTGGAGACAGTTTCACAGAGTAGGGAGCATTAGTAACCTCCTCCAGTTTGATCAGAGTGGGAAGGGTTGTAGGGGAGGGTGATGTTTACACATGGAAGAGCTGGAGAAGATTATGGAAATGAGTAGATGGATGGAGACACTGGAGGAGCTTACATTGACAGGGTGGGTGCTGGCAATGAAAAGATATCACATAGATTGTGGGTCTTGTAGGAACTGTATTGAAAGAGTCACAGGCATTGGATTGACTTATGCAGTTTCGGAGTGTTACAGGGTCTGAGAGGATTGTAGGGTCTCCACAGATTGATCGTGTCTTTAAGAATATGTGGATACGGAAATCTTAAACCCAATTAATGCAGTCTTCATTTCAAGACCATAGCCTTATTATCCCTCATCAGCCAAGGATCCCTAACCCTGCCAGCTTTTTCCTTTATCCCAATGGGGCATACTGGTCCTGGATTCTTAAGAGCACACTTTGGAAAGCCTCCCATTTGCCAGTTGTTCCTTTTCCTTCAAACAGACTCACCCAATCGATTATAATCTTAATGTGGAGGTGTCGGTGTCGGACTGGGGGTGTACTAAGTTAAAAATCACCCAACACTCGGTTCCAGTCCAACCGGAATATTTGAAAGCACTAGCTTTACGAGCACTGCTTCTTCATCAGGTGGTTGTGGAGCACAATCCTAAGGTACAGAATTTATAGCAAAAGGATGGAGTGTCATGGAATATAATATCAAGCAAATTTAGTTTAAGCCTTTCATCTGTTACAGTGATCACCAGCGCTTCCAAAGCGAGTTGGATTATAACTGGGCATTGTGCAATTTTAAATTCACGGCATTGACGCTGGCCAGATCCTGCAGAATGACCCCAAACCTGGCCCTGTTCCAGTTTTCCTCTTCAATCTGTGGACCTTCAGATCTTTTTCCATAACGATGTTAAATCGGAGACAGTTGTGGGCACTGGACCCAAAGTGCTCTCTGAATGACACTTCAGTCACTTGCCCGACCTGGTTTTCTGAGGAGAGGTCCAGTGTTGCACCTGCCTGAGTAGAGTAGGGCCCTCTGCATATTGATTTAGGAACCTTCCTTGGACACATTTGAAAAATTGCCCTCCGTCCAGGTCTTCTTACACTCCAGGTGGCCCAGTCAATAGAGGGAATATGAAATCTCCAGTCTGCACTCCTCTATTATTCCTATATTTATCTGCAATCTCTCTACACAGCTGCTCCTCTGGTATCTGTTGGGTCTACAACAGTCTACAATACAGTCCCAACAAAGTGACCACCCCCACCTTCTTCTTTCTAACTTCTAACCATGTGAACTTTTAAATGAATATATGTTTTAAAAATTGGAATTAACAATCATAAATAAGTATTGATAAAAATCCAAACACTTGACCTTCAGAGTAATTTTTGATTGGACCATTCAGTCGATCTTCGTCATAGAGATGTACAGAATGGAAACAGACCCTTCATTCCAAACCAGCCATGCCGACAGGGTATTCCAACCCAATCTAGTCCCACCTGCCAGTACCTGGCCTATCTCCCTCCAAATCCTTTCTAATCATATATCCATCCAAATGCTTCTTAAATGTTGCAATTGTACCATCTATAAGATTGGCTGAAAGATCCAATCAAACATTACCTGTGGTTCAAATCATAACATCCTCCAGGTTCCAGAAGCCATCCCCTGTCCCATCCTGCAGATCAGATATCCCAACCCAATGTAGTCCCACCTGCTAGCACCCGGCCTATCTCCCACTAAACCCTTCCTATTCATATACCCATCCAGATGCCTTTTAACTGTTGCAGTTGTACTAGCCTCCACCACTTCCTCTGGCAGCTCATTCCATATATGTATTATCCTCTGCGTGAAAACGTTGCCCCTTTTTATCTTTTATATCTTTCTACTCTCACCGTAAACCTCACCCTATAATTCTGGACTCGCACACCCCAGGAGAAAGACTTTGTCTCTTTACCCTATCCATGTCCCTCTTGATTTTATAAACCTCTATGAGGTCACCCTCAGCCTCTGACTCTCCAGGAAAAACAACCATCACCTGTTCAAACTCTCCCTATAGCTCATCCCTGGCAACGTTGTTGTAAATCTTTTCTGGACCCTTTCAAGTTTCACAAAATCCTTCCGATTGGAAGTAGAACAGAGTTGCATGCAGCCTTCCAAAAGTGGCCTAACCACTGTCTTGTACAGCCGCAACATGACCTCCCAACTCCTGTACTCAATACTCTGACCAATAAAAGAATGTATACCAAGCGCCTTCTTCGGTACCCTAACTACCTGCGACTCTACTGTCAAGGAACTCTGTACTTCATTTGAAAAATTTCATAGACAGGTAGAGTGGCCCGAGATCTTCTGGGTAATGCTAGTTCAGTCTAAGCTGGTAGGCAGAGCCAGTGAAGTATTTGCAGCGCTGTCTGATGAATGGTCGAGAGATAATGCACATGTCAAACAGGCTGTTTTAAGTGCTTATGGATTGCTTATGAAAGGGAAGCCACTACTATTCCCTTCACTGTACCATCGCTATCTGTCAAAGCTCCTTCAGGTCTATATCCTCCAAATTGTTGAAACCTGCTCTCACCATTGCAACTCCCATTATTTCCTAACATTGTTGAGTCTCTAAAAGCTTCCCTATCAGGTTAATCTCCTCCACTGCATACAACACTCCTAGCATATGTAATGTCATCAATTCCTTCAGTTCCTATATACTTATGTATAGGTGTGACTGCTTTGTGGCCATTGTATCCTCATTTACACCTGCAAAAGGCTCTGCTCACTGTACCAGATCCTATGCTCATAAGTGAATCTGGTCTCTCACAAGACTCTCTATCACTCTCTCCTCCAGTCTCTACAAGCTTCCCTATCCCTATCGTATCTTGCAGCATGCACACACTCACCTTCTCTGACATACCTTCCAGTGCATATATTCATCTCTCCTTCTAACTGTATCCAGTCTACAACTTCATCCCTGTCCGTGCAACATCCTCCAGTCCATATACTCCTCTCTATTGCGTTACAATTCTCCAGCTTATATCATCTTCCATGTGCTTGCAGCATTCTCCAGTCCATACTACCCACCCTTTCCCTATAATATTCTCCAGTCCATACCATCCTCCCTCTCACTGTGATATTCTCACGATCCCACAACTGTTGTTAAATGTACGACATCCTGGAATCATGTGAATGTTTCTACGCCCTGATCAACATAGTCCATGTAACGATCCACCAAACTACACACATCCCTATCTCTGGAATCTAATCAAAGACGCTTTATCTCTCTATTCTCCTCCAACAAATAAAATGTTTTCTCCAACGAACATTCTGTAGCAACTGTAACTATGTTTAACACTGCAACATTGTTGCGCCCCCAAACATCTCTCCCACTCTGTGACCTCTCTCCATCCCTCAAAGGCCCTCACTCGGTGACACGCCATGCATTTGCAACAAGGCAGATGGAATGACAGCATTAACTGAAGGGAACAGATATGATCGAACTGTTATTGTGGAGGTGTGGCTGCAGCATGACCATCGCTGGGATGTGATTATTGAGGGGTTGTAGGTATTTAGGCAGGATCAGCAAAAAACCAAACAAGGTCCCGTTTTGTTGTGAAGGAAGGACGCAGTCAGTGCATTAGTGAGACAACCAATTTAATCTGGGAATCAAACTATAGAGTAATTTTGAATGGACAGCTTCCAAATAGCAAGAGATCTGGAAAATCAAATCACAATCCATGCTCGTTGGTAAGTTGGATACAATATATTCTTGGTGATAGGAGACAGAGGCATGTGCAGTGGTCAATTTCTGATTGGACGTCTGTGGCCAATGCTGTTTCACAAGGATCAGTGCTGCGATGTCTGTGTGTAATTTATAACTGTGATTCAGATGAAAAGGTCAGCAGTTTGAGTGGTAATTTTGCAGACGACATTTGAAAAGGCATGTAATGATTAGGAATCGTTAGGGGAATTGTGGATAGTGAGGAAGAGTGTTAAAGGTTGCAGCAGTATGTAAATCAGCTGGAACGTTGGGCAGAGATGTGGCAAATTGAATTTCATCGGGACAGGTATGAAGTGATGCATTTATGAAGTCAAATGGAAGAGAGAAGTACACTAATTGACTAGTTGGAAACATTGATAAACAGAGAGAAATTGGAAGCAAATCCCCACAATTAACAACATAACAGGATGTGGTGGTCGAGGGGGAGTATGGTATGCTTTCCTTTATTAGGCACAGTATTGAGTACAGACGTTTGCATGTCATGTTGTGACTGAATGAAGCTTCATTCAGCCATATTTGGAAGGTTCCGTGTCGTTCTCATTGACACACTACAGGAAGGATGTGGAGGTTTTGGAGAAGTCGCAACAGAGGGTTGGCAGAATATTGCCTGGATGTGAATGTGTTTACTGTGAGGAGGTTGGACGCAGTTGGATTGTTTTGCGTGAGTATCGGAGACTGAGGGGTGACTGGGTACAGCATTAGGAAAGGTGTGAATAGTGTGGATCGTTGGAATCCTTCTTCCCATGTCGAAATATCAACTACTTGGGCGCCTCGGTTTAAGGTCAGAGTGAGAAGTTTTAAGTGAGATGAATGAGGCCAGTTGTCTTTACCGAGAGGGTCGAAGCTGCTCAGGAGGTGGGAGAGGTGGCAACGAGAGCAAACATTTGAAGGGCATTTAGACAGAAACATGAACAGGCAGAG
Source organism: Chiloscyllium punctatum (assembly GCF_047496795.1). Taxonomy (NCBI): domain Eukaryota; kingdom Metazoa; phylum Chordata; class Chondrichthyes; order Orectolobiformes; family Hemiscylliidae; genus Chiloscyllium; species Chiloscyllium punctatum. The sequence goes on along the minus strand of NC_092752.1, from coordinate 90,725,928 downwards.
AATAGAGGGATATCGCCCATGTGCAGGCAAATGGGATTAGTTTAGTATAGCATCATGGTCAGCACGACCATGGTGGGCCGATGGGCCTATTACTCTGCTGTACTGTTCGACTCTCTAACTTAACGACATCTAACCTGTCAAAGCCCCTCCAAATCCTAGATGTTTCATTCAATTTCTCTCCCATTCTTCAAAATCCCAACAGGTTTAAGGTCAATCTACTCCACGTCTTCTCATTGGAAAATCCTGCCATCTCCAGGATCAGCCGAGTGAACCTTCCCTGGTCTGCCTCCAATACAAGAATGTATTTCCTTAGGGGATGCATACTGTTCATTATAATCTAGGTGTGGTCTGATTTGTACCTTGCAGCGTTTTAGCAAGACCTCCCTATTTTTAGACTCCATTCCCTTTGTAATAAATGGCAACATTTGATTTGCCTTCTCTATGACCTGCTGATCCTGTAAGCTACCTGTTTCAGATTGATTCACAAGGTTTCCAAAAACCCTTTGTGCAGTCAGTCTGAAACGAAACGGTGTTAGCCTGACAGTAAGTCGGGAACGTGCTGGAATGTACTAGAAAGAATATGACAATAAATGATAACTAGATACTTAGAAACAATGGGAGATGTATGATTTTATAAAAGGTGAATATTTTTAAATCTGTAAAATTTAAATCTGGATTCTATATTTTGGTGTGACCATAAATGCAGAATATATAAGGGTGAGGGAGGCGACTTGCGGTCGAGCGATATTTGAAATTTCAGAAGCATTTTGACAAGTTTCAACAGGGGCTAAAACTTAGCTTGTGAGAGAATAGGACCCCTGAAAGGTCAATGAGGCTGTCTGTGTGGAATCACTGCTAATGGGGGAGATGCTGAACAAATATTTTGTGTTCGGATTTACTACGGAGAAAGACATGGAAGCTCGGGAACTCAGGAAAATTCTATAGGGATGTCTTGAAAAGAGTTCACATTGGAGAACAGGAGGTGCTGAATGTCTTAAAATGCAAAAAGTTAGATAAAACCTTGGGACATGATCAGATATATCCCAGCGCCTTGTGAGAAGCGAGGGAGAAAATTGCAGGGCCCCTCCCAGAGATATTTGCATCATCAACAGCCACGAGAGACCAGTGAGACTGATGCAGGGGTGGTAATTTGTTGGAGGAGATTCTGGAGAAACGATCGTCATGCCTTTGGAAAGGTAAGGACAGATTAACGATCATCAGCATGGCTTTGTGCATGGGTAATCATGCTTCAAATGTGAGTGTGGAGATAGACAAGTGAGAGATCAAAGCAGAGCAGCAAACGATGTCCACATGAACTTTATCAAGGCCTTTGACAAGGTTCTGCATGGCAGACCGGATCGTAAGTTTAGATCACACATAACCAGGGAGCACTCACTAACTAGATACAAAACAGATTGATGGTAGGAGACATATCATGTTCATAGAGGGTTTCTGCTCAAACTGCAGGCCTGTGACCAACGGTGTGCTGTAGGGTTCGGTGCTGGGTCACTGTTGTGCATCATTTATTTAAACAGTTTGGATGATAATACAGGAGCCATGGTTATCAACTTTGTGAGTGAGACTGAAATTGGTGATAATGTGGACAGTGAAGAGGGTTATCGAAGAGGACAATGGGATCAACAGTACTGCTGGACCAGTGAGGTTAGGAATAACAGGTGGAGAAATGCATAGTGTTGTATTGTGGTAAAGCAGACCAGGCTGGACTTGTACAATTAATGTTCGGGCCTTGGGTACTGTTGTCAATCAGTGACCCAGGGATGCAGGTACACAGTTTTTTGAAAGTAGCGTCACGGGTAGACAGGCTGGTGAAGCAGGCGTTTGGGAGGGTTACCCTTCGTTGGGCAGAGCATTGAGAGTAGGATTTGGGATGTCATGGTGTATCTGTACAGGATTGTTGATTATCTGGTAAAAATCAACTTGTTCACGTATGTCCTTTAGGGAGTGATATCTGACATTCTTACCTGGTCTGACTCGCATGTGACTCCAGTCCCACAGCAATATGGCTGACTCTGAGCTGCCTCTGGGAATTTCGCAGGAGGGCAATGTATGCTGGTCCAACCGGTGACATCCTTAGGCCGTGAATGAATCAATAAAAAATACATATGTCCATCCCTCCCTTTGCAAACAGCTCTTGCTGCAGCAATCCGTACTGACTTTGTAACGTTGTTCTGGCCTTTGCCTCTCACTGTAACACTCTCACCACCTCCAGCACCTTCAATTCTCCCTGTTCCGCTACTCTGATTAAACACTGACAATATTTCCTCTTCCTACTGCACTCCTCCACATTTCTAAATGTTGGTTACTTCCGAATTGATCGGTTCTTTTTCAGCTCTTGATCAAATCGGCCAAGACCCGTCCGAAGTGGGGAAGGAGCATTGGGAAGGTGTCGAGCACCTTGAGACGTTCTGTGGGGAAAACGGGAATCCAGGAGAAAACAGCACAAGGAGCGCGCTGTCATATCAACGCCCCACCCACCCCCTTTCCATGGCCACCTTCTGCCTCAAGTGTAACAGAGTCTGTGGAAGGCCACATCGGTCTGTACAGACAACTCCAGACTCCCCCACCCCCACTGAGAGTGGGAGAGAGTCAGCCTCATCTGTGAGCCACGGCCAAAGTGATGATGAGATAGGAAGGTTGAATCCCCTCACAATTATCCCAGTGCCTTTGTTACAGATTCAAACAATTCCCTTTTAATACAGTGTCTAATAATGTGCTATCACTCAGTATCTCTCTGTGTGGTATCCCTCGCTGTGTCGGTCTTTTTACTGCCTCTGTCAGCATTTCTGCCTCTTACAGATGGTCTGAGATCCTGAGTCAACAGAATTGTCCATTCCAGAGAGATGCAGCAGCACAGGCAAGGGATGCAGACTGGGATTATCGAGATCTCTGCTGGACCCAGCGCCACTCTGCATGAATTATCCTCATTGCATCAGTCTAATTTCCCATTCTGTCTATTTCTGTCTCATGCAGGTAATCAGGATGTTCCTAACTCCTGTCTCATCCATCACGTCATTGAAACTGGTTGGATAGCCAGCGAGAGATGGAGAGGGAGATCTGGAGCCTTCAGTGTTTCCTGCAGTCAGTAAGATCGCTCAAAGTGAACAGCACTGAGTGGAGGTAGTAGACTTCTATATTCAGACCTGGAAGACTGGACATAGATACAGAGCTGGATAAGGAACAGCAACACTCTAGGCTTCATTTCCACCATCTTGTGAGGGTCCTGCTTTCGCCTCTTCTGTACTAGTCTTCAATGTGACAGCACAGAGAATCGCTTGCATCAATCCTGGCCCATGCTGTTTTAGTGATCTCTGTAATATTCTCCAGTCCCGATAATCCTTCCTCTGTTTGGAATCTCCTCTAGTCCACATCATTCTCTGTGTCTCTGCCTCTGTCTCTGTTAGGTTCTCCAGTCCCTAACACCCTAATCCCTAACCTTCTCCAGTAGATACAAAATTCCTTCATCCCTATAAACCCTGACAGCCCTGTCTATCCCTGTGAGCTCCTCCCACCAATACCACCCTCCATGTCAATGTATTTGTCTTTAACCTCTCCATCCGTCCCTATCTATGTAATCTTCTCCAGCTCCTACAACACTTCCTCAGCTGTGAAAATTTTGTAATCTCCTTATCCTTCTCCAATTCTTTGATCTTTATCTTGTTAAATTTCACCCTCATTCCCGACACCATACCCCTCCCGACCATAGGAACCTCTTTCAGTTTGTGCAACCCTCTCCACCTATGTAACTGTCTCCAACCCAGTAACCTGACATTCTCCATTGCCTTCCTATCTCTGTAGCCTCCAGAGCCTAGAAGCCTTCTGATATCTGTAAATGTCTTCGGTCACGACGACCTTCCATATCTCTGTTAGTATACACAATACTCTCCTCGATGAAACAGCCCCCTGTCTGTGCCTCTCAGTCTGCCTGCCTCTTCCTATCTCCATCCCTATCCCTATCTCCAGAATCTAATCCAGCTCCCTCGATCTCTGTAAATTCTTCCAATGCCCAAACACCTTTGTCCCACAGACATTCTTGCCCAGATGTAACTCTGTTTAACTCTAAATCCTCGAGACCCTGTAAGCCTCCCTATCTCTGTAACCTCTTCCCATCCGTTCAAACACTCATTACTGAGGAATGACTCCCTGTATTCGCCATAAGGAAGATGGAATGACAGTGATCAGATATGATGGAACTGTCATTCCGGAGATGTAGCTGCAGAATGACCATCGCTGGGAAGTGAATACTGAAGGGTTGTTTGGATAGAGTCATAGGGTCAGGCAGATGTACAGCATGGAAACCGACCCTTCAGTCCAACCCATCCACGCTGTGCAGATATCCCAACCCAATCCAGTCCCAATATGCAGACGAGGCAAAAAGCCAACACGTAATGAACGAAGGATGAGGTTAATGCATTCATGAGACAGTCATGTAGATCTGAATATGAAAATTAGGGCTGAGAATAAGCAAGTAGCAGCAACCGTTATCAGGAATTCTTTTGTAGGCACCAAACAGTGATTGGAATGTCAATATGGTTACAGTCGGGACACTGAATGTACTTATGGCAAGGGCAGTACAGTAACTTTGTGAGACAGTGGTTTCCATGCCGACTGATACAGCAACGAGCCTGTTGGATTATATTTGTTGCTGTGAATATAAATGGCAGAATTGTAAGGGTGTAGGAGGGGTGTACTGGTATAGGGGATATGGTATATTTGAATTATCAGAAGCCTTTATGCAAGTTTCAATAAGGGCTAAAGAGTAACTTGGTAGAGAATAGGGCCCCTTAAGATCAATAAGGTCGCCTATGTGTGGAACCAGAGGAGATGGGTGAGATATTCGACAAAATAGTCTTGTCAGTATTTACTGTGGAGAAAGGCATGGAAACTCGGGAACGTGGGGAAAGAAATAGTGATGGCTTGGAAAGAATCCTCACCAGAGAAGAGAAAGTGTTGGAATCTTACAACAAATAAAGCTAGATCAATCCTCAGTAGGTCATTAGGTAAATCCTAGAATATTGTGGGAAGCTAGGGAAGAGATTGCAGTATCCCTTACAGAGATATGTATAATATCAACAGGCACAGTGAGATGTTGGAAGACTGGAGGTTGGCTAATGCTGTTCCATCACTGAAGGACTGCAGGGAAAAGCCAGGAAATTACAGCCCCGTGAGCCCAGTGATGGGAAGTTGTTGGAGGAGATTCTGAGAGAAAGGAGCTCCTTACATTTACAAAGGCAAGGGCTGATTTGAGATGGTCAGCATGGCTTGGTGAGTGGAAAACCACGTTTTACAAACCGGATTGACTCTTCGAAGAGGTGGCCAATGATAGATGAAGGCAGAGCCGTCAATGTTGTCCACATGGACTTTAGCATCTAGTCAAGAGGAAGAAGGAAGCTTACTTAAGGTCGAGGAAGCAAGGATCAAACAGGGCTCCAGAGAGTTACATTGGATGGCACGGTGTCTCAGTGGTTAGCACTGCGACCTCATAGCACCACGGACTCCATTTCGATTACAGCCTCAGGCGACTGTCTGTGGGGTGTTTGCGCATTCTCCCTGTGGGTTTCTTCCAGGTGCTCCGGTTTCCCCCCCCCACAGCCCAAAGATGTGCCAGTTTGGTGGCTTAGCCATGCTAAATTACCCATTGTGTTTAGGGATGGGTAGGTTTGGGGCATTAGTCAGGGCATGGAGATTAATAGGGTGGGGGAATGGGGCTGGGTTGGATACTGTTTGGAGGGTTGATATGGAGGTGTTGGGCCAAATGGCCCGTTTCCACACTGTAGGGATTCTCTGAAGGTACCAGGAAGGAACCGAGAGACGGACTTAAGGCAACTAGAAGGGGGCATGAAAAAGCATTGTTGGGAAGGATTAAGGAAAACCGTGAGGCATTCTCCATTTATGCGAGGAACAAGAGCAAGGCCAGAGTGAGGATAAGGCCAATCTGTGATAGTAGAAGGAACTTGTGCCTGGAGTCACAGGAGCTAGGGGAGGTCCTTAATGAATACTGTGCCTCAGTATTCACTGCTGAGAAGGGTCTTGTCGATTGTGAGGACAGCGTGAAACAGGCTGATGTGCATGAACAGGTGGATGTTAAGAAGGAGGATGTGCTGAGAATTTTGCAAAAGATAAGGATGCATAAGTCACTGAACCAGACTGGATGCGTCCAAAGTTATGACAGGAACCAATGGAGTGGATTGCTGAGCACCTGGTGATGACCTTTGCAGCCTCACTGTCCACTGGAGTCGGACCAGATGATTGGAGGCAGAAGAATATTATTCCCTTGTTCAGGAAAGGAAATAGGGATAATCCTGGCAATTGCACACCTGTCAGTCTTATGTCTGTGGTGTGCAGATAATTGGAGAGGACTCTGGGAGACAGGATTTATTATTCCTTGGAAAACCATAGTTTTATTAGAGATAGTCAGCATGGTTTTGTCAGGGGCATGTCATGCCTTACAAGTCTTATTGAATCTTTAGAGAATGTGACAAAACATCTTTATGGCTCATTCGGAAAGTACGGAGGCAGGGGGTACAGGGAAATCTGTCTGTCTGGATACAGGATTACTGTCAAACAGAAGACTGAGGGTGATGATAGATGGAAAGCATTCATCCTGGAGCTCAGTGACGAGTGGTTGTCTGCAGGGAGAGGTTACAGGACCTCTGCTCTTTGTGAGTTTATGAATGACTTGGATGTGTGATTGAAAGAGGGGTTAGTAAGTTTCCCAATGACACGAAGGTTGGTGGAGTGGTTGATAATGTGGAGGGCTGTTGTAGGTTGCAACGTAATATTGACAGGATGCAGCGTTGGGCTGAGAAGTGGCAGATGGAGTTCAATCTTGGAAAAGTGTGAAGTCATTCATTTTGAAGATTGAATTTGAATGCAGAATGCAGAGTTAAAGGTATGATCTTTGGCAGTGTGGAGGAACAGAGGGATCTTGGGTACCAAGTCCATAGATCCCTCAAAGTACCCACCAAAGCTGATTGGCTTGTTAAGAAGCAATATATTGTGTGGGATTTCATTTGTTTGGGGATTGAGTTTTAAAGCCGTGAGGTTATGCTGCAGCTCCATAGAGAACTAGTTCGACCCCACTTGGAATATTGTGTTCAGTTTTGGTCCCTTCATTGCGCGAAGGATGCGGAAGCTTTAGAGAGGGTAAAGAGGAGATTTACCAGGATGCTGCCTGTACTGGAGAGAATGTCTTATGAAGAAAGTTTGAGGGAGCTAAGGCTTTTCTCATTGGAGTGAAGAAGGACGAGGGGTGACTTGACAGAGGTGAACAAGGTGATGAGAGTCAGAGATAGAGTGAATAGAGAGAGATATGTTTTACCCTCATATAAATAGTTATTACAAGGGGGTATAATTTTCGGGTGATTAGTGGATGGTGAAGGGGAGATTTCAGAGGTAGGTTCGATACATACAGAGTGGTGGCTGAGTGGAATGCACTGCCAGCGGTAGCAGTAAAATTAGATGTGTTAGGGACATTTAATATACTTCTGGATCGGCACATGGATGACAATAAAATGAAGGGTATGGAAGTTAGAGTCCTAGAGATGTACAACATGGAAACAGACACTTCAGTCCAACCTGTCCATGCTGAGCAGACATCCCAACCCAATCTAGTCCCACCTGCCAGCACCCGGTCCATATCCCTCCAAATCCCTACTATTCAAATACCCATCCAAATACATCTTAAATGTTGTAATTGTACCAGTCTCCACCACTTCCTCTGGCAGCTCATTGCATACACATACTACCCTCTGCATGAAAAAGTTGTCCCTTAGGTCTCTTTTATATCTATCCCCTTTCATCCATAACCTATGCCCTCTAGTTCTGGACACCACAACCCCAGGGAAAAGACTTTGTCTATTTACCCTATCCATGCGTCTCATAATTTTGTTCACCTCTGTAATGTCACCCCTCAGCCTCCGACGCACCAAAGAAAACAGTACCAGCCTGTTCAGCCTCTCCCTATAGCTCAAATCCTCCAGCCCTGGCAATATCCTTGTACATCTTTTCTGAACTCTTTCAAGTTTCCCAACATCTTTCCGATAATGAAACCAAAATTGCTCGCAATATTCCAACATTGACCTAACCAATGTCCTGTACAGCCGCAAAATGACCTCCCAACTCCTTTACTCAATACTCTGACCAATAAAGGAAAGCATAACAAACGCCTTCTTCACTATCCTATCTATCTGCGACTCCACTTTCAAGGAGCTATGAACCTGCACCTGAAGGTCTCTTGGTTCAGCAACACACCCTAGGACCTTACCATTAAGTATGTAAGTCCTGCTAAGATTTGCTTTCCCAAAATGCAGCACCTCGCATTTATCTGAATTAAACTCTATCTGCCACTTTTACTTTAGATCTTATGGTCGGATAAAAGATTGGCATGTCATCATGGCCAAAGGATCTTGTTCTGTACTGTTCTGTGTTCTACGTGTCGTATGGTAAGCTGGGTAATAAGCTCAGATCAGTGTAAAAGGTTATGGCGTTCAGGAGGAGTTTGTCAACTGGACAGAAAATTGGGCTTGATGGAGACAGAGGGTGGTGGGAGACATGTTGTTTTTCTGACTGGAGACATGTGACCAGTGGTGGAGTGGGTCCCCTGCTGTTTGTCATTTGGATGGAATATTGTTAAGTAAGTTAAGTAAGTTTTTTGAGTGACACTGAAATTGCTGCTAAACTGGACAGTGATGAAGGTTATCTGTGATACAACAGGATGAAGAGTACTGCTGCGATAGTGGGCTGAAGAATAGCAGATGGAGTTGAATTAAATAAATGTGAAGTGTTCCATTTTGGTGAAACAAACCAGGGTGGGACCTGTACAGTTAATATTCGGGCCCTGGGTAGTGTTGTCAGTCAGTGAGGTAGGGATGCAGGTACACAGTTCTTTGAACGTTGTGTCACAGGTAGACAGGCTGGTGAAGTAGACGTTTGGGATGGTTACCTCCACTGGGGAGAGCATTGAGAGTAGGAGTTGGGATGTCATGTTGTATCTTTACAAGACATTGGTCAGGTCACCATAAAAGCATTGTTGATCAGTGGGAAGAACTCATCTGGTTCCCTGACCTCCTTTTGTGTAGACCATCTGACATTTTAACCTGACCTGGCTAACATGTGACTCCAGACCCACTGCAATACGGCTGACTCTGAGCTGCCCTCTGGGTAATTAACAGTGACACCCATATTCCATGAATGAATAAATGAAAATACATGTGTTCCTCCCTACCTCTGCAAACCCCTCCAGCTGCAGCAATCCGTACTGGTTTTGTAACATTGTTCAGGCCCTGACCACTCTCAGCAACACTCTTACCACCTCTGGCACTTTCACCTCTCCCTGTTCCTTTTGTGACATTGAACCCTGACACTGATTCCCCTTCCCACTGCCCAACTTCTTCTAGCAGATCTTTGCAATCCCTTTAACACTTACTCCTAAAACACTCTTTCACTTCAGGCTTTAAAGTAGTTTTTGGTGATCTTCTAAGCCTCATAATCTAATATGATACATTTTGTCCTGAGTGAGGGGACGGTGGGAATTTCTTGCTGAGGTTTTGTCTGTTTCAGTGGAATGTTCTTTTGTTGAGTGATTTACACTGTCCTTTCAAATGTTTTCCACTGTTTATTTATAGGCACAGATTTCAGTCTGTTTCGCCTCTTTACCTTGGTCAGTTCTCATCTCAAACCATGTCATTGGCTGTTTTTGTTTCTAGTTGTAGCATGTCCTTTCTGTGATTCATTTTAAAACTTTATATTTCTTTAAACTGCACGTTATCACAATTTCCCGAAGGATCTCTCCAGGTGACATTACTCATTCACTAAGTTTCATCACACAACGGTCGCTCTGAGATAGTTACGTCCCTCGCCAGTTGCACAATGTGTTATTCAAAGAAACACTGAAAAAAAATTCTCTGAACTCCTCTTCCAATATTCCTGTTGTCAGTGCGACTGTCCCAGATTATGAGAATATTGAAGTTTCCCAAAATTATCACAAAGTGTTTGTTAAAAAATTCCAATGAGTTCCTGTGTAATGCAGTGATGAGCAATGGAATGCTGTTCGATGGCGTAAAACTGTTCTGCTCCTTGTGTCCTTGGCAAGGAGTAGCCAGAATTTACATTCAGACTGACTCTACTTCATGATCTGAGGTCAAATGATTTCTCTGTAATGCCTTTCTTATCCATTATTGTTAGCGTTACCCATTTTCCTGAGTTTCCACAAGGTTGTGATCCATTGAATATTTATGCCCACCTTTTGTTCGCCCTGTAACCCCGTCTCTCTGGTGCCTAAATTTCTTTTATCTCTGTGTCACGAATCAATCTACCTTATTGAAGAGAGTTAAACATCACAGAACACCAGGTTATAGTCCAACAGGTTTAATTGCAAGCACACTAGCTTTCGGAACGACGCTCCTTCATCAGGTGATGGTGGGGAGCTCGGTCGTAACACAGAATTTATAGCAAAAATTTACAGTATGATGTAACTGACATTATACATTGGAAAATTGATTGTCTGTTAAGCCTTTCATCGTTTAGAATACAGTGATAGTTTCACTTCTTTCATGTGTAAATCTCAAAACATTTTTTTTAAAGTTGCATTCTCAGGTTAGCTGTTAACAATGGTGATAGCTAGACAATATGTTGAAGGTTTAGACCCCTGTGTTCTCTGTCCAGGCCCTGATATTTAGATTGATTCTAATCTAAAAAGTAAGATAAGAGTTTGACATAAATTCATGCAGTTTTTGATCGCAGAGTTCTACATGAACACATGCAGTTTTTGAGCAAAGTACAATGTAATCCTTCAAGTAAAAACTCACCCCACAAAATATATGTGTCTATGGGTCTTTGTCTGTGTGTGTGTGTCTGTCTGGGGTGGGGGTTGTGAGTGTGGGAAAGTGTGTGTGTCGTGGGTGCAGAGTGTCTTAGGTCTGTGAGGGAGTGCATGTGTGAGTGTGGGAGTGTGTGTGTCTATAAGGGTGTGTGTGGGTGTCTGTGTGCCCATCTGTGTGTACCTGTGTCCGTGTGTATGTGAGAGTGTGTGTGTGTGTGTGTGTGTGTGTGTGTGTGTGTGTGTGTGTGTGTGTGTGTGTGTGTGTAGGAATATCTCTGTGTGTGTAGTGCAATGGTGATCACCTGTGCTGTGACATGAACCCAAGGTCCCGGTTGAGGCCCTCCCTATGGATACCGAACTTCGCTGTCAGCCTCTGCTCGGCCATTTTTCTCTGCTGCCTGTCCCAAAGTCCACCTTGGAGGATGGTCACCCGAAGGTCCGAGGCTGAATGTCCTGGAACACTGAAATGTTCCCCAACTGGGAGGGAACCCTCCTGTCTGTTGATTGTTGTGCGGTGCCCATTCATCCGTTGTCGTAGCCTTTGCTCGGTTTCCCCAATGTACCATGCTTCCGGGCATCCTTGCCTGCAATGTATAAGATAGACAACGTTGGCTGAGTCACATGAGTACTTTCAATCTTTTCTGAGCACTTTCAACTTTCACAACATCATTCCTATAGCGGGGATACTGGAATTGCAGAGAACTCCAAATGTGGTCTAACATATTACTCTTGTTCCCTGAGTTCCCCAGTCTTTGTCCACAATAAGTTCTGGAGTAAAAAATGTGTTCACGGTCTTAGACATATCCTGCGGTTCCACACACCAATGGGCTCATTGATCTTTAAGGGACAGCATTTTGTCTCGAGATACTCTTTTACTCAATGTATTTATACAATCACTTTTGGATTCTCCTTATCATTCTCTGCCAAGGCTATTGCATGTACACTTTCTGCAATCCAGATTTCTACCCAAAGTGTATTTCTAAAGTCCCTGTGATCCTCAGGAATTCCCTTGGTCCAGCTGGCTATACCTGACATGTGCCCTCTTTTCCTTGACCAGACCCTCAATAAACAGCCAGTGTTTTCGGAATGCTGTCAGCATTGACCTTCACACAAACGAGAACATGTTGGTGGTGATCGCTCAATTTATCTCACTTTTAAAATATTCTCACTTGCCAGACTTCCCTTTCCCTGCAAATAGACTCACCAACCACCTTTTGAGAGTTCCTGGCTAATATTATCAAGATTAGTCTGGCCCCATTTTATAACTTGAACCTGTGGACCAGCTCTGTCCTGTTCCATCGCTATTTTCAAACTAATAGACTTGAGTCACTTTGGCAAAATGCTTTCTCACATCTCAATCCCTTTCCCTACCTTGTTTCCCAAGGGGAGGTCAGGTTTTGCCCCTTTCTCTTTTCAGGCCATTTACATATTGATCGGGAGTTTTATGGAACACTATTACCAAATTCCTCTCTTCCAAACAATGAACGCTGGAAGTCCCAGTCTACGTTTGGAAAGTTTAAAAACCCCAACCATAACAGCCCTATTATTATGATTGATATTTGAGGTCTCCTGATATGTTTGTTCCTCAGTCTGCCACAGATTATTCGGGGTCAGTAGGACAATCGTGTCAGAGTGATGACCCATTTTTATTTCTGTTCTACTAACGTAGCGTTGCTGGGTGATCCCACAGGAATATCCTCTCGAGGTACAGATGTAATGATTCATGCAATGAAAACCCACCACCACTCGACCTCTCTTGCCTCCCCTTCGATGCTTCCTGTAGCATCTCCACCTTGAAACAATGAACTGCCAGTCCTGTCCCTCCCTCAGCTTTGTTTCTGTAATAACAATTATATCCCAGTCCCATGTTCCAATCCATGCCCTGAGTTCATCTTCCTTAGCTGTCAGGCTCCTTGCATTGAAATAAATGCAGTTTAATCATCAGTTCCCCCTCCCCCATTCCCTGCTATGTTCTTGCCTGCCTTGTCTGCTGAAATTGCTGTCTTTAACTTGTGCACCAACCTGAATCTTCTTTCTGGCCTTATGACTGTTCAAGGTGCAACACCCTGCCAGATTAGATTATATTCTCTCAGGCAGCTCTAACAATTCGCCCCATCAGGATGTGGGTCCCCCTCCTGCTCACAGTTCAGGTGCCTTCCCCACCCTGTCAACCTGTGTGACACCTTCAGACATCCAGGGACCTGGCCACCAAGGTTCCGTTTTTACTCAGTTTTCTAGCAGGAACAACCCTTCATGATGTATATCCTTCGCTTATGAGACTTCCCACAGTGATTACCTCACAGTGATCAGAAGTAAACTCCATCTGCCATTACTCAATGTGTACAACTCTGAGTATGACTAACTTCATCCAGTCTCCCCAACAGTCCCTATCTCTAATTGTCGAGAGAATGCACAACCCTCCATATTGCGTTAACCACCTCCAGTCCCTCTCATGGACACCATCCATGTAAGCATATCCTGTTCCTGACTATATTTTCCTCCTGTTCCAACAAACCCTTGTGACCGAGTCTAATCTCTGCAGTGCTCTGTTTCATCAGCCTCACTCTGCCTGGAACCTGGCTTCAATTCCAGCCTTGGCCGACTCTCTGTGTGGACTTTGCATGTTCTCGCCCCGACTGTGTGGGTTTCTTCCGGGTGCTCTGGTTTCTTGCCATAGTCCAACATTTGCACGATACGTGATTAGCCGTCATAAATTGACTGTAGTATTCAGGCAAGTGTGGTTTAGGTGAGTTAACCATGAGTAATGCAGGGTTTATTGGATAGGAAGAGGGATCGGTCTGGTTCGGATGCTCTTCAGAGGGGTTGGTGTGGACTTGTTGGGCCGAATGGCCGGTTTCCACACTGTGGAGATTCTATTCAAGTTACTGTCCAGTCCTGTCAACCATCCCTCTCTCTTGAACCTTGCCTCATCCCCAATACTCTCCTTATATGTGTAATCTCCAACAGACTCTAAAACACTCCTTGGCGATGTCAGCTTCTCCATTCCTTACCACGATCGATCTGACTGTCACCTCCTCCTGCTTTTAGAACAATCCCTATAACTATTGCCATTTGTTACATCACTCCCAATCACTGTTCCATCCTGAAACCACCAAAAACATTTATATCTCTGTAAACCTATCTGGACTGTCTATACTTGCTTTTGACAATCCCGCTCTGAGACTTTCTCTCTATCAAAAAAGTCATTAAGTGTAGGTAACTCTTATTGTTGCAACCTCCCTCCAGCCTTACAGCACTGAGGATCTGTAGAAGCTCTTTTCAAACCGACAGCCATCTCTGTGTCTGTAATCTCCTCCACTTCCCATAATTCATTCTCTCTGAGCTCCTCTGTAGTCTATTCAACACTCTTTAACACTGCCTGTATCATTGTAACCTTATCCAAAAACACAAACTTCCCTATCTGTGTAAATCCCTACACCAGTCCCTATCCTTCTAAGCTCCGTCTAACAATACAACCCTCCATGTCTGTGTATTCACCTTCAGTCCCTACTCACCTCCCTATCTGTGTAACCATCTCCATCCATTTTTGCTACAGTCTCTTCAACTGTTCCTGTCAGTGTAATGTCTTCCAGTCCTAAAACTCCCCTCTCTTTAACTTTCTCAGGCCACACAACCCTCACTATCTGTGACCTACTCCTGTCGGAGAACCCTCCCTCTGTGAACTGCTCCAACTCTTCAACTTTCCATAATCTCCTGCAGCTCTTCCAGCCCTCCCTCTCGACCAAACCTCTTCCAGTCCCCAAAAACGCCATCAGTCTGTGGAGACCCTACCACCATCCCTATCTGTGTTATCCTCTCAGGTCCGTGCAACACTTCCGATCTGTAGATCCCACTCCAATGCCTGTACCTCTCCCGGTCCTGTTCCTACAAGACTCATTAACAATGTGACATCCTCCCGTCACTATTACCCACCATGTCAATGTAAGCTCCTCCTGTATCTCCAAACATTTACTCATTTCCATAGCCTTCTCCAGCTCTTACCCCCATCTGTGTAAACACTCGAACCCTCCCTACCGCAGGAACTTCCTTCTGTTTGTGCTATGCTCCCTTATCTGTGAAACTGTCTGCAACTAATCTTGCTACCCAATCTCTCAAAAAAGAATCCAGATTCCACAACCTCCATATCAAAATAACCCCCAGAACCTAAGCCTTCCTATGTCTATTAACATCTTCAGTCACAATGACCCTCCATATCTCTGTTTGTTCCGCCAGATAATACAAACCTCTTTATCTCTGAAATCTGCTCAGCTCCCTAAAACAGTCTCTGTCTGTGTAATCCAGCCCTGTCCTACAAACATCCTTATCCCTGTAAACTTCTCTATCCATCCCAACATTCCCAACTCCATGAACCTGTCAGCCATACAGCTCTCCACATTTATGTAGCTTCCTGAGGCCCTATGGTCCTCCCTCCCTGTGAAACCACCTCCAGTCCGCACATCCCTCCCAGTCTGGGTCCTCTGCTCCAGATCAAACCATTGCTGTCTCTGTAAACACCTCCACTCCTGAAAGCTCTTCCCATTTGTGTAACCTCGTTCAGACCCTATACTCTCCAGCATTCTGAATCCTCTTCCTGCATTGCAACCAAAACCACATGTTTATGTAATATCCACCAGTGCTTAAACCTCCCCAACTCAGTAATCTCTTGCAGTCCTAACAAAGCACCTAAATTGAGAAACCTCTCATTTCCCTACAATCCTCCCTCCGCCCCTCCTCAAATGCCTTCATCACCATGAAACCTCACAATTACTAAAGCCTCCTTTTGGCATTGCAACCCTCCTAATGTCTGCAAAATCATCGTGTCCTGATATCCCTCCCTATCTCTGTAATCCCCACGACCCTCCAATGCCCTTCTGGGGAACATGGCAGAGGAGAGAAGATTTGTAGCGTCTGGACCATATTACAGTGGTAGAATTCTGGAAATTACAGATTTGGTCTAATGTATGTGGTGTGAAGATTATTGGCGAGGACTCTAAAGAAAGGATTTATGACTACGTGGAAAGCCATAGTTAAATTAGAGACAGCATGGGTTTGTGAGGGGCAGGTCATGCCTCACAAATCTTATTGAATTCTTTGAGGCTATGACAGAATAAGTTGGTGGCTCTTTCAGAAAAGAAGGATGATTGGGATACAGGGAAATCTGTCTGTCTGGGTGCAGGATCGGATGGCCCAGTGAAGACATAGTATGGCGGCAGATGGACAGTATTGAGCCTGGAGCTCAGTGACCAGTGGGGTTCTGTAACAGTCAGCTCTGGGAATCTGCTCTTTGTGATTTTTATAAATGACTTGGATGTGGATGTTGGAGAGTGGGTTAGTAAGTTTGCAAATCACACGAAGGTTGGTGGAGTGGTGGGTAATGTGGGAGGGTTGTTGTAGGTTGCAATGGGACATTGACAGGACACAGAGCTGGGCTGGAGGTGGCAGATGGAGTTCAATCTGGAAAAGTGTGAAGTGATTCATTCTGGAAGGTCAAACCTGAATATAGAATACAGGGTGAAAGGCAGAATGCTTGGCATTGTGGAGGAACAGAGAGATCATGGCGTCCATGTCTATAGATCCCTCAAGTTGCCACGCACGTTGATAGGGTTGCTAAAAAGTCATGTGTTGTGTTGGCTTTCCTTAGCAAGGGGATTAATTTCATGATCCGTGAGGTTTTACTGCATCTTTATAGCGACCTGGTGAGACCACACTTGGAATATTGTGTTCATTTCTCATCCCATCTTTACAGGAAGGGTGTGCAAGTTTTAGAGAGCGGACACTGGAGATTTACCAGGATGCTGCCTGGAATGGAGGGCATTTCTTATGGAGAAAGTTTGAGGGAGATAAGGCTTTTCTCATTGGAGAGAAGAAGGGGGTAGGGTATCTTGGTAGAGGTGAACAAGTTGATGAGATGCAAAGAGTAAGTGAATAGTGAGAGACTTTTTCTCCTATGGCATAAATGGCTATTACAAGGGGGTGTAATTTTAAGGTGAATGGAGTATGGATAAGAGGATAGAGAATGGTAGGTGGTTGGATGGACTGCCAAAGGTGGTAGTAAAATTAGACACATTTGGGACATTTAATAGACTCTTGGACAGATACATGGACAATAATAAAACGAAGGGTATGTAAACTAGTTTGATCTTACAGTCGGATAAAAGGTTGGCATGAAATCATGGCCGAAGGGTCTTGGGTTGAACTGTTCTGTGTTCTGTGTTCTGTCTGGTAAACTGGGTAATAAGCTCAGATCAATGTATAAAGGATATGGCATTCAGGAGGAGCTAGTGAACTGGATACAAAATTTGCTTGATGGTTGTAGACAGAGGGTGGTGGGAGACATGTTGTTTTTCTGACTGGAGGCAGGTGACCAGCGGTGGAGTGTGTCCCCGGTTGTTTGTCATTTGGATAAATGGTTTGGATGGAAATATTGGTTTGCTGGTAAAGTAAGGATTTTGTGTGTCACTGAAATTGGTGGTAAAGTGGTCAGTGGAGAAGGTTATCTATGATACAACAGGATGAACAGTACTGCTGGGATAGTGGGCTGAAGAATAGCAGATGGAGTTTAATTAGATAAAGGTGAGGTGTTCCATTTTGGTGAAACAAACCAGGGTGGGACTTGTACAATTAATGTTCGGGCACTGGGTAGTGTTATCAGTCAGAGAGACCCAGGGATGCAGGTACACAGTTCTTTGAATGTGGTGTCACAGGTAGACAGACTGGTGAAGCAGGCGTTTGGGGTGGTTACCTTCATTGGGGAGAGCATTAAGAGTAAGAGTTGGGATGTCATGTTGTATCTGTAAAAGATATTGGTGGGGCCACCATAAAAACATTGTTGATCAGGATGAAGAACTCCTCTAGTCACTTACTTCCTTTAAGGAAGGGCGTTAAATATTCTAACCTGGTCTGCCCAACATTTGACTCCAGACCCACAGCAATATGGCTGGCTCTGAGCTACCCTCAGTGTAATGAGCAGTTTGGTCAAAGAATGTTAGTCCAGGCAGTGACACCCACATTCCATGAATGAATAAATAAAAATGCATATGTCCCTCCCTACCTCTGTAAACCACTCCAGCTGCAGCAATCCGTACTGGCTTTGTAACACCGTTCCAACCCTGACCACTCTCTGTAACACTCTCACCACCTCCAGCACCTTCACCTCTCCCTGTTCCTATTGTGTCAATAAACCCTGACCATAGTTCCCCTTCCCACTGCCCTCCTTCTTTTAGCATACCCTTTGCAATCTATTTAACATTTACTCCTAAAACACTCTCTCACTTCAGGATTTTAAATACTTTTTGGGGATCTTCTCAGCCTCATAATCTCGTATGATCCCTTTTGTCCTGAGTGCGGGACCAATGGCGATTTCTTGCTGAGGTTTATACTATTTCAATGGAATGTCCTTCTGTTGAGCGTTTTACACTGTTGCTTCAAATGTTTTCTGTTGTCCATTTACAGATACATGTCTCAGTCTGTTTAGCCTGTTTACCATGGTCAGTTCTCCTCTCTCACACATGTAATTGGCTATTTTTGTTTCTAGTTGCAGCTTGTCCTCTGTGATTCACTTTAAAACTTTATATTTGTTTAAACTGCACTTTATCACAATTTCCCGAAGGATCTCTGCAGGTGACATGACTCATTCACTAAGTTTCATTACACGGTCGCTCTGCAATAGTTATGTCCCTTAACAGTTGCACAATGTGTTTCTCAAAGAAATACTGAATAAAATTAACCTAATTCCTCTTCCAATATCAATGTTGACCGTGTGATTGACCCAGATTATACGAATATTGAGGTTTTCCAAAATTATCACAATGCCTTTGTTAAAAAAATTACAATGATTTCCTGTGTAATGCAGTGATTAGCAATGGAATACTGTTCAGTGGCTAAAACTGTTCTGCTGCTTGTGTCCCTGGCAAGTAGTCGCCAGAATTTACATTCAGACTGACTCTACTTCATGATCTGCAGCCAAATGCTTTCTCTTTAATGCCTTTGTTATCCATTATTTTTAGTGTTACCCATTTTTCATGATTGTGAACCACTGAATATTTTTGTTCACCCTATATCCATGTCTCCCTGGTGTCTAAATCTCTTTTATCTCTGTGTCACAAATACATCTACCTTATTACATAAACGTTGTCCATTAAAAAAAAACATAACTTACTCTTTCCCACAATCTTCTGTCACAAATCTTTTCGTTGATGTACGATTTTAGCTAAACTCTGTCCCTTCCTGTTCCTTTCTGCTTGTGTTCAGCCACATCCCCATGCTGCTCCGATGCTTCACCTTTTCTCTTTGGATTTGGAAAGCTCCTTTCACCTGAACCCTGTCCCAGCATCCTCTCTGTCAGTTTAAAGCCCTGTCCATAAACCTACCGACATGATCGGCCTGGACCCTGGTCCGAGCACTGTTGCAGGAGGACTATCCGAATGGATTATTTATTAAGTCAGGTATGGGGTATGGGTGTCTCTGGCTGACCAGACTTTCTTGCCCAGTCCTAGCTGCCCTTGAACTGAGTAACTTGCTTGGCCTTTGAAGAGGGTAATTGGGAGGCAAATACTTTGCTGTGGCTATGTCGTGCAGACCACGTGAGGATGGGCAGATGTCCTTCACTGAATGACATAGCAGCCTGCGGTACCTGCAGCGGTGTTTGTGCAATGTGTCCAGGAAGCTTTTCTAATTCAGTATGTAGATTGTCCGACCAGAGGGGAGGCCATATTGGATTTGGCACTTGCTAACGAAGCGGGAAAAGTGATGGGCTTGTTAATGTGCGAACATGTTGGTGATCGTGACCACAATTCTGTGACTTTCACCTTGGTTATGGAGAGAGATCGGTGCGTGCAACAGGGTAGGTTTTACAATTGGGGGAAGGGTAAATACGATGCTGTAAGACAGGATCTGAGGAGCATACGTTGGGAGCATAGGCTGTCAGGGAAGGATGTTGTGGAAATGTGGAACCTTTTCAAGGAACAGATACAACGTGTCCTTGATATGTATGTACCTGTCAGGCAGGGAAGAGATGGTTGTGTGAGGGAACCTTGGTTGACAAGGGAGGTTGAATGTCTAGTAAAGAGGAAGAAGGAGGCTTACACAAGCTTGAGGAAACAAGATTTAGACAGAGCGTTGGAGGGATACAGGATAGCCAGAAGGGAGCTGAAGAAAGGGATTAGGAGAGATGGCGTGAAAGATCTTTGGCGGGTAGGATCAAGGATAACCCCAAGGCATTTTATGTGTATGTGAGAAACATGAGAATGACGAGAACGAGGGTAGGTCCGATCAAGGACAGTAGTGGGAGACTGTGTATTGAGTCGGAAGAGATAGGAGAGGTCTTGAATGAGTACTTTTCTTCAGTATTTACAAACGAGAGGGACCATATTGTTGAAGAGGAGAGTGTGAAACCGACTGGTAAGCTAGAAGAGATGCTTGTTAGCGAGGAAGATGTGTTGGGCATTTTGAAAAACTTGAGGATAGACAAGTCCCCCGGGCCTGACGGGATATATCCTAGGATTATGTGGGAAGCAAGAGAGGAAATTGCAGAGCTGTTGGCAATGATCTTTTCGTCTTCACTGTCAACGGGGGTTGTACCAGGGGACTGGAGAGTAGCGAATGTTGTGCCCCTGTTCAAAAAAGGGAATAGGGATAACCCCGGGAATTACAGGCCAGGTAGTTTTACATCAGTGGTAGGCAAAGTAATGGAAAGGGTACTGAGGGATAGGATTTATGAGTATCTGGAAAGACACTGCTTGATTAGGGACAGCCAGCACGGATTCGTGAGGGGTGGGTCTTGTCTTACAAGTCTAATTGAATTCTTTGAGGAGGTGACCAAGCATGTGGATGAGGGTAGAGCAGTGGATGCAGTGTACATAGATTTTAGTAACTGGATTAGTGGTGATGTAAGAGCACAGCAGTTCAGGCAGCATCCAAGGAGCAGCGAAATCGACGTTTCGGGCAAAAGCCCTTAGTAAGGCATTTGATAAGGTTCCCCATGATAGGCTCATGTGGAAAGTCAGGAGGCATGGGATAGAGCGAAATTTAGCCAATTGGATAGAAAACTGGCTAACTGGTCGAAGTCAGAGAGTGGTAGCAGATGGAAAATATTCAGCCTGGAGCCCAGTTACAAGTAGAGTTCCACAGGGATCAGTTCTGGGTCCTCTGCTATTTGTAATTTTTATTAATGACTTGGAAGAAGGAGTCGAAGTTTGGGTCAGTAAATTTGCAGATGATACAAAGATTGGTGGAGTTGTGGATAGTGAGGAGGGCTGTTGTTGGTGGCAAAGGGACTTAGATATGATGCAGAGCTGGGCTGAGGAGTGGCAGATGGAGTTCAACCCTGTCAAGTGTGAGGTGGTCCATTTTGGAAGGACAAATAAGAATGTGGAATACAGGGTTAATGGTAGGGTTCTTAGTAAGTGGAGGAACAGAGGGATCTTGGGGTCTATGTTCGTAGATCTTTGAAAGTTGTCATTCAGGTGGATAGAGCTTGTAAGATGGCCTATGGTGTATTAGCGTTCATGACCAGAGGGATTGAATTCAAGAGTTGTGAAGTGATGTTGCAGCTGTACAGGGCCTTGGTTAGGCCACATTTGGAGTGCTGTGTGCAGTTCTGGTCGCCTCACTTTAGGAAAGATGTGGAAGCGTTGGAGAGGGTGCAGAGAAGATTTACCAGGATGTTGCCTGGAATGGAGAATAGGTCGAAAGAGGATAGGTTGAGAGTGCTTGGCCTTTTCTCATTGGAACGGCGAAGGATGAGGGGTGACTTGATAGAGGTTTATAAGATGATTAGAGGAATAGATAGAGTTGACAGTCAGAAACTTTTTCCCCGGGTACAACAGAGTGTTACAAGGGGACATAAATTTAAGGTGAAGGGTGGAAGGTATAGGGGGGATGTCAGGGGTAGGTTCTTTACCCAGAGAGTGATGGGGGCATGGAATGCGCTGCCTGTGGGAGTGGCAGAGTCAGAATCATTGGTGACCTTTAAGCGGCAATTGGATAGGTACATGGATGGGTGCTTAAGCTAGGATAAATGCTTGGCACAACATCGTGTGCCGAAGGGCCCATTATGTGCTGTATTGATCTATGTTCGATACATTTCATTGGGCACTGGAGATTTCTCCACCTTTTTGCCTGTGAAAACATTTAATGCCCTCCTCCTTATTGTTCTTAACATTTTCTGGAACCTCAGCATCCCAACTGAAATCCCCGGCGACGAGGCCTTTCTCCTGTATGAATACAGATGGGAAGTATTCATTGAAGACCTCACCTGCTTTCTGTGGCTTCATGCACAGATTGTTCCTTTGGTTCCTCTTTCGTTGGGAATCCTCTTACTATCACGATGCTGATAAAATACCTGTGGCTTTTCCGCAATCGTATCTGCCAAATATATTTCATGACCATTATTTGTCGCTCATTTTCCACAATCCCCTTGCACTCTCTATACTTGTGAAGGGCTTCACCTGATTTTATTGCACTGTATTTTCTTTAACAAACTCAGGTTATCACTTGATCAGTATTCCCTGGACTTGCTACCTTTACTATTCATTCTTCAAGGAGCACACGGGCCCTGCGGTCTCACTGCATCACTTTAAAATACTCCACTTTCCTAACATGGACCCAACTGCAGGGAGTTCCTCCCAGTCTATGTTTGCCAGATCCTCTGTAATGATCGTGATACTGATCGGAGGCTCAGTTGTGAGGGGGACAGACAGGAGACTGTGTGGCTCCAGAGGATACCCCAGGATGGTGTGCTGCCTCCCAGGTACCAGGGTCAAGGATGTCTCTGAGTCGTTATTGAACATGATGAAGGGGGAGGGAGAACATCCAGAGGTCATTGTGCACATCGGTCCACATGACAGAGGTAGACAAAGGGATGGGGTCCTGTGAAATGAGTACAGGGAGTCAGGTGAGAAGTTAAAAAAGCAGGATATTCACCTTAATGATCTCCAGATTGCTCCCAGTGCCAAGTGCCAGTGAGGATAGAAATAGAAAGGTAGGCTGGTGGATGTGTCACTGAGGAGCTGGTATAGTGGGCAGGGTTTTCAGTTCTTGGGTCATTGGGATCTCTTCTGTGGTAGAGGGGACCGGTACAAAGGGGATGGTTTGCACTTTAAGCAAAGGGGCACAAGTATCCCAGGGAGGATATTTGCTAATGTTACCCAGGAGGATTTAAACTAGTTTGGCAGGGAGTTGAGACTCTGAGTGAGAGAGGGACGATCGAAAATTCAGGGGAAATAAATCAGCCATCAAGAGCAAGTTACCTACTCAGGATATCCAGGGGCACAGTCGAGGGAGGGAAAGATATCTGGTTAAAAGGGCATTTATTTCAACACACGAGGCCTGAATGGTAAGGCAGACGAGCTCAGAGCATGGATTAGCTCTGAGGACTGGGATATTATAGCCATAATAGAAACATGGCTGAGAGAAGGGCAGGACTGCCAGCTCAGCGATCCAGGATACAGAAACTACAGGCGGGACAGAAGGACAAGTAAGCGAGGAGGGAGACTTGTCCTTTTGATTCGGAAGGACATGACACCTGTGCATCGAGACAATTCCGTTAAGCAGTCATCAAATGAGGCCATAAATTTAAAAGCTAGAAACAAAGAGGGGATGGTCAGTCTGCTGGGATCGTGTTGTAGACCCTCAAATAGCCAGCGGGTACGAGAGGAGCAAATGTGTAGTGGGTTTGCAGGTACCTATACAAATAATAGAGTAGTATTGGATAGAGATTTTAACTGTCCCTGGATTGGCAGCGTCACCCAGAGTGTAAAAGGCCCGTACTGGGTGGAATTTGTAAAATGTGTCCAAGAAAGTTTCCTTAACCAAGACGTAGATGGCTCTATGCTACTCAGGCGGGTGCAACACTGGGCCTGTCATCAGAAAACGAGGTCAGGCAAGTGACTGAAGTATCGGTCGGAGAGCACATTGCGTCCAGTCACCACAACTGTCTTTGTTTTAACATAGTTGTGGAAAGAGATCAGGCAGGTTGACAGATTTAGGTCTTAAACTGGAACAGGGCCAATATTGGGGCCATTCAGCAGGATCGAGCAGGGGTTGATTGGGTGAAGGTAAAAAATCACACGACACTAGGGTATAGTCCAGATGGTTTACAGAGGAACCTCGATTATCTGAACGAGATGGGCGGCACTATTTCGTCCGGATAATTTATTATTCGGTTAATCGATTCAATACCATTCCTCTGGGGCTCGGAGTTTTCAGTCTCGTCTGCTCCCTGTTCAGGTGACTAGGCAGCAGCAAGCCATGAGAGAGCCGCCACACCCTGTCAGACCCCAAAAACACACCCCGCTCGCCTCCAAACCCATCCAACACCACCCCCACCCGCCTCTCAACGTCACTCCCCCAAACAGACCCAACAGCGAATCCTGCCCCCAAAACCATCTAACACCACCCTCCACTCGCCGCCTGCCCCCACCTCCCAGACATATCTTACATCACCCTCAGCCCGTCCCCAAACCCGTTCAACTCCGCCCCCCACCCACCACACCCACCGTCCAATCCATGTCCACGCCTATGCCCCCGTAAGTGTTACCCAGGTAAGCAGATAGTGAAGAAGGTGTTTGGTATGCTTTCCTTTATTGGTTAGAGCATTGATTATAGGAGTTTGGAGGTCATGTTGCAGCTGTACAGCACACTGTTTAGGGCACTTTTGGGATATTGCATGCAGTTCTGGTCTTTTTCCTAATGGAAGGATGTTGTGAAACTTGAAAGTGTTTAGAAAAGTTTTACAAGGATGTTGTCAGGGTTGGAGGATTTGAGCTATCGGGAGAGGCAGAAATGATTGAGACTGTTTTCCCTGGAGCGTCAGAGGCTAAGGGGTGACATTCCTGAGGTTTATAAAATCATGAGGGGCATGGATAGGACAAACAGACAAGGTCTTTTCCGTGGGGTCGTGGAGACCAGAAATGGAGGGCATAGGTTTAAGGTGAGAGATGAAAGAGTTAAAAGGGACCTAAGGGGAAACCTTTTCTCGCAGAGTGTGGTTTTGTAGGGAATGTACTGCCAGAGGAAGTGGTGGAGTCTGGTACAATTACAACATTCAAAAGGCATCTGGATTGGTATATGAGTAAAAAGGGTTGATTGGGATATGGGCCAAGTGCTGGCAGATGGGACGAGATTAGGAAAGGATATCTGGTCGGTGTGGACGAGTTGGACCGAAGGGTCCCTTTATGTGCTGTACGTCTCTAGGTCTCTCTGCCTCTAAATGTTTTCCACTGTTCATTTACAGACTAACATTTCAGTCTGTTTCCCCTGTTTACCTTGGTCAGTTCTCTCTCAAAATCATATAATCGTCTTTGTTAGTGATGCTCGGGTGTGCTTTATGGTCACTTTAAAATGTCATGATCTCTTTGAATTCCAGTATAATTTCTTGGAGGATCTCGGTGTGATATTACTCATTCACTCAGCTTCATCACCCAACGGTTGATCTGAGATAATTACATCCCTAGCGATTTGCACAATGCGTTATTCAAAGAAACACTGACAAAAACATTGAAGGAGGATCTCGGATAATATCACTCTTGCCAATGTGTCTGTCCCAGATTATACAAAGATTGAAGTCTCCAAAAATTATCACACCAGCTTTGCTACAATTTCTAATGAATTCCTGTTTAATGCAGGGATGAGCAATGAAATACTGCAAGGCAGCATAATCACTGTTCTCCTGCTTGTGTTTTTGACACATAGCACCCAGAATTTGCATTCAGGCTGATTCACCTGCATAATCTGAGGCCAAATGCTTTCTCTGTAATACCTTTGTTATCCATTAGTGTCAGAGTTCCCATCTTGCTTTTCCATTCTGCCTGAGATCCTGTAAGGTTGTTTACTGTTGAATACTTATGTTCCACCTTTTGTTCACCACGTAATCACGTCTGTCTGGTGACGAAGTCTCATTTATCTCTGTGTCCCAAACTATTATGTTATTGTAGATACTTTGTCCATTTCAAAAAAAAGCAATATTATAGTTTCCTCTTCCCCACAATGTCCTGTCACAAACCAATTCATTGATGTACAGTTTTAGTTAAACTCTGTCCCTTCCTGTTCCTGTCTTCAGTCACATTCCCATGCTGTTCAGAGGCGTCACATTTTCTCTTTGGATTGGGAAAGTTTCTTTCACCTGAAGCCTGTCCCAGCATCCTCTCTGTCAGTTTAAAGCCCTGTCCATAAACCTACCGACATGATTGGCCAGGACACTGCTCCCAGCAGGGTTGATTTTAAATCACTCATGGGATGTTGCTGTCTCTGGCTGGCCAGCATCGCATGCTCACCCTGACCAGCCTTAGAGCAGAGTGGCTTGTCAGGTCATTACAGTGGGCATTTGAGCGTCAATCCCATTGCCCTAGGTCTGGATTCATATGCAGGCCAGACTGGCAGCCTATAACAGATTTGCTTACTGAAAGGGTATTATTAAGTGGTTAGATGTGTATCCCTGACTCTGGCATTAAATTCTGGATGAACAGTCTAGTGAGAGTAACACGAGGTCATTGCCTGGTCCACTGATAGCTCCCTCATCCCTGAGTACTGATCCCAGTGCACCTTCTTCCTGACCGTGGTTTGATCCTGATAACTTCCTGCACTCTGGTGCTATCACACAGTCTCTCTCCATGTGGTATCTGTCACTGTGAGGGTCTAATTGATGCCGGTGACTGCACCTTTTGCAGCTACTCCAGATCCTAATCCAACAGAATTCTCCACTCCAGGGAGATGAGGCAACTCAGACCAGGGATGGAGACTGGGATTTTCCAAATCTCTGTGGGACTCCGTGCCATTCTCCATGTGTAACCCTCACTGCATCAGTCTAATTTCCCATTCTGTCTGTTTCTCTATCTCCTGTAGATACTCAGGATGCTCTTGACTCAACAGAATTCCCAATTCCTGTCTCGTCCATCACCACACTGAAGACAGTTGGTCAGCCCGAGAGATGGAGAGTGAGATCTGGAGCCTTCAGTAAATCCTGCAGCGAGGTAAGATCACTCACAGTAAACAGAGCAGAGTGTATTTAAGGGATTGAACTTTGGTCCTGAAGACGTGACACAGATACAGTGTTGAAGGGTAAACACAGAGCATGATGTTCCCAGGCTCAAACCCCACCGTCTTGTTAGTTTTCATCTCTGCTGTATGAGCCTTCCTATGTCAATACAGTAAGTTGACACTTATCAATTCAGCCCTGTGCAGTCTTCCTGAGGATCAGTACAACAGAGGGGAAAGCAGGCCTCCCTCAAGGAGATGGTATTGAAACCTGGGATCTTTCTGTTCTATAGTCCCTCCTCACGCTCTCTCTTGTCATGTGATAGAGTTATACAGCAAGGAAACATGCCTTTCAGTCTAACTTGTTTGTGCCAATGTCTTGAATGCTTGTAATTCCCAGAAGTTTTCCTATTTCTGTAACCTCCACCCCTCCCAAATTCCCACTGTATATTTGAAATCTACTCCGATGCTGATGACTCTCCCAGTATGTGAATTGCTCCAGTCTCGATAACATGCCCAATCTGTATAATCTCATCCTGCACTCAGTACAATAATTCCCATTTCTGTAGTTTTGCATGATACTTACAGGAACGCCGTCTCTGTAAAATCCTCCAGCCTGGAGCAAAGTACCCACCTGTGAATTTTCCTCAAGCCCCAAGAAAACATGATATCACTGTAACCTTCTGCAGGTCCGATCACACTCCTGCCTCCTGGCCTATAGCACCACAGTAACCTTCTCCCAACCCTACCGACCTCCATACCGATAAGAACACTTCCAGACCCTTTTCAAACCACAGCAGCACTCCACATCTCTGTTTGCTCGTCCACTCCCTACAGTCCTCCCAGCACCTCAAACACTCTCCCTTTGTGTAATTCTGCAATTTGAGGAGCACGGTGGCTCAGTGGTGAGCGATGGTGCCTCACAGTGCCAGGGACCCAGGTTCGATTCCAGCGTTAGGTGACTGTCTGTCTGTGTGGAGTTTGCACCTTCTCCCTGTGTCTGCGTGGGTTTCCTCCAGGTGTTCCAGTTTCCTCCCACAGTCCAAAGATGTGAGGGTGAGTTGAATCTGCCATGCTAAATTGTCCATAGTGTTAGGTGCATTGTCGGAGAGAAGTGGGTCTGGGTGGATTACTCTTTGGAGAGTTGGTGTGGACTTGTTGGGCCGAGGTACCTGTTCTCATGCTGTAGGGAATCTATTCCAAACTCTCCCTCTGCATTCCATATTACTGCCCCTAAATATATCCATCTATCCATAATCAGCCCCAACCCCTTCAAACCACCGAGTCTCTGTGAACTCCCACAGCTCCAACATCCCTCCTTAACTGTGTAACCTTTTCCATTCCTGAAACATTCTGAAAATATGGACATCCTACAAACCTCCCTATCTGGGTAATCCTCTCAGGACCCTGTAAACCCACTAATATGTGGAACCAGCTCCAATGCTTGTGACTCTCCCGATCAGTTTCTACAAGAAATACTATCTATGTAACATCCTCCCGTCGCTATCACCCGCCCTGTCAATGTAAGCTCCTCCAGTCTCCCCACCAATCTAATCATCTCCATAACCTTCTCCAGATCTTACACCCCTCTCTGTGTAAACGTTACACTCCCCTACAACAATCCCTAAAGCAGAGACCTCCTCCAGTGTCTGCAATACTCCCTATCTATGTTAGTGTCTCCAGGATCTATTGCTGTTCCTGTCTCTGTAAGTTCTAACAGATTGTACAGCTTTCCCGTCCATATACTTTCCTGAACCTCAGCATCTGACATCAACAA
Organism: Chiloscyllium punctatum; assembly: GCF_047496795.1. Taxonomy (NCBI): domain Eukaryota; kingdom Metazoa; phylum Chordata; class Chondrichthyes; order Orectolobiformes; family Hemiscylliidae; genus Chiloscyllium; species Chiloscyllium punctatum. Next base: position 90,697,339 of record NC_092752.1, on the reverse strand, counting down.
AAGTCTTCATTAACTACAGCCTTCCATATCTCTGTTCGTTCCTCAGTTGTATACAACTCTCTTAATCTCTGTAAGTAGCACAATTCCATAAAATACTCCATGCCTGCGGAAACTGACCCAATCTGACAGTGAGAAGCCTCACTGTCCTTTTGATCACCTGTAGTCCCTTCAGATCTCCCTGTATCTTCCCTGACTCCATTGAATACAGCCCATCTCATGTTATAACTCCTCTAACTCATATGTTACTCCCCATCTCTGTGATATTCTTCAGTTACTGCAATTCTCATTCTTTATCTCCAGAGCTTCCAATCCCCCTGATCGATGTAAGGTTATTGATCTCTTGCAGCATGTTTAATACCTGTAGCAGCCTCCAACTCCTCAACGCATCCTGTCGCTGTAACCTCCTCAAATACTACAGCTCACTGTCTTTGTAATATCTTCCAGTATCTGCAACCCTGTTGATTTCTGTAACCTCCTCCAGAACAGCACTCCACATCTCTGTGTAACTGATGGGAATGCTGTAAACCTGCCTTCACAGTCCTCACTAACTCTCTGAACTCCTGCAGCACTACAACACTCAGCATCTCTGGCTCCTCCAATCCCTACACTTCTCCCTGGCTGTGTGAACTGATCCAGCCCCTTCAAACCTCCCTATCTCACTCACTTCTGCAGCTCCAACTCTTGTCCATGTCAGTGAAATACCAGCACCAACAATCCTCCCAGTCTCTATAAACTCCTGCAGCTCCAACTACCACCCCTACCTGTGTAGTCTCCAGTCCCTCCAATCCTCCCTTTCTCTATAAAATCCTGCAGCTCCAAATACCATCCCATCTGTCTATTCTCCAGTGCCTATAACACTCCCTTTCTCGAAAACCTTCTGTAGCTCCAACAACTACTATGTAATCTCTAGTCCGTATATTCCTCCCGGTCCCTGTAAATCCTTCAGAACTGATAATCCTGTCACTCTACTTGACATCTTTCAGCCCGACAACCACCTGATCTCTAACCACCAACAGTGATCTCAAACCACTGAACTCTAACATCCTCCAGTGTCTCAAACCCAGCTTTTCTCTGTTTCTGGTAACTGTATTCCCCTTCATCTCCGGTTACAGATCCTTGCTCAGTGAAACAATGTCTCAGTATCGATTCTGTAAGAACACAAGAATCTTTGGTGTATCAGTAAATTTGCCTCATTTTCTAAATTTTAACGACTGCAAGTTCAACCTTCTCCATCTCTTCTCATCAATATCCCTCTATTTTGAAGACCAGCCTGGTGAACCTTCTCTGGGCTGCCTCCAATACAAGGACATTTTCCCTCCAGAAACGGGACCAAACCTATTCACAGTATTCTCAGTGAGGGCTGACAGGAGTCATCTATATGTATTACAAGCCTTCCCTATTTTTATTCTCCATTCCCTTTGAAATCAATGCCAGCATTCCATTTACCTTCTCTATGTCATGCTGACACTGTATTCCACCTTTCTGAGATTTATATATAAGGATTCCCATGTTACTCCGTGGTGTAGTTTCTGCAGTTGATCTGAAACCAAGAGGTGACAGCAATAATCATGGAAGTGTTGCAATGTATGGTAAACGATATACCAGAAATGCTAACTGCACACTTAGAAACCTATGGAATAAGCGCAGTCCATAAGACCACCATGCATAGGGATAGAATTAGGCCATTCTGTGCGTCAGGTCTATTCCACTATTCAATTATGGATGAATTGTTTCTCAACCCAATTCTCTCACTCCCTGTAACCCTTGATCTCCTTATTTATCCAGAACCTGCTTATCTCTGAGTTAGATACACTGAATCACTTCGCATCCACAGCCCCATAAGGCAGTGAGTTCCACAGATCCATCTCCCTCTGGCTGAATAAATTTCTCCAATTCTCCATTCTGAAGGGTCATCTCTTCACTCTAAAGCTGTGCCCTTGGCCCCTAGTCTCTCCTACTAGTGGAAACATCCTCACCACGTCCACTCCATCCAGGCCCCTCAGTATTCTGTAAGTTTGAATCAGATTCTGCCACCGCAGCCTCTGAAACTTCATCAAGTGCAGACCTCGAGACTGAACCTGCTCGTCATATGATACGAATTTCATCCTTGGGATCTTTCTTGGAAACCCATTTGTCATACCCCTTCACATCCTTTGTTCAGACTCTGAATGAATAACGTGTAGAGGATAGTCCCAACACTGACCCCTGCGGAGCTCCCCTCATCACCAGTCCCCATCGTGAAAAAGACCCCTTTCTTCACACTCTCTGCCTTTTGTTAATCGGACAAATCCTCTCTCCATGCTCAGCATGTTGTCCTGACACGGAAATGTCATTTCACACCCACTGCTGGATTTATTTTTCTGTCTGGCTGTAAACAGCAGAGTTTCATCATTACCTTCCCATCTGTAATTGCCTGGAGAAGGTGGTGGGGAGCTGCCTTCCTGACCCATTGCATTCCTTTGGGTGTAGGGTCAGACAGAGTGCTGGGAGGATGGAGCGTGGCTTGGAGGGCACCTTGGAAATGCTGGTGGTCCTGTGAAACTGGAGCTCCTGACCTTACAGGGGAGAGTGGTGCTGTGTTTGTGAAATGCAGCTGAAAGGGCCTTCCTGAGTGACCTCAGTGCTACTTGTAGATCTTTTGTTCCTTCATTCATTCATGAACATGTGCTGTGTTGGCTGGGCCAGCATTTATTATTGATTTGGAGTTGTCTCTGAGAAGGTGCTGGTGAGCTGCTTTCCTGAGCCATTGCACCAGCCATTGGAACTGTTGTTATCTATGTCCTCTCCAGCAGGCGCTATAACACTCCTCATGTCTGTAACTGCACACAGACAATGCAGCTCTCCCTTATATATCTGACATCCTCCCCGACTTATAACTCTTATTGTTCCTTATAGTAGCTCACCTCTTCCATTCCCATCTGTGCCTGTGATCTCCAAAATTTCTTTTATTCTTGTTAATATTTCTGATTACCTAAAATCTCTCCCATTTTAAATTTGTAACCCCTTCCACTTCTGTAACTCTTCCATATAACTGTAATAAATAACAGTCACAGATGGGTGTCCCTGTTAGGGAACAGGGTGGAGTGGGAGCTGGAGGATTACACGTCCCTTCGAGTCACAAAGACGGTGACCCCGTGAGGGAGCAGACTTTAGGGGGAGCTGGAGGATTACACGTACCTGGGAGTCACAGAGACGGTGACCCTTTGAGGGAGCAGAGTGGAGTGAGAGCTGGAAGATTACATGTACCTGGGAGTCACAGAAACAGTGACCCTGTGAGGGAGCAGAGTGGAGTGAGAGCTGGAGGATTACACGTACCTGGGCGTCACAGAGACGGTGACCCTGTGAGGGAGCAGAGTGGAGTGGGAGCTGGGGGATTATATGTCCCTGGGAGTCACAGAGACGGTGACACTGTGTGGGAGCAGAGTGGAGTGGGAGCTGGGGGATTATATGTCCCTGGGAGTCACAGAGACGGTGACACTGTGAGGGAGCAGGGTGGAGTGGGAGCTGGGGGATTTTATGTCCCTGGGAGTCACAGAGACGGTGACTCTGTGAGGGAGCAGAGTGGAGTGGGAGCTGGGGGATTATATGTCCCTGGGAGTCACAGAGACGGTGACACTGTGAGGGAGCAGAGTGGAGTGGGAGCTGGGGGATTATATGTCCCTGGGAGTCACAGAGACGGTGACACTGTGAGGGAGCAGAGTGGAGTGGGAGCTGGGGGATTATATGTCCCTGGAAGTCACAGAGACGGTGACACTGTGAGGGAACAGAGTGAAGTGGGAGCTGGGGGATTACACATACCTGGGAGTCACACCTTTCTGCTGCTGTGATCCCCAACATTGATTTTGAAAGAAACACAAGTGTCCTCGCAGAAGAAAATGTAAGTTCATTTGCTGATAAAAACTGTTACTTGTTGCAAATTGACATATTCTTTCCTGGAAGTAGGGCTGAAGGCTGAAATATCAGTAATAAGTGAAAGACTGAATCACTATAACAAAGAATCTCAGTCAGCTACAGGGCAATAAGGGAATGCATGTTAAATGTATGCTTCTGATGTTAAGTGTATACAACGTATTTCATTGAGTAAGACTAAACACGTTTCAGCTTATGTTGTGGTAGTGCCGGTTGGTCAATGGGAAACGTTTTCTGTTACATTGTGAAGTCATAGCCCCTGCTGGTGATCGAGACGAACACTGGGTCATACAACTCAGTTAATCTCTGGAGATTCTGTGAGACATCTATGACCCTGAGAGTTAGGTGGATAGCACATACAGGGAGGGGATCAGAGTGCTGTCATAACGGCCTGTAAGAAGGCAGGGAATGGATGATCCATCAAGAGATACAGTCAGGGAATACAGGATTACTATGGGCGGGAGGGGGGTGTGAAGGTGGGGGGAGGTGAGGCTCCCTCCAAATTCAGTTTCCCAGTTTGGAAGCTGATGAAGATACAGGCTGCTGAGGGGAGTGCAGTCAGAGCCATGTCGGTGATACCACAAGCAGCCTGACTATACAGGATGGGAGGGAGAAGGAAGAAAGAGCAATAGTCATCGGGGAGTCAGGAAATTGAAGAAGGTGTCAGTGTTTCTGTGACTATCAATGTAATTCCAGCGTCGTCGGGTCAAGAATGTCAATGTGTCCATCGAGTCTGCTCCACCATTCAATTTTGACTGTTCGGTTTTTCAAGCCCATTTTCCTCCTTTCCCCCTTTGATCCCCGGGGAATCAAGAACTTTTCTATCTTTGTTTTAAATCTACTCAATGACTTGGCATCCACAGCTTTCTGTGACAACGAATTCCACAGATTCCCCACTCTTGGGCTGAAGAAGTTTCCTCTTATCTCCCATCGAAAACGTTTTCTCGAAGGCTGTGCCCTTGGTTACTCGTTTCTCCTGTCAATGGAAACATCTTCCCAACATCCACTCTGTCCAAACCATTGAGTATGCTGTAAGTTTCAATCAGATCTCCCCTTGTTCTTCGAAACTCCATCATGTACAGTCCCAGAGCCCTCAAACATTCCTCATCTGTTACGCCTTTCGTTCCTGGGATTTTTCTTGTGAACTTCCTCTGGACCTGCGCCAGGTCCAATGCATCCCTCCTGATGTATGGAGCCCAAAGTATAACGTATTCAGAAATGATATAAAGGAAAGCAAAGGATGAAGTGTAGAAGTATTGGCTCAGGATAGTGTTACTTAATGAATCTGAGAGAAAGTGGATGCCTCCAAGTTCAGAATGAAGTTGGCTGGAGTTATAGAACAAAAAGTATAAAGTTACGCGGTGAGCGACTGCCTGTAGGCCACCAACTAGTGAAAAAGGTACAGAGATTGCAACGTGATAGTGTTGAGAAACTTTCATTATCCAGATACAGACTGGGATCCTGACCGTGTCTGGGTAGTGACAGACTGATTGGAGTAGAGTTTACTGCAGGAGTATGTGACCACCGCAAGAGACCATGTACTGTTGAACCTTGGAAAAGAGGTGGTGAAAGTGGATCCAGTATCAGGCAGGAACATTTTCAGGCAGGACAATCATTTTATTGTAACACTCAGGACGATGGTAGAGAATGCTGTGCATTGACTGAGTTTGAGAAAAAAAAATCAATCGACTGGGAGCTGCCTTCACTGCGCAAGAATGAATCTAGGAATGTATGGCCGGAATTCCAAATTGGTCAGAAAAACAAAATGAAAAATGGGCTCCATTCAATGGCTTAGGTCGGTTCGAGGAACAGTTCCTCACACATGGAAAGGCAGGGTAAACAAACCCAAAGCTCCCTCGATGACAATGGAGCAACAAGTTAAGATGAAGAAGAACAATTGAATAGGTGTCAGATAGAGAACAGAATTGTGAACCAAGAGAAATGCTGAAGGTTTAAGGTAGAGATGATACAGTGGAGGAACTTATGAGGAAACGGAGAGCCAACATAAAGTTGTCACACCTGTTACGCAGCATGCGAAAAGGTGGAGTAATGCTGATCCAATACTTGAAAGAGGATTTATACTGAGAAGAAGGGGAATGTCTGAGTGAGTTGAATACTTCATCTCTGTCTTTACCAAAGTGGCTGAACTCACCCAGGCCATGGTGACAGAGGAGGAAACACTGTCGCTAGAAAGGTACAAAATTGATGAGGCATATCTTTGTGGTACAGGCAAAAAATGTGTTTCACGGTATTTTTTCACTCAATACATGTGATATTAAATCATTCATTCACCCATTCATTCATTCATTCATTGAATAAAAGGAATTGTATCAATTTCGAAACAAAATTGACTGATGGGTAGGAAATCAAGAGGAATGGTCACTAGATTTTTAATTCAGGCTGGAGAAAGATTTTTAGTGAAGTTCTGCAGTTTTGGGGATCTTATTCATTTTGATATGTATGAACTATGTACATCTGGTGTGCAGGCACCCATTCAAAGTTTACAGTTGACGCAGCAGTTAAAGAAATTGTAACCTGTGAGGAAAACATTATAGAAATCTAAACTTACATCGTCAAATTCTTAGAAAGAGTAGAGAGGTGATTGATGAAGTTTGGCATATTGAAATATGAGACAATGCAAATTTCCAAAAAGAACATTAAAAGATAATATAAAATAGGCAGGCATACAGGAACAGAGGCTGTGCAAAAATCAATGAAGTTTGTAGGACATTAAACATAGGCAAACCATACAGTGTTCCTGTCTGATTAAATATTGATAGCGCAAGAGTAAGGAGGTGATGTTGAATTTGCACCAAACACATTCGACCTCAACTGGAGTGTCACACGATAGGACCGATATGAACACATTGGAAAGAATGAAGAACTGATCTAAAAGAGTATTTCCAGGAATGAGTAAGATCAGTTATGAAGTCAGACTGATAATGTTGCAACTGTTCTCACTGAAGTGAAGGTGGCTAAGAGGAGATTGGATGCAATTTTTTAAATTCATGGGCAGACTGAATAGATTAGATTGGATAAAACTGTACCCACTCACAGAAGGAGGGAAAAACGAGAGGGCACAGATTTAAGGTTATGTACAACAGGAGAAATATGATAAAAGTAAGAACCTTTTCACCTGGTGAGTAGTCAGGATACACTTGGATTTGTTGTAAATGGATGTTCAATGGACATGTTCAAGAGGGGATGGATGATTATTGCGACTAAAAGAAATGTGTAACGGTATGGGGGAAAGCAGGAGATCATGACTCTGTAACGAACTCAGATGAAGAGCTTGTGCAAACATCATGGATCAATGAGACCCTTCTGTGCCTTAAGACTTCTATGTGGTTTGGTGCGATGTCTCAAGTGTTCTCCAACTCCAATAATACTTTGTTTCCATAACTTCATTGATCTGGTGCGATCCATTTTTACCTCTGAAACATCCATCAGTTAAAACACCCCTCCTTATCTCTGTAACTCACACAGGCCATTTTATAAACCGCCTTTCTCTGCAATCTCCTCTAAATATTCCCTCTCTCTGTAATAATTTTCAAGGCTTGACAGCTCTCCCTTTGTCTGTAATTACTCCGATACATAGAACGCTCCCAATCTTCACAATCTCCTCCAACTCACGCAATCATCAGTCTATCAACGTCACTAACTCCCTCCCGCCCTGACAAATCTCATGATCTCCATAACCTCCTCCAGCCATTACACTGTTCATTATTCAGTGAACCTTTCTCCGTCCCTTACAAATCTGCCTATCTCTTAAACTTCCTCAAGTCCCTACAATTGTCCTTGTTGTCTACCGTGTTCCAATGTGTGATCTTCTGTGTAAAATCCTTTGGTCCCTACAGCACTCCCGATTCTGTAACCACCCTCTGTACCTACACAGCTCCCTATCTCTGCAGCCTCCATATTCTAAATCCCACCCTATCTGTGGAAACTCCTCCAGCTCTCCTTATTTCTGTAATCACCACCAGATCAAAAGAACCGTCTATATATCTTGAATATTCATTAGCCCCTTCGAATCTCACTGTCTCTGAAATTCCTCCCGCTACTGTAATAATCTCTATGAAATCTTCCAAGAAAAGTCACATTCCTTTCAGAAGAATCTCGTTTTATTAATCTCCTGCAGTGCCAATACAAGGTTTTTTTTTTAACTTCTGCAAGCTCGCTATCTCAAACCCCTTCACCTATAACGTCCTTATTATCTCTAATCTCATTCACAAACTTGATCGGCCTGTATGTCTGTGACCTTCTCCAGGAGGAAGAATGGCTTTTCGGGATGGGGTAGATTTTGTGTTTGGAGGATGACATAAATGTATGGCTATTTGTAGAAAGTAGAGGATTTACAGAGATGGGAAGGGTAACAGAACATGAGGGATGTTGCAGAGACTGATATTTGCAGGCACATAGAAAATAATCTGTGGTTTGCCTGTTTAGCTATAGTTTGAAGAGAAAAACATGCTATTGAACTTCAAATATATGGGCCTATTATTGAGTTTGGGATCTGCCTGTTCTAACTGTGGGACTCCAGACTAGAAGAGGTGCGTGCAGCTGACCCTACAAAGGCTGGGCAGAGTCTTTAATCTTCCAAATCGTATTTGGGAGATCAGTTCCAGGATAGGTGACAGCAGCTGACAATATACAGGCAAGGCAGGAAGCGTGGGATTATCCTGACCTGATTGTCAGGCTCATTTCCAGAATAGATGTGAGTAGCTCTAAATACCTAAAGCGCTGAACTTGTTCAGTTCTGAATGTACTTACCTATTCTTTATCCATATCTGCATGTGATTCCGAACTGACATTGTTACAACATAAGTGACTGCTGAAAGGCAGCGATTCCCAGGTGGGAATACTTGACCAGGGTCAACTCAACAGAGCATCAGATAAGATTAAGTCCTCACTTCCTGAAATGTTACAATTGAAAAGTATTTTATGAGAACAAAACTTGTTTCATCTGGTGTGAATTGATATGCATCATTGACCCGAATCTCTATAGTAGGACAGATCAGTTCACCTGTCAGAGTGTGGGCTCTATCTGTAGGCCTTGTGTGCCTTAACCACTTCTCACAACACCATTCAGCCCTCCCACCATCTCCCACATCCGTTGGATTTTTTTTTCTGGTACAGACAGACACAGGTATCATTTTCATCAGGTTTTGTGGAGAGTTTCTCTTTGCAAGCTTGCAGTCGACAAAATATTGATCTGGATGATCCTGCTCACTTTTCACTTCAAACAAAACCTAAATCTATCATTGTCCTTTTAATGCCCTTCAGTCCCTAGAACAACCCATATCTCTGTAATATCCCGCTGTCTTCGCACACCCTCATATCTCTGTAAACTTTTCCCAAATTTACATTCATCATGGTTTCTGGCACTTGCTGTAATCCCCAAATTCTTTCCTGCTTTTTCAACAAGGCCAATGAAGCAGTAGAAAAAATAGAATGAAAAAAACAGATATGACTGCAGTGCGACCAAGATTGAGAACCGGATAATCAAAGGCTTTCAGCATTTATTCAAGAAGGAGAAAAAGACCACCACAGTGAAGTAGCATTGTGTATAAAGGCAAGGATCAGTACTTTTGTGATGCTAATCAATTTACACTCTACTCCTCTCTGTCCTCTCCCTGATCCCTTTACATTGATTCTCTCGATATTGTCTAAATATCAGAAATTTCTACAACACAGAGGAGATTCCGCTCGAAATGGTCTGCACATATTAAAAAGAAGCTGCCAGCCAGTTTCATCCTTTCAAAAAAAATCATTGTTATGATTCCACAGAGACTGTAGGATTTCAGGTTCAGATCTAGGCACATTTTAAAAATTTTCCAGAGTTTCTGCTTCTACTCCGCTTCCATGCATCACTCCCAGATCGCTTCCTTACTATGGGTGAAATAACAACTTTCCTCACCACTTCTCTAATATTTCATCCAATTACATTAAATATTTGCTGCTGGTAACTGAGCTCTCCAATAAGAAAAAGACAGTCTCTCCCTCTCTATCCAGTTCCTTGACAACATGTGCAGGTTAATCAAATCTTATGTCAGCATCGTCCACTTCAACCTTTCCTTGTAACTGCATTTTAACTTACTCACCATAACAAACCTCTTCTGTACCATCTCCAAGAGTGAAACATGCTCAAAACGTCAATTCTCCTATCACTTTGATGCTACCAGACCTGCTGTGCTTTTCCCACATCACACTCTTTGACTCTAATTTCCAGCATCTGCAATCCTCACATTCTTCTGTACACACTCCATTCTAATTCCATCCTTCCATGTGATATAGTGACCAGAATTACATGCAACACACAGGGTGTGACTGAACTAATTATTTATACAGTTCTAGTATAAGTTTCCTGCTCTTACATTCTGCACTTAAACTGAGAGAGGGATTGGTGCCATTTGCTGCCTTATCGAGAGTATTGACGAGTCCGGCTACCTTCAGGGATATGTCCACAGTGATAGTATGCTCATTTATTGTGTGTTCTTTCTATTGATTGCTGTCCCTAAATACCTTGACTTACACTTCTCCAGGTTGCTTAGTACATTCAACTGTACCTCATAGCTTCCATTTTTAAGCAGACTGCTATACGATCGCTCATCAAATCCAAATAAGTCACATCAACTGTACGTGTCTCTGCATGAAAACCAAACAGCCAGATTAATTACACACAGCCTTCCATGCAGAAATTCAGGCAGACAGTCCTGGGATTTTCTAAGGGACCATTCTTCCTGCCTCGCAGAATTCCGATCTGTTAGTATTCAGTCAGCCCCTTGCTTCATACTAAACAAAGCTACAATTACAACAGGTCTCTCACACTTTGCGTCTACCTAGTGAGGAACCGAAAATGATGGACAATGAGAAAACATGGCTGGTGATTTTTTCTCGCCAGCTTCTTTGAATAGTATGGGACAGTGTGCTTGTTACCCTCAAGGATGTGACTCTCCTTTATAGGTTCTCTCTAAGTATATAACTTACAATATTTTGCACTACAAAATCTGCACAAGACAATGGCCTGAATCTTTTGACTTGGCCAATCTCAGTTCTGTCAGTTTCATGGAAGGTTTGTCTCCACAAGTCTGAGTGAATGTTCTCATGCTAACATCCTCAATCCGCCTCATTAATTACCTTCCCTGCCTCGATGTCCCTTGTGTCATCTGATACGAGCCCAAAGAGTATTTTGCTGTTTGTTATAGGTATTAAAACTGCCCACTGCCTGGATATCCCAAAATGCACCAGATTCCCTGTTACAGATGCCATTTTTAAAAAGTCATTGCACTCTTGGATTGTCACTCCAAGACTGCTCTAGACATGGTGGGGGTATGGATGAGGGTTGGAGGAAGGTGATAAATTTAGGATCCCACGTTATGGCCAAGACCCCGAGGATCAGGTGGATGGCATGGTGCAGGAGAGTGACATTATCTTTCTCCAGGACTGGCAGGGGAGGCCGCAACACCAGACCCTGCCAGCTTGTTCTGAGGGCGACCCCTGGGTCAGTGAGGTGCCAACCTTCTGGGTGAATGCCCAGCAGTCTAGGAAGGAGGTCAGTGACCTTCGCACTCCACCAGGGAAGTGCCACCATCTGCATTTTGTGACCTCACCCTCACTGTCTCTCTGTTACTGCACCCACCTCCCACCAAGGCTTCTGTTCTTCCACTTCTCTCAGTCTCTCCAACCTCATCTCTGCCCCTCTGCCTAATTCTGCCTGCTGCCTGTGCTGCCTACTCACTCAGGAAACCTCGCCAACTTTCCCCCAGCTGTCCCACCATTAACAGCTGGACCAACCCTTTCCATCTCCCTTAATCCCTCTTGCTAATTTTCACATCCCAGAAGGAACCATCCCACAATAGGAGAGAAAATACCAAGAGGCAAAGGAGTTTCCCCAACATTCAGCTCCTCACCCCCTCACAGGGGAAGGATCCTGACCCTAACAACCACGAGAGTCTGACTGACCGTGTGCAAGCTCCCTGACAGGGATCTGAGACTCCCCCGACTCACTGTGCTGGGCACCGTGACTGACTGTGGACAATGATATCAAGCTTTTGGGTTTGTGTCTGTGCTAAACACCAAGACAATAGCAGGCAGGTGAGCCTGGTAGCTCTAGCTGAGGGATAACACTGCTGATAGCAGGGTAAGGCAAGGCAATAATTCTGTGAGTATTTTCGTCAGCTCAAAGTGAATGTGTACAAACATGGAGTGAGCAGCCCAGAGGGACAGCCAATGAGCTGGGTGTGTGTCCCTGAGCACAGTGTCCTTGTAGCAGCATTGAGTGTGTATCAACACAGAGCGAGCAGCCCAGAGGGACAGGCCATGAGCTGGGTGTGGGTCCCTGAGCACAGTGTCCTTGCAGCAGCATTGACTGTGTATAAACACAGAGCGAGCAGCCCAGAGGGACAGGTCATGAGCTGGGTGTTTGTCCCTGAGCACAGTGTCCTTGCAGCAGCATTGCAACGCGAGTTGTCAGTGCACCGTGAGCTGCAGCATTGAAGTACAGAAGCGTACTGTCAGTGGGTCGGAGATGTACTGTCCCTGAGCTGGGGTGGGGAGGGGGATGTTGGGAAGCAAGTTCCTGGTGTGGAGAGGGGGATGTTGAGAGGAAGGTGCTGTGATGTGGAGGGGGATGTTGAGAGTGAAGGTGTTAGGATGGGGAAGGGGACTTTGAGAGGGAAGGTGTTGGGGTGGGGAGAGGGATGATGAGATGGAAGGTGCTGGGTTGGGGAGGGGGATGTTGTAAAAAAAGGGTGCTGGGGTGGGGAGGGTGATGTTGAGAGGGAGGTTGCTGGGGTGGGGTAGGGGGATGTTGAGAGAGAAGGTGCTAGGATGGGGAGGGGGATTTTGAGAGGGAAGGTGTTGGGGTGGGGAGGGGGATGATGAGATGGAAGGTGCTGGGTTGGGGAGGGGGATGTTGTAAAATAAAGGGTGCTGGGGTGGGGAGGGTGATGTTGAGAGGGAGGTTGCTGGGGTGGGGTAGGGGGATGTTGAGAGAGGTGCTGGGGTGGGGGCGGGGGATGTTGAGAGGGAAGGTGCTGGGGTGGGGGAGGGGCTTGTAGAGAGGGAAGATGCTGTGGTGGGGGAGGGGGTGTTCAGATGTGGAGGGGGATGTTGAGCTGGAAGGTGCTGGGATGGGGAGGGGGATTTTGAGAGGGAAGGTGCTGGGGTGAGGGAGTGGGATGCTGAGAGGGAAGGTGCTGCAGTGGGCGAGTGGGAAGCTGAGAGGGAATATGCTGTGGCGGGGGAGGGGATGTTGAGAGGGAAGGTGCTGGGGTGAGGGAGGGGAATGTTGAGAGGGAAGGTGCTGGAGTGGGTAGGGGGATATTGAGAGGGAAGGTGCTCGGGTGGGGGAGGGTGTTGATGAGGGGGAAGGTGCTGGGAAGGGGAGGGGGATGTTGAGAAGGAAGGTGCTTGGGACGGTAGGGGGATGTTTGGAGGGACGGTGCTGAGGTGGGAAAGGGGGATGCTGAGAGAGAAGGTTCAGGAGTGGGGGATGGGGATATTGGGAGGGCAGCACATGCTGGGATGGCATGGTAAGGATAGTATGTGACAGATGCCCGCATTGGTGGATGTGGAATGCATGCAGCTTCTATCAGTGCAGTGTCCCCGAGACGTTGGTGTCCAAGATTGAAGGCCGTAGGAGCAAGGGGCGAGATGGAGTCAGCAGTTGCCTGGTCTAACGTTCATGTCAATTCTCCATATTGAGTTTCCCCGCAGTGGGAGGAAGGACATGAAGCTGCAAGTTGATGAGGAGAGATCAGCACTAATGTGGCTGTTGATCATCAGTAATCATTCAGTGAGCATCTCGCCACTGCTGCATTCAAATATTGACTTAAAGAACAGTCCAGCACAGGGACAGGCCCTTCAGCCCAGCAAGCCCACACTGACACATGATACCCTTCGAAAGTTGAAATGAATGTGCAGAAGCAAAAACATTCTATGTCATTCTATTTGTTGCTGTCTCTTCTCTGTGACAAGATCCCTCTAAAACCTTGCTAAATTAGCTTCTTCCCCTCTATCAGTGTATTCCAGGCACTTTCACATTCTGTCTGGAACAGCAAAAATAAAACTTGCCGATCAAATCTCCTGAACTTTCTCCCTTTTACCCAAAACCTACGGTCCTGAGTAATTGATATTTCTACTCTGGGAAAAAGCCTCTAACTGTCCTTCTATCTATGTCTCTGATAATTTTGCAAATATCTATTAGGTAGCCCACAGTCAATGATGCCCAGCTGCACACAAACCATGTTTGTTCAATTTCTCCTTCTGGTTAATGCCCACCAGACCAGGCAACATCCTGGTAAACCTTTCCATACACTCTCCAACACTTTCACATTGTTCTGCTGGTGTGGCAACCAGTACTGTACACAATATTACAAATGTGCCCGAACTAAGTTTCTCTACAGCTGCAATGTGACCTGGTAATTTTCACACTTTATGCTCCGATGCATGTCTACAAGTTTGCCATCAGTCTTCTTGATCACACTCTCCACCCGTGTTACCACTTTTCGGGGACTGTGGAGCAGTACACCAAGATCCCTTCGGATGTTGATGCGGCCAGTAGTTTTTCCATCTACTGTATACTTCTCTCCTGCATTAGACCTTCTAAAACGCATCACAACACAGTTGTCCAGATAAAGTTACATCTGTGTTTTCTCTGTCAAGTCTGCAGGGGACCTGTATCCTGCTGTATTCTCTGGCAATTATCCTCACAATCTGCAACTCCGCCAATCTATTTACAGATCTCCAGTCACAAAAACTGTTCCATCACTACTCTGTCTTCTATGACTAAGCAGTTCTCTATCCATCTTACTACCTGACCGCTGATCCTATTTCGCTTCACCTTCTGTATGAGCCTGCCATAAGGAACCACATCAAAGGCCTTGCTAAGGTGCAAGCGGCCAACATCCAGCCCCATGCCCTCATCAACGAATTTTGTCATTTTCTCAAAATATTCAATCGAATTTGTGAGACAGGATCTTTCCCACACAACGGTGTTGCCTGTCACTAGTAAGTCCATATTAGATACTGATGGAGCTGCACTCATTCAGACAAGTGATTATTCCATCATATTCCTGACTTGAATCTTGGAGAGTAGATTAGATTCCCGACAGTGTGGAAACAGGCCCTTCGGCCCAAACAGTCCACACCAACCCTCCGAAGAGTAACCCACCCACACCCATTTCCCTCTGACGGAATCAACTAACACAATGGGCAATTTAGCATGGCCAATCCACCTGAACGGCACATCTTTGGACTGTGGGAGGAAGCCCACGCAGACACTGGGGAATGTGGAAACTTCACACAGACAGTTCCTCCAGGACCTTGGTATTGTGAGGTAGCAGAGCAAACCATTGAACGACCGTGATGCTCTTGATGGTTACCATAGAGTGGGAGGTATGCTGGGCCGTGATGGTTACTGTACAGTGGAGGGTATGTCAGGCCGTGCCGTTTACTGTACAGTGGGAGGTATGCCGGGCCGTGATGGTTACTGTACAATGGGAGGTATGTCGGGCCGTGCCGGTTACTGTACAGTGGGAGATATGTCGGGCTGTGGTAGTTACTGTACAATGGGAGGTATGTCTGGCTGTGAGGTTACAGAAGGCATAAGCTATACAGAGTATGATTCTGCTCCTGCTGATGGCCCACTGCACCTCCAGGATGCATCATCATTAGTTTCTCAATCGGTTTAAAGTCTGTACTATTCACTGCCCAAGGGTCTACATACCATGGTGAGAGGAGTCTGGACAATGTAAAGGTAGCCCTTGCTCCCCATAAGGACTGTGCAGTGACCATTCTTACCGATATATGAAATGGAGTGGTGTATCTTCAGCAGGCAGATCGGTGAAGATGTGGTCAATTATATGTTTCCCTTTTATTGATTTCCCCCGTAACTTGCCACAGAGCAGTCTCGCAGCCACAGGATCCAGCATCAATGCTGAGCACTGTACTGACTATATACCAAGGAGCTGCCCCCTCAGCCTGGCTATGTCCTGCCAGTGGGGCAGACCCCACCAGAGGGGTTGGTAATGTTGCCTAGTACATAGTCCTGTTCACAGAATCCTGCTTTCCAGACAATATCTGACTGTTGCTTGATTAGTTCGAGGAAAATATACAGCAGGTCACTTTTCCTTTTTGTATAATAAAGAGTTAATATCACTTTGTTTCTTACATATTTTAAAATAAACCAAACATCATTATTTTTCAGTTGAAAACAATTGAAGTGAACAATAATTGAATTACCAGAGCGCACACCTAACTATTACACAATTCAGCAACTGTAGTAAACAGCCGATTCATGTTCAGATCAGTGAACACACCATCTTGCAGGCAGCAAAGCTGTTGGAAATGGCTTTGAGAAAAAGTCTGAATTCAGACAGTGTTACTGGGCCTCACCATGACCTCCAAAACACTGGCCATCTCCAAAATCTGTCCAGAGAACTTCCAAACTGCAGCTGGGCAGTTAATGACATAATCCCTCACAATGGACTCGTTAGAGACATACCTGAACAACAGGGAGATGGGAGCAGGGAAATCTGGTCAATGGACTAGCACCTGGCGCTGGTCGAGACCCAGTTCAACATTTGTAACAATGACCTGTAAACAGCCATGTATTGCAGGTATATCTCTTCTGGTATGGCACCTAAACTCTGAAGTTCTGTACCTTGGACCTGATCCTAAATGAAGGTGTTTTAAAGGTGATAGGTTCCTGCAGCACATGGCATCTTACATTGAATCCCTCATAAAACATATCCAGTGTTATAATATCCAATATCCAATTGATGGTCAGTATGATCCCAGACCAACAACCTTGTGTGTGACTTAAGCTGGAAATCTCTGTATAAATGTTTGCAGCATTGTTCTAAACATTAACAGCAAAGTATCTTTACTGAAGGTACGATAATCTTTCATAATATCAACTTTAGATTGTCCAGTAAGCACAAAATCCACCCATTTATTCTGTTCACTTTTATAAAAACAATATGATGAAAACAGTGCCCAACTCACAGTAAGGAGCATTGATATGTTGAGGTTCATTACCACACCCAAGATCAAATTATTATTAAGTGCAAGGACTTTGAAAATATGTAATTATTTTCCCTTGTATTAATATTGTGATCTAATAGTCGACTCCCCTGCTCCTCAGATGCTGTCCGAATGGCTGTGCTTTTCCAGAACCACACTTTTTGACTCTGATCTCTAGCATCTGCTGTCCTCACTTTCCCCCTGCACGCATAATAATTTTCGTGGTAACAATATCACTGTGTGTTTAAGCATGTTACAGTCAGATATGAGTATATTTTCAATTGCTCCTGCCTATCTTCGAGCTCAGTAATGTGGGATGTGAATGGCAGTGTCTGTGTGATGTTCGGTATGTAGGTCATGCGTCTGAAAGACCGACAGATTATTTCAAACAACATATCCCTCCAGCTGTTCACAACAAGCAAGGTACTGCCTGGACCCAACCAGCCTGCGCTCCAAAACTCAGGGCCTAGCATTGGGCAGGTCTAGACAATATTTTTCATTTTAATTTCTTCATGGAATATGATTGTGACAGTATTTATTGCCTGTCTGGTGTTGCCCTTGAGAAGGTGGTTTTGAGTTGCCACATTGACCGTTGCAGTACATGTGCATTATGGAGGGTCACTGAAACAGTGATACTGAAGGAACAGCAATATACTTCCCAATCAGGATGATGCGCGGTTTGGATTAGAACGTGAACATAGGAGGGGTCACATGTATCCGTTTCCCTTGTCCCTCTTGATGGTCGTGGTTTAGAGGTACGTTGTAAGGCGCCTTGGTAAATTTCTGCAGAGCACCGTGTAGATGGCAGGTATTGCTGCTACTGAGTGTTAGTGGGTGAGGGGTGAAGCTGAACTCGCACAGGCAAATGGAGTTAATTAATCACGCACACATTCTTATAGATGGGAGACAAGCTTTCGGAAATTTTGAGGTATGTTATTTCTGCAGGATTCCACCCCCTGACATATTATTGCAGCCAATGAATTTATATGCGTCAAAGTGTTACGCTGGAAAAGCACAACAGGTCAGGCAGCACCTGAAATACAGAAGAGTCGACATTTCAGCATAAGCCCTTCACAGGACTGGGCAATGAAATTATATGGTCAGTCTGGTTCTGATTAACGGTAATCCCTGGGATATTGATAGGTGGGAGTTCAGTGATTGTGGTGGCATTGTACGTTAGATAATATGGTTCAATTTTCTATTGTTAGAGATAATCGTTATCTAGCACATCTGTAATGGAAATGGTATTTGTCACTATTAAGCACAAACCTGCATATTTCCAGGTCCTTGTTGCATTTGGATAAGGATTGCTTCAGTACCTGAGTAAATCATAAATGGTGTTGAACATTGACCAATCATTAGCAAGCATTTCCACTTGTGATTTAGAGCTAAGGGATGGTCGTTTATAATTAGGCCTAGGGCAGAAAGCACTCTGAGAGCTCACTGATGCTGTCCCTCTCTCTGAGCTAGGAAGCTGGCTTCAAGTTTGACCTGCTCCAGAGGTTGCTGGCAGCATTTCTGAACGGATTAATGTTACAATATTTATTCCATGAAGCTGAGTGAGGACTTGGTTAGCTCAATCAGTTGCATTGTTAGTTATTAATGACAACAAGTGTGGGTTCAATTCCTGCACTGACTGGGGTGACTAACGGATTGTCCTACTCAAACTCTCCCTTACTTGATAAGTATGTATAAGTCAGGCAGGGAGTAAAGGATCTTGTGAGGGAGCCGTGGTTTAAAAAGGATTTGGAATCCCTTGTGAAAGGGAAGAGGGCGGCCGATGTAAAGATGAGGCGTGAAGGTTCAGTTGGGCCGATTGAGAGTTATAAGGTAGCCAAGAAGGATCTAAAGAGAGTGCTAAGAGCAGCGAGAAAGGGACATGAAAAGTCCTTAGTTGGTAGGATTAGGAAAAACCCAAAGGCTTTCTATAGGTATGTCAGGAAGAAATGGATGACTAGGGTAGGTATCGGTCCAGTCAGGAATGGTAGTGGGAAGTTGTGTGTGGAGGCGGAGGAGATCGGTGAGACTCTAAATCAATACTTTTTGTCGGTATTAAGTCAGGGACAGGACATTGTTGCCGATGTGAATACTGATTCACAATTAATTAGAATGGACGGCTTTGAGGTATGTAGGGAAGAGGTATTGGAAATTCTGGAAAGGACGGAAATAGATAAGTCCCCTGGGCCTGATGGCATTTATCCTAGGATCCTCTGGGAAGCTAGAGAGTAGATAGTGGAGCCATTGGCCTTGATTTTTATGTCGTCGTTGTCTACGGGAATAGTGCCAGAAGACTGGAGGATTGCGAATGTGGTCCCCTTGTTCAAGAAGGGGAGCAGGGATAGCCTGAGTAACTATAGGCCAGTGAGTCTCACTTCTGTTGTGGCCAAAGTCTTAGAGAGAATTGTAAGGGATAGGATTTATGAACATCTGGATTGGAATAATGTGATCAAGGATAGTCAGCATGGTTTTGTGAAGGGCAGGTCGTGCCTCACAAACCTTATTGATTTCTTTGAGAAGGTGACCAAGGAAGTGGACGAGGGTAAAGCAGTAGATGTGGTGCATATGGATTTTAGCAAGGCGTTCGATATGGTACACCATGGCAGGCTAATGCAAAAACTACGGAGGTATGGCATTGAGGGTGCATTAGAGGTTTGGATTAGGAATTGGCTGGCTGGAAGGAGACAGAGGGTAGCAGTTGATGGTATAGGTTCATTTTGGAGCGCAGTTACTAGCGGTGTTCCTCAAGGATCTGTTTTGGGACCATTGCTGTTTGTCATTTTTATAAATGAACTGGAGGAGGGGCTTGAGGGCTGGGTGAGCAAGTTTGCGGATGACACGAAAGTCGGTGGAGTTGTGGACAGTGAAGAAGGATGTGGCAGGTTACAGCGGGATATAGATAAGTTGCAGAGCTGGGCATTAAGGTGGCAAATGGAATTCAATGTAGCTAAGTGTGAATCATTCACTTTGGTAGGAGTAACAAGAAGATGGATTACTGGGCTAATGGTAGACTACTCGGTAGTGTGGATGAGCAGAGGGATCTTGGTGTCCATGTACACAGATCTTTGAAAGTTGCCACCCAGGTAAATAGTGCTGTGAAGAAGGCATATGGTGTACTGGGCTTTATTGGTAGTGGAATTGAGTTCCGGAGTACTGAGGTCATGTTGCAGTTGTATAAGACTCTGGTTGGCCTCATCTGGAGTATTGTGTGCAGTTTTGGTCGCCATATTAGAGGAAGGATGTGGAGGCATTGAAACGAGTGCAGAGGAGGTTTACCAGGATGTTGCCTGGCATGGGAGGAATATCGTATGAGGAAAGGCTGAGGCATTTGGGGCTTTTCTCATTGGAGAAAATAAGGTTTTGGGGAGATTTGATAGAGGTGTACAAGATGATTAGGGGATTAGATAGGGTTGACAGTGAGAACCTTTTTCCGCTAATGAAGTCAGCTGTTACTAGGGGACACAACTTTAAATTAAGGGGTGGTAGGTATAGGACAGATGTTAGGGGTAGATGTTTTACTCAGCGGGTTGTGAGTTCATGGAATGCCCTGCCAGTTGCAGTGCTGGACTCTCCCTGTTTATGGTCATTTAAGCCGGCATTGGACAAGCATATGGAGGTTATTGGGCTCGTGTAGGTTAGGTCGGCTTCGGTCGGCGCAACATCGAGGGCCGAAGGGCCTGTTCTGTGCTGTATTTTTCTCTGTTCTATGTTCTATGTTTTACTTGAGGCATGATTACTGTCCAGTTAAATTGCCACCAGTCAACACTGTCTAACAAGAGAGCATCTCTATCATCCTGCAGGAGTATGGTGGCTTACTCTTCCATTTCTGATCTACAGGCTTACCCAGAAACCCATCCCCTGGAGAACTGCTGCAGAGCTGAGATGGCTGCTGCCCACCAACCCCAGTCACCTTCTTTGTACCAGTTATTACTTCTGCCAATGCAGACGATTCCTATTTGCTCCAGTTTTGCCGTTAATCCTGGATACGACACTTGATCAAATGCAGTTATGATGATGTTAAGTGCAGTCACTGTCACCTCATCTCTAGAACTTAGCAGTGTGTTTTCTTGTTGTACATCGTTAAACCAAGGCTTCAATGAGCACAAGGAATGAGAGCCCAAAGTGAGCTTCAGTGAGCGGGTTGGTGCTGAGGAACTGCTGCTTGATCCCACTGTGAGTGACATCTTTCATCACTTTATTAATGATAGGGATTACAGCAATGGGGCTGTCATTGATTGTCTGATGGTTTGTCTGTGTGTGTACGGGACACACCTGGATAGTTTCCCAAATTGTCAGGTAGGTCCCAGTGCAATATCCCTGCAGGAACAATTTGAATGCAATGTTATCAGAGCCTCCATCAATTGCATTAACCCATCCCTCCAGCCGTTTGGATTTACCACACAGAGTGAATCAAATTAGCTGAATACTCCCATCTGGAGAAGACTAAAATAGATCATCCCATCAACACTTCGGTCTGAACATTGTTGTGAATGTTTCATCATTAGCTTTTCTATTGTTGTGCTGGGCCCTTCCATAGTTGAGGAGGGTGATATTTGTGCATCCTACTCTTCCAGTGAGTTGTTTAAATTGACCACACAATTCACGCTGATTGCATGTGACAGGATTGTAGAAGTTAGGTCTGATTTATTCATTAGATCTGTCTGTCACTGGCTGTTTACGCTATTTGGTAAGTAAGTGGTCCTGTTTGGTAATGTCACATCATTGTGAAGCGTATCTAGTGCTGCTCTTTACCGGCCATCCTGTGTTCGTCATTGAACAAGGGTTTTTCCCCTGGCCTGATGGTCATGGTATTGTGGAGCACATGCCAGGCAGTGACAGTAAACATTGTGCTGGAGTACAATTCTGCTGCTGTTGGTAATGACCCAAATCACCTCACACAGGCCAGTGCTGAGTTCTAGATCTCTTTGAGGTTTGTCCCGTTGAACATGATGATAGTATCTCTCACATGTGTGCTCATGCGTATACAACTCTCACACTCACACTCTCACTCACACTCACTGTCACTGTCACTGTCACTCACTGTCACTCTCACACTCGCTCTCAAAATCACAAACACAATCACACTCACACTCACTCACTCTCTCACTCTCACACTCTCACACTGTCACACTCTCTGACTCACTCTCACACTCTCTCACTGTCTCACTCTCTCACACTCTCGCACTCAAAAAAGTGGGACTTTGTTATAGAAATACTGTGTGTGGTAGTCACCTTTCCCAATACAGTCATCGATCAATGTGCCTGCAGCCGGTAGGTTGGTGAAGTTAAGGTCAAGAATGTTTCTCCCTCTCAGTCGTTCCCTTCCCACTCAGTGCAGACCCTGTCTTGCAGCTATTGGACCTTTTGGACCTGACCGTCTTGATGAGTAATGCTGCTGCTGAGCCCCTCGGGATGGTGATTTTGAAATGAACCACCCAGGACACCTTCTCCAGCTTTGTTACTCTCTCAGGGCTTCCATCAGAGGGACACTGATCCATCAGCTGAGGGATAGGAGTCAGCAGGAGTTTTCTGTGTCAATGTTTGATCTGACACAATGAGGTTTTGTTATGACAAGTTGTTGCTTGAGGAGTCTGTTGGTGCCTCTCCCACATCTAAGCCCTAGCCCCCAGATGTTAGGAAGGAGGGATGTCCAGTGACTGGAGGGCTTTCTTTGTCACTATCAATCAAATGGCCTCTTCTGTGCTGATTGATACCCACTCTATGACTCTTGTGATTGGACAGTCCAAGGTCTCACTTATTCAGTTCCTCAAAGTGCCTTGTCTATTCCACAGATTTCTACAATATTTTTCTCCGTTAAGGCATTGCACAATTCCGTTTTTTTAACTATTTATGTGTATTTCGGTATCTTTCCCTGTCATCTCCTCCAGTCGCAACATCCATTTATATCTCAGTAACCCTCCGTATCACTACAAACTTTATCTCACACTCCAGTCCCATCTATCGCTGTAAATTCCGCCAACCCCTACACCCCTCCCTATCTATCTAATCTTCAGCTGCTTTATCTTTCCCTATTTTTGTAAATGAACTTAAAAATATCTCCCTAACCTATTGTAGCATGCACAGGCCACACTATCTCTGTAACATCTCCTATCTTGCTTTCCTGTCTCTCAAACATCTTCAGCCTTGTTTTTCTATCTCTGTAACACCTCCAGCCTTGTTTTCCTCTCTGTCTGTAACACCTCCAGCCTTGTTTTCCTCTCTCTGTAACATCTCCAGCTTTGCTTTCCTCTCTGTCTGTAACACCTCCAGCCTTGTTTTCCTCTCTCTGTCATATCTCCAGTCTTGCTTTCCTATGTCTGCTTTCCTTCACACCTCAGTTAATTAGTTTTAACGCACCTTAGTGAATTGGCTATATAACTGCTCCTGTATTTTCATATTTCTGGGACTCTATAAAATATCCCCAGCGTTTGGACCCTAACCTCGACGCCTAAAACCTCATTTGAAGACACGTCCAAAATATCGTCCCTCCTTACTACAGTAACTTCCTTAATAAATAATGCAATACCACCTTCTGTTTAACATCCTCTCCTGCCCTGCCTGTAGTTCCAGTAATACAGAATATTGAGTTGTTCGCCCTGACCACCCTCAAAAATATTTCACCTCCACATGTCAACTCACGCCATTATCATATCAGTCTGTATGATAATACTCCCAGCATTAATGTAAGCTGGAATATAACATCTGGAATACTCTGTGCCTCGGAGTTCCTCAATCCTTCACTATTTTTTTCAGACTGCCCAAAGCATGAACCAAAAATGGAACTCTGGGACTGAAGGAATATTTGTTGAATTGTAATTTCTTTTTTAAAAATGTATTTATCAAGTCCAACTTTCCAGAACTGAGCAGTTAGCTCCACATAAAATGAGTTCTGACTGTTAATTTCCCGCTTAGTATGCAAAGTTGACAGCCCTCCGTCATGGAGACAGTGAGGATTGCAGATGATGGAGATCAGAGTCGAACAGTGTGATGCTGCAAAAGCACAACAGGTCAGCAAGCCTCCGAGGAGCAAGAGCGTCGCTGTTTCGGTCATAAGCACATTATCAGGAAGGGATTGGTGCATTCCTTTTTATTTGATTCTGTGATTCGCAGGACGTTGGGAACCGCACTTACTCAGGAAGGCAGCACTGTATTTTGCACTGAAATGGAAAGCATTCAATCAGTTCGTTGGACAGTGTGTAGATAAGGTGAGGGAAAGTACAGACTGATTGAAGTACAAACATATGGATAGATAAATCCCCTGTGTCAGATGGGGTCTACACGAGGTTACTCCAGGAAGTGATGGAAGAGATTGGTGTGCCTTTGGTGATGATCGTTGTGTCCTCACTGTCCACTAGAGTGGTACAAGATGATTTAAGTGTGGCAAATGTTATTCCCTTGTTCAGGGAAGGGAATAGGGATAGCCATGGGAATGACCGAACTGTCAGTCTTACATCAGTGGTGGGCAAAGTATTGGAGACGTTTCTAAGAGACAGGATTGACAATTACTTAGAAAATGATAATTTGATTGGAGATAGTCAGCATGAGTTTTTGAGGAGCAGGTCATTTCTCACAAACCTTATTAAATTATTTTAAGATGTGAAAAATACAAGTTGGTGAAGGTAGACCGGTAGATGTGGTGAATACGAATTTTAGCAAGGCATTTGATAAGGTTTCCCATTGTAGTCTCATTCAGAAGGTAAGGAGGAATAGGATGCAGGGAAGTTTGCCTCGCCGGATACGGGCATGGCTGGCCAATAGAAGACAAAGGATGGCAGCAGATTGAAAGTATTCAGCCTGGAGCTCAGTGACCTGTGGTTTTCCACAGGATTGGCTCTGGGACCTGTGCTGTTTGTGATTTTTATAAATGACTCTGATGAGGAAGTGGAATGGTGGGTTAGTAAGTGTACCGAAGACATGCAGGTTGATGGAGTTGTGGATACGTGGAGGGCTGTTGTAGGTTGCAACAGGACATTGACAGGAAGAAGCGCCGGGCTAATAAGTGGCAGATAATGTTCGACCTTAAAAAGAGTGAAGTGATTTGGTTTAGAAGGTTGGATTTGAATACAGAATACAGAGTTCAAGGCAGAATTCTTGGTAATGGGAAGGAACAGATGGATCTTGTTATCTATGTCCATCGATCCCACAAAATTGTCACCTAAGTTGATAGAGTTGTTAAGAAGGTGTATGGTGTGTTGGCTTTCATTAGCACGGGCATTGAGTTTACGTGCGGAGAGGTTAATGCTTCGCTCTATAAAGCTGTGGTTCAAACATACTTGGAATATTGTGTTCAGTTCAGGTTTCCTCATTCTAGGAAACATGTGGAAGCCTCAGAGAGTATGCAGAGATTTACCAGGATGTTGCCTGGACTGGAGGACATGTCTTAGGAAGAAAGTTTGAGGGAGCTAGGGCTTTTCTCCCTGGAGCAAAGAAGAATGACAGCTGGCTTGATGGAGTTGTACAAATGTTGAGAGACAAAGTTTGGATACCCAGAGTCTTTTCCCCTGGCAGAAATGGCTATCGACAAGGAGCGTAATTTTAAGGTGATTGAAGGAAGGTTTAGGGACGATGTCAGAGGTGGCTACTTTACAAAGAGAATGGTGGGGTTGGAATGCACTGCCAGTGATAGAAGTAGAGTCAGATACATTAGGGATAATTAAGAAGACTCTTGAATAGGCTCATGGAAGCTAGTGCATTGAAGGTTATGTAGGTTAGTCTGATCTTAGAGTTGGGTAAAAGGTTGGCAAAGCATTGAGGGCTGAAGGGTTCTTATTGTGCTGTACTATTCCATGTTCCAAATTTCTCTCAGCTGGTGGATTCTCAACAGTTGGTGAATGTGTGAGGGAGTGTGGTGTGTGAGGTCAGGAAGCTGGAAGGGACGTGAAGCCAAGATTTCCAGTTATGGTGTGCATGGTTATAGTCAGCTGAGTGCCAGCACAATATGTGTGGTTACTTCGACCAGACAAAATCCACCATGTTTAGCTATTAAACTGATTTTTGGTTTGTCGTTAGCTCCTGGTTTCTTCAGATACATTCTGTTGGGTGACCCATGTATTAATATCTGACCATCTACAGGCAGTTTCAATTAAATTTTGATACTGGTGAACGTGAAGTTACATTTATTGGATATAATTTCAGAAGATTCACTGTGAGACACAAGATGCTGTAGAAATCTGTCAGTTTTGAACATTTTCACATAGCGTCTGGACAGGGGAGGGGATGTAGGTAGTATGGGGAACATGTCAGATGTCAGTACCATAATCAATACCATGTGATTCTGACACTCCATGTCCATACAATGCTCTCTGGGTCATTCTCTGATTGAAGATGCATTCGTACGACCTGGTTCCTGATCAAACATTGATAACTAATTTAAACAGTATTTGTAACTACACTGAGAACATTGATAGGTAAAAATAAGAACTGCAGATGGTGGAAACCAGAGTCTAGATTAGAGCGATGCTGGAAGAGCACAGCAGGTCAGGCAGCATTGGAGGTGCAGGAAAGTCGACGTTTCGGACAAAAGCCTTTCATCAGGAATGATGACTGATAGCCTGTTGGCTAGGTTCCTCCTGCCCAAGGTGGAATCCAAATGATTTCCTTTGAAGGAATGTTTGAATGATTGTCCTGAGGAGAAAGTAAGGACTGCAGCTGCTGGAGATCAGAGCTGAAAAATGTGTTGCTGGAAAAGCGCAGCAGGTCAGGCAGTATCAAAGGAGCAGGAGAATCGACGTTTCAAGTGTCTCTGCCTCCACTCCGACCTCCCGATTGTCCTGACCCAAGTTGGAATCTTTCTGGTCAGATTCTGGAACAGGCCAGTATCTAACTCAGTGTCACAGGCAGCTGTGAGGTCCAGTAGCACGGTGCCTGAATTCAGGCCTTTTGGAATCCATTTTTAATGTCGGTCATGATTGCAACGTGGTGGGTTTACTGACCTGAACAATGATAAGGAGTTAGCCATGTTTGTGAATTGGGCAATGATGAGATATGAACTACAATTATTCAACTGAACAATAATTGCATCGTCTCTGAAAACAAATAAGTTGGTTCTATATTGATGGAACTAAAATGTAAACACCTAACAACATTTTATGATACAAAAGTAAAGAGTGCGCGTTTTGTTTTATACCAAAAATAAAATGTCTGATTATTCTGGTGATCACAATTACACATTGAATGCCAGTATTCAAATGCATACATTGTCGCTATATCATTTACAAAGTGGTTGACCTCTGACTGATTGCATATTCAGAGTGAGCAAGCGATTGAATAATCAATAGAATTATCATTCTGACACATTTATATATAATCAATCGATTTAATTCTGACTGAAGTATGTGAGCTTCAGCTATTTGCCAACAATTCTATTAGTTTTAAAATAATGATGGAAAATAACAGACCAGATCTAAAAGTTGAAGTTCTAAATTAGAGTAAGGCTCACTTTGATGAAATTAGGCAAGAATTTTCAAAAGCTGACTGGAGGGGGATGTTCGTAGATAAAAGGGCAGCTGGAAAGTGGGAAGCATTCAGAAATTAGGTAACGAGAGTCCAGAGACAGTGTATTCCTGTTACGGTGAAAGGAACGGCTAGCAGGTATCGGGAATGCTGGATGACTAAAGAAATTGAGGGTCTGGTTAAGAAAAATAAGAGAGCATATATCAGATGCAAACAAGGTAGATTGAGTGAACCCTTAGAAGAGTACAAAAGGCAATATGAGTATATGCAAGGTTTCTGAAGGTTTTCAGCTCAGGTTGAGTTTTAGGGAGTAGGTTTGCTCACTGAGTTGTAGGTTTGATATCCAGACGTTTCATTACCTGGCTAGGTAACATCATCAGTGGTGACCGACAAGTGAAGCAAAGCTGTCGTCTCCTGCTTTCTATTTATATCTTTCTCCTGGATGGGGTTCCTGGGGTGTGTGGTGATGTCATTTCCTGTTTGTTTTTTGAGGGGTTGATAGATGGCATCGAGATCTATGTGTTTGTTTATGGCGTTGTGGTTGGAGTACGAGGCCTCTAGGAATTCTCTGGCATGTCTTTGCTGAGCCTGTCCCAGGATAGATGCGTTGTCCCAGTCGAAATGGTGTTTTTTTTTCATTCGTGTGTAGGGCAACGCGGATGAGAGGGTTGTGTCTTTTTGTGGCTAGCTGGTGCTCGTGTATTCTGGTGGCTAACTTTCTTCCTGTTTGTCCTACGTAGTGTTTGTGGTCGTCCTTGCATGGAATTTTGTAGATGATGTTGGTTTTGTCCATGGGTTGTACTGGGTCGTTTAAGTTTGTTAGGTTTTTGTTTGAGAGTGTTGGTGGGTTTGTGCGCTACAGGGATTCTGAGGGGTCTTAGTAGTCTGGCTGTCATTTCTGAAACTTCTTTGATGTATGGTTAGGTGGGTAGGGTTTCTGGCAGTGTTACGTCTGCTTGTCGTTTTTTGTTCTTGAGGAATCTGCGCACTGTATTTTTTGAGTATCCGTTCTTGTTGAATATGTTAAGCATAATATGAGTATACTTAAGAGATAAATCAGGAGGGCAAAAAGAGGACATGAGATAACATTGGCAAATAGAATTAAGGAAAATCCAAAAGGATTTTACAAAGACATTAAGGACAAAAGGGTAAATTGGGAAAGAATAGCGTCCCTCCAAGATCAGCTTGGAGGCTTTTGTGTGGAACGCAGGAGTTGGGGGCGATACTAAATGAGTATTTTGCATTAATGTTTATGGTTGGAAAGAACATGGAAGATATAGAATGTAGGGAAATAAACGGTGACAACTTCAAAAATATTCATATTACAGAGGAGGATGTGCTGGCTGCCTTGAAATGTATAAAAGTGGATAAATCCCCGGAACCTGATCAGGTGTACAGAGAACTCTGTGGGAAGCCAGGGAACGGCTGGTCCTGTTACTGAGATATTTATATAATCGATAGTCATAGATGAGGTGCAAGAAGACTGGAGGTTGGCGATTGTGGTGCCAATGTTTAAGAAAGTTAGTAAGGACAAGCCAGGGAACTATAGACCAGTGAGCCAGCGGTGCTGGGCAAGTTGTCGGAGGGAATCCTGAGGGACAGGATGTACATGTGTTTGGAAAGGCAAGGAATGAGTAGGGATAGTCAGCGTGGCTTTGTCAGTGGAAAATCATGTCTCACAACCTTTTTTGAATTTTTTGCAGAATTAACAATAATGATTGATGAGGGCAGAGTGGTGGATG
Source organism: Chiloscyllium punctatum (assembly GCF_047496795.1). Taxonomy (NCBI): domain Eukaryota; kingdom Metazoa; phylum Chordata; class Chondrichthyes; order Orectolobiformes; family Hemiscylliidae; genus Chiloscyllium; species Chiloscyllium punctatum. Next base: position 90,668,213 of record NC_092752.1, on the reverse strand, counting down.
CGATTTATTTTAACTTCAGTAAGTCGTTCGACAAGGTTCCCGATTGGAGACTGGTTAGCCAGGTTAGATGTCATGGATTAGAGGGAGAACTAGCCATTTGGATCCAGAACTTGCTCAAAGGTAGACGACAGAGGGTGTTAGTGGTGTCGGGTTGTTTTACAGACTGGAGGCCTGTGACCAGTGGACTGCCACAAGGATCGGTGCTGGGTCCAATACTTTTCATCATTTATATAAATTATTTGAATGTGAGTATAAGAGGTATAGTTAGTACGTTTGCAGATAACACCAAAATTGGAGGTTTAGAGAACAGCAAAGAAGATTACCTTGGGTTGCAACAGGATCAGATGGGCCAATGGGCTTCGGAGTGGCAGATGGAGATTAATTTACATAAATGTGAGGTGCTGCATTTTGGAAAAGCAAATCTTAACAAGAGTTATACTCCTCATGGTGAGGTCCTAGGGAGTGTTGCTGACCAAAGAGACCTTGGAGTACAGGTTCATTGAAAGTCGAGTCATAGATCGATAAGAATGTGAAGAAGGCGTTTGGTATGCTTTCCTTTATTGGTCAGAGTACTGAGTACAGGATTTGGAAGGTCATGTTGCAGCTGTACAGGAAGTTGGTGAGGGCTCCTTTGGAATATTGCGTGCAATTCTGGTTTCCTTCCTATTGGAAGGAAGTTGTGAAACTTGAAAAGGTTCAGAAAAGATTTACAAGAATGTTGCCTGGGTTGGAGTATTTGAGCTGTAGGGAGAGCCTGAATAGGCTAGGGCAGTTTTCCCTGGAGTGTCGGAGGCTGAGGGGTGACCTTACCGAGGTTTATAAAATCATGAGCGGCATGGTTAGGATAAATAGACAAGGTGTTCTCCCTGGGGTGGGGAAGTCCAGAAGTAGAGGACAGAGGTTTAGGGTGAAAGGGGAAAGATAAAAGAGACCGAAGGGGCAACTTTTTCATGCAGAGGGTGGTGCGTGTATGGAATGAGCTGCCAGAGCAAATGGTGGAGGCTGGTACAATTGCAACATTTTAAAGGCATCTGGATGGGTATATAAATATGAAGGGGTTGGAGGGATATGGCCCGGGTGCTGGCAGGTGAGACTAGATTGGGTTGGGATATCTGGTCGGCATGGCCGAGTTGGACCAAAGGGTCTGTTTCCATGCTGTACAACTCTATGACTCTCTGACTCTAATTTAGAAATGACAATAATTTAACATGCACTGTCAAATAAATAAATGGTTTATGTTATTAAATTGTAACATACAATAAGTTGAAAACATACAATTTTTAGAATGAAAAATAAAGAACGAAGAACAAAGAAAATTCCAGCGCAGGAGCATGCCCTTTAGCCCTCCAAGCCTGAACCGATCCAGATCCTCTGTCTAAATCTGTCGCATATTTTCTGAGCCTCTGTATCCCTTTGCTACCTGCCCATTCTTGTATCTGTCCAGATATATCTTAAATGATGCTATTGCAAAATACTCCAAATATGGTCTGATCAGAGCCTTGTAAAACCTCATAAATCCTTCCCAGCTTTAATATTCAAGACATCTCAAAATAAATACCATCGCTGTATTTGTCTTTCTGACTGGATTGGCCACCAGGAACAATGAGCACATGATGGACATTCATAAACTTAGCACGGAGTTCCAAAAATGAACAATGATTAAAGCATGCTGGGAAATGGATCCCAGCCTTGAGTAAACTCTCTACTAATCCATATGCTGTAGAATCCAGACAGGCTGCAGCTCCCCACAGACGGTTTGCAAAGAAAACCTGACAGATACAGACCCTGCAATACCCAGCTGAAATTGGACTTGAATGATACAATGGAATGTCGCCGTTGGGCCATGAATATGCCAACCCCTGGTTGAGTCTGATTGATCTGGGTAAATAAACTTGAACATTCCATTGGAAGATCTTCCATACCCTCCCAAGGGCTTGAAGACTTAGAAGGATAAGAATCACCTTAAAACCCCACAGAGTGCGGCAACTGGAGAATAATCACTGAGAAAGAAAACGACTCCAAGACCATCGGAAGAGTAAGAAGGCATCACCATGTGGAGCCCGGCCAAGTTCTAGTGTGGTGGTACACAATCAGCCAAAGTTAAGTTAAAACATAAGACAGTTTGCAGAATTTTTCATTACTTTATAGTAAAGATTATTGTACTAATATTGAGTGTGCTCAATAAACAAATATTATTGTTTGTAAGAGTTGACTCAGTTCCTTTGCTGAATGGAAGAATTTAAGCAAACTGTGCGGCAGATTCAACACCTTCCTAACTATTGACTCAACCTGCAAGTTTACCTTGAGACAATCCTGTACTCACAACTCTCTTTGCTCTTCAGACTTCTGAATTTTCTCCTTATTTATAAAATAGTCCATGCCTCTCTCCCTCCTCACAAAGTGCATCACTTCAAGTTTTCCCAAGATGAACTTCATCTGCCACATCTTTGTCCACTCTTCTACCCTGTCTAAATCCTTCTGCAGCCTCCCTGCCATCTCAATGCTTCCTGTCCCTCTACCTACCTTTGTTTCATTGAAAAACCTCGCCAGAATACCCTCAGTTCCTTAATGTAGATCGTTCATGCACAAAGTAAAAAGTTGGCGTCCCAACACTGAGCCATGCGGAATACCAGTTGTCATCGACTGCTATCCCAAGAAGGACCTTTCATCCCCACTCTCTACTTGCTGTCAGACAGACAACCTTCTGCACACAATAATAACTTACCTCGAACAAAATGGGGCCTATTTTACTCAGCACCAGTAATATTTAATCTCTGCTAACCCAGCACATGAGATGCACTGCTGGCACTCCTTCCAACCAGCCACTTGGACTGACCAACATCAACTGGACTGGAAAGAGTTTGGGGACTCTTTAACTGAGGTAGTATGGGCTGAGGTTAGAAACAGGAAAGGAGAAGTCACCATGCTGGGAGTTTTCGATAGGCCTCCAAATAGTCCCAGAGATGTAGAGGAAAGGATATAAAAGAAGATTCTCGATAGGATTGAGAGAGGCAGGGTAGTTGTCATAGGGGACTTCAACTGTCCAAATATTGACTGGGACCACTACTCTACGAGTACGATAGAAGGATCAGAGTTTTGTCCAGTGTGTGCAGGGGGGCTTCCTGACACAGTGTGTAGACTGGCCTACAAGGGGCAAAACCTCTTTAGATTTAGTACTGGGCAACAAGCTAAGTGTTAGATTTGGAAGAAGGTGAGCACTTTGGAGTCAGCGATTACAATTCTGTCAGGTTTGCTTTAGTGATGGAAAGGGATAAGTGTACTCAACCGAGCAGGAGTTACAGCTGGGGGAAGGGAAATTACGATGCAATTAGGAAAGATTTAGGAAATGTAGAATGGGGAAGGCAACTGCTCGGGATGAGCACATTAAAGATGTGGAGCTTATTGAAGGAAAGGCTCCTGTGTGTCCTAGATAAGTATGTACCTGTCAGACAGGGAGGAAGATATAGAACGTGTGAGCTGTGGTTTACTAAGGAAGTGGAATCCTTTGTTCAAGAAGAAGAAGAAGGCTTATGTTAGGACAAAATGTGAAAATTCAGTTAGGGCGCTTGAGGGTTACAAGAAAATCAGGAAAGACCTAAAAAGAGAGCTCAGAAAAGCCAGGAGGGGACATGAGATTTTGTTGGTGGATAGGATCAGGGTTAACCCTCAAGCTTTCAATAGGTATGTCAGGAATAAAAGAATGACGAGAGTTAAATTTGGGACAATCAAGGATAACAGTGGGAGGTTGTGTGTGGAGTCAGAAGATATAGGGGAAGCACTAAATAAATATTTTTGGACAGTATTAATAATAGAAAATGAAAATGTTGGCGAGGAAGATCCAGAAATACTTGCATCTAGACTAGAAGAGATTGAGGTTCACAAGGAAGATGTATTAGAAATACTGCAGAGTGTGAAAATAGACAAGTGCCCTGGGCCGGATGGTGTCTATCCTAGTATCCTCTGGGCAGCAAGGGAAGAGATTGCCAACTTTGGCATTGATCTTCAAATCATCATTGCCTACAGGAATAGTGCATGAGGACTGGAGGATAGCAAATGTGGTTTGCTCAGGGTTGGTCCAAATACCCTTGTTCAAAAAGGTTATTTGAGACAACCCCGGTAATTACAGACCAGTGACTCTCACTTCAGCTGTTGGTAAAGTGTTGGAAAAAGTTATAAGAGATAGGATTTGTAACCATCTAGAAAAGAATAAACTGATCAGGGACAGTCAGCACGGTTTCGTGAAGGGTAGATCGTGGCTAACGAATCTTATTGACTTTTTTGACAAAGCAACCAAACAGGTAGATGAGAGTAAAGTAGTTGATATGGTGGAAATGGATTTCAGCAAGGCCTTCGATAAGGATCCACACAGTAGGCTATTGTACAAAATGCAGAGGAATGGGATTATGGGATACATAGCAGGTTGGATCAGTAATTGGCTTGCTGAAAGAAAACAGAGGGTTGTCATTGATGAAACATATTCATCTTGGTGTCCAGTTACTGGTGGCGTACTGACAGGGTCGGTGTTGGGTCCACTGCTGTTCGTCATTTTTATACATTACCTGGATGAGGGCTTAGAAGGGTGCGTTAATAAATTTGTGGATGATACTAAGGACGGTGGATTTGTGAATAGTGAAGAAGGATGTAATAGGTTGCAGAAAGATAGGATGCAGAGCTGGGCTGACAGGTGGCAAATGGAGTTTATTGTGGACAAGTGTGAGGTGATACACTTTGGACAGTATAATCAGAACGCAAAGTACTGAGCTAATGGTAAGATTCTTGGAAGTGCAGATGAGCAGGGAGATCTCGATGTCCATGCACACAGATCCCTGAAAGTTGTCACCCAGATTGACAAGGTTGTTAAGAAGGCAGACAGTGTTTTGGCCTTTATTAATAGAGGGATTGAGTTCCGGAACCAGGAGGTTATGCTGCAGCTGTACAAAGCTCTGGTACGGCCGCACTTGGAGTATTGTGTACAGTTCTGGTCACCACATTATAAGAAGGATGTGGAAGCTTTGGAAAGGGCGCAGAGGAGCTTTACCAGAATGTTACGTAAAAACAATGACTGTGGATGCTGGAAAACAGATTTTGGATTAGTGGTGCTGGAAGAGCACAGCAGTTCAGGCAGCATCCAAGGAGCAGTAAAATCGACATTTTTGGCAAAAGCCCTTCATCAGGAATAATGGCAGAGAACCTGAAGCATAGAGAGATAAACTAGAGGAGGGTGGGGGTGGGGAGAAAGTAGCATAGAGTACAATAGGTGAGTGGAGGAGGGAATGATGGTGATAGGTCAGGGAGGAGAGGGTGGAGTGGAGAGATGGTAAAGAAGATCGGGAGTTAGGACAAGTTCGGACAAGTCATGGGGACAGTGCTGAGCTGGAAGTTTGGAACTAGGGTGAGGTGGGGGAAGGGTAAATGACGGAGCTGTTGAAGTCCACATTGATGCTCTGGAGTTGAAGTGTTCCGAGGTGGAAGATTAGATTAGATTAGATTACTTACAGAGTGGAAACAGGCCCTTCGGCCCAACAAGTCCACACCGCCCCGCCGAAGCGCAACCCACCCATACCCCTACATTTACCCCTTACCTAACTCTACGGGCAATTTAGATTGGCCAATTCACCTGACCTGCACATCTTTGGAGTGTGGGAGGAAACCGGAGCACCCGGAGGAAACCCACGCAGACACGGGGAGAATGTGCAAACTCCACACAGACAGTCGCCTGAGGTGGGAATTGAACCCAGGTCTCTGGCGCTGTGAGGCAGCAGTGCTAACCACTGTGCCACCGTGCCGCCCATAAGGTGAGGCGTTCTTCCTCCAAGTGTCTGGTGGTGAGGGAGTGGCGGTGAAAGAGGCCCAGGACCTCTACGTCCTTGGCAGAGTGGGCGGGGTAGTTGAAATGTCGGGCCACGGGGCGGTTTGGTTGATTGGTGCGAGTGTCCCAGAGATGTTCCCTAAAGCGCTCTGCTAGTCGGCAGAGGAGACTGCATCGGGAGCAACAGATACAATAAATGATATTAGTGGATGTGCAAGTAAAACTTTGATGGATGTGGAAGTCTCCTTTAGGGCCTTGGGTAGAGGTGAGGGAGGAAGTGTGGGCGCAGGTTGTACCATTCCTGCGGTGGCAGCGGAAGGTGCCAGGATGGGAGGGTGGGTTGTAGGGGGGCATGGACCTGACCAGGTCGTCACGGAGGGAACGGTCTTTGCAGAAGGCAGAAAGGGGTGTGGAAGGAAATATATCCCTGGTGGTTGGGTCTTTTTGGAGGTGGCAGAAATGTCAGTGGATGATTTGGTTTATGCGAAGGTTGGTAGGGTGGAAGGTGAGCACGAGGGATGTTCTGTCCTTGTTACAGTTGAAGGGGTGGGGTCTGAGGGCGGAGGTGCAGGATGTGGACGAGATGCGTTGGAGGGCATCTTTAACCACGTGGGAAGGGAAATTGCGGTCTCTAAAGGATGGTGCCATCTGGTGTGTTCTGTGGTGGAACTAGTCCTTCTGGGATCAGATACGGTGGAGGCAGAGGAATTGGGAATACGGGATGGCATTTTTGCAAGAGGTAGGGTGGGAAGAGGTATAATCCAAGTAGCTGTGGGAGTCGATGGGTTTATAAAAAATGTCAGTGTCAAGTCGGTCATCATTAATGGAGATGGAGAGATCCAGGAAGTGGAGGGAGGTGTCAGAGATGGTCCAGGGAAATTTAAGGTCAGGGTGGAATGTGTTGGTGAATTTGATGAATTGCTCAACCTCTTCATGGGAGCACGATGTGGCACCAATGCAGTCATCAATGTACTGGAGGAAGAGGTGGGGAGTGGTGCCGGTGTAATTACGGAAGATCAACTGTTCTACGTAGCCGACAAAGAGACAGGCATAGCTGGGGCCCATATGTGTGCCCATGGCTACTCCGTTGGTCTGGAGGAAGTGGGAGGATTCGAAGGAGAAATTGTTAAGGGTGAGGATCAGTTCGGCCAAACGAATGAGAGGATTGGTGGAAGATAGTGTTGGGGACGTCTGGAGATGAAAAACCGGAGGGCTTGGAGGCCCTGCTACTGGCGGATGGAGGTGTAGAGTGATTGGATATCCATGGTGAAGATGAGGCATTGGGGGCCAGGGAAACGGAAGTCTTGGAGGAGGAGGAGGGCGTGGGTGGTGTCTCGTATGCATGTGGGGAGTTCTTCGACTGGGGGATAGGACACTGTCGAGGTAGGCAGTGATGAGTTCAGTGGGGCAGGAGCATGCTGAGACAGTGTGTCAGCTAAGGTGGTCAAGCTTGTTGATCTTGGAAAGGAGGTAAAACCGGGCAGTGCGGGGTTCCCGGACTGTGAGGTTGGAAGCTGTGGGTGGGAGATCTCCTCAGGTGATGAGGTTCTCTGTGGTCTGGGAGATGTTGGTTTGGTGATGGGGGGTGGGGTCATGGTCGAGGGAGCAGTAGGAAGAGGTGTCCTCGAGTTGGCATTTGGCTTCAGCGATGTAGAGGTCAGTGCACCAGACTACCACTGCACCCCCATTATCCACTGGCTTAATGGTGAGGTTGGGATTGGAGCAGAGGATTTGGAGGGCTGCCCGTTGTGAGGGTGAGAGTTTGGAGTGGAGGAGGCCGGTAGACAAGCTGAGGCAGTTAATGTCCCAGCGGCAGATGGAAATGAAGAGGTCGAGGGCAGGTAAAAGGTCAGTGCAGGGTGTCCAGGTGGATGCAGTGTGTTGGAGGTGGGCGAAGGGGTCCTCGGAAGGTGGACAGGAGTCCTGATTTTGAAAGTAAGCTCGGAGGCGGAGGTGGCAGAGGAATTGTTCGACCTCACGGTGTGCATTAAATTCATTGATGCATGGACGGAGGGGGAATGAAGGTGGGTCCTTTGCTGAGGACTGTTTGTTCATCCTCAGTGAGGGGGAGGTTTTGAGGGATGGAGAAAACTCGGCAGGGCTGGGAGCTGGATCTGGTGTGGATGTGGAGCTGGGAGTGCGTGCGGAACCTGTAACTGGAGTGGGCGGGAATGGGGGTGGAGTCATGAGCAGGGGTAGTGTTCCCCTCGGGGTTCTGGGTAGAGGGGATAGTGACAGTGGGGTCTGTGGGGGGCATGTCAGCAGAATGCAGGTGAGTGGCGCTGGTGGGGGCGGAAGTGGTGGTCACCACGGCAGTAGGGGTGGCGGAAGTCACTGAGAATGTGACATCAGTGATGATGTGAGGGGCGGAAGTGATATCACGTGTGATTCATGAGGAATTGTGAGGGGTGGAAGTGGTTGTGGGAGTGGCCATGATGGGGGCGGAAGTGACATCATCAATCAACGTGGGAGTGGCAGCTGCATCAGCCGCATGGCTAATGGCGTCTGAGCAGTTTCTGAGGCCAGGGGAATTGTCTGGAATATTTGAGGAGCATTGGTTATGGAGGTGGGTAGATAAAAGTTTGTTGTTCTTACAGTTTTTGTTGTTTGAGGTGGAATTGAAATACTGTTTGTTGAGAGTATGAACTCTTCTGAGGATGTAGTACAGAGTGGGTCCTTTGCAATTCTGAGAGAGTGTGGCCCTCAGCTGAGGCAGGGCTGACTGGAGAGAGGTTAGGTGCCAGAGCATTGCTGCAAGTGTGGATGGGAGGATCTTGAAGAAGAACTGTTGCTGGTGTTTTTGAATCCGTAGTCTGTACAGTTTGTCCTGTTCGGGTCTGAACTCTGCTGGTTTAAAGGTGGTCCAGAGTCCATGTGGGAGGAGTTGGTTATGGAGGCAGGCACTGAGGAAGCAAATGTGGCTGTGGTAGCAAGTTTGTTTCATGACATGGTTGAAGAGCTTCAGAGCAGAGGAAATGACCTGGGAGTTGCAGTGGGAGAGGGACTCCCTGAGATTCTTGTAGAGAGAGGAGGACAACTTCTTCAAGGCAGGCATCCTTGCAAGAGGATTCGCAGTAGGGTTAAAATCAACAAGGTAAAAACAATGACTGCAGATGCTGGAAACCAGATTCTGCATGTTTGGTGCTGGAAGAGCACAGCAGTTCAGGCAGCATCCAAGGAGCATCAAAATCGATGTTTCGGGCAAAAGCCTTTCATCAGGAATAAAGGCAGAGAGCCTGAATCGTGGAGAGATAGGCTACAGGAGAATGTTGCCTGGTATGGAAGGAATGTCTTACGAGGAAAGGCCGAGGCCTTGAAGCTGTTCTCGTTAGAGAGAAGAAGGTTGAGAGGTGACTTAATAGATACATACAAGAAAATCAGAGGGTTAGATAGGGTGGACAGGGAGAGCCTTTTTCCAAGTATGGGGACGACAAACATGAGGGGACACAACATTAAAGTAAGGGGAGATAGGTATACGACAGATGTCAGAGGTAGTTTATTTACTCAGAGTGTAGTAAGGGTATGGAATGCTTTGCCTGCAACCGTGGTAGATTCGCCAATTTAAGTGCATTTAAGCCGTCATTGGACAGGCATATGGATGTACATGGAATAGTGTAGGTGGGATGGTCTTCAGATTAGTATGATAGGGTAGCTCAACATCGAGGACCAAAGGGCCTGTACTGCGCTGTAATATTCTATGTTCTATGTTCTATTTATGAATATCCGATACAAACGTTGATTTTCTACCTGTTCTACAGATCTGTTGCAGAGGAAGAACTGGGAATTCCAGTCTCTTTTCATATTTTGGTGAATTAACAGCGTGATGCAGTTGAGGTTTTTTATGAGGAAGCCAGAAATAATATTTTGGAAATGGAGCTGAATTCTGCATTTACACTCCACCCCTCTGCATGTATTATTCATAAGACTTGTATACCATTAATTTTGGAATAGGGTTTGGCACTGTGCACTGCGAAAGTTCAATTTGATGTGGACCTGCAGCTTATTCTGTAAGAAATTCGCTGCAATAGTCAGCTGCAGATTTTTCTTTTCATGTACAGGATGGATGCAGGCTCATTCATTAAGGTTGTTTGAAAGAGCTAGAGGGATGAGGATAAAGATTAAAGTAATTTCTACATTAAAAACACACTATAGAAGATCAATTCACATTCTCATTTCTACGTTGGTTTGGAAGCAAATTGAAAGAGCATGGACCCATCGTTTCTGAATATTGTTCTAAAAAGTGACATCATGTTGGAATAATGCATTGGGGAAAAAGAAAATGCTGTCTAGATTTGAGAGAGATACAGGAATGCAGAGTGATTGTACAATATGAACAAGAATCAAGTGTTAATAAAAAAGTATGAGAAATCATTTCATAATTTTCAAAGGAAACCAGATCCCAATTTTCATGAACAGTGATGTTTGATTGTCCATCAATCTCACTTTTCCAACTATATGCTTTTCCTGCCACTGATGCACCTTCTGGCACACCTCATCCTCCATTCCTACTCGTTCCTTACCCTCCTACTTCCCTTGCATCACCCATTCTGATGCTACATACCCTTCCACAGACCATCTCCTTTTACACTTCTCGCACTGTGTGTCACACCACTTCCCCTGACCTTCCCTTTCGCTTTTTGCTCTCACACTAGATGCTGGAATCTGCTGATTTATGTGCTTCTACTGGTCATCTGTGAATGATGAGTTTGTAATGATCAATGTCCAATAACAACAGACAATAGGATGTTTGCCACTGTTCGATGCTCCGTGAACTGGATAGTTTTGTTCAGTATTGGTACAGACGGGAGCTTCTTCCTGTCCGTGTGACACAATGTTTAACCAAACAGCCTCATCACAATCAGGACAAACAACTTCTGACAGAATCGTATGAACATGTATGAATTATCTTTTGAATATTGCGAGGACATTGTTCTAACAAACAGTGTTCTTGTCTTTTGCTCTCTATTTTTTTAACTGACTTCCCATGTAATTTAAGCTGAGATCAGAGTGAATTCCCTTTCAATCGAAGCAGAACTTGACTGAGGGTGGAATCAAAGTCCCTGAGCAAAACTGTGGTTAATTGTAATTGGAGAAAATTCTGCACTGGAAATCGGAACAATGGAAAAAAGCAGTCTCTGCAAGGTATCTTCCAAGTTGCATGTCATTCTGGTTAGAGACTAATTTGTTCTTGCTTCATTGTCGGTTATTAAAAATCTTGGAATGTCCCAACAGCAGCTCTGTGTGGATCTGCATTACTTGGATTTAAGAGTTTCAAGTAGGCAGCTCTCTGGCGCCATTTCCAGAGCTACTGGGGACGACAAATAAACTCTGCCCTTGCTAGTGCCTTGCAAAACCCTGGATGAATATATCCTGTTTAAAAGAAAAACAAGATATAGTATGTTTGCACACTCACACCTGAAGTTTCGGAAAGGTAAGACCTTACTGGATGAGTATGATGCCAGTGACATTAGGAGCATGACAAGACATTGGTAACAACTGAAATCGTTAATTCCGTTAGTTACTTACAGATAATTGATTGTGTGATGTCAGTGCCATTGAGTTCACCATTTTCATAATGTGTAATGGTAGTCATTCTCAAATTTTCAAATGTTTCATTCAGGTGCCGTAACCAAATATTCGAGAGCCAACAGAAATGGCAGCTTCACTGTTCCCTTTCAGATCAGACAAATATCCACAGTCTGAAAAGCTAAGTATGTTGAAAGTGCTGGGAAACCAGAACAGGTTCTGAGCAGACAGAAACATATTTAACTTATTGAGTCGAATATGAGTTTTTTTCCCAATAGGGTAATATCAGGTTTAATATTCTAACTCTGCTTCTCTTTCCAGACACTGGCTCATCTGCTGTGTTTTTCCACTATTTTCTGTTTATATTACAGATTTTCATTTTCCCCAGTAATCCCTAGCACAGTGATTCATTTGGGTGAGCGGGGTGGGAGTAGCATGGTGTCTCAGTGGTTAGCACGACGGTCTCACAGTACCAGGGGCCTGGTTTGGGGGGGAGGGGGAGGGGCGCATGGTGTCTCAGTGGTTAACACGACTGTCTCACAGTACCAGGGGCCTGGTTTGCTTCAACACTCAAGACTATTTGTATTGAATTTTCACATTCTCCCCCTGTCTGCAAGTGTTTCCTCCAGGCGCGTCAGATTCCTTCCACAGGCTAAAGGCTTTCAGTGGATTGACCATGCTAAATTGCCCATCAAACAATTTTGAATAAATGCAAACACACAGGTACCACAGACCTGTGAGGAAGAAAAGTCCAACTCACACGGTCCTTAGATAATTTCTCCTTATCCCTGTTGGGAGAGTCATAATATCTTTTTCTACTCTCACTCCTCCATCTGTCACGACAAATTATCAGTGTAATCAAGTGTGTGATATGGCAAATGATATCAGTCTCATACCGGGTCAGGTACAGTGTTCGGAATATGTCAGGCATGTTAATTAAATTTGTAAAAATAATTAATCTAAAACAAAAGCAAAGTTTATCAAAGAAACGATGGAAAGATAAATGACAGATAGTTTGGACATTGACGATATGTGTATCATTATTTATTTTCCTATAAATCTGAGACACACACACATGCATCTGAAAGTAAACGGAAATAAAAACAAACTTTACAGAATATTAGTTTGGAAGAATTTTGTCCAGATAATAGTTAATTTCATGGCAAAAGGAAAATTGAGATGCTCTCAATTGTTATTCTGCCTCACAGATGCTGCTGGCAATGTGGATTCTTCCTGGAATAGTTGGACTTGGCTGAATTACCTTCCATACTGGCAGTGGGGAGATTCCAATGAATCCTCAAAAGGAATCCTCCATGAGTGGTAAAGATGACTGATAGATTTTCTGCTCGCTGTTAAAAAGCTTAAGGTGTGTTAGGGTTCATTTGACAAGCAATTGTATTCCAGAATAGCAATGTTATGTTGCAACTATACAAAACGCTGGTGAGTCCACACTTGGAATATTGTGTACAGTTCTCGTCCCCATATTACAAGAAGGATATGGAATCATTGGAAAAGGTGCAGAGGAGATTTATCAGGATGTTGCCTGGTCTGGAGGGAAGGTCTTATGTGGAAAGGCTGAAAGGGGGTTTGATAGAGGCATACGATATGATCAGGGGATTAGGTAGGGTAGACAGTGAAAGTCTTTTTCCTAGGATGATGATGTCAGCTTGTATGAGGGCACATAATTACAAATTTAGGGGTGATAGATTTAAGACAGATGTCAGAGGCAGGTTCTTTACGCAGAGAGTGGTAAGGGCATGGAATGCCCTACCTGCTAATGTAGTCAACTCAGCCACATCAGGGAGATTTAAACAATCCTTTGATAAGCACATGGGTGATTTTGGTTGAGGGTAGAGGGACGAGATAAGAATAGTTCACAGGTCGGAACAACATTGAGGGCCGAAGGGCCTGTTATGCGCTATATTGTTCCATGTTCTATGTTCCATATGTTATTGTCGAGATGAAAAAGTAAAGTGATGGAGCAATGGCTGTGGCTTCTCAGACAAGTTACATTTTCTTCCTCTCTGAGCTGAAACATATAATAATGTTACTTGAACACCAACGTGAACCATGTAATGTCTGGTTAATCATTCCCCTGAATACATACTCCATCCCTGTTATCTTCTCCATTTCGGAGTGATTTGTAATTTATCATCTGTAAATATTTTTATATGTGGCATCATAATTATTGTACATTAAATTCATATCTTCAAAGTACTGTGTTAAAATACATATAATGTTTTATTAAATTAAATCCTTTGTTTTATTCAGTCATTCCTCAGCAACGCCCAGTACATTCTCCTGAGGGCCCTTTATGGTTCAATGTGAACATCTCATATCTTCAGGCCTGAAGTGCCCTGACCTTGGAGAGGCCATGAGGGGCATGAATATGGTTATTTTCCAAGGGCGGAGGAGTCCAAACCAGAGGGCATAGATATAAGGTAAGAGTGGCAAGATTACAAAGATACCTGCAGGAGTAACTTTTCTGCAAAGAGGGTAGTGTGTGTACGGAATGAGCTGGAAATGAAAGTGATGGAGGCTGGCACAATTACAACATTTAAGAGGCAATGGAAAGGCATGTGAATAAGAACCATTTAGAGGATTATTGGGCTAACACTGTCAAAGATTGCTACATCAGATTCGAATATCTGGTTGGTACAGATAATCTGGACTGAAGGGTCTGTTTCCGTGCTGTATAACATTATGATTCCATCAGGCCTTCATTCTAGCAAAGAATAAAGTGAAACATCAGTGAATAGCTTCTAAAACAATTGCATATTTTTCTTTCAGTTTATGCATCAGATGTAGTCTCAGCATTGTCATGTACAAATGCAGTAATACATCCTAATGATTATACCCAATAGCCTTGACATAAAACAGCAAGATTCGATACCCTTTTCTAATTATTGACTGAATCTGCTGACTAGGTTTATGTGGCTCATGTTTCGGAATGCACTAATCCTTCTGTACCAATGAGTTTTACAATTTTCTCTCCATTTAAGTAGGTTACTGTTATTTTCTCTGTTCAACACACCACTGACTTCTCTTAACCCACATTATACTGTTTTCTGCCAAGGTTTTGCTCACTAACCTCGCGAGTCTCTTCCCATTGCAGAGTCTCCATGTCCAGTTAAATGACTCTCGTGGTGAATGAGCTAACTCAGCTCCAAGACAATCAGTCCTCGCATCCAAGTCATTAGTATTGATTGTAAATAGCTGATAATCTCACACTGATCCCCGAGGAACTCCACACAGTTACAACTTTACATCCTGAATATCCCGACTGTTTATTCCCTGATAGTTAACTGGATTTCCCATGCTGTTAGGCAGCAGGCTAGAAAGGTTGGATGGCCTCATCCTACACTGTGTAATGTACTTAGTGGGCTGAATGACTTCAATCTATTCATGATTAAATACTTAGAGGGCAGAATTGACTCCTTCTGTCTCATTATAACGATGCTGACAGGCTGAATGGGATCTTTCTTTACCTCTGTAACATTACGGAGTGCTTTAGAGAACACGTGTTAGGAGCAGCAGCTGGCCATTCAGCCCCTTGAGCCTGTTGCACCATTTGGAATGTGCATTGTTGATGTGATTGTAACTAAACACTCCTTTTCTCTCTGTTCCCAATAAACATGGATTCTCTAGTTCATCAAAGTTCTTTGGAACTGAACCTTGAGTGTTTTCTGTAATCCAGTCTTCACTGCTCCCTCGGGATGAGAACACCACAGATTACACAACCCTAAAGAGAAAGAAGCATCCCTGCCTCAGTCTGAAATGGAAAGGTCCTTATTCTCAAAATGTGTTCCCCTCAAACCAATCACCACTCTTTTGATGTATAAGGAGTCAACAATTAGAAACAAGTATCGATCCATCAGCCCCTCAAACCTGTCCACATTCCCATTAACTCTCCTCAACCAAATACTTATCAAATTCAGTCTCCACTGACCTCATGGAAAGACAATTCCAGGAAAGATCATATGAGCAATGAACACTGGAGCAGAATGAGTCCATTCAGCCCATCTTTTCTGCCATGACATTTGATCACGGCTAAAGTATTTCTGAACCCCATTCTCCTGCCTTCTCTGACTAACTAATGATAACTTATTAACTAAAAATTAATTAATTTTCCCTGCACATTCTCCCTGTATCTGCGTGGGTTTCCTCCGGGTGCTCCAGTTTCCTCCTACAATCCAAAACAAATGTGCAGGTTAGGTGAATTGGCCATGCCAAATTGCCCATTGTGTTAGGGGAATGGGTCTGGGTGGGTTGCGCTTCAGTGGGTCGGTGTGGACTTGTTGGGCCGAAGGGTCTGTTTCCACGCTGTAAGTAATCTAATCAAGTATTCTAAAAAAGTGTATATATCTCTGTATTAAAGACTGTGTGTGCCTGTATATGGGGTTATGTTTTTATGTTTGTGTGTAAATGTCCATATCTACGTGCATATCTCTGTGGGCATGTGTTATGTATGTTAGTGTCAGTATTTGAGTTTGTGTGTACTTCTGTTTGTATCTCTGTGCAAAGTTGTTTTTGAAGTAAATAGAGTTGAACTTGGAATCAAAGTCTTCCTCCTCCTCTCTCTCCGCCTGTCCCTGTTGTTCATAGAGTGCATTGAATCGCTCCAGTGTGGAAACAGACCCTTCGACCCAACAGGTCCACACTGACCCTTCGAAGCGTAACCCACCCAGCCCCGTTCAAATGCTATCCTACGCTTACCCATGACTAATTCCCCTAACCTACACATCCCTCGCCACTATGGACAATTTAGCATGTCCAATTCACCTAACATCAACAACGTTTGACTGTGGGTGGAAACCAGAACACCCAAAACACGTGAGAATGTGAAACTCCACACAGACAGTCGCCTGAGGGTGGACATGAGCCTGGGTGCCTGGTGCTGTGAGGCAGCAGTGATCGCCTCTGAGTTTTGTGATTAGATTCATACAATACCTCCCTCTGCTGGACTACCCACACCACTGCATCGGTGTCACCGTTTTTAACTCTGAGAAGACAATAGTGAATCTGACAAATTGCATGGTCGTTTGATTTTTCAAATAATATCTTTGGAAGCAGAGAGCAGTTTTGTCTGATACTAAATAATGTTGTTCCTGTGTCATTACCAACATTACTGGACCTATTTTGGGACTTTTCAATACTTTCTCACATAGGTTTTAAGCATTGCAAGTCACAGAATGAGAAATCAATTCATCTCATCTCCTGACAAAATGGTTCACTTGGAGGCTAGCATTTCTATTCTTTCAGGCCTAAGTATATTTAGAACCCTCCTCCTATCAGCATTGTGTGTGGGAGGGTGTGGTGGGTAGAGGGGGTTGGGGGGGAAGGTGTACGTGTTGATGGTGTTGTCTGTTTGGATAGTGCTGTGAGCTGCTTCCGTCTCTCCCTCCCAGACTGAATTCTCGAAGGTTTTCACTGTCTGCCACTGTCACTGCAGTAGGGTGGGGAGGCTAGCTGATGGAGAGATTGTGTCGTTTTAAACACCACAGAGACTGTCAGACCTGCACCCACGTATAGATACCCACAGAGTCAAATACAGACACACAGGTAAATGAGTGGGGTGGGGAAACCCAGCTTCACGCTTTGTGTCCTATTCCGAGCTGTTTGTCCTGTATTAGGAGACGGTGAATGTTGGAGTGAGTGTGAGAGTGGGTGACCCTGCTGTTAGTGCTGATGTAGGTGGGTGGGGGGGGGGAATCGTGACGTGTCCAGAGGGAGTCAGTCAACAGTGTTTTATCCATCCAGTGCTATTAGTGAGGGAGTTAGAGTAGAGGGAAAAGAAAAAGAGAGAGAGAGAGAGAGAGAGGGATGGTGCTGCATGCTGGGTGGTGAGCCCAGACCATGCTCGCTGTGTCTAGTGGTGTGGCCCCCGCGGGAAGAGAATGGTCCCCTTCTGTACTCGCCCATCGACCAGAACCTCCGTGCCCCTGTCAACAAACCATGATGTAATTGCCCCTTATCTGCCATGGTCAGGATAAATTGTGCAGGGCAGTGCCAGCCTGAGAAAGCTCGACTATGTGCCCATTGGCCTTTTAAAGATGGCACCAGTGCCAAAAATCACGGAATACCAAGGGGCATGCGGGTGATGGTGATTACCTCCAACTTTGATGGGTGGGAGAAACGGGCTGGTATTGAATGAGAGGGACTCCATGGGGTGGGGTGGGTAGTTAATGAGGTGACGCCGATAAGATAGCACGAAGAATCTAGCTCAGCATCGTGCAGATAATCCCTCTGTCACACTCAATGAAAATGGCATTGAGACAAATTATTATTCGATTCAAACCAGTGAGCCGAAGACTCTGCTAACCCAAATCCCAGTTACAACGCTGCAGCTGCTTGACCAATGCTCTCCATCACTGAGAAGGAGCAAAACGTCACCGTAACCTTGGGAATTAAGGCAGTGGGGAGGGGGTGGTTTTGGCATCATTGCGTTAGCACTTTATGGCAAGTCATCATAATTATATTAGTTTTAAAATAGAGATGGAAATGGATGAAGCAGGTCTAAAACTTAAAGTTCTAAATTGTTGAAAACCAATTTTAACGATATGAACTAAGAATTTTCCAAATACGATTGGGACAGATATTCTCATAAAGTGGGATCAGTTGGGAAGTGGGAAGCCTTCAAAAATGAGATGTCAGTAGTACAGAGATATTATGGCCCTGTTAGGGTCAAGGGTAAGGCTGCTACGTGTAAGGAATGCTGGAGGATTGGAGAAGTTGATGTTCTGGTGACGGAAAAAAGGGAAGCATATGTCAGGTATAGACAGCAGGAATTGAGGGTTGTTTTCTTAATTCATTCACGAGATGAGGGCATCCCTGGCTAGGCAAGCATCTATTACCCGTCCCTAATTGCTCAGAGGGCAGTTGGCAGTCAACCACATTGCTGTGTGTCTGGAGTCACGTGTAGGCCAGACCAGGTAAGAATGGCAGTTTGTTTCCTTAAAGCGTGTCAGTGAACCAGATCAATTTTTCCATCAATCGGAATGATCATCATGACACTCTTAATTCCTGATTTAAAGTGAATCACGAGAAGTGTCGGAAGGCAACAAGAGTATACTTGCAGGAAATTGGGAGCATAACAAGGGGACATGTGATAGCTTTGGCAAATAGAGTTAAGAAGACTCCAAAGGAATTCTACAAATACGTTAAGGACAAAAGAGTAACGAGGGAGAGAATAGGACATCCTTAAATAACAGCAAATCTGTCCATGTGCAGAACCACAGGAAATGGGGGTGGGACTAAACAAATATTTTGTATCAGTGTTTACTGTGCAGGAGGATATGGAAGCTAGAGAAATTGGGAAAAAAGTATTGACATTTTGTAAAGTGTCTGTATTACAGAGGAACTGCTGGAGGTCTTAAAACATGAAAAGGCAGGAAAATATCCTGGCTTTTATTAGATGTACGCTCGAACTCTGTGGGAAGCTAGGGAAGTGATTTCTGGCCACCTTGCTATCATTATTAGCCACAAGTAAAGTGTCCGAAGACTGGAGGTTGTCTAACGTGGTGCCACTACTTAAAGGAATTAAGAAGGGTGAAAAGGAAACGTTAGTGAGCCTGACGTCAGTGGTGGGTAAGTTGTTGGAGGTGATTAAGAGTCATTGGATTTTCACGCATTTTGAAAGGTAACGACTGATTAGGGATAGTCAACATGTCTTTGTGCAAGCAATATTGTGTCTCACTGACTTAACTGAGATGTGTTTTGAAGAAGCGACTAAAAAGATTGAGATAGAGAGGTGTACATTGTCGATACGGACTTCAGTAAGGCGTTGAATAACATTGTGCATGGTCATCTGTTTAACACAGTTGGTTCATATGAAAGCCATGTGGATACAAAACTGGCTCAAAGGTAGGAGGCAGAGAGTGAAGGTAGAGGGTTTATATCCTGGCAAAGTTTTTCAGTGCTCCCCATGCTGTGCAGATAATCCAGTTTATTGAGTAATCCACTAGCACGGCCTACACAGCTCTCCATATTAGCCGTTTCCTAACCCCAGTTTATGGAGTCTGGCTGGTTCTGTGAAGCAGATTCAGAATTTCAGGTGATTGACCATTCTAGCGGACCTGGCAATGTCTCCATTCAATGTTTGCTTTATTGGGATTGGACCCATCATTGTCTCCCTTATCCCGTTATTCCAATGCCCCCATCTCCTTATCCATATTTTCAGCAAGTTATCAGTTAATAAATTATTTGCTTTTTTCTGTATCTTTCCCTGGCCTTAGTTTTTGAATCCCTCATGCATCGAGTGCTGGCATGGTGAAGCTCAGAAACATTGAAATGGTGTGTGTCAGGTTGTTGTTCACTTCCCGGTGTGTCCCATGGACAGGAGTTTTCCAGCAGCTCTGACTCACGTGTTTGAAACTTGGTATGCGCCTGCCCACGGAACGCCTGTTTGTCTCAAACAAGTTGATCGTGTGGTCAGTTACATGAGGAAAATCCTCGAGTATAATTATTAAGGAACAGGCATCTCGCTTTTAGCTGAGGGGCTTCTGTCTGACTCCTGCTTTTGAAACGTTAGTGGAGGGGCTGGGGATGGTTTGCTGGAGGTTGTGCTGTGAGGTGCGTCAGACATTCAGAGAGACCTGAGGATTTGCTGACCCAACTCTGGATGGAGTATGGGGACTGTCGTTACTGTAACTGGGTCTGTAACATGGACACCAAATGGGGCAGATGCTGCAGAGAGGTGAATCTCTGAATCCACGGAGTGGGGGGGGGGGGGGGAGGGGTGGAAGGGATGAGCTTTATCTGTCTGTGTTTTCGCCTGGACAAGCACATACTCTCACTCTCCCCGTTTCATACACTGATGGACACTCTCCTTATCCGCTCCACACACACTCTCTCACTCTCCCCATTATTTACACTGATGGACACTCTCCCTATCCGCTCCACACACAATCTCACTCTCCCTCTCTCTCACATGCTCACTCCACACTATCACACGCACGCATGCACACACAGCCTCTCGCTCTCACTCCTGCACTCACACACACACACAATCCCCCTCACTCTCTCACACGTACACAGTCTCTCTCTCTCTCTCTCTCCCCTTCACACAGACTCGCCCCTCTCTCACACATACGCACACACACGCATGCACATATAAATTTGCGGGGAGAATTTGCATTTGACCATTTGTATTTGCAGATACATTTTATTTTGTTCCAAAAACATACAATTTGTATTCAGTCCATCAATGTGATATTTTATAAACTCCTATAAACCAGTCTGACTCCAGGTGAGGACACAGACAGCATCCAAACAAGGTCTCACGCTTAGAATACATTGTCTGACCGCAAGTGTTACTTCATTTACCTGAAATTATCTCCAGCCAGTGACTCGAAATAAATTCTGTGATTTGCATAATAAGCAATCAAATTTGCATCCTCATTCTAACTGATTAATTATTTAAGAGCCATCTCAGTTGTGTGGACAATTCATGTGCACAAGTTGAACAACCCTTTCATCTTTTCCTTATAACGTCTGTGTTTAAGGTCTTCCTCTCTTACACCTGATGAAGGAGCAGCGCAATGAAACCTTGTGTTTATAAATAAACCCATTGGGCTCTAACCTGGTGTCGTTTGATTTTTGACCTTGTCCAAACAAGTTCAAAACCAGCGACTCCATATCATGGTTTTTACTGGTTAGCTAATCCTCTCCCCCAACAAGTAAGGTGTGGACATGATTTGATGGGTTTCTGAAGATATTGACAAGAATTATTAGAGTGAACTGTCAATGGAAAAGGTAAGAGGATACAAGAGCAGCTTCATTGCAGTCTGAACGCAGAGGAAGGAGAGAGAGAACAGAGCAATAGCAGAACTATGAAGGAATTATTTCAGTTCTGTCTTCACCGAAGAAAACAAATCAAATCTTCCCAGGAAGACTGGAAAGCCTAAGTCTCGAGAGAAAAAGAATGAAATTAATAAATAAATGTTTTGGGAGAAATTATTGGGACTGAAAGTATGGTTGAGTTTAGAATAGAGATGGAAGGTGAGAAGGTAAAGTCCAATAACAGGGTCCTGTGCTTAAACAAAGTAGACAACAATAGGATGAGGGAAGAGTTGGCTAAAGTTAACTGGAAGCAAATACTTTACGGTGGAAGTGTATATGAACAGTGGATGGCTTTCAAAGCAATTTTTTCAAGTGCTTGGCAACAGCATATAACAGTTAAATGGAGGGACTGTAGGAAAAAGGATAAGCTGCCATGGATGTCTCAGTAAATAACGGAGGCAATCAAATTAAAATAAATGGCATAAATAATGGCAAAGACCAGTGCGAAACTAGAAGATTGGGAAAACTTTAAAGGTCAAAAGAGCAACAAAAAAAACTATCAAGAAACATAAAATCGATACATTATGAGAGTAAACTACCTCAGAATATATAGACTGATAGCAAAATATTCCATAAATATATAAAATGAAAAGAGTGGCTCAGGTAAGCATTGGTCATTTAGAGGGTGAGAAAGGAGTTTCAGTAATGGGATATGAGGAAATGCCGAGGAATGGGACAGATATTTAGTCGGTCTTCACAGTGAAGGACACCAATAACATGCCAGTAATTGTCAAAGGGAGGAAGGGAGGTGAGGACCTGGAAACAACCATTCCCACAATGGAGAGAGTGTTGGGCAAGCTAATGGATCGAAAGGGTAGGTAAGTCTCCAGGACCTGTTGCAATGCATCCCAGGGTACTAACAGAATGGTGGGAGAAATAGCAAATGCATTTGTGGAGCTTTTCTAAATTCACCTGACTCTGATGCAGTTCCAGCAGATTGGAAAACAGGAAATCAGACACCACAGTTTAAACAGGGAAGCAGGAAAAAAGTGGCGAAATATAGACTGGTTAACCTAACATGTGCAGTGGGTAAAATATGTAATTAAGGAAAAAAATAGCATGCATCTAGCCAGAACCTGTTGCCTTTGACAGACACTGCATTTGTTCATTAAAGGCAGGTTATGCTTAACTAATTTACTAGAAATCTATGAAGACATTATGACCACGGAGACCCAATAGATGTGGTGTACCGAGATTAACAAAAGGCATTCGACACAGTGGCACTATAAAAAGCTGCTGCGTAAGGTAAAGATGCATGGCAAAACAGGTAATGTATTAGCATGGATCGAGGATTTTAAATAACAGGAAGCAATGAGTGGGAATAAATGAGTGATTCTCTGGTTACTGATCAGTGAGTAGTGGTGTGCCTCTGGGTTCGATGCTGGGACCGCGATTATTCACAGCTTACATCGACGTTTTGGAGTTGGGGACCACGTGTTGTGTCTCAACGATAGCAGATTATACTAAAATGAGTGGCAGAGCAAAGTGTGCAGAGGGCTGATAAACTTTTCAATGGGACATAAATAATAAAAGTGAATGGGCAAAGATCTGGCAGATGGAGTACAATTATAATAAATGTGAAGTCATCCATTTTGGTAGGAATACCAGTAAAAAAGGACTATTATTTGAATGGTAAAAAATGCAGCATGCGCCTGTGCAGAGGGACCTGGATGTCAAGGTGCATGGATCACAGAAGTTGGCCTGCAGGTGCAACAAATAATTAACAAGGCAAATGGAATTGTGTCCTTCATTGTGAAAAGGATTGAGTTTAAACACAGGGAGATTATGTTGCAGCTGTACAGGGTGCTGGGGAGTTCACACCTGCAATACTGTGTGCAGTTATGGTCTCCTTACTTGAGAAAGGATGTCCTGGCTACAATGGATGCAGAGGAGGTTTGCTCGGTTGGTTCTGGAGTTGAGGGGGTTGCCTTATGTGGAGAGACTGCGTGGACTGGAATTATATAATGATTGGAATTTGAAATAATGTGGGAGGATCAGATAGAAACATATATGGAATAGACAGGATAGAAACAGAGAGGATGTTTCCAGTAGCAGGCGCAACTTCGGTAAGAGGGCAAAATCTCAAAATTAGGTGGAACAGATTTAGGACTGAATTGAGAAGGAACTTCTTGACCAAGAAGATTGTTAATCATTGGAATTCCCTGCCCACTGAAGTAGTTCAGACTTTATCATTGAATGTTTTTGAAGCTCAGATAGATAATGTTTTGAGCATTAAAGAAACAATGGGTAATGGAGAGCGGACGGGTCTGTGGAACTGAGGCCATGAAATGATCAGCCCTGATCTTATTGATGCTCATAGATGTTATGTATTGGGTCAACATGAAATCGGAATCATATTTGAGAAAATGACTGGTTGATACATACGGAGAAGCAATGGATGAATGCATTTGGATTTTCAGAAAGATCTTGGTACAGACTCTGGCCTAGTATGCAAAATTAATTGTTACAGGATTGGGGCTAAAATATCAACATGGTTTTAGAATAAGAGAGCTGACAGGAAACAGTGAACATGAATAAAGCAATATGTTTTGAAGTGGAAGGAACATGGTGTGTCACAAGGATCGGTGCTTGGGTCTGAGCTGTTCCCAATGCATGTCAAACATTTAGTTGAGGGAACCAAATGCAATATTCGCAAAACTGCTGCATGCACTAAACGAGGTCGGATTGTGCGTGGGTGAGGAGGATGTAGAAAATCTACAAGGTGATTGAGATAAGTGGAGTGAATGGGCAAATACGTGGCAGATGGAGTGCAAAAGGGATGGAGGTGACGGTGTGCATTTTGATGGGAACAATAGAACAGCAACCTATCATTTGAAAACGGATTCGTTGAAACATCTTTAAAAGGATTTATGTTCTCTCTTTGTTTCTTCTGTGCAGCCCTCTGAGGACCATGCAGGGCAGTGAGTTCTGAACCCAGAAGTCAATACTGGGAATGGCATTGGCACACTGACCAGTGAACACAGACCCAACAAGAGGAGAGCTGTAACATTGAAAAGGACCTGGATCTCCTTGTACACCAGTTACTGACAGCAATATTGCAGGAAAGAAAGCAGTTAGGAAGATAAATATTGTGTTGACCTTCATTTCAGCGAGATTAAAGTCCAGGAGTAAGGGTGTCTTACTGCAGCTGTACAGGGCTTTGGTGAGACCCCATCTCGAACATTGTGCAGTATTGTGTGAGATTTGGTCTCCGTACCTCATAAAGAACAAAATTAACATTGAGGGAGAGCAGTGAAGGATGACCAGACTGATCTCTCTGATCACTTGCTTGTTGTGAGGCAACTTTTGCATTGACTGGATTGGGCCTGTAATCCATGGGCTTTCGGAAAACGAATGGAGATATCAATGAAATATATAAAACTCAGACTGGGCGAGACAGATTGGAAGCAGGGATGGTAATTCCCCTGGTTGGGACGTATAAAACAAGGAGCCACAGTATTAGGTGCAGGCAGGTCACTCTGCATTAAGATGATAATAAATGACTGCACTCGCAGACTGATGAATCTGGGGAATTCTCTCCCACATAAGGCTGTGGAAGCCAGGACATTGAATATAAATAAGGATTTCTGGACACTAAAGGGATCAGGAGACAGCTGGAGTACAGCTGTCAGAGGATCTCAGATGTTAAGAAGGATGTCTCTGCAGTGTCAACAGGGTTGTGTTTCCCATTCCCTTTTCCAATACCGAGTTTTCTGTCGGTTTTATCCTTCCAAGCCTCGGAGCAGTTTGATACATTTGAGTGCCTTGCTTGTCTGTTTTAGAGACCTTTGAAGAGTTTATCACAAGTCGTGTGTCTGGAGTCGCTTTTAGGCCAGACCAGGAAAGCACGGGAGATTCACTTCCTGAAAGTACATTGGGGGAGGAAATAGATGTTTACAATCGACATTGGCTTCAAGGTCACTGTTACTGACACCAGATTTTAATTCTGAATATTTTATTAATTGTTTTAATCCACCAGCTGCCAGACCATCAACCTGGTCTGGATTAGTAATCCAGTGACATTTCCACAACAGCACCATCTCCACATGGGGACCTATCAGATACCACACTGAGCAGGTTATTTCTGTGCTGCTTGACAGCTCTGTCAGAAAAAAACCCACTAATTTGTCTTTAGTGAAGACACTGATGGTGTGATAATTAGGCAGATTGTAACTATTTCTCTCTTTGAGAATTGGACGTAGCTGAGTAATTTTCCACATTCCCAGGGAAATGTCAGAGTTGTCAGCTTGGTGGAAATGGTCGACTGAGGGAATATCCCAGCCAAAACGTTACAGATTGTGTATCAATATAATGTTGTTTCAGCTGCTGCTACTGCTGTGGTGTACAGCACCATAACAATGCCAGGAATTCTGTATTTAAGAAAGTTCAGCGAGTTGTATCATTGAAAGTATTTACAGAGGAGTTTTGACTTGGAAAATAATTGAGTGCAATGAAGAATTAGTGATGAAAGAGCAGTCCTCGAGTCATAGACTCTTATAGTCATACAACATGCAAACAGACCCTTTGGCCCAACTCATCCACGCTCACCAGGTTTCCTAAACTTCCAAACCTTCCCTTTTCATTAACACATCAGATTGTCTTTCAATTGTTATTATTGCATTCACCAATTCCTCTTCCTCTGACAGCTCGCTACATTTATACACCAATCTCTGTGAGAAACAGCTGCCCTTAGATCTCTTTTAAATCTCTTCCCTCTCACCATAAACTTATCATCTCTGATTTTGGACACCCCCACCCTGGGCAAAAGACCTTGTCTATTTATCCTATCCATGTCACTCATGATTTTATAAACCTCTGTAAGGTCACCCCTCAGCCTCCTACGCAAAAGGAACAAAATCTCTGCCTCTCCATGTATCTCAAAACCTCCCGTCTCCATCACATCATTTTAGATATTTTGTCCCCTTTCCAGATTATAACATCCTTCCGACAGCAGGGCGACAATAATTGTACTCAGTACTCCAAATTTGGCCTTGTACAGCCACAACATGATGTTCCAATTTCTGGACTCAATGCTCTGACTGATGTGGGTAAGTGTGCCTAACGCCTTCTTCACAACACTGTCTATCTGCGACTCCACTTTCAAGGAACTATGTACCTGCACCCTGGGTCTCTCTGTTCGAATACAATCCCCAATGCCCTACCGTTAACTGTATAAATACTGCCCTCGTTTGTCTAAAAAAATGCAACACCTCACAGTTATCTGCATGAAGCTCTACATTCCAATCCTCAGCCTAAGTTCCCAGTTGATCACGATCTCATTTTCTCTAAGGTAACCTTCTTTACTGTCCACTATTAACATCAATTGTGTGGGGTTTGTCTACGAACTTACTATCCATAGTTCCTATATTCTCATCTAAATCATTTACAAAAATAATGAACAGCAGCAGACTGTTCCTTGTGGCACACCACTGGTCACGGGCCTTCAATTTGGACAACACATCTCTCCCAGCATCATCTACCTCCTATTGTTAAGGCAATTTTGTGTCTAATTGGCTAGCTCTCACTGATCGCCTGTGATGTAACATTATGAACCAGGCTACCATGAGGAACTTTGTTGGGCCTCACTGAGGTCCACATAGACAACGTCCGCTGCTTTAACTTCATCTATCTTTCCGATCACCTCTTCAAAAACTGCAATCTAGTTTGTGAGACATGGATTTCCAGACAAAAAGCCGTGCTGAATATCCCTAATCAGTCCTTGCCTTTCCAAATGCATGTAAATCCTGCCTCTCAGAATCTCCTACAAACACTCACCCATCCTTGACATCAAACTCACTGGTCTGTAGTTCCCTGGGTTTTCCTTGCAGCCGTATTGCAAATAATGTAAAAACATTAGCTGCCTTCCTGTCCTCCAGCACTTCAGCCATGGCTGCCAATGATACACATAAGAAAGTCAAGACAACTGCAGATTTCGTAAACCAGAAATCTAAGACAGGAATGTCCTGGAAAAGTTCAGCAGGTCTGACAGCATCTCTGCAGAGAAATCAGAGTTAAAGTGTTACAACACGGGGTAAACCCCACCCCCACCCCCATCCCGCACGCTAATTTAAACTTGCAAGACAGAAAAGCTTTAGCCAGTGCTGTAATCTGTTAAAAATCGGAAGGCCAAGAACCATCCTAAAGGTCAGTATTTGAAGTAAAATTAACAACTTTGTTTTTTAAAGTCTAACAGAGAATAATTACCTAACAACTATTTGCAACTCCTTTCTCCGACCTATCTTTTACTTTCCCGTCTACAATACTGGTCCGATAAAATCCCCCAATTCAACTTTACGAAAGCAGACAAATTTCACAACCTGCCAGCTGTCGAATCTTCTCTTTGTATCTTCCTCTTTCTTCTTTTATTCTCCGTAGTGTTTCTGTCTCACAGGTCATTGATAAATATAGGTGAATTTAAGAGAGCTATTATCCGGGCAGTCTGCAGATGTTGGTGGCGTGGCAGTTCTCCCGAAGTGGTCAATTTCGTTTACAGCTTCATACCACAAAGCCTCGGCTCATTTCATTTTTTTTATAATATTGCCAAATGCCAAATTTAAACTCAATTGTAGTTTAGCTTCTTGGGACATAATTTAAACGGATTGAACAAATTTGATTTTATTTTTTATCTCATAGTAACCCAGGTACTGCCAGCTGCTGAACCAAATGTTACATTCTAAATTTTCCACAGCTCACTGTGCTTGTAAATCCTTCAACTCTCTTAAAGGTACAGTACCCGTCACACGTTGTTAACATATTCTCTCTCAAAAAAGAACCATCATAATGAAAACACGGTCTCATTTGTTTTTCTATTCTTTAAACACATTACCATAACATACAGATAACTGAAATCTTAGATCACCTTAACTTTTCCCATATACCTTTATTTTACATTGGATAAATACAAATCTCATCTCAACTTTGTCAGTTAAATCTGTGAGAACGCATCTGTGATTACATCCTCACGACATGCTACATGTCTATTTTTTAAACTAAAAGTCTGTAACTTAAGACTACAATGTAATAATCTTTAAAGCCTTCAAAGAATGTAAGCAGATTGGGATCCGTATACACAACCATCTCCAACACGCTGTTTGTGAGTACACATTAAAATGTCGTAAGGCTAGTGCCAAACTCAATAGTTCTTTCTCAATCATGGAACATGTTCTCTGGTGGATGTTGAGTTTCTTTGAAAAGTACAATCCCATCTCACCATCCTATTGCAGGATAGCTCCAACTCCGACGTAACTGGTGTCGATGGCAACTTTGAAAGATTTTGAAACGTTTGGTATATCTAAAACTGGTTTGGTGGTCAATATTTCTTTTTAATGGTCGAATGCCTCCTGGCATTGTTCAGTCCATCAAAACTTTGTGTTCTTCAGCAAATTGGTTAATAGTGCCACTACGCTGCGGACGTTTGGAGCAAATTTCCGATAGAATCCTCTGACTCCTAAGAAGCGAAACACCTTTGTCTTCGAGGTTGGTCGTGGAAATTCTTGGGTAACTTTTGTCTTTGTGTTCCATGGGGTCAATTTTCCCAAGAACATCATGTATGCTTTCGTGAGTTTAGTTTTGTTTAATTTTATCACCAGTTTTGTTTCACGTATTCATTCAAAGAGCTTTTCCAACTGCACCAAGTGACCTTTCCAGGACTTAGTAAAGATCACTACATCATCCAAACGGATTGCACAGTTAAGTAATCAGACCACAACTCTGTTCATGAGTCTTTGGAATGTGTTGGGTGTGTTGTTCATTCCAAAGGGCATCACTTTGAATTGATACAGTCCATTTGGCGTTACAATTCAGAAATTTATTTTACCGTCTCTGACAAAGGTACCTGCCAGAATCTACGCATCAAGTCCAACTTTGTGGTGTAACTGACTTGTCTAACTTTCTCGAGAGAGTTTTCCAATGTCGGTGTTGGATTAAGTCTGATTTTGTAACAGTGTTGAGCTTCTAATAATCCAACCAAAATCATTGAGTCCCATCCGGTTTGGGAACGAAGATAATCAGCGAGCTCCACTCGCTCGGGCTTGTTTCGATGATGACCTCATTGAGCATAGCCTCCACCTCCTCCTGGACCTCTCTACTTTGAGAGGATCAAGCCGATAGGGCTGTGGATTTATCGGAATAGTATTCCATGCTTCTACTTCAGATACAATGGCATTAGTTCTCCCCATATGATTCTTACATAAGCCCTCATATTGTAATAACAAACGTTTCAACTGCGTTCTACACTCCTGAGGCAGATTGTTTATGATCCTATCCCACTGCTCAAGGACTTCGACATTTTTAACATATTTTGAGGCACATCAAAATCCACACCATTTGGAATTGATTCCTCATTCTGTAGGGCAGAAACTAGCACCTGTTTCTTCAATTCTTTCTCTCCTATACTTTTCTATAAGTCACATTAAGGGATTTCTGAATGGGGGAATTGGTGACAGACTACCTAGTTTCATTACTGCCTGTAGCCTACCTGCTATTTGGCATGAATGGCACGTATGCCAGAAGTTAACCATATCTTTGTGCATTCCAGAACAATAAAAATGTTTTTGTCCCTTAACCTGAGTCTTTTGTACCACTCGATGACCTCCTATAGGGATTTCACGTGCTACCTTTAACACTTGCTGTCTCTATGCTACCGGCAACACAATCTAGCACACTTCAGCACACTACTCCTCTGCACTAACCTACCGTAGTCTCCATGTCCGTCTTAGGATTCTATATTTCTGATAATAATCCTCAGGAATAACTCTGCCTCACTTTCAGAGTACGCATCCACATATATATCTTTATTATCTTGCTTGTCTGTTGCAAATCCCTTCGCCTTTCAGGACTAAACACCTTTGTCTGACCCTCTATTTGTTCATGTTTTCCCTGCACCATTACGTCAAAAAGGATGTCAGCTAACAGAACCTTAATTCCTTCATCGTTGTCTTTAGTTTGTGCTTCCTGCTGTGACTTATGATAGTGGGATCTGGTTACTGTACAGTCTGGGAAAATACCAGTATATTTCTGTTTTAACTCCTCAGTTTCTTGGTCTTCTTATGCTTCTCCACAACTAGGGGTATCGCTCCCAACTTGGACCCTGCTAAATCATTCTCGAGAACAAACTGGATTCCTGGAACTCACGCTCTGTCAGTCACTCCCACGGTTCCTTCCCCAGACTTGAGAAGACCCTCCAACCTCATCTTATGGAGAGGAAAGCTCAATTTCTGTCCATCTATCCAACAAATTATACCACTCTCGGGTAACAGATCAGAAATACTGCAAAGTTGCTCATCTCTTACTATTCGAAACTGGTTAGGTCCTGTATCTCTCAAAATTATAACTTATTCTCATTCTCCCCCTGTTGTTTCTGAGTAAATTTTACTCACAGAGGCAAATACTTTATAGAGATCAGATACTAACTCCATACCCAGCCTCTGCCATGCTGTGCAATTTTCTGCAGTTCCTCAGTTCTTGTCGGGGCTTCCTTTAAGACTTTCAGTAATGTCACTGTCTTACCTTCTTTTACCACATCTTTTCCCACAGTCCCTTTCTTAACGATCAGTGCTGTGACCATACATATCCCTTCTTATGGCAGTGAAAACATCTTTTCCCAATGCCCTTCTGAAACCTCCGGAACTGTAGCTTTCTGTGCCCCACTCTGTTAAGAGAAAGCACTTGAAGGCCGCTTGGGCATCTTCTTTAACCTGTGGTAACCTCTTATTCTGTACTGTTTCTTTTAAAGTGTGGCATCTCCACATCTCCCAAATGCAATCCTTCAGAGGACAAAATTCTGGTTGGAAGCTTGTCTTATGCAGCAACATGTATTCATCTGCTATTTCTACTATCCTTCTCAATTTCTGAACTTTCTGTTCCTCCACGTGAATTCTTATCATTTCTAGAAGTGAATTTTCAATTCGTTCAGCAGAATAATCTCCATTAGAGCCTCATAGGTCATAGCTATTTTTAAAGCAAACATCCATCTATCAAAATGCCTATGTTTAATTATTTCAACTCAACATAAGTCTGACCTGATTACTTCTTTATGTTTCTGTACTGCTGTCTATATGATTCTGGTACCAATTCGTGAGCACTTAAAAGAGCTTGTTTGACGTCTTGGGAATCTCGTGACCCTCATCTGACAGCGAAGAAAATACCCCACTCACCCTGCCTACCACTTTAGCCCGAACTAGCATTACCCATAAATCCTCGGACCTCTCCAAATGCCTAGCCAATTTTTCAAATCAGATAAAGAAGGCGTCAACATCTTTCTCATTAAAATGTTGCCGAGTATTGACATAGTTGATTATAACACGACTATCTCTTTTCATCTCCATCTTTTTAATGTGACTTTGCTGACTAAATCACAACTTCTCAAGTTCAAATACTCTCTCTTTTTGGTCAGCTAAGAACCTTCTCCTTCTCTCTTTTTTTTCTCTCTCTCTGTTCTGTCTTGCTTTCTGTTTCTTCTCTCTCTCTTTCTGTCCCTTTGTTTATCTTTAAACTGCATTTTCCTCAATCGGAATTTAAGTTTTGTTTTTCTCACTCTACTGCACTTGTCTGTGTTTCTGACACACCTTAGAATGTAAGAAGTTCCAGGACAATTTCAGCTTTACTTTTGTCCTTGGTTATATCCAAATCTAACTTCCTTGCTACTTCTAAAAATTTGGCCTTTATCTTTCCTTCTAAGATTTAGTGGCAAATTTGAGAATCATCTTCTACCCCCCTTACCTTTTTTTAAATAGCCATTTTTCTCCCTTTTAATTTAAACAAACACAAGTCATCGGAATTAAACAAGTTGTCTCACTGACATTGTATTTAAAGATCTCAGACACGAACGTGCAAATGTTTAACTTTGTGCAAACTAAATACTTTGTTTTCCTTTCAACCCTCAAATCTATACAAATCTGCTCAAACCTCAGACTGGATCTGTCTAAACCTGTTCATATCGTGGACGAAAGCCCCCAAGCTGTTACGACACAGGGTTAACCCCTCTCCTAATTTAAAGCAGCCACACAGAAAAAGTTCACTTCATGCCATAATCCGTTAAATTTCGAAACGCAAAGATCCATTTACAGAGGTCATAATTATAAGTAAAATTAACAATTTTGTTTTTTCAGTGAACAGAGAATAATAGAACAAACAACTATTTAGAACCCCCTTCGGTTAAACGTATCTTTGATCTCCCCCTCTACAATACTCGCCCGATAAAACAAAAAAAAATTACGGTTTACAAAAAAAACACATTTCAAAACCAGTCAGCTTTGTCGATTCTCCGTTTATACTTTCCTCTGTTGAGCTTTCTCTCGGTTGGCATCGATGTTCTGCTATGCAAACGTCTTATGGACAGGTACCTTTCAGAAAGACCTTCAACTGGCAGTCTATCATTCTGGATGTCCTTGACAGTTCTCCCCATAAATGTTCAAAATGTCCAGTTTTATACCTCTAAACATTGACTTTTTAATTGATTTTGAAGTCATCAAGTATTTCAAACTCAATTTGATTTCAGTTTGTTGGGGCATTTTTTAAACTGGCCGAATTTGAATTGGATTTCGTTTCGTGGCAATTCAGCTATTGATTTCACAGTCACATGTTACATTCAACTTCTTTCAGAACACTTTGTGCCAGCTTCCAAACTCTCTTAAATGTAACATATATCTCTACAACTTCATAACAGTAACTTTTATCTGCCTTGCATAGCATTCCATAAATTTGATCAACTTAGTAAGTTCACATGATAGTCTTTTCTGTTCCAAAAAGCCCCATTTTCTCTCATCCTTCCTTTACCTAAATCCTTCTTTCCAGTTATCATTCCAATTACTTACATTGTTACTGGTATTCTTCGACAAAGAATTACATTGTGTGTATGCGCGCGTGTGTGTGTGTATGTGTGCATGCTTGCATGTGTGTGTGTGCTTGCATGTGTGTGTATATGTGTGTATGCATATGCGTGTACATGTGTGTATGTGTGTGTGCGTTTTGTGAATAATTCTCTGTAATTGGACTGAGATGAAAGAATGCAATGTTATCACATTCCCATATGAAAGAGTAAATGTGCAACGTTTCCAAGCTTTCTTATATCCAAGAAATTTAAAAACTTCCTCTATTCATTACTGGGGAAAGTGAACAAAGTGTCCGTGGACAGAACAGCAGTAATGTAATGAACCTTTACAGGAATCATTGAACGACCAAATAAATAGTTTTCTCTTGAGAGTTTAAATTCACCTTTTTTTTTTAAATTCTATGTTGCATACGTTTTTATCAATATGCAATCAACATCGGTGACAAAATCAGAAGATGCTGGAAATGCTCAGTCGTTCTGTCATTATCTCTTGTGAGAAAGCAGATTCAACATAATGTAGAGGAATGGGTCTGGATTGTTTGTGCTTTGCCAATAGTGGTCAGCGATGTGCCGCTTAGGCACATTAGTCAGGGGTAAATGCAGAGTAAAAGAGTAGGGGAATGGGTCAGAATGGGTTACTCTTCAATGGGTCAGCGTGGACGTGCTGTTTGAAATGGCCTGTTTTCCCACCGTAGGGATTCTATGATTCTATGATTTCTTCATAAAAAGGGTGGTTGGCACCAGGATCAAGAATGTCTCCGAGCATGCTCAGGGCATTTTGAAGTGGGAGGGTAAACAGACAGCGGTCGTGGTTCACATTGACACCAATGACATAGGTAAGAAGAGTGAAAGGTTGAATGATCCAGCAAAGAAAGTTAAGGGAGTTAGGGGTGAGTTTAAAAGCAGGATCACCAGGAATATATTTTTGGGATTACTCCCTGGGCATCTGGAAGTGAGGCAAGGAAGAGGAAGATAGTCGCGTTGAATATGTGGCAAAAGCTAGTTTTGGCGGAGGGTTTCTGATTTTTGGATGATTCCGATTGCGTTCAGTGCAGGTGGGAACTGTACAAAAAGGAAAGTGTGCTCTTTAACTGGAAGGGAGGTGTGATCGTGCAGATTTAAGCTAATGATAAAGGAGGATAGGAACCAAAGCAGCAGGTCAGAAAATGAGCAGAAAGCAAAGGGTTGTCAAATAAACAAACAGAACCATTTTAATGACCATGCTGAGGAAACTATTCACAACAATTTTAAAAACGTGAGTTGGAAGTTGGAGTAAAGGATAGGCTCACTATTATCAGGGATCAATAAATAAGGATGGAGCGGCTGTGCACACAATTATTAAAAGAGCAAGCTAAATCGATAGAACTTATGTTAAAACGTTTTTCTAACTAAATGTGTGCAGTATTTGGAATAAAATGAATGAGCTGATAGCGCTAACAGGTATAAATAGGTATGGCATGGTGGGCATGACTGAAATGTGGTTACATGAGGGTCAGGACTAGGGTGTTAAATGTCCAAGGCTACTCAGTATTCAGACAAGAAGGAACAAGGTAGAGTGCCTGTATTCATTAAGGATTATGTCAAGGCTGTATTAAGAAATGATATTAGCACGTGTGACAAATCTGATGAATCAGTCTGGTTTGAAATAAAACACATTGAAAGAAACCTATTGGTAGGAGCATTTCCAGCCCACAAACTACCCCCCCCCCCCACCCCACGAACGACAAATTACTTTCAAAGTAGGGAACAGCATGAACCAGGAAATAACGATGGCTAGCGACAAGACCACAAGAGTGATTATGGGAATGTGAGCATGGAAATTAACAGGATTAATTTGGCAAGGGGAGTCTCAAAGAACGATTCGTCGAATATATGATGGATTATTTCTTTGATTAACATGCAATGGAACCAACCAGATAACTTGCTTTGCTATTACGTAATGAGGAAGGAGTGATAAATTATATTGTAGTTCAGGATCATCTTAGAAAGTGTGACCACAGCATGTTGGAGTTTCACATTCAGACTGTAACAGCGAAGACAGAGTCACATAGGAGAGACTTAGTGTTGGACACTGAAAATTTGACTGGCCTGAGGAAGGGCTTGGCCTGAATGGACATGTTAAAAATATTAAAGTGCAAGACATTTGAAGAACCGTCGCAACTACTTCGGGAGATAGTCAAAACCCCTCAAATAAAGTGTAATCCTGAGTGGAAGAGGAATTGTAAAAAGGTGAAAAGCAATCCGTGTCTTAACAAGGAAGCCAACAATAACATGAAGGTTCTTGTCTGGTGGTATTATCGCTGACTGCTAATCCAGATAATGTTCTGGGGACATGGCTTCAAATGCCACCACGACAGATGGTGGAATTTAAGTCCAATATGAACCTGGAATTAAGAGTCTATTGATGATAATGAATCCATTACTCATTGTTGGAAACACCCATATGTTTCATGAATGTCCTTTAGGATCGGAAAACACCCCCCTTACCTGGTCTGACCTACATGTGATTTCAAACCCACACAAATTTGGTTGACGCTTAACTGCCCTCTGGGCAATTAGGGACAGACAATGAGTGCTGTCTAACCAGCGACACGTTCACCCTTTAATGAATTAAAAAAAAACACTTTAATTGTCAGCAAACGGCTATTAAAAACATCATCAAAACGGCTATGAATGAAAATGAGGAGAAAACATAAGAAATGATAAAGAACACTTCTCTGAGTAGTCAAAAAGTTTTAAAACGCTGTAAGCAAATGCTGGCCTTTGAGAGGATGAAAATGACGAGGTAATAATGGGAAACTCAGAAATGGCAGCGGCAAAACCAACACTTTCTGTTTTCACAGTGCAAGATAATTTCATCCCAAAACTTAAAACAACTGCAAAGGATCATGACGGAAGTACGACGACGAGGAAGAAGATGTTAAATACATTGATGGGATTATAGACAGGTCAGACTCTCGGCCTGCAGTATATCATATTAAAGGATGTAACAGCAGAGATAGTGGATGTATTAGGAAGGATATTCAAAAAATGCTTGAAACCTGGAACGGTACCGATGTCTTGGAAAATTAATAATGTAGTACTCGTTCCCAAAACAGGAGATAGGCAAAAATTCACAAACTGCAGACCAGTGAGTTTAACCTCTGTAGTGGAGGAGTTTCTTCAGTCAACTGTAAAGTATGAAATAACTGAACACTTGGAAAAACAAAGATCAACTCACCAGTGTCAACACAGTTTCATGATGGGCAGGTTGTGCTTGACAAACCTGCTGGAATTCTTTGAGAATGTAACCAGCAAGGTGGATAATGGGGATGCAGCAACTGCTGGACATCTGAACTTCAGAAGGCATTTGACAAGGTACTGCATGAAGGACTGATCCAGGCGGTTTGAACCGAGGGGTTAAGGGTAGAGTATTGAATTGGATAGACGATTGACTGTCTAACAGAAAGCAGAACATCGGGATAAATGGTCTTTCCCTGGCGAACTGAAACTATTGAGGTGCTGCAGGGTTCAGTTCTCAGACCTCAATTGTTTACAATCTGCCCAAATGACCTGGAAGGAGAGACAGACTGTAGCAACTAAATTCATAGATGTCATTAAACTAGGTGGTAAAACAGGCTGTAATGAGGAGCTAAAGAGTTTACAGATGAATAACGGTAGGGTTAGAAAATGGGGCAGATTGCTATATCTGGTAGATGGTGTTTATTGTGGTTAACTGCACAGTTGAATTTCCTACCACCACTCATAATTTCTATTTTCTTGTGTTGCACCTTCTACAGTTCTTTGGATTTTATTCACCGTTGGTGGCTGGGGTCACAGGAGTCGAGAGGTTTGGTTGAAGGAGATGCAGGTTGCTCTGTGTGCCCGGAACAAGACATTAATGTGGAGAAAAGACCACAGTCAGGCCTTGTTGATTCCCACAGCAGGCCTGGCAACCAGATGGCCAATTCCTGTTCCTCCCTCCTGATGTTTAATTGCCTGGAGTAATCCACATCAAAATGTTACAGTCAGACAGACAGTCCGTAATTAATATGCCCATTTCATAATAAAGGAACAAATGACCACTTAGATCAGAAGTAAAGACTTGGCAATTCTTTTGAGATTTAATGACTATTGTCTGCAACTGCAGGCAGGGAACTGGGTGATGGGAAACCAAATCAGTTCAGCATTGTTGCAAATTTGTAGATTAGATATTGAGTAAAAATATTATGTTTTCAATTCTGTCCATAAAAAGTGTCCATAATCTCTATCTTATGAAAAATGTGTTGAAGATATTGTGGGAGAATACAAACATTGAATTGGTTAGAAAAGGAAGATGTGAAGTGGATGTAAGTCATAGAACATAAAACATAGAACAATGCAGCGCAGTACAGGCCGTTTGGCCCTCGATGTTGCACTGAACTGTCATACCAATCTGAAGCCCATCTAATCTACACTATTCCATGTACGTCCATATGCTTGTCCAATGACGATTTAAATGTACTTAAAGTTGGCGAATCTACTACCGTTGGAGGCAAAGCATTCCATTACCTTACGACTCTCTGAGTAAAGACATTACCTCTGACATCTGTCCTATATCTATCACTCCTTAATTTAAAGCTATGCCCCCTCGTGCTCGCCGTCATCATACTTGTAAAAAGGCTCTCCCTGTTCACCTTATCTAACCCTCTGATCATTTTAAATGTCTCTATTACGTCACCTCTGATCCTTCTTCTCTCCAATGAAAACAGCCTCAAGTCCATCAGACTTTCTTCGTAAGACCTATCCTCCATACCAGACAACATCCTAGTAAATCTCCTCTGCACCCTTTCCAAAGCTTCCATATTCTCCTCCCAAAGTGGTGACCTGAATTGTACACAATACTCCAAGTACACAATATCAGAGTTCTGTACAGCTGTAGCATAACCTCATGGTTCCAGATTTCGATCCCTCTATTAATAAAAGCTAAAACACACTATGCCTTCGTAACAACCCTGTCATCCTGGGTGACAACTTTCAAGGATCTGTGTACCTGGACAACGAGATCTCTCTACTCATCTACATGACCAAGAATCTTATTATTAGTTCATTACTTTGCAATCCGTTTACTCGAACCAAGGTGAATCACCTCACATTTGTCCACACTAAACTCCACTTGCCACCCCTCAGCCCAGCTCTGCAGCTTATCTATGTGTCTCTGTAATCTACAACATCCTTCTTCACTATCCACAACTCCACCGACCTTAGTGTCATCTGCAAATTGACTAACCCACCCTTCTACGCCCTCATCCAGGTCGTTTATAAAAATGACGAACAGCAGTGGACCCAACACCGACCCTTGCAGTACACCACTAGTAACTGGACTCCAGGATGAACATTTCCCATCAACCACCACCCTCTGTCTTTTTCCAGCAAGCCAATTACTGATCCAAACTGCTATATCTCTCACACTCCCATTACTCCGCATTTTGTACAATAGCCTACTGTGGGGAAACTTATTGAACGCTTGCTGAAATCCATGTACATCACATCAACCAGTTTGTATTCATTTTTACTGTTTGGTCACGTTCTCAAAGAACTCAATAAGGTTTGTGAGGCAGGGCCTACCCTTCACAAAACCATGCTGACTATCCCTAATCAAATTATTCTTTTGAGATGATTATAACTCAAAGCTCTTATAACGTTTTCCAAGACTTTACCAACAACTGAAGTAAGGCTCACTGGTCTATAGTTACCAGGATTGTCTCGACTCCCCTTCTTGAACTGGGAACCACATTTGCTATTCTCGAGTCTTATGGCACTATTCCTGTAGACGATGACGATTTAAAGATCAATGCCAAAGGCTCGGAATCTCCTCCCTGGCTTCCCAGAGGATCCTAGGCTAAATCCCATCTGGCCTAGGGAACTTATCTATTTTCATACTCTGCAGTATTTCTAATACCTCTTCCTTGTGAATCTTAATCACACCTCTGTATTTTCTTTGACAACATTGTCGTTTTCTAGAGAGAATACCGTCGAAAAATATTCATTTAGTGCTTCCCCTATCTCCTCTGACTCCACACACAACTTCCCACTACTATCCTCGATTGGCCCTAATCTCACTCTCGTTATTCTTTTATTCCTTAAATACAGATAGAAAGCCTTAGGTTTTACCCTGATCTTATCCGCCAACAACTTCTCATGTCTCCTCCTGGCTCTTCTGAGCTCTCTCTTTAGGTATTTCCTGGCTACCTTGTAACGCTCAAGCGCCCTAACTGAGCCTTCACATCCCATCCTAACATAAGCATTCTTCTTCCTCTTGACCAGAGATTCCACTCCCTTCGTAAACCACGGCTCCCACGCACTACAGCTTCCTTCCTGCCTGACAGGTACATACTTATCTCGGACACTCAGGAGCTGTTCCTTGAATAAGCTCCACTTTTCCAATGTGTCCATCCCTGGCAGTTTCTTTCCCCGTCCTATGCTTCCTAAATCTTGCCTAATCTCATCGTAATTGCCTTTCTCCCAGCTGTAACTCTTACCCAGTGGTATACACCTATCCCTTTCTATCACGAAAGTAAACATAACAGAATTGTGATTGCTATCACCAAAGTGCTCACCTACATCCTTTTCTAACACCTGGCCGGGTTCATTACCCAGTATCTAATCTAATGTGGCTTCACCCCTTGTTGGGCTGTCTACATACAGTGGTAAGAAGCCCTCCTGCTCACACACTGGACAAAAACTGACACATTTATATTACTCGTACTATAGTGTTTCCAGTAAATATTTGGAAAGTTGAAGACCCCATGACAACTACCCTGTCTCTCTGACTCCTTTCAAGAATCATCTTTACTATCCTGTCCTCTACATCTCTGGAATTAGTCGGAGGCCTATAAAAAACTCCCAATAGGATGACATCTCCTTTCCTGTTTCTAACCTCAGCCCATTCTACCTCAGTTGACGGTTCCCCAAACATCCTTTCTGCAACTGTAATACTGTCCTTGACTAACAATGCCAAACCTCTCCTCTTTTAACATCTTATCTGTTCTTACTGGAACATCTAAATCCTGGAACCTGAAACAGCCATTCATGTCCCTGCTCTAACCATGTCTCCGAAATGGCCACAACATTGAAGTCCCAGGTAACAACCCATGCTGCAAGTTCACCTACCTTATTCCAGATGCTCCTGGTGTTGAAGTAGACACACTTCAAACCAACTTCTTGCTTGCCAGTGCCATCTTGCATCCCTGAAATGTGATTTCGGACCTCCTTACTCTCAATCTTTTCTATACTCGAACTACAATTTTGGTTCCCATCCGCCTGCTGGATTAGTTTAAACCCACCTGAATAGCCTTAGTGAATTTCCCCCCCAGGATATTGGTACCCCTCTGGTTCAGATGAAGACCATCCTGCTTGAAGCGGTCTTACCTACCCTAGAAAGAGCCACAATTATCCAAGAATCCAAAACCTTCCGTCCCGCACCATCTCTGTAGCCAAGTGTTCAATTCCTCTCTCTGCCTTACTAGCACGTGGCACGGGCAACAAACCATAGACAACAACTCTGTTCATCCTAGCTCTAAGCTTCCGTCCTAGCTCCCTGAATTTCTGCCTTAAATCCCCATCTCTCTTCCTACCTATGTCGTTGGTGCCGATGTGGATCACGACTTGGGGCTGCTCCCCCTCCCCTTTAAGGATCCCAAAAACATGATCAGAGACATCACGAACCCCGGTACCTGGGAGGCAACACACCAACCGTGAGTCTCTCTCATCCCCACAGAACTTCCTATCTGTCCCCCTAAGTATGGAGTCCCCAATGACTACTGCTCTGTTCTTCTTCCCCTTCCCTTCTGAGCAGCAGGGACAGCGTCTGTGACAGAGCCCTGTGCCCCATTGCTTTCCCCTGGTAAGTCATCCCCCCAACAGTATCCAAAACAGTATACTTATTGTTGAGGGGAATGGCCATAGGGGATCCCTGCACTGCCTGCCGGTTCCCTTTCCATCCCCTGACTGTAACCCACTTGCCTTTTTCTTGTACCTGAGGAGTGACTACCTCCCTGTAACTCCTCTCAATAACTCCATCTGCCTCCAGAATGATCCGAAGTTCATGCAGGTCCAGCACCAGTTCACTCATGCGTTTTTAGAGGAGTTGGAGTTGGGTGCACTTCCCGCAGATGTCGTCCGGTGACTCTTACCTCCCACATTCTGCAGGAGGAACATTCAACTGCCCTCACCTCCATTCCCATGATTCTAAATTCCCATGGAGACTGTTGAAAAGTAAGGAATAAAAAATAAACTCGTTACCTTACCAATCTGGCGCACAGAAGTTTTCTTTTGGTCAGAGGAGGAGATGGGTGGGAGACACTACCCGAGTAGTGTTTCGGGTATCGCAACCACACAAATATATGACTTCCCAGAAATCGTTCGCTCCTCCCTCACACCTCTCAGCAAATGGAGGCCTGAGTCCCCAGGTAAGTCACTTTTAATTCTTTATATAGGTCTAGGAATGTATACGGGCAAATATTGGTCTTTGGATCATATTAGGAAAATATGTCTGTGTTAGAGCACAATGACAAGTGGAATGGAAAAAACAGTGTATTATTTCAATTAATTCAGTTCAATGAATGATTTCCTTATTATTGAGCATTCGAGTCAAGGGAAGAGCTACTTTTTATTTTCCTTGTCTTGACCCCTCATGTTGTTAAACACCTCCATCAGGGGCACCTCTCAGCCTTCTTCGCTTAAAAGTAAAATCATGTAAATCCAGCCTCTCTACAGTTTGAGTACACTCTTGTTACTTCTGAAGGGTATCAGTGTAAAGTTTCATTAGCGATTGATCTGTCCACCTGAACAACCGGTTTATACCATCCTGTACCCTCACACGTTCCTCCTCACTGTGAACCACCAGCTCAACCTTCTGTCATCCACAAAATTATTTATCATTCCCTCCAAACTCCATCCCTCCCATTCTCATCATCATCGTTTATGAAGTTCACAACTAAGCCTTGATTTTCTCCTGTTCTTCAGATGTTGTTCACAGGGAAAGCATTGAGAATTCCATTCTCTTGTTTTTCCTATTTTGGTGAATTTACAGCGTGATACAGTTGAGTTCTTTTTCACGAGGGAGCCACAAATTTTATTTTGGACATGGAGCTGAATTGTACTTTTATACTATGATCCTCTGTATGTTTTATTAATTAAGCTTCTACGTAATTAGTATTGGATTAGGATTAAATGGCTTTCACTGCAACAGTTGTGTTCCACGTGGACCTGGATAATGTTCTTTGTATCATTTTCTGCAATAGTCAGCGCTGAAGGAAGTTTCTGCTTCTATGATAGAGACAGATTCATACTTTTGTTTGAAAGAGTTGGAGTGATGAGGATAAAAATTCAATATCTCGACTCACAGCAGAAGATAAAATCATATCGTCAAGTCTACCTTGAACTGCAAACAAATTACTTCATATTGTAAAAACATTTTCAAAAAATGTTCTTAGAGCAGCATGCATCTTATAGCTGCTACTGGGATTGTAGGCAGTTAAATATTTAATGTAGAATTTTTGCAGTTGATATTATCGTTTATTAATTCAACATAATTATTTCTGTTTTGTTTTATTAACATTCAAAAACAAACAAAACAGCAAAAAAACTAACGATTTTCTTTCATCTGAACTTTTCTTTAAAAGAGGTTTTTTTAAAGTGTGTTTTACAAAAAAAAGTCTATTTATGTTTTAAAAATTTATTTTATCACACTGCAGAAGTTTTTTGTTTTGTAAAATTAATTAATTAAAATAAGGAGGTGTACCTTCCTTCCGGAGATCCCTACACATTTTCAGCTCTGGAGAAGACTATTTTCTTCTCTCACTTTATTAAGGAGGAATATGTTCATTAATTTATTTAACTAAATGGTTGATTTTGTTTAAATTTTCTATGTTTGATACTTATACGTATATATTTTTTCGATTTTAACATTATTGTCTGTAGGTAACAGAAGGTGTCGTAAAAAATCTGTATTTCGGCATAATATTATTAAGGTCACATATAAGGCACAGAGTGGATGGCTGGTAGATTTAGAAAAAAAAGTTATCCAGTATATCAGTCATATAGATGTGTGTCTTTCTGAAAAGATAAGAAAGTATCTCAAATGTCTCCGGTGGCTATTCCTCAATCAAAATGTTTTTCAGCTTTTAGAACAGCTGAAGGGGATTGTCTCTCTGAGGAAAATGGATGAGCAATCAATTATTGGACACTTTGAATGATTCTTATGTTCAGCAACGTTTGAGAAGATTTCGTAGAATTATTGCTGCAGTGGACTTTTCT
This sequence comes from Chiloscyllium punctatum, assembly GCF_047496795.1. NCBI lineage: Eukaryota > Metazoa > Chordata > Chondrichthyes > Orectolobiformes > Hemiscylliidae > Chiloscyllium > Chiloscyllium punctatum. The sequence continues at coordinate 90,624,930 of NC_092752.1, read as the reverse complement.
ATTAGGGACATTAACAGAAGATTCTGTGGCAGTGACCGCTAATTCAGAATGTTTTGTTGATGACCCTGTACTAAGATTAAAAACGTCTCAAAACATTTCAAGCACATTGTTAAAGGTGAGATTGAGTAGAGAAACATTATGGTAGTTATTGGCAGGAATTATATTTTTTAGGGAAAGATTAAAGCAGTACAGAGTGAACTTAAGAGGTGAGGTAGAGTATTAATAATAAAACCTTTAAAACAATACTTTCTGGTTTACTCCCAATGCAAAACCCAACTGGGAAGAAACAAAAGGTTAACGGCGAGAAACCAACAGCTGATGAGCTACTGTGTTATTGAGGGATTTCTATTTTTGGGAAATTGGAATCTCTTTTAGAATATAAGTGACCTGTTCAGAAAGGATTGGTCTAATCTAAACTGGAAAGTAACCTATATCTTATCAGGGAGATTTGTTCCTTCTATGTAAGGAGACTTTATGTTGATAGAGTTGACAAGGGGGATATTCCAAGTAAAATTACAAATGGTAGGATGGATGGAAAAGTTTATGAATGTGAGGAGAGCACATCAATTAGAAAAGAAAACAGTGACAGTCAAAATTTTATAGTAAGTCTGAAGCAATAAATTGCATTTATTTTAATGTGAGTGGTCTTATAGGGGAGACTGATGAACTCGGGAATTGGAATGCCCAAAACTTTCCCTCACATTTACTTCAGTCACTTGCCCTGCCTAATGCACAAACGAAGGCCTAGTTTTGCTCCTTCTCTGTTCGAATCATCCGGATATTGATGAATTCCAATCATAATTTAAGAACATGGGATCGGGACATCATATGTATTACAGAAAATTGGTTGAGAGATGTTCAACTTGGAAATTTAGTGCTGTGAAAGCACAGCCGGTCAGGCAGCATGTGAAGAGCAGGACAATCAACGTTTTGGGCAAAAGCCCTTGATCAGGAATGGACTGATGAAGGGCTTTTGCTTGAAGTGTTGATTTTCCTGCTCCTTGGATGCTGCCTGACCTGCTGTGCTTTTCCAGCACCACTCTCTTTACTCTAACTTCCAGCATCTGCAGTCCTCACTTTTGCCTGAGAGATGTTCAAGACTGGCAATTCAATGTTCCAGCTATTAAGTGTCATAGAAAGGATAGAAAATATATGCAGAGGGCAGGGAGGGGGCGGTCTGCCATTTTTGATTAAGGAATAAATTACTGCTGGAACTGGGGGAGATATTTCTGAAAAATTATCCAGTTAAAATATGCAGGTAGTATTAAAAATTAAAAAAATGAAGTTCACTTTGAACAGATTGCACTGAATGCTCTTTTGTGAAAAACCGTCCTGTGAAAATATATTGATTGAAATTAAAAATAAGAAAGGAAAGAACACGTTGATTGTATTGTACCATATGCTCTCCAACAGTAAGAAAGAAATTGAGAAACAAACATGTAGGGAGATCACGGATGTATATAAGCTTAATAAGGTTGTAATAATGGGGGATTTTAATTTTCTTAAAATTAATTGGGACTACCACAACGTTAAAGGGTTGGATGGTGATGAAGTTGTCAAATATGTTCACGAAAATTTTCTTCATCACTATCCGGATGATTCTAACAGAGCAGCATCAAAAGTGGGCCTTATTTTGTGCATAAGGCAGGGCAAGTGACTGAAGTAAATGTGAGGGAAAGTTTTGGGCATTCCAATCATAATTCTATTAGTTTCGTAATGGTTGTGGAAAAGAATAAGCCTTTCATTTTTTTAAACAATTGGAGTACCATAAGTTTTAATGGCACGGGACAAGGACTTATCAAGTTTGATTGGAGTAGACTTTCAGCATTTAAAACAATGTCTGACAAGTGGGAGGCATTCAACAGAGTGACGACGGGAGTTGAGAGGCATTATGTTCCTGTTAAAGTGAAGGGAAGATTAAGGAACAATGGACAACAACAGTTATTGAGCTCTTATTCAAAAATCAAAGAAAACCTTACTTTATTCAATTTTACCTCTTAGTCAGTATATTGAGTGTGGGGCAGTATTTTGAGAGAAATCAGGAAATCAAAAAGGCAATATGAGATAGCATGGGCAGATAAGGTTAAGGATAATCCAAAAATATTGTGCAACCGCATTAACAGCAAGAGGGTAACCACAGAGAGTGTTACGCCTCTCAAAGATCATGAAGGATATCGATGTTTTGAACCCAGAAGATGGGGAATAAAGTCATCCCATTCCTGGTGCAACAGATAGCAACAAACACGCACTCTTGCCTGCACCTCACATTCATCCAGCTTGAACTCTATCTGCTATCTGTCAGTCTATTGACCCATTTCATCAAGATTCTTTTGTATTCTTATAAAACATTCTTCACTGCCCACTGTGCCACCAGTTTTGGTGTCATCCACAAATTTACGAACTATGCCTTTGATATTCTCACACAATATCATTTACATAAATGACAAACAAAGAAAACTCAGAACTAACCTCTGTGAAACACTGCTGGGCACAAGCCTTCAGTTCGAAAAGCAACCGCTCACCATTACTCTGTTTCCTGCCATTGCACCAATTGAAAGTGCTGGAGAGAAACCCCACTGTTCAGGCAGTATCGGAGCGGAGAAAAATTGAATTAACTTTTTTTGAGTCCAACATAACTTGTTCAAGATAGGGTCATATAAGACTTGATATGTTAATTCTGTTTCTCTGCCCAGATCCCGTGTCATCTGTTACATTTCTCCATCATTTTGCATTTGTATTTAAAATTTCCACTCTCTCTAATATTTTGCTTTTTCTTGATTGGTCTGGATGTTGGTTATATTTGGACAATATGCTCCATTCCTGTTCCTATCACTCGTGACAGTGACACATGTATTACACTGGAGTCTGTTTCTTCTTTAAGTTCTGAAAATAATGCGCAGATCTCACCAATGTGATTTTGATTTAAAAGGCCTTTTAGAGACAGCTACACTTGATGAAAAGTAGGAATAGTTTATTAATTATGATATTGTCTGTGTGTTTATGACTAGACGTGTCTCCTCAATCTCTGAACATTTTCAATATGTTTCTATGAATAATTACAGCAAAGATGGTTGTCATGCAGCCCATCATCTCTGTACCAGCTTAGTATGAGATGTGTCTTCACTCTTACTCTGCTGCAACTTACTGTAACCCAATACATTTTGTAAACTGTCTCTGTTTTTATTTCTGCATATCCGGTCCCGATATAAAAAATCTTAATAACCTGTACAACCTGTGATTAAACAGTCTATATATAAAATATAATTATGTACATCACATTTAAAATTGTCCTATTCCGTTCACTGTCGTTCAATTTCATGTACCAAAAGTCATCTGCTATCTTGCTCTGCATTACATTTCATTCCATTTGTCAGAAACAGTGATGGCAGAATACTAGTGACTGGGAGATATTAATGCACTCCCCTCAGGTCTCCTCAGCCACTGGCCGCAGCCCTTTCTGTCTCATAACCATTATTAAATTCATTCCATCCCTTACTCATTAATTCATTACTTTTAATAAACAAGGTTATTGAACCTTGTTATGGGCCAGGCCCGACCACTCAAAACATTCTTAAGCACGTAGCTCAGTCCGTAATGTTGCCATTTGTTGAAGGTAAGTGTATAGTGGATATTCCCAGAGTGAATTAGTTGGTCCGACTGCCGACTTTTAAACAAACAGAATGTATTTGTAAAAATAAGGAATGAAACACAACGAACCAAAAACACAGTACTTGAATAATTCATCCTATCCAAAACTGACAGTCTACCTCGAATTATGGATGCTGATCCAAATCACTTGCAACAATCTAATAAACAAACCCCTGAGTACAAAGAGTAAAAATTGCACAAAAGAGCTTATAGTTTACAAAGTCAGAGGACTGAAGGAGGGGGAAAGGATTCAGTTTCAACAGTGACCCTGACTCAACTAACCCTCGAACTGAACTGACCTGTGCAGCTGGAGAACTGACCACATCCTCTTGATTACACCAGTTTCTCTAAAAGGCTTGACAGCCTTCTGGCCGAGGCATTATCTGTTAGGCAAAAAACAAAGGATGCCAATGAAGCATTCAATATTGAGACATGTTGGAACATTGGGTCAGTTAGAACCTCTCTGAAAAAAAATCAAGGACAACATACTACCTGTGTGACAACTCCCCCAATATAAAACTGAATCTTCAAAATCCAAGATAGCTTCAGTTTTCAAAACTCCCAAAAAATATCAGTTCGTATTCTGCAATGCGCATGTGCATTCGTTTACAATAAACATGCAAACATGCACAACTACATCCAGATTCAGTGTGTGGTACTTCCATCTTTGAGTGACTCCATTTGTCAGTCAAGTCTCAACAATCCATTGGAAATCATGTTTTCAAGGCCTGCCACGTGCACAATTTCCGAATTGAAATGGCTGTAACAACAGGCTCCAGCGAACAGTCCCGCATTTTTGTCCTAATAATTCTCAAAAAGACTTCATTGAGTTATGATCAGTGTAAATGGTTGTCTCCGTTACATTGCTGTTAATATAAACACTGAAATGTTGTCATACCAACACAAAGCTCGCAGTGTCTTTCTCAACTGTTGAATATTTCTACTCATGAACATTAAACTTCTTGGAGGAATACCCAATAGGTCTCTCTGTCTTTTCATCATCTTCCTGCAGGAGTCCAGCACCAAACTCCACATCATTCGCACTTAAATCCACCTTGAATGGTTTTGCATGATCAAGTGTGTCTGATCGTGGGTAGTGGTTAACACATATTTCAAATGCCTCAAATGCCGTCTGACAGTCCTCTGTCCACTGAAACTTCTTGCCTTTCTTTCACAATTCAATGAGTGGAGCAGTCACACTGTGAAAATGAGGCACAAACATTCGATTAAATCGACTTAATCCCAGGAACTGCTCCTTTTGTCAACAGAATGCGAAATTCCCAAATTACCATCACTTTTAAATCTCATGGCACCGTTTATCTATGTCCAATAGCATGGCCAAGGAAGCTTTGGCAAATTCACTTTTTGCTAGGTTTACCATCAAGCCTGCCTTCCGAAGTCGATCGAACAAGTCTGACAGATCCTGTCGTATTCCTTCCATGAGCCACGAAAAATCACAAGGTCATCGATGTAAACCACAGGTTGGATAATCAGGCAACGTATTGGTTAGTCCCTGAAATGTGGCCGGCACATTTTTCATACCAAATTTAAGTTGCTTGTCCCACATTTTCAACACAGTCTTCCAACCATGGAATTAGGTATACATCAACTTTTTTTAACTGCATTGACGTTACGATAGTCCACACATAATCGTTGGGTACCATTTGGCCGGCACCATGTCAATGGGTGATTTCCAGTCGCTGTAACGCACCTTAGAGTTTGCATTCAATCTCCTTCAGAGCCTCTGCCAACTTTATAGAGGATTATGCCTGTAAAGATGTTGTTTAATCATAACGACATCTCCCATAGCTACATTATGCACAATTAGGTGAGTACTTCCAAGTTAATATCTGAGTAATTCCACATGTGATAGTAATAGCTCTTTATGATCATTTCAATTTTTCTCATGAAGGCAAATCAACAAATCATCCCAATTTTAGACAAATGCATCATTGTCCACTTTAGTTTGAGGAATGTCTGATTGAGAATCCTCTGAACTTGGTTCTTACTTCTGTGCCGTAATCATGAACACCTTGTACTCTGGCTTTCCTTCCCCATCAAAGTACATTTTGAACATATTCACATGACATTCGCTGTGCGATTTCTTTCTTTCTGGAGTCCCTATCAACTAGTTAACCTCACTCTATGTCAGTTGTATTTGATAAGGTCCACAAACCTTGCTTTTCAAGGTTCACCTATAACTGAAAGTAACAGGAATACCTTATCCTCGAGGGCAAAATTGCATTTTGTTGATTTCCTGTCCGCTTCCTTCTTTATTGCATGCTGCAATACTTTTAAATGCTGTCCAGCCAACTGCCCAGCACTATTAAGCGTTCTCTAAGGTTTGAGACCGAGTCTAAATATGTGGCCTTTGAATTCTGATTTACTATTTTCTCCTTAATCAATATTAATGGTCCTCTCACTTAATGCCCAAAACATAATTCAAATGGATAGAATTTTCTCTGTTAATTTAGTGCATCTCCGATCACAAAAAGCGCAAATGGAATTACCTTACCCTAATCATCTGAATAATACTGATCTTAAGCCCTCAACATAGTATTTAATGTTTCATGTCACCTTTCTAGCACTCCCTGCAATTTTGGATGGTATGCAGTCGATTTGAATTACTTTATTCCTAAGACATCATAGTGAACAAATTAAATGTGAAGTTTGAACCTTGTCTTCACTATATCACTATTGATAGTCCATGCCTATTTTTTAAAAAGAGTAATTCCTTTGCAATTCTTTTACCTGTGATACTGCATCTTGGGATGGCCGCTGGAAATCTAGTCGATACATCCATTATTGTTAACAAATACTGGTGCCCACCTTTTTGTTTGAGTTCAGGGACCTAGCCAATCAATTAAGACTCTTGTAAAAGGTTCTTCAAATGCAAGAATATTTAAGAAAGGCGCAGGTTTTATTATCGCTTGTGTTTCCTCCAATTACCTGACATGTATGACATGTCTGGCAAAATTCAACTACATTCTGTTGCAGTCCAGCCCAGTAAAAGTGTCTCTGTGTTTTAGCCTGTGTTTTCCTCACTCCTAAATGACTTCTAGGTGGTAACCCATGCGCCATTCACATCACCTCTTTTCTATATCCCATTGGCAATACGATTTGATGAACTTCTGCCCAATTATCATCTACTTGAGTATGTGATAGTCTAGAATTTCCTCATTTGGACATCATTTTTAGGGTAATAACACTTAGGGATACATTCAAAATTCCTAAGGTATGTGCTTTTTGATAAAACTGCTTTAACCTTTTATCTTTCTGCTGTAACTCAATTAGTCTAAATGAATACTTGCATGATGCCCTGTTTTTTCAATAGTTTTTTTTCACAAATATGTGATGGAAGAGAGTCTCTGTAAATGCCACTTCAACTTCCATATCTTTACATTTTTGATATCACCTGTTTCAACTGGTGACACTGGGGCTTTGTTACCCACACTCAGGAAACTTCCAGGATAAGACTCCTGCATTGCTTCAGTTACCTGCGTCTCCACTGGCTTTTCAACCAGAGCAGGCAGCACTCCTACTGGTGAATCAGCTATATTTTTTGCAAGGATAGATTGTATTCCTGGAGCTGAGAGTTTGTCCAATACTCCAACCACAATTTCTCGACACTTTTCTGGACACTCTATCCTCACTTTACATCATTATGCGCTTTTTGTCTCAAGGTGAATTTTCATTAGCAGTACATTTTCTGGAAATAGTCCTTCTGGAGTATATATCTCCTGATCTTTCAGCATCACGGTCCAAGAGGGTCCTGTGTCCCTTAATATTGCATCTTCTTTCCACGCCCTATGTCTGTAAACTTTCCCTTTACAGGTATATTTTCTAAGCAGATCTGCCACTTCCTCTTTAACAAACCTCTGATCAGTTTATACACTCTGATGCAGCTTTCTAGCTTCCACTGTGCTTTCTGTTACTACTCCAACAAAACTTCCAAACTTATCCTGATTTCCTGCATCTGTTTTATTTCCTGAACCCACCAACACAGTGATTTCATGTGACCTAATTTATTGCAATGAAAGCACCGGACTTTTTCAACTTCTTTGTTTCTTTCAAGTGTTTCCTTTTTAGACTGTGCGAAGTTACCCTCATGACCTTCTTCGAGATCTACATTTCCCTCCCACGTGAGGATTTCTCTTTGCCCCAGTTTCTATCCCTCATGGACTGAAATTTATTCTAGAAGCCAAACCATGTTTTATGGACCAATTCATAATCATCAGCCACTTAAGCTGCCAGCCTTGCCGTTTTAACTCCGTGTTCTTCCAAATGTGTTTGCACTATGTCAGGCAGTGAATCTTTGAGTTCCTCCAAAGTATTGTCTCTCTTAGAGCATTAAGGAGGTAAAAACAATGACTGCAGATGCTGGAAACCAGAAACAAAAGGATCCCAATAAAACTTTCAAAGTTCAGACATGTTGGAATCTTGGTTCATTTAGTCCCACTTTATATATAAAAAAAGACAACATGACCTTGTAAAAGTACCGGTTTTGTGACAACATGCCACATATGGCTTTGGACTGAATTCAAGAAATATAAGTCTTCCTGCTTTGAAGCCAATAACGTGGATTCGAATGTTTGTGAGTTTACATAAAACAAAGCTGAATCGCAATATGTGTTGAAGGTTTTAGTAGTGCAACGAGAAGAATGTCCAGACATGCACATCCTGTGTATGGTCAGGGCAAATATTCCCACTGAGAATCTATTGGCTGGCGTCTGGTCTAGTTGAGGAGAGATCAGCACTTTAACTACATCCAGTTTGCGTATTTTGTGTGTGGCTGTGTTGGGAGGGCGTTGTTCAGGTGGTTACAGCATTGCAAACGGTCAACAGAGCAGAAACATCTAGCCTGTGATAAGAAAACATCCATCATTCTCCCTCATAACTAACTTTACGAGAGAAATTTGTGATGGGAGATGTGATCAATAGTCAGGGATGTCAACATTCAATCAAGTCCAGATTAGATTAGATTAGATTACTTACAGTGTGGAAACAGGCCCTTCGGCCCAACAAGTCCACATCGCCCCGCCGAAGCGAAACCCAACCATACCCCTACCACTACCCCTACATGTACCCCTTACCTAACACTACGGGCAATTTAGCAATGGCCAATTCACCTGACCTGCACATCTTTTGGACTGTGGGAGGAAACCGGAGCACCCGGAGGAAACCCACGCAGACACGGGGAGAACGTGCAAACTCCACACAGTCAGTCGCCTGAGGCGAGAATTGAACCCGGGTCTCTGGCGCTGTGAGGCAGCAGTGCTAACCAGTTGCTATTTGTACCATATTGAAAGGGGTGAACTGGATCTGTTTGTTCAGTGACTGTGATTGATGTCAGTCTCCATGGATCCTAATGATGTCGCTGGATTGTTTCCCTCTTCTATTAGTAAGTGGTTGCTTGCAATGATTTATCCCATTTTTGCAGCAGATGCATCACCTGCAACACTAACAGTTGCAGAGATGGGGAGAGGAGAGGTCAGAATCTGAGAGTAAACTGGAATGCTCTAACAATGGATCAGTATCTGAGAACAGTAGACTGGAATGTTCCAACAATGGATAAGAATCTGAGAACAGTAGACTGGAATGTTCCAACAATGGATCAGAACGTGAGAACAGTGGACTGGAATGCTGCACCAATGGCTCAGAATCTAAGAACCCTAGGATGGAATGCTACAACAATGGACAGGAGTTTATCCTGGGGTCTTTACTATGTTTCCAGGTATTGGAACAAATTATCACTGCGGATATTCGGTGTACTGATGATTATTCAGGCTGGTTACTATCCCATGCTTGCTATTGTTGGTGTTCCTGGTAAGTCTCCCCATCTCTATCTATTTATTAATCCCATAAGCCATGGTGAACTTCAGTGCTATTTCTGTTAACTATATTTGGCAAAGTTGGAAACTACTGTCTTCAGGTTGAAATGCAAATCCATTCATTACCACAAATTTCAAATCCACCCACATCCCCGCCCTCACACATATCTGAGGACAAGACTGTTCACAATCCGGAAGTATCTATTTGCCCTGAATTGATTTATGTCTTCACATTCTCTCCATCAACAAACAGACCCACTCCCAGCTCCATGGTATTCCCATTCCACAGCTTGACGTTTGTTCAGGTGCTAAATACACCATTGGTTCCAGCTCTCTTCTAATCACTCTTTCCATTACAATGTTTCCATCATGCCCTTGTTCTTGTCTCTAAAGTAAATTCATGTCAGGGACACTGTGTCAGAATAGTAATGTCGTTGGCCACATCATTCAGTGGTCCAGGTTATAAACTAAAGACATTGTTTCAAATCCGATCTCAGATGATGAGAGAACTTAAACTCAAATAACAGGAACTGGAAATAAAAGTGAATTTCACTAATATAACCCCACTAGCATTTTGTCGATAAGTTAATCTATTTCACTGATGTCCTTTGGTAAAGAAATCTAACATTATTACCTGGTGTGGATAAAGATGACATCAGGTCCACAACAATGTGCTTGACTCTATACTGCCTCTAGGAATGGCCTCACAGTAAAGGACATTTAGTGAGGTCAACTGTGCCCTTAACAGCGATGAAGACAACCTATCCAATGACAGCACTAAACGTTGGGAAAAAAAGAATGATGCGAGTGATCAGGAGAATGATGAAGAGCCAGAGAATCCGAGCAGATTTAGCAGCCTCGGATGGAGAGAAACATAGAATTGACATTTAGAATCTTATGACCATCCATCAGAACTGCACACAACTGGGAAATAGTGTGAATGATGTTGGTGACAGGGATGTCTGTTGTAAATGGGAGAAAGTGGGAGTTGAACAGATAGAGAAAGAGACAGATAGAGATAAAGAAGCAAATTGAGAAATTGTTGATGAGCAGCTGGAATGGAAATAAAAATCAAGATTAATCTTATTTATTTTTTTCCTGTTGCCATATTAACGAAAATCCTATCCATGTATGGTATACATCGAAGTCACGGTTTGAATTGAGTTATGTCCCATTGTATCCCTTTCCTGAGAGTAGTCATCTTTTAAAAAATTCATTAATGGGATGTTGGGAGAGTATGTAATTCCCTTTCCATGTTGTCCTTGCGAAGCTGTTGGTGAGCTGCCTTCCTGACCACTGCAGTCTGTGGGCTGTAAGCATTCAATGCTTAGTTCCGTCTGGTTTTATTTCTTTGAGACTTTATGAGTGATATAACTGAGTGGTTGGGATTGGACATTTCAAACGGCAGCCGAGAGTTAACAACATTGCCTTGGGTCTAGACTCACATGTGAGCCCGATCAGGTGAAGGTGATACATTTCATTCCTTGAAGGGCATCAGTGTGCCAGGTAGGTTTTTCTGACAATCGTTTCATTGTTTCTTAATTCGTGATATTTTATTGAACTCAAATTCCAATATTTGCTGCGGTGGGAATTGAATCTGTGCTCTGGGTTGCTGCATTAATAATCCGGAGATAATACAGCTAGACCACCGCCTCCTCATCATCTCCAAACAACTCCAATGGCCCTAGTGATGTTGCTGTTGGCGTGGCTGTGCTGAAGTATTGCGATTTGCAAGGCAAAGGAATGCTTTAGCAAAACATGCAATCCTTCTCATTTTGTATTTATGAGAAGGTGAGATGATGGGAAGTGCTCTTGGTGAAAAGAAGCTGAATGCCCTTGGTCATGAGTCACTGACAGAATTCAGACAGAGAAGCAAGTAATCAACACAGTATATTGTATAATGTCCTTCATTGAAACATGATTCAAATCTCGGCGTGAAGACACCTCCCTGCAGTTGTAGAGAGATATTGAGACAGCACGTGGGGCACTGTGCACAGATTTTCTCTCCATTATAAAGAATAATCTCCTTGCCACAGTGAGATCGTGTAAAGGAGTTTGACTAGACTAATCCCTGCAGTGATGGTACCACAAGGAGAGTGTGAATGAAATGAATGCTTAATCTGTAATGCTACAAAAGTTTAAAAAGTGATTGCAATAAAACTTGAGCGTTTTGTACCAGGACACATTATGGCCATAACAAAAGAATGATAGCGTGAAATATCACGTGTTTTCCTGCAGAATATGTTTTCATATGTGTACAGATACGTTGATAGGAAAGGTTTAGCAGGATATGGGTCAAATGCAGGGAAATGGAGTTAACATGAGTGGACATTTTGTTTGCCATCGTCCAATTTGGGCTAAAGGGCCTGACTCCCTGCTGTTACACTCTATGACTCTCTGATCGTTTATAATCTCTGTGGAGACCCCATGTTGGTTGTGAGAGAGCTGCAGATTCTGAATGAACTCTCACTATCTCAACGAACAGTTAGAGTGAGACCCTGCATTAAGCATCATGTCAGCAGCTATGATCTTATAGAGTTGGACATACCCAAAAGTTTCTGATCTCCATGCAGAAGACGAGCCTGTCTTCTCAGGGATGGCAGCTGCCTCCTTGCAACTTGGGACAAGCCATTCGATGTGCTCCTCTCCATCAGTAAACCACATTAATGTAACACATGTGTAGCATGAGCAATGGAGCCAGGAGGAACAACTTGGGCCAGTCTGTCTGTGCAGTCACTGCTTCATTTGTTTGTCGCATTGCAGCATCAATGACATCCTCCTATTTCAGTGTAACAGTTTGGAGGGGCTGAATGGTTTCTTCTTTTCGTGTGTCAAACCCTTGAGGGGTTTCATGTCCTCCTGTTCATCCCAGAGAAGAGGTTCATTATTGGGTGACTCATGATAGCTGCTACCCAGCTTGTTGTGCAGACTGGACTCCTTATCATCCTGTGTAATAATAGACAAACAGGAGGCTGGAGAATGCAACAATCCAGGCAGCATCAGGAGGTGGAGAAGTCAATATTTCCGGTATAACTGTTCATTAGGATTGGGGGTGGGGTAGGGGGAGCTGCGGATAAAAACAGAAGGCAATGGTCGGGATAGAGAGAGTAGGGGAACGGGAATAGAAATGGTTGGTGAATGGGAGCTCACGTCGGCCCCTTTGGGTCCGGCTGTGTTGGTTGGGAAAATGTGCCCTTAGTTTATGTTTGCTCTCCCTAATGTAGAAAGACCACATCGGAAGCGCCTGATGCAGTACACGAGGTTGGAAGGGAGGCAGTTGAATCTCTGTTTCACCTGGAAGGACTGTTTGTGGCACTGGATTGAGGTGAGGGAGATTGTGTGCCAGCAGGTGATGCATCTTTTCTATTTGCAGGGGCAGTTGTCAATGGGGATTGGAGGGTTTGGTGGGGAGTGTGGCATGCACCAAAGATTAGCGAAGGGAATGGTCCTTGTTGAAAATGTGCCAGGTCTTGGGATCCAACCTGGTTTACTGTATCTGGTGTTCCCAATGTGGTCTTCTCTACTTCGGCGATCCCAAGTGTAAACTAAGGGAATGTTTTGCTAAGCATCTCAGCTGGGCCCATAAGGGCTGAGCTGACCTCCCAGTCACTGCATATTTCAATTTCCCCTCCCACACCCTTTCCAACGTGGCCATCCTTGACTTCTTCCATTGCTACTATGAAGTAAAACGCAAATTGGAGGAACAACATTTCTTCTTTTGACTGTGCAGCCTACATCCTGGGTGACTCAACATTGAGTTCTCCAATTTCAAATAACCTCCCCTCCAATCCCCCAAATACATTCACAGTCCCTCCTCTTCCCGTCCATTCCTCTGATCATCCCTTCTGCCATCTTCCATTCCTCCCATCGACCAACCCGGGCATAACCTCCACTTTTGTTCACCTGTCCCCACCTCACCATCCTGTCTCCAACTCCCCTTTAAATGTAGACCTCTTTAAACCCCCCACACACACCCAGTCGTGAAGAAGGCTTTGACTCAAGTCGTTGACTTATCACCTCCTGATGCCGCCTCTCTTGTTGTGCTGTTCCTGCGTCCTGACAGTGTACTTTGAATTCCAACATTTGCAGATTTAAAAAAAAACTCTTCTTGCGTAAGAAACAACAGAGAATGAATGTGCTGTGTATCTTCTTATCGAATAGTTTCGATGGGCTGAATGGCTTTGTCACATTCCAATGAAACCAGCTTGAGATGCTGAATGAGCTCCTCTTTCTATACTGTGGAAATGTTCTGGGTCCAGCAGTGCTGACACACGAATGTTACCTGCAAGTTAACAGCATGAGCTTGAATATTGTCCAGGTTTTGATGCTTTATGTGATCTTCACTGAACATCTTCACTTCTGATTGAATGATGGAAGGAAAGACATTGATGAAGCAGCTGAAGATATTTGTGCTAAGGAAGCTACCCTGAGGATCACCCACAGAGATATCGAGGGACTGAGAGGATTGATGTCCACCAGCCACATTGTGTTCTGAATGACACAACCAGTGGGGAGTTCATAACTGATTCCTATTAAGTTCAATCTTGTTCCGACCCTTTGAAACCTTGCTCATTCAAATCTTGATGTAATGTCAGGGCCAGTCACTCTGACGCTATGTTCATATCTTTTGTTCATGTAAATAGGCCAAGGTATATGTGTGGGGAGGCTTTCCTTCTCTCAGAGGATAGTGATTGTTGGGCCTCTCTATCCCAGACATTTGCATCCCTGAAATGATTGGGAGGGGTTGTGGAGGGTGTCAATATTTTCTGAGAGAGTCAAGGTCTACAAAGATTTGGGCATGATTGACGTCAGCCCTGACCTTACTGAAGGGAAGGGCAGATTTCAGGAGCTAAATAGCCTCGTGTTATTCCAACATTCCCCAGAGTCCAGTCAGTTTGTGGCCTCTCCCATTTCCTGTGTTACTGACCTGAAGTAGCTGAATTGACTGATCCTGTCGCTGCATAACAGGATACTGGTGCGCCATGAGAAAATCTCGGTACAATTGTATATGTTCGATGGGTTGATTGGCCTCATCCTGTAACTGTATATCAGGCTCTCGGGTTTGAAAAGCCTTATCTTGTCCTGGTGTAACTGAAATCCATATTGACTAAATCTACCACCCTTGCAGGAAGTGAGCACTGCAGATGCTGGAGATCAGAGTCCACAAGTGTTGTACTGGAAAAGCATGGCAGGTCATGCAACGTCCGAGCAACAAGATAATCGATGCTTTGGACATTCCTGATGAAATGCTTATGCCCGAAATATCGATTCTCTTGTTCCTGCCTGACCTGCTCTGTTTTTTCCAGCGCCACAGTTTTTGACGTCTACTGCCCAGACCTAGTCAACCTTCCTGGTCACGTCATCAAATAACTTTAAGAAATTTTTCAAGCACGATCTCCCACGCACAAAGCCATTCTCAATATTCCTAATCAAACCTTGTCTTTCCAAATTAATGTACATCTTATCCTTCAAAATTTTCTCAATTTTAACAGATGTTAAACTCACTGTTCATAGTTTCAAGGCTTTGTCTTCAGTCATTCTTAAGTAAGGGCACAATATTTGATATCCTCCAGCCTTCCAGGAACTAAACTCTGGTTAATGATGATCAAAATCATCCGCCAGGTCCCACGCAAATGCTCCTCTAGCCCCTTACAGTGTTCTTGGATATTTCTGGTTAGGGACGTGAGATGTATTCATCCTCAAGCATTTTAGTACGTCCAGTACCTCCTCTACTGTAGTATGGACTGTCACTAAGAGATCACCATGAACTTCGCCAAGTTGCTAAGTATTCATGTCTTTCTCCATGTTAAATACATCGGAGAAATTTCTGTTGATGATCTCGCCCATATCTTATGGTTCCACGCATACATATCACTTTGGTCTTTGAGGGGTCCTATTTTCTAACTAGCTATTGTTTTTCCTTTAATATACTGAATGTACCATTTTGGATTCATCTTAATCTTCTCAGCCAAGGCTCTTTCATGTCCCCTTTTCGCACTACTGATTTCCTTCTCAGTGAACTCCTGTATCCCTTATATACCTCCAGGGATTCACTTGATCCCAGCTGCCTGTAACGGAGCTGCTTTTTTTTTCTGGTCAAAGCCTAAATATCTCTTGTCATCCAGGGTTCCCCATTCCTGCCAACTTTACTTTCACCCTCACAGTAACAAATAGACCTTGAACTCCAGTATCTCTAGTTCAAAGGGCTCCCACCTCCCAGAGGCCCCTTTGCCGGCCACGAACTATTCCAGCAAACCACTGCAAACTCCGACCTAATTCCATCTAAATTCGTCTTTCCCCAATTCAGAACTTGAAGCTGTGGACCAGTTTTGTCTCTCACCATAAACATGTGCAAATTAATAGAACTATGGCCATTGGTTCCAAAGTACTCTCACACTGTCACCTCCGTCACCTGTTCTGTTATATTTCCTAAGTGTCGGTCGAATTTTGCCCCTTTCCGAGAAGGCCCAACTACATACTGCTTGAGGGAATTTTCCTGGCGCAATTAACGGATTCCACCCCACCAAATCCCTTAACACGCTGGCAGTGCTAGTCAATGTTATAAAAATTTAAATACCCAATTATGACAATCCTTTTGCTTTTGCATGTCCCACTTCTCTGTCAGTATATTAGTTACTCCAATTCCTGGTGACTATTTCGGAGCCGATAGTACAACCCCTATAACATCACCATACACCTTCCTATTTATTAGATCCATCCACAAGTCCTTGCTGTTTGATCCTTCAGTTATTTGAAATCTGATTACTGCTGTGATACTCCCCTTCCTCAGAAATGCAACTCCCACCCCGCCCCGCCACTTTCCACCATCCTCTGTACTGCCTAAAGCAGCTCTACCCTGGCACATTAAACTGCCAGTCCTGTCCCTCCCTTAGCTATGTTCCTGTAATGCCTGTAATATCCCAGTCCCACATAGCTATCAATGCTCTGAGTTCTTCGCCCTTACCTGTCAATCCTCTTCCATTGAAATAAATGTAATTTAATAAAAATAGGCATTCTTCTTCCCTGTTGTATTCCAGCCTGACCTGTCTTTTCACTTTACTGTTCTGATTACTGTCTCTCCTACCAGCCTCGCACTTGCCTCCCTGCTCTTGAGGATCTCACCCCCTGCCAATCATCGTTTAAACCCTCCCTTGGAGCAGGAGCAAACCTGCCTGCCAGGATATTGGTCCCCCCTCCAGTGCATGTGCCACCTGGCCCTCTTGAACAAGTCAACTCTGTCACAGAAAAGATCCCAATGATCTAAAAATCTGATTGCCTTCCCCCTGCACCAATTCTTTAGTTATGCATGTATCTGCCATAGCCTTCTCTTCTTACTTTCATGATCTCATGAAACAGGAAGTACTCAGGGGATTACCACTTCGAGGTCTTGGTTTTTAACTTTTCTCCTAGCTCTCTGTATTCACACTGGAGGACCTCATTCCTATATCTACGTGTATCAGTTGTGATGCCAACGTGCACAATGACTTCTGGCTGCTCAACGTCCCCCTTGACAACGTTCTGCAACTGCTCGGAGACTTCCTGAGACATGGCACCTGGGACGTAGCACAATTTGCTGGATTCCCGTTTGAGGCCCCAGAATCTCCAAAGTGTCCCTCCAACAATCGACTCTCCTATCTCTAAGACACTGTTTAAATTTACAGTTTCCCACTATGCTCCAAAACCAGTGGTAGTACCATCAATTTGGCTACTGCTGCTTTCGCATGAACGGTCGTTCCCTCCAACAGTATCAGAAGTGGTATACTTGTTTTCGTGGGGAATGGCCACAGGGGATAGCTGCACTCTCTGCCTACTCCTTTTGCCATTCCAAATCTACTCTTTGCCTGGAACATGACAGGGGGCAAGGACTGACTGTTGGATTGAATTGTGTTTATTTAAATGCAACAGGGCATACAGGTAAGACTGATGAACTCAGGGCATGGATGTTTATGTGGGGCTGTGCCATTATAGTCATTACAGAAACATGGTCAGGGTAGGTCTTGGGCATGACCACCACACTAAAGCAGTTATATGTGAAGTTTGCAGCATCTCCGATAATCCTGAGTGCATCCAGCTCCAGCTCCCAAACATGCTCTCTCAGAAGCTGCAGCTGGGTGCACTTTCCACATGTGTAGTCAACATGGACGATGGAAATCTCTCTGAGCTCCCACATCCCACAGGATGAACGTGCAACTGGCTTAACTGCCATCTTGACTGCTGTAATAATAAATTAAAAGGTCTCTATTTGAGCTTGCCTGTACTTTCTGAGCTGCTGCTGTCTGAAGCCTCTCAAACCTATGACTTACTACTTACTCTGCTACCAACTGCATTTTCTCCACTCATCCACCTTTACTTTTGTTTAGTGAAGAAGGGAGACACTACAGTAATGCGATGTTTGTGCCTTGGACATTCCTTGACAACAAGTCCATTTTTTACTTGTACTTGGAGGGTGTCTTACTGTGTCTTCCTCCTGTTGGTGGTGAATGTGCTGAGGCAAATATTCATCCCAACAGCCAATCCGCGTAGTCGCAGTCCCCTAGTCCTTTCTGTCTATTAATACTGCATTTATGAAATCCTTGAATCCGTCGATTGCATTCCGAACTGTGTCTCACTCGAAAGGGAGAGATGTTATGTTCCAGTGAACACAGGGCTGTTGGAAAAAGAATGGCATTCGACATTGGAGCAACATTCTTGCTATCTGCCTACTGAATCTGCTTTTCCGTTCAATTCCATTATATTTTTTCTGATAATCCCCATTCTACTTGACTGCATTTTCCCTATAACAAACCCTTGTTTAATAATCAACCTTCCTCAGCCTTCAAGATGTTTAATGATCTTACCTCAACAGCCATCAGAATTGTCTACAATTATTTCCCTCTCACTTTGGGAGACTTGGTCGTCTTTAATCCTTATTTCTAGCACTCTATGTGAGAGTTGTGCCAACGTTAGATGTTATCGTGTCCCATCACATCTTTGCTGTGGCCAGAGACAAGAGTAAAATAAAAAATGTCAGAGCCTGTGCTCTTCTCCCTCATCTTCCGCATCAGCCTAAGTTACAGCTCACCCGGATCTGGGGATTTGTCCACCCTTTACCCTGCATAAACTTTCAATTCTTCCTTGGCGTCTGTATCAAATCGTTCAAGGGGCACACTGTCACTCTCCTGAATCCAGGAACTACTTCTCCCAACTGAAGACCGATGTGAAGCCCGTGGTTAACATATCCTGTGGCTCCGTGCACAGGCTGCCCCCTTTGTCTCTAATACACCCCCTTCTTTCTGCTGTTACATTTCTCCTCTTAATAAACTGATATAATGTCTTTAGATTCTCGTTAATCTTACTCACTAATGTTTTATCACGATTCCCCTTCTGCTCTTCTACTGAAGTTTTAAGATTAGCCCGACTTTTTCTATATTAATTTTGTGCATCCATTGATCTGCTCACTTTGTACCTGATTTCAGCTTCTCTTTCGTTTTTTATTCTGTTCTGATTTTTTTTGTTGACACCCGAGGTTCTCTGGGCTTGTTTTCCAAATTTTCATCTTTCGTGCAACACATTTGGTGGACAATTTCATTAATTCAATTTTGAACAACTGATTCCCCAACCCCCCGCCACACGCTGTTCTGCTACAGTTTCACACAGAAGCCACTGTACTCTGGACAGATTCCGTCATATTTTTTCATAAAATCGGTCTCCCCAATCCAAAAACCTTTTGTTTACCAGATAGTGCATTTTTAAAGTCTTTTCATTACCAAACATAAAATGTATGATGTCATGGTTATTGGCCGTATACTGCTCTCCCAACCCTGCCTGCAATATACTGACTGGCTTCAATCCCCACAGTGAGGCACATCACTGCCGCACCCATTGTTGTTTCTGCTCCATGATGATACAAGGAGTTTCTGGAATAAATTTCAAGGCATCTGTCCTCTCTTAAAATATTTTCACTGCCAGAATTAATGCTTGGAAATGAAATGCCTGTGTTTAATAAACCTATTATTGTTTTGACACACCTCAGTAAATTGGTTTTATATCTGCTCCTGGACTTTCTTTTATCTGGGGGTCTATAATATGTCCCCAGCAGTGCCTCTGGCATGGTTGTGCTCCTGAGCTCAACCACCAATGCTCATTAGAAGATATTTCCAAGATATCGCCCCTCCTTACAGTTGTAACTGACTCCATAACTAATCATGCAACACCACCTCCTATTTTACCCCTGTCCTATCCTGCCAATAGTTCTTGTACCACAGCATATTGAGTTGTCAGCCCTGACCTCCCTCAAACGCATATCTGTAATGGCAACAATGTCACTTTTCCATATGTCACCTTGTTCCATGATCACATCTGTCTGTCCGATAACATTCCCAGCATTAAGGTAAAGCACATCCAACCTGGAATATAACACCTGAAATACTCTGTACCTCGGAGTTTTGCAGTCATTCACTGTTCCTTATCAAGCTGCCCAATTCATGAACCAAAACTGTAACTCTGGGACTGAATTAGTATTTGTTGAAATGCAATTTTGTTTTTAATACATGTATTAATGTAATGCAATTTTCCAGAACTGAGCAGTCTGCTCCACATACGATGAGTTTCTGCTGATTAAATACCTGCTCAGTGTGCAGAGGGGACAGCCGTCAGTAATAGGGAAAATGAGGACGGCAGGTGCTGGAGATCAGAGCCGAAACGTGTGGCACTGAAAACGAACAGCCAGTCATAAACATCTGAGGAGCAAGAGTGTTAATGATTTGGCCATCACCCCTTCATCAGGTGTGCATTCATGCCTTCCAATATTTTTCATTCCATGGTTCACAGGATATTGGGAACCATACATGCGAAGTGAAGTACCATCGTACATAGTTCTGAAATGGAAAGCAGTTAATCAGTTGGTTGGACAGGGAGTAGACAATTTCATGTGAAGTACAGATTAATTGAAGTACAAAGATAAGAATAGATAAATCCCCTGGGCCAGAAAGGAAACACCCTAAGTTGCTACAGGAGTTGAGAGAACAGATTTCTGCACATTTGGCGATGATCTTTGCGTCTTCACTCTCCATTGGAGTAGTGCCAGATGATTGAGGGTGGCAAATGTTACACCCTTGTTCATGAAAGAGAATTGGTATAACCCTGAGAATTACAGTCCAGTCAGTCTTACATCAGTATTGGGCAAAGTAATGGAGAGGATTCTGAGAGAGAGACATTATGATTACTTGCAAAATCATAGCTTGATTAGAAATAGTCAGCATGGCTTTGTGACGGGCAAGTCATGCCTCACAAACCTTATGGAATTCTTTGAGGATAGGATCAAACACATTGAAGAAGGTTGAGAAGTGGATGCGGTGTGAATGGATTTTAACAAGGCATTTGACCACGTTACCCATGGCAGATTCATTCAGAAGGCAAGGAGGCTGGGGATACGGAGAAACCTGTCTGTCTGGATACAGAATTGACTGGCCCATAGAGACACTATGTGGTAGTAAATGGGAAGTATTCAGTCTGCAGCTCGGTGAAAATTGGTGCTCTGTTGGATTCGGTTCTGGGAACTCTGCTGTTTGTGGTTGTTATAAATGATTTGAATGAGGAAGTGGAAGGGTAGGCTATTATAATTGTCAATGGAACAAAGGTCGGTATAATTGTGGATAGTGTGGAGGGCTGTTGTAGTTTGTACTGGGACATTGACAGGATGAAGAACGGAGCTGATAAGTGGCAGGTGGATTTCAACCTGGAAAAGTGTGAAGCGATTCATTCGGTAAAATCACATTTGAATGCAGAATCCAGGATAAAAGATAGGTAGTGCTCGTCAGGTCCCCAACAATTCACCCCCCTGTCTAGGCACCTTCCCCTGCCACCACAGGAATGCAAGACCTGTGCACACACCTCCCCTCCCCCCACCCCAAGGCCCGAAAGATCCTTCCACATCTATCAAGGTTTCACCCGCAGTTCAAAGCATGTCAGCTACTGTATCCGTTGTTCCTAATGCGGTCTTCTATACGTTGGGGAGGTAGGACCTCTACTCGCAGAGCACCTCAGAGAACATCTCTGGGACACCACACTAAGCAACCCCACTGCCCCGTGGCAGACGCTTCGATTCCACCTTCCACTCTGCTGAGGACATGCAGGTCCAGGGCTTCATCCATCGCCACTCCCTTACCACTTCATCTTCGACCTCGGGACACTCCAACCCCATGGCATCAATGTGGATTTCAACAGTTTCCACACTTCCCCTCCTCCCACCTTATCACAATTCCAAACTTCCAGCTTAGCACCGCCCTCATGACCCGTCCCATCTTTTTATTTAAAGTGGGAATGGATTTCTTTTTAGATTCCCTACAGAGGGGAAACAGGCCCTTTGGCCCAACAAGTCCGTACCAAATTCCCAAAGAGTAACCCATTTCTCTCTGACTAATGCACCTTTAACTATGGGTAATTTAATATGGCCAATTTGCCTGTCCTGGACATCTTTGGACTGTGGGAGAAAACCGGAACACCCGGAGGAAACCCATGGAGACATGTGGGAGAATATACAAACTCCACACAGAGAGGTTGGTATCGAAACTGGTCCCTGGCACTGTGAGGCAGCAGTGCTCACAGCTGAGCCACCCTTCCCACCTGTCCATCGTACCTCCCACCTATCTGCTCCACCCTCCCCTCCGATGTATCACCATTGCCCACACCTCCATCCAACTATCGCGCTCTCAGTTACCTTTCCCCAGCCCCAGCCCCACCCATTCATCACTCCACCCTCATGGATCCCATTCTTATTGCTGATGAAGTGCTTTTAGATGTAATGTCGATTTTCCTGCTCCTTGGATGCTGCCTGAGCCGCTGTTCTTTTCCAGCTCCAGCCTCACGACTCTTACTTCCAGCATCTGCTGTCTTCGGTTTCGCCTTGATAACGTCTCCACTCAGTGGAGATAACGTCTCCACTCAAAGTTGCAGATGTATGGAGTCTGGGAGATAGGCCAGAAGTCATCACCGTAAGTAATTTTTGTGGTGTTCTTCTGACACTCCATGTCCACACATCTGCTCTCTGGGCCAGGGTCTGACTGAAAATGCATTTGTAAAACTTGGTTGCTATGAGTCAATGATGTCTAATTTGGACAGTATTTGTTCTTACAGAGAGACCATTGATAGGCTGGTGGCTAGTTTCCACCCAGCCCAAGGTGGAGTCCAAATGATTTGTTGTGAAATAATGCTTGAATGGCTGCCCTGAATCACGTGGTCGTGCTCTGGATACATTTAGGTGCAGGCCAGGATCTCACTAAGTGCCTCAGACAGCTATGAGGTTCAGTAACACTCTGCCAGAGTTCAGATCCTTTTAAATCTATTTTCAACGAAGCTTATGATTGCAAGGTGATGAGTATATGGTCCGAAAAATAATCAGATATTTGCTATGTTTCATGAATTGCGCAAAAATAAGATGTGAAGAGTGATTATCCAACCAAATAATAATTGCATCATCTCTGAAAACAATGAAGTTGATGTTATATTTATGGAACAAAAATACAAACACCTGTCAACATTTAATGACTCAGAAATAAAGAATGCACATTTTATTTTATTTCGAACAAAGAATAAGCTATCTGACTATAGACGTGCTTACAATTACATGCTCATTGTCGGTATTCAAATAAATACATTGTCACACCAACATTTGGAAAGTGCTTGGCGTCTGACCGATTGCATATTTAGATTTAGAAAATAATAGAACAATCATATAGAAAAAGCATTCTTATATATTTCAATAACAATCAGTTTAATTTCTCACTTAAATGTACGAGCTTCAGTTATTTAACAACAATTGAGAAATGACAATAATTCGACATTCACTGTGAATATTAACTTAAATAAATGATTTGTGATATTACATTGTAGCAAACAATAATTTGAAATTTTGTATTTTTTTAAAAGAATGTATGGCATTTAATGCGAAATTTGGTTAGTGATAAAAAATGATGAACATATTTCTGTATGAGAGAAAAGTCTAACATTTACAAAGTGCCAAAGCAAAAAAAAAATTGTTTTAGTAATTGGGATACAAGATTTACCATCAATTACCATTGGGTGGTGCTTCACAATATATTATGGAATCGTAAAATAAAGAAGATGCCTATCAAATCTGGCACCATCAAGTGCGGAAGCAAGTGTTTTGCCAGGTTTGTACAGTTTTGTACGGTTTCCTTCATCAACCACCCTCACAGGCAATGCATTCCAGAAGCATATCACCCTCTAGGTTCAAAACGGATTTCACAAATCCTCACTCAATCTCTTGTCTTTCACTTTAAATGTGTATCCCCTTGTATTTAACCGTTTGATTAAGGGGAACAGCTGCTGTCTTTTCACTCTGTCTCTTCCTCGCATGCTGTTATACACCTCTGTCATGTTCACACCATTACCTTCTCTGCTCCAAAGTAAAGCAAAAGCAAATCTAGCCTATCTTCATGGTTTGAGTACTCTGTTGTGTTGTTATTCTTTCGAAGTGCAGCATCTCACGTATTGCAGTATTAAGTTTTCGGTCATTGATCTGGCCAGCTGAACAATCCGGCTGTACCCTCCTGGAACCTAACACTTTTGTCCTCACTGTGAACGACCGGAATAATAGTTGTGTTATCCACAACATTGTTTATCATTCTCTAACCCCCACCCCCATCTCCCACATTCTTATCATCAATGTGTATGAATATCAGAAACAAATCTTGATTTTCTACCTGTTCTACAGTGGTTGTTTCAGAGGAAGAATTAAAAAAATGTAAATCTCACTGTTTTAAAGCGAATAGAACAGCAATAAGGTGCTTGCCAATTAAAAAAAAAACCTGAAGCGCAACTTGTGTGTTGACATTAGAACGTTGCCTTCAGACAGCAGTCAGAGTCATGTCCAGACCTATCCAAGCTTCCTCTGTGTGGCCAGGGCAACTCTGTCCAGTGACAATCTTTTGGTTGGCAGTTTTTCTAGCGGAAGAGAGAACAACATAATAACAACAACTTGATTGTGTGATTCTGGGACTGCAAGCCATTACAACATTGTAATTGAACAACACAGCAAAATCATCTAACCTGTGAAAATAAAACATCCATCAGTTTCCCCCCACCCCCACCTCGGCACTGACTTCACTAGTGATTGGCGATGAGACCAATATCTAGTGATATCGACATCCAATCCACTCCCGTTGTTAATGTGAGCTGAAAATGTTGTAGTGAAAGGGATTAACTGGAACTGTTTGTTCAGTAACTGTGATTGATGTCAGTCTCCATGGACTCTAACTGCATCAATACAGGATTTCTCTCTCCTATTAGTTAGGAACTTCTTTCGGTGCCTTATATCATGGTTGCAGCAGATACATCACGTCCAACACTAATGGAGTCAGTAGCTACAGAGACAGGGAGAGGAGATATCAGAATCTGAGAACAACAGACTGAAATGTTCCAGTAATGGATCATAACCTGAGAACATTAGACTGAAATGTTACAACAATGGATCAGAATCTAAGAACGTTAGACTGGAATATTCCAATAATCGATCAGAATCTGAGAACAATAGACTGGAATGTTACAACAATGCACAGGAGTTTATCCGATGGTCTTTTCTTGTTTTCCTGGTCTGGGTCAACATTATCATTGCAAATATTCGGTGTACTGATGATTATTCAGGCAGGTTATTATCCCACCCTCGCTATTTTTGGTGTTCCTGTTAAGTTTTTTAATCTCTATCAACTTATTAATTACATAAACTATGTTGAACTTCATTGCTTTTTTGCGTTGAACTGATATATGTCTTGGTTTTGTCTCCATCACCAAACCTGCCCACTACCAGCTTCATAATACACTGAGTCTCTACCACTGTGTCAGTGCCGTTGCTCAATAAACCATTACCTAAGCTTTGCTAAAGGTCATACTTTACAGTTACAGTTGCCTTCCGGCCACTGCTCCAGTTACGAATAAATCGGTCACAAACTTGTAATGCCTCTAAAGTAAGTTTATGATAGGGAAACCGTGTCAGAGTCGAAATGTCGCTGGATGGGTAACTCATAGCCACAGGTTAGAATACTAGAGATACTGTTTCAAATCCTACCACAGCTGATCGCAGAACTTACATTCAATGATAAGAATCGAAATAAAAACAAATGCACGAACTGTAATCATAAAATGAGGAGAATTTTGTCTAAAAATCTATCTGTTTCACAGATGCCCTTTGGTAAAGAAATATAACATCGTTATTTGGTCTGGATTGAGAGTGACTTCAGACCCACAACAATGTGCTTGTCTCTATACTGCCTTGTGGAATGGTCACAATTAAGGGCAATTAATGATGGTTATCAAATGCTGCCATTCACAGTGATGCTGATATTCCATGAAATACCAAAAAGAAACATTAAATCAAACAAAGAAATGTCCCGAAGATCTGAAACAAAAAGAAACAAAGTGTTGGGGAAATAGAACAGATTTAGCAGCTTCTGTTGAGAGAAAAAACAGAGTTAACTTTTTCAATCCACTCAGCGTGCATCAGATCTGAAAACAGCTGGGAAATAGTGTATTTTGTTTTGGTGGGGTGGGTTGAATATATGGAGGAATAGAGATATAGAGAAAAAGATTTTCAAACAATCAATTGTTGATTATCAGCTAGGATGGAAATAAAATGTGATATTAATCTCGTTGATTTTTCATTTTTTACCCATATTCCTGAGTATCATGTCCATGTCGATATCTATTCAAACCCCTTTTTAAAATGAGGTATGTCTCCTCTGACTCTCTTCCCTAAGTGTGCTAATTGTCTTTAATTCATTAAAGTGACATGGGTGTGATTGGCTGGGCCATTATATATTTCCCTTTCCAGATTCCCCATGAGATGGTGTTGGTGAGCTGCCTTCTTGAACAATAGCAGTTCACATGCTGTAGGCTGCCAGTGCTTAGATCTGTTTAGTTTCATTTGTAGTGATATTACTGAATGCTAGCTTAGTCATTTCAAAGGGCAGTTGAGAGTCAATCACATTGCTTTGGGTCTGGTGTCACATGTATGCCTGACCACATGAAGGTAACAGAATTCTTTCCACGAAGAACACAATTAGTTAGGTGCTAGTTTTTATTTGACAATTGACAAACGTTCATTAGATTGTTAATCCAAATACTCAATTGAATTCAAATTCCACCATCTGATGAGGCGGGATTCAAGTCCAGGTCTGAATCATCAGCTGGGTCCCTGGATTAATAGCCTGGAGATAATAACACTAGACCATTGCATCCACAGCATCTACACTGGTAATGGTAGTCTTGTTGTTATTGGCACTGAGGTACAGAAAATTGTACAGTTACATTGTCAACTACTTCCATGGAGAAGAGAACCGGTAATATTTCAGGTCACAGGGACTGTGCAGACCTGCAATGGCTTTTAAGCCAAGGAGTAGAAACTGAGGCGAGAAAGCCATTTGTTAACTCTGAGTGGGTGTGACATATATACGGAGACTTGACTTGTTCTCATCACTGGAAAGTAAGAGGAGGTTCCCTGGATGGTTTTCTTGGGTTTGTGTTATCAGCTAGTGCAATGATTTAGGGAAACGTGAAGGTCTGGTGTCCCCACTCTGGACAAGGTTTGGGCACTACATTTTGGAGAGAGTCTGGGTCTGCAGACACTTCATAGGAAGGAGCAGGACACTGCACTATCCTTTCTGAGATTTCCACAATTATTTCTCAATGTTGAACCTTTTCCGTGTGCAAAGTGTGAAGCCAGTTATTTTCAGCAATGACGTCAGAGAGCTGTGAAAACTCCATCAGCACAAAATTTGTCTTATATCAGGGAGATGAAAGTACTCAATATTCCCATCAACTGTTTTGATTCTGGATCTTTCCAGGCAGGAGTGGGTGAAGGATCCATTTTGTCACAGTGCGATCTTCTCATGTACTCACAAGGTGACAGAGACCATCTCCGTCCGGTGAGGTGAGTATGTTGGTTCTGTCTCCACAGAGGAAAGAACAGAAAAATCTTCCCGAAATGTTAAGGAATATGGTGACTGGCGAAAATGTGGAACTGCAAGAAATTAGAATTATTAAAGAGGAAGTACTGGGGATAAAAAAAAAACAAAGCTCATTGTTGTGAATATTGGTAAGTTGCTGGACTAATTGAGTTATGAATTTAGAGGGCTACAGACTTAGGGCTGGAGAGTTGTGCTTACCGGGTAGCTCTTTCGGGAGCAGGTACATTCACGATGGGTCAATGGCCTAAATCTGTACTGTCAGTTCCTTAACTCGATGAGGGAGGGCAATGTATATCAAAGCTTTTTATGTTATGGAAAGGACCCGCAGATTTGGACGTAGCTACTGTGACCACAAACATTTAAAACAGGAGCGAGATGGAAAACAGCATACCAAGAGATGAATAAATCGATGTCAGTTGTGAGGGAAAAGTTTAGAAATTTTTTTTAATAATTCGTAAAAACTAGATCTTTGGAGAATAATGATATGATTGGTGGAGTCAGCCTATATTTGAGAAAGGGAAATCGTTATTGATAAACCACTTGGAGTTTGTGGAGGGTGATGATTGTGACATCGACAAATGAGAGTCAATGGGAACAGTGTATTTGAATTTTTAGGAAGCTTTTGACAGGTGAGTGAAGAACGTTAGAGTCCTTGTGTAAGGGGTGAATATACCGTATGGAAATGAGAATTGGATAATGGGGAGAACACAGAGAGTAAGATTCTGCTTTGGAATAAAGGTCATTGCACATCGGGTATCCCATGTATTAGTGCTTGGACCACAGCTGTCCACAAGGCAAAGAAATGATTTGAAATGAGCAGCAAATACAGTTCTTTTCATTTTGTATTTATTAGAAGATGAGAGATTGGGAAGTTCAGTCATCACTTATACAATTCACATGAGCCAGCAAGTAATCAGGACAGTAATTGGTACGTTGTCCTTCATTATAAAATGATTCAAGTGTTGGAGTAAATTCATCTTCCTGCAGTTGTAGTGTGTTGCTTGGGCAGTATTTCGGCCACTGATTACAGATTCTCTCTCCTTTATAAGTAATGATTACATGGTGACTGAGGTAGTGCAATATACTTGCACCAAACTTATTCCTGGAATGATGGAACCATGAGGAAAGGGTGAGGCAAATGAATGTTTAATACATGGCGCTGAGAGAGAATAACAGGCTTTTACATTTAGATTTGAAGATTAGTGACTAACACTCATTTTGTCAGGAAGAAGACAGTGATCATGTAAAAAACTACATTTTTTCCATTATATTTGATTCCCAATAGTTCACATACTTGCCCGAAGTCCCCATGTTGGTTGAGAGGCAGGTCCAGGCTCTGAATGAACTCTAACTGTCTCAATATGCAGTTGGGGTGTGAACCTGCACTGTTCGTAAATCTGTCAACAGCCACAATACCTTATTCCTGAAAGAGTGAGCCAGTCCCACCAGGTTGTAATCTCCATCGAAATACCAGTCTGTCTTCTCGGAGACCGAAGCTTTTTCCTTGAGACGTGGCACAAACCGCCACTTTCCCTTCTCACCTTCAGAAAACCAAGTTAAAGTAACACGTGTGCCACTGGCAATGGACCCAGGAGGAACCAGATAGAGCAGTTTATCTGTGTAGTCTCTGCTTCGCTGTCTGTCATGTTGGGGCATCAATGACATCTTCCCATTTCTGCATAATTGACTTGACAGGTTGAATGGCCTCTTCCTGGTCTCATGGAAGAGGCTCAAAGACCTGACTTGGCAACTCCTGGTTCCTGTTTAACACCTCGATGTGCTGACTACAATCCTTTCCTCTTCGAGTAATAGGCAGTATGGACTGAATGGGCTATCCCTGTTCATATTCAATAGTTGATGTGGGTTGAATATATTCCGTTGAAACCAGCTTGAGGTGCTGAATGAGTTCCTCTTATTTAACTGTGGAACACTAGAAAGAGAGATTTCTAGTAAGACTGTTACATTAATGTTACCTTCACTTCAACAACACAGTTTGGATGCTATTCAGGCCTTGCTGCACATGGACACGGACTGCTTCAGCAGTGGACACGTGACAAATTATTCTTAATATTGTGTGATCTTCAGAGAACATCTCCACTTCTGACCATAAGATGTGGGAAAAAAAGGTTGAAACAGCTGAAGAAAGCTACCTTGAGGATGCAGGCAAAGATATCCTGTGATCAATCACAAATATCTTCCCTTGTCCTCTGAATGTCTCGAACCATTGGGGAATTTACAATTCATTCCCATTACATTCCATTGTATTCGGGTTCCTTGATACCATCCACAGTTAAATCCTGCCTTGATATCAGGGCCAGTCACTCTTACCACGTGTTCATATCTTTTATTCATGTGAATAGGTCATGGTGTGTTTGTGAGGAGTGTTTCCTTCTCACAGAGGGTAGTGACTGTCAGGACTTCTGTATTCCAGAGAGGTAGGGAGGTAGATTACAAAGATATTTGGAAGGGGGCACAATGGATATATGAGGCATCAGAATGTTGAGGGCTGCAGGGATAGAGCATAAGAGAGGCGTTGTGGCTTTTACAGATCAGCTATGGTCATATTGAAGCGAAAGACAGGCCAGGAGGGTTGAATGATGTAGTTGCGCATCTGATGCTCTCTCATTCTGTTATTGGGAATTTATTTTCCTGGAAATTCTGTTATTGGATGTTGCAGTCAGGGAGACCAGAGGATTTTGTGGGCTATCTCTGGGTGAAGTATGGGCGCTGTATTTACAGTGAATCTGGATCACCAACATGACCAACAAATGAAGACAGTTCTGTAAAGACAGAGGACTGAGATATTTCATACCGTCATCTACCCTTTCTTTTCCCAAGAATATTTTCCAACGCCATGTCAAACAATGTGTGACAGTCTTCATCTGCTGAATTGTCTCTGCTGTTTCTGTGCACCAGGTTACTGGGGTAAATGTCCTCCGACTGTTCCTGTCCATCAGGTTTGAGAGGTTCAGTGGAACATAGGAACATGAGACTGAGGAGAAGGGTTGGTCATTAGACACTTTGAGCCTTCTCCACCAGGCAATAAGATTGTGGCTGATCAGGTTGTGGTCTCAGCCTCACTTTCCTGTCTGTAGTTCATTGTCCTGTACCATCCAGTGTCTAAATAGCACGACTTTTAATAAATCCAAACACACAGGCACCATAAACTTCTGGGTAAGAGCATTCCCACTCAAACAGCCCTTTGTGAATTTCTCGTCATCCCTCTTCAGACTGGGTTTGGAGAGGTTTCTGTTTCGTTTTCTACGCCAGCTCCTCCATTGGTCATGACACATTTTAAATGTAACTACGTTGGTCATATGGCCAATGATGTTGTTCTCAGACTAGGACAGGTTCTTTGCTCGGCGCAAGTCAGGTAGATATCTTTAATTTGGCAAAGTAATTTACCAAAGCAAACTTACTCAAGCTATGATGGAAAGATACGTGGCAAGCAGTGTGGACAAATATGTACATTAATATTTTTCTTTCAATCTATACTGAGATACAGTTTGTATACACAGAAACATACACATACACAGACACATGCAAAAAGACACTATCAGTGACCTGTGGTAACTGATGATCAATATTATCAGCCAGGGTCCCCTCAAATTCTTCTATAGCCCCTTGCAGGGTTCTTGGATATATCTGGTAAGGCATGAGATTTCTCCAACTTCAAACATTCTAGTATATCCAATAACTCATCAACTGTGATATGGATTGTCCCCAAGATATCACCACTAATTTCCTCAAATTCCCACGTATTCATATCTTTCTCCACTGTAAACATAGAGGAGAAATATTTGTTGAGGACATCGCCTATCTCTTATTGTACGACACATACATGTCCACTTTGGTCTTTGAGACGTCCTATTCTCTCTCTAGTTAATGCTTTCCCTTTCATATCCTTAAAGCGCCACTTTGGATTCACCCAGACTTTCTCAGTCAAGGTTATCTCATACCCCCTATTGGCCCTCCTGATTTTCTACTTCAGTAAACCCCTATATCCACTGTGTACCTCCAGGGATTTCCTTGATTCCAGATGCCTCTACCTGAGCTATGCCTACTCATTTTGTTTGTTCAAAGCCTAAACATTTCTTGTCAATCAGGGTTCCTCATTCCTGTCAACTTCCCTTTCACACTCACAGGAAATATAGATCTTAAACTCCCACTTTCTGGAGGTCCTTTCGCTTGCAAGCAGACTACTCTAATCAACTCCTGCAAAATTCTGTCTAAGTCCATCAAAATTAACCTTTCCCCAATTTAGAACTTGAATTTGTGGACCAATTGTTTTTCCTGCTCCATTAACTATTTTAAAATTAATAGAATTATGGTCACTGGTCCCAAAGTGCACATCTACTGTCACCTCACACACCTGTCCCGACCTATTTCTTAAGAGTAGGTCAAATTTTGCCCCTTGCCGATTAGGACCCTCGATATACTGCTTGACGAAAGTTTCCTGACGCACTTACTTGAGTCCATTACTTCAAATCCTTTAATGCTCTGGCAGTTCTAATCTGTGTTATAAAAAAATAAAAACGCTATTATGACAACCCGAATGTTCCTGCAAGTCTCCCCAGTCTCTGTATATATTTTTGAACCTGATTTTCCTGTTAACTATTTAGGGGCCTATAGTACAACCCCATTAATGTCACCATCCCCTTCTTTTGTCTTATTTCCACCCACAAAGCCTCACTGGATGATTCATCGGTTGTTTTATCTCTGATCACTGCTGTGATACTCCCCTTAATCAGAAACTCCCCTCCACTCTTTCCACTATCTCTGTCCCTCCAAATTTACTTTACCTGGTACATTAAGCTGTCAGTCCTATCCATCCCTCAGCCATGTTTCTGTAATAGCTACTCTATCCAGCGCCGATTAGGTATCCACAACCTGAATTCATTGGCCCTACCTGTTAGTCCTTTTGCATTGAAATAAATGCAATTTAATCCATAGGCATTCCTTGCTCCCTATCGTATTCCAGCCTGATCTATCTCTTCAACGTACTATTCTGAATACTGTATCTCCTTCCAGCCTCACATGTGCCTCCATGCTCTTGAGGATTCCACCTCCTGCCTATTTCGCTTAAACACTCCCTTGTAGGACGAGCTAAACTGGCTTCGAAGATATTGGTTCCCCCCTCCATTGCATGTGCCACCAGTACCTCTTGAAAAGGTCAACTGTGTCACAGAAAAGCTCCCAATGATCTAAAATTATGAATCCCTCCCCTGCACCAATTCTTTAGTTACATACTTATCTGCCATATCATCCTATTCTTACCTTCACTCGCTCATGACACTAGAAGTAATCAGGAGATAACCACTGTCGAGGTCCTGGTTTTTAACTTTTCTCCTAGATGCCAGTAATCATTCTGTAGAACCACATTCCTTTATCGACCTGGGTCATTTGTGCCAACATACACAATGACTTCTGGTTGCTCCCCCTCCCCTTTGAGAACATTCAGCAGCCACTCAGAAGCATCTTGGACCCTGACACCTGAGAGGCAACGCACCATCCTGGATTCCCGTTTGAGGCCACAGAATCTCTGATCTGTCCCCCTAATAATCGCCTCTTCAATCCCTAAGACCCTGTTTACCTTTATCCTTTCCTGCTACTCTCCAGAGCCAGTCGTAATGCTGATTTCCTGACACCCACCCCCATCTGCCAATACACACAAAAAATCAGAATCCAAAATGGTATTCTTGTTTTCGAGAGTAAAGGCCACAGGAGATTTCTGCACTCCATGCCTACTCCCTTCGTCATTCCCAGTGGTCGTCCAGCTATATTTTGCCAAAAAAATGACAGAGTTTCTTTAGTAATTGGAATACAAATTTTGAAATATTTATGTCCTAAGTAATAATTAGACTTCATTATGAAGCTGACCTTGTAATACTTGCATTTTAAATGCTTATGCTGCACCAAATAATCAGGTATTTGCGAGCATTTACAATGGGAAATAATCGAATACTGACTTTTATTCGCATCAGACACATGATAGAATACAAAACTTTCAAGTACGGGAGCAGACCATTGGCCACTGTGTGTGCACCAGCTCAAGTGATGTCTCCCAAGCGCCTCACATTTGCAAGCCTTATCTGCAGCCTGTTAAATTCATATTTCCAAATATATAACCAGTTCTCTTTTTAATCTTCATCCACAACTCTCCCAGGCAGTCCATTCCGAATCCTAACAACTCTCTCAATAAAGATGTTATTCCTTATCTCACTCCTGGATCTTTTGCTAAAAATCTTGAAATTAGAAATCAATGATGCTGTAATGCCAACTAACGGAAACAGAGTCTTCCTGTTTTGCTCTGCAACATTTTTTTTCATAATTTTAAGCATCGCAATAAGTTCACATCTTTGTCTGTTCTGCTCCAGGAAGAATAAGCCTTGCAAGAACTGTAACAAACACTACATTGGACAAACAGGCAGAAAACTAGCCACATGGATGCATGAACAACCAGAAAAAAAGACATGACCCACTATTACTAGTATCCCTACATATGGATGAAGAAGTATAACATTTTGACTGGGTCTGCACATCCATCGAGGACAAGGCAAACAGAGACTCGCACGAGAATTCCTAGAAGTATGGCATTCCAATCGGAACTCCATCAAGAAACATATCGATTTTGATTCCAACTAACATTCTCTGAGAAAAAGAACCGGACATGAAATCACCAATACTGGAAGTTACATCACTTCCTCAAGGAAACCTAAACACTTAAATATAAATTCGGAAAAAGCACTAGCACTTCACCGGCGGCTCACTGATAATGTTCCTTTGTATAGTGATGAACCGTCTGAAAATGAACTCTCCAACTGAGCGAGCAAACTGACATCGAGGAGAAACGCAATTTCTCTCATTCTTTCGTTAACTAAATCCTTCATTCCAGTTATCATTCTGGTTATTTATAAGGTTATTGGTATTCTTCTGCAAAGCAATATGTCATCTGCCTGTCTGTCTGTGTGAATGTGTGTGTGAGAGAGTGAATGGACAAACCTCTTCAATCTCTGAATTACTCCCCGTGCCATATGGAAAAGAGGCAAAGATGAGGAAGGCAGTATAGCTTAACATGTTGTTACAAAGCTAGTTCAGGGTTCATGGTTTCAGATTTTTGGATCATTGGGATTTCTTTCAGGACAAGAAGGACCTGTACAAAAAAGACAGGTTGCATCTTAACTGGAGGAACAGCAACGTCCTTGTGGGGAGGTGTACGAGTGCAAGTCGAATAGATTTAAACGAATTAAGCAGGAGTGTGGGAACCAAAGCAGCAAGTCAGAAACTGAGTAAAAGGTCGAGGTGAACAGGACATCAGGCACGGCCAGTCTAATGGCCATGCTGAGGGAAGGAATCCTATCAGTTCACTTTGTGAGATGTAAGTTGGAATAAATGATAGAGAAGAGGTGCAGGTTTTAGAGGGATTCACAAATAAGAATGGAGAGTGTGGGGGTGCTGTGAGGGATTGAGACGTGTGAGATCAGGAAGACTGTGCACAAGAAAATATTAAAGGGGAAAGAGGTCGGAGTGTAGTGGGGTGGGGAATTCTGTAATAAACAACTGGCTCCAAAAATCAGGAAAGCTTGCTTTTTGTCAAAGTGAATACCTGGGAAGGAATTTATTATGCTTCCGAGAACTAGAACCCTCATAGCTAAAAGTCTGCATTATATTAAAGGAGAAGCTATGTCCATGATATTGCTGTAGCTATAATAATGGTGGGAAAGGTGCTCGTGCTGTTGTTGGACAATGCTTGCACTGAGCATGTGAATTATCCTGGATGTTCCCAGAGATGCCCTAGGTTGAGTAAGTGCATTGTGAGAACTTGTATGAGATAATTTTGGTTTATAATCTCACCACTTACTGAGTCCAGTCAAATGAACAAACCAGCAACTGCCATTGCTTATTACCTCAGAATATATCAGAGTCTTCATGGCTGCCACCGCATAGAATCATGCAACAAAGAAAGGCCTATCACGTCTGTTCCAGCAAGTGCACATCCAAAGGCTTTTTAAACGTTTGTGAGGTTACCTCCCTCAACTACCCTCCTGGACAATGCATTCCAGATTCATACCACCCTCTCAGTACGAAACACATTCCACAAATCCTCTCTCAATTCCTTGCCTTTCTCTTCAGAAATGTGTCCCTTTGTTATTGCCCCTGTGACTAAGGGAAACAGCTTCTGTCTGTTCAGCCTCTCCATATCCCTTATGCACTTGGACACCTGTACAATATTCCCTCCTCAACATTCCCTGCTGCAAAGGAAAAACCAGTAAATTTATCCCTCCTCATTCATAGTTTGAGAACTCACTTGTCCTATTACTTCTGACATGCACCATCCCACATTTATCAGTGTTAAATTTCATCGGCCATTTATCTGGTTATCTGAATAATCTGTTTCTATCCTCCTGTAGCCGAACCCTTTCCTCCTGACTATGAGCCACCCAGCTCAGCTTTGTGTCATCCACAACATTGTTTATCATTCCACTGCCACCGGCAACCCACATCTTTCACATTCTCACCATCATCATTTATGATATCACAAATCAACCGTGATTTCCTTCCTGTTCTCCAGATCTTATTCAGAGGAAGATTTGAGAATTCCAGTCTCTGGCTTTTCTTATTTTGGTCAATTTGCAGAGTGATGTGGCTAACATCCTTTATGAGGAAGCCACAAATAATATTTTCGACACAGAGTTGAATTCACCTTTTACACTTTGCCCCTCTGCAGGTTTTAGTCATAAAGCATGTAAATAATTTAGGATGAACCAGTTTTCGGCACCTTGCACTAGAACATTAGCATTTTGGACGCACTGTTCTTTGTTACATTCACTGCAATAACCAGAAAAGAAGAAACTTTTCATCTGCAGGATGGACACAGACTAATTCATTGTTTCTTTAAATCAGCTAAAGTGAAGAGGATAAATATGCAATTAACTTCTATGTTATGGACCAACTGCACAAGATTAAATCATATTCTCATGTCTACCTTGAATTGGAAGCAAATACATACTGTAAAAAATTCAAAAACACCACACTAGATGAGAAAATAAAAAAACATGTCGTCTGCACTTGATAGAGATACAGAAATGTAGTGTGCATGTACAATCTGAACAAGAAAAAAGTGATAGAAAGGTAAGTACATGAAATCTTTTCTTAATTTTGAATGGAAACCAGATCTCGATTTTCCTGAACAGTGATATTTTGCCCGTTTCCTCCATAACAAGCTTCTCCCTGTCACTAAAACTCCATCTGCCATTCTTCGTCCTCCGTCCTACTCTTTCCTTACACTCCTACTTTCCTTGCACTACCCCTTCTGCTGCTACATACTCTTCCACTGATGATATCCATTATACCTTTCTTCTGCCACTCCCACCGTAAGTTACACCAATTCCCCAATTACTCCCACTTCATCTGACCATCGCGTTCACTTTTTGCTTTTCAACTGGGATGATGGGAGGTGCTGGCTTGTGTGCTGCTATTGATCATTAGTAAATGATGCGATTGGGATGATCAATGTCCAATCGGAACAGACAAGAGTGTGTTTCTGTCACTGCCTGATGCACCGTGAACAGGATGGTTTTGTTCCCCATGGTAAAGAGTGGAGTATTTTTCTATCTCTGTGTCACAGTGCTTAACCAAACAGCCTCATCACAAATAGGATGAATCACTCCTCAGAATCAGAAGTCCATCTATCAGCTTTCCTTTAAATTTTGTGAGGACAGTGAACACACTGTTCAAACAAGCCATGTTCTATCCTTTTGCTTTTTTATTATTTTAAGGATATTCCAATGTCATTTGAGGTGAGATCAGAGTCACGTCCCTTGAATCAAAGTAGTATTTGACTCATGTGGCATCAGGGACCTGAGTAAACTGTGGTCAATGGGAATCGGAGAGAAATTCTGTCCTGGTAATTTCCTCACTGAGCAATGACTCCTTCCCCAGAGCTTTTGGGAATGACAAATAAACTCTGCCCTTCTAGTACCTTCCAAAACTATGGATGACTTTGTCCTGTTAATAATATCAACATATATTATGTTTTCACAGTTTGGTCTAAAATCTCAGAAAAGTAAGACCTTGCTGATTGAGTGTCACCCCAATGAAATCAGGGCGTTATAATAAGATTATGATTAAATCAGTTACTTTTTGAGGACTGATCGTGTGATGTCAGTGCCAGTGATATCAACATTTTATATGTCCAAAAGCATCACATTCCATTGGCTCAAGGCTGCACCGCTCCTGAATTCTATTTCTTTCTCGGGCTCATTCGCCATGCTCATCAGATATATGGGGCCCACAAGATGCAATAATGCAGAGATGTCTATGACCCCTTGAAACCTGCCTCCCGACCCGTGCCCTGCACTCTGACTGCATCCCCTCCCCCAAATGCACCTCCTGTCATATCTTCACTCTCCCTCCAAACCTTCCACACTCTGATGTTGAATGTTCTGTACTTAGCAAAGGTCTCAACTTTATCCTGCTCTGTCCCCACGTTAATGCATTTCGGGCACGGCATGATGCTGAACTCTTCTTCCACTGTCTTCTCCTTGGTGCCCATTTCATTGGGCAAAGATTCCACTCTCTGTTCCACAGACTCTTCGCCAAGCTCCAATACTCTTCCTCCACCTGGACCTCTCGCTCTGGCGTTTGCTTGAACTCAATCTGTTCATTCAGAATGCTCGATGTGACATTGGTTGTTTTAATTTCTCTGCATCCCCTCACCCAATCCACAAATTATACTCAGGACAGGCTGTTCACCGTGTGCTTTGATCCAAACCTGGCTTTGTTAGTCATCCTGTGCTGGTAAGGGTGGTGCTGCCGTAGTCTGGTGAACTAACCCCTACATTTCAGAGACTGAGCGCCAGCTCTCAGTTATCTCCTCATATCACCTGCTGGACCATGACTCTACCATGGCACGTCAGGCCATTTTATTCTCTATGATAAACTGACCACATTTCATCTGGTCATTCACACCGTACTTGCCCCCACATAACAGTCCCCAAGCTGATGGTCCTCTGATAGCAGAGCTCATTTGAATCTCCTCCTGATAATCCCCAAACAGAACTGCCCGGGCAGATCCATTGCTTCAGCCTACTCCTACAGAGGGGGGGTAGGAGGGGGGGTGGGGGTGCATGGATACATACGTGGGCCCCAGTCAAACCTGTTTCTTCATGGGGTACATAGACCATTCCCTGTTACAGTTCTTTTCCAGCCCCATCCACAACTCTTTCTCTAATACATAAGTGATATAATCGATTCTGCTTCCCTTTCTTGTCTTGACTTGGGGAAAACAAAATTGATTTCACTTCCAATTTGCAGCCCTCCCTCACTTTCACTTAGTCTTTCTCTGACTCATCCCTTCCTTTCCTCGGTATCTCTGTTTCCATTTCTGTGGATCGACAGGCCACTAACATCCAGTATTAACTCACCGACGCCCACAGCTCCTTGGAGAATACACCCTCATACCCTGTTTGCTGCAAAGACTCCATTCCATTCCACCAGTTATTCTGTCTCCATCGAATTGCTTCTGAGGATGTCAGTTTCAAAAATGTGGCCTCCAATATGTCCAACTTCTCCCTTAACTGAGGATTTCCCTAGCAATGTTCTTGACAGGACCCTCAACCAGTCTGACCCACCTCCTCCACTTCTATCCTCACCCTCTCTCTACCCTCCAGTAAACAGTGAGAGAATTCCTCGTGTCCTAGCTTACCATCCCACCAGCGTACACATGAAGAGGATCATCAGCCGCCATCTCCCCCACCTCCAGCAAGATGTCATCACCAGATACGTATTTCCATCCTCTCTCTTATCCGCCTTCTAGAGGGACCAGGACACCCTGGTTCACTCTTTATTCACTCCCAATATTCCGCCCTCACCCCACACCACAAATGCACTTCTCTTGCCCCTACCGAAGGTGTAACACTTTCGCACTTCTGTCCTCTTTTCTCACTATCCAAGGGCCCAACCACACCGTACCGATGAAGCAGCACCTTACCGATGTTTCCCACAATGTAGTCCAATAGATTTGCTTCTCACAATGTGGTCTCCTCTGCACTGGGGAAACTAACGGTAGCCTGGGTGACCGCTTCACTGAACATCCAAAGTGTATCTATACAAATGATCCTGAGCTTCCAGTTGCCTGCCAGTTTAATACCGCATCCTGTTCCCTGGCCAATATCTCTGTGTCAGGCTTGCTGCAGTGTTCCAGGAAAAGTCAATGCAAACTGAAAGAACAACGCCTCATTTACCATGTGAGGACCCTACAGCCCTTCAGATCAATATCAAATTCAATAGCTTTCGGCCCTGAACTCCCCAATGTCCTCTCCCCCGACCAATAATAAACCTGGCCTAGTTCTCGCATCGCCTTCCATGACTCACCCTCTATTGTTAGCTACTAACAATCTCCATTAACAGCTGTCCAGCCTCTTCTACATATCAACCAACATTTTCCGAGCTACCATCAGTTCTGAGGAAGGGTCACTGGACCCGAAACTTTAACTGTGATTTCTGTGCACATATGCTCCTAGACCTACAGAGCTTTAGGAGCAACTTCTGTTTTTGTTTCAACATTTTCATGGCAAGTTCTCACAATCCAATACGTCATCAATATATAGAGCTTTGTTAAACATAGGAACTTTGTAATTTTTCATTTAATGCCCATAACAAATTACTCGAGATGCAAGTGAGACGGGGGCTTTGCTGTTATCGTTCAGATCAGACAATTTGTCACAGTTCAGAAAGAAAAAGAAATCGAAAGAGCTGGAGCAAACTCAACAAATCTGGCAGAATCTGAGCGGAGATGCACAGAATTAACATTTGACTTTTCTGAAGTGTCACATCATAATCAATATGTTAACTCTGTTTCTCCCTGCAGATACTTCTTCCTCGTTTTATTTCGCTTCTCCACTATTTTCAGTTTGTATCTCATGTTTGCATATCATTATATCTCATGTTTCTTGACAGGTCCATTTGCTGACCTTGGTTGTATTTAGACACTGTGGTCCTATTACAGTTGGTGTGTCTGTGACACGTGTATTAAGACCGAAATCTGTTTCTTCTATAAGATTCAAAGAGAAAAAAAAGACATGTTTCGGAATATCCTGTAAATCTCAGAAAACCACTTTGTTTTAAAACACTTTTTAGAGGCAACTGAACTTCATGACATAATAAGAATCGATTTTTGATGATGGAACACTCTGTGTCCTTCATTGAACAAGCTTGTCTCCCCCCTCCATAAGGTTTCAATGCATATCACAGAATTATTACAGCAAAAGTTGAGGAAACTCAACCCATTGTCTCTTCCAGCTTAGAATGAGCTGTATCTCTTACTGTTATTCTGTACAGCGGCAACTGAAAGCATTCTATTTGCGTTACATGGTAACTGCTCTGCCCAGGACCATAAGAAACTACAGACGATTGTGTGCACAGCACAGCCCATTACGGAAGGCACCCTTCCATCCATTTATACTTCTCATGGTCACCGAAAGGCTGGCAGCAAAAGAGAAATCTCTCCCAAACCGGTAATGATCTCCTACAACCTCTTCCAACAGGATGAAGATAGAGAGGCTTGAAAACATGGGCCAGCATACTCAGGAATACTTTCTTCCCTACCGTAATTAGACTGACGAATTGACATCTCTAACTTCAAATAATACTAGTCTTGCTAATAGCGATCTTGCTTTGCACATCTCCTGTGCAGCTGTAACCTAATATGCCTCACTCTGTTAAAGCACCCCATGCGCTGTGTTTTTTGTCTACTATCATGTTCTTGCACTAGTCACAAAACAAAGCTTTCCATTTTACATTTTACTAAAAATAACTCAAATCAAATCAAATAAAACACGTGGACTACAATGGCTCACGGTCTTCTCAAGAACAGCTATAAAAGTGAAGTAATGCTGGCCCAACCAGTGATACCCATATCCCATTAAGGAATATAAGAAGATGACCACACTCAGGGAAGAGAGACAGGGAGATACAATCACTTTAAACATTGTCATGGACATATACAGGTTTCCCGCACTATCTGAAAGTGAAAAGGCATTCATTTGTATGTGGAAAAAATCGGCTTTCTTCGTAAAAGTGAAAATCCTCTTTGGATGTCTTTTGATTAGCGAAAACAGGTCCTCATGTAGGTCATTTGGAAAGGGAAGCGGTGAAAAGTCAACTTTTGAAAAGCGGGGATACCTGTATTTACGTCGACGTTACACAGAAGGGACGCTCTGTACACAGGGAGGGGCAGGGCACTGCATGATCCTACCAGGAATTTCCAACAACATGTGTCTAAGCTGGACCCATTTCAAGTGTAAAATGTGAAACCAGCGTCTTTAAAAAATGAGGTGGCGAATGAGCTGTGTCCCCTCCTTTAAACTCACAGCAGGGCTGTGCTGACACTCACCATGAAGTGAACTGGAGTGTTTCTGTAAATTTCCAGGCAAGAGTGGATGACATATCCATCACAATAAAGTGGATTGGATTGAGTCTGGAACTTTCCAGGCAGGCGTGCGTAACATAACCGGAGTGCAGTCCTCCAATATATCATTAACTGATAGAAGCCACCTGCCTGCTGAGAGGAATACATTGATTCTGTCTCAACAGAAAAAGGTGCAGAAACTAACTTCCAGAAATACTCGGGAACAGGGTGCCTGGTGAAAATGAGGGGCTGCACGAAATTAGAATTAATGAAGAGTATGTCTTAGAAAACCTAATCGAATTGAATATTGGTATTTTGCTGGAACTGATGAGCTCCATCCCCGAGTATTGAGGAGGTGGGAACAGAGCTCGTGAAAGAACGACTGACTATTCGTCAAAACTGGTTAGATTCTGGAAAGGATTCTGCAGACTGGAAAACAGCTATTCTAAACCTAAACATTTAAAACAGTACAGAGAGGGCAAATAGAAAACTATATTGCTCGATGTCAGCTGTAAGAAAAACATTGTAACCTTTTATAAGAAATGTGACAACTGGACATTTGGAAAGTAATGATATGATTTGGTAGAGTCAGCCTAGATTCAGGAAAAGGAAATGATCTTTGATAAAACTACTGTAGTGTGTGGAGATTGTCCGTTGTGACATCAAAAATTGACAACCAGTGGGGGTAGATGATTTGAATTTTCAGAAAACAGTTGACACGGTTGAATACTGGTGAGTGGGGAATGTTAGAGTCCGTGGGAGGTAGGGGTGAAACACACAGAATGGATCAAAAATTGGATAATGGTCAAAATGAAGAGAGTAGTGTTTTACTCTGGGTGGAAAGCTTGTGGGGTTTCGGAAGGATCAGTGCTTGGGCAATAGCTGTTCGCATGGCATAACATGATTCAGGTGGGAACAACAAATAAAATGATTCTCATTTACGTTTATTAAATGGTGAGAGGCTGGGAAGTTCTGTTGTTGAAATGGACCTGCATGTCCTTGGTTATAACACACTAAGAGAATTCAGATGGGATAGTAAGTAATTATAGCTGGAAATGATATCTTGTCTTTCATGCAAAGTACTTGAAGTACCACAGTAAATATACCTTACTCATTGGTAGTGTTTTGTTGAAAGAGCATTTGGGGTATTATGTACAGACTGAGTCTACTTCATAAATAATGATCCTGGCATGAAGGTATCATCGGGAGAGAGAGCGGTAACTGTGTAGTTAACCTGTAGCACTGTGAGAGAATACAAAGGTGAAACTTGACGGTTATGGAGAGACACTCATTTTGTCCCAAACAGCCAATGGTAAAGTGAGAAATTTCGTACTTTCCATAGGATGCTCGATTCCCAATAGTTTACGTGTCAGTGCATAGACCTCATTTCGATTAACAGAGAGGTACAGGCTCCGAATGAACTCTGAACACTGTAATGCACAGATATCGTGTGACCCTCCACTCAACGTTACATTGTCCATAATCCTGTCAGCAGCCACAATACCTTCATTCTGAAACAGTTAGCCATTCCCCACCAGTTTCTGAATTCCAGAGAGAACATAGTTCTGCGATGGAAGATGCCTTTGAGACTGGTTAAAAAATAGCTTCATTCCCACTGCCAGAAAAGCATGCTAACATAACACGGATGCACTTCGAATAATGAAGCCACGAATATTACCATGGAACTGTCCATCTGTGCAGTTCCTGCTCCATTTGTTTAATATGCTGAAGCATCTCTGACACTTTCCTGTTCCTGTGTTAATGTCTTGAGAAGCTGAATGGCCTCTTCCTGTTCCTTTGTAAGCGACTCTAGGTGTGAAATGGTCACTTGCTGATCCCGTGTAAAAGATGAGTGGGAGTGAGCAGACTCCTTGTCTTCCTGTGTAAAGGCAGAAGGGATTGAATGGGCTATCCCTCATCTTGTCCACTAATTTTGATGGGCCAAATGACTTTCCCATATTCCTGTCAAGCCAGATTGTGGTACTGAGTGAACTCCTCCGTTTACTGTGGAAATGAGCAGCGCTGTTTCATGAATGTTACCTACAGTTTAACGCACAGGCTTGAACGTAGTCTAAGTCTTCTTGCACATGGACACAGGCTGCATCAGGAGGTCAAGGATGACGAAGCTTTCTGAGTATTGTGTAACGTACTGTAAATATCCTCACTTCTGATCGATGTGGGCTCAATGGGATGAATGAGCTGCTTCCTCAGAGCAGGGATTATCTGCTGAGAAAGTGGGGATGCCTGAGCTAAGATAGCTACCCTGAGGATCTCCTGCAGAGATGTCCCACGGCTGTGCTGATTGATGCCCACCGATGATAAACACGTTCCATTGTGCTGTGGATGACTCCAAACACTGGAGAATTTGCAATGGATTCTGATGAAGTGCAATTTTGCTCAGGTTCCTTGATGTTAAAAACTGCCTTGATATCAGGGCCAGTCGCTCTTTGCTAAGTCCTTGTATTCACCTCTATTGCTCATATCAATAGGGCATCGTGTAGTAACAGGCAGTGATTTCTTCAAACAGGAGGTAGTGAATGTCAGGAATTCTGTATTCCAGAGAGTCGGGGAGCTATAGCAGTAAGTGACCTCCAAATGCATCTGTCAAGCAAGTTGGTGAGTCTGAATGGAACATCAGAACAGGAGCATGGTTAGATCATTAGATACTATGAACCTTCTCCACTCGGCCCTACGATTGTGGCTGATCAGGTTGTGGTCTCAGCCCCACTTTCCTGTCTGTATCCCATCATCTGTGAATCACTTTTCTGTCAAATATTTAATTAACTCAGCTTTAGATAAATGTGAACAAAGAGGCACCACATACCTCTGGAGAAGAGAATTACCACTCAAATGGTCCTTTTAGAATTTCTCCTCATCTCCCTTACAGTATAATGCAGCACGGAGACATGTCCACATAACTTAGACATCCCAATCTGATCTAGTCCTACTTGCCAG
The DNA here is from genome assembly GCF_047496795.1 of Chiloscyllium punctatum. Taxonomy (NCBI): domain Eukaryota; kingdom Metazoa; phylum Chordata; class Chondrichthyes; order Orectolobiformes; family Hemiscylliidae; genus Chiloscyllium; species Chiloscyllium punctatum. The sequence goes on along the minus strand of NC_092752.1, from coordinate 90,580,126 downwards.
CATTAGACTCATATTCTTCTAAATCCTTCCTATTAATATGCATATCCAGATGCCTTTTAAATGTTGTAATTGTACCAGCCTCCATCACTTTCACTGAGAGCTCATTCCATACACACTACGCAACCTCAAAATATTGACCCTTTACTATCTTTCTTCTCTCACCTAAAACCTTTGTCCTATAGCTTTGGAGTCCCCTAACGTGGGAAAAATATACCTTGCTATTCAGACTATCCATGTTCCTCATGATTTTATAAATCCCTATAATGGCACGCCTCAGCCTCCGATGCTCCAGACTAAACAAGCCCCAGTCTGTCCAGCCTCTCCCTGTAGCCTAATCGCTCCATACCCGGCAATATCCTTGTACAACTTTTCTGCACCATATCAAGTTTAATAACATCCTTCCTGTAGGAGAGCTAACTGAATTAAACGCAGTATTCTAAATCTGGCCTCAGCAACAACTTGCCCAGTCGCAACATGATCTCCCAACTTGCATATTCAATGCCCTGATCAATAAAAGCAAGTATATGAAACCCCACCTTCACCACCCTGTCTACCTGCGACTTCACTTTCAAGGATCTATGCACATGGGCCCTTTTGTTCAATAACGCTCCCCATGACCTCACCATTAATTGTATATGTCTTGCCCTATTTTACCTTACCAAATGCAATCCTTCACATTTATCTAAATTTAACTCCATCTATCACTCCTAGGCCCATTGGCCCATCTGACCAACGTCTCATGGTACTCTGAGGTAAAACTTGCTGGCCATTGCATCTCCAATTTTAATGTCATGTGTAAACATAATAAACAGGCAAATATTCACATTCAAATCATTTATATAAATAATGAAAAGCAGTGAATTCAGTACGGCTCTTCGTGGCACATCACTGGTCATAGACCTCCAGTCTGAAAACAGTCCTTTGCCACCTCTGTCTCCTACCTTCACTCTAATTTTGTCGTCAATTGGCTAGCTTATCTTTGGATCTATTTATGACCTAACCGTACTAACTTGTCTGCCATGTGGGTTCCTGTCGACTGCCTTGCTGAATCTATATGGACAGCGTCTACCACACTGCCATCATCAATCTTCTTTGTCACCTCTTCGCAAAATGCAATCAACTTTGTTAGAAATGATTCCCCATGCACAAAGCCATGTTGACTATCCTTCATCAGTTGTTGCATTTGCAAATACATGTAAATCCTGCCCCTCTCAATGCTCTCCAACAATATGGCCACCAATGACGTTAGGCTCATTGATCCATAGTTCAGGTCACTATTCCATTTCCTCGTCCCACGCTTCCGCTGCTCAGTGCAAATGTTCATGTAACAGGGTTGGTGATATGATCAATAATATAGATCTCAGACTGTGTGAGGATTAGGAACGAGTCAGGCAAGATTCTTTAATCTCCTAAAATTAACAAGTTTATGACCCAAACAAAGCTTCTCAAACTAGGATGGAAAGATGAATGACAAATAGTTTGACTGTTGCAAATCTGTGCGTCGATGTTTCCCTCTCTAAAAATACTGACACATGCACACGTTTGATGACAAACTGAAATATGTAATCTCTGCAGAACGTTAACTTGAATGAACTTTGCCCAAAGTTATAATGGAGCTCATGATGAAAGGAAACATGAGTGATAGTTCCAAAAATCATTCAGCTTATGAAGCTACTCTGCTCTTACAAGCTACTGGTAATGGATAACTTTCTGGAACAGGTGGATTAAGTTGGATTGCCTTTACTTCAGGCAGTGGGGCGATTCCAATCAATCCTCGACAGGAATCCTCCATGAGTGGTAAAACGACTGAGGAGTTTTCAGCTCACACACGTTGCTGGGAAGAGGAACAGAGAGAGAGAGGGATAACAGGCTGTTCCTTCTCAGGAAGGTTGCATTTCCTCCCTCTCTGAGTTGAATCACACAATAATGTTATCTGGCCCCAAAATGGACCAAATGAAGTCTGTTTGTACCGTGGCTGAACTGTACGACTCCATCACATTCCCTGCTCCATGTCGGTACATCACTGCTGCTGTTGGACACCCAGCCATTTCTTTTGGTCCATTCAGCTCCTCAAACCTATCCCACATTCCCATTGGCTACATTCAGTAAAGTATTTATCAAACGCAGCCTCCAGTGCTCTCTTGGTTATGCATTTCAGATAGTGTAAACCATAGAGCGTATGAAATTGTTGCAGACCGAGACTGTTTGGTTTAACAAGTCTGATCTGCTGTTCAATAAGGGCTGACATGTTTCTCAACAAATTTATCCCGCCTTCTCACTGTTATCTTGATCTACTTATCAATCAGAATATATCTATCTCTGTCTTAAAGAGAGAACTGTGTCTGTGCTCTATTTATGTTTGCATGTGTGTGTTTCAGCTTATTGGCAGGATGCAGAGGGTGGTGGAGGAAAGTTAACTGTTGGACTGGAGGCCTGTGAACAGCGGCATTCCAGAGGGATTGCTGCTGGATCCACTTTTGGTTGTCATTTACATCAATTATTTAGAAGAGAATTATACAAAGTATGGTGAGCAAATTTACAGATGACAACAAGATTAGTTATATAATGGAAGGTGAAGAAGATTACATAAGATTACAATGAGATCATGTTTAATTGGGCAATGAATGATAGAAATGTACAGCACAGAAACCGACGCTCTGGTCAAACTCATTCGTGCTAACCAGAGGACGTAAGTTAAATTACTTTCATTTTCCAGTATTTGTACCATATCCCTCTTAACCCTTACAATTCATGTCCCCATCCAGATGCGTTTTAAATGATGCAATAGTACCATCCTCCACCACTTCGTCTGGCAGCTCGTTGCATACATATATCACCTTCTGTATGAAAATGGTCCCCTTAGGTCAGTTTTATATCTTGTCCATCTCATCCTAAATCTATGTCCCCTCGTTTTGGACTTCGCTACACTGGGGAAAAGACCCTGAATATTCACCTTATTCATGGTCTTCATGATTTTATGAACCTCTAGAATGTGCACGTTTGACTCCAATCAACACGAATGGCTGTGTTTTCAGTAAACCTGCGCCTAAATTTTGAAATTCAATACTGACTCCTCTTCCTTCTTCATCACATCAGAATTCTAAATTCATTTTAACAACTTGTTCAGCCACATTATGAAACACCTCTGTGGGATTTGAATAAAAACTTATGGGCTCAGAGGTAGACATACTACCACCATTTGGCAACAATTCCTGAAGCTGCAACATTATTCTTCTGTGTGTTTGTTAATCAGACACTTTTAAAATAATGTGACATACTTCTGTGACAGGCAGGTCTTGAATCCAGACATTCTGGTCCAGAGTGAGAGGCACTACCACGCAAGTTCATGTATTGGAATCTAACCCAGAGCTCTGGCTCAGTGGCATGGGCGTTACTCACGATACAATACTTAAACCATGCCCAGATTTTGGGTCACATTTTAAATGTCAGCTTTCAGCTAGGTGTGGATTCATTAAAATTTGGTTAACTTTACTGACTTACACAGTTAAATGAATTACATCGTTAAACAGGTGCAACGGACTCACTTCAACTCTCGAATGTTGAGTTCATGTGTGCTGCCTGCGAGATAAACTATGAAGATCTTTAATTGCTTGGCTATGGTTTCCACCTTAAGTGGCTATTATCTGACATCTGCAATATGAAGGTGAAAACATCCTGCAGACATACTCTGCACTATAAAGGATCTGGAATAGATATTTATTACTGAACACCAGAGACGAAGAAAGAGCATACTCTCTGGATAAAAAGCACCAATCACTCTTTCCTGCTTCTAACGTGCAGCTGCTCTCTTCTTAAAACCATGAAGCAATCCAAGGCAGCTGATTACTGTGCAGCTTTTCTTCCCCAGTACTATCAGTCACTGGACTGAGGAGTGGGAGATGGAGTTTAATTTCAATAATTACAATGTATCACAATTTGAGAAAACAAACAAGGAGAGGACACCTACAATTAAATGTCAGGCCATTGGTAGTATTGTAGAACAGAGATATCTAGGGTTCTGGTTTTTTTTAAGTTTGCACCATGTGTAGGCACGGTGGTTATGAAGGCATTTGGTTTGCTAGCCTTCATTGCTCAGACCTTTGAGTCCAGGAGCTGGAACATTATCTTCAGGTTGAGCTGGACATTCGTGAGGTCTCTCCTGAAGTACTGTGTAGTTATGGTCACCCAATTACATTGAGGATATTATTAAACTGGAGAGGATTCAGAAAGGATTTGTCAGTCTGTTGTTGGGAATGGAGTGTTTAAGGACAGGCTCGATGGACTGGGACCTTTGCCACTGCATCGAAGAAGGTTGAGGCATTATCAACCTTATAGAGGTGTATAAAACATTTAGGGGTATAGATAATGTTGAATGGAAGGTGCCCTTTCCTTACGGTGGTGGATTTCAAGACTAGGGGGTAATTTTAAGATGACAGGAGAATGGGTTACAGAAGACAAAGTGTCATAGAGCTACACAGCTCTACCCAACCTGTCCCTGCCAAACAGATGACCTACATTAGTGTAGTTGCATTTGCCAGCATTTGTCCTATATCCCCCTAAACACTTCCTATTCACGTGCCCATCCAGATGCCTTTTAAATTTTGTAATTATCCCAGCCTGCACAACTTCCTCTGGCAGCTCGTTACATATAAAGCACCCTCTCTTTGAAAGTGTTGCCCCTTACATCCCTTTTAAGTCTTGCCCCTCTGAACTTCAACCTACGTCCTCCAGCTTTGGAACATGCTACCCTGGAGAAAAGACCTTGGCTATTGACACTACCCATTCCACTTATGAGTATATAAACCCCTATGAACAAAATTCAACCGCTGATGCTTCAGGGAAAATAACCCGGCATATTAAGCCTCTCCATAATTCTCAAAACATCCAACCCTGGCAATATCTTTGTAAATCTTTTCTGAATTCTATCACGTTTCCCACATCTTTCCTCGAATAACGGGACCATAATTGCACGAAGTATTCAATATTGGCCTAACCAATGTCCTGTACAGCTGCAATATGATCTTCCAACTCCTACATTCAATGCACTGTCCAACAGCGACAAACATATTAAGAAAGTTTGTGAGAAGATTTGTAGCTCGGATGCCTGTTGTTGTGGTTCTGTTCGCCGAGCTGGGAATTTGTGTTGCAGACGTTTCGTCCCCTGTCTAGGTGACATCCTCAGTGCTTGGAAGCCTCCTGTGAAGCGCTTCTGTGATCTTTCCTCCGGCATTTATAATTGTTTGAATCTGCTGCTTCCGGTTGTCAGTTCCAGCTGTCCTTTGCAGTGGCCGGCATATTGGGTCCAGGTCGATGTGCTTGTTGATTGAGTCTGTGGACAAGTGCCATGCCTCTAGTAATTCCCTGGCTGTTCTCTGTTTGGCTTGTCCTATAATAGTAGTGTTGTCCCTGTCGAACTCATGTTGCTTGTCATCTGCGTGTGTGGCTATTAAGGATAGCTGGTCGTGTCGTTTCATGGCTCGTCGGTGTTCATGGATGTGGATCATTAGCTGTCTTCCTGTTTGTCCTATGTAGTTTTTGTGCAGTCATTGCATACGATTTTGTACACTACAAAATTTTGTAGGGAGACTTAAATTTTCCTAACATTAACTGGGATCCACTAAGAGTCAGAGTTCGGGATGAAGCATCCAGGAGAGTTGTCTTGAGCTGTATGTCAATAGTCCGACGAGGGAAGGGGTATAAGAAGGGTAGTAGGGGTATTCTGGGTAACTACAGACCAGTGAGCCTGACGTCAGTGGTGGGGAATATGCTGGAGAGAGTACTAATAGGTAGGATCTATTTAAGTTTCGAAAAGAATGAGCTTATCAGTGATAGGCAACATGGTTTTGTGCAGGCGAGATTGGGCCTTACCAACTTAATAGAGTTGTTCGAGTAAGTAACCAAGTTGTTAGATGAAGGAAGCACTGTTGATGTCAAATACATGGACTTTAGTAAGGTGTAGACATTGTAGACTAATGGAGAAAGTGAAGTCACATGGTGTGCAACTAGGTGGATAAAGAACTGGTTGAGCAACAGACGACAGAGAATAGTAGTTGAAGGGAATTTCTCGAAATGGAGAAAGTTGACCAGCGGTGTTCCACATGAGGTCAGTGCTGGGACCATGTTGTTTGTAATATACATAAATGATCTAGAAGAGGGCATCGTTGGTATGATCATCAAGTTTGCAGATGACACAAAGATTGGTCGAGTAGCAGAAAACATAAGGAACTGTCAGAGAATACAGAGGATATAGATAGACTGGAGAGTTGGGCAGAAAACTGGCAGATAAAGTTCATTCCATGTAAATATGAGTTGATGGCAAGACTAATTCTACAGTGAATTATACAATGAATGGAAGAGACTTGGGAAAAGTTGATGGGTAGAGAGATCTGGGAAAGCAGGTCCATTGTACCCTGGAGGTTGCTGCACAGGTGGATAGAGATGCCAAGAAGGCATATAGCATGCTTGCCTTCACTGGACCGGATATTGAGTAGAGGAGCTGGCAAGTCATGTTAAAATTGTACAAGACATTGGTTCAGCCGCATTTAGAATACTGTGTACAGTTCTGGTCGCCACAATACCAAAAGGATGTGAACGCTTTGGAGAGGGTGCCGAGAAGCTTTACGAGGATGTTGCCTAGTATGGGAGGTGCTAGCTATGAAGCGAGGTTGAGTAGGTTACGTTTATGTTCACTAGAAAAAAAGAGAGTTAGGGGGGACCTGATTGAGGTTTACAAAAGCGTGAAGGGCATAGACAGGCTGAATAGAGACAAGCTTTTTTCCCAGGGTGAAGGATTCAATAAACAGAGGTCATGCTTCCAAGATGAGAGGTGGAAAGTTTAAGTGGGATATACGCGGCAAGTACTTCACTCAGAGGGCTTTTGGAACGCATTGCCAGCAGAGGGGGTAGTGGCAGGCATGGTAGATTAAGTTAAGATGCGTCTGGACAAATGCATGAGTAGGTGGGGAGCAGAGGGATACAAATGCTAAGGAATTGACCGACAGGTTTGGACATTACCTTTGGATCGGCTCAGGCTTGAAGGGCCGAAGGGACTGTTCCTGAGCTGTAAATTTTCTTTGTTCTTCTTTGTTCTTTGTGTGTGTGCGTGTCTGGGGAGTTTGGGTGTCTGTGTGTGTGTCGGGGGGCGGGGGGGGGGAAGGGTGGATGTCTTCGTGGGTGGGAAGTGTGGCTGTCTGTGTCTTTGTGCGACTGTCGGTATGTTTGTATCTCTGTCTGTCTGTGTGTTTCTGTGTCTGTCTGTGTGTGTTTCTGCGTCTGTGTGTGTGCATGTGTGTGTCTGTGTTGAAAGAGTGTGGTGCTGAAAAACCGCAACCATTCAGGCAGAATCCAAGGAGCAGCAGAGTCAAAATATCGAGCATAATCCCTTCATTAGGAAAGAGGCTTGTGGGCCAACGGGACAGAGGGATAAATGTGAGGGGGTGCTGCTGGGGGCAAGGTAGCTGGGAAGGCGATTGTTAAATGAAGGTGAAGGTGATAGGTCGGAGCAGAGGGTGGAGTGGATAGGTGGGAAGGAAGATGGACATGGAGTTCAGTTCAAGAAGGAGGTGCCGAGTTGGAGAGTTGGATCTGGAATAAGGTGGGGGGAGGGGATATGATGAAACTGGTGAAATCTGGCTGTGTGTGTTGTGTGTGTGCGCGCGCGTGTGTATGTGTGTCGGTCGGCGTGTGTACGTTTCTGTATGTCTGTTTGTGCGTCTTTGTGTCTCTCTGCATCTGGGTGTGTGTGTGTGCGTGTGTTTGTGTGGGAGTGGGGTTTCTGTCAGTATGTGTGTTTGTGTCTGTGTGCTTCTGTATGTGTGTCTGCGTGTGTGTCTGTTTCTGTGAGTGTATGCATCTGTATATGTATCTGTGTTTGACTGCGTGTGTGTGTCGACATCTGTGTGTGCCTGTTCCTGTGAATGTGTGTCTGTGTCTGACACTGTGTATGTGTGTGTGTATGTCTGCATCTGTGTGTGCCTGCTTCTGTGAGTGTGTGTGTGCATGTCAGTGTATGTGTCTGTGTGTGTCCGTGTATGTGTGTTTGTGTGTGTTTGTATGTCTGTGTGTGTGCGACTGTTTGTGTTTGTGTGTCCGTGTATGTGTGTTTGTGTGTGTGTGTCTGTGTGCGTGTCTGTGTGTGTGTCTGTGTGTCTGTATGTGCATGTGTGTCAGTGTCTGTATATGTGTATGCGTGCGTCTGTGTCTGTGTGTCTGTGTGTGTGTGTGTGTGTGTGTGTGTGTCTGTGTGTTGTGAGATGCTGCCCTCCCTCTGTCCCTCCCAAACTGGATCCCTGATGATTTTTTCCCTCCACTCCCACCTGTACAGTGATGTGGGGAAGCCAGCAGAGAATGACAGCAACAGAGAACTCAGCAGTTCTGACAGCATCTGTGGACAGAAATGGACGGACCCTTCCTCAGATCTCATGCCGGGGCTTTAAGCACTTTAAGCACCACAGAGACTGCAGACTCGCCTCACACTGATACACACAGATAAACACACATTAATACCGAGACAGAGAGACACTCACTAATGCACAGAAACTAATATAGACATGGAGTGTCTGTCAGTATTTCTTTTGCTCCACGGTGACCTTGTCAATATTTCAATTATTCTGTCTGGTGTATGTCAATATTTAAGTCTTTCATTAGGGAGTGTGTTAATATTGTACTTGCTCACAATCGTGAGTGAGTCAGTACTTCTGTGTGGAGTGTGACTGTATGACAATTTCAATGTTCGCAGATACCAAACCTGGAAGTATTATAAAGTGTGTGGCGGACAGTGTGGAACTCTAACAGGACAGTGACATATTGGTGTATTTTCAGGTTTATGGCAGATCAGGATCAATGCAAATCAGTGTGAGATGATGCACCTTGGTAGGATTAACTTGGAAAGTCAATATAAAAATCAGGACGATTATAAAGGGGTGTAGGAGCAGAGGCTGTATATGTGCACATCTTATTGAAGATGTCAGGACAAGTGGGGAGAGCAGTAAATATCACAGATTAGTTTCAGTATCGGAGCTGTTTACAGGAGAAGGTGTACGAGGGAGCCTCCGTGCTCCCCTCCTGGGAGGTGATGGTGCCGATGTGTTGTGAGCCCACCCTCCTGCCCACTGAGACCATGGGGATTCCATTTGTACCAGCTCGACACAAAAGGGAGATGGCATCAGGGCCACGGCTTTTAAGTTGTGCCCGGGAAACGGAGCTTCCATTGGGTTTAAAGTGAGAATTTCCCTTCGCTGAACATTGCTCTTTACTCGGTCGGTGGGACGTGGATGTTTCAGAGTCTCCACACGAGGCATCCCGGTCCTCTCCGCTTCATACCAGATTCCTCCCCACATTGTGGGGGGGGGGGTGGGGGAGGTGGTAGGGAACGGATATCGGGAACTCCACCACCGAGCTTGGCCATTTCTGTCCTATTCCAGGCTGTTTCTCCTGGAGTCGGAGCAAGGGTGGGAGGGAGGGTGGGAGTGGGTGGTCCTGCTGTTAGTCTGCAGGTGGGGTGGTGTCCAGAGGGAGTCGGTCCACAGTGTTCTATCCATGCAGTGTTATTTGTGTGGGAGGTAAAGTGGAGCGAGAGAGAGAGAGACTCCATGCAGTAGTGAGAGTGGTGGAGCATGAGCCTTGTTCGGGGGTAGGCGCTATAACAGATATACAGTGGGTTTGCGGGAGCAGAGAGAATATGGTGAGTCTTATTCTGATTGTTGTGGTTCTGTTCGCCAAGCTGGGAATTTGTGTTGCTCCTGATAGAGCGGGGAAAATTATTGATGCTTGTTCTTTATTGCTGGACATTTCTTCAGATTGCAGATACTGCACCGAGCTGGGTGGAGAGCTCAGACCATGCTCACACCAATATCTTGTTCACCCATCATTCCTGGAAACATTGGCTCATGGTGCAAGATACGGTAGAAATTTCTTCATTTCAGAATTCATGAACCATGCACACATCCTTCCTTGACACTGTCTCTCAATCTCGTTCACTCTGTCTATTCCCCAAACCCCTCCCATTTGTTGATACTTTAACTGATTTCCCCGCTATCTCTCTCTGGCAGTGATGTTCACACCCACAGCACCCCCTTGTCATGGCACAAGGGAGATATCGAGGTGTAATTGGATGGGAGCTCCACATCCTGTCACTTCCAGCATGGGCTGCAAGTTTCCCCTCACTGGGCAATGATCTCACACAGTGTTACTGAGCAATGTACTAGAGTAATGGGACACAATTCCACACCCTGGTCACAAAGCTTATCTGGGTTTATAGATCAATGCACTGCTATAATGTGCACAGTGTTCCGCTTTGGACTGATTGCGGGGTGGTGTTCAGCAGTACACTAGCCTGGTCTGCACAGTGCTCCATGCTGAACTGATATCTCCTCTGGGTTTATAGTGTCTGGTCTGGTTCTGTGAGGTGGATTGAGAATGTGATATAACTGATCCTTTCAGTTGATATGGCAATGCCTTTATTTTTGTTCGCAATCATGTGATTGGACCCTCCAAATTCTGACTCCGCCAGCCAGTCCCATTCTTCAGTCGAACTCCATAGTTCAGCAACGTGTTGTCCCGTGAGTAATTGTCCAGTTTCAATGTGAATAACTATTCTGTCTATTTCCCTGGCCTTTGGCATTGCCTATCCTGGAGCATCGGAATTCATCACAATAAGCCTCAGTAAGGTCACTCCTCAGAACCAGTGCTCCAGGGAACATAGCCCCAGCCCATTCATACTCTCCATGTGGCTCAACATCACTCGCCACCACCACTCTACACAACATAGTCAATATACTTGGAAATCTTTTCTGCATGCTTTCAAGTTTAACAACATCTTTCCTGTGGCAGTGTGAACAGAATTAAAGGCAGTATTACAGAAGTGACTAAAACTAGCGAAAGTGAGTATTGTAGATGCGAGAGATTAGAGTTGAGAGTGTGTAATCGTCGAAGTTTCCAGCTCCTCGACTGCTGCCTGACCTGTTGTGTTTTTCCTGCACCACTCTTTGAACCCAGTATATATCCCAGAAGGCCTCCTTCTTCAAAGACAGCAATTTACCCTCCCGCATGGTCGACGATGCCATCCAGTGCATCTCATCCAATTCCCACACCTCCGCCTTCGAATCCCACCCCTCCAAACTCAACAGTAAAAGAACACCCCGTTCCTTAACTTCCATCCCACCAAACCTCTAGATACAACGCATTATCTTCCCTCATTTGCGCCACCTACAGACAGACCCCACTACCATGGACATATTTCCCATCCCACCCTGATCTGCTTTCCATAAAGAACATTCCCAGCGTGACTCCTTTGACAGTTCCACACCACCCACCAACCCAGCCTTCACTCCTGACACCTTCTACTGCCACCGCACAAATTGGAAAACCAGTACCCTAACCTTTGTCCGAGACCCCAAAGGATCCTTCATCATCCTTCAGAGTTTTACCTGCACTGACACAAGTCACCTACAGTATCCGTTGCTCCTGTTGTCTCCTCGACATTGGGGAGACAGGAAGCCAACGTGTGGAACACTTCAGAGAATATCTCTGGGACACCGGCACCAACAAACCCCAATACCCCGTGGCTGAACAGTATAACTCCCCCTCCCATTCTGCCATAGGCATTCAGGTCCTGGGCATCCTCCACCGCCAAACCTTAACTATCCAATGCCTGGAGGAAGACAAACTGATCTGCTGCCTTGGGACCCTGCAATCACATGGGATCAATATGGATTTCACCAGTTTCCTCATTGTCTCTCCCCCCACCTTATCCCAGATCCACCCGACCAATTCAGCACCGCCCCATGACCTGTCCTACCTGTACATCTTACTTCTCCCCATCCACTCCACCTTCCTCTCCGACATTTTACCTCCAACCCCAACTTCATTGACCTATCATATTCTCAGCTACCTTCCCCAGCACTATCCCCTTCCCATTTATCTCTCAGTACCCTTGGGGCACAAAGCTTACACAAGAAATGTCAATGCTCCTCCAATGCTGCTTGACAGCCTGTGCTTTTCCAGCACCACATTCTCGACTCTGATCTCCAGCATCTGCAATCCTAATTTTGTCCCTTGAGTTAATGCATCCCGTAATTTCCCCACTAGACATCTTAGTTAACTTGTCTGTTAATTTATCCCTGTCCCTTTCTCATTTATAAACAGAGTGGGACATATACAGCCCCACAGTGCTCTGGCAATACTCCCACATAAAATGAAAAATTTTTATAAACTGCAAGATTTATAGGTCATTCATCAGTAACCCTCATCCATTCCATTCAGTTTGAGTAAATATTCCCTTTTATTGTGATGTGAAATGTTATGTAAGGAAAGGATTAATTGAACTTGTTTGTTTAGTGACTTTGATTAATGTCAGTCACCATGTTTTGTAATTATCCCAGTGGAGCGTTTCCAACTTTTAATGATCAATGGGCTCCATTCAATGTGTTATGCCATAGTATGAGCGGAAACATCACCGACATCACTAACAGGGATCAGCAACTCCAGAGAGGTGGGGGAGGAGAGATCATTATCTGAGGACATTAGACTTGAATATTCCAACAATGGATCAGAATCTGAGAACTTTGGACTGGAATGTTACAACAATGGACAGGAGTTTATCCTATTATGTTTGGTTTCTTTCTACAAATTATTATTGGTTGTCATTGCATTTGCAGATTTATTGTGCTCTTCGCATTATTCAATATTTGTATTATCCTCTCCTGTCTATCGTTGGTGTTCCTGGTAAGTCTCACTGTCCAGATATGTTTTCCTTTAAACTAATTACGACTGCATTTCTGTTCTTTCATATAGTCTTCACTTCTTGCCACTATTATTGTTCATGTTGAGACACTGAATCCAGATATTCACTCTGCAGATCACGTCTAACTGCATCAGTGAACTTTTTCAATTACCTACTCCCTACTTGCTTCTGGCAGTGTTACTCATGGGTCTCTATGTTGACCTACTCACTTTCAGATGTGAACCATTGTCTCCCTGACCTTGTTATTTAAATATTGGGAGCATGGAGGTCATTGTCCTTTATTATGTTTACAAACTCCGTTTCCTTCCTGGGACTCCACCTCATATCTGGCCAATATTTTTATTCATTCATTTCTGGGACTTTGGTGTCGCTGGCTGGCCAGCATTGATAGCCTCCCTCTATTTGCCCTTGAGAAGGTAGTGGTGAGCTGCCTTCTTGAATCGCTGGAGTCCACTTGCTGTCGGTTGACCAATAATGCTGGTAGGGAGGGAATTTCAGGATTTTGATCCAACGACTGTGAAGAAACAACGTTATATTTCCAAGTCAGAGTAGTGAGTGGCTTGGAGGGGAACCTGCAGGTGGTGTTTCAACCAGACAAATCACAACATTGGTCATCCCTTTGGCCATGAGCTGATTCCTGACATCATGCCCTGACCATTATTAACTTTAACTATTCACTGTTCCAGAATGTACTTCACTGGCATAACTCATCTGCTATTTAAACCTTGAACTGTTTAACACAGACTTAATGATGACAACAATCTGCTGCTGAAACCCTCGGGTTGAAATCTGCAGAAACAAGTCTGATTCGAACTCAGACTAAATTTCCATCCATCTGACATTCCTGTGCACGATGATCTATGTCGCTACTGTGTCTGGCAATGCCTTTAGTTTACAATTCTCAAATACTTTAACTCATCTGTCCATGAAACATCACTCAGTCCCTCTGTGTGGATTATCCAAATCCCTGCCAGTTGTTCATATTTAACCTGGTTTCTTTTAAGTATAGTTTTCAATACTCCTCATGCTGGACAGATAATCCAGTCTCCTGAGCATAGTCTGCACAGCTCTCCATGTTGGCCTGTCATCTTGACCCAGCGTATGTTGTTTGAAGTGTTCTGTGAAACCGATTCAGAATTTGATTAAACAATCCACTTCAACTGATCCGAAAATACCTTTATTCAATGATCTCGTTCTTGAAATTTTGCGCTCCAAGAGATCAATTCTCCAGTTAGTCCCACTACCCAGTCTTTTTTCTCCATATTTCCACAACATGCTCTCAGTTAGTTAATTATCTGTTTCTGTCTTTAATGTGAATCTCTCTATCCCCCTGTATCTTTCCCTAGCCTTTAACTCTCTAGTGTGTTGAGTGCTGGCATTGTGAAGCTCAGAAGGAATGAAATGGTGTGTGTCAGGCTGTTGTTCACTTCCCAGTGTGTGCCATGTGGTGTTCCACGGATGGGAGGTGGGAGGTGGGAAAGAGGTGTGACAGCCTGTTATTCACTCCCATTTGGTGTTCCATTTTGGAAAGGGGTGTGTGTGTGTGTGTGTGTGCGCGCGCGCGCGTATCGGTCGGTTGTTCACTTCCCCGTGTGTCACATGTGGTGCTCCATGTTGGATAGGGGTGACAGCAACCTTGACCCATGTCTTTGAAAGATGGTCTGTGCCTGCCCACTGAACGTCTGACGTCGGTATTTGTCCCTTGGAGCTGATTATGTGGTCAGTAACATGAGTAATCCCCTTGAGTATTATTGTAAAAGACTAGGTGTCTAACATCTCTGACAATGCTCTCACTTTAAAAAAAAGTTTATTTTCTTCTTTTCTTTAAAGAGAGATCGTAAAGGCCGAACTTCGTACTGCAAACGGCTGAAGTAAATAACTTAGGAGGCTTTTAGGGTGTTTTTTTAAATAACTAGTGATAACAATGGCCAGCTCTCTCAGACCAGACTTTCCAGGTTTGCTGAGCTGTAACAATCACCAGGTGCCTGGGGTGGGAGAAGGGTTGGATGCTTCAGTAAATGATCCCTAGCTGTATTCTCTCTGAAATCTGTCTTGATACTGTTTCCTCCTGAATTGGATGTGTCTTTTGGCCAAGGGACGAGTTTATGGGATGTTAGTACATTGGAACTCTTCATTAGTGGGAAGTACTGTATCTAACATTCTATTAAGATTTCCAATAGTTAAGTTATTCTAAACGTCTCTTCTTTTTATATGTTTTTTTATTATGGTGTTTAAATAAATTGTGTTTTGGTTAAGGTTGAGTGGTTTGACCAGTCGCATCACATCTGGAGCACCCATTTCAAATCTACCTTTACTAAAAGGTAGTGGAGCGACAGCACCAGGGACCCAGGTTCAATTCCCACTGATGACTCTGTGGAGTTTGCACATTCTCTCTGTATCTGCGTGGGTTTCCTCTGGGTTCTGTGGTTTCCTCCCACAATCCAAAGATGTTTAGGTCAGGTGAATTGGCCATGCTAAATTGCCCATAGTGTTAGGTGCATTAGTGAGGGGTAAATATGGGGTAGGGGAGAGGGGCTGGGTGGGTACGTCTTCGGTAGGTCAGTATGGACTTGTTGGGCTGTATGGCCTGTTTCCATACTGTTGGGAAACTAACCTAAGACAAGGTTGGTGTCCAGGCTACCATCTTAAATCATGTGAAGGCAGTCTGGTCTGTTCCATAGCAAAGTGAGAACACTTGTCCAGTTCAAAATCGATAATTCCAAATTGGGTTCAGGATTAGAATCCCTACAGTGTGGAAGCAGGCCATTTGGCCAAACAAGTTCACACCAACCCTCCTAAGAGTAAATTACCCAGACACATTCCCCTCCCCTATTACTCCATATTTACCCCTGACTAGTCAAATAACCTACACATCACTGAACGTTACGGGCAATTTAACAATGCCATTTCGCCTAAACTACATATATTTGTACTGTGGGAGCAAACTGGAGCACCTGGCGAAAACCCACGTAGGGACGGGGAGAATGTGCACAGGGAGATTGTTGGGCTCAAAGGCAGCATTTTGTCGTTGTTAGTATCTTTTGTTGTGAGTGTTGAATTCGGTTGGTTTGTACAATGTTTTGTGTAGTAATGGCTATTTCTGTCACGAAGGGTTCTCTGGGTGAAGACAAAGTCAAGTTGGAGATTTTACAAAAGGTGAGCAAGTCAAAGTGTTTAGGATTGGCAGACAAGCTGGAGTTGAGTTTGTGTTTGTCTGTGAGAAAAGGAGATAATTACAGCTGTAGCTTGACATTTAAACTTTTGCAGAAAGATTATCAGAATCTTTGGAAATAGCTCGAATCCATTTGCAGATGGAGCAGCTTGGACACAAAAAGGAATTGAGACAGTTTAAAATATGATTTAAAGTAGAATTAAAATAAGAGGAAGAAGAAAGACAGAAAAATAATGAAGAAAAGCAGAAAGAGAGAGTTTCAACTTCAAACGTTAGCAATTTGAGAGGAAAGTCGACTTAGCAGGGTGGAGATGAAGGGAGATGGTAGGCTCGATGAGGAGGATAGTGAGAATGAACAACTCTATGGTAGCCAAAGGCCTGAGGGGGATCTGTTTAAATATGTACAGGCATTGTTTAAATTTGATGAAAAGGATGTGGATGTCTTTTTATTTGCATTTGAGAAAGTGGCTAAACGAATGCACTGACCACTGACCAAGTGGGTTTAGTTAATCCAAACAAAGCTGGTCGGTATTATGAGTGAGGTATTTGTATCCCGATTGGAAGAGATATCTGGAGAGTATGAGAAAGTGAAGGAAGACAATTGAAGTGCATATGAACTTGTGCCAGAAGCCCAGTGACAGTGATTTAGAATGTAAAATTGTGTCCCTGGTTAAACGTACATTGAGTTTGAAAGGATTAACCAAAGTAATTTTGAAAGGTGAATCAGGGTATTAAAAACAGAGCAACCTATGACACTCTTAGACAGACTCATACTTTGGAGGAGTTCCGAAACTCACTTCCTGCAGTCGTGAGAACGTTTGGGGAAGAGTGGAGAGTTGAAATGGCACGATTCGAATCTGGTTAACATCAGTTGGTCCATAAATCAAAGTTTAGCTTTTGGGAGGGCTTCAGGAGAATGTGCAAGATCTTAAAATATATACCTGTGTGTAAGATTTCGTTGCATAGCAGGTAAAGAGGTTACCGCATTAAGACATACAGGAATTTGTAAATCCTTTAAGCTGAGACATGAGGAGATATGTCATTGAGAAGGACTGTGTTAGAGATGAGAAGTGCTCCATTCTGTAAATTTGTTTGGAGTGTCTGGTGACGCCATCAATTGTAAAATATTTCACAATTTGGAAGGAGGCCTTGAGCTTGGTGTTGATGTTACAACATTTCAGCATCTAAGTTGCCAATACCGTGTCAAGACAAAGATATCTACTGATCATAACGCCTGAACGATTTTGGACAAATTTAGGGAGAATACTTCCAGTCCGTTCAGACAGAGGTTATTATTGTTGCCATTCAATTTGGAAGTTATACAGGTTACCGGACGAGAACCCGTACTTGCTGACAAGTTGTCGAAACTTAGATGATAAAAAACAGAGGTGTTCAGTCGCAGAAGTAAACTGAGTGAAATAGAATAGAGTTGTGAATGTTAGCACACTTAGTGTTAATGTAATATATATGTATTGCAGTCTACTGGAACAATAAGAATAAAGGGTTTAAATGAGACCATCTTTGTATATTGATGTTTCTTTTTTTTTTCAATTTAAAAAAGGTTATTTTCTCTTGTGTTTTTTTTTGAAGAGAGGTCTTTAAGGCAGAGATGCCGAACTGTCACCTGAAAACAGCTTAAGTAAATAACTGAGAAGGCATTTAGGTTTTATTAAAGCATTGGGAACAATGGAAGGGAAGTGGTCAGGTTTTCTCGTTTTGTTTTTGCTGCAGCATTCAGAAGCTGCTTGGGTCCCAGAAGGTTTGGAAGTTTCAATGCATGATCTGCAGCTGCTAATCTCTCTGAAAACTCACTTAAAGTTGCTTCCTCCTGGATTGGAGAAATGCTCATAAGATTCTGTGTTTGAATTTACCTTTTTGCCAAGGGGTGTGTTTATGGGATGTTACTGTATTAGTGCAGTTAATTAGTAGAAGGCACTGTATCTAATTGTAACATAGGTGTTCCAGTAGAGAAGCTATCCCAAATTATTCTTCTCTTTGATTGTTTCTTAATTGGAGCGTTTGAATGGATTGCATTTTGTTTTACGTTGAGTGGGTTGACAAGTTGCGAAACATCTGGAACACGCAGTTAACATCTACATTTTAAAAAAGGAAAAGTTAGGGTCTAGGATGCCTGCTTAAAATATTTTGACGGGGTCTGGTCAGGTCCATAACACTTGTGGCTGAGGGGCATCTGATTGTCTCCTGCTATTGAAAAGTTAGTGGAGGTGCTGGGGATGGTTTTCTGGAGGTTGTGGTGTGAGCTACCTCAGATATTCATGGAGACCTGAGGATTTGGTGACCCAACTCTGGATGGAGCACGGGGACTGTAGTTACAGCATCAGGGTCTGGAACATGAACACCAAATGGAGCAGAGGCGCCAGAGAGGGGTGCTCTGAAACCACGGAGTGATTGTGTCTTGGGAAAGGTATCTGCTGGATCAAGCCCGGGTTTTCCAGAAACAGCTTGCCAAGCTGCATTTAACCCTGGAGCAGAGTATGACTGCAGCAGCCCTGCAGCAGACCCTGACTGAACAAGGAGCTGGTCACAGAGCGATGTCACCTCATTCAACACGACCTGCAGCTTCACACCAGGGGGTGGACTGTGCTGCCAGTGACTGTTAGGGGCACTGTTTCATTCAGCTTCTATGATCCAGAACTTTCCAGGCCGGAGTGGGTGACATATGTATCGTCTCCCAGCACCATGGTGGCACATTTGTTAGCACTGCTGCCTCACAGCGCTAGAGACACGGGTTCAATTCCCATCTGCGTGGAGTTTGGACATTCTCCCCCTCTGTGCGTGGGTTCACTGTGTGTGCTTCGGTTTCCTCCCACAGGATGGGTGAATTGGCCATGCTAAATTCACCTAATTTCACCTGTAGGCGCAGCTTAATACATGGCTGCGCAGCTGGTGTAGGAGGCTTCAGATATGTAGATAATTGGGATGCCTTCTGGGGAAGGTGGGACATGTACAAGAAGGACGGGTTGCATCTGAACTGGAAGGGGTCCAATGTCCTGGGTAGATGGTTTGCTCGCGTTGTTCGAGAGGGTTTAAAATAGTACGGTAGGGGGGTGGGAATCTGAACTGTATACCAGAGGTGAGAGTTGATGCAGATGAGGCAATAGCAAGAGGTAGACCAGCTAGTGGGAAGGATTTTCCTGGGAAGGAACCAAGGTATCAGTTAAAGTGTATTTGCTTTAATGCAAGGAGTATCAGGAATAAAAGTGACCAACTTAGAGCATGGATCAGTACCTGGTGCTATGATGTTGTGGCCATAACAGAGACATGGGTTTCTCAGGGGCAGGAATTGTTGCTGGATGTTCCAGGGTTTAGAGCATTTAAAAAGAATAGGGGGGGGGGGGGAGGAGGGGGTGTAGCACTACTAGTCAGAGAGGGTATCACAGCTACAGAAACGTCCATTCTCGAGGAAGATCTGCCTACCCAGTCAGTATGGGTGGAAATTAGGAACAGTAAGTGAGCAGTCACCTCTTTAGGGTTTACTACAGGCCCCCCAGTAGCAGCAGGGAGATGGGAGAAAGCATCGCTCGGCAGATATTGGAAAAGTGTGGACGTAGTTGGGTAATTGTAATGGGTGACTTTAACTTTCCCAATATTGATTGGAATCACCAGCGAGCAGAAGATTTGAATGGAGCTGTTTTTGTAAGGTGTGTTCAGCAGGGTTTCCGAACTCAGTACGTTGACAGGCCGATGAGGAGAGAGGCCATTCTAGACTTGGTGCTCGGAAACGAGCCGGGGCAGGTATCAGGTCATGTGGTGGGAGAGCATTTTGGTGATAGTGACCGCAAATGCCTCTACATAGCTATGCTGAAGGAGAGGATTAGGCAAAATGGGAGGATACTTAATTGGGGAAGAGGAAACTATGATGCGATTAGACATCAGTTAGGAAGCATGGATTGGAGCAAATGTTCCTTGGTAAAGGCACTATAGACATGTGGAGACTGTTTAAGGAACAGTTGTTGCAAGTGATGAATAAATATGTTCCTCTGAGAAAGGCAAGAAGGGGTAAGATAAAGGAACCTTGGTTGATGAGAGCGGTGGAGCTTCTCCTCAAAAGGAAGAAGGTAGCTTACATAATGTGGAGAAAGCTAGGGTCAAGCTCAGCTCTAGAGGATTACAAGCAGGCAATGAAAGAGCTTAAAAATGGTCTGAGGAGAGCCAGGAGGGGGCAGGAGAAAGGCTTGGCAGAATGGATTAGGGAGAACACAAAGGTATTTTACACTTATGTGAGGAATAAGAGAATGGTCAAAGAAAGAGTAGGCACGATAAGGGATAGCATAGGAAATCTGTGTGTGGTGTCTGAGGAGGTAGGGGAAGGCCTAAATGAGTTTTTTGCTTCTGTCTTTACGAAAGAAACGAACTTTGCAGTGAATGAAACCTTTGAAGAGCAGGTGTGCATCCTGAAATGGATAGAGATAAAGGAAGCTGATGTGCTGAAAATTTTGTCAAACATTAAGATTAACAAGTCGCCAGGCCCGGACCAGATTTCTCCTTGGCTGCTTTGGGAAACGAGAAATGCAATTGCTTCGCCACTTGCGAAGATCTTTTCATCCTCGCTCTCCACTAGAGTCGTACCTGAGGAGTGGAGAGAGGCAAATATAATTCAACTCTTCAAGAATGGAAATAGGGAAATCCCCGGCAATTACAGGCCAGTAAGTCTCACGTCCGTCATCTGCAAGGTGTTAGAAAGGATTCTGAGGGATAGGATTTATGACCATCTTGAAGAGCATGGCTTGATTAAATACAGTCAACATGACTTTGTGAGGGGCAGGTCATGCCTCACAAATCTTATCAAATTCTTTGAGGATGTGACTAGAAAAGTTGATGAGGGTCGAGCTGTGGATGTGGTGTTTATGGACTTCAGCAAGGCATTTGATAAAGTTCCCCATGGTAGGCTCATTCAGAAGGTCAAGAGGAATGGGATTCAGGGGGACATAGCTGTCTGGATACAGAATTGGCTGGCCAACAGAAGACAGCGAGTGGTAGTAGAAGGAAAATATTCTGCCTGGAAGTCTGTGGTGAGTGGTATTCCACAGGGCTCTGTCCTTAGGCCTCTATTGTTTGTAACTTTTATTAATGACTTGGATGAGGGGATTGAAGGATGGGTCAGCAAGTTTGCAGACGACGAAAAGGTTGGAGGTGTCGATGATAGTATAGAGGACTGTTGCAGGCTGCAGCGGGACATTGACAGGATGCAGAAATGGGCTGAGAGTTGACAGATGGAGTTCAACCTGGATAAATGCGAGGTGATGCATTTTGGAAGGTCGAATTTGAAAGCTGAGTACAGGATTAAGGATAGAATTCTTGGCAGTGTGGAGGAACAGTGGGATCTTGGGATGCAGGTACATAGATCCCTTAAAATGGCACCCAAGTGGACAGGGTTGTTAAGAAAGCATATTGTGTTTTGTCTTTCATTAACAGGGGTATTGAGTTTAAGAGTCGTGAGATCTTGTTGCAGCTCTATAAAACTTTGGTTCGACCGCACTTGGAATACTGCATCCAGTTCTGGTCGCCCTACTATAAGAAAGATGTGGATGTTTTGGAGAGGGTTCAGAGGAAGTTTACCAGGATGCTGCCTGGACTGGAGGGCTTATCCTATGAAGAGAGGTTGACTGAGCTCGGACTTTTCTCATTGGAGAAAAGGAGGAGAAGAGGGGAACTAATTGAGGTATACAAGATAATAAGAGGCATAGATAGAGTCGATAGCCAGAGACTATTTCCCAGGGCAGAAATGACTAACACGAGGGGTCATTGTTTTACGCTGGTTGGAGGAAAGTATAGAGGGGCTGTCAGAGACGGGTTCTTTACACACAGAGTTGTGAGACCATGGATTGCGTTGCCAGCAACAGTTGTGGAGGCAGGGTCATTGGGGACATTTAAGAGACTGCTGGGCATGCATATGGTCACAGAAATTTGAGGGTGCATACATGAGGACCAATGGTCGGCACAACATCATGGGCTGAAGGGTCTGTCTTGTGCTGTACTGTTCTATGTTCTATGTTCTATCTATGTTCTAAATTGCCCGTACTGTTAGGTGAAGGAGTAAATGTAGGGGACTGGGTCTGGGTGGGTTGCTCTTCAGCGGTTCGTTCTGGACTTGTTGGGCCGAAGGGCCTGTTTCCACACTGTATGTAATCTAATCTGAACATCAATGCCACCATTTGGTGATGGAGGATATATATTGTGGATGAGGTGAATGTTTTCTCTCTGAGCAGAGAGCTTCCAGGTGTATCCATGTTTTCTCAGTATACCAGGATTCCCGATGATGTACATGGCTCTGTGGGCTCCCCATGATAATGAGGAGATCTAGAGGAAATGAAGAAAATCTCACGCCATTAATGTTACAGTGTGCCCATGCACATGGCATCCTGTTGGTGAATACTCACTGTCCTGGCAGGTGCCACTGCATCTTCATTCAGAAGCAGTCAGCCATTCCCATCGTCTTTGGATCTCCATTCGGAAAGAAAGGATAGTCTCTCGGGCCTTGATACGCAGCTCAAAACAGCCTCCCCCTCACCACTCCCCTCCGCCAACGAACCACATCAAAATATCCCATGTGTACTGAGAGCAATAGGACCATTGGGAATGTCAGGGAGCAGACCATTAGGGAGATGGAGCAACACTTCCCATGTCTGAATGGGTTAGAATAAACCCTCCAGAACACACTGTATCACTATGTTGAGTAATCCCTCTCCATTTCAGTAACATACTGCCTTCCATTCTTCCTGAAAAAGCTGGCAGGTTATACATTCCGTTATGTTCCACTTGGGAAAGTATTATTCATTGACTTTACCTGTCCATATCCATTTGCAGACTCTCCACATTCTCTTGATAATTTAATGTCTTGCTTACCTGAGAGTCATCACTAAACCTAGTAGCAGTTCATCTGTTCTACCATCCTGATCATTGATACCTATTGTAAGTAGTTGAGGACCCAGCACTCCACTGTTACGTTCTGAAAAACTGATTAAGACTGATTTATCCAGAGTGCCTGCTTCCTGAAAGATAACCAGTCCTCCCCTGTTCCTGTGGAGCACAGTCGAAGGGCTGAATAAGAAAGAGGAACTATCGAGCCCCTCGAGCCTGTTCCGCCATTGAATACAAACATGACTGATGTCATCGCCGGCTCAGTTCCATTCCCCTGCCTGCTCTCCATATCCCTTCATTTACTCAACGTCCCAGCATCCCCTGCACACTGGGACTGTGAACTACACAGACTCACAACCCTTTGAGAGAAGTAAGTTCTCCTCACCCCTGTTTTAAATCTGCTCTGCCTAATCCCAAAACCATGATCTCTTGTTCTAGTTTGCCCTAGATGAGGAAATATCCACTCCATACCCACATCGTCAATCGTTTTTAACATCCTTCAGGCCTCAATGAGGTCTTCACTCATTCTTCTAAACCTAGAGTGCATCAGCCTGAACTGCTCGAACTCACTTCAAAAGACAAATTCATCTCTGGAATCAATCTAATGAACTTGTTCTGAACTGCCTTTGTTGAAGCAACATCACTCCTGCAGTCAGGACAACAAACCTGAACACAGTAACGTCAGTTGCCATCTCACTAATATCTTGCAGAGTTGCAGTAATTCTTCCCTCTATTTATATTCTATACTTTTATAAGTAAATGCTGAAAATGCACTTGCTTTTCCCATTCCCTGCTGTACCTGCATGTGAGTTTTCTGTGATCTGCACAAGGACACCCAGATGCCTCTGCAAGTAAGCACTCTGAAGTTGCTGTCCATTTCCATAACATGTTGGATTCCTCTGGGGAATATCCTCGTTAAGTTTTTGCTTCCAGATGTTGGCACATTCATCTAAACTGTTCATGCCCATTTGGAAATGTTTTACATCTTCATTACATCAACCTACTTTTCCACTTGCTTTAGTGTCAGCTGAAAATGTCGCTGTGGATGGTAAATTGTCAGATCATGCGGTCTGAACTCTATGGAACCCCAAACGTTGCCAACGACTTACGAAACGACTATTCTATCTCTCTGCATTTTGTTGGCTCACCAGCCCACTATCAAGGTGAATAACTTCCTCCCAAACCCATGTCCTCTTATTTTACAGCTTAATATTTTGTGCAGCGTTTAATCAATGCCTTTTCAATGTCCAGGTACTTTACTTCTCCAGGATCCCCGTTGTCTAACTTTTGCATGTCACATCTTTAAAGAATTCGAGCAAACAAATGCTTAAAAAATGCTTATTCTGATGTATTCTGGTTTTACTTTGCAAACCTGCTGTTGTTAATTGATTAATAATGGAGTCTCACAATTTCCCTTAATTCCTAACAGTTTCCTCACAACCTTTTATTTACAAGTGAAGATGATTATCCTAATTCCTAACTTTTCTGTACCCTCTACGTTCCCTTTCCCGTGTTCCTCTGAAACAGGTACAAATCTTTAAAAGATCTGCTCCAATTGCTGTGTAATTGGCATGAGTGTCTGAATGGATTCGCTCAGTTCCTGGGTTATACGCTCAAGGGGCTGAATGTCCCCATGGTGTTCCTACATTATAGTCTCGATGGCCGGAATGTCCTGATTTACAGATTCAAAATCTGCTTCTCCTCTTCCTGATAATGCGTCAGAAGCCTGAGGGATTGTGGAATTTTCCTGTTGTTGTGCAATATTTTGAGGGGCTGAAAGGTCTCTTCATATTCCTTCACAACAGGCTCGAGATACTGAACAATCACCTCCTGCATCCCTGAAATGGGATCGAAGGAGTGATTTATCTTCTTCTGTTCCCATAAATCTTCTGTCTGTAACAAGTCTCAAATAATTTTATCTCCTTCTTTAATTCTCGTGCTGAATGGCCTCCTGTTATTCCAGTGAACCAATCTCTTCCAGTTCCTGTGTTAGCGATTTGAGGAGGCTGTATGGACTGATCCTGTTGCTGCATAACAGGATACTTGTGCCTCATGGCCTACTCTGCGTGCAGTGTTATAGACTCGAGGGGCTGATTGGCCTCCTCCTGTAACTGTATATCAGGATTCAGGGGCTGAATAACCGTGTCTTGTTCTGGTGTAACAGGTTCGAAGTCCTGAATACCCTTCTGCTGTTCCTGTGTTACAGGCTGGAGAAATGGAAAAGGCTGTGTAATTGGCTTCTGTTGCTGACTCTTTCCAGTGTTCTATGTATAAATAAGGTCACTTTTCATTCTTGTAAACTCTGATGCGTATTGGATCAACCTGATAATCCTTGCCTTATAAGTTAATCGCTTCATTGCAGGAATCAGTTGAAGGAACTATTTCTGATCTGCTTCCAATATAGCAATATCCTTTCTTCAGTGAAGAGACTAAATCTGTGGACACTACTCCAGATATGATCTGATTATGATCCTGTACAGCATCGGCAACACTTTACCAGTCTGCTGTAAGGTTCTCAGCCAGGTTATAGCACATTCAGCTGTCTGGGGGAATGCATAGCATTGTTGAAAGACCATTGTCCTTCCCTACTCCACCAGCATAACCGGAGATCTGGTAAAAATATCATAATAACACTTGAGAAGAATGAATGACATGAGATTAACTCAACGTCCAAATAGGCTTCATCAAATATCTCATCCGAATCTACCATTAATCTTCAGAGAGGCCACATCGCTCAGATTCCACAGAATCTAGTAAGGTGAAGCTTAGAAACAATAAGGAGAAGCAAAGATTGATGGAAGTTATATGTCAAAGTGGAAGTTGCAATACAAATGTTGGGAATGATATAAAACAGGAAATTTGATATCCAGGTTTGTGGGTACCGCAGTAATAATGAACATCTAAACTGTGGTAACCCACGTGAATAATAATGCTGGGAAAATGGATTTCATAAGCGTATTTGAGATGGTTTCCTTTAACAGTATGTTGAGTACTGAGGTAGAGGTGAGGCTGTTTTGAAAATGATATTATGTGATCAGAAGAGCTAATTGAAAACCATGCTGAAAAGTAGGTTTCGGGAATAGTATTTATAATATATTGAATTTTATATGACGTCTGAAAGCAAACCAGTTATTTTTGAAACTGTGGTTATAAACCTGAGTATTCAATTCACAAAAGTATGAGGCTAAAATTAGCTTCAGTGAATTGGAGAAGTACATGAAAACGATTTACTGGAAGATAGGCAATGGTTGTTGTTTTCATATACACCTTAAAATGTACAATATACACATGTCCACCACAGTTCAAACAGTAAAGGGGTAAGGTGACTTAACAATAGTTAACAAAATAAGTTAAAGATTGCATTAGATCAAAGGAAGCAGCTCAGGAAATTGTCAGATATTGTTGTAAGCCATGGATTCAGAGACATTTGAGGACCAATGAACTGATAATGAAATAATAAAAAAAGAATGCAAACTACAAAGAAACATTAGGATGACCAAACGCTTCTCTTGATACTTGATGGGAAAGTGAAGGCAAGGACACGTGTGGAATGGAGAATATCCACATACGATAGTTTCTTGCAGAGAACTTGGAAATTACAGAGAAACTAAACAGTTACTTACATGCCAACCTTATTAGAGGCAAGATTAACGGATGGATAAATTCAGTTTGTGTTCTCTGGTGATTGCGAAAATGAAATGAGATTGCAGTGAAGCGTAGAAAGTTCACACAGAGAAACAAACAGACACAGGGCATGGAGAAGTGTTGCCAGGCATGGTTAGGATGAATCCCAATATGTTCTCCACGTATATCAATCAGAACAGAATAACCAGGACACAACTAGGGCCCATTAGAGACCAAGGGAGCACTCTGTGTGCGAAGCTGGAGAACATTGATCGATTGTTACATGAAAGCTCCACATCTGTTTTACTTGGAGAAGGAGGATGCAGGGACAGAATTCAAGAAGATGGATTGGGAAGCTCTTGAACAGACTGATACAGGATGGGAGCAGGGATTGCGGGCTTTGGCTGGTATAAAATTGGACTGATTGCCAGGTCTGGATAAGTTGCATGACAGGCTGCTGTTAGAGACAAAGGAGAAAAGGCGCTGACTCAAATTTTTAATCGAATCTGGCCACAGGGAAGTTGGAGTTGCCAGATGACTGGAGAACATCGAATATGGTCCCACTTTACAGGAAGGATGGTGAAAATAGACTGACTGTTAACCAGTCAGTTTTAGATCCGTGTTAGGGCAAGTACTGGAGAAAATAAGAAAGGAGAAAATTTATCTCTATTTGCAGAGGCAAGGTTTGATCAGGGGGATTCAGCATGACATCATAGGAGGGAAGTCATACCAAGTGAATGTTATTGTCTGTTCTCGAGAGTGTTGTTCTTATGGTTTTTCAGCAAGACCTTTGACAAAGCCCCATATGTGAAACTGATAAAAATTAAGTCATGATATCAAGGGTAACTTAGTGAGTTATGTCAATTATTGTCTTATTCACAGGAGACAGAGGGTGGTGGAGGAAGGCTGTTTGTGTGACTGGAGACCAGTGTCCCCTAGTGTACCACAGGGATCAGTGCAGTGTATCCTATTATTTCATAAATGTGAATGTGTTAGCGGGATGGGGGGGGGGGGCAGTGAGGGAGAGTGCTAATTAAGTTTGTATTTGACACAAATATTGGCCGGGTGGTTGGCAATGAGGAGGAAGGCCTTGTGTTCCAGGAAGATACAGACGGAATGGTCAGATGGTCAGATGGAATGTAACCCTGATAAACATGTGGCTCCTCAATGGGGAACGGGACGCGTCTTCCCAGTGTCCAAGGCCAGCCATTCCCCCCGGCGATAGAAGAAAATCCCGGACGAGCCCCCAATTGCGAGAAACAAAGCTCACTCACTTCAATAATATCAGTCCGAGACAAGATCTGAATCAGTAGTTTCATTTATTTTACACTTGCAAGTGGGTGTGATGTCCAGTGCCTATAAGGCAGAGGACAAACACACGCAATATTCAATTAATACACAGCATTTATATGATTTGATTTCTTTTGTCTTACATTGCTCCTCCCCTGTTTACATCTTCCCCTTCCCTAAGACCGGTCCCCATTACCCCTGTTTATCTCTTGCCTTATTCGGCCTTGTCTGTGACAAAATGCTTATTTCTGGCCTCACAAGGCTATTTGACCTCAGACTGCTGTAGGTCATTGTTAGGCATATTTTTTCTTCATCATTATCTACCCCCTTCATCTGTGCCTTTCCCGAGGCCGTTCTGATACCTAAGAACCATTGTTTTGCTGTCACATCTCATTCTGATATACAATTTTAGCTAATGCAAAAACAATTATATATTTTCTTCACATCGTTTCCATTTTTGTTGACTCAGCTCTTGGCTGAAACAATTACACACTGGTGTGAGCTCATTCCACTTTGTAAAATGGAATTGCAGAATTGCAGAAGTAACATTAATTTACCTATATCCCACAACCCTTACCCGAACAGAGTGGGGAAGGTTATTAATGCTTGTTCTGTTTTGCTGGACATTTCTTCAGAAACTGCACTGAGCTCAGCCTATGCTCGGTGGATCTGGTAGTGTGGCCCCCTCTGGGAAGAGAATGGTCTCCTTTTGTACTAGCGCATCCACCAGGACCTCCGCGCTGCTGTCAACAATCTGTAGTGTAATTTCCCCTTCATTGCCATGCTTGGGGAAAATGTGCAGGGCAGCTCCAAACTGAGAAAGCACAACAGTGTGCCCATTGATCTTTTAAAGTTGGCACCAGTGTCAGGGATTATAGAATATCCAGGGGCATCCGGGCGACGGTGAGTACCTCCAGTCATGATGGGTGGAAGAATCGGGCTGGCATTGTATGAGAGGGACACTATGGAGTAGGATGTGTAGTTAATGAGATGAGTTTGATAAGATAGCACCATGAAACTAGCTCGGCCTCGTGCAGACAACCCCTGTGTCACACTCAATGACAATGTCACTGAGACAGTTTTTTGTTAGGTTCAGCCCAGTGAGGCGAAGACTCTGCTGTCCTCACTCCCAGTTACAAAGCTGCAGAACAAATGCACATCCAAAACTCTCCATCGCCTGAACTCAGAGCAATATCCCTTTCACTCATAATTCTTCGAAATACTGACCCGAAATACTATCGAAATGTCTTCGTTTAAGCATTCTGAACCTGCGAACATATCCTTCCATGACATTTTATCTCAGTCTCACCCCCCCCCCCCACCCTGTCTTCAACCCAAAACACACTCATTTGCAGTCATATTGCACGTGACTGCCAGTATGACTGGCCATTTGGCCCAGCTGGTCCATGGCAACCAAAATGTCCATCCAGACTCACCCCATTCCCCTGTCCTTGTTCTGTATCCCTCTAATCTTTCCTATCTGTGTACTTGTCCAAATGCCTTTTCAATGTTGTGATTGTACCCACCTCAATCACTTCCACTGACAGCTCAGTCCATCTGCGTACCACAGTCTATGTTAAAAAATTGCCCATCAGTTTCCTTTTTATATTTTTTATCCTTTCCAAACATTAATGGATGTCCTCTAGTCCTCGATTAACCAACCTTGGGAAAAAAGTTTGAAGTATTCACCACATGCTCGTCTCTCATTATTTTATCAGGGCTTATTCTTCTATAAGAACCCCCTCGGTTTCCTCCGCTGTAAAGAAATAAGTTCTAACCTGTCCAACTTCTGCCTATAACTTAGAGCCTTTAGTCCAGGGAGCATCTTTGGAAATTTGTTCTATGTACTTCCTTGTTCAATAATATCCTTTCTAGAGTAAGCTGAACAAATCTGAACACAATACTCCAATACAGCCTTACCAACATCCTGTACAACTGCAACATAACGTCCCAACTTCTATACCCAATGCGTTGATGAAAGCCAATGTGCCAACAGCCTTCTTAACTGTCCTCTGTATCTGTTACTCAAATTTCAGACAACTGTGCACCTGATCTCCAACGTGCTTTTGTTGCACTACACGCCTTAAGGCACTCTCAGTCGTCATTAAATTCATAACTGGATTTGACTTTCCTAAATGCAAGACACTGAAACTCCATTTGCTATTTCTCAGCCCACTTGCCTAGCTGATCA
Organism: Chiloscyllium punctatum; assembly: GCF_047496795.1. Taxonomy (NCBI): domain Eukaryota; kingdom Metazoa; phylum Chordata; class Chondrichthyes; order Orectolobiformes; family Hemiscylliidae; genus Chiloscyllium; species Chiloscyllium punctatum. Next base: position 90,550,225 of record NC_092752.1, on the reverse strand, counting down.
AGGTACTGCTGCAATTTCTGATAATGTTCCTCACTGTATGATGTCTCCTAATTTAGTGTCATCTGCAAACCTACTCACGTTGCGTTGTGCAATCTGGTCCAAATCATTGATATAGATAACAAACAGCAATGGGCCAAGGACCGATAACTGAGACACTCCACGAGTCACAGGCCTCCAGTCTGACAAGCATACCTCCACCATAGCCATTTGCTTCATAACGTCAAGCCAACTGTGTCGCTAATTTGCCAGTTTACATTGGAGTCCATGTAATCTAACCTTCCAGACCGGCCTACCAGTGGAACCTTATCAAAGGCCTTACTAAAATTCATATAGAATATGTCCTACACCCTGCCCTCGTCAACCTTCCTGGTCACCTCCTCAAAAACTCTATCAAAATTTGTCAGGCATGATCTGCCAGGCACAAAGCTATGCTGACTGCTCCAAGGCAAACTCTGTCTTTCCAAATGCATGCATATCTTATATCTCTGTACCTTCTCAAGTGGTTTCCGAAACAGATGTAAAGCTTACTGGTCTATATTTCCCAGGCTTTTCTTTGCAGCGCTTCTGAATAAGGGCACAACATTTGGTACTGCCCAGTCTTCCGGGACCTTACCCCTGAACTACCTTCTCTCGCCTCGTGCAGTGCTCTAAGATATATCTGGTCAGGACAAAGAGATTTATCTGACTTTGTGTATTCTAATATGTCCAACAGCAACTCTACTGTGATCCGGACTGTACCAAGATATCGCAACTAACCTCCCAAAGGTCACAGGTCTTCATGTCTTTCTTCATGATAAACACAGAGGGGAAATTCAGGACCTCACCCATCTCTTGAAGTTTTACACATGCATGCCCATTTTGGATTTTAAGGTGTCGTATTCTCTCTCTAGTTGTTCTTTTTCTTTACTATACTGAATTTGGATTCACCCTAATCTGCTCAGTCAAGGCTATCTCATTCCCCACTTTAGCCCTGCTGATTTCCTTCTTCAGTAAACTCCTGTATCCCCTGTGTACCTCTAGAGATTCCCTTGGTCCCAGCTACCTCTACCTGAGCGACGCCTCGCTTTTTTTCTGGTCAGAGCCTCAATATCTCTTGTAATCTAGGGTTCTCTATTCCAGCCTCACTTTCCCTTCACCCTCACAGGAACATATCGACCTTGAACTCGAGCTATCGCACTTTTGAAGCCCTCCCACTTTCCCGGGATCCTTTTACCTGGGAACACACTACTCCAATCAAGCCCTGCAATCCCCTGCCTAATTCCAACAAAATTCGCCTTGCCCCAAATTAGAACTTGAATCTGTGGACCAATTTTGTCCCGACTATACCTATTTTAACATTAATACAGCTCTGGTCACTTTCCCCAAACTGCTCCCCCACTTTATCTCCATCACCTTTCCATCCCTATTTCCAAACAGTCGGTCGAGTTTGTCCCTTCCCGAGTAGGATAATCTATATATTGCTTGTGGAAACTTTCCTGAACACACTTAACAAAGTGCATTCCATCTAAGTTCTTAACCCTCTGGAAGTCCCAGCCTATGTTAGGATAATTAAAATCACCTATTATGAGAACCCTATTGCTCCTGTAAGTCTCGCCAGTCTTCCTACATATTGTTATTCTAATTCCCATTGATTATTTGAAGGCGTATAGTGCAACCACTATAACATCACCATCCCCCTCTTACTTGTTTGCATCATTTAAAAAATCTCATTGGATATTATCTCAGTTATTTCATCCTTAAATACTAGAGTGATATGCACCTTAATCAGAACTATTGGTATTTAAATTGTTTCCGTTTACATCTCTTCCTCGCAGTGACTTTCACATTCGCAGCATCCCTTGTCAAGGCACAGTGGAGATATGGAGCTGTAAATGGGTGGGAGCTGCACATCCTGTCAGTTCCAAAATTGGCTGCAAGTTTCCCCACACTGGGCAGTGATCTAACACAGTGTTACCGAACAATGCATCAGCCTGGGTTTATATATGAATGAACCAGTGCGGACTGCACAGCTACCCACGCTGGACACTTAGCCAAAGATTACAGATCCAGCATTGGTGTGGGCTGCACGTAGTTTCATTCTGGACATTGCTGGGTTGCATTCAGCAGTACACTAGCCTGATCTACACAGTGCTCCATCTTGAATATGTAATGGATGGGCTGGTTATGCGAGCTGGATTGCGAATGTGAGAGAACTAAACATCTGGCAATGTCTTTATTTTGCGTTTTAATTCTTGTGATTGGACTCTTCAAATCCTGACTCATCCGGTTTGACCCATCCCTCTGGATGAGTGATGATAACTGTTGTTACAGCATCTGTGTCGGCAACATGACCAACAAATGGAGCAGAGGCTGCAGAGAGGGGAGAATCCGTACAATGGAATGAGGGAATCACAATCAGATCAGCCGTGGTCTTAGTGAATGTTGAGGCAAGATTGAATGGACCACTAATGCAATTTATTCATATATTTCTGTTTGTTCCAAGCAATCTCCCCTTCTGTCCCAGTGTCCCATACTGGTGGGGAGTGAGTCCCCTCCTCCTGTTCCTGCGTAACAGGATCCTCGGGCCTCAGAAGCATCCAGATTTCCCTGTGCCCAAGTTTTGAGCATTTGAGTGACTGCCTCCTGTTCCTGTGTCCCAGTTTCGAACAGTTGAGTCTCCTGTTCCTGGGTCACAGTTTCAAGCAGTTGGATGATTCCCTCCTGATTCCAAGTTTGTGAAAGTAGATGTCCTCCTCCTGCTCCTGAGCAACAGGTTCAATAGCTCTGTGCTCACCTGCTGCTCCTGTCGAATTGAGGTGAGGGACTGAATGGCCTCTTCACATTCTTTCCAGCTTTTCTTGACTAAAGGCCTTTCTCCTGTTTCTGTAAAACGCCATCAAAATCTGAATGATGTATTTTTGTATTTGACTCTCAGTAATTGAGCAAACAAGCTGACTGGCAGAATTCAGATGCTCAATAGCTTCCTCCTGTTCCAATGTTATACACTGAAGAGTCAATAGACTCTCAGAGATGTACAACACGGAAAAAGATCGTTCGGTCTGGTTATCTATACCGCCAAATATCCTAAATTAATCTCGTCCCCCTTGCCAGCAATTGGCCAATCTCCCTCGACACACTTCCCATGCATGTATCCATTCAAATGCCTTTTAAATGGTGTAACTGTACCTGCCTCCACCACCTCTTTTGTCTGTTCAATCCATACACACAGCAGTCTCTGTGTGAAAATGTTGTCCCTCATGTCCCTTTTTAAATCTTTCTCCTCTCACCTTAAACCTTTGTCTTCTAATTTTGTACTCATCTATCCTGGAAAAAGACATTGACTGACTGTTTACCTTATCTATGCCCCTCATGATTTTATAAACCTCTTTAAGGTCCCCCCTCAGCCTCAACACTTAAAAATAGCCCCAGCTTATTCAAACTCTCCCTGCATCTCTCACCCTCCAACGCCTGCAACATTCTTTTAAATCTCTTCTGCATCCTTTCAAGTTTGACAACGCCTTTCCAACAGCAGAGAGACCAGAATTAAAGGCAATATTGCAAAAGTGGCCAAACCAATGTCCTGTACACATTTTATCATGCAAATGTTTCCACTCAAAGCACGCACCAATAAAGGGAAGATCACCTAATGCCTTCATCAATGCGCTGTCTACCTGTGACAGCACTTTCAAGGAACGGAGAACCTGCACCACTAGTCTAGCTTTGCTGCCTCACAGCGCAGCGGCCTGGGTTTAATTCCATCCTTGAATGACTGGCTGTATGGAGTTTGTACATTCTCCCCATGTCTGCGTGAGTTTCCTCCGGGTGCTATGTTTTACTCCGACAGTATAAGGATATACAGGTATGGGTAGATTGGCCATACTAAATTGCCGTACCCAGGGATGTGTAAGGGAGGTTGATTGGCCATGGGAAATGCAGTCTCAGGGGGATAGGGTAGGGGTTTGTCCAGTGGGATACTGTTTAGTGGGGCGGAGTGGCCTCCATGGGCCGAAAAGCCTGTTTCCTAACTGGAGGGATTCGATAATTTCTATGGACTTCTATCATGTCTTGCCTTGATTTGTCTTGCCAAACTGCAACACCTCACATGAAATTAAAATATACTCTATCTGCCACTCCTCGGCTCACCTAAACAAGGTCCCATTATAGTCTGAGGGATCATTCTTCACGGTCACGAATTTTGCTATTATCTACAAACTTACTGACCATACTTCATATACTCAAATGTAAATGATTTGTATAAGTGACAAAAGGCAGTGGATCCACTATTGATCTTTGCGAGCAGTTCCACTGGTCACAGGTCTCCAAGTTTAATGAACAAATGTCCACTCTCACGGCCTGTCTCCAATATTCAAGAAAATGTTGGATCTAAATGGCGAGCTCTCCCTAGATCCCAGGCAGTCTAACCTTGTTAACCAGACTACCATGTAGAACATTTTGGTTTTCTAACTGAATTCCATAAAGACAAAATCCACTCTCCTGCCTTCATCAATCACCTTCATCACTTCCTCAAAAGATTACACCGAGTCAGTGAGACGTGATCTCCACTGTACAAAGCCCTCTTCAGTCCTTGTCTTTTCAAATGCATACACATCCTTTCCCACAAAATCCCTTCCAATAATTTAGTCACCATTGACGTCAGGCTCGGCGATCTAGGGTTACCTGTTTTTTTTTTCCTTACTTTCTTAAATAATGACACTATGTTTGCAGCCCTCCATTCTTTTGATCCCTCACCTATGGAAGTCAATGATATAAATACATCATCAAAATGCTGACCAATCTCCTCCTTGGCTTCCCACAAACATTTGGGATACAACTTTTAGTGTTTTAAAATATCAAACACCTCCTTGTAATATCGACACTTTTCAACGTATCACTATATATTTATTCATTTTCTCGCTTTTGTAACCTCCTCCTCATTAAATACTGAGGGGAATTTTTTCTTTTGTATCCCTCCAATCTCCTGTGGTTCCACGCATAGTTAGCCTTACTGATCTTTAAGGGGCCCTGTTCTCTCCCTTGTTAATCTTTTGCCATTAAAGGATTTGTAGAATTTCTTCAATGCCTCGTTTACCCAATTTTTAAAGCCATCTCATGTCCACATTTTTCTGGCCCGATTTCCCCATTGACTATGCACTTGCTGCCGTAATACACCTCTTGGGATTTAATTAATCTGAGCTCTGTTTACCTGACATATGCCTCCTTCCTTACCTTGACCAGACCATCAATATATCTAGCCATCCAGCACTCCCTGCACCCACCAGCCTTGCCCCTCTCATTAATGGGAACACGTTGGCTCTGGACTTTCTGAAACGAGGTTTTGATGGCCTTGCATTTTCCAACCATCCCTTTAACTGTGAATAGGGTATTCCAATCAGCCTTTTCACAGGGCTCGCCTAACACTTTCAAAATTGGCCTTGTTCAAAGTTAGAACTTTAATGTTTACATCAGGTTTTTCCTGTTCCAAAACTAATTTAAAACTAACATTTATGCGTAATAGAAAGTTAAAGAAACACTTCCTGCCCCTCTGTGACAGGCTCGAGAGGCTGAATGGGCTCCTCGTGGCTCAATGTAATAGGCTGGAAAGGCTGAATGGCCACCTCCTATCCCTGTGGAACAGACCCGAGACATTAAATGACACAGCAACCCGTGGATTACGAGCAGCCGTTAAACTGTATCTGATGGAGGTCCATCCCCTCTCAATTACAGTAACACAAACAACACAAGGTACTCCAGGTGCCCTCTCAGTAACACCTCATACAGCTGCAGCGACACATCTCTTTGATTTGAATGATTCTGTTGGCAAAATGTGCTGAAAAATGTATTGCTGGAAAAGCACGCAACGTAGATTTTCCTGCTCCTTGGATGCTGCCTGATCTGCTGCGCTTCTCCGGTAACACATTTTTCAACTCTGATCGCCAGCATCTGCAGTCCTCACTTTCTCGTTGTTGGCAAAATGTGCCACTGTTCTAGATTTCCACCTTTTCAAGTAGCAACAGGCTAATATGGGCTGAATGGCCTTCTCTTATCCCTCTGTAAGATGTCCATAGGGACAGAATTGCTTCGGCCTGTTGCTGAGCAGCAGTCTCAATGCTCTGTCTCAAGGTTATGAAAGGATTTGGTAGCAGGGCACTTAAAACCAGGAGTAGCCTCACACTGGTCAATAAGGAATCTAGATATTTGCCCACCCAAGTTTTCTTTATGCAAACGATCTGTTATTTTATAGCTGTCTCTTTCATAAACAGAGTGAAACATATATGGACCCCTGCAGTGTTCGGTTAATACTCTCATTTCCAATTTAAAAAATGATTTAAAGATTTATAGTCCTTCCCCCAGCAACCCTCATCCATTCCATCCAAACCCAGTGAATGTTCTCTTTTGTAGTTATATGAAAAGTGATGCGTGGAACTGGTTAATTGAGCTTGTTTGCTCAGTCGTGATTTGGAGATGCTGGTGTTGGACGGGAATGTTCAAAGTTCAAAATCACCCAACACCAGGTTATAGTCCAACAAGTTTAGTTGGAATCACACTAGCTTTTGGAGCGACGCTCCTTCATCAGGTGATAGTGGAGGACACACCTCTAAGGCACAGAATTTATCGCAAAAATTTACAGTGTGATGTAACTGAAAATTATAACTTGAAAAATACCTTGATTGTCTGTTGAGTCTTTCATCTTTTCGAATACCATGATAGTTTCACTTCTTTCATGTGTAAATCACAAAATCTTTTTTAAAAATGCTGCATTCTCAGGTTAGCTGTAACAGTGAATGTTAGCTAGACAATATATTGAAGGTATTATTCCCCCTTGTGGTCTCTGTCTATGCCATGATGTGTAGATTGATTCTAATCTGAAAAGTGAGATAACAGAGTTCTACATGAATCCATGCAGTTTTTGAGCAAAATACAATGTAACTCTGCAAGTACAAATTCATCCCACAAAATATCTGTGTGCATGTGGGTCTTTGTCGGTTTGTATATGTGTGTCTGTGTCTGTTTGTGTTGGGGGGTTGTGAGTGTGAGAGAGAATGTATATGTGTGTGTAGTGATGTAGAGTGTCTTAAGTCTGTGAGGGGGTGCATGTGTGAGTGTGGGAGTGTGTGTGCGTGTCTGGGGTGAGGGTTTTGAATATCAGTGAGAGAAAGTGGATATGTGTGTGCATGAGTGTAGAGTGGTCTAAGTCTCTGAGAGAGTGCTGTGTGAGTGTGGGAGTGTGTGTGTCTGTAAGGGTGTGTGTGAACGTCTGTGTACGTGTCTGTGTACATGTGTGTCCGTACGTATGTGTGTGTATAGGAGTGCCTGTGTGTGTGTGTGTGTGTGTATAGTGCAATGGTGGTCACCTGTAATGTGACATGAACCCAAGGTCCCGTTTGAGGCCCTACCTATGTGTATCGAAATTCGCTATCAGCCTCTGCTCAGCCACTTTACGCTGCTGCCTGTCCTGAAGTCCGCCTTGGAGGGTGGTCACCAGAAAGTCCGAGGTTGAAGATCCTGGACCACTGAAGTGTTCCCCAACTGGGAGGGAACACGTGCGGTGCCCATTCATCTGTTGTCGTAGCCTTTGCTCGGTTACCCAGTGTTTGTTCAGTGACTGTGATTAATACCAATCTCCATGGATTCTAATTATTCCAGTGGAGGATTTCCATCTTTAAATGATAAATGGGCGCCATTCAATGTGTTATCCCATAACACGAGCGGGACCATCACCGACAGCACTGACAGGGATCAGCAGATTTGGAGAGAAGGGGAGGAGAGATGAGAATCTGGGAACATTAGACTGGCATGTTCCAACAATAGACAGGAGTTTATCCAATTATGTTTGGTATCTTTCTGCATTGTATTAGTTGTCATTATCATTGCGGATCTATTACACTCTTCTCATTATCCTTTCCTGGCTATCATCTGTGTCCCTGGTAAGTGTCGCTGTCCAGATTTTTTTTCCTATAAACCAGTTATGAGTGTATTACTGTTCTTTCATATAGTCTACACTTCTTGTCACTATTATTTTCCTGCTGAAACTCTCAATCCAGATATTCACTCTACAGACTACGACTAACTCCATCAAGGAATGTGTTCAATTCCTGTCTCCCTCTCTGGTCTGGCAGTGTTACTCATGGGTCTCTATGTTGGCCTACTCAGTTTCAGCGGAGAACTAAAATTTATGGTATCATTGCCTTTGTTATTTAAATATTAAGAGCATGGAGGTCACTTTCCACTGTTCTGGTTACAAACTCCACTTCCTGCCACTGTTTCCATCTCTGCCCTGACCAGTATCTGCCGCTGAGACAGACAAGACACAACTGTGGGAGATCCCTTTGACCATGAGCTGATTCCTGACACCATTCACTGACCATTTCTGATTTGAAATACTCACCACTCCAGAATATATCTCACTGGTTTAGTCCATCTGCTGTTTGAACCTTGAGCTATGAAGTACAGTCTTAATGAAGCCATTAATCTGCTGCTGATGCTCCCGGCTTCACACCTGCCAAAGCAAATCTGATTCGAACTCACACCACACCCCCATCCATCTGTCATTCATGTGCACACCGATGTATGCTGCTCTTGTGCCTGGCAATGCCTTTATTTTGACATTCTCAAACACTTTACCTCATCTGTCCATGAAACTTCTCTCGTTCTCTCTCTATCGATTAACAAAACGCCTGCCAGTTGTTCGTATTTAAAATAGTTTCCTCCATATGCGTTCCTTCTCAAACAATGAGTTTCGCATTCAACCACACCTATCGCGCACACACACGGACTCTCCCTCAGTCTCTGCTGAACACACGCAAAGCAAATCTTCTCATTGTAGACATTGCAGTAATCTGATGAGAGTATAGTTAGCATATGATAGGAACGTTTGCAATACTCTCTATGCTGGGCAGATAGTGCAGTTTACTGAGCAACACACTAGCAGGGTCTGCACAGCTCTCCATGCTGGGCTGTCATCTTGTCCCAGCTTATGTTGTTTGGGGGGTGTTCTGTGAAGCAGATTCAGAACTTGATATAACAAACCATTCCAGCTGATCTGACAATGCCTTTATTCAATGTTCTCATTCTTGTCATTTTACTCTCGAAGATCTCACTTCTCCAGTTAGTCCCACTGCCCTGTCTTTTTCCCCATATTTCCACAACATCTTTTCAGTTACTTAACTGTCGCTTTCAGTCTTTAATGTGAATCTTTCTGTCCCTCTGTATCTTTCCCTGGCCTTTGCTTTTGGCTCCCTAGTGCATCCAGTGCTGGCATTGTGGAGCTCAAAAACAGTGAAATGGTGTGTGTCAGGCTGTTGTTCACTTCCCGGTATGTCCCATGTGATGGTCCATGGGCAGGTGTGTTTCAGAAGGTATGAGTCACATCCTTGTAACTTGGTCTGTACCTGAATTTGTCCCTCTCAGGTGACCTTGCAATCAGTAACACGAGGAAGCCCCTAGAGTAAAGGACCAGTCATCTAAATTGTGTGACAATGCTGTCACTTTTTAAAAAAAAGTTATTTTCTCCTTTCTTTAAATAAGAGATCTTAAAGGCCAAACTGCCTGCTGAATACTGCTCAAGTAAATAATTTACGACGCGTATTTGGTTTTTAATAAATAGCAGTAACAACGGCCGAGTAACTTATCCCCAGCTGCTAATCTCTCTGAAATCTGACTTGATGCTGTTTCCTCCTGGATTGGAGAACTGTATGCAAGAATGTATGTCTGAGTGTTCCTTTTTGCCAAGGGGTGTGTTTATGGCATGTTAGTATATTGGAACAGTTCATCTGTATAAGGTACTGTATCCATTATTCGGTTAAAGTTTCCAATAGATAAATTATTCTAAATTCCTCGTCATTTTGAATGGATTTTCATTAGAGTGTTTAAATACATTGTGTTTTACTTAATGGTGAGTGGTTTGACGAGTAGCATCACATCTGGAACACCCACTTCACATCTACCTTTAAAATAAGAAAAGGTTGGCATCCAAGCTACCTCCTTAAACTAGTTTGAGGCAGTCTGGTTCATCTACAGCAAACTGGGGACTCTTGGCTGGTCCTAAATCGATAATACCAAATTGGGTTTAGAATTACAATCCCTACAGTGTGCAAACAGGCCATTTGACCCAACAAGTCCACACTGACCCTCCAAGGAGTCACCTACCCAGACCCATTCCTTTACCCTATTATTACACATTTATGCCGACGAAGGCACCCAACCCACACATCCCTGAAAACTATGAACAATTTAGCATGGCCAATTAACCTGACATGCACGTCTTTGGATTGTGGGAGGAAACCAGAGAATCCAGACACTGGAGACATGCAGACACTGGAGATTATGCACCGGGGGGCTATTGGGTTCAAAGGTCCCATATGGGAGCTGTTAGTGTCTTTTGTTCCAGATGTTGAACTCGGTTGGTTTAAACAGTGTTTTGTGTATAAAGATTCTTTCAGTCATTAAGAGTTTTCTGTGTGTGGAAGAAGTGAAGTTGGGGGTTTTACAAAAGGTGATGAAGGCAAAGCTGTAGGAATTGACAGACAATCTGGAGGTGGGTTTGCGTTTGTCTGTGAGAAAATGAGAGATAATTACAGCTATAGCTTGGCAGTTACATTTAGTGGAACCGCCATCAGTCTCTTTGGAAATGGCTAGAATTCAATTTCAAATGAGGCACTTTGAACATGAGAAGGAATTGACACAGTTTGTATTATGATGAAAAACAGAAATAAAAGAAAATGAAAAAAAATGAAGACGAAAGAGAGAAAAGGACAGCACGGTGGGCGGCACGGTGGTACAGTGGTTAGCACTGCTGCCTCACAGCGCCAGGGACCCAGGTACAATTCCCGACTCAGGCGACTGACTGTGTGGAGTTTGCATGCTCTCCCCGTGTCTGCGTGGGATTCCTCCGGGTGTTCCGGTTTCGTCCCACAGTCCAAAAATGTGCAGGTCAGGTGAATTGACCATGCTAAATTGCCCATAGTGTTAGGTAAAGGGGTAAATGTAGGGGAATTGGTGGGTTGCGCTTCGGCGGGTCGATGTGGACTTGTTGGTCCGAAGGGCCTGTTTCCACACTGTAAGTAATCTAATCTAATCTATAGAAGAGCAGAGAGTTTCAACTTAAAAAGTTAGCAGTTAGAGAGGAAAGTTGACATAGAAGGCGGAGATGAAGGTAGACGGTCGGCAGGATGAGGAGGTTAGTGAGGTTGAGCAACCCTATTGTAACCAATGGCCTAATGGGGTTCTGTTTAAATGCATCCAGGCATTATCTAAATTTGATGAGAAGGATGGAGAAGCCTTTGGAATTTCATTTGAGAAAGTGGCTAAACAAATGCAGTGCTAAGTGACCATGTGAAGTTAGCTGATCCAAACAAAGCTGGTAGGTATTTGCATCCCTATCGGAGGAGGTATCTGGGGAGTATGAGGTGGTGAAGAAAGCCATCAGAAGTGCATATGAGCTTGTGCCAGAAGCTGATAGACAGCGTTTCAGGAATCTTAAAAAGGGTCCATGGTTAAATGCACATTGAGTTTGAAAGGATCAAACAAAGTAATTTTGAAAGGTGGTAAGGGTATTAAAACAGAGCCAACCTATGACACTGTGAGAGAGATTCTTATTTTGGAGAAGTTCAATAATTCACTTCCTGCGGTCGTGAGAACTCGTGTGGAAGAGCAGAGAGTAACAATGGCAAGATTAGAAGCTAAAATGTCTGATGATGATGATTAAGTTCAGAAAACAAAGTTTGGTTTCTGTGAGAGATTGAGAAGAATGTGCTAGATCTTCTCAAAACATATACCTGTGAGAGTAAGGTTTATTGGCATAGGCCAGGAGTAGTAGGTAAAGAGATTAGAGGGTTAAGGGGTACAGAAGTACATAACTCTTTTATGTTGAGGCATGAGGTGCTATGCCATTCAGAAGGATTATTGGAGAAATGAGAAGTACTCCATTATGTAACGTGTGATTGGAATGTCCAGTAGAAACATCAACAGATTTATTCCACAATGGGGAAGGAGACCTTGAGCATGGTGTTGGCGTTACAAAATTTTAGCATTTAAATTGCGAATAACATACCTGAGACAAACATTTATCACTGATCGTGACCTCTTCAAGATTTTGGAGAAGTTTAGGGAGAAAAATACCAGTCTGTTTCGATTGAGCTTATTATTGCTGCCATTCAATTTGAAACTATACAGGTGACAGGGCGAGAAAACTTAAGTTTTGACACGTTGTGGAGACTTGGATGAAGAAAGACAAAGGCATTCTGTGGCAGGAGTAAAATGACTGAAATCGAAACTAGTTGTGAACATTTGTATGCTCACAGTCAATGTAATGTATATGCATTTCAGTCTACTAATAGAGGAAGATGAGGAGATCTAAAATAAATCCACCTTTGTATATTGATGGATTATTTTATTAAAGATGGAGTTGTGAGAATATTACCACTGTATTTTCTCTTGGGCTTTTTTAAAGAGAGGTTTTAAAGGCAGAGGTGCAGAACTGCTGTCTGAAAACACTCCAAGTAAATAACTGAGGTTATTTACCTTTAGGTAAAAAAGCCTTTAGGTTTCATTAAAATGGTGATAACAATGGAAGGGCAGTGGCCAGCTTTCCCACACCAGGGTTTCTCATTTTGTTTTTAGCTGAAGCATTCAGAAGCTGCTGGCGATCCCAAAAGGGTTCGAAGTTTTATTACAGAATACCTAGCTGCTTTTCTCTGAGATCTCTTTTGATGTTGTTTCCCCCTGGATTGGAAAACTGCTGTAAGGATCTGTATTTGAATATATCTTTGTGCCAAGAGGTGTAAACCAAGAAGGTACTGTATCTAGTGTTTGTTTGTAAGTGTTCCAACATATAAGCTATCCCAAAATGTTCTTTTCTTTGATTGTATTTTAACTAAAGCATTTTAATGGATTATATTTTGCTTAATGTTGAATGGTTTGACCAGTCGCAACATATCTGGAACGCACACTTCACATCTATATTCAAAATAAGGAAAGGTTTGCATCTAAGCGGCCTTCTTAAAACATTCTGGGAGGATCTGGTCTGTCCACAACACTTGAACCGAGGGGGTTTCTGACTGGCTCCTGTAATTGAAAATTTAGTGGAGGGGCTGGGGATGGTTTGCTGGAGGTTGTGCTGTGAGCTGCCTCAAACATTCAGGGAGACCTGAGGATTTGGTGACCCAACTCTGGATGGAGCATGGGGAGTGTAGTTACAGCATCTGAGCCTGCAACATGAACAACAAATGGAGCAGAGGCTGCAGAGAGGGGAAGCTCTGAAACCACGCAGTGAGTGTGTGGGGGGAAAGGAATCTGCTGTATCCACATCGGGTTTTCCAGGAACAGCTTCCCAAGCTACACTTAACCCAGGAGCAGAGTGTGAGCGGACCCTGACTGAACAAGGAGCTGGTCACAGAGCGGTGTCACCTCCTTCAACACGACCTGCAGCTTCACACCAGGGGGAGGACTGTGCTGTCAGTGGCTGTTAGGGTCACTGTTTCATTCAGGTTCTATGATCCAGAACTTTCCAGGCAGCACTAGGTGACATATCCATCATCTCCCAGTATCTCAACATCAATGTCACCATTCGGTGATGGAGGATATATATGGTGGATAAGGTAAATAGATTGTTTCTCCCTCAGCAGGGAGCTGCCGGGTGTATCCAGTATAGTGGGATTCCCGAAGGTGTACATTGCACCTGCAGAGTACCCATGTCAATGGGGAGAGGTAGAGGAACTGAAGGAGCACTCTCTCTATTCATGTTACAGTGTACCCATGCACAGTACATCATGTTGGTGAATACCCACTGTCCTGGCAGCAGTCACGGATTCTTCATTCAAAAGCAGTCAGCCATTCCCATCGTCATCGGGTCTCCAGGTGGAAAGAAATGAATACATCTTGGATAAAGGCCGTCCCCTTGATGCACGTTTCAAAACACCATCCCCACCACCAATCAACCACATCAAAGTATTCCATGTGTATGGAGAGCAATGGGGTCACTTGGAGTGTCTGGGAGCAGACGATCAGGGATGGAGCAAAATTCCCATGTCTGAAGAGATCTGAGTGAACCCCCCAGTACACAGTATCATAAAATCCTGTAATCCCTCTCCATTTCAGTAACATACTGCCTTCCATCATTCCTGTATATGCAATGACAGGCTATATCATGTTAATTTCCACCTGCAAACTATTATCTATTGTCTTTACCTCTCTGAACCTATTGGCAGATTCTCCACCCTCTCTTGATAATTTAATCTCTTGCTTATCACAGTGACATAACAATTATTTGAAGAGGTGACAAGTTGGTTAGACCAGGGAAACCCAGTGGATGTGGTCTATCTAGACTTCCAAAAGGCCTTTGATAAGGTGCCACGTGGGAGGCTGCTGGGTAAGGTGAGGGCCCATGGTGTTCGAGGTGAGCTACTGGCATGGACTGAGGATTGGCTGTCTGACAGAAGGCAGAGAGTTTGGATAAAAGGTTCTTTTTCGGAATGTCAGCCGGTGACAAGCGGTGTCCCGCAGGGTTCAGTTTTGGGGCTGCAGCTGTTAACGTTATATATTAATGATCTGGATGAAGGGACTGGGGGCATTCTGGTGAAGTTTGCCGATGATACGAAGTTAGGTGGACAGGCAGGTAGTACTTAGGAAGAGGGGAGGCTGCAGAAGGATCAAGACAGTTTGGGAGAGTGGTCCAGGAAATGGCTGATGGAATTCAATATGAGCAAATGCGAGGGCTTGCACTTTGGAAAAAAGAATACAAGCATGGACTACTTTCAAAATGGTGAGAAAATTCATAAAACCAAAGTACAAAGGAATCTGGGAGTGCTCGTCGAGGATTCTCTAAAGGAAACCATGCAGTTTGAGTCCATGATTAAGAAAGCGAATGCAATGTTGTCATTTATAGAACAATACAGCACAGAACAGGCCCTTCGGACCACGATGTTGTGCCGAACAATTGTCCTAGCTTAAGCACCTATCCATGTACCTATCCAATTGCTGCTTAAAGGTCACCAATGATTCTGACTCTGTCACTCCCAAAGGAAGCGCATTCCATGCTCCCGCCACTCTCTGGTTACAGAACCTACTCCTGATATCCCCTCTATACCTTCCACCGTTCACCTTAAATTTATGTCCCCTTGTAACACTCTGTTGTACCCAGGGAAAAAGGCATCTCAAGAGGGTTGGAATATAAAAGCACCGTTATGCTACTGAGATTTTATAAAGCTCTGGTTAGGCCCCATTTGGAGTACTGTGTCCAGTTTTGGTCCCCACACCTCAGGAAGGACAGACTGGCACTGGAACGTGTCCAGCGGAGATTCACACGGATGATCCCTGGAATGGTAGGTCTAAAATACGAGGAACGGCTGAGGATCCTGGATTGTATTCATTAGAGTTTAAAAGGTTGAGGGGAGATCTAATAGAAACTTACAACATAATACATGGCTTGGAAATTATGGACGCTAGGAAATTGTTTCCATTAGGCGAGGAGACTAGGACCCGTGGGCACAGCCTCAGATTTAGAGGGGTTCAATTCAGAACAGAAATGCAGAGACATTTCTTCAGCCAGAGAGTGGTGGGCCTGTGGAATTCATTGCCACTCGGTGCAGTGGAGGCTGGGACACTAAATGTCTTCAAGGCAGAGATTGACAAATTCTTGATGTCACAACGAATTAAGCGATACGGGGAGAATGCGGGTAAGTTGAGTTGAAATGCCCACCAGCTGTGATTAATGGCAGAGTGGACTCGATGGACCGAATGGCATTACTTCCACTCCTATGCCGTATGGTCTTATGGTCGTCTCCAAACTCAGCATCTGTATATCTGTCCCATCCTCCTGATCATTAATATAGATTGTAAGTAGTTGAGGACCCAGCGCTGGTCACTGTGTGACCCTACTGGTTACGTTCTCTCGAACTGATTTATCCTGAGTGCCTGCTTCCTGTATGATACCCAGTCCTCCCCCATTCCTGTGCAACACAGTAGAAGGGTTGAATAAGAACAAGGAGCATCTGTGAAGAATCCAACCCCTCAATGAGGCTGATGTCAACGCAGCCTCTGTTGCACTTCCCTGCCATCTCTCCATCCTAAATCTCTCGTCTCTTGTTGTAGATTGCGCCACATGAAAAAAAACCACTCCACATCTACACTTTCAATTACTTTTTAGCATTTTACAGACCTCAATGAAATCTCCTTTCTTTCTTATAAAGTCGAGAGTATAGGCCTAAACTGCTCAATTACTCTTCATAAGATAAACACTTCAAATATGGAATTGATCTAGTGAAGGTCTTCTGAATTGCCTTCAGTGGAAATACCTCATTCTGCAGGACACCCAAACTGTACTCCAGTTGCAGCCTCACTAATGCCTTGCATAGCTACACCAACAATCCCCACCTTTCTACTCTATCCTTTTACAAATAAACACTGAAATTATGCTTGCATTTCTCATTACTTGCAGTACCGCAGGCAGGTTTTCTGTGATATGCAAGCAGACACCCAGATCCCTCTGCACCTAAACACTTAGAACTTTCTCTCCATTTAGATAATAATCTGTCTTTCTATTATATTGGCGAACTTGAATAGCCCCATATTTATTCACTTTAATTTTCCTTGCTAAATGTTGGCCCATTCACCCAACCTATCCATATGTTTTAAAATCTCTTGCATCATCATTCCGAAGTAATTGCCCATCGATATTAGTGTCATCTGAAAATGTGGCATCATATTTTCTATCCCGTCAACCGAGTACAGTAATACCATCATTTGCAAATGGTTGAGGCATGAGTACTGAAATCAATGGCACAAACTGCATTTGCCAAAAGAAAATGACTCATTTATTCCATCTGACTCCATTTTGTTGGTTAACCAATCCTCCCTCCAAGCTAATAAATTACTCCTATACCCATGTTGTCTGATCTTACCATTTAATCTTTGGAGAAGCGATATATCCGATGCCTTCAGGAAGACCAGATATGTTCCATCTCCCACGATTCCCACGATCCACCTTGTTTGTGACATCTTCAAATAACTCAAGCAAACAATGCAACCACGATTTAGCCTTTGTAAAACCATGTTGACTCTGACGCATTGTGGTTTGAGTTTGCAAATGTCCTGAACAATGGACTCTAACAATTAGCCTTAAATTACAACAGTTTATAGTTACACTTTAGTCCCTAATGTATACCATTATTATAAGCTCTTCCCTTTTGAAAACCTTTACGTTTTCTTTGAATTCCTGTTTAGCAGGCACAAGGCTTTAAGAGATCTGCTCCAATTGCTGTGTAAGAACCATGTCTGGCTGAATGGACTCATCATCCTGCTGGTCGACAAACTCGATGGGCTGACGTCTTTCTGTTCCCATGTTGCCATCTCCAAGGCCAGAATGACCTCCTCCTGTTGATGCTTTAGAGGATTGGGGGATTATGGAATCTTCCTGGTGCTGGGTAACATTTTGAGGGGCTGATGGGTCTTCTCATACTTCTCCATAACAGGTGGATATACTGAACGGTCTCCTCATGAATGGGACCGAGGGATTGATTGGTCTTCTCTTGTTCCCATACAACAGACACGTGTCTAAATTACCTCTTCCTTTCTCATGAAAGAAGTCTCAGATAGTTTTTATCCTTATCCAATTCCCTTGCAATACCCTCGGTGGGTCTGAATGGCCTCCTGTTATCCCAGTGTAACAATCTCCAGTCAGTGTGTGTCCTCTTCCAGTTCCTATGTTACAGACTTGAGGAGGCTGAATGGACTGATCCTGTTGCTGTTTAACAGGATACTGGTGCAGCATGGCCTACTGTTATAGGCTCGATTGGCTGATTGGCCTCCTTCTGTAAATGTATAGAGGTTGAATAGCCTCGTTCTGTTTTGGTGTAACAGGTTCGACGGCCTGAATAGCCTCCTGTTGTTCCTGTGTAACAGGCTGGAGAACGGAATGGATTCCCCCACTATCTGTGTAATTCACTTCACTTGTTAACTCCTTCTGTCAGCTATGTTCAAATAAGATCATCTTTAATTTTTGTAAACTCCAATGGCTACTGGGTCAACCTGATCATCCTTTCGTTATAAGCTAGTATCTTCATTGCAGGAATCAGTTGAGGGAACCATCTCTGAGCTGCTTCCAATATAACAACATTCTTTCTTCATTGAAGAGACTAAATCTGTACACATGACTCCAGATGTGATCTCTCTGTACAGCAGCAGCAACACATTACCCACCTGCTGTAAAGTTCCCACCCAGGTTAGAGCTGTCTCAGCTCTCTGGGCGAATACAGAGCATTGTTGGAAGATCATTGTCCTTCTCTACTCCATCAGCATAACAGGAGATCTGGAGAAGTTAAAGTTGGAGAAGATCATAAATGATGTGGTGAGATGATCTCTACCATTAATCTCGCCAGAGCCCACGTCGCTCAGATTCCACAGAATCTGGTAAGGAGAAGCGCAAAAACAGCAAGGAGGAACAAACATTGATGGGAGTTATATATCAAAGTGAAAGCTGCAATACAAATGCTGGACATGTTATAAAACAGGAAATGAGACATACACATTTGTGGGTACTGCAGTAATAATGTACTGTTTAAATTATATCTAAACTGTGTTAACCCAATTGAATGCTAATGCTGGGAAAAATGGATTTCATGACCACGTGTGAGATGGTTTACATTAACAATATGTTGAGCAGTGAGCTCGAGATCAGGTTATTTAGGAATTGGTGTTGAGTGATCAGAAGAGCTAATTGAAAATTTTGCTGTAAAGGACCTTTTCGGAACAGTGACGAAAATGTATTGGTTTTCTTTTGTGCTGTTTGAGTACAAGACAATTTTTGTTTTATTTGCAGTAAACGTTATAGAACTGAGTCATGCAAGCCATCAAGGTATGAGGAGAAAGTGGGGACTAGAGATGCTGGAGATCAGGGTCGAAGAGTGTGGTGCTAGAAAAGGACAGTCAGGCAGCATACTAAGGGCAGATAAATCGATGTTTCGGGCATAAGCGCTTCATCGGGAATGAGGCTTCTGTGCCAAGGGGGCTGAGGGATAAATGGGAAGGGGGTGTGGCAGGAGGGAGGTAGCTGGGACCGTGATAGGTCGATGAATGTGGGATTTTCAGTGATAGGTGACAAAGAGAGATAGGACGCCGCATCTACTGCATCCAGTAAACCCAATGTGGTTTTCTCTACATTGGCGAAGCAGGAGGTCAACTTGTGGATCATTTCAGAGAACACCTCTGGGACAGCCACATTGAACAAATTAATCACCTTGTGGCTGAGCACTTCAATTCCCCTTCCCACTGTGCCAAGAACATGAGGGTCCTGGGCCTGCTCCATCGCCAAACCCGAGACACCAGAAGCCTGGAGGAAGAAAGCTTCCTCTTCTGACTTGGGACCCTCCAACCACAGGGGATCATAGTGGATTTCCCCATTTACTCATTTCCCCTAATCCCACCGTATCCTACTCCAAACTTCCAAATCAACACCGCCCTTTTTAACGTTCCTATGTGTCCACCTTCCTTCCTATCAAACTGGGCCACCCTCCTTCCTCTCCGACTATCACTTTCAAACCCACCTTCATCTACCTATTAGATGAAAGGAGGCAGCTTAGAAAAATGCCAAGTGTTGCAGTAAGCCATTGGATTCAGAGAAATGTAGGACCTAGCAAAGGATGACCAAGAAACTGAGAAGAAAATCAAAAAGAGAAAAAGCATGCAAACGAAAGAAAAACATAAAGACTGCTAAAAAGCGCCTATCAATGTATGAAAAAAAAACTACAAACAAGGTCAAATGTGGAACAGTTGGTGTGCGTTCAGGATAATTTATTGCAGAGAACAGAGAAATCGCAGGGAAAAGAAACAGTTTCTTTGTGTCTAACTTCATGGAAGGATGTCCAGAAATTCTTCCAGAAATACCAAGTGACCCTGGGACTTCTGTAAGTAAAGTCGAAGATCATTCTTATCAGTGTTGGAGTTATCTTTGAAAAGAAAGCTGGATTGAGTATTTATAAATCTGACAGATTAGATGTACTGCATACAAGTATTTTAGAGGAAGCAGCAATAGTCATGTTGATTGCATCGCGGATTTTCACTTTATTTTCCGACACATTCCCGAAAGGCATTTAGCCAATCTGGATAATGCAAAGGTTATAAATATTATCCAACAGTTTAAGAAAGGATGAAGATAGAGAGTGGTGAACCACAGACCAGTTATCTTGTCATCCGCAGACGGGTTGGACTCAATTATAAAGAACATGCTACTAGATATTTAGAAGGTAATAACATAACTGGTGAGTGTGAGAATGCACCGATGAAAGGACAACCAAAAGTGGCAATTTTTTTTTTTGGAACGGTATGAAGATGATTCTTGTGGTCATAGTCAATGAAGAACCAATGTATAACGTATAGTTAGATATTCATGAGCTTTTTTTACGAACTCACACAATGATCTCACAAGAAAGTTAAAGCGAGAGGTATTGGGAAGAACATATGCAAATGGGAAAGTAAAAATTAAGTTTACATTCATGTGAATGAATTTCGAATATAGAGGATGTCGTGCACCCGTTGCATCGAGTGCCGGTTTAGACTAAACTTAAAGTTTTGTGTATCATTCACATCCCAATCTAAAAAAGAATGTACTGACTACAGAGGAACTGCAAAAGGTATTATGCTGATTAATCCCTAAGATGGCAAGATTGTCTGATGTGGAAACTCAGCCTGTGGTCTCGAGTTTCAAAACAAGAGAGGTGATTGCATTGAAACATAGCGGGGACTGAATAACAGAGGGACATGGAGAAGTACGAGTAGGCGAGATCAAGGAGAATCCCACGATATTCCATAGGGACAAGTAGAACAGAATAATCAGCAAACAGCTAGTGTCTATTAGAAACCAAAGAGGCAATCTGTGTGTCAAGCTGGAGAACATTGATGGATTGTTACATGAGACCTTCACATCTATTTTATTTGGGAGAAGGAGGAGGCAGGTAGAGAATTCAAGAAGATGGACTGGGAAGCTCTTGAACAGATTGATGTAAAATACGAGCAGGGATTTGAGGCTTTGTTCTGTATAAATTTGGACCAATCCCCATGTCTTAATGAGTTGTATCACAGGCGGCTGTTGGGGCAAGGGAGGAAAGACCCTGACTGAATATCTTAATTAGAATCTGACCATAGGGGAGTTGCCAGAGAACTGGAGAACTGCTAATACGATTCCACTTCACAGTTAGGGTGGGAGAGAGAGACCAGTTAACTATATACGAGCGAGTATTAGATCACTGTTAAGGAAACTACTGGATAAAATAGGGAAGGAGAAAATCGAACTCCAATCAGACTCACAAAGTTTGATCAGGGATAATCATCATGAATTTATCAGAAGGAAGTCACAAGCAATGGGTTTGATTGAATTAGTTTGAGGAGGTCGAATATTTTGTTTTGTAGGAAGGCCTTTGACAAATTTCCACCTGGGAAACTGAAAAATAAAGTAAAATCTCACAATATGAAGGATACCTTGACAGGTTACAACGAAAATCGTCTTAGTGGCAGGATGCAGAGGGTGGTGGGAGAAGGCTGTTTGTGTGACTGGAGACCAGTGTCCCCTGGTGTACCACAGGGATCAGTGCTGTGTCCCTTATTGTTTGTGGTATTCATAGAAAATGTAGATGTGAATGTGGAGGGGGCTAGGTGGCGAGTGGGAGAGGTATAATAAGTAAGTGTATTTTTAACATAAAGATTGGCTGGGTGGTTCGCACTTAGGAGGAAGGCCTTAAGTTACAGGAAGATGCAGATGGAATGGTCAGATGGGCACATCAATGGCAGATGGAATGTAACCCTGATAAATATGAGGTGATGCACTTTGGAAGAATGAACCAGGCAGTAGGGGACTCAATGAATGGCAGCACACTGGTCACTTCAGAGTGTGCTTCTCCACACATCCCTGAATGTGACTGGACAGGGTAATGGTCTAGTTAAGAATTGGACCTTGGGTGTTGTGTTTCCTAATCGGGCGTAGATTATAAATGCTGTACACGACTTTATTTAGTCCATGATGGAGTACTGTATGTATTTCTGGGAGCCACATTACAGGAAGGATGTGATTGTACTGGAGAGATTGCAGAGGAGATTCACCAGGAAGTTCCCAGGAATAGAGCATATCAGCTATGGAGAGAGGCTGGATAAGCTCGGGTTGTTTACTTTGGAGCAGAGAAGGCTGGGGGGATGTGATTCAGGAGGATAAGATTATGAGGGGCATGGACAGGGTGGATAGGCAGCAGATGTTCCTTTTAGTCAGAGGGTCAAGAATAAGCGAGCACACTTTTAAAGTGAAACGTTTGAGGTTCGGAGAGGATTTAAACATTTTTTTCACCTAGAGGGTGTTGTGTTCTGGGATTACTTCCTGAGAGGGAAATCATCACAGGTAACCTCACAATCAGTGAAAAGTACTTGGACGAGCAATTGGAATTGTCATAACATTCCAGGCTATGGGCCTGCTGTAGGAAAGTGGGACTAATATAGATCGTGCTGTACTTCAGTAGGCACAGAGTCGATGCTCCTGTGAGTGTATGGTGTGGAAGGTCAATTATCAAGGCAAGAATTGATGAGTTTCTGAAGAGTATATTCGCACGGGTTATAAGAGTAAACTGTAATAACTTGTTAAATCATGTCAATGTGAGAAATATGAGAAAACAAGTGCAGTTTCCTGACAGTTTGAGACAAGAGAATGGAGAATGTGGAACAGGGAAATGGCAGAACTATGAAGCCATTACTTCAGTTCTGTCTTCACAAAACTTTCTAACAATACAAGCAAAACCGAGTCTGGTGTGGGAAAATGGTAGAGTACGTGCAACATAGAACATAGTTTAGCAGAAATTATTCGGGCTGAAAGTAATGGTCATAGACAACACTAATAATTTTTGAAATGGGAATTATGTTTGAGAAACAGACTTGGAGACAAATGAAAGAGAAGCAATGGATGTTAAACATTTTGATTTTTAGAAAAATTTTGGTAAAGCTCCAAGCCCAGTTTGCAAAATCAAATCTTAGTGGATTGGGGCTAATGTATGGGCATGTTTCTAGAATGGGACAGCTGGCAGGCAACAGTGAATAGAAATAAACAGACTCGTCATACAACAGCCTGACATTGTCTGTAAGGTATGATTCTGTAAAGTATAAGTACTTCCACATCTAGTCAAGAAATGTTGGGGTCAATTAAACAATTCACTGGAGGAAGAGATTCCACAAATAACCCCTTCCTCCATAATGGAAAAGCCCAGCGCTTTAGTATATAAGATAAAGCTGATTTATTCGCAACAATCTTCAGTCAGAGGTACTGAGTGGATGATCTATTTCAGACTATGTCCCAGACTCCCCATCACCTTCCCCGGATATCTCCTGTCTCATCAGCAGGACGGATACAGCAGAAGTGGCGGCACATTGGGATACAGTTGAAAGGGAATTGTTCTTGGAGTCCTCAACAGTGACTCCGTATCCAATGAAGTCTAATGGCATTAGTTTACACGTGGGAAAGGAAACCATCTGCTGATTACCATGTACCAGCCTCTTTCGACTGATGAATCAGTACTCCACCATTTTGATCAACACTTGGAGGAAGCACTGAGGGTAGCACCGACGCAAGATGTACTCTGGTTAGCGGATTTCAATGTCCACCTCCAAGAGCATCTCAGCAACAGCATTACTGATCGAGCTGGCCGGGTCCTAAAGGACATAACTGCGAGACTGGCGTGGTGATGGAACCAACAAGAGGAAAATACATACTGATCGCAGACTTACTAATCTGCCAGTTGCAGGAGTAGCTGTCCATGACAGTATCGGTAAGAGTGGCCACCGCATAGTCATTGTGGAGACAAAGTCACACCTGCACATTGAGAATAGCCTCCACCATTGTGGGTGGTACTATCACGGTGCTTAATAGGACAGACTTCGAACAGATCTCGCAGCTCAAGTCTGGGTGTCCATAAGGTGCTGTGGTTCATCTATAGGAGCAGAATTGTACGCCACACAACCTCATAGAACATAGAAAAACATAGAACATAGAATGTAGAATATAGAACATAGAAAAATACAGCGCAGTACAGGCCCTTCGGCCCTCGATGTTGCGCCGACCGAAGCCTACCTAACCTACACTAGCCCAATAACCTCCATATGCTTATCCAATGCCGGCTTGAATGCCCATAAAGAGGGAGAGTCCACCACTGATACTGACAGGGCATTCCATGAACTCACAACCCGCTGAGTAAAGAATCTACCCCTAACATCTGTCCTATACCAACCTCCCCTTAATTTAAAACTGTGTCCCCTAGTAACAGCTGACTCCATACGCGGAAAAAGGTTCTGACTGTCAACCCTATCTAAACCCCTAATCATCTTGTACACCTCTATCAAATCGCCCCTAAACCTTCTTTTCTCCAATGAGAACAGCCCCAAGTGCCTCAGCCTCTCCTCGTACGATTTTCCTACCATGCCAGGCAACATCCTGGTAAACCTCCTCTGCACCTGTTCCAGTGCCTCCACATCCTTCCTATGGTATGGCGACCAAAACTGTACACAATACTCCAGATGAGGCCGCACCAGAGTCTTATACAACTGCAACATGACCTCAGGACTCTTGAACTCAATTCCTCTACCAATAAAGCCCAGTACGCCATATGCCTTCTTCACAGCACTATTTACCTGGGAGGCAACTTTCAGAGATCTGTGTACATGGACACCAAGATCCCTCTGCTCATCCACACTACCAAGTAGCCTACCATTAGCCCAGTAATCCATCTTCTTGTTAATCCAACCAAAGTGAATGACTTCACACTTAGCTACATTGAACTCATGGTCTGGTATATTCCCCTCACAACAATTGCCATCAATCCAGAGGATCATCATTGGTTCAATGGAGTGTGCAGGATGGCAGGAGCAGCATTGGGCATACCTGACAATGAAGTGTCAGCCTGGTAATGCCACCAAACAGGACAACCTGTCCACCAAACAGCATAAGCAATAACTGATAAACAGAGCTAAGTCATCCCACAATTAATGGATTAGATCTAAGCTCTGCAGTCCTTCCACACCTAGTCTAGAAATGTTGGAGACAATTAAACAACTCACTGGAGGAAGAGATTCCACAAATAACCCCTTCCTCCATGATGGAAGAGCCCAGCACTTCAGTGTATAAGATAAGGCTGGTCCATTTGCAACAATCTTCAGTCAGAAATGCTGAGTGGATGATCCATTTCAGCCTCCTCCAGTGGTCGTCTGCAATTCGGTTACCAGTCATCAACCAATTCAATTCAGTCATCGCGATATCCAGAAATGGTTGGAGATACTGGATACTCCAAAGGATCCATACTCTGACAACATTCTCGCAATAGTACTGAAAACTTGTGCTCCATAACTTGCCACTTCCCAAGCCAAACTGTTGAAACACAGTTACAACAATGGTTTTCCTCGATTATGTGGAAAATTACCCCAAGTATCTCCTGCATATAAAAAGTAGAACAAATCCAATCCGGCCAATCACCACCGCGTCAGTCTACTCTCGATCATCAGTAAAGTGGTGGAAGATCTCAGTGCTTTTAAGCAGCACTTATTCAGCAATACCCTCATCAATGATGCCCAGTTTGGGCTCCACCAGGGCCACTCAGCTCCTGACCACATTACCGTGGTTCAAACATGGACAAAAGAGCTAAATTCCAGAGGTGGGGTGAGAGTTACAGCCCTTTCAGTCAACGCTGCCTTCGACCAAGTGTGGTATCAGGGGCTTTTGCAACACTGGAATCAATGGGTATCAGAGGGAAACTCCCCGCTGGTTAGAATTATACCTGATACATAGGAAGATGGTCATGGTTGATGAAGGTCAGTCAACTCAGCTCCACGTCTGTCGGAGTCCCTCGAGCAATGGCCGAAAACTTCTTCAGGGCTGCTTTATCAATGACCTTCCCTCCATTTTAAGGTCAGAATTGGGGATGCTCGCTCATGATTGTACAATGTTCTGCAACATTTGTGGCTCTTCAGATACTGAAGCAGTCCATGTTCAAATGTGACAAGATCTGGACAGAATCCAGGCTGCCAATTGGCAAGCAATATTCAGGCCACACGAATGCCAGACCGTGACCATCACCAATAAAATATAGTCTAACCTGCCCCTTGGCATTCAATGGTGTTACTATCACTGAATCCCCCAGTATCAAAGTCCTGGTGGGTAATCATTGCTCAGACACTCACTGGTCTTGCCACATAAACACAATAACTATAAGAACAGGTCCGAAGCTAGGAATACTGCGTCGAGTAACTCACATCCTGACTTCCAAACGTCTGTCCATTCTCTACAGTGCATAAGTCAGAAGTGTAATAGGAGACTCCCAATTTGCCTGGATGAGTGCAGCCCCAACAACACTCAAGAGGCTTTATACCATCCAGGACAAAGCAGCCAGTCTGACTGTCCCTTCATCCACAATGCTCCACCATCAACGATCAGCAGCAGCAGCAGCAGTGTTTTACTAACAACACGCTGCAATGAAATGATTCACCAAAGATCGTCAGATACCATCTTCCCAACTCATGACCACATCTATCTAGAAGGACAAGGGCTGCAGATGTATGGAAATACCATCATCTTCAGGTTCCCCTCCAAGCCATTCACCATCCTGACTTGGAAATATATCACTGCTCCTTCACAGTCATTGGGTCAGAATCCTGCGATTCCCTTCCTAATGGCATTGGAGGTCTACCACAGCAGGTGGACTGCAGCGTTCAACAAGGCAGCTCACCACCACCTTCTCAAGGGCAACTAGGGGCAGGTAATAAATGCTGGCCCAGCCAGTGACACCCAGATTCACGAAATAAATAAATAGAAATTAACAGAGGAAGGTTGCTAAGGTGTTACAGGGTTCGGTGCTTGGGGCCCAGCTGTTCACAATGCCCTTTAAACATTTAGTTGCTGGAATCAGATACAATATATCCCAGCCTGCTGACAGCACTAACGGATGTGGGATTGTGAGTGGGTGAGGAGGATGTAAAAAAGCACCGAGAAGACTAAGACAAGTGGAGTGAATGGGTAAATACGTGACAGATGGAGAACAATGTGGATAGAGGTGACGGTGTGCCCTTTGGTGGAAATGATAAATTGTAAGCCTCCCATTTGAAACGGATTGGTTGAAACATGTTGATCTACAAAGGGATGTATGCTCCTTTCTGTTGTTTCATTCAGCATAAAACCTTGAGGTCCCTGCAGCGCAGTGAGTTCTGTAACCAGAAGTCAATACTGGGCATGGCATTGGTACGCTGACCAGTGTACATAGAACCAGCAAGTGGGGAGCTATAACATTGAAAAGGATCTGGATCTCCTTGTACACCAGTCACTGAAAGCAATATTGCAAGAAAGAAAGCAGTTAAGAAGATAAATAGTGTGCTGACCTTCATTTCAGGTGGATTTGAGTCCAGGAGAAAGGTTGTCTTCGTGTAGCTGTACAGGGACTTGATGACACATCATCTCAAACATTGTGCAGTATTGTGGGCAGTTTTGATCTCCATACCTAATAAAGGACAAACCTGACAGTGAGAGAGAGCATTGAAGGATGACCAGACTGATCTCTGGTATGACAGGCTTGTTGTGGGAGCAGGGTTTGGGGTGACTGGGCCAGTATTGCATGGGGTTTAGGAAAATGAGTGGAGATCTCAGTGAAATATACAAAACTCAGACAAGGTGAGACAGATTGAAAGCAGGAATGATAATTCCCCTGGCTGGGACGTCGAAAACAAGGAGCCACAGTATTAGGTACAGACGGACCATTCTTCATTGAGATGAGAATAAATGCCTGTACTCACTGACTGGTGAATATGGGAATTCTCTCGCACCTGGAAACCAAGATACTGATTATAAATAAGGATTTAGAGACAGTAAAGGGATGGTGGGAAAGCAGGAGTACGGTGTGAAAATTAAGGACCAACCATCATTACATTGAATTGGTGAGCAAACTCGAAGGACCAAACGTACTACTGCACCGCCTGTTTTATAACTTCCCAAGGTTACTCACATTAACAGATATGTATATCATGTGGGGTAAGTTCATTGAGGAGATTTTCTTCCATGAACTAGAATCGGGAGGCTCAATGTGTTTTCCATTCCCGATGTTTCTGTGCAGTCTGTGGAAAAGCTCTGTAAATGCTTTCACAAGCTCTCAGATGTTAGGAAGGGGGTCTCTGCAGGGTCGACAGGACTGTGTTCCCATTCCCTTTTCCGACACTGATGCTGAGGCCGGGTGTTCTGTCCGGTTTCATCCTTTCAGACCTCGGAGTAGTTTGATACAAATGAGTGCCTTGTTTGGCCGTTTCAGAGACCATTGAAATGTTTATCACATGTCAGGGTCTTTGGAGTCAGTTTTAGCCCAGCCCAGGACATCACGGGAGATTCACTTCCTATAAGTACATTGGAGAAAGAAATTCTATTTACAATCGATATTGGCTTCAAGGTCACTGTTACTGACCCCAGATTTTAGATCTCGATATTTTATTAATTGTTTTTAACTTCCACCCGCTGCCACAGCATTAGCCTGATTTGGATTAGTAATCCAGTAACATTTCCACAGCAGCACCATTTCCACATGGGATCCTGTCAGAAACCATACTGAGCAGGTTATTTCTGTGCTGCTTGACGGCTCTGTCAAAAAGAACTCCCACCAATTTGACTGTCGTGATGGGACTGAGGGGGTAGTAATTGGTCAGATTGTAATTAATCCAATCTTAGGGAATGGGACATAGTTGAGTAATTTCCCACATTGCCAGGGACATGTTAGAGTTGTATCTGGAATGAAACAGCTTCCCCAGGGACATGGCATGTTGTGCAGCACAAGTCTTAAGTCCTATTGCAGGAATGGGGTCAGGGCCCATTGCCTTTGTCTTTTCTACTGTGTTCAGCTGTTTCTTCATGATATGTACAGCAAATCGAATTGGTTGAACATTGGCATCTGTGATTTTGTGGGCATCATGATGAGGGTGAGGTGTATCATCGACTCAACAGAGGATGGTACAGATAAAACATCCTTCTCTTTTACACTGATGTGCAGGTCTGTTCCATTATTTAGGATGGGGGTTTTTGTGGAGCCCTTTCCTCCGTCATTTGTTTAAACGTCCATCACCATTTATGACTGAATGTGGCAGAACTGCAGAGCTTCGTTCAGATCTGTTGGTCAAGTCTGGTCGCTTTAATGAGTTAGCAACAGGTTCAGGTTCATGTGATTCCGACTCTGATATGTTCACCCACACTCGTCACTGAGCCATAGATGATGTTGATGGTAATGGCAGACTGAGGTGTTATCCTGGCAAAAAGTTACAGGTTGTGGTTTAATGCATGTCTGCCTCTCCTGATGCTGTGGTCTACTGCACTACATGAATACGCAGTTTCGAGCTGCAATACCTGCAATGTAATTCTGCTGTCTGTTCCCCAATTCTCACTGAGACCCATTCACTCATTAGCCCTGCACTCAGTGACCTAACATGGTTTCTGATGTGGAAATACTTCTATTTTCATACTCTCATTCTGCTGAACTGTTTTGTTGTTGTGCTACCAGGATACATGAACGCCAACTATCCACCAAAAGACATCACCTTCTATCACTAGTTTCCACACATACAGACAAAGAAGGTCACCACGTTGACTGTGACAAGACACACTTCCAAGGACAAAGCCACGCACGAAAGTTCTTAGAAGAATGAAATTCTAGCCAGAAGTACATCAATAAACACATCAATTTAGATCCTATCTACCATCCCTTGAAAAAAACTGGAAATGACATCACGCGCCTTAAGAAACCAAGACCTATAAATAGAAAGACGAGACATACCACCAGTGCATCACCAGAGACTCTCACTGATGATGTTACCTAGTCATGGTGATGAAACATCTGAAAACAAACCTTCAAGCTCAGCGAGCTAACTTGCATACTTATAAATGGTTATTTTTCTCTTAATAGTCGAATTTGGGACTTCTCTGTCACTCATGTTTTAACAGAGTAAGAGGTGATGTGAGCTTTTCGGGGTGTGTGGTTTAATTAACAGGGGAGTTCGATATCGCCATCATAACGGTTTGAGGGCTTGTCGTACAGGATTTGGACAGATTTGAACAGATTTGGGGTACAAAAGGTCCCAGCAGATTCCATCACTTGGCAGTTAGTGACCTAGATCTTCAAATAAAACAGGTGACAAGATTTATTTAATTTTGTTTCCTTGTTGTTGGTTAAATTAAAATAAATGGCTTATAACATTACTAAAGAGGTTCTGAGGTTTGAAGATGATTCACAAATTTGCCAACAAAGTTTAGAAAGACAAAGGAAGGGCATACTTTTAGAATTAACATGTAGATTAGAATTGGGTTTCACCAGGGACAAAAGGAAAGCTGTCACCATAATGGAGTTGGTCAAGCACTTTGGTGGATCAGAGAAAAAGGCAACTGCAGTCGATTTAGAAAATACATAAATTGCAAGTAGAGCAATTGGAGTTAGAAGATAAAAAGAGAGACAGAAAGAGAGAGAGAAGATAGCGAAAGAGAAAGTGAGGAAAAAGGAAGACGGGGAGAATTTGAAATTCAGAAGTTTGGAATTAGATAAGAAAGTTAAATTAGCAGAATGAAGATGAAGGGAGAATGTAGGGATGTACACAACTATGTTAATACATTGCCATGTTTCGGTGCGAAAAATGCCAAAACCGTTTTTATTTCATTTGCAAAATTGGCTAGGCAGATGGCATGTCCAGTGAACATGTGGGTAATGCTCGTTCAGACTAAGCTGGTGGGTACAGCTTGAGTGGTATGTGCAGTGCTGTCACATGAGGGAGCAAGAGATTATGCAGATGTCAAACAGGCTATTTTGAGTGCTTATGAATTGGTACTAGAAGAATATAGACAGCGGTTCAGAAATATAGAGACGGAACCAGGTCAGAGTTTGAAAGAAATAGCCACAGTCATTTTTGATAAATGTGTGCAGGCCTTAAAAATGGATAAGACCTGTGAGGCCCGATGGGAGATTTTTCTGCTTGACGAGCTTAAAGACTCATTTCCAGAGACGGTAAGAATTCATGTGAATGGACAGGAAGTTCAAGAAGTGAGAAGCGCAGTAGAAATGGTAGTTCAGTATGCATTGGTGCATGAAATGAAATTTAGCTTCTGGGAGGATTTTCGTCCTGTTGAGGGATAGAAATTGGGAGAAGGGGAGATGCTACACGACAAAACATAGAGAAACGCACACTGGCAATAGTTTACCACCGGTGAAAAAGAAGCCCAAGGGGGTTGAAAGGTGCTGAAAGACCTCAGGTGTTCTCACAATAACGGAGCGGAACACATAGAATTACAGTGCCGATGGTTTAAGAAGGGCATTGGGAAAAGTCGTTCTCACTGCAGTAAGGTGGAACACACAGTGGTGGGGGTTGAAGGAAGAAATTTTGGGAAAGGATGTGGTAAAAGAGTTTAAGCCAGTGGTATTAGTGAAACTGGTAAAGGAGCACACAAGTAGAGCCGAGGAGCTTCAGGAGAGTGCAAAGTCTAGGCAGGGGCTGTGTATGGAGTCAGTGCCTGATCTCTATAAAGAATTTACCTCTGTAGATAAAACTTACTCAGAAAAAATGGGGTGTGGAGGGAGGACAAGAAGTTGTAATTTTGCAAGATATGGGATCTGTTCAGTATGTAATAGTTGAGAAGCAAGGAGTCAGAAAGGCACAACAGATCAGGCAGCATCCGAAGAGCAGGACAATCGATGTATCAAGCATAAATCCATCCTCAGGAATGTGGCGGGGGGACAATTGGGCTGAAACATAAATAGGAGGGTAGGAGCTGGGCTGGTTGGAGGGTCACTGGGAGGGCGGTAGGAAAATGTTCGTTGGACTGACAGTGATATGTCGGAGGGGAAGGTGAAGTGGATAGATGGGAAGGAAGATGGTCAGTTAGAACAGTTCAAAAGGGCAGTGCTAAGTTGAACGGTAGAATCTGGGATGAGGTTGGGGAGGGGAGATTTGGAAATTGGTGAAGTCAACGTTGATGCTGTATAGTTTGAGGGGTCCAAATGTCCTTCCAACTATCCACTTCACCCTCGTCTCTGACCTGTCACCATCACCCCCTACCTGCATCTACCTATTGCCTTCCAAGCTACCTCCCACCCAGCTCCACCCCCACCCTTCTATTTATTTCTCAACTCCCTTCCCCCTCCCTTATGCCCCACTTTCCTGATGAAAGACTTATGCCTGAAACGTCAACTCTCCTGCCAGTCGGATGCTGCCGACCTGCTGTGCTTTTCCAGCCCTACACTTTTCAACTCTGATCTCCAGCATCTGGAGCCCTCATTTTCTCTCGGCCTCCAATAGTAAGAGATGGAAGTATATTCACTCTTTCTGACATGTTACTCAACAGCGTGATAATTTGTGGAACGAGGACAGAAATTAAGCATTCCCTCTTTAACATTAGGTTGGAGTGCCAAGTCAAGGTTGGGGAAGTAACAGTGAGATTGAGTGACAGGGTGTCAGTTCCAGGAATGCAGTTTGTTCTTGGGAATGATTTAGCAGGATCCAAGGTTGGAGAGGCATCCCTTGTGGTGGTGAAGCTACAATAAGAGCAGGGAACAGGGGAATTTAAAGAAAAATGCCCAGGGATGTTTCCAGACAGTGTAGTAACAATATCCCACTCTCATATGTTACAACAGGAAGGAAAACTGAAAGAAAAAAACAAAGGAGTTGATGCACAGAAGACTCAGGCTAAAGCATTTCTGGTGGCTGGAATGCACAAGGACGTGGTTATTTTTTGTTGTACATGTCATACATTCCAAATGGTAGGTATGTCACAGGCAGTAATAAAACCAGCACCTTTGTTGCCAATTCCTGTATCCGAAGAACCTTTCACGTGTGTTATGATTAGTTGTGTAGCTCCCCTTTCCAAATTAAAGTGGAAAACAATATCTGCTGATCAGAATGGATGTGTCCACCAGATTTTCAGAGACAATTGCATTACGGAGTGTTAAGGCAAAAGGGGAGGTGGAGGAGTTGGTAGCTTTCTTTACTCACTGTCGGCTATGCAGTGTGATTCAGTCAGACCAAGGGTCGCATTTTACCAATCAGCTGTTTAAGGACATCTTGGATAGCATCGGCACACAGCAGTTTAAATCAAGTGCATCGCATCCCGAATCCCAGGGAGTCTTGCAAAGTTGGCATCAGATGCTGAAGACAATATTAACGGTGTACTGTCAGAATTATCTGAATGATTGGAATAAAGGTGTCTCATTACACTGTTTGCCATTAGAGATGCCCCAAACAAATCTACTCACTTTACTTCCTTTGAGTTAATATTCGTATATGAAGTGAGAGGTCCTTTGAAATTAATTAACTATAAACTGACAGGACTAAAATCGGAGATCTCACACTTGGATTGTGTATCTGAGGTGAGGGAGAAATTAGATGGAGTAGATGAGGTAGCTAAAGAGCACCTGAAGAGGACACAGCATTGAGTGAAGCAGGTAGCAGATAAAAACTCTGAAACTTTGACGATTTCCCATGGGGATGACGTGTTAGTATTGCCACCAGTGGTAGGAAATCCCTTCAAAGCCAGGTTTCGTAGCCCCCTTCAAATTAAAAAAGTGTTGAGTCAGTTCAACTATCTGGTAAAGATACCGGAGATGACAAAAGAAGTTAGAGTACGTCATGTGAATGAATAATGCTCCAGACACATTTAAGACTCAGGAACAGAGTTGTGGCCAGATGTACAAATTGTGTAGTTTATCTGTATGATGTAGTGATCTTTAGCAAGTGATTGAAAGCTCACGTTGCAGTTGGCAGACCATGTTGAACGATTACAAGAAGCAAACTTGGTAATAAACTTAAAGAAAACAGAATTCGCGAAGGCAGAGGTGACGTTCTTGGGACATTGGACATGGAAGGTTGACCCCATGGAACACAAAGACAAAGGGCTTTGAGGAATTTCCACAACGATCCTCGAAGAAAGAGGTGCTTCGATTTTTGGAACTGAGTGGATTCTATCGAAAGTTTGTTGCAAACGTTCAGCAGTGTATTGGCACCACTGATGGATTTACTAAAGAGAAGAACACAGAATTGTGGTGGACAGAACAATGCCAGAGGCATTTGAGAATTTTAAAGCAGATTAATCACCGCACCAGTTTTCGCTGAACCAAATATTCTGAAAACCTTTGAAAATTGCATGTGATGCTCGGGATATAGGCTCGGAGATGTATTGATACAGTAAGATGATGATGGAATTGAATGGCCAATTAGCTACTTGCCGAAAAAAATCAATATCCATCAGAAAGAAAATGCAACATCTCCATTATTGAAAAAGAATGATTAAGTTTCGCACTGGACTGACAATATTTTAATGTTTATATGATAAACAAATTGTCAGAGATGATCATGGACAATGACAAACCTCTCGCGTTTTTTTGAATATTTAAAGAACAGAATATGAGAGTATTTCATTGGAGTCTTATTTTACCGACTTTAAACTTACAAAATGTACATGCTGTGGGTCCTAAAATGTGATAGCAGATGTATTATCGCATATTTAAAGGAAAAAGTTTAGATAAGATTTGACTTATTGCAATGTTAGTTATGTGTGCAGAATTAATATGTATGGTATAGCTGAGATTAATACTTTCGTAATTCATAATAATGGGATTAAGAATTAGAGGAAAAGAAATGAAGCCATCTTTTCATTCTGATGGTTCATGTTTTTTGTTCCTGAAGGGGGAAGGTGTTATGAAGCCGAAATCATGTCTGGTCATTTTAAGACAGAACGGGTTTTGCTGAATAGAAAGTACAGCAACAGATGCTCGCTAAAGGTCGTTTATTAGAAATTGCCGCTTGACATTTATCAGGTGGGGATGTCGGTTGAGAAATGGCAAATGGAGTTTAATATAGACATGTGAGGTCTTGCATTTTGGAAACTCAAATCAAGGTGGGAGTTTCATGATGAATGGGAGGGTCTTAAGGGCAGAGAGAACTTGGTGTTCAGTGCACGGTTCTCTAAGAGTGGAGTCACAGGTAGATAGGGCAGTGAAAAAGGCTTTTGGCACATTGGCTGAGTGCTTAATCGGAAGAGCTGTGAGAGACGAAGAAATGGTGATGCTGAAACACGAGGAGTGGCAACGATCACTTATTTGCAAAAGAGACATTGATAGGGTGAGAAATTCCAAACTTTACCCAGGATTGATTGGTTTGATTTATTGCCACGTGTACCTCAGTACAGGGAAACACTTTATTTATGAGCGGTGGAGGCAGATCATAGTAAGCATGGCCAGGCAGATCATAGGGTGGAAATAGACTTGGACAGAGTAAGGCAGACAGGATACACTGAACAGGACAAGCACTAGACAAGATCAACATGAATAAGATCAGCAATATTTGAACTTAGAGAGTCCATTCATCAGTTTCACGTGACTTTCCTAATATTTTATATGCCTTAATTAACTCTCTCCATATGAATGCGAAGTCAGCACGGTGGCATAGTGGTTAGCACTGCTGCCTCACAGCGCCAGAGACCCGGGTTCAATTCTCCGCCTCCGATGACTCTCTGTGTGGAGTTGGCACATTCGCCCCGTGTCTGCGTGGGTTTTCTTCTGGTGCTCCGCTTTCCTCCCACAGTCCATAAATGTGCAGGTGAGTTGAACTGGCCAAGTTAAATTGCCCGGAGTGGTAGGTGAAAGGGTAAATGTAGGGGAATGGGTCTGTGTGGGTTGTGCTTCGGCGGGTCGGTGTGGAGTTGTTGGGCTGAAGGGCCTGTTTCCACACCGTAAGTTATCTAATCTAATCGGTGTGTGAACCTGTACAGAATGTTATGTTGTTCACAATCCCCAACAGCAGCCACAATACCTTCCATCTGAAACAGGTAGCCATTCCCACCAGCCTCCGTCCTACATAGAGAACACCAGGCTGTCATCTTGGAGGTGGAACATGCCTTCTTGAGACTTCACACAAAACATATGGCTTCCCTCCTCACCGCGATTAAACCACGTTAAAATCCCACGTGTGTGTCATGAGCGATGGCGCCACGAGGTACAACTTGGAGCAGTCTGTCTGTGCAGCCTCTGCTCCACTTGTTCGTCATGTTAGAGCATCAATTAGGAGACAGTGAGGACTGCCCATGCTGGAGATCAGAGTAGACAGTGGTTTGCTGGAAAAGCACTGCAGGAGAGTCGACGTTTTGGGCATAAGCCATTCATCAGGATCAGCATCAATTACCCTATTCTGCCCCTGTGTAAGTGCATTGAGGTGGAATGGCGTCCTACTGTTCCTATATAAGTGGCTCAACTGACTGAATAGCCTCCTCCTGTTCCTGTATAAGTGGCTTACAGGCTGAATGGCCTCATTCTGTTTCTGTGTAATTGACTCAAAGGACTGAATGACTTCTTCCTTGTCCGGTTAGACATGGACAAGGGCCTGACTGGGTTACCCCTGGTTCCTGTTTGACAGCTCGATGTGCTGACAAGTGTGATGATGCTGCAACTTTAAGAGGTTATTTTGTCCTGGTTTCTTTTAAGAGAGAGATTGAACGAGCTGGCTAGTTAAGATCACTGGGTAAACAGCGAGGGAGACCTTGGGTTTATTTTAATGCAGCTTGAATGGGTGTGGCCAACTCTCACAGATTATCTCTGGGTTTTGGTTTCTCAGCATCATCAGAAAATATTGGGGTCTACACAGAGTTGGAAGCTTCAGTGAATGTCTCCTGGCTGCTACTCTCTCTGAATTTTCTCTTGCTGCTGTTTTTAATTCCTGGATTGGAGAAATATTTGTGACATTCTGTGTCTGAATATTCCGTTTTGCCAACTGCGGTGTTTATGCGATTTTCCTATATTTGAACAGTTCATTAGTAATCGCTCCATGATCTATTATTCTGTTAACTTGTCCAATAGAATTAAGTTATTGTAAATTCCTCTTTCTTTGGTTTCATTTTATGTTTCGTGTTTAAATAAATGGTGTTTGCTTCACACCGAGTAGTTTGACCAGTCACATTGCATCTGGAACAGACACTTTACATTTCCTTTAATGTAAGAAAACATTCGAGTCCAGACCACCGCTTTCAAATATTTTCGAGGGGCTCTGGTGTGGTCCATCACACTAGACTCCTTCCCTACCTGAGTAATAGGCTGGAGGCACTGAATGGGCTGTCCCTGTTCTACTCTAATACTGTCAATGGGCTGAATGAGTTCCTCATATTCCTGTGAAACCAGCGTGATCTGCTGAATGAACTCTATTTCACTGTGGCAATGTGCAGTGCCCGCCAGTGCTGTTACATTAATGTTACAGACCACGTAACAGCACAAACCTGACTGGTGTCTGGGTCTTGCTGCACATGGACACAGACCAGTACAAGAGCTGACGGGTGACAAATGTTCTGAACATTGTGGAATCTTCAGTGACCATCCCCACTTCTGATCTTATGGTGGGGAAGCTGGGGTTGGGAGACATTGAAGAAGCAGCTGAAGCTGTTTGTGAAGAGGAAGCTACCCTGATGATCTCCCACAGAGGTGACCCAGGACTGAGATGATGAACATCTTCCTTTGTGCCATGTTTGACTCCAAACACTGGACAGTTTAATCTGAATCCCATTAAGTCCAGTTTTTTTAAGATCCTTGATATCAACAAAAGCCAACCACTGCCTTGATATCAGGGCCAGTCATTTTTACCTGAACCCTTGAGCCAACCTCTTTTGTCCTTATCAATAGGCCATGGTATAGGAAAAACACGTGTTCTTTTCAAACAAATGGTATTGAATGTCTGGGTTTCTCTTCTCAAGAATGTTAGGGAGCAAGATGACTGAAAGTATTTGAAGAAGAGGTCGATGGATATTGACCTGACGGAGAGTTGAGGGCGATGAAGAATTGGATATGAAAGAGTATTTGAGACCAAGAGCAGATAAGTCATGATCTTAGTGAAGGGCAAGGCAGGCTTGGTGAGTGAACGACCTGTCCCTGTTTCTGATGTTCTCACATTCTGTTATTGGAGAGTTACTGGGTGTTATTTTCATAAATGTGCAATTACTGAATATTGCAGTCAAGGAGACCAGATGATTTTGTGATCCATCTCTGGTGAGTATATGGGCTGTATTCAGAGGCAATCTGCATCTACAGCATGACCAACAAATGAAGCACAAGTTGCAGAGAGGGGAAGCTCTGTGAAGAGAGATGAGGGGCCTCATTCATACCTGTGCCTGGATTTTCCAATTACATTTCCCAAATCACTTCAAAGCGTGTGTGACAGTCTTGAGAGTCTGAATGGTCTCCTCTGTTTCTGTGCACCAGATTATAGGAGTTAGTGGTCTCCAACTGCCCCTGTCTAGCAGGTATGAGGGGCCGATTGGAACACAGAAACATGGGACTGACGAGCAGGAGCGGGTCATTAGATACTTTGAGCCTTCTCCACCAGGAACTATGGTTGTGGCTGATCAGGTTGTGGACTCAGCCCCACTTTCCTGTCTGTATCCCAATATCCGTGACTTATTTCCCTCTCAAATATTTAGTAATGCAGCTTTCAATCAATGTGAACATAGAGGCACGATAAACTTCCAGTGAAGAGAATTCCCACTTGAAAGATCATTTTAGAATTTTTCGTCACCCTTCTTTTAGAATCTGAGAGTCATGCAGAACGGAAACAGATCCATTAGTCCCACCTGTTCACTCCGATCAGATATCAAATCTGATCCAGTCCCATTTGCCAGCATTTGGCCAATATCACTCCTCTCAGATACTTTTTAAATGTGCGATTGTAACCGCCATCACCACGTCCTCTGACAGCACTTTCTGTGCACACGCCACTCTCTGTGTGAAACATTTATCTTCAGGTCCCTTCTAAATCGTTCGCCATCTCCCCTTCAACCTATGCCTCTGAATCTGGTCTCCCCTACCCTGAAGAACAGAACGTGGCTGTTCAGAATATCCATTCCCCTGATGATTTTATAAACCTCTATAATGTCACCTTTCAGCCTCTGACGCTCCAGGGAGAAACACCTCAACCTAATCAACCTCTCCCTGGGACATCTGTGTAAATCTTTTCTGCAGACAACCGTGTTGTTTTCAGTTTTCTTAAAATGGCCTTCCCAACACGGTGTACAGATGCAACATGCCAACACAAACACTATACACAATGCTCTGACTGATTAAGGCAAATGTGCCAACTATGTTCAGCACCACTCTGTCTACCTGCAACTCCACTTTCAAGGAACAATGTACCTGCAGCCCGAGGTCCCTCTGTTCCATAACACTCCCCAGGACCTTGCCATTAAGTGTATAATTTCTTCCTAAAATGCAAAACCTTATATTTATCGAAATAAACTTCATCTGTCACTCCTTGCCCCTTTGTCCCATCTAATTGTTGTCTCGTTGTACTCTGAGATAATCTACTACACCACATTTCTGATGTCAACTGTAAACTTACTAACTATGGCCCCGATATCCACATCTAAGTTCTTTACATAAATGATGGAAGGCATTGAACTGAGCACTGATTCTTGCAGCATACTGATGGTCACAAGCCTCCAGTCTGAAAAATATCCCTCTTCCTTCAAGCCAATTGTGACTAGCTTCCTCTGTATCCCATGTGACCAAACCTTTAATCTGTCTACCAATTGCAATGTTATGAACACCTTGCTGAAGTCCATATAGACAATGTCTACAAAATTGCCTTCATTAATCTTTTTTACCTCTTCATAAAACTCAACCAAATTAAGGAGACATGATTTCCTATGCAGAAAGACACTTTGTCTACCCCGATCAGCCCTTGCCTTCCCAAATGTATATAAATGCGATCCCTCAGAATCCCCTCCAACAACTTTCCCACTACTGACATCAGGCTCACCGGTCTATTGTTCCCGAACTTTTTGGGTCACTCTTTCCTTTTCTCGTCCCACTCCTCCACTGCTCACAACAAATGTTAAATGTGACCAGATTGGTGATATGGCCGATGATAAAGGTCTTAGATTGGGTCAGGGTCAGTTTTAGGAACAAGTCAGGCTAGTTTCTTTAATCTGCTCACATAGCACGTTTATGATCCAGAGCAATGTTACTCAAACTATGATGGAAAGATGAATGGCAATCTGTTTGGGTATTGCAAATATATAATCAATATTTCCCTGTTTAAAATGCTGACACACACACACACACACACACACACACACACACACAATTTGAAGTTGAAAGAACTTTGTCCAAATATTAGTGTAACTTATGACAAAAGGAAAATTTTAGAGATTGTCCAAAATGGGATTCGGTTTCTGAAGATATTCTACTCACACAAGCTGCTAGCAATGGGATTTCATCCTGGGACAGTTGGATTTGACGGAATTCCCTTTGCATTAGGCAGTGAGAAGATTCCAATGAATTCTGGTCAGTAATAATCCAAAGGGCAGCACAGTGGTTCAGTGGTTAGCACTGTTACCTCACAGCCCTAGGAACAGGGGTTCTATTCCAGCCTTGGGCGACTACCTGTGTGAGGTTTGTACATTCTCCCTTTGACTGTGTGAGATTATAATAGGTGCTCCAGTTCCCTCCCACAGCTCAAACTGTGTACATTAACGGATTGGTAATGCTAAGTTGTCTGTCATATTCAGGGATTTCTAGGTTAGGTGCATTAGTCAGAAGTAAATCTCAGGGAACGGGCCTGGCAAGGTTACTATTTGGAAGTTTGGTATGGACTTGTTGGGCCGACGGGCCTGTTTCCACACTGCATGAATTCTTTAAAAATGAGAATGCTAATGATGACCGTATAGGTGTTTTTTTCTTAGCTCACACACATTGCTGTGATGAGGAATAATGAGGGAGAGAGTGTAATAGGCCATTCCTTCTCAGGAAGATTACATTGTCTCCCTCTCTGAGTTGAATCACACAATAATGTCATCCTCTCCCAAAATGGATCATGTGAGGTCTCCTTGTATAATGTCCAAACTATGTCTCCATCACATTCCCTGTTCCACGTCGATGCATCATTGTTGCCATCTCGCACAGAGCCATACACTCAGCAGAAAATGGTCTTGGTCAATTTGAAAATATGTTTATATGCCTCTGCGTCATTAAAAAATAAAATATTTAATGTATTTAGAATACCTGTGTTAAAATGAATGCATTTTTTAAAAGAAATACAGAAATTGCTGGAAAAGCTCGGCAGGACTGTCATTACCCAGATGCCATTTACATGCTGCAGTTGTACCAGCCTCCACCACTTCCTCTGGCAACTCATTCCATACGCACACCAGCCTCTGCGTGAAACGGTTCCTCTTCAAAACCTTTCCCCGCTCACTTTCATCCAATTCCCTCTAGTTTTGTACGCCCCTAACCTGGGGGAAAACCCTAACTACTCACCCTATCCATGGCCATTCGGATTTTATAAACCTCTCCTGCTGCAAGATGTGACTCCAATCAACACGAATAGCTGTGCTTTAGTCATTCCGGGCCTAAATTCTGAAATTCAATTCTGACACTTCCTTCTCCATCAGGTCACAATTCTAAATCCATTTTAATCAGTTTGTTCAGATGTATTCTGAGACACTTCTGTGGGATTTACACCGAGACCTTTGTGCTCGGAGGCATCACTGGGCAGTACCCATAAAGCTGTAACAGTATTCTCCTGTGTGTTTGATCATCAGCCTATTCTAACATGCTGTGACATACCTCTGCAACAGGCAGGACTTGAATCCAGTCCTACTAGTCCAGAGCTAGGAACACCACCACACAAGTTCAGGAATTAAAATCAAATCCAGACCTCTGGCTCAGAGACTGGGACACTACCCACCACACTACCATACCCAGATTTTGGGTCATATTTTAGTGCCCACTTTCAGCTCGGTGTGGATTTATTATAATCAGGTTCCCATTACTGAACTCCACAAAACACTTTGTATTGTTAAACAAATGCAAGATATTTGTCTCAACTGTAGTATATTGAGTGTATGTGCTGTGCCATCGAAATTAACTCTGACCATCTTTAATCGCTGTTATCTGTAATCTACAATATTAAGGAAAGAAATCCTGCAGTCACACTCTGCCCAATGAAGGGTCTGGAATAGATTTTTATCACTGAACACCACAGACAACGAAAAAGCATAATTTCTGGTCCCAAAACACCGATCACTATTACTCACCTCTAACGTGCAACTGCCCGCTTCCTAAAACAATGAAATGACACTCGGCCGCTGATTACTGTCCAGCCTCTCCTCCCCATTGACAGTGTCTGCAATCTGTCCCTCCTCCCCCTAACCACACAAGGCAAACCAAGCTCAGGGTCTTTGTGAAACTCAAGGCCGGAGTGTGCAGGCCTCCTGGAGACGGGGATGATATTTTAAAGGGGGAGAGTGAGGACGTGGTAATATCACACACTGGGCTGAGGGGTGGCAGATGGAGTTTAGTTTAGATTAATGCGAGGTTTTGGAATTGGTAAATCAAACAAGAGCAAGACGTATACAATTAAAAGCAGGGCATTTGGCACTGTTGGAGAACAGAGACCTAGGTCGTCAGGTATATTTCTTTAAAATTTGCATCTCATATAGATAGTGTGGTTAAGGAGGTGTTTTGCACACTTGTCTTCATTGGTCAGACCTTTGAGTATTGGAATTGGGATGTCATGTTGAGGTTGTACAGGACATTGGTGAGACCTCTTCTGGAATACCGTGTCCAGTCTAGTCATCCTGCCCGCTCATTCCATAGGCACACCACCCTCTGTGTGAGAAAGCTGCCCCTTAGGTCACTTTTAAGTGTTCCCCTTTCACCTTAAACCTGTACCGTCTAGTTTTGGTCTCCCCACCCATAGAAAATACCTTGATTATTCACTTTGGTATTACTGACGTTGTTATTATTAAGCTGGAGAGGATTGAGAAGACATTAACCTAGATGTTGTTGGGAATAGAGTGAGCGAAAAGGAGAGGCTGGATAGAAATGACTCTTTTCAATGGAGAGGATGAGATTAAGGGGTAACTTTACAGAGGTTTATAAAATAATGAGGGGTGCAGAGAAGCTGAAGGGCTGATGTCTTTTCGCTACAGTTGGGGATTCAAAACTGAGGGATATTTTAAGGTGTGAGGAAAAAGATTTACAGAAGTCATGAGAGGTAATTATTTTAGTCAGAATCTGGCTTATGTGTGGAATGAACTCACAGAGCAAGTGGTGAAAGCAGGGACAGTTACATGGATAAGGCATCAGTTTGATCAGTACATGGATAAGGCATCAGTTTGGGTGGTGCTGTGAGCAGCTGCCCTCTCCCTCCCCATCTCTGAATGAATCTCGGTTGGTTTTCACCCTCTGCCAATGCCGGTGCAGTGGCACGGGGAGGCCAGCAGAGGGTGGCATTGCATTACTTTAAGCACCACAGAGACTGCCAGACCTGCCCCACACAGAGACAGACAGATACACACACACAGGAATTGTCAGGGCGCGGCGTGAAGCTCATCTGGTAACTTAAACTAAACATAAAGAAATGCTCAATTTGCATTGTAAAGTGTTAAAATATGAGTGACAGAGAACTCCCAAATTCCACTGTTTACATAATAACATCAATTTATTTTTTAACTCTGAAAGTGAACATTTTACATCAAGCATTCTGAATTCTGAGACCCCCTTTATTACCCCACTCCAACTCTATAATGATATACTTTTTCAATAAGACACTTATTAAAATTGCACTCATTTAATTTCAAAATCACACAGCAGCTGTTGTTTGTGTGTCTTCTTGTGGCCATGGATCTCCCTAGGTCATCTTCTTTCTTTTTACTGCAAATATGAAACATTAGATAAGGTATCTTTGATAGAGAGTGTTTCCTAATCTCTTGGATCTGTGTTGATTGCATTTACTCTGTCTGCAATTTTCTAAATGCTTGCATTTTTAATATGCTCATCGTCGGATCATCTCATTGGTTCAACTTCTTAAAACCAATACATTCAAACTTGATTTGGTTTTAGTATCCTGTGGCATAATTTAAACGGATTGGTAAAATTCGAATTGTTGTCCAAGGAGCAACCATCTCAGGGACCTATTTCACAGCCAAATGTGACATATTTTCAGTTGTCTTCACACTCTGGGTCTGCCAACCTCTCATGTCACAGTTTTTTGGAAGCTCTCAGTTCAGAACAGCTTTCCCTCTCTCTTAAAGGTACATACACACTTTCGCCTTCATGACATTAATACCCTGATGTCAATACAGAAAATTGGAGCCAATCTGGAATTCTCTTCTCTGTCGTTTGCCAATATTTCATTCACTCCGTCTGGTTTGTATCAGGATTTTTGTAGCTCCATTGACAGCATGTCATTATTCGACTCTGTCCTTGGGAATATAGCGGTGTTTCACTTGCTCACACGAGTGAGTGTCGCAGAATTTCAGTTGTTGCATGGGAACTGTGACACTATGACAATCACAATGTTTGTAGATGGCACCAAATCTGGAAGAATTGTAAAGTCTATGGAGGATTGTGTGGAACTCTATCAGTACAATCACGCGTTGGTGTAGTGTTCAGGTGTATGGCAGCTGGGGATCAATGCAGAGCAGTTTGAGGTGATACACTTTGGTAGGAAAGACAATGAAAGACAATATAAAACAGGCCATACCGTTAAATTGGGGGTGCAGGAGCAGAGAGTTCTGGGTGTATATGAGCAGAGATTGTTGAAGATGTCAGGACAAGTGAGGAGGGCAGTAGCTATCACAGATTAGTTTCAGTTTCTGAGCTGTTTACAGGGGGAGGTGTAGGAGGGAATCTCCCTTCCTGGGAGGTGGTGGTGACAATGTGTTGTGAGCCCACCCTCCTGCCCACCGAGACCGTGGGGATTCCATTTGTACCAGCTCAACACAAAAGGGAGATGGCATCAGGGCCGCAGCTTCTAAGTTGTGAAGGGGGAAATGGAGCTGCCGGTGGGTTTAAAGTG
Organism: Chiloscyllium punctatum; assembly: GCF_047496795.1. Lineage (NCBI taxonomy): Eukaryota > Metazoa > Chordata > Chondrichthyes > Orectolobiformes > Hemiscylliidae > Chiloscyllium > Chiloscyllium punctatum. Next base: position 90,505,402 of record NC_092752.1, on the reverse strand, counting down.
ATAATTGTCCTTCACTGAACATTACTCCTTACTCGTTCGGTGGGACGTAGATATTTCAGAATCTCCACACGAGGTGTCCCGGTCCTGTCCGGTCCATAGCAGGGTCCTCCCCATATGGCGGGGGGAAGGGGTGAGGGAACGGATATCGGGCACTCCACCACCCGGCCTAGCCCTTTCTGTCCTATTCCAGGCTGTTTCTCCTGGAATGGGAGAAAGGCAGGGAGAGAGGGAGGGTGGGAGTGGGTGTCTTTGCTCTTAGTGCTGGTGTAGGTTGGGAGGGGGTCATGGTGAGGTGTCCGGAGGGTGTCAGTCCACAGTGTTGTATCCGTGCAGCATTATTAATGTAGGGGAGTGGGGTAAAGTGGAGGGAAGGGGGGGCGAAGGTGCTGCATGCAGCAGTGAGAGTGGTGAAGCATGAGCCTTGTTTGGAGTCGGTGCTATAACTGATATACAGTGAGTGTGAGGGAACAGAGAAAATACGGTGATACTTATCCCTACAGAGTGGGGAAGGTTATTGATGCTTGTCCTGTTTTGCTGGACATTTGTTCAGACCCCAGATACTGCACTGAGCTGGGTGGTGATCTCAGACCATGCTCGGTGGGTCTGGTGATGTGGCCCCCTCTGGGAAGAGAATGGTCTCATTCTGTACTAGCTCATCCACCAGCACCTCCGTGCCCCAGCCGACAAACCGCCAATCTGGTGTAATTGCCCATGATCTGCCATGCTCGAGGTAAACTGTGCAGGGCAGCTTCGAACTGAGAAAGCTCAACCGTGTGCCCATTGGCCTTTTAAAGGTGGCACCAGCGCCAGGGATCACGGAATATCCAGGGGTATCCAGGCGATGGTGAGTACCACCCGCAATGATGGGTGGGAGAATCGGACTGATAATGACTGAGAGAGACACCATGGGGCGGGGTGGGTAGTTAATGAGGTTAGTCCGATACGATAGCACCAGGAAACTGTCTCAGCCTTGTGCAGACGATCCCGCTGTCAGACTCAAGGAAAATCAAACAAAGATAAATTATTGTTAGAATCTGCCCAATGAGTCATAGATTCGGTTGAAAGCAATTCCAGTTACAAAGATGTAGAACAAATGCTCATCTGGCCTCACACCAATATTCTTTTTTCCCATCTTTCCTGGCAAGACAGGTTCATGTTACAGGATGTTATCGAAGTGTCTACATTTCAGCATTCTGAAACCTGGGTACACATCCTTCCATGACACTGTCACTCAGTCTCCCCCCGGAACGTTCTGTCCCCTACATTCTATAAATGAAATTCCCCGGAACGTTCTGCCCCCAACATTCTATAACTGCCATTCCCCGGCATGTTCTGCTCCCAACATTCTATAACTGACATTTCCCAGAACGTTCTGTCCCCGACATTCAATAACTGATATTCCTCGGAATGTTCTGTCCCCAACATTCTATAACTGATATTCCCCGGAATGTTCTGTCCCCGACATTCTATAACTGATATTCCTCGGAATGTTCTGTCCCCAACATTCTATAACTGATATTCCTCGGAATGTCCTGTCCCCAACATTCCAAAACTGACATTTTCATCAATAATTCAGACCTTCCCATTTGTTATTCCATCCCCAATTATCTTAATAAATCCCTGAATACAAAGACACATTTGAAAATCTCACTGGGTCCCCAATCAAACGGGTCCCTTTGCCTCCAGGCTGATGGATAATGGGTTTGTTTTCCTTCCTCACAGTTAACGTAGTGACCATCTACGTCTTGCTTTATAAAGATTGTGGATTGTCTCCATGTGTCAGACGTTACCTGGGGGCCATGGCAGCGGCGGGTCTCTTGGTCATTATCCTCGACCTGATCCTGAGACACATTCCCATTGTTTTTCGGGAACAGTTTTATTTCCTGAAGGACTCCGTCCCCGTGTGTAATATCCACGCCGTCCTGCTTTATGCAGCCACTGACTGCTCTGTCTGGTTCACCGTCACTTTCACCTTTGATCGATTTGTGGCCATTTGTTGCCAGAAGCTGAAAAGTAAATATTGCAGTGAGAAAACGGCGGCTGTGGTTCTGGGAGCAGTGACTGTGCTGAGCTGTTTAAAGAACATTTTCTGGTATTTTATGCTCACGGCTCGGTATTGGCTGCGGAACCGCCCCTGGTTTTGTGCGGGAAAAGTCAATGTTCTATATTCCAATGTCTGGGCTACAATTGAGTCCCTCCACCACATTCTAACCCCGTGTGCCCCATTTGTCCTGATTCTGCTGCTCAATGTTCTCACCGTCAGACACATTTTAGTGACCAGCAGAGCCCGCAGGAGACTCCGCGCTCACACCAAAGGGGACGCTCAGTCTGACACTGAAATGAGAAACCGAAAAAAATCCATCATTTTACTGTTTGTGATCTCGGCCAATTTCATCCTGTTATGGTCAATGTTCATGCTGTATTCTATATGGAAGCGGATGAGGTATATTGTGGATACCCCTGTGTCTCTCCATTGGTTTATGCGGGAATTGGGATTCATGCTGCAGCTCCTCAGTTGCTGCACAAACACCGCGATTTATGCCGTGACCCAAACTAAGTTCAGGCAGCTGCTGAAGAATGTGCTGAAATATCCCTTCGCCCAAATCCATCCATCAATCAAATTCCCTCATTAATCAATCCATCCGGGATTTTCTCATTTCAGTTCAGTGTTTCAGCGATGGAGCAGCTCGTCGCTATGGTAACAGACAGAGGGTAGCGCTGGTTTGTCCATCCTTATCCCACAGGGGTGTTACAGGGAGACATTTCAATATTCTCACAACTCAGGGGCCAGTGTGAAAAGGCACCATCCCACTGACTGTATCCATCACTTCCATTTGTAACCAATAAAAATGTTGATTAAAGCGTGGCGAGCAGCAGACTGACCGATGTTGTTCTGTGTCTTTGTGTTGGAGAAGCTGAGCTGGAGAGAGACAGACTCAGCCATAAGTCCTGGTGCTAGGAGAAGGGGAGGGCACCATTCCCTGATCTCAGGAGCTGGATTTAACTCCCTCTGTCCTTACTTTCACCTAAGGGTCTCCCACTCCAACTTGGCTCTCAGCAGAATTCACCTTGCTCCCTTTGTCCCTCTCCCTCCATATATCCCCTCCACTCTCACACTGCACTGCTATTTCTCTCTCCTTTTCCCATTAACACCGTCCTTGCCTTCCCCAATCTCATTCACTCTTTCTTCATCTTGCGACCATAACCTCCCAATGTTACTGTATTCCTGGAATCCTTCGGTGCTGGGGGAACAGAAGAGGCTTGTCGATCTTCATTCCGATGTTCGGAAGCAGAGATTGGGACGACACGTCAGGCCATTGCCAGGGCAACAGTATGGAGCTTGGGCCAAACGCCATTGTTTGGGAACATAGCGGGTCTGAGAACATGCGCCGTTACAAGGGGGTAACTGGTGGAGTGGCACAGTAGGCTGTGGCTGAGACTGGTACAACAGGATATCACAAACAGAACACATTGTGTGGGACATACTGTCTGTTACTCAGGGAATAGAATGGGGATGGGGTTAAAGGCCATTTAGAGGGGATCTACTGGGTCGGTGTTCACAGGCAGGAGCTCAGTTTAATGTGTGTGATGAGCGTGATGGTGGGTTACTGCGTGGGCGTGTGAGCGTGATGCTGGAGCAGTGTGCAGGGGAGTGAACGGGACAATTGGATGTGTGCGAGGGAGTGAGTCTGAGTGGAGTGTGTGGGGGTGAGCATGACAGTGAGTGTGGTGTGCGGCAGTATGTGTGATGGTGGTGGCGTGTGTGGGGGAGAGCGTAATGGTGGGCGTGTTCTGGGGCAGTATGTGTGAGGGTCGTGTAGTGCATGGGTGTGAGCGTGAAGGTAGGGGTGGTGTGGGGCAGTGCATGAGATGATTGAGGGAGTGTGTGGGTGTGAGCATGATGGTGGGGATGGTATGTGGCAGTGTGCGAGATGATGGTGGAGTATGTGGGGGTGAGCGTGACGGTGGGGGTGTTCTGGGGCAGTATGTGTGAGGGTGCTGTACTGTGTGGGTGTGAGCATGAAGGTAAAGGTGGCGTGGGACTGTGTGTGTGATGGAGGTGGAGTGTGTGGGGGTGAGCATAACAGTGAGAATGGTGTGGGGCTGTGTGTGACAGGGTGGAGTGTGGGGGGGTGAGTGTGATGATGCGGGTGGTGTGGGGCAGTGTGTGTGGGTCAGCGTAACAGTAGGGGTGTTGTGGGGCGGTGCGTGTGGTCATGGTGAAGTGTGTGGTGGTGAGCATGGCAGTGAGAGTGGTACGTGGCTGTGTGTGTGATGGGGTGTAGTGTGTGGGGGTGAGCGTGATCGTGTGGGTGGCGTGGGGCAGTGTGTTTGATAGTGGTGGAGTGTTTGGGGAGAAGGGTGGTGAGTGTCAGAGTGTGAGATGTTGGCGGAGTGTTTGGGGTGACCGTGACTGTGGGGGTGGTGTAGGGCAGTGTGTGAGAGTGTGGCGGAGTTTGTGGGGTGAGTGTAACGGTGGGGGTGATGTGGGGCAGTGTCAGGGATGTTGGTGGAGTGTGGTGTTGAGCCGTGACGGTGGGTGTGTTCTGGGGCAGTATGTGTGAGGGTGGTGTAGTGTTTGGATGTGAGCATGAAGGTAGGGGTGCCGTGGGACAGTGTGTGTGATGGAGGTGGAGTGTGTGGGGGTGAGCGTGACCGTGACGGTGGTGTAGGGCAGTGTGTGAGATGATGGTGAAGTGTGTGGGGGTGAGTGTGATGGTGGGGATGGTGTGTGGCAGTGTGTGTGATGTTGGTGGAGTATGTGGGGGTGAGCATGACGGTGGGGGTGTTCTGGGGCAGTGTGTGAGATAATAGTGGAGTGTGTGAGGTTGAGCTTGAGGGTGGGTGTGGTGTGGGGCAGTGTGTGTGATGGTGTTGGAGTGTGTGGTGGTGAGTGTGACGGTGGGACTGGTGTGGGGCAGTGTGTGTGATGGTGGTGGAATGTGTGGGGGTGAGCGTGATGGTGGGGGTGGTGTGGGGCACTGTATGAGAGTGTGGTGGAGTGTGTGGGAGTGGGCTTGACGGCAGGGGTGTGTGGTGAAGTGTGTGTGAGGGTGGTGGAGTGATTGGATATGAGCGTGACTGTGAGGGTGGTGTGGGGAAGTGTGTGTGAGGGTGGTGGAATGTGTGAGGGTGATCATGACCGTGGGGGTGGTGAGGGGCAGTGTGTGTGATGGTTGTGGAGTGTGTGTGGGTAAGCGTAATGGTGGGGGAGTTGTGGGGCAGTGTGTGAGAGGGTGGTGGAGTGTTTGGGGATGAGCGTGACAGTGACGGTGGTGTGGGGCAGTGTGTGAGGTTGTGGTAGATTGTGTGGGGGTGAGCGTGCCAGTGAGAGTGGTGTGGGGCTACGTGTGTGACGGGGTGGAGTGTGTGGGTGTGAGCGTGATGCTGAGGGTGGTATGGGGCAGTGTGTGTGAGGGTGGTGGAGGGTGTGGGGGTGAGAGTGACGGGGACATGGGACAGTGTGTGTGAGGGAAGTGGAATGTGTGGGTGTGCGCATGATGGTGTGGGGCAGTGTGTGTGGGTGAGCGTAATAGTGGTGGTGTTGTGGGGCAGTGCGTGTGGTTGTGGTGGAGTATGTGGGGGTGAGCGTGGGAGTGAGAGTGGTGTGGGGCTGTGTGTGTGATGGGGTGGAGTTTATGGGGTGAGCTGACGGTGGGGGGGGCTTGGAACAGTGTGTGTGCGGGAAATGGAATGTGTGGGTGTGAGCGTGAAGGTGTGGTTGGTGTGGGGCAGTGTGTGAGAGGATGGTGGAGTGTGTGGGGATGAGCGTGACGGTGGGGTTGTTGGGGTAGTGCGTATGGTCGTGGTGGAGTGTGCGGGGATGACCGTGATGGTGTGGGTGGTGTGGGGCAGTGTGTGAGAGGGTGGAGGATAGTGTGGGGGTGAGCGCGATGGTGGGGGGGCTTGGGGCAGTGTGTGTGAGGGAAGTGGAATGTGTGGGTTTGAGCATGACAGTGTGGGTGGTTTGGGGCAGTGTGTGTGAGGGTGGTGGTGTGTTTGGCGGTGAGGGTGGTGTGTGTCAGAGTGTTGGATGTTGGTGGAGGGTGTGGTGTTGAGCGTGACAGTGGGGGGCTGGGCGTGGGAAAGTGTGTGTGAGGGAAGTGGAATGTGTGGGGATGAGCGTGATGGTGGGGGTGGTGTGGGGCAGTGTGTCTGAGGGTGGTGGTGTGTGTGCGGGTGAGCGTGACTGCGAAGGAGGTTTGGTACAGTGTGTGTGTTGGTGATGGAGTGTTTGGAGGTGAGCATGATGGTGAGGATGGTGTGTGGCAGTGTGTGTGAGGGTGGTGGAGTGTTTGGGGGTCAGGGTGGTGTGTGTAAGAGTGTGGGATGTTGGCGGAGATTTTGGGGTGAGCTTGACTGTGGGTGTGGTGTGGGGCAGTGTGTGAGAGTGGTGGAGGTGGTGATGGTGAGCGTAATGGTGGGTGTGCTGCGGGGCAGTGTGTGTGAGGGTGGTTGAGTGTGTGGGAGTGAGCATGACTGTGAGGGTGCTGTGGCGAGGTGTATGAGTGGGTGGTGGATGAGTGTGGATGAGCGTGATGGTGAAGCTGTGTGGGGCAGAGCGTCTGGTCATGGTGCAGTGTGTGGGGATGAGCATGATGGTGTGGTGTGGTGTGGGGCAGTATGTAAGATGGGGTGGAGAGTGTGGGGAGAGCGCGATGGTGGGGGGGCTTGGGAAAGTGTGTGTGAGGGAAGAGGAATGTGTGGGTATGAGCGTGACGGTGTGGGTGGTGTGGGGCAGTATGTAAGATGGGGTGGAGAGTGTGGGGAGAGCGCGATGGTGGGGGGGCTTGGGAAAGTGTGTGTGAGGGAAGAGGAATGTGTGGGTATGAGCGTGACGGTGTGGGTGATGTGGAGCAGTGTGTGCGAGGGTGGTGGTGTGGGCGGGTGAACGTGACTGTGAGGGTGGTATGGGACAGTGTGTGTGTTGGTGATGGAGTGTTTGGATGTGAGTGTGACGGTGAGGATGGTGTGGAGCAGTGTGTGTGAGGGTGGTGGAGTGTTTAGGGGTGAGAGCGGTGTGTGTCAGAGTGTGGGATATTGGCGGAGTTTTTGGGGTGAGCGTGACTATGGGGGTGGTGTGCGGCAGTGTGTGAGAGTGTGGTGGCGTTTGTGATTGTGAGCGTAACGGTGGGGGTAGAACCGGGCAGTGTGTGTGAGGGTGGTTGATTGTATGGGAGTGAGCGTGACTCTGAGGGTGGTGTGGGGAAGTGTATGAGAGGGTGGTGGAGTGAGTGTGGATGAGCGTGATGGTGGGGTTGTGTGGGGCATTGCGTGTGGTCATGGTGGAGTTTGTGGGGATGAGCGTGATGGTGTGGGTAGTGTGGGACAGTGTGTGTGTTGCTGATGGAGTGTTTGGAGATGAGTGTCACGGTGGGGGGGGTTTGGGGCAGTATGTGTGAGGGTGGTGTTGTGTGTGGGTGTGAGCATGAAGGTAGGGGTGGCGTGGGACAGTGTGTGTGATGGAGGTGGAGGGTGTGGGGGTGAGCATAAAAGTGAGATTGGTGTGGGCTGTGTGTGACGTGGTGGAGTGTGTGGGGGTGAGCGTGATGGTGTGGGTGGTGTGGGGCAGTGTGTGTGGGTGAGCGTAATAGTGGGGGTGTTGTGGGGCATTGCGTGTTGTCGTGGTGGAGTGTGTGTGATGGGGTGGAGTGTGTGGGGGTGAGCATAATGGTGTGGGTGGCGTGGGGCAGTGTGTGTCATAGTGGTGGAGTGTTTGGGGGTGAGGGAGGTGTGTGTGATAGTGTGGGATGTTGGCGGAGTGTGTGGGGTGAGCGTGACTGTGGGGGTGGTGTAGGGCAGTGTATGAGAGTGTGGTGGAGTTTGTGGGGGTGAGGGTAACGGTGGAGGTGGTGTGGGGCAGTGGGAGGGATGTTGGTGGAGTGTGTGGTGGTGAGCGTGACGGTGGGCGTATTCTGGGGCAGTATGTGGGAGGGTGGTGTAGTGTGTGGGTGTGAGCATGAAGGTAGGGGTGCCGTGGGACAGTGTGTGTGATGGAGGTGGAGTGTGTGGGGCAGTGTGTGTGAGGGTGGTGGAGTGATTGGATATGAGCGTGACTGTGAGGGTGGTGTGGGGAAGTGTGTGTGAAGGTGGTGGAATGTGTGGGGGTGATCATGACCGTGGGGGTGGTGAGGGGTAGTGTGTGTGATGGTTGTGGAGTGTGTGTGGGTGAGCGTAATGGTGGGGGAGTTGTGTGGCAGTGTGTGAGAGGGTGGTGGAGTGTGTGGAGATGAGCGTGACGGTGAGGGTTGTTTGGGGCAGTGTGTGAGGTTGTGGTGGATAGTGTGGGGGTGACCGTGGTAGTGAGAGTGGTGTGGGGCTGCGTTTGTGACGGGGTGGAGTGTGTGGGTGTGAGCGTGATGGCGTGGGTGGTGTGGGGCAGTGTGTTTGAGGGTGGTGGTGTGTTTGGGGGTGAGGTGTTGTGTGTCAGAGTGTTGGATGTTAGCGGAGTGTTTGGGGTGAGCGTGACTGTGGGTGTGGTGTGCGGCAGTGTGTTTGACGGTGGTGTAGGGTGTGGGGGTGAGCGTGACAGTGGGAGGTGGGCGTGGGACAGTGTGTGAGGGAAGTGGAATGTGTGGGTGTGAGCGTGAAGGTGTGGGTGGTGTGGGGTAGTGTGTGTGGGTGATCGTAATAGTGGGGGTGTTGTGGGGCAGTGCGTTTAGTCGTGGTGGTGTGTGTGGGGATGAGCGTGGCAGTGAGAGTGGTATGGGGATGTCTATGAGAGGGTGGTGGAGTGAGTGCGGATGAGCATGATGGTGGGGTTGTGTGGGGCAGTGCATGTGGTCATGGTGGAGTGTGTGTGTATGAGCATGATGGTGTGGGTAATGTGGGGCAGTGTGTAAGAGGGTGGTGGAGAGTGTAGGGGTGAGCGCGATGGTGGGGGGGCTTGGGACAATGTGTGTGAGAGAAGTGGAATGTGTGGTGTGAGCGTGATGGTGTGTGTGGTGTGGGGCAGTGTGTGTGAGGGTGATGGTGTGTGCGGGTGAGCGTGACTGTGAGGGTGGTATGGGGCAGTGGGTGTGTTGGTGATGGAGTGTTTGGATGTGAGCATGACGGTGAGGATGTTGTGGGGCAGTGTGTGTGAGGGTAGTGGTGTGTTTGGTGGTGAGGGTGATGTGTGTCAGAGTGGGGGATTTTGGCGGAGTGTTTGGGGTGAGCATGACTGTGGGGGTATTGTGGGGCAGTGTATGAGAGAGTGGTGGAGTTTGTGATGGTGAGTGAAATGGTGGGGTGGTGCGGGGCAGTGTGTGTGAGGGTGGTGGAGTGTTTGGGAGTGAGGGTGATGTGTGTAAGAGTGTGGGAATTTGGCGGAGTTTTTGGGGTGAGCGCGACTGTGGGGGTAGTGTGGGGCAGTGTGTGAGAGTGTGGTGGAGTTTGTGATTGTGAGTGTAAAGTTTGGGTTGCTGCGGGGCAGTGCGTTTTTTGGGTGGTTGAGTGTGTGGGAGTAAGCGTGACTGTGAGGGTGGTGTGGGGAAGTGTATGAAAGGGTGGTGGAGTGAGTGTGGATGAGCGTGATGGTGGGGTTGTGTGGGGCAGTGTGAGAGGGTGGTGGAGAGTGTGGGGGTGAGCGCAATGGTGGGGGTCCTTGGGAGAGTGTGTGTGAGGGAAGTGGAATGTGTGAGTGTGAGCGTACAGTGTATGTGGTGTGGGGCAGTGTGTGTGTGGGTGGTGGTGTGTGCGGGTGAGTGTGACAATGAGGGTGGTTTGGGACAGTGGGTGTGAGGGACGTGAAATGTGTGGGTGTGAGTGTGACATGGGTGGTGTGGGGCAGTGTGTGTGAGGGTGGTGGTGTGCGCGGGTGAGTGTGCCTGTGAGGGTGGTTTGGGACAGTGTGTGTGTTGCTGATGGAGTGTTTGGAGATGAGTGTGGGGGTGCTGCGGGGCAGTGTGTGTGAGGGTGGTTGAGTATGTGGGAATGAGCGTGACTGTGAGGGTGGTGTGGGGATGTGTGTGTGGGTGGTGGAATGTGTTGGGGTGATCGTGACTGTGGGGGTGGTGTGGGGCACTATGCGAGAGTGTAGTGGAGTGTGTGGGAGTTCGCGTGACATTGGGGTGGTGTAGGGCACTGTATGAGAGTGTGGTGGCGTGCGTGGGAGTGGGCGTGACAATGGGGGTGGTGTGGGCCAGTGTGTGTGGTTGTTGTGGAGTGTGTGGGGGTGAGTGTGATTATGGGGAGGCGTGGGACAGTGTGTGTGAGGGAAGTGGAATGTGTGTGTGTCAGCGTTACGGTGTGGGTGGTGTGGGGCAGTGTGTGTGAGGGTGAGCGTGAAGGTGAGTATGTGGTGGGGCAGTGTGGCTGAGGGTGGTGGAGTGTTTGGGAGTGAGCTTGAGGGTGGGGGTGTTGCGACGCGGTGTGTGTGAGAGTGGTGGTGCATGTTAGGGTGAGTGTGACGGTGGGTGTGGTGTGGGGTAGTGTGTGAGATGGTTGTGGAATGTGTGGGGCTGAGCCTGAGGATGCGGTGGTGTGAGGCAGTGAGTGAGATTGTCGTGGAGTGTGTGTGGGTGAGCGTAATGGTGGGGGAGATGTGGAGCAGTGTGCGTGAGGGTGGTGGAGTGTGTGGCTGTGAGCGGGAGGGTGTGTGTGGTGTGGGTCAAAGTGTGAGGGTTTGGTGGAGTGAATGGGGGTGAACGTGACTGTGGGGTTGGTGCGAGGCAGTGTGTGTGAGGTTGGTGGAGTTTGTGGGTGTGAGCGTAACGGTGGGGGTGATGTGGGGCTGTGTGTGTGATGGTGGTGCAGTGTGTTGGGGTGAGCGTGACGGTGAGGGTGGTGTGGGGCAGTGTGTGAGAGGGTGGTTGAGTGTGTGGGTATGAGCGTGATTGTGAGGGTGGTGTGGGAAAGTGTGTGTGTGTGATGGCGGTGGAATGTGTGGGTGTGAGCATTACGGTGAGGGTGGTGTGGGGTAGTGTGTGAGAGGTTGGAGGTGTGTATGGGGGTAAGCGTGACGATGATCGTATTCTGGGGCAGTATGTGAGAGTGGTGTAGTGTGTGGGTGTGAGCATGAGGTAGGGGTGGTGTGGGACAGTGTGTGTGATGGATGTGGAGTGTGTGGGGGTGAGCGTGACGATAGGTTTAATGTGGGGCAGTGTGTATGATGGTGGTGGAGTGTGTGGGGGTGAGCATGTCAGTCTGGGTGGCTTGGAGCAGTGTGTGAGGTTATGGTGGAGTGTGTGGGTGTGATCTTGAGGGTGGGTGTGGTATAGGGCAGTATGTGAGATTGTGGTGGAGTGTGTGTGGGTGAGTGTAATGGTGGGGGAGATGTGGAGCAGTGTGCGTGTGCATGGTGGAGTGTGTGGCTGTGAGCGGGAGGGTGTGGGTGGTGTGGGGCAAAGTGTGAGGGTTTGGTGGAGTGTGTGGGAGTGAACGTGACTGTGGGGGTGCTGTGAGGCAGTGTGTGTGAGGTTGGTGGAGTTTGTGGGGGTGAGCATAACGGTGGGGGTGGTGTGGGGCAGTGTGTGTGATGTTGGTTGAGTGTGTGGGTATGAGCGTGACTGTGAGGGTGGTGTGGGAAAGTGTGTGTGTGTGATTGTGGTGTAATGTGTGGGGGTGGTGAGGGGCAGTGTGTGTGATGGTGGTGGAGAGTGTGGGTGTGAGCATGATGGTGAGGGTGGTGTGGGGCAGTGTGTGAGAGGGTGGTTGAGTGTGTGGGTATGGGCATGACTGTGAGGGTGGTGTGGGGAAGTGTATGAGAGGGTGGTGAGTGAGTATGGATGAGCGTGATGGTGGGGCAGTGCGTGTGGTCATGGTGGAGTGTGTGGGGATGAGCGTGATGGTGGGGGTGGTGTGTGGCAGTGTGTGAGAGGGTGGTGGAGAGTGTGGGGGTGAGCGCGATGGTGGGGGGCTTGGGACAGTGTGCGTGAGGGTGGTGGTGTGTGCGGGTGAGTGTGAGTGTGAGGGTGGTTTGGGATAGTGCGTGTGTTGTGGATGGAGTGTTTGGAGGTGAGCGTGACGGTTAGCATGGTGTGGGGCAGTATGTGTGAGGGTGGCGGAGTGGTTGGTGTGAGCGTGACTGTGGGGGTGGTGTGGGGCAGTGTGTGAGAGTGTGGTGGAGTTTGTGATGGTGAGTGTAACGGTGGGGTGGTGCGGGGCAGTGAGTGTGAGGGTGGTGGAATGTATTGGGGTGAACGTGACTGTGGGGGTGGTGTGGGGCACTGTGTGAGAGTGTGGTGGAGTGTGAGGGAGTGGGCGTGACAATGGGAGTGGTGTGGGGCTGTGTGTGTGATGGTGGTGGAGTGTGTGGGAGTGGGCTTGACGGTGGGGGTGATGTGGGGCAGTGTGTGTGAGGGTGTTTGAGTGCGTGGATATGAGCATGATGGTGAGGGTGTTGTGGGGAAGTGTGTGTGAGGGTGGTGGAATGTGTGGGGATGATCGTGACTGTGGGGGTGGTGAGGGGCAGTGTGTGTGATGGTGGTGCAGTGTGTGGGGGAGAGCGTGACGGTGAGGGTGGTGTGGAGCAGTGCATCAGATGGTCGTGGAGTGTGTGGGGGAGAGCGTGACTGTGAGTGTGGTGTGACGCAGTGTGCGTGATGGTGGTGGAGTGTGTGGGGGTGATTGTGACTGTGGGGGTTGTGAGGGGCAGTGTGTGTGTGATGGTGGTGGAGAATGTGGGTGTGAGCGCCACTGTGAGGGTGGTGCGTGCCAGTGTGCATAATGGTGTTGGAGTGTGTGGAGGTGAGCGTGACAGTGAGGGTGGTATGAAGCAGTGTGTGAGAGGCTGGTGGAGTGTGTCGGAGTGAACGTGAGAGTGGGGGTGGTGTGGGGCACGGTGTGTGATGGTGGTGGAGTATGTGGGTGTGAGCGTGACGGTGATGGTGTGTGGGGCAGTATGTGTGATGGAGGTGGAGTGTGTGGGGGTGAGCATGAAGGTAGGGGTGCTGTGGGACAGTGTGTGTGATGGAGGTGGAGTGTGTGGGGGTGAACGTGACAATGGGTTTAATGCGGGGCTGTTTGTATGATGGTGGTGGAGTGTGTGAGGGAGAGCGTGACGGTGAGGGTGGTGTGGAGCATTGCGTCAGATGGTCGTGGAGTGTGTGGGGGTGATTGTGATTGTGGGGGTGGTGAGGGGCAGTGTGTGTGTAATGATGGTGGAGAATGTGGGTGTGAGCTCTACTGTGAGGGTGGTGCGGGCCAGTGTGCATAATGGTGTTGGAGTGTGTGGAGGTGAGCGTGACAGTGAGTGTGGTATGGAGCAGTGTGTTAGATGGTGGTGGAGTGTGTGGGGATGAGCTTGAGAGTGCGTGTGGTGTAGGGCAGTGTGTGTCATGGTGGTCGTGTGAGTGGGGGTGAGCGTGACAGTGAGGGTGGTGTGCGGCAGTGTGTATGATATTGGTCGAGCGTGTGTGGGTGAGCGAGACAGTGAGCGGGTTTTGGGGCTGTGTGTGATAATGGTGGAGAGTGTGGGGGTGAGCGTTATGGTGAGGGTGCAGTAGGGCAGTGTGTGAGATGGTGGTGGAGTGTGTGTGTGTGGCCGTAATGGGTGGGGTGTTGTGGGGCAGTGTGTGAGAGAGTGGTAGAGTGTGTGGGGGTGATCGTGACGGTGGCGTTTTGTGGGGCAGTGCGTGTGGTTGTGGTGGAGTGTGTGTTGGTGAGCGTGACAGTGGGGAGGCGTGGGACAGTGTGTGTGAGGGAAGTGGAATGTGTGGGTGTCAGCGTGACTGTGTGGGTGATGTGGGGCAGTGTGGGTGAGGGTGGAGGAGTGTTTGGGAGTGAGCTTGAGGGTGGGAGTGTTGTGGGGCAGTGTGTGTGAGTGTGGTGGTGCATGTTAGGGTGAGCGTGATGGTGGGTGTGGTGTGGGGTAGTGTGTGAGATGGTTGTGGAATGTGTGGGGCTGAGCGTGAGTTTGGGGTGGTGTGAGACAGTGTGTGAGATTGTGTTAGAGTGTGTGTGTGTGGGTGAGCGTAATGGTGTGTGAGATGTGGAGCAGTGTGCGTGAGGGTAGTGGATTGTGTGGGTGTGGGCGGGAGGGTGTGTGTGGTGTGGGGCAAAGTGTGATGGTATGGTGGAGTGTGTGGGGGTGAACATGATTGTGGGGGTGGTGTGAGGCAGTGTGTGTGAGTTTGGTGGAGTTTGTGGGGGTGAACGTAACAGTGGGGGTGGTGTGGGGCAGTGTGTGTGATGTTGGTGCAGTGTGTGTGTATGAGCTTGACTGTGAGGGTGGTGTGGGGAAGTGTGTGTGTGTGTGATGGCTGTGTAATGTGTGGGGTGAGCGTGACAGTGAGGGTGGTGAGGGGCAGTGTGTGTGATGGTTGTGGAGTGTGTGGGTGTGTGCGTGAAGGTGAGGGTGGTATGGGGCAGTGTGTGTAATGGTGGTGGAGTGTGTGGGTGTGAGCGTGACGGTGAGGGAGGTGTGGGGTAGTGTGTGAGAGGTTGGAGGTGTGTATGGGGGTAAGCGTGACGGTGGGCGTGTTCTGGGGCAGTATGTGTGAGGGTGGTGTAGTGTGTGGGTGTGAGCATGGGGTCGGGGTGGTGTGGAACAGTGTGTGTGATGGAGGTGGAGTGTGTGGGGGTGAGCGTGTTGGTGTGGGTGGCTTGGAGCAGTGTGTGAGGTAATGGTGGAGTGTGTGGGGGTGAGCTTGAGGGTGGGTGTGGTGTGGGGCAGTGTGGGTAATTGTGGTGGAGTGTGTGGGGAAAGCATGTGGGTGGTGTGGTGCAGTGTGTGTGATGGTAGTGGAGTGTGTGGGGGTGAGCGAGACAGTGTGGGTGTGGTGGGGCAGTGCGTGTGGTCATGGTGGTGTGTGTGGGGATGAGCTTGGCAGTGAAAGTGGTTTGGAGCTGTGTGTGTGATAGGGTGGAGTGTGTGGTGGAGAGCATGACGGTTTCAGGGGCATGGGCAGTGTGTGTGAGCTTGGTGGAGAGTGTAGCGGTGAGCGTGACGGTGGGGGGGAAGCGCGGGACTGTATGTGTGAGGGAAGTGGAATGCGTGGCTCTGAGTGTGACGGTGTGGGTGATGTGGGGCAGTGTGTGTGGTGGTGAGCGTGACAGTGGGGATGGTGTGGGGCAGTGTGTGTGAGGGTGGTGGAGTGTGTGGCTGTGAGTGTGGCAGTGAGAGTAGTGTGGGGCAGTGTGGTGAGGGTGGTTGAGTCTGTGGAGGAGAGAGTGACGGTGGCAGGGGCGTTGGGCAGTGTGTGAGAGGGTGGTGTAGAGTGTGGGAGTGGGCGTGACGTTGGGGGTGTTGTTGGGCAGTGTGTGTGATGGTGGTGGATTTTGTGGGGGTGAGGGTAATGGTGAGGGTGGTGTGGGAAGTGTGTGTGAGGGTGGGAGAAAGTGTGGGTGTGAGCATAAAGGTGAGGGTGGTGCAGGGCATTGTGCATGATGGTGGTGGAGTGTGTGGAGGTGAGCGTGACAGTGGGGGTGATGTGGAGCAGTGTGTGTGAGGGTGGTGGAGTGTGTGGGTGTGAGTTGGACGGTGTGGGTGGTGTGGGGCAAATGTGTGAGGGTTTGCTGGAGTGTGTTGGGTGAACGTGATTGTGGGGGTGATGTGGGGCACAGTATGACAGTGTGGTGGAGTGTCTGGGAGTGGGCATGACGATGGGGGTGGTGTGGAGCAGTGTGTGTGAGGATGGTGGAGTATGTGGGTGTACACGGGAGGGTGTGGGTGGTGTGGGGCATTGTGTGAGAGTGTGTTGGAGTGTGTGGGAGTTGGCATGACGCTGACGGTGGGGGTGGTGTGAGGCAGTGTGTGTGATGTTGGTGGAGTTTGTGGGGGTGAGCGTGACGGTGAGGGTTGTGTGGGGAAGTGTGTGTGAGGGTGGTGGAATGTGTGGGGGTGAGCGTGACGGTGGGGATGGTGAGGCTGCTTTGTGTGTGAGGGTCATGGAATGTGTGGGTGTGAGCGTGATGGTGTGGTTGGTGTGTGGCAGTGTGTGTGAGGGTGAGCGTGACGGTAGGGATGGTGTGGGGCAGTGTGGGTGAGGGTGGTGGAGTGTGTGGGGGTGAGCGTTACGGTGAGTATGTGGTGGGGCAGTGTGTGTGATGGTGGTGGAGTGTGTGGGGGTGAGCGTGACGGTGGGGTTAATGTGGAGCAGTGTGTGTGAGGGAAGTGGAAAGTGTGGGTGGTGTGGGGCAGTGTGTGTGAGGGTGAGCATGACAGTGGGGGTGATGTGGGGCAGTGTGTGTGTGAGCGTAATAGTATGGGGTCATGGGACAGTGCGTGTTTTCGTGGTGGAGTGTGTGGGGGTGAGCGTGGCAGCGAGAGTGGTGTGGGGCTGTGTGTGTGATGGGGTGGAGTCTGTGGGGGTGAGCATGACAGTGGAGGGGTTTGGGACAGTGTGTTTGAGTGAAGTAGAATGTGTGGGTGTGAGCGTGATGGTGTGGGTGATGTGGGGCAGTGTGTGTGAGGGTGGTGGTGTGTGTGCGGGTGAGTGTGACTGTGAAGGTGGTTTGGGACAGTGTGTGTGTTGGTGATGGAGTGTTTCGAGGTGAGAATGATGGTGAGGATGGTGTGTGGCAGTGTGTGTGAGGGTGGTGGAGTGTTTGGGGGTCAGGGTGGTGTGTGTCAGAGTGTGGGATGTTGGCAGAGAGTTTGGGGTGAGCTTGACTGTGGGTGTGGTGTGGGGCAGTGTGTGAGAGTGGTGGAGTTTGTGATGGTGAGTGTAACAGTGGAGGTGGTGCGGGGCAGAGTGTATGATGGTAGTTGAGTTTGTGGGCGTGAGCATGACTGTGAGGGTTGTGTGGGAAAGTGTGTGTGAGGGTGGTGGAATGTGTTGGGGTGAACGTGACTGTGGGGGTGGTGTGGGGCACTTTTTGAGAGTGTAGTGGAGTGTGTGGGAGTGAGCGTGACAATGGGGGTGGTGTGGGTCAGTGCGTGGGAGTGGGCGTGAAGGTGGCAGTGGTGTGGTGCACTGTATGAGAGTGTGGTGGTGTGTGGGAGTGGGCATGACAATGGGAGTGGTGTGGGGCAGTGCGTGTGATGGTAGTGGAGTGTGTGGGAGTGGGCTTGACGTTTGGGGCAGTGTAGGGCAGTTTCTGTGATGGTGGTGGAGTTTGTGGGGGTGAGCGTGACAGTGGGGGTGGTGTGGGGCAGTGTGTGTGAGGGTGTTTGAGTGCGTGGATATGAGCGTGACTGTGAGGGTGTTGTGGGGAAGTGTGTGTGTGAGGGTGGTGGAATGTGTGGGGGTGAACGTGACCATGGGGTGGTGAGGGGCAGTGCGTGTGATGGTGGTGTAGTGTGTGGGGGAGATCGTGACTGTGAGAGTGGTGTGGGGCAGTGTGCGTGATGGTGGTGTAGTGTGTGGGGGTGAGCGTGACAGTGGGGGTGGTCTGGGGCACGGTATGTGAGGCTGGAGGAGTGTGTCGGTGTGAGTGTGATGGTTAGGGTGGTGTGGGGCAGTCTGTGTGAATGCTGTGGAGTGTGTGGGTGTGAGCGTGTCGGTGAGGGTGGTGTGGGGCAGTATGTGTGATGGAGGTGGAGTGTGTGTGGGTGAGCATGTAGGTAGGGGTGGTGTGGGACAGTGTGTGTGATGGAGGTGGAGTGTTTGGGGGTGAGCGTGATGATGGGGTTAATGCGGTGCAGTGTGTATGATGGTGGTGGAGTGTGTGGGGGTGAGCATGATGGTCTGGGTGGTGTGGGGCAGTGTGTGTGTTGGTGTTGGAGTGTGTGGGGGTGAGCTTGAGGGTGTGTGTGGTGTGGGGCAGTGTGTGTGATGGTGGTCGTGTGAGTGAGGGTGAGCGAGACAGTGAGGGTGGTGGAGTGTGTGGGGGTGAGCGTGACGGTGGGGTAGTGTGGGGCAGTGCGTGTGTTCGTGGTTGAGTGTGTGGGTGTGAGCGTGACAGTGGGGGGGGCGTGGGACAGTGTGTGTGAGGGTGAGTGTGATGGTGAGTATGTGGTGGGGCAGTGTGAGTGAGGGTGGTAGAGTGTGTGGGGGTGAGTTTGAGGGTGGGCTGGTGTGGGGCAGTGTGTGTGAGGGTGGTGGTGCGTGTTAGGTGAGCGTGACGATGGGTGTGGTGTGGAGTAGTGTGTGAGACGGTGGTGGAATGTGTGGGGGTGAACTTGAGGTTGGGTGTGGTGTGGGGCAGTGTGTGAGATTGTGGTGGAGTGTGTGTGGGTAAGTGTAATAGTGGGGGTGTTATGGATCAGTGTGCATGAGGGTGGTGGAGTGTGTGGGTGTGAGCAGGACGGTGTGGGTGGTGTGGGGCAGTGTGTATGAGGGTGAGTGTGACGGTGGGGGTGATGTGGAGCAGTGTGTGTGAGGGTTGTGGAGTGTGTGGAGGTGAGCGTGACGGTGGGGGTGATGTGGAGCAGTGTGTGTGAGGGTTGTGGAGTGTGTGGAGGTGAGCGTGACGGTGGGGGTGATGTGGAGCAGTGTGTGTGAGGGTTGTGGAGTGTGTGGAGGTGAGCGTGATGGTGGGGGTGATGTGGAGCAGTGTGTGTGAGGGTGGTGGAGTGTGTGGGTGTGAGCGGGAGGGTTGGAGCAATGTGTGAGGGTTTGGTGTAGTGTGTGGGGGTGAGCGTGATTGTGGGGGTGGTGAGGGGCACTGTGTGTGAGGGTCATGGAGTGTGTGGGGGTGACCGTGATGGTGGGGCTGATGTGGAGCAGTGTTTGTGAGAGCTTGGTGGAGTGTGTGGGTGTGAGCAGGAGTGTGTGTTTGGTGGGGGGCACTGTGTAAGAGTGAGGTAGTGTGTGTGGGAGTGGGCGTCACGGTGGGGGTGGTGTGGGGAAGGGTGTGTGAGGGTGGTGGAATGTATGGGGGTGAACGTGACCTGGGGGGGTGAGTAGCACGGTGTGTGATGGTGGTGGAGTGTGTGGGGGTGAGCGTGTCAGTGAGTGTGGTGTGGGGGAGTGCGTGTGAGCGTGGTGGAGTGTGTGGGGGTGAGCGTGTCGGTGAGGATGGTGTGGGGCAGTGCGTGTGAGGATGGTGGAGTGTGTGGGGGTGAGCGTATCAGTGAGTGTGGTGTGGGGGAGTGCGTGTGAGCGTGGTGGAGTGTGTTGGGGTGAGCGTGTCAGTGAGTGTGGTGTGGGGAGTGCGTGTGAGCGTGGTGGAGTGTGTGGGGGTGAGCGTGTCGGTGAGGATGGTGTGGGGCAGTGCGTGTGATGGTGGTGAAGTGTGTGGGGGTGAGCGTGACGTTGGTGGTGGAGTGGGGTAGTGTGTGTGAGGGTCATGGAGTGTGTGGGGGTGAGTGTGACAGTGGCGGTGTTGTGGGGCAGTGTGTCTGAGATGGTGGTGGAGTGTGGAGGGGAGCGTGACGGTGGGGGTGGTGTAGGGCACGGTGTGTGAGGGTGGTGGAGTATGTGGTGGTGAGCGTGACTGTGAGGGTGGTGTGGAGCATTGTGTGTGATGGTGGTGGAGTGTGTGTGATGGGTTCAGTGTGATGGTGATGGATTTCGTGTGAGGGAGTCAGGGTGACGGTGATGGAGTGAGTGTGAGTGCGTCAGTGTGACGGTGATGGAGTGAGTGTGATTGGGTCAGGGTGACGGTGACGGAGACAGAGTGAGTATGAGGAGATCAGTGTGACGGTGATGGAGTGAGTGTGAGGGGGTCAGGGTGAGAGTCATGAAGTGAGTGTGAGGCGGTCTGGGTGAGGGTGATGGAGTGAATGTGAGGGGGTCAGGGTGAGGGTGAAGGATGAGTGTGAGGGGGTCAGGGTGAGGGTGATGGAGTGAGTGTGAGGTGTACAATGTGATGGTGATGGAGTGAGTGAGGGGTTCAGGGTGAGTGTCATTGAGTGAGTATGCGGGGGTCAGGGTGACGGTGATGGAGTGAGTGTGAATGGATCAGGGCAACAGTGATGGAGAGAGTGTGAGGAGGTCAGAGTGACCATGATGAATTCAATATAAGGAGGTCAGAGTGACGGTGATGGAGTGAGTGTGACAGGGTCAGGGTAATAGTGATGGAGTGAGTGTGAGGGGGTCAGGGTGACGGTGATGGAGATGAAGTGAGTGTGAGGGGGTCAGGGTGATGGTGATGGAGTGAGCGTGAGGATGTAAGGGTGTCTGAGATGGAGTGAGTGTGAGGGGGGTCAGGGCGAGTGTCATGGAGTGAGTGTGAGAGGGTCAGGCTGATAGAGATTTAGAGAATGTGAGTGGATCATGGTGATGGTGATTGAATGAGTGATAGTGGGTCAGGGTGACGGTGATGGAGTGAGCGTGAGGATGTCAGGGTGTCGCAGATGGACTGAGTGCGAGGGGGTCAGCATTACTGTGATGGAGTGACTGTAAGGGAGTCAGTGTGATGGTGATGGAGAGAGTGTGAGGATGTCAGGGTGTCGGAGATGGAGCGAGTGTGATGGGATCAAGGTGCCAGTGATAGTGTGAGTGTGAGGGGGTCAGTGTGATTGTGATGGAGTGAGTGTGAGGGGGTCAGGGTGAGGGTGATGGAGTGAGTGTGAGGGGCAGTGTGACTATGACTGGGTGAGTGTAAGGGGGTCAGTGTGACTGTGATGGGAGTCAGTGTGAGGGGGTCAGTGTGACGGCGATGGAGTGAGTGTGAGGGGGTCAGTGTGACTATGATGGAGTGAGTGTGAGAGGGACAAGGTGAGGGTGATGGAGTGAGTGTGAGGGGTTCAGTGTGACACTGATGATGTGTGTGTGAGGTGTACAGGGTGACGGTGATGGAGGGAGTCTGAGGGGGTCAGGGTGAGGGTGATGGAGTGAGTGTGAGGTGTACAGGGTGATGTTTATGGAGTGAGTGAGGGGTTCAGGGTGAGTGACATGGAGTGAGTGTGAGGGGGTCAGGGTGACGGTGAAGGAGTGAGTGTGAGGGGGTCAGGCTGACGGTGATGAAGTGAGTTTGAGAGGGTCAGGTTGACTGTGATGGAGATGGAGTGAGTGTGAGGGGGTCAGGGAGACGGTGATGGACTGAGTGTGAGGGGGTCATAGTGACACTGATGGAGTGAATGTGAGGGGGGCAGGGTGATAGTGATGGTGTGAGGGTGAGGGGGTCAGGATGACGGTGATGGAGTGAGGGTGAGGGGTTCAGAGTGACGTGCTGGAGTGAGTGTGAGGGGTTCTGTGAGACAGTGATGGAGTGAGTGTGAGGGGGTCAGTGTGACTGTGATGGAGTGAGTGTGAGAGAGTCAGGGTGATGGTAATGGAATGATTGTGAGTGTGTCAGCTTGACAGTGATAGAGTGAGTGTGAGGGGGTCAAGATGATGGTGATGGAGTGAGTGTGATGGGATCACGGTGACGGTGATGTAGTGAGTGTGAACGGATCATTGTGATTGTGATGGTGTGAGTGTGAGGGGATCAGGGTGATGGGGATGGAGTGATTGTGAATGTGCCAGATTGACAGTGATAGAGTAAGTGTGAGGGGGTCAGTGTGACGCTGACGGAGAGAGTGTGAGGGGGTCAATATGACAGCGATGCAGTGCATCTGAGGGGGTCAGTGTGAGGGTAATGCAGTGTGTGTGAGTGTGTCAGTGTGACGTTGATGGAGAGAGTTTAATGGAGTCAGTGTGACGGAGATGGAGTGAGTGTGAAAGTGTCAGTGTGGAGGTGAAGGAGTGAGTGTTAGGTGGTGTCAAAGTGATGGAGTATAAGTGTGTCTGAAGGGGTCAGGGTGACGGTGATGGAGTGAGTGTGAGGGGGTCAATGTGACAGTGAGGTCGTGTATCTGAGGGGGTCATTGTGAGGGTAATGGAGTGTGGGTGAATGTGTCAGTGTGACGTTGATGGAGTGAGTTTAATGGAGTCAGTGTTACAGAGATGGAGTGAGTGTGAAAGTGTCAGGTTGGTGAAGGAGTGAGTGTGAGGGGGTGTCAAAGTGTTGGAGAAGGAGGAATGTTTTGGAGTCAGGGTAACGGCGTTGGAATGAGTGTGAGGGAATAAGTGTGACAGTGATGGAGTGATGTGAGGTTGTCAGGGTGAGGGTGATGGAGTGAGTGTGAGGGGGCCAGTGTGAGTGTGATGGAGTGATTGTGAAGGTGTCAGTATTACACTGACGGAGTGAGTTTAATGGAGTCAGTGTGACACAGATGGAGTGAGTGTGAAGGTGTCAGGGTGAAGGCGAAGGAGTAAGTGTGACCAGATCAAAATGACGGAGGAGTGAGTGTGTCGGGGTCAGGTTGATGGTGCTGGAATGAGTGTGTCGAAGTCAGGGTGAGGATGATGGAGTGAGTGTGCGGGGGTCAGTGTGACTGTGATGGAGTGAGCGTGAGGGGGTCAGGGTGATGGGGATGGACTGAGTGTGAGGGTGTCAGGGTGATGGTGATAGAGTGAGTGTGAGGTGGTCAGGGTGACGGTAATGTAGTGAGTGTGAGGGGATCAGTGTAAAGGTGATGGAATGAGTGTGGGATTGTCAGTGTGATGGTGATGGAGTTAGTGTTGGGGGTCAGGGTGGTAGGGACGGAGTGAGTGTGGGGAGATGAGTGTGACAGTGATGGAGTGAGAGTGAGGAGGTCTGGGTGACGGTGATGGAGTGAGCGTGAGTGGGACAGCGTGAAGATGATGGAGTGAGTGTGAGGGGGTCAGGGTGATGGTGACGGAGTGATTGTGAGGGGATCAGTGTGATGGTGTTGGAGTGAGTGTGTGGGGATCAGGGTGAGGGTGATGGAGTGAGTGTGAGGGGTTCAGTGAGATGGATATAGACTGAGTGTGAGAGGGTCAGGGTGAATGTGATGATGTGAGTGTGAGGGGCTAAGTATGATGGCAATGGAGTGACTGTGAGGGGATCAGGGTGACTGTGATGGAGTAGGTGTGAGGAGGTCAAGATGTCGGTGACGAAGTGAGTGTGAGAGGGTCATGGGGACGGTAATGGAGCGGGTGTGAGGGTGTCATGGTGACGGTGATGGAGTGAGTGTGAGGGGGACAGGGTGAGGATGATGGAGTGAGTGTGAGGTGTACAGGGTGACAGTGATGGAGTGAGTGTGACAGAACCATGGTGACGGGGATGGAACGAGTGTGAGTGGGTCAGTGTGAGAGTGATGGAGTGAGTGTGAGGTGCACAAGGTGACAATGATGGAGTGAGTGAGGGGTTCAGGGTGAGTGTCATGGAGTGAGTGTGAGGGAGTCAGGGTGAGTGTCATGGAGTGAGTGTGAGGGGGTCAGGGTGACGGTGATGGAGTGAGTGTGAGTGTGTCAGGGTGACAGTGATGGTGTGAGTGTGAGGGGTTCAGTCCGACGCGGATGGAGTGAGTGTGAGGGGTTCAGGGTAACAGTGATGGAGAGAGTGTGACGGGGTCAGTGTGACCATGATGAAGTGAGTGTGAGAGGGTCAGGGTGGCAGTGATGGAGATGGAGTGAGTGTGAGGGGATCAGGGAGACGGTGATGGACTGAGTGTGAGGGTATCATTGTGACAGTTATGCAGATGAATGTGAAGGGGCAAGGTGAGGGTGATGGATTGAGTGTGATGGGATCATAGTGACAGTGATGTAGTGAGTGTGAGGGTTTCAGGGTGAGTGTCATGGATTGAGTGAGAGTGGGTCAGGATGACGGTGGTGGAGTGAGTGTGAGGGGTTCTGTGTGACAGAGATGGAGTGAGTGTGAGGGGGTCAGTGTAACTGTGATGGAGTGAGTGTGATGGGGTCAGTGTGATGGTGATTGAGTCAATGTGGGGGCGTTAGGGTCAGGGTGATAGAGTGAGTGTGAGGGTGTCAATGTGACAGTGATGTGGTAAATCTGAGGGGGTCAGTGTGAGGGTAATGGAGTGAGTGTGAGGATGTCAGTGTCACGCTGATGCAGTGAGTTTCATGGATTCAGTGTGACAGAGATTGAGTGAGTGTGAGGGGGCCAGAGTGACGGTGGTGGAGTGAGTGTGAGGGGGTCAGGGTGACGTTGATAGAGTGAGTGTGAGGGGGTCAATGTAACAGTGATGCAGTGTATCTGAGGGGGTCAGTGTGAGGGTAATGGAGTGTGTGTGAGTGTGTCAGTGTGACGTTGATGGAGTGAGTTTAATGGAGTCAGTGTGACGGAGATGGAGTGAGTGTGAAAGTGTTATAGTGGAGGTGAAGGAGTGAGTGTGAAGTGGTGTCAAAGTGACGGAGAAGAAGTGAGACTGAAGGGGTCAGGGTGATGGTGATGGAGTGAGTGTGAGGGGGTCAATGTGACAGTGAGGTAGTGAATCTGAGGGGGTCATTGTGAGGGTAATGGAGTGTGTGTCAGTGTGACATTGATGGAGTGAGTTTCATGGAGTCAGTGTGACGGAGATGCAGTGAGTGTGAAAGTGTCAGGTTGGAGGTGAAGGAGTGAGTGTGAGGGGGTGTCAAAGTGATGGAGAAGGAGTGAATGTGTTGGATTCAGGGTGATGGCGATGGAATGAGTGTGAGGGGATAAGTGTGACAGTGATGGAGTGCGTGTGACGTTGTCAGGGTTTAGGGTGATGGAGTGAGTGTGAGGGGGCCAGTGTGAGGGTGATGGAGTGATTGTGAAGGTGTCAGTATTACACTGACGGAGTGAGTTTAATGGAGTCAGTGTGACACAGATGGAGTGAGTGTGAAGGTGTCAGGGTGAAGGCGAAGGAGTGAGTGTGACCAGATCAAAGTGACGGAGAAGGAGTGAGTGTGTCTGGGTCAGGGTGACGGTGATGGAATGAGTGTGTCGAAGTCAGGGTGAGGATGATGGAGTGAGTGTGCGGGGGTTAGTGTGACATGTGATGGAGTGAGTGTGAGGGTGTCAGGGTGATGGGGATGGAGTGAGTGTGAGGGTGTCAGAGTGACGGTGATGGAGTGAGTGTGAGGGTGTCAGGGTGATGGTGATAGAGTGAGTGTGAGGTGGTCAGGGTGACGGTAATGTAGTGAGTGTGAGGGGATCAGTGTAAAGGTGATGGAGTGAGTGTGGGATTGTCAGTGTGATGGTGATGGAGTTAGTGTTGGGGGTCAGGGTGGTAGGGACGGAGTGAGTGTGGGGAGATGAGTGTGACGGTGATGGAGTGAGGGTGAGGAGGTCTGGGTGACGGTGATGGAGTGAGCGTGAGTGGGACAGCGTGAAGATGATGGAGTGAGTGTGAGGGGGTCAGGGTGACGGTGATGGTGCGAGTGTGAGTGTGTCAAGAGGACGGTGCTGGAGTGAGTGTGAGGGGATGAGTGAGACGGTGATGGAGTGACTGTGGGGGGAACAGGGTGAGGATGATGGAGTGAGTGTGAGGGGGTCAGGGTGATGGTGATTGAGTGAGTGTGGAGGTATCTGGGCGACAGTGATGGAGTGAGTGTGAGGGAATTAATGTGACGGTGATGCAGTGAGTGTGAGGGGGTCAAGGTGACGGTGATGGAGTGATTGTGAGGGGGTCAAGATGATGGTGATGGAGTGATTGTGAGGGGGTCAGGGGTCAGGGTGAAGGTGACGGAGTGATTGTGAGGGGATCAGTGTGATGGTGTTGGAGCAGGTGTGTGGGGATCAGGGTGACCGTAACAGAGGGATTGTGAGGGGGTCAAGATGACGGTAATGGAGTGAATGTGAGGGGGTCAGGGTAACGGTGATGGAGGGAGTGTGAGGGGGACAGGGTGTCTGTTATAGAGTGAGTCTTTGTGGGTCAGTCTGATGGTGATGAAGTCAGTGTGTGGGGGTCAGGGTGAGGGTGATGGAGTGAGTGTGAGGGGTTCAGTGAGATGGATATAGACTGAGTGTGAGAGGGTCAGGGTGACTGTGATGGAGCGAGTGTGAGGGGATAAGTATGACGGCAATGGAGTGACTGTGAGGGGACCAGGGTGACTGTGATGGAGTGAGTGTGAGGGGGTCAGGGTGACGGTGGGGCGTGAGTGTGTGGGGTTCAGGGTGACGGTGATGGAGTGAGTGTGAGGGGGTCAGGGTGACGGTGAAGTTGTGAGTGCGAGGGGGTCAGTCTGATGGTGATGGAGTGACTGTGAGGGGGTCAGGTTGATGATGATGGAGAGAGTGTGACGTGTCAAGATGACAGTGATGGAATGAGTGTGAGAGGGTCAGTGTGACCCTGGTGAAGTGAGTGTGAGAGGGTCAGGGTGACAGTGATGGAGATGGAGTGAGTGTGAGGGGATCAGGGAGTCGGTGATGGACTGAGTGTGAGGGGGTCACAGTGACAGTGATGGAGTGAATGTGAGGGGGCAGGGTGAGGGTGATGGAGTGAGTGTGAGGGTTTCAGGGTGAGTGTCATGGATTGAGTGTGAGGGGATCAGGGTACAGGCGATGGAATGAGTGTGAGGGGATAAGGGCGATGGCGATGGAGTGAGTGTGCGGGGGTCATTGTGACGTTGATGAAGTGAGTGTGAGGGGGTCAGGGTGATGGGGATGGAGTGAGTGTGAGGGTGTCAGAGTGACGGTGATGGAGTGAGTGTGAGGGTGTCAGGGTGATGGTGATAGTGTGAGTGTAAGGTGGTCAGGGTGACGGTAATGGAGTGAGTGTGAGGGGATCAGTGTAAAGGTGATGCAGTGAGTGTGGGATTGTCAGTGTGACGGTGATGGAGTTAGTGTTGGGGGTCAGGGTGGTGAGGATGGAGTGAGTGTGGGGATATGAGTGTGACGGTGATGGAGTGAGGGTGAGGTGTTCTGTGTGACGGTGATATAGTGAGTGTGAGTGGGACAGCATGAGGATGATGGAGTTAGTGTGAGGGGGTCAGGGTGATGGTGATGGAGCGAGGGTGAGGGTGTCAAGAAGACGGTGCTGGAGTTAGTGTGGGGGGATGAGTGTGACGGTCATGGAGTGAGTGTGGGGGACAGGGTGAGGATAATGGAGTGAGTGTGAGGGGGTCAGGGTGACGGTGATTGAGTGAGTGTGGAGGCATCTGGGCGACAGTGATGGAGTGAGTGTGAGGGGGTCAGGGTGACGGTGATGGAGTGATTGTGAGGGGATCAGGGTGATGGTGACGGAGTGATTGTGAGGGGGTCAGTGTGATGGTGATGGAGTGATTGTGAGGGGATCATGGTGACAGTGACAGAGTGATTGTGAGGGGGTCAAGATGACGGTAATGGAGTGAGTGTGAGGGGGTCAGGGTAACGGTGATGGAGGGAGTGTGAGGGGGACAGGGTGTCTGTGATAGAGTGAGTCTTTGTGGGTCAGTCTGATGGTGATGAAGTCAGTGTGTGGGGGTCAGCGTGAGGGTGATGGAGTGAGTGTGAGCGGTTCAGTGAGATGGATATAGACTGAGTGTGAGAGGGTCAGGGTGACTGTGAAGTTGTGAGTGCAAGGGGGTCAGGGTGATGGTGATGGAGTGAGTGTGAGGTGGTCAAGATGACCGTGATGGAGTGAGTATGAGAAGGTCATGGTGACGGTGATGGAGTGACTGTGAGGGGGTCAGGGTGATGATGATGTAGAGCGTGTGAGGTTTCAAGATGACAGTGATGGAGTGAGTGTGAGAGGGTCATGGGGACGGTGATGGAGCGAGTGCGAGTGGATCATGGTGACGGTGATGGAGTGAGTGTGACAGAACCAGTGTGACGGGGATGTAACGAGTGTGAGGTGTACAGGGTGACGGTGATGGAGTGAGTGAGGGGTTCAGGGTGAGTGTCATGGAGAGAGTGTGACGGGGTCAGTGTGACCATGATGAAGTGAGTGTGAGAGGGTCAGGGTGGCAGTGATGGAGATGGAGTGAGTGTGAGGGGGTCAGGGAGATGGTGATGGACTGAGTGTGGGGGGTCATAGTGACAATGAAGGAGTGAATGTGAGGGGACAGGGTGAGGGTGATGGAGTGAGTGTGAGGGTTTCAGGGTGAGTGTTTTGGATTGAGTGTGAGGGGGTCAGGGTACAGGCGATGGAATGCGTGTGAGGAGGTCAGGTTGTCGGTGATGGAGTGAGTGTGAGGTGTACAAGGTGACAGTGATGGAGTGAGTGAGGGGTTCAGGGTGAGTGTCATGGAGTGAATGTGAGGGGGTCATGTTGACGGTGATGGAGTGAGTGTGAGGGTGTCAGGGTGATGGTGATGGAGTGAGTCTGAGGAGTTCGGGTTGAGGGTAATGGAGTGAGTGTAAGGGGGTCAAGATGATGATAACTGAGTGAGTGTGAGGGTGTCAGTGTGATGGGGATGGAGTGAGTATGTTGCAGTCAGGGTGAAGGCGAAGGAGTGAGTGTTTGATGATCAGTGTGATGGTGTTGGAGTGAGTGTGATGGGACTACTGTGATGGTGATGTACTGAGTGTGAATGGATCAGTGTGATTGTGATGGCGTGAGTGTGAGGGGAACAGGGTGACGGTGAGGGAGTGATTGTGAATGTGTCAGATTGACAGTGATAGAGTGAATGTGAGGGGGTCGGTGTGACGCTGATGAAGTGAGTTGAATGGGATCAGAGTGACGGTGATGGAGAGAGTGTGGGGGGGTCAGTATGACGGAGATGGAGTGAGTGTGCAAGGGTCAGAATGACAGTGAGGGAGTGAGTGTGAGGGAGTCAGTGTGACGGTGATGTAGTGCATCTGAGGGGGTCAGTGTGAGGGTAATGGAGTGAGCGTGAGGGTGTCAGTGTGAAGCTGATGCAGTGAGTTTCATGCAGACAGTGTGACAGAGATTGAGTGAGTGTGAGGCGGTCAGGGTTACGGTGATGGAGTGAGTGTGAGGGGGTCATTATTACAGTGATGTAGTGTATCTGAGAGGGTCAGTGTGAGGGTAATGGAGTGTGTGTGAGTGTGTCAGTGTGACGTTGATGGTGTGAGTTTAATGGAGTCAGTGTGACGGAGATGCAGTGAGTGTAAAAGTGTCAGGTTGGAGGTGAAGGAGTGAGTGTGAGGGAGTGTCAAAGTGATGGAGAAGGAGTGAATGTTTCGGAGTGAGGGTGATGGTGATGGAATGATTGTGAGGGGATAAGTGTGACGGTGATGGAGTGCGTGTGAGGTTGTCAGGGTGAGGGTGATGGAGTGAGTGTGAGGGGGCCAGTGTGAGGGTGATGGAGTGATTGTGAAGGTGTCAGTATTACGCTGACGGAGTGAGTTTAATGGAGTCAGTGTGACAGAGATGAAGCGAGTGTGAAGGTGTCAGGGTGAAGGCGAAGGAGTGAGTGTGACCAGATCAAAGTGACGGAGAAGGAGTGAGTGTGTCTTGGTCAGGGTGACGGTGATGGAATGAGTGTGTCAGGGTCAGGGTGAGGATGATGGAGTAAGTGTGCAGGAGTCAGTGTGATGGTGATAGGGTGAGTGTGAGGGGGTCAGAGTGACGGTGATGTAGTTAGTGTGAGAGGGTCAGGGTGAGAGTGATGGAGTGAGCGTGAGGATGGCAGGGTGTCGGAGATGGAGCGAGTGTGAGGGGGTAAGGATGACTGTGATGGATTGAGGGTGAGGGGTTCAGTGTGACAGTGATTGAGTGAGTGTGAGGGGGTCAGAGTGACGGTGGTGGAGTGAGTGTGAGGGGTTCTGTGTGACAGTGATGGAGTGAGTGTGATGGGATCAGTGTGACTGTGATGGAGTGAGTGTGAGAGGGTCAGTGTGACTGTGATGGAGTGAGTGTGAGGGGGTCAGTGTGACAGTGATGGAGTGATTGTGAGGGGGTCAGGGTGATGGTGATGGAGTGAGTGTGAGGTTATCAGGGTGACGGTAATGGAGTGAGTGTGAGTGGGTCAGAATGATGGTAATGGAGTGATTGTGAGTGTGTCAGGTTGACAGTGATAGAGTGAGTGTGAGGGGATCAAGATGACGGTGATGGAATGTGCGTGAGCTGGTCAGGATGACGGTGATAGAGTGAAGTGTGAGGGGGTCAGTTTGACTGCGATGGAGTGACTGTGAGGCAATCAGGGTGACGGTGATGGATTGAGTCTGAGAGGGTCAGGGTGACGGTGATGGAGTGAGTTTAATGGGGTCAGTGTGATGGAGATGGAGTGAGTGTGAGGGGGTCAGGGTGAAGGTGATGGAGTGATTGCGACGTTTTCCGGGTGACAGTGAAGGAATGTGTGTGAGGGGGTCAGGGTGACAGCGATAGAGTGAGTGTGAGGGTGTCAGGGTGATCGGGATGGAGTGAGTCTGAGGGGGTCGGGTTGAGGGTAATGGAGTGAGTGTAAGGGGGTCAAGATGACGATACCTGAGTGAGTGTGAGGGTGTCAGTGTGATGGGTATGGAGTGAGTATGTGGGAGTCAGGGTGAAGGCGAAGGAGTGAGTGTTTGATGATCAGTGTGATGGTGTTGGAGTGAGTGTTAGGAGTGTGAGGAGGTCACTGTGACGGTGATGTAGCGAGTGTGAATGGATCAGTGTGATTGTGATGGCGTGAGTGTGAGGGGAACAGGGTGACGGTGATAGAGTGATTGTGAATGTGTCAGAGTGACGGAGATGGAGTGAGTGTGAGGGGGTCATGGCGAAGGTGATGGAGAGAGTCTGAGGGGGTCAGTGTGACGGAGATTGAGTGAGCGTGCAAGGGTCAGAATGACAGTGATGGAGTGAGTGTGAGGGGGTCTGTTTCAGGGTGATGGAGTGAGTGTGAGGGGGTCTGTTTCACGGTGATGGAGTGAGCATGAGGGGTCAGCGTGACGGTGAAGGAGTGAATGTATGGGGATCAGTGTGATGTTAATGGAGTGAGTGTGAGGGGGTAAGGGTGACGCTGATGCAGTACGTTTCATGGAGTCAGTGTGACAGAGATTGAGTGAGTGTGAGGCGGTCAGGCTGACGTTGATGGAGTGAGTGTGCGGGGGTCAATGTGACAGTGATGTAGTGTATCTGAGGGGGTCAGTGTGAGGGTAATGGAGTGTGTGTGATTGTGTCAGTGTGACATTGATGGAGTGAGTTTAATGGAGTCAGTGTGACGGAGATGCAGTGAGTGTGAAAGTGTCAGGGTGGAGGTGAAGGAGTGAGTGTGAGGGTGTGTCAAAGTGACGGAGAAGGAGTGAAAGTGTCGGAGTCAGGGTGACGGTGATGGAATGAGTGTGAGGGGATAAGTGTGACGGTGATGGAGTGATTGTGAAGGTGTCAGTATTACACTGACAGAGTGAGTTTAATGGAGTCAGTGTGAAAGAGATGGAGTGAGTGTGAAAGTGTCAGGGTGGAGGTGAAGGAGTGAGTGTGAGGGTGTGTCAAAGTGACGTAGAAGGAGTGAGTGTGTCGGGTTCAGGGTGACCGTGATGGAATGAGTGTGTCGGGGTCAGTGTGAGGATGATGTAGTGAGTGTGTGGGGGTCAGTGTGACGGTGATGGAGTGAGTGTGAGGGGGTCAGGGTGAGGGTGATGGAGTGAGTGTGAGGGGTTCAGTGAGTTGGAGATAGAGTGAGTGTGATGTGGTCAGGGTGACGGTAATGGAGTGAGTGTGAGGGGATCAGTGTAAAGGTGATGGAGTGAGTGTGGGATTGTCAGTGTGACGGTGATGGAGTTAGTGTTGGGGATCAGGGTGGTGAGGATGGAGTGACTGTGGGGAGATGAGTGTGATGGTGATGGAGTGAGTTTAATGGGGTCAGTGTGATGGAGATGGAGTGAGTGTGAGAGGGTCAGGGTGATGGTGATGTAATGACTGTGAGGGGGTCAGGGTGAGGGTGATGGAGTGAGTGTGTGGGAGTCAGTGTGACGGTGATGGAGTGAGTGTGAGGTGGACTGTTTGACGGTGATGGAGTGATTGTGAGGGGGTCAGAGTGACGATGATGGAGTGATTGCGATGTGGTCCGGGTGACAGCGAAGGAGTGTATGTGAGGTGGTCAGCGTGACGGCAATAGAGTGAGCGTGAGGGTGTCAGTGTGATGGGGATGGAGTGAGTCTGAGGGGTTCGGGTTGAGGGTAATGGAGTGAGTGTTTGATGATCAGTGTGATGGTGTTGGAGTGAGTGTGATGGGACTACTGTGATGGTGATGTACTGAGTGTGAATGGATCAGTGTGATTGTGATGGCGTGAGTGTGAGGGGAACAGGGTGACGGTGAGGGAGTGATTGTGAATGTGTCAGATTGACAGTGATAGAGTGAGTGTGAGGGGGTCAGTGTGACGCTGATGAAGTGAGTTGAATGGGATCAGAGTGACGGTGATGGAGAGAGTGTGGGGGAGGGGTCAGTATGACGGAGATGGAGAGAGTGTGCAAGGGTCAGAATGACAGTGAGGGAGTGAGTGTGAGGGGGTCGGTTTCACAGTGATGGAGTGAGCGCGAGGGGGTCAGTGTGACGGTGAAGGAGTGAATGTATGGGGATCAGTGTGATGTTAATGGGGTGAGTGTGAGGGGGTCAGGGTGATGGTAATGGAGTCAATGTGGGGGGGTTAGGGTCAGGGTGATAGAGTGAGTGTGAGGGAGTCAGTGTGACAGTGATGTAGTGCATCTGAGGGGGTCAGTGTGAGGGTAATGGAGTGAGTGTGAGGGTGTCAGTGTGACGCTGATGAAGTGAGTTTCATGGAGACAGTGTGACAGAGATTGTGTGAGTGTGAGGCGGTCAGGTTGACGGTGATGGAGTGAGTGTGAGGGGGTCATTATTACAGTGATGTAGTGTATCTGAGAGGGTCAGTGTGAGGGTAATGGAGTGTGTGTGAGTGTGTCAGTGTGACGTTGATGGTGTGAGTTAAATGGAGTCAGTGTGACGGAGATGCAGTGAGTGTGAAAGTGTCAGGTTGGAGGTGAAGGAGTGAGTGTGAGGGGGTGTCAAAGTGATGGAGAAGGAGTGAATGTTTCGGAGTGAGGTTGATGGTGATGGAATGATTGTGAGGGGATAAGTGTGAGGGTGATGGAGTGATTGTGAAGGTGTCAGTATTACGCTGACGGAGTGAGTTTAATGGAGTCAGTGTGACAGAGATGGAGCGAGTGTGAAGGTGTCAGGGTGGAGGTGAAGGAGTGAGTGTGACCAGATCAAAGTGACGGAGAAGGAGTGAGTGTGTCTTGGTCAGGGTGACGGTGATGAAATGAGTGTGTCGGGGCCAGGGTGAGGATGATGGAGTAAGTGTGCAGGAGTCAGTGTGATGGTGATAGGGTGAGTGTGAGGGGGTCAGAGTGACGGTGATGTAGTTAGTGTGAGAGGTTCAGGGTGAGAGTGATGGAGTGAGCGTGAGGATGGCAGGGTGTCGGAGATGGAGCGAGTGTGAGGGGGTAAGGATGACTGTGATGGATTGAGGGTGAGGGGTTCAGTGTGACAGTGATTGAGTGAGTGTGAGGGGGTCAGAGTGACGGTGGTGGAGTGAGTGTGAGGGGTTCTGTGTGACAGTGATGGAGTGAGTGTGATGGGATCAGTGTGACTGTGATGGAGTGAATGTGAGAGGGTCAGTGTGACTGTGATGGAGTGAGTGTGAGGGGGTCAGTGTGACAGTGATGGAGTGATTGTGAGGGGGTCAGGGTGATGGTGATGGAGTGAGTGTGAGGGGGTCAGGGTGATGTTGATGGAGTGAGTGTGAGGTTATCAGGGTGACGGTAATGGAGTGAGTGTGAGTGGGTCGGAATGATGGTAATGGAGTGATTGTGAGTGTGTCAGGTTGACAGTGATAGAGTGAGTGTGAGGGGATCAAGATGACGGTGATGGAATGTGTGTGAGCTGGTCAGGATGACGGTGATAGAGTGAAGTGTGAGGGCGTCAGTTTGACGGTGATGGAGTGACTGTGAGGGAATCAGGGTGACGGTGATGGAGTGAGTCTGAGAGGGTCAGGGTGACGGTGATGGAGTGAGTTTAATGGGGTCAGTGTGATGGAGATGGAGTGAGTGTGAGGGGGTCAGGGTGAAGGTGATGGAGTGAGTGTGTGGGAGTCATTGTGACAGTGATGGAGTGATTGCGACGTTTTCCGGGTGACAGTGAAGGAGTGTGTGTGAGGGGGTCAGGGTGACAGCGATAGAGTGAGTGTGAGGGTGTCAGGGTGATCGGGATGGAGTGAGTCTGAGGGGGTCGGGTTGAGGGTAATGGAGTGAGTGTAAGGGGGTCAAGATGACGATACCTGAGTGAGTGTGAGGGTGTCAGAGTGATGGGGATGGAGTGAGTATGTGGGAGTCAGGGTGAAGGCGAAGGAGTGAGTGTTTGATGATCAGTGTGATGGTGTTGGAGTGAGTGTGATGAGTGTGAGGAGGTCACTGTGACGGTGATGTAGCGAGTGTGAATGGATCAGTGTGATTGTGATGGCGTGAGTGTGAGGGGAACAGGGTGACGGTGATAGAGTGATTTTGAATGTGTCAGAGTGACGGTGATGGAGTGAGTGTGAGGGGGTCATGGCGACGGTGATGGAGAGAGTCTGAGGGGGTCAGTGTGATGGAGATTGAGTGAGTGTGCAATGGTCAGAATTACAGTGATGGAGTGAATGTAAGGGGATCAGTGTGTTTTTAATGGAGTGTGTGTGAGGGGGTAAGGGTGACGCTGATGCAGTACGTTTCATGGAGTCAGTGTGACAGAGATTGAGTGAGTGTGAGCCGGTCAGGCTGACGTTGATGGAGTGAGTGTGCGGGGGTCAATGTGACAGTGATGTAGTGTATCTGAGGGGGTCAGTGTGAGGGTAATGGAGTATGTGTGATTGTGTCAGTGTGACATTGATGGAGTGAGTTTAATGGAGTCAGTGTGACGGAGATGCAGTGAGTGTGAAAGTGTCAGGGTGGAGGTGAAGGAGTGAGTGTGAGGGTGTGTCAAAGTGACGGAGAAGGAGTGAAAGTGTCGGAGTCAGGGTGACGGTGATGGAATGAGTGTGAGGGGATAAGTGTGACGGTGATGGAGTGATTGTGAAGGTGTCAGTATTACACTGACAGAGTGAGTTTAATGGAGTCAGTGTGACAGAGATGGAGTGAGTGTGAAAGTGTCAGGGTGGAGGTGAAGGAGTGAGTGTGAGGGTGTGTCAAAGTGACGTAGAAGGAGTGAGTGTGTCGGGTTCAGGGTGACCGTGATGGAATGAGTGTGTCGGGGTCAGTGTGAGGATGATGGAGTGAGTGTGCGGGGGTCAGTGTGACGGTGATGGAGTGAGTGTGAGGGGGTCAGGGTGACGGTGATAGAGTGAGATTGAGGGGGTCAGGGTGAGGGTGATGGAGTGAGTGTGAGGGGTTCACTGAGTTGGAGGTAGAGTGAGTGTGATGTGGTCAGGGTGACGGTAATGGAGTGAGTGTGTGGGAATCAGTGTAAAGGTGATGGAGTGAGTGTGGGATTGTCAGTGTGACGGTGATGGAGTTAGTGTTGGGGATCAGGGTGGTGAGGATGGAGTGATTGTGGGGAGATGAGTGTGATGGTGATGGAGTGAGGGTGAGGATGTCTGGATGACGGCAATGGAGTGAGCGTGAGGGGAGAGCGTGAGGTTGATGGTGTGGTGTGAGGGGGTCAGGGTGACAGTGATGGAGCGAGTGGGAGGGGGTCAAGAAGACGGTGATGGAGTGAGTGTGAGGGGCTCATGGTGATCGTGATTGATTGAGTTTGATAGGGTCAGGGTGATGATGATGGAGAGAGTGTGAGGTGTCAAGATGACAGTGATGGAGTGAGTGTGAGAGGGTCATGGTTATGGTGATGGAGTGAGTGAGAGGGAGTCAGGGTGACGGTGAAGTAGTGAGTATGAGGCAGTCAGGGTGACAGTGATGGATTGAGTGTGGGGGAAAGGGTGATGGTGATGGAGTGCTTGAGCTTGTGTCAGGTTGTCAGTCATAGAGTGAGTGTGAGGAGGTCAAGATGACGGTGATGGAGTGTGTGTGAGAGGGTCATGGGGACGGTGATGGAGCGAGTGTGAGGGGGTCAGGGTGACGGTGATGGAGTGAGAGTGAGTGGGGTCAGTTTGACGGTGATTGTGTGAGTGTGAGGGGGTCAGGGTGACGTTGAAGGAGTGAGTGTGAAATGGTCAAAGTGACGGAGATGGAGTGAGTGTGTTGGTGTCTGGGTGACGGTGATGGAGTGAGTGTGCAGGGGTCAGTGTGACAGTGATGGAATGAGTGTGAGAGGGTCATGGTGACTGTGATGGAGTGAGTATGAGAGGGTCAGAATGACGGTGTGGTGTGAGTATGTGGGAGTCAGGGTGACTGTGATGGAGTGAGTGTGAGGGGGTCTGTTTGACGGTGATGGAGTGAGTGTGAGGGTTTCAGGGTGATGGTGATGGAGTGAGTGTGAGGGGGTAAGGGTGATGGTGATGGAGTGTTTGTGAGTGTGTCAGGTTGACAGTGATAGAGTGAGCGTGAAGGGGTCAAGATGACGGTGATGGAGTGAGTGTGAGGGGGTCAGGGTGTGGGTGAAGAAGTGAGTGCGTGGGAGTCAGTATGACGGTGAAGGAGTCAGTGTGAGAGGGTCAGTATGATGGTGATGGAGTGAGAGTGAGGGGGTCTGTTTGACGGTGATCGAGTGAGTATGAGGGGGTCAGTTTGATGGTGAGGAAGTGAGTGTGAGGGGTCAGTGTAAGGCTGATGGAGTGAGTGTGTGGAAGTCATTATGACGGTGATGGAGTGAGTGTGAGGGGGTAATGGTGATGGTGATGGAGTAATTGTGAGTGTGTCAGGTGGATAGTGATAGAGTGAGTGTGAGGGGTTCAGGATGACGGTGATGGAGTGAGTGTGAGAGCGTCATGGTGATGGTGATGGAGTGAGTGTGAGGGGGTCAGTTTGACGGTGATAGTGTGAGTGTGAGCGGGTCAGTGTGACGGTAATGGAGTGAGAGTGAGAGGGTCAGAATGGTGGTGATGGAGTGAGTGTGAGGGGGTCTGTTTGTCAGTGATGGAGTGATTGTGAGGGGGTCAGTTTGATGGTGATGGAGTGAGTGTGAGGAGGTTAGTGTGAGGGGGATGGGGTGAGTGTGGGGGAGTCAGTGTGACAGTGCTGAAGTGAGTGTGAGAGGGTCAGAATGACGGTGATGGAGTGAGTGTGAGGTGGTCATTGTAACAGTGATGTAGTGTATCTGACGGAGTCAGTGTGAGGGTAATGGAGTATGTGTGAGTGTGTCAGTGTGACGTTGATGGAGTGAGTTTAATGAAGTCAGTGTGACGGAGATGGAGTCAGTGTGAAAGTGTCAGGGTGAAGGTGAAGGTGTGAGTGTGAGGGGGTGTCAAAGTGGCGGAGAAGGAGAGAATGTGTCGGAGTCAGGGTGACGGTGATGGAATGAGTGTGAGGGGATAAGTGTGAAGGTGATGGAATGCATGTTAGGGGATAAGTGTAACGGTGATGGAGTGCATCTGAGGTTGTCAGGGTGAGGGTGATGGAGTGAGTGTGAGTGTGCCAGTGTGAGGGTGATGGAGTGATTGTGAAGGTTTCAGTATTACGCTGACGGAGTGAGTTTAATGGAGTCAGTGAGACAGAGATGGAGTGAGTGTGAAGGTGTCAGGGTGAAGGCGAAGGAGTCAGTGTGACCAGGTCAAAGTGATGGAGAAGGAGTGAGTGTGTCTGGGTCAGGGTGACGGTGATGTAATGAGTGTGTCGGGATCAGGGTGAGGATGATGGAGTGAGTTTGCGGGGGTCAGTGTGACGGTGATGGAGTGAGTGTGAGGGTGTCAGTGAGTTGGAGATAGATTGAGTGTGAGGTGGTCAGGGTGACGGTAATGGAGTGAGTGTGAGGGGATCAGTGTAAAGGTGATGGAGTGAGTGTGGGATTGTCACTGTTACGGTGATGGACTTAATGTTGGGGGTCAGGGTGGTGAGGATGGAGTGAGTGTGGGGATGAGTGTGACGGTGATGGAGTGAGGGGGAGGGGGTCAGTGGACGGTGATGGAGTGATGGGGAGGAGGTCTGGGTGACGGCGATGGAGTGAGAGTGAGGGGGACAGCGTGAGGATGATGGAGTGAGTGTGAGGGGGTCAGGGTGATGGTGTTGGAGTGAGTGTGTGGGGATCCGGGTGACTGTGACCGAGTGATTGTGAGGGCGTCAAGATGATGGTAATGGAGAGAGTGTGAGAGGGTCAGGGTGATGGTGATGGAGGGAGTGTGAGGGGGACAGGGTGTCTATGAGAGAGTGAGACTTTGTGGGTCAGTGTGATGGTGATGAAGTCATTGTGTGGGGGTCAGGGTGAGGGTGATGGACTGAGTGTGAGCGGTTCAGTGAGATGGATATAGACTGAGTGTGAGAGGATCAGGGTGACTGTGATGATGTGAGTGTGAGGGGGTCAGGGTGACGGTGATGGAGTGAGTGTGAGGAGGTCAGGGGGACGGTGATGGAGTGAGGGGGAGGGGGTCTGGGTGACGGTGGTAGCGTGAGTGTGAGGGGGTCAGGGGACGGTGATGGAGTGAGTGCTAGGGGTTCAGGGTGATGGTGAAGTTGTGAGTGCGAGGGCGTCAGTTTGATGGTGATGGAGTGAGTGTGAGGTGGTCAAGGTGACGGTGATGCATTGAGTGTGAGCGGGTCAGGGTGACGGTGAAGTTGTGAGTGTGATGGGGTCAGGGTGATGGTGAGGGAGTGAGTGTGAGAGGGTAATGGTGACGTTGATTGAGTGAGTGTGAGGGTGTCAGGGTGATGATGATGGAGAGAGTGTGAGGTGTCAAGATGACAGTGATGGAGCGAGTGTGAGAGGGTCATGGTGACGGCGATTGAGGGAGTGAGAGGGAGTCAGGTTGACGGTGAAGTTGTGAGTATGAGGCGGTCAGGGTGACAGTGATTGATAGAGAGTGTGGGGGAAAGGGTGATGGTGACGGAGTGGTTGAGCGTGTGTCAGGTTGTCAGTGATAGAGTGAGTGCGAGGAGGTAAAGATGACGGTGATGAAGTGAGTGTGAGAGGGTCATGGGGACGGTGATGGAGTGACACTGAGGGGGTCAGTGTGAGGGTGATGGACGGAGTGTGTGGGAGTCATTATGACAGTGATTGTGTGAGTGTGAGGGGGTCAGGGTAAAGTAGAAGAAGTGAGTGTGAGATGGTCAAAGTGACGGAGAATAAGTGAGTGTGTCGGTGTCTGGGTGACAGTGATGGAGTGAGTGTGCGGGGGTCAGTGTGACAGTGATGGAGTGAGTGTGCGGGGGTCAGTGTGACAGTGATGGAGTGAGAGTGTGAGGGTCATAGTGACGGTGATGGAGTGAGTATGTGGGCGCCAGGGTGACTGTGATGGAGTGAGTGTGAGGAGGTCTGTTTGACGGTGATGGAGTGAGTGTTGAGATTGTCAGGGTGACGGTGATGGAGTGAGTGTGAGGGGTTCAGGGTGATGGTGATGGAGTGAGTATGAGGGGGTAAGTGTGATGGTGATGGAGTGTTTGTGAGTGTGTCAGGTTGACAGTGATAGAGTGTGAAGGGGTCAAGATGACGGTGATGGAGTGAGTGTAAGAGGAACATAGGGACGGTGGTGGAGTGAGTGTGAGGGGGTCAGGTTGACGGTGATGGAGCGAGTGTGAGGGGGTCAGGTTGACGGTGATGGAGTGAGTGTGAGGGGGTCAGGGTGAGGGTGATGGAGTGAGTGTGTGGGAGTCAGTGTGACGGTGAAAGAGTGAGTGTGAGGTGGTCAGGGTGAGGGTGATGGAGTGAGTGTGTGGGAGTAGTGCGACGGTGAAGGAGTGAGTGTGAGAAGGTCAGTATGACGGTGATGGAGTGAGAGTGAGGGGGTCTGTTTGACGGTGATGGAGTGAGTGTGAGGGGTCAGTGTGAGGCTGGTGGAGTGAGTGTGTGGAAGTTATTATAACGGTGATGGAGTGAGTGTGAGCGGGTCAGGGTGACGGTGATGTAGTGAGTGGGAGGGGGTCAGTTTGACGGTGATGGAGTGAGTGAGAGGGGGTTGGTGTGAGGGTGATGGAGTGAGTGTGTGGGAGTCAGTGTGACAGAGCTGGAGTGAGTGTGAGAGGGTCAGAATGACGGTGATGGAGTGAGTGTGAGGGGGTCAGTTTGATGGCGATGGAGTGAGTGTGAGGGGCTCAGATTAACGGTGATGGAGTGAGTGTGAGGGGATAATGTTGAGAGTGATGGAGTGAGTGTGTGGGAGTCAGTGTGATGGTGATGGAGCGAGTGTGAGGGAGTGAATGTGACAATGATGTAGTGCATCTGAGGGGGTCAGTGTGAGGGTAATGGAGTGAGTGTGAGGGGGTCAGTGTGACGGTGATGGAGTGAATTTCATGGAGTCAGTGTGACGGAGATGGAGTCAGTGTGAAAGTGTCAGGGTGAAGGTGAAGGTGTGAGTGTGAGGGGGTGTCAAAGTGGCGGAGAAGGAGAGAATGTGTCGGAGTCAGGGTGACGGTGATGGAATGAGTTTGAGGGGCTAAGTGTGACGGTGATGGAATGCATGTTAGGGGATAAGTGTAATGGTGATGGAGTGCATCTGAAGTTGTCAGGGTGAGGGTGATGGAGTGAGTGTGAGTGCGCCAGTGTGAGGGTGATGGAGTGATTGTGAAGGTTTCAGTATTACGCTGACAGAGTGAGTTTAATGGAGTCAGTGAGACAGAGATGGAGTGAGTGTGAAGGTGTCAGGGTGAAGGCGAAGGTGTCAGTGTGACCAGGTCAAAGTGATGGAGAAGGAGTGAGTGTGTCTGGGTCAGGGTGACGGTGATGGAATGAGTGTGTCGGGATCAGGGTGAGGATGATGGAGTGAGTTTGCGGGGGTCAGTGTGACGGTGATGGAGTGAGTGTGAGGGTGTCAGTGAGTTGGAGATAGATTGAGTGTGAGGTGGTCAGGGTGACGGTAATGGAGTGAGTGTGAGGGGATCAGTGTAAAGGTGATTGAGTGAGTGTGGGATTGTCAGTGTTACGGTGATGGACTTAATGTTGGGGGTCAGGGTGGTGAGGATGGAGTGAGTGTGGGGATCCGGGTGACTGTGACCGAGTGATTGTGAGGGCGTCAAGATGATGGTAATGGAGAGAGTGTGAGAGGGTCAGGGTGACGGTGATGGAGGGAGTGTGAGGGGGACAGGGTGTCTATGAGAGAGTGAGACTTTGTGGGTCAGTGTGATGGTGATGAAGTCATTGTGTGGGGGTCAGGGTGAGGGTGATGGACTGAGTGTGAGCGGTTCAGTGAGATGGATATAGACTGAGTGTGAGAGGATCAGGGTGACTGTGATGATGTGAGTGTGAGGGGGTCAGGGTGACGGTGATGGAGTGAGTGTGAGGAGGTCAGGGGGACTGTGATGGAGTGAGGGGGAGGGGGTCTGGGTGACGGTGGTAGCGTGAGTGTGAGGGGGTCAGGGGACGGTGATGGAGTGAGTGCTCGGGGTTCAGGGTGATGGTGAAGTTGTGAGTGCGAGGGCGTCAGTTTGATGGTGATGGAGTGAGTGTGAGGTGGTCAAGGTGACGGTGATGCAGTGAGTGTGAGCGGGTCAGGGTGACGGTGAAGTTGTGAGTGTGATGGGGTCAGGGTGATGGTGAGGTAGTGAATGTGAGAGGGTAATGGTGACGTTGATTGAGTGAGTGTGAGGGTGTCAGGGTGATGATGATGGAGAGAGTGTGAGGTGTCAAGATGACAGTGATGGAGCGAGTGTGAGAGGGTCATGGTGACGGTGATTGAGGGAGTGAGAGGGAGTCAGGTTGACGGTGAAGTTGTGAGTATGAGGCGGTCAGGGTGACAGTGATTGATAGAGAGTGTGGGGGAAAGGGTGATGGTGACGGAGTGGTTGAGCGTGTGTCAGGTTGTCAGTGATAGAGTGAGTGCGAGGAGGTAAAGATGACGGTGATGAAGTGAGTGTGAGAGGGTCATGGGGACGGTGATGGAGTGACACTGAGGGGGTCAGTGTGAGGGTGATGGACGGAGTGTGTGGGAGTCATTATGACAGTGATTGTGTGAGTGTGAGGGGGTCAGGGTAACGTAGAAGGAGTGAGTTTGAGATGGTCAAAGTGACGGAGAATAAGTGAGTGTGTCGGTGTCTGGGTGACAGTGATGGAGTGAGTGTGCGGGGGTCAGTGTGACAGTGATGCAGTGAGAGTGTGAGGGTCATGGTGACGGTGATGGAGTGAGTGTGAGAGGGTCATAGTGACGGTGATGGAGTGAGTATGTGGGCGCCAGGGTGACTGTGATGGAGTGAGTGTGAGGGGTTCAGGGTGATGGTGATGGAGTGAGTATGAGGGGGTAAGTGTGATGGTGATGGAGTGTTTGTGAGTGTGTCAGGTTGACAGTGATAGAGTGTGAAGGGGTCAAGATGACGGTGATGGAGTGAGTGTGAGAGGAACATAGGGACGGTGGTGGAGTGAGTGTGAGGGGGTCAGGTTGACGGTGATGGAGCGAGTGTGAGGGGGTCAGGTTGACGGTGATGGAGTGAGTGTGAGGGGGTCAGGGTGAGGGTGATGGAGTGAGTGTGTGGGAGTCAGTGTGACGGTGAAAGAGTGAGTGTGAGGTGGTCAGGGTGAGGGTGATGGAGTGAGTGTGTGGGAGTAGTGCGACGGTGAAGGAGTGAGTGTGAGAAGGTCAGTATGACGGTGATGGAGTGAGAGTGAGGGGGTCTGTTTGACGGTGATGGAGTGAGTGTGAGGGGTCAGTGTGAGGCTGGTGGAGTGAGTGTGTGGAAGTCATTATAACGGTGATGGAGTGAGTGTGAGCGGGTCAGGGTGACGGTGATGTAGTGAGTGGGAGGGGGTCAGTTTGACGGTGATGGAGTGAGTGAGAGGGGGTTGGTGTGAGGGTGATGGAGTGAGTGTGTGGGAGTCAGTGTGACAGAGCTGGAGTGAGTGTGAGAGGGTCAGAATGACGGTGATGGAGTGAGTGTGAGGGGGTCAGTTTGATGGCGATGGAGTGAGTGTGAGGTGCTCAGATTAACGGTGATGGAGTGAGTGTGAGGGGATAATGTTGAGAGTGATGGAGTGAGTGTGTGGGAGTCAGTGTGATGGTGATGGGGCGAGTGTGAGGGAGTGAATGTGACAATGATGTATTGCATCTGAGGGGGTCAGTGTGAGGGTAATGGAGTGAGTGTGAGGGGGTCAGTGTGACGGTGATGGAGTGAATTTCATGGAGTCAGTGTGCCGGGGATTGAGTGAGTGTGAGTGGGTCAAGGTGATGCTGAAGGAGTGAAGGTGAGGGGGTCAGGGTGACGGTGATGGAGTGAGTGTGAGGTGGTCAAAGTGACGGAGAA
The DNA here is from genome assembly GCF_047496795.1 of Chiloscyllium punctatum. Classification (NCBI taxonomy): domain Eukaryota; kingdom Metazoa; phylum Chordata; class Chondrichthyes; order Orectolobiformes; family Hemiscylliidae; genus Chiloscyllium; species Chiloscyllium punctatum. The sequence goes on along the minus strand of NC_092752.1, from coordinate 90,462,810 downwards.
GGAGTGAGTGTGTCGGGGTCTGGGTGACGGTCATGGAGTGAGTGTGAGGGAGTCAGTCTGACGGGGATGGAGTGAGTGTGAGAGGGTAAGTACGACGGTGATGGAGTGAGTGCGAGGGGGTCAGTGTGACTGTGATGGAGTGAGTGTGAGTGGGCCAGGGTGAGGGTGATGGAGCAATTGTGAGTGGGTCAGGGTGACTTGATGGAATGAGAGTGAGGGGGTCGATTTGATGGTGATGGAGTGAGTGTGAGGGGGTCAGGGAGAAGATGATGGAGGGAGTGTGAAGGGATCTGTTTGACGTTGATGGAGTGAGTGTAAGGGGGTCTATTTGACGGTGATGGAGTGAGTGTGAGGGGGTCAGTTTGACGGTGAAGTTGCGAGTGTGAGGGTGTTAGGGTCACGCTGATGGTGTCAATGTGAGGGGATCAGGGTGAGAGTGTTGGAGTGAGTGTGAGGGAGTAGGTGTGACGGTGATAGAGTGAGTGTGAGGGGGTCAACGTGACAGTGATATAGTGCATCTGAGGGGGTCAGTGTGAGGGTAATGGAGTGAGTGTGAGAGTGTCAGTGTGACTCTGACGGAGTGAGATTCATGGAGTCAGTGAGATGGTATTGGAGTGAGTTGAAATGGTCAGAATGACGGTTTTGGAGTGAGTGTGAGTGGGTCAGGGTGATGGTGATGGAGTAATTGTGAGTGGGTCAGAGTGACGTGATGGAATGAGTGTGAGGGGGTCAATTTGATGGTGATGGAGTGAGTGTGAGGGGGTCAGGGTGAGGGTGATGGAGGGAGTGTGAGGGGATCTGTTTGACGGTGATGGAGTGAGCGTAAGGGGGTCTATTTGACGGTGATGGAGTGAGTGTGGGGGGTTAGTTTGATGGTGAAGTTGCGAGTGTGAGGGTGTTAGGGTGACGCTGATTGTGTCAGTGTGAGGGGGTCAGGGTGAGAGTGTTGGAGTGAGTGTGAGGGAGTAAGTGTGACGGTGATGGAGTGAGTGTGAGGGGGTCAACGTGACAGTGATATAGTGCATCTGAGGGGGTCAGTGTGAGCGTAATGGAGTGACTGTGAGGGCGTCAGTGTGACGCTGATGGAGTGAGTTTCATGGAGTCAGTGAGATGGTGATGGAGTGAGTGAGATGGTCAGAATAACGGTTTTGGAGTGAGTGTGAGGGGGTGTGTTTGACAGTGATGGAGTAAGTGTGAGGGGGTCAGGGTGATGGTGATGGAGTAAGTGTGAGGGAGTCAGGCTGAGGGTGATGGAGTGAGTGTGTGGGAGTCAGTGTGAGGGTGATGGAATGAGTGTGAGAGGGGTCAATGTGACTGTGATGTAGTGCATCTGAGGGGTTCAGTGTGAGTGTAATGGTGTGAGTGTGAGGGTGTCAGTGTGACGCTGACGGAGTGAGTTTCATGGAGTCAGTGTGACGGAGATTGAGTGAGTGTGAGGGGGTCAGAGTGACGGTCATGGAGTGAGTATGTGGGAGTCAGGGTGATGGTGATGGAGTGAGTGTGAGTTGTTCAGAGTGATGTTGATGGAGTGATTGTGAGTGTCAGGTTGAGAGTGATAGAGTGAGTGTGAGGGGGTCAAGATGACGGTGAGGGAGTGAGTGTGAGAGGGTCATGGTGATGCTGATGGAATGAGTGTGAGAGGGTCAGAGTGACGGTGATGGAGTGAGTATGTGGGAGTCAGGGTGACTGTAATGGAGTGAGGGTGAGGAGGTCAAGGTGACAGTGATGGAAAGATTGTGAGGGGGTAAGAAGGGAGGTGATGGAATGAGTTTTAGGGATGTCAGGGTGATGGTGATGGAGTGAGTGTGAGGGGGTCAGGATGATGGTGATGGAGTGACTGTGAGTGTGTCAGGTTGACAATGATAGAGTGAGTGTGACGGGGTCAAGATGACGGTGATGGAGTGAGTGAGGGGGGTCTGTTTAATGGTGATGGAGTGAATGTGAGTGTGTCAGTTTGATGGTGATGGAGAGAGTGTGAGTGGGTCAAGTTGACGGTGATGGAGTGAGTGTGAGGGGGTCAACGTGACAGTGATATAGTGCATCTGAGGGGGTCAGTGTGAGGGTAATGGAGTGAGTGTGAGAGTGTCAGTGTGACTCTGACGGAGTGAGATTCATGGAGTCAGTGAGATGGTATTGGAGTGAGTTGAAATGGTCAGAATGACGGTTTTGGAGTGAGTGTGAGTGGGTCAGGGTGATGGTGATGGAGTAATTGTGAGTGGGTCAGAGTGACGTGATGGAATGAGTGTGAGGGGGTCAATTTGATGGTGATGGAGTGAGTGTGAGGGGGTCAGGGTGAGGGTGATGGAGGGAGTGTGAGGGGATCTGTTTGACGGTGATGGAGTGAGCGTAAGGGGGTCTATTTGACGGTGATGGAGTGAGTGTGGGGGGTTAGTTTGATGGTGAAGTTGCGAGTGTGAGGGTGTTAGGGTGACGCTGATTGTGTCAGTGTGAGGGGGTCAGGGTGAGAGTGTTGGAGTGAGTGTGAGGGAGTAAGTGTGACGGTGATGGAGTGAGTGTGAGGGGGTCAACGTGACAGTGATATAGTGCATCTGAGGGGGTCAGTGTGAGCGTAATGGAGTGACTGTGAGGGCGTCAGTGTGACGCTGATGGAGTGAGTTTCATGGAGTCAGTGAGATGGTGATGGAGTGAGTGAGATGGTCAGAATAACGGTTTTGGAGTGAGTGTGAGGGGGTGTGTTTGACAGTGATGGAGTAAGTGTGAGGGGGTCAGGGTGATGGTGATGGAGTAAGTGTGAGGGAGTCAGGCTGAGGGTGATGGAGTGAGTGTGTGGGAGTCAGTGTGAGGGTGATGGAATGAGTGTGAGAGGGGTCAATGTGACTGTGATGTAGTGCATCTGAGGGGTTCAGTGTGAGTGTAATGGTGTGAGTGTGAGGGTGTCAGTGTGACGCTGACGGAGTGAGTTTCATGGAGTCAGTGTGACGGAGATTGAGTGAGTGTGAGGGGGTCAGAGTGACGGTCATGGAGTGAGTATGTGGGAGTCAGGGTGATGGTGATGGAGTGAGTGTGAGTTGTTCAGAGTGATGTTGATGGAGTGATTGTGAGTGTCAGGTTGAGAGTGATAGAGTGAGTGTGAGGGGGTCAAGATGACGGTGAGGGAGTGAGTGTGAGAGGGTCATGGTGATGCTGATGGAATGAGTGTGAGAGGGTCAGAGTGACGGTGATGGAGTGAGTATGTGGGAGTCAGGGTGACTGTAATGGAGTGAGGGTGAGGAGGTCAAGGTGACAGTGATGGAAAGATTGTGAGGGGGTAAGAAGGGAGGTGATGGAATGAGTTTTAGGGATGTCAGGGTGATGGTGATGGAGTGAGTGTGAGGGGGTCAGGATGATGGTGATGGAGTGACTGTGAGTGTGTCAGGTTGACAATGATAGAGTGAGTGTGACGGGGTCAAGATGACGGTGATGGAGTGAGTGAGGGGGGTCTGTTTAATGGTGATGGAGTGAATGTGAGTGTGTCAGTTTGATGGTGATGGAGAGAGTGTGAGTGGGTCAAGTTGACGGTGATGGAGTGAGTGTGAGGGGGTAAGTGTGACGGGGATGGAGTGAGTGGGAGGGGATGAATGGATGGTGATGGAGTAATTGTGAGGGGGACGGGGTGATGGTGATGGAGTGATTGTAAACGGTTCAGGGTGATCGTGATGAAGTTATTGTGAGGGGATCAGTGTGATGGTGTTGGAGTGAGTGTATGGGGATCAGGGTGACAGTGACGGAGTGATTGTGAGGGGGTCAAGATGATGGTAATGGAGTGAGTATTTGTGGGTCAGTGTGATGGTGATGAAGTGAGTGTGAGGGGTCAGGGTGACGGTGATGGAGTGAGTGTGAGGGGGTCAGGGTGACTGTGATGGAATGAGTATGAGGGGGTCAGTGTCACGATGATGAGGTGCGTGAGAGGGAATCAGGGTGACTGTGACCGATTGAGTGTGAGGGTGTCAGGGAGACAGTGATGGAGGGAGTGGGAGGGGTTCTGGGAGATGGTGATGGAGTGATTGAGGGATTCAGGGTGATGGTGACCGAGTGAGTGCGAAGGGTTCAGTGTGAGTGTAATCACGTGAGTGTGAGGGGGTCACGGAGACGGTGATGAAGTGAGTGTGAAGGGGTCAATGTGACAGTGATATAGTGCATCTGTTGGGGTCAGTGTGAGGGTGATATAGTGAGTGTGAGGGTGTCAGTGTGACTCTGATGGAGTGAGTTGAACGGAGACATTGTGACAGAGATGGAGTGAGTGTGCAGGTGTCAGGGTGAAGGTGAAGGAGTGAGTGTGAGGGGGTCAAAGTGACGGAGAAGGAGTGAGTGAGAAGGGGTCAGGGTGAGGGTGATGAATTGAATGTGAGGGGTTCAGTGAGATGGAGATAGAGTGAGTGTGAGGTGGTCAGGGTGACCGTGATGGAGTTAGTGTGTGGAAGTCAGGAAGACAGTGATGGAGTGAGTGTGAGAAGGTCAGGGTGACTGTGATGGAATGGGTGTGGTGGGGACAGGGTGGTGGGGATGGAGAGAGTGTGGGGAGATGAGTGTGACGGTGATGGAGTGAGGGTGAGGGGTTCAGGGTGATGGTGATGGAGTGAGTGTGCGGGGGTCAGTGTGACGGTGATTGAGTGAGTGTGAGAATGTCAGGGTGACGGTGATGGAGTGAGTGTGAGGGAGTCTGTGTGACGTGATGTAGTGAGTGTGACGATGTCACTTTGATGGTGATGGAGTGAGTGCGAGACGGTCCGGGTGACGTTGTTGGAGTGAGTGTGATGGGGTCAGGGTGACGGTGAAGGAGTGAGTTGTGGGAGTCAGGGTGACGGTGATGGAGTTAGTGTGAGGAGGTCAAGGTGACAGTGATGGAAAGATTGTGAGGCGGTCAGGGTGATGGTGATGGAGTGGGTGTGAGGGGAGGATTGTGATGGTGATGGAGTGAGTGTGTGGGGGTGAGTTTGACGGTGATGGAGTGAGGGTGAGGGTGTCAGGGTGACAGTGATGGAGTGAGTGTGTGGGAGTCAGTGTGGTGGTGATGGAGTGAGTGTGAGAGTGTCAGGGCGACAGTGATGGAGTGAGTGTGAGGGGTTCAGTGAGCTGGAGATAGAGTGAGTGTGAGATTGTCAGTGTGACGGTGAAGGAGTGAGTGTGAGGAGGTCAAAGTGATAGTGATGGAAAGATTGTGAGGGGGCCAGGAGGGTGATGATGGAGGGAGTATGGTGGTTGTCAGGGTGACGGTGATGGAGTGAGTGTGAGGCGTTCAGGTAATGGTGATGGAGTGATTGTGAGCGTGTCAGGTTGACAGTGATAGAGTGAGTATGATGGGGCCAAGATGATAGTGATGGAGTGAGTGTGAGAGGGTCAGGGTGAGGGTGATGGAGTGAGTGTGTGGGAGTTAGTGTGACAGTGATGGAATGAGTGTGAGGGGTTCAGTGAGCTGGAGATAGAGTGAGTGTGAGATTGTCAGTGTGACGGTGATGGAGTGAGTGTGAGGAGGTCAAAGTGACAGTGATGGAAAGATTGTGAGGGGGCCAGGAGGGTGGTGACGGAGTGAGTGTGGTGGTTGTCAGGGTGACGGTGATGGAGTGAGTGTGAGGTGTTCAGGTAATTGTGATGGAGTGATTGTGAGCGTGTCAGGTTGACAGTGATAGAGTGAGTATGACGGGGCCAAGATGATAGTGATGGCGTGAGTGTGAGAGGGTCAGGGTGAGGGTGATGGAGTGAGTGTGTGGGAGTTAGTGTGACAGTGATGGAGTGAGTGTGAGGGGTTCAGTGAGCTGGAGATAGAGTGAGTGTGAGATTGTCAGTGTGACGGTGATGGAGTGAGTGTGAGAGGGTCAGGGTGACTCTAATGGAGGGAGTGTGAAGAGGTCAGGGTGACAGTGATGGAAAGATTGTGATGGGGTCAGTAGGGTGTTGATGGAGTGAGTGTGGGGGTTGTCAGGGTGACGGTGATGGAGTGAGTATGAGGGGTTCAGGGTAGTGGTGATGATGTGATTGTGAGCGTGTCAGGTTGACAGTGATAGAGTGAGTATGAGGAGGCCAAGATGACAGTGATGGAGTGAGTGTGAGGGGGTCATGGTGATGGTGATGGAGTGAGTTGTGGGAGTCAGGGTGACTGTGATGGAGTGAGTGTGAGGAGGTCAAGGTGACAGTGATGGAAAGATTGTGAGGGGTTCAGAAGGGTGGTTATGGAGTGAGTTTTGGGTTTGTCAGGGTGACGGTGACGGAGTGAGTGTGAGGGGGTCAGGGTGATGGTGATGGAATAGATTGTGAGTGTGTCAGGTTGACAGTGATAGCGTGAGTGTGAGGGGGACAGGATGAGTGTGATTGAGTGAGTGTGTGGGAGTCACTCTGACCGTGATGGACTGAGTGTGAGGGGTTCAGGGTGACAGTGAAGGAGTGAATGTGAGGGGATAAGTGTGACGGTGATGGAGTGAGTGTGAGTGGGTCAGTGTGGCGGTGATGGAGTGAGTGTGAGGGGGTCAATGTGACTGTGATGTAGTGTGTCTGAGGGGGTCAGTGTGAGGGTAATGGACTGAGTGTGAGGGTGTCAGTGTGACGCTGACGGAGTGAGTTTAATGGATTCAGTGTGATGGAGATTGAGTGAGTGTGAGGGGGTCAAGATGACGGTGATGGAGTGAGTGTGAGAGGGTCAGGGTGATGGTTATGGAGTGAGTGTGAGGGGGTCACGGTGACGGTGATGGAGTGAGTGCAGTGGGTCTGTTTGACGATGATGGAGTGAGTGTGAGGGGGTCAGTTTGATGGTGATGGAGTGAGTGTGAGGGGGTCAGGTTGAGTGTTATGGAGTGAGTGTGTGGGAGTCAGTGTGACGGTGATGGAGTGCATTTGAGGGGGTCAGTGTGCGTGTAATGGAGTGAGAGTGAGGGTGTCAGTGTGACGCTGACGGAGTGAGTTTCATGGAGTCAGTGTGACGGATATTGAGTGAATGTGAGGGGTCCGAGTGACGGTCATGGAGTGTGTATGTGGGAGTCAGGGTGACGGTGATGGAGTGAGTGTGAGTTGGTCAGGGTGCTGGTGATGGAGTGATTGTGAGTGTGTCAGGTTGACAGTGATAGAGTGAGTGTGAGGGGATCAAGATGACGATGATGGAGTGAGTTTGAGAGGGTCATGGTGACGATGATGGAGTGAGTCTGAGAGGGACAGAGTGATGGTGATGGAGTGAGTTGGAGTCAGGGTGACTGTGATGGAGTGAGTGTGAGCAGGTCAAGGTGACAGTGATGGAAAGATTGTGAGAGGGTCAGAGGGTGGTGATGGATTGAGTTTTGGGGTTGTCAGGGTCACGGTGATGGAGTGAGTGTGAGGGGGTCAGGGTGATAGTGATGGAAGTGATTGTGAGTGTGTCAGGTTGACAGTGATAGCATGACTATGAGGGGAACAGGATGAGGGTGATTGAGTGAGTGTGTGGGAGTCACTGTGACGGTGATGGAGTGAGTGTGAGGGGGTCAGAGTGACAGTGAAGGAGTGAATGTGAGGGGATAAGTGTGACGGTAATGGAGTGAGTGTGCTGGGGGTGAGGGTGTCGGTGATGGAGTGAGTGTGTGGGAGTCAATGTGACTGCGATGTAGTGCATCTGAGGGGGTCAGTGTGAGGGTAATGGAGTGAGTGTGAGGGTGTCAGTGTGACGCTGATGGAGTGAGTTTCATGGAGTCAGTGTGCCGGAGATTGAGTGAGTGTGAGGGGTCAGAGTGACTGTGATGGAGTGAGTATGTGGGAGTCAGGGTGACGGTGATGGAGTGATTGTCAGTGTCAGGTTGACAGTGATAGAGTGAGTGTGAGGGGGTCAAGATGACGGTGATGGAGTGACTGTGAGAGGGTCATGGTGACGCAGATGGAATGAGTGTGAGAGGGTCAGAGTGACGGTGATGGAGTGAGTATGTGGGAGTCAGGGTGACTGTGATGGAGTGAGTGTCAGGAGGTCAAGGTGACAGTGATGGAAAGATTGTGAGGGGGTAAGAAGGGAGGTGATGGAATGAGTTTTGGGGATGTCAAGGTGATGATGATGGAGTGAGTGTGAGTGGGTCAGGGTGATGGTGATGGAGTGATTGTGAGTGTGTCAGGTTGACAGTGATAGAGTGAGTGTGACGGGGTCAAGATGACGGTGATGGAGTGAGTGAGGGGGGCATGTTTGACAGTGATGGAGTGAGTGTGAGAGGGTCAGTTTGACGGTGATGGAGAGAGTGTGAGGGGGTCAGGGAAACAGTGAAGGAGTGAGTGTGAGTGGGTCAAGTTGATGGTGATGGAGTGAGTGTAAGGGGGTCAGTGTGACGGGCATGGAGTGAGTGTGAAGGGATGAATGTGACGGTGATGGAGTGAATGTGTGGGGGTCATGGTGATGGTGGTGGAGTGATTGTGAGGGGGTCAGTGTGATGGTGTTGGAGTGAGCGTGTGGGGATCAGAGTGACGGTAATGGAGTGAGTATTTCTGTGTCAGTGTGATAGTGATGAAGTGAGTGTGAGGGGATCAGGGTGATGGTGATCGAAGAGATTGTGAGTGTGTCAGTTTGACAGTGATAGCGTGAGTGTGAGGGGGACAGGATGAGGGTGATTGAGTGAGTGTGTGGGAGTCACTCTGACCGTGATGGACTGAGTGTGAGGGGTTCAGGGTGACAGTGAAGGAGTGAATGTGAGGGGGTCAGAGTGACGGTAATGGAGTGAGTATGTGTGTCAGTGTGAGGGTGATGAATTAAGTGTGTTGGGGAATCAGGGCAAACGTGATGGAGTGAGTGTGAGGGGGTCAGTGTCACGATGATGAAGTGAGTGTGAGGGAATCAGGGTGACCGTGACCGATTGAGTGTGAGCGTGTCAGGGAGAAGGTGATGGAGGGAGTGGGAGGGGGTCTCGGAGACGATGATGGAGTGAGTGAGGGATTCAGGGTGATGGTGACTGAGTGAGTGCGAGGGGTTCAGTGTGAGTGTAATCACGTGAGAGTGAGGGGGTCAGGGAGATGGTGATTGAGTGAGTGTGTGTGGGTCCGTGTCACGGTGATGGAGTGAGTGTGAGGGGGTCAATGTGACAGTGATATAGTGCATCTGTGGGGGTCAGTGTGAGGGTGATATAGTGAGTGTGGGGGTGTCAGTGTGACGCTGATGGAGTGAGTTTAATGGAGTCAGTGTGACGGAGATGGAGTGAGTGTGAAGGGGTCAGGGTGAGGGTGATGGATTGAGTGTGAGGGGTTCAGTGAGATGGAGATAGATTGAGTGTGAGGTGGTCAGGGTGATCGTGATGGAGTTACTGTGTGGAAGTCAGAATGACAGTGATGGAGTGAGTGTGAGAAGGTCAGGGTGACTGTGATGGAATGAGTGTGGTGGGGACAGGGTGGTGGGGATGGAGTGAGTGTGGGGAGATGAGTGTGATGGTGATGGAGTGAGTGTGAGGGGGTCAGTGTGACGGTGATGGAGTGAGTGTGCGGGGGTCAATGTGACGGTGATGGAGTGAGTGTGAGGGGGACAGGGTGAGGATAGTGTAGTGTGTGTGAGGAGGTCAGTGTGAGGGTGATGAAGTGAGTGTGAGCGGGTCCAGGTAACGTTGTTGGAGTGAGTGTGATGGGGTCAGGATGACGGTGATGGAGTGAGTTGTGGGAGTCAGGGTGACGGTGATGTATTTAGTGTGAAGGGGTCAGGGTGAGGGTGATAGAGTGAGTGTGAGGAGGTCAAGGTGACAGTGATGGAAAGATTGTGAGGGGGTCAGGTTGATGGTGATAGAGTGAGTGTGAGGGGATGATTGTGATGGTGATGGAGTGAGTGTGTGGGGGTCAGTTTGACGGTGATGGAGTGAGGGTGAGGGGGTCAGGGTACAGTGATGGAGTGAGTGTGTGGGAATCAGTGTGACGGTGATGGAGTGAGTGTGAGGGATTCAGTGAGATGGAGAGAGAGTGAATGTGAGATTGTCAGTGTGAAGGTGATGGAGTGAGTGTGAGGAGGTCAAGGTGACAGTGATGGAAAGATTGTGAGGGGGCCAGGAGGGTGGTGACGGAGTGAGTGTGGTGGTTGTGAGGGTGACGGTGATGGAGTGAGTGTGAGGCGTTCAGGTAATGGTGATGGAGTGATTGTGAGCGTGTCAGGTTGGCAGTAATAGAGTAAGTATGACGGGGCCAAGATGACAGTGATGGAGTGAGTGTGAGAGGGTCAGGGTGAGGGTGATGGAGTGCGTATGTGGGGGTCAGTGTGACGATGATGGAGTGATTGTGAGAGAATCAGGGTGACTGTAATGGAGGGAGTGTGAAGAGGTCAGGGTGACAGTGATGGAAAGATTGTGAGGGGGTCAGTAGGGTGTTGATGGAGTGAGTATGGGTGTTGTCAGGGTGACGGTGATGGAGTGAATGTGAGGGGTTCAGGGTAATGGTGATGGAGTGATTGTGAGCGTGTCAGGTTGACAATGATAGAGTGAGTATGAGGGGGCCAAGATGACAGTGATGGAGTGAGTGTGAGAGGGTCAGAGTGACGGTGATGGAGTGAGTTGTGTGAGTCAGGGTGACTGTGATGGAGTGAATGTGAGGAGGTCAAGGTGACAGTGATATAGAGCATCTGTGGGCGTCAGTGTGAGGGTGATATAGTGAGTGTGAGGGTGTCAATGTGACGCTGACGGAGTGAGTTTAATGGAGTCAGTGTGACGGAGATGGAGTGAGTGTGAAGGTGTCAGGGTGAAGGTGAAGGAGTGAGTGTGAGGGGGTCAAAGTGACGGAAATGGAGTGAGTGTGAAGGGGTCAGGGTGAGGGTGATGGATTGAGTGTGAGGGGTTCAGTGAGATGAAGATAGAGTGAGTGTGAGGTGGTCAGGGTGACCGTGATGGAGTTAGTGTGTGGAAGTCAGGAAGACAGTGATGGAGTGAGTGTGAGAAGGTCAGGGTGACTGTGATGGAATAAGCGTGGTAGGGACAGGGTGGTGGGGATGGAGAGAGTGTGGAGAGATGAGTGTGGCGGTGATGGAGTGAGTGTGCGGGGGTCAGTGTGACGGTGATGGAGTGAGTGTGAGGATGTCAGGTTGACGGTGATGGAGTGAGTTTGAGGGGGTCAGGCTGAGGGTGGTTTAGTGTGTGTGAGGGGGTCAGTGTGAGGGTGATGAAGTGAGTGTGAGCGGGTCCGGGTGACATTGTTGGAGTGAGTGTGATGGGGTCAGGGTGACGGTGATGGAGTGAGTGTGCGGGGGTCAATGTGATGGTGATGGAGTGAGTGTGAGGGGGACAGGGTGAGGATAGTGTAGTGTGTGTGAGGAGGTCAGTGTGAGGGTGATGAAGTGAGTGTGAGCGGGTCCAGGTAACGTTGTTGGAGTGAGTGTGATGGGGTCAGGATGACGGTGATGGAGTGAGTTGTGGTAGTCAGGGTGACGGTGATGTATTTAGTGTGAAGGGGTCAGGGTGAGGGTGATAGAGTGAGTGTGAGGAGGTCAAGGTGACAGTGATGGAAAGATTGTGAGGGGTTCAGGGTGATGTTGATAGAGTGAGTGTGAGGGGACGATTGTGATGGTGATGGAGTGAGTGTGTGGGGGTCAGTTTGACGGTGATGGAGTGAGGGTGAGAGGGTCAAGGTGACAGTGATGGAGTGAGTGTGTGGGAGTCAGTGTGACGGTGATGGAGTCAGTGTGAGGGATTCAGTGAGATGGAGTGAGATGGAGAGAGAGTGAATGTGAGATTGTCAGTGTGAAGGTGATGGAGTGAGTGTGAGGAGGTCAAGGTGACAGTGATGGAAAGATTGTGAGGGGGCCAGGAGGGTGGTGACGGAGTGAGTGTGGTGGTTGTGAGGGTGACGGTGATGGAGTGAGTGTGAGGCGTTCAGGTAATGGTGATGGAGTGATTGTGAGCGTGTCAGGTTGACAGTGATAGAGTGAGTATGAGGGGGCCAAGATGACAATGATGGAGTGAGTGTGAGAGGTTCATGGTGACAGTGATGGAACGATTGTGAGGGGGTCAGAAGGGTGCTGATGGAGTCAGTTTTAAGGTTGTCAGTGTGACGGTGATGAAGTGAGTGTGAGGGGGACAGGATGAGGGTGATTGAGTGAGTGTGAGGGAGTCACTGTGACCGTGATGGAGTGAATGTGAGGGGATAAGTGTGACGGTAATGGAGTGAGTGTGAGGGAGTGAGGGTGACGGTATTGGAGTGAGTGTGAGGGGTTAGTGTGAGGGTGATGGACTGAGTGTGAGGGGGTTAATGTGACTGTGATCTAGTGCATCTGAGGGGGTCAGTATGAGGGTAATGGACTCAGTGTGAGGGTGTCAGTGTGACGCTGACGGAGTGAGTTTAATGGATTCAGTGTGATGGAGATTGAGTGTGTGTGAGGGGGTCAGAGTGACGGTAATGGAGTGAGTACGTGTGAGTCAGGGTGATGGTGATGAAGTGAGTGAGTGTGAGGGGTTCAAGGTGATGGTGATGGATTGATGGTGAGTGTGTCAGGTTGACAGTGATAGAGTGAGTGTGAGGGGGTCAAGATGACGGTGATGGAATGAGTGTGAGATCGTCAGGGTGATGGTTATGGAGTGAGTGTGCGGGGGTCACGGTGATGGTGATGGAGTGAGTGTAGGGGGTCTGTTTGACGGTGATGGAGTGAGTGTGAGGGGGTCAGTTTTACGGTGATGGTGTGAGTGTAAGCTGGTCAGGGTGAGAGTGATGTAGTGAATGTGAGGGTGTCAGGTTGACGGTGAAGGAGTGAGTGTGAGGGGGTCAGGGTGATGGTGATGTAGTGAGTGTGAGGTTGTCAAAGTTAGGGCGAAGGAGTGAGTGTGTCGGGGTCTGGGTGACGGTGATGGACTGAGTGTGAGAGGGCAGTATGACGGTGCTGCCGTGAGTGTGAGGGGTTATGTTGAGGGTGATGGAGTGAGTGTGAGGGTGTCAGTGTGACGCTGACGGAGTGAGTTTCATGGAGTCAGTGTGACGGAGATGGAGTGAGTGTGAGGGGGTCAGGGTGATGGTGTTGGAGTGAGTGTGAGCGGGTCTGTATGACAGTGATAGAGTGAGAGTGAGGGGCTCAGTTTGACGGTGATGGAGTGAGTGTGAGCGGGTCAGAATGACGGTGATGGAGTGAGTGTGAGGAGGTCTGTTTGACGGTGATGGAGTGAGTGTGAGGTGGTCTGTGTGTGGGTGATGGAGTGAGTGTGAGAGTGTCATTGCGACGCTGACGGACTGAGTTTAATGGATACAGTGTGATGGAGATGGACTGAGTTTGAAGGCGTCAGGGTGAAGGTGAAGGAGTGAGTGTGAGGGGGTCAAAGTGACGGGGAATGATTGAATGTGAATGGATCAGAGTGCCAGTGATGGATTGAGTGTGAGGGGTTCAGTAAGATGGAGATAGAGTGAGTGAGAGGGGGTCAGTGTGACAGTGAAGGAGTGAGTGTGAGTGGGTCAGGTTGATGGTGATGGTGTGAGTGTGAGGAGGTCAGTGGGACGGGGATGGAGTGAGTGTGAGGGGATGAATGTGACGATGATGGAGTGAGTGTGTCGGGGTCAGGGTGATGGGGATGGAGTGAGTGTGAGGGTGTCAAGGTGATGGTGATGGAGTGATTGTGAGGGAGTGATTGTGAGGGGGTCTCGTCGCCCCAAGTCTCTCTTGTCAACCCCTATCCCTCACCCCCCAGTCTCTCTCGACCCCCAGTCTCTCCCTCCCACCGTCTCTCTTGCCCCCATGGTCTATCTCACCCCCGGTCTCACTTATCTCTCTTTGGTGGTCTCTCTGAACCCCCAGTCTGCTGTTGGCCACGGTCTCTACCCGTGGTCTCTCTCACCCACCCCCCCCCCCGGTCTCTCTTGCCACCCAGTCTCGCTCTCTCGCCCCCAATGTGTCTCACCCCAGTCTCTCGCCCCACGGCCTCTCGCCCCTCTGGTCTCTCTCCCCCTGGTCTCTCTCATCACCCCAGGTTCTCTCGTCGCTGGTCTCTCTCCCCCACTGGTCTCTCGGCGGCCCCAGTGTCTCGTCACCCCCGGGCTCTCTCGCTCGTGGTCTCTCTCACCCCCGGTCTCTCATCACTCCTGGTCTCTCATCACTCCTGGTCTCTCTTGGCACCTCCGTATGTTTCATCACCCCTGGCCTCTCTCACCTCTGGTCTCACTCGCCCCTGGTCTCTCAGGCGTCCCCCGTCTCCCTCGTCCCCCGTCCCTCTTGCCCCCGGTCTCTTGTCAAGCCCTCCGGTCTCTCTCACCCCTAGTCTCTACCTCCCCCGGTGTCATTCACCCCCCCCCCCGGTCTCTAATCGGCCCCAGTCTCTCATCATCCCCGGTCTCTTGCTCCGGGTCTCTCTCGCTCACGGTATCTCTCGTCGCCCCCGGTCTCCCTCGTTGACCCCGTCTCTCGTCGCCCCAGGTCTCTCTCGCCCCAGTTCTCTCTCTTTGCCTATGGTCTCTTGTCGCTCCGGTCTCTCTCACACCCCCATCCCCCTACCCCGGTCCCTCTCGCCCCCGGTCTCTCTCACTCCCGGTCTCTCTTGCCCCCGGTCTCTCTTTTTGCCCCCGGTCTCTTGTCACCCCCGATGTCTTGCCCCCTGTCTCCCTTCTCCCTTGGTCTCTCTCGTCCCCCGTCTCTCTTGTCACCCTCTCTCTCGCCCCCGGTCTCTGTCGCCCTCAGTCTCTCTCTCCGCCGGTCTCTCTCTCACCCCTGTTCTCTCTCGCTCCCTGTCTCTCATCGCCACCGGTCTCTCACCCCTGTCTCTCATCGCTCCCGGTCTGTCATTGCACCCGGGCTCTGATCACCCCTGATCTCTCTCGCCCCCGGTTCCTCTTGCCACCGGTCTCTCTCTCGCCACAGGTCTCTATCGCCCCCGGTCCATCTTGCCATCCCCAGTCTCTCTCTCGCCACGGGTCTCTATCGTCCCCGGTCTCTCGCTCTCGATACTGTCTCTCTCTTGCCCCCAGTCTATCTTGTTGCCCCGGTCTCTCCCATGAACCCCTCTCTCTTGCACTTGGTCTTCTATCCCACCCCCCACCCCCCACCCCCCCGGTCGCTCTCTCTCCCCCAGTCTCTATCACCCCTGGTCTTTATTGCCCCGGTCTCTCTCTCTTGCCACAGTCTCTCTCTTGCCCCCGGTTTGTCTCATCGCCCCGGTATCTCTTGTGAACCCCTCTCTCGACCCGGTCACTCTCACCCCCGGACTCTCTCTTTCGTGCCCCTGGTCCCTCTCTCACCTCCCCCCTACCGGTCTCACTCTTGTCCCCGCTCTCTCTCACCCCCGGTCTCTTTCAACCCCTGGTCTCTCTCGCCCCGGGTCTCTCTCGCCCCGGTCTCCGTCTCGCCACGGTCTCTCTCTCTCGCTCCCGGTCTGTCTTGTCACCAACAGTCCCTCTTGTCAACCCCTCTCTCACACCTCCGGTCTCTCACACCCCCGGTCTCTCTCTTGCCCCGTTCTCTCTCGCCCCCGATCTCTCTTGTTGCCCCCTGTGTCTCGTCACCACTGGTGTCTCGCCCCGGACTCTCTCACTGCCAGTCTCTCTTGCCCCTCGTTCTGTCTTGTCGCCCTCGGTCTCTCTCGCCCCCGGTCTCTCTCTCTCTCGCCTGGTCTCTCATTGCCCCCGGTTTCTCTCTCGCCCCGGTCTCTCTCGTAACCCCCCCCCCCCTTTCTCTCTTGTCGCGCCTGGTTTCTCATTGCCCCAGGTCTCTCTCGTCCCTGGTCTCTCTCGCTTCTGGTCTGTCTCATTGGCTCCTGTCTCGCTCACCCCCGGTCTCTCTTGTCGCCCCCTGTCTCTAACTCTCCCAGGTCTCTCTCACCCCCTATCTCTAACTGTCCCCAGTCTCTCTCGCCCCCCGGTCACTAACTCTCCCCGGTCTCTCTCGCCCCCAGTCTCTAACTCCTCCCGGTCTCTCTCGCCCCCGGTCTCTAACTCTCCCCAGTCTCTCTCACCCCCGGTCTCTAACTCTCCCTGGTTTCTCTCGCCCCCGGTCTCTAACTCTCCCTGGTCTCTCTCGCCACTGGTCTCTCTCTCAGCCCCAGTCTCTCATTGCCCCCGGTTTCTCTCCTGCCGCTGGCCTCGCTCGCAATCCCTCCGGTCTATCTCTCGTACCCCCTCCCCCAGGTCTCTGTCTGCACCGTTCTCTGTCGTCGCGCCCAATTTCTCGTTGCCCCCGGTCTCTCTCGTCCCCCGGTCTCTCTTGCTCCTGGTCTGTCTCGTCAGCTTCTGTCTTGCTCACCCCCAGTCTCTCTTTTCGCGCCCTCTCTCTAAATCTCCCCGGTCTCTCTCGCCCCCATTCTCTCACTCTCCCCGGTCTCTCTCGCCCCCGGTCTCTCTCACATCTGGTCCTTCATCTGTCTGGGTCTCTCTCTCCCCTTGATCTCTCTCGCGCCCAGGGTCTCTCTTGTCCCTGTTCTCTCTCGCCACTGGTCTCTCTCGCCCCCAGTCTCTCTCACGCCCAGTCTCTCTTGTCACCCCCAGTCTCTCATCAGCCCCTCACTCTTGCTCCCGGTCTCTCTCGCCCCCGGTCTACCTCGCTCCTGGTCAGTCTCGTCGGCTCCTGTATTGCTCACCCCCGGTCTCTCTTGTCGCCCCCTGTCTCTAACTCGCCCCAGTCTCTCTTGCCCCCGGTCTCTAACTTTCCCCGGTCTCTCTCGCCCCCGGTCTCTGTCGCACCCCCGTTCTCTCGCCGCACCGCAGTCTCTCTTCCCCCGGTCTCTTTCAACCCCTGGTCTCTCTCGCCCCGGGTCTCACTCGCCCCGGTCTCCGTCTCGCCACGGTCTCTCTCTCTCGCTCCCGGTCTGTCTTGTCACCAACAGTCCCTCTTGTCAACCCCTCTCTCACACCTCCGGTCTCTCACACCCCCGGACTCTCTCTTGCCCCGTTCTCTCTCGCCCCCGATCTCTCTTGTTGCCCCCTGTGTCTCGTCACCACTGGTGTCTCTCCCCGGACTCGCTCACTGCCAGTCTCTCTTGCCCCTCGTTCTGTCTTGTCGCCCTCGGTCTCTCTCGCCCCCGGTCTCTCTCTCTCTCGCCTGGTCTCTCATTGCCCCCGGTTTCTCTCTCGCCCCGGTCTCTCTCGTAACCCCCCCCACCCTTTCTCTCTTGTCGCGCCTGGTTTCTCATTGCCCCAGGTCTCTCTCGTCCCTGGTCTCTCTCGCTTCTGGTCTGTCTCATTGGCTCCTGTCTCGCTCACCCCCGGTCTCTCTTGTCGCCCCCTGTCTCTAACTCTCCCAGGTCTCTCTCACCCCCTATCTCTAACTGTCCCCAGTCTCTCTCGCCCCCCGGTCACTAACTCTCCCCGGTCTCTCTCGCCCCCAGTCTCTAACTCCTCCCGGTCTCTCTCGCCCCCGGTCTCTAACTCTCCCCAGTCTCTCTCACCCCCGGTCTCTAACTCTCCCCGGTTTCTCTCGCCCCCGGTCTCTAACTCTCCCTGGTCTCTCTCGCCACTGGTCTCTCTCTCAGCCCCAGTCTCTCATTGCCCCCGGTTTCTCTCCTGCCGCTGGCCTCGCTCGCAATCCCTCCGGTCTATCTCTCGTACCCTTTCCCCCAGGTCTCTGTCTGCACCGTTCTCTCTCGTCGCGCCCAATTTCTCGTTGCCCCCGGTCTCTCTCGTCCCCCGGTCTCTCTTGCTCCTGGTCTGTCTCGTCAGCTTCTGTCTTGCTCACCCCCAGTCTCTCTTTTCGCGCCCTCTCTCTAAATCTCCCCGGTCTCTCTCGCCCCCATTCTCTCACTCTCCCCGGTCTCTCTCGCCCCCGGTCTCTCTCACATCTGGTCCTTCATCTGTCTGGGTCTCTCTCTCCCCTTGATCTCTCTCGCGCCCAGGGTCTCTCTTGTCCCTGTTCTCTCTCGCCACTGGTCTCTCTCGCCCCCAGTCTCTCTCACGCCCAGTCTCTCTTGTCACCCCCAGTCTCTCATCAGCCCCTCACTCTTGCTCCCGGTCTCTCTCGCCCCCGGTCTACCTCGCTCCTGGTCAGTCTCGTCGGCTCCTGTATTGCTCACCCTCGGTCTCTCTTGTCGCCCCCTGTCTCTAACTCGCCACAGTCTCTCTTGCCCCCGGTCTCTAACTTTCCCCGGTCTCTCTCGCCCCCGGTCTCTGTCGCACCCCCGTTCTCTCGCCGCACCGCAGTCTCTCTTCCCCCGGTCTCTCTCGCCCCCGGTCTCTCATCGCCCCGGTCTCTCTCACCTCTGGTCTCTCATCTCTCCGGGTCTCTCTCTCCCCTTGATCTCTCTCGCGCCCCCGGTCTCTCTTGTCCCTGTTCTCTCTCGCCCCTGGTCTCTCTCGCCCCAGGACTCTCTGACCCTCCCCCCCACTGTCTCTCTCACCCCCCCTCCACCCCGGTCTCTCTTGCCTCTGTTCTCTGTTGCACCCGGTCTCTCTCACATCCTCCGGTCCCTCTCACCCCAGTCTCTCTCATCGCCCCCCCGCTCTCTCTCGCCCCCCTGCGTCTCTGACCCCTGATCTCTATCACCCTCCCTGGTCTCTCATTGCACCCCCCCGTCTCTCGCTCGCCTCTGTTCTCGCTCGCCTCCCCCTGGTCTCTTTCGCCCTCGGTCACTCATCCCCCCTGCTCTCTCTCTCTCCCTTCGGTCTATCGCCCCGGTCTTTCTCACCCCCCGGTCTCTCTCGTCACCCCCAGTATCCCTCGTCACCTCCGGTCTCTCTCTCCACCGGTCTCTCATCATTCCTGGTCTCATTCACGCCCATTCTCACTTGCCCCCATTCTTCCTTGCCCCCGGTCTCTCACATCAACCCCTGTCTCTCACCCCCGGTCTCTCTCTCGCCCCGGTCTCTCTTGCCCCCGGTCTCTCTTGTTTCTCCCAGTCTGTCTCTCTGCCCCATTCTCTCTCGTCGTGCCCGGTTTCTCGTTGTCCCAGGTTTCTCTCATCCCCGGTCTCTGTCGCCCCTGGTCTGTCTCGTCGGCTCCTGTCTCACTTGTCCCCAGTCTCTCTCACACTCTGTCTCTCTCTCGCCCCCAGTCTCTCTCACCACCACCCCCGATCTCTTTCGCACCCCGCGAGTCTCTCTTGCCCCTGTTCTCTCTCGCTCCTGGTCTCTCTCAACCCCCGGTCTCTCTCGTCACCCCCGGTCTCTCGTCAAACCCTCTCTCTTGCCCCAGGTCTCTCTCATTCCCGGTCACTCTGATCGCCTCTGGTGTCTCTCGCCCCTGTCTCTCTCACACACACCCCGGTCTCTCTCGCCCCACCCCCCCCCGCTCTCTCGCCCCCACCGCGTCTCTCGCCCTCCCTGGTCTCTCTCGCCAACCCCAGTCTCTCTCACCCCCTTCTCTCTCTCATCACTCCCAGTCCCTCTCATCGCCCCTGGTCTATCTCGTCGCCTCCAGTCTCTCGTCTCCCCCTCCGTCTTGACCCCGATTGCTCTCACCCCCCCAGTCTCTCATGTTCCTGGTTTCTCTCGTCACCCCCGGTCTCTCTCGCCCCCGGTCTCACACGTCCCCGGTTTCTCTCGTCGCCCACAGTCTCTCTCTCGTCCCACTCTGTCTCGCCCCCCCCTCAGTTGGCCCCCTCTCTCTCTCGCACGCCCTCCCTCTCTCGTCCCCCTCTCTCTTGGCCCCTTTTCTCTCGCAATCGCGCCTCGCCCCCCCTCTCTCTCTCACCTCCTCTCTCTCTCTCGTCACCCCCTCTCTCTCGCCCCTGGTCTGTCTCACCCCCCCTCAGTCTCTCACGGCCCTGGTTTCTCTCGTCGCACCGGTCTCTCTCTTGTCCCCGGTCTCTTTCATCGCCCCCAGTCTCTCGTCGCCCCCATCTCTCTCTCAACCCTCTGTCTCTCTCGCCCCCCTCTCTCGCACCCCTGTCTCTCTTGCCTCCTCTCTCTCGCCCTCCCCCTGTCTCGGCCTCCCCTCTCTTGCCCCCCTCTCTCTCGCACCCCCCGTTTCTCCCACCCCTTTTGTCCGTCCCCTCTCTCTCTTGCCCGCCTCCTCTCTCTCTCTTGCCCCTCTCTCTCACCCCCCTGTCTCTCGTCCCCACAACCTGTCTCTCTCTGCTCTTTCACACTCTCTCGAATCACTGTCGCCTCATCTCCCTTTCTCTCCTCCCTCTCTCTCTCCTTTTCGCCCCTATCTCTCTCTCTTTCTCTTGCTGCCATCTCCCTCTATCTCTTGGCCCCTCTGTTTGCCCCTCTCTCGTTCCCTCTCTCAGCTCCATCCTTGTCTCCTCTCTCTCTCTCAGGGAGGGAGAGAGGGAAGAGTGGAGGCAGGTGGAGAAACCGGGATTGGGGGTGTGTGTGATAGAGACGGGGCAATGAGTGAGAGTGAAAACGAGAGGTGTTGAGAAGGAAAGAGTATGCAGAGATAGAGAGGGAGAGCAATGAGGAGAAAAGGTAGGGGAGAGGAAATGGGGAGTGCAGGTTGAGTGGTGGACAGAGGGAGTTAAACCCGGCTCCTGAGCTCAGGGCGCGGTGCCCTCCCCTTCCCTGAGGACCAGGACTTGGGGCTGAGTCTGTCTCCCTCCAGCTCAGCTTCTCCAACACAAAGACACACAATAACATCGGTCACTCTGCTGCTCGGCACGCTTTAATCAACATTTTTATTGGTTACAAATGGAAGTGATCGATACAGTCAGTGGGATGGTGCCTTTTCTCACTGGCCCCTGAGTTGTGAGAAACATTGAAATGTATATCTGTAACCCCCCTGTGGGATAAGGATGGACAAACCAGCGCTACCCTCAGTCTATTACCATAGCGACAGGCTGCTCCATCACTGAAACACTGAACTGAAATGAGAAAATCCCGGATGGATTGATTAATGAGGGAATTTCTTGGATGGATGGATTTGGGTGAAGGGATATTTCAGCACGTTCTTCAGCTGCTGCCTGAACTTAGACTGGGTCACGGCATAAATCGCGGTGTTTGTGCAGCAACTGAGGAGCTGCAGCATGAAGCCCAATTCCCGCACAAAGGGATCGAGATACACAGACCAATATCCAATCCACCAAATCCGTCTCCATATAGAATACAGCATGAACGTTGACCATAACAGGATGAAATTGGCCGAGATCACAAACAGTAAAATGATGGATTTTTTTCGGTTTCTCATTTCTGTGTCAGACTGAGCGTCCCCATTGGTCTGACCGCGGAGTCTCCTGCGGGCTCTGCTGGTCACTAATATGTGTCTGACGGTGAGAACATTGAGCAGCAGAATCAGGAGAAATGGGACACACGGGGTTAGAATGTGGTGGAGGGACTCGATTGTGACCCAGACAATGGAGGATAGAGCAGCGTCTGTTACATCACAAAACCAGGGGCCGTTCCACAGCCAATACCAAGCCGTGAGCATAAAATACCAGGAAATGTTCTTTAAACAGCTCAGCACAGTCACTGCTCCCAGAACCACAGCCGCCGTTTTCTCACTGCAATATTTACTTTTCAGCTTCTGGCAACAAATGGCCACAAACCGATCAAAGGTGAAAGTGACGGTGAATCAGACAGAGCAGTCAGTGGCTGCATAAAGCAGGATGGCGTGGATATTACACACGGGGACGGAGTACTCCAGGAAATAAAACTGTTCCTGATAAACAATGGGAATGTGTCACAGGATCAGGTCGAGGATAATGATCAGGAGATCCGCCGCTGCCATGGCCCCCAGGTAACGTCTGACACATGGAGACAATCCACAATCTTTATAAAGCAGGACGTAGATGGTCACTACGTTAACTGTGAGGAAGGAAAACAAACCCATTATCCATCAGCCTGGAGGCAAAGGTCCCCGTTTGATAGGGGACCCAGTGAGACTTTCAAATGTCTCCCTGTATTCAGGGATTTATTAAAATAATTGGAGCTGGAATAACAAATGGGAAGGTCTGAATTACTGACAAAAATGTGACATCAACCACAAGAAACCCTCCCTCCCCAAACACAGAGACACACATCCATACGGACAGATGGTTTCTAGAACATTCCCACACACTCGATCACTCGAGAGCAGACACAGGTCACTCCTTCCCAGTTCCTAATACGGAGGGTGGACACGTTGCTGTCCTGAAGGATTCTCTCCCAGTTTACTGAAGACAAACGGAGTTTGGGAATTTCTGTATTTTGGTCTAAATTGTTGTCGATCCTGTGTCGTGAAGAAATATAAATGCAGGGAAAACGTATTCCCCCCTTTAACTGCCTGAGGGGCCTTTGGAACAGTGTCGCCTTCTCCCTAGAACAGGATGTCTTCCCTCGGGATCTTATCGTTCACAAACAATGTTAGGGACTGAACGTTCCGGGGAATGTCAGTTATAGAATGTCGGGGACAGAACGTTCTGGGGAATGGCAGTTATAGAATGTCGGGGACAGAACGTTCCGGGGAATGTCAGTTATAGAATGTCGGGGACAGAATATTCTGGGGAATGTCAGTTATAGAATGTCAGGGACAGAACGTTCCAGGGAACTTCTTGACCTGTCCATGACCTTCCACATCCTCTCTGACCTTTCATCTCTCCCCCACCTCCGTCTCTCGATCACATTCCCAGCTCCCTTCCCCCAGCCCCAGCCCCAGCCCCAGCCCCAGCCCCAGCCCCAGCCCCAGCCCCGCCATCTCCCATTTATCTCTCAGCTCCCCGGCCCACAAGCCTCATTCCTGATGAAGGGATTATGCCTGAAACTTTCATTCCCCTGCTCCTCGGATGCTGCCTGACCTGCTGTGCTTTTCCAGCACCACACGTCCGGTCAGGAAACAGTCCGACACCTTCATACTCACAAGATCAGGCCTGATGGCTAATTTAGATTAGATTAGATTACTTACGGTGTGGAAACAGGCCCTTCAGCCCAACAAGCCCACACTGACCTGCCGAAGTGCAACCCACTCAGACCCATTCTCCTACATTTACCCCTTCACCGAACACTACGGACAATTTCCCGTGGCCAATTCACCTAACCTGCACATCTTTGGACTGTGGGTGGAAACCAGAGCACCCGGAGGAAAGCCACGCAGACACTGGGAGAATGTGCAAACTCCACACAGTCAGTCACCTGAGGCGGAATTGAACCCGGGTCTCTGGCGCTGTGAGGCAGCAGTGCTAACCACTATGCCACCGTGCTCACCCATAATGTTTCATGAAGCCCCACCACCATCCCTAGGTATACCCTGTCCCACAGCAGGACAGACCCGCCAGTGGTGTGGTCTCCCTGGGATACAGTCAGGGAAGGAGTTACCCTGCAATTCCCCAACATGATTCCAGAACCCAGGAAATCTCATGGTAACAGATCATGGTCAAGGAAATCGCCTGAGGGTGGTTATCTCTTGCCCCCCCCCCCACCCCCACCCCTCCTCTCGGTAGTAACTCAGTTCCCCTCGATGTTGGAAACAAATCAGAGGAAGCACTGAGGGTGACAACGACGCAGAGCATCCTCTGGGTGTGAGACTTCAATGCCCATCACCAGGACTGTCTCCACAGGCCCACCGCTGCCTGACCAGTGACAGGCTTCAACGCACAACAGCCAGACTGGAGGAAATATTCTCACCAAACTCCTTGTCCCAGATGGATCTGTCCCTGACAGTATCTGTAGGAGCATCCAGTACACAGTCCTGGTGGCGGAAAAGTCTCAGCCTCATATTTGACACACTCAAGATTTGTGTGTTGCTTGAAAAGCACAGCAGGTCAGGCAGCATCAGAGGAGCAGGAAAATCACCGTTTCGGGCAGCAGACCTTCATCAT
The DNA here is from genome assembly GCF_047496795.1 of Chiloscyllium punctatum. Taxonomy (NCBI): domain Eukaryota; kingdom Metazoa; phylum Chordata; class Chondrichthyes; order Orectolobiformes; family Hemiscylliidae; genus Chiloscyllium; species Chiloscyllium punctatum. The sequence continues at coordinate 90,439,288 of NC_092752.1, read as the reverse complement.
GAATGAGGCTGCGAGCCTCCGGGATGGAGAGATAAATCATATTAGGCGTACTGCTCACTGTGTGATGTGGCACTCCCTCCTGTGAAGTAGGACATACTTCGAAACGGCTGAGCACATGGAAACTGGCCATCCATGAGGCACTGTGGGCTAGTAACAGCTGCAGCATCAATGGCCTTTCCTCCATCATAAAGTCAGAAGTGGCCTATTCACTGATGGTTTCAAAATATGCAGCACCACTCACAACTGCACCGATACTGAACCAGGCTATTCAGCCCATCAAGAGTTTTAAACAGGAACAATATGAGGCCATTCGGCCATTGGAGGCTGTTACTCAGCGATTGGAGTAGATATTTTAATGTCTCATACCTGTTACACAGGAAATGGAAGGAAACATTCAGCATTTCAAGCTGCTACACAGGAATACGGGGAGTTGTGTAAACCACAGCAGTGCATGAACCCGGACTGAATATCTGTCCAGCACCGGGAGTGTGCAGAATTCAGCAGTGCACGAATATGTGAAACTGAAAGAAATATCCATCCAGTATGTGGAGCTGTACATACTACACCATTGCATTATCTATGAACCTCAACCAGTTAGTCTGTCCAGCACAGCAAACTGTGCAGTAATCACCGGGGAATTAATCTGTAAAAGAGGAGCAGTTACCCTCCCAGCATGTCGGACTGTGTACATCACCCCAGTGCATTGATCTGTAACCCAGGGGCAGTTACCCTCACAGCATGTCGGACTGTGTACATCACCCCAGTGCATTGATCTGTAACCCAGGGGCAGTTACCCTTCCAGCATGTAGGACTGTGTACACCACCCCAGTGCATTGATCTGTAACCCAAGAGCAGTTACCCTCACAGCATGTCGGACTGTGTACATCACCCCAGTGCATTGATCTGTAAGCCAGGGGCAGTTACCCTTCCAGCATGTAGGACTGTGTACACAACCCCAGTACATTGATCTGAAAACCAGGAGCAGTTATCCACCAAGCATTTAGGACTGTGTATCCTACTCCAGTGCATTGAACTGTAAACCAGGAACAGTTACCCTCCCAGCATGTAGGACTGTGTACAACACCCCACTGCATTCATCTGTAAACCAGGAGCAGTTACCCTCCCAGCATGTAGAACTGGGTACATCACCCCAACGCATTCATCTGTAATCCAGGAGCTGTTACCTCACAGCATGTAGGATGTGTACTCTAACCCAGTGCATTGATCTGTAAACCAGGAGCAGTTACCCTCCCAGCATGTAGGACTGTGCACACAACCCCAGCGAATTCATCTGTAAACCAGGAGCAGTTACCCTCCCAGCATGTAGGACTGTGTACAACACCCCAGTGCTTTGATCTGAAAACCAGCAGGATTTACCCTCCCAGCATGTAGGACTGTGTACACCACCGCACTGCATTGATCTATAAACCAGGAGGAGTTACCCTCCCAGCTTGTAGGATTGTGTACCCCACCCCAGTGCATTGATCTACAAATCAGGAGCAGTTACCCTCCCAGCACGTAAGACTGTGTACACAAGCCCAGTGCATTGATTTGTAAACCAGGAGCAGTTACCCTCCCAGCCTGTCGGATTGTGAACCCCACCCCAGTCCATTGATCTGTAAACCAAGAGCCGTTCCCCCACCCTACCCCACCGCAGCATATAGGACTGAGTACACCGACACAGTGCATTGATCTGTAAACCAGGAGCACTTATCCTCACAGCATGTAGGATGGTGCAGGAGGGAGGGATTCCGGTTTCTGGACAACTGGGGTTCTTTCTGGGGAAGGTGGGACCTCTATAAACAGGATGGTCTCCACCTGAACCTGAGGGGCACCAGCATCCTTGGGTGGAGGTTTGCTAGTGCTCTTTGGGAGGGTTTAAACTAACTCTGCAGGGGCATGGGAACCTGGACTGTATCTTTAGGGTACAGGACCTTGAGTGTCGGGAGGTTAGGAACAAGGCATCGATCTCGAAGGAGGGTGCCGGTAAACAGGAAGGTGGCTTGAAGTGTGTATACTTCAATGCCAGAAGTATATGAAATAAGGTAGGTGAACTTGCAGCGTGGGTTGGTACCTGGGACTTCGACGTTGTGGCCATTACAGAGACGTGGGTAGAACAGGAACAGGAATGGCTATTGCAGGTTCCAGGGTTTAAATGTTTTAGTAGGGTCAGAGGTGAGGGTAAAAGAGGGGGAGGTGTGGCATCGCTTGTCAAAGATAGTATTACAGCGGTGGAAAGGACGGTGGAGGAAGACTTGCCATCTGAGGTAGTTTGGGCTGAGGTTAGAAATAGGAAAGGTGAGGTCACCCTGTTAGGAGTTTTCTACAGGCCTCCTAATAGTCCGAGAGACGTAGAGGAAAGCATTGCGAGGATGATTCAGAAGAGTGAAAGTAGTAGGGTGGTTGTTATGAGGGCTTTAACTTTCCTGATATTGACTGGGAAAGCTATAGCTCGAGTTCATTAGATGGGACGGTGTTTGTCCAATGTGTGCAGGAGGGTTTCGTGACACAATATGTAGACAGGCCAACAAGAGGTGAGACCATACTGAATTTGGTTCTAGGTAATGAACCAGGACAGTTGTTAGACTTGGAGGTGGGTGAGCACCTCGAGGACAGTGACCACAACTCGGTGACTTTTACTCTAGTGATGGAGAGGGATAAGTGTGTACTGCAGGGCAGGAGTTATAGCTGGGGGCAGGGAAATTATGATGCGTTGAGGCATGACTTAGGATGTGTGGATTGGAAAAATAGGCTTCAAGGGAAGGACACAAATGATATGTGGAGCTTGTTCAAGGAGCAGCTATTGGGTGTCCTTGATAAGTATGTACCAGTCAGGCAGGGAGGAAAGGATCTTGTGAGGCAGCCGTGGTTTTATAAGGAATTGGAATCCCTTGTTAAAGGGAAGTGGGCGGCCTATGTAAAGATGAGGCGTGAAGGTTCAGTTTGGGCGATTGCGAGTTATAAGGTAGCCAGGAAGGATCTAAAGAGAGAGCTAAGAGCAGCGAGAAGGGGACATGAAAAATCCTTAGTTGGTAGGATTAGGGAAACCCATCAGGCTTCCTATAGGTATCTCAGTAATAAAAGTATGACTAGGGTAGATATCGGTCCAGTCAAGGATTGTAGTGGGAAGTTGTGCGTGGAGGCAGAGGAGATTGGAGAGACACTAAATCAATATTTTCTTCAGTATTCACTCAGGAACAGGACGTTGTTGCTGATGTGAATATTGAGTCACAAGTGATTAGAATGGATGGCTTTGAGGTCTGTAGGGAAGAGATCCGGGGAATACTGGAAAGGGTGAAAATAGATGAGTCCCCTGGGCCTGATGACATTTATCCTAGGATCCTCTGTGAAGCTGGGGAGGAGACAGCGGACCCATTGGTCTTGATTTTTATGTCGTTGTTGTCTACAGGAATAGTGCCAGAAGACTGGAGGATAACGAATGTGGCCCCCTTGTTCAAGAAGGGGAGTAGGGCTAGCCCGAGTAACTATTGTCCAGTGAGTCTCACTTATGTTGCGGGCAAAGTCTTATAGAAAATTGTAAGGGATAGGATTTATGAACATCTGGATAGGAATAATGTGATCAAGGATAGTCAGCATGGTTTTGTGAAGGGCAGGTCGTGCCTCACAAACATTATTGACTTCTTTGAGAAGGTGACCAAGGAAGTGGACGAGGGTAAAGCAGTAAATGATGTGTATATGGATTTTAGCAAGGCGTTCGATAAGGTACCCCATGGTAGGCTCCTGCGAAAAATACGGAGGTATGGCATTGCGGGTGCATTAGAGGTTTGGATTAGGAATTGGCTGGCTGGAAGGAGACAGAGGGGAGTAGTTGATGGTAAAGGTTCATCTTGGAGTGCAGTTACTGGCGGCGTTCCACAAGAATCTGTTTTGGGACCATTGCTGTTTATCATTTTTATAAATGACCTGGAGGAGGGGCTTGAAGGCTGGGTGAGCAAGTTTGCGGATGATACGAAAGTCGGTGGAGTTGTTGACAGTGAGTAAGGATGTGGCAGGTTAAAGTGGGATATAGATAAGTTGCAGAGCTGGGCAGAAAGGTGGCAAAAATGTAGCTAAGTGTGAACTCTTTCACTTTGGTAGGAGTAACAAGAATATGGATTACTGGGCTAATGGTAGGCTACTTGGTAGTGTGGATGAGCAGAGGGATCTTGGTGTCCATGTGCACAGATCTCTGAAAGTTGCCACCTAGGTAAATAGTGCTGTGAAGAAGGCATATGGCGTACTGGGCTTTATTGGTAGAGGAATTGAGTTCCGGAGTCCTGAGGTCATGTTGCAGTTGTCTAAGACTCTGGTGCGGCTGCATCTGGAGTATTGTGTGCAGTTTTGGTCGCCATTCTACAGGAAAGATGTGGAGGCACTGGAACGGGTGCAGAGGAGGTTTACCAGAATGTTGCCTGGTATGGTAGAAAGATCATATGAGGAAAGGCTGAGGCACTTGGGGCTGTTCTAATTGGAGAAAAGAAGGTTTAGGGGTGAATTGATAGAGGTGTACAAGATGATTAGGGGTTTAGATAGGGTTGACCATAAGAACCTTTTTCCGCGTATGGAGTCAGCTGTTACTAGACTACACAGTTTTAAATTAAGGGGAGGTTGGTATAGGACAGATGTTAGGGGTAGATTCTTTACTCAGTGAGTCGTGAGTTCATGGAATGCCCTGCCAGTAGCAGTGGTGGACTCTCCCTCTTTATGGGCATTTAATCAGGCATTGGATAGGCATGTGGAGAATAGTAGGCTAGTGTCGGTTAGGTGGGCTTGGATCAGCGCAACATCGAGGGACAAAGGGCCTGTACTGCACTGTATACTTCTATGTTCTATGTTCTATATAAATGGAATCCCCACGGTCTCGTTTGGCAGAAGGGTGGGCTCATGGAATGCCTTGCCAGTATCAGTGGTGGACTCTCCCTCTTTATGGTCATTCAAGCGGGCATTGGATCAGCATATGGAGGTTATTGAGCTCGTGTAGGTTAGGTAGGCTTCGGTCGGCGCAACATCGAGGGCCGAAGGTCCTGCACTGCGCTGTATTTTTCTATGTTCTATGTTCTATGACAGGATGTACAGCTCCCACCCATTTACAGCTCCATATCTCCATTGTGACCTGACAAGGGGGCGCTGTGTGTGCGAACATCACAGCCAGAGAGAGATAGTGGGGGAATCAGTTTAAATATCACCACATGGGAGGGGTTTGGGGTATAGACAGAGAGGGGGAGACTGAGAGACAGTGTCATGGAAGGATGTGTTCCCAGGTTTCAGAATGCAGAAATGTAGAGACTTTGATAGCATCCTGTAACATGAGCCAGTCTTCCCAGGAAAGATGGGAAAATGGGATATTTGAGCATTTGTACTCCAGCTTTGTAAATGGGAGTTGTTTCAACAGAATCTATGACTCACTGGGCTGAATCAAACAAAAAACTGTCGCAGTGACATTTTCCCTTAGTCTGACAGAACGATTATCTGCACGAGGCTGAGCTAGTTTCCTGGTGCTATCGGATCGAATTCACCTCATTAACAACCCACCCCACACCATGGTGTCCCTTTCATTCAATGCCAGCGCGATTCTCCCACCCATCATGGCTGGAGGTACTCACCATCTCCCGGGTGACCCTGGATATTCATTGTTCGCTGAGACTGGTGCAACCTTTACAAGGCCAATGAGCACACGGTTGCGCTTTCTCAGTTAGGAGCTGTCCTGCGCAGTTTACCCTGAGCATGGGAGATAAGGGGTAATTACACTGCAGTTTGTCGAGAGGGGCACGGAGGTCCTGGTGGATGGGCTAGTACAGAGGGGGACAATTCTCTTCCCAGAGGGTCCACATCACCAGACCCACTGAACATGGTCTGTGCTCACTACCGATTTCAGTGCAGTATCTGCGGTCTGAAGAAATCTCCAGCAATACAGGACAAGCATCAATAACCTTCCCCGCTCTGTCAGGATAAGGGTCACTGTATTCTCACTGCTCCCTCACCCTCACTGTATAACAGTTAAAGCACCTTCCCACCCCGCCGAGATCTGTCTCTCTCCCTCTCTCTCCCGCTCTCTATCCCTCTCTCTCTCTGTCTCTCTTTCTCTCTCTCCCTCTCTCTCCCCTCCTCCCTCCACTTCACCCCCACACTAATAACACTGCATGGATACAACACTGTGAACTGACTCCCTCCGGACTCCTCACCATGACCCCCTCCCCATCTACACGAACACTAACAGCACGGCCACCCACTCTCACCCTCACTCCCTCCCTCCCTTTCTCGCATTCCAGGAAATACAGCCTGGAATTGGACAGAAAGGGCCTATCCGGGTGGTGGAGTGCCCGATATCCGTTCCCTCAACCCCTCCCCCCGCCATGTGTGGAGGACCCTGGTCGGTGTCGGAGAGGACCAGGACGCCTCGTGTGGAGATTCTGAAACATCCACGTCCCACCGACTGAGTAAGGAGCAATATTCAGTGAAGGGCAATTCTCACTTTAAACCCACTGGCAGCTCTGTTTCCCCCTGGCACAACTTAGAAGCTGTGGCCCTGATGCCATCTCCCTTTTGTGTCGAGCTGGTACAAATGGAATCCCCACGGTCTCGGTGGGCAAGAGGGTGGACCCACAACACATCGTCACCACCACCTTCCGGGAAGGGTGCACGGAGACTCCCTCCTATAGCTCCTCCTGTAAACAGCTCAGATACTGAAACTAATCTGTAATAGTTACTGCTTTCCCCACCTGTCCCGATATCTTCAACAATCTGTGCTCATATATACCAAGGGCCTTCTGCTCCTGCAACACCTTTATAACGGTACGGCTTGTATTAAACTGTCTTTCAATGTTATTCCGACCACAGTACATCACCTCACACTGCTCTACATTGATCGCCATCTGCCTTATAACTGAACACTACACCAACGTGTCACTGTCCTGTTAGAGTTCCACACTGTCCTCCATAGACTTTACAATTCTTCCAGGTTCGATGCCATCTACAAACATTGAGATTGTTATAGCATCAGAGTCCCCATGAAACAACTGAAATCCTGCCCCACACACATGAGTCTGAGCAAGTGAAATACTGATATATTCCCACGGACAGAGTCGAATAATGACATGCTGTCAATGGAGCAACAGAAGTCCTGACACATACGAGACAGAGTAGATGAATTATTGACAAAGCACAGAGCAAGAGAAATCCGGTTAGGTCACACTTATCCACTTCATCAGGGTATAATGTGATGAAGTTGAAAGTGTGTACTGTACTTTTAAGAGAGGGTAAAAGATGTTCTGAACTGAGAGCTTACAAGCTCCTGTGCTATGAGAGGATGGCAGACCCAGACATAGTATATTGCTGTAGAGCTGGAGTCGGGTAATAAGCAGTTAAGAGAAAGAGGGTCCGAGAGTTGTGAATAGTTGATGTAAAATGTTCACTTTCAAGTGAAAAAAATAAATGATGTTTTTATTTAAACAGTGGAGTTGGCGGATCTGTCCCTCATATTTTAACAGTTTACGAGGTAAATTGAGCATTTCTTTGTGTCATTGAAGTTCCCAGATGAGCTTCCCGCCGTATCCTCACCATCCCCATGTGTGGATCTGTGCACCTCCACACACATCATTTATTGTATCCGCTACACCCGATGGGGCCTCCTCTATATTGGGGAGACAGGCCGCCTACTTGGGGAATGTTTCAGAGAACATCTCTGGGACACCCGGACCAACCAACCCGAACACCCTGTAGCCCAACACTTCAACTCCCCTTCCCACTCCAACAAGGACATACAGGTCCTTGGACTCCTCCATCGCCAGACCATGGCAACACGACGGTTGGAGGAAGAGCGCCTCATCTTCTGCCTGGGAACTCTCCAACCACAAGGGATGAACTCAGATTTCTCCAATTTCCTCATTTCCCCTCCCCCCCACCTTGTCTCAGTCAAATCCCTTGAACTCAGCACCGCCTTCCTATCTTGCAATCTTCTTCCTGACCTCTCCGCCCCCACCCCATTCCGGCCTATCACCCTCACCTTGACCTCCCTCCACCTATGGCATTCCCAACGCCCCTCCCCCAAGTCCCTCCTTCCTACCTTTTATCTTAGCCTGCTGGACACATTTTCCTCATTCCTGAAGAAGGGCTTGTGCCCGAAATGTCGATTCTCCTGTTCCTTGGATGCTGCCTGACCCGCTGCGCTTTTCCAGCAACACATTTTCAGCTCTGATCTCCAGCATCTGGAGTCCTCACTTCCTCCTCGGGTAATAAGCCGTTAAGTGAAAGAGGGTCCCAGAGTTGTGAGTTTTTGATGTAAAGTGTTCACTTTCAGAGTGAAAAAATAAATTGATGTTTTTATTTAAACAGTGGAATTTGGGAGTTCTCTGTCCATCATATTTTAACAGTTTACGAGGCAAATTTAGCATTTCTTTATGTTTCATTTAAGTTACCAGATGAGCTTCACGCCATGTCCTAACAATTCCTGTCAGTGTATGTGTGTATGTCTCTGTGTGGGGCAGGTCTGGCAGTCTCTGTGGTGCTTAGTGATGCAATGCCACCCTCTGCTGGCCTCCCCACGCCACTGCACAGGCATTGGCAGAGAGTGAAAACCAACAAGGATTCATTCAGAGATGGGGAGGGAGAGGGCAGCTGTTCACAGCACCATCCAAACTGATGTCTTATCCATGTACTGATCTAAATGTCCTTTAAACAGTGTAACTGTCCCTGCTTTCACCACTTCCTCTGGAAGTTCATTCCATACACAAGCCAGATTCTGTCTAAAATAATTCCCTCTTATGACTTTTGTAAATCTTTTTCCTCGCACCTTAAAATATCCCTCAGTTTTGAATCCCCAACTCTCGGGAAAAGACATCAGTCCTTCAGCTTATCTGTACCTCTCATTATTTTGTAAACTTCTGTGAAGTTACCCCTTAACCTCATCCTCTCCAGTGAAAAAAGTCCCAGCCTACCCAGCCTATCCTTATCGCTCACTCCCACCATTCCCAGCAACATCCAGGTTCATCTGTTCTCAACCCTCTCCAGCTTAATAATATCAAGGTCAATAATATCAAAGTGAATAGTCAAGGTATTTTCTAAGGGTAGGGGAGACCAAAACTAGAGGGCATAGGTTTAAGGTGAGAGGGGAAACATTAAAGCGACCTAAAGGGCAGCTTTTTCACCCAGAGGAGGTGTGCCTATGCAATGAGCGGGCAGGATGACCAGACTGGACACAGTATTCCAGAAGAGGTCTCGCCATTATCCTGTACAACCTGAACATGACATCCCCATTCCGATACTCAAAGGGTCTGACCAATGAAGACAAGTGTGTTAAACACCTTCTTAACCACACTATCTATATGAGATGCAAATTTTAAAGAATTATACCTGACTGCCTAGGTGTCTATTCTACAGCACTGCCAAAGGCACTACTTTTAATTGTATAGGTCCTGCTGTTGTTTAATTAACCAAATCCAGTACCTCGCATGAATCCAAACTAAACTCCATCAGCCACCTCTCAGCCCAGTGTGTGCTATTACTGCCACCTTCCCTCCCCCTTCAATTTTAAAATGCCCATCCCTGTCCAGACGGCCTGCACTCTCCGGTCTTGATTTTCACAAAGGGCCTGAGCTTGGTTTGCCTTGTGTGGTTAGAAGGAGGAGAGACAGATTGCAGAACACAGTTAGTGGGGAGGAGAGGCTGGACAGTAATCACCAGCCAGGAAGAGGGGAGTCGCACATTAGAGTTGGGTAAGAGTGATCGGTGTTTTGTGACCAGAAATTTAGCTCTTCCTTTGTCTCTGCTGTTCAGTAATAAATATCCATTTGATACCCTTCATTTGGCAGAGGGTGTCTGCAGGATTTCTTTCCCTAATATTGTAGACTACAGATAATATTAAAGATGTTCATAGTTAATTTTGATGGCATAGCACGTGCACTCAACATCCTACAGTTGAGACAAATATCTTGCATTTGTTTAATAATACAAAGTGTTTTGTGTAGTTCAGTTATGGGAACCTGATTATAATAAATCCACACCGAGCTGAAAGTGGGCACTAAAATAAGACCCAAAATCTGGGTATGGTAGTGTAGTGTGTAGTGTCCTTGCCTCTGAGTCAGTGCTCTGGATTTGTTTCCAATTTCTGAAATTGTGTAGTATTGTTCCTAGCTCTGGACTATTCGGACTGGATTCAAGTCCTGCCTGTTGCAGAGGTATGTCACAGCATGTCAGAACAGGCTGATGAGCAAACACACAGGAGAATACTGTTACAGCTTTATAGGTATTGCTGAGTGATGTTAGTGTCCCTACCTCCGGGCAAAAAGGTCTAGGGTGTAAAGCCCACAGAAGTGTCTCATGATACATCTGAACAAACTGATTAAAATGGATTTAGAATTGTGTCTTGATGAAGAAGGAATAGGCATCAGTATTGCATTTCAGAATTTAGGCCCAGGATGACTGAAAGTATAGCTATTCATGTTGTTTAAAGTCACATTTCGCAGCAGTAAAGGTATATAAAATCAGATCGGTCCTGGATAGGGTGAGTAGTCAGGGCTTTCCCCAGTTTTGGGGCATCCAAAACTAGAGGGCATTGTTTGAATGTGAGAGGGGAAAAGTTTTGATGAGGCCTAAAGGGCGCCTTTTCACGCAGAGGGTAATATGTGTATGGAATGAGCTGCCAGAGGAAGTTGTGGTGGCTGGTACAACTACAGCATGTAAAAGGCATCTGGATACTGACAGACCTGCTGAGCTTTTCCAGCAATTTCTGAATTTGTTAAAAAATGTATGCATTTTAACACAAGTATTCTGAATACATTAAATATTTTTTTTTAATGACGCAGGGCCATGTAAACATATTTCAAATCGGCCGAGACCATTTTCTGCTAAAGGTATGGCTCTGTGTATGACAGCAGCAATGATGTACCTACATGGAACAGAGAATGTGATGGAGACATAGTTTGGACAATGTACAAGGAGACCTCACATGGTCCAGTTTGGAAAGGATGATATTATTGTGTGATTCAACTCAGAGAGGGAGAAAATGTAATCTGCCCAAGAAGGAACTGCCTATTGCACTCTCTCTCTTTCATTGTTCTTCATCACAGCAATGTGTGCGAGCTAAAACAAACTCAACAGCCATCGTTACCATTCTTATTTTTATAGAATCCCTGCAGTGTTGAAACAGGCCCTTCGGCCCAATAACTCCATAACAACCTTCCCAACCCATTCCACTATATTTACCGCTGACTAATGCACCTAACCTAGAATTCCCTGAACACTACAGACAATTTAGCATGACCAATCCACCGAACCTACACAGTTTGTGGTAGGAAACTGGATCACCCATTAGAAGCTCACACAGACAAGGGGAGAATGTGTAAACTCCACAGAGACAGTCACCCAAGGCTGGAATCGAACCCAAGTCCCGGGTGCTGTGAGGTAGCAGTGCTAACCACCGTGCTACCCTTTGGGTTTTCCTTGGCCAGAATTCATTGGAATCTACTCACTGCCTAAAGCAAAGAGAATTCAGCCAAATCCAACTCTCCCAGGATGAAATCCCATTGCTAGCAGCTGTGTGTTTACAATATCTTCAGAGGTAGAATAACGATTTGGACAATCTCAATTTTACTTTTGTCATGAGTTCCAATAATATCTGGACAAAGTTCTTTCAAATTAAAATTGCAGAAAAAGTTTTAATCTGTGTGTGTGTTTGTGTTTGTGTTTGTGTGTATGTGTGTGTGTGTTTAGAAAGGGAAGTATTAGACCATAAGACCATAAGACATAGGAGTGGAATTAAGGCTATTTGCCCCATCGAGTCCACTTTGCCATTTAATCATGGCTGATGGGCATATCAACTCCACTTACCCGCATTCTCCCCGTAGCCCTTAATTCCTTGTGACATCAAGAATTTATCAATCTCTGCCTTGAAGACATTTAGCGTCCTGGCCTCCACTGCACTCTGCGGCAATGAATTTCACAGGCCCCACCACTCTCTGGCTGAAGAAATGTTTCCGCATTTCTGTTCTGAATTTTTCTTCTCTAATTCTAAGGCTGTGCTCACGGGTCCTCGTCTCCTCGCCTAACAGAAACAATTTCTTCGCATCCATCCTTTCCAAACCTTTGATTATATATTTGCAATACACAAACAGTTTGCCATTCATCTTTCCATCATAGTTTGAGTAACATTGCTCTGGATCATAAACTTGTTGTTTTAGCAGATTAAAGAAACTAGCCTGACTTGTTCCTAAAACTGACCCTGACCCAGTCTGAGAGCGATATCATCGACCATATCACCGACCTGGTTACAATTAACATTTGTTATGAGCAGTGGAGGAGAGGGACTAGAAAAGGAAACAGTGACCCCAAAAAGCCGGGAACTATAGACCGGTGAGCCTCATGTCAGTGGTGGGTAAGTTGTTGAAGGGGATTCTGAGGGATAGCATTTACGTACATTTGGGAAGGCAAGGGCTGTTTGGGGTAGGCAACATGGCTTTCTGCATGGGAAATAATGTCTCATTAATTTGGTTAAGTTTTTTGAAGAGGTGACAAAGAAGATTGATGAAGGCAGTTTGGTAGACATTGTGTATATGGACTTCAGCAAGGTGTTCATTTAAAGAACAAAGACCAAAGAAAATTTACAGCCCAGGAACAGGCCCTTAGCCCTCCAAGCCTGAACCGATCCAAATGTACTGTCTAAATCTGTTGGTCAATTCCTAAGCATCTATATCCCTCTGCTCCCCACCTACTCATGCATCTGTCCAGACGCATCTTAAATGAATCTACCGTGCCTGCCTCTACCACCTCTGCTGGCAACGCGTTCCAAACGCCCACCACCCTCTGTGTGAAGCACGTCCCACGTGTAACCCCCTCAAACATTCCACGTCTCACTTTGAAAGCACAACCTTCCGTTATTGAATCCTTCAGCCTGGGAAAAAGCTTGTCTCTCTCCACTCTGTCTATACGCTTCATGATTTTGTAAACCTCAATCAAGTCCCCCCTCAATCTTCTTTTTTTCCAGTGAAAATAAACCTAACCTCCTCAGCCTCACTTCATAGCAAGTATTTCATTCTGATTGGTAAACAAATGAGTAAGGTTTGGTCACATGGGATACAGAGGAAGCTAGTCACAATTGGCTTGAAGGAGGAGGGATATTTTTTAGACTGGAGACTTGTGAGCAGCAGTGTGCTGTAAGAATCAGTACTGAGTTCACTGCATTTCATCATTTATGTAAAGGATTTAGATTTGAATATTGGGGCCATAGTTAGTAAGTTTACAGATTACATCAGAAAGGTTGTGAAGTAGATTATCTCAGAGCACAACGAGGCGACAATTAGATGGGACAAAAGGGGCAATGAGTGACAGATGAACTTTAATTTAGATAGACACGAGGTTTTGCATTTTGTGAACGCAAACCAGGGCAAGAATTATACACTTAATGGAAAGGTCCTGGGGAGTGTTGTGAAACAAAGGGATAGGGCTGCAGGTACATTGTTCCTTGAAAGTGGAGTCACAGGTAGACAGAGTGGGACAGAACACATTTGGCACATTTGCCTTCATCACTCAGAGCATTGAGTATAGGATTTGTGGTGCTATGTTACATCTGTACAGGACCTTGGTGAGGCCACTTTAAGAATACTGTGTACAACTCGGTTTCTGCAGAAATGATTTAGACACAGATGTTCCAGGACTGGAGGTTTGAGCTTTAGGGAGAGGTTGATTATGTTGAGGTGTTTCTCCCTGGAGTGTCAGAGGCTGATGGGTGACATTATAGAGGTTTATAAACCATCAGGTCCATGGATATTCTGAACAGCCACGTTCTGCTCCCCAGGATAGGGGAGTCCAGAACAAGAGGGCATAGGTTGAAGGGGAGAGGGTGAATGATACAGAAGGGACCTGACGATAAATGTTACACACAGAGAGTGGTGTGTGTACAGAAAGTGCTGTCAGAGGAAGTGCTGATGGCGGTTACAATCGCACATTTAAAAAGTGTCTGAAAGAGTAGGGATATTGGCCAAATGCTGGCAAATGGGACTGGATCAGATTTGATATCTGATCAGAGTGAACAGATTGGACTAACGGTTCTGTTCCCATTCTGTATGACTCTCTGATTCTATGAAAAGGATGACGAATAATTCTGAAAGTACTATTCAAGTGGGAATTATCTTCACTGGAAGTGTATCGTGCCTCTTTTTTCACATTGATTGAAAGCTGCATTAGGTAACTATTTGACAGAGAAATGCGTCATGCATAATGGGGTATAGACAGGAAAGTGGGGCTGAGACCCCAACCTGATCAGCCACAATCTTAGTGCCTGGTAGAGAAAGCTCAAAGTATCTAATGACCCACTCCTGCTCCTCTGTCCCATGTTCCTGTGTTCCATTTAACCCATCAAACCTGTTCGACAGGAGCAGTGGGAGGCTACTTACTGCTATAACCTGGTGCACAGAAACAGAGGAGACTATTCAGCCCCTCAGTACGGTCCCACCCGCTTTGAGGTGATTAGGGATTTGTAATTGGATAACCCAGGCACGGGTATGAAAGAGGCCCCTCATCTCTCTTTACAGAGCCTCCCCTATCTGCAACTTGTGCTTCATTTGTTGGTCACGTTGTAGACCCAGATTCAATGTGAATACAGCCCCCATACTGCACCCAGAGATGGCTCACAAAATCATTTGGTCTCGCTGACTGCAATATGCAATAACATAACATCCATGAAAATAACACCCACTAACTTTCCAATAACAGAATGGGAGAACATCAGAAACAGGGGCAGGTCGTTCACTTCCCAAGCCTGCCTTGTCCTTCACTAAGATTGTGACTGATCTGCTCTCGGTCTGAAATCCTCTTTCATACCCAATTCCTCATAGCCCTCAGCTCTCTGACAGATCAATATCCATCTACCTCCTCTTCAAATAATTTCAGTCATCTCATTCCCCGAACATTTTGAGAACAGAAATCCTGACATTCAATCCCACCTGTTTGAAGAAAACACTTGCTGCTCCTATATCATGGTTTATTGATATGAACAAAAGAGGTTGAGACAAGGGTTGAGGTAAAAATGACTGGCCCCGATATCAAGGCAGTGGCTGACTTCTGTTGACGTCAAGGGGCTTAACAAAAGTGGACTTAATGGGAATCAGAGTAAACTCTCCAGTGTTTGGGGTCAAACATGGCACAAAGGAAGATGTTCATCATCTCAGTCCTGGGTCACCTCTGTGGGAGATCCTCAGGGTAGCTTCCTCTTCACAAACAGCTTCAGCTGCTTCATCAATGTCTCCCCGGCCCTCACCCTCCCCAACATAAGATCGGAAATGGGGATGGTCATTGAAGATTCCACAATGTTCAGAACGTTTTGTCCCCCCTCAGCTCCTGAACTGGTCTGTGTCCATGTGCCGCAAGACCCGGACTCCATTGAGAGTTGTGCTGTTAACGTGTCTGCAACATTCATGTCACAGCACTGCCTATTGCCACAGTAAAACAAGAATTCATTCAGCACCTCACGTTGGTTTCACAGGAATATGAGGAAGTCATTCAGCCCATTGGCACTATTGGAAAAGAACATAGACAGCCCATTCAGTGCCTCCAGCCTATTACTCAGGAAGAGAAGGAGTCTAGTGTGATGGACCACACCAGAGCCCCTCGAAAATATTTGAAGGCAATAGCCTAGATTCTAAAGTTTTCTTATTTTAAAGGAAATGTACAGGGTCTGTTCCAGATGCAATGTGATAGCATCAAGAGAATATTCAGTGAGAGTAGCAAACCAGGAGACATTCCCTGAAGCTTCCAACTCTGTTGAGACCCCTATAGTTTTTGATGTTACTGAGAAACCAAAACCCAGAGATCCTAATCTGTGGGAGCTGGCCACGCCCATTCAGGCTGCATTAAAATAAACACAAGGCATGCCTCGCTGTTACTCAAGTGGTCTTAACTAACCAGCTTGGTAACGATCGTTCAATCTCTCTCTTAAAAGAAACCAGGACAAAATAACCTCTTAAAGCTACAGCATCATCACACTTGTCAATACATGGAGCTATCAAACAGGAACCAGGGGTAACCAGTCAGGCCCTTGGCTCTGTCCAATCGGACGAGGAAGAAGTCAATTATCCCCTTGAGTCACTTATACAGGAACAGTAGGAGACCATTCCCACCTCAATGCACTTACAGGAGCGCAGAATGTGGTAATTGATGCTGATTCCTGATGGATGTCTTATTCCCGAAACGTCAATTCCCCTGCTTCTCGGATGCTGCCTGATCTGCTGTGCTTTCCAGCAATCGATGCTCTACTCTGATCCTGGATTAGTGGTGCTGGAAGAGCACTGCAGTTCAGGCAGCATCCGAGGAGCAGTAAAATCGACGTTTCGGGGAAAAGCCCTTCGAGGAGGAAAACTTCTTCAAGGCAGGCATCCTTGCAAGAGGATTCGCAGTAGGGTTAAAATCAACTCGGTAAAAATAATGACTGCAGATGCTGGAAACTCTGATCTCCAGCATCGGCAGTCTTAAATGTCCCCAGATTGATGCTCCAACATGATGAACAAGTGGGGCAGAGGCTGCACAGACAGACTGCTCCACGTTGTTCCTCCTTGCTCCGTTGCTTATGATATACACGTGGGACTTTAATGTGGTTTTCTAGTGGTGGACAGGGAAGCCACATGTCTTGCGTGAAGTCTCAAGAAGGCATCTTTCATCCCTGAGAAGCCAGCCTGGTGTTCTTTATGCAGGGCTGAAGCTGATGGGAATGGCTACCTGAGTCAGATGGAAGGTATTGTGGCTGCTGTTGGGGATTGTGAACAACCTGACGTTCAGTACAGGGTTCACTCGCTGACTACACAATAAGTTGGGGAGAGTTAGTAAAGGCATATAAACTATTAGGAAAGTCACGTTAGATTGATGAATGGACTCTCTAAGTTCAAATAATGCTGACCGTGTTCATGTTGATCTTGTCTAGTGCACGTCCTGTTCAGTGTAACCTGTATGCCTTACTCTGTCCAAGTCTATTTCCACCCTATGATCTGTCTGGCCATGCTTACTATGATCTTCCTCCGCTGCTCATAAATAAAGTGTTTCCCTGTACTGAGGTACACGTGACAATAAATCAAACCAATCAACCCTGGGTAAAGTATGGAATTTCTCTCCCTGTCAATGTCTGTTTTGGAAATAAGTGATCGCTGCCACTCCTCGTGTTTCAGCGTCACCATTTCTTCGTCTCTCACAGCTCTACAGATTAAGCACTCAGCTTATTCATTCTATACTCATGTTACCATCACCGGGGTCTGTGGCAAGGAGATCATTCCTTACAAAGGAGATCAAATCTGGAGAGAGTGCCCCTAATGCGCTCTCAGCAAGGCTCTACAACAGCAGGGAAATGGCTTTACTTTGTACTCGGATCATCTTACAATGAAGGACAGCATACCATTGACTGCACCCATTACTTACACAGGGTTTGATTCGGAGCAGTCAGCATAGACTTGTGAGTGTGAGATCATGCTTCCCAAATTTGTTAGAGTTCTTTGATGAAGTGACCAGGAAGGTTGATGAGGACAGAGGGGTAGACGTAGTCTCTATGGATTTCAGTAAGCCCTTTGGTAAGGTTCCATATGGTAGGCTGCTCAGGAAGGTTACATCGCGTGGAATGCTGGGGCAGCTGGCCAATTAGATATACAGTTGGGTTGTTGGTAGGAAGCAGAGGGTTTAGTGGAAGGATGCTTGTCAGACTGGAGGTTGGGTCCATTGCTGTTTGTTATCCATGATTATCTGTGACTGCAGACACATAGATATGGGATAAAACTTTTCAATGATTTCTGAATCAGCCAAGCAAGACACTCTATTGTATCAAACTGCTCTGAGGTCTAAAAGGATAAACCTGGACGGAACACCCGGCCCCAGCCTCAGTATCAGAAAAAGTGAACAGGAAACACAGTCCTGTTGACAGTGCAGAGACTTCCTTCCTAACATCTGAGAGCTTGTGACAACAATAGACAATAGGTGCAGGAGTAGGCCGTTCTGACCTTCGAGCCTGCACCACCATTCAATATGATCATGGCTGATCATTCCTAATCATTATCGTCTTCCTGCCTTATCTCCATAACCCTTGATTCCACTATCTTTGAGAGCTCTATCCAACTCTTTCTGAAAGGGATCCAGAGACTGGGCCTCCACTGCCCACTGGGGCAGAGCATTCCACACAGCCACCACTCTCTGGGTGAAGAAGTTTTCCCTCATCTCTGTCCTAAATGGTCTACCCCGTATTTTTAAGCTGTGTCCTCTGATTCGGCACTCACCCATCAGCGGAAACATGTTTCCTGCTGCCAGAGTGTCCAGTCCCTTTATAAATAATCTTATATGTCTCAATCAGATCCCCTCTCAGTCTTCTAAACTCAAGGGTATGCAAGTCCAGTCACACCAGTCTTTCAGTGTCAGGTAATCCCACCGTTCCAGGAATCGACCTCGTGAATCTACGCTGCACTCCCTCAATAACCAGAATGTCTTTCCTCCAATATAGAGACCAGAACTGCCCACAGTACTCCAGGTGTGGTCTCACCAGGCCCTGGACAGCTGGAGGAGAACCTCTTTGCTTCTATACTCAATTCCTCTTGTTATGAAGGCCAGCATACTATTAGCCTTCTTCACTACCTGCTGTACCTGCATGCTTACCTTCATTGACTGGTGTACAAGAACACCAAGATCTCTCTGTACTGCCCCTTTACCTAAATTGATTCCATTGAGGTAGTAATCTGTCTTCCTGTTCTCGCCACCAAAGTGGATAACCATACACTTATCCACATTAAGCTGCATCTGCCATGCATCTGCCCACTCACCTAACTTGTCCAGGTCACCCTGTAATCTCCTAACATCTGCATCACATTTCACCCTGCCACCCAGCT
Source organism: Chiloscyllium punctatum (assembly GCF_047496795.1). NCBI lineage: Eukaryota > Metazoa > Chordata > Chondrichthyes > Orectolobiformes > Hemiscylliidae > Chiloscyllium > Chiloscyllium punctatum. The sequence continues at coordinate 90,420,449 of NC_092752.1, read as the reverse complement.
TTGTATCATCAGCAAATTTGCTCATGTTATTGCTGATACCATCTTCTACATCATTAACATATATTGTAAAAAGCTGCGGTCCCAGCACGGATCCCTGCGGTACCCCACTGGTCACTGCCTGCCATTCCGAAACGGAGCCGTTTATCACTACCCTGTGTTTCCTATCAGCCAACCGATTTTCAATCCAAACTAGTACTTTGCCCCCAATACCATGAGCCATAATTTTGCTCACTAACCTCCTATGTGGGACGATATCAAAAGCTTCCTGAACATCCAGGTGCACTACATCTACTGGATCTCCCTCATCCATCTTCAGAGTTACATCCTCAAAAAAGTCCAGAAGATTAGTCAAGCATGATTTCCCCTTCATAAATTCATGCCGACTCTGACCTATCCTGTTACTATTATCCAGATGTGCCGTAATTTCATCCTTTATAATAGACTCCAGCATCTTTCCCACCACTGAGGCCAGACTAACTGGTCTATAATTTCCTGCTTTCTCTCTCCCACCTTTCTTAAAAAGTGATATAACATTAGACACCCTCCAATCTGACCCCGAATCTCTCGAACTCTGGAAAATAATCACCAACGCATCCATGATTTCTCGAGCCACCTCCTTCAGTACCCTGGAATGTAGACCATCAGGCCCCAGAGACTTATCTACCTTCAGACCTAACAGTCTCTCCAACACCAATTCCTGGCAAATATAAATTCCCTTAAGTTCAGGTCCTTCAGCCACTGTTACCTCAGGGAGATTGCTTGTGTCTTCCCCAGTGAACACAGATCTGAAGTACCAATTTAATTCTTCTGCCATTTCTTTGTTCCCCGTAATATATACCCCTGTTTCTGTCTTCAAGGGCCCAATTTTACTCCTAAGCATTTTTTTGCCTTGCACATACCTAAAAAAGCATGTACAATCCTCCTTTATATGATTGTCCAGTTTACCTTCGTCCCTCATTTTTCCTCTGCGTATTTCCTTCTTAGTAATCTTCTGTTGCTCTTTAAAAGCTTCCCAGTCCTCAGTATTCCCACTTATATTTGCTATGTTATACTTTTTCTCTTTTAACTTTATATGTTTCTTAACATCCCTCGTCAGCCATGGCCACCCATGCCTCCTCCTGGGATCTTTCTTCCTTTTGGGAATGAACTGATCCTGCAACTTCTGCATTATACTCAGAAATATCCACCATTGTTCCTCCACGGTCATTCCTGCTAAAGTATTGCACCATTGAACTTTGGCCAGCTCCTCCCTCATAGCTCCATAGTTAGCTTTATTCAACAGAAATACTGTCACTTCCGACTGTACCCTCTCCCTCTCAAACATTTACAGAACTTTCCCACAGACTGCACAGAAACATCAGGAATGGAGTAGGCCATACCACACATTGAGCCTTCCTCATTGTCGTTCATGTTCAAACATCTCCACAATGCACTTATCCCACACAATGAATATATATCCGTTAATGTGATTAACCTTGGGAAGCTATAAAATAGGAAGTGCAGTTGTCCCTTTGGTCCATCGAGTTTGCTACCCAATTCAATTTAATGATGGCTTGCCCTTTATTTCCACTCCGTACTCCTACTCTCCCACCATTCCTTGAGTGTCTCTAAATCCTTATTTCTATTCAGTGGCTTGGCTTCCAGGTTCCAGCGCATTCCCCAGGTTCACCAGTCACTGAGTGCAGACATTTATTCTCATCTCATGGCAGAATGGTCTGTCTGTACCTAATACTGTGGACCCTTGTTTTAGACACCACAGCCAGGGGAATTATTATCCCTGCTTCCAATCCGTCTCACCCTGTCAGAGTTTTATAGATCTCACTGAGATCTCCTCCCATTTTCCTAAACCCCATAGAATACAGGCCCAGTCGCCCCAAACTCTGCTCCCACGACAAACCTGTCATCACAAAGATCGGTCTGGTCATCCTTCACTGCTCTCCCTCAATGTCAGGTTTGTCCTTTATGAGGTACAGAGACCAAAACTGCACACAATACTGGACAGTGTTTGAGATGGCGAGTCAACAAGGCCCTGTATAACTGCAGTAAGACACGCTTACTCCTGGACTCAAATCCCCTTGGAATGAAGGTCAGCACCTCATTGATCTTCCTAACTGTTTTCTTTCCTGCAATATTGTTTTCAGTGACTGGTGTACAGGGAAATCCAGATCCTTTGCAATGTTACAGCTTCCCACTTGGTGGGTGTATGTACACTGGTCTGTGTGCTAATGCCATTCCCAGTATTGCCTTTTGGGTTCAGACCTCACCGTGCTGCAGGGACCTCGGAGGCTGCGCAGAAGGAAACAACAAGAAGGAGCAAGCGTCCCTTTGTAGATCAACATGTTTCAAACAATCCCTTTTCAAATAATAGGCTGCCAGTCTATTGTTCCCACCAAAGGGCACACCGTCACCTCTACCCACATTGCTCTCCATCTGCCACGTATTTGCCCATTCACTCCACTTGTCTTAGTCACCTTGAAGCTTTTTTACAATCTCCTAACCCACTCACAATCCAACATCCTTTAGTTCTCTCAGCAGGTTGGGATATATTGTATTTGATTCCTGCAACCAAATATTTAATGGGTATTGTGAACAGCTGGGGCCTGAGCACCGATCTCCATGATATCCCAGCAACATTCCTCTGTGATTTTATTTAAAAATAATATTTATTTCCTGAATCTGGGTGTGACTGGCTGGGCCAGCACTTATTGCCTGTCCCTGGTTGCCCCTTGAGAAGGTAGTGGTGAGCTGCCTTGTTGAACCACTGCAGACCACTGTGGATTCAGTGACAGTAACACCATTGAATGCCAAGCTGCAGTGGTTAGATTGTATTTTAGTGGTGATGTTCACGGTGTGGCATTTGTGTGGCGTGAATATTACTTGCCACTTGTAAGCCTGGATACTGTCCAAATCTTGTCACATTTGGACATGGCCTGCTTCAGTATCTGAGGAGCAACAAACATTGCTGAGCATTGTACAATCATTAGCGAACATCCCTACTTCTGACCTTATAATAGAGGCAAGGCCATTGATGAAGAAGCCCTGAAGATGTATGGGCCTAGACCATTGCCCGAGCAACCCCTACAGACATGCCCTGGAGCTGAGTTGACTGACCTTTATCAACTATAACCATCTTCCTACGTGTCAGGTATGATTCTAACCAGCAGGGAGTTTGCCCCTGATACCCATTGATGCAGTGTTGCTAAGGCCCCTTGATACCTCACTTGGTCGAAGGCAACCCTGTTTTAAAGGGCTATCACTCTCACCCCACCTCTGGAATTCAGCTCTTTTGTCCATGTTTGAACCACGGTAATGAGGTCAGTGGCTGCGTGGCCCTGGTGGAGCCGAAACTGGGCGTCATTGACCCGGTTATTGCTGAGCAGGTGCTGCTTTAAAGCACTGAGACATTCCACCACTTTACTGATGATCGAGAGTCGACCGACCGGGTGGTAATTGGCCGGATTGGATTTGTTCTGCTTTTTATATACAGGACATATTTGGGTGTAATCGGGGAAATGTCGTTGTTGTAACCGTATTGGAACAGCTTTGCTAGGGCAGTGACAAGGTCTGGAGAACAACGTTTCAGTACTATTGCCAGAATGTTGTCAGGGCATGTATCCCCTGGGGTATCCAGTGTCTCCAACTGAATTGGATGTCGCGTGCACTGAACCAAATTGGCTGATGACTGGTAACTGAATTGCTGAGGACAACTGGAGGAGGCTGAGATGGACCATCCACTCAGCACTTCTGACTGAAGATTATTGCGAATTCATGAACGTTATCTTTTCCACTGAAGTGCTGGTCTCTTCCATCATTAAGGATGGGGATACTTGTGGAATCTCCTCCTCCAATGACGTGTTTAATTGTCCGTAACTATTCTCAACTAGAAGTGGAAGGAATGCAGAGATGAGATCTGATCCTTTGATTGTGGGATCACTTAGCTCTGTCTATCACTTACTGCTTATGCTGTTTGGCACACAGGTAGTCATGATTGGTGACTCCACCAGACTGACACCTCATTTTCAGGTATTCCAAGTGCTGCTCCTGCCCTCCTGCACATTCCATTGAACCAAGGTTGATCCTCTGGCTTGATGGTAATTGTTGTGAGGGGGATACGCCAGGCCTTGAGGTTGTGTGGGTGTACAATTCTGCTGCTATTGATGACCCACAGCACCTTATGGAAACCCAGATTTGAGCTGCTAGATCTGTTCGAATTCTGTTCTATTTAGCACCGTGATAGTACCACCCAAAATTGTGAAGGTTATTCTCAATGTGAAGGTGTGACTTTGTCTCCACAATGACTATGCGGTGATCACTCTTACTGATACTGTCATGGACCGATACTTCTGCAACTGGCAAGTTAGGAAGGCTGTGGCAAATATGGCTTTTCCCTCTTGTGGGTTCCTTCACCACCTGCCGCAGACCGAGTCGAGAAGTTATATCCTTTTGGACCCAACCAGATCAATCAGTAATGCGGGTGCCGAACCACTCTTTTTGTGAACATTGAAATCTTCCACCCAGAGTACATTTTGTGCCTTTGCCACCCTCAGCGTTTTCTCCAAGTGTTGGTCATCATGGAGGAGTACTGATTCATCAGTTGAGAGAGGCTGGTACATGGTAATCAGCAGGAAGTTTCCTTTCCCATGTGTAAACTAATGCCATGAGACTTCATGGGATACAGAGTCACTGTTGAGGACTCCAAGAGCAATTCCCTTCCAGCTGTATCCCACTTTGCCACCACTTCTGCTTTGTCTGTCCTGCTGGTGAGAGAGGAGATATCCAGGGAAGGTGATGGGGTGTCTGGGACATAGTCATTCTCACAGAATCAGACCTTAAATACAAGGTCAGGCTGTTGCTTCACAAGTCTGTTTATTTCTATTCACTGATTCCTGCCTGCTGTCCCACTCTAGAAGCTTGTCCATATATTCACACCAATCCACTAAGATTTGATATTGCAAACTCGGCTGGGAAGTTTATCAACATTTTTTTCTGAAAATCCACATGTTTTACATCCATTGCTTCTCTTTCATTTGTCTCCCAGTTTGTTTCTCAAACATAATTCCCATTCCATAAATCTATGTTAGTGTTGTCTATGACCATTACGTTCACTCCCAATAATTTATCCTAAACCATTTACTTACTATGTTCGATGTTCCATGTACTATTTCGTTTTCCACGCCAGACTTGGTTTTCCTGGTATTGTCAGAAAGTTCTGTGATTCATAGTTTTGCCATTTCCCTGTTTCCCAATCTCCATTCTCTGGTTTCAAACGAGAAGGAACCCGCCCTGTTTTTTCATACTTCTCACATTGACATAATTTGACAAGCTATAACAGTTCACTCTTATAACCTTTGTGAACATTATCTTCAGAAACCTATCAATTCCTGTCTTAAACTGCTCAGCTCCACATACACGCACAAGAGCATAGTCTCTGTACCAACATAAATACAGCACGATCTATATTAGCCCCACTTTCCAACACCAGGCAAATAGCCTGGAATGTTATGACACTTCAAAATGCTCGTCCAAGTACACTTAACGATTGAGAGGTTAGCCGTGATAACTCCCCTCTCAGGAAGTACATTCCAGACCTCAACACCCTCTGGGTGAAAAAAAAAGCAATTTTAAATCCTCTCTGCAAGTTAAACTCTTCACTTTAAAAGTGTGCTCCTTTGTTCTTGACCCTTTGTCTAAAAGGAACAGCTACTGTCTATCCACCCTGTCCATGCCCCTTGTTAACTTATCCTTCTGAATCTCATCCCACGAAGCCTCCTCTGCTCCAAAGTAAACAAACCGAGCTTATCCAGGCTCTCTCCATAACTGATATGCTCCATCCCAGGGAACATCCTGGTGAATCGCCCTTGCAACCCCCTCCAGTACAATCACATCCTTCCTGTAATGTGACTCCCAGAATGACATACACTACTCCATCATGGACTAAACCAAGCCCTGTATAGCACTTGTAATCTACCCCCTGATTAATAAACGCTCCACCCAAGGTTCAAATCTTAACTAGTCCAATACCCTGTTCAGTCACATTCAGGGATGTGTGGAGAAACACCCTCTGAGCACCCTGGTGTGCTGCCAATCATTGTGTACACCTCATGTCTGGTTCCTCCTTCCAAGTACATCACCTCATATTTATCAGGATCACATTCCATCTGCCATTGATCTGCCCATCTGATAATTCCACTTGTATTTTCCTGTAAAATCAGAACTTCCTCCTCACTGCCAACCACCCGGCCAATCATTGTGTCAAACACAAACTTACTTATCACAACTCCCACCCCTCCAGTCACTCCCCCTCCAGATTCACATCTATACCATTTATGAAGGCTACAAACAATAAGGGACACAACACTGATCGCTGTGGTATACCAGGGGACACTGTTCTCCAGTACACAAACAGCTTTCTCTCACCACCCTCTGCCTCCTGACACTAAGACAATTTTCGTTGTAACTTGTCAAGTTATCCTCGATACACTGAGATTTTACTTTATTTTTTTCAGTTTCCCATGTGGAAATTTGTCAAAGGCCTTGCTGCAAAACTAAATAAGCGACCTCCTCAAACTAATTCAATCAAATTCATTAGGTGTGACTTCACTCTGATAAAGTCATGATGATTAACCCTGATCAAACCTTGCGAATCTGATTGGAGTTCGATTTTCTCCTTCTCTATTTTCTCCAGTAGTTTCCCGAACAGTGATCTAATACTCGCTCGTCCATAGCTACCTTGGCAAATTTCTACCAGCCTTACTGTGAAGTGGAATCATATTAGCTGCTCTCCAGTCCTCTGGCACCTCCCCTATGATCAGATTCCAATTAAAGTTTCCTCCCTTGACTCCAACAGTATCCAGACCTGCGGATTGGTCAAATTTTATACGAAACAAAGCCTCAAAACCCCGCTGGTATTTTACATCAATCTCTTCAAGAGCTTTCCAGACCATCTTCTCGAATTCTCTACCTGCATCCTCCTTCTCCAAAGTAAAACAGCTGTGATGTTTACATGTAACAATCTATCAATGTTCTCCGGGTTGACGCACTGATTGCCCCCCTTTGGTTTCTACTGGACACTAACTGTTTCTGATTATTCTGTTCTACTTGACCGTGTAGAATACCGTGGGATTCTGCCTCATCTCACCTGCTTGCACTTCTCCATGTCTCTCTGTTATTCAGTCCCCTCTATGTTCCTAATTTTCTAAGTTTCAATACAATCACCTCTCATCTTTTGAAATTCGAGATCACAGGCTGAATGTCACCCATCAGACAATCTTGCCATTTTATGGATTAATCTGGAGAATACCTTTTGCAGTTCCTCTGTAGTCAGTATATTCTATCTTAGATTGGGACTCCAAGCGGTACACAATACTCTAAGTTAAGTCTCAGCAACACTCTATGCAGCTGGTGCACGACATCTTCTATATTGCAATTACATACACATGAATGTAAAACTAATTTTTCGTTTCCTATTTGCATGCGTTCTTCCCAATTCCTTTCACTTTAACTTTTCTTCTGATATTAGTGGGAGAGTTCTTTAAAAAGGTCCTCCTCAATATCCAACATTATCTATTGGCTCCTCATTGCCTACGTCCATAAGAATCATCTTCAAACTATTCCAAGAAAATATTTGCCACTTATGGTTTTCATTTCATCGATGCATTATCATCTTCCCCAGTTTTACCATTACCTTCTATATATCCAATAACATGTTCTTTGTAATCGAGCCCAACAGACACACGATCGTGGATGACAAGTTACTGGTCTGTAGTTCACCATTCTCCATCTTCATCCTTTCTTAAACTGTTGGATAATATTTATAACCTTTGCCTTATCCAGATTGGCTAAATATCTTAAGGGAATGTATTGGAAAGTAACGTGAAAATCTGTGATGCAATCAATATGCCTTTTGCTGCTTCCTCTGAAATTCTTGTTTGAAGTACATCTGATCTTTCAGATTTATAAATATTCAATCCAGCTTCCTTTTAAAAGATGCCCTCAACACTGATAAGAATGATCTTAGACTTTGCTTGCATAAGTCCATGGTCACTTGGTATTTCTGGGAGAATTTCTGGATATTCTGCCTTGAAGATAGACACAAAGAAACTGTTTCTTTCCCCTGTGATTTCTCTGTTCTCTCCAATAAATTACCCTGTCCGCACACCCACTGTTCCACATGTGACCTTGTTTTTACTTTTGTTTCAAAAACTGATGTATGTTTTTTTTAGCAGTCTTTATGTTTTTCTTTTGTCTGCATGCTTTTTCGCTTTTTGACTTTCTTCTCAGTTTCTTGATCATCCGTTGCTGGGTCTTATATTTCTCCGAATCTACTGGCTTAATACAACACTTTGCATTTTTCTAAGCTGCTACCTTTGGTCTAATAGATAGTTGAAGGTGATGCTGAAAGGGTTAGGTCGGAGAGGAGGGTGGACCAGATTGATGGGAAGGAAGATAAACACATCGGAACGTTCAAAAGGGGTAGTGTGCTGAGTTGGAAGATTGGACTGTGATAAGGTGGAGTTAGGGTAAATGGGGAAACTGGTGAAATCTACATTAATCCCCTGTGGTTGGAGGGTCCCAAGGCAGAAGAGGAACTTTTCTTCATCCATGCTTCGGGTGGTTAGGTTTTGGCGATGGAGGAGGCCGAGGGCTGTCATGCCCTTGGCAGAGTGGAAAGGAGAGGTAAAGTGTTCAACCACAAGATGGTGGAGTTGGTCAATGTAGCTGTTCCAGCGATGTTCTCTGAAATAATCCACGTATGTCTCGCCAATGTCGAGAAGACCACACCGAGTTTAAAGAATGCAGTAGATGAGGCATTCTGTCTCCTTTCATCGCCTATCACTTTCAACCCACCTTCATCTACTTATCGCATTCCTAGCTACCTGCCTCCTGCCACACCCCCTTCTCATTTTTCTCTCAGCCCCCTTGACCCAGAAGCCTCATTCCTGATAAAGGGTTGTGCCCGAAACGACAATGCCCCTGCTCCTAGTACACTGACTGACTGTTCTTTTCCAGCGCCACTGATCTCCAGCATCTGTAGTCCCCACTTTCTCCTCACACCTTCAGGGCTTGCATGATTCAGAGTTATAACAGTTACTTCAAATAAACCAAAAAACTTCAGTGTACTCAAACAGCATAAAAGAAAACCAATGCATTGTGGTCACTGATAACAAAATGTCCTCGACAGCAAAGTTTTCAATTAGCTTTTCTGATCATCCAACACCAATTCCTAAATAACCTGATCTCTAGCTCAGTGCTCGACAAAATGTTAATGCCAGCTATCTAACACATGCTCATGAAATCCATTTTCCCAGCATTAGCATTCAGTTGGGTTAACACAGTTTAGATATAATGTAAACAGGACATTATTACAGCAGTACCCACAAATATGTATCTCTCATTATCCTGTTTTATAACATGCCCAACATTTGTATTGCAGCTTTCAGTTTGATATATAACTCCCATCAATGTTTCCTTCTCTGTGCTGTTTTTACGCTCCACATTACAAGATTCTGCAGAATCTGAGCGACGTGGGTTTTGGGGAGATTAATGGTAGAGATCATCTCGCCACGTCATTTATGATCTTTTTAAGCATCATTGTGACATTGTGTAGGTTCCTCTACCTCCAGATCTCCCGTTATGCTGATGGAGTAGAGAAGGACAATGATCGTTCATAAATGCTCTGTATTTCCCCCAGAGAGCTGAGACAGCTCTAACCTGGGTGGGAACCTTACAGCAGGATGGTAAAGCATTGCTGTGGCTGTACAGGATCTTAGTAAGATCAATCTGGAGTAGTGTGTACAGATTTAGTCTCTTCAATGAAGAAAGGATATTGTTATATTGGAAGCATCTCAGAGATGGTCCCCTCAACTGATTCCTGCAATGAAGATGCGAGCTTAGAACGAAAGGATGATCAGGATGATCCAATAGCCATTGGAGTTTACAAAAATGCAAGAAGATCTCATTTCAACATAGACGACAGGAAGGAGTCAACAACTGAAGCGAATTACACACATAGTGTAGGAATCAATTCCGTTCTCCAGCCTGTTATACAGGAACAACAGAAGGATATTCAGGCTTTTGACCCTGTTACACCAGAATAGGGCGAGGTTGTTCAGCCCCTCGAGCCCGATGTATATTTACAGGAGAAGGCCAATCCGCCCCTTGAATCTATAACACTGGACCCAGAGTAGGCCATGCGACACCAGTATCCTGTTACACAGCAACAGGATCAGTCCATTCAGCCTCCTCAATTCCGTAACTTAGGAACTGGAAGAGGACACACAGTAACTGGAGATTTGTTACACTGGGATAACAGGAGGCCATTCATTCAGAGCCACCGAATCTGTTGCAAGGGAATTGGATATGAATAAAAAAAACTATCTGAGACTTATTTCATGAGAAAGGAGGAGGTAACTTAGACACGTGTCTGTTGTATGGGAACAGGAGAAGACCAATCAATCCCTCGGTCCCATCTCCAGGATACATGTGGAGACCGTTCAGTATCTCCACCTATCATGAATGAATATGCGAAGACCCATCGGCCCCCTCAAAATGGTACACAGTAACGGGAAGATTCCATAATCCCCCACCCCTCTAACGCATCAACGGGAGGTGGTCATTCTGGCGTTGGAGATGACAACATGGGAACACCAGAAAGACGTCAGCCCATCGAGTTTGTACACCAGCAGGATGATGAGTCCAGTCAGCCACACATGTCTCTTACACAGCAATTGGAGCAGATCTCTTAAAACCTTTTGCCCATGAGACAGGAATTCAAAGAAAACGTAAAGGTTTTCGAAAGGGAAGAACTTACAATATATGTATTCATTAATGAGTAAAATGTAACAATAAGCTATTGTAATTTGAGGCAAATTTTTAGAATCCACTGTTGAGGATATTTGCAAATTTAAACCACAATCCATCGGAGTCAACATGGTTTTACAAAGATTGAATCAAGTTTGAAGTGTTTGCTTGAGTTACTTAAATATGTGATATATTGTCTTCCAGAAGGCATTGGATGTGTCGCTTCTCCAAAGAGTAATTGGTAAGATCAGACAACATGGGTTTAGGAGTAATTTATTAGCTTGAATGGAGGATTGGTTAACCAACAAAATGGAATCAGATGGAATAAATGTGTCATTTTCTTTTGGAAAATGCAATTTGTAGAGTGCTATTGATTTCAGTTCTCATGCCTCAACCATTTGCGATCGATATTATTACTCGGTTGACGGGATAGAAAATACTTCAGCTACATTTTCAGTTGTACGTCGGGATGGTGATGCAAGAGATTTAAAACTACATGGATAGGTTGGGTGAATGAGCAAGAATTTGGCAATGAAAATTGAATGGATAAATATAGGGTTATTCAAGTTGGCCAGCATAACAGAAAGGCAAATTATTATCTAAATGGAGAGAAACTTCAAAGTGCTCAGGTACAGAGTGGTCAGGGTTTCAGTTTGCTTATCACAAAAAAACCTGCCTGCGAGTACTGCAAGTTTTGAGAAATGCAGGCATAATTTCAGCATTTGTTTGTAAAAGGATAGAGTAGAAATGTAGGGAGTGTTGTTGTTGCTGTACAAGACATTAGTGAGGCTGTACTGGAGTACAGTTTGTGTGTCCTGTGGAATGAGGTATTTGCATTAGAGGCAATTCAGAAGAGGTTCATTATATTGATTCCAAATTTGAAGTGTTTGTCTTATGAAGAGAAATTGAGCAGTTCAGGCCTACATTCTTGAGTTTATAAGAATGAAAGGAGATCTCATTGAGGTCTGCAAATGCTAAATGTAATTGAAAGTGTAGAGGTGGAGTGATTTATTTTCATGTGGCACAATTTACAACAAGAGACTAGAGAATGAGGATAGAGAGATCGCAGCAAAGTAGAACAGACGGCGCGATGACATCAGCCATGATTGTATTCAATAGTGGAGCAGGTTCGAGGGGTTGGATTCCTGACTGATGGTCCTTGTTTATATTCAGCCTTTCCACTGTGTTACACAGTAATGGGGGAGTACTGTGTATCAAACAGGAAGCAGGCGCTCCGGATAAATCAGTCTTAATCAGTTTGACAGAACGTCACCAGTGGAGTCACACAGTGACCAGTGCTGGGTCCTCAACTATTTACAATCTATATCAATGATCATGAGGATGGAACAGATATACAGATACTGAGTTTGGTCATGTTGCTGTGATAAGCAAGGGATTAAATTATCAAGAGAGGGTGGAGGGTCTACAGATAGATACAGAGAGGTAAAGGCAATGGATAATAATTTGGGAGGTGGAATATAACATGATATAATCTGTCATTTAATTTACTGGAATAATGGAAGGCAGTATGTTACTGAAATGGAGAGGGATTACAGGACTTCATGATACTGTGTACTCGGGGGTTCCCGCAGACCCGTTCAGACATGGGAGGTTTTGCTCTATCCATGATCGTCTGCTCCCAGACACTCCAAGTGACCCCATTGCTCTCCGTACACATGGAATATTTTGATGTAGTTGGTTGGTGGTGGGTATGGTGTTTTGAAACGTGTATCAAGGGAACGGCCTTTATCCAAGATACATTTATTCTTTTCTAAATGGAGAGATGAAGACGATGGGAATGGCTGACTGCTTCTGAATGAAGAGGCCGTGACTGCTGCCAGGACAGGGGTATTCACCAACATGATGTGCTATGCATGGACACATTTTAACATTCATAGAGTGAGAGCTCCTTCAGTTCCTCTACCTCTCCCTATTGACATGGCTAACCGAACATGCCATGTACACCAACGGGAATCCCACTATACTGGGAAAATAATGATACAACCAGCAGCTTCCTGCTGATGGAGAAACGATGTATTTTATTCATTCACCATATATATCCTCCATCACCGAATGGTGACATTGATGTTGAGGTACTGGGAGATGATGGATATGTCACCCAGTCCTGCCTGAAAGTTCTGGATCATAGAAGCTGAATGAAACAGTGACCCTAACAGCCACTGGCAGCACCTTCCTCCCCCTGGTGTGAAGCTGCAGGTCGTGTTGAAGGAGGTGACACCGCTCTGTGACCAGCTCTTGTTCAGTCAGGATCCCCTCACTCTCTGCTCCTGGGTTAAATGGATCTTGGGAAGCTGTTCCTGGAAAATCTGCGGTGGATACAGCAGATCCCTTTCACCATACGCACTCACTGCGTGGTTTCAGAGCTTCGCCTCTCTGCAGCCTCTGCTCCATTTGTTTTTCATGTTGCAGGCTCAGATGCTGTCACTAAAGTCCCCAGGCTCCATCCCAAGTTGGGTCACCAAATCCTCAGGTCTCCGTGAATGTCTGAGGCAGCTCACAGCACAACCTCCAGCAAACCGTCCCCAGCACCTCCACTAACTTTTCAATAAAAGGAGTCAGTCAGAAACTCCTCGGCTACAAATGTTGTGGACCAGACCAGATTCCCGCAAAATATTTTAAGAAGTCCGCCTAGACCCAAACCTTTCCTTATTTTAAACCGTAGATGGGAAGTGTGCTTTCCAGATATGTTGTGACTGGTCAACCAACTCGACATTAAGCAAAATATAATCTATTCAAATGCTTTAGTTAAAATACAATCAAAGAGAAGAACGTTTTGAGATAGCTTATATGTTTGAACACTTACGCATACAATAGATACCGTACCTTCTTGGTATACACCGCTTGGCACAAAGATATATTCAAATACATATTCTTACAGCAGTTTTCTGATCCAGGAGAATCAACATCAACAGAGATATCAGAGAGAAAGGCAGCTCAGCATCATGTATTGACACTTCCAACCCTGCTGGGATCTCCGGCAGCTTCTGAATGCTGCAGCTAAAAACAAAACAAGAAAACATGGTCTGGGAGAGCTGGCCACTGCCCTTCCATTGTTATCACCGTTTTAATAAAACTTAAGGCTTTCTAAGTTATTTACTTGGCGTGTTTTCATACAGCAGTTCTGCACCTCTGCCTTTAAAACCTCTGTTAAAAAAAAACAAGAGAAAATATCCTTTTTACAGTGATAGTATCCTCAAAACTCCATCTTTAATAAAATAATCCATCAATATACAACGGTGGATTCATTTTAGACCTCCTACTCTTCCTCTATTAGTAGACTGAAATGCATATACATTACATTGACTGTGGGCATACAAATGTTCACAACTCGATTCCATTTCAGACATTTTACTCCTGCCACAGAATGCCTTTGTCTTTCTTCATCCAAGTCTCCACAATGTGTCAAAACTTAAGTTTTCTCGCCCTGTCAACTGTAAATTTTCAAGTTGAATGGCAGCAAGAATAAGCTCAATCGAAACAGACTGGTATTTTTCTCTCAAAACTTCTCCAAAAACTTTAAGGGGTCACGATCAGTGATAAAGATTTGTCTCATATATGTTATTCACAATGTAAATGCTGAAATGTTGCAACACCAACATCAAGCTCAAGGCCTCCTTCCCCATTGTGGAATAAATCTGTTGATTTTTCCACTGGACACTCCAACCACATGTTACATAATGAAGCACTTCTCATCTCTCCAATAGTCCTTCTGAATGACATAGCTCCTCATGTCTCAGCACAAAAGAATTACATATTTCTGTACCTCTTAATGCTGTAACCTCTTTACCTGCTACTCCTGGCCTATGCTAATAAACCTTACTTTCACAGTGATATGTTTTGAGAAGATATCGCACATACTTCTCAATCTCTCACAGAAACCAAGCTTTGATTTCTGAACCAAATCACCACCATCAGCCATTTCAGCTTCTAATCTTGTTATTGTTACTCTCTGCTCTTCCACACGAGTTCGCACGACTGCAGGAAGTGAATTTTTGAACTTAACCAATATAAGAATCTCTCTAAGAGTGCCTTAACTTTGCTCTGTTTTTAATACCCTTCCCCATCTTTCAAAATTACTTTGTTAGATTCTTTCAAACGCAGTGTGCGTTTAACCCCGGACGCTATTTTAGATTCCTGAAACACTGTCTGTCAGCTTCTGGCACAAGCTCATGTACCCTCCTGATGGCTTTCTTCACCTCCGCCTACTCCCCAGACACCGCCTCTGATAGGGATGCAAATACCTATCAGTTTTGTTTGAATCAACTAAATCCACATATTCACTGGGCACTGCATTTGTTTAGCCACTTTCTGAAATGAAATTAAAAAGGCTCCCCCATCCTTCTTATCAAATGTAGATAATACCTGGATGTATTTAAACAGATCCCCATCAAACCTTTGGCTACTATAGGGTTGATCATCCTCACTATCCTCCTCACCCAGACTACCGTCTACCTTCATCAACACCTTCTATGTCAACTTTCCTCTCTAATTACTAACCTTTGAAGTTGAAACTCTCTGCTTTTCTTCTCTCTTTTTCTCTCTTTCTTCTTCATTTCCTGTTCTTTTATTTGTACTTTTCATCATAATTCACAGTTTCAATTTCTTCTCATGTTCAAGGTGCCTCATTTGAAATTGAATTCTCACCATTTCCGAAGATTCTGATGGTGGTTCCACCAAATGTAATTGCCGAGCTATAGCTTTAATTATCTTTCATTTTCTCACAGACAAACACAACCCCAACTCCAGCTTGTCTGCCAATTCCTACAGCTTTGCCTTCATTACCTTATGTAAAACACCCAACTTCACTTCTTCCACACCCAGAGAATTCTCAGTGACTGAAAGAATGTTTAAACCAAACGAATTCAAAATACGGAACAAAATACACTAACAACTACCATTCGTGACCTTTGAATCCAATAGCCTCCTGGTGCATACTCTCCTGTGTCTGCATCAGTGTATTCTGGATTATCTGGTTTCCTCCCACAACCCAAAGATGTGCATGTCAGGTGAATTAGCCAAGCTAAATTGTTTGTAGTTTTCAAGGATGTGTGGGTAAACAGTTTTTGTCGGGGTAAATGTGTAATAATAGGTTAGAGGAATGGGTCTGGGTAGGTTACTCCTCGGAGGGTCGGTGTGGACTTGTTGGGTCGAATTGCCTGTTTGCATACTGTAGGGATTTTAATTCTAAACCCAATTTGGTGTTACCGATTTAGCCCCAGACGAGAGTCCCCAGTTTGCTATAGACCAACCAGACTGACTCAAACTAGTTTAAGGAGGTAGCTTGGATTCCAACCTTTTTTTGTTTTAAAGGTAGATGCGAGTTGGGTGTTCCAGATGTGATGCTACTAGTCAAACCACTCACCATGAAGCAAAACACAATGTATTTAAACACTCTAATGAAAATCCATACAAAATGAAGAGGAATTTAGAATAACTTAACTATTGGAAACCTTAACTGAATAATGGAAACAGTACCTTCTACAAATTTACTGTTCCAATATACTAAAATAACCTAAACACACCCTTTGGCAAAAAGGAACATTCAGACATGCATTCTTGCATACAGTTCTCCAATCCAGGAGGAAACAGCATCAAGTGAAGTTACAGAGACAACAGCAGCTAGGGATAATTTACTAAAACGTCCAACCCTTCTGGGACCACAAGCACCTGATAACTGTTACAGTTACAAGGAAAAATCTCGAAAGCCTGGTGTGTGCGAGCTGGCCATTGTTACAACTATTTATTAAAAAACCCTAAAAGCCCCATAAGTTATTTACTTGAGCCGTTTACAGTAGGCAGTTTGGTATTTATGACCTCTTACTGAAAATAAGGAGAAAATAACCTTTTATCAAAATAGTGACAGCATTGTCACACAATTTAGATGCCTGGTCCTTTACTCAGTGATCTTCCTCATGTTACTGATCGCAAGGTCACCTGAGAGGACAACCACAGGTACAGACCAAGTTACAAGGATGTGTCTCATAACTTCTGAAACAAGCCTGTCCATGGCCATCACATGGGACATACCGGGAATTGAACAATAGCCTGTCACACACCATTTCATTATTTCTGAGCGACACAATGCCAGCACTTGATACACTAGGGAGACAAAACCCAAGGCCAGGAAAAGATACAGTTGGACCGTAGAGATTCACATTAAAGACAAAAACAAACAGTTTTCCCTCCTAGTTGGGGAACACTTCAGTGGTGCAGGACATTGAACCTCGGACCTTCGGGTGACCATCCTCCAAGGCGGACTTCAGGACAGGCAGCAGCGAGAAGTAGCCGCGCAGAGGCTGATAACTAAATTCGGTACCCATAGGGAGGGCATCAACTGGGACCTTGGGTTCATGTCACAGTACATGTGACCACCATTGCATTGTACACACACAGACACAGACACCACTACACACACACATACGCAGGCACTCCTATACCCAGACATACACACGGACACACATGTACACAGACACACACATAGACACTCCCACACTCCCTTACAGACACTCACACTCACACAGGCATCCGCTCAGAGACTTAGACCACTCTACACTCATGTACACACATATACACTCTCTCTTACAGACACTCACAGCCCCCCACCCCAGACACGCACACAGACTCCCACACTCACACATGCAAACCCTCACAGACATTAGACTACATCACGACACACACATATACACTCCCTCACACTCACAACCCTCAACCCAGACAAACACACACAAACAAACAGAAGACATAAATGCACACATATGTTTTGTGGGGTGAATTTGTACTTGCAGAGTTACATTGAACTTTGCTCAAAAACTGCATGAATTCCTGTAAAACTCTGTTATCTCACATTTCAGAATAGAATCAATCTAAACATCATGGAATAGACAGAGAACACAAGGGGCCAACAACTTCAACATATTGTCTAGCTAACAGTCAATGTTACAGCTAACCTGAGAATGTAACTTATTTTTTTAAAAAGGGTTTTGTGATTTACACATGAAAGAAGTGAAACTATCATGGTATTCGAACAGATGAAAGACTCAACAGACAATCAAGGTATTTTTCAATGTATAATTTCAGTTACATCACACTGTAAATTTCTGCTATAATTTCTGTGCCTTAGAATTGTGTCCTCCACTATTATCTGATGAAGGAGCGGCGCTCCGAAACCTGGTGTTGCTTCCAATTCAACCTGTTGGACTATAACCTGATGTTGTGTGATTTTTAACTTTGTACATCCCCAGTCCAACACCGGCATCTCCAAATCATGACTGAATAAACAGGTTCAGTTAACGAGTTCCACACCTCATTTTTCATATCGCTATAAAAAGGAACATTTACTGGCTTTGGATGGAATGGATGAGGGTTGCTGAGGGGTGGACCATAAACCTTTATAATCTTGTTCTCACTTGTATGTGAGTGTATCAACAGAACACGGCTGGAGTCTATATGTGTTCCACTCTGCTTATGAAAGGAGGCAGTTATAAAATAACAGATCGGCTGCATAAAAAAAAGTCGGGTGGGCAAGTTTCTAGATACCTTAACCCAAAGTATGATGTTTATTGACGAGTGTGAGGCTACTCCTGGTTTTAAGTGCCCTGCTAACAAATCCTTTCATAACCTTGAGACAGAGCATTGAGACTGCTGCTCAGGAACTGGCCGAAGCAATTCTGTCCCTATGGGCCTCTTATAGAGGGATAAGAGAAGACCATTCAGCCCATATTAGCCTGTTGTTACTTGAAAAGTTGGAAATCTAGAATATTGGCACATTTTGACAAAAGAATCATTCAAAACAAAGAGATGTGTCGCTGCAGCTTTATGAAGTGTTACTGAGAGGGCACCTGGAGTACATTGTGTTGTCTGTGTTTCTGTAACTGAGAAAGGATGAACCTCCATCAGATACAGTTTAACGGCTGCTCGTAATCCATGGGTTGCTGTGTCATTTAATGTCTCGGGTCTGTTATACAGGGACAGGAGGAGGCCATTCAGCCTTTCCAGTCTATTACAGAAGGCCACGAGGAGCCCATTCAGCCTCTCGAGCCTGTTACAGAAGGGCAGGAAGTGTTTCTTTAACTTGCTGTTCCACATAAATATTAGTTTTAAATTAATTTCGGAATAGGAAAGACCTGATGTAAACATTATAGTTCTAACTTTGAACAAGTCCAATTTTGAAAGTGTTATGCGAGCCCTGTGAAAGCCTGTATGGAATACCCTATTCGCAGGTAAAGGGATGGTTGGAAAATGCAACGCCATCAAAACCTGGTTTCAGAGAGTCCAGAGCTAACGTGTTTCCATTAGTGAGAGGGACAAGGCTGGTGGGTGCATGGAGTGCTGGATGGCTTGATATATTGATCGTCTGGTCAAGGTAAGGAAGGAGGCATATTTCAGGTAAACAGAGCTGAGATCAAGTGAATCCCGAGAGGAGTATAAGGGCAGTACGTGTGTAGTCAACGGGGAAATCGGGCCAGAAAAATGTGGGCGTGAGATGGCTTTAGAAATACGGTTAACGAGGCATTGAAGAAATTCGACACATCCTTTAATGTCAAAAGTTTAACTTGGGAGATAATAGGGCCCCTTAAAGATCAGTAAGGCTACCTATGTGTGGAACCACAGGAGATGGGAGGGATACGAAACAAGTATTTCTCCTCAGTATTTAATGTGGAGGAGATTACAAGAGCGAGAGAATGAAGAAATATATAGTGACATCTTGAAAGTGTCTATATTATAAGGAGGTGTTGGACATTTTAAAAAACATAAAGATAAACAAATCTCAGGGACCTGATAAGTTGTATCCCAGACGTTTGTGGGAAGCTAGGAAATACATTGCTCAGCATTTTACTGATATACTTGTCCCATTGATTTCCACAGGTGAGGTGTCAAAAGACTGGAGGGTTGCTAACAGTGTCATTATTTAAGTAAGTAAGGAAAAAGCAGGTAACTGTAGACAGGTGAGCCTGATGTCAATGGTGACTAAATTGTTGGAGGGGATTTTGATGGAAAGAACGGACATGCATTTGGAAAGACAAGGACTGAAGAGGGCTTTGTACATTGGAGATCACGTCTCACTTACTCGGTGTAATGTTTTGAGGAAGTGATGAAGATGATTGATGAAGGCAGGACAGTGGATGTTGTCTTTATGGAATTCAGTAAGAAAACCAAAATGTTCTACATGGTAGACTGGCTAACAAGGTTAGACTGCCTGAGATCCAGGGAGAGCTCACAATTTAGGTCCAAACTTTTCTTGAATATTGGAGATGGAGCATGACAGTGGGCATTTGTTCATTAAACTTGGAGACCTGTGACCAGTGGCGTGCCACAAAGATAAATAGTGGGTCCAGTGCCTTTTGTCACTTTCACAAATCATTTACATTTGAGTATATGAAGTATGGTCAGTAAGGTTGTAGATAATGCCAAATTTGGTGGCGTAGTCCACAGTGAAGAATGATCTCTCAGACTATAATGGGACTTTTCTGAGGTGAACCGAGGAGTGGCAGATGGAGTTAATTTTAGATAAATGTGAGGTGTTGCATTTTGGCAAGAAATATCAAGGCAAGTCATACAGGTAGAGTCCTGTCGAAAAGTGGCAACCAAGAAGATCTCCATAGAAATTATGGAATCCCTACAGTGAGAAAGCAGGCTATTCGGCCCATCTAGGCCACACTGACCCTCTAAACAGTATCCCACTGGACAAACCCCTTCCCTATCTCTGTGACCATGCATTTCCCATGGCTAATCCACCTCGCCTACACATCCCTGGGTACTGTACACAATTGAGCATGGCCAATCTACCCTTATCTGCATATCTTTATACTGTTGGAGGAAAACATAGCACCCGGAGGATAGTCACGTAGGCACGGAGAGAATGTAAAAACTCCACAAAGCCAGTCTTTCAAGGATGGAATTAAACCTGGATCGCTGCGCTGTGAGGCAGAAAAGCTAGATTTGTGGTGCAGGTTCTCCTTTCCTTGAAAGTGCCATCACAGGTAGGCAGTGTAGTGAAGTAGTCACTCGGTGATCTTCCCTTTATTGGTGTGTGCTTTGAGTCTATGCATTTGCATGACATGTTGCATCTGTAGAAGATATTGGTTTGGCTACTTTTGTAATATTACCTTTAATTCTGGTCACCCTGCTGTCGGAAAGATGTTTCCAAACTTGGAAGGGTGCAGAAGAGATTTAAAATAATGTTGCAGGTGTTGGACGGTTAGAGTTGCAGGGAGAGTTTGAATAGCCTGGGACTATTATTAAGTGTTGAGTTTGAGGGGTGACCTTAAAGAGTTTTATAAAATCATGAGGGATATAGATAAGGTAAACAATCAACGTCTTTTCTGCAGGATAGGCGAGGCCAAAATTCGATAACAAAGGTTAAAGGTGAGATGGGAAACATTTAAAAAGGGACATGAGGGACAACATTTTCACACAGAAATTGCTGTGTGTATGGAGTGAACAGCCAAAAGAGGTGGTGGAGGCAGGTACAGTTGCATCAGTTAAAAGGCATTTGGATGGATACGTGCATGGGAAGTGTTTACAGGGAGATGGGCCAAGTGCTGGCAAGGGGGACAAGATTTATTTAGGATATTTGGTTGGTATGGACGACCAGACCGAAGGATCTTTTTCCGTGCTGTACATCTCTCAGACTCTATTGACCCTGGTGTGTACAACACAGGAACAGGAGAAGGTTATTCAGATTCTGAATTCTGTAAGTCAGCTTGTTTGCTCAATTACTGAGAGCCAAATACATCATTCAGATTTTGGTGATTTACATAAAGAGGAGACAGGCTTTTTCACAAGCGAAGCTGTAAGGAATGTGAAGAGGCCATTCAGTCCCTCAACTCCATTCCACAGAAGCAGCAGGTGAGCACAGAAATATAGGAACCTGTTACTCAGAAGCAGAAGGAGGAAATCTATTTTCACAAATCTTGGATGAGGAGGCAGTCACTCAACTGCTCGAGTTTGGGGCACAGGAACGGGAGAGAGTCATTCAAATGCTCGAGACTGGGACAGGAACAGGAGGGAGTCATTCAACTGCTCGAGACTGGGACACAGGAACAGGAGGGAGTCATTCACCTGCTCGAGACTGGGACACAAGAACAGAAGGGTGTCATTCAATGCTCGAAACAGGGGCACAGGGAAATCTTGAGAGGAGTGACGACCCAGAATCCTGTTACGCAGAAACAGGAGGAGGTGCTTCACTCCCCACTTGTATGGGATATTGGAAGAGAAGGGACGTTTGCTTGGAACAAACATAAATATAAGAATAAGTTGCATTCGTGGTCTATTCAATCCTGGCCCACAATTCACTAAGACCACGGCTGATCTGATTGTGATTCCCTGATTCCATTTTACGGAGACGCCCCTTTCTGCAGCCTCTGCTCCATTTGTTGGTCATGTTGCAGACCCAGTTGCTGTAACAACAGTCACCATGACTCATCCAGAGGGATGGGTCTCACAGGATGAGTCAGTATTTGAAGGGTCCAATCACAAGAATTGAAACACAAAATGAAGGTATTGCCAGATGTTTGGTTCTCTAACATTCGCAATCCAACTCACATAACCAGCCAATCCATAATACATTCAGAATGGAGCACTGTGTAAATCCGGTCCAGAGTGGAACTCTGAGCAGCCCACACCAATGCTTGATCTATAATCCTGGGCTAAATGTCCAGCATGGGGAGCTGTGCAGTCCACACTGGTTCATTCGTATATAACCCCAGGCTGTGGCTTTGTTCGGTAACACTGTGTTAGATCACTGCCCAGTGTGGGGAAACTTGCAGCCCATGCTGGAAGTAACAGTATGTGCAGCTACAATCCATTTACTGCTCCATATCTCGACTCTGCCTTGACAAGGTATGCTGCGGATGTGAAAATCATTGCACGAGAGAGATGCAAATGGAAACAGTTCAAATAGCAACAGTTCTGATTAAGGTGACTATCACACAAGTATTTAAAGATGAAATAACTGAGACAATATCCGATGAGGGTTTTGTGAATGGTGCAAGGATGTAAGAGGGGGATGGTGATGTTATAGTAGTTAAACTATAAGCCTCCAAATAATCAATGGGAATTGGAGGAACAAATATGCAGGGAGACTGGTGAGATTAGCAGGAGCAATAGGATTGTCATAATAGGTGATTTAAATTTTCCTAACATAGACTGGGACTGCCAGAGGGTTAAGAACTTGGATGGAATGTAATTTCTTAAGTGTGTTCAGGATTTTCCACAAGCAGCATGTAGAGGGTCCTACTCGGAAAGGGACAAACTCGACCTACTGTTGGGAAATAGGGATGGATTGGTGATGGAGGTAAAGCGGGGGAGTATTTTGGGAAAAGTGACTAGCTTTGTATTAATTTTAAAATAGTTAAGGGAGGAAAACAATTGGTCCACGGATTCAAGTTCTAAATAGTAGCAAGGCATATTTGGTTGGAATTAGACAGGAGATTGCAGGGGTTCATGGGAGTAATTTGTTTCCCGGTAAAAGGATTCCGGGCAAGAGGACGGCTTCAAAAGTGAGATAGCCCAAGTTCAAGGTCTATATGTTCCTGTGAGGGTGAAGGGAAAGTGAAGCTGGAAGAGAGAACCCTGGATGACAAGTGATATTGAGGCTCCGACCAGCAAAAAGGAGGCGTGGCTCAGGTACGGGCAGCTGGGATCAAGGGAATCCCTGTAGGTACACAGGGGACACAGGAGTTTACTGAAGAAGGAAATAAAGAAGGCGTAAAGGGGGTAATGAGATAGCCTTGGCTGAGCAGATGAGGATGAATCCAAATTCAGTATAGGAAAGAGAAAGAAAAATTAGAGAGAGAATAGGATGCCTTAAAATCAAAAATAGGCACACATATGTAAAACAACAAGAGATGGTTGAGTTCCTCAATTTCCCCTCTGTGTATACCATGAAGAAAGACATGAAGAGCTGTGACCTTTGGCAGGTTAGTTGTCATATCTTGGTACAGTTCATATCAGAGTAGAGGTGCTGTTGGACATATTAGAATGCATAAAGTTAGATAAATCTCTTGGTCCGAACCAGATATATCTCAGAGCACTGCAAGAGGTGAGAGAAGACAGTTCAGGGGCCAAAGACCCGGAAGACTGGGCAGTAGCAAATGTTGAGCCCTTATTCAGAAGAGCTGAAAAGAAAAGCCTGGGAAATATAGACCAGTCGGCTTCATATCTGTTTCCGGAAACCACTTGAGAAGGTTCCGAGATATAAGATATGCAGGCATTTGGGAAGACAGAGTTTGACTTGGAGCAGTCAGCATGGCTCTGTGCGAGGCAGATCATGCCTGACAAATTTTGATCGAGTGTTTTGAGGAAGTGACCAGGAATGTTGACAAGGGTAGGGTAGTGGACATCGTCTATATGGATTTGGGTAAGGCCTTTGATAAGTTTCCCCATGGTAGGCCGCTCCAGAAGGTTAGATCGCATGGACTCCAATGTAAACTGGCAAATTGGTGACACAATTGGCTTGACGTTATGAAGCATATGACTATGGTGGAGGGATGCTTGTCGGACTGGAGGCCTGTGACTAGTGGAGTGCCTCAGGGGTCGGTACTGGGCCCATTGCTGTTTGTTATCTATATCAATGATTTGGACCAGAGTGCACAACGCAAGGTTAATAAGTTTGCAGATGACAATAAATTAGGAGGCATCATTTACAGTGAGGAACATTATCAGAAATTGCAGCAGTACCTTGCCCAGCTGGGGAATTGGGCTGAGAAATAGCAAATGGAGTTTAATATAGATAAGTGTGACGTCTTGCGTTTTGGATTTCCAAATCCAGGTAGGAGTTTAGTGATAAATGATAGTGCCTTAATGAGTGTAGTGGAACAAAAGGACGTTGGAGATCAGGTGCACGGTTGCCTGAAATTTGTGTCACAGATACACAGGACAGTGAAAAAGGCTGTTGGCACACTGGCCTTCATCAGGGTATTGAGGAGAGACGTTGGGACGTTGTGCTGCAGTTGTACAGGATGTTGGTTCGGCTGCAGTTTGAGTATTGTGTTCAGTTTTGTTCAGCTAGCTCTAGAAAGGATATTATTGAACAAGAAAGAATGTAGGACAAATTTGGAAAGATGTTTCCTGATCTCAAGGCTCTAAGTTATAGACAGAGGTTGGACAGGTTAGAACTTATTTCTTTACAGCATAGGAACTGAAAGGGTTCTTATGTAAGTGTCACTCTCATAAAATCATGAGTGGAGTGCATGTGGTGAATATTTCAATTTTTTTCCCAAGGATGGCGAATCAAGGACTGGAGGGTATCCATTAATGTTTAGAAAGGATAAAACATATAAAAAGGAAACTGAAGGGCAATTTTTTTACACAGAGTGTGGTACGCATATGGACTGAGCTGCCAGTGGAAGTGATTGAGGCGGGTACAACAACAACATTGAAAATGTAATTGGACAAATACACAGATAGGAAAGGATTAGAGGGATACAGAGCAAGGGCAAGGAAATGTGGTGAGTCCGGAAGGACATTTTGGTTGGCATGGACCAGCTGGGCCAAATGGCCAGTCATATGGGCAGTCTCGTGCAATATGACTGTAAATGAGTGAGTTTTGGGGTGAAGACAGAGTGGGGGGGTAGAGACTGAGATAAAATGTCATGGAAGAATATGTTCACAGGTTTCAGAATGCTGAAATGAAGACATTCCGATAGTATCATGCAACACGGGTCAGTATTTCGAAGAATTATGAGTGAAAGGGATATTGCTGTGAGTTCAGGCGATGGAGAGTTTTGAATGCGCATTTGTTCTGCAGCTTTGTAACTGGGAGTGAGGACAGCAGAGTCTTCGCCTCACTGGGCTGAATCTAACAAAAACACTGTTGGAGTAACATTTTCATTAAGTGTGACAGAGGGGTTGTCTGCACGAGGCCGAGCTAGTTTCCTGGTGCTATCTTACCAAACTCAACTCATTAACTACCCACCCCACTCCATAGTGTCCCTATCATACAATGCCAGCCCGATTCTCCAACCCATCAAGACTGGAGGTAATGACCATCGCCGGGATGCCCCGGATATTCTGTGATCCCTGACACTTGTGCCATCTTTAAAAAGCCAATGGGTACACGGTTGTGCTTTCTCAGTTCAGAACTGCCCTGCACAGTTTACCCCGAGCATAGCAGCCTAAGGGAAATTACACCACAGTTTGTCAACAGGGACACGGAGGTCCTGGTGGATGGGCTTGTACAGAGGGGGACCATTCTCTTCCCAGAGGGATCATACCACCAGACCAACCGAGCATGGTCTGAACTCCTCATCCAGCTCAGTGCAGTGTGCGGTCTGAGGAAATGTCCAGCAAAACAGGACAAGCATCAATAACCTTCCCTGCTCTGTCAGGATAAGGGTCCCCATATTGTCTCTGCTCCCTCACACTCACTGTATATCTGTTATAGCACCGACCCCCGAACAAGGCTCATGCTCCTCCACTCTCACTGCTACATGCAGCACCTTCCCACTCTTTCTCTCTTGCCTTTCTAATGCCCGCCCCCCACCCATACAGTTATAGAATATTCTAGAGAATGCCAATTATGGAATGTTCCAGATAATGTTCCAACTTATTCCCACTTACAGAAAAACGGCTGTGCTCCAGTGTGTAACATGTAAAATGATGGAGTAGAGATGTGCGTTTTTCAAATCACACACAATTCAAATCCATCATGATGCCATTCAGTATTTCAAATATGCTCCTACATTCAATACGTTCGGGGGTGATGCGATGGTTTTCTCAGCTCCATGTTACATGAACTTTCATTCATTCAACCCCCAGGTTCCTTTTACTGAGCAGACGATTCTCAGACACTTCATACCACGGGTTTCTTCTTGCATGTGTTCAGAAGGCATTTCCCATGGGGACGGACTCTCCTTACAATATATTTCATCTGATTTATAAATTCATGCAACAGTCAGCATGTTTTCCACAGACCATTCAAAAGCATGCACTTATTTTATGGTTATCGATATCAAACCACAATTAGTCATTCTGGTTATTTCACTTGTCTCACCTTATTGTATTCAGCCAAAGACAGCTTCCAAAAACGTGACTCATTATTAAATACAATTTCTAGCAGAGAACGTTTTTATCCTCAGCCGTTATCATGACGATTATCTCAAATATACCTTTTTCCTTGTCATGAATGTTTCTCTTGGCCTTTGTCTGTGACTGATTCTGTGTGTAGCAGTTACACAGTCTCCCACTCAGTTGGCTGGATGGTTGGTTTGTGACGCAGAGGGAGGCCACCAGTGCAGGTTCAATTCCCCACACTGACAGAGGTTACCATGAAGGGGATGCTCTCTCAACCTCACCCTGTCACTGGGGTGTGGTGACCCTCAGGATAAACCACTATGAGTAGTCTCTCTAATGAGAGTTCTTTGGGACTCTATTCTAACAATTCTGGCATTTTAATTTTTTAACGAACATTTTTATTGAAAAAGAGGTTTTTATTATTATATTAAACCAATAACAAAACAACTCAAATAATGAACAAAATTACACCCAGTTGCATGTACATACAAAACAAGTTAACGTCTCTGAATGGACAGAAGAAAAACAAAAAATAAACAATAAACAATAAATAAATAATATGGTTCAGCATAAGAAAATGATAGTTCTCGTTCTTCGAGAGCATTACACATTCATATGTACATAATTCTCCATACTAGATTCATAAGACAATATCTTCATGGCTATGTAAAAGTCCTTTTTAGATTGGCAGATAAGCCTGTATCGAGGTAATCCAAAAAGGGTTGCCATATCTTATATTAATCTCTGCTTTTTGGTGCACCAACTCGTGAGAAAGTCCAAAAGGATATTCTCCATGATGAGCTTACAAGGACCCAACAGACCCGGGGGCTGTTCAGACATCCAACATAACAGAATATTTTTTCTAGCACAGGAAGTATGGGGGAGATACTAAACGAATATTTTGCATCAGTATTTATGGTGGAAGACATAAAATGTTGGGAAATAGATGGCGACACATTGCAAAATGTCTATATTACAGAGGAGGAAGTGCTAGATGTATTAAAATGGGTAAAGGTGGATAAATACCCAAAGGTTTCTTGAAACGGGTCCCCAGGACCTGATCAGGTATACCCTAGAACTCTATAGGAAGCTAGAGAATTGATTGCTGGGTCTCTTGCTGAGATATTTGTAATATGGAAAGTCACAGGTGAGGTGCCGGAATACTGGAGGTTGGATAACGTAGTGCCACAGTTTAAGAAGGGTGGTAAGGACACGCCAGGGGACTATAGACTAGTGAGCCTGACGTTGGTGGTGGGCAAGTTGTTGGAAGGAATCCTGAGGGACAGGATGTGCATGTATTTAGAAAGGCAAGGACTGATTAGGGATAGTCAACATGGTTTTGTGTGTGAGAAATCATGTCTCACAAAATTGATTGAATTTTTTGAGGAAGTAACAAAGAGGATCGATGAGGGGAAAGGGGTAGATGTGATCTATATGGACTTCAGTAAAGGTTTTCATAAGGTTCCCCATGGGAGACTGATTAACAAGGTTAGATCTCATGGAATACAGGGAGAGCTAGCCATTTGGATTCATAACTGGCTCAAAGGTAGAAGATAGAGAGTGGTGGTGGAGGGTTGTTTTTCAGACTGGAGGACTGTGATCAGTGCAGTGCCACAAGAATCGGTGCTGGATTCACTACTTTTTGTCATTGACATAAATGGTTTGGATGCGATCATAAGAGGTACAGCTAGTAAGTTTGCAGATGACACCAAAATTGGAAGTGTAGTGGACAGCGAAGAAGGTCACCTCAGATTACAACAGGATCTTGACCAAATTGCCAATGGGCTGAGAAGTGGCAGATGGAGTTAAATTCAGATAAATGCGAGGTGCTGCATTTTGGGAAATCATATCTTAGCAGGACTTATACACTTAATGGTCAAGTCGCAGGGAGTGTTGCTGAACAAAGAGACCTTGGAGAGCAGGTTCATAGCTCCTTGAAAGTGGAGTCGCAGGTAGATAGGATAGTGAAGAAGGCGTTTGGTATGCTTTCCTTTATTGGTCAGAGTATTGAGTTGGAAGATCATGTTGCAGTTGTACAGGACATTGGATAGGCCACTGTTGGAATATTGCGTGCAACTCTGGTCTCCTTCCGATCGGAAATATGTTCTGAAACTTGAAAGGGTTCAGAAAAGATTTACAAGGATGTTGCCAGGGTTAGAGGTTTTGAGCTACAGGGAGAGGCTGAATAGGCTGGGGCTGATTTCCCTGGAGCGCCGGAGGCTGAGGGGTGACATTATAGAGGTTTACAAAATTATGAAGGGCATGGATAGGGAAAATAGGTAAAGTCTTTTCCGTGGGGTCGGGGAGTCCAGAACTAGGGGGCATAGGTTTAGAGTGAGACGCGAAAGATATAAAAGAGACCCTTGGGGCAATTATTTCAAACAGAGGGTAGTACGTGTCTGGAATGAGCTGTCAGGTGAGGTGGGGGAGGCTGATACAAGTGGAACATTTAATAAGCATTTGGATTGGTATATGAATACGAAGGGTTTGGAGGGTTTTGGGCCGGGTGCTGGCAGGAGGGACTAGATTGGTTTGGGATATGTGGTTGGCATGGATGGGTTGGACCGAAGGTTTCCATGCTTTACATCTCTCTGACTCTATGACTTATACTAATCTCTGTTTTTCGGGGCACCAGACTGGTGAGAAAGTCCAAAGGGATATTTTCGATGAGGAGCTTACAAAGACCAACAGCCCGAGGAGTTTTCAGACATCCAACACAAAGAATAAGTTTCCTAGCACAGAAAGTAGGATTTTTTCCCATGCGTAAGATACTCTGGGCAGGCCCAGGATAAGAGAAACCAGGTCCATCTCCAATTCGGTCCCCAAGACCCAGTCTGTCAAACCTAACACAGTGCTCCAATATGTATGAAGCCTGCAGCAGGACATCATGCAATGAGCAAGAGTGCTGTAGTCGTTCTGCATTTAGGACATGCTGAAGATAATCCCACTTTGAATTTTGAGAGAAACACTGGTATCAGATTGACCCTATGAAGAATTTACAACTGCATGCAATGTGACCTGTTACAGATCAAAATCCTTTGAGCATTTTAACAAATATCCTCAAATGTCTCCAAAGAGATCTAAACCCTCAACTATCTCGCACAGACGTCACGAAGCTGCACAGTCTAGTCTGAGGGGACATTATCCAACTGATGATAAAGGGTGCTGACAGAGAGTGTATCCTTAGCAAAAAGAACCCACTTCTCTGGACCGGATCTCCAACTCTCTGTTAATTTTTAAAAAAATCACATCTCTAATCTGGAACAAAAACAGAAGACGTCTCTATTAGGTCGTCCATACTTAACGAGTTATTTGCCCAAATGATATAATTGTTTCTCCCTCAAGTAACACGTGGTGGCTCAGTGGTTTGCACTGACTCACAACACCAGGGTCTCGGGTTTGGTTCCAGCTTTGGGTGACTGGCTGTGTGGAGTTCGTATATTCTCAACTGTGTCTGCGTAGGTTTCCTCCAACAGTCACAAAGATGTGCAGGTTAGATGAATTGGCCATTGCTAAATCGCAAATAGTGTTCCAGGATCTGTACGTTGGGGCATTAGTCAGGGTAAATATAAGATGGTAGGGGAATGGGTGAGGGTGGGTTACTCTTCGGAGGGTCGAAGTGTTCTTGCTGGGCCCAATGACCTGTATCCACACTGTAGGGATTCTACTAATTCTAAATCACTCAAGCAAGGTATCCCCCTCGCTGCCCACAGTTTAAACCTGGAATCCATCATCCCCAGTTGAAAAACTGGCATACCGATTATAGGGGTAAGAAACATGGTTTTGTCTGTATTGCCCTCGATCTGATGCATTGTCCTTCAAGTTTTAACAGTATTGATCATCATTAGTTTATGACAATACTCCATAAAAGTTGTCATTTTATCTAAGAACAACAGACTAATAAGTGTTCACTTTGTCTGAGAGGGCTCAATGTCTAGCCTTATTGATGCCGAGACCTCAGTGGCCTAGGATCTCATATAGGATGAAAAAAACTTAATTGATTGCTTTTAATCCAACTCCAACTCCAAAAAATCTGTGGGGCAGTTGCAATTTTGTTAGCTTGATAAAAAATCACTTACGGCGCCAAATAAAAGAGCTAAACCAGCCATTATTTCCTAAAAATCATCTTAGATTACTTAAAGTTTGGAAACAGACCCTTCGGCCAAACAAGTCCACACTGACCCGCCAAAGCGCAACCCACTCAGACCCATTCCCCTACATTTAGCCCTACATTAATTTTAATAACAGCTATCCGACCAAGCCAGGATATTGGAAATGCCTCCCATCTTTGAAGGTCTTGTTTAATTTTGTCAAACAAATGGATACAGTTCACATTAAATAAATGATCAAAGACAGATACAATGAATATTTTGATATAGGGAAACCACCCCAGTGACCATTTAAAAGGAAACCGGGATTTGCCCTCCATATTAGGTATTTCCCTAAGACCTCCCACAGGCATGGCCTCCAACTTTGTAAAATTAATCTTATTACCCGGAAAGGCAACAAGTGAACCAATGAATTGCATCACATGGACTACCGAAATTGCAGAATTTGACAAAAAGCATACAATGTAATCTTACGTGACTTCTATCCCAATTCTGGGGCAGATATGTTGGCATCCCTACGGTTGGCCTCCGCTAGTGGCTCAATCCCAAACGTAAACAACAATGGTGAAAGGTGTTAACCTTGTCGGCTGCCTGGAGAAATATTAATATTACTGGTTGGCACACCATTAGTGAGAACCGCAGCCAGAGGATCGCGGTAAAGGACCCTCACCCACTTGATAAAAACTTTGCATAGACCAAACCGTTCTAATGTACAGAAGAGATCCGGCCAATCAACCCAATCAAATGTCTTCTGTCATCGAAAGAGATCATTAATCTCTGGACAGATTGTTGTTGATACTCTTAGATCATATTGAGTAAACTCTTCACATTGTAGGAAGATCTGCGGCCCTTTATAAAGACTGTTTGGTCCTCTTTGGTAACAGAAGGAGGCAAAGTTTCCACCTTAATGTACAGGTCACAGACGGGATTTTGAAAGCAACATTTAAAAGTGAGATTGGCGTATAAGAAGCACAATCCTCCAGGGTCTTCCTTTCTTAAGCATCAGAGAGATATGAGCCTCTCGAAAGGATGGAGGGAGGGGTTCGTGACTGTATGAGTGATAGAACATGTTAAACATCAACCCTGACAATAGGTTTATAAATAATTTATAAAAGTCACTCAGAAATCCGTCAGGAACGTGCACCTTTACATTCTGAAGCTGCTTCGAACCTTCCCGTGCTGACAATCACGCATTGAGGCACAACACGTATGCAGGGTTACTCCTGGAATACCAAGGTTCTTGAAAAATGACTCCATCTTAATCCATCTATTCTCAAAATGTTCCGTCTGAAATAATTCGGAGAAAAATCTCGGACAGGCTGCATTAATCTTTTTGGAATCGGAGGGAAGGATCCCAGTACCTTCCCTAATTGAGGTAACGGCTTGAGGGCGCGCTCATTTTCCTGGCAAGTTAGGCTAAATACTTGCCTGGTTTATCACCATGTTCAAACAGCCTTTGTTTTTCAAAAGTAAGTTCCTTCCTGGCTGTCTGTGTGAGTGAGGAATTCACTGTAGACAGAAGCGTTGTCATCCGCTGCAGATTAGGCACTGAGGGGCTATCACTGTATGCACTCTCGGCTGTCCTCAGCTGTGCCTAAAGCCAGCGTTCCTGCTCCCCCTTCTGGAGCTTCCTGATGAATAACTATTCCCTTGGCATGAGCGTTAGCAGTTTCCCATAGAATGGATGTGTTACTGGTTGAATCTGCATTAATGGCTAAGAAAGATTTGAAATCTTTACAGAAATACTCAATTAACTAAATAGCCTTAAGAAAAAAAGGATCCATTCGCCAGCGTCTCGAAACTGTTGTACTGCTTCATGGTCAGAAATGGTAATTTTCCCAATTGTAAAGGATGCCACCGAATCTAAGATTGTTGAATGGATGGAGAAGAGATGAACATTCGTGTGGCATTTATGCGGGTTATAGGAGAACATAAAATCCCTACCTGTGATGTGGATCTGCCTCCAGACATCCACCAGCTCTAGTTCTACACGAGAATCAACTAATTGCTTTCATTATGATGAGGATATTGGGTGATCTTTGGACATTCTGTCCACTGTGGGGTCCATAAGACAGTTGAAATCATCAACACTAATGCACCATGAGACAAGATAGCTTAATTTGGAAAATGCATCTACCATGGTTTTAAGAGGGTGCGCCGGGAGGCAATAACCATTCAAAAAACTGTATTCTTTCCCATTGTTCAAGGGTATGGGGATTATGATCCTCCTGTGAATGTCTAATGTAATCTAGTAATTTAACTGGAAGATTCTTCCTATCCAATATGGCTTCTCCCCTACTCCTATTATTAATAAAACGAGAAATAAACCCGATCAAACCCGCCCTGCTGTAATATCAAATGTTCCTTGTCATCAAGGTGCATCTCCTGCAGTAGGACAACATCCACCCTCTCCTTTCTAAGACTAGAAAGTTCATTTTTCCTCTTAACTGGGCGATGGCTCCGCTTATTGTTCCAGGTACACCATTTAAGCACATCATTATCCATCACACACTGTAGCAATATTTGAGCTCGAGAGAGGAAGAACTCGAATTACACATCACTGATCATGAATGAAAAAAGACTCATAGAGCTTAAAAACAACACGAACTAAGACTACTACATCCAACAAGCTCTCAAAACTTTCCAAAACTAATAACACAAAAAAACAAAAAATGAAACAAAATCCAAAGTGCCAATGACCCT
The DNA here is from genome assembly GCF_047496795.1 of Chiloscyllium punctatum. NCBI lineage: Eukaryota > Metazoa > Chordata > Chondrichthyes > Orectolobiformes > Hemiscylliidae > Chiloscyllium > Chiloscyllium punctatum. Next base: position 90,386,802 of record NC_092752.1, on the reverse strand, counting down.
CCCCACCTCCCCCCCAACCCCCCCCCCGCCCCCACCACGCCTGTCCAGTGGGGACTGTTACATACCCCAAAACTTCATCTTTTGCCTGCTACCAATATGACATCCAGGGCAATTAACAACAAAAATCGGGCTTCAACTGCCCTTTGGTCTATATTTAGTCATCACAACTAACTTTGTATTCCGCTCCAGCTTGAGTCGCACCCCAGACACAAGCAAGGAGCGAGAAAAAGTGTCGTAATACTAATGAAGAAGTTAAAAGTGAGTACTCTACCCATCCCCGAATATAATTTAACATTGGTTAATACCAGAAAAATTCAAGAAAATATCTTTTAAGAGAGAAACATGATTATCTAAACATCCATCTTACTTTAAAATGTCACAAAGTTTTTGCTTTCTCTGGAGAGTCAAACAAGTGTATGGATCCATTGAAAGCAATACGGAGCACCGCTGGTTATATTAAGGAATACTGACTCCCGAGTTCCCTTACTCTTCTCTTGATATCATCAAAAGATTTTCTTTCCTGAATCACCACCGTTGAAAAGTCCTGAAAGATCATAATCCTGGAGCCCTCGTGAATTAAAGCCATCGGATCTTTCCCCTGGGTTCTGGAAGATTCCATCTGCCTATGTTTATCCCCATAACTATGTAACCGCAGAAGGACAGGGCGAAGGCGTTGGTCTGAGTCTGACCTCCGCACCATAAGCCAATGAACTCTTTCAGTCTTCACCTGTCCCTTTTCAGTTTTGAAGTGAAGGAATCGCTGCAGCCAGTTCTCAACAAACTCACTGGTTGACCACCTTCCATCCGGTCCAGCAAACCGACGATGTGAACATTCTTCATCCTATCCCTGTTCTCGAGGTGGCCGTCATGTTCAGTTAAGGAATGGACCTGGTTTTCAAAGGCGAGGATCCTCTCCTGAAAGGTACTGATCGCGGTCTCTGTCACTGCAGTTCGGCGCTTGGCATAATCTGTTCTGTTTCCAAGGCAGTCAAGTTGCTGCTCATGTTTTTGGAGCACGGCTGAGAGCGGCTCTCGCCACTGCTGAACCCTTCTTCAATCATTACTTCAATCATTTCACATACTTAGTGAACTCAGCGACTGTGGCCTGGCGAGGAACTGGGTCGATGGAGGGAGCAGAGTGGGTTGCAGCTACAGCCTCAGGCATGCTCGATGCTTCTGACGGGTGCACCGTGTGTTGGGACTTACTTGATCCTTTCCCATGTTTAGTCATTTCCACTTGACAAACTATGATCAGTAAAGATTCAATCGCTCTTTTAGTGTTGAATTTTACGTAAATGGCTGGGATGGGATGGGTTAGGGAACCACTTTGCCCGCACTGTGATGCAGAGCCCAGCAAAACAGACCTTCCGGATCTCCGGTATCTTGGATTCCCCCTTAATGTTTTATTGATAATATCATTTCATTTTGCATTATATTCCTGGATGTTCCGGACCCGTGTATTTTGATGCCACTGTCTACATTTTCCCCTACGCTGCAAATTCCTGCCCATTCCTCCATAATCCTTGACTCTGTTGTTATTCATGAACCTTCTGTCCGTGCCTGAAAAATATTCAATATTTCTGCCTCCAACGGTCTGTGGGGAAGAGTGTTCCAAAGACTCTCAGCACTTTGAGAAAACAAATATAAACTTTATGATCTGAGAGTGAGATTAAGTTTTTTGTGTCTCCTTATCTGAGAAAGGATATAATTACATTGAAAGCAGTTCAGAGATGTTTCATTTCACGTATTCCTGGGGTGAATGGCTTATATTATGAAGGCTTTAACAGGGTACTTTTGGAATGAGAATGAAACATACAAGACCTTGATAAGCGTGGATTATGTATAAACTCGCTGGGTGTTTGTATAGGCCAAATTTGTTGTCATTCTCATAGAACCTCTGCAGTGTGGAGGCAGGACATCCGTCCATTAAGTCCGCACTGATGCACCAAACAGCATCCTACCTGGACGTGGCCCCCTATCTTCTCCATGTAACCCTATATTTCCCATAACTAACCCACCTAACCTACACATCCCTGGGCACTATGGGCAATCCACTTTAAACCGCACATCTTTGGACTGGCAGAAAATTGGAGCACTGAGAGGAAACCACAGTCACGGTGAGAATGTTCAAACACCACATAGAGGGTTGCCCGCGGTTGGAATTGAACCCAGCTCCTTGGTGATATGAGGAAGCAGTGCCACTCACAGATCCACCATACTCCTCCGTTAGCTCTGTTAGTAACTTATGGCTGAGTAAAGAAATCTGCCCGACTTCTTATCACTGAACTTAACCCAGTCTGAGGCCTTTATTATCGGCCATATCACCAACCTGGTTACATTTAAAATTTGTTGTGAGCCGTGGAGGAGTGGGACTAGAAAAGGAAACAGTGACACCCTCCATCCTCAGTCACAAATGGAGTGAGAAGAAATTCACAAAGTGGGAATTCAGTCAAGTGGAAATCCTCTTTCCCAGAAGTTTGGGATGGCTGAAGCTTTATATTATATCGAGGCTGGCTTCCTCTGATTTTCCACAGACAGGTGAATCAGGGATAATGGTGCAAGGAGAGAAAAGTGCAGCTGGGACCACAATGAGATGAGCCACGATCTGATTTACTGGTGGGGTAGTGTCAAAGGGCCCAATGGCCCACTCCTATCCCTCAGCCTTGTGTTCTGATATTCCATTCAGCCCTTCGGACCTGCACATCGAGGCCACTCCGATGGTTAGGTGTAGTTTTGGAAATGTACTTGGAATATCTAGCCTGGATCAGGAAGTGACCCTCACCCCCAATCCCTGTTTCCAGGCAGCATCTCTGTAACTACTGCTGCAAATTTAAGCCATGTCCCAGACCCAGATTCGCTGTGACTACAGCCCCCATACCCCACCCAGGGTAAACTCAAACTTATCCTCTGCTCATCTGAATGTAGCATTACACAACACAACTTCCAGGAAAATAACCAGTTACTTTCCAAAAGCATAACATGTGAAATTAATAACAGTAGGAACAACAGTAGGCTATTCGGCCCCTCAAGCTTGCCCTATCATTTAATAAGAACATGGCTGATCTACTCCAGGACTCGACTCCACTTTCTTGCCGACTCCTTGAGGAGAGTGAATGAGTTATATATACCCGCTGGGTGTTTGTATAGTCCAAATTTGTTGTCCCTCCACACCTCTCCGGTTTATGGAATTCCAGGGAATCACTACCTTCTGAGAGAAGACATCACCTTGCATCTCAGAATGAAATCGATGTTCCATATTCAGTATCCATGTCCTCAAGTTCGGGACTCTGCCCAGGAATGGTAACACCTTCTCAACATCTACAGTGTCAACCCCTCTCTGTGTCTTGTGTGTTTCAGCAGTATCACTCCTCATTCATTTAAACCCCAATGAATGATCGCCTCACCATTTTAGAGATTTCATTAACACAAACCTTTCGTCCCAGGAACACATCTTTTGAAACAACCCAGTTACTTGCTGCACAGCATGCTGACTTTATGTTTCATACACAGGAAGACTCCTATCCCTTTGTACTGTTCCTTTTCTGGAAGTCCTCTCCATTAAATAACAGCCTGCCTTTGGTTCTCAGTGTCATCCACAAACTCGGATGTATGTTGCACTCAACTCCCTTTTTCAGGCTATCAGTATAGATTGTAAATAACTGTTGCCATCGGACTCATACCTGTGGTACTCCAGAAGATACACCTTTCTCGTGAAGATTCATTAATCGTGACTCTTCGATTTCTATGTGCGAACCAATCATCATCCCATGTTAATACATTATCCATCATCCTACGACCTTCTGTCACGTGTAAGAACTTTTATTTTGTAATACCTTGTGGAAAATCTCTGGAAAGCCTGGTGTCTACCAGATCCCCTTTATCAAGTCTGCTAGTTACATTCTCAGGGATCTCCAGAAATACTTTGCATAATTTTACAGGGCAAAGAATAATTTCCCTTTCACAAACCCACTCGGACCCTGGGTTAGGCTTTTCTAAAGGTCCATGCTGGTCAGGTTATCAAAATTAAGCTCGTCCCACCTGCTTTCATTTGGCCCATATGCCTCGAAATGTTTCCCATTCATATGTGTGTCCAAATGAGTTTTAAATGTTGTACCTATACTGGCATCTACCACACTTCCTCAGACAGCTCATTCCATACCCAACCACCCTCTGTGTAAAAAAGCTGCCCCTTCGTTCCTTTTAAATCTTTCCTCTTTCACCTTAAACCTGTGCCTTCTATGGCTGAACTCCCCCATGCCATTGGAAAGATCTTGGTAATTTACCCTATCCAAACTCTCATGATTTTAGAAGCTTTTACAATGTCACCACCCAACCTCCTACACTCCATCTGATACTAATTTCAAGAACAAGCATTTAAAGATAAGCACTGCAAATTTAAACACTATTAAATATGACAGGTAAACAATACTCAGATCAACTTCATATGGTGATTTGTTTTTCTCCATATTACAATACGAAGGCAGCATGAAACGTTTACTAGTGCCAATAAGAAGTCAAACACCTGGATTCCTTTGTCTAAAGGGAGCGATGATCTCGACAGTGAAAACCTATCTATGGCCAGAACTATATAATGCCACATAGTCAACATTCTCCCTCCTGGCCTCCCGATGACCTTGTGTGGTTGTGTCTTCTTTATCTTGCACTCAATTGAGAGAACTCCTTTCTCCCCATTCACACCTTAATTTAACACATTTTACATCATCCACTCGTTTACCAGTGCTAAAAGCCCGTTTATCTTTGTCACACCCTCTTTTCCCTGTCACCCATCACCCACCTCTGACAAGGGATAAAAAATCCTAGGTTCCAATCCTTTTCAGTTCTGAAGAAGTGTCACACTGGGCTTGAAATGCTAACGTTTTTTTCTCTGTCTCTGCAGATGCTGACATACCTGGTGAGTTTCTCCAGAAATGAATAGGCACAGAACAAATTTTCACTAAAACAAATAACTATGGATACTGGAAATAAAAATACAAAAATTGCTGGAGAAACTGGGAGCTTTGTAAAGGGTCACTGGACCTGAAAGTTTAACTCTGCAGTAACTCCAGAAGATGCTGCAACATTTTCAGTAATTTCTTCAGCAATTTCTGTTTTTGGACAATTTCCAAAGAAGTATGTCAATGATGCTCAAATATCCTGTCCAACCTGGAGCGCCGTACACTAGGGACTGAACTATAATGCATGGTGCACAAGTTCCTATATTCTAAAACTGCATAAGACTGACATCACTGACACTACAGAGCTCTTAATCATGTCAGGGAGAATAACAGAGGGAAACACATTCATTTCAAATACCTAAGTTGACATTGTGGAAAAGAAACGATATAGATTATTACCTTAAATGGATTGAGATAACGTAACAAATTGGAGGTGTGACACCAGAGAGGTACCCTCAGCAGAATGAGAATATGAAAATGGAAGTGTTACCGCTTCAGAAACCAGGTTAGGTCACTGAATACAGGGCTGATGCCAACGTTGGAATCACGTGCACCTAAAACTGTTGACAACCCACACGTGACTGGTTAGATTCCAAATAGCAGAGATAACTTCTGATGGAGAAGGGGAAATGATCCCAAGGCTAACAGATCGGATCTAAGCTCTGTCGTCCTGCTAAATCCAATCATAAATGTGCATAATTATTAAACAATTTACTGGAGCAGAGGACGCCATAAATATCCTCATCCTAAACATCGGAACAACTCTAAATCAGTGAAAAAAAGTCAAGGATATGGTGTCTGCACTACCCTCAGCCAGAGTGTTGACTGGATGATCCAATTCACACTCATCATGATGCCCACAGACTCACAGATGCCGGTCTTCAAGCAATTTGATTTTCTGTATGTGACATGAAGACACAGCTGGATACAGTAGATACGAAAAAGGCAATGGGCCCTGAAATCATTCCTGCAATAGGACTGAAGACTTGTGCTGCACAACAAGCTGTGTCCCTGGGGAAGCTGTTTCGTTCCAGATCCAACTCTGACATCTCCCTGCCAGTGTGCAAAATTACTCAGCTCTGTCCAGTCCCCGAAGAGGAGAATAATTACAATCTGACCAATTACCACCTTGAACTCCCATCACGACAGTCAAATTGGTGGGAATTATTTTTGACAGGGCTGTCAGGAAGCACAGAAATAACCTGCACAGTGTGGTTTCTGATAGGTCCCCATGTGGAGACGGTGCTGTTGTGGAAATATGATTCGATTACGAATCCAGACCAGGTCAATGTTCTAGCAGCTGGTGGAAGCTAGAAACAAATAATAAAATATCAAGTCCGAAAATCTGGTGTCAGTAATAGTGAACTTGTGTCCAATGTTGATTGCAAACATCGATCTCCTTCCCCAATGTACTTTCAGGAAGTGAATCTCCCGTGCTTTCCCAGTCTGGCCTAAAAGTCACTCCAGACGCACAGACATGTGATAAACTCTTCAATGGTCTCGGAAACGGCCAAGCAAGGCACTCAATTGTATCAAACTGTTCTGAGGTCTTAAAGGATAAAACCGGACAGAACACCTGACACCAGCCTCGTTATCAGAAAATGGAAGGGGAAACACAGACCTATCGATCCTGCAGAGGCCTCTTTCCTAACATCTGAGAGCTTGTGACAACATTTACAGAGCTTTCCCACAGACTGCACACAAACATCGGGAAAGGAGGAGGTCATTCAATACATTGAGATTTCCTCATGCTAGCTCAGGGCCGAACATCTCCTCAATGCTGTTTGCCCCATACAATGTTCACATCCCAAAATATGTTTAAACATTGTGAAATATAAAACGAGAACGGATGTAGTGCTTTCGGCCCATCAAGTTTGCTTCTCTATTCAATATACACGTGGTTCTTTGATAACGCTTGTGTATTAAATACGATTTGACTGTTTTCTTTAAGGTGAACTATCATCCCTGCTTTCAATCTGTCTCACACTGTCAGAGTTTGATATATTTCCTCGGGTTGGTGAGGCCAGAAACAGGGCGATAATGGACTTGAACGTGTGCCTGAGGAACTGGCAAAGGAAGCAAGGATGTAAGTACTTGGAACACTGGGATATGTTTTGTGGTAATCATAAATTATACAAGAGAGACGGCTTACACCTTAATACGTTGGGGGACCAGCATTCTCGCCGGCAGGTTTGCTGTTGCAACACAGCTGCATTTAAACAAAGTAGCTGGAGGGAGGGGAAAAACTGGATGTTTGAGAAGGAAATTGAAGGGAAAGGTAGAAAAGGGGAAGTCAAGAAAGACAACTGTGTCAATGACGCAGAAAACTCAAAAAGGTATCATGCTGTAAGGTTGAGTGAAATAGGAGCTTTTGGGAAGGGTGAGGATAGTAACAAATTAAAAATACTATATATGAATGCACGAAGCATTAGAAATACGATGAATGAGCTTGAGTCTCTTTTGGAAATTGGCAGATACGATATTGTGGAGATAACTGAGATGTGGCTTCAAGTGGACAGGGCCCTGGAAATGAATATTCAAGGCTACTCGTGTTATCGTAAGAACAGACTGACGGGCAGAGGGGGTGAGGTGGCCTTGTTGGTAAGGTATGATATTCAGTCCCTTGCGCGGGGTGACCTCGAATCAGGGGATGTAGAGTCAGTGTGGATAGAGCTGAGAAATTCTAAGGGTAAAAAGACCCTCTTGGGAATTATCTACAGGCCCGAAACAGTAGTCTGGATGTCGGATGTAAGTTGAATCAGGAGCTGAAATTGGCCTGTCGCAAAGATGTTGCTACAGTTATTATGGGGGATTTCAACATGCAGGTAGACTGGGAGAATCAGGATGGTATTGGACCTCAAGAAAGAGACTTTGTAGAATGCCTCTGCGATGGATCTTTAGAGCAGCTGGTGCTGGAGCCGACCAGGGAGAAGGCAATTCTCGATCTGGTATTGAGCAATGAACCAGAATTGATCAGGGACCTCGAAGTAAAGGAGCCATTGGGAAGTAGTGACCATAATACAATAAGCTTCAATCTGCAATTTGAAAGGGAGAAAGTACAATCAGAAGTGACAATATTTCAGTTGAATAAAGGGAACGATGGAGCTCTGAGGGATGAGCTGACCAAAATTCAATGGTGCAATACCTTAGCAGGAATGACAGTGGAGGAACAATGACGGATATTTCTGGGTAGAATGCAGAAGTTACAGGATCAGTTCATGCCAAGAAGGAAGAAAGATCCTAGGAAGAGGCATGGGTGGCTGTGGCTGACGAGGGAAGTTAAGAAACATATAAAGTTAAAAGAGAAAAAGTATAACATAGCAAAGATAAGTGGGAAAACGGAGGACTGGGAAGCTTTTTAAAGAACAACAGAGGATTACTAAGAAGGAAATACGCAGAGAAGAAAAGAGGTACGAAGGTAACCTGGCCAATAATATAAAGGAGGATAGTAAAAGCACTTTTTTTACGAAGATGAAAGGCAAAAAAAAAATGGTTAAGACTAAAATTGGGCCCTTGTAGATAGAAACAGGGGAACATATTACAGGGAACAAATAAATGGCAGAAGAATTAAATTGGTACTTCAGATCTCTATTCACTGGGGAAGACACAAGCAATCTCCCTGAGGTAACAGTGGCTGAAGGACCTGAACTTAAGGGAATTTATATTTGCCAGGAATTGGTGTTGGAGAGACTGTTAGGTCTGAAGGTTGATAAGTCCCCGGGGCCTGATGGTCTACATCCCAGTGTACTGAAGGAGGTGGCTTGAGAAATCGTGGATGTGTTGGTAATTATTTTCCAGAATTTCATAGATTCGGGATCAGTTCCTGCGGATTGGAGGGTGGCTAATGTTGTACCACTTTTTAAGAAAGGTGGGAGAGAGAAAACAGGAAATTATAGACCAGTTAGTCTGACCTCAGTGGTGGGAAAGATGCTGGAGTCAATTTTAAAGGACGAAATTACGACACATCTGGATAGTAGTAACAGGATCGGTCAGAGTCAGCATGGAGTTATGAAGGGGAAATCTAATTTTCTGGAATTTTTTGAGGATGTAACTCTGAAGATGGACGAGGAAGATCCAGTAGATGTAGTGTACCTGGACTTTCAGAAAGCTTTTGATAAAGTCCCACATAGGAGGTTAGTGAGCAAAGTTAGGGCGCATGGTATTGGGGGCAAAGTACTAACTTGGATTGAAAGTTGGTTGGCTGACAGGAAACAAAGCGTCGTGATAAACGGCTCCATTTCAGAATGGCAGGCAGTAACCAGTTGGGTACTGCAGGGATCAGTGCTGGGACCGCAGATTTTTACAAAATATATTAATGATATAGAAGATGGTTTGAGTAATAACATTAGCAAATTTGCTGATGATACTAAGCTTGGTGGCAGGGTGAAATGTGATGAGGATGTTAGGAGATTACAGGGTGACCTGGACAAGTTAGGTGAGTGGTCAGATGCATGGCAGATGCCGTTTAATGTGGAAAAATGTATCGTTATTCACTTTGGTGGCAAGAACAGGAACACAGATTACTACCTCAATGAAATCAATTTAGGTAAAGGGGCAGTACAGAGAGATCTGGGTGTTCTTGTACACCAGTCAATGAAGGCAAGCATGCAGGTACAGCAGGTAGTGAAGAAAGCTAATAGCATGGTGGCCTCCATAACAAGAGGGATTGGGTATAGAAGCAAAGAGGTTCTTCTGCAGCTGTACAGGGTCCTGGTGAGACCACACCTGAAATATTGTGTGCAGTTCTGTTCTCCAAATTTGACCAAAGACGTCTGGCTATTGAGGGAGTGCAGCGTAGGATCACAATGTCAATTCCTGGAATTGCGGGACTACCTTGTGCGGAAATACTTGAGCGACTGGACATGTATACCCTTGAGTTTAGAAGACTGAGAGGGGATTTGATTGAGACATATAAGATTATTTATAAAGGGACTGGACACTCTGGAGGCAGGAAACATGTTTCCGCTGATGGGTGAGTGCCGAACCAGAGGACACAGCTTAAAAATACGGGGTAGACCATTTAGGACAGAGATGAGGAGAAACTTCTTCACCCAGAGAGTGGTGACTGTGTGAAATGCCCTACCCAGAGTGCAGTGGAGGCCCAGTCTCTGGATTCATTTAAGAAAGAGTTGGATAGAACTCTCAAGGATAATGGATTCAAAGGTTGTGGAGATAAGGCAGGAATAGGATACTGATTAAGGATTATCGGCCATGATCATATTGAATGGTGGTGCAGTCTCGAAGGGCAGAATGCTCTACTCCTTCTCCTATTGTCTGTTGTCTATTGTCTAATGATATCTCCACTCATTTTGCTAAACCCCATAAAATACAGGCCCAGTCACCCCAAATCGCTGGTCCCTCAACAAACCTGTCATCCCAGAGATCTGTTTGGTCATCCTCCACTGCTCTCCCTCAATGTCCTTTACTCGGCAAGGAGACCAAATCTGCGAACAATATTGCAAAATGTTCGAGATGGGGCCCCACTAAGGCTCTATACAGCTGCAGTAAATCACCCTTACTCCTGTATTCAAATCTCCCTGAAATGAAGGTGAATACATCATTTCTCTGCCTACCTGCTTTCTGCTCCTACAATATTACTTTCACTGATTGGTGTACAGTGACATACAGGTCATTTTCAATGTTACAGCTCCAAACTTGTTGGGTATATATACACTGGTCAGCGTGCCAATGCTATTCCTAGTATTGACTTCTGGCTTCAGAACTCACTGCCTTACATGGACACGGAGGGCTGCGCAGAAATAAAATAAAAATGCAGCTTCAGTTCATTTATAGTGCAACATTTTTCAACCACTCCCATTGCAAATGATAGGCTGCCATTTTATTGTTCCCATCAAAATGTACAACAGCTCATCTCTCCGATTAAACTCCATCTACCATGTATTTGCCCAGTCTGTCCACTTGTCTCAATCACCTTGGAATCTTTTTTTACATCCTCCTCATCCACTCACAAGAGACATCATTTGGTACTGTCAGCGGACTGGGGAATATAGCATATGAGCCCCTCAACCAAAGATATGATGTGTAGTGCGAATAGGTGGATGTCAAATCTGGATATATCCTTGTTATATCCTGGAAGTGTTCCATTAAAAAAAAACATGGTTCTATTCTTACTCATTCTTTCCTGCCAGCTCTCCCATTCTAAAACCATGACCGTATATCAGCCACAGTCCCACAGGATTTGAATTTGCACAATAGGCTTGGGGCTTTATCAAAAATCTTTCTGAAATTCCAATCGTCTTGCATTGATACCTTCTCCATAATTTTGTTAAAAGCCACTTTCTCAAATATGATTTTCATTTCATAAATCTCTGGTAACTTTGTCTATACCCATTAATTTCACTCGAATATTTTTCTCTAAAACTGTTTAGTTGCTAATTTAGTTGCTATTCCCTTTTACTCACCAGACTAAAGTTCTCTAGTATTTCTAGGAAGATTTTTTTTGTGTTTTTATCTTCTGTGAAGGCCTAACTGAAGTATTTGCTCAATTGATCTGCTATTTCCCTGTCCTCAATTCTCTGTGATCAGACTGTAAGAAAGCTGCAACTTTTTCTGTTAACTTTGCCATTGACATATTCTCAGAAGATATTACAAGTTCCCTCTTACAAACTTTGGCAAGATATTCTTCAGAAACCCATCAATTCTTATCTTAAGCTACTCAATGATTGTCCTCCCACATCCATACAATAACAGAAGCACAGTCTCTGTTCCATCAGAAATACAGCACGACCTATATTCGGCCCACTTTCCGACACAAGACCCGTAGCTGTGAATCTTATAGCATTTCAACTGCACAACCATGCATTTTCTAAAGATTTTGAGGTTACCATGACAACTCCCCTCTCAAGCAGTGCATTCCAGACCCCACAAACTCTGGGTGAAAAACAACCCTCAAATCCTCACTATACCTCAAACCCATCACTTTAAAAATGTGGCCCTTAAAAAAGAAACAGCTGCTGTCTATCCACCCTGAATCTTATCCTTCTGATTCACATCCCCCCAGCCTTTTCTGCTCCAAAGTAAACAACCCGAGCTTATCCAGCCTTTCTCCATAGCTGATATACTCCATCCCAGGGAACATCCTGGTGAATCTCCTCTGCACTCCCTCCAGTACAATCACATCCTTCCTGTAATGTGGCCCCCATAACTACACACAGTATTCCATCTTGGCCTAACCAAAGTTCTGCATAGCTCTTATAATCTATGCTTTGATGTATAAAGGCTGTGTTTACGCTCCCCTATATATTCTAAAGTTGTGCAATAACCTGTCCAGTCACATTCAGGGACGTGTGGAGAAGCACCCTCTGAGCTTCCTGGTGTGCTGTCATTCATTGAGTCCTCCCCTGTCTGGTTCCTTCTTGCAAAGTGCATCACCTCATATTTATCATAGTTATATTCCATCTGCCATTGATCCACTCATCTGACCATTTTCTCTGTATTGATGTGACCATCTGACCATTCCATCTGTATCTTCCTGAAAGATAAGGCCTTCTTCTTCACTGTCAACCACCCGGCCAATCTTCGTATCAATAACAAACTTACTTAAGACACTCCCCACCCCTCGTCCATATTCACAGCTGCATCTTTTATGATAAGGTTTAAAATCAGAAAACATCAGCTTATAGTCCAACAGATTTATTTGGAGGCACGAGCTTTCAAAATGCTGCATCTTCATCAGGTGGTTGTGCGCTTTGATTAAGCACTTCGAAAGTTAGTGCCGCCGAATAAACCTTTTGGAGTATAACCTGGTGTTATGCAATTTTTAGCTTTAACCACCCCGGTCCACAACAACACCTCTGAATCAGAAATAATAAGAGACACAGCACTGATCCCCGTGGTACGCCATTGGACACTAGCCTCCAATCACACAAACAGCCTTCTACCACCACCCTCTGTCTCCTGCCGCTAAAGTTGATTTGGATGAAACGTGGCAAGTCACTAATGAGTCCTTCCTGTTCCCTGGTTATTCTGTTCTGCTGGAGACACTTGTAGAATATCAGGACATTCTCCCTAATCTTGCCTGCCAGTAGGTTTCCATGCCCCTGTGTTAGTTAGTCTCCTCCAAGTGAAGAATTTCCTCCTTATTGCAGTCTTAACTGGCCTGTCCCAGATCCTGCCATTATTTGCCTTGAATGTGGAATAGACAGCGAGGGAAGCATTCTGTTAATTTTCAACTTGTCATATGTTTTGTGAATTTTCAAAATTTCACTGTGACCCACCTCTCATTCTTTGAAACTCTAAAGAACACAGGCCGAGTTTCCTCATCAGGCAATCTCACCATCTGAGGGATTAATCTGGAGAATGCCCATTGCACTTCCTCTGTGGTCAGTATATTCTTTCTGAGATTCGGTCACCAAAACTGTACACAATACTCCAGGTACAGTCCCACCAACACGCTGTGAAACTGCTTCAACATGTCTTTGTATCGATGTTCTGACTCTCTTATATGAAAGCGAACCAAATTTTAAATTTCCACTTACATATATTCCTCCAAATACCCGTTACATTCATTGCATTTACAACCTCGTTTTTTGAGTTCGTATAGAAACCCTTCGGAAAATCCAATCTATGCCACTTCTACTGATTCGCCATTATCTATGCTGTAAGGAACTTCAAACAATTCCGAAGTTTATCAAGTATGATTTCTCTATCAGAAATTCATGCTGATTCTCTCCATTGTTGCTGTTAATTTCTAAATACCAAAAATGTCATCCTGTGTGATAGATTCCAACAGTTTCACTACAAATGTCAAGTTAACTGTTCTGCAGTGAGCCACACGATGTCTTTTTCCCTTTGTAGCTGTTTGGATCCTTTCCATTCGTCGGTCGTTCTTGGATCACGTTTATCCACAACAGTTTCCGGTCTCTGCAGAATGTACAGGAAAATAAAACACAGTCATCGACAGTGCAATTAATACTCGTATTGGTGATTTATTTCCGACATTTGGATAGGACGTACATCTGTTTCGTCAGACTTAGCAATGCTCAATCCAGCTCCATGTTCAAGTACTACCTTGTTTCTGATACGAATTGACTTTTTGTCTTTCGCTCCAGGAGTCCGATATGATCACTTGGTATTACTGGGGGATTTTCTGGCTCTTCCTCCATGAAGACAGATGCAAAGTAACTGGTTATTTCTCGGCCATTTCCCTGTTCTCCACAATGACCTCTCCTCTGCCAATTACAAATTTCCACATTTGACCTTGCTTTTATTTTGTTTCCTTTGAAATATAGATCGCAGATTGATGCAGTCTTTGTGTTCCTGTTTGTTAGCAGGCATGTTCTCTTTTTGATTTCCTTTACAGTTTCATTGCCTTCCTTTTCTGGATCGTTAATTTCTGAGAATTCTCAGGTTTCCACAATAGCTGGAATTCTTCTGAAGTCACTTCCTATGATTAACATATTTTCTAATTTGTGATGTTAACCATCATTGAGTCACTTGCTCACTCTTTGGTGTTTGTACCTGAAATAAATAGATGTACGTTGCAGACTTTACAGTATTTCTAAAAACTCCTGGTCCTGACCAGTTATATTCAGGAACACAGCAGGAGGACAGGAGGATAGAGAAGAAAATGCGGGAGCACTACTTGGCTCTTTTCTATCATCGCTGGCCAACGAGTGAGGTCCCAGACGACTAGAGCATAGCGAATGTTGAGCCCTTGTTCAAGAAATGCTACAAAGATAAACCTGGGAACTAAAGGCCAGTAATCCTAAACTCTACTGCGTAGGCTACTTTAGAAGTTTCGGAGAGATTGGATATACATGCATTTGGAAAGACAGGGTGTGGTTCGGACTAAGATTGGAATGGTGCTGGAAAAGCAGAGCAGGTCAGGCAGCATTCGAGGAGCAGGATAATCGATGTTTCGGGCAAAAGACCTTCATGAAATTCAGCACAGGAGTTTGTGCTAGGGAGATCATGACTCACAATTTTGTTGGAGTTCTTTGATAAAGTAATCAGCAACGTTGAGGAGGTCCGGGTGGTAGACGTAGTCTGGATGGATTCCAGTAAGGCCTTCAATAAGGTTCCACATGGTACGCTGCTCTGGAAGGTTAGGTCGCATGGAATTGAGGGGGACCTGGCAAATTAGGTACAAAATTGCCTTGATGGTAGGAAGCAGAGCGTAATACTGGAAACATGCTGGTCAGACTGGAATAGTGGAATGCCTCAGGGGTTAATGCTGGGACCACTACATATTACATATATCTATGATTTACATGAGAATGTACAGGCATGATTTGTAAGTTTGAAGTCGGCACTAAAACAGGCGGCATCATGGAGAGTAAGGAAGGTGATCAGAAATTTCAGAATTTACAGCAGTATCTTGATCAGCTGGAGAATTGGGCTGAGAAATGGCAAATGGATTTTAATATAGATCAATATAAATTCCTGCATTTTAGAAAGTCAAATCAAGTTTGTAGTTTCATGGTGAATGGTTGGGTCCTAAGGAGTGTAGTGGAACAGAGGGAGCTTGGAATTCAGGTGCATGGTTCTCTGAAAGTTGATTCAGAGGTAGACATTGAAGAAAGCTTCTGGCACAGTGGCCTTAATTGGTTTATATCACTGAGTATCGAAATTAGGGAGTTATGTTGCAGTTATACAGGATGCTGGTGAGGCCGTATTGGTAGCGTTATGTTCAGTTTTGTTCACTTTGCTATAGGAAGGATGTTATTAAACTGGAAAGAGTGCAGAAAGAAATTACAAGGATATTGCCAAAGTCTCAATGGTCTGAGTTATAGAAAGAGGTTGGACAAGCTAGGGCTTTTTACTTTTGTGTGCATGAGGATGATGAGAATCATATTGAAGTTTATCAGATCATGTCAGCCATGGATAGAGTGAATGCACACAGTCTTTTTTCCCAGGGTTGGGCAATCACAGACGAGAGAGCATCAGTTTAAGGTCAGAGGGGACACAATGAAAGGGAATCTGAGGAACAACTTTTTAACTCAGTGGCTGTTATGCATATGGAATGAGAAGTGGTTGAGGCAGATACATTGACAATATTTTAAAGGCATTTGAACAAATACATGGATCGTAAAAGATTAGAAAGATACGGGACAATGGCAGGGAAATGGGGTCAGCGTGGATGGGCATTTCGGTCGGAATGGACCAGTTTGTGCTGAAGGGCCTGTCTCCGTGATGTCAGACTCAATGACTCTAACAACCATTGCTTGTCTCCCACTGAATGTTATATTCTACTTTTCAAATTCACTGTAGATATCTCGAACTCTAGCCTCCAATCTTCAATGATGTTTGACTGAAGTATTCAAGCATTCTATATTGTATGCAGACACCTTGTAAACTGCACCTTATAAACGCCATTATTCCTTAAAAGCTGCTTCAGACCAAGGTTAATAATTCGTCCTTCTGACCACACAACATTAAATCCGAAATAACCTGCTCTCTAGTTTGCTTCGCAACATACTCTTCAACCCACCTCATATACACTTACGGAACTTATTATTCACAGCTTCAGCTGTCACTTAGTTAACGCAGTTTAGATGCAATTTGAGACCATCCAATAAGATTGCAGAACCCACAATACTTGCCTATCTAATTTCCAGAACACATGATGCTCAGATTTTCTGCTACCGTTTTGGTTTCGATATATGAAACACACCTTTATTTGCTTCTACTTGCTGTCTGTAAACACTAACTAAACAGATTCTGTGGAACCTGAGGGACACATCTGTGTCGTTATGAGTGACAGACTTGGACAAGACATTCAGGGAGGCTCACCTCGACGCTGAGAGGATCTGAAGAAATGTCCCACAATACTGGACAAGCAACAATAACCTCCTCGCTCTGTTAGTATAAGACTTACCATATACTCTCTGCTCCCTCACACTCACTGTTTATCTGTTATAGCACCTAACCCCGAACAAGGTTAACGCTCTGTCTCCAAATAAGGCTCAGGCACTACCACTCTCAATATTGAATTCAGCAACTAGTAATACTATATGGATTCAAAACTGTCGACTGACTCATTCCAGACCCCTCACAACTCCCTCCACCTACACAAGCACATACAGCCGGGTCACCCATTCCCACTCGCCCTCCATCCCTTTCTCCCATTCCTGGAGAAACAGCCTAGAATAGAATAGAAAGGGCCAAGCCGGGTAGTGGAGTGCCCGATATCCGTTCCCTCACTGCCCTCCCCCCGTCATATGGGAAGGACTCTTAAAGAGCTGGAGACGACCAGGACACCTCGTGTGGAGAATCTGAAACATCCACGTCCTACTGACAAGTTACGGAGCAATGTTCAGTGAAGGACAATTCTCAGTTTAAACCCACTGGCAGTTCCAACAACAGTCCTTTCACTTCCAAAACAAAACACATGCCACACTGCACAGGGACGCAGACACAGAAATATACGGACAAACACACACAATGCTTACAAGGAGATAGGTATACATACACGTATAAACACACAAATACATATACAGTCACATACAAATCGACATAAATACAGATAGAAGCACAAGCTGAAACACAGACAGACAGATGTAGACACGCAAGCACACAGATTACAATCACATGGACACACACACGCACACACACAGGCACACACACACATACAGACACACACAAACAGAGGCATAGACACACATACACACAGACACACGCACAAACACTTACATACAGATACAGAAGAATAAGGTCGACGTATATATAAGAAATTATTGTCCGGAATTTCCGACTCAATAGGCTGAATGGCCTCAATCTGTTCATTTCCTTTATGCTCCTGAGGTCTTCTGCTATCAGGCATTCTCTTCCTCAGACAGCAGCAGAGGCTGGGTACGATACATATTTGATTGGCAAGGGACAGTGGGAATGTGGGATAGGTTTGGTGTCCGGAATGGATTATATTCCAAATTATTCCAAATTATTCTGTTCTTATGTCTGAAAAGAGGTGGTGATTTGGTGTTCAGTTAACACAGTTTTAGAATAACAGTCCCACAATGAAATAAGAATGTCCTTTTCACTTTAGTGTTGTGCTACCTGTGGTGTCCTCATCCTCAGGGAGCAGTGAAGACTCAGTTATTGAAGATATTAAAGTCTGAGCTCGACTCATCATTACTGGACAGAAGTGTCAGTGTTTATTGGGAACAGACAGGAAATGGATGGGCAGACACTCTCGGAGCAGCCATGAACATTCTGAATGGTGCAGCCGAATGGGCAACGTCTGCCCATCCCATGTGTTGTTCCCTCAATCCAACAGGGTTGGGGAACACTCCATTCAGTCAGACAGGATCGTTACAATGACACAGGAGGAGACCATTCTGCCCCTCTAAGGAATTACACAGGAATATAGAATGAAGTAATTCAGCTCGTTCAGTACACGACACAGTCCAGGAGATGGCCATTCAACCCACCTGAGCCGCTACGCAGGAAAAGGGTTGCTGTCGCTCACAGGAAATAGAGAGTAGAGGTAAATGTTTATTTTCAGGCTGTAACTGATGAAGTACCTCAGTGATCACTGTGTGGTCATCAGTGATCAATAATCTGTATCAAAGATCTGGAGCCAGGGGAGTGAGTGGCTTGGAGCTCAATTAGCTCATACACCAAGATTGTCATTCAACGTGTCGTCAAATGGAGGTAGTGAGTCTGCAATGTGATACAGGCAGGGAAGGTTAGTGAGCAAGCCTTCAGCAGAAATAACATAAGGTAAGTTGTCTATTTTGGCATGAACGATGAAACAATGGTAAACAACTTAAATGGAGAGAGACTGCCGAACTCTGTGATATTGGAGGTTTCTATGTTCTTGCGACAGGAATCGTATGAAGTCATTCTGCAGATGCAGCAAGTGATTTGGAAGGTAAGTGGAATGATGCTGCTTTTGGCAAAAGGTATCAGGTTTAATCGCAGGAATGTTTTACTGCATCTGTACAGGGCATTGCTGAGACCACGCCTGATGCATTGTGTGTAGGATTGATCCATTAAACTAAAATAAAAAGATATAATTATTTTCGAAGATGTTCAAAGAGGTTTCCCTTTCCTCATTCCTGGAATGCCGGCCTTTTGTTATGGTGGATTATCTGTTTGATCTTAGCTGAGAAAGTGTATTGAATCATCCATGACTTTCTGAAAAGTGTATCAGCTGGATGCATACTATCTCTTTTCAGGGAGACTAAAGCTGGAGAATAAACTTTAAGAAAAAGATGCATTGATATTAACACACATACTATGAAGACACCTACCAATATTTACAAATTACACAGACATATGTAAGCATATCATCAACTTATAAAATGGGGACATTTTTGCGATTGGAAGGAATTGTGTACAACAAGAGCAATGACGCACCTGCATATAATCCATAATCAGGTTTTCCAGAGAATGTTCCAGGAGATCGCACATGGTCCAGTTTGGTGTTCAGTTGACAAAATTGTATGTTCCAATACCAAGAGGGAGAAATATGTTCCCTGTCTGAGAAGCAGCAGCCGATTGATCCCTCTCTCTTACTTTGTTCCACCAGATAGCAAAGTGTGAGACTATAAAATCCTTGCGTCATCTTTACCACTTGTGAAGGATTCCTGGTGAGGATTCATTGGAATCTCTCCACTGCCTGAAACGAAGGGAATACAGCCAAATCCAACTGTTCCAGAAAGAATTCCCACTACCAGTAGTTTGTGTGAGCAGAATGACTTCAAAGGCAGAATAACATTTGGGGCACTCTATCATTTTACCATTTGTTATGAGTTCAACATTCTGTGTCTCGCATTTTTCTAGAAAATGACCTAGTCTAAGACCTAAATCATTGGCCACCTCTCTAAACTGACTGCATTTAAGATGGGTGTAACCAATGGAGGAGTGGGACTGGAAAAGGGACCCTTCAACATTTGTTGGAACACAAATGAAAAATTCTCAAAGGGCTGTTCAAGTGGGAATTCCCTTCCCCAGAGGATTGTGGTGCCAAGATGTTTGCATTTATTCAAAGTTGTTTTTGTTTGCAGTAAAATGGTATACAGACAGAAACGTGCTGCTGAAATCAAAAGCACATGGAGCGGTGACAATGTATCTAATGGCCCACTCCTGCTGCTCAGTCCTGTGTTGCTATGTTCTATTCAACCCCCGCATCTCCTGCAAGGAGCAGATGGAGGCCACTTGCTCCAAATACCTGGTCAACAGTAACACAGGATCTCATTAAGTCCCTCAAGACTGTCACACATGGTTTGGAGTCCGTTGGAAAATGTTATTTGGTTCGAAAGACCCCTCTGGTCTCTTTTCAGAGTGTTTCCTCTCTGCAACTTGTGTTTCTTTTTTTGGTGATATTATTGACCCAGATTCACCGTGAGTAGAGTGCCCATACCTCAACAAGAGATAACTCACAAGCATACTTTACTCTCTCTGATTGCAACGTTCAATAAAAGAACATTCAGGAAAATTACAGCCACTAAATTTGCAATTACTGAATATGAGGACAAAAGAAACAGGATCAGGTAATTCGGATGATCAAGACATTGCTTAACATCATGGCTGATCTACTGTTGTCATTAACTCATCTTTAATGCCCAAGTCTTGACCCCTTAGCTCTCTGACAGGTCAAAAATCCATCTAACTCCTCCTTAAATGCTTTCAGTAATATAGCTCCCCTAGGTCTCCAGCCCAGATCCTTCCTGACAGTGATTACCTTCTGTGAGAGGAAAGCATTCCCTACACATACACCGTCACTTATTGATATGAACAAGAGGCGAACACAGGGGCTCAGGAAAGAGGGAATGGCTTTGATACCAAAGCAGTATTTGACTGAGGATGGCATCGGGACCACCTACTTATTTGATGTGAATGTGGATCAGGTGTAACCTTTCCTCTGGACGGGGTCTTTCAGAACACAAATAAAGAGGTTTAGGATCAGTCGCCAATAATCCTCTCAGTCCCAGGACATCTCTGCAGGAGATCCTCAGGTTATACTCCTCAGCACAAGCATCTTCAGCTGCTCCTTCAATGTCTTTTCCCATCATAAGATCAGAAGTAGGTATGATGACTGAAGATCACAGAATGATCAGAACATATTGTCCCCCATCAGCTCCTGAACGATTCTGTGTCCATGTGCAGCAAGACCCAGACAGCATTCCGGTTTGTGCTGTTAAAGTGTCGGTAACATTTATGTAACAGCACGGCCAAACACTGCACATTTTCACAATTAAAAGAGGAGCTCATTCAGCATCTCAAGTTGGTTGAACAGGGGTATGAACTAACATTCAGGAACAGGAAGAGTGACAGCAGATTCAATACTCCTGCCTGTTACACAGGAAGAAGACTGGTCTGTTCAGTGCATTGAACTCTTAAATAGGAGCAGGCAGAACCCATCAGATATTTAAACCTGTTCCATGAGACCAGGAGAAGGCTATTCATCCCCACGAGACAGTTACCCAGGAAAAAGAGGGGGTCATTGATATTCCAACATGAACAACCAATGAAACGAAGACTGCTCTGATAGAGGACTCCATGATGTTAATAATGGTTCCATTATTTGTAGAACGTGTGCTGCTTTAACATAGTTTACTGGCAATGAGGGGGGAAGCCAAATGATTTGTGCCAAGTCTCAAGGAGGCATCTTCCATCACCGAGAAGACACACCCATGTTCTCCATGGAGGTCAGTATCTGGTGGGAATAATTAACTGTTTTAGCATAAAGGTATTGTGGCTGCTGTAGGGATTGTGGATAACGAGACTTACAGTGCAGGACCATACACCAAATGTACTGTATTAATGTGGGGAGAGTTTATTCAAACACTGGCCCTCTGTCTCTCTCATGAGACAAAGTGATTTGGTGTGGAGTGAGGGGAATGTTCTCAGAGGCTCTTAATCAATCGACAATCATACAACCCAAGTAAAAGAACAAGCTATGGAATTTTTCTCCATATCAGAGTCTATTTAAAACATCATGAGTGATTATCCATCCCCCTTAAGGTTCAATGCAATCGCCTCTTATTCTCTCACTGAGCTTCACTCACTGCTCATGGTGCTATCATCCCAGCGATTAATCTGGAGAAACTTGAGAGAAAGTCTATCCACAGAACCCCAAATACTGCCTCAACAACACTCTCAGGGATTGTCAAAAACTTATTTCCTCTCAGTTAGACATCGCCATTTCTTTCCTGTGCCACAAAAAGCCATTCCTTCTCTATGCACTATGACTGACATGGAATTTAAAAGTCCCTTACATCTGTACGTAGCACCAATAAAGCTAGCACCAGAGATACCTATGGAGATGTTCATCGCTCTCGGGGAGAATTTCAATGAGATTAAACCTAAAATAGGGGATGATCACGTACCTGAATGGAAATGAGATGTAGCAATACAGAAAACAGGCAGAGAAAGGGAGCTATCTCTACCTGTGTTCTTCTCCCACAAGATGTATGAAGCCCTGGTCAGGGCAGCATGTTATGCAGATCTTGAACTGAGTGGCTGATTCAGCTCTTCCACAGTACCTTAAAGAGTAAAACGCATATCTATGGGTTTGTCAGGTTACAACACAGGATAAATCTTCCTGCTTAATTAAAACCAGCAACAGAGAAAAGATTTATCCTATTCAGTAATCTGTGATAATTTCTAGAGTCCAAATCAATTTAAAGTAAAAATTAACAACTTTATTTCTTGAAGTATAAAAGAGAATAATAAACGAACGACTATTTACAACATCTTCCTCGAACCTGTCATTTACCTTGCCCCTCCACAATATTAGTCCGATAAGACGCCTAATTAAGATTTACAAAACAAAACTTCTTATCTCAAAACCAGGAAGCTTTCGGTTCTTCTCCATGTTCCTGTCTTCTTTTCTTCTTGGGGACTCTGCTTCACCAGTTACTAATCAATAAAGGTACTTATAGGAGAGCTATATTTCAGGCTGTCTTTGGATGCTGATAGCTTAGAAGTTCTCCTCTCAACTGTTCAATTTTCCAAGGTCTTGTACTGCCTTACTATTGTATTGTATCATTGGCTGCTAAGATTGTCAATATAAGAAATTGAAACCTGGTAGGTGGGTATTTTGGGGTATAATTTAAAATGTTTTGCTGAAATTGTTTTTAGCCAATGAGCTAATCGGGTTGTTTGAACAAATGTTACATTATATCTATGTTTCAGAACTCTTGGTGCTTCCAGGTAGTTATTGTTGGCTTTTAATTCTCTCAGAGGTACAGTAAACCCACGTGTTCATCACAGAAGTCACATGGAAACTTGACGATGGAAGCATGACACATTGACTTCCCTACGGACTTGAGGCAAGCAGATTTGTTTTTATAACAAATGATAATGATTTCTGTTAAACTCCTCAATTTCCTTCATGTGATATCAACAGATCATTATTCTGTTGCTCTAGACTATGAGTAAATAGATTGACCACCATAAACTGTCTTCCCTTATGTGCAGAGAACAAGTTAAACATTCTCAACAGCAATTATTTAGTGATGGACATGTGGTCACAAGGAACGTGAAACTGTTGTATCTAGATTGAACAAAGGCACAAATGGTTTATTCAGATATCGCACTGAGACTAAGGACGAGACTGGCATATCATGACGGTAATATTGGACAGGATTGGTGAGTGAGGAGGACATGGAGATCTAAATCTGTGTAGGACAAAATGGATGATGGAGTTTGAGAAGAGTCTGGTTCCTTCTCGCAAAACAGTGAGTACTTTATAAATCGTAGTATGATAGTTATAAT
Source organism: Chiloscyllium punctatum (assembly GCF_047496795.1). Lineage (NCBI taxonomy): Eukaryota > Metazoa > Chordata > Chondrichthyes > Orectolobiformes > Hemiscylliidae > Chiloscyllium > Chiloscyllium punctatum. The sequence continues at coordinate 90,363,160 of NC_092752.1, read as the reverse complement.
ATATAAGGAAATGAATTTTGGTTTGGAACTGAAGATATTGACTTGCACTTTCCAAAATGTACATATCATGAGCAGAAGTTCATTTCAACCCGGTTTAGTATACAAATATAATGACTTACCAGGAACACCAACTATTGCGAGGATGGGATAGTAACTACCTTGAATAATCCAAAGACTATTCTGGATCCGATATGCTAATGATATCCAAGGCTGAGAAAGCCAGAAAAGACTCAAGGATAAAGTCCTGTCCATTGTTGGAGCATTTCCTTTTAATGTTCTCAGATTCTGATCCATTGTTGGAACATTCCAGTCTAATGTTCTCAGATGCTGACCCATTGTTGGAAAATTCCAGTGTAATGTTCTCAGATTCTGATACATTGTTGGAACATTCCAATCCATGATCCTCAGATTATAAACAATTATTGTAACACTCCTGCCTAATGTTCTCAGATTCTGATCTCTCCTCCCCCTCTCACTCGAGCTGCTGATCCCTGTTAGTGCTGTCAGTGATGCTCCTACTCAAACTATGGCATAACACATTGAATAGAGTCCATTATCTTTCAACGGTGGAAACTCTCCAATGTGATAATTAGGATCCATGGAAGTGAACATTAATTACAGTCACTTAACGAATAGCTTCATGTCAGCCCTTTGAGTTTAATATTCATTTAATTAAAATTCAAAAGAATGTTTAAAATTTACTCATTTAGCAGAGGATATATTGGGGTTGACTGAGGGAGAGAATATTGGAGATGGTAGATTGATTACGTGTAATCATTCAATCTGCCTTGGATATGAGAGTAATGTCAAAGGATTGTCAGGATAAACAAGTCTCTCCATTTATAAATGGAAACATTCAGTCTGTAACTACTGATCAGTGATTATGATGTCAGTAGAATATGGAGAGAACTTTTCTATCCATAATCGGACAGGCAAATGTGCCTATGACAACATGAGTTATAACAGACAAATGGCATGGATATGTTAACAGAGAATATGACGTGACACACAATTCAGATGGTTAATCGAGGATCAGAGAGGGCAGGTGAGAGACATGCTGGTAATGTTGTCGATGTCAATCAATTGTGATTAGGTACCATGCACTGGGTTTCAATTTGAGTGTGATTTTGATATTGGGGACATGGCTGCAGAAACTGGAGGGAGAAAACACGATATTTCCCAGTCATCAGTATTGGGGTGTTACTCTTTATAAAGCATAAGAAGATCAAATTCCAGGGTACATCTCCAATGAGGAATGCGGAGAGCCAATATTACCCATAGAACCAGAAGACACTGGAGCAGAAATTTGGCCTTTCAGCCCATTGAGCCTGCTCCACCATTTAATGATGGCTGTTAAGCTTCTCAACCCCACTCTTCCGCTTTCTATCTGTAAACGTTCATCCCTTTTACAATCAAGAACCTATCTGTCTTAAATATACTCTTTTAACTGGCCTCGACAGCCTTCTGTAGCAGTGAATTTCCTAGATTCACCACTCTTGGCTCAAGATGTTCGTCTTTATCTGTGTTTGAAAAGGTCTTCTCTTTACTCTGTCCCTTCGGGTCCGAGTCTCCCCTCCATTGGAAATATCCTCCCAAAATCCACCCTGTCCAGGTCATTCAATATTCTGTCAGTTTCAATTAGACCTCGTGACATCCTTCTGAACTCTATCAAATATAGACCCAGACCCCTCAGATGTTCTTCATATGTTAAGCTTTTCTTTCCTGGAACCACTTTCGTGAATCTCATCGGAAAATGTTCCAGATCCAGCACAATAATCCAAATGTAGCCTGACCAAAATCTTATAGAGCCTCAGAAGTACATCCCTGCATTTATATTCAAGCCCTCTTGAAAGAAATGGAATCATTTTATTTGCCTTCCCAACTGCTGACAACCTACAGATTTACCTTTAAAGATCCTTGGATCTAGAACCCTTCCCACTGCCTCCCCACCAAGTCTTCTGAACTTGCTTGCTATTTAGAAAATAGTCAACGCTTTTATTTTTCCTGGCAAACTGCTTGACCTCGCACTTGCCCACGTTATACTCCACCTGCCACTTCTTTGCTCACTCCCCGAACCTGTGCAAATCCTTCAGCAGGAGAAAGTGAGGACCGTAGATGCTGGAGATCAAAGTCAAAACGTGTGGTGCTAGAAAAGCACAGCCAGTCAGGCAGAGTCTGAGGAAGAGGATATTCGACATTTCCGTCATAAAGCCTTTATCAGGAATGAAGTAGGTGGGTGGAAGGGGGTTGAGAGATGAATGTGACGGGCTGGGAAGAAGGTAGCTTGGAAGGCGATGGCTAAATGAAGGTGAGTGGTGAGAGTGGAAGGTGGAGTGGATAGGTGGGAGGAAGATAGACAGGCCGGATAGCTCAACAGGCGCTGCTCAGTTGGAGGGTTAGATCTGGGATAAGGTGGAGAGAGGGGAGATGAGGAAACTGGAGACATTGCGCTGGATAACGTATGGTTGAAGGGCCCCAAGGTGGAAGAAGATGCGCTCTTCCTCCAGAGGTCTGGTGGCTAGAATGTGGCAGTGGAGGAGACCAAGAACTTGCATGTCCTTGGAGGAGTGGTAGGGGGAGGCGAAGTATTCAGCCACAGGGAAGTGGGATTGTTTGGTCTGTGATGGAGAGTGTTCCCTGAACCGTTCTGCAAGTTGACGTCCAGTCTCCCCAGTGTAGAGGAGACCAGGAGCAATGGGCACAGGAGATGAGGTGTTTGGATTCACAGTATCTTCACTGCCTATTTGGAAGGATCCTTTTGTGGCCTTGGATGGAGGTGTAGAGGAAGTTATTGACACGGGTTTCATAACTCTTGCAATGGCAAGGGAAACTGCCGGGAGTGGAAGGTGGCTTGTTGGGGTGTGGGAGGGAGGACGTGTGAACCTAACGATGCAGTCATGAAGGGAATGGTCTCTGCAGAATGCTGATAGGGGTGGGGAGGGAAGTATATCTCTGGTGCTGTGGTCTGACTGTTGGTGGCGGAGGATGATGCATTGTATCCTGAGGTTGGTGGTCTGGAAGGCGAGCATCAGAGGGGTGCTACTGCACCCTCCTGCAGCCGAACAACCTCTTTGAAGCTACCTATCTCTATATTCCATCTTTGCACTGTTTGAAAACTTAGCCAGAATTCCCTCAGTGCCTTCATGTAAACCATTAATGCTCAAAGCGAATTTTGTGGTCCCAACACTGAGTCTTGAGGAAAACCACTTGTCACTGGATGCCATCCTGAGAAGGACATTTTTATCCCCACTCTCTGCTTTCTGTCAGAGAGCCAACATCTATCCAAGCTAGCGCCTTGCCTGTAACACCAGGGGCCCTAATCTTTCTCAATAGCCTCCTGCGTGGCACCTTACCAAAGGAATTTTGAGAAGCAGGTGGATAAAATCTACTGGTTCTCCCTGGTCAAATCAGATCGTTACTCCCTCAAAGTATTCCAGTAGGTTTTCAGGCATGACCTCCCATTGATGAAATAATGCCGACTTTGGACTATTTTACTATTTTACAAGTATTCGGAAATCCCATCCTTCATGATGAATTCCATGATGTTACCCACAACCAAGGTTATGATAATCAATCTGTAATTTTCCAGCTACTGCCTAACTCCCTTATTAAATGGAGTGTCACGTTAGCATTTTTCCAGCCTTTCCTGATTTTAATAATACATGAAAGATTACCACTTACACTTTCACTACCTCTTCAGCTCGCCCCCTTACAATGCTGGGGTGTAGTCCATATGGTTCAGGTCATTTATCCAAATTCAGGCCATTCAGTTTTCTAGCATTTTCTTCTTGGTGACGACCACCATACTCAGCTCTGCCCTCTCACTCTCTTCAATTTTTGGAAATTACTCAGGTCTTCCACCATGAACATTGATGCAAAGTTCCTCATTCATTTCTTTGTTTCCCGCTACTGTTTCTCCAGCATCATTTTCCAGTGGTCCATATTCACGTTTGCCTCTCTTTTGCATTTTATATATCTAAAGAGCCTCTTATAGTCTCATTTCTATTACTGGTTAGCTTACTCCCATATCTAATCTTCTCTGTCCCTTTTCTTTGCCCTCTGTTAGTCTTTGTAAGTTTCCCAATTCTCTAGTTTCCCACTGCCCCTCACCACATTATATGCTTGCTCTTTTGCTTGTATGCAATCCGTGACTTCACTCAGCAGCCCTGACTGTCTCATCCTCCCTGTACTATGCATCTATTCCTCGGCAAGAATCTCTGCAGTGTCTCCTGAATTAATCTTGGAATCTGCTGCCATTGTTGTTCCCCTGTCTTTCATGCTTGACCCCTCTCCCAATCAATTCTACCCAGCTTCTCCCTTATGCCTCTGCAGTTGCCTTTATTCAGCTGAAATAATGTTACCTCTGATTCTATCTTCTCTCTTGCAAATTACAGAATAAATTCGTCCATGTTCTGCTCATGGCTTCCGAAGTTTACCTTCACCCTAATCTCCCTTACGAATCCTGCGTCATTAAATCCAATGTCATCTGTTCCCGAGTGGGCTCCACCAGAATTTGCTCCAAAAAGCCATCTCATAAACATTCCTAAATTTCCTTTTCTTGCGAACCACTACCAATCTGATGTTCCCAGTTCCCCTGAATACTGAAATCACCCATGATTACTCTATTTTGCCTTTCCTACACATCTTTTCTATCTCCTGGTGTATCTTGTGCCCCAGCTCCTGACTACTCTTTGGAACCCTGTACAAGACTTCAACTGTGGTTGTCTTACCTTTGTGGTTCCTCACTTCCACCCACGCAGATTCTACACCATCTGACCTTACTTCATTTCTTACTGTTGATTTAATTTCATTTCTTACTAATAATGCAAATCCACTCCCTCTGCCCACCGGTCTATCTTTTCGATAGGATAAATATCCATAAATATTCAGATCCCTTTGCAGCCACATCTCTGTGATGCCCATCGCTTCATACCTGCCGATTTAATTCTGCACCACAAGCTAATTTACTTTATTCCTTATACAGCATGCATTCAATTGTAACCCCTTCAGTCCTGCATTAACGGTCTCTCTTCTCATTGACATTCATTTGTGCAGTGCGCTTAAAGTTTGATATCTTAAACATTTCCAGATGCTCTATCCTATTTGTGTCTGTACTGGAGATTTTAATAAACTCTCCTGAGTTCTGTCCTCTTACCTCCTCTTTTAATTCGGCTTTTCTAATTAAACCCTATAACTGCACCCCCACCCCGCCCCCACACCCTCCTATTCCCCCCCCCCCCCCACACGCCCCCCCCCCCCCACACACACACACTCCTAATCAGTTTAAAGCTCTGTCTACAGCCCTGGTTATGATTCACTCGGATTCTGGTCCCAGCACGGTTCAGATGACAACTGTCCCATCGGAGTAGCTCTTTTCTTCCTCAGTCATAAAATGTATTTATTCAAAACAAAATACAAGGATAAAAAAGCTTTTCTGTACATACCAAAATATGAAAGCTACAAAAAGGCAATATTGTTAAAATACACTTACTATGTGGAGCTATATAAATTGGAATGTGAATTACAAAACCATGGAAGTGGTGTGCAAACTTTATCAATCATTATTTGTCACAGAGCTGAGATCCTGATTTCCGCTCTGCCAGAGTTTCCCTTCACTGAGATTCCACCCTGCATCACACTCAGTGCCGAGAGGGGCTACAAGTTCCTGTTGGCCCAGAATATTTAAATTAACCCACCTTCTCCCTGGAACCAATCTATTGGTCTCTTGGATTGTGTTTAGCTGTCAGCAACTCAGCTCTGGGATGTTATTGGCGATAAATGATCTGGGATGACAGCCAGTATCAGCATGGTGCTCACAGGATATGGCACCAGACCAAGGGCTTACAGACTGTGAGAGTTTCTAAGAAAAGTTTCTGTGTATTTCTCTTCATGCTGTCTCCTGATCGAACTTCACATTCGTCTGACACCCCTTGCTCTCACTCACTATGTCGCTCCTTTTTTTCACTCTGTTTATCTCACTTCAGCTTTTTACAATATATGTAAATGATATAGAAGATGGTATCAGCAATAACATTAGCAAATTTGCTGATGACACAAAGCTAGGTGGTAGGGTGAAATGTGATGAGGATGTTAGGGGATTACAGGGTGACCTGGACAAGTTAGGTGAGTGGGCAGATGCATGGCAGATGCAGTTTAATGTGGATAAATGTCTGGTTATCCACTTTGGTGGCAAGAACAGGAAGGCAGATTACGACCTCAATGGTATCAAATTAGGTAAAGGGGCTGTTCAGAGAGATCTGGGTGTTCTTGTCCACCAGTCAATGAAGGTAAGCATTCAGGTACAGCAGGTCGTGAAGAAGGCTAATAGCATGCTGGCCTTCATAACAAGAGGGATTGAGTATAGAAGCAAAGAGGTGCTTCTGCAGCTGTACAGGGCCCTGGTGAGACCACACCTGGAGTACTGTGTACAGTTCTGGTCTCCAAATTTGAGGAAAGACATTCTGGCTATTGAGGGAGTGCAGCGCAGGTTCACGAGGTCAATTCCTGGAATGGCAGGATTGCCTTACACGGAAAGACTGAAGCGACTGGGCTTGTATACCCTTGAGTTTAGAAGACTGAGAGGGGATCTGATTGAAACGTATAGGATTACGAAAGGACTGGACACTCTGGCAGGAGGGAACATATTTCCGCTGATGGGGGAGTGCCGAACCAGAGGACACAACTTAAAAATACGGGGTAAACCATTTAGAACAGAGATGAGGAGAAACTACTTCACCCAGAGAGTGGTGGCTGTGTGGAATGCTCTGCCCCAGAGGGCAGTGGAGGCCCAGTCTCTGGATTCATTTAAGAAAGAATTGGATAGATCTCTTAATGATAGTGGAGTCAAGGGGTATGGAGATAAGGCTGGAACAGGATACTGATTAGGAATGATCAGCCATGATCATATTGAATGGCGGTGCAGGCTCGAAGGGCAGAATGGCCTACTCCTGCATCTATTGTCTATTGTCTATTGTCTATTCACTGTATTTCTCTCTGCTTATTCCGCTCCCTCTCAGTCTAGCTCGGATCATTCCCACTATTTTCAAGTTGACAATTTGGAGAGCTCATGAACGCATGGTGGGCTGAATGGCCTCCTTCTGTGTTGTATGAATTCTGAAGTTCTCTGACCCACAGTAACAAGTTTTGGTGCCTGGAGAGATAAGCAGGTCCAGTGAAGGAAACAGTGGACAATTAACCATTATCTCTTCCTATTTTCTGACATGCAGTAACATCGAAATATCTGTTCAAACAAACAAATTTCTCATATTAAAATCAGCACACTTCAGAACGCCAGGCCACTGTGTTCATTACCCTCTGTTTTGTTTTGTTGGTCTTCGCTGTACTGGGATTAGTCTCCAACTCCTCCTCAGTCACTGTACCTGTGGACCTACTGCTGTGGTTCCACACACCCCTCCCCCACCACCACCACACACTAGTTTAAACCCTCTTAAAGGACAATAGCAAACCTGTCTGCCAGGTGATTGCTGCCAGTTCAGGTCCATCCTGTCCATCTTGTTTATATCCTGCCAACCCGGAAATGTCAATGATCCACATATCAGAGATAATTATCAGCTCATGTGCATCCCGTACTTCTTGTGTGTATCCGACTGACCTGTGAATCCCAATTATCCACATATCGTAAATTGCTGCCAGTTCAGGTTCATACCGTCCTTTTTGTGTATATCCTACCGAATCGGGAATCCCAATGATCCACATATCGGAAGTGCTGCCTCCCCGACCAGCACTTTGATCGTGGATTTAACTGTGCTACCTTACGACTCCTAACCTCACAAGCACGTGACATTTTCTAATGTCTCCAAAATTCAAATATCCTTTCAGCACAACTCCAGCAAGGCCTTTTTTTAAAAACTGGATAGACTTGATAATAAAAACTTAAGTGTGACATCAGGAAAGTGGGACCACTGAATCGGTCCAATGACTACCGGATCTGATATCTATCCCCACCACCAAACCTGCTTGACAAGGCATACATATGGGCCATCTATTTGCAGATGGCCGAGGATAAACAGAATATTAGAAAATGTCAGAGCAGATGGATGTAATTCAGCCTGTTTACTCGGCTTTGCTATTCAATTGGATTCCAGTTATTCTCTTCCTTTCAATGGCAGGGTCTTTACCCAACATCCCCAGCAGGTCAGACAGTTCCCAGTGTCGTTGTGTACACAGTCTTGTGAAGGCAGTATCCAGTGCCAGGCAATGGGGAGTGGGGAGTCCCGGGGTGGCACAAGGAAATGCTGCATGTAGTGACGATGGACTGAGGGAACTGAGGGAGAAGGAATGGGCATCCAGGGACACTGCACTCAGACAAGTGGCCGGGCAAGATTCCTAAACACCCAGAGGAACCCGCGAACCACGGCTTATTTTACAAAATTACTGTCACATTTGCAGCATTTCTCCATTGAACAAAAGCAAAAATACCGGAGATGGTAGAAATCTGAAGCAAATATAGAAATGCACTGTGGAGAGAGAAGAGAGTTAATGCTCCAAATGCAGACACGGGAAGAATGTACAAAGTCCACACAGACAGCGTCCAGAGATTGGAAATGTACCAAATGTCCTCAGCACTGTGAGGCAGCATTGTCGTGTCACCAGGTTGCCCAATGATGGATAATTGGGGATAGTATAGTTAAAAGCATAGATACTGTTCTCTATGATCAGGATTAAGACTCCTGAAGATCGTGTTGCCTGCATGGTGCTCGCGTTTGGGATAAATCATCTGGGTTGGAGAACTTGGAGTAAGAGGGGAATGATCCAATGGTCAGGGTCTGTGTAGGTACCAAAGGCTGGACAAACAAATGACAATGAGAAGAGCGACGGGTAATACAGGACTAAACTCTAATATCGGAATGCATGCAGTTTAAGGAATAAGGTAAGTGAGCTTGTGACTTATCCATAAATTGGCAGGTACGACATAGTGGGCAGAATAGTGACATCGCTGCAAGAGGATCAGGATTGGGAGCTGAATATACAAGGATATTCATCCTGTCGAAAAGATAGGCAAGTGGGCACAGAGATAGAGTTGGCTCAGTATTAAGAATGGAATTGAATCAATAATCAATAATAAGAAATGAAATAAGGTCAGATGGTGTAGAATCTGTGTCAGTAGAATTGAGGAATCAAAAAGGTGAAAAAATGCAGTTAGAGTTATATACAGGGAGCTGGTGTGTAAGATACACCAGGCGCTAGAAAGATCTGTTTGGAAAGGCAAAGTTACAGTAATCATGTGGGATTTTATTATGCAGATGGACTGGGAATTCAGACTGATGGTGGTTGGCAGGAAAATAAATTTGTTGATTGTCTACGAGATGGCTTTTTGGAGCAGCTTGTGCGGGCAGACAAGTTGAGGGGAGCTTAAGGTGACAGTGATCATAATATGATTGAATTTACTCTGCAATTTCAGATGGAAAAGTTAGAATCAGAAGTAACAGCATTACAGATGAATAAAGGCAATTACACAGATATGAGCGAGAAGCTGGGTAGAATTGACTGGGAGACGGGCCCAGCAGGAAAGACAGTGCAACAGCAATGACAGGAGATTTTTGGAGTAATTCAGGATAGAGCAGAGATTTATTCTGAGGAAAAAGAGGCTTGTATCGGGAGGATGGGACAATCATAGCTGACTAGGGAAGTCAGGTATAGCATAAAAGCAAAACAGAAAGGATATAATGTTGGAAAGTGCAGTGGGAAACCTGAGCTTACAAAGACAAAACAGAGGGCAAACAAAATAAAATAAGGAGGGAGATTATTGAATATGGGGGTAAGCTCGCCAGTAAGATAAAGGAAGACTGTAACAGTTTATTTCGATATATAAAGTACAAAAGAGCGGCAAAAGTGAACACTGAATTGCTGGAAAATGATACTGAAGAGATAGTCGTGGCGAACGAGAAAATGGCCAAGGAGCTGAATAATTACTTTGCATCAGCTTTCATGGTGGAATGCATGAGTAATACCTTAAACATTCAAGAGATTGAGGGGCCAGTGCTGAGTATGATGGCCCCCACCAAGGAGAACATGCTAGAAAAAGATGTAATGCTCCAAAGGTGGGTAAATATCCTTGACCAGATGGACTACATTCCAGTGTTATAAGGGAGATAGCTGAAGAGGGAGTGGAGGCAATCGTAGTTATCTCTCAGGAATCACTAGAGTAAGGAACGATCCCAGAGCACTGGAAACCCACTAACGTGACACTCATTTTTAACAAGGGAGTAAGGAAAAAAGACAAAAAAAACCCACCATGAATAGTTTAACCTTTGTCATGGCTAAGATCCTGGAATCCATTGTGAAGGATGAGATTTCTGAATACTTGAAAGTGTTTGGTAAAATAGGGCAAAGTCGGCATGATTTCATTAAGGGAAGTTAATGCCTGACAAATCTATTCGAATTCTTTGAAGAGGAAATGAGCAGGCTCGACCAAGCACGGCCAATGGATGTTATCCACCTGTAATTCAAGAAGGGCTTTGACATGGTGTCACACAGGAGATTAATGAGTATGATAAGGGTCCATGGTGTTAGAGGCAAGGTAGTGGCATGAATAGAAGCTTGTCTGTCTGTCAGAAAGCAGAGTTTGGGGATAAAAGAGTACTTCTCAGGATGGCAGCCGGTGACAAGTGGTGATCCAGAATGCTCAGTGTTGGAATCATAACCTTTTACTTGTTACATTAACAATTTAGATGAGGGAATTGAGGGCACTCTGACTAGGTTTTCAGACGATACAAAGATAGGCACATGGTCGTATTGAGGAAGCGGAGAGGCTGAACAAGGATTTGGACAGGCAAAGAGATCGTCAGATGCATTCCAACGTTGGAAAGTGTGAGGTCATGCACTTTGGCACGAAGTTTAGAGGCATGGTCTATTTTCTAAATGGCGAGAGAATTCAGAAATCTGAAGTGCAAAGGGACTTGGGAGTTCTCGTGCAGGGTTCTCTCAAGATCAGCTTGCAGGTTGAGGCAGTAGTTAGGAGGGCAATTGCAATTATGATTGGGAGCATTTACTACGAGAAGAATTGAATATAAGAACTGACTGCATACCGCTTTGGTCAGACCACATTTGGAGTATTGTGCTCATTTTTGAGTTCCATACCTCAGGAAGGATGTACTGGCCCTGGAGCGTGTTCAGAAGATTTTCACGAGAATGGTGATAGGAATGAAAAGCTTATTGCATGAGGAATGTTTGAGTACTCTGGGTCTATACTTGATAAAGTTTGGGAAAGGATGAGAGGGAATGTATTTGAAATGGACAGGATACTGAATGACCAGGACAGAGTGAAAGTTGATAAGATGTTTACATTGGATTAGAATCCGAGGGCACAGCCTTAGATGAAAGGGAACACGTTTTAGAACAGTGATAAGAGAAAGTTATTTAACCATAGAATGGTGAATCTTTGAAATTTATTGCCACCGAAGGCTGTGTAGTCAGATCATTGAGAATATTTGAGACGGAGATAGATAGTTTTTGATTATCCAGGGGATGAAGGGTTATGGGGAGAAGGTCAGAGAATGGGTTTGAGAAACCGATCAGCGATGATTGAATGACGGAGCAGACCCGATGGGCTAACTGTCCTAATTTATGCTCCAATGTCTTATAGTCTTCTGGTCGAAACCTTAAGGAAGTACATTGCATCTCTGAGAAGATAGATTCATGTTCTTCATAAAGGTCAGAAGCTGTTGGGAATAGTTAACTGTTTTAGAATGAAGGTATTGTGGCTGCTGTCAGGGTGGTGGATAATATGACATTCAGTGCAGGATCACACACCAACTGCACTGTAATAATGTGGGGAGTGTTTATTCAAAACTTGGACCTGCCCGTCTCTCTCAATGGGGAGTAGGGGTTGGGGTGGGTGGGCGTAACGTCCGCCCAGGCACTTTAACTATCCCGAAGCATGCATCCTGAGTGAAATAGCAGTCATGGAATTTATCATCTTCTCATTGTCGGTTTAGAATATAAGGAGTAATTGTCCATCTCTCTCAGGGTTCAATGCAATCACCTCGTATTCTCTCACAGCTCTACAGATCAACCTTCGCTCACTCCTCATGGTGCCATCATCCCAGGGACTAATCTGGTGGAACTCCTCTTCACCCTCTCTGTGGTAAGGAGATCACTCCATACAAAGGAAAGAAAATCTGTCCACAATATGCCAAATACTCCCTCAACAACACTCTCAGGTTTGATCACAATAATTCCTTTCCCTCACTTAGCTGATTCCATTTCTTTCGTGTGACACAGGAAACAATTCATTTACAATGCACTGCCATTGATGTAGAATTTAAAAACATCCTTACATCTATAGGTCAGCATCAATAAAGCCAGCACCAGAGGTGCCCATGGAGATGGACATCACTCTTGGAAGAGACTCAGTCACAAAGAATACATCTAAAATAGTGTATGGCTACCTACCTGAATGGAAAGGAGCCATTGGAATATGGGATGCAGGCAGAGGAAGGGAACTACTTTTCCTTTTATTCTGCCCTCACGGGATGTGTGCAGCTCTGGTCAGTCCAGCATGTAATGCCGATCTTGAACTGAATGGCTGTTTCAGCTGTTCCACAGGACAATAAATAGTAAAACAAATTGCCGTGGGTTTGCAGTTAAACAGAGACTTGACCAGAGAATGATGACCCACCGCCTTCTCTGATGGGCATAAGGCAAGCCGATATCAACAGGTTATTATTCTGTGGATCTAGAATACAAGCCAATGACGTGATGCACCATACACTGTCTTTCCATCTTTCATATTTTCTGCAGAGAACAAGTTAAACATCTCAAGTGCAATTATTTTGTGATGGGCACGTGGTTAGAAAGGACTCGAAACAGATGTATCTGGAATCAACAAAGGAGGAAACGATGGTTTATTCAGGAATTGAACTGAGGCGGAGGAGGAGACTGGGACGTCATAATGGAGGTACTGGACAGGGTTGGTATGTGGGGAGGATATGGAGGTGTACACTTTGCAGGAGAAAACGAATCAAAGAGGTTGAGAACAGTGTGTTTTATCCTCGCGCATTGGTGAGTAATTTGTAAATAATAGTTTGCTAGTTATAATTTCTAAGGACTGGAATCTTTGATTGGAGCTGAAATCGTTGGCTTGCACCTTTCCAAAATCTGCATATCATGAATCTGTTCAGATCATTTCACTAAACACACACAGTGACTTACCAGGAACACCAACTATAGCAAGGATAGGGTAGTAACCAGCTTGAATAACCATCAGTACATCTTCAATCCGCGATACTAATGATATCCAAGGTTGGGAAAGCCAGTAAAGACCATAGGATAAACCTCTGTCCATTGTTGGAACATTCCAGTCTAATGTTCCCAGATTCTGATACATTGTTGGAACATTCCAGTCTAATGTTCCCAGATTTCCATCTCTCCTGCCCTTCTCTCTGAAGCTGCTAATCCCTATTATTGCTGTTGGACATGCTGCCGCTCACACTATGGGATTAAAAACTGAAAGCATTCCCTTATTGATAGAAGAGAGAAACTCTCTAGGGAAGCATACGATCCATGGAGACTGACATAATTCCAATCGCTGAACAAATCGCTCCAGTTAACCCCTTTGAATTCAATGCTACTTTATTGAAATTCAAAATAACGTTGAACATTTATGCATTCTGGGTGTGGTATGCGAGTGTGACTGAAGGAAGGAATGTTGAAGATGGCAGATTGATTGTGTGTAAACATTCATTCAGCGTTGGATATGGAAGTAATGCCAGAAGTTTAACGGAACATAAACATGCTTCTCTGTAAATAAGTACAGAAATGAATACCGTAACTACTGATCAGTCATTGCAATATCTGTAAAACATTGAGAAAACATCTATCATCCATGATCTGATAGTAAAATGTGCCAAAAAATAAAAGTGGGTTACAACAAACAAACGGCATGGATACGTTAACAGAGAATTGCACATGGCAAACACAGTGCAGATTGTTATTCCAGGATCATAGAGGGCAGGTGTGGGTCAGGCTGTTGATGTTATCGATGTTAAGGAACTGTCATGAAGTGTCATTTAATGGACTTCAATTACATTGTGATTATGATATTGGGGAAAAGAGAGAAGACGGAGAAGACTGGGGGACATGGCTGATTAGACTGGGTGGAGGGACAGTGATGTTCCCCATTTACCAATATTGGAATGTTACTCTTTATTACTCATATGAAGAACAGATTCAAGAATACATCTACAATGAGGAATTAGCAGAGACAATATTAATGAAATGTGTTTATGCAATGTAAAATACAGGAACAAAATGAATTTCTGCACCCACCAATATATGCAAAGTACAAAGAGATAAGGTTGTTAAAATACACTCCTGATTCTGAGCTATATAAATTGAAATGTGATTTACAACTAGGAAAGTGGTAAGCAAACTTTATCAATCATTATTTGACCCACAGCTAAGATCGTGATTTCACCTCTGTCAGTGAATCCCTCACTGAGATTCTCTGGCCTAGTCTGTCATACAGTATCGGTGAGGGCGGGCGGGGGAGGGGGGTGGATCGTGGAGGCGTGGTGGTGGTTATCATTTCCTGCTGCTCTTGGCACAGTCTATTTAAAACCTCTGCTTTCTCCGAGGAACCAATCTATTGGCCTAATGGGTTCTGTTTAGCTGTCAGGAACCCAGCTCTGTGATACTGTTGGAAATAAATAATTTGGGATGACAGCCAGTATCAGCACAGTGCTCACAGTGTATGGAGCCCAGACAAAGGGCTTGCCGTCCAGAGGAATTTCTAAATAAAGCTTCTAACTTCTGTCCGTTCATATTTATCTCTCGTAATGCAGTCTTCTGATTTATCTGACTTCACCCTCATCTAACACCTCTTCCTCTCACATTCAGTCAGTCGCTCCCCTTTCAATCCTCTCTGTTTATCTCCCTTCACTTGCTTTCTCTCTGTTTATTTCTCTCACAATCTCTCTTAACACACTCTCTCTACCTCCAATTTTGCAGTTGGAGACAATGTGACTCCACGATGGGCTGAATTGCCTCCATCCATGCCATAATAATTGACGTTCTCTGACCCACAATAAATACTTCCTGGACAGACATGCTGGTCCGGTGACAGGTATAGTGCACAATCACCCATTATCGTTTTCTGCTCTTCTCTGGTGTACAGCTGCCTTGAAATGTCTGTTCAAACAAAACAAACTGAATGAAATTCGAGCAGTCGTGAAGACGTTCATGACTGTGTATTTCAATCAGGATTTAATGAAGGATGAGATTCCAGAATAACATAAGCAATGAATGAAAACAGGGTAACACAAGAAATGGTAGCTGAGTACAACATGTGGTTCCAAGTACGTCTCATGGTATTACCAATAGACTATCAATCCAGAAAAATCAGCTCCTGTTCTGTGGATCCAACTTGAATCCCGCCACCGCAGACAGTGGAAATTCAATTCAATAATGTAAAAAAAATCCCTGGAATTAAAAATCTTCTGATGAGAATGAAGTCATTGCTGACTGTCAGATAAATCTATCTGGTTCACTAATATCCTGCAATGAAGGAATCTTCCGTCCTCAACTGGTCTGGCTGACATGTAACTCGAGACGCAAAGCAATGTCATTGACTCGCAATCGCCCTCTGAAACGGTCTAATGAGTCATTCAGTTGTACCAATCGCTACAACGTTTCCAACAAATGAAACTGGACGCACCACCTGGCATCGAAATAGGCACCGGAAAAGTCAACATTAGAAGCATCACTATCGAACCTGCAAAGTCTTCCTTACTAATATCTGAGGTCTAGTGCCAACATTGGAACAACTGCCTTACAGAATAGTTAAGCAACAGCCTGACATAGCCATACTCACGGAATCATACCTTACAGAAATGACAGAAATTAAACATGGACAACGGAGTCTCTTACTGATTACCACGTAACGTCGTTCCTCAGCTGAATCAGTCCTCCACCATGTTAAACAACACTTGGAGAAAGCATTGACTGTGGCAAGGGCACAAAGTATATTCTGGCTGGGGGACTTCAAAGTCGACTTTTAAGAGTGGTTTGGCAGCAGTACTACTGATCATGCTCTCGGCTCCTAAGGACATAGCTACTAGATTGGGTCTGCAGAACGTGGTGACGGAATGAACGAGAGGGCAAAAAAGCATACCTGACCTCCTCCTTACCAATCTACCAACTGCAGATGTATATGTCCATGGCAGGATCGGTAAAAGTGGCCACCACACTGTCCTTGTGGAGACGATGTCTATTGTCTCCATAAAATCTATCGTGTTGTGTGGCACTATCACCATGCTAAATGGCACAGAGTTTTAGCAGATCTAGCAACTCAAGACTGTCCGCCCATAAGACAATGTGGACCATTAATAGCAGCAGAACTATACTCCAGCACAATCAGTAACGTCACGACCCCGCATGTCCCCCAGTCAACCATTACCATCAATCCAGAGGATTAACCCTGGTTCAATGGAGAATGCAGGAGGGCATGCCAGGAGCAGAACCAGGAATATATAAAGATAAAATCTTCATCTGCTGAAGCTTCCAAACAGAAATACTTGCGTGCCAGATAGCATAAACATCAAGGGACAGACAGAGCTTAGCGAACACAGAACCAATGCATCAGAATTAAGTTCTGCAGTCCTGCTAATCCGATCGTGAATGGTGGCGGACGATTAAACAACTCACCAGAGTATGAGTCTCCACAAATATCCCCAATCTCAATGATGGGAGAGCCCAGCACATCAGTGCAAAATATAAGGCTGAAACTTTCGTTGCAATCTTCAGTCAGAAGTTTTGAGTGGATGATCCATTTCGGCCTCCTCCAGTGGTCCTCATCATTACAGATAGCAGTCTTCAGCAAATTCGATTAACTGATGTCAAGAAACGGTTGAAGGCACTGGATACTGCAAAGGCTATGGGCCCTGATAACATGCCGACAATAGTCCTGAAGACTTGTACTCCAGAATATCCCGCTCCCCGAGCCAAGCTGTTCCCGTATGTTTACAAACTGACAATGGGGAAAAACTGCTCAAATATGTTCTGTACATAAAACGCAGGACAACTTCGACCCGTCCAAATACCGCTTAATCAGTCTACTCTCCACCATCAGTAAAATGATGGAAGGTGTCATCAACAGTGTTAGTAAGCAGCACCTGCTCAAAAGTAACCCGCTCAGGGACGCCCACTTTGTGTTCCACCAGGGTCACTCAGCACCTGAACCCGTCACAGCCTTGGTTCAAACATAGAAAAAGGAACTGAATTACAGCCCTTGACATAAAGGTTGCATTCTGCAAATGTGGCATCAAGGACCCCAAGCAAAAACCGTATCGTGGGCCAACACTCCATTATTGGAGTCATACCTGACAGATAGGAAGATGGTCATTGTTTTTCGAGGTCAGTCATCTCAGCTCCCGAACATCTCTAAAGTAGTCCCTTAGGCTAATGTCCTCAGTCCAAACATCTTCAGCTGCTTGAACAATAACCTTCCTTCCATCATAAGGTCAGAAGTGGGGATATTCGATGATGACTGCACAATGTTCAGTACCATTCGCGAATGCTCAGATACAGAAGCAGTCCATGCCCAAAGCAATAATATCTGGGCAGTATCCAGGCTTGGCCTGGCAAATGGCAAGTAACAGTTGCACCACATAAATTCAGACAATGACTGTCATCAATAAGAAACAATATAAACACTTTGTATTCAGCAGCATTATCATCACTAAACTCCCCCACTATCAATATCCTGGGGGGGCGGTTTCATTGACCAGAACCTCAACTGGACTCACCACATGAATATAACAGCAGATCAGTGGCTAGGAATACTGCACGCCTCCTGACACCCCAACGCCTGTCCATCACCTACAAGGCACAAGTCAGGAATGAGATGGAATATCCTCACTTGCCTGAATGGGTGCAGCCCCAACAACACTAAAGAGGCTTGTCACAATCCAGGACAAAACTGCCCATTTGATTTGCACCACATCCACAAGCATTCAGTCCCTTCACCATGGTCACTCAGGAGCAGCAGTGTGTACTATCTACAGCACACAATGGAGAAATTCCCCAAAGATCCTCAGACAGCTCCTTCCAATCTCTTGAACTCTTCCATCTGGAATTACAAGGGCAATAGACATTTGGGAACACCACCACCTTCAAGTTCCCCTCCAAACAAGTCAACATCCTTATTAGGAAATGTATTGCCGTTCCTTCACTGTTACTGCGTGAAAACCCTGGAATTTCCTCTTTAATCAATAGTTGGGGGTCACCGCACAGCAGGTAGATTGCAGCAGTTCGAGAAGGCAGCTCAACACCACCTTCTCAAGGGCAATTGCGGACGGGCAAGAAATGTGGGCGGTTTCATCCAGGGATGTCCACATCAAAATAAAAAGAACTTTTATATGAATAGTCGAAGTTGAGCATCTCGATGGGACAGATTATCTGATTTGAACACGAACAGGAAAGCAGTGTTTCGAAAATTGAACATTTTAGACTTTTCTGTTATTCGAAGAGTGTTCAGTATTCGGTGACATATTGTTGCTGAGTGCTGTGAAAAATTGCATCTGTTTTGTTTAAATCAACACTACTGGTGTAACAGGATCAATCCTTCGAAAATATCAGACTGAAGATGACAATCATCGGAGAGAGAAGATGAGATTCACCGATAGCAGCTCATATTCAAAATATTAATGGAGTCCTGGCTGACACTGAATCTTCTTACCGTCCATATCGCAGGGGTTAACATTGACCAGAACGTGAAGTCAAATCGACATACAAATACAGGGTTACAAGAGCAGGTCAGAGACTTACAAGTCTTTACTGAATAATAGATCCTATGACCGAAACGAAATGAGATATAGCAATAGATTTAGGCCATTCAGCTCATTCCTTCACTCTGATACTGTGCCATTTTGTCATTGTTTCTATGAAAAGTGGTAATATTTTCTACACACTGACTGTATCAATCTTTGCAGTAATCCATTAGTTTCAATCAGACCCCTAATCCCCCCACAATTCTTCTAAATTCCATCGTGTACACACACTGCTGCTCATATGACAAGCCGTCATCCCCAGGATGGATCACCTCCAACACCAGCATATCTTTCCCCAGAGATAGTGTCCAAAACAGCTCACAATTGTCCAAATGCCGTCTGTCCATAGCCCATTCCATTCTCAGCAGTATGTCTCCCGTCTTGCATTCTTGCTCTTTTGAAATAAATGCGAACATTGTTTTTGCTTTCCTAACTTACAACTGAACGTGCACGTTAACCATGAGTGAGGACGAGTGCTTCAAAATCCTTTTGTGCTTCAGATTTAATGTATCCTATTGGAACATATTGTCTCCTCTATTCCACCTACCAAAGTGCATATTCTCACACGTTCCCATATTGCGTTCCATCAGCCACGTGTTTTCCCACAGTCCAAAACTGTTCAAGCTTTTCTCCAGCTTCCCCATTTCCTCAATATCATCTGCAAACTTAGCAAAACTGCCCTCAAGTCCTTTGTTCAGATTGTTAATATATAATATATTTCCTGGCTCCCTAAGGACCATCCAACATATACAAGGCACAACAGTCAAGGTGCTTGATTCCATTCAGGTTGAAGCAGTGGCTTGACTTGAATTACACCTGTAAAGTCTTCACTCCCTGCACCACTGACTCTCAGTAGAAGCACACCCTACCCACTTTTGTTGTGAGTTTACTTCATCGTGGCACACAATCCCAGTCCATTGATGTCACTCCGTCTCAACACTAACTGAGTGGTGCTCACACCAACCATGTCACTGTGTATTGATGACGATGGAGGGAGGTCAGCGAGGAGATGTCTACGATGAATAACTGTATGACTGCCAGGCTGAAACCTGTCCCGACAGCCTCGGATGTGCCTGTGCCCGCTGTCACCGCTGCAGACATGATCAGTCTTCCTGCAGGTCAAATCATGGAAAGCGACGGGCCTGGATAGTGTTCCTGGCTGAGCACTCAGATCCTGTGGGGACCAACTGGAAGAGGTACTCATATACAATTTCAGCCATTCCCTCCCACAAGCTGAAGTCCCAACCTACTTCAAGAAGACCAACATCAACCTTGTAAGTGAGGAAGCTCATGCTTTAATGACTTAATGATTACCGCCCAGTGGCTCTCACCTCAATAAACATGGAGTGATTTAAAAGGCTGGTTATGGCCCACGTCACCTCCAATCTCTCAGCTTGACTTGATCCCCTATAATATGCCGAGTGATGTAACGGGTCCACAACAGAAGCCATATCCCAAGCCCTGCACTCATCCCAAGGACATCTGGACAACAAAGACACCTACACCAGACTCCTGCTCATTGACGACAGCTCCACCTTAAACATCATTATCCCCTCCATTCTGATCTCAAAATTCCCCGACCTTAGTCATGGTTCCACCCTCTGCAACTGGATCCCCCGGTTTCTGACCGACAGACCAGAATTAGTGAAGATAGGTATCTGCACCTCCGCCACAATAACACTCAACACTGGAGGTCCTGGAGCATGTGTCCTCAGCCCCCTACTGTACTCCCTGTACACACATGGCACTGTCCCACAGCCCCCTACTGTACTCCCTGTACACACACGGCTGTGTCCTCAGCCCCCTACTGTACTCCCTGAGCACACATGGCACTGCGCCTCAGCCCCCTACTGTACTCCCTGTACACACATGGCACTGTCCCTCAGCCCCCTACTGTACTCCCTGTACTCCCTGTACACCGACGGCTGTGCCCTCAGCCTGCTACCATATCCCCTGTACACGCAAGGCTGTGTCCTCACCCCTGACTGTACTCCCTGAGCACCAAGAGATGTGTCCTCAGCCCCCTACTGTGTTCCCTGTACACACACGGCTGTGTCCTCAGCCCCCTACTGTGTTCCCTGTACACCCACTTCTGTGTCCTCAGCCTCCTACTGTACTCCCCATACACACACAGCTGTGTCCGCATCCCCTACTGTAGATCCTGTAAACCCACGGCTGTGTCCTCATTCCACTACTGTACTTCAGTACACACACAGCTGTGTCCTCAACCGCCTACTGTACTCCGGTACACACGTGGCTGTGTCCTCAGTCCCCTACTGTACTCTGGTACATACACAGCTGTGTCCTCAGTCCCCTACTGTACTCAGCTACACACACGGCTGTGTCCTCAGCCCCCTACTGTACTCCAGTACACACACAGCTGTGTCTTCAGTCCCCTACTGTACTCCGGTACACACAGAGCTGTGTCCTCAGTCCTCTACTGTACTCGGGTACACACACAACTGTGTCCTCTGTCCCCTACTGTACTCCGGTACACACAGAGCTGTGTCCTCAGTCCCCTACTGTACTCCGGTACACACAGAGCTGTGTCCCCAGTCCCCTACTGTACTCTGGTACCCACACAGCTGTGTCCTCAGTCCCCTACTGTACTCCGGTACACACAGAGCTGTGTCCTCAGTCCCCTACTGTACTCTGGTACACACAGAGCTGTGTCCTCAGTCCCCTACTGTACTCCGGTACACACAGAGCTGTGTCCCCAGTCCCCTACTGTACTCTGGTACACACACAGCTGTGTCCTCAGTCCCCTACTGTACTCCGGTACACACAGAGCTGTGTCCTCAGTCCCCTACTGTACTCTGGTACACACAGAGCTGTGTCCTCAGTCCCCTACTCTACTCCGGTACACTCAGAGCTGTGTCTTCAGTCCCCTACTGTACTCTGGTACCCACAGAGCTGTGTCCTCAGTCCCCTACTGTACTCTGGTGCACACAGAGCTGTGTCCTCAGTCCCCTACTGTACTCCGGTACACACAGAACTGTGTCCTCAGTCCCCTACTGTACTCCGGTACACACATGGCTGTGTCCTCAGCCCCCTATTGTACTCCAGTATACACGTGGCTGTTTTGCCAAATTTCAAACAATGCTAACTGTTATTTTGCTGATGACATCACCAAAGCAGGAGGTATAACAAACATCGATGAGTCTGAACACAGTAAGGAGATAGTGCGTTTGGTGGCATGGTGGAATGTTAATAGCCTCCCTCTCAAATTCGCCAAAAGTAAAGAACTGATCATTGAATTTAGAATGAAAGGAAGGGAACAAGCCCCTATCTACATCAACGGTCGAGACAGTGCAGAGCGTCAAGTCCCTCGGAGTGATAACTGGCAACCTACCCTGGACTTCTCACATAGGTGTGACAGTAAAGATGGTTCGAAAACATCACTGCTTCCTCACTTGGCTCAGAATGTTTAGCATGCACTACTTCTACAGATGCACTATTGCGAACGTACTGTCCGTGTGCATAATGGCCTGGTACGGCAACACTCTGCGCAGGACCATCAGAAACTACAGAAGATTGTGTTCATAGCCCAGACTATGACGGACTCCAATCTCCCAACCATTGACTCTATTTACACGGCTCGTTGCCACAGAAAGGCTGCCAACATCTATCCAAAATTACTGAGGGAAGGGAGAGAGGAAATAGCTAGGGCCTTAACAGATATCTTTGTAACATCCTTGAACACAACTGAGGTCCTGGAGGACTGGAAAGTTTCTAATCCCCTTGTTAAGGAAGGGTAGCATGAATAATCCAGTTAATTATAGACCGGTGAGCCTGACGTTTGGGGTAGGGAAACTGTGAGAGAAGATACTGAGGGATAAGGTCTATTCTCATTTGGATGAAAATGGTATCATCAGTGAGAGGCAACATGGTTTAGTGCAGGGAAGGTCATGTCTTTCCAACTTAATAGAATTATTTGAGGAAGTGACAAAGTTGATTGATGAGGGAGGGGCTGTAGATGTCATGTACAAGGACTTCAGGAAGACGTTTGATAAGATTTCCCATGGTCGGGTATTGGAAAAATTGAAGTCACATGTTGTCCAGGGTGTACTAGCTACATGAGTAAAGAACTGGCTTGGCAACACGGGACAGAGTGTAGTTGGGGAAGAGAGTTTCTCAACATATAGTACTGTGACCACTGTGCTCCATTGAAGATGTTTCGGGAAATATGCATGATTGGGCAGGGAGCATAGGGATACAGACCTTTAGAAAATAGGAGACAGGTTGAGATTGAGAATTTGGATCGGCGCAGGCTTGGACCACAAAATGGCCTGTTCCTGTACTGGAATATTCTTTGTTCTAACATTACCAAAGATCCATCATATACCTGTAAAGATCTCCCACAACCTCTTCCATCAGGCTAAAAGATACAGACGCTTGAAAACACAGAGCAGCAAGTTCAGGAACAGTTTCTTCCTAGCTGTTATTAGGCTGAATGAATGGACTTTCTAATCTCAGATAATGCTGATTTTGTTTATATTGATCTCGCCTATGGCACGCCCTGTGCAGCGTAACCTATATGCCTCTCAGACATATTTTACAGCCATCGCTCAGTACATCCATTCTTACCATGATCTTCCTGGACATCTTGGCACATGACAAAATAGATCCTCACCTCCCTACCCCCAGCTCCCTCCAGTGCACATGCCCAGGTCTCTCTGGTCCTCACCCCCATCTCCTCCCATTCTCCCAGCTCTCCTTGACCCTATCCCCAGCTCGGTGTGACCTTTGTCTCCCACTGTCTCTCACACTGTCTATTTCCCTGTGTTTTCCTTTTCCCTGCCTTCTGTTCCTTTCCCTGAACCTATTATCTTCCCTTCTCCCTGCACATGCGACTGTTTGTTTCCTTGTTATGATTCCTTTCTCTCTTTGACTGACTGTCCATCTATTTCCCTCGCTGTGTTCCCTCTCCTTCCCTTTGTTTCTGTCTCTTTCTCCTTCGTTGTGATGGTGATGGCTTCTCTATTCGTTTGAAGCAGGTGATAGCTCATTGGTTCGATGTTGGCAATACAATTCACTCAACAAGGTTTTGGTATAGAGGACATAATTTAAAATTTTCAGTTACATTTCAATTGTTGTCAAAACAGCTACCAGAACGTGGGTATCCATTTAACAGACAATTGTTACATGTAACTATTTTGAAACCGCCCGTCTACAGTGCTCTATATAATGGCAACTCAAAGCATTGTATTCGGGTGCACAATGACCTGTCATGATAACTGCTCTGCCTAGGACCAAATGCAAGTACAGACGGTTGTGTGCATAGTTCAGACCATCACGGAAGACATTTGTACTTGTCATTGTCGCAGAAAGGCTGGCAACATCAAAGATCTCTCCCAAACCAGTAATGATCTCCTACAACCTCTTCCAACAGGGAGGAGACACAGAGGCTTGAAAACATGGACCAGCATTCTCAGGAACACTTCCTTACCTACCATTATTAGACTGACAAATTGACATCTCTCACTTTTCAAATAATATTCATCTTGCTAATGTCGATCTTGCTTTGTCCACCTCCTGTGAAGCTGTAACCTTGTATGACTCACTCTGTGTAAGTACCCCACGATCTCTGTTTTCTTGTTTACTATCATGTGCCTGCACTACAATAAAAACAAACCTTTCCATTGGACATTTGACTAAACTAAACGAAACCAAATCAGATCAAGCACGTGGACTGCAGTGGCTCAAGGTCTCCTCAAGGGCAACTGGAAAAATGTATTCATGCTGCCCCAGCCAGAGATACCAATATCTAATTAATGAATATAAGAAGATGACCACAATTAGGGAGGACAGACAGAGGGAATCAAATTGCTTTAAACATGATCTTAGATATATACAGGTTTCTGTCACTATTTATAAGCAGAGTGTTCCTACGAAACCGTTCGCAAGCTGATATTGTGGAAAGTGCTGTAGCACTAATTTATGTGGTAAAAAAAATCGGCTTTCTTCGTAAATGTGAAAATCCTGTTCGGATATCTTTTAGTGAGTGAAAAAATGTCCTAATTCAATCATTCGGAAAGGGAAGTGGCGAAATGCGAACTTTTGAAAAGCGGGGGATACCTGTATTTACAAGGGCATGATATTCAGGAAGATGGGAAAGGCGAAAAATAAATGAGATGAATCTCACATTTGATTTCCAGCCGAGCTGATCATCATTCTCTTTGTTTGTTCTTTTTCTTCTATATCTCTCTTTCTCTATTGATTCCTCCTCCTCTTCAAAGCAGACTTCCCTTTCAATGATATTCATCACACTCCTTTCCAGCTGCTTTCAGTTCAGGAAAGTTTCCCAGCACTTTCTGTTCGTTTCTTTACATTTCTTTTATAATTTCAGATTTTCACTATCTTCCTTTATTTGATTTCACCTTCAATTTTGTTAATTCGTGGGATGTTGGCATCTCTGCCAAGGGCAGCATTCGGTGACCAACACTAATTGCTCTGATTAATAGGCCATTCCACAAGCCAATACAAAGTTAAGCACATTGTCATGGGTCTCAAGTCACAATTAACCCAGACCGGGTAATAACATTAGATTTCTTTACCGAAGGTGAGCAGTGAAAGGAGAAGGTTTTCAGACAAAATGTTGCTTTTATTTTTGTTTTTCGTGAAATTCATTTTTATTCCAATTCTTATTATTTGTATTTAAGTTCTGTCATCAGATGTGGTAGACTTGAAAAAAATCACTTGAAACAAAATCTTTCGTTTAATAAGTTTTGCTCCTGAATTACATCCAGCGACATCCCTGCATTCATACACTGTCCTAATCATGAAGTAACGTCCGAAAGAAGAGCAATTTTGTGATTGAAATATTTGTAATTGGAAAACTGGTCAGAAGAGAGCTTGAAACATTAAGTCTGAATTGTACCAACGTGCAGCCAATGGTTTGTTCAGCAACAGCACTGACACAGTGATGGAGGTTGGGGATATGAGGAGCTGGGAGTGGACAGGGTTGGTGACAGAGAGAACAGGAAGCATAAATCAGTTCAGGGCAAAAAGGGATCTCGAGGTTGTGCACAGTTTTGTTTGCAGATGTTGTTGAGGGATTGGTCTGCAATTCATGGGTAATGAATGGAGACTGCAATTGAAACTGAAGACAATAGTTTCGTTCTCTGACAAATATAGACAACAGAAATTGCAACGAATTTAAAACTTGTTTATGGGATTAATGAATGGACAGAAGTCGAGAACACCAACAATCGCGAGAATAGGTGAGTATCACACCCTCCACCCCGCCCAGAATAATCATCAGTACTGCTGATATCAGATATGGTAGAAATCCCCAAGAGGGAGAAATCTTGAAAAGACTCAAGGAAAACCTCCTCTCCATTGTTGTAATGTTCCAGTCCGCTAATCTCAGATTCAGATCTATGCAGCTATTGATCTCTGTTACTGTTGGAGCTGATGCATCTGTTACTACTGTGGGATAGCGCACTGAATGAAGTATCTTACTGATAGGCGAGGGAAACCCTCCAGTGACACAGTTGCAATGCACGGAGACTGACATCAATCACAGTCAGAGCAAACAGTCCCAGCTTTCAATACAGCACATTCAGTTCACTGGACTGGACTCCATGTTGACATTGCTGGCTATTGGTCACATCTCCCATCATCAATCGCTCGAGTGAAGTCAGTTGTGAGGGAGAATAAGAATATTTTCTTTTCGTAGGCTACATGATTCTGCTCTCTTGTCCTTTTACTATGCTGTAACCATCTCTCCAAAAATCGTTACACTCCCCCCCGCCCCCACCCCGCACAAAAGAATCACAATCAGGATGTTGTTATTGTGCTGATCTCTCCTCCACGGGAACAAACGCGAGCGAACAGACTGTCATTGGGCACAGCCGCCCTGAACATAGACAGGGAGTGTGGACTTCTCTGAATGTTCCTCTCACTGCTCTAATAAGGCAACTTTGGAACTTCCAAAGGGAATATGCTTCAGTAATTTATATATAAGTAGACAGACTAATAAATGCAGTTTTATTTGGTGTAAGCCGTGTCTTTTTTTACACATTTTGGCCTCAGTCCAAAACTAAAAGTGAAAATTACAATGAACTTATTCATTAAGACTAATGTATTAATGAGTCAGGTTCAAATGAACATGATATTGGCTGGGAGGTAGGCGGAATGGGGGCAGTGGCTGTGGAGACTCTACGGTGGGGGGGGGGAGCACAATGATAGTCCCCAGTCATCATCCCTCTTTCTGACAGACAGAATTAAATCTAATGCACAACAAGGAAACAACCAACATTTGGGAGGTGCAATTCTGAATGACAATGTGAACTAAAAGGATAATATAAAATGTGATAAAGTGAACCATATTGTATAAACACACTATTTAAGAACTGCCCCTCACAAATCCGAGCTGGCTTTCCTAATCAAGCAGTGTCTTTCCAGATACTCATAAATCGTATCCCTCAGTTCACTTTCCATTACTTTGCCTACCACCGAAGCAAGACTAACTGGCCTGTTATTCCAGGGGTTACAACAGGGGCACAACATTCACCACTCTCCAGTACCCTGGTACCACCCACGTTGACAGTGAAGACGAATAGATCATTGCCAACGGTTCTGCAATTTCCTCTCTTGCTTCCCCCATAATCCTAGGATATATCCCATCAGGACCGGGGGACTTGTCTATCCTCAAGTTTTTCAAAATGCCCAACACATCTTCCTTCCTAACAATGATCTCCTCTTGCTTACCAGTCCAGTTTCATACTCTCCTCTTCAACAATACGGTCCCTCTCGTTTGTAAATACTGAAGAAAAGTACTGACTGTGTGGAGTTTGCACATTCTCCCCGTGTCTGCGTGGGTTTCCTCCGGGTGCTCCGGTTTCCTCCCACAGTCCAAAGATGTGCAGATTAGGTGAATTGGCCATGCTAAATTGCCCGTAGTGTTAGGTGAGGGGTACATGTATGGGTGGGTTGCGCTTCGGCGGGGCGGTGTGGACTTGTTGGGTCGAAAGGCCTGTTTCCACACTGTAAGTAATCTAATCTAATCTAATCCAATCTAATCTAATCTAAAAAAAAGTAATCTAATCTAATCTAATCTCTCCAATCTCTTCCGACTCAATACACAGTCTCCCACTACGCTCGTTGATTGGACGTACCCTCGTTCTGGTCATTCTCATGTTTCTCACATATGCATAAAAGGCCTTGGGGTTATCCTTGATCCTACCCGCCAAAGATTTTTCATGCCCTCTCTTAGATCTCCTAATCCCTTTCTTCAGCTTCTGTGTGGCTATCCTGTATCCCTCCAATGCTCTGCCTGAACCTTGTTTCCTCAACCTTATGTAAGCCTCCTTCTTCCTCTTTACCAGACATTCAACCTCCCTCATCAACCAAGGTTCGCTCACACGACCATCTCTTCCTGCCTGACAGTACATACATATCAAGGACACGTCGTATCTGTTCCTTGAATAAGTGCCACATTTCAACGACATCCTACCCTGACAGCCTATGCTCCCAACTTATGCTCCTCAGATCCTGTCTTGCAGCATCGTATTTACCCTTCCCCCAACTGTAAAACCTACCCTGTTGCACGCACCTATCTCTGTCCATAACCAAGGTGAAAGTCACATCATTGTGGTCACCATCACCAAAATGCTCACCCACGAACAAGCCGATCACTTGTCCCGGTTTGTTACCAAGTACCAAATCCAATATGGCCTCCCCTCTGGTCGGACAATCTACGTACTAAATTATTAAAGGTTCCTGGACACACTGCACAAACACCGCCCCGTCCAATCTACTTGATCTAAAGATCTTCCAATCAATATTTGATGAGTTGAAATCGCCCATGACGACTACCCTGTGGCTTCTGCACCTTTCCAAAATCTATATCCCAATCTGTTTCTCCACATCTTTGCTGCTTTTGGGGGGCCTATAGTAAACACCCAACAAGGTGACTGCACCTTTCCTATTTCTGACTTCAGCCCATACTACCTCCAAAGGCAGATCCCCCTCAAACTTCCTTTCTACAGCCGTTATACCATTTCTAATTAGCAATGCCACCCCCCCTCCTTTTTTGCCACCCTCCCTAATCTTACTGAAACATCTGTAACCAGGAACCTCCAACAGCCATTCCTGTCCCTCTTCTATCCTCGTTTCCGTGATGGCCACAACATCGTAGTCCCAAGTCCCGATCCACGCCTTAAGTTCACCCAGCTTATTTCTGATACTCCTTGCGTTAAAGTATACACACTTGAACCCATCTCTGTGTCCGCAAGTTTTCCCTGTCAGTGCTACCTTCTCCACAGCCTCCCTACATTCTTGGACATCCTGAAAAACAGCTAACCTACTTGCTGGACTACAAGTCCGGATCTCATCCCCCTGCCAAATTAGTTTAAACCCCGTCCCCCCGAAGAGTGCTAGCAAATCTACATTCCAGTTAATTGGTGCCCTTCTGGTTACGTATTTGAGAAAGTGTTGTGGATGCGGGGTGGAATGAACTGGAACAAGGAATGATTGAAGTAACCCATGAGGGAACAGGTATAACGTGAGCCCACGTGTGTATCCATGCACCCCTCTGTGTGGCAGGAGCAGGCTGAAGCAATGGGTTGCCCAGTCAGTTCTGTTTGTGGATTTACAGGAGAATATAAAAGCGAGCTCTGCTATCAGAGGACCATCAGCTTCGGGACAGTTAGGTGGGGGCGAGTGGGTAGAAATCTCCATATGAAATGTTGTCAGATTTAGTTAATAAAATGGCCTGATGTGCCATCGCAAGGTTATGGACCAGCAGTTGATATGTGGAGGTATCTGAGAGCTGAAACTTAGCCCCTGAAATGGAGAAGTGAGTCCACTACACTTATCGACACAGGCTGAATAACACAGTCAGGTCTGGATCGAAGCATACAACGTACAGTCTGTTCAGAGAGTGATAGGTTGGATAAGGTGAGGGGGATGCAGAAAATGTAAGACAACGAGTGTCACATGGAAAGTTCTCAATGAACGGATTGAGTTCAAGTAAACGCCAGAGGAATGTGCCTCGGTGGAGGGACAGTGTTGGAGCTGGGTGACGGTTCTGTGGGATGGGGAATGGACTCTTGTCCGAAGAAATGGACACCGAGGAGAAGACGGTGGAAGAGGAGTTCAACATTATGTCTTTCCTGAAATTCATTAAAGTGGGGGCTGAGACCTTTGCTGCGTACAGAACATTTAGCATTAGAGCATGGAAGTTTAGGAGGGATGGTGAATACACGACAGGAGGTGGGCTTGGGAGAGGAATGGAATGTGAGAAGGAGAGATTCAGATGTGTATCATCTATGTCCACAAATGTGAGAAATGTGAAAAGGAGAGGGAGTGGACTCAGAACACAGGGCATGGGTGGGGTGGCAGGTTCCATAGGCTCATAGGCATCTCCATCTTGTGGGCCTCGTATATCTGGCGAACATGACAAATGAGCTGGAGAATGAAGTAGAATTGGGGAATGTTGTAGCCTTGAGCCAATGTGATGGGATGCTGTTGGACAGAGAAAATGTTGATCTCAGTGGCACTGACATCGTACGATCAGTCATCGGAAAGTAACTGATTGAAAATAATCGGAATCGTTCTCTTATTGTAATCCTCTGATTTCATTGGGGTGACACTCAACCAGAAAGGTCTTACTTTTCTGAGACTTTAGACCAAACTGTGAAACAGAAGTATCTTGATGTTATTAAAAAGACAAATCCATCCATGGTTTTGGAAGGCACGAGCAAAGGCTGAGTTTATTTGTCATTCCCAACAGCTCTAAGGAACCTGTCATTGTTCAATGAGGAAATTACCAGCACAGAATTTCCTCTGCTTCCCATTAACCACAGTTTGCTGAGGGGTAATGATGCTACATGAGACAAATATTACTTTGATGTAAGGAAAGTTACTCTGATCTCACTTCAAATGACATTGGAAAATCAGTTAAAATGATAAATAGCAAAATGATCAAACACGGCTTGTTTGAACAATGTGGTTACTGTCCTCACAACATTTAAGGAAAAACTGATGCATGGATGCCTGATTCTGAGGAGAGGTTTGTCCTATTGGGATAAGGCTGTTTGCTAAAGCGCTGTGACAAAGAGATAGAAAAAAAAAGTTCCACTCTGTTTGGGGACCAGAACCATCCTTTTCATGTTGCATTGGACAGTGACAGACACACACTATTGTCTGTTCCTATTGGACATTGATCATCCCAATAACATTGTTGACTGAAGACCAATAGCCGCACGCATCCAACAGTTCCCATCTCCCTAGTTGGAAAGCAAAAGGGCAAGGGATGGCCAGTGGAAGTGGAAGTAACTACGGAACTAGTGTAACTTACAGTGGGAGTGGGAGAAGAAAGATGTGAAGAGACATCATCAGTGGAAGAGTATGTAGCAGCAGAAGGGGTAATGCAATGGATGTAGGAGTAAAAAAAAAGAGTAGGAAGGCGGAGGAAGAATGGCTAATGAAGTTTTAGTGACTGGAAAAAGCTTGCTTTAGCAAAAGTGAGGTTGGGTGAAAAACATCACTGTTCAGGAAAATTGGGATCTGATTCCATTGAAAATTATAATTTGATGCATTTCTTTTTCTCTCACTTGATTCTTGTTCAGATTGCACATTCACTCTGTATTTCTGCATCTCCATCAAAAGCAGTTGACATTTTTCCCCCCCGGCATGGTGTCTCAACATTTTTGTTTTTTTTAAACAGTATGTATTTGCTTTCAATTCAAGGTAGACATGAGAACATGATTTGATCTCCTGCAGTTTGTTTGTAACGTAGAAGTTAATTGAGTATTTATCCTCATCACATTAGCTGATTCAAGCAATGAGTCAGTGTCCATCCTGCAGATGAAAAATTCTTCAGTTCTGACTATTGTTACAAAGAACAGCGCCACACAAAAGGCGAATGTTCCACTGCAAGGTGCCAAACCATAGTTCATCCTAAATTAGGTACACACTTTATGAATAAGACATGCTGAGGGGGAGAGTTTAAAAGGTGAATTCGACTCTGTGTCGAAAATGTTATTTGCAGCTCCCTCATCATAGGTGTTAACTGCATCACTTTGTAAATTCCCCAAAATAAGAAAGCAAGGGACTGGAATTCTTAATTCTTCTTCTGTGAATAACATCTGGAGAATAGGGAGGAAATCAAGATTTGTTTGTGATATTCATAAATGATGATGGTGAGAATGTGGAAGATGAATGGCAGTGGAATGAAAGCTAATGGAGATGACACAAAGATTAGCTGGGTGGTTCACAGTGAGGAGGAAATGGTTAGGCTACAGGACGATATAAACAGATGATTTCTATATCCAGATTAATGGCCGATGAAGTTAAACACTGATAAATGTGAGATGATGCACATCTGAATTAACAAGACAAGTGAGTACTCAGACTGTGAAGGGCGAGGGATAGCTTTACTCCTTTTTTTCATTGCAGCAAGGAAGGTTGAGGAGGAAACCTGGTACAGGTGTACAAGAGCATAAGGGGAATGGAGATGATGAACAGACAGCAAATGGTTCCCTTACTCGAAAGGTCAAAACCAAAGGGATACATACTTAAAGTGAAAGGCAGGGGATTCAGTGGGGATTTATGAGTCTGTTTTGAACTGAGAGGGTGGCAGAGACATAGAATATAAAATCACTACTGTGCGGACACAGGCTCTTTTGCCCGAACAATCCACACTGACCCTCCAAAGACTAACCCACCCAAACATGTTCCTCCTATATTTACCCCTGACTAATGCACCTAACCTACACATCCCTTAACACTATTGGCAATTAAGCATGGCCAATTCACCTAAGCTGCACATCATCGTATTGTGGGAAGAAACTGGATTACCTAAAGGAAACCATGCAGACACAGGGAGAATGCGCAAAATCCATACAGGCAGTCACCCGAGGCTGGAATCAAACCTGGGTCCCCATCGCTCTCAGGCAGGATTGCTAATCACGAATCTGCCATTCTGCCCCTGGTGACATGCATTGCCTAGGTGGGTGATTGAGCAGGGAATCTCACTAACTTTTAAAAAAGCCTTTGGATATGCACTTGGTGGTGCAGGCTCGCATTTTCATTCAATGATTCTATGTGGTGGCAGCCATGAGCACTCTGATGTAATCTGAAGCAATAGCTAATGGCAGTGTCTGGTTTGTTCCATTGACTGTACTCAGTAAGTGAGCCTCCAGTGAAGTGCTGGTGTTATCTTTCACTTTCTATTTAAGTGTTTCGGTTTCCTTGAGTTGGTATTGTATCCTGTGTCGATGATGTCATTTCCGGCCCTTTTTCTCAGAGGTTGGTACATGGAGTCAAACTGATGTGCTTGTTGATGTAGTTCCGTTGGAATGC
Source organism: Chiloscyllium punctatum (assembly GCF_047496795.1). Taxonomy (NCBI): domain Eukaryota; kingdom Metazoa; phylum Chordata; class Chondrichthyes; order Orectolobiformes; family Hemiscylliidae; genus Chiloscyllium; species Chiloscyllium punctatum. Next base: position 90,330,059 of record NC_092752.1, on the reverse strand, counting down.
CGTGTGTTTAGGAATTCTTGTGCTTGTCTCTGCTTGGCCTCTCCTAGAATGCATATACAGACCGAGTCAAAGTGACGTACTTCCTCATCAGTACGTAAGAAATTAGTGTTGGGGTCATGTCTTTTGTGGCTAGTTGATGTTCATATATCCTGGTGACTAGTTTTCTGCTTGTTTTCCGTGCAGTGTTTGTTATAGTTCTTGCAAGGCTTATTGTTCCTGGAGCAGAGCAGACAAAGATGTGAGTTTATTGCGGTGCTCAAAAGTATAAAAAAAGTTGCAGAGTAGAAAAAGAATACTCTATTTGTTGGCATTACAGAATCAAGGTGTTCTAATTTCAAGGTTGTCAGCAAAAGAGCTCGGAGTGAAATAAGGAAAAATGTCTTATTTCGACCATTGTTACAAATTGGAATTGACCGGCTGGGAAAGTTGTGGATGAAAATTCAAAAGAGAACTGGATATATATTTGGAAATTATGAATTTAATGGGCAATAGAGAGAGGGCTGGCAAATGGGAGGTGCTTGAGGGACATTTTTGGAGCTGATTCATACCTAATGGCCAATGGTGTCCTCCTGTACTTTAAAGGGATACCGTGTTAGGGAGCTGGAGCTGGGCGGCACAGTCGCTCAGTGGTTAGCACTGCTGCCTCACAGCACCAGGGACCAGGGTTCAAAATCTGCCTCGGTCTATGTGGAGTTTGCACATACTCCCCGTGTCTGTGTGGGTTTCCTCTGGGTGTTCCGGTTTCCTCCCACAGTCCAAAGATGTGCAGGTTAGAGAATTTGTCATGCTAAACTGCCCATAGCATTGGGTGTAGGGGAGTGGGTCTGGGTGGGCTGTTCTTCAGTGGGTCGGTGCCAACTTGTTGGGCCGAAAGGCCTGTTTCCACACTGTAGGTAATCTAATCTAGGATTCATTCAGCATCATCCGAGTTACTGAGAACTTCATAGATAAGTGCTTTATTGTGATGGCCACACCCAAGACACGCCCCTAGTTATGTTTCTTTAATGACTGTGATATTCCAGTCTAACGTTCATCGCCCTGAGTTCATTAGCCTTACCTGTCAGTCCTGTTGTATTTAAATAAATACAATTTAATCCAACAGGCGTTCTTTGCTTCCTGTCGTGTTCCAGGCAGAGAGTAGTTCGGCGACCACCGGGAAAGGCAAAGGGAGTCGGCAGGGAGTTCAGGAATCGCCTGTGGCCATTCCTCTCGAAAACAAGTGAACCATTTTGGATTGTTGGGAGCGATGACCGTTCAGGGGAAAGCAGCAGTAGACAGATTGGTCGTACTACCACTGGCTCTGGGGCACAGCGGGAAATAATAAAAGTAAACAGGACGTTAAAGATAGGAGGGTCGATTGTTAGAGGGACAGATCGGAGATTCTGTGGTCACAAACGGGAATCCAGGATGGTGGGTTACCTACCAGGGGCTAGGGTCCAGGATGTCTCCAAGTGGCTGCAGAACATTCTCAAGGGGGAGGGGGAGCAGCCAGAAAACATTTTGCACGTTGGCACAAATGATACCCGTAGAAATGGGAACGAGGTTCTGCAGTGTTATTTCAGAGAGCTAGGAGAAACACTTTTTAAAAACAATCCTTGACAGTGGTAAGCTCCTGAGAGGGAGATTACCGTCAGAAACTTGCACTGAAGGGAGCACCAATATCTTGGCGGCCAGTTTTGCTAGTGTTACAAGGGAGTGCTTAAATTAGGTTGGCAGGGAGTGGTATCCTCAAGAGCAGGGAGTAAATTGCGAGGCTGGAAGGAGATTCAGTAATCAGAAATCTGTATGATTGGGCTGGATAACGACAGAGAGAAAGTCTTGCCTTTTGGATTAAATTGCAACTTTTTCAATGCAAGAAGGCCGACAGGTAAGGCCAATGGACTCATAGCGTGGATAGGTAGGTGGGACTGGTATATTATAGCCATTACAGAAACATGTCTAAGTGATGGATAGGACTGACAGCTTAATGTACCAGGGTAAATGTGTTTTAAACAAGACAGAGATGGCGGAAGGAGGAGCTGGGAGTTGCACATCTGATTAAGGGGAGTGTAACAGCAGTAATCAGAGATAAATAACTGATGAATCACCCAGTGAGGCGTTGTGGGTGGAGGTAAGAAATAGGAAGGGGATGGTGACGTGATTGGGGTTGTACTATAGGCCCCCAAATAGTCAACAAGAATGAGAGTAACAAATATGCAGGGAGAAAGGGGAGACATGCAGGTTATCATAATAGGGGATTTTAATTTTTCTGACATAGACTGTAACTGCCTGAGCGTTCAGGGATTGATGAGATAAAATCTGTAAATGCGTCAGGAAAGTTTCCTCAAGCAGTGTCCAACTCGGGAATTGGCAAAACTCAAAATTTTCTGAGGAAATTGGGCAGGACAGGTGACTGAGTTCATAGTGGGGAGCACTTTGGGACCAGTAACCATAGTTCTATTAATTTTCAAATAGTTATGGAGAGGGACAAAACAGGTCCACAGGTTCATGTTCAAACTTGGGGCGTGGCTCAGGTCCAGGCAGCAAGGATCAAGGGAATCCCTGGAGATATATCGGAGATAAAGGAGTTTACTGAAGAAGGAAATCAGTATGGTTAAAAGGGGTTAAGAAAGAGCCTTGGCAGAGAAGATTAGGATGAATCCAAAAAGGTACTTTAAAAATATTAAAAGAAAAAGCAATAGCTACAGTGAATAAAGGATCCCTCGAAGATCAAAGTAGACAAGTACATGTGAAACTATAAGAGATGGGTGAAGTCCTCAATGAATATTTCTACACTATGTTTACCGTGGAGAAGTACATGAATACCTGGGAACTTGAGGAAGTTAGTAGTGATATCTCAGGGACAACCAATATCATAGTAGAGAAGATTTTGGACGCAATTTCTCTCTCATGCACAAGTCATTGTAGTCCTCGACTCTCTGATGTGTCAAAATCCATTGACACCCACTCGCACCCCCCAAATATTTCAGTGATGTATCATCCCCTAACTCTCTGGTCCCAACCGTCACTACCCTCTGAGAGAAGAAAACAGTCCCCACACAAATACCTGGGCAAATTGACATAAATAAAAGATATGAACACACCGTCAGAGTGATTGACCCTGATATCATGGCAGTAATTGACTGCGCAAGGTGTCAAGGAGACTGAACAAAATTGAACTTGATGGAAATCAGTTGTAAATTCCCCACTGGTTGGATCATTCAGAACACAATGGGGCTGGTGGACATCAATCCTCCCAGTCCCTGGATATCTCTGTGGACAATCGCAGGATAGCTTCTTCGGCACAAACATCGTCAGATGCTTGATCAGTGTCTTTCCCTCTGTCATACGATCAGCGGTGGGGATGTTCTCTGAAGAATATATAATGTTCAGAACAATGAGTCACCTCCTCGGATATTAAAGTATCGAATCTGGACAACATTCAAGCTTGTGCTGTTAATGTATAGGTAACATTAATCAAAAGCACTGCTGGGCACTAAACATTTCCACGATTAAAAAGAAGGAATCCATACAGCAACTCTAGCTGCTTTAACAATAATATAAGAAAGCCATTCAGCCCATCAAAACTAGTGGATAAAAGCAGGTGCAACACATTCCCTCTCTCCTGCCTATTCCACAAGAAGACAATTAAATAAAATACAGAAGCTATTGGAATCCAAAATAGACATGCAGGAGGCTGGAAGAACAGAATAATCAAGGCAGCGTCAAGACATTGAGAAGTCAACGCCTAGGATTTCACCATTCATCAGGACTGGGGTTAGGAGTAAGGGGGTCTATAGATAAAGGAGCGGGTGAGGGAGGAGGAGGCAGAGTGGCGAGATGGGCATAAGTGAACCCAGATAAAGGATATCAGCCGGTTGGTGATGGGAGGACTGAATTCAGTTGGTAGCTGGATCAAGTGTTGATCAGAGGAAGGCAAGGAGGGGAAGGCCTGGGAAGGAAATCGTAGGATTAGAAGGAAGGTTATTTGAAATTGGAGAATTCAATGTTGAGTCCACGGAGTGTAGGCTGCACAGGTGACATATCAGGTCTTGTTACTCCAATGTATGTTTGGTTCATTGTGGCAATGGAGGAGGCCAAGGATGGCCATGTCAGAAAGGGATTGGGAGGGAGAATTGAAATACGAAGTGATTGGGATGTCAGGTCAGTCCTTAGAAGCCTGACTGCAATACTCTCAAATAATTCACTTCATTTACATTTGGTCTTCCTGATACAGTGAAGACCACATCGGGTGCACCAGATGCAGTAAACCATGTTTGGATTCCACCACCTCGCACATCTCCCACAAGACTGTCCCCTTCTTTATCGTGCCACACTCCACACCAATCTCCCCCAAAACCCCCAGGTACCTTCTTCTGCAACTGCAAAAGATGCATCACCTGCTGGCACACCACCTCCTCCACCTCCTTATAGGGCTTCAATCAGTACTTGCAGGTTAGACAGAGGTTCACCTGCCTCTCTTCCAACCGAGTTTACTGCATCAGATGCTCCCGATGTGGTCTTTTCTATTTTGGGGAGACCGAACATAAACTAAGGGCACATTTCACCGAGCAGCACAGCCGGGCCTGCAGGGGCCAACCTAACCTCCCAGTCACCGCCCATTTGAATTCCCCTTCCCACTCCCTTTCCGACACAACCATCCCTGGCCTCCTCTGTTGCCTTGGTGAGCCAGACCGCAAATTGGAGGAACAACATCTCATCTGCCTGGCAAGCCTACCATCTGGAAGATGTAACATTGAGTTCTCCAACTTGAAATAACCTTACTACCCATGCCCTTACTCCATTTTCTGCCCATACTCCTCCCTTCCATTCCACCTAACGACTCCGCCTTCCAGCTCCCCACTGGATTCATCCCTCCCATCGCCCGACCAGATTGCATCCACCACTTGTGTCCACTTATCCTTATCTCACCATCCCGCTGCTCTCCCCGATCCAACCACTCCCTTCCTCTTTATCTGCAGCTCCCACTACCTCCCACTCCCAGTCCTGAAGAACTGTTAAAACTTAAATTTGGACTTTCCTACCTCATGATGCTGTCTGGCTTGCTGTGTTCTTCCCACCTCCTGTATGTCTCCTATAATTCAAGAAGATAGAGTTGAGTCAGCGCAACATGCTGGTAGGTAGGAAACATGGGTTGCCCATTGAACTCCTTGAACCTCTGCCCTCGAGACACTGATCATGATCAGAAGAGGCCATTCAGTCCCTCCTAACTGTTACACTGAAATACGAGGATGTTATTGATCCTGCAACACGTCAAACCAATGAAGCATAGACTGCAAAGACAGACTGCTCCATGTTTTTCCTCCTGGCTCCATTGCTATTGGTACACATGTGTTATGTTAACATGGTTTGCTGACCATGAGGAGGGAAAGTGATTGGTTTGTACCAAGTCCCAAGGAGGCATCTTATGGACTAGGGTAGACCACTCAGAACATTCTTAAGCAGGCAGCCCAGAGCATAACTTTGAAATTTGTGTTGGTAAGTGTACAATGAACGTTACCCAGAGTACTTTCACTTACTTGACTACCAGGTATTAAAACAGACAAAAACTTTATTCATAAAATTATACAATGAAACACAAAGAGCAGAATAAAGAACCCCGATAGAATTCAACCTATTCAGCTAGATTAATTATGATATTCTGAATATACACAACTGTCCCAATAAGCAAACTCCCAATAAAAACCAGTATAAATGGAACACATGCTCCCAGGTTGAAGTTGAAGGTGAGAAAATATAAACAGTTTCCACACAGCTCCCTGTTGAACTTCCCAGTTCAAGACTCAGCTGAAAACGACTCAGTTCAGTAGTTCAGCTGAAAGAGCTCACCACTCCCCCGTTCATTATACAGATCACTTATAAAGCACGACCACTTTGGCCTAAAGTCTCATCTGTTTACATTTTCTGGCAATAGTCCCTCAGGAGTGCATATCTCCTCCTCCCTCAGCATTACAGAATGAGAAGATCCTGTGCCTCTTATTATTGGAACCTCCTTACGAATTACTCCTGGTCTATGTGAATAAACTTTACGAATGCATTTATATTTGTTAAGCAGATCTGGCCCGTCTTCTGGCACGTGTTCTTTGTCCCCATCAAGGGTTTCTTTTTTGACGCTGTGGTAAATTATCCTAATGATCTTCACTGTGATCTACTTTTCCCTTTCCACGTGAGGATATCTCTTTGCTCCAATTTGCATTCGTCTTGGACTGAAATCGAGTCTGGAAGCCAAGCCGAGTTTATGGACCAGTTTATAATCATCAACCACGTCAGCTGCGAAACTTGATGTTATCACTCTCTGCTCTTCCACAGGAGTTCGCATTACTTCAGGCAGTGAATTTTTGAGTTCATCCAGAATGCGTTCCTCTCTAAGGGCATCATAAATTTGCTTGATTTTTAAAGCTCTTATACATCGATGGAAATTACTCTGTTTGATCCATTCAAACTCAACCAAGGTTTGACCAGGATCCCTCCTTAGATTCCTGAAAGATTGCCTATAACCTTTTGGTACAAGCTCGGTTAAAATGACCTTTTGTAACCTCCTCATACTCCCCAGATTCCTCCTCTGATCGAGATGAGAATACCTCGCTAGCTCTACCTTCAAGTTTCGTTCAGATCATTAAACCCACGTTGCCTCTGGGCACTGCATTTGTTTAGCCACCTTTTCAAATGATTTTAAAAAGACGTCCACATCCTTCTCATCACATTTAGGCAACGATTGAACATACATAAAAAACTTCTCATTAGTCTTCTGACTACCAGTGTCTTGCTCATCCTCACTCTCCTATTGATTAACTATAACTCCAGCCTTTTCCACTGACTTTCCTTTTTAAGTGTTAGTTTTTATTGCTGTTAAAAAGTTCTGTCTTTCTTTCTCTTCTTTCTTTCTCCTCTGATGCTCTCTCTTTTTATCTCTCTTCTGCTGTTCTTTTTTTTCCTCTGTTCTGCTGCTCTCTTTCCCCCCTCTTCTGCTTTTAATCGTAATTCAAACTGTTTTATTTCTGCTGCCCTTTCCTTATCCCTCACCACTAACTCATGCTGCTTCATTTGCAATTGAATTCTTGCTAGCTCTGTAGATTCTGATGGTTTCTTCAGCAAGTTTAATTGATTACCTCCTGCTGTAGTTATCTCTCCTTTCCTCACAGAAGCAGTCAGTTCCAATTCCAGCTTCTCTGCTAATTTTTGCAACTTTGTCTCATTCACCTATTGTAAAACTTCCGAAGTCACTGTGCCCACATCCAAAAAACTTTTGGCGAGTGAAAAACCAATTACTATCCCAAGCTTTGTCTACTCAACGAAACCAATTCCCGAAATAAAGACACTAGCACCTACCACTCGCTGTTTAAAATCCCGCAAAGAGCCCCCGGTATGTTAAGGAGTCGGCTAGACCACTCAAAACATTCTTAATCAGGCAGCTAAGTGCATAACTTTGCAACTTGTTTCGGTAAGTTTCAATGAAAATTACCCGGAGTAAGATAGCTAGGTTGTATACTAGATTTTAAAACAGACAAAACCTTTTTCTACACAAAATTATACAATGAAACACAAAGAACAGAATAAAAAAACGACAAAATTCAACCTAACCAACTAGACTTAACTATGCTGTTCCGAATACACACAACAGTCCGAATAATCAAATTCCCTTTAAAATCCAGTAGAAATGGAACACATGCTTGCAGTTTGAAGTTGAAGAGCAGAAAAGAGAGAGAGTTTCCACATAGCGCCCTGTTGACCCTCCAAGTTCACGACAAATCGGAAAACTTCTCAGCTCAGCTAGTTCAGCTGAAAGAGCTGACCACTCCTCTTTCGTTATCTCGGTCACTTCAAAGGCACAACCAATTTGGCCTGAAGTCTCCTCTGTTTACATGTAAACAGAAGGTCTCTGGAAATCCTTTTCATCTATGTACCAAACCAGACTGACTGGAGTCAGGTCCTGTTTTATTGCCCCTCTGAAAAAAGACAAGGACACTGTCTCCTTGAGCCAAGGAACACCTTTTATATATAAAAAAAGACTAGCTTTGCGATAGGTTTGCGGATAGGCTAGTGTTCTGTATGGAGGTCAGAAGCTGGTGGGAATGGTTAACAGTATCAGAGCGTAGCTGCTGACAGGTTTGTGAACAACATCACATTCAATACAGGGGCACACATCTACTGCACTTTGAGATGATGAGAGTTCATTCAGAACCTGGAGCTCTCTCGCAACCAACATGGGCGCTCCACAGAGCTACTTAAACTCTCATAGTTTCATAGAATCCTACAGAATGGAGACAGGCCCTTTAGCCCAAACTGGTTCATGTTTACCAAAATGTTCATCCATGCCTACCCCGTTTCCCTGCATCTGGCCCATATCCTTCTAAACCTTTCCTATCTATATATTGCCCAAATGTAAAGACATGTATCGCGGAAAACATGTTATATTTGTTTTGGAAATAATGAATGTTGGCGCATAACGCTCAAGTTTTAATGCAATCAGTTTTTACTTTTTTGTAGCATTACAGATTAAACACTCATTTCCTTCACACTCTCCTCATGGTACCATCACTGCAGGAATTAGTGTGGTGTAACTCCTTTAGACTGTTTCTCTGTAACAAGGAGATCATTCATTATAATGGAGAGAAAATCTGTTCACAGTGACCAAAGTAATGTCTCAATAACACTCTACAACTGCAGGAAGGTGTCTTCACTCTTATACTTTAATCACTTTGCATGAAGGACACCACACATTAACTGTGCTGATTCCTTACCAAACCATATGAATTCTGTCAGTGACTGATGACCAAGGACATCCAGCTCCTTCTCACCAAGAGCACTTCCCACTTTCTCGCCTTCTCATAAATACAAAATGAGAAGGATGGTATGTTTTGTCAATTCATTTCTTTGCCTTATGAAGCAAAACCACACCAATGGCAACATCACTATTGCCAGTGGAGACGGTTGGAGATGCTGAGGAGGCGATGGCCGAGCTGTATTGTCTCTAGAATATATAATTTCCAGGGGTGGAAACTGGGATTTTCCAGATCTCTGTGGGACTCAGTGCCATTCTCCATGCGTAACACTCACTGTATCAGTCTAATTTCCCATTCTGTCTAATTCTCTGTTGCTATATTCAGGACAGTCCTGACTCAATAAACTTCCCAACTGCTGCGTGTTTCATCCATCATCTCACTGAACACAGTTGGTCAGCCGGAGGGCAGGGAGATCGGGAGTCTTCAATAAATCCTGCAACGAGGTAAGATCACTTGCAGTGAACAGAGCAGAGCAAATTTAAGGGATCGAAGTTTGGTCCAGAAGACCTGACACAGAGACAGTGCTGAAGGGTGAAACAGATCATGAAGGCTCAATCTCCACTCTCTTGCTAACTTGCATCACTGCAGTCCTGAGTCTTCCTATGATAATATAGGAAGTTCACAATTATCCATCCAGGCCTGTGCTGTCTTAGTGAGCATCAGGACAACATCTGAGAAAGGAGGCCTCCCTTAAGAAGTTGGTGTTGAAACCTGGGATCTTTCTGTTCCCTATTCTCCCTCCCACACTGTCACTTGTCATGTGATAGAGTCATACAGCAAGGAAACACACCTTTTGGTCCATCTCATCTGCACCGCTGTCTTGAATGGTTGTAATTGCCAGAAAAAGTTTCTATTTCTGTAACCTCCACCCCTCCCATTATCCTGCTGTATATTTGAAACCTACTCCAATGCTGACGACTCTCCCTATTTGTAAATTTCTCCAGTCTTGATAACATGTCCATCTCAATAATCCCATCCTGCAGTCAGTACAATAATCTCTAATACTGTGGTTTTCCACAATAACTGCAGTCCATCCTGTCTCTGTAAAATCCTCCAGCCCGGACCAAAATACCCCCCTGTGCACTTTCCCCAAGCCCCAAATGAACATGATATCACTGTAACCTTGTGCAGGCCCGATCCCATTCCTGTCCCCTGGCCTACAGCACTACACGACCTCTGTAACCATCTCCCATGCCTTATCTGTGTAAATACCTCCAGATCCTTTTCCAGAGGAAACAACACTCCCCATCTCTGTGCTCTCCTCCCTGCTCCTCAAACGCTCTCTCTTTGTGTAGCTCTGCGGGTTAGGTGGCATGGCAGTTCAGTGGTGAGCACTGCTGCCTTATAGCACCAGAGACCCAGGTTCGATTCCATTCTTGGGGGATTGTCTGCATGGACTTAGCACAGCTCTCTGTGTCTGCATGGGTTTCCCCCAGGTGCCCCGTTTTCCTCCCACAGTCCAAAGATGTGCAGGTCAGGTGAATTGGTTATTCAAAACTGCCCATAGCGTTAGGTGCATTAGTCGCATTAGTCAGAGGGAAATAGGTCTGGGTGAATTACTATTTGGAGAGTTGGTGTGGACTTGTTGGGCCGAAGTGCCTTTTCCATACTGTAGGGAATGTAATAAAATCTAAACTCTCCCTCTGCTTTCCATATTACGGATCCTAAAAATATCCCTCTAACAATTAAACAGCTCCAAACCTCCCAATCGCTGTAAACTACGACAGCTCCAACATCCCTCCTTATTGGTGTAACCTCTTCCGGAAACCCTCTCAACATGTGGAGACCCCACAATCCTCCATATCTGTGTAATCCTCTCAGGTCACTGCAATACTCCCAACCTGTAGAACCCAGTCCAATGCCTGTGACACTCCCAATCCAGTTCCTATAAGAGTCACTATCTGTATAACATTCTCCCGTCACTATCACCCACCCTGTCAATGTAAGCTACTCTAGTATCTCCATCCACCTAATTATCTCCATAACCTTCTCCAGCGCTTGTAGCCCTATCTGAGTAAATGTCACCCTCTTCTATAACCCTCCCTACAGCAGGAACCGTTCTACGGATTCAATACCCTCTGGCTGAATACATTCTTCCAGATCTCCATTCTGAATGGTCGTTCCTTCATTCTGAAGCTGTGCCCTTGGTTCCTAGTCTCTCCGACTAGAGGAAACATCTTCCCTCCCCCACCCACGTCAAATCCATCCAGGCCCCTCAAAGTTTTGTAAGTTTGAATGAGATCCTGCCACCGCCGCCTCTGAAAATTCATCAAGTACAGACCCAGAGACTTCACCTGCTCCTCATATGGCAAACATTTCATTCTTGTAAAACTAGTTCTTGTACCCACTCACATCCTTTGTCCATACTGTTAATGCATAACATATACAGCGTGGTCCCAACACTGAACCCTGCGGAGTTCCCCTCGTTAACTGTTCCCATCGTGAAAACAACCCCTTTATACCTACTCCCTTCTGCTTATCAGCCAATCCTCTATTCATATCAAACATGTTGTTCTGAAACTGAAATTTCATTTCACAAACCCTGCTGGATTTGTTTTCCTGTTTGGCTGTGAAGAAGCAGAGTAGATAAAAGGGAGGAATGGTTTGTCGGGATTTTCAGAAACCTTTCAACAAGGTCCCATTGAAGAGGTGGATAAGCAATTTTGGCAAATGTGGGATTGGAGGGAATGTCCTGGCATGGATTGGGAATTCTTTAACAGAAAACTAAGTTGGAATAAATGGATTATTGCTTGACCCCTAACTATACACAAAGGGATTTGATACATTTAATGGATGGACAAAATCTGCTGATTCCATGTTTGTTGCTGACACAGAACGAGATGGGAATGTGGGTTGTGTGGATGAAGCAAAGGGGACATGAACAGTCCATGAGTTTCCCTTGTACAAATACATTGATGGGATGTGGCCATCACTTGCTTGGCCATCATTACCTTCCCATCTGTAATTACCTGGAGAAGGTGGTGGTGAGCTGCCCTCCTCACCCACTGCGGTCCTTTGCGTGTAGGGACAGACACAGTGCTGGCAGGATGGAGCGTGGTTTTGAGGGCACCTTGGAAATGCTGGTGTTCCCGTGCAGCTGGAATTCCTGTCCTTCGAGAGTATAGTTGCTCCGGGTTTGTGAAGTGGTGCTGAAAGGGTCTTCCTGAGTGACCTCAGTGCTGCTTGTAGGTTTTTTATTTATTTATTCATTCGTGGTCATGAACATTGCTGGATGTATTGTTGATTTGGAGTTGTCCCTGAGAAGGTGGTGGTGAGCTGCCTTCCTGAGCCACTGCACCAGCTGTTGGAACTGTTGTTTTCTGTGTCCCCTCCAGCAGGCGCTACAACACTCATGTCTGTAAATGCATACAAACAATGCAGCTCTTCCTGTATATATGGCATCCTTCTCTGCCAACAACTCTTATTGTTCATCAGAATGTCTCACCATCTCCATTCCCATTTGTGCTAGTGATCTATCAAATTTCTTTATTCTTGTTTACACTTCTGATCACCTATAACCTCTTCCGTTCTAAATTTGTAACCCCTCAGTACCTGTAACTCGCCATATAACTGTATTCAATGATAGCACAGGTTGCCTTCCTTAAATCTCTGTGAATTACAGCGGCTGGTTGTGCTGCGTTGGTACTTTTCATCCTCCTTATCCATCTTAGATCTTCCAGCCCCTGCAATCCCATTAATTGCAAGGCTCCCATTCTCTGTACCTCCTTTCGCCCAAAGTCTCCTCGAACACCACGAGTGCTTCAAACATCTGTAACCCTCCAGTTACTGCGAGTCTTCTAACTCTGTAACATCCAACAGTCTCCAGTACCTTACAACACTTACTGGCTGTCAATTTGCATTTGTTGAAGTCTTCACATCTCAGTAAGCAGCTCACAAAAAGCCCGTTAGACTCTACAAGGCTCCGTCACCAACAAGCCACCATGTATCTATTTTCTTTGCCACCCTCAGTGACTGCAACTCTCCCTGTATGTTCCAATAACCTGCGTTGGACACTTCACGTCTGCCTATCTCCGCTGATAACCTGTTCCATCCCCGACAGATCGCTCAATCACTGTAACAACCTCTGCACACTCTCATCCTCCTCTTTTCCACTGTCTTCCATGCACAGCGGCGATCCTATGAGGGAGCAATGTGGAATGGGATGTTAGACATCTCAGCTGAGGCTTGAGGCCTGGGAGTCACAAAGGGAGAGAACCTGACAGTGAGCAGCACAAAGCAGGAGAATATAAATCAGCAGCGAGGATCAAGGCCTAGCAGGACTTGGTGTTGGAGAAACAGCAGAGCAGGTGGCTCTGAATCAGCACCGAGTCACAGAGGGAGTGACCATGTAATGGAGCAACTTGAAGCAGGAACATGAGGTTACAGAAGCATCAAAGTGGGAGGATATAAATCAGCACTGAGGATCGAGGCCTGGACATACCTGGGATTCACAGAGACGGTGACCCTGTGAGGGAGCAGGGTGGAGTGGTAGCTGGAGGATTACACGTATCTGGGAGTCACAGAGATAACTTTCAGCTGCTGGTACCTGCCTGCACTGAGTTTGAAGGAAGTGCAAGAGCCATCACATAAAAGGCTGTACGTTCATTGGCTGATAATACTCCGTTATTAGTGACTGTCTCTAAATTGCTATTAGTTAGCAAATTTAGTTTTTCAACTTCTGAAATAAGGGTTTAACTGAGAAATAAGAGGGAGAGGTGAAATCCTGAGCCACTATAATAAATTATCCTCACTAAACCACAGTTGAATAAGGGACTTAACCACTTTGTTATTTCCCTGATGTTAACTTCATTCCAGGTAATTAATTAAGTTACTCCAGACATGTTGTATTTTATGATATGTTTGTCAGATGGAAAATGTGTTCTGTTACATTGGGAAGCCATAGCCCCCTGCTCGTGTCCTAGATGAACACTGGTCGTGGAGCTCAGACAGTGACTAGAGATTCTATGAGACATCTGTGATGCTGAGAGTTGGGGGACGACACACACACAGAGCCGATCACCCTGCAGACATGACGGCCTGGAAGAATGAAGGGAATGGGTACTGCACAATCGAAGATACACAGTCAGGGAATCCAGCAATAGCCTGATGTCTCCCTCTCAATTCGGTCTCCCAGTTTGGAGCTGATGAAGGTATTGGCTGCTCAGGGGAGGGCAGTCAGAGCCATGTCTGTGGCTCCACAAGCAGCCTGACTGTACAGGAGGGTAGGGAAAAGGAAGGAGGAGCAATAGTCACAGGGGAGTCAGGAAATTGAGGAAATCACTAGCATTTCTTTGACTGTCAATGTAATTCCAGGATTGTGGGCTCGAGAATGTCACTGTATCTGCAGAATAATTGTCTGGGAGATGGTTAGCAGCCAGAGGTCATGGTCTGTGTTCGTCTCAGTGACTCGGGTGTGAAATGTGACGTGGTCTGGGAATCAGAATTTAGCGAGGTAGATGGAAGGTTAGCAAACAGGACCTCAAATGTGTCAATCCCTGGAATACTCGCAGTGCTGTGTGCAAGCCAGTGCAGCACTAGGAATATTAAGTAGGTGAGAGTGTGACTGGAACGATTGTGTAGCAGGGAGCGCTTCAGATTCCTGGTATATTGGGACTGGTTCTGGGGAAGGCAGCAACTGTATAAGCTGGATTGGGTAACATATGACAGAGCTGGGACTGATTTCCTGATGCAGTGTTTGGCTAATGCTGTTGGGAGGGATTTAAACTGATTTGGCAGGGCTATGGTAACCAATCAGAATAGTGGAGGAAACTACCGTTCCTCAGCCACACATCCATCTGGTCTCTCTTTCTATTTCGATCCTCACTGGCACGTGGCACTGGGAATAATCTGGAGATCACTGCGCTTGTGGTCCTGCATTTTCACTTTTTACCAAACTCCCTCTCTACTCAGGTCCCTGACAATATTTACAGTCTGATCAAATCTCTCAGCATCCTCCGTTCCATCCTTTTCTCATAACTGCACTTCCGCTGTCATAGGGTAACGAATCTCCTCTACACACTCTCCAGTCCAATTCCATCCTTCCATGTCTTGGGGTGACCAGAACTGCACACATTCTAAAAGCTGCGACTGCGCTCATTGTGTATATAGTTCCAGCATAAACTTACTGCTCTAAACTCTGCACTTTGGCTGAAAGAGGAAATGATTCCATTTGCTACATTAACGAGGTTCTTGATGTTTCCAGCTACCTTCATTTATCTGCCCACACTGACTACACTCTCATTTATTGTCTATTCCCCATTAATGCTGATGTCCCCAAATCTCTTGCCTTACACTTCTCTGGGTTGTTTGCTCCATTCGCCTGGACCCCATAGATTCTGTTTTTAAACAGCCTACCATGGGATCTCTCGTTAAATCCAATTAAGTCACATGCAGTTACAAGTTACTGCCTCAAACCGACACAGTCAGATTAATTACACACATTCTTCCTTGAACAAATCCAGACCGACTGTCCTGGATACCCTGGGACTTCCTCAGTGACCGTTTATCCACTGTCTCAGAATTCCAGCAGCGACCTATTCAGTCAGTCCCTTTTCCCACATTAAACAAAGCTGCGGTGTTAGCCGTTCTTCAGGCCTCCGGCACCATCCCTGCATCCAGTGAGGATTGGACAATGTCGGTAACTATAAGGCCGGGGATTTTCCCCAGCTCCATTTAACAGTTTTAAGCATTGTATTACCCCTGTTTAAGGATTTGAATCTCCTGTATAATTCTCTGCTCCAAATTTGTTGCTCCCAATATTTCACACTGCTTTCCCATTTTGACTCAGACAGAGGCCTCAACCATCTTTTGATTTGGTCAAGTCTCATTTTAGACAAGTTTCATGGAGGGTTTCTCTCCACAAGGTTAAGTGTTTTTTCTCATGACACCATCCCCAATCTGCTTCATTAACTACCCTACCTGCACATGTGGACTTTCTCTCATCTGATACTAACGCGAGGATTTTCCCCTTCGTCATAACAACTGCCCGCTGCCTGGATATCCCAGAATGCACCGGCCTCCCTGTTACAGGGGCCATCTTTAAAAGGTCATTACACTCTAGGATTGTCACTACGAAACACCCTTGACATGGCAGAGGGGGTAAATCTGGGGCTTCACTTTGTGACCAAGCCCCTGAGGTTCTGTTGGATGGCATGGTGCACGAGAGGGACATTATCTTCCTCCAGGACTGGCAGGGGAGGCCATGAAACCAGATCCTGCCAGTTTGGTCAGAGGGTGACCCCTGGGTCAGTGAGGTGCCAGCCTTCTGTGTGAATGCCCAGCAGTGACCTTCGCCACTCCACCAGGTTAAGTGCCACCATCTGCACTTTGTGAACTCACTTTCACACTCTCTGTTACTGCTACTACCTCCCACCAAGGCTCATGTTCTCCTACCCTAACCCTCACCCCTGTAACTGCATGTGAACTTACCCACCCTCACTGAATCCAGCACCTTCTCTCAGTCTCTCCAATCTCATCACTGCCCCTCTACCCAACTCTGCCTGTTGTCTGTGCTGTCCACTCACTCACTCAGGACACATTGCCACCTTTCCCCCAGATTTGACAGCTCTAACAGCTGCACCAAACGTTTCCATCTCCCTTAATACCTCTTGCTAATTTTCACATCCCATAAGGACCAATCACACAATAGGAGAGAAAGTGCGAAGAGAGGCGTGGATCTCCCCAACAGTTAGCTCTTCACCCCCTCACAGGAGAAGGATCCTAACCGTAACAACCACAAGAGACTTTCTGACCGTGTCCAAGCTCCCAGACTGGGATCTGAGTGTCCCCTTGTCTCACTACTGGGCACCGTGACTGACTGTGGACAATGATATTCAGCTTCCTGGGTTTGTGTCTGTGTCACCAAGACAATGGAGCAGGCGGCTGAGACTGGTAGCTCTGGCTGAGGATAAACACCGCTGAGGGCAGGGTAAGGTAAAGCAATAATTCTGTGAACACTCAAGGCATATCAAAGTGAAGATGTATAAACACGGAGTGAGCAGCTCAGAGGGACAGTCAATGAGCTGGATGCGTGTCCCTGAGCACAGTGTCCTTGCAGCAGCATTGCAATGAGAGTTGTCAGCGCACCCTGAGCTGCAGCATTGAAGTACAGAAGTGTACTGTAGTGTGTTGGAGATGTGATGGGATGGCATCTTGAGGTTGGAATGTGACAGATGCCAGCATTGGTGGGTGTGGAGTACATGCAGTTTCTGTCAGTGCAGTGGTCCCCAAGACGTTGCTGTCCAAGATAGAAGGCCGCAGGATCGAGGGGCGAGATGGAGTCACCAGTTACCAGCTCTGACTTTCATGTCAAATTCTCCATATTGAGTTTCCCTACTGTGGGAGGGAGGGTATGAAGCTGAAAATTGTTGAGGAGCGACCTCCATGAATGTAGATGTTGATCATCAGGAATCATTCATTCAGCATCTCGCTACTGCTGCGCTCAAATCTTGTCTTAAAGAACAGTCTGGCACAGGAACAGGCCCTTCAGCCCAGAAAGCGCGCACTGACACATGATGCCTTTTGAAAGTTAAAACGAAAGTATATGCTTCTACACATTCTATGTCATTCTTTTCGCTGCTGTCTCGTCTCTGTGCCAAGATCCCTCTTTAACCTTGCTATATTAGCTGTTCCCCTCTATCAGTGTATTCCAGGCACTTTCACATTCTGTCTGGAAAAGCAAAAAAAAAAAATACCTATCATATTTTCTCCCTTTTACCGAAAACCTAAGGTCCCTAGTAATTGATATTTCTCCTCTGGGAAAAAGCCTCTAACTGTCCTTCTATCTATGCCCCTGACAGTTTTGTAAATATCTATCAGATAGCTCCATATTCAATGATGCCCAGGGGCAAACAAACAATGTTTGTTCAATTTCTCCTTCTGGCTAACACACTCCAAACCAGACAACATGCTGGTAAACCTTTTACATACCCTCTCCAACACTTTCACTTCGTGTGGCAATCAGTACTGTACACAATATTCCAAATGTGCTCGAATTATGTTTCTCTACAGCTGCAATATGACCTGTTAATTTTCATACTGCATGCAAGTTTGCTGTCAGTCTTCTTGATCACCCTCTCCACCCGTGTGGTCAATTTCAGGGAACTGAGGAGCTGTACACCGAGATCCCTTCAGATGTTGATGCAATCACTAGTTTTTCCATCTACTGTGTACTTCCCTTCGGCATTAGACCTTCTAAAATGCATCACGTCACAATTGTCCAGATAGAGTTACATCTGTGTTTTCTCTGGCCAGCTGTATTTTCTGGCAATCATCCTCACAATCTGCAAGTCGGCCAGTCACAAAAGCACTGTTCCATCCCTACTCTGTCTTCTATGACCAAGCAGTTCTCTATCCATCTTACTAACTGACTGCGGATACCATTTCACTTCCCCTTCCGTATGAGCCTGCCATAAGGAACCACATCAACGGCCTTGCTAAGGTCCAGACGGCCAACATTCAGCCCCATGCCCTCATCAATCAATTTTGTCACTTCCTCAAAATAATCAATCAAGGTTGTGAACATGATTTTCCCCAGACAACTGTGTTGCCTGTTGCTAGTAAGTCAATACTAGCGTACTGTTAGAGCTGCACTCATTCAGACAAGTGATTATTCCATGATCTTCCTGACTTGAACCTTGGAGGTTAGATTAGATTCCCTACAGTGTGGAAACATGACATTTGGCCCAACCGGTCCACACCAACCCTCCGAAGAGTAACCCACCCAGACCCATTTTCCTCTGATTAAAGCACCTAACACTATGGGCAATTTAGTATGGCCAATCCACTTTTGGACTATGGGAGGAAATCGGAGCACGCAGAGGAAACGCACACAGACACGGGGGGAATGTGCAAAGTTCATACGGACTGTCGCATGAGGCCGGCGATGTGAGGCAGCAGTGCTAGCCACTGAGCCACAGTGCCGCTGTTGACGGTTACTGTACAGTGGGAGGTATGTCGGGCCGTGATGGTTACTGTACAGTGGGGGGTATGTCGGGCCGTGATGGTTACTGTACAGTGGGAGGTATGTCGGGCTGTGATGGTTACTGTACAGTGGGGGGTATGTAGGGCCGTGATGGTTACTGTACAGTGGGAGGTATGTCGGGCTGTGATGGTTACTGTACAGTGGGGGATATGTCGGGCTGTGATGGTTACTGTACGGTGGGGGCTATGTCGGGCCGTGATGGTTACTGTACAGTGGGAGGTATGTCTGGCCCTGACGGCTACTGTACAGTGGGAGGTATGTCGGGCCGTGATGGTTACAGTACAGTGGGAGGTATGTCGGGCCGTGATGGTTACTCTACAGTGGGAGGTATGTCGGACCGTGATGGTTACTGTACAGTGGGAGGTATGTCAGACCGTGATGGTTACTGTACAGTGGGAGGTATGTCCGGCCGTGATGGTTACTGTACAGTGGGAGGTATGTCTGGCTGTAACGGTTACTGTACAGTGGGAGGTATGTCGGACCGTGATGGTTACTGTACAGTGGGGTGTATGTCGGGCCGTGATGGTTACTGTACAGTGGGGGGTATGTCTGGCTGTAACGGTTACTGTACAGTGGGGAGTATGTCGGGGTGTGATGGTTACTGTACAGTGGGGGGTATGTCGGTCCGTGATGGTTACTGTACAGTGGGAAGTTTGTCAGGCTGTGATGGTTATTGTACAGTGGGGGTTATGTTGGGCTGTGAGGTTGCAGACTGCATGAGTTGTACACAGTATGATTCTGATCCTGACTGTGGCCCACTGCACCTCATGGATTCATCATCATTAGTTTCTCAATCTGTTTAAAGCCCAGGGGGCTACATATCATGGTGAGGGGAGTCTGTAAAATGTGAAGGTGGCCCCTGTTCCCCATAAGGACTGTGCAGTGACCATTCTTACCGATATATGAAATGGAGAGGTGTATCTGCAGCAGGCAGATCGGTGATGATGTGGTCAATTATATGTTTCCCTTTTATTGATTCCCCCATAACCTGCCACAGAGCAGTCCAGCAGCCACAGGATGCAGCATCAATGCTGAGCACGATACTGACTATATACCACGGAGCTGCCCCCCTCTACCTGGCTTGTCCTGTCAGTGTGACATACCCTAACAGAGAGGATGGTGATGTTGCCTGGTATTAGTCCTATTCACAGACTCCTGCTTTACAGATAATATCTGACTGTTGGGTGATTAGTCTGTGGGATATATGCAACAGGTCACTTTTACATTTTGTATAATGAAGAGTTAATATCACTTTGTTTCTTTCATCTTTTAAAATAAACCAAACATCATTTTTTTAGTTGAAAACCATTGAAGTGAACAATAATTTAATTACCAGAGCACACAGCTAACTATTACACAATTCAGTGACTGTAGTAAACAGCCGATTCATGTTCAGATCAGTGAACGCACCATCTTGCAGGCAGCAAAGCTGTTGAAAAAGACTTTAAGGAAAAGCCTGAATTCAGACACAGTGTTACTGGCCCGCACCATGACCTCCAAAACACGGAACATCTCCAAAATCTGTCCAGTTAGTTTCCAAACTGGAGTTGGGCAGTTACTGACATAATCCCTCACAATAGATAGGTTAGAGACATACCTGAACAACGGGGAGATGTGAGTGGGCAAAACTGGTCAAAGGACTAGCACAAGGCACTGATCCAGACACAGTTCAACATAAGTAACAATGACCTGTAAACAGCCATGTCCTGCAAGTATATCTCTTCTGGTATGGCACCTAATCACGAATTTTGCACTTTGGACCCAATCCTGAATGAAGGTGTTCTAAAGGTGATGGGCTCCTACAGCACATGGCATCTTACATTGAAACCCTCATAAACCACATCCAGTGTATGTTAGCCCCACAATGTCAGTATCCAAACAGAATTGTGCAGCTCCATTGATGGTCAGCATCATCCCAGTACAATGATCTTGTGTGTGAATTGAGTTGGAAATCTCTGTGTAAATGATTGCAGCATTGTTCTAACCGTTAACAGCAAAATGTCTTTATTGAAGTTTCGATAGCTTTTCATAATACCAATTTTTAGATTGTCCAATAAGCACAAAATTCCTTGTACTTAATAATAATTTGGTCTTGGGTGTGGGAATGAGATTTATCATTTCAATGCCCCTTACTGAGTTGTGCACTTTTTTCAACATAATGTTGTTATGAAAGTGAACAGAATAAATGGGTAGATTTTAGATTAGATTACATTTCCACAATGTAATGTAATGTAATCTAAAATCCACCCATTTATTCCGTTCACTTTTATAACAACATTATGATGAAAACAGTGCATAACTCACAGTAGGGAGCATTGACATGATAAATCTCATTCCCACACCCAAGACCAAATTATTATTAAGTACAAGGACTTTGAAGATATACAATTATTTTCTCTTGTATTAATATTTTGAACTAATAGTCGACCCTCTTGCTCATTAGATGTTGCCTGAATGGCTGTGCTTTTTTCAGAACCACATTTTTTGTCTCTGATCTCCAGCATTTGCAGTCTTCACTTTCCCCTGCTAATATTCACTCATAATCATTTTCGTGGCAACAATATCACTGCGTGATTAAACATGTCAGTCAGTTATAAGCATATTTTCAATTGCCTCTGTCTGTCTCAGAGCTCCGTAATGTGTGATGTGACTGTCAGTATCTGTGTGATGCTCGGTATGTAGGCCATGCCTCTGAGAGACTGTCTGATTGTTTCAAACAGCATAATCCTTCAGCTGTTTACATCAAATAGGTTACTGCCTGGACCCAACCAGCCAGAGCTCACAAAACCCAAAGTACAGTGTCCAGAATTGAGCAGAACTGGACAATATTTTTCATGCTAATTTATTCATGGAATATGATAAGGCCAGTATTTATTGGCTGTCCCTTGTTGCCCTTGAGAAGGTGGGGGTGAGCTGTCACATTGACCGGTTCCGCAGCCCATGTGCTGTAGGTAGACTTACAATACCATTAGGGAGGAAGTTGAAACAGTGACACTGAAAGAACGGCAACATGCTTCCCAATCAGCTCGGTAAATGGCTTGGGTTGGAACGCGAACATGGTAGTCCCATGTATCTGCTTCCCTTGTCCTTCTTGATGGTCGGGGGTTCTCAGGTACTTTGTAAGGAGCCTTGGTAAATTTCTGCAGAGCACCATGTAGATGGCAGACATTACTTCTTCTGTGTGTCAGTGGATGAGTGGTGAAGCTGCACTCACACAGGCAAATGGAGGTATTTTGTCACACACACATTCAACATGAGTCTTTTTGATGGGAGACAAGCTTTCCGAAATTTTGAGGTGAGTCATTCCTGTAGGATTTCTTGCCCCTGACATATTCTTGTAGCCAATGAATTAATATGTGTCAATGTTTGGCACTGGAAAATCACAACACGTCATTCAGCACCTGAGTTACAGGAGAGTCGACGTTTTAGCATAAACCCTTCACAGGACTGGGTAATGAAATTATATGGTCTGTCCAGTTCTGGTTAACGGTAATCCCCGGGATATTGCTAGGTGGGTGTTCAGTGATGGTGGTGGCATTGAACATTAAATGATATGGTACACTTTTCTATTGCCAGACGTAATCGTTGTCTGGCATTTGTGGAATGGAAATTGTACTTGTCACTGTTAAGCACACACCTGCAGAGTTCCAGGGCCTGTTGCATTTGGACAAGGACTGCTCCAGTATCGGAGTAAATCAGGAATGGTGTTGAACATTGTCCAATCATTGGAAAACATCCCAAGTTGTGACTTTACTTGAGTAGGGGGTGGTCATTTATGAAGCAGCTGAAAATTATTGGGCCTAGAGCTGAGAGAACTCTTACAGCTCACTGATGCTCTCCCTCTCTCTGAGCTGGGAAGCTTGCTTCTAGTTCCACCTGCTCCAAAGGTGTCTAACAACATATCTGAACAGAATAACGTTGCAGTATCTTCCCCAAGGAGCTGAGCGAGGACTTGGTTAGCTCAATCAGGTGGATAGCTAGTTTGTAATGTAGATTAATGCCAACAGTGTGGGTTCAGTTCCAGCACTGAATGAGGTGCCTGAAAAGGGCTGTCTTACACAACCTCTCTCTTGCTTGAGACATGATGACTGTTCAGTTAAACTGCTGCTAGTCGCACCTATCTAACAAGAGAACAACCCAATCATCCTGTTGGTGTATGGTGCCCTGCCTTTCCATTTCTGGTCTACAGGTTTACTCGGAAACCCCTCCCTGGGGACCTGCAGCGGAGCTGAGATGGCTGCTCCCCACCAACCCCAACCACCTTCCTTTGTACCAGGTATAACTTCAGCCAGTACAGCCGATTCCTATTTGCTCCAATTTTGCTGTTAATCCAGGATATGACACTTGGTCAAATGCAGTTATGATGATGTTAAGTGCAGTCACTGTCACCTCAACTCGAGAATTCAGCTGTATGTTCTCTTGTTGTACATCGTTAAACGAAGGCTTCAATGTGCCCACGGGATAAGACCCCAAATTGAGCTTCAACGAGCAGGTTGGTGTTGAGGTAGTACTGCTTGATCCCACTGTAGATGACAACTTCCATCAATTTATTAATGTTGGGAATTAGAGCAATGGGGCAGTCATTGATTGTCTGATGGTTTGTGTGTGTACAGGACACACCCTGATAGTTTCTCACAGTGTCAGGTAGTTGCGAGTGCTGTAGCCCAGCAGGAACATCTTGAATGAAATTTTCTCAGGGCCCACAGCCTTTGCATTCCCCATCGCTCCAGCCGTTTGGAGTTACCACACACAGTGAATAGACTTAGCTGATGACTTCTATCTGGAGAAGACTAACATAGATCATCCCATCGACACTTTGGTCTGAACATTGTTGTGAATGTTTCATCCTTATCTTTTCTATTGTTGTACTGGGCCCTTTCATCGTTGTGGTCGGTGATATTTGTGGATCCTACTCTTCCAGTGAGTTGTTTGATTGACCACACAATTCACCCTTTTTTCCATGCGACAGGATTACAAAAATTAGGTCTGATTTGTTGGTTAGATCTGTCTCTCACTGGCTGTTTACACTATTTGGTAAATAAGTGATCCTGTTTGGTAACGCCACTACATTGTGAGGTATACATGGTGCTGCTCTTGACCGGTCCTCCTGTGTTCCTCATAGAACAAGGGTTTAACCTCTGTCCTGATGGTCAGGGTAAAGTGGAGCATTTGCCAGGCAGTGACAGTGAAAATTGTGCTAGAGTACATTTCTGCTGCTGTTGGTAATGACGAGAATCACCTCACACAGGCCAGTGCTGTGTTCTCGATCTCTCTTGAAATCTTTACCATTTAGCATGGTGATAGTATTTCTCACATGTGCGCTCATGCATGTGTGTACACACACACACACACACACTGTTGACAATGTAAAAGTGGGACTTTCTCTGTAGAGATACTGTATGCCCTGTCACCATTCCCAATATGGTCCTCGATCAATGTGTCTGCAGCCAGTAGTTTGGTGCGGATGAGGTCAAGTATGTTTCTGCCTGTCAGTCGTTCCCTCCCGATTCGGTGCAGCCCCAGTCCAGCAGCTATGTCCTGTTGGACCCAACCATCTCGATCAGCAATGCTGCTGCTGAGCCCCTCTTGGTGGTGGGGTTTGAAATGGCCCACCCAGTATACATTCCCTAGCTCATTCACTCTGTCAGTGCGTCCTCCAAGTGTTGTTCAATGTCGAGGGACACTGATCCACCAGCTCAGGCAGTGGAGTCATCAGGAGGTTTCCATTTCAGTGTTTGATCTGATACCATGAGGTTTCGTTATGTCACATTATTGTTTATTGAGGAGTCTGTTGAATGCCTCTCCCACATCTCGCCCTCGTCCCCAGACATTAGGAAGGAGGGATTTCCAGTGTCTGCAGTGCTTTTAACTTTTGTCACTATCAATCGAATGGCCTCTTCTGTACTGTATGACACTCACTCTATGACTCTTGTGATTGGACAGTCCAGGTCTCACTCCTTCAGTTCCTCCAAGTGTCTTGTCTATTCCACAGATTTCTACAATATTTTCTCTATTAAGACATTGCATAATTCCGTTTTTTAAACGATCTACGTGTATCTCTGTATCTTTCCCTGTCATCTCCTCCAGCCGCCACATCCATTTGCATCTCAGTAACCCTCCGTATCTCCACAGTCTTTATCTCATACTCCAGCCTCACCTCTCACTGTAAATTCTGCCAGCCCCTGCTCCACTCCCTATCTCTCTAATATCCAGCTGCTAAACCTCTCCCCATATCCTGTGAATGAATTATAAAATATCTCAAAAACATGTTCTAGCATGCACAGGACACGCTATCTCTCGACCACCTCCAGCCTTGCTTTCGCACCTCCGTAACATCTCCAGCCTTGCTTTCCTCTCTCTGTAACATCTCCAGCTTTGCTTTTCTATCACTGTGACATTTCCAGCCTTGATTTCCTATCTCTGTAACATCTCCAGCCTTGCTTTCCTCTCTCTTTGTAACATCTCCCCCTTGCTTTCCTATCGCTGTAACATCTCTAGCCTTGCTTCCCTCTCTATCTATGACATCTCCAGCCTTGCTTTCCTCTGTCCCTGTAACGTCTCCAGCCTTGCTTTCCTATCTCTGTAACATCTCCAGCATTGCTTTCCTCTGTCTGTAACATCTCCAGCCTTGCTTTCCGATCTCTGTTACATCTCCTTCCTTGTTTTCCTCTCTCTGTAACATCTCCAGCCTTGCTTTCCTCTCTCTGTAACATATGCAGCCTTGTTTTGCTCTCTCTGTAACAGCTACAGCCTTGCTTTCCTATCTCTCTGTAATATCTCCAGACTTGTTTTCCTCTCTCCCTGTAATATCTCAAACATTGCTTTCCTGTCTCCCTGTAACATCTCCAGCTTTGCTTTCCTATCTCTCTGTAACACCTCCAGCCTTGCTTTCCTATCTCTCTGTAACACCTCCTGCCTTGTTTTCCTCTCTCTGTAGCCTCTCCAGCCTTGCGTTCCTCTCTCCCTGTAACATCTCCAGCTTTGTTTTCCTATCTCTGTAACATCTCCAGTCTGGTTTCCTTCACACCTCAGTGAATTGGTTGTATATTTGCTCCTGCATTTTCATCTTTCTGGGGATGTATAAAATATCCCCGGCAGTGTGCCTGTCATTGTTTGAAACATCACCTTGACCCATAATGTCTCATTTGAAGACACATCCAAGATATCGTCCCTCCTTACTGCAGTAACTGTTCTTTAATTAATAATGCAAATCCAGCTCCTCTTTAATACCCTCTCCTGTCCTGCCTATATTCGAATACAACAGAATACTGAGTTGTTAGCCCTGACCTCCCTCAAAAACGTCTCTGTGATGGCAAAAATATTCCACCTCCACGTGTCGACTCATGCCATTGTCACAACAGTCTGTCTGATAATGCTCCCAGCATTAATGTAAGCTGGAATATAACACCTGGAATACTCTATGTATCGGAATTCCTCAATCATTCTCTATTTGTTATCAGGCTGCCCAAACCATGAACCAAAATTGTAACTCTGGGACTTAATGAATATTTGTTGAATTGTAATTTCTTTTTTAAAAAAAATATATTCAGCAAGTGCAACTTTCCAGAACTGAGCAGTCAGCTCCACATACAATGAGTATCTGATGGTTAATTCCCCCCCTCAGTGTGCAGAGGGGCAGCCCTCAGTAATGGAGAAACTGAGGACTGCAGTTGATGGCGATCAGGGTCAAAAAGTGTGGAGCTGGAAATGCACAGCAGATCAGGCAGCATCCCAGGGGCAGGACAGTCGATAGTTCGGGCATGAGCTCTTTATCAGAAAGGGATTGGTGCATCCTTTTTCTTTGATTCCGTGATTCGCAAGACGTTGGGAACCATACTTGCTCAGCAAGGCAGCACTGTATATAGCACTGAAAAGGAAAGCAGTCAATCAATTGGTTGGACAGGGTGTAGACAGGTTGAGGGGAAATACAGACTGATTGAAGAACAAACATAAGGATGGATAAATCCACTGGGCCAGATGGGGTATACACAAGGTTACTCCAGGAGGTGATGGAAGAGATTGGTGTAACTTTGGTAATAATATATGCATCTTCACTGTTCACTGGAGTAGTGCCAGATGTTTGGGGGGGGGGTGACAGATGTTATTCCCTTGTTCAGGGAAGGGAATAGTGATAACCCTGGGAATGATAGAACAGACAGTCTTACACCAAGGGAGGGCAAGGTATTGGAGACGATTCAGAGAGACAGGATTTACAATTACTTAAAAACAAAATAGTATGATCGGGGTAGTCAGCATGGCTTTTTGAAGAGCAGGTCATGCCTCACAAACCTTACTGAATTCTTTGAAGATGTGAAAAAAAAAATGATGAAGATAGACCAGTAGATGTGGTGAACACGAATTTTAGAAGGTGTTTGATAAGGTTCCCCATTGTGGGCTCATTCAGAAGGTAAGGTGTCATGGGATGCAGGGAAATGTGGCTCTCTCGATACGGGCATGGCTGGCCCATAGAAGACAGAGGGTGGTAGCAGATGGAAAGTATTCAGCCTGGAGCTCAGTGAGCAGTGGCGTTCCACAGGGATCGGTTCTGGGCCTGTGCTCTTTGTGATTTTTATAAATGACTTTGATGAGGAAGTGGAATGGTGGGTTAGAAGGTTTGCCGATGATATGAAGGTTGATGGAGTTCTGGATAGTATGGTGGGTTGTTGTAGTGGCTGATAAGTGGCAGATAGAGTTTAACCGTTAAAAGTGTGAATTGATTTAATTTGGAAAGGTTGCATTTGCATACAGGATACAGAGTTAAAGGCATAATTCTTGGAGCAACAGAGGGATCTTGGGGTCCATGTCCATAGTTTCCTCAGTGTTGCCACCGACGTTGATAAGGTTGTTAAGGAGTTGCATGGTGTGTTGGCCTTCATTTTGTGGGTTTGTGTTTAAGAGCGGCAGGGTTAATGCTTAGGTCAATAAAGCTGAGGTTCAACCACACGAGGAGTATTGCGTTCATTTCTGGTTGCCTCCGTATAGAATACATGTGGAAGCCTCAGACAGTGTATACAGGAGATTTGCCAGGATGCTGCAAGGACCGGATGACACGTCTTAGGGAGAAAGTTTGAGGAAGCTGGGGCTTTTCTCCCTGGAGCGAAGAAGGATGAGAGGTGACTTGATAGAGGTGCACAAGATGTTGAGAGACATAGATGGAATGGATAGCCAAAGTCTTTTCCCATGGCAGAAGTGGCTATCAACAAGGGGCATAATTTTAAGGTGATTGGAGAAAGGTTTTGGGAGCTGTCAGAGATAGGTTCTTTACACAGAAAGTGGTGGGGACGGAATGCACCACCAGTGGTGGTAGTAGAGTCAGATACATTAGAGATATTTAAGAAGACTCTTGGATCGGCACACGGAAGTTAGTACATTGAAGGTTATGTAGGTTAGTCTAATCTTAGAGTAGGATAAAAGGCTGCCAAATCATTGAGAGCTGAAATGCCTGCACTGTGCTGTACTGTTCTATGTTCCAAGTTTCACTCAGTTTGTGGATTCTCGTCGTTTGGTGAATGTGGGAGGAAGTGAGGCGGTGAGGGAGTGAGTTGTGTGAGGTCAGGAATCTGGGGTGGGGCGTTAGACCAAGACTTCCAGTTTTGATGTGCTTTGTTACATTCGCCTGCATGTCAGCACAATATTTGAGGTTTCCAAGACCAGATAAAACCCATCAATTCATTTATTAAAACGATTCTTGGCTTGCCATTTGCTCCTGGTGTCTTCAGATATATTCTATAATTAATATCTGAGCATCCATAGGCATGTACAATTTTATTTTGATCCTGGTTAATGTGAAGGTACATTTAGTGGATATAGTTTCAGAGGGTTCACTGTGAGATACAAGATGCTGCAATAGACTGTCAATTGTGAACGTTTTCACCCAGTGTCTGGTCCAGGGGCAGATGTATGGAATCTGGAGGTAATGCCACATGTCATCACCATACGTAACGTGTGCGATGTGATTATGACTCTCCATGTCCATACATCTGCTGCATGGGCCAGGATCTGAATGATGATGAATTTATAAGGCATGATTCCAAGTCAGTCATTGGTATCTAGTTTAGACAGCATTTTTACCTACACTGAGAGCAGTGATAGCCTGTTGGCTAGTTTCCTCCTGCTCAAGGCGGATCCCAAATGAATCTCCGTGAGAGAATGTTTGAATGACTGCCCTGACCCAGGTTGGAAACTGTCTGGACAGATTCAGGAGGCAGGCCAGTGTCTCACTCAGTCCCACAGGCAGCTGTGAGATCCAGTAGCACTGTACCCGAACTCAGGCCTTTTGGAATCCACTTTTAATGTCGGTCATGATGCAAAGTAATGGGTTTACTGATCTGAACAATGATCAGGAGTTTGCCATGTTTGTGAATTGGGCAATAATAAGATATGAGCTACAATTTTTCAACTGAACAATAACTGCATTATCTCTGAAAATAATTAAGTTGATGCTGTATTGATGGAATTAAAATATAAACACGAAAAACCTTTTATCATACAAATGTAAGGGATCACATTTTGTTTTGTATTGAAAACGAACATGTCTGGCTATTTTGGTGATCACAATTAAACATTCAATCACAGTATTCAAATACATACTTTGTCGCTCTATCATTTACAAAGTGGCTGACCTCTAACTGATTACATATTCAGATTGAACAAATGATTGAAAAATCAAATAGACTTACAACTCTTACACATTTAAATATAATCAATCGATTTAATTTCTCACCTGAAATATGTGAGCTTCACATATTTACCAACAATTCTATTAGTTTTAAAATAATGATGGAAAATGATAGACTAGATGTAAATATTAATGTTCGAAAGTGGAGAAATGCCAATTTTGATGGTATTAGACAATAACTTTCAAAAGCCGATGACAGCAGATGTTCGCAGGGAAAGGTATGGCTGGAAAATGGAAAGCCTTCAGAAAGGAGATAACGAGAGTCCAGAGACAATATATTCCTGTTAGGATGAAAGGAAAGGCTGGTAGGTATAGAGAATGCTGAATGACTAATGAAATTGAGGGTCTGGTTCAGAAAAAAAGAGGAAGCATATGACAGGTACAGGCAGGATAGTTCGAGTGAATGCTTAGAAGAGTATAAAAGCAAGAGGAGGATACCAGAGTGGGAAGTCAGGAAATCAAAAAGGGGACATGAGATAGTTTTGGCAAATAGATTTAGGGAGAATCAAAAGGACTTTACAAATACAATGAGGACAAAAGGGTAAATAGGGAGAGAATAGAGCTCTCAAAGTTCAGCAAGACACCCTTTGTGTGGAGCTGCAGGGGTTAGGGGTGATACTAAGTGAGTATTTTGTATCAGTGTTTACTCAGGAGAAGGACATGGGCGATGTAGATATACAGAGAAATAGATGGTGACATCTTTAAAAATGTTCATATTACAGAGGAGGAAGTACTGATGTCTTGAAATGCATAAAAGTGAATAAATCCCCAGGACCCGATCGATCAGGTGTAGCATAGAACTCGGTGGAAAGCTGGAGAACTGATTGCTGGGCCTCTTGCTCAGATACTTGTACCATTGATAGCCACAGTGAGGGGCCAGAAGACTGGAGGTTGGCGAACGTGGTGCTACTGTTTAAGAAAAGTGGTAAGGACAAGCCAGGGAACTATAGACCACTGAGACTGACGTCAGTGGAGGGCATGTTGTTGCAGGGGATCCTGAGTCACAGGATGAACATGTATTTGGAAAGGCAAAGACTGATTAGGGATAGTCAACATGGCTTTGTGTTTGGAAAATGATGTCTCACTAACTTGACTGAATTTTTTGCAGAAGTAACAAAGAGGATTGATGAGAGCAGAGCGGTGGACGTGATCTATATGGACTTCAGTAAGGCATTCCATAAAGTTCCACATGGGAGACTGTTTAGCAACGTTAGATTTCATTGGAGTACAGGGAGAACTAGCCAGTTGGATACAGAACTAGCAAAAGGTAGAAGAGAGAGGATGGTGGTGGAGTGTTGTTTTTCAGATTGGAGGCATGTGACCAGTGGAGTGTCACAAGGATTGGTGCTGGGTGCTGACTATTTTTTATCATTTATATAAATGATTTGCATGTGAGTATAAGAGGTATAGTTAGTAAATTTGCTGATGACACCAAAATTGGAGGTGTACTGGACAGCGAAGAAGATTACCTCAGATTACAAGAGGATCTTGATCATATGGGCTAATGGGCTGAGGAGTGGCAGATGGAGTTTAATTTAGATAAATGTGAGATGCTGCATTTTGGGAAAGCAAATCTTAGCAGGACTAATCCTCTTAATGGTGATATCCAATGGAGCATTGCTGAACAAAGAGCCCTTGGAGTGCAGGTTGATTGTTTCTTGAAAGTAGAGGAACAGGTAGGTAGGTTAGTAAAAAAGGCATTTGATATGCTTTCCTTAATTGGTCAGAGCACTGAGTACAGGAGTTGCGAGGTCATGTTGCAGCTGTACAGGACATTGGTTAGGCGACTTTTGGAATATTGCGTGCAATTCTGTTCCCCTTCATATCGGTAGAATGTTGTGAATATTGAAAGTGTTCTAAGAAGATTTACAAGGATGTTGCCAAGATTGGAGTGTTTGAGCTATAGCTGGTGGTTGAATGGGCTATGGCTATTTTCCGTGGAACGTTGGAGATTGAGGGTTGACCATAAAGAGGTTTATAAAATCATGAGGCCATGATTGGGGAGATAGACAAGGTATTTTCCCTGGTGTGGGGGAGTCCAGAACTAGAGGGCATAGGTTTAGGTTGAGAAGGAAAAATATAAAAGAGATGCAAGGTGCAACCTTTTCACACAGAGGGTTGTTTGTATATGGAATGAGATGCCAGAGGAAGTGGTGGAAGTTAGTAAAATTGCTGCATTTAGATGGTCTCTGGATAGGTGTATGAATTGAAATGATTTCGAGGGATATGGGCTGAGTGCTGGCACGTGGGACTAGATTGGTTTGTGTTATCTGGTTGGCATGGAAGGGTTGGACCAAAGGAACTGTTTCCATGCTGTACATCTCTTTGACTCTGTGACTGTAATTTAGAAATGACAATAATTTGATATGTACTGTCAAATAAATGGTTTATATCATTAAATTGTAGCATACAATAGTTGAAATCTTGCTATTTTTAGAATGAATGATAAAGAACAAATAACATTCCAGCACAGGAACAGACACTTTGGCCCTCCTAGCCTGTGCTGATCCAGATCCTCCTATTTTCTAAACGTGCCACCGATTTTCTGAGAGAATGTATCCCTCTGCTGCCTGCCCATTCATGTATCTGTCAGATACATCTCAGATAACGCTATTTTACCTGCCCCGATCTCCTCTGCTGGTAACACGTTCCAGGCTGCCACCACCATATGTGTAAAGAACTTCCCACATATATCTACCCTAAACCCTTCCCCTCTCACTTTGAACTCGGGACGCCTAGTAATTGAATTCCAAAATCTGGGAAAATAGCTTCTTTCTATCCACCCAATCTATCTATCTCTTTATTTTGTAGACCTCAATCAGCTCCCCCTCAACCTTTGTCTTTATAATTAAAATAATCCTAATCTGCTCAATCTTTCTTCATAACCAGCACCCTCCATACCAGGCAACATCCTGGTGAACCTCCTCTGCACTCTATTCAAAGCATCCACATCCTTTTGTTAACGTGGTGACCAGAAATATCTGCAGTATATCAAATGCGGTGAAACCAAAGTCCTATGCAACTGTAACATGACTTGCCAATGTTTGGACGCAACAGCTGATCCAATGAAGGAAAGCATGCCTTATGTTGTCTTGACCAGTTTACTAACCTGTGTTGCCACCTTCAGGAAACAAACAATGGACCCAGGTCTCACTGTATGTCCATTTTCCCCAAGACTTTTCCGTTTACAGTATTGTTGCTCTTGAACTGGATCTTCCAAAATGCATCACCTCGCATTTGCACAGTCTGAACTCCATCTGCCATTTCTGTGCCCATCTCTCCAATCGATCTATAATCTGCTGTATTCTCTGTCAGTCCTCTTCACTATCTGCTACTCCACCAATCTTGGTGTCACCTGTAAACTTGCTGATCAGGCAACCGATACCTTCCTCCAAATCATTGACATATATCACAAACAACATTGGTCCCAGCACAGATCGCTGTTGCATACCACTGGTCATAGGTCTCGATTTTGAGAAATCCCCTTCCATTACTACTCTCTGTCTCCTGTTGGCCAGCCAGTTCTCTATCCATCTAGATAATACACCCTGTACCCCATGCGGCATCACCTTCTCTGTCAGCCTACCCTGGGGAACCTAATAAAACACCTTACTCAAGTCCCTTAGTATCTGCTTCAGAAGCTTCCCTACCACTGATCTGAGGCTCGCCGGTCTATATTACCTGGATTATTCCCACTATCCTTCTTAAACAAGGAGACAGCATTCGCAATGCTCCAGTCCTCTGGGACCTCACCCATGTACAAGGATCCTGCAAAGATAATTGTTAAAGCCCCAGTTATTTCCTCACCCACACCCCTCAGTAACCTGTGGTAGATCTCATCCAGACCTGGGAGCTTGTCTACATTTCTACCTTTTAGAATATCCAAAACTTGCTCCCTCTTTATGTAGACTTGACCCAGAGTACGCAAAGATCTATCCCTAACCTCAACATCCATCATGTCCCTCTCCTTGGTGAATACAGATGCAAAGTACTCGCTAAGAATCTCACCAATTTTCTCTGACTCCATGCATAACTTTCTTCCTTTGTCCTGTGTGGGTCAAACAGTTCTCGAGTTACCCACTTGTTGCTTATATATGAAACGTAGTCTTTGGGATTTACCTCAACCCTGTTTGCTAAAGATATCTCATGACCACTTTTAGCCCTATTAATTCCTCAATGTTTACTGTGAAATGTGGTTCGTGTAAAGAAAATGAACATTTGTTCGTGCGAGTGGGAACTCAGACCTTTTCAAAGTGTTTTGTGCCAAAAAATATTTGAAATCTGTCTTAGTGCAAATAAAAAGCAAGAGAAGAAACCTCTTGGGAAGAGGAATTTTCAGCCACTGTCCCCCCAAAGTACTTCGGAGGTAGAATATAGTAAGGGCTTGTAACAGGGACACAATTTTAACTATGGGTGGTTTGAACATGCAAATTGTCTCAATTAATCAACTTGAGAGTGATATGCTCGAATAAAAATTCATGGAGTGTATGAGAGATTATTTCTAAGAGCAGGATGGCATGGAACCAACCAGATAATGTGCTAATTTAGATTTGACATTATGTAACAAGGAAGGATTAGTGGATGAGCTTTGCCTTGGAAGGAGTAAACACAACATGCTGGAGTTTCACATTCATATTGAAAGAGTGAAGACTGTGTCAAACATGAGAGTTTTAGTGTTAGGCAATGGTAATTATACTGGCCTAAGGAAGGATTTGGCCTGCATGGATGGGGGTGGTGGGTGGGGGTGGGAGAAAAGAATAGTCAAAGGCAGGCAGCTGAAGAAGTTTGGCAAATAATTAGGGAGATACTGAAGACCGAACAGGGGTTGCATAATGGAAAAAAAAAATCCATATCTTGATAAGCAAGTCAAGGATAACATGAAGGCAAATCCTAGTGCATATCATACTGCACATGTTAGTCACACTATGGAGGATTGGGCAAGTCAGTGGCATCGTGGTTTTATAACTGAATTCTTATGTGATAAACCCAGATAATGTTCTGGTGACCTGGGTCCAAGTCCTGCCACAGCAAGTAGGGGAGCTTGAATTCAAATCTGGAATTAAGAGACTGATAATGGTTGTGAATCGATTGCCAAGAAAAACCCACCTGGTTCACTAATTTCCTTTAGGTAAGGAAACTACCATCCTTACTAAAGATTCACCACTCTCAGGCTGAAGGCCCTTCTGACCGGGCGGGCCACCTGAAAGATTAATCTTACGATGGGCAATAATGAATTTACCATGGAGTTACAAAAATGAACAATTATTAAAGCATGCTGTGAAATGGACCCCAGCTTTGACTAAAGTCTCTGTGCTCATCCACATGCTGCAGAATCCAGACAGGCTGCAGATACCCACAGACGGTTTGCGAACAAACCTGAAACTACAGATCCTGTAATACTCACCTGAAGTTGGACCTGAATCGGACAATGGAATGTTGCCCTTGAGCCAACCCATGATTGGGTCTGATTCATCAGGGTAAATGAACCTGATCATTCCATTGACAGATTCTCCTTACCTTGCCAAAATGGCGTGAAGACATGGAAGGATAAAATCAACACAAAACCCCACACAGTGCAGTAACTGGACAATAACCAGGGAAAGAGAAGACACCTCCAAGATCATCAAAACAAGAAGACATCACCAAGTCGAACCTGGTCAACTTCTAGTGGGGTGGTTTGTGATCATCCAATGTTAATTTAAAACAAAAGATAATTTGTAACGTTTATCATTGCGTTATAATATTAATTGTGTTCAAAAAACAACTATTGTTTGTAAGAGTTAACTCGGTTCTTTTGCTGAATATAAGATTTCAATTACACTGTGCACCAGAAACAACACCTTCCTAATTGCTGACTCAACCTACAAGTTTATCTAGAGACAATCCTGAACTGGAACTCGCAACTCTCTTTGCACTTCAGACTTCTGATTTTTCTCTCCACTTACAAACTAGTCTATGCCTGTATTCTTCCTACTAATGTGCATCACCTCGCACTTTCCCAAGTTGTAGTCCATCTGCCACTTCTTTGCCCACTCTCGTAAAAGTTATTCAGTTTCTCATCAATTATTTGTTCCACACGACTATCTCTGCAGCGTCATTTTCCAGTGCCCCAATATCCACTTCTGCTTCTCTTTTGCCCTTTATATGTCTAAAGAAACTCTTACAGTTGTCCTTTATATCACTGTCTAGCTTAGCCTCGTGTTTAATCATCTCCGTCCTTATTTCTTATTTTGTTGCCATCTGTTCATCTTTCAAGCTTCCAAATCTTCTGGTTACCCACTGCTATTTACTATGTTATCTACTTTCTATTTTCCTTTTACGCTAGCCATGACTGTCCCAGTCATCCATGGTTGCCTCATCCTCGCTGTACAATACATCTTTTACCTCAGGATAAACCTCTGCTGTGACTCCTAACTTGCTCTGAGAAACTCCCACCATTATTGTTCCACTGTCTTTCCTGCTCGACTCCTCTCCCAGTCAATTCTATCCAGCTCCTCCCTTGTGTCTTTGAAGGTGTCTTTAGTTAGCTGTAATATTAACTCTGATTCTACTTTCTCCCTCTCAAATTGAAGAGTAGATTCAATCATAGTATGATCACTGCCTCCGAAGGTTCCTTCACCTTAAGCTTCCTTATCAAGTCTGCCTCACTGCACAGCTCTAAATCCAGTATTGCCCATTCCCTCATTGCTTGCACCATAAGCTGCTCCAAAAAGCCATCTTGTAGTCATTCCACAAATTCCTTTCCTTGCAAACCACTACCACTGATTTTCCCAGTCCATCTGCATATTGAAATCCCCCCAGTCACTGTAACTTTGCCTTTCCTACATATCGTTTCTCTCTCCTCATCTATCATGCGCCCCAGCTTCTGACTACGATTTGTCGACCTGTGCATAACTCCAACCACGGGTTTTCAACTTTACGCTTCTTCAATTCTGACACCATCTGACTCTATTTTAATTAATGGAACTGAGTGATGCGATTGCAAAACTCTTTAGCATTGTCTCAAATTTATACTTTAGACATGAAGTAACAATATTTCATTGTCAATAACTTTGCAATATGGCCACAGTGTATTTCTTTGGCCAAATATTCTGTCTTTATTATGGAAGAATACAAACTTCAGCGTGGGTTTCCTCCGGGTGCTCCGGTTTCCTCCACAGTCCAAAAATGTGCAGTTCAGATGAATTGGCCAAGCTAAATTGCCCGTAGTGTTAGGTGAAGGGGTAAATGTAGGAGAATGGGTCTGGGTGAGTTGCGCTTCGGCGGGTCGGTGTGGACTTGTTTGGCCAAAGGGCCTGTCTTCACACTGTAACTAATCTAAAAAAAACTTGAAACTGTTCGAGAAGGAAGATATGAAGAGGATATGAGTCTATAAGGAGATTAAGGTGGGTCAAGTGAACAGGCAAATATTGGTGTATGGAACATAGTTGGAAAAATGTGTCTGTTCTAAAAGATATTGGTGGGTTGAATGGAAATGGAGCATATTATTTCAGTGAAGAGATTGGCTTTAGGCACAGAGGAACCGGGCACTTGGATTACAAAATAAAAATTTTACGTGTACATCAAATTTTTAGGGAGGTAAGACAAATGTTGAAACTTCCTGAAACAGAATACATTTAAGAGTTGGGACGATTTTGTACAGATTTACAATGTAGTGGTGTAACCACATCGAGAGTGCGATGGCCATAATGATATGAAATGCAATCCAGAGAAGATTCACTCAGATGACTCTTGTGAGGAGCGTTTATTTCAGGAGGAAATCTTGAAATGACTGGCTCTGGATCTGCTGGGGTTTAGGCGAACAACATGTGGTCTTGCTTAACCTCAAAATATTCCAAGTAGTCTTTCAAGTTGAATTCTAAAACAATATTTCACCTTGTGTGAGAGATTACCATGAGTGGATGGAGAGTAAAACAGAAAAATGTCTCTGTTAAGAAGATGGTGATTTGGTGGCATTCTCTCAGAGTGTGGTGTCTTTGTACAATTCTCTTCCCAGATAGCGATGGAGGATACGGCATTGAATATTCCTAAGGCAGAGGCAGGCAGATTCTTGACTAAGAATGATGCATGAACATTGTAAGGGCAAATGAGGAATGTGTGATTGTGGTCACAATCAGATCATCCACGACCTTATCACCTGATGGAGTTGTTTTGATTCCTTACTCCTGATGCTAGGTTTTACATTTCTGTTGTCTTTTGATACTGAAAATAAAATAACACATTTCTCACAATTTCAAAGAAGCGACAAACTCTTCAGATCAACAAAAGGCCCTTGTTTTTTAATAATTATTAGAAAATCGGATTGTCTTTTTAGTTCATTTGGGATTTTAATGGAGCTAGACCAGCATTAATTGCCCTTGAGACATTCCAGTCCAGTTGATGTTGATCCATCCAAGTGGCTGTTGGGAGGGAGCGCCAACAGTGCATCTTATGTGCCGTTTTAACTAGGAGTAAATATTACTGGTGAGGAACATCTCGCAGGATAACAGACTGTTTGTCAATACGAATATATGGGAAGGAATTTATTAGTCTTCAGAGAAATAACAACCTTACTCGAGAAATGTATATAATAATGAAGCGAAGTCTGTTTCTTGGTGAACTTAAAATAATGGTGACAAACAGCTGGAATAATGTGGATGCTGTGTTGGACGATTCTTACACTGAGCATGTGAATTATCCTGGATGATTTCAGAGGTGGCTGGGCTTTCCTAGGTTGAGTTGGTGCTGAAACTCCATGGGATGATGATTGTTTGTAATCTCACCACTTACTGAGCGCAGTTCGTTGGAACAAACCAAGTCCAATTGGTTGCTGCTTCTGAATATATTAGACATTTCATGGCTGCCACCACATGGAATCATGTAATAAAGACAAGGCCCGTCCAGTCTGCACGTCCCAGTGCTGATACAAGTGTTTTATACTGTTTGTGAGGTTACCTTCCTGAACCATCCTCCCAGGCAATGCATTTTTGACATATACCATGCTCTGGGTTCGAAACAGATTTCACAAATCCTCTGTTAGTATATTCCCTTTGATTTCAAACGTATTTCCCATTGTTTTGGACCCTTTGACTAAGGGGAATAGTTGTTGTCTGTTCACTCGTCCCATACCTCTCATGCTATAATACACCTCTGTCAGGTTCACCCCTCACCTTTCTCTGCTCCAAAAGCAAATCTAACCTATCTTCATGGCTTGTGTTCTCTCTTGTCTTGTTACATCTTCCAAAGTGCAGCATCTCACACATTTCAGTGTTACCTTTTATCAATCATTGATCTGGTCATCTGAAAATCTGTTTGTACCCTCACGTTGTAACCAACACGTTCCTGCTCACTGTGACCCACCTGGATAATCATTGTGTCATATACACCATTGTTTATCATCCTCTAACATCCCCCCCCCCCCCACATATATACCACATTCTTATCATCACAGTTTATGAATTTCAGAAACAAACCTTGATTTTCTTCCTGTTCTACCGATGTTGTTGCAGAAGTGGGAATTCCAGTCTATTGTTTTTCCTATTTTGGTGAATTTACACAGTGAATCAGTTGTGGTCTTTTGTGAGGGAGCCACAAACAGTATTTTGGACATGGAGCTGAATCCTGCTTTTATACTCCGCCCCTCTGCATGTATTATTCATAATGCTTGGACATAATTAATTTTGGACTAGCGTTTGGCACATTGCCCTGCAGCATTTTCATTTTATTTGGACCTGCAGCTTGTTTTTTACAACATTCGCTGCAATAGTCAGAGCTGAAAGAACTTTTACATCTGCAGGATGGACACAGGCTCATTCATTAATTTTGTTTGAAAGAGCTAGAGCAATGATGATAAAGATTGAATTAAATTCTGGATTATAAACACACTATAGAAGATAATTCACGTTTTCATTTCTACACTGAATTGGAAGCAAGTTAAAAGAACAAACACCCACCGTTCAGAATATCGTTTGAAAAGTGATGTCATGTTGCAATAATGCATTTAGGAAGATCATGCATCAATTTTCTTCTGAATATTGCGAAGACATTTTTCAAACAAACAGTGTTCTTGTCTTATGCACCTGATTCTTTCAACAGATCTGCCCGTGTAATTTGAGGTGAGATCAGAGTGACTTCCCTTTCGATAGAGGCAGGACTTGACTGAGGGTGGAATCAAGGACCCTGAGCAAAACTGTGATTAATAGGAATTAGAGAACATTCTGCACTGGGAATGGGAACAAGAGAAAAATCAGTCTCTGAAAGGTATCTTCCAAGTTGCATGTCATCCTGACTAGGGACTAATTTGCTGATCCTTCACAAGTGTATGTTAAAAATCTTGGAATGCCCCTACAAACAGATCTGTCTGGATCTGCATCACTTTGGATTGAAGAGGTAAAACAGGGCAACTCTGTGTCACTTATTCCAGAGCCATTGGCGATGACAAATAAACTCTGCCCTTGCTCGTGCCTTCCAAAACCCTGGATGAATATGTCTTGTTAAAAAAAACAAAGATATTTTATGTTTTCATAGATATATGGAAACTCTCAGAAAGGTAAGATTATGCTGGATGAGTATCATGCCAGTGACATCAGGAGCATGATAAGACATTGGTAACAATTGGGATCAGTACTTCAATCAGTTACTTTCAGAGTTTTGATCATGTGATGTCATGACCACCGAGTTCAACATTTTCGTAATGCATTATGACAATGACAATAAACTATCGGTATTTGGGGAGCTGTCAGGCACATAGTTTTTCATTTTTCATTCAAAAACCATAACCAAATTCTTGAGCGTCAACAGAAATCGCAGCTTTGCTGTTCCCTTTCAGATCACACAAATATCCACTGTCTAGAAGAGTAACTAAGTTGAAAGTGCAGGAAAACATTTGCAGGTTCTGAGCAGAGAGAAACACAATTAACTTTTTGATTCCAATATGAGTTTTTTCAGAAGAGGGTCATATCAGGCTTTATATGCTGCCTCTGTTTCTACCTCCAGATCTTGACTCATCTGTGGTGTTTTTTCACTGTTTAGAACACAGAACATTGAACAGTACAGCACAGAGCAGGCCCTTTATCCCACAATGTTGTGCCGACCAGTGATCCTCATGTGAGGTAGACCTAATGTACGAACTCTCAAATTTATGTGACCATACGCATGTGCAGCAGTCTCTTAAATATCCACAATGACCTCACTTCCACAACTGCTGCTGGCAACGCATTTCATGCAACTCTGCATAAAGAACCTACCTCTGACATCTGCTCTATACTTTCCGCCAAACAGCTTAAAACTATGACCCCTCGTGTGAACAATTGCTGCCCTGGGAAAAAGGTTTCTGGCTATCAACTCTATCTATGCCTCTCATTATCTTGTACACTTCAATTAGGTCCCCTCTCCTTTTTTCCAACGAAAAAAGTCCGAGCTCAGTCAACCTCTCTTCGTAAGATAAACCCTCCAGTCCAGGCAGCATCCTGGTAAACATCCTCTGAACCCTCTCCAAAGCATCCACATCTTTCCTATAGTAGGGCGACCAGAACTGGACACAGTATTCCGCAAGTGTGGTCTAACCAAAGTTTTATAGAGCTGCAACAAGATCTCACGGCTCATAAACTCAATCCCCCTGTTAATGAAAGCCAAAACACCATATGCTTTCATAACAACCCTGTCCACCTGGGTGGAAATTTTAAGGGAACTATGTACCTGCACACCAAGATCCCGCTGTTGCTGCACACTGCCAAGAATCCTGCCTTTAATCCTTTTCAAGTTCGATCTTCCAAAATGCATCACCTCGCACTTATCCAGTTTGAATTCCATCTACCACCTCTCAGCCCATCTCTGCATCCTGGCAATGTCATGCTGCAGCCTACAACAGTCCTGTATACTGTCAATGATACCTCCAACCTTTGTGTCCTCTGCAAACTTGCTAATCTATCCTTAAACCTCCTCATCCAAGTCATTAATAAAAATTACAAAGAGTAGGGGCCCAAGGACAGAGCCCTGTGGAACACCATTCAGGCAGAATATTTTCCTTCCACTACCACTCGCTGTCTTCTATCGACCAGCCAATTCTGTATCCAGACAGCTAAATGTCCCTGAATCCCATTCTTCCTAAACTTCTGAACGATCCTACCATGGGGAACCTTATCAAATGCCTAACTGAAGTCCAGATACACAACATTCACCGCTCGACCGTCATCAACTTGTCGAGTAACATCCTCAAAGAACTCAATAAGATTTGTGAGGCATGACCTGCCCCTCACAAAGCCGTGCTGACTGCAGTTAATCAATGAGGTAAAAACAATGACTGCAAATGCTGGAACCAGATTCTGGATTAGTGGTGCTGGAAGAGCACAGCAGTTCAGGCAGCATCCAAATAGCTTCAAAATCGACGTTTCGGGCAAAAGCCCTTCATATCAAGCCAAGCTCTTGCAGATGGTCATAAATCCTATCCAGCATAATCCTTTCGAACACCTTGCAGATGACAGACGTGAGGCTGACTGGTCTGTAATTGCTGGCGATTTCCCTATTTTCTTTCTTGAAGAGAGCAATTGCATTTGTCTCCCTCCAGTCCTCTGGTACGAATCCGGTGGAGAGTGAGGATGCAAAGAGCTTCGCAAGCGGCGAAGCAATCACATTTCTCACTTCCCAGAGCAGCAGAGGACAAATCTGGTCTGGCCCTGGCGAACTGTTAATATTAATGTTTGTCAAAAGTTTCAGCACATCAGCTTCTTCAATCTATCTGTTGCAGCAGGATTACCTGCTCCTCAATGGTTTCATTCACTACAAGGTCCTTTTCTTTCGTTAAGACAGAAGCAAAAAAACTCATTTAGGGCTTCCCCTACCTCATTAGACTCTACTCACAAGTTCCCTATGCTATTCATGATCGGCCCTACTCTTCCTTTGATCATTCTCTTATTCCTCACATATGTGCAAAATGCCTTTAGATTCTCCCTAATCCTTCCTGCCAAGCCATTTTCCTGCTCCCTCCTGGCTCTCCTCAGACCATTTTCGAGCTCCTTCCTCGCCTGCCTGGAAACTTCTAGAGCTGAGCAAGACCCTTGCTTCCTCCACCTTACGTAAGATGCCTTCTTTCATTTGACGAGAAGCTCCTCCGCTCTCGTCATCCAAGGTTCCTTTATCTTATCCCTTCTTGCCTGTCTCAGAG
This sequence comes from Chiloscyllium punctatum, assembly GCF_047496795.1. Taxonomy (NCBI): domain Eukaryota; kingdom Metazoa; phylum Chordata; class Chondrichthyes; order Orectolobiformes; family Hemiscylliidae; genus Chiloscyllium; species Chiloscyllium punctatum. The sequence goes on along the minus strand of NC_092752.1, from coordinate 90,287,475 downwards.
GAGCAATTAATGCATCACTCACAATAACTGTTCCTTAAACAGTCTCCACATGTCGATAGTGCCCTTTCCATGGAACAATTGCTCCCAGTCCATGCTTCGCAACGCAGTCTGATAGTATCATAGTTTCCTTTTCCCCAAGTAAATATCCTCCCATTGTGCCTGCTTCTCTCCTTCTACATATCTATGTAGAATATGAGGCAGTTGTGGTCACTATCACCAGAATGCTCTCCCACCACAAGATCTGACACCTGCCCCAGCTCATTGCCGAGCACCAAATCCAAAATGTCCTTTCTCTGCGTCGTCCTGTCAACGTACTGAGTAAGGAAACCCTTCTGAACACACCTTACAAAAACAGCTCCTTCCAAACCATCTGCCGGAAGGAGGTTCCCATCAATATTGGGAAAGTTAGTCACCCATTACAACTACCTTATTCCATTCTCACTTTTCCAAAATCTGCCGACCTATGCTTTCTTCAATCTCCCTGCTTCTATTGGAGGGCCTGTTAAAAACCCCTTATGAAGTGATTACTGACTTACTGTTCCTAATTTCCACCCATACTGACTCAGTAGGCAGACCTTCCTAGATAATGGTAACTTCTGTAGCTGTGAAACCCTCTCTGATTAGCAGTGCTACACCCCCTCCTCTTTCTACATCTTCCCTATTCTTTTTAAATGTTCTAAACCCTGGAACATCCAGCAACCATTCCTGCCCCTGAGAAACCCACGTCTCTGTTATGGCCGCAACATCATAGCTCTAAGCTCATCACTTTTATTCACATTTTCCCCAGTATTACCGCGCACAGTGAATCCGTTTTGGGGAGGGGGCGGGGACGAGGGAATGGTTAGCATGGTGGTTTCACAGTACCAGGCACACGGATTGGAGGGAGGGAGAGGGAGGCATGGTGTCTCAGTGGTTAGCACGGCTGTCTCTCAGTACCAGGAACCTGGTTTGGGGGGAGGGAGAGGGGGCATGGTGTCTCAGTGGTTAGCGCGGCTGTCTCACAGTACCAGGGACCTGGTTTGGGGGAGGGGGAGGGGGGCATAGTGTCTCAGTGTTTAGTACGGCTGTCACACAGTACCAGGGACCCGGTTTAGGAGGAGGGGAGAGGGGCATGGTGTCTCAGTGGTGAGCACGGCTGTCTCACAGTAACAGGGACCCAGTTTTGGAGGAGGGGGAAAGGAGCATGATGTCTCAGGGGTTAGCATGGCAATCTCACAGTATCAGGGACCCAGTTTTGGGGGAAGGGGGAGGGGATGTATGGTGTCTCAGTGGTTAGCACGCCTGTCTCACAGTACCAGGGACCCGGTTTAGGTGGGAGGGGGAGGGGGGCATGGAATCTCAGTGGTTAGTACGGCTGTTTCACAGCACCAGCGACCCGGTTTGGGGGGGATGGGGAGGGGGCATAGTATCTCAGTCGTTAGCACCGCTGTCTCACAGTACCTGGGATCCCGTGTGGGGGAGAGGGGGAGGGGGTGCATGGTGTCTCAGTGGTTAGCACGGCTGTCTTACAGTACCTGGGACCCTGTTTGGGGGGTAGTGGGGCATGGTGTCACAGCGGTTAGTATGGCTGTCTCACAGTACTAGGGACCTGGTTTGAGTGGTGGCGGTGGGGAATTGGGACATGGTGTCTCAGTGGGTAACACGGCTGTTTCAAAGTACCAAGGAACCGGTTTGGTGGGGGGTGAGCATGGTGTCTCAGTGGTTAACACGGCTGTTCCACAGTACCAGAGACCCGGTTTAGTGGGGAGGGGGCCATGGTGTCTCAGTGGTTAGCACGACTGTCGCACAGTAACAGGGACCCGGTTTAGATAGGAGAGGGGCATGATGTTGCAGTGGTGAGCACGGCTGTCTCATAGGACCAGGGACACGGTTTGGGGGGAGGGGGAGGGGGCATGGTGTCTCAGTGGTGAGCACAGCTGTCTCACAGTACCTGGGACCCGGTGTGGGGAGAGGCGGTGGAGGGCATGGTGTGTCAGTGGTTAGCACGGCTGTCTCACTGTACCTGGGACCCTGTTTGGGGGGGAGGGGGAGGGGGGAATTGTGTCACAGTGGTTAGTACGGCTGTCTCACAGTAGTAGGGACCCGGTTTGAGGGGTGGGGGTGGGGAATTGGGACATGGTGTCTCAGTGGGTAACACGGCTGTCTCAAAGTACCAAAGAACCGGTTTGGTGGGGGGTGGGCATGGTGTCTCAGTTGTTTACATAGCTGTCCCCCACGCCCCCAAACAACCCACCCTCCGACCCTGGCACTTTCCCCTGCCACCACAGGAACTGTAAAACCTGCGCCCACACTTCCTCCTTCACCTCTATCCAAGGCCCTAAAGGAGCCTTCCACATCTATCAAAGTTTTACCTGCACATCCACTAATATCATTTATTGTATCCGTTGCTCCCGATGCGGTCTCCTCTACATTGGGGAGACTGGGCGCCTCCTAGCAGAGCGCTTTAGGGAACATCTCCGGGATATCCGCACCAATCAACCACACCGCACCGTGGCCTAACATTTCAACTTCCCCTCCCACTCTGCCGAGGACATGGAGGTCCTGGGCCTCCTTCACCGCCGCTTCCTCACCACCAGACGCCTGGAGGAAGAACGCCTCATCTTCTGCCTCGGAACACTTCAACCCCAGGGCATCAATGTGGACATCAACAGTTTCCTCATTTCCCCTTCCCCCACCTCACCCTAGTTCTAAACTTCCAGCTCAGTAACTGTCCCCATAACTTGTCTGGACTTATCCGACCTGCCTATCTTCTTTTCCACCTATACACTCCACCCTCTCCTCCTTGACCTATCACCTTCATCCCCTCCCCCAATCACCCATTGTACTCTATGCTACTTTCTCCCCAACCCCACCCTCCTCTAGCTTATCTCTGCACGCTCACTGCCTTTATTCCTGATGAAGGGCTTTTGCCCGAAACGTCGATTTCGAAGCTATTTAGATGCTGCCTGAACTGCTGTGCTCGTCCAGCACCACTAATCCAGAATCTGGTTTCCAGCATCTGCAGTCTATGTTTTTACCACTGTACCATAGACCCGGTTTAGCGGGGAGGGGGCCATGGTGTCTCAGTGGTTAGCACGGCTGTTTCACAGTACCAGGGACCTGGTTTCGGGGGGATGGGGAGGGGGGCATGGTATGTCAGTGGTTAGCACGGCTGTCTCCCAGTAACAGGGACCTGGTTTTGGAGGAGGGGGAGGGGGGCATGGTGTCTCAGTGGTTAGCACGGCTGTCTCACAGTACCAGGGACCTGGTTTTGGGAGAGAGGGAGGGGGCATTGTGTCTCAGTGGTGAGCACGGCTGTCTCATAGGACAAGAGACCCGGTTTTGGGGGAGGGGGAGAGAGGCATGATGTTTCTGTGGTGAGCACGGCTGTCTCACAGTACCAGGGACCCGGTTTGGTGGGGAGTGAGAGGGGGTGCATGGTTTCTCAGTGGTGAGCACGGCTGTCTCACAGGACTAGGGACCCAGTTTGGGGGGGGGGGAAGGGGAGACGGACAGGATATCTCAGTGGTTAGCACAGCTGTCTCACAGTACCAGGGAGCCGGTTTGTGGGGTGGGGGAGGGGTGCTGGTGTCTCACTGCCTTTGACATTTTCCAAAACCTTTCTCCAAACACCTTAAAATTATGCTCACCTCGTGACAATCTTTTCCGCCCTGTGAAGAAGTCTCTGGCTATTTACTCTGTCTGTACCTCTCACCAACTTGTTCAGCTCTATCAAGTTACCTCTCATCCTTCTTTACTCCAATGAGAAAAGCCATCGCTCCCTCAACCTTTCTTCATAAGACAAGCCCTCTAGTCCAGGCAGCATTCTGGTAAATCTCCTCTGCACCTGCTCTAAAGCTTCCAGATCCTTTCTATAATGAGGTGAGCCGAACATTTCAAATATGGTCTCACCAGAGCTTTATAGACCTGCAGCATAATCTTGCGGCTCTTGAACTCACTCCCTCTGCTAATGAAAACCAACACACCATACGCCTTCTCAACAGCTCTATCAACATAGGTGGCAAATGAGAGACCTGGAGACATGGACCCCACGATCCATTTGTTCCTCCACACTGCTATGAATCCTACATTTGACCCAGTAATCTGCATTCAAACTCGACTTCAAAAATGAATCCCTTCACAAAATAGGAAATTGGAACAGAATTAGGCCATTTAGCCCCTTGGATCTGCTCTGCCGTTCGGTCACAGCTAAAATGTTTCTCAGCCACATACTCCTGCCTTCACCAACTGACCATTGATTCCCTTATTCATGAAAAACATACTTGTCTCCATCTTAAAGAAACCACTGTGTGTGCAGGCGTGTGCATGTGTTTTTGTGTAAGTGTCCATATCTGTATTTATACGTGTTGTGTGTTTAATGTGTCGATGTATGTTTGTGTGCATTTCTGTGAAATGATGGCTCTGTGGTTTTTGGGGGGTAAATTCATTGAAATTGAGATAAATCACTACTCCCCTCTTCCACCTCTACGTCTGTCCCTGTTAAGTTTGTAGTCATACAATGTCACCCTCTGCTGGTCTCCCCATGCCACTGCACAATTGTCAGTTTTTTCTCTATCAGAGGACATCAAATACTGTGAATCTCTCACATTGCACGGCTGTTTGGTTTTGCAAATATCTCTGGATGCATAGAACAGTTTTGTCTGATACATAGTTATATTACCATCACCACTGGGCCAGTTTCAGGACTTTTCAATCCTTTCTCACTTACACCTTGTAGGGGTGAATTATCGAATATTTCAATTTAAAGAATTTTTAATAAATTCATCGCATCATCTTACAGATGGTTTGGTCAGAGTTGCTTGGATGCAGTTGCAGTGGAAATACTCTTTAAGGCGTACACTCTGTGTAATCAATTATCTTCAAAGACAAATCACTTTCACATTGCAGAGCAAGCACAGATATTACTTAGGAGCATTCGCCACTCTGAGTGTCCTCAGTCCAATTATGATACTCCCTATACCCAACTGTGTGTGTGTGTGTGTGTGTGTGTGTGTGTGTGTGTGTGTGTGTGTGTGTGTGTGTGTGTGTGCATGTGCAGATGGTGCTGTCAGTTTGGATGGTACTATGATCTACCTCCCTGTCCCCACCTCCTAGACTGAATCCCTTATGGTTTTCTCCCTCCACTGCCATCAATGCAGTAGAGTGTGAAGGCCAGCAGAGGCGGACATTGCATCACTTTAAACACCAGAGAGGCTGGCAGATCTGCTGTGCACACGGATACGCACAGAGACACGCAGATACACACAAATATAAATATAGATACACAGGCACACATAGAGACTGGTGCAGTCACACAGATACTAAAGCACACAGAGAGAAATGCTAATACACTGATGCACGTGCACACACAGATATACAGGCATCAGTACAGACACACCACTGACGTTTACACAGACATGCAGAATCTGCCAGTATTTATTTTTCGCGTGGTTACTTCCTCAATATTTCTCTCGATCATGTGTTGTGTGCCAATATTTCTGTTGATCCCTAGGGATTCCTCTGCACCCTCACTATAGCTTCAACATCTTTCCTGGAACAAGGCGACCAGAACTGAACACAATGTTCCAAGTGTGCTGTTACGATACAGTAATGAACCCGTTTGTGAAGTAAAGCAAACACCCAGAAAAGCTTACCTTGCCTTATAATCTGTTAAAGCACCCATCCTCCTCCTCTAACCAAAAACAAAGTACCTGTGCCACAGCTCGGAAAGTTAACGAGTTTTTTTAATCCGAATTTTTTTTCAACAGTCTCTTTGGGAATTTAGACTAGTGGGAATGGAGGTTAGGGCAAGGGAATGTTCCTCCTGCAGAATGTGGGAGATAAGGGTCACCACCAGTGTCCCTGCTGACTACATCTGCTGGAAGTGCACCTGACTCCAGCTCCTTGAAAACCGCGTGAGGGAACTGGAGCTGGAGCTGGATGAACTTCGGAACATTCGGGAGGCAGAGGGGGTTATTGAGAGGAGTTACAGGGAGTTAGTCACTCCTAAGGTACAAGAAATAGGCAAATGGGTTACAGTCAGGGGACGGGAAGGGAACCGGCAGGCAGTGCAGGGATCCCCTGTGGCCATTCACCTCAACAATAAATATACCGTTTTGGATACAATGTCGGGGGGGCTTACCAGGAGAAAGCAGTAGGGTAGAGGGCTCTGACACAGCATCTGTCCCTGCTGCTCAGAAGGGAAAGGGGAAGAGGAGCATAGCAGTATTCATTGGGGACTCCATAGTTAGGGGGACAGATAGGAAGTTCTGTGGGGACGAGAGAGACTCACGGTTGGTGTGTTGCCTTCCTGGTGCCAGAGTTCGTGATGTCTCTGATCGTGTTTTTGGGATCCTTAAAGGGGAGAGGGAGCAGCCCCAAGTCGTGGTCCACATAGGCACCAACGACATAGGTAGGAAGAGAGATGGGGATTTAAGGCAGAAATTCGGGGAGGTAGGATGGAAGCTTAGAGCTAGCACGAACAGAGTTGTTGGCTCTGGTTTCTTGCCTGTGCCACGTTCTAGTGAGGCAAGGAATAGGGAGAGAGAGAAGGTGAACATGTGGCTACAGGGATGGTGCAAGAGGGAGGGCTTTGGATTCTTGGATAATTGGGGCTCTTTCTGGGTTGGTAGGACCTCTACAAGCAGGATGGGCTTCATCTGAACCAGAGGGGTACCAATATCCTGGGGGGAGGGGGGTGGTTTTCGCTAAGGCTATTGGGGTGGGTTTAAACTAATCCAGCAGGGGGATGGGAACCAAAATTGTAGTTAGAGTATAAAAAGGGTTGAGTTTAGGGAGGTCCAAAATCAAGTTTCAGGGACGCAAGATGGCACCGGCAAGCAAGAGGTTGGTTTGAAGTGTGTCCACTTCAACGCCAGGAGCACCCGGAATGAGGTGGGTGAACTTGCAGCATGGGTTGGAACCTGGGACTTCAATGTTGTGGCTATTTTGGAGACATGGTTAGAGCAGGGACAGTAATAGTTGTTGCAGGTTCCAGGATTCATATATTTCATTAAGAACAGAGAAGATGTTAAAAGAGGGGGAGGTGTAACATTGTTGGTCAAGGACAGTATTACAGTTGCAGAAAGGATGTTTGGGGACTCGTCAACTGAGGTGGTATGGGCTGAAGTTAGAAACAGGAAAGGAGAGGTCACCCAATTGGGAGTTTTCTATAGGCCTCCGAATAGTTCCAGAGATGTAGAGGAAAGGATAGCAAAGATGATTCTCGATATGGATGACAGAGACAGGATAGATGTTATTGGGGATTTCAACTTTTGAAATATTGAACGGGAACACTATAGTACGAGTGCTATAGAGTGGTCAGATTTTGTCCAGTGTGTGCAGGAGGGCTTCCTGACATGGTATATAGACAGGTCAACAAGGGGCGAAGCCACGTTAGTTTTGATACTGGGTAATGAGCCTGGTCAGGTGTTAGACTTGGAAGGAGGTGAGCACTTTGGTGATAGCAATCACAATTCTGTTACGTTTACTTCAGTGATAGAAAGGAATAGGTGTATACACTGGGCAAGAGTTACAGCTGGGGGAAAGGCAATTACAATGCCATTGGGCAAGTTTCCGGAAGCATATGATGGGGAAGGAAACTGCAGGGATGGGCACATTAGAAATTTGGAGCTTATTCAAGGAAAAGCTACTGTGTGTCCTTGATATGTATGTACCTGTCAGGCAGGGAGGAAGCTGTAGACTGCGGGAGCCATGGTTTATGAATGAAGTGGAATCTCTGGTCAAGAGGAAGACGGTGACTTATGTTAGGATGGAATGTGAAGGCTCAGTTGGGGCGCTTGAGGGTTACAAGTAGCCAGGAAAGACCTAAAGAGAGAGCTGTGCAATGCTTTGCCTGTAAAAGTAGTAGATTCGCCAACTTTAAGTACATTTAAGTCGTCATTGGACAAGCATATGGACGTACATGGAATAGTGTAAGTTAGATAGGCTTCAGATTGGTATGACAGGTCAGCGCAACATTGAGGGCCGAAGGGCCTGTACTGTGCTGTCGTACTGCGCTATGTTGTATGTTCCCCTACCTCCTCCGACTCCTGGTGCAAGTTCCCTCCACTATCCTGATGAGCCCTCCCCTCACTAAATCCATCATCTTGTTCCTCACAAAAGTAGAGAACATCTTAAGTTTTACTTTAATCCTACTCACCAAGTCTTTTTCATGCCCGCTTCTCTCTCTCCTGAGATTATTCTTTACTTCCTTCCTGACTACCTTGTAACCCTCTAGAGCCTTGTCTCATCCTTGCCTAGTTAACCCTAAGTCATTTTCCTCCTTCCTCTTGAGATATTCTACATCCATTGATACAATGGAGATATGGAGCTGCAAATGGATTGGAGCTGCACATCCCGTCACTTCCAGCATGGGCTGCAGGTTTCCCCACGCTGGGCAGTGATCTAACACAGTGTGACTGAACAATGCACTGGGGCAGTGTACACAGCTCTACATGCTGGGAGGGTAACTGCTCCTGGTTTACAGATCCATACCCTGGGGTGGCGTACATTGCTCTACATGCTGGGAGGGTAAATTTTCCTGATTTACATAACAATTCACTGCTGTTCACTGCATAGCTCCCAGTGCTGGAGAGGCAGTTCACGGACTGGTGTGGTCTGCACAGATTGCTGGGTTGCATTGTGCAGTACACGAGCCTGGTCTGAACACTGCTACATGCTGCACAGGTATATCATCTGGATTATGGTGTCTGATTCTGTGACGTGGATTTCAGCTGATTTGTCAGCACATTTACTTTATATTTTTATTTTTGTTATTGGACCTAAGAAAGTACTACTCATCCAATTTATCCCATTTGTCTGAGAAGAGCCACGTTTACTGAACTTGTCGATCAAGTAATCATCCAATTATAACATGAATATCCGTCCTTCTATACCTTAACCTGGCCGTTGGTGCTCATATCCCTGGAATCCCTGGGAAATCATTATGAAGCTCAGAAACAATGTGCAAAACGTATGGCTCGTGGTCTCCTGTACGTCCCGGCTGTGGGTCCCATTTGGATCCCTAGTGTATCGAGAGCTGGCATTGCGAAGCTCAGAAACAATGAATTGGTATGTGTCAGACTACTGGTCACTTCCCAGTGTGTTCCATGTGGTGCTCCATAGACAGGGGTGTGTGTGCTGGGCTGTTGTTCACGTCCAGGTGTGTTCCATGTGCTAGTCCATAGACAGGGAGGTGTTTGCTGGGCTGTTGTTCACTTCCTGGTGTGTTTTATGTGGTACTCCATGGACAGGGGTGTGTGTTTGACTGTTGCTCACTTCCCTGTGTGTCCCATGTCGTACTCCATGGACAGGGAGGTGTGTGCTGGGCTATTGTTCACTTCCAGGTGTGTCCCATGTCGTACTCCATGGACAAGGAGGTGTGTGCTGGGCTATTGTTCGCTTCCCGGTGTGCCCCATGTGGTGATCATTGGACAGGGGTGTGTGTGTGCTGGGCTGCTGTTCACTTCCAGGTCTGCCCCATGTGGTGATCATTGGGCAGGGGTGTGTGTGTGCTGGGCTATTGTTACCTCCCCGGTGTGCCCCATGTGGTGCTCCATGTTGGACAGGGGTGTGTGTGTGCTGGGCTATTGTTACCTCCCCGGTGTGCCCCATGTGGTGCTCCATGTTGGACAGGGATGTGTGTGTGTTTGGCTGCTGTTCTCTTCCCGGTGTGCCCCATGTTGGACAGGGGTTCCGGCAGCTTTCGGCATGTCTTTGAACCTTGGTCTATTCCTGTCCACTGAACACCTGCGCTTGTCCCTCTCAGATGATTGTGTAGTTAGTAACACAAAGAAACCTCTTGAGTATTGTTGTAAAAGAGCAGGTCTCTAACTTGTAGCTGAGGGGCTTCTGACTGACTCCTGTTATTGAAAAGTTAGTGGAGGTACTGGGGATGGTTTGCTAGAGGTTGTGCTGTGACCCGCCTCAGACATTCAGGGAGACCTGAGGATATGGTGACCCAACACTGAATGGACCATGGGGACTGTAGTTACAACACCTGCGTCTGTAAGATGAACACCAAATGGAGCAGAGCCTGCACAGAGAGGAAGATCTGAAACCACGGAGTGAGTGTCCTTGGGGAAAGGGATCTGCTGTATCCACACCGGGTTTTCCAGGAACAGCTTCCCAAGTTACATTTAACTCAGGAGCAGAGTGTGAGGGGATCCTGATTGAACAATGAGCTGGTCACAAAGTGGTGTCACTTCCTTCAACACAATGAGCATCTTCACACCAGGGGGAGGATGGTGCTGCCAGTGGCTGTTAGGGTCACTGTTTCACTCAGCTTCTATGATTACAAACTTTCCAGGCAGGAGTGGGTGACAGATCCATCATCTCCCAATATGCCGACGTCAACATCACCATTTGGAGACGGAGGATATATATGATGGTTGAGAGCAATGGGGTCCCTGGGAACATTAGGAAGATGGAGCAACACTTCCCGTGTCTGATCGGGTCAGAATGAACCCTCTAGTACACACTGCATCACTAAGTCCTGTAGTATTTTTCGGTTTCAGTAACATACCATTCTTCAGTAACGTACCATTCTTCCTAAAGAAAATGACAGACTATATATTATCTTAAATCCCATTTGCTAAACTTTTATCCATTGACTTCACCTGTCCATATCCAATTACAGACTCTCCACCTTCCCTTGATAATTTAGTTTCCTGTTTATCTTAGTTTAATCGCCATGCATAGTTACAGCACATTTGTTCCACTCCTCCTGATCATTGATACAGATTGTAAAGAGCTGTGGACCCAGCACTGGTCACTGTGTGACTCCACTGGTGACGTTCTGTCAAACTGACTAAGGTTGATTTTTCCAGAGTGCCTGCTTCCTGTCTGATAACCAGTCCTCTCCCATTTACGTGTAACACATTCGAAGGGCTGAATAAGAATGAGGAACATCAGTTCAGCAATCCAGCCCCTCAGGCCTCTTCCAACATTGAATACAATCTTAGCTAATGTCATTGCGCCTTCAGTTCCACGTTCCTGTCCGATCTCCATATCCCTTCACTTCCTCAATATCCCATCACCTACTGCACTCTGGGGCAGTGAATTACACAGATTCCCAACCCTGTGACAGAAGTATTTTCTCCTCACCCCTGTTTCATTTCTCCCCCACCTCATCCTAAAACTATGGTTTTAGGATCGTTCGAGATTGTCCCACATGACGAAATATCCACTTCACATCTACATTGTCAATCACCTTTAACAACGTCCAGACCTCTGACATCTCCTCTCATTTTTCTATACTCCAGGCAGTGTTGGCCTGAACTGCTCAATCTCTCTTCAGAGGAAAATCTCCTCATCTCTGGAGTAAATCAAGTAAACCACTTCTGAACTGCCTCCATGGTAAGTACATCCCTCCTACAGTCAGGACACCAAGACTGCACACAGTACTCAGTTGCGATTTCACATCTCCCTCCCTTTATAATCCATTGTTTTAGAAATAAATGCCAAAGTTGCACTTGCCTTTCTCATTATCTGCTGTACCTACATCGCAGTATTCTGTAGTATGGACGCGGACAGCCAGATCCCGCTGGACCTAATCATTTTGAAGTCTCTCTCCATTTGGATAATAATTTGCCTTTCTGCTGCACTGATCCAAACGGATAGACTCATACTTTTCGTTGTTCAGTTTCTTCTGTCAAATGTTGCCCCAACCTATCCATATATATTTACTAACTACTTCCGTCTTCATTGCAATTTTTCATCTGAGTTAGAGTCATCTGTTAATTTGGTTGTAACATGTTCTATCCTCTCAAGTATGTAAGACTATAGATTGTAAATAGTTGGGGCCTGGAGACCAAGACATATGGTTTCCTAAAAGTTGAATTTTGCCAAACAGAAAATGACCCATATTTTTTCCATCTCACTATATCTCGTTGCTTCACCAAGCCTGTATCCAAGCTGATAAATTACTTTTAATCATAAACGATCTTATTCTGCAGATTATTCATTTGTGCAGAGCTATTCAATGCCTTCTGGAAGTCGAAATATTTCATCTCTAAGATCCCCAAGATCCAAATCATGTTGATTCTGATGGTTTGTGGTTTGACTTAGCAAATTTCTTGTCATTAATTCCTGAATGATCAACTTTAACAATATTTCTTAAATTTCAACAGTGTTCTCACTACTATATATTCCATCACGAAGGTGATCATTCTAAATTCTTCCCTCTGTATAATCTCTTTGTTCGCTCCAATCCTGTATAATTGGCACATGGCGTAAAATGACCTGCTCTGAATGCTCTGTAAGAGGTCGGAGTCGCTGAATGGACTCATTCTCTTCCTTGTGCACAAAATCGATGGGCTGATGTCTTTCTGGTGTTCCACATCACCATCTCGATGGTCTGCCTGTCCTCCTCCTGTTGATGCGTAAGAGCTGTGAGGGCTTATGCAATGTTCCTGTTGCTGTGTAACAGTTTGAGGGGCTGAAAAAAAATCTTCTTATATTCCTCCATCACAGACTGGAGATACTGAACGGTCTCTCCTGCATCACTGATATAGGACTGAGGGAATGATTGGCCTTCTTCTGTTCCCATACACGATTGCATCCTTCTCCAATTCCCGCGCATCAGGTTCGATGGGACTGAATATCCTCCTGGTATCCCAGTGCACCAATCTCCAGTCCCTCTTCCAGTTCCTATGTTACAGATTTGAGGAGGCTGAATAGACTGATCCTATTGCTGCATAACAGGGCACTGGTGCTGCACGGCCTACTCTGGGCCCAGGGTTATCGACTCGAGGAGCTGACTGGCCTGCTCCCGTAACTGTATATAGGCTCCAGGGGGCTGAATAGCCTCTTCCTGTTCTGGTGTAACAGGGTCAATGTCCTTCGAGACACTACCTCCTAATAAATGACGGAAGACGCTGACCGAGAGAGTGCCCATACTCTGAAGCACTCTCCTCTCCACACCTGACGTAGAGACGAACCATTAATGTAGACTTTTTCTGTATAAAGTCCTGAAGCTGAAAGTAACAAAAGAGGTCCCTCCCAGCTACCTCATATTCCTGGCTCAGCTGCTCAATATTCATCATGACCTCCCCGTCAAAAAATTCTCCCAAACAGGAAACTCATCTGGACTCCCAGAGCCTAAAGCCAGAATCCATCAATCCCGGCTAGAATTCTATAAATCCTACAATGGGAGTGAAAGCCAAAGTTTTTGTTTTGTAAAGTGCCCTCAACTTGTCACATCATTCTCCATGCTTTCACTGTGTTAAGGACAATCGGTTTCTGCAATTCTCCATAACAGTCCTCACATTATCCATGAACAACAGATTAATGAGGGGATGTTTTGCCTGGAAGGCCTGGATGTCGAGCCAAATTGACCATGGGTCCTGACAAGCCCAATCAGCCACATCGGATAGCAAGGAACTTAGTTGGTATTTCTTAACGTCTGGAAAATCAACACGCCTCCATTCACTGTGGAAGCTGCAATTTGCCCAGCTTAATAAGAGGCCATCTGTGAGACCAGATGAGAGATCAAAGCCAACTGTTAAACCTCCACAGCGCCTGTCTAGACAGCGTCAAAGGGAGCATTGGCATGGGGTATCATAAACAAGGAAGGACATTCATTGGGACCAGAGCTAACCCAAACAGGATATTGGAAGATTCTGTCTTATCTTCTCTAGCAACTGCACGAAGTTAGCTTTATGTAATTGATCGAAGGCTTGGATGATAAAAATACCTAAACCTCCTTGTGACCATCTGGAAGGGAATCAGATTCCACCCCAAGGTCGGGTACTCTAATAAGACCCCCAACAGGAATGACCTCCGATTTCATAAAATTGATTTTATACCCTAAGAAAGATCGAAATAAATTAATAATTCATATTAAACAGGACACAGATATCATTGACTTTGTTCGAAAGAGAGGAACGCCATCTGCTTAAAGGGTGGTCCTCTTTCACAACAGAGAAAGTGAGGACTGCAGATACTGGAGATCAGAGCTGAAAATGTGTTGCTGGAAAAGCGCAGCAGGTCAGGCAGCATCCAAGGAGCAGGAGAATCGACGTTTCAGGCATGAGCCCTTCTCCTGCTCCTTGGATGCTGCCTGACCTGCTGCATTTTTCCAGCGACACATTTTCAGCTCTTTCACAATGGATCTTCAAAGCCAGCATTTTCGAAAAAATGTTAAAGTTCGCATTTAATAACGATATAGACATGTACAAAGTGCAATCCTCTGGGACTTTCCCTCTCTAGAGAATAAGATAAATATTTCCTTCTCTCAGAGAGGATGGGAGGCAGTCCTGACTGTACGAATAATTGGACCGAACCAACATTGGCCCAGCCAGCATGTCTATGAACTCCTTCTAAATCTCACTCTGAAAATCCATCTGGGCCGGGGGCTTTACCACTCTGGAGCTGCCTCACTGTCTCCTGCATCTCTCGGATTATCAGAGGGGAAATATAAAGAGACGCCTGCTCTGAACTTACACCTGGGAGGTCCAAGGTCTTAATAAAGAACTCCATCATCGCCAATCAGTCCTCCCAGCCCGCTGACTGGAACAACCCAGAGTAGAACTTCCTGAACGCTGCATTAATTTTTTTTGGGATCGCGGATGATAATAGCAGCAATCTTCTTTCTGGCCAAGTATGCCGAATATCTACCTGGTTATCACCATGCTCGAATAACTTCTGTTTCGCAAAGGAAATCTCTCTCTTTGCTCTCTGGGCGAGTGCAGAATTCAGAGCAGTCCGGAGGGCTGTAATCTGCTGCAATTAAGTTACAGATGGTCTGACAAAATATGGTGTCTCAGCTGTCTTCAACCGAGCCTCAAGCATACGCTGCTACTCTCTCTTCTGCCGCTTCTGAGTCACTGAGTAAGAAATAATCAAACCCCTTGGCAGTCTCCCAGAGAACCGTCGGATTACTGGCCGTACACAAGTTAATGTTCCAAAAACATTCAAGTTACCCCGAAAAATACTTAATGGATTTGCTATCCTTCAGGAGGAAAGGATCCATGTGCCAGTGCCGTGGGCCTGTCCCATCGCCACTACCCTAGATCTCCATGTACACTGCCACATGATCAGAAATGGCTACGTTCCCAATTCTACAGGACAGCACTGAATTTAAAAAGACCAATGGGGCAAACAACATGTCAATCTTAGTATAGCATTTATGTCGGTTAGAAAAAAAGGTGAAGTCCCTATCTTCAGAGTGAAGACATCTTACACATCCACCAACCCAGCTACCTGTTCAGGTCCACCAGCTGCCTGGGTGGCGGGGAAATACCCGCGAGACCCCTCGACATCCTATCCACCTCGGGGTCTATACGTCAATGAAAGTCTCCCCTTAATTGTATGACCTTGTGAGCGCATCTAAGTGAAATTTGAGGGGGTATGTTGGGGGCAATATTATTCAATGTCCAGTATTCCTCTCGATGTATTAAAGCTTTAAGGATCGGAAACCACCCACATTCATTCTTAATTTGGTCAAACAACTGAAATAGTAGGTTCTTATGAATGACTATAGCTATTCCTCTAGTTGTTGAATTATAGGATAAAAATCACCCCTCTGAACCTTCCCTGCTGGAACGTTAAATGCTCCTTATCGGTTAGATGTGTTTCCTGCAGCAAGGCGACATCAGCCATTTCATTTTCTTCTATATTTTGTCTCTTAATCGATGAATGGCTCCCTTTAACATTCCAGGTGCACCATTTAAACGAGCGGTTATCCATAACCATCCGAAGCAGCCCATGACCCACTGGAAGAAGTACCCCATTCATAGCGCGCCGGGTGAAAGCTGTAAACAGTTCGTATAAACGTGAAAATATAACGACAAAAACAACCAAATCAAAACCTCTAACAACTACTTCTACAATCAACCAACATGGAACAGAAATAAGCAGAGACTTTCCCCCTTGTCCACAGGGGACGCTCATACAAACCACTAATCCCCCATGGCTCCTCCTAGCTGAAGCCGCTCCCAACCAAGACAAAACAAAGTTAAAAAACGTTACACGGGTCTTACAACAAGAAAATTCAAAGTGGGCATTCAACCCCGTCCCATCCATACCTTCACCCGAGGCAGTCCTGGTGAAACAATATGTAACCACCCTCCACCTCCCCAACCCCTTTCCTATTCCATACTAAGAGAGAGAAACGAAAAGCAAATGATCGAAAAAACAAAGGATATTGGGAGGGGAGGAAGAAAGGAAGAGAGAGAAAAAGGAAAAATGGGACCTCCACATACTAAAAAAAACCCAAAATGAGATAAACCAGGCAAAGCCCAGAGAAAACAAAGGGAACACATTTGTCCATATTATTTGAACCAGCAATCTATTTTAATGTGTCCAGGAAGTCCGTTGCGTTTTCTAGTCAGTGAAAATTAAACACAGACACTCCATGGCTGAAACGTAATGTTGCTGGATATCTTACCAAGTACTGAATATTCAAATCCCTCAGCCTCCTTTTTGTCTTACCAAAGGCTTGCCTCTTGCGGATCACAGCCGTAAAAGGTCTTAGATCCTTTGTAGATCAGAGCCTATGGATCCTTCCGCAGAGCTCGAGAAGCTTCGAGCACCTGTTTTTCTATAACATGCTGGAGTTGCACAGATTGCATGCAGTGTGGATGAGAGTATATTTGTGTTCTGTACTGTTTCAAAGAATAAGAGGTGATGTGAGGGAAACGTAGAAAATTCACCCACAGCAGACTAACTAATACAACGGCATGGAGAAGTGCAGCAGGCAAAGTTAGGAGGAACCCAAGATGTTCTACAAAAACATCATACTGAAAATAATAACAAGGGAAAAATTAGGACCCATTTCGAAACCAAGGGGGTAATCAGTATGTGAAACTGGGGAACATTGATAGACTGTGACATGAGAGCTTCACATCTGTTTGAGTTAGGTTAAGGAAGATGCAGGTACAGAATTCAAGAAGATGGACTGGGAAGCTCTCGAACAGTTTGATATAAGATGCAAGTTGGGATTAATGGTTTTGGATGATGTAAAGTCCAGATGAGTTGTATCGCAGGATTCTGTTGGAGACAAGAGAGGAAATGTCCTGACCTAAATGTTTCAGTCGAATCTGACCACACAAGGGAGGTGCTAGAGGACTGGAGAACAGCTATGTGGTCCCAAGTTACTGAGCGAGCAGTCCCACAGCGAGCAATGCAGTGTATCAAATTATTTGTGGTATTCATAAATGATGTAAATGTGAATGTGGAGGGGGTGGTGTGGGGTGGGGGCTGAGCGTAATATGTAATTTCGTGTTTGACACAAAGATTGGCCAGGTGGTCGGCAGTGAGGAGGAAGGCCTTATGTTACAGGAAGATACCGGCAGAACGGTCAGATGGTCAGATCATGACAACAAGAAATGGAACCCTGATAAATATGAGGTGATGCACTTTGGAAGAAGGAACCAGATAGGGGAGAATTCAATGAATAGCAGAACACTAGGGAGGTCAGAGGGTTTTCTCCACACATCACTGAATGTGACTGGACAGTATAATAGCCAGTTAAGAAATCACACGGGACTGTAGGCATAGTGTTCATTCATCGAGGTGACATAACATGAGTTAAACATGCCATTGGTTATGCCATAGATAGAATACTGTGGGCAGTTCTGGCAGCCACATTACAGCAAGTGTTTTGGTTTTTCAGTAACATCAGAAGCTATTGGGGTCTCCACAGAGTTGGAAGCTTCAGTGGAAATCTCCTGGCTGCAACTCTGTCTAAATTTTCACTTGATTTGATTTCCCTCCTCAATTGGATATCTGCATCTGAGAATCTGTGTCTGACTTTTCCTTTTTGCCAAGTACATGTTTATGGGATATTACTGTATCAGAACACTTAATTATTAGAAGAGTCAAGGCCAACGCCTTCAAATATTTTTGAGGAGCTCTGCTGTCGTCCATAACACGTGACTCCTTCTCTTCCGGTGTAATTGGTTGGAGGCATTAAATGGGCTATCTCTACACTTCTCCAATAATGTCATTGAGCTGAATGACTTCCTCATATTAATGTGAAGCTAGCATGAGGCGCTGAATATTCTCCTCGTTTTAACAGTGGAAATGTGCCGTGTCCAGCAGCAATGTTACATGAATGTTACCGATACTTCCAACAACACAAGCCTGAATGTTGTCCAGATCTTGCTGCACATGGATACAGACCAGTTCAGGAGCTGAAGGGACAATTTTTTCCTGAATATTGTGTGCTCTTCAGTGAACACCCCCACTTCTAATCTTATGGTGTGAGCAAGACGTTTATGAAGCAGCTGAAGAAGGTTGTGCTGAGGAAGCTACCTTGAGGATCTTTTTGCAGATATGTCCAGGACTGCATGGATTTTTGTATCCAAACC
Organism: Chiloscyllium punctatum; assembly: GCF_047496795.1. Lineage (NCBI taxonomy): Eukaryota > Metazoa > Chordata > Chondrichthyes > Orectolobiformes > Hemiscylliidae > Chiloscyllium > Chiloscyllium punctatum. The sequence goes on along the minus strand of NC_092752.1, from coordinate 90,269,182 downwards.
ACAATCATTGTGCTTTATACTTTAAATCACTCTAACCAGGGAAGTTTACAACTCATTCCCATTAAGTGCGATCCTGCTCAGGCTCCTTGAGACCATCCTTAGTTAACTGATGCCTTGATGTCAGGGCCGGTCACTCTTCCCTGAGCCCTTGTGTTCACGTCTTTTGCTCATATCAATAGGTCACAGTGTGGGGGCAGGGAGTGCTTTTTGACCAGTCAGATTGAGTGCTCTGACACGAATTGGACACGAAAGAGGATATTAGACCTTATGATCTTATTGTGGGAGAAGACCTGCTTGTGGGTGGGGTGGAGGGGGGGTTGGAGTGGGTGGCTTTTGGATGAATGACATATCCCTGTTTGTGGCCTTCTCACGTTCTATTATTGGGAAGTAGAGGCTGTTATTTTCCTGAAAGCTCTGTCATTGAATATTACCAGATTGTCTGGACCATCTCTGGGTGAAGAATGGGGCTGTAATCAAAGTGAAACTGGGTCTACAACTTGACCAACAAACGAAGCACAAATTGCAGAAAGGGGAAGCTAACTTAGGAGTGATGAAGACCCTCTTTCACACCACTGCCTGGTTTTTCCTATTACACTTTCCAAACCATCCCAAACTGGGTTTGACAGTTTTGAGGGGCTGAATGGTCTCCTCTGTTTCTGTGAAAGGAGTAAGTAGCCTCTAATTGCTCCTGTACAGCAAGTTGGATGGGCTGAATGGAACACAGAAACATGGGACTGTGGGTCATTGGACACTTTGAGCCTTCTCTACCAGGGACTAAGATTGTGGCTGATCAAGTTGTGGTCTCAGCTCCACTTTCCTGTCTGTGTGCTATTATCCAAGAATCACTTCTCTGTCCAATATTTAACTACCTCAGCGTTGAATAAATATAAACAAAGAGACATCTCAAACTTGTGGCGAAGAGAATTCCTACTCGAAATGCCTGTGTAGAATTTATGCTCATCCCTCTTATAGAGTCATAAAGCATGTAAATGTGTAAGTGCTGACCAGATATCCCATTGTGATCGAGTCTGATTTGAGAGCATTTGTCTCATATTCCTCTAAACCTCCTTATTCAAATACCCATCAAGATGCCAGACTCCACCACTTCCTTTGGGAGATAATTTTATAATTCTATATGGATACCTCCCTCTGTATGAAAACATTGCGTCTAAGTTCCCTCTAAAATATTTCCCCTTGTACCTTAAAACGGGACTCCAGTCTGAAAAGCAATCCTCTACCAACCTCTGTCTCCTTCCTTCAATTTAATTTTGTATTCAATTGGCTTGGGTGCGCTGGTTCCCATGTAACCTAACCTTACTAACTTGCCTAATATGCAGAATCTTGTCGAACAACTTGTTCCAGTCTGTATGGAAAACATTTACAATACTGCCTTCATCAATCTGCTTTGTCATCTCTTTAACAAACTCAGTCAAATTCGTACAACACGATTTCTCATGCCAAAAAGCCATGGGGATTATCCCCAGTCAACCCTTGCATTTGAAAATGCATGCAATTGGCTATCCCTCAGAATACCCTCAACAACTCACCCACCACCGATGACAGGCTCACTGGTCCAGAGTGCCTTGGGTTGTTGGGTAACTGTTTTATTTTCTACTAACATTCTTCAATTGGTCACAGCAAATTATCGCTGTAACCAGGTTGATGATATGGCTAATATTATCGGTCTCACATTGGGTAAGGGTCATCCTCAGAAGAGGCCAGGTTGATTTCCTTCATTTGTTAAAATAACAAATTCATGACGAAAACAAAGTTCCTCAAATTATGATGGAAAGATGAATGTCAAACTGAATAGAAATTTTTAAAAAATGTAATTGATATTTCCATTTCTGAAAATACTGAGGAGCACAAACATGTACCATAGACCGTAAATAATTATGATGGACCATAATTATTTATGACCGTAAATAATTAGAGCAGAATAAAATGCCATTTGGCCCATCCAGTCTACTGAGCTACTGATCATGGCTGACATGCTTTTCAAGCCAATTCTCCTGTCTTCTCACAACAAGCCTTGATCCCATCATTAAGCATAACTTATCTCGTTATATCCTAAAGATGCTAATGTGTCTGTGTGTCCATGTGGGTCTGTGTGCATGTATTGTCTCTGTGTATTACCCAGTGTTCTGCCATGTGCTCCATGTTGGAGAGTGGGGTTTTAGCAGTTTTGAGGCACATCTTTGTAACTTGGTCTGTGCCTATCCATTGAATGCCTGTGTTAATCATTCTCTGCTGCTCATGTGCTCATTAACATGAGGAATCCCCACAACAGTTAGTGATTCAGATCAGTCTTCTCACTTGCATTTCACTGACATTTGACTTAACTCTAGTACATTCGTGAAAGTGCTGGGCATGGTTTCCTGGAGGCGATGTATTAAACTGCTGTGGAAATTCAGGAAGACCAGAGGCTTCGGTGATCCAACTCTGGATGAAACATGGTGACTGTAGTTACAGTATCTGGATCTGCAACATGACCAACAAATGGAGCAGAGGCTGCAGAGAGGGGAATCTCTGTAAAGTGGAATGAGGGAATTGCAATCAGATCAGTCAAGATTTTGAAGAATGTTGGAGCAGAATTCAATAGCTCACTCATGCAACTTATTCAGATATTTCTTTTAGTAACAAGCCGATTTCCCTTTTTTCCCAGTGCCCCAGACGGGTGGGTAGTGAGTCACCTCCTCCTGTTCCTGGGAAACAGAAAGCTGGGGCTTCACTAGCCTCCAGATTTCCTTGTATCCCAGTCTCGAGCAGTTGAGTGACTACGTCCTGTTCCTGTGTCCCAGTATCGAGCAGTTGAGTGACTACCTCCTGTTCCTGTGTCCCAGTATCGAGCAGTTGAGTGACTACCTCCTGTTCCTGTGTCCCAATCTCGAACAGTTGAAAGACTGTCTCCTGACCCTGTGTCCAAGAATCGAGAAGTTGAGTGACTACCTCCTGTTTCTGAGCAGCAGTTTGAGTGTTCTGAATGATGTCTCAAGGTTAAGAAAGGACTTGATAACAGGGAATTTCAAACTTTGCGCAGCATTACACAAAGGAATCTAGAAACTTCTCCACCAAACATTTTATGCAGCCCGTCTGTTATTTTATTCCTGCCTCCTTTTATAAAGAGGGTGAAACATATACAACAGTGCAGTGTTCCAACAATACTCCCACATACAGGGAAGACAGATTAAAAAGATTAACAGATTTATAGTCTATCCCTCAGCAACCCTCATCCATTCCATCCAAACCGAGGCTGCATAAATCTTTAAACCGTATATTGTAATGAATTTGTAGAGTGAATGTCACACTTTAACACTACAGTCACTGACTACAGCCCTGCACCTCTCACCAAGATCTTGTTCAGAAAGCGCATGAGCTGACTGACCACGTGATGACGATGCAGAATTCCTGTTCTCTCCAAGATATTCCCCTCCCGGTTTGAGATTAATTTCCTTCTAAACGTCGACTACAAATCCCACATTCAGGCTCAGTTTCAAGGCTTGCAGAGCGGATTATATTCCTGCTTCAGCTGAACACAATGAGGATGCATTTGGCAGACAGAGGAATCCTGAGGCTGGGATTTGCTGTTCAGAGACTGACTCCCATAACAGTGAACGGGAGCTCGCTTTATAAAGGAAGGGGCACAATTCACTAATTGTGTTGCAGCGAAATTGAGTTTAATAAACACACCTTTACTGGATAACTGCCTGTATGTCGAATAGAGGATCAAAATTGATGGACTAACGCGATTACAATCGTTCCTATTTTATATGTTCCTATGTTTAAACATACTAAAGATTATGAACACTGTGTGTGGAAAACTGAATTGAGGAGTTTTTCACCATGAACTAGAATGGAGGATGCTCAATGTGTTGAATGACCTACTCTTTTCCCGATGTTTTGGTGCAGTCTGTGGGAAAGCTCTGTAAATCCTGCCACCGGCTCTCAGGTGTTAGGAAGGAGGTCTCTGCAGGGTCAACACAGTAGTATTTCCCGTTCTCAAAATACTGAGGCTGGTGCTCGGTGATCTGTACGGTTTTATCCTTTAAGACCTCAGAGCAGTTTGATACAATAGAGTGTTTTGATTGTCCGTTTCCGAGACCATTGAGGAGTGTTTCACATGTCTGTGTGTCTGGAGTCACGTTTAGGCCAGACCAGGAAAGCACGGGAGATTCACTTCCTGAAAGGACATTGAGGAAGGAAATTGGTGTTTACAATCGACATTGGCTCCAGGTTTTATTTTTATTTTATTTTATTTTTTATTCGATATTTTATTAATTATAACGACCACCAGCTGCCACAGCATTAGTCTGGACTGGATTAGTAATCCAGTGACATTTCCACAACAACACCATCTCCACATGGGGACCACACTGAGCTGGATACTTCTGTGCTGCTTGACAGCTCTGTCAAAAAGAACTCCCACCAATGTGAGTATCGTGACGGGACCAATGGCGTGGTAAATGGTCAGACTCTAGTTATTCCCTTGTTATGGAATTGGACATAGCTGAGTAATTTTCCACATTGCCAGGGAGATGTCAGAATTGGAGCTGGAATGAAACAGCTTCTCCAGGAAGACGGCTTGTTGTGCAGCACAAATCTTCAGTCCCATTGCAGGAATGGGGTCAGGGCCCATTGCCTTTGTCGTATCTATTGTGTTCAGCTGTTTCTTCATGTCATATACAGCAAATCAGATCGATTAAAGACTGGCATCTGTGATTCTGCGGGTAGCATGGTGAGGGTGAGGTGGATCATCAACTCAACACTTCTGGCTGAGGACGGTGCAGATAATACAACCATGTCTTTTACACTGATGTACAGGGCTGTCGCATGATATAGGATGGCGATATTTATGGTCCTCTCCTCCAGTGAGTTGTTTAATAGTCCATTGACATTTATGTCTGGATGTGACAGCACTGCACAACTTTGATCTGACCTGTTAGTTATGGGATCATTTTGCCCTCTGTATCAGATGTTAGTCCTGCTGTTGCGAATGTAACCAGTCAAGTGCGGTAGCTTCAATGGATTGTCATCAGGTTTAGGTACACATGGTTCTGACTCTATCATGTTCACCCAAACTCGTCGCTGAACCATAGATCAGCTTGATGGTAATGGTAGGCTGAGGGATTATCCTGGGGAAAATGTTACGGATTATTGTTGATTACAATTCTGCTGCTGCTGTGATTGTACCGCACCACATGAATGCCCACTTTGAGCTCCAATGCGTTCAATTCAATTCTCCTGACTATTCCTCAGTTCACACCAAGACCCATTCATCCATCAGCCATGTACTCAGTGTCTTAACCTGTTTTCTGATGTGGTAACACTTCCATTTTCCTATTCTCATTCTGCTCTCCCTGGTGTCACGCCTCCAATTTGTTACTTTACTCAAACCCCTTAACGTTTGCATCTGAATCTTTTTCATTCATCCAATGCCATCTTCTGTGTTTGATGCGAATGTGTTCCCCTCTGTTTCTCTCCCTGACAATGATTAAGAGCTCTGCAGTGTCAGAGATGCCAGCCTTATGTAGATTCAGAACAAGAAATTTGTGCATCTTGCATTGTCAGTCTCTTCCCAGTGCACGGCGCTCTGTGTTGGACAGGGCGTTTGAGCAGCTTTAACACACGCCTGTGGAACTTGTTCAAAAACAGAAATTGCTGACGAAACTCAGCAAGTCTGTCAGCATCTTGTGGAGTGAAAGCAGAGTTATCTTTCAGGGCCAGTGAACCTTCTACATTAGGTTAGATTATTTACAAGCACCCAGTAAGTCCAACAATTATTGTTTTTGTTTCAGATTTCCTGTATCCAATGATCTTTGCTATATTGAAAATGTATTCTGTAACTTTTCATTTTTGAAGGAACTCAGTGGGTCTGGCAACATCTCAGAGACATAGAAACAATGTTAATGTTTCAAGTCCAGTGTAAATCTTCTTCAGAAGTGCAAATGATTGGAAAATGAGTGTTTTAGTATCTTGGCAGAGGTGGGAAAGAGTTTTTGGAGGCCCAGTGTAAAAGACAAATGGGCTTTAAATTGTGGTGAAAGAGACACAGTTATGTAATGGGTGTAAATTAATGTGTAAATATTAGAAACTGATTTCCTCTGTTGAATGCAACAAAAACAAGACACGTACTTAGGGAGCACAGAGGGAGCGTGTACGGAAAATGGAGAACAGCCATAGTGGGTGCAGGATGTGAAGTTATGGAATTGAATATTAATTCCTATAGACTGTAACGTACCAAAGTGTAAAGTGAGGTGTTACTCGAGCTTGGGTTGTGCTTCATTGGCCATGCTGAATTGCCGATTGTGTTCATGGGATAGGTTCGCATACTCTTTGGGTTGTGTTCAATGGATAGGTTCACATACTCTTTGGAGGGTCAGTATAAACCTGTTAGGCTGAAGGGCCTGTTTTCTCACTGTAGGGATTCTAAGAAAATGCATTTTCTTAGAATCCCTACAGTGTGAAAACAGGCCCTTCAGCCCAACAGGTTTATACTGACCCTCCAAAGAATATGCGAATCTATCCATTCTCTACCCTAATACTATACATAGACTCCTGACTATTGCACCTAGCATCAACATCCCTGAACACAATTGGCAATTCAGCATGGCCAGTTCACCTAACCTGCACAACTTTGAACTGTGACAGGAAACTAGAACACCCAGAGGAAATCGAACCCAGTTCCCTGATTTTGTGAGGCACCAGTGCAAACCACTGAGACACCGTGCCATCCAGGGCCGAAATTTTTGAGTGCGAGCAGCAGCTAAGGTAAGACTGTTTGTTTTAAAAGTACTTACCGGTAGCGGGCAGCGGTGTTTTTTTTCACTCTCTCTTCACAGAAAGAGCGGGAGCAGCAGGGGGAAGTGACGACGACCAGAGAGGCAGCCGGGAAGGAAAGCAGTGAGTATAAATACTCACCCTTCGACGCTAACGGTCATTTTGAGTGCGAGCAGCAGCTAAGGTAAGACTGTTTGTTTTAAAAGTACTTACCGGTAGCGGGCAGCGGTGTTTTTTTTTCCACTCTCTCTTCACAGAAAGAGCGGGAGCAGCAGGAGCAAGTGACGACGACCAGAGAGGCAGCCGAGACCCGGAAGCAGGTAGAGCGTAAGCTTACCTGGGTAGGTTTGTTTCCCCTTTAAAAGCGCGCAGCTTTTAAAGTTCGGGGCACAGATAGGCGGTTTTGTGGGAACGAGAGAGACTCACGTTTGGTATGTTGCCTCCCAGGTGCAAGGGTACGTGATGTCTCTGATCGTGTTTTCCGGGTCCTTAAGTGGGAGGGGGAGCAGCCTGAAGTCGTGGTCCATATTGGCACCAATGACATAGGTAGGAGGAGTGCTGAGGATGTTAGACAGGCTTTTAGGGAGCTAGGTTGGAAGCTCAGAGTAAGAACGAACAGAGTTGTTGTCTCTGATTTGTTACCCGTGCCATGTGATAGAGAGTCGAGGAATAGGAAGAGAGAACAATTAAATGCGTGGCTACAGGGATGGTGCAGGAGGGAGGGATTCCGGTATTTGGATAACTGGGGTTCTTTCTGGGGAAGGTGGGACCTCTATAAACAGGATGGTCTGCACCTGAACCTGAGGGGCACCAGTGTCCTTGGGGGGAGGTTTGCTAGTGCTCTTGAGGGGGGGGGGGTTTAAACTAACTCTGCAGGGGCATGGGAACCCAGACTGTAGCTTTAGGGTGCAGGACCTGGAGTGTAGGGAGGTTAGGAATATGGCACCAATCTTAAAGGAGGGTGCCTGTAAACAGAAGAGTGGCTTGAAGTGTGTATACTTTAATGCCAGAAGTATACGAAATAAGGTAGGTGAACTTGCAGCGTGGGTTGGTACCTGGGACTTCGATGTTGTGGCAATTACGGAGACATGGCTAGATCAGGGACAGGATTGGCTGTTGCAGGTTCCAGGGTTTAAATGTTTTAGTAGGGTCAGAGGTGGGGGTAAAAGAGGGGGGGGGTGTGGCTTTGCTTGTCAAAGATAGTATTACAGCGGTGGAAAGGAAGATGGACGAAGATTTGCCATCTGAGGTAGTTTGGGTTGAGGTTAGGAATAGGAGAGGTGAGGTCACCCTGTTAGGAGTCTTTTACAGGCCTCCTAATAGTCCTAGAATCGTTGAAGAAAGGATTGCGAAGATGATTCAGGAGAAGAGTGACAGTAATAGGGTGGTTGTTATGGGGGACTTTAACTTTCCTGATATTGATTGGGAAAGCTATAGCTCAAGTTCGTTAGATGGGTCAGTGTTTGTACAATGTGTGCAGGAGAGTTTCCTGACACAATATGTAGATAAGCCAACAAGAGGTGAGGCCATACTGGATTTGGTTCTGGGTAACGAACCAGGCCAGGTATTAGAACTAGAGGTAGGTGAGCACTTTGGGGACAGTGACCACAATTCGGTGATTTTTTACTCTAGTGATGGAGAGGGATAAGTGTGTACTACAGGGCAAGAGTTATAGCTGGGGGCAGGGAAATTATGATGCGGTGAGGCATGACTTGGGATGTGTGGATTGGAAAAGTAGATTCCAAGGCATGAGCGTAATTGATATGTGGAACTTGTTCAAGGAGCAACTATTGAGTGTCCTTGATAAGTACGTACCTATCAGGCAGGGAGGAAAGGGTCGTGTGAGGGAGCCGTGTTTTAATAAGGAATTGGAATCCCTTGTTAAATGGAAGAGGGCGGCCTTTGTAAAGATGAGGCGTGAAGGTTCGATAGGGGCAATTGAGAGTTATAAGATAGCCCGGAAGGACCTGAAGAGAGAGCTAAGAGCAGCAAGGAGGGGACATGAAAGGTCCTTAGTTGGTAGGCTTAGGGAAAACCCTAAGGCTTTCTATGGGTATGTTAGGAATAAAAGAATGACTAGGGTAGGAATAGGTCCAATCAAGGATAGTAATGGGAAGTTGCGTGTGGAGGCTGAAGAGATTGGGGAGGCACTGAATGAATACTTTTCGTCAGTATTCACTCAGGAACAGGACATTGTTGTCGATATGAATACTGAGGCACGAATAAGTAGAATGGATGGCTTTGAGATATATAGAGAAGAGGTGTTGGAAATTCTGGCAAGGGTGAAAATAGATAAGTCCCCTGGGCCTGATGGCATTTATCCTAGGATTCTCTGGGAAGCAAGGGAGGAGATTGCAGAGCCATTGGCCTTGATATTTGTGTCCTCTTTGTCTACAGGAGTAGTGCCAGAGGACTGGAGGCTAGCAAATGTGGTTCCCTTGTTCAAGAAGGGGAGTAGGGATAATCCTACTAACGATAGGCCAGTGAGTCTCACTTCTGTTGTGGGCAAAGTCCTAGAGAGAATTGTAAGGGATAGGATTTATGCACATCTGGATAGGAATAATGTGATCAAGGATAGTCAGCATGGTTTTGTGAAGGGCAGGTCGTGCCTCACAAACCTTATTGAATTCTTTGAGAAGGTGACTAAGGAGGTAGATGAGGGGAAAGCGGTAGATGTGGTATGTATGGATTTTAGTAAGGCGTTTGATAAGGTCCCCCATGGTAGGCTACTGCAGAAAATACAGAGATATGGCATTGAGGGTGAGTTGGAGGTTTGGATTAGGAATTGGCTGGCTGGAAGAAGACAGAGGGTAGTAGTTGATGGCAAAGGTTCATCTTGGAGTGCCGTCACTAGCGGTGTTCCGCAAGGATCTGTTTTGGGACCATTGCTGTTTGTCATTTTTATAAATGACCTGGAGGAAGGGTTAGAAGGTTGGGTGAGCAAGTTTGCGGATGATACGAAAGTCGGAGGAGTTGTAGACAGTGAGGAAGGATGTGGCAGGTTACAGCGGGATATAGAGAAGCTGCAGAGCTGGGCAGAAAGGTGGCAAATGGAGTTCAATGTAGCTAAGTGTGAGGTGATTCACTTTGGTAAGAGTAACAAAAAGATGGGGTACTGGGCTAATGGTCGGATACTTGGTAGTGTGGATGAGCAGAGGGATCTTGGTGTCCATGTACACAGATCTCTGAAAGTTGCCACCCAGGTAAATAGTGCAGTGAAGAAGGCATATGGCGTACTGGCTTTTATTGGTAGAGGAATTGAGTTCCGGAGTCCTGAGGTCATGCTGCAGTTGTATAGGACTCTGGTGCGGCCGCATCTGGAATATTGTGTGCAGTTTTGGTCGCCATACTATAGGAAGGATGTGGAGGCACTGGAACGGGTGCAGAGGAAGTTTACAAGGATGTTGCCTGGTATGGTAGGAAGATCCTATGAGGAAAGGCTGAGGCACTTGGAGTTGTTTTCATTAGAGAAAAGAAGGTTTAGGGGTGACTTGATAGAGGTGTACAAGATGATTAGGGGGTTAGATAGGGTTGACAGTGAGAACCTTTTTCCACGTATGGAGTCAGCTATTACAAGGGGGCATAGCTTTAAATTAAGGGGGGGTATATATAGGACTGATGTTAGGGGTAGGTTCTTCACTCAGCGAGTGATAAGTTCATGGAATGCCCTGCCAGTAGCAGTGGTGGACTCTCCCTCTTTATGGGTATTTAAGCGGGCATTGGATAGGCATATGGAGGATAGTGGGTTAGTGTAGGTTAGGTGGGCTTTGATCGGCGCAACATCGAGGGCCGAAGAGCCTGTACTGCGCTGTATTCTTCTATGTTCTATGTTCTAAATATTATAAGACCACAAGTCTATACGAGCAGAAATAAAGCCATTCGGACAATCAAGTCTGCTTCGCCATTCGATCACAAATGATAGATTTTCAACTCCATTTTCCTGCTTCCTCTCAGTAATCTTTGATCCCCTTGTCAATCAAAATTTATCTGAGTCTGTTTTAAATATACTAAACGGAACATAGAACATAGAACAGTACAGCACAGAACAGGCCTTTTGGGCCACGATGTTGTCCCGAGCTTTAAACCTAATGTAAAATGTAGTAATTCAACCTACACACCCCTCAGCTCACTGCTATCCATGTGCATGATCAGCAGTCGTTTAAATGTCCCCAATGACTTTGCTTCCACCATCAGAGCTGGCAACGCAATCCATGCATTCACAAATCTATGCATAAAGAACCTACCTCTGACGTCTCCCTTTTACCTTCCTCCTAATATCTTCAAACTATGACTTCTCGTACTAGTCAATCCTGCCCTGGGGCAAAGTCTCCCGGTATTGACTCTATCTATTCCTCTCATTATTTTGTACACCTCGATCAGCTCTCCTCTCTCCTCCTTGTCTCCAGAAAGAAAGATGCAAGCTTGTTCAACCTTTCTTCATAAAGCAAGCCCTCCAAGCCAGGCAGCATCCTGGTAAACCTTCTTTGCACTCTCTCCAAAGCCTCTGTATCTTTCTTATAGTAGGACATCCACAACTGGACACAATATTCCAAGTGTGGTCTCACCAGGACTTGCAGAGCAGCAGCAAAACTTCGCGGCTCTTAAACTCGATCCCCCTATTAATGAAAGCCAAAACACCATATGCTTTCTTGACACCCTATCCACTTGGGTGGCAACTTTGAGAGATCTATGCACTTGTGCACCCACATAACTCTGTTCCTCCACACTGCCAAGAATCCTGTATTTATTGCTATATTCAGGATTCGAATTTGACCTTCCAAAATGCATCACTTTACATTTATCCAGGTTGAACTCCATCTGCCATTTCTCAGCCCAGCTCTGCATCCTGTCAATGTTGCGCTGCAGCCTACAGTAGCCCTTTATACTATTGAAGTCCCCTCCAACCTTTGTGTCATTAGCAAAGTTACTAACCCACACCATAACCTCCTCATCCAAGTCATTTATAAAAACTAAAAAGAGCAGAGGCCCAAGAACACAGCCCTGTGGTTTCCCTCTCAACACTGTCCTCCAAGCAGAATACTTTCCATCTACAACCACTGTCTGCCTTCCGCCAACCAGCCAATTCTGAATTCAGATAGCCAAATCTCCCTGTATCCCATACTTCCTGACTTTATGAATGAGCCTTCCATGGGGAACCCTATCAAATACCTTGCTGAAGTCCACATGCACCACATCCACAGCTCGACTGTCGTTGACCTGTCTTGACACCACCTCAAAGAAATCAATAAGATTTGTGAGGCATGGCCTGCCCTTCATGAAGCCATGCTGATTGCCTTTAATCACACAATGCTTTGCCAAATAGTCATAAATCCTATCCCTCAGAATTTTTTCCAAACTTTGCTGACCGCAGACGTAAGACTGACTGGTCTCAAATTGCCAGGGATTTCTCTATTACCCTTCTTGAAATAAGGAACAACATTCGCCTCCTTCCAATCCTCTGGTCCGACTCCTGTGAAGAGTGAGGAGGCAAATATCCTCACCAGCAGCTTAGCAACCTCCTTTCTTGCTTCCCGGAGCAGTCTCGGATAAATCTGGTCTGGCCCTAGGGACGTATCCATCTTAATGTTTTCCAAAATTGCTAGCACATCAACTTCATCAATATTGATCTGGTCAAGACTGATCTGGCCCAGCTCCTCTAAGTTTCAGTAACAACAAGTTCCCTTTCCTTGGTGAAAAGCGCACCAAAAAACTCATTTAGGGCTTCCCCTATCTGCTCAGACTCCACGCATAAGTTCCCTACGCTAATCCTGGTTGGCCCTACCTTCTCCCTGATCATTCTCTTATTCATCACATATGAGTAAAATGCCTTTGGATACTCCCTAATCCTTCTTGCCAAGCCTTTTTCATGCCCCATCATGGCTCGCCTCAGTCCTTTTCTGATCTCCTTTCGAGCAAGCCTGTAATCCTCTAAAGCTGTGCTAGATCCTTGCTTCCTCCATCTTACGTAAGCTGCCTCCTTCCTTTTCACGAGACGTTCCTCTGTTCTCGTCATTCAAGGTTCCTTAATCTTACCCCTTCTTAAGTGTCTCAGAGGGACAAATTTGTGTATCACTCACAACAACTGCTCCTTAAACAGTCTCCAAATGTCTGCTGTGCCCTTTCTGTGGAACAAATGCTCCCAGTCTGTCCTTCCCAATTCCTGTCTGATAGCATCCTAATTTTCTTTTCCACAATTAAATGACTTCCCTTGGAAACTGCTCCTTTCACTCTTGCAGACTATGCTACATGTGAGGCAGTTGTGATCACATTCACCAAAGTGCCCTCCCACCGTGAGTTCTGACACCTGTCCTGGCTCGTTGCGGAGCATCAAATCCAAAATAGCCTCTCCCCTCGTCGGTGTGTCTCCATACTGAGCAAGGAAACCGTCTTGAGCACATCTGAAAAAACGGCTTCATCCACTCCATCTGCACTTAGGAGGTTTCAGTCGATATTGGAAAAGTTGAAATCACTCATAACAATAATCCTGCTACTTTTGCAATTTTCCAGAATCTGCCCGCCTATGAGATCTTCAATTTCTCTACTGCTATTAGGTGGTTTGTAGAAAACCCCAAATGTGGTGACTGTTCCCTTACTATTCCTAACTTCCACCCACCCTGACTCAGTAGACAAACCTTCCTCAAAAACCTTCATTGCTGTAGCTGTGACGCACTCTTTGATTAGCAACTCTATACCCCCTCCTCATTTTCCACCCAATTCCTTTTCAGATTAGATTAGATTACTTGCAGTGTGGAAACAGGCCCTTCGGCCCAACAAGTCCACACCAGCCCTCCATAGAGCAACCCACCCAAAACCATTCCCCTACATTTATCCCTTCAATGAACACTACGGGCAATTTAGCATAGCCGATTCATCTAATCTGCACATCTTTGGATCATGGGAGGAAACCCACGGGAGAAATTTGCAAACTCCACGCAGTTCGCTCCCTGACGTGGGAATTGAACCCGGGTCTCTGGCATTGTGAGGCAACAGTGCTAACCATTGTGCCACCGTGCTGCCCCGAAGCATTTTTAAGCATCCTAAACCCTGGAATATCAAGCAACCATCCCTGCCCCTGTGAAACCTAAGTCTCCGTTATGGCCACTACATCGTAGCCCCAAGTACTGATCCATGCTCTAAGTTCATCACTCTTATTTCGGACATTCCTTGCATTATAGCAGACGCACTTTAACTGATCCCTTTGTTTCATCGCGTGAGAAACCTTCCTGATAGATTCAATATATCCTGTCACTGTCCCGTCTGCAACTAACCCCCTCTCAGACATGCGGTATTATTCCTACACCCCTGCTAAACTCATTTAAACCGGCCAGAATCACACGAACAAACCTCCCAAACCGGCCATTTGTGCCCCTCCAGTTCAGGTGCAACCCGTCCTTCATGTACAGGTCCCACCTTCCCCAAAAGATATCCTGCACCAGCCACGCAGCCACGTGTAAAGGTGCATTCTCCGACTGTTCCTCATCTCACTAGCTCGTGGCACGTAGCAAACCTGAGATCACTACTCTACTCGTCCTACTCTTCAGCTTCCAAACTAACTCTCTGTAGTCACTTTCCAGACCCCCAGTCCCTTTCCTGGCTATATCGCTGGTGCCAAATGATCTGGTTTCCACAGCCTTCTGTGGTAAGGAATCCACAATTTCACCAGTCTCTAGTTAAAGACGTTTCATCTTATCTCCGTTCTGATGGGTTTTCCCTTTGCTCTAAGCCTGTGTCCTCCTGTGCAAACGTCCTCACAATTCTGTCTGTATCCAGGTTATTCAGTATTCTGTAAGTTTCAATTTGGATCCCCCCTCATCCTTCTAATCGCCATCGAGTATAAACCCAGAGTCCTCCAACGTTCCTCGTGTTAAGCTTTTCATTTGTGGTGAACCGTCTCTTGACACACACCAAGGTTAATACATCCTTCCTGAGGTTTGAGGCACAAAATACTGGAAATGTGGTCTGACCAGAGCCTTAGAAAGCCTCAGAATCCCCACCATTATATCCTACTCCTCTCAAGATGAATGACAACATTGTATCTGTCTTCTTAACTACTGACTCAACCTGCAAGTTTATGTAAGGTGAATCCTGCGCTTGGAATCCCAAGTCACTTTGTTACTCAGATTTCTGAATTTTTTCCCATTTAGTAAATAGTCCATGCCTGTATTCTTCATACCAAAGTGCATGACCTCACACTCTCCCACATTGTATTCCATCTGCTACTCCTTTTCTCACTCTCTTAAACTCTTGAATTCTTTCTGCAGGCTCCCTGCCTCCTCAATACTATATGCCCGTCCACTTATCTTTGCATCATCTGCAAACGTAGTCAGAATGCCTTCTGTCCCACCACTCAGATCATTTACCTATAAGGTGAAATGTTGTGGTCCCAACATTGACTCTTGTGGAAGACTGGTAGTCACCGGCTGCTATCCTGACAGGGACAATTTTATCCTCACTATGCCTCCTGCCAGACAGCCAACCTTTTATCCATGCTAGTACCTGGCCTCTGACACCATGGGTCCTTATCTTACTCTGCAGCCTCCTGTGCGGTACCATATCAGAGGCCTTCTGGAAGTTCAGATAGGTAACTTTCTCTGGTTCAACGCGTCGTTAACTCCTCAAAGAATTCTCATTATCCTGACAGAAATGTAGGTTATTGAAATGGGGAGCAATCAGAAGGAAATGGTCATTCCTACAGATAAAGTGGAGATGTTCCTCAAAGCAGTTTCTGTTTGGCTCACTAATGTAAAGGAGACTGCACTGTGAGCAGCAATGGCAGGAGACTGGATTGAAAGAGTACAACTGAAATGCTAATTCACCTTAAAGGTGTGTTTAGGGTCTTGGACAGTGAGGAGGGAAGAGGTGAATGGGCAAATGTTGCAGCTTCTGCATTTACATGGGAATGTGCCATGGGGTTGTGAGGAAATATTCGGGGTGATGGAGCGTGCCACAGAAGGAATACTGTCTATGAAATACTGAAAGTGGATGGGAGTGGAAAATATGTTTGATAGTGCTGACCTGCTGGAGGTGGTGGAAGTGGCGGAGGATGATTCTGTAAATGCAGCTTCTAGTGCAGTTGGAAGTGAGGGGAAGGGGAGATCTATCATTGTTCTGGGAAGGAGGGGATGGAGTGAGGGCAGAAGTGAGGGAGACGGGAAAGTCCCAGCTGAAGGCTCAGTCCATCAGAGTGAGGGCATTTCTAGTTTGAGAGTAAAGGATGTCATGTAGGAAGCTTCCCACTGGAATGTGACATCATTGAACAGAAATCACAGAGCCAGAAAAACTGACAGAATGGAGTCACTCTCCATGTGTTCAGCCACATACGTAGGTTCCCCCTGAATGACTGAAAAGAGCCAGGCATTTCAAATGCAGATTTATGTAATATATCTGGTCAAATACGGAGTGTGGAAATAGACACAGGTGAAGGTCAGCAGATGTGTGGGGGGTGGGGGAACATTTAAGCAGGTACTGCTTATTAACGCTCAGCTATTATTGACTCTGATCAAAACGAAGATGATATGAAGATGTGAAGATGAACCACCCATGATGCACAAAGGCTGTGAAGGATGCTAATCAATCACAAACTAAAGAATTCAAATTGGTGAGTTCTAACGTTGGCCACATTTGGGAAGTTTGCTTTTGGAACCAGAAGCAGATTGTACAAAACAAAATACAAAGAAAAATATTCCAAAACTGGTAAGAAATATGAAAAATAACTAAGCACAAGAGTTTTCCCATATCGAATAAAAAACGTTCATGATGTGCGTGTGACCCTTAGAAGAAAGGCAGGAAAGAATATGTGGGACACCTGGAGGATGTGCCTGGGGAACTGGTTTCAGGGAACAGGCAGAGAATTTAAAACAGTATTTTACATCGTTCCTCACGGAGAAGGCACAAAGTGTTTCAATTTATAAACAAAATTGTAGTCAGATGAAAGTTTTGCACTGTCTCTAACAAAACGAACAAGGCTTTTCTCAAACAGAAAAGACCAAGGGTAAACACCTCATCAGTAATTCATAGCTTGCTTTCATAGAAGTGGTTACAGAGTGACTGGTAGCACTGTGTGAAATATTCCATAACTCTCGGGATTACAGGAGTGTTGCAGTGAAACTGGCGAAACTCCAAAGTGGCGCCTGTCTTCAAGAAGAGAGTGAGTCTTCAAGTGTTTAGGTGCTCCCTTTGCCTGAATAGTGGAGCATATTTGAGTGGCTTAATGGCCTCATGATGCACTTTCATCCTGAGTGATTTTATTAAAAAGTAAAACTCTGCTCCTTCCTCTGATGCGTTACATACTGGGGGATGAATACTTTTCTCAAGTTGAATTATTTTTAAAATTATCTGGAACATTGTACAAACAATATCATCCAGAAAATTCTAGAAACTGTACTCATAACAACATTTTATAACCGTGTGGGGGTATTGCGTAGGTGAGAGAGAGACAGAGAGAGAGAGAGAGAGAGAAGGTGCTGTATTGCGGTGGTGAGAGTCATGGAGCCTTATTCTGGGGAAGGCTCTAACAGATATACAGTGAGTGTGAGAGAGTAGAGAGAATACGGTGACCCTTATCCTGACAGAGCGGGGAAGGTGCTTTTCCGGTATTACTGGACTTTTCTTCTGACCGTAGATACTGCACTGAGCTGGGTGGTGTGCTCAGACCATGCTCGGTGAGTCTGGTGGTGTGGCTCCCTCTGGGAAGAGAATTGTCCCCCTCTGTACTAGACTATTCACCAGGACTTCCGTGCCCCTGTCGACAAGCTGTGGTGTAATTTCCCTAATCTTCCATGCTCGGAGTAAACTATGCAGGGCAGCTCCAAACTGAGAAAGCTCAACCGTGTGCCCATTGGCTTTTTAATGATGGCAGCAGTACCAGGGATCACTGCATATTCAGGGGCATCCGAGAGACGGTGTGTACCTCCATCCATGATGTGTGGGAGAATCGGGCTGGCATTGAATGAGAGGGACACCACGGAGTGAGGTGGATAGTTAATGAGGTGAGTTCGATAAGATAACACCAGGAAACTAGCTCTGCCTCGTGCGGACATTCCTTCTGTCACACTCAATGAAAATGGCACTAAGACAAATTATTGTCAGATTCTGCCCAATGAGTCGAAGACTCTTTTGACCCTACTCCAAATTACAAAGCTGCAGGACAAATGCTTATCCAAAACACTCCATCATCTTAACTTACACCAATATCCTGCTCACGCACCATTCCTGTAAACAGTGGCCTATATTGCTAGCTGCTATCGAAATGTTTTCCTTTCACAGTTTTTAAACCTACCATCAGATACTTCTCTGAAATTCTCTCTCAATCTCCCCCTGTCTTTTAATCAAGCTCCTCCCATTTGTTGGTATTTAAACTAATTCCCCCACCATCTCTCTCTGGCAGTGAGTTTCACACCCACAGCACCCCTGTGTCATGCCACAATGGAGGTATGGAGCTGGAAATGGAGGGAGCTGCACATCCTGTCACTTCCAGCATGAGCTGCACGTTTCCCCACGTTGGGCAGTGATCTAACACAGTGTTACTCAGCAATGCTGTGATTGGTGTAAACTGCTGTGTATGCGGGGAAGGTAACTGCTCCAGATTAATAGATAAATTCACTGCTATTCACTGCACAGCTCCCCATACTGCACAGATATCCAGTCCGTGTGTATAGAACAATGCCTTTGTATGTTCTGCACAGCACCCTGTGCTGAACAGATCACGTAGTACAAGTTTATAGAT
Source organism: Chiloscyllium punctatum (assembly GCF_047496795.1). Taxonomy (NCBI): domain Eukaryota; kingdom Metazoa; phylum Chordata; class Chondrichthyes; order Orectolobiformes; family Hemiscylliidae; genus Chiloscyllium; species Chiloscyllium punctatum. The sequence goes on along the minus strand of NC_092752.1, from coordinate 90,250,680 downwards.
CAGTGCACTGTTGAACAGATAGGTCATGAACTGGTGAGCTCTAAATAATGTTAGATCCTAGACATATTGCTGAGCAGTACACCAGCCTGGTTTACGCAGTGCTTCATGCTGAGCAGGTATCTCATCTGGGCTTATACATGTCCGGGCTGGATCTGAGAGAGGGATTAAGTATCTGATATAATTCCTGACATGCTTATCACTCCTCCAGCTCGGCCCATTCCCCTGGTATATATGAGGTGCTGTGCTTGAAATAGAAATTACTTTATCAAAATATTCGTCATTAAGCAAAACACAATCTATTCGAAAACTGTTGATAAAAGACAACAACAAAAGGAAGAGGAACTTGCGATAACATAATTCTGTTGGAAGACATAGCAGAATAATCGTTTATTTAACTACTATACAGTAACTGCTCCAATATGGCATCATTCAATAGCACACAAATGTCAAAAAACATATGCAGAAAACTGACATGCAGTTCTCCAATCCAGGAGGAAAGATCTTTAAAAGACAGTTCCAAGAGAAATCACAGAGTTAATGTTTAGCACCCGGGAGAGATTTCCTGCCTTCCAACCCTGCTGAGACCCCAGCAATAACTGGCAAAAAGTTTAAACTAAGTATCCTGGTTCTGTGAGAGTTTGACCATCACTCCACAGGACCAGGCAGCGGCTGCAAGAACACAAGGAATAGACTGTATCTACATCGTCTATGGCTCAATAGGTGTCTCTCAAAAATGCCTAAACCCACCTAAGCCGTTAAATGCTGGACAGACAAAAGTCAAAGTTAATCATGAATAAATAAAATGAAAAGATGCGGCAGGCCTGGTGATCAGACACAGACGGCCTCAGGAGCCCAGCAATTCCTATACTGCCAAAACACAGCAGAATTATCGAGCTTGTGATGGGAAAGAATTGTCTCTCTCCATCACCTCTATGTTTACAACTGGAGATGTGCCATGAGCCAAATAATCAGCGATATCTAAATCCCACCCACACCAGGTATTATTGTGATACATCAGATTTGCCGTGAAGTGGGTTAACTGGAGCTGTTTGTTCAGTGACTGTGATTAATATCAGTCTTCCTGGACCCAACTGGGTCACTGGAGGATTTCCCTCGTTCCATAATGAAGGACTTACTTCACCTTGTTATGCCATAGTATTCGGGGTAGAGTCAACCTCAACAAGATTGGGATCAGCAGCTACAGAGAAAGAGAGAGAGAGATCAGAATCTGAGAACATTAGAACGTTCCAACAATGGATCAGAATCTGAGAACATTAGCCTGGAATGTTCCAACAATGAACAGGAGTTTATCCTCGGGTCTTTATTGGCTTTCTCAGGATTGGGCGTGGTTACATTTGCGGATATGATCCGTACTGTACATTATTCAAGCTGGGTACTATCCCATCCTCGCTATTATTGGTGTTCCTGGTAAGTCTATCTCTGTCAATTCTATAAATGATGCTGAATGTTATTGCTATTCTGGTTGATTATATTTAACAAATACGAAACCTTTCCATCACAAACACGACTTCCTTCTCATGCATTTCCAAACTAATTACTCGTAAACATCTGAGAATGAATAAGACTGTTCGGAACCTTGGCTCTCCTTTTTACCGTGAACTGTTTTATGCCTCCATATTCTCTCTGTGCTCAAACCTGCCGACACCCACCTTCATAATATCCCCAACCTCCAGCTCTGCCTGAGTTCTGTTGCTGACTTCGCCATCACCTACCCCTTCGTTAATGACAGATTTTATGGCTCCAGTTCTCTTCTGACGTCTCTTCCAGTTCCAAATAATTTGACCACAAACATGTTCTTGTCTCTACAGTTACTTCACAACAGGGACTCTTAAATAGAGTAATAATGTCACTGACGGTGTAATTCAGTGACACAGGATATGAATCCAGAAGCATTGCCTGAAATCCTACCACAGTCGATGACTAAATTTAAATTCCAATGGCAAAAATTGGAATGAAACCTAATTTCACACATGGTAACCATAAAACATCAGGATTTCTTTTCTTATTTTATTGATAACCTTTGGTAAAGAAACCTAACATGTTTGCCCTGTCTGAACTTAGTGTCACCTCAGACCCACAACAATCTGGTTGCCTCCATATTGCCTTGACAAATTGCCCCGTGGTCAAGGGCAGTTGTGATGAACAACAAATGTTGCCCTTGCCAGTGATGCTGGCATCCCGCGAAACAACAACACTAAAGGTGAAATAACCAAGGAAATGTGGATGCTGGCGATCTGACATAAAATTCTCCACCGTCTGAAAGAATGTTGGAGAATCTCAGCAGGTATGGCAGTCTGTCGGAAGAAACACAAATAGCGTTTTGAGTTCAGTAAACCTATCAAAACTGAATGAAACTGAGAAATAATATTATTATATCAGGGATGGTTGGAAGGGTGAGCGGGAGGTTTGTGTTGAGTGGATGATGTCCAGCAAGAGAGAGAAAAAGAGAGAGAGAAAGAGTGCGTGTGTGAGAGAGAGAGAGACAGAGAGAAAGGTAAAGCTAGCAAAAGGATTGCTGACGATGGACAGGAAGGAAAATAGAACGGGAAGTTATTCTAACATTTCCTCTTTTCACGTATTCCTGAATATCATATTTATTATGGTATGCCCTTGCTTACCATGAGTTATGTTCCCTCTATCTCTCGTCTCTGAGTGTGGTGATCAACTCCATCAGCAATACTTATAGTTGCTGAGATATAGAGAAACATAATGTTACATTGTCAACTGCTTCTTTGGAGAGAGGAACTGTTACTGTGCGACTGTGTGAAGATGTAAGAGCTTTCTCAGCCAGGAAGCGAAACTGAGGAGACCGAGGCATTTTCAACACTGAGTGAATGCATTGTGGGTGTGGGGAATTGACTTGCTGCTGTCATCTAGAAAGTCAGTGGAGGTTTTGTGGATGGTGTTCTCAGGATTGTGATGTCAGCTACTGGGTTCATTCAGGGAGCCCCGAGGGTCTGGGGACGCCACTCTGAATACTGCATTTGCAGTGTGTCTGGGTCCATGGTAAACAAATGGAGCTACGACTACAAAGAAGGGAAGCTGTGTAAACAGGGAGGAGCAGGGCACTACTATACTCTCTGGGATTCCCAGGAACATTTGTCGATTCTGCACCCATTCAGGTGTCAAGTGTAATACCAGCTTGTCTCAAAATTGAGGTTGCCACTGAGCTGTATCCCCTCCTTCATTATAACCTGTAGTCTCATACCAGGGACAGGACTGTGCTGGCACTCACGATGAATTAAACTAGATTGATACTGGAACTTTGCAGGCAGCAGTGGGTAATATATCCACCATCTTTGAAGTGCAGTCCTCCAATATATTCACGAGCTGACTGCAGCCATCTAACTGCTGAGAGGAATGCATTGGTTCCATCTCCACAGAGGAAGGTACAGAAACTATTTTCCAGAAATATTGGGGAAAAGAGTGACTGGTAAAAATGGGAAACTGCAGGAAATCAGAATTAATGAAGAGTATGTTATTAAAAATCTAATTGAATCGAAGTTTCATAAGTTGCTGCATCTGATGAGCTCCATCCCAGAGTGATTGAGATCAGAACAGAGCAAGTGAAAGAATGACTGATTATTCTTCAAAGCTAGTTAGATTCTGGAAAGGATGCAGCAGACTGGAAAACAATTATTGTAAACTTCATTGTTTAAAACAGGATGGAGAGGGAAAACAGAAAACTAAATAGCTTGATGTCAGCTGAGGGAAAAAAAAATATTGGAACCTTTTATAAGGAATGTGACAACTAGAAACTTGGAGAATAAGTATATAATTTGGTACATTCTGCCTAGATTCAGGAAAGGGAAATGATCTTTGACAAACCTGTTAGTGGAGATGGTCCGTTGTGACATCGACAGTTGAGAACCAATGGGAGTGGAGTATTTGTCTTTTTAGAAGACGTTTGACATGTTTGAATACAGGTGAATGGGGAATGTTAGAGTCCATGGGTAGGTAGGGGTGGAATATATACCACATGGATTAAAAATTGGGTAATGGAGATACGAGAAGAATACTGTTTTTCTCTGGTCTAAAGGATTGATGGGTGGCAGCAGGATCAGTGTTTGGGCAATAGCTGTTCACAAGGTACAAAAATGATTCAGGTGTGAACAACAAATATCATCATGTACCTTTATATTTATTAAATGGTAGAGAGGTTGGCGAGTGCTTTTGTTGAAAAGGACCTGGATGCCCTTGGACATAAGTCACTGACAGAATTCATACAGGGGCAGGAAGTAAATGATATGTGGCTCTTCAGGCAAAATGATTGAAGTATCAAAGTTAGAATATCTTTCCCAATGATCGTGTTTTGTTGAGAAAGTATTTGGTGCTTTGTGTAAAGGTTTGGTCTGCCTTATAAACAATGATCCCTTTGTCATTGAGAGAGTGTACTGGAGTTTGACCAGACTAAACACTGGCATGATGTTACCATGAGGAGAGAGCGCAGTAACTATGTGTTTAATCTTTAGCGCTGTGAGATAATAAGAAGTTGAAGCTTGATGTGTATGGACAGAAACTCATTATGTCCCAAATAGATGAATGGCGTGACAATGTCATACTTTTCATTGGATGTTTGATTCATGACGGTTTATGTGCATCTGCAGAGCTCCCATGTCGATTGACAGAGAGGTACAGACTCTGAATGAACTCTGAACACTTTAATGCACAGTTACTGTGTGACACTGCATTGAATGTCACTTTGTACACAATCCTGTCAGCAGCCAAAATCCCATCATTCTGAAACAGTTAGTTATTCCTCACCGGTTTCCCACCTCCACGGAGATTATGGGTCTGCCTTCTTGGAGATGGAATGTAACTTGGAGAATGGCTAAAAATGTTGGCTTCATTCCGACTGCCAGAAAACCATGTTAAAGTAACACATATGTACCATGAGTAATGAAGCCATGTGGATCAATTTGGAGCAGTCTGTCTGTGCAGCCCCTGCTCCATTTGTTTGTGATGTTGGAGCATCTCTGACACTTTCCTGTTCCTGTGTTAGTGGCTTGACAAGCTGAATAACCTCTTCCTGTTCCTTTGTAAGTGACTCCGGGTGTGAAATTGTTCTGTCTGTTCCCATGTATGTGACATGTGGGAGAGAGTAGACTCCCTGTCTTCCTGTGCAACAGGCGGGGGGGGGCTGAATGGTTTATCCTTCTTCTTGCGCAGTAGTTTTGATGGGATGAATGGCTTCCCCATATTCTTGTGAAACCAGATTGAGGTGCTGAATAAACTCCTCGTTTTACTGTGGAAATGTACTGTGCTGTGACATAAATGTTGTCCAGACTTTAACAGCACGATCTTGAATGTTGTCCAGGTCTTGCAGCACATGGTCACAAACTGTTTCAAGAGTTGAAGAGGGACAACTTGTCCTGAAAACTTTGTAAACTTCAGTGAATGCCCTCTCTTCTGCTGGCACGGTGGCTCAGTAGCTTACACTGCTGATTCACAGCGCCAGGATCCCAGGTTCGATTCCAGCCGTGGGCAACTGTCTGTGTGGAGTTTCCGCGTTTCCCACTTGTCTGCATAAGTCTCCTCTGGGTGCTCCGGTTTCCTCCCATAGTCCGAAGATGTTCAGGCCAGGTGAAGTGGCCATGCTAAATTGTCCATTATGTTAGGTGCATTAGTCAGACAGAAATGTGTCTGGGTGGGTTACTCTTCAGAGGGTCGTTGTGGACTGGTTAGGCCGCAGTGCCTGTATCCACACTGTCGGGAATCCAATCTGCTCAGTTTGGACTCAGTGGGCTGAATAACCTCCTTCCACACTGGAGGGATTATGTGATGACAAACTGGAGATGCCTGGGCTGAGGAAGCCACGCTGAGGATCTCCTGCAGATGTGTCGCACGGCTGAGATGATTGATGCCCACCAATGATAATCATCTTCCCTTGTGCAATGAATGACTCTAAAAAGTGGAGAGGTCATAATTAATTCTAATTAAGTGCGACTTACCAGGAGGAGATTTACCAGGATGTTGCCTGAACTGGAGGGCAGGTCTTATGAGGAAACCATGAGGAGCGAGGGCTTTTCTCATTGCAGGTGTACAAGATGATGAGAGTCATAGAGAGAGTGAATAACCAGAAGCATTATCCCAGGGCAGAAATATCAATGACTAGGTGGCATAATTTTAAGACAATTGGAGGAAGGTTTAGGGGAGATATCAGCGGTAGATTCTTTACACAGAGAGTGGTGGGTGAGTCGAATGCACTGCCAGCAGTGATAGTAGAGTCAAATACGTGAGGGAAACTTAAGAAACTCTTGGATAGGCACATGGAACAAAGTGAACGGAAGCATGTAGATTAGTCTGATCTTAGAGTAGGATAAATGGCACAACGTCGAGTGATGAAGGTCCGAACTATGCATTCATGTAGAACTCTGAGCTCAAAAACTGCATGAATTCATGTAAAACACCGTTATCTCACTTTTTAGATTAGAATCAAATTAAACATCATGGCATAGAGAGAGAACACAGGGAGGCAACACTTTCACCATATTGTCTCGGCATCACCATTGTTAACATTTAATCTGAGAATGCAACTTTAAAAAAAAGGTTTTGTGATTTACATATGAAAGAAGAGACACTATCATGGTATTCTAACAGATGAAAAGCTTAACAATCAAATTTTCAATGTGTAATTTCAGTTCCATCACACTGCAAATTTGTGCTATAAATTCTGTGTTAGGATTGAGCCCTCCACTATCACCTGATGAAGGGGCGACGCTGAGGAAGCTAGTGTGCTTCCAAAGAAACCTGTTGGACTATTACCTGGTGTTGTGTGATTTTTAACTGTGTACACTCCATTACAACACCGGCATCTTCAAATCAGTACTGTTCTTTGTTCTGTGTTCTATGGAAGTGCTCAAGAAAACTTGGACATTGAGGAAGATTTGAGACTTGGAGCATGTCAGATTGATCTTAGTGAAGAGCAAGACAGGCTTAGGATGTGAATGACCTGCCTCTGTTTCTGATGTTCTCCCATTCTGTTATTGGAAAGTTGGTTGGTGTTATTTTCCTGGAAGGTCTTTTATGGAATGTTGCAATCAGTGAGACCAGCAGATTTTGTGAGCCATCGCTGGGTGAGATTTGGGGACTGTATTCACAGTGAATGTGGGTCTACCACATGATCAACAAATGAAGCACAAGTTACCTGCTAGCAGGTTTGAGGGGTTGAATGGAATGCAGAAACATGGGATTGAGGAGCAGAAGTGGGTCAGTAGAGAATTTGAGCCTTCTCCACCAGGCATTAAGATTGTGGCTGATCAGATTGTGGTCTCAGCCTTATTTTCCTGCCTGTGTCCCATTATCCATGAAACACTTCTCTGTCAAAACTTTAGCTAACTCAGCTGTGAATACTTGTAATCAGAGAGACACCACAAACTTTTGGGGAAGAGAATTCCCATTCGAATGGCCCTTTATGAATTTTCCCTCATCCTGTTGTGAGAATAAGAGAGTCATACTGCGTGGAAACAGATCCTTTTGTCCAAATTGTCCAGGCCAATCAGGCACCTTAATCAGATCTCGTCCAACTTGTCAGCATTTGACCCACATCCCTCTTAACCATTTCTATTTATGTACCTATCCAGATACATTTTAAACGTGTAATTGTACCCACTTTCACCACTTCCTCTGACAGTACACCCACCAGCATCTGTATGAAAATGTTTCCCCTCAGGTCCCTTCTAGGTCTTTGCCCTGTCACCTTCACATTATGCCGTCTAGTTCTGGATGCATCTACACTGGGAAAAAGATCTTGCCCATTCAGACCATCCATACCCCTCAGGACTTGTTAAACCTCTGTCATGTCACCATTCAGTCTCTGATAGGCCAGGGGAAAAAGCCTCAACCTGTTCATCATCTCCTTGTAGCTCAAACTCTCAGGTTCCAGAAAATCCTTGTAAACCTTTTCTGCACCCTTTAAAGCTTAACAACATCCATCCTTTAGTAGACTCAACTGACATGTCCACAGTATTCTTAAAGTGGCCTCACCTACGACTTGTACAAGCGCAACACCCTACCCCTACTCCTATACTCAATGCTCTGACCGATTAAGGCAAACATGCCAACTACGTTCTTCACCACTCTACCACCCTAAACTCTACTTACAAGGAACTATGAATCTTCACCCGTAGTTCTATTTGTTCAGCAACATTCCCCAGGGCACTACCCTGCTTTAACTTATCAAAATGCAAAACCTCACAAATATCTAAATTAAACTCCATCTGTCAGTTCATGGCTCATTGATGGTCAAGGATCCCGTTATATTCTGAGATCATCTTATTTACTGTCCACTGCACCACTTTGGTGATGTCATCTGTAAACTTACTGACCATGCCTCCGATAATCACTTCAAAGTTGTTTATATCCGTGATGAAAAGCAGTGAGCTCAGCACTGATTCTTTCAGCACGCCGCTGGCCACAGGTCTTCAGTCTGGAAAACAATCCATTACCTTCAATCCAATTTTGTATCCAATTGATTAGTTTTTCCTAGATTACATATAACCTAATTTTAGTAATCTGTCTACGATGGGGAACCTTATTTAATGCCTTCCTGAAGTCTGTGTAAAGATTGTACACCACAGTGTCTTCTTTAATCTTCTTTGTCACCTCTTCATAATACTCAATCACATTAATTAGACATGATTTCCATCACACAAATCCATATTGACTATCCCTAATCAGTTCTTGTCTTTCTAAATAGATGTAAATCCTATCCCTCAGACTCTCCTCCAACGAACTCCTCGACACTAACGTTGGTTGATACTGATATAAAAAATAAATATTACTATGTTGGTGATATGTCCAATGATATAGTTCTCAGAGTGTTTCAGGGTCAGTGCTAGGAACAAATCAGGCAGATTTCTTTAATCTGCTAAAACAACACGTTTATGACCAAAACAAAGTTGCTCAAACTATGATGGAAAGAGGAATGACGAGAGGATATTGCAAATATGTACATTGATATTTTTCTTTGAAAAATACTGAGAAATACATGCAGACACACACTCTCTCTCTCTCTCTCTCACACACACAAACAGACACATACACAGGCATACACACACACACATGCACACGCACGGACACACACACGTATTGTTGATAACAAACTGAAAAGCAAAATATCTGCAAAGTTAACTTGAAAGAACATTGTCCAAATATGATTCAAACTCATGACCAAAGGAAAAATGACAGTTTAACTCAAATGCTGTTCTATTTGCAGAGTCATCAGGTTCTACAGCATGGAGAGAGGCAGAGAGGCCCTTTGGTCCAAACTCGTCCATGCTGACCCAAATATCCAACCACACTAACCTCATTTCCCAGCACTTGGCCCATAGTATTCTCGTCCTTTCCTCTCCATATACTTGCCCAAATGCCGTTTAAATATCGTTAATATAAATGCTTCAACCACTTCCGTTGGCAGCTCATTCCCTTTGTGTACCACTCTCTGTGTAAAACAGTTTCCATCAGTTTCCCTTATATTCATCCCCCTCTCACATTAAACTGATGCCCTCTCCTCCTCAATTCCCCAACTCTAGGAAAAAAAGGCTGGATCCATTCACCCTAACTGTGTAAACTTCTATAAGGTCCCTCTCAGTCTCCTATTCTCGAAAGAAAAAAGTCCTCGCTTGTCCAACCTTTCCCTATAATTCATACTGTTGAGTCCTGGCAACATTTTTATAAATTCCGTCTACATATATTCCAAATTAAAAACATCCTTCCGATCGCAATGTGTCTAAAACTGAACACAACACTACAAGTGCAGCCTCACCAACATCCTGTATAACTGCAACATAACTTCCAAACTGCTCACCTCCATGTCCTGAACGATGGTTGCTCGTGTGGCAAAAGCCTTCTTCATTGCCATGTCTAACTATGACCCCACCTTCAGAGAACAGTGGACCTAAACTCCATGGTCCCTCTGCTCTGCTACACTCCTTAAGGTCCTACCAATCAACATGAAACTCCTCCCTTGATCTAGCATTGCCAAAATATTCCTCGGCCCACTTCTCCAGTTTGAACAAGGTCCTGGTGCAATTTCTGATATACGTCCTCACTGTCCACGATACCACCTATTTTAGTGTCATCTTCAAGTTTCCTAATCATGCCTTGTACATTCGCAAGAATATCATTGATACAGATAACAAACAGCAATGGGCCCAGCAGCGACCCCTGAGGCACTTCATGTGTCACAGGCCTCCAGTCCGAGAGCATCCTTCCACTATTACCCTCTGCTTACTACCATGAAGCCAATTGTGTGTCCAATTCGCCAGCTCCCTCTGGATTCCATGCGATTCTAACCTTCCAGACTATCCTATCAATGGTAACCTGGTCAAAGGCCTTCGTGAAAACCATACAGACTATGTCGACTGCCCTGCCCTCATCAACATTCCTGGTCACTTCATCAATGAACTCAAACAAATTTGAGCGGCATGATCTCCCATTCACAAAGCCATGCAATATTTCCAGTCTAAAAACATCTATTAATCATAATTATTAATAATAACAAACTAAATAATAAATAATAATAAGATGACATTTTCAGTGGAAAATAAATTATCTATGGTATGTGATACTGGAACGTGCATCATTGGTGTAGGGCAGAATAAATTTTGTCCCTGTGTCATTGAACTGTGTTGAAAAAAGCAAGGGTGGCACGGTGGTTCAGTGGCTAGTACTGCTGCCTCATAGTGCCATGGATCCGGGTTTGGTTCCAGCTTCGGGTGACTATCTGTGTGGAGTTTGCACATTCTCACTGTGTTTGTGCCGGTTTCCTCTACGTGCTCCACTTTCCTTCTACAATCCAAAGATATATCGGTCAGGTGAATTGGCCATGCTAAGTTACCCATAGTGTTATGTGCATTCGTCAGGGGTAAATATAGAGTAGGAGAATGGGACTGGGTGTGTTAGTTTGGAGGATCGGTGTGGTCTTGTTGGGCCAAATGGCCTGTTTCCAAACTGTCGGGAATCTGTCAAAAAGACTATTTCTAATCAACCCTTATTTTTCCAAATGCATGTATATCTCATCCCTCAGAGTCTTCTCAAGTAACCTACGTACCACAGATTTAGACTTCCTGGTCTATTGATCCCAGATTTTTCTTTGCTTCCCTTCTTGAATAATGGCACCACATTTGCGACTCTCCAATATTCTCGAACCTAAACTGTAGCTAACGCTGATGCAAAAATATCAAAGAGGTCCCCGTAGTTTCCTCTGTAGCCTCTTGCAGTGTTCTTGATGCATCTGTTTAGGAACAGGAGATTGATCCACCTTCATACATTCTAATGTATCCAACACGTCTTCTCCTGTGATATTGACTCACCCCAAGATAACCTTACGACATTTGTTAACCTCCCAAGTCTTCATGTATTTCTCCACGGTAAAGGCGGAGGAGAAATATCCATTGAGAATCTCGCAAATCTCCTACGGTTCTAGACATGCATGTCCACTTTGGATCTTGAGGGGTCATATTCTCATTTAGTTATTCCTTTTACTTTAATATACTTAATGAACCTCTTTGCATTCACCCTAAACTTCTCAGCCAAAGCTACCTTGTGCCCCCTTTTCGCCCTCCTGATTTCCTTCTTCAGTAAACTACTGTATCCCCTGTATACCTCTAGGTATTCCCTCGATCCCAGCTGCTTGGACCTGAGCCACGCCTCTTTTTTGCTCGTCAAAACCTCATTATCTCCTGACATCCGAGGTTCCCTCTTCCTACCAACCTTGCCTGTTACCCTCACAGGAACATATAGACCTTGAACTGTAGACATTTTACTTTTAAAGTCCTCCCACTTGCAGGAGGTCCCTTCGCCTGCAAACAAACTCCTCCAACTAACCCCTACAAGCTCCTGTCTAATTCCATCAAAATTCGCCTTGCCCCAAGTTTGAACTTGAACATGTGGGCCAGTTTTGTCCTTCTCCACAACTATTTAAAAATTAATGCATCTGTGGTCACGGGTCCCAGAGTGCTCCCCCACTGTCACCTCAGTCACCTGTCCTGCCCTAGATCTTAGAGTAGGTCAAGTTTCGTCCCTTCCCGAGTTGCACACTTTACTTACTGCTTGAGGAAACTATTCTGAACACACTTAATAAATTCACCCCATCTCAATCCTTAATTCTCTGTCATTCCCAGTCTATGTTAGAAAAATTAAAATCTCCTCCTAATGCAATCCTATTGGCCCTGCAAGTCTCCCCAGTTTGTCTGCATATTTTTGTTCCCCTAATTCCTCGTTTACTATTTGGGGGCCTACAGTACAATCCAAACCCTATCACCATTCCCTTCTTATTTATTAGCTCCCCAGACAAATCCTCACAGGATGATCCATCAGTTATTTTATCTCTGTTTACTGCTGTGTTACTCACCTTAATCAAAAATGAAACTCCCCGTCCCCTCTTTCCACCATCTCTGTCCCGTATAAAACACCTGTACCTGGTACATTAAGCTGTCAGTGCTGTCCCTCGCTTAGCCATGTTTCAGTAATGGCTATAATGTCCCAGTCCCAAGCACCGATCCATGCCCTGAGTTCATCGGCCTTACCTGTCAGCCATCTTGCATTGAAACAGTTGCAATTTAATCCAACAGGCATTCCTTGCTCCCCGTCATTGTCTAGCCTGACCTGTCTCTTTATTTTACTGTTTCTGATTACTGTATCTCTTTCCAGCCTCGCACTTCCCTCCCTGCTGTTGAGGATCCCACCACTCCCCAACCCCAGCCAATCTAGTTGAAACCCTCCCTTGCAGCAGTTGCAAACCTGCCTGCTTGGATACTGGTCCACTTCCAGTTCAGGTACAACCCGTCCTTCCTGGACAGGTCACCTTGCCCCACAAATGATCCCAGTAATCCAAAAATCTCTGCCCCCTGCACCAATTCTTTAGCCACCCCTTTATCTGCCATATCCTCCTATTCTTACCCTCACTAGCATGGAGAACTGGAAGTAAAGTGGATATTACCACTGTCTTTTCTCCTTTTCCCCAGCTCTCTATAATCACTCTGCAGGATGTCATCACGATTTCTACCTGTGTCACTCTTTCCTTTGTACCAATGTGCACAATGATTTCTGGCTGCTTCCCTCCACCCCCACCCCCAGTGAGAACGTTCTGCAGCCGCTCTGAGACATCCTGGACCCTGGCATGTGGGAGGTTGCACACCATTCCGGATTCCCATTTGCAGCCACAGAATCTCCTGTCTGTTCCCCTCACTATCGAGTCAGATAATTACTACTGTAGTTATTCTACTTGCACAGCCTTCTGACAATGGGAAATCTTCATGAAACAGTTGAATATGGCTGAATTGCTTTGCTTCAGGCAATGGGGAGATTCCAATGAATCCTCATCAGGAATCCTCCATTAGTGGGAAAATAGACTGGGCTTTTTTTCACTCCCAAACATTGCTGTGATGAGCGATAGAGAAACAGAAAGGGAGCAATAGAATGTTTCTCCACAGATAGGCTACATTTTCCATCTGTAAGTTAAACCAATAACGTTATCAGTCCCACACTGAACTCCGTAAGCTCTTCTTGAACATTGTCCAAACTATATGATTCCATTACATTCTCGAATCCAGGTCAGTGCGTTATTGCAGAATCAATTCATTCACAATAAATGGTCATACTTGTTTTGAAGATGTATTAATATGTGCTTGCATAATGTAAAAATAAGCGTTTCATGTCTTCACAATATCTGTGTTAAAATGAATATTTTAAAACATATACAGTAATTGCTGGAAAAGTTCAGCCTGTCTGTCAGCATGTAGGAACAGAATTCAGAATTCAATTTTTCTGTCCAATGACTTTTCCTTTGGAACTGACTTATTCTTAAAGTATTTCCCCAGTTTTATTCTTCCACACAAGAAGAAATATCCATCCGGTATTCACCAACTACATTCTTCTCAAGATCTTATATGGTCAATAAAACAACCCTCATTCTCAGGCCGAACTTTAATTCTTCATAACGTAATGCCTTCAGTCCAATAATGTATAAAGAGAAACATCTTTCGAGAGCAATTTTGTTTTTTTTTCCAGTTTAGACAGTTATAACTACACATAATACAACAGATGCAATCTCAGCAATGCCCTGTACTGATGCAGAAAACATCGCTAAGATCATACCCAACACCCCTTGCACAAAACAGGATCATGACATTTACCTTCCAAATCACTTGCTATATCTTCAGGTTAATTTGATGTGATTCATGTACTAAGACACACAAATCCCTCTGTACCATTGAGTTCCGCATTCTCCTTGCATTGAAATACATTTCTGCTGTTTCTTCTTACCCAAAACAGAAAATTTTCATCACATATATATTGCACAGTTTTTTTTTCTGCTGAACGTTTGCTCACAGCCATCCTCTGTCTGTATGCCATTGCTTGTTGCTGTGCCCTCCCCAGTCTGTGTCCCATAACAGACGATCTGCCCTTCCCTGTCTGTATCCCATGACAGACGTACTGCCTTCAGCCGTCCGTATCGCATTGCAGAGGCTCTGCCCTTCCCTGTCTGTGTCCCATTATAGATGTACTGCCCTCGGTCTGCCATCCTCTGTCTGTATCACATTGCAGACGCTCTGCCCTCCCCCTGTCTGCATCCCACTGCAGACGCTCTGCCCTTCCTCGTCTGTGTCCCACTGCAGACTCTCTGCCCTCCCCCTGTTTGTTTCCCATTTCAGATGATCTGCCCTCCCCCTGTCTGTATCCCATTGCAGACGCTCTGCCCCTCCCCTGTCTGTATCCCATTGCAGACGCTCTGCCCTTCCCCTGTCTGTATCCCATTGCAGACGCTCTGTCTCCATTTGACATCTTATTGAATGACTATCCTGGTACATGAGCAAACTGAGCTCCATCTCCTTCATCTGGTTCATTAGAATAGATTGTAATTTGTTGATGACCTCACACAGATCCCTGAAGAACTCCACTCGTTACAGCTTTCCAAACACAAAATGAGTATTGATCTCTACTCTGCATTTCCTGACAGCTACCCAGGGTGTCCCTGCTTCTGCATAACAGCCTGGGATGGTTATAGGACGTCCCCCTGTGCTGTGTAATTTACTGAATACTTCATTCTGTTTGGTGCGGTCTGTTTGGTGCAGCCCATTTTGCCGCAGACCCATTTAGGCGCAGAACTATTTCAGCGCAGCTCATATTTGTTCCTTTTCAGGCTTAGATAAAAGCATTAATCAAACCAATAAAACGAAAAATAAAGTTTATTCCCTTCAGTAAAAATGTTAAAAAGACACTTTGAGTAAGTATAACACTGACTCAGAGTTTTCTTTCAGAGCTAAAATGATCATTGGTCTTGCATTTATTCACATTGAAAACGTTCATGAAGCTATTGAACATTTGACTGATGCGCTTCCAGATGAATTGCAACCGCTGCTGGACTGGTTCAAGGATAACTATGGAGGTAGAAGATTACGCAGAGGAAATGATTACACTTTTTCCAGTTGGAATGTGGAATTTATATGAATGAACTTTAAACAATGAGGACAAAACAGACAATAATGCAAAAGCTGCCCACAGGAGATGACAATGCGAACGTGATGTGGAACAGCTAGTTATTTGGAAATATGTTGAGAGTTTACGAAAAGTTCAGCGAGGAAGGGACCTTTACGATGAGCATCTGATAGCAGGGCACGATATTCCTTTGAAATTAAAGAAGCAGATGCTAGAATACAAACACTGGTAAGAAGATTTAGTGAGAGAAATGATGTCGAGTATTTACGAGGATTTTCCATAATTTTGAATGAATGTCATGTTTTAGATTTTTGTAATGAACTTATATCATTTATTTTTTTTTCTTTTTAACATTTTTACTGAAGAGAATAAACATTATTTTTACTTTTAGTCTTTCATTAATGCTTTTAACTATGCCTGAAAAGTGAGAGAGATGAGATTGGAAATGCCAGCAAGTTTAAATTGAGAATTGCTCTTTCCTGAACATTGCTGCTTACTTGGTTGGTGAGACGTTGATGTTTCAGAATCTCCACACAAGGTGTCCTGGTCCTCTCTGGCTCTTTCCAGGATCCTCCCCACATGTCTAGGTAGAGGGTGAGGGAATGGATATCGGGCACTCTAACACCCTGCGTGGCCCTTTATGTCCTATTCCAGGATGTTTCTCCTGGAATGGGAGAAGAGGAGGGACGGAGTGAGGGTGGAAGTGGGTGTCCCTGCTGTTAATGCTGGTATAGGGGAAGGGTGAAGGGTTAGATGTCCGGAGGGAGTCTGACCACAGTGTTGTATCCATGCAGTGGTATTAGTGTGCGGGGCTATTGCGTCAGTGACAGAAAAAAGTGGGGGAAGGACGGTGCTGAATTCAACAGTGAGTGTGGTCGTGCTTGAGCTTTATTTGGAGATAGAATGTGAGCCTTGTTCGGGGGTAGGTGTTATAACAGATATACAGTGAGTGCGAGGGAGCAGAAGAATATGGTGACACTTATCGTGGCAAAGTGGGGGGAAAGAATATTGATGCTTGTCCTGTATTGCTGACCAATTCTTCAGATTATCTCAGCGTTGAGGTGAGTCTCCCTGAACGTCTTGTCCAAGTCTATCGATAATAACGCCACTAACCCTTTCCATCACTTCCCACAGAATCAGTTTGGGTGGATCTTACAAATAGCAAGGTGAAGCAAACATTATTGTGTACGATATCAAAACCAAATCTGTCACGTGAATACTTTACAACATATGCTCTGGAAATTAGGTATGCAAGTATATGCAAGGGGGAGCAATGACACAGTGATATTATCGCTGGGGTCTTAACCGAAAGACCCAGGTAATATTCTGGGGACATGAATTCAAATCCTGCCATGGTGGAATTTGAATTCAATATGTATCTGGAATCAAGGGTTTATGATGACCAGGAATCCATTGTCGATTGTTGGAAAAACTCATCTGGTTCACTGATATCCTTGAGGGAAGGATACTGATGTCCTTACCTGGTGTGGCCTGCAAGTGACTCCAGACTCAAGACAACACTACTGACTGTTAACTGTCCTCTAGCATGACCAATAAATGCTGGTTATCCAGGGACGCCCAACCCCTCATCCTGTGAATGAGTAACAAATAATCGTGTGTGCTGCAGTAATAATAGATGGTCTCAAATTGCACTGAAACTATGAAGAATAACTTCCGTAAGTGTGTATCAGGTCGGTTGAACAGTATGTTGTGAACCAAACTAGAGAGCACATTAGTTCAGATTTAGTGTTGTGCTGTTAGGAGGACTAATTAATAACCTTGCGCTGAAGCAGCTTTGGAGGAATAGTGACATCAATATGTTGCATTTTTACACAGCGTCTGAATACAATATCGAATGTTTGAACATTCTGGTCAAACATCATGGAAGCCCCGGAGGCTAGAGGGTCAAGTTCGCTCCAATGAATTGGTGAAGTATGAAATAACATTCAATGGGAGAAGCAATGATTGTGAGAGTCATAGAGTCCGACAGCTCAGAGAAGGGCCTTTCAGCCCAAACTGGTCCATTTCGAACAAAATGTTCCTTCACATTAACCCCATTTCCCTGCCCTTGCCCCATATCTATCTTATTCTTTCCTATCCGTGTATTTGTCCAAATGCATTTTAAATTTTGTGAATGTACGTCCCTCAAACACTTCTGCTGGCAGCTCATTCCATATGTATACCACCCTGTGTGTAAAAGAAATTGCCCCTCAGCTTCCCTTTTACTCTTTCCCCTCGGATCTTAAATTTCGCCCACTAGTCCGTAGGTTGCTCAATCCTGTGGAAAAAAAGACTGAGTGCATTCACTCTATCTATACTTCCCATGATCCTATACACTTCGATCAGATACCCCTCAGTCTCATACACTCTAAAGTAAAATCTCTTAGCTTGCTGAACCTCTCACTATATCTCAGACCATTGAGTCCGGGCAACATCCTTGTAAATTTCTTCTGCACTATTTCCAGTTTAATAACATTCTTCCTATAGCAAAGTGAACAACACTGAACACTATCAGTATTGCCTCGCCAGCATCCTGTATAACTGCAACACAACTCCCTAATTTCGATACTCATTACTCTGACTGATGAAGGCCAGTGTGCCAAATGCTTTTTTCACTGCCCGATCTCCCTGTGACTCCAAGTTCAGAGAACCTTGAACCTGAATCCAAAGGTCCCTTTGTCTCAATACACTCCTTAAGACCCTGCCATTCACCATGAAACTCCTACCTTGATTTGACTTTCTAAAATGCAAGAACTGACACTTATCTGTAAATATATAGACAATACACATGCATGAAACAAACAGTAATAGTGCCAGAACTGACTCCTGAGACATTCCACTCGTCACAGGCCTTCAGTCCGATAAGCATGTTTCCACTATTACTCTATATTTCCTACCATCAAGCAAATTTTGGATCTGATTTGCCAGCTCCCCCTCAATTCCATATGATCTAAACTTCCAGAGCAACCTACCATGTGGAACCTTACTGAAGCCTGACTGAAATCCATATACACTACGTATACCACCATGCCCTTGTCAAAGTTACTGGTCATTTCACCAAAGCACTCTCACAAATTTTTAAGCCATGATCCCCCATGCACAAAGACGTGCTGACTGCTCATATTCACACCCTGCCTTTCCAAATGCATGTATATCATCTCTCTCTCAGAATCTTCTCAAGAAACCTACCTACTAGAGATGTCAGGTTTACTGGTCTATAGGTCCCAGGTTTTTCTTTGTAGCTCTTCTTGAATAAAGGCACAGCATTCGCTACCCTCCAGTCCTCCAGGACCTCACCCGTTGGCTACCGATGATACAAAAGTACCAACCAGGGCCCCCACTATTATTTCTCTGTCCTCGTGCAGTGTTCCTGAATATATCTGGTCAGGACTAGGAGATTTATAGAAATAGAGCATAGTCTGAAAGATATGTCTACTTATTTCAGGTGAAAACACCAAAGAGTGAGTAAGTGACTTAATGATGACTAACACAACAAATTAAAGAATATATTAATCACAGGAAGTGACTTCAGAAGAATTCCAGACATTGTGGAATCCTAAGAATTCTCAGAAAATTGCAATCCAGAAAAGGAGGGCCATGAAACTGATGAGGAAATCAAAAAGCGAACATGCATGCAAACAAACAGGAACACAAAGACTGCAAACATCTATGATCTTTATTTCAAAAGGAAAAAAAAAAGACAAATGTGGAAATTTGCAATCGGGAGAGACGAGTTTATGGTGGATCACAGGGAAATGGCAAAACAAATGCCCAGTTACTTTCCATCTGTCTTAATGGAGTAAGATCCACTAAATCACCCAGAAATACGAAGTGATCATATAGGACTTGTGGAAGTAAAGACATAAAGTCAATTCATATCAGTAACAAGGCAATATTAAACATGCAGCCGGATTGAGCATTGCTAACCTTGACAAACCAGATGTACTTCATACCAAAATCTTCAGAAATAAATCACAAATAGAAGTATTGATTGCATTGTCGATGACTGCGTTCTATTTTCCTGTACATTCTGCAGAGTCTGGAAGCTGGTGTATATAATTGTATATTCGTAATCGTGATACAAGCACTATAGATGAATGGTAGGGATCCAAGCATCTACAAAGGGAAGAAGAGATAGTGTGGAGAACTGCTGACAAATTAACTTTACATTGGTCGGGAAACTGTTGGAATCTGTTATATAGGATGCGATATTGGATACTTAGACATTAACAGCAACATTGGAGAGACTCAGTATGCATTTCTGAAAGGGAAATCATACTTGCCAAACTTTGGAATTGTTTGAAGTTGATTCTTACAGCATAGATAATGGGGATCCAGTAGAATTGGCATATTTTAGATTATCAGAAGGCTTTCTATAAGAACTCACACAGTGAGTTCGAAAATGTAATGATGTGAAGGGTATTTGGAGGAATATATGCAAGTGGAACCTTAAAGTTTGGTTTGCCTTCCTTTAAGGGTGTCAGAATATAGATGAAAAGACATGTTGTAGCAGTTTCACAGAGTGTTGGTAAGACTGTACCTAAAGTATTGAGAACAGTTTTGGTAACCAAATCTAAGAAAGAATATACTGACCACAAAGGAAGTGCAATGGACATTATCCAGATAAATCCCTCAGATGGCGAGATTGCGTGATGAGGAAACTCGGCCTGTGTTGTGTAGAGTTTCAACGAATCAGCTGTGGGTCACTGTGAACTTTATAAAACTCACAAAGCATACGGCAAGTTGGAAATTAACAGAAAATTTATCAGGCTGTCTAATCCATATTCAAGGGAAATAATGACAGGATAAGGGACAAACCATTTAAGTCTGCAATAAGGAGGAAATTCTGTGCGTGGAGGGGACTGACTAAAACAGGGGCAAGGCAGGACAAAACAAATAAAGAAAAAAGAATACAAGGATGGACTACTTTCTAAACGGTGAGAAAATTCATAAAGCCAAAGTACAGAGGGATCTGGGAGTGCTCGTTGCGGATTCTGTAAAGGTAAACATGCAGGTTGAGTCCGTGATTAAGAAAGCGAATGCAATGTTGTCAATTATCTCAAGAGGGTTGGAATATAAAAGCACCGTTGCACTACTGAAACTGTATAGAGCTCTGGTTAGGCCCCATTTGGAGTACAGTGTCCAGTTTTGGTCCCCACACCTCAGGAAGGACATACTGGGACTGGAGCGTGTCCGGCGGAGTTTCACACGGATGATCCCTGGAATGACAGGTCTAGCATATGAGGAACGGCTGAGGATCCTGGGATTGTATTCATTGGAGTTTAGAAGATTAACGGGAGATCGAATAGAAACTTACAAGATAATATGTGGCTTGGAGAGGGTGGACGCTAGGAAATTGTGTCCGTTAGGCGAGGAGACTAGGACCCGTGGACACAGACTTAGAATTAGAGGGGATAAATTCAGAACAGAAATGCGGAGACATTTCTTCAGCCAGAGAGTGGTGGGCCTGTGGAATTCATTGCCGCAGAGTACAGTGGAGGCTGGGATGCTAAATGTCTTCAAGGCAGAAATTGATAAATTCTTGATTTCACAAGGAATTAAGGGCTACGGGGAGAATGTGGGTAAGTGCAGTTGAAATGCCCATCAGCCATGATTGAATGGCGGAGTGGACTCGATGGGCCGAATGGCCTTACTTCCACTTCTATGTCTTATGGTCTTATGGTCTTATGGACAAGATTACAGAGAATCCCCAGATAACCTACAAGTGTGTCAAGTGGAACAGAATAACCAGTGAACACGGAGGACTCATTGGCGACTGGTCAAGTTGCATCTAAATCAACTTTAGTAGTCGGAAAAAAAGAGAGTGGTAGAAGGCTGTTTGTGTGACTGGAGGCTAGAGTCCAATGCTGTACCAATGGGCATCAGTGCTAGGTCACTTATTATTTGTGATTCGGAGGTGCTTGTGTTGGGCTGCGATGGATAAATCTAAAAATAGCATAACACCAGACATAGTCTAACAGGTTTATTCGGCAGCACTAGCTTTTGAAACGCTGCTTCTTCATCAACGTGCACAACCACGTGATGTAACTGATGTTGAGAGATTTTTATCCTTATTATTTGTGGTATTCATAAATGATGCAGCTGTAAATATGGACGAGGGATGGGGTGTGCAATAAATAAGTTTGTATTTGATACAAAAATTGGCCGGGTGGTTGGCAGTGAGGAGGAAGGCCTTATGTTACAGGTAGATACTGATGGAATGGTCAGATGGGTGGATCAATGTCAGATGGAATGTAACCCTGATAAATATGAGGTGATGCAATTTTGGAAGAAGGAACCAGACAGGGGAGTTCTCAATGAATGGCAGCACACTAGAAAGCTCAGAGGGTGCTTCTCCACACATCACTAAATGCGACTGCACAGGTTATACACAATCTGGGAAAGGTGGGAAAGGCTGGGGGAATGTAAGCATAGCCTTTATTAATCGAGGCATAGATTATAAGAACTATGCAGAGCTTTGGTGATGGCAAGATGGAATACTGTGTGTAGGTCTGGGAACAATATTACAGGAAGGATGTGATTGTAGTGCAGGCGGTGCAGAGATGTTCCCTTGGATGGAGCATATCAGCTATGGAGAGAGGCTGGATACCCTCAGGTTGTTTAGTTTGGAGGAGAGAAGGCTGCGAGGTCTGTGATTCAGAAGAATAGGATTACGAGGTGCATGGACAAGGTGGATAGACAGCAACTGTTGCTGTTACTCAAAGGGCCACACTTTAAAAGTGAAGGATTTACGGTTTCGTGAAGATTTGAGAATTGTTTTTCAACCAGAGCGTGTTGGGGTCTGGAATGCAATTCTTGAGAGTGGAGTTGTCATGCTAACCTCAAACCATTAGAAATGACACAGTTGTGCACGTCAAATGCTTTAAGATTCACGGCTAAGGTCTTGTGTCGGAAAGTGGGCCGAATGTAGACTGTGCTGCATTTCTAGTAGTACAGAGTCTGTGCTTCCGTGATTGGATGGCTGTGGAAGGTCAATCATTGAGTAGTTTAAGGTAGGAATTGATGGGTTTCTGAAGATTATCTTAACAAAGTTGATAAGAGAGAACTTGTAATATTTTCTGGAAATATGTCAAAGGCAAAATTAAGAGAAAAAAATGTTGCAGATTTCTTACAGTCTGATACCAGCTCATTGAGGACGGGGAAATGGCAGAACTATGGAGCAAATACTTTATTTATGCCTTCACAGAAGAAAACAAAACCAAAAAGAAAACTTCCTTGTCATACTCGGGAACTTTGGTCTTGTGAGAAAAAGGGAATAGAATGAAAATAACAACTAAACAGTTTAGAGAAAGTATTGGACTGAAATTAATGGGCATCGACAAAGTCAACAGAGATTTCTGAAATGGGAATCATATTTGAGAAAGTGGCTTTTAGCAAAATTATGTAGGAGGTATCAATGCAATGCGAGTGGATTAAAGGAAAGATTTTTGATAAAGCCCCAAGCCTATTGTGCAAATTCGAATCCTATGGGACGCGGACTCATATATGGTCTTAGATTTAGAATGGGAGAGCTGGCAGGAAACAGTGAGTCGGAATAAGCAATGTTTTATTTTTAAATGGAAGGCTTGGAGGATATTGTAAGGATCGTGTCTTGGGCTCCAGCTATTCCCAATACACATCATATCTTTGGATGAGGGGCGCAAATGCAATATTCCCAAGTCTGCTGCCAGCACTAAACGGTGTCAGCCTGTGTGTGGATGAGGACGATGTAAAGAAGTTCCAAGGTGATCGAGACAAGTGGAGTGACTCGGCAAATACGTGGCAGTTGGAGAGTAATGGGAGAGATGAGATGTTGCGTACTTCGATGGGAACAATGGACTGGCAGCCTCTCATTTGAAAAAGGAATGGTTGAAAAATGTTGCACTATAAATTAACTTAAGCCGCATTTTTGTTTATTTCTGCATAGCCCTCCGAGTTCATGTGTGACAGTGAGTTCTGAAGCCAGAAGTCAATACTGGGAATGGCATTGGCACGCTGACAATTGTATGTAGACCCAGCACATGGGGAACTGTAATTTTGAAAAGAATCTGGATCTCGCTGTACACCAATCACTTAAAGCATTATTGCCGGAGCAGAAAGCTGGAGGGAAGAAAAATGCTGTATTCACCTTCATTTCAGGGGGATTTGAGTACAGGAGTAAATGTATCTTACTGCACCTGTACAGAGTCTTGGTGAGACCCCATCTCGAACATTGTGCAGTATTGTGTGCAGTTTTGGTTTCTTTTCCTAACAGACGAAAAACCTGACATTGAGGGAGAGCAGCAAAGGATGACCAGACTGATCTCTGGGATGACAGACTTGTTGTGGGAGCAGAGCTTGGGGTAACTGGACCTGTATTCAATGGGGTTGAGGAAAATGAGTGGAAATCTCAGTGAAATATATAACACTCTGACTGGGCGAGACAGATTAGAAGCAGGGATGGTAATTCCCGTGGCTGGGACGTCTAAAACAAGGGGTGACAATATTCGGTACAGACAGGCCACTTTGCATTGAGATGAGAATAAATGCCTGCACTTGGAGACTGGCGAACCAGGGGTACTCTTTCCCAGATCAGGCTGTGGATACCAAGGCGCTGAATATAAATAAGGATTTCTCGAAACTAAAGGGATAGGGAGAAAGCAGGAATATGGTGTGAAGATGGAAGAATCAGCTATTATTCAGGTTGTTCTCCAATAACGCATTAGCTGTGTTCCTGTTCAACACTGTGTTGTAGCAAACCGTGCAATATTAATAGTGGGGTCTATGGAAAAAAGAGGGTAAGTGGAGAACTCCCATAAATATCAGTAAAACTCAAAAATTAAATTTTGTCTAACACACAATAGGACAGTCTAAATAAATCTTTAAATTACATGTTGTAATGGAACAATGCTGTAAATGTAATGCTTTCACACTACAGTCACTCACTGGTGCACTGTACCTTTCACCACAATCTTCACCAGAAAGCATGCGGGGGCTGACTGACCATGTGATACCGATGCTGAATTCCAGTTCTCTCCAAGATTCTCCCCACAGTTTGAAATAAAGTTCTTTTTAAATATGGGCTACAATTCCCAGATCAGGCTCAGTTTCAAGGCCTGCAGAGCCAATTGCACTGCTGTTTTAGCTGAACACATTGATTGTACCTTTTGTAGATAGAGGGTTTCTGAGGCTGGGTTTGCTGTTCAGCTGGTGCCAGCCAAGGAATCGCGTCACAGTGAACGCCAGTTCACTTTATAGAAAAAGATTCATGAATTGCATTGCAGCCGAATTGTATTGAATCAACACGCGTTATCAGTGAACTGCCTGTACATAGAATGGAGGCGCAAAACTGGTGGGCTGAATGGACAACAGCAGTTCTCATTTTATGGTTCACAATGTTTAAACATATTAAGGGATATGTATATTTTATGGGGAAAACTGCGTTGAGGAGATGTTCGGCCATTAACTGGAATAGGGAAAGCTCAATGAGTTGTATGCCATATTCCTTTCCCGATGCTTCTGTACAGTGTGTGGGAAAGCTCTGTAAATTTTGTCACAAGCTCTCAGCTGTTAGGAAGGAGGTCTCTGCAGGGTCTACAGGATTGTGTTTCCCGTTCCCTTTTCTGATAACGAGGCTGGTGCCGGCTATTCTCTCCGGGTTTATCCTTTAAGACCTCGGAGCAGTTTGATACAATAGAGTGTCTTGCTTGCCTGTTTCAGAGACCATTGAAGAGTTTCTCACATGTCTCTGTGTCTGGAGTCACTTTTAAGGCCAGACAGGAAAGCACAGGGGATTCACTTCCTGAAAGTACACTGGGGAAGGAGATCGACATCTATAATCGACATTGAATACACGATGTCTATTACTGACACCAGGTATTAGATCTCGATATTTTATTAATTGTTTTTAACTTGCACCAGTATAATAAAAAAAAATAATAAAAATAAGTATTTAAATGGAGATTTTGCCCCTTGTTCCCAGGAGTTGTCACTTCCTTTCCAAACGTCCATCATATCCTCGCCCAACCAATGCGCCACCCTTGATCCAGGCGCTCCTCAATAAGATGAGGAGAATTCAGATATAATCCAAAGCTAGAGTTAACAGTGAGCATCCTATCCCCACACTCCTCCCACCCACACCAACACCTGTATATATTTGGTAATGTTAATACCATGTATAAACATATATAACTATAAAATTACAACCTTAACAAATAATAATTAAATATAATAATACAAAATAACAAGGGAAAACAACCCCGTTCCTAGAGACAGAGGTAAAATAGAATAAGGTAAACACCTCCCACCACCAACATTAACTAAAGCCCCTGGCTTATATCTATATAATATATATATATATATATATATAATCAGGTAAGAAAAAAGAAAAAAAGAGTTGGGCGGGGGAGATATAAACCGGAGTGGGGCAAAGGCAAACCAACATCCATTATCTCTTACAATTTATCTGAGGGAGTCCAAGAATTCCTTAGCCTTTTCTGGCGATCCGAAGTTATACACGGTTCCTTCATGGTTAAAGCGTAGTGTCGCTGGGTAGCGTCAGGAGTCATGAATATTTAAGTCCCTGAAACGCTTCTTCGCCTCATCGAATGCCTTCTTCTTTCGGACCAGAGCCGGGGAAAAGTCCTGGAATAACATGATCTTGGATCCTTTATAGATCATAGCTTGGGAATCTTTTCCAAGATTTCTCGAAGCTTCTAGAAGTATCTGCCTCTCCCTATAGCTCTCCAGCCGGAACAGGACCGGGCGTGGGCGTTGGTTCGAGCCGGGCCCGCGTATTGCGACCCGGTAGGCCCATTCCACCCTTACCTGGGCCTGATCCAGCTTCCAGATTTTAAAGCTGTGGCAGCCACTGCTCGAGGAATGCTGTCAGCTGGCCTTCCTCCTCCCGTTCGGGAAGGCCCAGCAAACGAATATTTTTTCGACGACCTCAATTATCGAGGTCGTCAATGTGATTCACTAAGGTCCGGACTCACTGTTCGAGAGTCCGGATCCGATCCACAGCCGATTGCGCTGTAGTTTTGGAGGTCACGCCCTTTAGCTCCACCTCTCCAACCCGGCGCTCGATTTCTTTAATGTCTCGGTCGTGCTTTTGCAGCGCGGCCAAGAGTGAGTCCCATTGACTTCGGGATTCTTCAATGAAAGCGTTGATCTTCGCATCAAGTTTAGAGATGATTTCCACAAGGCTCGCCACCGTAGGTAAGTCCCCTGGGGCGGCTGTGGACGCCTCTGCTGTAGCTGGAGAGGGTGGGGGAAGGGTTCCTGCTTGCTGAGAGCTGCGGGATCCCTTCCCTTTGGTCAGTTTTACTAAAGATTAGATTGTTTAAATTTAATGCGAAGCAACTAATTCAATGAAACAGCTATTTTAAATGATTTGGTGAGTGTGGTGGGGGTGGGTGAACCACTTTCCCCAAGTCTTGGGAGGAGCACTGTAGACTCAGACTTGCTGGGTCACCGCCATCTTGGAACCCACCCAATCTCACGTTTAAATGATGGTCTCAAAATCCTGTCTGAGATCCGTGCATTAAGGTGGGAACTTTGCTGCTTTCCATAACCAAAGGGGACCAAACATGCTTTATAAAGGGCCTCAGATCTTCCTACACTGTTAAGAATTTGTGGGTTACGCTTCGGCGGGGCGGTGTGGACTTGTTGGGCCGAAGGGCCTGTTTCCACACTGTAAGTAATCTAAATCTAAATCTAAATCTAAATTTACTCAATATGATCCAAGAGTGTTAACAACAATCTGTCCAGGGATTATTGATCTCTTTAGATGAGAGAAGGCATTTGATTGGGTTGAGTGGCTGGATCTCTTCTGTACATTAGGACGCATTGGTATACGCAAAGTTTTTATCAAGTTGGTGAGGGTCCTTTACCGCGATCCTCTGGCTGCGGTTCTCACTAATGGTGTGCCAACCAGTAATATTAATATTTCTCCAGGCAGCGCAAAGGTTGACACCTTTCACCATTATTGTTTACGTTGGGGATGGAGCCACTGGCGGAGGCCATCCTTAGGGATGCTAACATATCTGCCCCAGAGGTGGGATAGACGTCACGTAAGATTACATTGTATGCAGATTAGGGTCTTATGTTTTTTGTCAAATCCAGTAATTTCAGTTGTTCATGTGATGCAATGCATTGATTCGCTTGTTGCCTTTGTGGGTGATAAGATTAATTGTACAAGGTTGGTGGCCATGCCTATGGGAGATCTTAGGGAAATACCTGATACTGAGGGCAAATCCTGGTTTCCTTTTAAATGGTCACGCGGGTGGTTTCTCTATTTCAGTATATTCATTACATCTGTCTTTGATCATTTATTTAACGTGAACTGTGTCCATTTGTTTGACAAAATTAAACAAGACCTTCAAAGATGGCAGGCATTTCAAATATCCTGGCTAGGTCAGATAGCTGTTATTAAAATGAATGTCCTTCGTCATTTCCTATACCCAATGTGAATGTTTTCTTTGATGTTTCCCAGACAGATGTTTAGGATACTTAATGGCTGGTTTAGCTCTTTTATTTGTCACATTTAGCGATTCTTTATCAAGCTAACAAAATTGCAACTACCCCACAGAGTGTGGGGGTAGATCTCCCCGATTAAAAGCAAACAATTATGCTTTTTTTATTATCCTATGTTCGTGCCTGGGCCGCAGATGTCTCGGCGTCAATCGGGCTAGACATTGAGCCCTCTCAGACAAAGTGAACCCTTATTAGTCTGTTGTTCTTAGATAAAATGACAACTGTTCGCCGAGCTGGGAATTTGTCTTGCAAACGTTTCGCCCCGTCTAGGTGACATACTCAGTGCTTGGGAGCCTCCTGTGAAGCGTTCTGTGCTGTTCACACCGGCATTTATAGTGACCTCTCTCTGCCACTTCCGGTTGTCAGTTCCAGCTGTCCGCTGTAGTGGCCGGTATATTGGGTCCAGGTCGATGTGTTTGTTGATAGAGTCTGTGGATGAGCGCCATGCCTCTAGGAATACCCTGGCTGTTCTCTGTTTGGCTTGTCCTATAATGGTAGTGTTGTCCCAGTCGAATTCATGTTGCTTGCCATCTGCGTGTGTGGCTACCAAGGATAGCTGGTCGTGTCGTTTCATGGATAGTTGGTGTTCTTGTATACGGATCGTTAACTGTCTTCCTGTTTGTCCTATGCAGTGTCTTGTGCAGTCCTTGCATGGGATTTTGTACACTACATTGGTTTTGCTCATGTTGGGTATCGGGTCCTTCGTTCTGGTGAGTTGTTGTCTGAGAGTGGCTGTTGGTTTGTGTGCAGCTATGAGTCCTAGTGGTCGCAGTAGTCTGGCTGTCAGTTCAGAAATGCTCCTGATGTATGGGAGTGTGGCTAGTCCTTTGGGTTGCGGCATGTCCTCGTTCCGTTGCCTTTCTCTTAGGCATCTGTTGATGAAATTGCGAGGGTATCCGTTTTTGGCAAGTACATTGTATAGGTGTTCCTCTTCCTCTTTTTGCAGTTCTGGTGTGCTGCAGTGTGTTGTGGCCCTTTTGAATAGTGTCTTGATGCAATTTCGTTTGTGTGTGTTGGGGTGGTTGCTTCCGTAGTTCAGGACTTGGTCTGTGTGTGTGCCTTTCCTGTAAACCTTTGTGGTGAATTCTCCGTTTGGTGTTCTCTGTACCATCACATCTAGGAATGGGAGTTGGTTGTCCTTTTCTTCTTCTCTCGTGAATCGGATTCCTGTGAGTGTGGCGTTCATGATCTGGTGTGTGTTCTCTATTTCTGTGTTTTTAATTATTACAAAGGTGTCATCAACATATCTGACCCAGAGTTTGGGTTGAATTTGCGGTCAGACTGTTTGTTCTAACTTTTGCAACAAACACATCGACCTGGACCCAATATACCGGCCACTACAGAGCACAGCTGGAACTGACAACCAGAAGCGGCAGAGATAGGCCTCTATAAATGCCGGAGGAAACATCACAGAAGCCCTTCACAGGAGGCTCCCAAGAACTGAGGATGTCACCCAGACAGGGGACGAAAAGTTTGCAAGACAAATTCCCAGATCGGCGTGCAGAACCACAACAACGAGCACCCGAGCTACAAATCTTCTCCCAAATTTTGAATAAAATGTCAACATTTATGGAGTATTGTCAAAAACTAACGATTATCAATACTGTTAAAACTTGAAGAACGATGCGTCAGAACGAGGGCAATAGAGACAAAACCATGTTTCTTCCCGCTTTAATTGCTATACCAGGTTGCCAACCGGGGATAATGGATTCCTGGTTTAAACTATAGGCAGCCAGGGCGGTACCTTGCTTGGGTGATTTAGAATTAGTAGAATCCCTACAGTGTGGATACAAGCCCTTGGGCCCAGCAAGTTAACTTCGAACTTCTGAAGAGTAACCCACCCAGACTCATTCCCAATACCATCCTATATTTATCCTGACTAAAGTCTGAACTTACAGATCCTTGAAAACTTTGAGTGATTTAGCATTGGCCAATTCATCTAACCTGCACATCTTTGTGACCGTAGGAGGAAACCTACGCAGTCACAGTTGAGAACATACTAACTCCACACAGCCAGTCACCCAAGGCTGGAACCAAACGCATGATCCTGGTGCGCTGAGGCAGCAGTGCAAACCACTGAGCCACCACGTGTTACTTGAGGGATAAACAATGAAATAATTTGATCAAATAACTCGTAAGTATGAAGTATCTAGTAGAGATTTCTTCTGTGTTTTCTTTCCAGATTAGAGATTTGATTTTAAAAACACACACTTTTAACAGACTCTGACAGGTCCAATACAGAGAAGTGGGTGCTTATTGCTAAGAATACACTCTGTGTCAGTACCCTTTATCATTTGTTGGAGAGTGTCCCCTCAGACAAGACTGTGCAACTTCCTGATGTCTGTGCGGGAGAGTTGGGGGTTTTAGATCTCTTTAGAGACATGGGAGGATATTTGTGAAAATGCTCGAAGGATTTTGATCTGTAATAGGACCAATTCCATGCAGTTGCAAATTCTTCATAGGGTCTATCTAACACCAGATTTTCTCTCAAAATTCAATGTGGGATTATCTTCAGCATGTCATAAATACAGATTGACTACAGGCACTCTTACTCATTGCATGTGGTCCTGCTGCAGGCTTTGGATATATTGGATCACTGTGTTCGGTGTGGTAGAGTGGGTCTTGAGGACCGAATTGGAGATAGACACCGTTTCTATTTTCCTGCGCCTGCCCAGAGTATCTTACGCAGATGCACATGGGAAAAAATATATCCTTACTTTCTGTACTAGGAAATAATATTCTGTTGTGTTGGATGTCTGAAACTCCCAGGATGTGTTGGGTCTTTGTAAGCTCATCATGGAGAATATCCCTTTGGACTCTCTCACCAGTATGGTGCCCCCAAAACAGAGATTAATACAAGTCATAGAGTCATGGAGATGTACAGCATGGAAACAGACCCTTCGGTCCAACCCGTCCATGCCGACCACATACCCCAATACAATCTCGTCCCACCTGCCAGCACCCGGCCAATAACCCTCCAAACCCTTCCTATTCAATATACTCATCCAAATGCCTCTTAAATGTTGCACTTGTACCAGCCTCCCCCACTTCACCTGGCAGCTCATTACATAGGTAAAAACAATGACTGCAGATGCTGGAAACCAGATTCTGGATTGGTGGTGCTGGAAGAGCACAGCAGTTCAGGCAGCATCCGAGTAGCTTCGAAATCGACATTTCGGGCAAAAGCCCTTCATCAGGAATAAATTATTCTTGCCCGAAACGTCGATTTCGAAGCTACTTGGATGCTGCCTGAACTGCTGTGCTCTTCCAGCACCACTAATCCAGAAGCTCATAACATACACGTATCAACCTCTGCGTGAAATAGTTACCCTGTAGGTCTCTTTTATATCTTACTCCTCTCACCTTAAAATTGTGCCCTCCACTTCTGGACTCCCTGACCCGAGGGAAAAGACTTTGCCAATATACTCTATCCATGCCCCCTATACTTTTGAAAACCTCTATAATGTCATACCTCAGCATCCGAAGCTCCAGTGAAAACAGCCTCAGCCTATTCAGCCTCTCTCTATAGGTCAAATCCTCCAATCCTTATAAATCTTTTCTGAATCCTTTCAAGTTTCTCAACATTTTTCCGATAGGAAGGAGAGCAGAATTGCACGCAATATTCCAACAGTGGCCTACCCAATATCCTGTACAGCTGCAACATGACCTCCCAACACCTGTACTCAATACTCTGACCAATAAAGGAAAGAATACCAAACGCCTTTTTCACTATCATATCTACTTGCGACTCCACTTTCAAGGAGCTATGAACCTGCACTCCAAGGTCTCTTTGTTCAGCAAAACTCTCTGGGACCTTACCATTAAGTGTGTAAGTCCTGCTATGATTTGCTTTCCCAAAATGCAGCACGTCGCATTTATCTGAATTAAACTCCATCTGCCACTTGTCAGCCCATTGGCCCATCTTGTCAAGATCCTGTTGTAATCTGAGGTGACCTCTTCACTGTTCACTGTACCTCCAATTTTGGTGTCATCTGCAAACTTACTAACTGTACCTCATATGCTCGCATCCAAGTCATTTATGTCAATGACAAAAAGTAGTGAATCCAGCACTGATCCTTGTGGCACTCCACTGGTCAGAGGCCTCCAGTCTAAAAAACAACCATCCACTACCACACTCTGTCTTCTACCTTTGACCCAGTTCTGTATCCAAATGACTAGTTCTTCCTGTATTTCATGAGACCTAACCTTGCTAATCAGTCTGTCAAGGGGAACCTTGTCGAAACCCTTACTGAAGTCCATATGGATCACATCTATCCCTCTGCCCTCATCAATCCTCTTTGATACTTCCTCAAAAAACTCAATCAAGTTTGTGAGACATGACTGCCCACGCACAAAGCCATGTTGACTATCCCTGATCAGTCCTTGCCTTTACAAATGCATGCACATCCTGTCCCTCAGGATTCCCTCCTACAACTTGACCACCACCAACGTCAGGCTCATTGGTCTATAGTTCCCTGACGTCCTTACCACCCTTCTTAAACAGTGGCACCACGTTAGCCACCTCCAGTCTTCTGGCACCTCACCAGTGACTATCCACCTCACAAATTTCACAGCAAGAGGACCAGCAAACACTTCTCTAGCTTCCCACAGAGTTCTAGGGTAAACCTAATCAGGTCCTGGGGATTTATCCACCTTTAACAGTTTTAAGACACCCAGCCCTTCCTCCTCTGTAATGTGGACATTTTGCAAGGTCTCACCACCTATTTCCCTACATGTGATATCTTCCGTATCCTTTTCCAAGGTAAATACTGATGCAAAATACTCGTTTAGTATCTCTCCCACACTTCCTGTGCTAGGAAAGGTATCGTGTTGTGTATGATGTCTGAAATACAAGAGCTATCACTTTCTTATTCTGGTCTGTATTATTTATTTATTATTTATTGTTTATTTTTGTTTTTTCTTCTGTCCGTTTATAGACCTTAACTTATTTTGTATGTACATGCACATGGGTGAAATATTGTTCAGTTATTTGAGTTGTTTTGTTTTTGTTTTAATATAATAATAAAAATCTATTTTTCAGTCAAAAAATTTAAAAAAAACATTAAAATGCTAACATTGATAGAATAGAGGCCCAAAGAGCTCTCATTAGTTAAACCACTCATGGTGGTTTACGCTGAATGTCATCTTGGGTGATGGGGTGAGGTTGATAGAACATCCCTTTCATGGTAACCTCAGTCAGTGTGGGGAATTGAACCTGCGCTGGTGGCCTCCCTCTGCATCACAAACCAACCATCCAGCCAACTGAGTGGGAGACTGTGTAACTGTTGCACACAGAATCAGTCACAGACAAAGGGCAAGAGAAACATTCATGACAAGGTAAAATATATATTTGAGAAAATCGTCATGGTAACGGCTGAGGATAAAAACGTTCTCTGCTAGAAATTGTATTTTACATTGAGACAAGTGTTTGGAAGCTGTCTTTGGCTGAATACAATAAGGTGAGACAAGTGAAATAACCAGAATGACTAATTGTGATTGGATATCGATAACCGTAAAATAAGTGCATGTTTTTGATTGGTCTGTGGAAAGCATGCTGACTATTGAATGAATTTATAAAGCAGATGAAATATATTGTTAGGAGAGTCTGCCCCATGGGAAATGACTTCGGAACACATGCAAGAAGATACACTGGGTAAAAAGTTTCTGAGAATCGTCTGCTCGGTAACAGGAAGCTGGGAGTTGCATGACTGAAAGTTCCTGTAAGGTGGAGCTGAGAAAACCATCATTTCACCTCCAACCGTATTGAATGTTGGAGCATGTTTGAAGTACTGAATGGCCTCATGATGGATTTCAATTGTGTGTGATTTGAAAGTCGTAAACCTCTACTCCATCCTCTTACGTGTTACACACGGAGGCACAAACGTTTTCCTCCAACTGGGAATAAGTTGGAACATGATCTGGAAAATTCCATAATTGGCATTCTCCAGAATATTCTATAACTCTGTGGGGGGCATTAGAGATGCTGAGAGAAAGAGAGGGATGGTGCTGTATGCAGTAGTGAGAGTGGGAGAGCATTAGCCTTGTTCGGGAACCGGTGCTATAACAGACATACAGTGAGTGTGAGGGAGCAGAGAGAACATGGTGACCCTTATCTTAACAGAGTGCGGAAGGTTATTGAAGCTTGTCCTGTTTTGATGGACATTTACTCAGACCGCAGATACTGCACTGAGCTCAAACCAGGCTCGGTGGATCTGTGGGTGTGATCCCTCTGGGAAGAGAATGGTCCCCTTTTGTACTAGCCCATCCACCAGGACCTCCGTGCCCATGTCTAAAAACGTTATGTAATTTCCCCTTATCTGCCATGCTCGGGGTAAACTGTTCAGGGCAGCTCCAAACTGAGAAAGCTCAACCGTGTGCCCCTTGGCCTTTTAAAGATGGCCCCAGTGTCAGGGGTCATGGAATATCCAGGAGCATCCGGACGATTTTGAGTACCTCCAGTCATGATGGGTGGAAGATCGGCCTGGCATTGTATGAGAGGGACACCATGGAGTGGGGTGGGTATTTAATGAGATGAGTTTGGTAAGATAGCACCAGGAACGTAGTTCAGCCTCGTGCAGACAATCCCTCTGTCACACTTAATGAAAATGTCACTGAGACATTTTTTGTTAGATTCAGCCCAGTGAGGCAAAGACTCTGCTGTCCTCACTCCTAGTAACAAAGCTGCAGAACCAATGCTCATCCAAAAGTCTCCATTGCCTGAACTCACAGCAATATCCCTTTCACTCATCAATCTTCAAAGTACTGACACGTGTTGCATGATACAATCGAAATGTCTTCAAATCAGCATTCTGAAACCTATGAACATATCCTTCAATGACATTTTTTCTCAGTCTCCCCGACTCTGTCTCCACTCCAAAACATACTCATTTATAGTCATATTGCACGAAAATCCCAGTATGACTGGACCATGGCAACCAGAATGTCCATCCAGACTCACCCCATTCCCTTGCCTTTGTTCTGTATCCCTCTAATCCTTACCTATCTGTGTAATTGTCCAAATGCCTTTTCAATGTTGTTATTGTACCCACCTCAATCACTTCCACTGGTAGCTTAGTCTGTGTGCATACCACACTCTATGTGAAAACGTTGCCCCTCAGGTTCCTTTTTATATACTTTTTTTTTCCTTTCCAAACATTAATGGATATCCTCTAGTCCTCGATTCCCCAACCTTGGGAAAAAAATTGAAGTATTCACCCCATGCACGCCTCTCATAATTTTATAAGAGTTGCACTTTGATAAGAACCCCCTCAGTTTCCTACGCTGTAAAGAAATAAGTTCTAACCTGTCCAACCTCTGCCTATAACTTAGAGCTTTAGCCCAGGAAACATCTTTGGAAATTTGTTCTACGCTCTTTCTCGTTCAATAATATCCTTTCCAGAGCAAGATGAACAAAACTGAACACAATACTCCAACTTCAGCCTTACCAACATCCTGTACAACTGCAACCTTACGTTCCAACGTCTATACTCAATGGCCTGATGAAGGCCAGTATGCCAACAGCCTTTTTCACTGTCCTGTGTATCTGTGACACAAATTTCAGGCAACCGTGCACCTGATCTCCAACGTCCTTTTGTTCCACTACACTCCTTAAGGCACGATCATTCATCACTAAACTCCTACCTGGACTTGACTTTCCAAAATGCAAGACGTCACACTTATCTGTATTAAACTCAAATTGCTATTTCTGAGCCCACTTCCTCAGCTGACCAAGGTACTGCTGCAATTTCTGATAATGTTTCTCACTGTAAATGATGCCTCCTAATTTAGAGTCATGTGCAAACTTACTAACCTTGCATTGTGCACTCTGGTCCAAATCATTGGTATAAGATAACGAACAGCAATGGTCCCAGGATCGACCACTGAGGCACTCCACTAGGTGCAGGCCTCCAGTCCGACAAGCATACCTCCACCATAGCCATTGCTTGATAACGTCAAGCCAATTGTGTCGCCAATTTGCCAGTTTATATTGGAGTCCATGTAATCTAACCTTCCAGAGTGGCCTACCCTTTGGAACCTGAGCAAAAGACTTACTGAAATCCATCTCGACGATGTCCACCAACCTTCCTGGTACCTTCATCAAAAACTCTAACAAAAATTCTAAGGCATGATCTGCCACGCACAAAGCTATGCTGACTGCTCCAAGTCAAACTCTGTTTTGCCAAATGCATGCATATCTTATATCTCAGAACCTTCTCAAGCAGTTTACCGAAAACAGATGTGAAGCTTACTGGTATATATTTCCCAGGCTTTTCTTTGCAACCCCCCTTGAAGAAGGGCACTCCATTTGTTACCGCCCAGTCTTCCGGGTCCTTGGGCCCTGAACTGTCTTCTCTCACCACCTGCAGTGCTCTTAGATATATCTGGTCAGGACCAAGAGATTTATCTGACTTTATGAATTCTAATATGTCCATCAGCACCTCTACTGTGATATGGACTGTACCAAGATATCACAACTAACTTCCCAAAGGTCACAGGTCTCCATGTTATTCTTCATGATAAACGCAGAGGGGAAATTGAGGACCTCACCCATTTCTTGAGGTTTTACACATGCATGCCCATTTTGGATTTTAAGGCGTCCTATTCTCTCTCTGGTTGTTCTTTTTCTTTGCGGTACTGAATTTGCATTCGCACTAATCTGCTCAGCCAAGGCTATCTCATACCCCCTTTTCACCTTGCTGATTTCCTTCTTCAGTAAACTCCTCTATCCCCTGTGTAACTCCAGGGATTCCATTGATACGAACTGCCTGTACCTGAGCCACGCCTCATTTTTTTTTCTGGTCAGAGCCTCAATATTTCTTGTAATCCAGGGTTCTCTCTTCCAGCCTCACTTTCCCTTCATCCTCACAGGAACATATAGACCTTGAACTCGAGCTATCTCACTTTTGAAGCCCTCCCATTTGCCTGGGATCACTTTTACCTCGAAACAAACTACTCCAATTCCCCTGCAATCCACTGTCTAATTCCAACAACATATGCCTTTCCCCAATTTAGAACTTGAATCTGTGGACCAATTTTGTCCCTACCATTACTATTCTAAAACTAATACAGCTCTAGTCACTATTCCCAAAATGCTCGCCCACTTTACCTCCGTCACCTATCCGAACTTATTTCCCAACAGTAGGTCGAGTTTGTCCCTTCCCCAATAGGAACCTCTCAATATTGCTTGTGGAAGCTTTCCTGAACACACTTAACAAATTAAGTTCCACCTAAGTTCTTAACCCATCTGGAAGTCCCAGTCTATGTTCGGAAAATTAAAATCACCTATTATGACAACCCTATTGCTCCTGCAAGTCTCGCTGGTGTCCCTGAAATTTTGTTCCTATAATTCCCATTGATTATTTGGAGGCTTACAGTGCAACCATCACCATCCCCGTCTTAATTCTTTGCACCGTTCACAAAACCACATTGGATATTACCTCAGTTATTTCAACTTTAAATACTAGAGTGATATGCGCCTTAATCAGAACTATTGGTATTTAAATTGTTTCCATTTATATCTCTTCCTCACATTGATTTTCATATTCGCAGCACCCCTTGTCAATGTACAGTACAGATATGGAGCTGTAAATGGATGGGAACTGCACATTCTGACACTTCCAGCATTGGTTACATATTTCCCCACACTGGGCAGTGATCTAATACAGTGTTACCAAACAATGCAACAGCCTGGGTTTGTATATGAATGAACCAGTGCGGACTGCACAGCTCCTCACACTGAACATTTAGTCCAGGATTATAGATCAAGAATTGGTGTGGGCTGCATAGAGTTTCACTCTCGACATTGCTGGGTTGCATACAGCTGTACACTTTCCAGATCTACACAGTGCTCCATCCTGAATATGTAATGGATGGGCTGGTTATGCGAGTTGGATTGCGAATGTGAGAGTACGAAACATCTGACAATACCTTTATTTGGTGTTTTCATTCTTGTCATTGGACCCCTCAAATCCTGACTTATCCTGTTAGACCAGTCCTTCTGGATGAGTCATGGTGACTGTTGCTACAGCATCTGAGTCTGCAACATGACCAACAAATGGAGCAGAGGCTGCAGAGAGGACAGTCTCCGTAAAATGGAATGAGGGAATCACCATCAGATCAGACGTGGTCTTAGTGAATGGTGGGGCAGGTTTGAATGGACCACCAATGCAACCTATTCATATATTTCTGTTTGTTCCAAGCAAACTCCCCTTCTCTCCCAGTGTCCAATACTGGTGGGGAGTGAGTCACCTCCTGCTGTCCTTGCATAACAGGATGCTGGGGCCTCACAACCTCCAGATTTCCCTGTGCCCCAGTTTCGAGCTCTGAGTGACTCCCTCCTGTCCCTGTGTCGCAGTCTCAAGCAGTTGAATGACTGCGTCCTGTTCCTGTGTCCCAATCTTGGGCAGCTCTGTGACTGCCTCCTGATCCAAGGTTTGCGAAAGTAGATGTCCCCCTCCTGCTACTGACTGACAGGTTCCAATAGCTCTGTGCTCACCTGCTGCTCCTGTGGAATGGAGTCGAGGGCCTGAATGGCCTCTTCACATTCCTTACAGCTTCTCTTGACTAAAGGCCTTTCCCCAGTTTCTGTAAAACACCATCAAAATCTGAATGATGTATTTTTGTATTTTACTCTCAGTAATTGAAAAAAACAAGCTGACTGACAAAATTCAGAAGCTGAATAGCCTCTTCCTGTTCCTGTGTCATACACTCAAGAGGGAATAGAGTCTCAGAGATGTACAGCACGGAAAAAGACCTTTCAGTCTGATCGCCCATACCGACCAAAAATCCTAAATAAATCTCGACCCCCTTTCCAGCACTTGGTCCATCTCCCTCTAAACACTTCCCATGCATGTATCCATCCAACTGACTTTTAAATGGTGTAACTGTGCCTGCCCCCGCCACCTCTTTTGGCTGTTCAATCCATACACACAGCAGTCTCTGTGTGAAAATGTTGTCCCTCATGTTCCTTTTTAAATCTTTCTCCTCTCACCTGAAACATTTGTCTTCTAATTTTGGACACGCCTATCCTGGGTAAAAGACGTTGACTATTTACCTTATCTATGCCCCTCATGATTTTATAAACCCCTTTAAGGTCAACCCTCAGCCTCAACACTTGAAAATACTCCCAGCGTGTTCAAACTCCCCCAGTAACTCTAACCATCTAACACCTGCAACATTATTTTAAGTCTCTTCTGCACCCTTTCAAGTTTGACAACATCTTTCTGACAGCAGGGAGAACAGAATTGAAGGCAGTATTACAAAAGTGGCCAAACCAATGTCCTGGACAGATGCAACACGTCGTGAAAATATTTAGATTCAAAGCACGGACCAAAAAGGGAAGATCACCAAGTGCCGTCTTCACTGCGCTGTCTACCTGTGACGGCACTTTCAAGGAACGGAGAACCTGCACCACAAGGTGACACAGTAGCTCAGTGACTAGCATTGCTGCTTCAGAGCGCAGCGATGTGGGTTTAAATCCATTCTTGAATGACTGCCTGTGTGGAGTTTGCACATTCTCCCCGTGTCTGCATGAGTTTCCTCTGGATGTTATGTTTTCCTCCCACAGTATAAAGATATACAGATAAGGGTAGATTGGCCATGCTAAATTGCGCAAAGTACCCAGGGATGTGTAGACGAGGTGGATTAGTTATGGGAAATGCAGGCTCCGAGTGATAGGAGAGGGGTTTGTCCAGTGGGATACTGCTTAGAGGGTCGCTGTGGCCTTGATGGGCAGAATAGGCTGTTTTCTCACTGTAGGGATTCGATCATTTCTATGGAGTTCTCCTTGATTGACAGCTTTCGACAGGAACCTAACTACATCTCTTCCCTTGATTTGTCTTGCCAAAATGCAACACCTCACATTTATCTAAAATAAACTCCATCTGCCACTCCTCGACTCACCTAAGCAAAGCCCCATTATAGTCTGAGAGTTCATTCTTCACTGTAGACGACACCACCAAATTTGGTATCATCTCCAAATTTACTGACCATACTTCATATACTCAAATGCAAATGATTTGTATAAGTGACAAAAGGCAGTGGACCCACTATTGATCTTTGCGGCACACCACTGGTCACAGGTCTCCAAGTTTAATAAACAAATGTCCGCTGTCACGCCCTGTTTCCAATATTCAAGAAATTTTGGATCTAAATGGTGAGTTCTCCCTGGATTCCAGACAGTCTGACCTTGTTAACCAGTCTACCATGTAGAACAGTTTGGTTTTCTTACTGAATTTCATAAAGACAACATCCACTCTCCTGCCATCATCAATCATCTTCATCACTTCCTCAAAGGATTCCACCCAGTCAGTGGGATGTGATCTCCAATGTACAAAGCCCTCTTCAGTCCTTGTCTTTCCAAATGTATATCGACCTTTTTCCTCGAAATCCCCTCCAACAATTTAGTTACCATTGACGTCAGGCTCACCCGATCTATGGTTACCTGTTTTTTCCTTAATTTCTTAAATAATGACACTATGTTAGCAGCCCTCCAGTCTTTTGACACCTCACCTGTGGAAATCAATGTTACAAATAAATCAGCTAAATGCTGAGCAATCTCTTTCTTAGCTTCCCGCAAACATCTGGGATACAACTGGTCAGTTCCCAGGGATTAGTTCACCTTTATGTGTTTTAAAATGTTCAACACCTCCTTGTAATATAGATACTTTCAAGGTATCATTATATGTTTCTTCATTCTCTCGCTCTTGCAACCTCCTCCATATTAAATACTGAGAAGAAATACTTGTTTAGTATCCCTCCAATCTCCTGTGATTCCACACACAGGTAGCCTTACTGATCTTTAAGGGGCCCTATTCTCTCCCTAGTAAATATTTTGCCATTAAATGATTTGCATAATTTCTTCAATGCCTCGTTAACCGTATTTCTAAAGCCATCTCCTGTCCACATTTTTCTGGCCCGATTTCCCCATTGACTGTACACTTGCTGCCCTTACACACCTCTCGGGATTCACTTGATCTCAGCTCTGTTTACCTGACATATGCCTCCTTCCTTACCTTGACCAGAGCATCAATATATCTAGCCATCCAGCACTCCCTGCACCTACCAGCCTTGCCCCTCTCACTAATGGGAACACGTTGGCTCTGGACTCTCTGAAACCAAGTTTTGATGACCTTGCATTTTCCAACCATCCCTTTACCTGTGAATAGGGTATTCCAATCAGCCTTTCACAGGGCTCGCCTAACACTTTCAAAATTGACCTTGTTCAAAGTTAGAACCTTAATGCTTACATCAGGTCATTCCTATTCCGAAGCTAATTTAAAACTAATATTTATATGTAACAGACTTGAAGGTTAAATAAACACTTCCTGCCCCTCTGTAACAGGCTCGAGAGGCTGAATAGGCTCCTCCTGTTCCTCTGTAATAGACTGGAAAGCATGAATGGCCTCCTCCTGTCCTTGTGTAACAGACCCGAGACATTAAATGACACAGCAACCCATCGATTACGAGCAGCCATTAAACTGTATCTGATGGAGGTCCATCTCTTCTCAGTTACAGAAGCACAAACAACACAATTTACTCCAGGTTCCCTCTCAGTAGCATCTCTTACAGCTGCAGCGACATATCTCTTCGTCTTGAATGATTATGTTGGCAAAATGTGCCAATATTTTAGATTTCCACCTTTTCAAGTAACAGCAGACTAATATGGGCTGAATGGCCTTTTCTTATCCATTTGTAAGAGGCCCAGAGGGACAGAATTGCTTCGGCCTGTTGCTGAGCAGCAATCTTAACGCTCTGTCTCAAGGTAATGAAAGGATTTGAAAACAGGGCACTTAAAACCAGGAGGAGCCTTACACTGGTCAATAAGTATTATACTTTGGGTTAATGTATCTAGAAACTTGCCCATCCGACTTTTTTATGCAACCGATCTGTTATTTTATAACTGCCTCATTTCATAAACAGAGTGGAACACATGTAGACATCTGCAGTGTCTTTTAATACTCTCATATACAAGTTTTTTAAAAAAATTCAAAAGATTTAAAGATTTATGGGCCATCCCTCAGCAACCCTCATCCATTCCTTCCAAACCCGGTAAATGTTCCCTTTTATAGTGATATGAAAACTGATGTGTGGAACTGGTTAACTGAGCCTGTTTGTTTAGTCATGATTTGGAGATGCCGGTGTTGGACTGGGGTGTACAAAGTTAAAAATCACACAACACCTGGTTATAGTCCAATAGGTTTAATTGGAAACACATTAGCTTTCGGAGCGACGCTCCTTCATCAGGTGACAGTGCAGGACACGCTTCTAAGGCACAGAATTTATGGCAAACATTTACAGTGTGATGTAGCTGAAATTATCCATTGAAAAATACCTTGATTGTTTGTTGAGTCTTTCATCTGTTCGAATATCATGATAGTTTCATTTTTTTCATGTGTAAATTAAAAATTTTTTTCTTTTAAAGTTGCATTGACAGGTTAGCAGTAACAACGAGTGTTAGATAGACAATATGTTGAAGGTGTTAGCCCCCTGTGTTCTCTGTCTATACCATAATGTTTACATTGACTCTAATCTAAAAAGTGAGATAACAGAGTTTTACATGAATTCATGCAGTTTTTGAGCAAAGTAGATGTAACTCTGCAAGTACAAATTCACCCCACAAAATATATGTGTGCATGTGGGTCTTTGTCTGTTTGTGTGTGTGTGTTTGTCTTGGTTGGGGGTTGTGAGTGTCAGAGGGGGTGTATATGTGTGTGTAGTGATGTAGAGTGTCTTAAGTTTGTGAGGGGGTGCATGTGTGAGTGTGGGAGTATGTGTGCGTGTCTGGGGTGGGGGGTTTGAGTATCAGTGAGAGAGAGTGTATATGTGTTTGCATGAGTGTAGAGTGGTCTAACTCTCTGAGCGGATGCCTCTGAGAGTGTGTGTATCTGTAAGGGTGTGTGTGTGTGTCTGTGTTAATGTCTGTGCACATATGTATCCATATGTATATGTGTGTATAGGTGTGTGTGTGTGTGTGTGTGTGTGTGTGTGTATAGTACAATGGTGGTCACCTGCAATGTGACATGAACCCAAGGCCCCAGTTGAGGCCCTCCCTATGGGAACCAAAATTTGTAATCAGCCTCTGCTCGGCCACTTTACGCTGCTGCCAGTCCTGAAATCCGCCTTGAAGGATAGTCACCAGAAGGTCCGAGGTTGAATGTCCAGGACCACTGACGTGTTCCCCAACTGGGAGGGAACACTCCTGTCTGTTGATTGTTTTGCAGTGCCCATTCATCCGTTGTCGTGGCCTTTGCTAATTTTCCCAGCGTTTGTTCAGTGACTGTGCTTAATGCCAATCTCCATGGATTCTAATTATCCCAGTGGAGGGTTTCCATCTTTTAATGATAAATGGGCGCCGTTCAATGTGTTATCCCATAACATGAGCAGGAGCATCACCGACAGCACTGACAGGGAACAGCAGACCTAGAGAGAGGAGGAGGAGAGATCAGAATCTGAGAACATTAGAGTGGAATGTTCCAAAAATGGATCAGAATCTGAGAACATTAGACTGGAATGTTCCAAAAATGTATCAGAATCTGGGACCATTAGATTGGAATGTTCCAACAATAGACAGGAGGTTATCCATTTATGGTTGGTATCTTTCTGAATCTTGGTTGTCATTATCATTACGGATCTATTACGCTCTTCTCGTTATTCAATATTTTTATTATCCTTTCCTGGTTATCGTTGGTGTTCCTGGTAAGTGTCAACGTCCAGATTCTTTTGTTCTATAAACCGGTTATTACTGTATTACTGTTCTTTTATATAGTCTACACTTC
This sequence comes from Chiloscyllium punctatum, assembly GCF_047496795.1. Classification (NCBI taxonomy): domain Eukaryota; kingdom Metazoa; phylum Chordata; class Chondrichthyes; order Orectolobiformes; family Hemiscylliidae; genus Chiloscyllium; species Chiloscyllium punctatum. The sequence goes on along the minus strand of NC_092752.1, from coordinate 90,206,929 downwards.
TTGTCACTATTATTTTTCTGTTGAAACTCTCATTCCAGATATTCACTCTACAGACCACTACTAACTATATCAATGAATGCGTTCAATGACTGTCTCCCTCTCTGAGCTGGTATTGTTACTCTCTATGTTGACCTACTCAGTTACAGCGGAGACCTACAATTTACTGTATCATTGCTTTTAAATATTATTTAATATTTAAATATTAAGAGCAGGGAGGTCACTCTCTACTGTTCTGCTTCCAAACTCCACTTCCTTCCACTGTTTCCAACTCATCCCTGGCCAATATCTTCGACTGAAGCAGACAAGTCACAACTGCGGGTGATCCCTTTAACCATGCACTGATTCCTGACACCATTCCCTGACCATTTCTAACTTGAAATTCTCACCACTCCAGAATATATCTCACTGGTTTATTCCATCTGCTGTTTGAACCTTGAGCTATGAAATACAGTCTTAATGAAGTTAATAATCTGCTGCTGACACTCCCGGCTTCAAACCTGCCGAAGCAAATCTGATATGAACACACACCAAACTCACCATCCATCTGTCATTCATGTGCACGCGGATGTATATTGCTATTGTGTCTGGCAATGACTTTATTTTAACATTCTCAAACAGTTTACCTCATCTGTCCATGAAACTTCCCTCGTTCTCTCTGTTGATTAACAAAAAGCCTGCCATTTGTTCATAATTAAAATAGTTTCCTCCATGTGTGTTCCTTCTCAAACAATGAGTTTTGCATTCAACCACGCCTATTGCGCGCACAAATGGACTCTCTCTCAGTCTTTGATGAACACACACACAGCAAATCTTCTCATTGTAAACATTATAGTAATCTGATGCTCCCTCATTACTGACCCTTGGATAGTGCAGCGCTCCCGTAGTGCTGACTCTCTGACAGGGCAGCATTCCCTCGGGACTGACCCTCTGACAGTCCAGCACTCCCGCAGAACTGACCCTCTGACAGTGAGGGTGTGGGGGCCAGGGTGACTGTGACGGAGTGAGTGTGAGGGGGTCAGAGTGACGGTGATGGAGTGAGTGTGAGGGGGTCAGAGTGACGGTGATGGAGTGATTGAGAGAGGGTCATGGTGATGGTGATGGTGTGAGTGTGAGGGGATCAGGGTGACGGTGAAGGAGTGAGTGTGAGTATAGTTTGCATATGATAGTAAAGTTTGCAATATTCTCTATGCTGGTCAGATAGTGCAGTTTACTGAGCAACACACTAGCATGCTCTGCACAGCTCTCCATGCTGGGCTGTCATCTTGTCCCAGTTTATGTTGTTTATGGTTTTTTCTGTCAAGCAGATTCAGAATTTGATGTAACAAACCATTTCAGCTGATCTGACAATGTCTTTATTCAATGTTCTCATTCTTGTCATTTTACTCTCGAAGGTCTCACTTCTCCAGTTAGTCCCACTGCCCTGTCTTTTTCCCCATATTTCAACAACATCTTTTCAGTTAATTAACTGTCTCTTTCTTTCTTTAATGTGACTCTTTCTGTCCCTCTGTATCTTTCCCTGGCATTTATTTTTGGCTCCCTAGTGTATCGAGTGCTGGCATTGTGAAGCTCAAAAACAGTGAAATGGGTGTGACAGGCTTCCCGGTATGTCCCATGTGATGGTCCATGGACAGGCGCGTTTCAGAAGTTATGAGACACATTCTTTTAAATTGGTCTGTACCTGTATTTGTGCCTCTCAGGTGATCTTGCGATCGAGGAAGCCCATTAAGTAAAGGACCAGGCATCTAAAGTGTGTGACAATGCTGTCACTTTTTAAAAAAAGTTTAATTTCTCTTTTTTTTCATATAAGAGATCTTAAAGGCCAAACTGCCTACTGAAAACTGTTCAAGTAAATAACTTACGACGCTTTTACGGTTTTTCATAAATAGTAGTAACAACGGCGTATAACTTATCTATAGCTGCTCCTCTCTTTGAAACCTGACTTGATGCTGTTTCCTCCTGGATTGGAGAACTGTATGCAAGAATGTATGTCTGAATGTTCCATTTTGCCAAGGGATGTGTTTATGGCATGTTGGTATATTGGAACAGTTAATTTGTAGAAGGTACTGTGTCCATTATTCGGTCATGGTTTCCAATAGTTAAATTATTCTAAATTCCTCTTCATTTTGTATGGATTTTCATTAGAGTGTTTGAGTGTGTTGTGTTTTGCTAATGGTGAGTGGTGTGACAAGTAGCATCACATCTGGAACGCCCACTTCACATCTACCTTTAAAATAAGGAGAGTTTGGCATCCAAGCTACCCTCTTAAAATAATTTGAGGCATTCTACTTGGTCTATAGCAAAGTGGGGACTCATGTAAGGTTTTCACTCGATAGTAGGAAATTGTATTCAGAATTACAATCCCTAAAGTGTGCAAACAGGCCATTCGACCCAACAAGTTCACACTGACCCTCTAAGGAGTAACCTACCCAGACCCATTCCTCTACCGTATTATTACACATTTACCCTAACAAAGGCTCCTAACCCACACATCCCTGAAAACTACAATCAATTTAGCATGGCAAATTCACCTGACATGCATATCTTTGGGTTGTGAGAGGAAACCAGATAATCCAGAATAAGCTCATGCAGACACTGGAGAGTATGCATCGGGAGGCTATTGGGTTCAAAGGTCGTGTATGGTAGCTGTTATTGTCTATTGTTCCAGATGTTGAATTTAGATGGTTTAAACAGTGTTTTGTGTATAAAGATTCTTTCAGTCACTAAGAGTTCTCTGGGTGTGGATGAAGTGAAGTTGGGGGTTTTACAAAAGGTAATCAAGGCAAAGCTGTCGCAATTGACAGACAATCTGGAGTTGGGGTTGTGTTTGTCTGTGAGAAAATGGCAGTCAATTACAGCTATTGCTCGGCAATTGCGTTTTGTGGAAACGCCATCAGACTCTTTGGAAATGGTGAGAATTCAAATTCAAATGAGGCACTTTGAACATGAGAAGGAATTGAAACAGGTTGAAGTATGATGAAATGTAGAAATAAAAGGAAAGGAAATGAAGAAGAAAGAGAGAAAGGGAGAGAAGAAAAACAGAGAGTTTCAACTTAAACAGTTGGCAGTTAGAGAGGAAAGTTGCCATAGAAGGCAGAGATGAAGGTAGACGGTCGGCGGGATGAGGAGGATAGTAAGGTTGAGCAACCCTATTGTAACCAATTCCCTAATGGGTTTCTGTTTAAATGCATCCAGACATTATCTAAATTTGATGAGAAGGTTGGAGAAGCCTTTTGAATTTCATTTGAGAAAGTGGCTAATGCAGTGGCAAGTGATCATGTGGATTTAGTTGATCCAAACAAAGCTGATAGGTATTTGCATCTCTATTGGAGACGGTATCTGGCCAGTATGGGGTGGTGAAGAAAGCCATCTGAAGTGCATATTAGCTTGGGCCAGCATTTCAGACAGCATTTCAGGAATCTAAAAAAGGGTCGCTGATTAAACGCACATTGAGTTTGAAAGTATCAAACAAAGTAATTTTGATAGGTGGTAAGGGTATTAAATCAGAGCAAACCAATGACACTCTCAGAGAGATTCTTATTTTGGAGAAGTTCAACAATTCACTTCCTGCAGTCGTGAGAACTCACGTGGAACAGCAGAGTGTTACAATGACAAGATTAGAAGCTGAAATGACTGGTGCTGATGATTGAGTTCTGAAATCAAAGTATGATTTGTGTGAGAGATTGAGATGAATGTGCGAGATCTTCTTAAAACATATACCCGTGAGAGTAAGGTTTACTGGCATAGGCCAGGAGTAGCAGGTAAAGAGATTAGAGCATTAAGAGGTACAGAAGTATGTAACTCTTTTATGTTGAGGCATGAGGAGTTATGTTATTCAGAGGGAGTATTGGAGAGATGAGAAGTGCTCCATTATATAACGTGTGGTTGGAGTGTCCAGTGGAAACATCAACAGATTTATTCCACAATGAGGAAGGGGGCCTTGAGCTTGACGTTGGCGTTACAATATTTCAACATTTAAAATGTGAATAACGTACATGAGACAAATCTTGATCACCGATCGTGACCCGTGAAAAGTTTTGGAGAAGTTTGGGAGAGAAATACCAATCTGTTTCGATTGAGTTTATTATTGCTGCCATTCAGTTTGAAATTATACAGGTGACAGGATGAGAAAACCTAAGGTTTGACACGTTGTGGCGACTTGGATGAAGAAAGACAAAGGCATTCTGTGGCAGGAGCAAAATGACTGAAATCGAAACTAGTTGTGAACATTTGTATGCTCACAGTAAATGCAATATATATGCATTTCAGTCTACTAATAGAGGAAGATTAAGAGGTCTAAAATGAATCCACCTTTGTGTATTGATGTATGATTTTATTAAAGATGAAATTGTGAGGATACTATCACTGTAAAAAGGTTATTTTCTCTTGGGTTTTTTTTTAAGAGAGGTTTTAAAGGTAGAGGTGCAGAACTGCTGTCTGAAAACAGATTAAGTAAATAAATGAGAAAGCTTTGGGTTTCATTAAAACGGTGACAACAAGGGAAGGGCAGTGGCCAGCTCTCCCAGATCAGGGTTTCTCAATTTGTTTTTAGCTGAAGCATTCAGAAGCTGCTGGGGATCCCGGAAAGGGTTGGAAGTTTCAATACATGATCTCCAGCTGCTTTTCTCTCTGAGATCTCTGTTGATGTTGTTTCCTCCTGGATTGGAAAACTGCTGTAAGGATCTGTATTTGAATATATCTTTGTGCCAAGCGGTGTAAACCAAGAAGGTACGGTATCTATTGTTTGTGTAAGTGTTCCAACATATAAACTATCCCAAAATGTTCTTTTCTTTGATTGTATCTTAACTAAAACATTTTAATAGATTATATTTTGCTCAATTTCGAGTGGTCTGACCAGTAACAACATATCTGGAACGCACACTTCACATCTATATTCAAAATAAGGAAAGGTTTGGGTCTAAGTGGTCTTCTTAAAACATTCTGGGGGATCTTGTCTGGTACACAACACTTGGACCGAGTGGTTTCTGACTGCCTCCTGTAATTGAATATTTAGTGGAGGTGCTGGGGATGGTTTTCTGGAGGTTGTGCTGTGAGCTGCCTAAGACATTCAGGGAGACCAGAGGATTTGGTGACCCAACTCTGAATGGAGCATGGGGAACTGTAGTTACAGAATTTGGGTGTGTAACATGAACAACAAATGGAGCAGAGGCTGCAGAGAGGGGAAGCTCTGAAACCACGCAGTGAGTGTGTGGGGGGAAAGGGATCTGCTGTACCCACATCGGGTTTTCCAGGAACAGCTTCCCAAGCTTCACTTAACCCAGGAGCAGAGTGTGAGGGGACCCTGACTGAACAAGGAACTGGTCACAGAGCGGTGTCACCTCCTTCAACACGACCTGCAGCTACACACTAGGGGGAGGATGGTGCTGCTAGTGGCTGTTAGGGTCACTGTTTCATTCAGCTTCTATGATCCAGAACCTTCCAGGCAGGACTAGGTGACATATCCATCATTTCCCTGTATCTCAACATCAAGGTCACCATTCGGTGAAGGGGGATATTTATGGTGGATTAGGTAAATAGATTGTTTCTCCCACAGCTGGAAGCTACCGGGTGTATCCAGTATAATGGGATTCGCAATGGTGTACATGAAATCTGCAGAGTTCCCATGTCAATGGGGAGAGCTGGAGGAACTGAAGGAGCTCTCTCTCTATTAATGATACAGTGTACTCATGCACAGTACATCATGTTGGTGAATACCCACTGTGCTGGCAGCAGTCACGGCCTCTTCATTCAGAAGCAGTCAGCCATTCCCATCGTCATCGGGTCTCCACGTAGAAAGAAATAAATATATCTTGGATAAAGGCCGTCGCCTTGATGCATGTGTCAAAACAGCATCCACACCACCAACAAACCACCTCAAAGTATTCCATGTGTACGGAGAGCAATGGGGTCACTTGGAGTGTCTGGGAGCTGGCGATCAGGGATGGAGCAAATCCTCCCATGTCTGAACGGATCAAAGTGAACCCCCTAGTACACAGTATCATTAAGTTCTGTAATCCGTCTCCATTTCAGGAACATACTGCCTTCCATTATTCCTATAAATGGAATGACAGGTTATATCATGTTAAATTCCACCTGCCAAACTATTATCTATTGTCTTTACCTCTCTGAATTTATCTGTAGACTCTCCACCCTCGCTTGATAATTTAATCTCTTGCTTATCACAGCGACATAACAATTATTTAAAGTGGTGTCAATTAGGTTAGACCAGGGAAACCCAGTGGATGTGGTCTATCTAGACTTCCAAAAGGCCTTTGATAAGGTGAGGGCCCATGGTGTTTGAGGTGAGCTACTGGTATGGATTGAGGATTGGCTGTCTGACAGAAGGCAGAGAGTTGGGATAAAAGGTTCTTTTTCGGAATGGCAGCCGGTGACAAGCGGTGTCCCGCAGGGTTCAGTGTTGGGGCCGCAGCTGTTCACATTATATTAATGATCTGGACTAAGGGACTGGGGGCATTCTGGCGAAGTTTGCCGATGATACAAAGTTAGGTGGACAGGCAGGTAGTACTGAGGAAGTGGGGAGGCTGCAGAAGGATCTAGACAGTTTGGGAGAGTGGTCCAGGAAATGGCTGATGGAATTCAATGTGTGCCAATGCGAGTTCTTGCATTTTGGAAAAAATGAATACAAGCATGGACTACTTGCTAAACGGTGAGAAAATTCGTAAAGCCAAAGTACAAAGGCATCTGGGAGTGCTAGTCGAGGATTCTCTATAGGTAAACATGCAGGTTGAGTACGTCATTAAAAATGCAAATGCAATGTTGTCATTTATCTCAAGAAGGTTGGAATATAAAAGCACCGTTGTGCTACTGAGACTTTATAAAGCTCTAGTTAGGCCCCGTTTGGAGTACTGTGTCCAGTTTTGGTCCCCACACCTCAGGAAGGATATACTGGCACTGGAGCGTGTCTAGCGGAGATTCACACAGATGATCCCTGGAATGGTAGGTCTAACATAAGAGGGATGGCTGAGGATCCTGGGATTGTATTCATTAGAGTGTAGAATGTTAAGGGGAGATCTAATAGAAACTTACAAGATAATACATGGCTTGGAAAGGGTGGACGCTAGGAAGTTGTTTCCGTTAGGCGAGGAGACTAGGACCCGTGGGCACAGCCTTAGAATTAGAGGGAGTCAATTCAGAACAGAAATGCAGAGACATTTCTTCATCCAGAGAATAGTGGGCCTGTGGAATTCATTGTCGTAGAGTGCAGTAAAGGCCGGGACGCTAAATGTCTTCAAGGCAGAGATTGATAAATTCTTGATGTCACAAGGAATTAAGGGATATGGGGAGAATGCGGGTAAGTGGAGTTGAAATGCCCACCAGCCATGATTAAATGGCGGAGTGGACTCGATGGGCCGAATAGCCTTACTTCCACCCCTATGTCTTATGGTCTTATGGACATCACCAATCTCAGCATCTGTATATCTGTTCCATCCTCCTGATCATTAATATAGACAGTAAATAGTTGAGAACCCAGCGCTGGTCACTGTGTGACCCTACTGGTTACGTTCGCTCTAACTGATTTATCCTGAGTGCCTGCTTCCTGTATGATACCCAGTCCTCTCCCATTCCTGGGCAACACAGTCGAAGAGTTGAATAAGAACAGGGAGCATCTGTGAGGAATCCAACCCCTCGATGAGGCTGATGTTAACGCGGCCTCTGTTCCACTTTCCTGCATTCCCTCCATCCTAAAACTCTAGTCTCTGGTTGTAGATTGCATCACATGAAAAAAAAATCCACTCCACATCTACACTTTCAATTACTTTTAGCATTTTACAGACCTCAATGAGATCTCCTTTCATTCTTATAAACTCGAGAGTATAAACTGCTCAATTTCTCTTCATAAGACAAACACTTCAAATATGGAATCAATCTAGTGAAGCACTTCTGAATTGCCTCCAATGCAAATACCTCATTCTGCAGGACACCCAATCTGTACTCCAGTTGCAGCCTCGCTAATGCCTTGCATAGCTACACCAACACTCCCTACCTTTCTACACTATCCTTTTATAAATAAACACTGAAATTATCCTTGCATTTCTCATTACTAGCAGTACCCACAGGCAGATTTTCTGTGATATGCAAGCAGACACCCAGATCCCTCTGCACCTAAGCACTTTGAACTTTCTCTCCATTTCGATAATAATTTGTCTTTCTATTATACTGGCCAACTTGAATAGCCCCATATTTATTCACTTTAATTTTCCTTGCCAAATGTTGGACCGTTCACCCAACCTATTCACATGTTTTAACATCTCTTGCATCATCATTCCGAAGTAATTTCCCACCGATGTTAGTGTCATCTGAAAATGTGGCATTGTATTTTCTATCCCGTCAACCGAGTACAGTAATACTATTGATTGCAAATTTTTGAGGCATGAGTACTGAAATCAATGGCGCAAACTTTGGCATTTGCTAAAAGAAAATGACATATTTATTCCACCTGACTATGTTTGGTGGATAACCAATCCTCCATCCAAGCTAATAAATTACTCCTAAACCCATGTTGTCTGATCTTACCATTTACTCTTTGGAGAAGCGACATATCCGATGCCTTCAGAAAGACCAGATATGTTCCATCTCCAGGATTCCCACTGACCACCTTGTTTGTGACATCTTCAAATAACTCAACCAAACAATTCAAGCATGATTTAGCCTTCGTAAAACCATGTTGACTCTGACGAATTATGGTTTGAGTTTGCAAATGTCCTGAACAATGGACTCTAAAAATTTGCCTTAAATTGTAATCGGGTATTGTTACACTTTAGTCCCTGATGTATAACATTATTACAAGTTCATCCCTTTCGAAAACCTTCATGTTTTCTTTGAATTCCTGTTTAATGGGCACAAGGCTTTAAGACATCTGCTCCGATTGCTGAGTAAGAGCCAAGTGTGGCTGAATGAACTCATCATCCTGCTGGTGTACAAAATCGATGGACTGACGTCTTTCTGGTTTTCCCATGTTGCCACCTCCAAGGCCAGAATGACCTCCTCTTGTTGATTCTTTCGAGGATTGAGAGATTTTGGTATCTTCCTGTTGTTGTGTAACATTTTGAGAGGCTGATGGGTCTTCTCATACTTCTCCATAAAAGGTGGATATGCTGAACGGTCTCCTCATGTATCCCAGAGATGGGACTGAGGGGATTGATTGGTCTTCTCTTGTTCTCATACAAGACACGTGACTAAAGTACCTCTTCCTTTCTCATGAAAGAAGTCACAGATAGATTTTATCCTATCAAATTTCCTTGCAATACCCTCGGTGGGTCTGAATAGCCTCCTGTTATCCCAGTGTAACAATCTCCAATCACTGTGTGACCTCTTCCAGTTGCTATGTTAAGGCTTGAGGAGGCTGAATGGACTGATCCTGTTGCTGTTTAACAGGATACTGGTGCAGCATGGCCTACTCTGGGTCCAGTGTTATAGGCTCGAGTGGCTGATTGGCCTCCTTCTGTAAACGTTTGTCAAGCTCCAGGGGCTGAATAGCCTCGTTCTGTTTTGGTGTTAAAGGGTCGAAGGCCTGAATATCCTCCTGTTGTTCCTGTGTAACACACTGGAGAACGAAATGGATTCCTCCACTATCTGTGTAATTCACTTCACTTGTTAACTCCTTCTGTTATCTATGTTCAAATAAGTTCATCTTTGATTTTTGTAAACTCCAATGGCTACTGGGTCAATCTGATCATCTTTTCGTTATAAGCTAGCACCTTCATTGCTGGAATCAGTTGAGGGAACCATCTCTGAGCTGCTTCCAATATCACAACATCCTATCTTCACAGAAGAGGCAAACTCTGTACACACTACTCCAGATATGATCTCCCTGTACAGCAGCAGCAACACTTTACCAGCCTGCTGTAAAGTTCCCACCCAGGTTAGAGCTGTCTCAGCTCTCTGCAGGAATACAGAGCATTGTTGGAAGATCATTGTCCTTCTCTACTCCATCAGCATAACGGGAGATTTGGAGAAATTAACGTTTGAGAAGATCATAAATGATGTGGTGAGATGATCTTTGTCATTAACCTCCCCAGAGCCCATGTCGCTCAGATTCCACAGAATCTAGTAAGGTGAAGCACAAAAACAGCAAGGAGGAGCAAACATTGTTGGGAGTTATATATCAAAGTTAAAGCTGCAATACAAATGCTGGAGCTGTTATAAAACAGGAAATGAGATATACACATTTTTGAGTACTGCAGTAATAATGCACTGCTTAAATTATATCTGAACTGTGTTAACCTACTTGAATCCTAATGCTGGAAAAAATGGATTTCATGACCAGGTGTGAGATGGTTTACATGAACATTATGTCGAGCACTGAGCTCGAGATCAGGTTATTTAGGAATTGGTATTGAGTGATCAGAAGAGCTAATTGACAATTTTGCTAGAAAGGACCTTATGGGTACAGTTTCCACAATGTATTGTTTTTCTTTTATGCGGTTTGAGGATACGACAGTTTTTGTTTTATTTGAAGTAACCGTTATAAATCTGAATCATGCAAGCCATGAAGGTGTGAGGCGAAAGTGGGGACTACAGATGCTGGAGATCAGAGTGTGGTGCTGTGAAAGAACAGTCAGGCAGCATACTAAGACCAGATAAATCGATGTTTTGGGCATAAGCCCTTCATCAGGAATGAAGCTTATGGGCCAAGGGTGCTGAGAGATAAATGAGAAGGGGGTGCGGCAGGGGGGAAGGTAGCTGGGATTGTGATAGGTAGATGAAGGTGGGGTTGAAAGTGACAGGTGACAAAGGGAGACAGAACGCCCTATCCACTGTATCCATTAAACCCAGTGTGGTCTTCTCTACATTGGCGAGGCAGGAGGTCAACTTGTGGATCATTTCAGAGAACATCTCTGGGACAGCCACATTGAACAACTCCATCGCCTTGTGGCTGAGCACTTTAACACCCCTTCCCACTCTGCCAAGCACATGAGGATCCTGAGCCTGCTCCATCTCCAAATTCACGCCACCAGAAGGCTGGAGGAAGAAAGCCTCCTCTTCTGCCTTGGGACCCTCGCAAAAGCGAATGCAATGTTGTCAATTATCTCAAAAGGGTTGGAATATAAAAGCACTGTTGTGCTAATGAGACTTTATTAAGCTCTGGTTAGGCCCCATTTGGAGTACTGTGTCCCGTTTTGATCCCCACATCTCAGGAACGACATACTGGCACTGGAACGTGTCCAGCAGAGATTCACATGGATGATCCCTAGAATGTTAGGTCTAACATCTGAGGAGCAGCTGAGCATCCTGGGATTGTATTCATTGGAGTTTAGAAGATTAAGGGAAGATCTAATAGAAACTTAAAGATAATACATGGCTTGGAGAGGGTGGACGCTAGGAAATTGTTTCTGTTAGGCGAGGAGACTAGGACCCGTGGGCACAGCCTTAGAATTAGAGGGGGTAAATTCTGAACAGAAATGCGGAGACATTACTTCAGCCAGAGAGTGGTGGGCCTGTGGAATTCATTGCTGCGGAGTGCAGTGGAGGCCGTGACGCTAAATGTCTTCAAGGCAGAAATTGATAAATTCTTGATGTCACAAGGAATTAAGGGCTACGGGGAGAATGCGGGTAAGTGGAGTTGAAATCCCCATCAGCCATGATTGAATGGCGGCGTGGACTCGATGGGCCGAATGGCCTTACTTCCGCTGTAATGTCTTATGGTCTTAACCATAGGGGATCAGAGTGGATTTCCCCATTTCCCCTAATCCCACCTTATCCTACTCCAACCTTCCAAGTCAGCACCGTCCTTTTGAACGTTCCTATGTGTCCACCTTCCTTCCTATCAATCTGGTCCACCCTCCTTCCTCTCCGACTATCACTTTCAACCCCACCTTCATCTACCTATTGGATGAAAGGAGGCAGCTTAGAAAAATGCCAAGTGTTGCAGTAAGCCAGTGGATTCAGAGAAATGAAGGACCAGCAAAGGGTGACCACGAAATTGAGAAGAAAATCAAAAAGAGAAAAAAGCGTTCAAACGAAAGAAAAACATAAAGCGTCTATCAATGAATGAAAAAAAAATAAGGTCAAATGTGGAACAGTTGGTGCGCGTTCAGGATAATTTATTGCAGAGAACAGAGAAACCGCAGGGAAAAGAAACTGCTTCTTTGTGTCTATCTTCATGGAAGAATGTCCAGCAATTCTCCCAGAAATACCAAGTGACCCTGGGACTTGTGTAAGTAAAGTCTAACGTCATTCTTATCAGTGTTAAGGTCATCTTTGAAAAGAAAGCTGGATTGAGTATTTATAAATCTGACAGACTAGATGTACTTCAAACAAGAATTTCAGAGGAAGCAGCAATAGACATGTTGACTGCATCGAGGATTTTCAGTTTATTTTCCGACACATTCTCAAAAGGCATTTAGCCAATCTGGATAAGGAAAAGGTTATAAATATTATCCAATAGTTTAAGAAAGGATGGATTTGAAGAATGGTGAACTACAGACCAGTTATCTTGTCATCTGCAGTCAGGTATCTGTTGGACTCGATTACAAAGAACATGCGACGAGATATTTAGAAGGTAATAACATAACTGGGGAGTATGAGAATGTACCGATGAAAGGAAAACCAGAAGTGGCAAACATATTTTTGGAATGGTTTGAAGATGATTCTTGTGGACATAATCAATGATGAACCAATGGATAACGTATAGTTGGATATTCATGAGCTTTTTTTAAAGAACTCACAGCAAGTTCATAAGAAAAAATAAACCGAGAGGTATTGGGAAGAATATATGCAAATGGGAAAGTAAAAATTAGGTTTACATTCATGTGAATGTAATTGGAAGATAGAGGATGTCGTGCACCAGTTGCATCGAGTGTTGGTGAGACTAAACGTAGAATATTGTGTATCGTTCGTAGTCCGAATCTAAGAAAGAATATATTGACCACAGAGGAACTGCAAAAGGTATTATCCAGATTACTCCGTAAAATGGCAAGATTGTCTGATGGGGAACCTCAGCCTGTAATCTCGAGTTTCAAAACATGAGAGTTGATTGTAGTGAATCTTAGAAACATCAAAAGGACTGAATAACAGAGGGACATTAAGAAGTACAAGTAGGCGAGATAAGGGAGAATCCCACGATATTCTACACGGACAAGTCGAACAGAATAATCAACAAACAGTTAGTGTCCATTCGAAACCAAAGGGGCAATCTGTGTGTCAAGCTGGAGCACATTGATTGATTCTTACATGAGACATTCACATCTATTTCACTTGGGAGAAGGAGGATGCAGGTACAGAATTCAAGAAGATGGACGAGGAAGCTCTTGAACAGATTGATGTAAAATACGAGCAGGGATTTGAGGTTTTGTTCTATACACATTTGGACCAATCTCCATGTCTGAACGAGTTGTATCACAGGCGGCTGTTGGGGTCAAAGGAGGAAAGACCCTGACTGAATATTTTAATTAGAATCTGACCATAGGGGAGGTGCCAGAGAACTGGAGAACTGCACATACGATTCCACTTCACAGTAAGGGTGGGAGAGATATACCAGGGAACTATAGACGAGCGAGTTAAGGAAACTACTGGATAAAATAGGGAAGGAGAAAATCGAACTCCTATCAGAGTTGCAAGGTTTGATCAGGGATATTCATCATGACTTTATCAGAAGGAAGTTGCATCTAATGGATTTGATTGAATTAGTTTGAGGAGGTCGATTATTTAGTCTTGTAGGAAGGCCTTTGACAAATTTCCACCTGGGAAACTGAAAAATAAAGTAAAATCTCACAATATGATGGGTAACTTGACAAGTTACAACGAAAATTGTCTTAGTGTCAGGAGGCAGGGTGTGGTGGGAGAAGGTTGTTTGTGTGACTGGAGACCAGTGTCCCCTGATGTACCACAGAGATCAGTGTTGTGTCCCTTATTGTTTGTGTTATTCATAACAAAATATAGATCTAAATGTGTAGGGAGCTAGGTGGAGAGTAGGGAAGGTGTGATAAGTAAGTGTATGTTTGACATAAAGATTGGCTGGGTGGTTAGTAGTGAGGAGGAAAGCCTTAAGTTACAGGAAGATGCAATGGAATGGTCAGATGGGTGGATCAATGGCAGATGGAATGTAACCCTGATAAATATGCGGTGATGCACTTTGGGAGAAGGAACCAGGCAGGGGAGGACTCAATGAATGGCAGCACACTGGGAACCTCAGTGTGTGCTTCTCCACACATCCCTGAATGTAACTGGACAGATTAATGGACTAGTTAAGAAGTGGACCTTGGGTGTTGTGTTTCCTAATCAGGGCGTAGATTATAAGAACTTTCAGGGCTTTGATTCAGCCAAAATGGAGTATTGTATGTGGTTCTGGGAGCCACATTCCAGGAAGGATGTGATTGTACTGGAGAGGGTGCAGAAGTGATTCACCAGGATGTTCCCTGGGATGGAGCACATCAGCCACGGAGAGAGGCTGGATACACTTGGGTTGTTTACTTTGGAACAGAGAAGGCTGGGGGGGGGGGGGGATTGATTCAGAAGGATAAGATGATGAGCGACACGGACAGGGTGGATAGACAGCAGATGGGTCAAGAACAAGCGAGCACACTTTTAAAGTGAAACGTTTGAGGTTCAGAGCGGATTTAAATATCTTTTTCATCTCGAGGTCTTTGTGTTCTGGGATTACTTCCTGAGAGGGAAATCATCACAGGCAACCTCACAATCATTAAAACGTACTTGAACGAGCACTTGGAAGTGTCATAACATTCCAGGCTATGGGCCTGCTGTCGGAAAGTGGGACTAATGTAGATCGTGCTGTATTTCTGTTGGCACAGAGTCTATGCTCCTGTGAGTGGATGATCTGGAACGTCAATTAATGAACAGTTTAAGGTGGGAATTGATGAGGTTCTGAAGAGTATATTCACAAGGGTTATAAGAGTGAACTGTAATAATTTGATAAATCATGTCAATGTGAGAAATATGAGAAAACAAGTGCAGTTTCTTTACAGTTTGAAACCAGAGAATGGAGAATGGGAAACAGGGAAATGGCAGAACTATGAAGTCACTACTTCAGTTCTGTCTTCACAGAACTTTCAAGCAATACAAGGAAAACCAAGTCTGGTGTGGGAAAATTATAGAGTACATGCAACATAGAACATAGTAAGGAAATGGTTTAGGAGAAATTATTGGGGTTGAAAGTAATGGTCATAGGCAACATTAACATAGATTTATGAATGGGAATTATGTTTGAGGAACAGAATGGGAGACAAATGAAAGAGAAGTAATATATGTTAAGCATTTTGATTTTTAGAAAAAGTTTGGTACAGCTCCAAGCCTAGTTTGCACAATCAAATCTTAATGGATTGGGGCTAATTTATGGGCATGTTTCTAGAATGGGACAGCTGGCAGGAAACAGTGAATGGAAATGAACAGACTCGTTAAGCAATAGCCTGACATTGTTTGTAAGATATGATTCTGTAAGGTATAAGTCCTTCCATATCTAGTCAAGAAATGTTGGGGTCAATTAAACAATTCACTGGAGGAAGAGATTCCACAAATACCCCCTTCCTCCTGATTGGAAGAGCCCAGCACTTCAGTGTATAACATAAGGCTGATTCATTCGCAACAATCCTCAGTCAGAAATGCTGAGTGGATGATCCATTTCAGACTATAACCCAGACTCCCCATCATCTTCCCCGGATATCTCCTGTCTCATCAGCAGGACGGATACAGCAGAAGTGGTGGCACATTGGGATACAGTTGGAATGGAATTGCTCTTGGAGTCCTCAACAGTGACTCCGTATCCCATGAAGTCTCATGACATTAGTGTGCACATGGGAAAGGAAACGTCCTGCTGATTACTATGTACTAGCCTCTCTCAACTGATGAATCAGTACTCCTCAATGTTGATCAACACTTGGAGGAAGCACTGAGGGTCGCACGGACGCAAGATCTACTCTGCGTAGCGGATTTCAATGTCCACCTCCAAGAGCATCTCAGCTACAGCAATACTGATCGAGCTGGCCGTGTCCTAAAGCATGTAACTGCTAGACTGGTTCTGTGGCAGGTGCTGAAGGAACGAACAAGAGGAAAATACATACTGACCACAGCCTTACTCATCTGCCAGTTGCAGAAGTATCTGTCCATGACAGTATCAGTAAGAGTCGCCACCGCATAGTCATTGAGGAGACAAAGTCACACCTTCACATTGAGAATAGCCTCACCATTTTGGGTGGTACTATCACGGTGCTTAATAGGACAGACTTCGAACAGAACTTGAGGCTCAAGTCTGGGTGTAATAAGGTGCTGTGATTCATCTATAGGAGCAGAATTGTACACCCACACAACCTCATGACCTGGCATATCCCCCTAACAACAATTACCATCACTCCAGAGGATCAACATTGTTTCAATGGAGTGTGCAGGATTGCAGGAGCAGCACTGGGAATACCTGAAAATGAGGTGTCAGCCAGTTGAAGCCACCAAACAGGACAACTTGTGCGCCAAACAGCAGAAGCAGCAAGTGATAGACAGAGCTAAGTCATCCCACAAGCAAAGGATCAGATCTAAGCCATGCAGTCCTTCCACACCTTGTCGATAAACACGGGGGACAATTAAACAACTCACTAGATGAAGAAATTCCACAAATAACTCAGTCCTCTATGATGGAAGAGCCCAGCACTTCAGTGTATAAGATAAGGCTGATGCATTCGCAACAATCTTAAAGCAGAAGTGCTGAGTGCATGATTCCTTTCAGCCTCCTCCAGTGGTCGTCAGCAATTCAGTTACCAGTCATCAACCAATTTGATTCAGTCCACGCGATATCCAGAAACGATTGGAGATACTGGATACTCCATAGGGTCCACACTCTGACAACATTCTGGCAATAGTGCTGTAAACTTGTGCTCCATAACTTGCCACTCCGCTCGCCAAACTGTTTCAATAGAGTTACAATGGCTTTCCCCGATTACGTGAAAATTATCCCAAGTATCTCCTGTATATAAAACGCAGAACAAATCTATTCTGTCCAATTACCACCGCAACAATCTACTCGCGATCATCAGGAATGTGGTGGCAGAACTTAGTGCTTTTAAGCAGCATTTGCTCAGCAATACCCTGGTCAATGACGTCCAGTTTGGGCTCCACCAGGGCCACTCAGCTCCTGACCTCATGACCGTGGTTTAAGCATGGACAAAAGAGCTGAATTCCAGAGATGGTGTGAGAGTGATAGCCCTTTAAATCAAGGCTGTCTTCGACCAAGTGTGGTATCAAGGGGCTTGAGCAACACTGGAATCAATGGGTATTAGAGTCAAACTCCCCGCTGGTTAGAATCATACCTGACACGGAGGAAGATGGTCATGTTTGATGAAGGTCAGTCAGCTCAGCTCCACGTCTGTAGGAGTCCCTCGAGCAGTGGCCGAAAATATCTTCAGGGCTGCTTTATCAATGACCTTCCCTCCATTTTAAGGTCAGAAGTGGGGATGTTTGCCAATGATTGTACAATATTCTGAAATATTTGTGGCTCCTCAGATACTAAAACAGTCCATGTTCAAATGCGACAAGACCTGGCCAGTATCCAGGCTATCAATGGCAAGTAATATTCAGGCCACACGAATGCCAGACCATGACCATCACCAATAAAATATAATCTAACCTGCCCATTGACATTCAATGGTGTTACTATCACTGAATCCCCAGTAGCAAAGTCCTAGTGGGTAATCATTGCTCAGGCATTCACTGGTCTTGCCACATGAACACAGTAACTATAAGAGCAGGTCAGAAGCTAGGAATACTGCGGCGAGTAACTCACATCCTGACTTCCAAAAGTCTGTCCATCATCGACAATTCATAAATCAGAAGTGTGATAGAAGACTCCCAATTTGCCTGGATGAGTGCAGCCCCAACAACACTCGAGAAGCTTTATACCGTCCAGGACAAAGCAGCCAGTTTGACCGTCCCTTCATCCACAATGCTCCACCATCAACGCTCAGCAGCAGCAGCAGTGTTTTAATATCTACATGCTGCAATGAAATGATTCACCAAAGATCCTCAGATACCATGTTCCCAACTCACGACCACGTCTATCTGGAAGGACAAGGGCTACAGATGAATGGGAATACCATCATCTTCAGGTTCCCTCCAAGACATTCACCATCCTGACTTGGAAATATATCACTGCTCCTTCACAGTCACTGGGTCAGAATCCTGGGATTCCCTTCCTAATGGCATTGGAGGTCAACCACAGCAGGTGGACTGCAGCGTACAACAAGGCAGCTCACCAACACCTTCTCAAGGGCAATTAGGGAAGGGAATAAATGCTGACCCAGACAGTCACACCCAGCCTTACGAAATAAATAAATATAAATTAACAGAGGAAGGTTGCTGAGGTGTCGCAGGGATCGGTGCTTGGGGCCCAGCTGTTCACAATGCCCTTTAAACATTTGGTTGCTGGAATCAGTTACAATATATCCCAGCCTGCTGACAGCACTAACGGGTGTGGGATTGTGAATGGGTGAGGAGGATGTAAAAAAGCACCGAGAAGACTAAGACAAGTGGAGTGAATGGGTAAATACGTGATAGATGGAGAACAATGTGGATAGAGGAGACGGTATGCCCTTTGGTGGAAACGATAAATTGGCAGCCTACCATTTGAAAGGGATTGGTGGAAACATGTTGATCTACAAAGGGCTGTATGCTCCTTTTTTTGTTTCCTTCTGCATAAACCTCTGAGGTCCCTGCAGTGCAGTGAGTTCTGCAACCAGAAGTCAATACTGGGCATGGCATTGGCACACTGATCAGTGTATACAGACCCACCAAGTGGGGAGCTGCAACACTGAAAAGGATCTGCATCTCCTTGTACACTAGTCGCTGAAAGTAATATTGCAGAAACAGAAAGCAGTGAGAAAGATAAATGGTGTGTTGACCTACATTTCAGGGGGATGTGAGTCCAGGAGAAAAGATGTCTTACTGCAGCTGTACAGGCCTTGGGGAGGCATCATCTTGAACATTGTGCAGAATTGTGGGCAGTTTTGGTCTTCTTACCTAATAAAAGACAAACCTGACATTGATGGAGAGCAGTGAAGGATGACCAGACTGATATCTGGGATGACAGGCTTGTGGTGGGAGCAGAGTTTGGGGTGACTGAGCCAGTATTCCATGGGGTTTCGGAAAATGAGTGGAGATCTCAGTGAAAATACAAAACTCTGACAGGGTGAGTCAGATTAGAAGCAGGAATGCTAATTCCCCTGGCTGGGACTTCCAAATCAAGGAGCCACAGTATTAGGTACAGGCAGTCATTCTGCATTGAGATGATAATAAATGTCTGCTCTCACTGACTGGGGAACCTGGGGAATTCGTTCGTACCTGGAAACCGAGACATTGATTATAAATAAGGATTTATAGACAGTAAAGAGATGGTGGGAGAGCAGGAGTACAGTATGGAAATGAAGGGCCAACCAACATTATATTGATTGGTTAGCAATCTCGATGGACCAAACGTACTACCGCACTTCCTATTTTATAGCTTCCCAAGGTTACTCACATTAACGGATATGTATATCGTGTGGGGTAAGTGCATTGTGGAGATTTTTTCCATGAACTAGAATGCGGAGGCTCAATTTGTTTTCCATTCCCGATGTTTCTGTGCAGTCTGTGGGAAAGCTCTGTAAATGCTGTCACAAGCTCTCAGATATTAGGAAGGAGGTCTCTGCAGGGTCGACAGGACTGTGTTCCCATTCCCTTTTCTGACGCTGATGCTGAGGCCGGGTGTTCTGTCCGGTTTCATCCTTTCAGAACTTGGAGTATTTTGATACAAATGAGTGCACTTGCTTGGAAATTTCAGAGACCATTGAAATATTTATCACATGTCAGGGTCTTTGGAGTCAGTTTTAGGCCAGCCCAGGAAATCATGGGAGATTCACTTCCTAAAAGTACATTGGAGAAGGAAGTTCTGTTTACAATCCATATTGGCTTCAATGTCACTGTTACTGACCCCAGATTTTAGATCTCCATATTTTATTAATTGTCTTTAACTTCCACCCACTGCCAGAGCATTAGCCTGGTCTGGATTAGTAAGCCAGTAACATTTCCACAACAGCACCATCTCCACATGGGAACCTGTGAAAAACCACACTGAGCAGGTTATTTCTGTGCTGCTTGACAGCTCTGTCCCACCTATTTGACTGTCATGATTGGACTGAGGAGTTGGTAATTGGTCAGATTGTAATTCTTCCCGTGTTAAGGGGCGGGACTTAGCTGAGTAATTTTCCACATTGTCAGGGAGATGTCAGAGTTGGAGCTGGAATGAAACAGCTTCCCCAGGGACACGGCTTGTTGTGCAGCACAAGTCTTCAGTCCTATTACAGGAATGGAATCAGGACCCATTGTCTGTGTTGTATCTACTGTGTTCAGCTGTTTCTTCATGTCAAGTGCAGCGAATCAAATTGGTTGAAGACTGGCATCTGTGAGTTTGTGGGCATCATGATGAGGATGAGGTGTATCATCGACTCAACACTTCTGGCAGAAGATGATACAGATAAAACATCCTTCTCTTTTGCACTGATGTGCAGGTCGGTTCCATTATTTAGGATGTGAATGTTTGTGGAGCCCTCTCCTCCAGTCATTTGTTTAATCGTCCATCATCATTTATGACTGAATGTGACAGGACTGCAGTGCTTCGTTCAGATCTGTTGGTCAAGTCTGATAGTTTTAATGAGTTATCATCAGGTTAAAATTCATTTGATTCTGACTCTGACATGTTCACCCACACTCGTCACTGAGCCATAGATGGTGTTGATGGTAATGGCAGACTGAGGTGTTATTCTGGCAAAAAGTTACAGGTTGTGGTTGAATGCAGGTCTGCTTCTCCTGCTACTGTGGTCTACAGCACTACATGACTACGCAGTTTCGAGCTGCAATACCTGCATTGCAATTCTGCTGCCTGTTCCCCACATCTCACTGAGACCCATTCACCCATCAGCCCTGCATTCAGTGACCTAACCTGGTTTCTGATGTGGAAATACTTCCATTCTCATACTCTCATCCTGCTGAGGGACTCTTTCCCCGGGTCTTGCTTCCAATCTGACACATTCCACAAAAGCATTTAACTGATCTTAATTCAAATGTTTAATTCACCTGAATCTTTTTCCTTGAAAAATACCATCTTCAGTGTTCTGTCAATGTGTTTTCTCTGTTTCTTTCCATGACCATGATTAAGAGCTTTGTAGTGTCAGTGATGCCAGCATTATGTAATTTCAGAACCAATGAATTCTCTGGATTCCCAATCATCTTCACCACATTGTATTTTTTCTCTTTTGGTTTGATGCTTTATCACTCATGGCTGCCTTGTTCTCCCATGAGTATGTTTCAAGTTCTTTGGGTTGCATTTCTGGTATTATCTTCCGAATTATCCCCAGAACCTCCTCCCATTGCTTCTCCATGGTCTTTCCTGCTCAGCTCCCCTTCCAATTAACTCTGGCCAGCTACACACGTATGTCTTTGTAGTTACATTGCTTAATTATAACCACATTACATCTTGAAGAAAGCGTTAGATATAAAATGAAAGAATGAGTTTTGGGAGATGGGACACGAAGAATAATTGGTGGATTTCTTAACTAGATACAAAGGGAGAACGAGAGTGGGGATATAGATATGGAGATGTGGAAAATGAGAAAACTACATTATCGAAAGAAGTAGATGAATATCCCCCAATGTTTTGACAATGCCTGCGTGCTGTGGTCCTTTGTACAGTTTTGAAAAGAACCCAGCAGGCCAACATATTGAAGTCCCGGTTGAAAGGGGATTAACTGAAATAAGTTGGGACACCAGAATCAAGAATTTGGAGCACACATCCTGGTAAGAATGAGAGATGAGAGTTGGGAATCCCAGAAAAGGAGATAACGTTGAGAGGATCAAATCATGTTTTAATGTTTTATCAATTTTATACATCATATGCATCATGTGACTTATCTGCACACACACATTGATTAAACAGTGTATATAAAATCTTTTTTCCACCATTGAAAATGTCCTTTTGTTGTGTTACGAGGATACATGAACACCAACTAGCCACCAAAAGACATGACGCACTATCACTATGTTCCATACATACAGACAAAGACGGGCACCACTTTGACTGGGATAAAGCACACACACATACTAAGACACGCAAGTCCCTTCTTAGAGGAATGGTATTCTAACCAGAAGTCCATCAATAAATGCATCAATTTAGATCCTGTCTACATTCTCTTGTTAAAATAACCGTAAATGACATCACCCACTTTAAGAAACCAAGACCGATAAATAGAGAGCTGGGACATACCACCAGCACTTCAGCAGATACTCTCACTGATGGTGTCACCTAGTCATGGTGACAAAACCTCTGAAAACATGCCTTCAAGTTCAGCGAGCTAACTTGCACACGTATAAAATGTTATTTTTTGTTTATTAGTGGAATTTAGGAGTTCTCTGTGGCTCATGTTTTGACAGATTATGATGTGAGGTGAGCTTTTCTAGGTGTGTGGTTTTAATTAACAGAGGGGTTCGACATTGATGTCATAACAGTTTGGGGCCTTGCTGTGTGGCACTTGGACAAACTTGAACAGATTTGAGATACAACAGGTCCCAGCACATTCCAACTCTTTGCGATTAGTGACTTTGATCTTCAAATAAAACCAGTGGGAAAATTCGTTTAATTTTGTTACTTGTGGTTAGTTAAATGAAAAGTGAGGGAAACATTACTAAAGAGGTTCCCAAATTTTCCAAGGAAGTTTAGAAAGACAGAAGGAGGACATTTTTTAGAATTAGCAAATAGGTTGGAATTGGGTTTAACCAGGGAGAAAAGGGAAGCTGAAATTGTAATGGAGTTGGTTAAGCACTTTGATGTATCAGAGAAATAGGCAACTGCAGTAGAGTTATAAAAACTTAAATTGCAAATGTGGCAACTGGAGTTAGAAGATAAATAAAGGGACGGACACAGAGAGAGACGAAAGAGAAAGACAGGAAAAAGAAAGAGAGAGGGGATTTGAAATTCAAAAGTTGGGAATTAGACAAGAAATTTAAATTAACAGGATGGAGATGAAAGGAGAATGTAGGGATGTATACAACTAGGTTAGTAACTTGCCATATTTCGGTGAGAAAATTGTCAAACCCTTTTTTATTTCATTTGAAAAAATGGCTAGTCAGATGACGTGTCCAGTGAACTTGTAAGTAATGCTAGTTCAGACTAAGCTGGTCGGCACAGCTGGTGAGGAATGTGCAGCGCTGTCAGATGAGGGATCAAGAGATTATCAAGATGTTAAATTGGTTATTTTGACTGGTTATGAATTGGTACTAGAAGCATATAGACAGAAGTTCAGTAAAATAGAGACGCAACCAGGTCAGACTTATATTGTGTTTGAATAATTCACCACAGTCATTTTGACAGGTGTGTGCTGGCCTTAAAAATGGATAAGACCTGTGAGGTTTGAAGGGAGATTAATCTGCTGGAGAAGTTAAAAGACTTACTTCCAGAGATAGTAAGAATTCATGTGAATGAATAGAAAGTTCAAGAAGTGAGAAGCGCAGCAGAAATGGCAGATAAATATGCATTGTGGCGTGTGATGAAATTTAGCTTCTGGCAGGAATTTCATCCTGTGAGGGATAGAAATTGGGAGAAGGGACGATCACACATTACAAAGCGAACAGTATTTCACAATATTTTACCACAGGTGAAGAAAGAAGACAAAGGGGGTTGGAAGGTGGTGAAAGGCCTCAGGTGCTCTCACTATAAAGGAGTGGAACACATAAAATTACAGTGCTGGTGGTTTAAGAAGGGCACAGTGAAAAAAATGTTTTCACTGCAGGAAACTGGGACACACCGTGCTGGTCGTTAAAGGAAGACACTTTGGGGAAAGATGTGGTAGAAGAGGCTAAGCCCAGTAGTATTAGTGAAACTGGTAAAGGAGAGCCCAAGTGGAGCCGAGGAGCTGCAGGAAATTGCACAGCCTAGGCAAGGGCTGGGTATGGAGGCAGTGCCTGATCTCTCTAAAGAATTCACCTCTGTCGATAAAGTTTACTCAGAAAGAACAGGGAGAGAAGAACAAGAAGTTATAATTTTGTGATATACGGGATCTGCTCAGTCTGTAATAGTTGAGAAGTGAGGCACTGGAAAAGCACAACAGATCAGGCAGCATCCAAACAGCAGAACAATCGAATATCAGGCAGAAATCCATCGTCAGGAACATGGTGGGGGGACAAGGGGGCGGAAAGATAAATATGAGGGTAGTAGCTGAGCTGGTGGGAGGGTCACTGGGAAGGCAATAAGAAGATGTAGGTAGGAGTGATAGCGATATTTCGGAGGGTAGGGTGGAGTCGATAGGTGGAAAGGAAGATGGCTAGTTAGGGCAGTCCAAAAGGGCAGTGCTAGATTGAACGGTTGGATGTGGGAGAGGTTGGTGGAGGGGAGATTTGGAATTTGGTGAAGTCAACGTTGATGCTATACAGTTTGAAGGTTCCAGCTGTCCTATCACCGATAGGAGTTCTATCACCCTCCTCTCCGACCGACCATCATCACACCCCACTTGCATCTACCTATCGCCTTCCAAGCTCCCTTCTACCCAGCTCCACCCCCACCCTCCCATTTATTTCTCAACCTCCTTCCCCCTCCATTACCTCCCATTTTCCTGATGAAGCATTTTTGCCTGAAACGTCAACGCTCCTGCCTCTCGGATGCTGCCGAAGTGGTGTGCTTTTCCAGCCCCACACTTTTCAACTCTCATCTCCAGCATCTGCAGCCCTCACTTTCTCTCATCCTCTAATAGGAAGAGATGATTTATTTTTTCACACTTTCTGGCATGTTAATCAAGAGCGTGTTAATTTGTGGAATGGGGACAGAAATTAAGCATTCCCTTGTGTAGCATCAGGATGGAATGCCAAATCAAGGTTGGGGAAGTAACAGTGACAGTGAGTAACAGAGTGTCAGTTCCAGGAATACAGTTTGTTCTTGGGAACGATTTAGCACGAGGCGAGGTGGGATAGGCACCCCTTGTGGTGGAGAAGCCAAAGGAAGACTCGGGAATTGGTGAGTTAAAAGAAAATTACCCAGGATTTTTTCCAGACTGTGTAGTAACAAGATCCCACTGTCCTCAGTTACAGCAGGAAGGAAAAACGAACGAAAAAGCCAAATGAATTGATGCTCAGTGACCTGACCCCCTGTTTGATGTCACGGTGCAGGAAAACCCTGAACAGGCAGAGGATCAGGCAGGGGGGTTTAGTCCAGAAAGGCTAACGGACTTACAACAGATATATACACACACATTCACACACACATACACATGCACACACAGAGAAAAGGAATCAGAATATATTGTCGAAAGTTATTAACTTAAAGATAGAATCATAAAATTAAAATGGAGACCCCGATAGGTTACCGCAGAAGGGAAATGGGCCGAAGTGCATCAGATTGTGTTAGCAGTAACGTACAGTGTTACTGGTAGCTCATAAACTAACTGCAGGCGGTAACCTAGGTGTACAGAATACAGGCTAAGGTACGGAAGCATTTTTAGTGGCCTGGAATGCACAAGGACGCTGTTAATTTTTGTTTTACGTGACATACATACCAAATGGTAGGTAAGTAACAGGCAGTAATAAAACCAGCACCTTTCTTGCCAATTCCTGAATTCGAAGAACCTTGCACGTGGGTTATGATTAATTGTGTAGCTCCCCTTTCTAAAGTAAAAGTGGTAACCAATATTTGCTGACCAAAATGGATGTGTCTACCAGATTTCCAGAGGCAATTCCATTATTGGAGTGTTAAGGCAAAAAGGGAGGTGGAGGAGTTGGTAGCTTTCTTTACTCGCTGTGGACTGCCCAGAGAGATTCAGTCAGACCAAGGGTCTCATTTTACCGCTCAGCTGTTTAAGGAAGTCATGGATAGCTTAGGCATAGAGCACTTCAAATCAAGGGCGTCCCGTCCTGAATCCCAGGGAGCCTTGGAAAGTTAGCATCAGACACTGCGGACCATGTTAACAGCGTACTGTCAGGATTACCCGAATGTTTGGGATAAAGGTGCCCCATTAAATTGTTTGCCATTAGAGATGCCCCAAATAAATCTACTCACATTACTTCCTTTGAGTTAATATTCGTACATGAAGTGAGAGGTCCTTTGAAATTAATTAAGTATAAATTTACAGGACCAAAGTTGGATATCTCACACTTGGATTATGTATGTGAGTTGAGGGAGAGATTGGATGGAGAAGGTGAGTTAGCTAAACAGCATCTGAAGTGGGCACAGTATAGAGTGATGCAGGCGGCAGATGAAAATCTCTGAAAAGTTGACGATTTCCCGTGGGTATGACGTATTAGTATTGCCACCAATGGTAGGAAATCCCTTCAAAGCCAGGTTTAGTGGCCCCTTTCAAATTAAAAAAAGTGTGGAGTCAGTTACACTATCTCGTAAAGATACCAGAGATGACAAAAAACTTTATCGAGTATTTCATATGGATGAATAATGCACCAGCCAAATTTAAGACTCAAGAACAGAGGTGTGGCCATATGAACAAATTGTGCAGCTTATCTGGATGATGTAGTGACCTTTAGCAAGTGATTGAAAGCTCACATGTTACAGTTGGCAGAGCATGTTGAACGATTACAAGAAACAAACTTGGTAATAAACTTAAAGAAAACAGAATTCGCGAAGGCAGAGGTGACGTTCTTGGGACATTACATTGGACATGGAAGGTTGACCCCATGGAACATAAAAACGAAGGGCTTTGAGGAATTTCCACAACCATTTTCGAAGAAAGAGGTGCTTCAATTTTTGTAACTGAGTGAATTCTATCGGAAGTTTGTTCCAAACTTCAGCAGCGTATTGACACCACTGATGGATTTACTAAAGATGAACACAGAATTGTGGTGGACAGAACAATGCCAGGAGGCATTTGAGGATGTTAAAGCAGGATTAATCACTGCACCAATTTTAGCGACACCAAATATTTTGAAACCCTTTGAAAATTGTGTTTGATGCTCGGGATATAATGGTCGGAGATGTATTTTTATAGGAAGAGGATGATGGAATTGAATGGCTAATTGGCTACTTGTCGAAGAAACTCAATATACACCAGAGAAAAAAATACAAAATCTCCATTATTGAACAAGAATGATTAAGTTCCACACTGGCCTGACAATATTTTAATGTGTATATGACAAACAAATTGTCGGAGATGGTTGTGGACAACGACAAATCTCTCGCATTTTTTGAAATATTTAAAGACCAGAATATGAGACTATTTAATTGGAGTCTTACCTTACCGACTTCAAACTCACAAAATGTACATGCTGTGGCTCCTATAATGTGATAGCAGATGTGTTTCCGCGGATATAAAGGAAAAAGTGTAGATAAGATTTGACTTATTCCAGTGTTGTATTGGTGTGCAGAATTAATATGAATGATATAACTGAGATTAATACTTTTGTATTTCATAAAATTGGGATGAAGAATTAAAGGAGAAGAAATGTAGCCATCTTTGCATTCTGCTGGTTCATTTTATTTTCTGAAGCAGGGAGATGTTATGAAGCCAAAAACATGTATGGACACTTTAAGACAGATCGAGTTTTGCTGAATAGAAATTAATTTCACAGATGCCAGCTGAAGGTCACACTTTTCCACATGTCACCATTAGCTGAGGAATGGATTCCTGAGTTTTGGTTGCTGTTTTTACAGCCATTCAAACGTAAACAAAGAGTTTAAATAACGCTCAGGATACCAGATGCCAACAGAATTTGAATACCTGGACAGCAATCAAATTATGAGAATTATTATATCATGGGGAGTGTGTAAACCCAGGATTTTTAACACTGGAGGGAGAGCTACTGCCATCCAACAGCAGAGCAACTGCTGTAGAGCAGGAGTGCCAACTGGCCACCTCAAACTCTCTCTATCAAAGACACATGTTCATGTAAACCTATTTGCAATAAGAAAATAACCAAGGGAGATCAGCAGCTGAAAGAGTGAAGACAGCGGGGAAGATAGAGACTGTGTGGTCTTGAGATTGTAATGTTTAACATGTGGGTTGTTGGAACAG
The DNA here is from genome assembly GCF_047496795.1 of Chiloscyllium punctatum. NCBI lineage: Eukaryota > Metazoa > Chordata > Chondrichthyes > Orectolobiformes > Hemiscylliidae > Chiloscyllium > Chiloscyllium punctatum. The sequence goes on along the minus strand of NC_092752.1, from coordinate 90,178,937 downwards.
CATATTTTTACAGAGTTGGAGTCAGATAGTAAGTAGCTAAGAAAAGAGGGGCTTGTATTTGTGAATAGTTGTTGTTTAGTGTTCACTATTAAATTTAAGAAACTAACTTGTTATTTTTTGTTTAAATAGTGGAACGTAGGAGATCTGTGTCACTCATATGTTAACAGATTACAAGGTGAGGCGAGCTTTTCTGGGTGTTTGGTTTTAATTAACAGAAGCGTTCGACTCCACCTTGTAAATGTCCATTCATACTAACCCCATTTCCCTGCTGTTGGCCCATATCCTTCTAATCCTTTCCTATCAACATATTTACCCAAATGTTTTTGAAATGTTGTTAATGTACCCCCCTCAAACACATCTGCTGGCAGCTCATCCACGTACCAGCCTTTGTGTAAAGAAGTGGCCCCTCAGGTTCCCTTTTATTCCATCTCCTTTAACCTTAAACTGATCCTCTCTCGTCCTCGATTCTCGACACCGTGGAAAAAGACTGAGAGCATTAACCCTATCCATACACCTCGTGATTTTATACAGCTCTATAATGACTCCCTCAGTCTGCTACACGCTAATGAAAATGTCCTAGCTTGTCCAACCACTCCCTATAACTCAGATCATTGGGTTCTGGCAACGCCTTTGTAAATTTCTTCAGCACTATTTATAATTTAATAACATCCTCCCCATAACAAGGTGACAAAGCTGAACACAATACTCCAAGTGCGGCCTTAGCAAACTCCTGTGTAAGTGCAACATAAATTCGCAACTTCTATACTCAATATCCTACCTGATGAAGGCCAATGTGCCAAAAGCCTTCTTCACTGCCCTGTCTACCTGTGACTCCACTCTCAGAGAACCGTGCACCTGAACACCAAGGTCCCTCTGCCCACTGCACCCCTTAAAACCCTCCCATTCACCATGAAACTCCTTCATTGATATGAGTTTCCAAAATGCAAGACCTCATGCTTCAATATTAAATTCCATTTCTCGGCCCATTTCCCACCTTATTAAGGTCCTGCTGCAATTTCTGACAATATTCCTCACTGATCATGGTCCCAATTACTTTAGTGTCATCCACAAACTTACTAATCATGCCTTGTACATTCGCAACCAAAATCATAGATAACAAACAGCAATGGACCCAGCCTCCAGTCTGACAAACATCCTTCCACTAAAACCTCTGCTTCCAACCATCAAGCCAACTGTGTTTCCAATTGGCCAGTTCCCCCCGCATTCTACGTGATGTAACCTTCCTGAGCAGCCTGCCATGTGGAACCTTATCAAAGGCCTTACTGAAATCCATAGAGACTACGTCTATTACTCTGCCCTCATCAAACGGCCTGGTAACTTCATCAAAGGACTCTAAGAAATTTGGGAAGCATGATCTCCCACTCACAAGACTATGCTGACTGCTCCGAATCAAACCCTGTGTAAGTAATGGGTGCAGCCAATGGTATGCTGTGCTTCATTGTAAGATGATTCGAGTACATGAGTAAAGCCATCTTCCTGCTGTTGTAGAGCCTTGCTGAGAGAGCATTTGGGGCACTCTCTACAGAGTTGATCTCCTTTGTAATGAATGATCTCCTTACCACAGACACGGTTGATGGTAATATGAGGATAGAGTGAATAAGCTGAGTGTTTAATCTGTAGAGCTGCGAGAGACGAAGAAATGGTGATGCTGAAACACGAGGAGTGGCAGCGATCACTTATTTCTAAAAGACACATTGACAGGGAGAGAAATTCCATACTTTACCCAGGATTGATTGGCTTGATTTATTGTCACGTGTACCTCAGTACAGGGAAACACTTTGTTTATGAGCAGTGGAGGAAGATCATAGTGAGCATGGCCAGACAGATCATAGGGTGGAAATAGACTTGGACAGAGTAAGGCACACAGGTTACACTGCACAGGACGTGTACTAGACAAGATCAACATGAACAAGATCAGCATTATTTGAACTTAGAGAGTCCATTCATCAGTCTAACGTGACTTTCCTAATAGTTTATATGCCTAAAATAACTCTCCCCATGTTATTGTGCAGTAGGTGAGTGAACCCTGTACTGAACGTCAGGTTGCTCACAATCCCCAACAGCAGCCACAATACCTTCCATCTGAAACAGGTAGCCATTCCCACCAGCTTCCACCCTACATAGAGAACACCAGGCTGTCTTCTCAGAGATGGAATGTGCCTTCTTGAGACTTCACACAAGACATATGGCTTCCCTCCTCAACAATAGAAAACCACGTATAAGTCCCACATGTGTATCATGAGCAATGGAGCCAGGAGGAACAGCGTGGAACAGTCTGTCTGTGCAGCCTCTGCCCCACTTGGTCATCATGTTGGAGCATCAATTAGGAGACAGTGAGGACTGCCCATGCTGGAGATCAGAGTAGAGCCTCGATTGCTGGAAAAACACAGCAGGAGAATCGACATTTCGAGCATAAGCCATTCATCAGGAATCAGCATCAATTACTTCATTCTGCCCCTGTATAAGTGCATTGAGGTGGGAATGGCCTCCTACTGTTCCTGTATAAGTGACTCAAGGGACTGACTGGCTTCTTCCTCAACCGACTGGACAGGGCCAAAGGCCTCATTGGGTTACCCCTGGTTCCTGTTTGACAGCTCGATGTGCTGACTCGTGTGATGATGCTGTAGCTTGAAGAGGTTATTTTGTTCTGGTTTCTTTTAAGAGAGAGATTGAATGACAATTCCAAAGCTGGCTAGTTAAGACCACTTGAGTAAACAACTAGTGAGGCCTTGTGTTTATTTTAATGCAGCCTGAATGGGTGTGGCCAGCTCTCACAGATTAGGATCTCTGCGTTTGGCTTTCTCAATGACATCAGAAAATATTGGGGTCTCCACCGAGTTGAAAGCTTTAGTGAATATCTACTGGCTGCTACTTTCTATGAATTTTAAATCCTGAATTGGAGAAATATTTGTGTCATTCAGTGTCTGAATATTCCTTTTTGCCAAGGGCTGTGTTCATGTGATTTTCCAGTATTGGAACAGTTCATTAGTATTAGTTCCTAGATCTATTATTCTGTTAACTCGTCCAATATAATTACGTTATTCTAAATTCTTCTTTCTTTGGCTTCATTTCATCTTTCGTGTTTAAGTAAATGTTGTTTTGCTTCACACCAAGTAGTTTGACCAGTCACATGGCATCTGAAACAGACACTTTACATTTTCTTTAAACTAAGAAAACATTAGAGTCTAGGCTACCACCTTCAAATATTTTCGAGGGGCTCTGGTGTGGTCCATCACCCTAGACTCCTTCCCTTCCTGAGTAATAGGCTGGAGGCACTGAATGGGCTGTCCCTGTTCTTCTCCAATAGTGTCAATGGGCTGAATGGCTTACTCATATTCCTGTGAAACCAGCGTGAGGTGCGGAATGAACTCTTATTTTACTGTGGCAATGTGCAGTGTCAGACAGTCCTTTATATGAATATTCCGGACTCTTTAAAAGCACAAGCCTCAATGGAGTCCATGTCTTGCTGCACATGGACACAGTCCAGTTCAGGAGCTGACGGGGGCGTCAAATTATTCTGGACATTGTGGAATCCTCAGTGACCATCCCCACTTCTGATCTCATGGTGGGGAGGGTGAGGGTGGGGAGACATTGATGAAGCAGCTGAAGATGTTTGTGAAGAGGAAGCTACCCTGAGGATCTCCCACAGAGTTGATGCAGGACTGAGATGGTGAACATCTTCCTTTGTGCCACGTTTGACTCCAAACACTGGAGAGTTTTCTCTGATTCCCATTAAGTCATGTTTTGTTAAGCTCCTTGATGTCAACAGAAGTCAATAGAAGCCTTGATATCAGAGCCAGTCATTTTTACCTGACCCCTTGTGTCAACCTCTTTTATTCATATCAATAGGCCATGGTATAGGAGCAGCAAGGATTTTCTTCAAACACGTGGCATTGAATGTCAGGATTTCTCTTCTCAAGAGAGTTCGGGGACCCAAATGACTGAAAGTATTTGAAGTATTTGTAGATGGATATTGATCTGTCAGAGAGTTGAGGGCAATGATGAATTGGGTATGAAAGAGGATTTGAGGCCAAGAGCAGATCAGCCATGATCTTAGTGAAGGGCAAGGCAGGTTTGGTGAGTGAACGACATGCCCCGTTTGTGATGTTCTCCCATTCTGTTATTGGAAAGTTAGTCGGTGTTATTTTCATGAATGTTCTGTTATTGAATGTTGCAGTCAGGGAGACCAGAGGATTTTGTGAGCCATCGCTGGGTGAGGTATGGGGGCTGTTTTCAATGAATCTGGGTCTATAACATGACCAACAAATGAAGCACAAGTTTCAGATAGGGGAAGCTCTGTAAAGAGAGATGAGGGGCTTCTTTCATACCCGTGCCTGGGTTTTCCAATTGCATTTCTCAAGTCACCTCAAAGCGTGTGGGACAGTCTTGAAGGGCCGAATGATCTCCTCTGTTTCTGTGAACCAGGTTATAGAAGTAAGTAGCCTCTAAATGCTCCTGCTTAACAGGTTTAATGGCCTGAATGGAACACAGGAACATGGGACTGAGGAACATGGGACTGAGGGACAGGAGTGAGTCATTAGATACGTTGAACCTTCTCCACCAGCCACTAAGATTGTGGCTGATCAGGTTGTGGTCTCAGCCCCAATTTCCTGTCTGCGTCCCATTATCCATGACTCAGTTCTCTGTCAAATATTTCACTAACTCAAGTTTCAATTAATGTAAACATAAAGACATGATAAACTTCCAGTGTAGAGGGTTCTGATTTGAAAGGTACTTTCAGAATTTTTTGTCATCCCTCTTATAGAATCAGAGTCATGCAGAATAGAAACAGACCCGTTAATCCAATCTGTTCACTCCGATCAGATATCAAACCTGATTTCGTCCCATTTGCCAGCATTTGGCCAATATCCCTGCTCTTTCAGATACTTTTTAAATGTGCGATTGTAACCACCTTCACCACTTCCTCTGACTGCACTTTCTGTACACACACCACTCTCTGCGTGAAACATTTAACTTCAGGTCTCTTCTAAATCATTCGCCCTCTCCCCTTCAACCTATGCTCTCGTGTTCTGGACTCCCCTACCCTGGGGAGCAGAACATGGCTGTTCAGTATATCCATGCCCCTGATGATTTTATAAGCCTCGATAATGTCACCCTTCAGCCTCTGATACTCCAGGGGGAAACACCTCAAACTAACCAGCCTCTCCCTAAAGCTCAAACCTCCAGTCCTGGGACATCTGTGTAAATCTCTTCTGCAGACAACCGAGTTGTACGCAGTATTCTTAAAGTGGCCTCACTAACGTCCTGTACAGATACAACATACCACCACAACTCCTGTATTCAATGCTCTGACTGATTAAGGCAAATTTGTAAAATGTGTTCTGTACCACACTGTCTGCATTCGACTCCACTTTCAAGGAACAATGCGCCTGCAGCCCTATGTCCATTTGTTTCACAACATGCCCCAGGACCTGACCATTAAGTGTATAATTTCTGCCCTGATTTACCTTCCCAAACTGCAAAACCTCGTCTTTATCTCAATTAAACTTCACCAGTCACTCCTTGCCCCTTTGTCCCATCTAATTGTGGTCTCGTTGTACTCTGAGATAATCGACTACACCACCGTTCTGATGTCGTCTGTAAACTTACTAACTATGGGCCCAAGATCCACGTCAAAATCCTTTACATAAATGATGAAATGCAGTGAACTCAGTACTGATTCTTACAGCACAGTGCTGCTCACAAGCCTCCAGTCTGAAAAATACCCCTCTTCCTTCAAGCCAATTGTGACTAGCTTCCCCTGTATCCCATGTGACCGAACATTCCTAATCTGTCTCCCAATCAGAATATTATGAACACCTTGCTGAAGTCCATATAGACAATATCTACCAAATTGCCTTCATCAATCTTCTTTGTCACCTCTTCAAAAAACTCAACCAAATTAATGAGACATGATTTCCCATGCAGAAAGCCACATTGTATACCCCGATCAGCCCTTGCCTTCCCAAATGTATGTAAATCGTGTCCCTCAGAATCCCCTCCAACAACTTACCCACCACTGACATCAGGCTCACCGGTCTATAGGTCGCCAGCGTTTTGGGCCACTGTTTACTTTTCTTATCCCACTCCTCCACTGCTCACAACAAATGTTAAATGTAACCAGGTTGGTGATATGGCCCATGATATCGGTCTCAGACTGGGTCAGGATCAGTTTTAGGAACAAGTCAGGCTAGTCTCCTTAGTCTGCTAAAACAACATGTTTATGATCCCGAACAATGTTACTCCAACTATGATGGAATGATGAATGGAAAACTGTTTGGGTATTGCAAATAAAGAATCGATAATTCCCGTTCTAAAAACACTGATACACACACGCACGCACGCACGCACGCACGCACGCACAAACACACACACACACACACACACACACACACACACACACACACAAAATAAATGCAATTTCACGTTGAAAGAACCTTGTCAAAATAATAGTGTAAATAATGACAAAAGGAAAAATTGAGAGATTACCCAAAATGTTATTCTGCTTCTGAAGATATTCTACTCACACAGCTGCTAGCAATGGGATTTTATCCTGGGAGAATTGGATTTGGCTGAATTCCCTTTGCATTAGGCTGGCAGGAGGTTCCAGGTTAGCACAGTGGCTCAGTAGTTCGCACTGTTCCATCACAGCATCAGGCGCATGAGTTCAATTCCAGCCTCAGGCGACTATCTGCGTGGCGTTTGCATCTTCTCCCCTTGTCTGCGTGAGCTTCTGATGGGTGCTCCCGTTTCCTCCCACAGTCCAAAGCTGTATAATTCAAGTAGATTGGTCAAATAGTCCATAGTGTTCAGCGATTTCTACTTTAGGTGCACTAGTCAGTGGTAACTGTAAGGGCATGGGAAGGTTACTCTTTGGAGGTTCAGTATGGACTTGTTGGGCCGAAGGGCTTGTTTCCACACTGCAGGGATTCTATAAAAATAAGAATGGTAACAATAACAGTAGAGCTTTGTTTTAACTCGTACACGTTACTGTGATGATGAATAATGAAGGAGAGAGAGTGTAATCGGCCGTTCTTCTCGGGCAGATGACATTTTCTCCCTCTCTGAGCTGAATCACACAGTAATGTCATTCTCTCCCAAACTGGACCATGTGAGGTCTCCTTGTACATTGTCCAAACTATGTCTCCATCACATTCCCTGTTCCATGTAGGTGCATCATTGTTGCTGTCATACACAGAGCCATACCCTTCGCAGAAAATGGTCTCGGTCGATTTGAAGATATGTTTATGTGCCCCTGTGTCATTAAAAATATAATGTTTAATGTTTTCAGAATACATAGAACATAGAACATAGAACAGTCCAATACAGAACAGGCCCCTTCAGCCCACGATCTTGTGCCGACCATTGATCCTCATGTATGCACCCTCAAATTTCTGTGACCATATGCATGTTGAGGAGTCTCTTAAATGTCCCCAATGACCTTGCTTACACAACTCGTGCTGGCAACGCATTCCATGCTCTCACAACTCTCTGTGTAAAGAACCCGCCTCTGACATCCCCTCCATACTTTCCTCCAACCAGCTTAAAATTATGACCCCTCATGTTAGTCATTTCTGCCCTGGGAAATAGTCTTTGGCTATCGACTCTATCTATGCCTCTCATTATCTTGTATACCTCAATTAGGTCGCCTCTTCTCCTCCTTTTCTCCAAAGAAAAATGTCCGAGCTCAGTCAATCTCTCTTCATAAGATAAGCCCTCCAGTCCAGGCAGCATCCTGGTAAACCTCCTCTGAACCCTCTCCAAAGCATCCACATCTTTCCTATAATAGGGTTACCAGAACTGGACACAATATTCCAAGTGCATTCTAACCAAAGTTTTATAGAGATGCAACAAGATCTCACGACTCTTAAACTCAATCCCCCTGTTCATGAAAGCCAAAACACAATGTGCTTTCTTAACAACCCTGTCCACTTGGGTAGCCATTTTAAGTGATCTAACCACCTGCACACCAAGGTCTCTCTGTTCCTTCACACTGCCAAGAATCCTATCCTTAATCCTGTACTCAGCTTTCAAATTTGACCTTCCAAAATGCATCACATCCATCTGCCATCTCTCATCCCATCTCTGCATCCTGCCAATGTCCCGCTGCAGCCTACAACAGCCCTCTATACTGTCAACGACACCTCCAACCTTTGTGTCGTCTGCAAACTTGCTGACCAATCCTTCAATCCCCTCATTCAAGTCATTAATAAAAATTACAAACAAGAGAGGCCCAAGGACAGAGCCTTGTAGAACACCACTCACCACTGACTTCCAGGCAGAATATTTTCCTTCCACTACCACTCGCTGTCTTCTGTTCGCCAGCCAATTCTGTATCCAGACAGCTAACACAGATACCTGTGTTGAAATGAATGTTTTGTTTCAACAAATACAGAAATTGCTGGAAAAGCTCAGCAGGTCTGTCAGCATCCAGATGCCTTTTACATGCTGTAGTTGTACCTGCCTCCACTAGTTCCTCTGGCAGCTCATTCCATACACACACCATGCTCTGTGTGAAAAGGTGCGCCTCAGGCGTCTTCAATATCTTACCTCTCTCACTTTCCACCAATGTCCTTTAGTTTTGGACATCCCTAACCTGGCGAAAAACCTTGACTACAAACCCTATCCATGATCGTTCTGATTTTATAAACCATTACTGCTGCGAAATGTGACTCCAATCAACATGAATGGCTGTACTTACAGTCATCCTGGGCCTAAATGCTGAAATTCAACACCGGCGCCTGTTCTTTCTCCATCAAGTCACAATTCTAACACCAGTTTAATCAGTTTGTTCAGATATATTAGGAGATACTTCTGTGGGATTTACGCCTAGACGTTTGTGCCCTGAGGTAGGGACACTAGCACCACTCGGCAATACCCATACGGCTGTAGCATTATTCTCCTGTGTGTTTGTTCATCAGACTGTTATGACATGCTGTGACATACCTTTGCAATAGGCAGGACATCAATCCAAACCTTCTGGTTCAGAGCTAGGAACACCACCAAACAATTTCAGGAATTGAAATCAAACCCAGAGCCATGGCCCAGAGGCAGGGACACTACCCACTACACTACCATATCCAGATTTTGAATCACATTTTACGGGGCAGCCTTCAGCTCAGTGTGGATTTATTATAATCAGGTTACCATTACTGAACTACACAAAACATTTTGTTTTGTTAAACCAGTGCAAGATCGAAATTAACTATGACCATCTTTCATCGCTATTATCTGTAGTCTGCAATATTAGGGAAAGAAATCATGCAGACACACTCTGCCCAATGAAGGGTCTCAAATAGATATTTATTACTGATCACCAGAGACAGAGAAAGACCGTAATTCCTGGGCCCAAACCACCGATCATTATTACCCAACTCTCACGTGTGTCTGCCCTCTGCCAAAAACCATGAAATGACACCAGACCACTGATTACTGTCCAGCCTCTCCTCCCCACTGACTGTGTCTGCAATCCGACCCTCCTCCCCCTAACCACACAAGTCAACCCAGCTCAGGGTCTTTGCAAAAATCAAGGCCGGAGTGTCCAGGCCTCTCGGAGAGGGGGATGGGGATTTTAAAATTAAACGGGGAAGGTGAGGAGGTGGTAATATCACTCACTAGCCGAGGCATGGCAGATGGATTTTAGTTTGGATTAATGGGAGGTATTGGATTTGATAAATCAAACAAGAGTAGGTCTTATACAATTAAACGTAGGGCCTTTGGCAGTGTTGTAGAACAGAGACCTCGGCCATCATGTATAATTCTTTAAAAGTTGCATCTCATCTAGATAATGTGATTAAGAAGGTGTTTTGCACACTTGTCTTCAATGGTCAGACCGTTGAGTATCAGAATTGGGATGTCATGTTGTGGTTGTACAGGGCATTGGTGAGACCTCTCCTGGAATACTGTGTCCAGTCTGGACTTCCTGCCCTCGCATTCCATCGGTACACTACCTTCTGCATGAAAAAGCTGCCCTTAGGTCACTTTTAAATGTTTCCCGTCTTACCTTACAACTATGTCCTCTAGTTTTGGTCTCAACTACCCTTATACAATACATTGACTATTCACTTTGATATCATGTACCTTGATATCATTAAGCTGGAGATTGTTCAGAAGAGTTTAACCTGGATGTTGCTGGAAATGGAGGGATTGAGCTATAAGGAGAGGCTGAATAGGCTGGGACATTTTTCACTGGACAGTATGAGATGGAGGAGTAACTTTGCAGAGGTTTATAAAATAATGAGGAGTACAGATAAGCAGAACGGCTGAGGTCTTTTCCCTTGAGTTGGGGATTCAAAACTGAGGGATATTTTAAGGTGCGAGGAAAAAAGATTTTAAAAAGTCAGGAGAGGAAATTGTTTTGGACAGAATCTGGCTTGCGTGTGGAATGAACTTCCAGAGGAAGTGGTGAAAGCCGGGACCGTTACAACGTTTAAAGGACATTTAGATCAGTCCATGGATAAGGCATCAGTTTCGATGGTGCTGTGAGCAGCTGCCCTCTCCCTCCCCATCTCTGAATGAACCCCTGTTGGTTTTCACCCTCTGCCAAAGCCTGTGTAGTGCCGTGTGCAGGCCAGCAGAGGGTGGCATTGCATCACTTTAAGCACCACTGAGACTGCCAGACCTGCCCCAAACAGAGACACACAGATCCACACACGGGAATGGTTAGGACACGGTGTGAAACCTATCTGGTAATTTAAACTAAACATAAAGAAATGTTCAATTCGCCTTGCAAACTGTTAAAATATGAGGGACAGATCCGCCAAATTCCACTGTTTAAATAAAAACATAAATTTATTTTTTCACTCTGAAAGTGAACATTTTACATGAACTATTCACAACTCTGGGACCCTCTTTCTCTTAACTGTTTATTACCCGACTCCAGCTCTATAACAATATACTGTTTCTGGGTCTGCCATCCTCTCATACCACAGTTGCTTGTAAGCTCTCAGTTCAGGACAGCATTCCCTCTCTCTTGAAGGTACAGTACACAATTTCAACTTCATCACATTATACCCTGATGAATATCGATAAGTGGCACCTATCCGATTTCTCTTGCTCTGTGGTTTGTCAATATTTCATTCGCTCCATCTGGTGTGTGACAGGACTTTTGTTGCTCCATTGACAGCATGTCATTATTCAACCCCGTCCATAGGAATATATCGGTATTTCACTTGCTCACACTCGTGTATGTGGGGCAGGATTTCAGTTGTTTCATGGGGACTGTGACACTATAACAATCTCAATATTTGTAGATGGCACCGAACCTGGAAGAACTCTGAAGTCTATGGAGGACAGTGTGGAACTCTAACAGGACAATCACACGTTGATGTCGTGTTCATGTTTATGGCAGATGGGGATCAATGCAGAGCAGTTTGAGGTGATGCACTTTGGTAGGAAAGACAATGAAAGACAGTTTAAAACAGGCTGTGCCATTATAAAGGGGGTGCAGGAGCAGAGAGAGCTGGGTGTATATGAGCACAGATTGTTGAAGATGTCAGGAAAAGTGGGGAGGGCAGTAACTCTCACAGATTAGTTTCAGTTTCTGAGCTGTTTACAGGGGGAGGTGTAGGAGGGAGTCTCCCTGCTCCCTTCCTGGGAGGTGGTGGTGACGATGTGGTGTGAGCCCACCCTCCTGCCCACCGAGACCGTGGGGATTCCATTTGTTCCAGCTCGACACAAAAGGGAGATGGCATCAGGGCCATGGCTTCTAAATTGTGCCAGGGGGAAAACGGAGCTGCCAGTGGGTTTAAAGTGAGAATTGCCTTTCACTGAACATTGCTCCTTACTCCATCGGTGGGACATGAATGTTTCAGAATCTCCACACGAGGCGTCCCGGTCCTCTCCGGCTCCTACTAGGGTCTTCCCCACATGGCAGGGGGAGGGGGTGAGGGAACGGATATCGGGCACTCCACCACCCGGATAGGCCATTTCTGTCCTATTCCAGGCTGTTTCTCCTGCAAAGGGAGAAGGGGAGGGGGGGAGTGGGTGGGAGTGGGTGGTCCTGCTGTTAGTGTTAGTGTAGGTGGGGAGGGGGTCATGGTGTGGGGTCTGGAGGCAGTCAGTCCACAGTGTTGTATCCATGCAGTGTTATTAATGTGGGGGTGAAGTGGAGGGAGGGAGGAAAAGAGAGGGGGAGATAGAGAGAGACAGAGAGACAGAGACAGAGAGAGAAGGTGCTGTATGCAGTAGTGAGAGTGGTAGAGCATGAGGCTTGTTCGGGGTCGGTGCTATAACAGATATACAGTGAGTGTGAGGGAGCAGAGAGAATATGGTGACCGTTATCCTGACAGAGTGGGGAAGGTTATTGATGCTTGTCCTGTATTGCTGGGCATTTCTTCAGACCGCAGATACTGCACTGAGCTGGGTGGGGAGCTCAGACCATGCTCGGTGGGTCTGGTGGTGTCGCCCCTTTTGGGAAAAGAATGGTCCCCCTCTGTACTAGCCCATCCACCAAGACCTCCGTACCCCTGTTGACAAACCGTGGTGTAATTGTACCTTATCTGCCATGCTCGAGGTAAACTGTGCAGGGCAGCTCCAAGCTGAGAAAGCTCAATCGTGTGCCCATTGGGCTTTTAAAGATGACGTAAGTATCAGGGATGACGGAATATCCAGGGGCATCTGGGTGATGGTGTGTACCTCCAGCCATGAAGGACTCCATTTACAAAGCTGGAGAACAAATGCTCATCCAAAATTCTCCATCATCTGAGCTCGCACCAATCTCCCTTTTTCCCATTTTTCCTGGGAAGACAGGCTCTTGTTACAGGATGCTATCGAAGTGTCCACATTTCAGCATTCTGCAACCTGGGAACACATCCTTCCATGACACTGTCTCTCAGTCTCCCCCTCTCTGTCTATTCCCAAACCCCTCCCATGTGGTGATATTTAAACTGATTCCCCCGCCATCTCTCTCTGGCAGTGATGGTTCACACCCACAGCACCCTCTTGTCAGGGCAACAATGGAGATATGGAGCTGTAAATGGATTGGAGCTGTACATCCTGTCACTTCCAGCCCGGGCTGCAAGTTTCCCCACACTGGGCAGGGATCTAATACGGTGTTATTGAACATTGCACTGGGGTGGGGTACACAGTCCTACATGCTGGGAGGGTAACTGCTCCTGGGTTACAGATCAATGTACTGGGGTGGGGTACACAGTCCTACATGCTGGGAGGGTAGCTGCTCCTGGGTTACAGATCAATGTACTGGGGTGGGGTACACAGTCCTAAATGCTGGAGGGTAACTGCTCCTGGGTTACTGATCAATGTACTGGGGTGGTGTACACAGTCCTACATGCTGGGAGGGTAACTGCTCCTGGTTTACATATCAATGTACTGGGGTGGGGTACACAGTCCTACATACTGGGAGGGTAACTGCTCCTGGTTTACAGATTAATTCACGGGTGATCACTGCACATCCTGCTGTGCTGGTCAGACTATCTGCGTTTTATAGAGAATGCAATGATGTGGTCAGTGCAGCTCCCCACGCTGGATGGATATGTAGCCTTTGCACAGTACATCACGTTGGTGGGGTGGATAGGGGGGTAAGGTCATGGACAGGTCAAGGAATTACCCGGAATTTTCTGTCCCCAGTATTCTATAACTGACATTCCCCGGAATATTCTGTCCCTGACATTCTATAACTGACATTCCCCGGAACGTTCTGTCCCTGACATTGTTTGTGAACGGCCGGACGTCAGTGAATTGAACAAACGATAAGATCTCGAGGGAAGAGATCCTGTTCCAGGGAGAAGGAGACACTGTTCCGAAGGCCGCTCGGGCAGTTAAAGGGGTGAATACGTTTACCCTGCGTTTACATTTCCTCACGACACAGGATCGACCACAATTTAGACCAAAATACAGAAATTCCCAAACTCCGTTTGTCTTCAGGAAACTGGGAGAGAATCCTGCAGGACAGTAATGTTTCCACCCTCCGTATTAGGAACTGGGAGGGAGTGACCTGTGTCTGTTCTCGAGTGATCATTTGTGTGGGAATGTTCTAGAAACCATCTGTCCTTATGGATGTGTCTCTGTGTGTTTGGGGATGGAGGGTTTCTTGTGGTTGATGTCACATTTTTTTCAGTAATTCCGAACTTCCCATTTGTTATTCCAGCTCCAATTATTTTAATAAATCCCTGAATACAGGGACACATTTGAAACTCTCACTGGGTCCCCGATCAAATGGGTCCCTTTGCCTCCAGGCTGATGGATAATGGGTTTGTTTTCCTTCCTCACAGTTAACGTAGTGACCATCTTCGTACTGCTTTATAAAGATTGTGGATTGTCTCCATGTGTCAGACGTTACCTGGGGGCCATGGCAGCGGCGGATCTCCTGGTCATTATCCTCGACCTGATCCTGAGACACATTCCCATTGTTTATTGGGAACAGTTTCATTTCCTGAGGGACTCCGTCCCCGTGTGTAATATCCACGCTGTCCTGGTTTATGCAGCCACTGACTGCTCTGTCTGGTTCACCGTCACTTTCACCTTTGATCGGTTTGTGGCCATTTGTTGCCAGAAGCTGAAAAGTAAATATTGCAGTGAGAAAACGGCGGCTGTGGTTCTGGGAGCAGTGACTGTACTGAGCTGTTTAAAGAACATTTCCTGGTATTTTATGCTCACGGCTCGGTATTGGCTGTGGAACGACCCCTGGTTTTGTGATGTAACAGCCGCTGTTTATTACTCCAGTGTCTGGGTCACAATCGAGTTCCTCCACCACATTCTAACCACGTGTGTCCCATTTCTCCTGATTCTGCTGCTCAATGTTCTCACCGTCAGACACATTATAGTGACCAGCAGAGCCCGCAGGAGACTCCGCGCTCACACCAATGGGGACGCTCAGTCTGACACTGAAATGAGAAACCGAAAAAAATCCGTCATTTTACTGTTTGTGATCTCGGCCAATTTCATCCTGTTATGGTCAACGTTAATGCTGTATTCTATATGGAGGCGGATGTGGTATATTGGGTATCGGTCTGTGTCTCTCCCTCTCTTTGTGCGGGAATCGGGCTTCATGCTGCAGCTCCTCAGTTGCTGCACAAACACTGCGATTTATGCCGTGACCCAGACGAAGTTCAGGCAGCAGCTGAAGAATGTGCTGAAATATCCCTTCACCCAAATCCATCCATCCATCAAATTCCCTCATTAATCAATCCATCCGGGATTTTCTCATTTCAGTTCAGTGTTTCAGTGATGGAGCAGTCTGTCACTATGGTAACAGACTGAGGGTAGCGCTGGTTTGTCCATCCTTATTCCACAGGGGGGGTTACAGGGAAACATTTCAATGTTTCTCACAACTCAGGGGCCAGTGAGAAAAGGCACCATCCCACTGACTGTATCTATCACTTCCATTTGTAAACAATAAAAATGTTGATTAAATTGTGCTGAGCAGCAGAGTGACAAATGTTGTTGTGTGTCTTTGTGTTGGAGAAGTTCAGCTGGAGAGAGACAGACTCAGCCCCAAGTCCTGGTCCTCAGGGAAGGGGAGGGCAACACGCCCTGAGCTCAGGAGCTGGGTTTAACTCCCTCTGACCCCCCCACTGCAGCCTCACCTCTCCATTTCCTCTCCCCTACTCTTTCTCATCACTTCTCTCCCTCTCTCTTTCTGCACACTGTCTCTTTCTCACCACCTCTCCCTTTCACTCTCCTTCATCAACCCCTCTCTCTTACACACACACCCAACCCTGGTTTCTCCACCTGCCTCCACTCATTCCTCTCCTACACCCCTGCACTCTCTCTCTCTCTCTCCTGTCGTCTGTCTCCCTCCCGAAATTCCATCGCTCACACATTTCCCCCCCTCCCACCTCCCATCTCACTCTATCATCTCACAACCATCCTTCCAACTAACTGCAACCACAGCACCAACCACCCCCCATCCCCACTCCCAAGATCAGAGGGAGAGGGACAGGTCAGGCAGACAGAGTGTGTCAGAGAGAGAGGGAGGGGCAGAAGGGAGAGAGATTTAGTCGGAGAGAAACAGAGGGAAGTGGGGATGAAGAGAGATCGAGGTAGGGGGTCGAGAGTGAGAGAAGGTGGAGAGAAAATGAAGGAGCGGGGGGGCAAGGGAGAAATAAGGTGAAGGGAGAGAGAGGGGGTGGAGGAAAAGGGGGCGGAGGGAGAGAGGGGGCGGAGGGAGAGAGGGGGCGGAGGGAGAGGGGGCGCGGAGGGAGAGGGGGGCGGAGGGAGCGGGGGGTCAGGGAGAGGGGCGACAGGGAGGGGGACAGGGAGATGGGATGGGGCGACAGGGAGGGGGGAACAGGGATGTAGGGACAGGGAGAAGGCGGGAACAAGGAGGGGTGGTACACGAAGAGGGAGGACAGGGAGAGGGGGGACAGGGAGGGGGGGACAGGGAGGGGGACAGGAAGAGGGGGGACAGGGAGAGGGGGGAACAGGGAGGGGGTCACAGAGAGGGGGGGACAGAGAGAGGGGGACAGAGAGAGGGTGGACAGAGAGATGGAGACAGCAAGAGGTGGTCAGAGAGGGGGTGCAGAGAGAGGGGAAGAGGGGGGACAGAGAGGGGGTACTGAGAGATTTGTAACAGGGAGAGGGGGACAGAGAGGGGGACATAGCGGTTTGTACAGAGAGGGGGTGTCAGAGAGAAGGGGACAGAGGGGGGACAGAGAGAGGGGGGACCGAGAGAGGGTGTGATCGAGAGTAGGGGAGGGGAAGGGACGGGGGGGTGAGAGAGAGGTGGACAGAGATATCAAGGACAGAGAGAGGCAGACAGAGAGGGAGGTCAGGGGACAGAGAGAGGGGGAGAGAGAGAGAGGAAGAACAGAGAGAGGGGGACAGAGATGTCAAGGACAGAGAGAGGGGGTCAGAGAGGGAGAGACAGAGAGAGGGGGGCACAGAGAGGGAGGCACAGAGAAAGGGGGACGGGGAGATGGGGTACAGAGAGGGGAACAGAGAGGGGGGTACAGAGGTGTGTCAGAGAAAGGGTGGGCAGAGAGGGGACAGAAAGAGGGGGAACAGAGAGAGGGGGGACCGAGAGAGGGGATCATAGAGAGTGGAGGACAGAGAGAGTGGGCAGAGAGAGGGGGACAGAAACAGAGGCAACAGGGAGATGGCCGACAGAGACAGGGGGCAGAGAGAGAAGGGCGAGAGAGAGAGGGGAACAGAGAGAGGGCGACAGCGAAATGGGGACGGAGAGGAGTGGTCAGGGGGGAAAGAGAGGGCAGACAGAGAGAGGGTGGCAGAAAGACCAAGGCGACAGAAAGAGAGGGGGCAGAGAGAGGGAGTCAGAAAGAGGGGTGGACAGAGAGGGTGGACAGAGAGGGGGACACATTAAAAGTAGACTACTCCCTGGGAACTAATCAAGTATATCCCAGGATATTGGGGTAAGTTAAGGAAGAAACAACGATATTTCTATCACTGACAGCCAGGGGTGGTGATCTCGGAGCCTGGAGGTTGTCTAATGTTGTGCTAGTATTTAGGAAAGGCTGCGACAGAAAGCTCGGAACATAAACACCAATTAGCTTGACGTCATTGCTGCAAATGTTGTTGGAAGCAATTCCGCGGGACAGGACTTACGTGCATTTGGAAAGGCAATGATTGATTAGGGATAGTCAGCACAGCTTTGTGCGTACAAATTCGTGTCTATCAAACTTGATAGAGTTTATTGAAGAGGTAACCAAGGAGATGGATGAAGGCAGTGCAGTAGACGTTGTCTATCCTGACTTCAGCAAGGCCTTTGACAGTGTTTAGCGTGGTGCACTGGTTAGTAAGGTTAGATCACATGGGATCAGGGAGAGCGAGACAAATGGACACAAAATGGGCTTGATAGTCGTAGGCAGAGGATGGTGGGAGAGGGTTGTTGTGCAGACTGGGGGCCTCTGACCAGCAGTATGCCAAAATGATTGGTGCTTGGTCCACGCTTGTGCATTATTGACATAAATGAGAACATATAAGAATTAATGTAAGTAAGCTTGTGGACAGTAAAATAAGTGCTATAGTGGGCAGTGAATACAGTTATCAAAGGTGGTCTTAACCAAGTGAGCCAGTGGTTCAAGAAATGAAAGATGGAGCTTAATTCAGGTATTGGATTTTATGAAGATAAAAGAGGGATGACTAATACAATTAATGGCAGAGCGCTGGGCAGTGTTGTCGAACAGTGAGAAAAGTGAGATGCAGTTACATTGTTCCTTGGAAGTGGCATTACCAGTGGATAGGATGGTTAAAGCGACATTAGGCACACTTGCCATCATGGGGCAGAGCATTGAGTACCTGAGTTGGTACATCATGATACAGCTGTACAAGGCATTGCTGGGACCCCAGTTGGAGTACTGTGGAGAATTCTGATCCTCCTGCTTTAGGAAGCATATTCTGAAACTGTAAATGGATCAATGATTGACGGAGATGTTACTGATACTGGAGCGTTTGACAGAAACAGAGAGGCTGGATAAGCTGGAAAAAAAATGGGGGGAATGAGATAGATTTGGCAGATAAGGTGAAGGAAAATCCGAAAAGATTCTCCAGCAAACAAGTACAAAAAAGCTATGAGAGAGGCAACAGCGACCCTCAAAGATCAATAAGGCCATCCATGCTTGGAATCACAGGAGATGGGCGTGACCCGAAATGACTATTTAATGTCAGAACGTACTGTGGACAAAGACTAGGCAACATAGAATATAGAACATAGAACATAGAAAAATACAGGGCAGTACAGGCCCTTCAGCACTCGATGTTGCGCCGACCGAAGCCTACCTAACCTACACTAGCCCAATAACCTCCATATGCTTGTCCAATGCCCGCTTAAATGACCATAAAGAGGGAGAGTCCACTACTGCTACTGGCAGGGCATTTCATGAACTCACAACCCGCTGAGTAAAATGTCTACCCCTAACAACTGTCCTGTACCTAACACCCCTTAATTTAAAGCTGTGTCCCCTAGTAACAGCTGACTCCATACGCGGAAAAAGGTTCTCACTGTCAACCCTATCTAAACCCCTAATCATCTTGTACACCTCTATCAAATCTCCCCTAAACCTTCTTTTCTCCAATGAGAAAAGTCCCAAGTGCCTAAGCCTTTCCTCATACGATCTTCCTACCATGCCTGGCAACATCCTGGTAAACCTCCTCTGCACTCGTTCCAATGCCTCCACATCCTTCCTATAGTATGGCGACCAAAACTGCACATAATACTCCAGATGAGGCCGCACCAGAGTCTTATACAACTGCAACATGACCTCAGGACTCCGGAACTCAATTCCTGTACCAATAAAGCCCAGTACACCATATGCCTTCTTCACAGCACTATTTACCTGGGTGGCAACTTTCAGAGATCTGTGTACATGGACACCAAGATCCCTCTGCTCATCGACACTACCAAGTAGTCCACCATTAGCCCAGTAATCCATCTTCTTGTTACTCCTACCAAAGTGAATGACTTCACACTTAGCTACATTGAATTCAATTTGCCACCTTACTGCCCAGCTCTGCAGCTTCTCTATATCCCGCTGTAATCTGCCACATCCTTCTTCACTGTCCACAACTCCACCGACTTTCGTGTCATCCGCAAACTTGCTCACCCAGCCTTCAAGCCCCTCCTCCAGGTCATTTATAAAAATGACAAACAGCAATGGTCCCAAAACAGATCCTTGTGGAACACCGCTAGTAACGGCGCTCCAAGATGAACCTATACCATCAACTACTACCCTCTGTCTCCTTCCAGCCAGCCAATTCCTAATCCAAACCTCTAATGCACCCTCAATGCCATACCTCAGTAGTTTTTGCATTAGCCTGCCATGGGGTACCTTATCGAACGCCTTGCTAAAATCCATATACACCACATCTACTGCTTTACCCTCGTCCACTTCCTTGGTCACCTTCTCAAATAATTCAATAAGGTTTGTGAGGCACGACCTGCCCTTCACAAAACCATGCTGACTATCCTTTATCACATTCTTCTTATCCAGATGTTCATAAATCCTATCCCTTACAATTCTCTCTAAGACTTTTCCCACAACAGAAGTGAGACTGACTGGCCTATAGTTACTCGGGCAATCCTTGCTCTCCTTCTTGAACAAGGGAACCACATTCGCTATCCTCTAGTCTTCTGGCACTATTCCCAAAGACAACGACGACCTAAAAAATCAAGGCAAATGGCTCCGCTATCTCCTCCCTAGCTTCCCAGAGGATCCTAGGATAAATGCCATCAGGCCCAGGGGACTTATCTATTTTCATCCTTTCCAGTATTCCCCAGACCTCTTCCCTAAGTACCTCAAGGCCATCCATTTTAATCACTTGTGACTCAATATTCACATCAGCAACAGTGTACTGTTCCTGAGTGAATACAGACGAAAAGTATTGATTTAGTGTCTCACCAATTTCCTCCGCCTCCACACACAACTTCCCAATACTATCCTTGACTATCCTAGTCATTCTTTTATTCCTGACATACCTATAGAAGGCCTTAGGGTTTTCCCTAATCCTACCAACTAAGGACTTTTCATGTCCCCTTCTCGCTGCTATTAGCTCACTCTTTAGATTCTTCCTGGCTTACCTTACAACTCTCAATCGCCCCAAATGAACCTTCACGCCTCATCTTTACATAGGCCGCCCTCTTTCCTTTCACAAGGGATTCCAATTCCTTATTAAACCACGGCTCCCTCACAAGACCCTTTACTCCCTGTCTGACTGGTACATACTTATCAAGGACACCCATTAGCTGTTCCTTGAACAATCTCCACATATCATTTGTGTTCTTCCCTTGAAGCCGATTTTTCCAATCCACGCATCCTAAGTCATGCCTCACCGCTTCATAATTTCCCTTCCCCCAGCTATAACTGTTGCCCTACCGTGCACACTTATCCCTCTCCATCACAAGAGTAAAAGTCACCGAGTTGTGGTCACTGCCCCCGAAGTGCTCACCTACCTCCAAGTCTAACACCTGGCCTGGTTCATTACCTAGAACCAAATCCAGTATAACCTCACCTCTTGTTGGCCTGTCTACATATTGTGTCAGAAAACCCTCCTGCACACATTGGATAAACACCGACCCATCTAACCAACTCGAGCTATAGCTTTCCCAGTCAATATCTGGGAAGTTAAAGTCCCCCATAACAACCACCCTGCTACTTTCACTCTTCTCCTGAATCATCCTCGCAATACTTTCCTCTACTTATCTCGGACTATTAGGAGGCCTGTAGAAAACTCCTAACAGGGTGACCTCACCTTTCCTATTTCTAACCTCTGCCCACACTACCTCAGATGGCAAGTCTTCCTCCATCACCCTTTTTACTGTTGTAATACTATCCTTGACATGCAATGCCACACCTCCCCCTCTTTTACCCCCTTCTCTGACCCTACTAAAACATTTAAACCCTGGAACCAGCAACAGCCATTCCTGTCCCTGTTCTACCCACGTCTCTGTAATGGCCACAACATCGAAGTCCCAGGTACCAACCCATGCTGCAAGCTCACCTACCTTATTTCTTATACTTCAAGAAACAAAAGGAAAGAAAAAGTGATGTCTTGAAAAGAGTCCCATTACGGAAGAAGTGGTGCTGGAGGTCTTAGCACACAAAGGTAGAGAAAGCCCGAGGTCCTGAACAAGTGTATCCCAGAACATTGTGGCAATGGGGACCATGGCAGAGATATTAGTATCATTATCCTTCGTATTTCCATTGGGAGCAGGTGGCTGACGGGTGACCTTATAAAGGTTTATAAAAATATAAGGGGTAGACGTAGGGTGAATAGTGAAGGTCTCTACCGCAGGGTAGGGGAATCCATAACGAGAGGGCATAAATATGAGGTGGGAGAGGAAATACTTAAAAGCGACCAGAGGAGAACACTTCCACACAGAGAATGGTGCACATATTGAATGAGCTGCCGCTTAAGTGGTAGAGAAAAGTACAATTACATCACGGAAGAGGCATTTGGGCAGGTACATGGAGAGGAGAAGGTTTGACGGGATATGGACCAAATGCAGGCAAATGCGACTTGTTCTCAGAACTGTGGTCAGCATGGACTAGTTGGATCGTAGGAACCGTTTCTGTCTTCATGGCTCTTTCTCCACTTAGTGGAGGAGGACACTACTGAGATAAGGCACACTATAAGCACTGAAGCAAGTTACAGCGATAGAGATGGTGGTCTGGAATGCAGTATATTTCAAATCTGTGGAGGGACTATCGGGAAGGGAGGAGGTTACAGGGACAGGAACTGTTATAGAAGATAAAAATTGTTGAAGACACTGGTCCACGAGACATGGTATATGTACAGAGTTGGAGTGGGAACACAGAACAGAAAGATCCCATTCAGCATTCCCACACACTCATGGGAAGCCTGCTTTCCCCTCTGTGATACTGATGTTCACTAAGACATCACAAGCTTGGATTGATAACTGTGACACTCCCGATGCTGTCTCAGTACAACAAAACTTTGAGTAGGGGTGGTGATTGACCTGGGGTGAGCCTGTACTGTGCTCCCCCTCCCACACTGTATGTAAGTCATGTCTTGTTAGCCAATGCTTGGATCCCTCTCATTGCTCTCTGCTCTGTTTACTTTGAGTGATCTTACCACACTGCAGGATTTATTGAAGTTTCCAGATCTCCCTTCCCTTTGTATCTCTGGCTGACCAAACATCTTCAATGTGGTGATGGACGAGACATCCAGTAGTTGGGAAGTTGATTGAGCCAGGAACTTCCTGATTACCTGCAGGAGACAGAGAAATAGACAGGATGGAAAATTAGTCTGATATAGTGAGGATTACACATGGAGAATGGCAGTGAGTCCCACAGTCTGGAAAATCCCATCCCTGGCCTGTGCTGTGGTGTCTCTCTGGAGTGGAGAATTCTTTTGGCTCAGGATTTGGTGTAGCTGTAAGAGTGAGAGACACTGACAGAAGCAGAAATTGGACTCACACAATGAGGAATACCACATAGAGAGATACTGAGTGATATCACCAGAGTGTTGGAAGGTATCAGGATCAAACAATCATTAAGGAAAAACAGGTTTGTCTCCAGGATGCACTGGTATCAGTGTTCAGGGATGAATAGCCAGTGAGCAGGCGAAGTGATGGTCTCGTGGTGTTATTGCTAGAGCATGTATCCAAAACTTCAGCTAAATGTTCAGGGGAGGAAGGTGTGAACCCCACCATCTGAAATGGTGGAATTGGAAATAAATTATTTTTAGAATAGTAATTGCCAATCCATCCATTACTGATGTACAATAAATCCAAACACTTCTCTTTTCAAGAAGGACATCTGCCCATTCTCACGTGGTCTGCATGACATAACCACAGCAAATGTTTGCCTCTCAATTACCCTCTGAAATGGTCTAGCAAGTTACTCAGCTGAACGGCAGCTAAGGGCTGGGCAAGAAAGTTTGGTCAGCCCGAGATATCCATATCCCAAACTTGTTTTTTTTAAAAAAATCCATTCCGATGATCCCACTGGAACTGTGCTGAGGCCAGTTTCCTGGCCAATCATGTCGGTAGGTTTATGGACAGGGCTTCAAACTGACAGAGAGGATGCAGGGTCCAGGTGAGAGGAGCTTTACAAATCCAAAGAGAAAAGGTGACGCATCAGACCAGCATGGGGAATGTGGCCATAGACAAGCAGAAATGAACAAGATGGGACAGAGTTCAACTATACATCAGCGAATCGATTTGTGACAGGAAATTGTGGGAAAGATTAAATTATGTTTATTTTTTGGAATGGACAAAGGTGGATGAATTTGAGACACAGAGGTGAAAGTGATTTAAGCACCAGAGATACGTGGGTACAGGGCGAACAAAAGATGGAAAATAAATATACAATAGTTCACAAACTTGCAGAAACTCAGGCAAAACGGGTAACACTAAGAATAATGGATAACAAAGGCATTCCAGAGAAAGCATTTGGTCTCAGATCATGAAGTAGAGTCAGTCTGAATGTAAAGACTGGCTACTACTTGCCAAGGACACAAGCAGCAGAAGAGATTTAGCCACCGAACAACATTTCATTGTTCATGACTGCATTATACAGGAACTCACTGGAACTTTTAAGAAAGGTATTGTGATAATTTAGTGAACCTTCAACATTCATATAATCTTGACAGTCACACTGACAAGAGTGATATTCGAAAAGGAGATTGTAGAATTATTTTGCAGTGTTTCTTTGAATAACACATTGTGCAACTGGCTAGGGACGTAACTATCTCAAACCAACTGTTGTGTGATAAAACTTAGTGAATGAGCAATGTCACCTGGGGAGATCCTCCGGGAAATTGTGATAAAGTGCAGTTTAACGAAATATAAAGATTTAAAGTGAATCACAGAAAGGACGAGCTGGAACTAGAAACAAATACAGCTAATTACATGAGTTTGAGCGGAGAACTGACCACGGTAAACAGGCTAAACAGACTGAAACATGAGCCTATAAATGCACAGTGGAAAACATTTGAAGGAACAGTGTAAAACACTCAATAAAAGGACATTCCATTTAAACAGACAAAACTTTAGTGAAAAAAATCCCACCCGTCCCTCACCATATTAGATTATGAGGCTTCGAAGATCACCACAAAGTACTTAAAATCCTGAAATGAGAGAGAGTTTAAGAAGTAAGTATTAGAGGGATTGCGAAGGGTCTGCTAGCAGAAGCAGGGCAGTGGGAAGGGGAAACATTGTTAGGGCTTTACGACACGATATGAACAGGGGGAGATGACGGTGCTGGAGGTGGTGAGAGTGTTACAGAGAGTGGTCAGAGCCTAAACGGTGTTACTAAGTCAGTACGGATTGCTGCAGATGGTGGTGTTTGCAGAGGTAGCGAGGGACATTCGCATTTTTTTAATCATGCATGGGATGTGGGGGTCACAGATTGGACCAGTATTCTTTACACTCACTGCTAATTGCCCAGAGGGTAGCTCAGAGTCAGCCATATTGCTGTGGATCTGGATTCACATGTAGGCCAGAGCAGGTTAGAATGACAGATGTCCTTTAATAAAGGAGGTAAGTAAACCTGATGAGTTCTCCAGAGTGATCAACAATGCTTTTATGGTGGCATCACCAATGTTTTGTTCAGATAACATAACATCCGAACTCCGACTCTCAATGTTCTAAACAATAAAGGTAACCATCCCAAACGCCTGCTTCAACAGCCTGTCTACCTGTGACACCACTTTCAAAGAACTGTGTACCTGGGTCACTGGATCTCTGACTGACAACACTACCCAGGGCTCGAACATTAACTGTACAAGTCCCACACTGGTTTGTTTCGCCAAAATGGAACACTTCACATTTATCTAATTAAACTCCATCTGCTATTCTTCAGCTCACTATCCCAGTAGTATTACTCATCCTGTTGTATCATAGATAACCTTCTTCACTGTCCACTTTACCACCAATTTCAGTGTCACCCAAAAAACTTACTTACCACAAAAACAATATTCCCATCCAAACCATTTATCCAAATGACAAACGACAGTGGACCCACTACACCGCTGGTCACATGCCTCCAGTCAGAAAAACAACATGTCTCCCATCACACTTTGTCTCCTACCATCAAGCCAATTTTTTAACCAGTTCACTAGCTCCTCCTGAATGCCATACCCTTTTACATTGATCTGAGCTTATTACCCAGTTTACCAGATGGAACGTAGAACACAGAACAGTACAGCACAAGACCCTTCGGCCACGATGCGATGCCAACCTTTTATCCGACTGTAAGATCAAAGTAACCTACGTACCTTTCATTTTACTGCCATCCCTGTGTATATCCACGACTGTATTAAATGTTCCTAATGTATCTGACTCTCCTACCACAGCTGGCAGTGCATTCCACACACCCCCACACATACTTTGTGTAAAGACCTGCATCTGAATTCTCTCTTTAACTATCCACCAATCACCTTAAAACTATGCCCGTTCAGAACAGCCACTTATGCCATAATATAAAGAAGTATCTCACTATTCACTCTCTCTGTGCCTCACATCATCTTGTTCACCTCTACTAATTCTCCCCTCACCCTTCTTCACTCCAATGAGAAAAGCCGAACCTTCCTCAACCATTCTTTCTAAGGTACGCCCTCCCGCACAGGCAACATTCTGGTCAACCTCCAATTTACCCTCACTAAGCTTCCACTGCCTTCCTGTAACAAGGGGACCAGACTGAACACATTATCCCAAGTAGGGTCTAACCCGGGCTCTATAGAGCTGCAGAATAACTTCACTGCTTTAAATCTCAATCTCCCAGCAACTGAAAGACCACACAACGCATTGCTTATAACATCCCTATCAGCTTGGGTGGCAACTTTGAGGGATCGATGAATGTGGAACCTAAGATCCCTCTGTTCTACAACACTACCAATTATTCTGCCTTTAACCCTGTATTTTGCCTTCAAATGCGACCTTCCAAAATGAATCATTTCACACTTTTCCAGAATGAACTCCATCTGCCACTTCTCATCCCAGCTGTGCATCCAGTCAATATCATGTTGCAAAATACAACAGACCTTCAAACTACCCACCACTCCACCAACTTCCATGTCAGTGGCAAAATTACTAACCCATTCTTCCACAACCAAATCCAATTCGTTTATCAAAAAAAACACAAAGAGCAGAGTTCCTGCAAATGATCCCTGCAGAACACCACTGGTCAGCGAGCTCCATGCTGAATGCTTCCCATCTGTCACCCCCCTCTGTCTTCTATGAGCCAGGAATTCTGTATCCAGACAGACAGGTTTACTGCATCACATGCCTCTGTACTTTCTGAATGAACCATAAATGTGTTTTGTCACATTCTTGAAAAATTCAATAAGATTTGTGAGGCATGACATGTCCCTAAAAGCCATGCTGACTATCTCTAATCGAACTATGGTTTGCCACGGAGTCATAAATCCTATCTCTCCGAGTCCTCTCCAATAATCTGCACATCACAGACATAAGAAAGTAAGGTCTATATTCCCAGGATTATCCCTATTCCCTTTCTTGCACAAGGGAGTAACATTTGCCACCCTCCAATTATCTTTATGACTCCAGTGGACAGTAAGGGTGCAAAGGTCATCGCCAAAGGTGCAGCAATCCCTTCCATCGCTTCGTGTAGTAACATTGGGCACATCCTGTCTGGGCTAATAGACTTATCTATCCATATGTTGTACAAAATATTCAGCACATCTTCCTTCTTAACATCAACCTGTTTACATATATCAGTCCTATTCACACTACCCTCACAAATGACAAGGTCCCTCTCAGTAGTGAATAGTGAGGCACAGTATGCATTAAGGACCTCCCCTACCTCCTCCGACTCCAGGTACAATTTCCCTCCACTATCCCCGATCGGCCCTACCCTCACTCTTACCATCCTCTTGTTCCTCACATAAGTGGAGAATGTCTTACGGTTTTCCCTAATCCTTCCCAACAAATCTTTTTCATGCCCCCTTCTAATTGTCCTGAGACCATTCCTCGGTAACTTCCTGACTACCATCAGAGAGTCCCCGGAGTGTGGAAACAGGCCCAACAACTCCATCCCGACCCTCTGAAGAGTATCACACCCAGAACCATTCCACCACCCTATTTCTCTGCATTTACTCTAACTAATGGGCGGCACAGTGGCACAGTGAGGCACGGTGCCTCACAGCATCAGAGACCCGGGTTCGATTCCCGCCTCAGGCGACTCTCTGTGTGAAGTTTGCACATTCTCCCCGTGACTGCGTCCGTTTCCTCTGGGTGCTCCAGTTTCCTCCCACAATCCAAATGTGCAGGTTAGGTGACTTGGTCATGCTAAATCGCCCGTAGTGTTAGGTGAAGGGGTAAATGTAGGGGAATGGGTCTGGGTGGGCCGCGGCTAGGCAGGTTGGTGTAGACTTGTTGGGCCGAAGGTCCTGTTTCCACACTGGAAGTAATGTAATCTAATCGAATCTAATGTGTCAATCCTACACATCCCTGAAAACAATTGGTAATTTACCATGGCTGATTCACCCAACCTGCACATCTTTGGACGGTGGATGTAAACTGAACCACCTGGAGTAACCACACGCAGACATGGGGAGAACATGCAAAATACACACAGACAGTCGTCCAGGAATCGAATCGAAATCGGGTCCCTGATGCAATAAGGCAGCAGTTGCAACCACTGAGCCACTGCGCCGTCCCCATATAACCCTATAGAGGTCGAACGCTCCTCGCGTCCTCAACCTTACGTAAGCTTCCTTCTTCGGCTTGACGAGACGTCTGCATCCCTTGGAATCTTGTCAAATGTTTGCTGAAGTCCACTTAGACAGTGTTGAATGTTCTGCCTTTGTCTATCTCTTGGTCACTTCCTCAAAGAATCAACCCAGTTTGTGAAACAATGTTTTCCACTCACAAAGCCATGCTGACCATCTGTAATCAGCCCTTTGCCTTTCCAAATATACGTAGCTCCTTTCTCTCAGAATCTCCTCCAACAACTTCCCCATCACTGCGCTCACAGGGCTGTAATTTCCTGGCTTGTCCCTGCCGCCCTTAAGTGATGGAAAAGCATGAGCCGCCCTCTAGTCTTCCGGCAACTCACATGTATATATATATGTTCGGGACACTACAATCTCTTCCCTAGCTTCCGACAATATTCTAGAACAGATCTAGTCAGCTACTAAGGATTGATGTACCTTTATTTGCTTTAACATTCCAGCACTTTCTCTTCTCTCTTGAGGATTCTTTCCAAGACATTACTATTTATTTCCCCAAGTCCCCAAGCTTCAATGTCTTTCTCCACAGTTAATACTAACAAGACTATTTTGTTTAATACCTCACCCATCTCCTCTGGTTCCGCACATTGGCGACCTTATTGATATTTAAGACGCCCTATTCTCTACCAAGTTACTCCTTAGCCTTTACTAAAACTTGCATAAAGGCTTCTGAAAATTCAAATAAACCATATCGTACGTCCCACTACATCTCCTACAAACTTATCTATTCTGCCATTTATATTTACACCAACAAATAAAATCCAACAGGCTCAAAAGCAAATTATCTTGCATAAGATGTGTTTCTCAGGGTCCAGCTATTGTATATTGACATATTTCAGTAAGCTCCCAACTTACAATCAGGCAAACACCGTTTGGTTTTAGACTGGCAGCCTAAAGGTGGACAGGAAATTCAAAACAATTTTTCAATATCATGAGGGTACCGTACAAAATTGATGGTGAGAAAGTGTTCCCCCTCGGAAAAACTTTGAGAGTAAGAGTGAAGAATTTTTTAAAATTACAAGAGGAGAAAATGTGATGCAAGAAATAAACTTCACACAGCGAGTAGAGTGATGTGGATTTTTTTACGGATCTGTGGTTTGGCTTTTCTCAGTCAAGGACATTAAAATATTACTTTATAGGGAAAAATACAGGATTACCGTGGGAGAAGTCAGGGAAATGACGCAAAATCAGAAAGCATATTTGAAGAATTGTGTTAACCCAAAGGGTTGAATGACCTCCTCTTGTACCTTAACAATTCTGTGATTCAAAATTACTCATTGAAATTTCACACAGTCAGTCACTAATATTTCAAATTCAATCTGGTTGCTCAACAATGCTGTGATTAACTATTTGAGAGAACCATTGACTAAATTGAATTATCAAGCACATCACTGTTTCCAGATGCATTTTTTAAATAAAAAGCTTCATAAATACATTATCCAATCCAGTATTTCGATTTTGTCGAAGCACGAGGAAGAATTTGAAAAACAGATTTATAACTTTGAGGTTAACAGAAAGGAAACATTTTTGACATGAACTGGTTTCCCTGGCAAAATTCCTGTTCTCGATTTGGCAGAACTGAATTTTGTGCATTTTATTTTCTAATTGATAAGAAAGAGAGTATTTGCTGATGGGAAAATTAAACAAGACACTATACTGAGATCTGAAAAAGCCACGCGACTCATCAGCAACTGAATGCTACTCTAAATGTGTTCATCTGCCAAGCTTACAAACATTAGCATTATAGATTCCTGATGTGGGGAAGTAGGCCATTCGGCTTAACATGTCCACACCAACTTACTGCACAGCATCCATATGAGATGTACTTCCTGCATGAATGTTTAAGAAAACAGGTACTGCCAAAATGTCTCCTGTATAAACCGCCGATAAAAACACCTCAAGCCAGAAGTTTACCAGAATGAAACGGCCACAGAATGCTCCGAGAATTAATCCACGACGCCCACCACAGACTCCGAAAATACAACCGGGAAATTACGCGCCAAAAACCGTTATTCAAACAAGCAACAAATCAAGAATGGACAGACGCGGTAGAACGAGCCATAAACACCAAACAAAGACAAACAGAGATAAAGAAAAATCGGGACCTGAAGAAAAAACTTGACAACCTCACAAAAAAAGACAAAACCGACAACACAGGGGCATGGGTAAAGAACTTATCAGACCGGACCCTATCAGACACAGAAAAAGCGGTACTCGTAAAAGGCTTAAATTTCAATTACCAAGTCGCTGACAAGAAGGATTTCCTAGCGGCATTAGAAACTACATTGAAGGGCAAAAATCTCACGAAAAAAGAACACAACAAACGATCAGACAGACAGTTGCATCTACTCTGAGCCGAAAGAAGGAAGGAAACAAATTGAACACACAAGAAAAGAAAGCCCTAGAAAATCTCAAAAAAGACAAGAACATCGTTATATTACCTTCAGACAAAGGTCGGCTCACTGTCATCCTAAACAGAAGGGACGACATCGAGAAAGCCAACGCACTACTCGCAGATACCAACACCTACCAACCAGCGGCGCTAGACCCGACCACACAACTAGGAAACAAAATTACATATCTCCAAAGAACATTACACAATTCCGGACAATTAAACAAGACGGAATTCCAGAAAATGGAACCCGACGGGACCAACACCCCACGATTCTATGGACTGCCAAAAATCCATAAACCAGGAGTCCCCCTCAGACCAATAGTCTCACCACCCAGAACACCAACTTCCATACTGGCCAAAGAACTACACGAAAGACTGAAATATCTCGTAGAAGAGTCACAGGACTCCATCCACTCCAACCAGGAATACCTAAAAATCATCAAAAACACCAAAATAGAGGAAGATGAAGCAATGATCTCATTCAAAGTAACAGCACTGTTCACCTCTATCAACATCGAACTCACAAAGGAAACACTTACCACGCTTTTAGAAGAAACCATTACACACGCACCTATCACCATCACTCACATTACCAACGAAAACATCATGAAGCTAGTGGACCTGTGCCTCACCACCCACTTCACTTTCAACAACATAGTCTACAAACAAACCAACGGCACACCCATGGGATCTCCGCTATCAGGATTCATAGAAGAAGTGGTAATGCAAAGGCTAGAACAAACAGCCCTAGCAATCATCAAACCAAAAATCTGAGTCAGCTGCATAGATGACACATTTGTCATCACAAAACGAAACAAGATAGAAGAAACTTTTAACATCAGCAACAAGACCTCACAGGCATAAGGATCACCAAGGAGGAACAAACCGACAACAAACTCGCATTCCTGGACGTCACAGTCGAAAGCAAGGACAATGGAGAATTACAAACCTGCGTATACAGAAAACCGACAAACACTGACCAAATACTTAACTACACCAGCAACCATCCCAACACACACAAACGAAGATGTATCAGAACACTATTCCAACGAGACACCACACGCTGCAGCACAGACGAACTTCGGAAAACTGAGGAGAACCACCTATTTGACATATTCAAGAAAAACAGACACTCAAAAAAATACAGTGCGCAGATTCCTCAAGAACAAACTATGACAAGCAGACCAAACACAGCCAGAAACCCTAACTACCTTCCCGTACATCAAAGAAGTTTCAGAAATGACAACAGACTACTGAGACCCCACAGAAGCCTAGTAGCACACAAACCCACCAATACTTTCAAACAAAAACTAACAAATTTAAAAGACCTAGTAAAACCCGTGGACAAAACCAACGTCATCTGCAAAATTCCATACAAGGACTGCCACAAACACTCCGTAGGACAAACAGGAAGAAAGTTAGCCACCAGGATACATAAACACCAGTAGCCACAAAAAGACACGACCCTCTCTCTCTCGTCGCCCTACACACGGATGAATAAAAAACTCCATTTCGACTGGGACAACACACCTATCCTGGGACAGGCTAAGCAAAGACATGGCAGAGAATTCCTAGAGGCCTGGCACTCCAACCACAACGCCATAAACAAACACATAGATCGAGATGCTATCGGTCAACCCCTCAGAAAACAAACAGGAAATGACATTACCACAATCCCCTGGAACCCCATCCAGGAGAAAGAAAGAAATTGAAAGTAGGAGACAAAAACTTCGCTTCACTTGGAGGTCGCCACTGATGATGATAACTAGCCAGGTAATGAAACGTCTGGATATCAAATCTACAGTTCAGCGAGCAAACCTACACCCTAGGGATAGGATTTACATGCAATTGCAGATGCAACTACTGATTAGGGATAGTCGACATGGTGTTTTGCACGGGAAATCATTTCTAACAAAATTGATTAAGTTTTTTGAAGAGATGTCAAACAAGTTTAATGAAGGCAGCGTGGTAGACGCTGTCCATACAATCTTCAGCAAGGCATTCGACAGGATTCCACATAACAGACACGTTAGTAAGTTTGGATCATAAATGGATCCAAGATAAGCTCGCCACTCTACTACAAAATGAGAGTGAATGTAGGAGACAGAGGGTGGTAGACGACTGCTGTTCAGACTGGAACCCTGTGAGCAATGGTTTAACACAAGGTGCTTAGTCCACTGCTTTTGTCATTTATATAAATGAATTGGATGTGAATATTTGCCTGTTTATTAGGTTTACGGATGACATCAAAATTGGAGGTGCAGTGGCCAGCAAGAATTTCTTTGGAGTACAATGGGACCTTGATCAGATGGGGCAATGGGCCATGGAGTGACAGATGGAATTAAATTTAGATAAATGTGAAGTGCTGCATTTTGGAAAGGTAAAATACGGCAGGACATATACAATTAATGGGGAGGTTCTGAGTAGTGTTGTTGAACAAAAGGCTGCAGGATAATTGTTCCTTAAAAGTGGAGTTGCAGGTAGACAGCGTGGTGAAGAAGGGGTTTGGTGTGCTTGCCTTTATTGGTCAGTACGTTGAGTATGCGAGTTGGGAGATCATATTACAATTGGGCAGGATGTTGATGAGGTGACGTTTAGAATATTATGTCTAATTTGGTTCTCACTGCTATAGGAAAGATATTGTTAAACCTGAGAGGGTGCAGAAAAGATTTACAAGGATATTTCCCGGCATTGGAGGGATTGTGCTACAGGGGAAGGTAGGACAGACTGGAGATTGTTTACTCTGGAGCATTGGAGGCTGAGGTGTAACATTATAGAGGCTTATAAAATCATGAGGAACATGGATAAGCTGAATACCCAAGGTCTTTTCCCCAGGATCGGTGAGTCCAAAACTATCGGACAAAAGCTAAAGGTGAGAGGGGAAAGACATTAAAGGGACAAAGGTTTTATGCAGACTGTGGTGTATGTATGGAATGCGCTGTCAGAGAAAATGATGCAAGCTGCTAAAGTTACAACATTTGAAAGGCATCAGGATGTGCATATTAATAGGAAGGATTTAGAAAGCTATGGGCCGAATGTTGGCAAATGACTTGAGATCAGATTGGGATGTCTGGTTTATGTGAACAGGGTTCCCTTCTGTACGACATTGTAAGACAGATGAGGAGTAATTCTAAAAGGGCCACTTGAGTGGGAATCCTCTTCCCCATAGGTATGTGTTGCCTCTTTGTTCATATTTATTCAAACTGAATTCATTAAATATTTGACAGATATTGAGTCATGGATAATGGGATACAGACAGGAAAGTGGCGCTGAGACCACAACCTGATCATGCACAAACTTATTACGTGGTGGCAAAGTTTCATAGTGTCGAGTGACCTAATCCTGCTCCTGAGTGCGATGTTCCTTTGTTCCATTCAGCCCCTCCAACTTGCTAGACAGGAGCAGTTGGAGGCCAGTTACTGCTATATCCTGGTGCACAGAAACTGGGAAGACCATTCAGAGACCTTTCAGTGATCTAGCTCCCCTGACTCTCCTGAATAGAGAATTCCCGACATTCACTACTCTCTGTTTGAAGAAGACATTGCCTGCTCATACACCATGACCTATTTATATGAGCGATAGAGGTGAATACAAGGGCTGAGCTAAGAGCGACTGGCCCTGATATCAAGGCAGCTTTTAACTGAGCATGACATCAAGGAGCCTGAGCAAAGTCGCACTTCATGAGAATCCATTGAAAACTCTCCAGTGTTTGGAATCATTCACACCACAAGGGAAGATGTTTATCATCATTGTGCATCAATCGTCTCAGCTCTGGAACATCACTGCAGGAGATCGTCATTGTACCTTCCTTCACCCAGGCATCTCCAGTTTTTCAGCGCGAATCCATGCAGTGTGGAAGCAGGCCATTCAGCCCATTGAGTTCACACCGAACAGAAGTGAGGATATTCACTGTAGGTTACACAATGTTCAGAACACTTAGCTATCCCTCAGGTCCTAAAGGAGTCAGTGCTCATGTACAACAAGACCTGGACAGCATTCAAGTTAACGTGTCGGCAACATTCATGGAATAGCGATGCCAGACACTGCACATTTCGACAGTAAGTGAAGGAGTTCATTTACACTTCAATCTGGCTTCACAAGAATGTGGGAAAGTCATTCAGCCTATCAAAACTATTGTGCAAAAATAGGAATAGCCCATTCAGTCCCTCCTACCTGTTACACAGGAAGAAAAGGAGTCTGCTCACTCCCACACGTCACTTATGCAGGATCAGAAAGAGACCATTCGATACCCGGAGTCATTAAAAAGGAACAGGAAGAGGTCATTCAGCTTCTCAAGTCACTAATCAAGCACAGGATGATGTCAGAGATGCTCCTGTATCACAAACAAATGGAGCATGGGCTTAACAGTTATACTGCTCCACCTTATTCCACGTGGCTTCATTATTCGTAGTACATACGTTTTACTATAACATGGTATCCTGGGAGTAGGAATGAAGCCAATTTTTAACCAATTTCAAAGGCATCTTCCATCGCTGAGAGAGCAGACCTATGTTCTCTCTGGAAGTAAGAAGCTGGTGGGGAATGGCTAACTGTTTCAGAATGAAGGTATTATGGCTTCTGAAAGGATTGGGTACAATCTAACATTGAGTGCAGGGCCACACAGTAAGGATGCATGAAACTGTTCAGAGTTCATTCAGATCCTGTACCTCTCTGTCAATCGAAATGAGTTCTATGCACAGGAATCGAGCATCCTATGGAAAGTATGGAATTTCTCACCTTATCAATGGCTGCTTGAGACATAATGAGGGTCCATCCATAACCATCAAGTTTCAACTTCTTATTCTCTCACAGCATTGCTGATTAAAAACATAGTTACTGCACTGTCTCCTTATGGTAATATCATGCTTGGGTTCAGTCTGGTGAAAATACTTTGCACTGTCTCGATGACATGAAGATCATTATTTGTAAAGCAGACTCTGTCTGTACACAATACTGGCTAAATACTGGCTCAACAAAACACTACCATTGAGTAAGATATATTTACTCTGGTACTTCAATAATTTTCCATGATGGACCACATATCGTATACAGTTAGAATTACATACTACCCATACGAATTCTGTTAGTGACTTATAACCAAGGACATCTAGGTCCTTTTCAACAACAGCCCTTCCCAACCTCTCACCATTTAATAAATATAATGTGAATGATGATATTTGTTGTTCACATCTGAATCATTTTTATACCTTGTGCACAGCTATTGCACAAGAGCTGATCCTTCTGATACCCCACAAGCATTCAGGCCAGAGAAAAAAACACTACACTTCATTTTGCCAATTATCCAATTTTTAATCCATTCGGTGTATTCCACCCTTACCTAACCATGGACCCTAACATTCTCCACCCACCTGCAAAAAACAATGTCAAACTTCTTCTGAAAATTCAATTACTCCACTCCGACTGGTACTCAATTGTCAATGACAAAACGGACAGAGTCCACAAACTCCAGCCGGTTTAGCAAAGATAATTACCCATGACTGAATCTAGGTCAAACCTATCAAATTATATCATTATTCGCCAAGTGTCTAGTTGTCACATTTATTATAAAAGGCTACAATGTTTTTCTCACAGCTAACATCAAACTATTTAGTTTTCTGTTTTCTCTCTCCGTCCTGTTTTATATATTTATGTTCACAATAGATGTTTTCCAGACTGCAGGATCCTTTCCAGAATCAAACCAGCTCTGAAGAATAATTAGTAATTCTTTCACTGGCTCTGTTGCCACCTCCTCAATACTCTGGTTTGGAACTTAGAGTAATAGAGCTCAGAAGAGCCAGGAGGAGACATGAGAAGTTGTTGGCGGATAGAATCAGGGTTAACCCTGATAGGTATGTCAGGAATAAAAGAATGACGAGTTAAATTAGGGCCAATCAAGGATAATAGTGGGAAGTTGTGTGTGGAGTCAGAGGAGATAGGGGAAGCACTAGATAACTATATTTCGACAGTGTTCACTATAGAAAATGAAAACGTTAGCGAGGAAGATACAGAGATACTTGCATCTAGACAAGAAGAGATTGAGGTTCATAAGGAAGAGGTATTAGAAATACTGCAGAGTGTGAAAATAGGCAAGTCCCCGGGGCCAGAGGGGATCTATCCTAT
Organism: Chiloscyllium punctatum; assembly: GCF_047496795.1. Taxonomy (NCBI): domain Eukaryota; kingdom Metazoa; phylum Chordata; class Chondrichthyes; order Orectolobiformes; family Hemiscylliidae; genus Chiloscyllium; species Chiloscyllium punctatum. Next base: position 90,142,270 of record NC_092752.1, on the reverse strand, counting down.
GACACTCTGTGAAACAAGGGAAGAGATCGCCGAGCTTTTGGCATTGATCTTCAAATCATCATTGACTACAGGAATAGTGCCTGAGGGCTGGAGGGTAGCAAATGTGGTTCCCTTGTTTAAAAAGGGTATTTGATTCAAGCCTGGTAATTACAGACCAGTGAGTCTCACTTTAGTTGTTGGTAAAGTGTTGGGAAGGGTTGTAAGAGATAGGATTTATAACCATCTAGAAAAGAATAATCTGATCAGGGACAGTCAGCACCATTTTGTGAAGGGTAGGTCGTGCCTGACGGATCTTATTGAGTTTTTTGACAAAGTGATCGAACAGGTAGATGAGAGTAAACCGGTTGATGTGGTGTATATGGATTTCACCAAGGTGTTCGATAAGGTTCCCCACAGTAGGCTATTATACAAAATGCAGAGGAAGGGGATTGTGGGAGACATAGCAGTTTGGATCAGTAATTGGTTTTCTGAAAGATAACAGAGGGTTGTAGTTGATGGAACATGTTCATCTTGGTGTCCCGTTACTAGCGGCGTATCGCAAGTGTCAGTGTTGGGTCCTGTTTGTCATTTTTATAAATGACCTGGATGAGGGCTTAGAAGGGTGGGTTGTTAAATTTGCGGACGACACTAAGGTCGGTGGAGTTGTGGATAGTGACGAAGGAAGTAGTTGATTGCAGAGAGACATAGATAGGATGCAGAGTTGGACTGTGAGGTGGCAAATGGAGATTAATGTGGACAAGTGTGAGGTGATACACGTTGGATGGAGTAATCGAAATGCAAAGTACTGGGCTAATGGTAAGATTCTTGGGAGTGCAGATGAGCAGAGAGATCTCAGTGTCCATGTACACAGATCCCTGAAAGGTGCCACACAGATTGACAGGGTTGTTAAGAAGATATACAGTGTTTTGGTCTTTATTAATACAGGGATTGAGTTCTGGAACCAGGAGTTGTGCTGCAGTAGTACAAAGCTCTGGTACAGCCACACTTGGAGTATTGTGTACAGTTGTGGTCACTGCATTAAAAGAAGGATGTGGAAGCTTTGGAAAGGGTGCAGAGGAGATTTACTAGGATGTTGCCTGGTATGGAAGGAATGTCTTATGAGGAAAGGCTGAGGACCTTGAGGCTGTTCTCGTTAGAGATAACAAGGTTGAGAGGTGACTAAATAGAGACATACAAGATAATCAGAGGGTTAGATAGGGTGGACAGGGAGAGCCTTTTTCCAAGTATGGGGACGGCAAACACGAGGCGACACAACTTTAAAGTGAGGGGAGATGTCGGAGGTACTTTCTTTACCCAGAGAGTAGTAAAGGTATGCAATGCTTTGCCTGCATCGGTAATAGATTCGCCAAGTTTAAGTGCATTTAAGTCGTCATTAGACAGGCATATGGACGTACATCGAATAGTGTAGGTTAGATGGGCTTCAGATTAGTATGACAGGGCGGCTCAACATCGAGGGCCGAAGGACCTGTACCGCGCTGTAATGTTCTATGTTCGAGATGCAGCACCTTACCAACCTTTAATTCGAATGGGTTTTCAAAGAGCATGCTCTTCATTAATTCTAGTTTGTGCAGTTCCGCATGTTCTCCAGATCTCCTGTTCCCCAGTGTGTCTGGAAGTTTGCTTCTGTACCTTCCTCACGGCGAAGGACTCAATGTCTTCCTCTTAGCTGGCAGATGATTTCTGACAGCCAGTGAATATTTCGGAGGACTGCACTTCAGAGATGATGAAAATGTTAACAACTCCTGCCTTTAATGTTTCAGAATTAACCCAGTTCACTTCATGGTGAGTGTCAGCACAGTCCATCTCTGGTGTGAGTTTATAGGTTATACTGATGGAGGGGACACAGCTCAGTGACCACATCTTTTTTCAAATGTTCACAGTTTACGTTTGGAATTGATTCAGCTCAGAAAAATATTCCTGGAAATCCCAGGGAGGATAGTACAATGCCCAGCCCTTCCCGTGTACAGAGCTTACCATCTGTACAGGCTCAGCTCCATTTGTTTTCCATGGACCCAAACACGCTCTAAATGCAGTGTCCAGATTGGGGTCACCAGACCCTCGGGTCTCTTTGAATGAATGCAGCAGCTGATAATACACAAACCAGAGGAAAGCATCTTCTGAACCTCCCCTCATTGTTTAACTACAGGCGCAAGTTAAAACCTCTCACACACGCAGTGCACCCATTCCATGTTGAAAATGTTTCTCTTCCTGGCTGAAAAAGCCGTTACATCTCTGCACAGTCCCACAGTAACAGTCCCTTTCTCTGAAGAAGCAGTTGACAGTATAACATTACTTTTCTCTCTGTCTCAGCAACTATAAGGATAGTATCAGTATTAACAATGGAGTTAATCATCACACTCCGAGAAGAGAGATAGAGGGAATATAATTCACTTTAAACAGGGGCATATCAAGATTCATGTGATATTCAGGAATAAGTGGAAAAGGGGTTATGTTAGAAGAAGCTACCCATTTATTTTCCTTCTACTTCATCATCAGCCTTCCCTTTGTTTACTTTTCAGTTCTTTCCCTCTCTCTTTCTCTCTCTTTTTGGACATTTCTCCATCCATTCAAATAACATCCCCTTCACTCATCCAGCCGTCCCTGGTAGAAATAATATTATATCTCGGTTGCTTTCAGTGTTGATATAGAGTCACTAAACTTGCAACTTTATCTGATTTTCTCCTAACATTAAGCATGTTCAGTAACTTGAAATGGCTCAGAAAAAAAAACCAACATGATTAAAAGGGATTGAAGGGACAGCTTTTTCAGGCGCACAGTGAAGTGTGCATGGAACGAGTTGAGAGAGAAAGTAATGGAGACCAATACTATGACAACATTTAAAAGGTATCGAGATGGGTATATGGATAGTAAGGGCCTCGAGATACATGGGCCAAATGCTGGTAAATGGGATGGATTTATTTAGATCTTCTGGTCAGCATGGATGAGTTGGACTGAAAGGTCTGTTTCCATGCTGTACATCTGCATGACTTGAAAAATGTGCATGTTATAGAAGAGGTGGTGCTGGAGGTTTTAAAACATAAAGCTATGTCAAGTCCCAGAACCTGATTAAGTGTATCACAGGACATTGTGGGATGCTAGGGAAGAAATTGTGGAGCCCCGAGCAAATGTACTTGTACTATTGACAGCCATGTGTGATGGGCTGGAAGGCTGGTGGGTGGAATAGTGGACAGTGAAGGAGGTATGCTAAGATTATAAAGGGATCTTGATGAAATGGGTGAATGGGCTGAAAAACTGTGGATTTAATTCAATCTAAATAAATGCATTTTGTAAAACGAACAAGGTAGAGCTTATACAATTAATGCTGGGGCCTTGGATATTGTTTTAGAGCAGAGGGACTTCCGGGTGCAGGTACATAATTCTTGAAGCTTGCATCACAGGTCCTTGTTCTTTAAAGAAGGACATCTGCCCATCCTCACGTGGTTTCCATGACATACCCACAACAAAGTGTTTGTCTCTCAATTACCATCTGAAATGGCTGAGCAAGCTGTTCAGTTCATGGGCAGCTAGGGCTGAAAAAGAAAGGGTGGTCAGCCAGAGACACCCACATCCTATACCTGATTTTAAGAAAAATCATTAGGATGGTCTCACTGGAACCGTTCTGGGATCAGGGTCCTGGCAAATCATGTCTGTCGGTTTATGGACAGGGCTTTAAACTGACAGAGAGGATGCAGGGATAGGGTTCAGGTAAAAGGCGCTTTCCAAAGAGAAAAGGTGAAGCATCAGAACACCATGGGAATGTGGCTGAAGACGAGTGGAAAGGAACAGGAAGGGATAGAGTTTAACTAAAACTGCATATCAGCGAATAGGGTTGTGAAAGGAAATTGTGGGAAAGAGTAAAGTATGCTTTTTTTTGGAAATGACGACGTCTCATCAATAAGGTAGATGGATCTGTGACAGAGATAAAAGCGATTTAGACACCAAGGAGACGTGGTTACAGGGCGAACAAATGGTTCACAGCCTTGCTGGTACTCAGGCAAAATGGACAACGCTAACAATAATGGATCACAAAGACATTGCAGAGGAAGCATTTGGCCTCAGATCATGAAGTAGAGTCAGTCTGAATGTAAATTCTGGCTACTACTTGCTGAGGCAACAAGCAGCAGAACAGTTTTAGCCACTGAACAGCATTTCATTGCTCATCACTGCATTAAACAGGAACTCATTGGAATCTTTTTTTAAAAAGCACTATGATAATTTTGGAAACCTTCAATATTTTCATTATCTGGGACAGTCACACTGACAACTGTGATATTGGAAGAGGAGTTCGGAGAATTATTTTTCAGTGTCTCTTTGAATAACACATTGTGGAACTGGCTAGGAATGTAACTATCTCAGATCAACAGTTGTGTCATGAAACTTTCCTCTGGGAAATTCTGATAAAGTACAGTTTAAAGGAATATAAAGTTTTAAAGTGAATGACAGAAAGGACAAGCTACAACTAGAATCAAAAATGGCCAAGTACATGAGCTCGAGGGAAGAACTGACCAAGGTAAAGAGGCAAAACAGACTGAACTCTTTTGAAAGAACAGTATAAAACACTCAGTGAAACTGACAAAGACAAGAAATTCACATCAGTCCCTCACTCAGTACAAAACGGATCGTATTAGATTATGAGGTTGAGAAAATCACCAAAAAGTACTCAAAATCCTGAAAAGAGAGAGTGTTTTCAGAGTACGTTTTAAAGAGATTGCAAACGATCTGCTAGCAGGAGGATGGGAGTGGGAAGGGGAATCATTGTCAGGGTTTATTGACACGACAGGAAGAGGGACAAGTGAAGATGCTGGAGGTGGTGAGAGTGTTACAGAGAGTGCTCAGGGCCTGAACGGTGTTACAAAACCAATACGCATTGTTGCACCTGGAGTTGTTTGCAGAGGTAGGGAGGAATATATGTATTTTTATGTATTTATTCATGGCATGGATCAGCATTCTTTGCCCCATTGCTAATTGCCCAAAGGGTAGCTCAGAGTCAGCCATATTGCTGTAGGTGTGGAATCACATGTTAGCCAGAGCAGGTTAGAATATTTGATGTCCTTCCCTAAAGGGGGTAAGTGAACCAGATGAGTTCTTCCCACTGATCAACAATGTTTTTATGGTGGCCCCACCAATGTCTTGTGCAGCCACAACATGACTTCCCAACTCTTACTCTCAATGCACTGCCCAATGAAGGTAAACATCCCAAATGCCTGCTTCAGCAGCCTGTCTACCTGTGACACCACATTCAAAGAACTGTGTACCTGCATCCCTAGGTCTCTGACTGATAACACTACCGAGGGCCTGAACATTAACTGTACAAGTCCCACCCTGGATTGTTTCACCAAAATGGAACACTTCACATTTATCTAATTAAACTCCATCTGGTATTCTCCAGCCCACTATCCCAGCAGTACTGTTCATCCCGTTGTATCATAGATTCTTCACTGTCCACTTTACCACCAATTTCAGTGTCACTCAACAAACTTACTTACTAGGAAACCAATACTCCCATCCAAACCATTTATCTAAATGACAAATAACAACGGACCCACTCCACCGCTGGTCACATGCTTCCAGTCAGAAAAACAACATGTCTCCCATCACCCTCTGTCTCCGACAATCAAGCCAATTTTGTATCCAGTTCACTAGGTCCTCCTGAATGCCATATCGTTTTTACACTGATCTGATCATATTACCCAGGTTACCATACGGAACATAGAGAACACAACAGTACAGTACAAGACCTATCGGCGATGATGCCATGCTAAACTTTTACCTGACTGTAAGATCAAACTAACCAACATTCCCTTCATTTTACTATCATCCATATGCCTATCCAAGAGTCTATTAAATATCCCTAATGTATCTAATTTTACTACCACCATTGTCAGTGCATTCCAACCACCTACCATTCTCTATCCTCTTATCCATCCTCCAATCTCCTTAAAATTATGCCACCTTGTAATAGCCATTTGTGCCATAGGAGGAAAAGTCTCTCACTATTCACTCACTCTGTGCCTCTCATCATCTTTCTCACCTCTATCAAGTCGCCCCGTCCCCTTCTTCACTCCAGTTGGAAAGCCTTAGCTCCCTCAACCCTTCTTCATAAGAAATGCTCTCCATTCCAAACAGCATCCTGGTAAATCTCATGTGTACGCTCTCTAAAACTTGCACATACTTCTTCTAAGGAGAAGACCAGAACTGAACACAGTATTCCAAGTGTGGTCTCACCAGGATCCGAGAAAGATGCAGTAAAACCTCACGGCTCTTAAAATCGATCCCCCTGCCAAGGGAACCAACATGACATATGCCTTTTTAACAACCCTATCAACGTGTGTGACAACTTGAGGGATCTATGGACATGGAACCCATTATCTCTCTGTTCCTCCACACTGCCAAGTATTCTGCCTTTCACCCTGTATTCTGTATTCAAATTCGACCATCCAGAATGAGTCACTTCACACTTTTCCAGATTAAACTCCATCTGCCCATTCCAGCCCAGCTCTGTGTCCTGTCAATGTCCCATTGCAACCTACCACAGCCCTCCACATTCCCCACCACTCCACCAACCTTCGTGTGATTGGCAAACTTACTAACCCACTCTCCAACATCCACATCCAAGTCATTTATAAAAATCACAAACAGCAGAGTCCCAGAGCGGATTGCTATAGAACACCACTGACACTGAGCTCCAGGCTCAATATTGTCCATCTGTTGCCATACTCTGTCTTCTCTAGGCCTTCCAATCCTGTATCCAGACAGACAGAATTCCCTGTTTCCCATGCTTCCTCATTTTCTGAATGAGCCACCAACGTATCCTGTCATATCCTCAAATAATTTGATAAGGCTTGTGAGACATGGACTGTCCCTCATAACCCATGCTGACTGTCTCTAATTTAACTATGGTTTTCCAAGGAGTCATAAATCCTGTCTTTCAGTGTCCTCTCCAGTAATCTGTACAGCACAGACATAAGATTAAACCTGTAATTCCCAGGATTCTACCTCTGTAACATGGCCCGCATTCGACAAATCTTCCCTCTTCTGCCACGTTTCCCAGAATGGCACTGGAGGGTGGTGGGGGTTACAGAGATAGGAAGGGATAATAGTGCGAGAGGATTTTTCAGACATTAGGAGGTTTGCAGTGCTAAAAGGAGGCTTTAGTAATTGAGAGGTTTCATGGTGATGCAAGCATTTGAGGAGGGAGGGAGGGAGGATTGTAAGGAAATGAGGTGTTTCACAGTTTAGGTGTTTTGTTAGGATTGCAGGAGGTTAGTGAGTTGGAATGGGTTTAAGCACTGGAGGATTTTACATAAACATGGAGAGGTTGCAAGGACAGGAAGAGGATTCAGGAAGCTGGAGACTATGGGGTCTGAATGAGCTAACACAAATGGGAAGAGTTTCCAGAGATGGAGGTGTTTACAGAGACAGCAATGGTCTGATCTGGAGCAAAGGAGCCAGATTGGGAGGGGTGTGGGGACTGGAGGTGGTTTCACAGGGAGGGAGGACCAGAGACCCACAGGAGGTTACAGAAATGTGGAGAGCTATAGGACTAACAGGGGTTCATGGAGTTGGGAATTAGATTAGATTAGATTACTTACAGTGTGGAAACAGGCCCTTCAGCCCAACAAGTCCACACCGCCCCGCCGAAGCGCAACCCACCCATACCCCTACATTTACCCCTTACCTAACACTACGGGCAATTTAGCATGGCCAATTCACCTGACCTGCACATCTTTGGACTGTGGGAGGAAACCGGAGCACCCGGAGGAAACCCACGCAGACACAGGGAGAACGTGCAAACTCCACACAGTTAGTCGCCTGAGGCGGGAATTGAACCCGGGTCTCTGGCGCTGTGAGGCAGCAGTGCTAACCACTGTGTTGGGAGGGATGCAGAGGTTTACAGAAATAAGGATGTTTGTAGGACAGGGCTGGATTACACTGGCAGGGAGTGTTTTAGGGAGCTAAGCAGATTACAGAGATAAAGATGTTTGCATCGGCTGGAGGAACAAACAGAGATATGGAGGAAAGTTGTGACTGAAGATGTTTATAGATATAGGAAGTCTGATGTTCTTGGGGTTATTTAGACATGGAGGCTGTGGAATCTGGATTCTTTCTTCAGAGATTGGAGTAGCAAGTTTGGTTGGAGACAGTTTCACAGATAAGGGAGCATAGCACAAACAGGAGGAAGTTCCTGCTCTAGGAAGGGTTGTAGTGGAGAGTGATGTTTACACAGATAGGTGTGTAAGAGCTGGAGAAGATTATAGAGATGGGTAAAAGGATGAAGATACAGGAGAAGCTTAAATTAACACGGTGGGTGATAGTGACAGGAGAATGTTACATAGTTAATGAGTCTTGTAGGAACAGGACCGGGAGAGGCACAGGCATTGGAGTGGATTCTACAGATCAGGAGTGTTGAAGGGACCTGAGAGGATAACACAGATAGGGATGGTGGTAGGGTATGCACAGACAGATGGTGTTTTAGGGACTGGAGCAGGTTATGTAGATAGGGAGGGCTGTAAGAGCTACAGGAGCTTATGGAGAGTTGAAGAGTTCGAGCAGATTACGGAGGATTTTTCTCAGTCAGAAATACGTTATAGATAGTGAGAGCTGTGTGACATTAGTAAGTTAAAGAGATGGGGAGTTTTTTGGATCTGGAAAATATGTCACTGATATGGGCGGTTGAAGAGACTGAAGCAAAAATGCATGGGGAAGGTTACACAGACAGTGAGAGATGTAGAGACTGAAGGTATATACACAGATGTGGAAGGTTGTATTGTTAGACAGAGCTTAGAGTGATAGGGACTGGTGTAGAGATTTACACGGATATGGAAGGTTCTGTTTTTGCAGGTTACACTGATACAGACAGGGAGTGTTTAATGGACTACAGAGGAGCTCAGAGAGAATGTATTATGGAGAGTGAAGGAGATTACAGACACAGAGATGGCTGTCGGGTTGAAAAGAGCTTCTACAGATCCTCAGTGCTGTAAGGCTGTGGGGAGGTGATAATAGTGAGTGTTACCAAGACTTAATTACTTCATTGATATAGAGCAGGTCTCAGCACGTAACTGTCAAAGGGAAATTGAGACAGTCCAGATGAGTTTTCAGAGATACAAATGTTTATGGGAGTTTCAAGAGGGAACAATGATTGGGAGTGCTGTACCAAATGGTAATAGTTATAGGGAGGGTTCTAAAAGCGGGAAGAGGTGACAGTCATATCGATCTTTGTAAGGACTGGAGAAGCTTACAAAGGCAAGGAGTGATTTAGAGTCTGGAGGAGATTACGGTGTTAAGGAGAATATTGGGGATAAGGCAAGGTGTAAGAGACGGGGATGTTTGACAGGACTGAGCAAAGATCTGAATAGAATCTCCACAGTGTGAAACCAGGCCATTCGGCCCAGCCAGTCCATTCCAACCCTCTGAAGACCATCCTACCCAGACCCACCCCTCTACCTAGCCAGTAAAGCCTTAATTTCTCATGGTGAACTTACTTAAACCACACATTCCTGAAAACTACAGTCAATTGATGATGGCCAATCACTGATCGTGCAAATGTTGGATGGTGGGAGGAAACCAGAGCACCCGGAAGAACCCACACTGTCGGGGTGGGGGGAGAACATACAAAGACCACACAGACAATTGTCCAAGGCTGGAATTGAAGCCAGGTCCCTGTCACTGTGAGGCTTCAGTGCTAGCCACTGAGCCAACACTGCATCTGATTATACAGAGCACTGCAGACATTTGACCAGGACCCAAAGTTCACAAGGGTTTATTAGAACAGGAGGAGAACATAGTCAGGAACAGGAGAAGGTTTCTTAGATAGTGAGAGGGACTGGAGGAGGTAAATGCAATAGGGAGGGCTGTGGATTCTCTAGACAATTAGAGGTAGGGACGGTTGGGGAGACTGGATGAAGTTAGTCATACTCAGAGTTGTATACACTGGGTGAGGTTACCGAGTTAGTAAGGATTCCATGGGCTGGCTGAGGTTATAGACAGAGGCGGTTTTGGGATGAAAGTTGTTCCAACAATTGAGAGGATATTTCAGACACATGGATTGTTTTAGTGGCTGCAGGATGTTCAAGAGCTTGGAAGGCTAAAACTGACTGATGGTAAGGAACATTGTAGTGATGGGAGTTAATCACAGAGACAGAGAAGATTGAAGAGAGATCGAGAGGGCAAGGTTACAGATCTCGGGAGCGTTCAGGTGGCTACAGAAAGTGAGGGTTGGCAGGAAATGCTGTAGGAACTGGAGGACTCTGTACAGACAGTGAGGTGAAATGGATGGAGGAAGGTTAGAGGTAGTGAGGTGCTGTGGAACAGAATGGAGGTGTGCTGCGGTGACTGGAGAAGGCTACAGCGACATCATGTGCTAGAGAGGCTGGAGGAAGGAACACTGATGGGGAGGTCAGTAAGGGCTGGATGTTACAGACAGAGTGGGCAGTAGGTGCTGGACAAGATGGCAAACATAAGGATTTCTGTAGCGTTTTGGCGATAGTGGTCATAACACTAGGTTTCAAAGTCATTTTGGAAAAAAGGATAGTGCAGAAGTGAAGAGGCCAAACCCCCAATCATTAGAATATCACTGTCACTGGGCATTATCACTATCACGAGACAGGATCTGGCAAACACAGACTGAGAGGAACTATTTGCAGTCGGGTTCATATTCGGAAAAAGGAAGAATGTTATAGTGATACAGTGATAATTCCGGGCCAGTGTGCTCCCTGAAGAGTGAATGACAAAGGCAGTAACCACAGCGAATACTGATCAAGCGATACTGTGAGTTGGACAAAAGAAGTACAGTGCGATGGAAACAGGTGAAGCCCTTCAAAAGTATCAAGAGTGCAATAGGAACCTTAAAATGAGGTTCAAAGAATGGGCATGCAATATCCTCGTTAAAATATTGTTAATGAAATGTCACAAGGTATGTTATGAGTGGAGTTAGAGGAAGAGGATTCTGAGCTAAAGCTTGGGGCCTGTTAGAAACCAAAAGGGACAATCTGTGCATGGAGCCAGAGGAAGTAGGTGAGGTCTTCAATTAATACTTCCCATCTGTATTCACACAGGAGAAAGGCATTGTAGCCGGGGATTTCAATTGGGATGGTGAGACTCTAGAGCATGGTAAGATCAATCAGGAAGAGGTATTAAATTGCTTTCACAGGCATAAAGGTGGAGAAATCCCCAGTGTCCATTGAAATGAATCCCAGGCTGCTATGGGAGGAGACTGCTGGGGCCCTGGTGGATATATATAATACTTTGCTGGCCACAGGTGAAGTGCTGAATGACTGGAGGATCGCTAATGTGGTCCCTTTGTTCAGGAAGGACAGCAGGGATAGGCCAGGTAATTACAGAGCAGATAGTCTGACAGCAGGGAGACGGACATTGGGAACAATTCTGAGGTTGAATCAACAAATGCAAAGGCAGGGATCAACTCGGCTGAGTCTTCACGGATTTGGTAGAGGAAGAAATTGTCTGAGGAATTCAGTGGAGTTTTTTGAAGTGGTGTCTAAGCAAATAGATTAGGGCAGTACAGATGATGTGGGTTACATGGACTTGAATAAGGGCTTTGACAAGGTTCCACATGGAAGGCTGGTCCAAAAGGAAACAGCACCAGGGATTCAATGCAACTTGGCAAATTGGAAACAAAATTGGTGGATAGACCTTTTCGTGTTTGAAATTCTTTCACCAGCGGGTGTACCGCAGGGATCTGGGCAGGAACCATTGCTGGTTATTCTGGGGAATAATAACTCCGAAGTGAAAGCAGAAGAAATCATTATTCGGTTTGCAGATGACATGAAAGGTGAGGGTGTTGTTCACATTGAGGAGGATTGTCTCCAGCTACAGTCTAATATCAATCAGATGATAATCTGATCAGAGATTATTGGTGATCGAAGTGAGGTCATACCCTGTGGGAGGTATGATAAGCAAAGGACAGATGTAATGAATGGTCGGTCCTTGCGGAGTACCAAGGAACACAGGGACATTGGTGGATAAGTGCATAGATCCTTGCAGGTGTCAGCACACGTTGACAGGGTGGGGAAGACAACTGAACAGGGCGTCACGGAGTGGCGGGGGGGAAATATCCTGGTGGAGAGAATTGCAAGAGCTGCTTGAGAGAATACAAATTAGTCTGGCAGGGTGTTGGACATTAAACAGTCGTAAGGCGGAAAGAAGATCGAGGCTGGTACACAAGTTAAAGAGAGGAATTACAACAGACAAGGCAGGCAAGAACGTAACAGGGAATGGGGAAAAACTGATCATTAAACTGCATTTATTTCAATGAAAGGAGCCTGACAGCTAAGGAAGGTGAACTTAGGGCATGGATTGGAACATGGGACTAGGATATGATAGTTATTACAGAAACACTACTGAGGGAGGGACAGCGATGGCAGCTCATTGCTTCAATGTGGAGATGCTACAGGAAGCATCGCAGGGGAGGCAAGAGAGGACGTGTGGTGATGGCTTTGATTGCATGAATCATCACAGCAGTACTTAGAGAGGATATTCCTGTGTGGTCGCCCAGTGAAGCTGTGTTATCGGAACTGAGAAATAAGTATGGGTCATCACTTTGATACCATTGTCCTACTGATCCTGAATAAACAGTGTCAGACTGAGGAACAAATATGTCAGGAGATCTGAAATATCAATCATAATAATAGGGCTATTATGATTGGGGTTCTCAAAATTTTAAAACCGAGTCTGGGACTGCTAGTGTTCAGCACTTGCAAGGGAGGAATTTGGTAATTGCATTCCAATCAATATGTAAATGGACTGAAAAGAAAAAGGGGTAAAACCTGACCTTCCCTTGGGAAACAAGGTCGGGAAAGGGACGGAGGTGTTTGTGGGAACTCATTTCGCCAATGTGATTACAGTTCTATTAGTTTGAAAACAGCTATGGAAAAGGACAGGCCTGGTCCACAAGTTCAAGTTATAAAATGAGGCCAAACCAATCTTGATCCTATCAGCCACGAACTTTCAACAGGTGACTGGGGAGTCTATTTGCAGAGAAAGGGAAGTCTGGCAAATGAGAATATTTTGCAAGTGGGACAAGTTAAATGTTCAGAGCCAGCATATTCCTGTTTGTGTGCAGTTCAATGCTGACAGCATTCGTAAACACTGGCTGTCTATTGAGGGTCTGGTCAGAGAAAAGGGGGCACCCATCAATGTACCTATCCAAATGTCGCTTAAAGGTCGCCAATGATTCTGACTCTACCACTCCCACGGGCAGCGCATTCCATGCCCCCACCACTCTCTGGGTAAAGAACCCACCCCTGACATCTTCCCTATACCTTCCACCCTTCACCTTAAATTATGTCCCCTTGTAACACTCTGTTGTACCCAGGGAAAAAGTTTCTGACTGTCTATTCTATCTATTCCCCTGATCATCTGATAAACCTCTATCAAGTCACCCCTCATCCTTCGCCGTTCCAAGGAGAAAAGGCCAAGAACTCTCAACCTATCCTTGTACGACCTATTCTCCATTCCAGGCAACATCCTGGTAAATCTTCTCTGCACCCTCTCCAAAGCTTCCACATCTTTCAAGTGAGGCGACCAGAACTGCACACAGTACTCCAACTGTGGCCTAACCAAAGTCCTGTACAGCTGCAACATCACTTCACGACTCTTGAATTCAGTCTCTCTGCTATTGAACGATAATACACCATAGGCCTTCTTACAAACTCTATCCACCTGAGTGGCAACTTTCAAAGATCGATGAACATAGACCCCAAGATCCCTCTGTTCCTCCACCTGACCAAGAACCCTACCATTAACCCTGTATTCCGCATTCTTATTTGTTCTTCCAAAATGGACAACCTCACACTTGGCAGGGTTGAACTCCATCTGCCACTCCTCAGCCCAGCTCTGCATCATATCTAAGTCCCTTTGCAAACGACAAATGCCCTCCTCACTGTCCACAACTCCACCTATCTTCGTATCATCTGTAAATTTACTGACCCACCCTTCGACTCCCTCATCTAAGTCATTAATAAAAATTACAAACAGCAGAGGACCCAAAACTGATCCCTGCGGAACTCCACTTGTAACTGGGCTCCAGGCTGAATATTTACCATCTACCACCACTCTCTGACTTCGACCGGTTCGCCAGTTTTCTATCCAATTGGCCAAATTTCCCTCTATCCCATGCCTCCTGACTTTCCGCATAAGCCTACCATGGGGAATCTTATCAAATGCCTTACTAAAATCCATGTACACTACATCCACTGCTCTACCCTCAACCACATGCTTGGTCACCTCCTCGAAGAATTCAATAAGACTTGTAAGGCAAGACCTACCCTTGACAAATCCGTGCTGGCTGTCCCTAATCAAGCAGTGTCTTTCCAGATACTCATAAATCCTCTCCCTCAGTACCCTTTCCATTGCTTTGCCTACCACAGAAGTAAGACTAACTGGCCTGTAATTCCTGGGGTTATCCCTATTCCCTTTTTTGAACAGGGGCACAACATTCGCTACTCTCCAGTCCCCTAGTACCACCCCCGTTGACAGTGAAGACGAGAAGATCATTGCCAACGGTACTGCAATTCAGGCCAGGGGGACTTGTCTATCCTCAAGTTGTTCAAAATGTCCAACACATCTTCCTTCCTAACAAGTGTCTCTTCTAGCTTACCAGTCCGTTTCACACTCTCCTCTTCAACAATACGGTCCCTCTTGTTCGTAAATACTGAAGAGAAGTACTTGTTCAGGACCTCTCCTATCTCTTCCGACTCAATACACAATCTCCCACTACTGTCCTTGATCGGACGTACCCTCGTTCTCGTCATTCTCAAGTTTCTCACATACGCATAAAATGCCTTGGGGTTAGCCTTGATCCTATCCACCAAGGATTTTCAAGCCCTCTCTTAGCTCTCCTAATCCCTTTCTTCAGGTCCCTTCTGGCTATCCTGTATCCCTCCACTGCTCTGTCTGAACCCTGTTTCCTCAACCTTATGTAAGCCTCCTTCTTCCTCTTTACTAGACAGTCAACCTCCCTCGTCAACCAAGGCTCCCTCACACGACCATTTCTTTCCTGCCTGATAGGTACATACGTATCAAGGACATGTCGTATCTGCTCCTTGAAAAAGTTCCACATTTCCACCACATCCTTCCCTGACAGCCTATGCTCCCAACGTATGCTCCTCAAATCCTGTCTTACAACATCGTAATTTCCCTTCCCCCAATTGTAAAATCTACCTTGTTGTGCGCACCTATCTCTCTCCATGACCAAGGTGAAAGTCACAGAATTGTGGTCACCATCACCAAAATGTTCACCCACTAACAAGCCCATCACTTGTCCTGGTTGATTACCGAGTACCAAATCCAATATGGCCTCCCCTCTGGTTGGACAATCTACATACTGAGTTAGAAAAGCTTCCTGGACACACTGCACAAACACCGCCCCATCCAATCTACTTGATCTAAAGAGCTTCCAATCAATATTTGGGAAGTTGAAGTCGCCCATGACTACGACCCTGTGGCTTCTGCACCTTTCCAAAATCTGTTTCCCAATCTGTTTCTCCACATCTCTGCTGCTAATGGGGGGCCTATAGTAAACACCCAACAAGGTGACTGCACCTTTCCTATTTCTGACTTCAGCCCATACTCCCTCCAAAGGCAGATCCCCCTCAAACTTCCTTTCTGCAGCCGTTATACCATTTCTAATTAGCAATGCCCACCCCCCTCCTTTTTTACCACCCTCCCTAATCTTACTGAAACATCTGTAACCAGGAACCTCCAACAGCCATTCCTGTCCCTCATCTATCCACGTTTCCGTGATGGCCACAACATCGTAGTCCCAGGTACCAATCCACGCCTTAAGTTCACCCACCTTATTTCTGATACTCCTTGCGTTGAAGTATATGCACTTAAGCCCATCTCTGTGTCTGCAAGTAATCCCTGTCAGTGCTACCTTCTCCACAGCCTCTCTACAGTCTTGGACATCCTGACACACAGCTAGATTACTTGCTGGGCTACAAGTCCGGATCCCATCCCCCGCCAAATTAGTTTAAACCCCTCCGAAGAGTGCTAGCAAACCTACCCCCCAGGATATTGGTGCCCTTGTGGTTTAGGTGCAACCCGTCCTGTTTGTACAGGTCCCACCTTCCCCAGAATGCAGTCCAATTGTCCAAATACCTGAAGCCCTCTCTCCTACACCATCCTTGCAGCCACGTGTTCAACTGCACTCTCTCCCTCTTCCTTGCCTCACTGTCACGTGGCACAGGCAACAACACAGAGATGACGACTCTGTCTGTCCTAGCTTTTAGCTTCCAGCCTAACTCCTTGAGCTCTTGAATGACCTCCCCACCCCTCTTCCTACCTATGTCATTGGTGCCAATGTTTACCACTACTTCTGGCTGCACACCCTCCCCCTTAAGGATTCTGAAGACACGGTCCGAGACGTCTCGGACCCTGGCACCCGGGAGGCAACAAACCATCCGAGAGTCTCGCCCATGTCCTCAGAACCGCCTGTCCGTCCCTCTAACTAGAGAGTCTCCTATAACCAGAAGGTGCTGGAGGTTTTAAAACACACAGGTATGGAGAGCTCCAGGACCCTGGTTAAGCGCCAGCACACTATGGGATGCTGAGGAAGAAATTGTGGAACCCCTAGCAATGATGTTCGTACCATTGACGGTCATGGAAGGTGGCATCGTGGAGAGTGAAGGAGATTTGCTAAGATTACAAAGTAAACTTTGTTAAATGGGGGAACGGGCTGAAAAAATGTAGATGGAACTCAATCTGAATAAATGAGAGGTAATGCATTTGGCAAAACGAACAATGGGGTAGAGGTTTTACAATTAATGTTAGGGCTTCGGTTAGTGTTTTAGAGCAGAGGGACCTCCGGGTTCAGGTACATAATTCTTGAAGCTTGCATCACAGGATGCATAAGAAAGTGCTTTGCATGCCTGACTATTGCTCAGTCCATTGAGTGGAGGATTTGAGACGTCATGTTGAGATTGTACAGACACTGGTTAGGCCTGTTCTGCAATACTCTGTCCAGTTCTGGTCGCCCAGTTATAGGGAGGATATTATTAAGCTGCTTGGAGTTCAGAAGAGATTTACCTGTACGTTACTAGATATGGAAGGTTTGAGTTCTGAAAAATGGCTGGTTTGTCCTTTGTCACTGGAGCCTGGAAGTTGAGAGGTGACCTGATTGAGGTTTATGAAAAATAATGAGGGATATGGATAGAGTAAATTACAGTTGCCTTTTCCTCAGGTTAGTGGAGAGAGATGTTCAGAAAGAAGACATGCAGGGCAAATTGTTATACAGAGGGTGGTTTGATTGTGGAATGAACGTCCTGAGGAAAGGGTGAATGTGGGTACAATTACAACGTTTCAATGACATTTGGATAACTCCGGGAATAGGGTAGAATTAGAGGAATATGGGCCAGCAACAGGCAGCTGGGAATATTTTAGTTTGATACCAAAAGAAGGTTTCCATGCTGTACAACTATCACAAGAATGTGGTTTTATTCTATTAATTAAGAAAGGCTGTGATGGAAAGCGAGGGAACTAAAGACCAATTAGTTCCCTCGCTTTCCATCACAGCCTTTCTTAATTAATAGAATAAAACCACATTCTTCGAGATACCAGTGGTGGGTAAATTGTGAAAATGATTCTGCCAGACAGGAGTCACATTCATTTGGAAAAGCAAGGATTGCTGAAAGATAGTCAGCATGGTTTTGTGCGTACAAAGTCATGTCTTACTAACTTGATGGCTTTTGTTGAAGTGGTGACCATACATTGCCTACACTACCATCATCATGGCCTTTGGCAAGATTTAGCATGATATACTGGTCATAAGATTAGAGCTAACCAACTGGATACAAAATTGGCTTGACAGTAGGAGACAGAGGGTTGTTGTTCAGAATGGAAGCCTGTGACCAGTGGTGTGCTATAAGGATCGGTGCTGAGTCTACTGATGTGCATCATCTACATAAACGATTTGGTCGAGAATGTAGGAGTCATTTTTATTAAGTTTGTAGATTATCAAATTAATTTTGTAGTGGGCAGTTAACACGGTTATTAAAGTGAATCTTGACCAACTGGGCCAGTGAACCAAGGAATAAAGATGGAGTTGATGTATGGTGTTGGATTTTGTTAAGACAAACCATGGAGGACTATCACAGTTAATGGGAGAGCCCTGGGCAGTTTTGTTGAACAGAGAGAGAGAGAGAGAGAGAGAGAGAGAGAGAGAGAGAGAGAGAGAGAGAGAGAGCAAGGAGTGCAGTTACATTGTTCCTTGGAAGTGGTATTACAGGTGGACAGGGTGGTGAAAGTGGGATTTGACACACTGGCCCTCACTGGCCAGCGCTTTGTTACATAAGTTGGAGATATTTTTAACATTGTCCTAAATATTTGTCTTGGGCAGAGGAGGCTACAGGTGACTTTATAAAGTTTTACAAAACCATGCAAGGCGCTAGAATGGTGAATGGCCAAGGGTATGGGAGTCCAAAACGAGAGGCATAAACGAGAGGTGAGACAGCAAAGGTTTAAAGAGGGAGCTGAGGGGCAACATTATCCACAGAAGATGGTGCACAGACAGAACGGACTGCCAGGTGTACATGGGCAAAACAAGAACAATTACAACATGGAGCAGACATTTGGGCAGTTAGATGGACAGGTACATGTAGAGGAGAAGGTTTGAAGAGGTAAGGGTCAAACACAGGTAAATGAGACTCGTTCAGTATAGGAAAAATGGGCAGCATTAATGGTTGAAATGCAGGTTCTGTTTCCATGCTTCCATGCTGTGCTGTGTGTATACAGCAATACGGATGGTAATCGGGAAAGCAGTACGTTTCAAATATGTGGAGGGAGTATCGGGCAGGGAGGAGGTTACAGCGACAGGAACTGTCATAGGTGTTAAAATTTATTGAAGACACTGGTGCACAAGCAATGCCATAGGTACAGTGTTGCAGAGTAATGAAGCTTAGTACAGTGTTGGAGGGAGAACAATGAACAGAAAGATCACAGGCAGCATTCCCAACCTTTCGTCAGAGGCCTGCTTTAACCTCTGTTGTACTGATGCTCACGAATACATCACAGGCCTGGATTGATAACTCTGAACTCCCGATGCTGTCTCAGTACAACGCAAGTTAAAGTAGACGTTGTGATTGAGCCAGGGGTGTGTCTGCATCGTGCTCCCCCTCCAGCACTATATCTGTATCATGTCTTCTTCTCCGATATTTGGAGCACTCTCATTGCTCTCTGATCTGCGCACTGTGAGTGATCTTAAATCACTGTAGGAATTAATGAAGGCTCCAGATCTCCCTTCCCTTTGTCTCTCTGGCTGACCAACCATCTTCAATGTGGTGATGGACGAGACTCCCAGCACTTGGTCGGTTTATTAAGTCAGGAACGTCCTGCGTACCTGCAGGAGACAGAGAAATAGACAGCAACGGAAATTAAACTCATGCAGTGACGGTTACACAGGGAGAATTGCAATCAGTCCCACAGATATCTGGAAAATCCCAAACTTCTTCCCTGGCCTGTGCTGCCTCGTCTCTCTGGAGTGGAGATTTTTGTTAGCTCAGGATCTGGAGAAACTATAAGAGCGAGGGGTTCTGACAGAGGCAGCAATTAGACCCACACAGTGAGGGATACCACATGGAGAAATACTGAGTGATATCACCAGAGTGCTGGAAGGTGCCAGGATCACACAATCATGTTGGGAAAATGGGTTTGGTTTCATGATGCACTGTTTCAGTGGTCAGGGATGAGCAACCAGTGAGCAGGTGAAATGATGCCCTAATGGTACTATTGCTCGAACATGTATCCCAAACCTAGGTAATGTTCAGGGGAGACAGGTTTGAACCCCACCATCAGAAATGGAGGAATTTGCAATCTTTTTTAAAAAATATTGAATATCAATCCATAAATAATTATGAGACCACTGCTGATGTACAAAATACCCAAACACATGTCCTTTCGATAAGGATACTTGCCCATACTCACGTGGTCTGCACGACATCCCCACAGCGAACCAGAGGACGCAGCTTAAAAATAAGGGGTACGTCATTTAGGATAGAAATGAGGAGAAATCCAGAGAGTGGTGGGTGTGTGGAATGTTCTACCCCAGAAGGCAATGGAGGCCCAGTCTCTGGATTCGTTTAAGAAAGTGTTGGATGGAGCTGTCAAGGATAGAGGAATCAAGGGTTATGGAGATATGGCAGGAACAGGAAACTGATTGAGGATGATCAGCCATGATCATAACGATTGGTAGTGCAGGCTCGAAGGGCAGAATGGCCTACTCCTGCACTTATTGTCTATTGAAGTGTTTGCCTCTCAGTTACCCTCTAAAATGGCCGAGCAAGTTACTCAGCTCAATGGCAGCTAGGGCTGGGCAAGAAAGGCTGGTTAGCCAAAGACACCCACATCCCATACCTGATTCAAAATATAATCCATTAGGATGATCCCACTGGAAAACTGCTGGGACCAATGTCCTGTCCAATCCTGTCGGTAGGTTTATGGACATAGCTTAAAACTGACAGAGAGGATGCAGGGATTGGGTTCAGGTCAAAGGAGCTTTCCAAAGAGAAAAGGTGAAGCATTGGAACAGCATTGGAATGTGGCTGAAGACCAGCAGAAAGGAACAGGAATGGTTTCTAATTAAAACTGCCGATCAGCGAATAGGGTTGTGATAGGAAATTGTGGAAAAGAATAAATTATGTTTTTTTGGAATGGACAACGTCTCATCAATAAGGTAGATAGACTTATGACACAGAGATAAAAGAGATTTAGACACCAGGGAGACATGGTTACAGGGTGAAAAAAGGTGGGATATAAATATTCAATGATTTGCAACCTTGCCAAAACTCAGGCAAAATGGGTAACAATAATGGAAAAGAAAAGCCTTACAGAGAAAGCACTTGACCTCAGATCATGAAGTAGAGTCAGTCTGAATGTAAAATCTGGCTACTACTTGCCAAGGACACAAGCAGCAGAATAGTTTTAGCCACCGAACAGCATTTCATTGCTCATCACTGCATTAAGCAGGAATTCATTGGCATTTTTAAACAAAGGTATTGTTAATTTTGGGAAACATCAACATTCGCATAATCTGGGAGAGTCACACTGACAACAGTGATATTGGAAGAGAAGTTCTGAAAGATCTTTTTCAGTGTTTCTTTGAATAACACAATGTGCAACTGGCGAGGGATGGAATTATCTTAGAGCGATCGTTGTGTGATGAACTTTAGTGAAAGAGTAATGTCACCTGGAGAGATCCTCTGGGAAATTTGGTAAAGTGCAGTTTAACTAAATATAAAGCTTTAAAGTGAATCACTGAAAGAGCAAGTTACAACCAGAAACGAAAATAGCCAATTACATGAGTGTGAGAGGAGAACTGACCAAAGTAAACAGGCTAAACAAACTGAAATATGTGTCTGTAAATGAACAGTGGAAAACATTTGAAGGAACAGTGTAATTCACTCAACAAAAGTATACTCCATTGAAACAGACAAAACCTCAGCAAGGAATTCTCACCCGTCCCTCACTCGGGAAGAAATGGATTATATTACATTATCAGGCTGAGAAGATCACCAAAAATTACTTAAAATCCTGATGTGAGAGAGTGTTTTAGGTGTACATTTTAAAGGGATTGCAAAGTGTCTGCTAGCAGGGGGAGGGCAGTGGGAAGGGGAATCACTATCAGAGTTTAATGTCACAAAAGGAACAGGGAGACGTGAAGGTACTAGAGGTGATGAGAATGTTGCAGAGAGTGGTCAGGACCTGAACGGGCTTACAAAGCCATTATGGATTGATGCCGTTGGAGGAGTTTGCAGAGGGAGGGAGGGATATATGTATTTTTATTTATTCATTCAAGGGATGTGGGTGTCACTGCCTGGACCAGCATTCTTTGTCCCCACTGCTAATTACTCAGAGGGCAGCTCAGAGTCAGCCATATTGCTGTGGGTCTGTCTTCACATATTAGCCAGACCTGGTTAGAATATTTGATATTCTTCCCAAAAGGAGGTAAGCGAACCAGATCAGTTCTTCCGACTGATCAACAATGGTTTCATGGTGGACGCACCAATGCCTTGTGCAGACACAACATAACATCCCAACTCCTACTCTCATTGCTCTGCCCAATGAAGATAACCATCCCAAATGCCTGCTTCAAAGCCTGTCTACCTGTGACACCACTTTCAAAGAACTGTGTACCTGCATCCCTGGGTCACTGATTGAAAACACTACCCAGGGCCCGAACATTAACTGTATAAGTCCCGCCCTGGGTTGTTTCACCAAAATGGAACACTTCACATTTATCTAATTAAACTCCAACTGCTATTCTTCAGCCCATTATCCCAGCAGTACTGTTCATCCTGTTGTATCATAGATAACCTTCTGCACTGTCCACTTTACCACCAATTTCAGTGTCACCCAAAAAAAACAGACATACCAGGAAACCAATATTCCCATCCAAACCGTTTATCCAAATGACAAACAACTGTGCACCCACAACACCGCTGGTCACATGCACCCAGTCAGAAAAACAACATGTCTCCCATCACCCTCTATCTCCGACCATCATGCCAAGTTTGTATCCAGTTGACTAGCTCCTCCTGAATGTCTTATCCTTTTACTCTGATCTGATCTTATAACCCAGTTCACCATACGGAACGTAGAACACAAGACCCCACAGCCATGATGCAATGCCAATCTTTTATCCGACTGTAAGATCAAACTATCCAACATACCATTCATTTTACTGCCATCCATGTGTCTATCCAAGAGTCTATTAAATGTCCCTCATGTATCTGACTCTCCTACCACCGCTGGCAGTGCATTTCACCTACCCACCTCTCTCTGTGCAAAGAACCTATCGCTGAAATCTCGTTAACCATCCAGAAAATCACCTAAAAATTATTTATGCACACTCATAATAGCCACTTATGCCATATTATAACGAAGTATCTCACTATTCACTCTATGCCTCACATCATCTTGTTCAGCGTTACCAAGTCGCCCCTCACCCTTCTTCACTCCAATTAGAACAGCCTTACCTCCCTTAACCTTTCTTCATAAGACATGCTCTCCAGCAGAGGCAGAATTCTGGTAAATCTCCAATTTACCCCCTAAAGCTTCCACTGCCTTCCTGTAATGAGGGGACTAGAACTGAACACAATATCCCAAGTGGGTTCTAACCATGGCTCTATAGAGCTGCAGCATAAAGTCACGGCTTGAAAACCGAATCCCCCTGCAAGTAAAAGCCAACACAACATATTCCTTGTTAACAACTCTCTCAGCTTTGGTGGCAACTTTGAGCGATAGATGGACGTGGAACCCAAGATCTCTCTGTTCCACACAGCATAACCTCACGGCTTCAAAACCCAATCCCCCAGCAATTGAAAGCCAACACAACATATTCCTTCTCAACAAACCTATCAGCTTGGGTGGCAACGTTGTCGTATCGATGGACGTGGAACCCACGATCTCTGTTCCACAACACTACCAATTATTCTGTCATTAACCCTGTATTCTGCATTCATGTTTGACCTTCCAAAATGAATCATTTCATACTTTTCCAGATTGAACTCCATCTGCCACTTCTCAGCCCATCTCCACATCCTGTCAGTATCCTGCTGCAACCTATAACCGACCTCCACACTATCCACCACTCCAGCAATCTCCATGTATTGGCAAAATTACTAACCCATTCTTCCACAACCACATCCAAGTCGTTTATAAAAAAACTCACCAAGAGCAAAGGTCCTGCAACCGATCCCTGCAGAACACCACTGGTCACCAAGCTCCATGTTGAATTCTTCCCATCTATCATCACCCTCTGTCTTCTATGAGCCAGGAATTCTGTATCCAGACAGACAGGTTTCCCTGTATCCCATGCCTCTGTACTTTTTGAATGAGACATAAAGGTATTTTGTCTCATTCTCGAAGGATTCAATAAATTTTGTGAGGCATGACCTGTCCCTTACAAAGCCATTCTGACTATCTCTAATCAAACTATGGTTTTCTACAGAGTCATAAATCCGCTCTCTCAGAGTCCTCTCCAATTATCTGCACACCACAGACATAAGAAAGTGAGGTCTGTAATTCCCAGTATTATCCCTATTCCCTTTCTTGAACAAGGGAGTAACATTTGCTACCCTCCAATCATCTGGTACGACCCCGGTGGACAATGCGGGTGCAAAGGTCATCGCCAAAGGCGCAGCAGTCCGTTCCTTCTCTTCATGAAGTAACTTTGGGCATATCCCGTTTGGTCCAATAGACTTATCTATCTTTATGTTTTACACAATTCTCCGCACATCCTCCTTCTTAACATCAACCTGTTCACATAAATCAATCCTTTTCAGGCTGTGCTCACAAATAAAAAGGTCCCTCTCAGTAGTGAATACTGAAGCACAGTATGCATTAAGGACTTCCACTACCTCCTGTGACTCCAGGCATAAGTTCCCTCCACTATCCCAGATCGGCCCTACCCTCACTCTGACCATCCTCTTGTTCGTCCCATAAGTGGAGAGTGCCTTATGGCTTTCCTTAATCCTTCCCAACAAAGTTTTTTCATGTCCCATTCTAGCTGTCTGAAGTCCATTCTTCAGTTCCTTCCTGGCTATATTCAGTGAGTCCCCAGAGTGTGGAAACAGGTCATTTGGCCCAACAACTACATAGGTGGGGGAATAGATTTTGGCAGGATGTTCTTCAGACAGTCCATACGGACACTCTGAAAAGCATTCCTCCCAATACTATTCCCCCAAATATTACTCTCTATTTACCCTGACTAACGTGTCAATCCTACACATCCCTGAACACTGTGGGTAATTTAGCATGGCTGATTCACCTAATCTGCACATCTTTGGACGGGGGTGGAAACGGGAGCACCTGGAGGAACCCCACGCAGACATGGGGAGAACGTGTAAACTCCACACAGAGAGGTGTCCGGGACTGACATCGAAATCGGTTCCCTGGTGCTATAAGGCAGCCGTGCTAACCACTGAGCCATCGTGGAGCCCCCATATAACCCTATAGAGGTCTAACGATCCTTGCGTCCTCAATCTTATGTAAGCGTCGTTCTTTCTCTTGACTAGATGTTCCACATCCCTTGGAACCTTGTCAAATGCTTTGCTGAAGTCCATGTGGACAACGTTGAGTGTTCTGCCCTCATCTATCTCCTTGCCACCTCCTCGGAGAGTCAACCCGGTTTCTGAAGCATGGCTTTCCACTCACAAAGCCATGCTGACTATCTCTAATCAGCCTTTGCCTTTCCAAATATATGTAGCTCCTTTCTCTCAGAATCTCCTCCAACAAATTCCCAATCACTGGGCTCACGGGGCTGTAATTTCCTGGCTTTCCCTTCAGCCCTTAATTGTTGTAACAACATAAGCCGCCCTCCAGCCTTCCGATACCTCACTGTGTGTGTTGATAATACAAATATCTCTGCGAGGGATACTGCAATCGCTTCCCTTGCTTCCCATAATAACCTTGGATCGACCTAATGAGCTACTGAGAGTTGATCGACCTTCATATTTCAGCAGTTTCTCTTCTCTGTTGAGGATTCTTTCTAATATATCGCAACTTATTTCCCAAAGTTCCCGAGCTTCCATGTCTTTCTCCAGAGTAAATACTGACAAGACATTTTATTTGTTTAAAATCTCACCCATCTCCTCTGGTTCCACACTTTGGTGACCTTATTGATCTCTAAGTGACCCTACTCTTTACCAAGTTATTCTTTATCCCGTATTGAAGTTTGCACAAAGGCTTCTGAAAATTCAAATAAACCATATCTACCGTACAATCACCCCCACACCCTTATCTATTCTGCCTTTTATATTCACACCAATAAATCAAATCCAACAGGCTCAAAAACAAACTCTCTTTTATAAAATGCGTTTCTAAGAGTGAACCCAGAAGTCTGGTAAAATGTTATGAAACATTTCCCAAATCATGGAAATCAGCTTAACATTATTGAAATCGAAGTACTCGTAATGGTCTTCAAAGCCACCTAATTACTGTTCGGTGAAAACCTCTTTGTAAGTACCTTATTGTTCTCAGGATCAATTATCACAGCAATCATCATGCTCTCATCAGATCCAAACATATGTACGAGACACCTTATTATAATTTACACACTATATCTTTCCCAGACCAATGATGACAGTTTATGACTTATGGCTGAAGATGCTAATCTTAACATGTATTGAGATGAAGGGTACTGAAGGAGGTGGCTCGGGAAAGGGTACTGAAGGAGGTGGCTCGGGAAATCGTGGACGAATTGGTGATTATTTTCCAGAGTTCGATAGATTCAGGGTCGGTTCCTGAGGATTGGAGGGTGGCTAATGTTATACCACTTTTTTAGAAAGGTGGGAGAGAGAAAGCAGGTAATTATAGACCAGTTAGTCTGACCTCAGTGGTGGGAAAGATGCTGGAGTCTATTATAAAGGATGAAATTACGGCA
Organism: Chiloscyllium punctatum; assembly: GCF_047496795.1. NCBI lineage: Eukaryota > Metazoa > Chordata > Chondrichthyes > Orectolobiformes > Hemiscylliidae > Chiloscyllium > Chiloscyllium punctatum. Next base: position 90,115,878 of record NC_092752.1, on the reverse strand, counting down.
CATCTGGATAGTTGTAACACGATCGGACAGAGTCAGCATGGATTTATGAAGGGGAAATCATGCTTGACGAATCTTCTTGAATTTTTTGAAGAAGTAACTCTGAAGATGGACGAGGGAGATCCAGTAGATGTAGTGTACCTGTACTTTCAGAAAGCTTTTGATAAAATCCCACACAGGAGGTTAGTGAGTAAAATTAGGGCGCATGGTATTGGGGGCAAAGTACTAGATTGGATTGAAAATTGGTTGGCTGATAGGAAACACAGGGTAGTGATAAACGGCTCCATTTCGGAATGGCAGGCAGTGACCAGTGGGGTACCTCAGGGATCCGTGCTGGGACGGCAGCTTTTTACAATATATGTTAATGATATAGAAGATGGTATCAGCAATAACATTAGCAAATTTGCTGTTGATACAAAGCTGGGTGGCAATGTGAAATGTGATGAGGATGTTAGAGACCTGGACAAATTAAGTGAGTGGGTAGTTGTATGGCAGATGCAGTTTAATGTGGATAAATGTTTGGTTATCCGCTTTGGTGGCAAGAACAGGAAGGCAGATTACTACCTCAATGGAATCCATTTCGGTAAAGGGGCAGTACAGAGAGATCTTGGTGTTCTTGTACACCAGTCAATGAAGGCAAGCATGCAGGTACAGCAGGTAGCGAAGAAGGCTAATAGCATGCTGGCCTTCATAACAAGAGGAATTGAGTATAGAAGCAAAGAGGTGCTTCTGCAGCTGGACAGGGCCCTGGTGAGACCACACCTGGAGTACTGTGTGCAGTTCTGGTCTCCAAATTTGAGGAAAGACATTCTGGCTATTGAGGGAGTGCAGCGTAGGTTCACGAGGTCAATTCTTGGAATGGCGGGATTACTTTACACTGAAAGACTGAAGTGACTGGGCTTGTACACACTTGAGTTTAGAAGACTGAGAGGGGATCTGATTGAGACATATAGGATTATGAAAGGATTGGACACTCTGGCAGCAGGAAACATGTTTCCGCTGATGGGTGAGTGCTGAACCAGAGGACTCAGCTTAAAAATACAGGGTAGACCATTTAGGACAGAGATGAGGAGAAGCTTCTTCACCCAGAGAGTGGTGGCTGTGTGGAATGCTCTGCCCCAGAGGGCAGTGGAGGCCCAGGCTCTGGATTGATTTAAGAAAGAGTTGGATAGAGCTCTCAAAGATAGTGGAATCAAGGGTTATGGAGATAAAGCAGGAAGAGGATATTGATTAGGAATGATCAGCCATGATCATATTGAACGGTGGTGCAGGCCCAAAGGGCTGAATGGCCTACTCCTACACCTATTGTCTATTGTCTATAAGTCCTGACGACAGGCAAGTTTTCGGAAAGGTTTCCAATCCAATAGTTCTGATAAAAAAATACAATTGTGGTTCATTACATTGTGAACAGATCCCCATTAAATTATTCACCTGTTTGTTCAGAGACAATATTGAAACAAATACCTTGACAAAAGCTGTTGACTGTGTGTTTCTGTGAAAAAGTTCCTTATTGTCTTATTTTCTTTGTAATTCTGAATCAAATGTCTAAATATTGATGATACGAAAAATTGCATGAATTAAATATAATACATAACTTGTTCGTATTATGTATTATATTTCTCCAGAAGGAAAGCAGAGACACCAATTGTAGAATTCTTGAAGATCTGAGAATTTTGAATGACAAACCAGTTCTGACCAATGTTCACTGAATGTCTAATGTGTTTTCAAACCATCATGCCAGCATTATAATTCTCACTTGATTGATCTTAATAAATTATTAATCAACATCAGAGCAAACGCATTTGGAAATATTGATTCATTTAACTTGCCAGAATTCTAAAATTAATTAATAATTTATTGTCTCTCCAAAAATCACACAGCAATTCAGTTTAGGTTTCATAACAAACATCATCAAATTCCCATTTTAATTTAACCCATTATGTCTTAGTGCCAATATTACAAAGAATAATAGTTCTCTTATTCCAGGTCAGCACAGCCACAAACTAACTAATGATTCCCCATTCAACACTCACAGATAATATCTGTTTTTTCTCCTTTGAATGTTCACAGAAATCATTGGATTAATATTCCGTCTTACATATTAACAGACATCTGATTGTTTTGCACTCCAATAAATACTGTTCATTTTTACACATTACTGGCAGCTGTATGAGATTTCTAATCATTTTTAAGTTTTCTATGAAATAATTTTTAAGACTAATTGTTGCTTATATCTAATATTTAATAATTGATCAAATCCATTATATCCAGCTTTAAGTGTGAAATTAAGGCTCAGTGATGTAAACGTATTGCACTTTCTAGATACCATTGGTAGCGAATGGTGATTTTTATTATAATACTTGAGTCTTTGTTGATTTTCTGTTGTGGGTGCGGCCTGTCCCCATCGAGAACAGAATGGTCCATATTGGCTCATACAAAATGCCTGACAATCAAAAAGAGGCAGCCTACCTTCAAACAAAAACACAAGGTGTCAGAGGTGTGATAAACAAGATTAACAGTCTCTTCCAGCCTTTAATTTAAAAAAAACACTACCAATGGACCTACTCCAACACCAGGACGACAGAATTCCAGATAGCATACAGACAAATGACCAATCCTGATCTTCATAAATGAAAGGATAGTTGTCCCAGTAAATGAATAACCAGCAGCTGCAGGGTGCAGCCCAGTTAACTCACTAAGCAGCTATCACGACAACAGAAGAGTTTGTTTGTCAGAAATAGTTATTATTTTAAAGTTACTCAGAACATTAAACAAAGGTTCTAATTGCAGATTCTTGAGAATCATAGGGGTAATTTGCAACATAAGTTAGGTACATGTAACCAATGTCTGTTAAAAAGCATTAGAGAAAAGTATTCAGACTTAGATGTGCAGTTAGCTAGTTTTAGGAATTAGCTTCAAGATATGATGTTCACTGCCTATTAATTATAAAGTCCTGACAGTAAGAGTAGCTGTTTAATTTTACACAATATAACGAATTTTATAACACAAGTCATATTACTAATCTTAAAGCAAGTAAGTTAAAACTAACTGTCGTTTGTATTTCTTTGTACATAAATAATTAGGGCAGTGAACAATATGAGGAGTAATTGACTTTGGTAAAGTAAAATATAATAAATAGTAGAATTCAAAATGTCACACCAGATAAGGCATCCTCAGAGGCCCGAGGGAGTGCTGCAATAACTTTGGAATCTGAATGAATGAGATGCGTGGAAAGATCCCAAGGCCTGGAGATTATATTACCTGTTAAACAACATGAGATGATAAGACTCTGGGACTGTCTATTAGGATGCCCATCTGAGATTATGTGTTTGGTTTGAGTGTCTGGATGAGGAGGAGAGGGCTGTCACAATATATGTGCATAAAAATGCAGCTTTTTACTGTACATGTTACAGTGTGTCATGGATCTCCCTTCCGAGATTGGCCTCGGGGACGATCCCTTCATTAACTGATTGTTGCATGAGTAAACATCTTCCACATGTCTGAGCTCAGCCTGCCTCCTGAGTCTTCATTCCCTGTCAGGGAAAAAACACTTCTGCAGCTGTGATGACATTTCAATTCAATACAAACATTTATCGTGTGTGAACTGATTACATTTTGAGCAATGTTATTTTCATGATAAAATTGCTTTACATTTGCATTTTTTTTAGTAGACAAGAAAACAATGGGGGAATATCCATTTGCTCTTTAGTTGTACTTACACTAAATTTTAAATTATGGTAAAGACTACAATGGGGAAACGGGAACTAGTATTCAGCTCAAATGTCACATTAAATGATTGTTTCCTTTTTTTTCCAATCATGTGTCCTCCAAAATGATTTTTCATTTTTATTTCATTTTAAGAAAAACATTGCTTGGAGATGTGGACAATTTTCCTTTTCCTATCATGTTAGTCGTCAATGACAAATGCTCACCCAATGATGAGAATTCCTTTCCGGACGAAATGTCATTGACCTTTTGTTCACAGTAATAGTCACTTCCATGGCCTATTTCGTTTCCTCCTAATTCTGAAATAAATGTCGAAGCATTTATTGTGATAAAAGTTACATTAATAAAATTGACATGACTCTTCAAGAAAACTGCAGGAAGAAAGCATGTAACTCTTACGTTGCCTGCATTTTTGAACAAAATCAATTTTAACAATTGTAGCTGAATGATTCTTTTCGGATCATACAGCTAAGTTTTATGCTTTAATTTTCAGTTTCTTAATCTTAATGAATATCCAATCAACATCAGAACAAAGTGCTTTCAAAATATTAAGTCAACTTATCTGTCAGGATTCCAAAAGCAATTATGAATTACAATAATTACACAGCAATTTAACTTAGACATTGTAAAAATGCAGTGTTTTCAAAATTTCATTCATTATTTCTCATTGTCAATGCAACTATATGAATACCAATTTGTTCAGGCCATTGCAAATACAAAACGACCAATAATATCCCTTGCAAAATTCTTTGTAAGTATCTGATTTTTGCTCATTTGAATGATAATAATGATCTCAGTCGTTGAAATTCAGAGAGCTACAATTCCTTTTCCCTGCAATATTACTCTTCATTTCTACATATTACTCAGTCTAATATCAAGATGCGATATCTCATTATTCTCAATTTAATGAATATGATTTTTAAAATCCCTTTGTTGCTAATATATATTATATACAATAATTGTGCAATCCAGTAAGGGATATAAATATGGAATTATTCTTCCATACAATAAATACTGCAAGGACATTGCAATGTACAATCACTCAGTCATTGTGAATATTGTATTTACTTTTAACTTGAAAATATTTTTGAATTGATTTGATTAGAATTTACTTCGATGCTGACACTTACTGTATATCCAATCACAATATCAGTAGATTATTTGAAGGTATCATCGTCCATTCCAATAATAACAGTAACTGCTATATACTTTCTTCTGGTCACAAATAGCAAGACGTATCTAATTCCACTCAATCAATATTCCTTGGAAAATATTTGAGAATGTTGCAGTCATAAAACTGAAATATACGAAGTATGATAGTCTTTAATTTTCTCTTGTTCTGTAGATCTTAGTTAAAATAGCACATAGAATTTTATGTTCCAGTGCTATAAATATGAGAAAAGATCAATTACTTCTTCAGTAAACTAAACAAATGTCACTTGCTATTATTTATCAATTTTTAATTACTGGTCAGTTTATGAATTGTGTGAGATTTGTTTTTAGCTTTCCAGTCACCTATTTGTATTGAATGTGACATTGAAATGGTGTGAAAATATCAGGGTGTGTTCATTTGAAAGTTGGATTTGCATATCTCTCACTTATCCCATTGATTGCATGATGGTTTAAGAATGTTTCACTCAACAATCCTCGTAAATATGAAAAACTGCCTGATTTTAAATCAGATCATTCGCACCCAATTATCGCTCTGTTCCTAATTCATGCAAATATCTCAATTTTAGCGAACCCAATGTTCACACTAAACAATACACATAAAGCAACACAAAGACTTTCATCACTATCTGATTATTGTTCAGTTGAATAACCTGAGTAAGTACCTTATTGCTCCTGAAACCAATGACAACAGTCAACATCGAGGTAAAACAATGACTGCAGATGCTGGAAACCAGATTCTGGATTAGTGGTGCTGGAAGAGCACAGCAGTTCAGGTAGCATCCAAAGAGCTTTGAAATCGATGTTTCAGGCAAAAGCCCGATGTTTCATCGATGTTTACTGATTTTTTTGGCTTTTGTCCGAAACATCGATTTCGAAGCTCTTTTGATGCTGCCTGAACTGCTGTGCTCCTCCAGCACCACTAATCCAGAAACAGTAAGCATTTATTTACTAATCCATGCAACAAGTGCAATTGATATCTTCTATTTCAGTTCAGTAGTAGTTAAAGATGATTTATGTTGCTTAAAACAATGCTCCTACTTTATCACGGATATTGACTGTAATACAATCATGCAAACAACAAACGTTTTGTCATTCTAATATTCTTTAAGTTTACTTATTTTAAATTTGTGTGCAAACGATATTTCAAATTACAACCATTTTTGTTGTATAATTCAGCAAACCTAAATTTTGAATTTGTGAAAGTCTCCATTTTTGCAAAATGGAAGTAGTCTTCAGTTTATATAACGCATTAAATGACTTTTTTTTCAAATCACGTGTTCTGCAAAATGATTATTGGTTTCAGTTAATTGTAAGAAAAGAACTGCTTTGAACATGATGATTCTTTTTGTCTTTTCTATTCCAACATTATTCGTCATTGTACAATAATGACAATTATTATAATTCTTTTATGTACCAAATGTCATTGACTGCATCGTTTGTTCACTTTCATGCTCACTTTCATTATCTATCAAATTTCTTTCAAATTCTGACACAAATGTCTGTACTCTGATCATAAAATTAATCATCTAAGTTGAAATAACGTGTCTCTATGAGGAAACCAAGTGATAGAAATTCATATTTCTTGTGTTACCTGCATTTTTTAATAAGGAAAGAAAAAAATGTTCTATAATCACTGATTGGCTCATTTGTTCTTCAATTCATATTTTATTCCACAATTTACCAATTTTAATAAATATCCAATCAACATCACAGCAAAGTGTTTTTGAAATATTGAATCATTTTCATTGCTCATAGTACAACATTAATTATCAAGTCATTGCCATGATAATAATTACACAATTATTTAAGAAAATCTTTTGAACAAGTGAGATTCACATTTTAATTTAACCAATTGTTTCTGAGTACCAACACTGCAATATGAAGCTTTATTTTCACGTCAAGTATCCCACAATGGATCCAAGGACTTCCCATCCAACATTAATTGTGAATGTCTAATGTTTGCTGATTTGAATGATCTCCATAATCACAGACATTAAATTCACAGACCTGCAATTACTTTTCACTGCAATAATTCCTGTTTGTTTGCACATATTCCTCAGTCACATAGCAAAACGAGATTTCTCATTATTCCTAAATTCATTGATCACATTTTATATTCAGTTGTTGCTCATACTTAATAATTATTCAATCCAGTATTTGCCATAAATGTGGAATTATGGCTCTTTACATGAATAATTAAATAGATTGTCGTGTACAATCTCTCAATCATTGTTAATATTAATTCTTATTTTACCCGCGGAAACATAGTTGAATTCATTTAAATATATTTCACTTCGATGCGAACATTTATTGTATTTCTAATCACAATAAGATTTAAGTATTTTTCCTGCAACAAAATCATGTAAAATTCCTGTGTTTTGTTAAGTCCAATGAAAAAGAATTAACAGCTCTGTATTGTCTCATTAAACAATGACAATGCATTTTGAATTTTTCGAAATTGAGCATTTTTGCAAAGAAGGGATGTTGTCTTCAGATGAATAATCGCATTGAATGACTAATTCAAAGAATCTGCTGTTTATTCTCTTTGAGTTCCAAAGAAACCAAATTAACTAATCCTGCTGGTTCTAAATTCCTGGAAAGTAATTAAGAATGTTTGAGTTTTAAGGATGAAGAAGTCGATGAGATTGTACTGATTTTGTTATTGGAAAGAGCTTAATTCAAACATTTCAGGCACATAAATCGTTATTCTGCAGTGTTGCAAAGATGAAAAGCAAATCAATTTCTTCATCAGTGAAAGAAACAAATGTCACTTCCCATTATTCTTAGTTAGCTCATTCCCAAATTTGTTATTAAACAATGCAATTCACCTGAATATTGTTGTGTCCTTTGATCATATTAATTTTCTAATTATTGTTAGGGATTTTTACTTTTTGTTTTGCACGTTTCTCACTTATTTGCATGGGGCCTGGGCATTGAGAACAGAGGATCAGTGGATAGCACTTGTGTCTTACAGAGTTATGCACTTGGGTTTGATTCCATCCTCGGCCACATGTTTGTGCGGAGTTTGCATGTTCTGGTTTTCTCCCACAATTCAAAAAATGTGCAGATTAGGTAAATTGGCCATGCAAAGCTGCACGATCTGTTCAGGGATGTGTCGGTTATGTGCATTAGTCAGGGGTAATTGTCCAGTAATCTGAGAGCAGAATGGTGCTGAGTGGATTATTCTTTGGAACGTCAGTGCAGACTTGTTGGGTCAAATGGCCTGATTCCACACAGTAGGGATTCCATATAATTTGAATTGTGTTTCGCTAAACAAAACTGACAATTTTTAAAAAATGTTGCATTTAAAACTTATCTTTAACAGTCAATTGTCAATCTTGTAAAATATCTCAATGTTACTGAAATCAATGTTTAAACAAAACACTGCACATAAAGCCAAACAAAGATCTTCATGACCATCTAATTACTGTTCAGTGGAATAATCACAGTAAATATCTTATTGTTCCTGAGATCAATCCCCACTATCACAGTAAGGATCTAGTTAACATTTCTTCCAATAAATGCAATCGTTGTCCCTCTGGTATTTCAGTTCAGTAGTTATACACCATACTGGTTGTTCAAAGCATGGTTTTTTTTTTATTATGAATGGCCAAGGGTTCTAACAGCAAGAGATGTTATTCGATCTGATTTGTTGCATGTTCTCAAATAGGTTTTCACTATAAATATTGCAAAAAATGTGTTAATTTGGTTTTGCTCAACTCCTGATTCTAACCTTTTCAGTTCACGTTCATTAAACATATTTGGAGAAAGTGAGGAAATCTGAAGCTGAAGATCAGAGCCAAGAATGTGGTAATAGAAAAGGGCAGGCACATCCAAAGAGCAGGAGTATCGACCTTCCGGACATTAGGCCGTCATCAGAAAAAGTTCCTGATGAAGGGCTTATGCCCAAAACTTTGATTCTGCTTCTCCTCGAATGCTGCCTGACCTGCTGTGCTTTTCCAGTGCCACACTCTTGACATTAGAAATATTTGACTGAATGTTCAGAGATTATACTAAAAGTTGCCTCTGTCAATTTATTTTACTTGGCTTTCTATTCACTAAAGCTTTCATGTTAATTGCTTCTCTTTTTCTTCTTAAATCTGGCACAAATCTCAAAATACAGAACACATTAAAATTCACATGAACTTTAAATTTGCATTCTCGACAAGAAAACCATAGGAAGGCGATATAGAATTCTTGAACAGTCTACACATTCAAATGAAAAAGCAATTCCTTCCAAAAAATGTTTGCCCGTCTGTATCTCTCTTTCAATTCAATAATCCTGCAAATAGTTTATAATTGTCAGTTGATCTCTCTGAATGAGTACCTAATCAATGTCAATGTAACAGCTGAAACATTAACAACAGATTGATAACTGGGTGTTAAAGACCTTATTTGAAGTGAACAAATGTTTGATATTTACTAGAATTCCACCAGACAACATTCTTGAATCATAATATAGAAATGAGATATGTGAGAGATATGCAAACCTTATTTTTAAATGAACAAACTCCAATATTTCCAAAGCATTTCAATCTTACGGTCAAAATGAACAGGTGAATTGAAAAATAAAATCAAGTTTCTGACAATTCATAAACTGAACAACAATTACAAGTTCACTTTGATCAAAGAACAGAGTAATATTTAGATGAATCACAACATTTAGTTACAAAGTATGTAATCAGCTGACTGACAAGTAATAGGTGGTAGCATTTGTTAGTTTACTGAAGAAGATATCAACTTTATTTCAAATTTATAGTATGATATAATAATGTTAAATGTGTTTCAATTGTTTGGACTTGCCCCTTTGCAACAAAAAAGATCAATCTCATTACTTAGACATCGTAATCTTTAATTCTGCAACATTTTCAAATATTCTCCAGGAACTTATAACGACAAAATTAGGTAAAGGTATCCCCACTATCCGAAAGTAAAGCATGATTATGAAACTTTTCATAAGTTGAAAAGGCGTAAATCGAAGAAGCATTAATTCATGTGGGAAACATCTCCCCTTTTTTCGTAAAAGTGAAAATCCTCTTCAGATTTCTTTCAGTTAGAGAAAACAGAGACAGATATAAAAGCTAAGTGGCTAAAGCGAATTTTCCAACACATATTGCTTGGTAACCTGACTCAGATAAGTATCAGATTTTGTGATTATTGATATAATAGATAAAAGCAGATCTAATGTTGGATTGAAAAGCAACTCAGTCTGTGGTTAGGTACTGAGACAATCAACATTCAGAGCAGCTCTTAATATATTTCTATTGAAGGTGTAATTTGAAACCTTCCCTCGGGTCTAGTAATAGAGACACTGCCACAGCTCCACAAGCTCCTTTCATAATGTTCGCACTCAGGACGGCAGGACTATTATGTTTAATGTGGTTTCTCAAATGAAAATTAATCAGCTGTTTATTGCAATGATTTGAATGGGAATTAATTATGTCATTTCTGTGTGTAATGGACTGGAAATTAAACAATATTTTACAATAACAATAGAATAAATGAATGAGAGTCTTAAATAAACAGGAATCTCATGACAATTCTTTGAAAGACAAATTGACAAAACCGAGTGATCATTGTACTTTGATTTAAAAATGCATCAGTCATTCAATGTGAATATTCAGCTGAAGACAATTTCCCTTCCTTTTAACAATGTACAACTTTCACAATTTCAAAGTGAACAGTCATTGAAAAAGGAAGGAACAAGCAGATTCTATTTTCTGTACATAAATGTGCGATGAATTTTAAGTAAGTTTCATATAGGTAAAAAGGAAACTGTTATTGTGGTTCGAAATACAATAAACGTTAGCATGAAGTGAAATATAATCAAATCAATTCAACTGTGTTTTCTCAGTTAAAATACAGTTCAATATTCAAAGTAATCGAGTGACTGTACACTGCAATATCTTTACATTAATTCAGTGCTGAGACATAATTCCACATTTATACCCCTTATAGTGAAGCAAACTTGTGCCAGGAGTCAGAGGGGGTAGGGGAGGTCTTTAATGAGTACTTTGCTTCAGTATTCACGAGTGAGTGGGACGTTGTTTTTGTGAGGACAGCATGAAACAGGCTGATATGGTCGAACAGGTTGATGTTAACTCTGAGAATGTGCTGAAAATATTGAAAAGTCATGGGGATAGATAAGTCCTTGGTTCAGAAAGGATATAACTTAGGTTGTTATGGGAAGGGAGGCAAGAGATTACTGTGTTTTGGCAATGATCTTTGCATCCTCACTGTCCACTGGAGTCATACCAGATGATTGGAGGGTGGCAAAAGTTATTCGCTTATTCAAGAAAGGCAATTGAGATAATCCTGGGAATCATCGATGAGTCAGTCTTACATCAGTTGTGGGCAAATTATTGGAGACGATTCTGAGAGACAGGATTGATGATTATTTGGAAAAGTATAGATTGATTAGAGATGGTCAGCATGGCTTTGTGAGTGGCAGGTTATGCCTCACAAGCCTTATTGAATTATTTGAGGATGGGACAAGCACATTGGTGAGGACAGAGTAGTGGATGTGGTGTATAAGGATTTTAGCAAGGTGTTTGATAAGGTTCCCCATGGTAGGCTCATTTAGAAAGTAATGAGGCATGGGATAGAGGGAAACCTGCCTGGTAAGATAATATATTTGCTGGTCCATAGAAGACAGGGTGAGATTACATAGATAGTTTTCAGCTTGGAGCACGGTGACCAATGGTGTTCTGAAGGAATTAGTTCTGGGACCTCTGCTCTTTGTGATTTTTACAAATGACTTGGATGATGAAGTGGAAGGGTGAGTTAGGAGGTTTGCCAATGACACGAGGGTTGGTGGAGTTGTGGATAGTGTGGAGGGCTTTTGTCGGTTGCTAGAGGACATTGACAGGATGCAGAGCTGGGCTGAGAAGTGGCAGATGGAGTTCAACCTGGGAAAATGTGAAGTTATTCATTTTGGAATTTCAAATTTGAATGCATATTTTCAGATTAAATGCAGGATTCTTTACAATATGGAGGAACAGTGGGATCGTGGGGTCCACGTCCATAGATCCCTCATACCTGACATCCAAGATGATAGGGTTTTTAAAATGGTGCATGGTGTGTTGGCTTTCATTAACAGGGAGATTGAGTTTAAGAGCCACGAGGTTATGTTGCAACTCTATGGATCCCTGGTGAGACTACTCTTGGAATATTGTGTTCGGTTCTGATCACCTCATTACACATTGGATGCGGATGCTTTAGAGAAGGTGTAGATGAGATTTATCAAGATGTTGCCTGGACTGGAAGGCATGTCTTATGAAGAAAGGTTGAGGGAGCTGGGGCTTTGGTCATTGCAGTGAAAGAGGATGAGAGTTTATTTGATAGCTTTGTGTAAGATGATGAGAGGCATAGATAGAATGGATAATGAAAAACTTTTCCCCACAAAATGGCATAATTTTAAGGTGAATGGGGGAAGTTGTGGGGAGATGTCAGAGATAGTTTCTTTATAGATAGTGGTGGGTGCGTGGAATACACTGCCAGTGATGGTAGTAGATTCAGATCCATCAGGGACATCTAAGCAATTCTTGGATAGGCACATGAATGATAGTAAATGAAGGGCAGGTTGGTTAGTATGATGTTAGAGTAGGATAAAAGGTCGGAACAACATCGTGGCCAAAGGGCCCATACTGTGCTGTACTGTTCTATATTCTATGGATGGAAATGAACATTTATATATTAGCAGCATATAGATTTGCAAAATTGTATTAGCATACTTACAAATAATGATAAATTTCATCTTGCTATTTGACTGTGCTATCTGCAAAAATGAACAGGAACTGTTGCACGGAAAAGTAATTAGGTTTTTCTAAATTTATAAGTCTGGGATTACACAGATCATTCAAATGAGCAAAAGTCATATTTTTAACAGTGCGTGTTGCATCAGAAATAATGAATTCTTTTGTAAGTGTGTTGATTGGAAATAAAATGATTTATTATATTTCTGTATAGGTACTAGGGAAGATTGGATTAAATTCAAATATAAACTTCACTGTAGTTGTTAGCAAGATAAACTAAAACATATAATAATTATTGTCATGCAAATTCTTTAATAATTACTGTTAGAATCCTGAAAAAAGGATATACTGTACCATTTTTCAAACAGTCAATAAATTAAATTGTGAACCTCAGTATACTTGTTACCCAGACCAATTATTATGCAATTATTGTAATGATAATGACTTAATAACTAATGCTAAAGCCTAAACAGATAAATTGGTTCAATACTTTGTCAGAATGTTGTTCTGAAATTGATTGGATATTTATTAAGATCGGTAAACTGAGGGATCAAATATAATAGCTTGCTTGATAGAATTGAAGGAAAATATGAGACAGTGTTTATTGAACAGGATTGCTTTTGTTTAAAAATGCAGTTGATGCAAGAATAATATATATTCCTCCATTGGTTTTCTTGTAGAGACATGTTCTTTTAAAAAAAATTGTCATGATTCAATGTTGAGACACTTCTGTCAGAGTCTGAAAAGTGGACAGTGAGAGAGAAAGGAATTTTTAAAAAGGAGAAATGAAAGGAACTGGCGAGAAGAGGAGCTCCAACTGTAGTGTCTCACCCTGCTAACATCTTATTGGGTGAGCTGGAACGCAGACTAGTGAAGCAACAAGCTGACACAATCATACGCACAGAATCATAGCTTACAATGTCCTAGACACCATCGTCACTATCCCTGTACGTCCTGTCCCACCGGCAGGGGTCATGGATGTAACTGAAATGCTGGAGCATGCAGGGTAATGGACTAAGATCTGCAGAATATGGTCAATGTGATTTATTTGACACTCCTCCAGAATATTAAACTCCAGTCCAATTTTAAAAGTTACTAGCATCATCAGACTTTAACTACAAATGTCAGAAAAAAAATTATCAGAAAGTTACAGCACAGTTGGAGGCCACTTGGCCAATCCTGAGTATGTGTTGGCTGTAAACTCCCCAGGCTTTACAGCTTTTTGTACTCACCATTGAGAGCAACAATTTCAGACTGTACTCTGCCCTCTATGCTTTTATAATCTGTTTTTAACATATTTCTTTGACAGCTGCACACCTTGTTTCCTTGTTTCTTTCCCAGTCCTAATTCTATCCCCTGTGACCTTGGGGGGCGACCATTTCTGCTATTTAATCTCCCCTGCCTTCCCCAGTGTGACAGACTGTCTTTATGTCCTTGTCTCACCCCCACCTTGCTCACAACCTGTTACATTTCTGATGGGTCCCAGACCTCTGTAACTATCACTGCGCCCCCTGGGTCAATGGTACGAGTTTGGAATTCTCTTCCTCCTGAGATAATCAGAAATCTTTCTGGTTGCAGTTTCCCCCTGATTTTATTTTGAAAAGCAGAGCATTTGTGTCAGAGTCAAGTATTTGTGAAACTTCATCCACAATTCCGAGTATTTGGATGTAATTTGTGACCCTCCCACAGATGTGTAACGTTACTGGATTGGCCATGCTAACATGGCTGCAGTGTGCAATTTATGTGGGTTGGGCTAGCCATGGTTAATCTGGGGTTATGGGGGTAGGGTGGGTGAGCAGGTCATTGCAGACATGATGGGCTGAATAGACTCTTTCTCACCCACTGGATTCTGTGATTCTAACGAGTGTTGTCCCATTTTCCTAATGCCAGATTCATTCAACTCACACATATGATTCTGTGGGTGCTCACTCACTCATTTCCTTCAGTTTTACATCAATTTCACACTGTATGTGAGGGTGGGAATGGATTTGTAAATATAAATACTCCAAACAAAACCCCTCACACGTCAGGAGCTGTTTCTGCTCCTTTCATTACTCACAAGGAACAGGAAAGTAAAGGTTCCGTCACAAATCTTACAGGAACATAGCGGTTATAATCACCAGGAAAGGCTGAATAGCTCAAAACGCTTTTCTCAAGAAAAGAGGTGGCTCAGAAACAGCCTGGTACAAGTAGAAAGCTTTGAGTCTGTGTTGTCAGAGATTTGTGGTTGAAATCATTGGGTTGGAAGCATGTTTCATTGCACTAGATAATCAAAGGTGCTATCCAAATGTGCATCTTTCTTTCTATCTATCTGAGTTAACAATCAGATGGACAGGTCAATGTCTGTGTGTCTTACCAAATCCCTGATTGAATGTCTTCCCCTACAAACTCAGATGTCTCGCCACTCACTGGGTAACGGAGAAACTCTGCCGTTACAATGAGAACTGTCTTTGCTGTCAGCTCTCCTCGTGTTTCCGCCTAATCCCCACTTCCCTTCATTAAATCCCAGTTGCCTCTAGTCCACCCACACGGGCACATTGAAGAGCATGACAGGAGAATGGATTGAAACCGAGAGTTCAATGTCAGAATGAAAGAGGAAGAAGGAAATAAATGGTGATTGTGGATCCCAGGGGATACAGACTCCAGGGATTAGTCCTTGTGGGCATTCCCACAGTAATACAAGACAGCATTCCATGATGAGAGTTAAACCCGGGTGGCAGTAGAGGGAGCCATTGAACATGAGCAGGTTTAGTTCAAACACAGGAGGTTTGTTCAGTCAGTAACAGTGTGTTCGACATGGAGGTGAAGTGAGCAGTGAGGGGAAATGTTACCACAAGCTGCAGATGGATAACTTTCATTGGAACAGGAGGAGGCCTTTCAGCCCCTCAACTCTGCTCTGCCATTCATGATGATCATAGCTGATGTGTGACCTAACGTACAACTTTCAAACCTCTCTAATTTCATCAATAAACTCCTCTGCAACAGACAAGATGAGTATTGGAAAACTAAACATCTGCAAATGCTGGGACATCAGAAACAAAATCAGAAATTGCTGGAAAAATTCAGTAGGTCTGGCAGCATCTGTGGAGAGTGAACCATTCGTGTCCAGTGATCAGTCAGGGGACCAGTTGCAGCTGACCATTCTGCTGTTTCTGTAACACTGGAATAGGTTCTGCTGCAAGGGGAATGAGATTGTCAATAATAACTGAGAAAACAGGAGGACATACTCAGTCAGAATTAGGAATTCACTTACCCCTCCCAGCGGGACAGTCACCGACACAGTCACACTGCAGAGTGGCCGTTCACCTGCCCCACGTATGGGAAGGGATTTACTCGATCTTACAATCTCCTGAGGCACCAGAGATGGCACAGTGGATTTAGACCCTTCACCTGCTCCATGTGTGAGAATGGATTCATTCAAATCTCTCACCAGCGGAGACATTAGTGCATTCCCACCGGGGAGAGGCCATTCACCTGCTCAGTGTGTGGGCAAGGAATCACTCAGTCCTCTGACCTGCTGAAACACCAGCGAGCTCACTCTGGGGAAAAGATCATTCACTTGTTCCCAGTGTGGAGGGAGATTCACTCAATTGCAGCACCTGCGGAGTCCCCAGTGAGCCCACACAGGGGGAGAGGACATTCAAATGGTCAGTGTGGGAGAAGGGATTCAGTGATTCATCCCTCTTGCTGAGACCTCAAGGAGCCCACACAGGGGAGAGGCCATTTAGGTGCTTAGTGTGGGAGAAGGGATTCAGTGATTCATCCTGCCTCCGAGACTCCAGCAGGTTCACTCTGGGTAGGAGCTGTTCACCCCTCTGTGTGACAAGGGATTTGCTGCATCCTCAACACAATTGAGAGACCAGTGAGTGCACACAGGGAAGTGGTCATCCCCCTGCTCCGTGTGGGGCAGAGTTCACACATCACTATAGGACTCAGATTCTGTAGTTACTGTTCATCAGAGACAGGACTGCACCTTGTACATGATGACATTGTTGGAGAATTGTTGTGGTTGTTAACCACATTAATTGGGCTGGAGTTGACTGAACTTACATTGCCACTTTCTGAACCTCAGGATGTCTCTCTGGGCAGTAAGTCTCCACAAACAGCACTGTGACAATGAGCAGGGATCATCTGCTTTGATTTAAATTGTGACTAGCACAGCTGCTTCACAGCATCAGGCACAAGGTTGGAGTCCAGCCTTGGTCAACGGCCTGTGTGAAGTTCCCACATTCTCCCCAGGATAGTGTGGGTCCCCTCCAGGTGCTCTGGTTTCCTCCCATAGTCCAAAGATGTGCAGGTTAGGTGGATCAGTCCTGCTAACTTATCCACAGTATCCAGGATTGTGCAGACTAGGTGGATCAGCCATGGGAAATGCAGTGTTACAGTGATAGAGTGTTCTGGGCGTGATGTCCCTTCAGATGGTCGGTGGGGTTTGATGGGCCAATGCTCTCCTTCCACACTGTAGGGATTTTATTCTCTGATTGAGGATAAAGGCTACACAGCAGGGTATCCTTGGAGAAGGAGCATCTAGTATGGATCAACGCTCTCGATGCCTTTAGGTAGAGGTGGGCACCGTAGGGGATACAGTACTTTATCTCCACCGCAGACCCCCTCCCCACAACTCAACTTTGATTTAGTCCTTCTCACTCTGTCACTTGCAATGGTTTGTTTGGAAATATTCAATTGGTTTACTGCTGGTGATATGTCAAGATTAGAGTGGTACTGGAAAAGCACAGCAGGTCAGGCAGGATCAGAGGGTCTGGAAAATCAACGTTTTGGCGAGAGGCCTTTTCCAGCACCCCTCTAATCTAGGCTCTGGTTTCCAGCATCTGCAGTCCTCACTTTTGCACTGCTGGTGATTATATGTTAACTAAACGCAAAATGGCATAATGATGATTTTGATGGTGGGAACGTTGCTGTGCTCACATTTCTGGGTCAGAAAAATGGGGAAAAAGAACGCTTCACAGCGAACAGAACGAGAACTGAAAAGCTATTAAATCAAACCAAAGGTTCAGACAAGGAGGGAATATTTCCCTGGAGTTTGAGTAGTTGGAAAGTGATGGCGGTCTTGGAATAGACAGGATTTTGTTTTACAAAGGTTGAAAGCTTTAAAACTGTTATATTCAGACAGTTCAATTTATTTTCTTTAATTTTATTTGTGGTGCAAAAAGCTTTTACCACATTTTAAAGCCAAAATTTACAAACCTTGTGTTAAAGATAAATGTTAAATAAAATCCATCAAACCATCCCTCACTGAAAACTGTTGTGAAAGTGCAATCTCCTGGAGAATCCCTGCCTACTTCTTCCGACCCGGGCTCCATAGCTATATACATACCTGGGAGATAGCAGCAGGAGACCATTCAGCCTTTCAATCCTGCTCCACCATTCAATGGGAAACAGCTGACCATCCAGCTCAGTCTCCAGTTCCTGCAGTGTTCCAATCCCCTTTCGTGACTTTACCTTGAAGAACTATATCTAAGTCCTCCTTTGGTTTCACTGCCTTTTGTTCCAGTGACGTTGCTGTGTAACTGTGTGGGTGTAGACAGGGGTAATGTGATGGTGCTGCCTCCCTCATCATCCTGCAGTAACATCAATTGGGTTTCAGTAACGAGAGATAGAAACCGTTTCCAGGATATGGGCATCACTAGCTCAGCCAGCATTTATACCCCATCTCTAGTTACCCTTCAGAAGATGGTAGTGAGCTGCTGTCTTGTACCATTCACAGTCCATTTGACGCAGAGAGACCGACAATGCTGGGAGGGAGAGTGTTGCAGGATTTTAGCCGAGTGATTCTCCATCTTTGGTTCATCAAATGTTGTTTAACTTAATCACTATCTGCATGTGATTTTGAGAGTTCAGTCTGCAAATCTTCACCATCTAGCACCCTGTATAAAGGAATATGTACAGATTAGAAATTCAGAACAGACAATTCTAGTTTCTCTGGAATACCCTGTTCCCCTTTCTTCCTCCAAAGCTGTAACCCTCCAGCCCACTTACTCTCTCCAACCATTCTGACTCTGCTACTCCCTAATGTACACCCTCCCCATTCTCATAGCATTACTGATAAACAGGTCTATTCCACCACTTCCCGTGCCTGGTTAGACTCTGCACCTTTTCTGGGTTCACTTCCTTTCCCTTCAGTTGCTGCAAGTCAATAATGTAACAGCAGAATGAAACAAAAGGAAACAGAAAGGGAGGTGGCAGATCCTGGACAGAACAGGAACCTTCAGTCTGGGAGAATGGGTCAGATTCTTCCTTGTTTCCCATTGGTCAATTCCCAGTGTTATGACAAGTTGCAAATGGAACTTGGTCCCATCTAGGCGTAGTGACACTTCGACCCCCCCCCCGCCCCCCCAACTGATCAATACTATAGGCAGATGCGTCCCTTCTCCTGCCAATCACAGTGTGAAATGCTTTCCGCTAGTTACCCTAAAAAACATGCTCCAAAACCCGCCCACATTCTGTACATGTTCAGTGGTGTGTTTCCCCACACACGTGTGGTCCCTGCCTCAGGGACTGTGGGAGTTGTAGTCCCCATGAAGCCTCTGGAGACCTGTCCCTGGAAAGTGAAAGAAAGTGTGGGCTGGAGGGTGTTGTGTATAGGATATCTATTCAGATACACAGGACATGTGGGCTGTCACTGGGATTTACTGAGACATCCGCTTAGACACCCGGACTTCTGACGTAAGGAATATACAGTCGGCCAATTGCGGGGTGGGGAGGTTAATAATGGGCAGCAGATTTTAAGCAGAGGTGGCTCAGTGGCTAGCACTGCTGCCTCACAGTGTCAGGGACCCGGGTTTGATTCCAACATTCGACAACTATGTGGAATTTACACATTCTCCCCATGTCTGCATGGTTTTGTTCGGTGCTCCAGTTTCCTCCCACAGTCCAAAGACGTGCAGGTTGGGTGAATTGGTCATGGCAAATTGCTCACAGGGTCCATGCATGTGCTGGTTAGGCAATTAGCCATGGGAAATGGAGGGTTACAGGGAATGGGTGGGTCTGAATGGGATGCTCATCATAGAGTTGGTGTGGAATCGATGGATGAATACCCTGTTTCTGCACGATAGGGACTCTATTCTATTCTCATGAAGAATGTACCTATCTCAATGTGTTGTGAATCTGTGGAATTTCAAAATGCGGTGGATGCCAAGACATGAGCAAATTTAATGAAGAGATACAGATTTTTAATTTGCAATGAGTTGAAGGGTGAGAGAGAGCAGGTGGGAAAATCCAGCTGAGACTGAGGTGAGCTCAATCATCACCGTATTAAATGGTGGAGCTGGTTCGAAGGGCTGCATTGCCTCTCCTGTGCCCAGGGCTTATCTTCTTACAGTAATAACCAGAAAGATGAATCCAAAAATCACCAACTTCACCAAAGGAGATTTGCAGAAACAGCAGGATAGTCAGGTGGATTAGCGTTCCAAACTTAGGTAGTGAGGAAGGGTGTAGGAGATAATGATTTTGCAATTTTAAACTGAGGGGTGACAGTGATTTATGGTTTTAGACTGTAGTACATTCACACCGTCCAGAATACTCTGTTGTGAATATCTATCCTGTACTTTATTACAAAGCCAAGGTCACTGACAATGAAATCCAAAACACCCAGGAAACATTGCCTCCCCTCGTAATCTGATAAAAAGACTCGTCATAAGTCTGGTTGAATTTAGAGCACAGATGGAAAGCAGGAAGATTAAATCCAATCCCAAGATACTGTGCTTAAACAAAGGAGACTACAATAGGATGAGGCAGGAGTTGGCTAATGCAGATTGCAAGTAAAGACTTTACTGTGGGACAGTTGACAGACAGTGGAGGAATATCAAAGTAACTTTTCAAATTTCTCAGCAAAAGTATATATCAGGGAAAAGGAAGGACTGTAGGAAAAGGAGTAATCTGCCATGTCTAAGGAAATAAGGGAGTCTATCAAATTGAAGTAGAAGGCATACAAATTGGCAAAGACCAAGGAGAAATTCGGAGATTGGAAAAACTTCAAAGATCAACAGAAAGCATGATGGAATTGGGGATAAAAAGTGATGAGTAACTATCCCCAGGGACAGAATAGCAGTTTACACTGCTAGAGGGAAACCTATTGTGTGGGGAACATATGGCCTCTGTAATTGTTGAAGCACCTAACTGTTACCATAGAGATAATCCTGATCAAGTTAAAAATCACAGCACACTCCAAAAGCTTGTACTTCCAAATAATCCTGTTGGATTATAACCTGGTGATGTGTGGTTTTTAACTTTGTCCACCCCACCCCAACCCCGGCTCCTGCACATCAGAATCCTGACAGACAGCCCCACTGAAACTGAAGTGCCTGTCAGGTACTTGAGGGAGCCACGGGGGTGGGCGGGGGGAGGGGTGTGTGGTTTAACCACAAAGTGCTGAACTGAACTAGACTTTTGAACTGCCGTTGCCATGGAGATAATATTGCGAGACAGTCTGTATTCAAAGTCACAAACCACAAAAGGTATAAGAAGGGGAGCCATACATCGGACAGGCGGGGAGTTACCTGATGCTGTCTGAAGGCGTTTTGCATGTACACCATCCAGGGAGCTGCCGTGTCTCATCAATAAAGACTCAAAGAAGACCTCTCAGAGTTCTGTGCCTAGTTATTCCTATCCAGCAGAGTTCAGGAATATGAGTAAACAGCAGTCTTCACAGTGGAGGACACAAAGAACATCCTGATGAAGGGCTTTTGCCCGAAACGTCGATTTTGAAGCTACTTGGATGCTGCCTGAACTGCTGTGCTCTTCCAGCACCACTAATCCAGACACGAAGAACATGCCAGTAATTGATAAGGAGATGGAGGAAGGTGAGGACCAAGAAACAAACATTATCACGAAATGTTAGAGCTGGGCAAGCTAATGGAGCTAAAGGTAAACAAGTCTCCTTGCCCCGATGGAATACATCCCAGGATACCAACAGAGTTAGGGGGAGAAATAGCAAATGCACTTAGAGTTATCGCGTCCTGCAGCAGAGACAGGCCCTTTGGCCCAAACTGGCCCAAGCCAATCAGAATGTCCATCCACACTAACCCCATTTTCCTGCACTTGGCCCATCTGCTTCTGAAACTTTCCTATCCATGTATTTGTCCAAATGTCTTTTACTTGTTGTTAATATACCCACCTCAACCACTTCCACTGGCAGCTCATTCCATATACATACCACATTTGTGGAGAACAGTTGCCCCTCAGGTTCCCATCTATTCTTTCTCCTCTAACTTTAACCTGATGCCTTCCAATCCTTGAGTCCCTGCGAAAAAGACCGAGTGCATTCACCTTACCCATGCCTCTCATGGTCTTATACACTTCTACAAAATATTCCCCCGCAGTTTCCTCTGCTCTAAACAAAATCGTCCTCACTTGTCCAACCTCTCCCTGTACCTCAGACCCCTGAGACCTGGCATCATCCTTGTAAATTTCTTCTTCACCTTTCCTGTTGAATAACTGAAACCTACACTGCACTCATCAAATTTCCAGTGTTTCCCCACGGCGCTGGAACCGATGTGAAAACACCAATGGATTACAATCAATGATCGATAATTCACTCCATTACAACAATCCCATTATCATAACTTTTTCCATGATGCAGGAATCCTTTTGTCTTTCTGGTTTCATGGTTAATTGTCCTCATACAAAATCAATCTGTGGCTTGACTGTTCCTGGGAAATGTGCCATGATTGTTTAGACTTTTAAAAACCAATGAAATCTCTCTCCACAGTCCCCACACTAACATGGACTTCACTGTCTCAGTACTTTTTTCCAGTCACTCGGACATTTGAAATATTCGTCCACGGACAGAATGCACCACCTTTCCATCCAGATGAAAAGGTCAATGATATTCAGATCAGCACGGATCCAGTAACATGAAGTTCAATTTGAATTTCTCAATATGCTATAACAGAGAAAACAGAAAGTGCTGGAGATCCTCAGCAGGTCTGGCAGTATCTGAAATGGTGACAGATGCAGGAAACATTGCAGCGTTGAAGAAGTGTTTAGATGATCACACCAGGCATGTGTGCTTGATGACCATTATGGATAAGATGGGGATAGGGATCATTTCTGGAAGGGCCTTGGTGAGACCACACCTGGAGTACTGTTTACACCTTTGTTCCCCTTTTCCAAGGAAGGCTCTCCTGGTTATTGAGAGAGTGTAAAGGAGGATCACCAGATGAGTCCTGGGATGTGAAGATCGTTAAGGACTGCAGATGCCGGAAGTCAGAGTCTGTACAATGTGGACCTGGGGAGGTGCAGCAGGTCAGGCAGCATCAGAGGAGCAGGAAGGTTGACGTTTTGGGTCAGGACCCTTTGTCAGTCTTGATAAATAGCCCTGACCCGAAACTTCACCTTTCCAGCCCCATCGTATTCATGCTGGTCATCAAGCACCTATTTATTCTAGTCCCACGTTCTGGTACTCAGCGTGGAACCGATATTGTAGTGCCTGGTGTGATCATCTAAACACTTCTTTAAGGCTGCAATGTTTCCTGCATCTGTCACCATTTCAGATGCTGCCCGACCCGCTGAGGATCTCCAGCGCTTTTTGTTTTTATTGCAGGTTTCCACCATTTTCCTGAAGCACAGAGTCATAGACATGTAAACAGCTCCAGATTTTGTTGACTCACATTCCTGGGATGTCAGGACTGATGGCTGAACAGGGACTCAATCTTCGTTTAATCCTCCTTACCTTTGGCTTTCTGAGCCGCTAACTACACCACTAATATTCTACCTCCCATTCTCTGTCCTGAATCTGACCCATATAAGCCTACACCTTCGTTCCCATCCCCCTGCCAGACTAGTTACAAACTCACCAACAGAACTGGCAAAAGCCCCCACCAGATTTGTCTCAGCTCTGCCCGGGGTAACCGGTCAGGCTGGTATAGGTCCCACCTAACCCAGAAACAGTCCCAGTGCCTGAAGAATCAAAACCCTTCTCTGGTACACCATTTCCCCAGCCACACATCCAGCTGATCTACCTTCTCATTCCTGCTCTCATGAGCACATGGCACTGGGAGGAAGTCTGACATTATTACATTTCAGGAGCTACATTTTAATGCCTCTCAGCTCTCCCTGTGTCCAGCTTTCACGCCCTCATCCCTCTGTTTAGCGATGTCCTTGGTATCTGTGTGTTGCACGACCACGGCCTGTTTACCCTCCAGCTCCAGAATGTCCTGCAGCCACTCCATGATATCATGGATCTTGGCACCAGGGAGATTACATACCATCCTGGATTCATGTCTGTGGGCACAGAAGTGCCAGGCTGTACCCCTGATTATTGAATCCCCTGTCACTATAGCCCTGCCACTCTCATTCCTCTTGTTCTGATCAGCAGAGCTCTCTGTGGTGTCATGAACATGGCTGAGGCTGATTTCCCGAGAAGCCACCCCACCCATTCCCGCCCTTACAGAATCCCAAGTGGTAGACAGTATCTGTATGAAAAGGGGATAACAATGGGGGACTCCTGTACTCACTTCCTGAGCCTTTTACTAGATCTGATGTTCACCCATTCCCTTTCTGCCTGTGTAACCCTCACCTGCAGTGTGACTAACTCACTAAACGTGCTGTCCATAACATTCTCAGTATTGCAGATACTCCACAGTGAGTCCACTCCCAGCTCCAGCTCTGAAAAG
The DNA here is from genome assembly GCF_047496795.1 of Chiloscyllium punctatum. Taxonomy (NCBI): domain Eukaryota; kingdom Metazoa; phylum Chordata; class Chondrichthyes; order Orectolobiformes; family Hemiscylliidae; genus Chiloscyllium; species Chiloscyllium punctatum. The sequence goes on along the minus strand of NC_092752.1, from coordinate 90,091,595 downwards.
CAGTTTCCCAGTAGCTGCAGATGGGAACCCTTGCTGCACAAATAGCCGTCAGGGACACTGGAAGCGGCCCTTATTTCCCACATTGTGCAAGAGGAGCACACCACGGGTCTGAGGGCTCCTGTCACAACGTCTCTCTACATTCATCTAGTCACTCCCATTAAGAGAATTTAAATGAGTGAGTAACCTTCCTTCACTTCAAACATGTCCATTACAATAACAAAAAAGATCTTTACTTAAGCTGATATGTCATACTTTAAAAACTTCAATACTCCACAGGTATCACTGACAAATTGGCTATTCCCATTGGGACTGTGAATTTCTGAAAGGCCTGAACTAAAACGGAGTTTCAGCTTCACCTTCTCCCTGTCTCACCTCACTATTTACACCCAACTCCAAAACACTCTCATTGAGCCAAGCAGCCCTCACAGTGCAGCCCTGTCATTTTCATTGTCTGCTCACACCTACACTGTACTGTTCCAATGCACCTCAATGGGAGCTCAGGACCAGCATTGCATCTTTCAATTCAGCCCTTTGTAACCCCAGAGTCAAAATGGACTTCAACAGTTTCTGAATGAACAGACAGTTGTCAGAATCTGGAACGTTCCACCTGAAATGGTGCTGGAATTTGAGTCCACGAAAAATTTGCAGAGAATTGGAAGTAGGGAGTTTACAGATTAACATTATAAAGTGGATGATTGAGACTAAATCTGACAGTTCCTGCAAAAAGACGAGGTGTAATTTGGATAAATCTGTGCTCCCTCTCAGGCCAATACCTCCTTCCACAGCTACAGGGCCAAGATTTGAACACATACCCCAAAGGTGATCCAACCGTGGACTTGAACATCTTTCTGCTTTTGGCTAGACAAAAATATTGAAGATATTTTCCCACAGACGGAACAGACAAACCTTTCTTGTTCCACAGTTAAATGCCAATGATATTCAGATCCTGATGACTCCGCTGACTGTAGAAACTTGTTTATTGAGATCCCTGTCTCAATTATTCTCAATTAATATCCTATAAAATGAATTCACAAAACAAAGCTCACAGTCAGTGCAAGATGAATAGTGAAGGTAAACACTTCTCTCGGTATGTGTTTGATGTGTAAATGCTCCTCTTCAAATCACCCCGCCCCCACCCAGGAAGAGGACACGTTCATGCTCCTTGCTGTACCTTGCCCCAAATAAAGATGGTGGCCATAACCCAGGACCTCTCACTGCCTGAAGCCCAATCCATCTTCCCCTTTGCTGCAAACATGGGACCAAGAGTTTCTAATTCAGACTAACTACCTGCCCAGAGTGTAACTAAACCCTCCCAGTCTACACTGATACATTTCATCTGGTTTCTGCTGCCACTCTCCCCTTTCCGCCTCCTGCACACACCATGGGTTATCGCGGGTCCAGTGACCCTTCCTCAGAACCGATGACAGCTGGGAAAATTAGAATCCCTTCACGAAACAGGCCCTTTGGCCCAACAATTCCACACCCACCCTCCGAAGTTTATCCCACCCAGACCCATTCTCCTATTCTATTACTCTCCATTTCCCCGAACTAATGCACATCCCTGAACACTACGGGAACCTTAGCTGGGCCAATTCACCGAACCTACAGATCTTTGGGCTACAGGAGATAGGGGTTAAAGAGTAAATAATAGGTGGGGACAGAGCCCAAAGGGACACAGGAACATTTGGAAAGATAAAGGAGTGGGAAGGTGGAAAGCTGTTAATGGAGGAGACAGGAACCTTCTAGAATCTCAGTGGCGGTGGTGGAAATGGTGGCTGATGATCTACATTGTGCCTGCAAAAAAGACCCTGAGCTTCCAGTTGCCTGCTCTTTAACACACAAGACTGTTCCCTGTCCAACATCTCTGTCTCACGCTTACTGCAGTGTTCCAGTGAAGCTTGATGCAAGCTGGAAGAACACTTCAGAACATACCCAAATGGCTTCCTATTTCAAAGACTGCAATTTCCCCTCACATGTGGTCAACAATGCCCTCCAGTGTATCTCCTCCACTTCCCACACCACTGCCTTTGAACCCCATCCCTCCAAATGCAACAAAGATGGAATCCCACCATCCTCACCTTCCACCCAGATACAACCCATCATCCTCTGCTCTTTCCACCATCAGATCCAACCACCTGAGATATATTTCCCTCCCCACCCCTTTCAGCATTCCACAGAGACCATACCTTCTGTGACTTCCACGTTAGATCCACGGTCCCCACCAACCCACCCTCCACTCCAAGCACCTTCGCTTGCCACTGCAAGAGGTGGAAAACCTGTGCCCACACCTTCCCCTCACCTCCATCCAAGGCACCATTGGATCCTCCTACATCCAGCAGAGATTTCCCTGCCCACCCAAACACCTCACCTATTGTGTCCCTTGCTCTCAGGACGCCAAATTGTGGAATATTTCAGGGAACATTTCTGGGACACATGCACCAACCAACCCCACCGCCCTGTGGCCGACCACTTCAGCTACCCCCCACCCCCTCCGCCACCACGCTGCCAAGGACATGCAAGAACCCCATCCCAAATCCGAGCCACCCGACACCTGGAGGAAGAACACCTCACCTTCCACCTTGGGAACTTTCAACCACACAGCATCAAGGTTTCCTCATCTCCCCTCCCCCAACCTATCTCAGATTCAACCCTCCAACTCGGCACTGGCCTCTTGAACAGTCCCACCTGCCCATCTTCCTTTCCAATTATCCATTCCACCCTCTCACCACGACATTCCATCTACAACCACCTATTGCCTCCCTAGCTCCCTTCCCCCAACCCCAAACACCCCTCCCTATTTATCTCTCAGCCGTATTCTACCACCCACATTTCTGATGAAGTGCTGACATGCCCAATACATCAATTCTCCTGCTCCTTGGATGCTGCCTGACCTGCTGTGCTTTTCCAGCGCCACACTTTAACACAAACTGGAAGAACAACACCTCATCTCCCACTCGGGGACCCTGCAACCCTCTGGCTTCAACATCAAATTCAATAATTTTAGGTCCTGAACTCTCCCACGTCCTAGTGTCTTTGCCCCCTACCCCACATACCAGGCCTTGTTATTCCGTAGTCTACCATTACACATTACCTATGGTTAGCCACTAACAGTCCCCATAAACAGCTCTTCACCCTCCCCCCCGTCAGATCATTATCCACTCCTGTGTCCAACTGCTCTTATCTCTCTCTTTGGACTCTATCCCCACCTATCATTTACTCCTTAACCCCTACCTTCTGCATTAAAACAGACTTTTTTTTCTCAGTAACATCAGTTCCTGAGGAAGCGTCACTGGATCGAAAATACGAACTGATTTCTTTTCACAGATGCTGCCTGATCTGCTGAGCTTTTCCAGCACCTTCTGGTTGTTGTGTGAGATTTACAGCATCCGAAGTTCTTTTGGTTCTAATTTACCCGGAGTATCTAATTCAGGTCCAGCAGACTGAAACAGTGTTTATCAACCTTCCCAGTCCACACTAACTCCATCTCTCTCCCAGTATTTGCTCTCTCTCCCACTCCTTCACATTCAGTCCCCCCTCACAGTGACACTGCGCCTGCAAAGCTGATGGTCATGTGTTGGCCTGCTGGACCCACCCCTCATTCACTCCCATTGGCTGGAGGATCATGCTAACTCTCCTATTGGTCTGAAGCTGTGTCAATCAGCCAGGGCCCATTGTGACCTGAGTGGTGGGATCCTCCCAGGTGCATCAGAGGCTGAGGGATGACCTCATAGAGGTTTATAAAACCATGAGGGGCCTGGGTAGGATAAATAGACAAGGTCATTTCCCTGGGGTCGGGGAGTCCAGAATGAGAGGGGAAGAATTTAAAATGGATCTGAGGAGCAATTTTTTTCCCCACTGACACTGGTGCGTGTATGGAATCTTCTGTCGGGAAGTGGAGGATGTTGGTACAATTATACCATTATACCATTATATACCAATATATACAATTATCCCATCTGGATGGGTATATCAATAGGAAGGGTGTAGAGTGATATGGGCCAAGTGTTGGCAAATGGGTCTAGATTAGGTTGGGATGTCTGGTCAGCGTGGACCAGTTTAACCAAAGGGTTTATTTTCATGCTGTACATCTCTACGGCTCTGCCCTGTGATGAGCTTCATCATTCACAGTGAATGGGTCAGTATGACAGAGCACAGGGACTGGAGGCTATTCAGCCCATTGGGGCTGTACTCTCTCCCTCTGGAGATGGTGCCAGTCAGTCCCAACTCACCTCCCATTTGGACATAGCCCTCCAAATCCTTCCTTAAAAATGTTAAATTTCAAATTTGTTTTGACAATAACTACTGAATCTGCATCCAGCTGTCGGTCAAAGTGTTCCAGATGCTCAGAACTTACTGAGTAAAATAATCTTCACATTTTTCTTTGCATTATTTGCCAGTTACCTGAAAATAGTTACTAAAAATTGTGATGTTAAAAATTTCTCACTCTGTCTCTCTGTAAATGAAATACTCTGGAAACAAATCAACTCCTGGTCGAAATCACTGCTTAACCTTCTCAGCTCCAAGGAGAATTATCTGACCTTCTGCTAAGTCTCCATAAAAGAGAAACCTATCTTAATTTTAATTTATTAGTGCCATAGAGATGTACAGCACAGAAACAGACCCTTCAGTTCAACTTGTCCATGCCGACCAGATATCCTAAATTAATCTCGTCCCATAATCCAGCCCTTGGCCCATAGCCTTCTAAACCTTTCCCAATCACATATCCAGTGAGATGCCTTTTAAATGTTGTAACTGTACCAGCCTCCACACTTTCTCTGGCAGCTCATTCCATACACATACTACGTTCAGCTTGAAACTTTGCCCCTAATATCCCTTTTCAATCTTTTCCCGCATGCCTGTGCTTTCTTGTTTTGGACTCACCTAAACAGGAATAAGACCCTGGCTGTTTACCCTATCCATGCCCCTAACGATTTTATCAACCTCTATGGTCACCTCTCAGCATCCGATTCTCCAGTGAAAACAGCCTCAGTCTATTCAGCCTCTCCCTGTAGCTCAATCCCTCAACCCTGGCAACATCTTTGCCTCTTTTCTGAATCCTTTCAATTTTCACAATATCATTCCAATAGCAGGGAGACCAGGACTGAAAGCAGAATTCCAGACGTGGCTGAATGAATGTCCTGTACAGCCGCAAAATGACGTCACAACACCTGTACTCAATGCACTGACCAATAAAGGCAAGTACACCAAACACTTTCTTCACTACCCTTTCTATCTATGATTCCACTTTCAAGGAATTATGAACCTGCACTCCAAGATCTCTTTGTTCAGCAACACTCCCATTAAGTGGAGACGTCCTGCCCTGATTTGCTTTTCCAAAATGCAGAAACTCACATATATCTAAATTCAACTTCATCTGCCACTCCTCAGCCCATTTGATCGGAGTCTCATTGTACTTTGAGGTACATCATTTTGTTATCCATTGCACCTCCAATTTTGGTGTCTATTGTAAACCTACTAACCATAGCTCCTATATTCACATAGAAATCATTTATATCAATGGCAAAAAGCAGTGGACCCAGCACCCAGCCTGACAACATATTGCTCATCACAGGCTTCTAGTCCAAAAAGCACCCTCCACTATGACACTGACTGCTCAGCAAGGTTAGAGCTCATGGCATACAGGGAGATCTAACCATTTGGATACAGAACTGGCTCAAAGGCAGAAAACAGAGGGTGGTGATGGAGGGTCGCTTTTCAGACTGGAGGCCTGTGACTAGTGGAGTGTTACAAGGATCACCTTTCGTCATTTATATCAATGACTTAGATGTGAACATAGGAGGTATAGTTAGTGAGATGACACCAAAACTGGAGGTGTAATGGACAGTGAAAAAGATTACCTCAGAGTACAATGGGATCTCGGTCAGATGGGTGAATGGCTGAGGAGTGGTATTTTGGGAAAACAAATCTTAGCAGGATTTATACACTTAATGGTAAGGTCCTGAGGAAGGTTATGAACAAAGAGACCTTGGAGTGCAGGTAGATAGGATAGTGAAGGCAGCATTTGGTATGCTTGCCTTTATCGGACAATGTATTGAGTACAGGAGTTATGAGATCATGTTACAGCTGTACAGGACATTGGTTAGGCCACTTTTGGAACGTTGCGTACAAATCTGGTCTCCCTCCTATTGGAAGGATGTTGTGAAACTTGAAAGGGTTCAGAAAAGATTTACAAGAACGTTGCCAGGGTTGGAGGATTTGAGCTAGGCTGGGGGTTGTATAGAGGTTGAATAGACTGGGCAGTTTTCCCTGCAGCGTCGGAGGCTGAGAGGTGATCTTATCTATGTATATAAAAACATGAGGTGCATGGATAGGATAAATAGACAACGTCTTTTCCCTGGCGTGGGGGATCCCAGCACGAGAGGATATAGGTTTATGGTATGAGGGGAAAGACTTTAAAGAGACTTGAGAGACAATGTTTTCACACAGAGGGTGGTACGTTTATGGAATGAGCTGCCAGAGGAAGTGGTGGAGGCCATTAAGATTGCAACATTTAAAAGGCATCTCCATGTGTCTATGAATAGGAAGGATATGGGCCGGGTGCTGACAGGTGGGACTAGATTGCATTGGGATATCTGATCAGCATGTACTGGTTGGACCGACGGGTCTCTGTTTCTGTGCTGTCCCTCTATGACTCTTTGACCTTCCAGCCAATTCCGTATCCAAACAGCTAGTTCTGCCAGAATTCTATGGTATTGAACCTGCTAACCAGTGTGTTATGTGAAACCTTGTGTCTTTCTCCAGTCCAGGTTAATGATTTCAATGCACAAAGCTATACTGACTCTCCCTAATAATTTCTTGCCTTTCCAATGACATGTAAATCCTGTCCCGGAGAATCCCTTCCAACAACTTCTCTGCCACTGACTTCAGGCTCACCGGTCTACAGTTCCCTGGCTTTTCCTTACCACCTTTCTCAAATAATGGCACCCATCTTCCAGCACTTCACCTGTGGCAATTGATGATACAAATATCGCAGCGAGGGGCCCAGCAAAAGCTTCCCTATTTACCCACAAAGTTCTGGGATACACCTGATCAGATTCAGGGATTTATCCACCTTTATGCATTTTAAGACATCCAGTACCACCTCCTCTGTAATATGTACACTTGCCAAGTTATCACTATTTATTTCTCCAACTTCTCTAACTTCCATATCCCCTTTCAGTAAAAACTGACATGAAATACTTACAGAATCTCTCCCACCTCCTGCTGTTCCCTAGACAGTCTTGTTGATCTTTGAGGGTCGCTATTCTCTGCCTAGTTATTCTTTTGTCTTTAGTGTATTTGTAGAATCTCTTTGGATTCTCCTTAAACCTATTTCCCAAAGCTATCTCATGTCCTTTTTTTGCCTCCTGGTTTTCCGCGAGTATACTCCTTCTGCCCTTATAGTCCCCCAGGGACTCACTCAAACACAGTGGTCTGTACCTGCCATATCCTTCCTTCATTTTCTTGACCAGAGCCTCAATTTCGCAGGTCATGCAGCAATCTCGACGCCTCCCAGCCTTGGCCTTAACGGGAACATACTATCTGCGTACTCTCATTGTCGCAGGCCAATGGAGGCAATGGCAGATGAGGACAGAGAAACAATCATTATCAGTAAAGAGGTATTGTTGGGAAAGCTAACAACCATCCTTATCTCTATAATTCCTCTCTAGCCTCAGAACTATCACTATCTCTGCATCAAAGACATCTCAAAATCTCTGCAACATCCTCCAACCTCTAATCTCCTCCAGTCTCAACATCCTCTCTATCTTTAATCTTGTCCATCCTCTCAAATCTCTGTGATGTGCCTTTCTTTAATTCCAGCCTTCAAGATAACCCATTTTTATTTCAGATTCCTGCACCCAGAGCTCCACAATGTCCCGCTTAACCTCTGTCACATTTTCCTCCAAAAAACATTAATCAATCACGTATCATCTACTCTCATATCACCTTCTCTGACCTGGTTTCTATTGTGGCTTGTCATATTCCTATATTACGCGTTTGTGGTCTACATGACGGAAAACGGTTTTGTGGTCCATTGGGTTTACGCTGGAAAGAAATCTCCCAGCTAATTATTTTAATCCCATTTTCCAGCACAGAGCCCATACTGTCAGCCTTGGCCTTGCAAGTGTGTTCCTAAATAGATTTTAAATGCCATCCGGATTTCTGTCTCTCGCTCTCTTCCAGACAGTGAGTTTAATGCAACTGTTGCTCTATGCTATCACCCACAGGGTTCAGAGGAGCTGGGTCTGTGCGAACCACAGATCGCCCACACATTGTGAAGGATGGCAGGGTCCCTGAGAGGGGCACAGGAGATTTACCAGGATGGTTCACGGAATGGGGGATTTTAGTTGCAGAATTTGTGGGGCATTTTTAACATTAATTGTTCACGTGACATGTGTGTTGCTAATACACATCAAGAATAATCATCCACACTTAATGGACTCTCCTTTTCAACCTCTCCCCTTGCCTGCGCTGTGGTAATATTCATGTTAACCACTACCAGACATCTCTCTCTAATGAGAGAGCAGTCCTATGGTCAGGTAGGACAATGCTGACTTGATCTTTTACACAGTGATGCCACTGTGCCTCGAGGGAATGCTGAAGGTGGTGGATGGGAAACTACTCAGGTACAGTGCTTTATCCTGGAGGATGTTCACTTTCTTTAATATTGTTGGGGGGGGGGCGGGGGGGGGTGCATTGATGCAGGCAAGTGGAGAATGTTCCAACACAACCCTGATGTGTACCTTATAGAGAGCAAACAGACATTGGGGAATCAGCGGTTTGGAAAAACTGAGATTGTTCTCCTTGTAGCAAAGGAAATTTGGGAAGCTGTGACAAAGCGGTTTACAAAAGTTACACGTTGTAATAATAAACCTTAGACCCATCAGCTCTATATACAAGGATTACAGAACACAGGTTGAAGATTTGGGAAGATCTATTGAAAGGATGGTTTGATTCAAAGGAGAACTTTTATTCAGCAAATGGTATTGATCTGGAACACAATACTCTCACACAATATGAATATCCATGTCCTGACGAATGGAGTAATTCTGTCAGAGTTTGGCGTTACAATGACTGAGATTACCATCTGAATATCTGCCTGTAATACAAGTTTATAAAATCCGTCACTGTCAGTTCAAGTTTGAAAATCATACAATCCCCTCCTCCTGGCCCAGGACGACTGTACACATTACCCCTGGTGGAGGTTAGCAGGCACTTCAAGGGCAAATCTATGTGGGTTTCTGTGAGTTTCCACATTGGGACTTCATGTGACTGAACATGGGACAGAATATCCCAAGATTCAGTGAGATATGGAGAGCAGGATTTGCTTCCTTTTCTTTCCTTTCGTGATGCCGCTGTGCCTCCACAATAAGACATGGGGTGTGAAAGGCTCATGCACCTTGATGGGCAAGATGTCTCCATTCTGACCAATGGGCAGCAAGCTCCTCCCAGTCATGAAACAGAGTATCCCTGAAAGATAGCAACTGCTTCCCACTGCCCAGTGCTCCCAGTACATGGTTCGAATAATGAGTGGATGGCACGGTGGCACAGTGGTTAGCACTGCTGCCTCACAGCGCCAGAGATCCGGGTTCAATTCCCGACTCAGGCGACTAACTGTGTGGAGTTTGCATGTTCTCCCCGTGTCTGCGTGGGTTTCCTCCGGGTGCTCCAGTTTCCTCCCACAGTCCAAAGATGTGCAGGTCAGGTGAATTGGCCATGCGAAATTACCCGTAGTGTTAGGTAAGGGGTAGATGTAGGGGTATGGCTGGGGTGCGCTTCGGCGGAGCGGTGTGGACTTGTTGGGCCGAAGGGCCTGTTTCCACACTGTAAGTAATCTAATCTAATCTAATCTAAATCTCCTAGAAAAGGCATAACAGGAAAGTTCCAAAAGGATTATAAACAGTTTACAGAGAGATATTCACAGGAAACGTGGGCAACAAGTTGGCAAATGGAGTATAACTTGGGATAAACTATAGAAAGGTGCACCACAAAGGGACTGGGGGAAAATGAGCAGGAAACACACAAAGCTAGCACACAGTTACAACATAGAATCAGGAAAGGGAATGGAATGCTGTCCCTTATTTCAAAGAGTTTGCAATATAAAAGTTTGGAGTATATACCTTAGGGAAACTAAACAAATGGCAAGTGAGACCACATCTGGAGTAACGTGAACAGATTTGGTCACTTTAGTTATCCAAATCGAGCATTTCAGAGAAGATCCATTGGGATGATCCCCGTTTTGAAGGGATTATCCGGTAAGCAAAGGCTGAATAAATTGGGAATCTACTCACTGGACTTTGGAAGAATGAGAGGTGATCTCTTTGAAACATACAGGATTCTGTCAAGGTTTGACAGGGTAAATACGGAGACGATGTGTCCCATTACGGGTGAATCTTGAACCAGATTCTGGATCAGTCGCGGAATCAAGGATTCTGTTTCAGATTTGTCAAGTTAAAGGCAACACCGACACAGGTTAGGGTTTCAGTAGCAATGGAGCTGGCGCGAGAAGGAGACAAGCAACGTTTTAGAGATTGGAATTCCTGGTATTTGTGATTGTGTAAATGTCTGATCAGAAGGTCACCTTGGGGTCAGATATGAAAGCAAGATTGTGAAGAATGTAGTTCTGCCTCAGACACTTCCCAGTGAGAGGGAGGGACACAGCAGTAAGGGAAATGAATTTGGAATAGCAACTGAAGGCAATGGGTTTAACAATTACAGTGTTTCATTGGAGTGAATTGCAGCTAATTGAAGCGTGGTGAGCAATTTGATAACTGAGTAATAGTGGAGTAATGGAGAGGGATGATGGGGAGGGAGAGCTGGGCATTGCCAGTGTACATGTGAAACCTAACACGGTGCTTTTGGGCGATGATACCTCCTGGCAGTATGTAGGTGAGAAACAGGACGGGCCAAGGATAGATCCTGGAGGGACACCAAATACAATGAACTCAGAAAGGAAAGGGAGAGTGGAGATGGAGCAGGATTTTCCAATGATGGTGAGGTCAAATATTAGGTTTTAGCCGAATGGGAAAGAAGGACATAACCAGAAAAAACAGACAGACAGATCATGGAACAATATCTGTGAATTGCAATGGGGGTGGATGGGTGGGGGGGTGGGGGGGGGAGAGAGCGGTGACAAGCGGGAGGATGAGACAGAGACTTGGAATGTCCATCATTTAGCTACACTAGGGTAAATGGTCAAGATGACCTCAGATAAGGTTTGACAAGAGACTCTAGGAAATGCAAGTTAAGGACTAAAATGAGGAGCACCCTTGTGAGGCAGTTTGGCTCGGTGGGCTAGTGGAGAGGGAGGAAAGAAGCAGAGGCAGCTGATTGGATTGTCTCAATTTTATGGACAGAGAAACTCCATGTGCTCCTCACTCTTGTTGTTGGAGGGGAGGATGTAGGAGACAGGATAATGGACAGTGTTTTTATCTCCAAAACAATAAACAAAACCTGTGATAGTGATTCTAAAAATAAGTGAACAAACCTGTCATATTTATCATTTATCAAGAATATTAAAATATACAACTGAAGTTCAGGTTTGAATCCCAAATCGGTAGAGGGTGGCTCTGAAGTCAAGAAAAAAATAACTGGAATGAAGAATCTACTGTTTGCCATGGAACCATTGGGGATGTTTTTCTGCCATTGACAATGCCCTTGAGGGAAAGAAACCCGACAGAAGGCCATCAAATCACTCATTGTATTAATCACTGCACAGTCTCAACAAAGGAATGAAATTGGATGGACCACATTACATCTACCAATGCACTGGAAAATACAACCACACAATCAGCCCTCTTGACCCTGCAACTTCTGTCTCACTGTGGGCCAACAACAGCAGCATAACTGTACTCCAGCCCAGTCTGAAATCTCATCGCCTGATATCCCCCACTCAACCATTAACATCAAGCCAGGGGAATCAACGCTGGTTCAATGGTGAATGCAGGAGGGCATGCCAGGACCAGTACCAGGCCTACCTAAAAATGAGGTGCCAACCTGGTGCAGATACCAAACCTGCATGCCAAACAGTACAAGCAACACCAAATAGAACTAAGTGATCCCATAGCCAATAGATTAGATCTGAGCTCTGCAGTTCTGCCACACCAAGTCAAGAAGAGTGATGGACAATTAAACAACTCACTGGAGGAAGCATCACAGATATCCCCACCCTTCCTGATGGAGGGGTCTCACACATCCATTCCACAGATAAGAGGACAGCATTAGCAGCGATTTTCAGCCAGCAGTGCCAAGTGGATGAGCCTTCTCCATTGGTCCCTGACATCACAGATATGGATCGAAATGGTTTAAAACTCATTTCAAATCAGATCAAGAAATGGAGAAGTAGTGTAAAGGTAATGGACCCTGCCAATATTCTGGCAATAATACTGTTGGCTGTGCTCCTGCACCTGCTGCCCACCAAGGCAAGTACTGCTCCAGCACTGGCACCTACTGACTTTGTGGAACATTGCTCAGGGATGTTCCAACACAAAAACACAGGGCAGATCCAACTCAGCCAATTCCCCTCCATCAGTCCACACTCGCTCAGCAGTGAAGTGATGGAAGGTGTCATCAACAGTGCTGTCAAGCAACTGCTCAGCAATAACCTGCTCAGCGATGCCCAGTTTGGGTTCTGCCAGGGCCACTCAGTTCCTGAGCATGTTACAGACTTGATTCACAAACGGACAAACAGCTGAATGAGGTGAGGATGACAGGCCAGACCCCCTCCAAGTCCACTATTTCGACATCAGTGATATCACCTGACCTCGCCACCGTCTCAGCTCATTTGCTGAAACTCTCATTCATTCCTTTTGTTAACTCTAGATTTCATTATCTAAACCAGCATCCCACATTCACCTTCCCGATAATCTCAAGAATATTAAAAACTCTACTGCCGAAGTGCTCACTTGTACCAAAACTTGCCGATCAATCAAAAGACTCCCATTTATAAGCGACAACAATTTACTTTCGCACCTTTGAATTAATTCCTGGCTGTAATTATTCCTATCTCCCAGCACCACACACCCTTTCATATCTCAATAACTCATTTTAGTTCAGACTCTCAATCATGTGTTTAATTTTGAGTTCACCTGTGTGACTGTTTCTATAGACTGCAAGGGAACATGGTCTGGAATCCCCACTAAGATCTACTTTCTTCCTTTAAGGCATTCTTGAAAAACTGCTTATTTGGCAATGGTTGTGGTCACTGGACACAATATTCTCCATCTGTAGCCTTATGTCAAAAGTTCTCAATAATATTTTTGTGAAATTAAAACCATGATGATTTGCACAGATATCTTCTACTCTTCAATATCGCTGAGTGAATAATCTGTAATGTCACTTACCCAACCACCTTCACCATACAAACTGCAGCAGTACAAGGAAGTCAAACATCACCCTCTCCACAGGCAACAAGGCTTTGGCATTGATCACTGGTTTCTTGGACGGAGAAATACACAGTTGATGTTTCAGGGAGTGCAATATGAATTACAGGGAATGAAAATGATGCACAATTTGACTGTCAGAAATGGAAGGAAAACGCACTCGCTTATTGGACAAAAGAATTTTTGACTGTCAAAGATATTGTGGAAAAAATAACCTGATAATGGAACAGCTTATGGTCACGAGCCGGGCAGCAGTGGACAATTCATTTACATTCCTGAAGAAGGGTTTATGCCCAAAACATTCATTCTCCTGCTCCTCGGGTGCTGCCTGGCCTGCTGTGTTTTTCCAGCTCTATATTTTTCAAATCATTTACAAAACAGCTGTGAAAGTAATAGTAAAATACTATACAGAGCAAAAATACACCCATGAGAGACTGAGGAAGCTAGATAATGAACAAGTGGACATCAGAGAACCCAGAGGTGAACCAGAGCAGAACTCACTTTTATGATCCCACAGTCAAAGATGTCTAGCACAGAAACAGGCTTCTTCGGTCCAACCTATGCCAACCAGATATCCTAGCTTAATCTATCTAAATTAAATCCTATTTGCCACTCCTCAGCCCATTGGCCCATCTGATCAATATCCCACTGTCCTCTGAGATAACCTCCTTCATTGTCCACAATACCTCCAATTTTGTCGTCACCTGCAAACTTACTAACTATACGGCCTCTATTCACATCCAAATCATTTAAATGAATGACGAAACAAATCCAGAAAAAAGTCCATTTCTCTGGGTTTGAATGTGCTCTGTGTAAATCCTGCACTATGACTCTTTTTACCAGGGAAGGCTGCACATACATCCCTCTGAACTTTGCCCCCTACAAAGCTGGCGGCCGCCCACGTGTCCAGTGAATCATTGCCCCGAATAAAGATGGCGGCGCTCACTCGGGCCGATTACTCAACGAGGCATTTTCCCGTTTGCTGCAAAAGTTTCAGATTTGTATTTTCCGATGTGTACTAAATGATTGCAAAACCTCTCAGACCATACCAACACCATTTCCCTCCCGCTTCCTGCTGTTTATTTCTTTCCTTACCGACAGATCTCCGCGCGCACACTCCGAACATCCGCGCCCCAAGAAAGTCTAGTCCCGCCCTCATTCACTGATTGGCCGGAGGACCAACTGCCCCGCCAGGTCCTCCAGCTCCGCCCCTGCCTTTCCATTGGTCCGCCGCTGACATCAATCACTTCTTCTGTCCAACCTGTCTATGACAACCAGATATCCCTACCTAATCTATCTAAATTAAATCCTATCTGCCTGTCCTCAGCCCATTGGCCCATCTGATCAATATCCCATTGTATTCTGAGATAACCTTCTTCATTGTCCACAATACCAACTGTTGGCTGGAGCTTGCGCACTGCTTCGTGGCTTTTGTTGCTGTTTCTCAGTCACAAGAGTGAGGGACAAAGTTAAAAATCACACACCCACCTGATGAAGGACCAGCAAAGTAGGGCTTCCAAATAAACCTGTTGGACTATAACCTGGTGTTCTGTGAATTTTAATTTTGTCCATCCTAATCCAACACCAGCCCCTCCAAGTCACGAGTGATGGAGGCATGCAAAATATAAGAACAAAAGATCTTGGAAAATGAGAAGGCCGTCCTGCCCTTCGAGCCTGCTCTACCATTCAATAAGATCATGGCTGATCATTTTGTGGACGCAGAACCATTTACCCACGTTCTTACCGTATTCCTTAATTAATTATTTCTTTTTTAAAAAAAACTAACTTAGCTTTAAAAACGTTTACTGAACTAGCATCAACTATTTCCCTGGGCAATGCATTCCATAGAGGTCAAGAAGTTCCTTCTCAATTCAGTCCTAAATTTGCTGCCTCTAATCTTGAGCTTCGTTTCTAGCCAGTGGAAACATCCTCTCTACTTCTTTTTTATCCATTCCATTCATTATTTTATATCTTTCCATTCTTCTGAATTCCAATGAATATAATCCCAATCTACTCAGTCTCTGTTAAACCAAACCCCTCACCTCCGGAGTCAACATAGTTAACCTCCTCTGCACCCCCTCTAGTGCCAGTACACCCTTGAGCAAGAAAGGAGATAAAAAACTACATGCAGTACTCCAGGTGTGGGATCACCAGCACCCACTATAGCCCACCTCTGCTTTTAAACACAATCTCTTCAGCAATGAAGGACAATATTCCATTTGACTTCTGAATTGATTGTTGTACCTGGTGACCAACCCTCCTACAGAAGGATGTTCAGGTGCCTCTGCATAGCAAATAATGCATTTTTTTAAAATTCAAGTAATAATCTTTTTACTAATATTACTCCAACCAAAGAGTATGACTTTACATTTATGAACATAATATTCCACTTGCCAAACCATTGCCCACTCACCCAATGTATCTCTGTTCCTCTGCAAAGTTTCCCAGTCCTCCACACACTTTGTTCTGCTACTCATCTTAGTCTCATATGCAAACTTTGACACCCTACATGTGGTCCCCAACTCCACATCATCTGTATCAATTCTAAATAATTGCAGTCCCAACACTGATCCTAGAGGCACGCTACTAGTTACTGATTGCCAGCCAGATTAAGGCTTATTTATCCCCACTCTTTGCTTCCTGTTAGTCAACCAATCTTCTATCCATGCTAATACTCTATCCCATGCACCCTTATATAATGCAACAGCCACTTGCGTGGCACCTTGTTGAAGGCCTTTTGGAAATCCAGACATGCCGCATTCTCTGGGTCCCCATTGTCCACGTAGCTCTTCTTAGAATTCCAAACGTCTTCTTAGAATTCCAAATGATTTGTCAAGCATGACCTGCCCTTCATGAATCCATGCTCTGTCTGCCCAATGAGACAATTACTATCGAGATTCCCTGCTATTTCTTCCTTGATAATAGACCAAAGCATCTTTCCAACTACAGAGAATAAACAAACTGGTGTAGAATTCCCTATCTTTTGTCCACCGCCTTTTCTTACAGTCCTTCCTTTTCACTGGAATATGCCTTTGCTGAACACTTCCTAAAATGTCTTTGAAAATCTTTCACTGCTCATCAACTGTCCCACCATAAAATCTTTGTTTCCAGTCTACTTTATCCAGGTTCTCCCTCATTCTATTTTAGTTCCCCATGTTCAAGCAAAGGACCAAGGTATTAGATTTTATCTTTACACTCTCAATATGTGTTCTAACTTCAACCTTACAGTGATCCCTAGAGGACCTTCCAAGAGGATCCCTAACTCTGAGGTCATTAATTATTCCTGTCTCATTGCACAGGGGCCAGATCTTGGATAGCTTGCTCCTTGTCAGTTCCGTTTCACACTGTTCAAAAAAACTATCATGGATACACTTAATGAACTCCTCATGGCTACCCTGACTGATCTGGTTTGACCAATCTACATGTAGATTCAAATCACCAATGGTAATAGATATGCCATTTTTACAGGCTTTAGTTATTTCTTTGTTTATTGCCCATCCCAACGTGACGTTATTATTTGTCTACACACTGCGCCTATCAGTGACATTCTTGTTAACATTTTGAAAGCATCATTCCTGTTTCTCCTAATGTATGGCAATAAAAACAACTGCTTGCATTGTTTGGAATCTTTCACAATAGCAAATTTCCTAAGGTGCTTCATGGATGATCAAAACATTGATTAAAGAGAATGATTTTAAAATACATCTTAATGGAGGATAGAGAAGGTTAGGGAGGGTATTCCACAGACTTCTGTCCTTGGCAGCTCCAATTGTGGAGTGATGCAGGTGGGGTGGGTTGGAAAGGGAATGTGCAAAGGGGAAAACGAGGAGTGCAGGCAGTGCATAAGGTCTTAAGGACAGAGGAGGTTCTGGACTGAGTCTGTCTGTCATACAGAGTATGGCTGCTTCATGGAATTTGAAGCACTGCAATGGGCCCATGGATGTCATGTTAATCAAGGATAGTATAACGGTGGCTGAGAGAACATTTGATGAGGACTTCTCTACTGAAGTAGTGTGGGCTGAGGTTAGAAACAGGAGAGGGGAGGGCACATTGCTTGGATTTTTTTTGTAGGCTGCTGCAGAGTTCCAGGGAGGGGGAAGAGAGGATTAGCAAAATTACTCTGGGTAGGAGTGAAAGTAACATGGTGGTCATTATGGGGGACTTTAACTTCCCAAACATTGACTGAAAATGCTATAACTCTAGTATACCGGATGGATCAGCTTTTGTCCAATCTGTGCAGGAGGGTTTCCTGACACAGTATGTCGAAGGGCCAACAAGAGGGGAGGCCACATTGGATCTGGTGCTTGGTCATGAACCGGACTAGGTGTTTGATTTAGTTGTAGGTGAGCACTTTGGAGAGAATGATTACAATTCAGTTATGTTTAGTTTAGCGATGGAAAGTGATAGGTACATGCCACAGGTGAAGAATTATCGATGGGGCAGTGGCAATTATAATGCAATTCAGCAAGAATTAGGATGCATAGGATGGAGTACCGAAATGCAGTGGATGCAGACAATGGAAATGTGGAGCTGGTTTAAGGAACAGATATGGCATGTCCTTGATAGGTATGTCCCTGTCAGGCAGGAAGGAAGTGATAAGGTAAGGGAACTGTGGTTTACCACAGAAATTGCATCTCTTCTTAAGAAGAAGTAGGAGGCTTATGTGTTGATGAGGCAAATGGTACAGATGAGGCGATGGAGACTTACAGATCAGCTAGGAAGGATTTAAAGAGAGTTAAGAAGAGCAAAGAGAGGACACGAGCAGTCTTTAGCGAATAGAATAAAGGAGAACCCTAAAGCTTTCTATAGGTATGTGAGGAATAAAGGATAGGGGAGGAATCGGGCCAATCAAAGACAGAAGTGGGAAGTTGAGTGTGGACACTGTGGAAATTGGAGAGTTGCTAAACGAATATTTCTCATTGGTTTTCACTCAGGAAAATGAGAATATTGTAGATAATAATGAGGTAGAAGATGTTAGACTAGAAAGGATCGAGGTTAGTTACGAACAGGTGTTATCAATTTTAGAAGGATTGAAAGTAGACAATTCCCCTGGGCTGGATGGGATTTATCTGTGGATTTTCTGGGAAGCTAGGGAGAAGATAGCAAATACTTCGGCTTTGATATTGAGTCGGCATTGCCTACAAGTTCAGTACCAGGGGACTGGATGATTGCAAATGTTATGCCCTTGATCAAGAGGGGCAGTAGAGATGACCCAGGTAATTATATACCAGTGAGCCTTACTTCTGTTGTAGGAAAGGTTTTGGAAAGGATTATAAGAGACACTATTTGTAATCATCTGGCAAACAATATGATTTCATATCGTCAATATGGTTTCGTCAAGGGCAGGTCGTGTCTCACAAACTTCATTGAGTATTTTTGAGATGGTGACCAAGCATATAGATGAGGGTAGGGCAGTTGACGTGGTATACATGGACTTCAGGAAAGCCTTTGATAAGGTTCCACATGGTAGGCTCTTAGATAAAATGTAGCGACATGGAATTGAGTGTGATTTAGCAGTTTGGATTAGAAACTGGCTTTCCTGAAAGAAGGCAGTGAGTGGTGGATGATGGAAAATAATCAGCCTCCACTGCAGGTATTAGTGGTGTGCCACAAGGGTCTGTTTTGGGATCACTGCTGTTTGTAATGTGTTATAAAAGTCTTAGATGCAGGCATAGGAGGATGGATTGGTAAATTTGCAGATGACACGAAAGTCAGTGGAGTAGTGGACAGTGTGGAAGAATATTACAGGTTGCAGGGGGACTTGAATAAACTGCAGAATTGGGCTGAAGGGTGGCAAATGGAGTTCAATGCAGCTAAATGTGAGGCGATGCACTTTGTGAAGGATAACAGGAAGGCAGAGTACTGGGTCAATGGAAATATTCTTGGTAATGTAGATGTGCAGAGGGATGTTGGAGTCCACGTACATAAATGCCTGAAAGTTGCCACCCAGGTGTACAGTACTGTTAAGGTGGCATACAGTGTGTTAGGTTTCATTCGTAGATGGATTGAGTTCTGGAACCACAATATCATGCTGCAACTATACAAAACACTGGTGCAGCCATATTTGGAATATTGTGCGCAGTTCTGGTGCCCATATTTCGGGAAGGATGTGGAAGCATTGGAAGAGGTGCAGAGGAGATTTACCAGGATGTTGTGTGGTCTGGAGGGAAGGTCTTATGAGGAAAGGTTGAGCAATTTGAACATGTTCTCATTGGCAAGAAGGTGGCTAAGAGAGGATTTGATAGAGACATACAAGGTGATCAGAGGCTTAAATAGGGTAGACAGTGAAAGTCTTTTTCCTCGGATGATGACATCAGTGTGTATGAGGGGGCATAACTACAAATTGAGGGGTGATAGATTTAAGACAGATGTCAGAGGCAGGTTCTTTACTCAGAGACTGGTTAGGGCGTGGAATCCACTACCTACTAATGTAGTTAACTCAGCCACGTTAGTGAGATTTAAACAGTCCTTTAGATATGCACATGGGTGGTTTCAGAATAGTGTAGGGGGATGAGCTGCGAATAGTTCACAGGTCGGCGCAACATCAAGGACTGAAGGGCCTGTTCTGCGCTGTGTTGTTCTCTGGCTATTGTGCTACAAGAGATTTTTACTGTCTTCAACAGAGTGATGGATCTTGTATTGTGAGCTTACGAAGTGTCACTGATCTCAACCAAACATGTACGAGGTAGCGAATGCTGCCTGACCTGCTGTGCTTTTCCAGCAACACATTTTTCAGCTCTGATCTCCAGCATCTGCAGTCCTCACTTTCTCCATGTCCGAGGTAGAGTCAGGGCAATAATAAGATGCTGCAACAGGAGGGGGACAGGTAGCTCCATACAAAACCCCACTCCTTCTCAACTTTTTTCACCACAAAAACCGAGCGCCTTCCAGAAAAGCACCTCTATATCCCACCACAACATTTTGCCCCACAATCGTGGTATCTGGCTGTGCACTAAAAGGAGTGCAACAGTCTGTACTGGGACCCTGAAACGCTTGGTAAAGAATCAAATCATCCTAGCATTGAGAGCCCCACCACGTTGCATGCATTTTCTATTGTTTTCTCTCTGTTCCTGACTTCCCTTGTTTTTCCTAAATGACCGGCTAAAAGTTGTTGTTACACACACCTGCACAAGCTGTGAATTGAAACCAAGCCTCTCGGTCCAAGATTCGGGATATTTTCACCGCGTCACAAAACATCGACTCGAACTTCCTTTGTCCCTTGCCTGCGAAGTCTCGCCTGAATCAACTCTGCAATTGGGAGGAAGGGGCGGAACAGGAGGACTGAGTAGTGGCTGGTCCTCCAACCACAGTGACTGAGGAGCGGGGCCAAAGTATTCTCGGGGAGTGAACGCTTCAAGATTGGTCAGAGAGCAAACAATTTTGCAGGATTGATCATTCTCACTACATAGTGGAGCATTAAATCTCTCTCATAAATCCATTTGAGATTTTAAGAAATCCTGTAGTTGAAATGTAAATATGATAACGTACATATTTCAAATCGATTTGCATAACTCGAGTAAGAAACTTCTTTCCAAAATCCCAGAACGATGAGTAATTTACATACCTGGCCATTATGGATGATTTGGACCGGACAATCTATTTGGATGCTAGACATCTCTATGACTGTAACTCGACAAAGCAAATGTTAATGACTAATGTTTTACCCATCAGTCTGTGCAGATATGGATATTCTCTATGAACACACTGACAGCCTTTTGCGCACGCGCGGTTTGGTTTCTATGCAGAGCATGCGCAGTGTCACATTGGTCAGGACAGAGAGAGAGAGAGAGAGACGTGGAGCTGCTTTCTCCGGCAGCGGCTGCGATCGACTTCAGAAAGCGGCGCTCAGAGCCGGTGTGCGGGAGCCTCGCTGGGAGAAAAGAGCGGAGAGAATTCACAAGTCCCGGATAAAGGTTAAAAAAAATCCTGAAAACGACCCTCCAGGCCCGGGTAAGAAGGTGGCGGTCTCTGATCAGGGAAGGGGCCCGGAGTCACGGCCGCCATTTGTTTGAGGGAAGAGGGAGCGCGGGCCTGAGGGCCGCCATCTTGGGAAGGTCAAGGTTCAGGAGGGCGGGGCTCTCGGGGTCTGTAGAACAATCAGAGGAAAGGGAAGCCCCATTGTTATTGATTAATTCCACGAACACAGCTTCACTGGGCGATCCTGCAGGAATATCCTCTCTCAGTCCTGCTGGGATGTTTCACCCCATCAGAACCAGCAGCTCTCCTCCTCTCTCAGCTCCCCTTCTGTCCTTCCTGCACAATCTGTCCCCTGGAACATTGAGCTGCCTGTCCTGTCCCTCCCTCAGCTGTTGTTCTGTAATACCTGTGATATCCCAGTCCCATCTTAGATTACTTCACTAAAGACAGGAATGCACCCGATGGATTTTTCTTAACATCAGCAATTGTTTAATACTCACTTACAGGTTTTTAATTACATCGTTTTTGAAGCATTTACTTCACATTCAATCATTTGCAATGGTGGGATTTGAATTTGTGTCCAGAGAACACTTGCTGAGTTTCTGCATAAATTGTCACACATTAATGCCACTGGGCCATCACTTTGCCTGCTCACAGTTTGTATATCCCAGTGCAACATGAATCAAAACCCTTTCTTCCTGCACAATTGTTTGACCCAGCACTCTGGTGATGTGACTCAGTACCTCTCCATGTGGTATCTCTCACTGTGTGGGTCTAATTGCTGCCTCTGTCAGCGTCTCTCACTTTTGAAGCTACTCCAGATCATGAGCCAACAGAATTCTCCACTCCAGAGAGATGAGGCAGCACAGGTCAGGAATGGAGACTGGGATTTTCCAGATCTCTGTGGGCTCAGTGCCATTCTATATGTGTAACCCTCAAAGCATTAGTCTAATTTCCCATTCTGCCTATTTCTGTGTCCTCTACAGGTACTCATGGAATTCCTGACTCAATAGACTTGCCAACTGCTGGTTGGGACGATGGTTGGTCAGCCAGAAAGACAAAGTCAGGGAGGTCGGGAGTCTTCAATAAATCCTGCTGCCAGGTAAGATCATTCCAGTGCACAGAGCAGAAAGTAATAAGGGGGATCCACACATCAGCTAACAAGACATGACATAGAGAAAATGCTGGAGGGGTAGCACAGTTACAGACATACCCCAGGCTCAATCACCACGCCTGCTGAAAGTTTTGTTGTAATGAGACAGCATCGGGAGTTCCCAGGTATCAGTCCAGGCCTGTGCTTTCTTAGGGAGCATCAGAACAACTGAGGGGAAAGCAGGCCTCCCCGAGAGTGTGATAATGTTGCCTGGGATCTTTTTGTTCCCTATTCCCTCTCCAACACTGTATCTATGGCTTGTATTGAGGACCAGTGTCTTCAATCATTCTAACTCCTATAACAGTTCCTATCTCTGTCATCTCCTCCCGTCTCACCAATTATTTCACATATTTGAAACCTCCAGTCCAGATGACCATCGTATCATTGTAACTTGCTTCAGTCTCTCCAACATGCCTTGTCTTGATAGTCTCCTCCACCAATAACTGGAGACATCGGGTCTGTTTCTGTGCGGCACGACTCTTCGGCCAAGGTTCCCTAAATGGAATGATTTGCGTTTGCCTGTGTTTGGCCCATATCCCTTCAAACCTTCTCCTCTCCATGTACCTCCCGAA
Organism: Chiloscyllium punctatum; assembly: GCF_047496795.1. NCBI lineage: Eukaryota > Metazoa > Chordata > Chondrichthyes > Orectolobiformes > Hemiscylliidae > Chiloscyllium > Chiloscyllium punctatum. The sequence continues at coordinate 90,068,571 of NC_092752.1, read as the reverse complement.
GTGTCTTTTCCTTGTTGTAATTGTACTTGTTTTCACCATTTCCTCTGGCAGTCCATTCCGTCTATGCACCATCCTCTGTGGATCATGTTGCCCCCCAGCTCCCTCTTTAAATCCTTGCTCTCACACCTCATGTTTATGCCTCCTGCTATGGACTCACCTACCCTTGGCTATTCACCTTACCTAGGTCCTATATGGTTTCATAAACCTTTATAAGGTCACCCCGTGGCCTCCTCTGCCCAGGAGAAATATTGACGACAATGTTACCAATATCTCCAACTCATATACTCAATGCTCTGACCAATGAAGACAAGTGTGCCAATTGCCGCTTTCAACACCCTGTCACCCTGTGATGCCAGTCCAAGGAACAATGTAGCTGCACCCCTTGGTCTCTCTCTCTCTTTTCTACAACACTGCCCAGGGCCCAACCATTAACTGTGTTAGTCCTCCCTGGTTTGTCTGAACTAAATCCAACACCTGAATTAAATTCCATCTTTCATTCCTTGGCCCACTGGCCCAGTTGATTAACATCCCCTTCGATAATTATATTCCCTGCCCACTCCTCCACTAATCTTGGTATCCATAAACATACTAACAGGGACTGCTATCTTTGCACTCATATTGTTTATGTAAATGGCGCACAACACTGGTCCCAGCACCAATCCTTACAGCACACTGCTGGTCAGAGGCCCCAGTCTGAACAACAACCCTCTCCCACCACCCTCTGTCTCCCACTGTCATCCCATTTTGTATCCAGTTGACTAGCTCTCCCTGATCCCTTGTGATCTACCCTTACTAACCAATGTATCATGCTACATCCTGAACAAGGGTTTGCGGAAGCAACGTCTGTTGCTCTGCATTCATCTATCTTTTTGGTCACATCTTGAGCAAACTCCAGTCAAGTTTGTGGGACATGTTATCCCATGCACAAAGCTATGCTGGCTGTCCGTAATCAGGCCTTATCTTTCCAAATGCATGTAAGGCCTACCTCTCAGAATGACCCCCAACAACTAACCCACCCTGATGTCTCGCTCATCAGTCTGTAGTTCCCTGGCTTTCTCTTGCAGCCTTTCTTAATTAATGACACAACATTATAATCATAGTCAGAGAGTCAGACTGCAGTGTTTGGTTAAACCTAACCATACTCTAAAACGGATCTCATCCCACCTGCCAGTTCCTGGATCATATCCCTTCAAACCTTTCCTATTCCTGTACGAATCTGAATGTCTTTTGAACATTGTAATTGTCCCCATGTTCACCCCTTCCTTGGGAAGTTCATTCCACACACAGCCCACCCCCTGTGTAACAATGTGCCTCATGTCTTTTTTTTATGTCTCTCCTCTAAACTTAAAAATGTAGTGCCTTGTCTTGAAACTCCCCTGTCCATGGGAAAAGACAACTCCCATTAACTCTATCTATCCCCCTCATGATTTTATAAACTTCTATGAGGTCATCTGTCAACATTCAGGTTTCAGTGAAAAATACCAACCTATTCAGCCTTTCTTTATACTGAAGCCTTTCGTACCCAGCCACATCCCAGTAAATCTCCTCCCAACCCTTTCCAACTTAATAATATCCTTCCTATAACTGGGCGACCAGAACTGGACACAGTATTCCAGAAGAGGACTCACCAATGGCCTGTATAATCTCAATGCGACCTCCCAACTCCTATATCCAAAGGACTGAGCAATGAAAGCAAGTGAGACAAGCACCTTTTTTTAAACTATCCTGTATCTCCATGTTACAAACTTCAAAGAATTATGTAGCTGAACCATGAGTTCCCTCTGTTCTACAACACCACTGAAGGTCTTGCCATTAATTGTATAATCCCTGCCCGTGTTTGTTGTACAAAATGCATTACCTCGCATTTATTCAGATTGAACTCCATCTCCAGTTTTTCAGCCGTTCACACATTTCATCAGGATCCATTTGTAATCTCAGAAAAACTTCTTCACTGTCCACAATGCCACCCTCCAGTCTATCAGCCTATCACACATAGCTCTTTATGGTACAAATATCTCTCCTAGGGGCCCTACAATTTCTTCACCAGCTTCCCACAATGTCCTGAGCTCCATTTGATCAGGTCCTGTGGATTTATCTACCTTTGTGTTTTAAAACCACCAGCACCTCCTTTTCTATAATGTGGACTCATTTCAAGACATTGAGTCATAGAGATGTACAGCACAGAAACAGGCCCTTCGGACCAACTCCTGGATGACGTTTCCAGTCACATTTGCTACAATTTTGCCAATATCCCTCTGAACCCTTGCTGTTCATACTCCCATCCACATGCCTTTTAAATGTATTTCTATCAGCCTCCACTATTTGCTCTGGCAGCTTATTCCATCCACTCTGTGGGAGCCAGGTGTCCCTTAGACCCCTTTGAAAAGTTTCCCTCGCCTGGGGAAATGACCTTGTCTATTGACCCTGTCGATGACCATCATGATTTTAAACACCTTTTATCGGTTAACTCCTCAGCCTCCCATGTTCAAGTGAAAACAGCCCCAGCCTATTCAGGCTTTTCCCTGAAGCACAAACCCTCCAACCCTGGCAACATCTTTGGTCATTTCTTCTGAACCCTTTCAGGTTCCACATTCACAACTTACCAGAACGAAGGACCCGATACCCAGCATGAGCAAAACCAATGTAGTGTACAAAATCCCATGCAAGGACTGCACAAAACACTACATCGGACAAACAGGAAGACAGCTAACGATCTGTATCCAAGAACACCAACTAGCCACGAAACGACATGACCAGCTTTCCTTAGTAGCCACACACACAGATGACAAGCAACATGAATTCGACTGGGACAACACTACATTATAGGGCAAGCCAAACAGAGAACAGCCAGGGAATTCCTAGAGGCATGGCACTCATCCACAGACTTTATCAACAAACACATCGACCTGGACCCAATATACCGGCCACTACAGCGGACAGCTGGAACTGACAACCGGAAGTGGCAGAGACAGGCCACTATAAATGCCAGAGGAAACATCACAGAAGCACTTCACAGGAGGCTCCCAAGCACTGAGGATGTCACCTAGACAGAGGACGAAACGTTTGCAAGACAAATTCCCAGCTCGACGAACAGAACCACAACAACGAGCACCCGAGCTACAAATCTTCTCCCAAACTTTGAATGGTCACTACCTCCTAATGGCTCCTTCACTTCGACGTCCCTGATCCAATCTGGTTCGTTGCACAACACCAGATCCAGAATTGCCTTCTCCCTGTTAGGCTGCAGCACCAACTGTCCTAAGAATCCATCTCTGAGGCACTCCTCAAGCTCCATTTCTTGTGTTCCAGTACCATCCTGATTCTCCCAGTATACCTGCATGTTGAAATCCACCATATCTTTGCGACAGGCCAATTTCAGCTCCTTATTCAACTTACACTCTACATCCAGACTACTGTTTGGGGACCTGTAGATAACTCCCACGAGGGTCTTTCTACCCTAAGAATTTCTCAGCTCTCTCCACACTGACTCCACATCCTCTGCTTCCATGCCCTTCTTCGCAAGGGACTGAATACCATTCCTGACCAACAGGGCCACCCCACCTCCTCTGCCCGTCAGTCTGTCCTTACGATAGCACGTATCGCCTTGAATATTCATTTCCCAGGCCCTGTCCACTCCGTTATCCCCACATCGTAATTGCCAATTTCCAAATGAGCCGCAAGCTCATCCATCTTATTTCTAATGTTTTGTGCATTCAAATATAATGTTTTTAATTTGTTACTGCCCTCACCCTTCCTATCAATCCCTATTTCACTTAACCTTACGGCATGATCCCTTTGTGAGTTTTCTGCTCCATTGATTCTGTTGTCTTTCTTGACTTCTCTTGTTCTAACTTTCCCTTCAATTTCCTTCTTAAACTTCCAGTTTGTCCCGCCACCCACACTATTTAGTTAAAACACAACTGGATTGCAGTGACAAACCTGCCTGCCAGAATGCTGGTCTCCCATCTATTAAGCCGTAAGCCGTCTCTCTTGTATAATTTATCCTTACCGCAAAACATACCCCAGTGATCCAAGAATTTAAATCCTTGCTTCCTGAACCAGTTCCCCAGCCACACATTCAAATCAATTATATCCCTGTTCCTGTCCTCTCCAACCCGAGGAACTGGAAGCAAACCAGAGATAACCACACGAGACGTGCTGGTTTTCAGCTTTCTTCTGAGTTGTCCGAATTCCCGCTGTAGAATGTCCCTCCTCCTCTTCCTGACATCATTTGTGCCGACATGTACCATCACCTTCTCCCTTGAGCACTCTGTCTGCAACATCCGTTATCCTGCAGGCGGGATTTCAGGATAGCCTGTTGCCACAGAAACCCCGTTCAGTTCCTCTCACTATGGAGTCCCCTATTACCACGGCTCTATATGATGTCTGACTCCTCGGGTCTGCCTCCTATGCCAACTTTTGATTGGCAGACCTGACCGCCTCGCGGACTGGCAGTGTCATCTGTCTTTCCTGTTTCCAAGATTCAACCTGTTCCTAACAGATGCTTCGACTAGGGCCTCGAGCACTTGTCTCCTCTCTGCCTTCCTCACCGTCATTTCCCTTCTGGTATGCTCGGTGTAATCACCACGCTGAAGGTAATGTCCAGAAAGATCTTGTTCGCTTGGATGAGCATGAGGTCATCGAGTTCTTTATCAGTGTTTCAATATGCTCTGTCAGAAGCTGAACGTGTACACACTTTCCACAGTTATACGAGCCAGATACACCAGAGTACTTGACCTCCAACATCATGCACACAGCACACTGAACCAGCTTCGCAGTCAAGGAAACCTACGCAAACATGGGGAGAATGTGCAAACTCCACATGGGCAGTCGCCCAAGGCGGGAACTGAACCTGGGTCTCTGGTGCTGGGAGGCAACAGTGCTAACCACCATGTCACCATAGGACCTGGGACTTATAACACACCTACTTAAATAACAGTCGCTCAACTTCCCAAATAGCCTCTGTGCTCTGACTTCACTTCCTCCCAGCTACCGCCACTCTCTGCTGCACTCAGACCCTGACACACTCCCTGCAATGACAGTCGTCCTGTCACCGTCACACTCCCCCATCACCATACCAATCACCCCTCACACTTTTTCTGTCACCATCTCCTTGTTGCCTCGCACTTATCCGTCACTGTCGCACTGTCTCCCACACACCCACTCTCACACCATCACACTGACCCGCTCACACTGACTCCATCACAATAACCCTGATACCATCAAACTGACCCCGTCACACTCACTCCCTCCCTGACCTCCTCACAGTCACTCTGTCACTGTCACCCTGAGCCATTCACATTCACAACATCATTGTCACACTCACACCCTGACATTGACTCCATCATCATCACTATGACCTTCTCACACTCACTCCGTAACCATCAGCCATAGATATGTTCTCATTTGCTGTTCTCCATAGATATAACACTTTAGTGAAAGGGTTTACCCTACTTTTGAGTTTTCACAGGGAGCAACTCAAATAACATCCTCTAACACCAGCTCCACTAAGACCCTGAAAAGATAAGGAGTTGAGTGTCGCAAATACTATGATTATTTACCAAGTGGCCTAACATGCAAAATATTTTTAAAATTAATATTTCCCAATGCTTGTACCATTTGTAAACTTTTCTGTCTGACTCCTCACAATATGGATGAAACGATAAATTACTTGAGATTTCAACATGACCATTTACAATAATAAGTAACTCTAAACATTTGAAAGCTTACAAATGCCCAAAATTAAATCTACTCTAATATGTGACACAATATGTAGTTCTTTCACTCAGGTATAAATTCTCAGCACTGTCTTAAAAAGAAAATCACAACAACCAGTAAAAAGTGCTCATCTAGGCCATTGTATATAATAACTGGAGGTTCAAAAAAAATCTATGAATGCAGCCCTTTGCTATAGATTTGCTGCAAAATTGGATTTGCAAATATAATTATGATGCACCAATTGTTTTACCCATTTAGAAAAAAGTATTCACATGATAAAACTTCTGTGAACTTAAAGAAATCAATTTCCTACCACTCAAATTATTTTCAAAGATGTGCGACCTCTGAAAAATACTGCAGCATTACCACATGTAAAAAAGTGAAACATTTTAAAATTATTCCATTCTTGACAGAGCAATTTTCTTTTAGCTTAATATTCATTTAGGATATGGATAAACATAAGTTTTTGATACGGATTATACTTTACAAAGCTTTAAATATTCAACTATTTTGATTCTGATACAACTAGGAACAGCACTGCAAGTTGGATCCTACCCCTTGCTCTTTATTAAATTTATTATTAAATGCAACATTATAGCATATAGCATAATTTAGTTAGGAATTAAATCAATGTTATATAGCTGCTTAAATTCCAGTGACAACACTTCTTTCTTAGACATTGCCATATGTTCTCAATTTAACAATCATCTCCATGAAACAAAATGCAGGTCAGGAGATGGCGTCATTGCATGTGGTGCTGTGCAAGTGGTATGCCCGTCCTAAATGTGGTTGATATATTTCTGTTCATTTGGTTTGTGGTTGCTCCAATATATAATGTAATAATGTTGACAGGTTGTTGACTAAAACCTTACGTGCTCTATTTTCAAAGCTAACCCTGCAAAATTAAACATAATGTTATATCTAGACTGGATGCCTTTCATGAATTTGAATTCGTATGATAAGTGGAATGACAGAAGGTTTAGTCACTTATACTGGTAAGCCAAACCAAGAGACTGCTCAATTACAAATCATATATGTCCCCAGTAAAACCAAAAATTTTCATTGTTTTATGTGAAGGCCATAACATGTTAGCCAGCTATCAGCTTTCAAAACACAAAGGAAGTCCAAAATTTAATTTGTGAATTTCACTGCACAATTTTCTTCAAAAAAATTTCCTTTCACAAGTTGTGCTAACAGATCTTACAAATCAGCATAGCTTTGGTGTTGACTTGTGTAAGGGCTCTTCTAGTGTCTGGGTAGTGTCCATACTACTAAGCCAGGAGAACTGGATTCAAGTTCAACCTGCAGAAGACTTGTGTAACAATATCTCTGAACAGATTGCTCAGATTTACCACTTTTTCTGGCATTCATTTAATCTAATACAACCCTTTGCTTCCTTAACTAACCATAACTGATCAAGGTCAGGGTGGGTTAGTACCTTGGAGGGGAACTTGAAGGTAGTTGTATTTCCATCTAGCTGCTGCCTTTGTCCTTAGAGATGGAAGTAGCCATGGGTTCCTTGAGTGTTGTTAGGGCGGCACTAATCCAGGCAAGTGGGGAGTATTCCATCACACTCCTGACTTGTGCCTGGTAGCTGTTGGGCAGGCTTTCAGGAGCCAGGAGTTGGATTACTCCTGTAGCCACTGTGTTTGTGTGGTGAGACCAGTTCAGTTTCTGATCAATGATAATCCCCAGGATAATGTTGACAGTGGGTGTTCAGTGATGGTAACAGCATTGAATGTCAAGTGATGGTGGTTAGGTCATTTCTTATAAGTGATGGTCGCTGCCTGCATTTGTGTGGCATGTATGTTACTTGCCCCTTGTCAGCCCAAACCTGGATATTGTCCAGATCTTGTCGTTCTTGGGGTTGGACTGCTTCAGTACCTGAGGAGTTAATTGGTTATCAATGTTCAATAATTACAAAATTATGTAAATTCCTTTTTCTATCAAATGTCATGGACTGTATCTTGTGGTCACTCTGATATTCACTTTCGTTATCTCCTTATTTTCTTCCTAATTCAGACACAAATGTTTGAACATCGATCAGGATAAAATTAAATAATTTAAAAACATACGTTTCTACATGTAAATTAATTGAATGAAATACATTCCTTCGGTATTGTCTGCATTTTGAGCAAAAGTCATTTCTTTTCAATCATTACTGAATGGCTCATTCATTGTCCTCAATCCAGCTGTTATATTTTAGTCTTCAGTTTACCGATCTTAATGATGTCTAATCAACATCAGAGCAAAGCGCTTTTAAAATGTTGAATCAACTTATTTGTTCTGATTACAACATTTATTATGAATTCATTATCCTTATAATAATTACAGAATAATTTGTTTGTCTTTCTAACATGTATAGTCAGATCCATATTTTAATTTAATCCATTGTTTAATTTAATCCATTGTAACAATACTGTTGTTTTCAGGTCAAGTATCCCACAATGGAACCAATGATTTTGCATCCAACATGCTTTGAAAACTGACTTTTGCTCATTTGAATAATCACAGTAATCTCAGCCTTATAAGTTCAAAGAACTGTAATTACTTTTCACTGCAATGATTGCTGTTCATGTCTACACATTGCACAGTCATATAGCAACATTAAATATCTCCTTCTTTGAAGTGCACAGATTTTTGAAAATATATCAATGTGTTGCTAATATGTAACTATTGGTCAGTTCAGTAAGGGGTATAAATGTGCAATAATAGCTCAGTACGTGAACTGATGTGAATATATTGCAGTGCACAAACTCACAATCATTGTGAAAATCAATTTTTATTTTAACCATGGAAACACAGTTGAATTAATTCAATTATATTTCATTTTAGTGCTCGCATTCATTGTATTTCTAATCACAATAAGAGTGAACTATTTCAGGTGACACAATTATTTAAAATTCATGTCACTTTTTTATGGACACAAAATAGAATTAATACCCGTTTTTGCTTTCTTTTACCGATCACAGTCAAGTTTGAATTGTAGAAAGTTAGACTGATCCAGCACGGAAACAGGCCATTCAGCCCAACTTGGCATTCCGGCCAGCTTTCCGAAACTAAACTAGGCCCATTTCCCTGTGTTTGTCCCATATTCCTTTGAATGTTTTCCATCCATGTAACTGTCCGAAAGTCTTTTAGATTTTGTAATTGTACCAGCCGCTGACTTTCCTCTCACATCTCATCTCAATATGCCAAACACGCGTTGTGAAAAGAGTTGCCCCTCAGATCCCTTTTAAAACTTTCCCCCTCACCTTAATAACATTCATACTTTAATCAGTGACCTGAAGCAAATAAATTCAAGATATTGTGACCATTTTAATCAACAACAGATACAAGTTGAGAAAATGTTGGATTGAAAAGTAATTGAATTGACACTTAGATATTTTCCAATCAACTCTGAGGTGCTTTGACACATCTCTGTTTAAGGTAGGAATTGAACGCCTGCCTCATGGTCTATTAGTACAGACATTACCAGAACCCTCCATAATGTTCCCATGCAGGAAGGCAGGACTATAATCACATACTTACTGTGGTTACTCACAGGGAAAACTGCTCAGACATTTATCGTGATAATTGGACTAGGATTATATTAGACACTTCCAGTGTGTAATGGATAAAAAGAATTCCTAATTTCTAATAATGATGGAATGAAGCGACAATGATCTTAAATAAATATGTCTCATGATAATCAAATAATTCAATATGTTTGAAGCAGTTATTCCTATACATAAATTAACATTGACCTGCTTTGTAATGCACATGAATTGGAAATAAAGCATTTGACATTCAACGTGACTACTCAGCGAAAGACAACTTTCCTCAGTTTCACAAAATTGTGATTTCTAAGAATTCAAGATTTATTGTAAAAGAATAGATCAAACATTTGTTAAGTCAGGTTTGTGTACACAAGAAACATATGAAATTTAAATAATGTTTAATGTGAAAAATAGTTCGCTCTTTTGTAATAATCAGAAATATAGAAATGTTAGCATTGAAGTGAAATTCAATCAGTACAAGAACGCAAAAAACTGGATGCTGGAACTCAGAAACAAAATCAGTAATTGCTGGAAAACAACACAGCAGGTCTGGCAGCATCTGTGGGAAGCATTCATTCGGGTGGCACAGTGGTGAGCACTGCTGCCTCACAGCGCCAGAGACTCAGGTACAATTCCCGCCTCAGGCGATTGACTGTGCGGAGTTTGCACATTCTCCCCGTGTCTGCGTGGGTTTCTTCTGGGTGCTCCGGTTTCCTCCCATAGTCCAAAGATGTGCAGGTCAGGTGAATTGGCCATGCTAAATCGCCCGTAGTGTTAGCAAATGGTATTGATCTGGAACACATTACTCTCACACAATATGAATATCCACGTCCTGATGAATGGAGTAATTCTGTCAGAGTTTGGCATTACAATAACTGAGATTACCATCTGAATATCTGCCTGTAATACAAGTTTTTAAAATCCGTCACTGTCAGTTCAAGTTTGAAACTCATACAATCCCCTCCTCCTGGCCCAGGACGACAACACACATTACCCCTGGTGGAGGTTAGCAGGCACTTCAAGGGCAAACCGATGTGGGTTTCTATGAGTTTCCACGAGTTTCCACATTGGGACTTCATGTGACTGAACATGGGACAGAATATCCCAAGATTCAGTGAGATATGGAGAGCAGGATTTGCTTCCTTTTCTTTCCTTCCGTGCTGCCGCTGTGCCTCCACAATAAGACATGGGGTGTGAAAGGCTCATGCAGCTTAATGGGCAAGATGTCTCCATTCTGACCAATGGGCAGCAAGATCCTCCCAGTCATTAAACAGAGTATCCCTGAAAGATAGCCTGAAAGACTGCCCAGTGCTCTCAGTACATGGTTCGAATAATGAGGGGGGAAATCTCCTAGAAAAGGCATAACAGGAAAGTTCCAAAAGGATTATGAACAGTTTACAGAGAGATATTCACAGGAAATGTGGGCAACAAGTTGGCAAATAGAGTATAACTTGGGATAAACTGTAGAAAGCTGCACCAGAAAGGGACTGGGGGAAAATGAGCAGGAAACACAGAAAGCGAGCACACAGTTACAACAGGGAATCAGGAAAGGGAATGGAATGCTGTCCCTTATTACAAAGAGTTTGCAATAGACGAGTTTGGAGTATATACCTTAGGGCAACTAAACAAATGGCAAGTGAGACCACATCTGGAGTAACGTGAACAGATATGGTCACTTTAGTTAACCAAATAGAGCATTTCAGAGAAGATCCATTGGGATGATCCCTGTTTTGAAGGGATTATCCTGTAAGCAAAGGCTGAATAAATTGGGAATCTACACACTGGACTTTGGAAGAATGAGAGGTGATCTCTTTGAAACATACAGGAGTCTGTTGAGGTTTGATAGGGTAAATATGGAGACGATGTGTCCCATTACGGGTTGGTCTTGAACCAGATTCTGGGTCAGTCGCAGAATCAAGGGCTCTGTTTCAGATTTTTCAAGTTAAAGGCAACACCGACACAGGTTAGGGTTTCAGTAGCAATGGAGCTGGGGTGAGAAGGAGACAAGCAACGTTTTAGAGATTGGAATTCCTGGTGTTTGTGATTGTGTAGATGTCTGATCACAAGGTCACCTTGGGCTCAGATATGAAAGCAATATTGTGAAGAATGTAGTTCTGCCTCAGACACTTCCCAGTGAGAGGGAGGGACACAGCAGTAAGGGAAATGAATTTGGAATAGCAACTGAAGGCAATGGGTTTAATAATTACAGTGTTTCATTGGAGTGAATTGCAGCTAATCGAAGCGTGGTAAGCAGTTTGATAACTGAGTAATAGTGGAGTAATGGAGAGGGATGATGGGGAGGGAGAGCTGGACATTGTCAGTGTACATGTGAAACCTAACAGTGCTTTTGGGCGAAGTTACCTCCTGGCAGTATGGAGGTGAGAAACAGGACAGACCAAGGATAGATCCTGGAGGGACACCAAATACAAGGAATTCAGAAAGGAAAGGGAGAGTGGAGATGGAGCAGGATTTGCCAACAACCGTGAGGTCAAATATTAGGTTTTAGCAGAATGACAGAGAAGGACATAACCAGAAAAGACAGACAGACAGATCATGGAACAATATCTGTGAATTGCAAAGTGCGGGGGAAGTGGTGGAGGGCGGTAACAAGCAGGAGAATGAGACAGAGATTTGGAATGTCCATCATTTAGCTACTCCAGGGTAAATGGTCAAGAAAATCTCTAATAAGGCTTGACAAGAGACTCTAGGAAATGCAAGTTTAGGACTAAAATGAGGAGCACCCTTGTGAGGCAGTGTGGCTCGGTGGGCTAGTGGAGAGGGAGGGAAGAAGCAGAGGCAGCTGATCAGATTGTCTCAATGTTATTGACAGAGAAACTCCATGCGCTCCTCACTCTTGTCGTTGGAGGGGAGGATGGAGGAGACAGGATAATAGACATTGTTTTTGAAATAAAAGAAACAAAACCTGTGATAGTGATTCTAAAAATAAGTGAACAAACCTGTTGTATTTATCACGAATATTAAAATATACAATTGAAGTTCAGGTTTGAATCCCAAATTGGTAGAGGGTTGCTCTGAAGTCAAGAAAAGTAAAAGAAACTGGAATGAAGAATCTACTGTTTGCCACGGAACCATTGGGGATGTTTTTTCTGCCATTGACAATGTCCTTGAGGGAAAGAAACGCGACAGTGGCCCATCAAATCACTCACTGTATTAATCACTGCACAGTCTCAACAAAGGACCGCACAGTGGCTAGGACTGCTGCCTCATAGTGCTAGAGACCCGGGTTCAATTCCTGCCTCAGGCGACTGACTGTGTGGAGTTTGTGTCTCCCCGTGTCTGCGTGGGTTTCCTCCGGGTGCTCCAGTTTCCTCCCACAGTCCAAAAATGTGCAGGTTAGGTGAACGGGCCATACTAAATTGCCCGTACTGTTAGGTGAAGGGGTAAATGTAGGGAAATGGGTCTGGGTGGGTTGTGCTTCAGCGGGTCGGTGTGGACTTGTTGGACCGAAATGTCTGTTTCCACACTAAGTAATCTAATCTAAAAGGAATGAAACTGGATGGACCACATTACATCTACCAATGCACTAGCAAATACAACCACACAATCAGCCCTCTTGTCCCTGCAACTTCTGCCTCACTGTGGACCAACGACAGCAGCAGAACTGTACTCCAGCCCAATCTGAAATCACATGGCCTGATATCCCCCAACCATTAACATCAAGCCAGGGGAATCAACCCTGGTTCAATAGCGAATGCAGGAGGGCATGCCAGCAGTACCAGGCATACTTCAAAATGAGGTGCCAACCTGGTGCAGCTACAAGCAGCACAAGCAACACCCAAATAGAACTAAGTGATCCCATAAACAATGGATTAGATCGGAGTTCTGCAGTTCTGTCACACCTCGTCAGGAATGGTGATGGACAATTACAGCATCACAGATAACTCCACCCTTACTGATGGAGGGGTCTCACACATCCATTCCACAGATAAGAGGACAGCATTTGCAGCAATTTTCAGCCAGCAGTGCCAACTGGATGAGCCTTCTCCATTGGTCCCTGACATCACAGATATGAATCGAAATTGTTTAAAACTCATGTCAAGTCAGATCAAGAAATGGATAAGTAGTGTAAAGGTTATGGACCCTGCCAATATTCTGGCAATAATACTGTTGGCTGTGCTCCAGAACCTGCTGCCCACCAAGGCAAGTACTGCTCCAGCACTGGCAACTACCGACTTTGTGGAATATTGCTCAGGCATGTTGCAACACAAAAACACAGGGCAGATCCAACTCAGCCAATTCCCCTCCATCAGTCCACACTCGCTTAGCAGTGAGGTGATAGAAGGTGTCATCAACAGTGCTGTCAAGCAACTGCTCAGCAATAACCTGCTCAGCGATGCCCAGTTTGGGTTCTGCCTGGGCCACTCAGTTCCTGAGCTTGTTATAGACTTGATTCACAAACTGACAAGCAGCTGAATTCCAGAGGGGAGGTGAAGCTGAGGCCAGACCCCCTCCAAGTCCACTATTTCGACTTCAGTGATATCACCTGACCTCACCACCGTCTCAGCTCATTTGCTGAAACTCTCATTCATTCCTTTTGTTAACACTAGATTTCATTATCTAAACCCACTCCTGGCCAGCATCCCACATTCACCCTCCCGATAATCTCAGGAATATTGAAAACTCTACTGCTGAAGTGCTCACTTGTACCAAAACTTGCTGATCAATCAAAAGACTCCCATTTATAAGCGACAACAATTTACTTTCGCACCTTTGAATTAATTCCTGACTGTAATCATTCCTATCTCCCTGCACCACACACCCTTTCATATCTCAATAATATCTCATTTTAGTTCAGACTCTCAATGATGTGTTTAATTTTGAGTTCACCTGTGTGACAGTTTCTATAGACTCCAAGGGAACATGGTCTGGAATCCCCACTCTAACCAACGAAGATCGACTTTATTCCTTTAAGGCATTCTTGAAAAACTGCTTATTTGGCAATAGTTTTGGTAACTGGACACAATAGTCTCCATCTGTAGCATGATGTCAAAAATTCTCAATAAAATATTTGTGAAATTAAAACCATGATGATTTGTACAGATACCTTCTACTGTTCAATATCACTGAGTGAATACTCTGTAATGTCTCTTACCCAACCACATTGTGGGAGCACCTTCACCACACAAACTGCAGCAGTACAAGGAAGTCAAACATCACCCTCTCCACAGGAAACAAGGCTTTGGCATTGATCACTGGTTTCTGTGGAAGGAGAAATACACAGTTGATGTTTCAGGGAGTGCAATATGAATCACAGGGAATGAAAATGATGCAGAATTTGACTGTCAGAAATTGAAGGAAAATGCACTCGCTTATTGGACAAAAGAATTCTTGATTGTCAAAGATATTGTGGAAAAAATAACCTGATAATGCAACAGCATATGGTCAGGAGCCAGGCAGCAGTGGACAATTCATTTACATTCCTGAAGAAGAACTTATGCCCAAAACGTCGATTCTCCTGCTCCTCGGATGCTGCCTGGCCTGCTGTATTTTTCCAGCTCTACATTTTTCAATTCATTTACAAAACAGCTGTGAAAGTAATAGTAAAATACTATACAGAGCAAAAATACACCCATGAGAGACTGAGGAAGCTAGATAATGAACAAGTGGACATCAGGGAACCCAGAGGTGAACCAGAGCAGAATTCACTTTTATGATCCCAGTCAAAGATAGCTAGCACAGAAACAGACTTCTTCGGTCCAACCTATGCCAACCAGATATCCTAACCTAAGCTATCTGCCACTCCTCAGCCCATTGGCCCATCTGATCAATATCCCACTGTACTCTGAGATAACCTTCTTCATTGTCCACAATACCTCCAATTTTGGTGTCACCTGCAAACTTATTAACTATACGGCCTCTATTCACATCTAAATCATTTCAATGAATGACGAAACAAGTCCAGAAAAAAAGTCCATTTCTCTGGGTTTGAATGTGCTCTGTGTAAATCCTGCCCTATGATTCTTTTTACCAGGGATGGCTGTACACACATCCCTCTGAACTTTGCCCCCTACAAAGCTGGCGGCCGCTCACGTGTCCAGTGAAACATTGCCCCGAATAAAGATGGCGGCGCTCACTCGGGCCGATTACTCAACGAGGCTTATTCCCGTTTGCTGCAAATCCGGGATTGTAAGTTTCAAATTTGTATTTTCCGATGTGTACCAAATGTTAGTAAAACCTCTCAGACCATACAAACACCATTCCCCTCCCGCTTCCTGCTGTTTATTTCTTTCCTTACCGACAGCACTCCACGCGCGCACACATTCCGAACATCCGCGCCCACCGCGAGGATGATCACGTGGTATAGTCTAGTCCCGCCCTCATTCACTGATTGGCCGGAGGACCAACTGCCCCGCCAGGTCCTCCAGCTCCGCCCCTGCCTTTCCATTGGTCCGCCGCTGACATCAATCACGTCTTCGGTCCAACCTGTCGATGTTAACCAGATATTCTAACCTGATCTCTCTCAATTAAATCCTATCTGCCACTCCTCAGCCCATTGGCCCATCTGATCAATATCCCATTGTATTCTGAGATAACCTCCTTCATTGTCCACAATACCAACTGTTGGCTGGAGCTTGCGCACTGCTTCGTGGCTTTTGTTGCTGTTTCTCAGTTACAAGAGTGAGGGACAAAGTTAAAAATCACACAACCACCTGATGAAGGACCAGCAAAGTAGTGCTTCCAAATAAATCTGTTGGACTATAACCGGGTGTTCTCTGAATTTTAATTTTGTCCATCCTAATCCAACACCAGCACCTCCAAGTCACGAGTGAGGGAGGAATGCAAAACATAAGAACAAAATATCTTGGAAAAAGTTAAGGCCGTCCTGCCCTTCGAGCCTGCTCTACCATTCAATAAGATCATGGCTAATCATTTTGTGGATGCAGAATGATTTACGCACGTTCTCACCATACTCCTTAATTAATTATTTCTTTTTTTAAAAAAAAACTAACTTAGCTTTAAAAACGTTCATTGAACTATTATCAAATACTTCCCTGGGCAATGCACTCCATCAAGGTCAAGATATTCTTTCTCAATTCACTCCTAAATTTACTGTCTCTAACCTTGTGGTGATGCCCTCTTGTCCTAGCTTCACCTGCCAGTGGATACATCCTCTCTACTTCTATTTTATTTATTCCACTCATTATTTTATCTCTATCCATTTTTCTGAATTCCAATGAATATAATCCCAATCTACTCAGTCTCTGTTAAGCCAAACTCCTCACCTCCGGAATCAGCATAGTTAACCTCCTCTGCAGCCCCTCTCGGGCCAGTACAACCCTGAGCACGTAAGGAGATAAAAACTGCATGCAGTACTCCAGGTGTGGCCTCACCAGCACCCACTATAGCTAGAACATAACCTCTGCTTTTAAACACAATCCCTTCAGAAATGAAGGACAAAATTCCATTTGCCTTCTGAATTGATTGTTATACCTGGTGACTAACCTTCCTGCAGAAGGATGTTCAGGTGCCCTCTGCATAGCAAATAATGTAACTTTTTTAAAATTCAAGTAATAATCTTTTTATTAATGTTACTCCAACCAAAGAGTATGACTTTACATTTATGAACATTATATTCCACTTGCCAGCCCATTGCCCACTCACCCAATGTGTCTCTGTTCCTCTGGAAAGTTTCCCAGTCCTCCACACACTTTGTTCTGTTACTCATCTTAGTCTCATATGCAAACTTTGACACCCTACATGTGGTCCCCAACTCCAAATCATCTGTATCAATTCTAAATAATTGCAGTCCCAACACTGATCCTAGAGGCACGCTACCAGTTACTGATTGCCAGCCAGAATAAGGCTTATTTATCCCCATTCTTTGCTTCCTGTTAGTCAACCAATCTTCTATCCATGCTAATACTCTATCCCATGCACCCTTATATAATGCAACAGCCACTGAGTGGCACTTTGTTGAAGGCCTTTTGGAAATCCAGGTACACCGCATCCACTGGGTCCCCATTGTCCACCTTGCTCGAAATGTCTTCATAGAATTCCAAACGATTTGTCAAGCATGACCTGTCTTCATGAATCCATGCTCCGTCTGCCCAATGGGACAATTTGTATTGAGATTCCCTGCTATTTCTTCCTTGATAATAGACCCAAACATCATTCCAGCTACAGAGAATAAACTAACTGGTGTAGAATTCCCTATCTTTTGTCCACCGCCTTTTCTTACCGTCCTTCCTTTTCACTGGAATATGCCTTTGCTGAGCACTTCCAAAAATGTCTTTGAAAATCTTTCACTGCTCATCAACTGTCCCACCATAAAATCTTTGTTTCCAGTCTACATTATCCAGGTTCTCCCTCATTCTATTTTAGTTTCCCATGTTCAAGCACAGGACCAAAGTATTAGATTTTATCTTTGCACTGGAGAAGAAAGTGAGGACTGCAGATGCTGGAGATCAGAGCTGAAAATGTGTTGCTGGAAAAGCGCAGCAGGTCAGGCAGCATCCAAGGAACAGGAGAATCGACGTTTCAGGCATAAGCCCTTCTTCAGGAATGAGGAAAGTGTGTCCAGCAGGTTAAGATAAAAGATAGGGAGGAGGGACTTGGGGGAGGGGTGTTGGAAATGCGATAGGTGGAAGTAGGTCAAAGTGAGGGTGATTGCCCCACCCCCACTCCGGCCTAAGGGGTCAGGAAGAAGATTGCAGGTTAGGAAGATGAAGCTGAGTTCGAGAGATTTGACTGAGACAAGGTGGGGGGAGGGGAAATGAGGAAACTGGAGAAATCTGAATTCATCCCTTGTGGTTGGAGGGTTCCTCGGCGGAAGATGAGGCGATCTTCCTCCAGCCGTCGTGTTGCTCTGGTCTGGCGATGGAGGAGTCCAAGGACCTGCATGTCCTTGGTGGAGTGGGAGGGGGGAGGTGAAGTGTTGAGCCATGGGGTGGTTGGGTTGGTTGGTCCAGGTGTTCCAGAGGTGTTTTCTGAAAAGTTCCGCAAGTAGGCGGCATGTCTCCCCAATATAGAGGAGGCCACATCGGGTGCAGCGGATGCAATAAATGGTGTGTGTGGAGGTGCAGGTGAATTTGTGGTGGATATGGAAGTATCCCTTGGGGCCTTGGAGGGAAGTAAGGGGGGAGGTGTGGGCCAAAGTTTTGCATTTCTTGCGGTTGCAGGGGAAGGTGCCGGGAGTGGAGGTTGGGTTGGTGGGGGGTGTGGACCTGACGAGGGAGTCACGGAGGGAGTGGTCTTTTCGGAATGCTGATAGGGGAGGGGAGGGAAATATATCTCTGGTGGTGGGGTCTATTTGGAGGTGGCTGAAATGACGACGGATGATACGCTGTATATGGAGTTTGGTGGGGTGGTAGGTGAGGACCAGTGGGGTTCTGTCCTGGTGGTGGTTGGAGGGGCGGGGCTCAAGGGCGGAGGAGCGGGAAGTGGAGGAGATGCGGTGGAGGGCATCGTCGACCACGTCTGTGGGGAAATTGCGGTCTTTGAAGAAGGAGACCATCTGGGTTGCACGGTATTGGAATTGGTCCTCCCGGGAGCAGATGCAGCAGAGACGAAGGAATTTGGAATATGGGATGGCGTTTTTTTACAGGGGGCAGGGTGGGAGGAGGTGTAGTCGAGGGAGCTGTGGGAGCCGGTCGGTTTATAGTAAATGTCCGTGTTGATTTGGTCACCCGAGATAGAAATGGAAAGGTCTAGGAGGGGGAGGGAGGAGTCTGAAATGGTCCAGGTGAATTTGAGGTCGGGGTGGAAGGTGTTGGTAAAGTGGATGAACTGTTCAACCTCATCATGGGAGCATGAGGCAGCGCTAATACAGTCATTGATGTAGCGGAGGAAAAGGTGGGGGGTGGTGCAAGTGTAGGTACGGAAGATGGACTGTTCCACATATCCTATGAAGAGGCAGGAATAGCTGGGGCCAATGTGGGTGCCTTTGGCTACTCCTTTGGAGGAAGTGGGAGGATTGGAAAGAGAAGAAGTTGTTCAGGGTGAGGACCGGTTCAGTCAGTCGAAGGAGGGTGTCAGTGGAAGGATACTGGTTGGTACAGTGGGAAAGGATGAAGCGGAGGGCTTTGAGTTCTTCATGATGGGGGATGGAGGTGTATAGGGACTGGTGAAGATAAGGCGTGGGGGCCGGGGAAACGAAAACCATGGAGGAGGTGGAGGGCGTGGGTGGTGTCCCAAACGTAGGTGCGGAAGTCTTGGACTAAGGGGGACAGGACCGTGTCGAGGTATGCAGAGATGAGTTCGGTGGGGCAGGATCAGGCTGAGACAATGAGTCGGCCGGGGCAGTCATGTTTGTGGATTTTGGGCAGGAGGTAGAAACTGGCAGTGGGGTTGAGGGACTATGAGGTTGGAGGCGGTGGATGGGGTGATGAGGTTATGGATGGTCTGGGAGATGATGGTTTGGTGGTGGGAAGTGGGGTCATGGTCAAGGGGGCAGCAGGAGGAGGTGTCCGCGAGCTGGCGTTTAGCCTCAGCGGTGTAAAGGTCGGTGCGCCAAACTACTTCCGCGCCTCCCTTGTCTGCCAGTTTGATAGTGAGGGTGCGGTTGGAACAGATGGAGTGGAGGGCTGCACGTCCCGAGGTTGAGAGGTTGGAGTGGGTGAGAGGGGTGGAGAAGTTGAGGCGGTTAATGTCGCAGCAGCAGTTGGCTATGAAGAGATCGAGGGCAGGTAATTTATCTTCACATCTCTCCATATGTATTCTAACTTCAACCATACAATGATCACTTCTTCCAAGAGGATCCCTAATTCTGAGGTCATTAATTATTCCTGTCTCATTGCACAGGGGCCAGATCTTGGATTGCTTGCTCCTTGTCGTTTACATTTCATACTGTTCAAAAAAACTATCATGTATATTGACATGTACATTGACTGGAAATTCTATAATTCTAGTACGTCGGATGGATCAGTTTTTGTCCAATGTATACAGGAGGGTTTCCTGACACAGTCTGTTGAAGGGCCGACAAGAGGGGAGGCCACATTGGATCTGGTGCTTGGTCATGAACCGGACGAGGTGTTTGATTTAGGTGTAGGTGAGGACTTTGGAGAGAGTGATCATAATTCAGTTATGTTTAGTTTAGCGATGAAAAGGGATAGATACATGCCACAGGTGAAGACTTATCAATGGGGCAGTGGCAATTATAATGCGATTCTGCAAGAATTAGGATGCATAGGATGGAGGAGCGAAATGCAGTGGATGCAGACAATGGAAATGTGGAGCTGGTTTAAGGAACAGATATTGTGTGTCCTTGATAGGTATGTCCCTGTCAGGCAGGGAGGAAGTGATAAGGGAAGGGAATCGTGGTTTAGCACAGAAATTGCATCTCTCATTAAGAAGAAGTAGGAGGCTTATGTGTTGATGAGGCAAATGGTACAGATGAGGCGATGGAGACTTACAGATCAGCTTGGAAGGATTTCAAGAGAGTTAAGAAGAGCAAAGAGAGGTCACGAGCAGTCTTTAGCGAATAGAATAAAGGAGTACCCTAAAGCTTTCTATAGGTATGTGAGGAATAAAGGATAGGGTAGGAATAGGGCCAATCAAAGAGAAGTGGGAAGTTGAGTGTGGACACTGTGGAAATCGGAGAGGTGCTAAACAAACATTTCTCATTGGTTTTCACTCAGGAAAATTAGAATATTGTAGATAATAATGAGGTCGAAGATGTTAGACTAGAAAGGACCGAGGTTAGTTACGAACAGGTGTTATCAATTCTAGAAGGATTAAAGTAGACAAGTCCCCTGGGCTAGATGGGATTTATCCGTAGATTGCCTGGGAAGCTCGGGAGAAGTTAGCAAAGACTTCGGCTTTGATATTGAGTCGTCATTGCCTACAAGTTCAGTACCAGAGGACTGGGTGATTGCAAATGTTATGCCCTTGATTAGAAGGGCAGTAGAGATGACCCAGGTAATTATATACCAGTGAGCCTTACTTCTGCTGTAGAAATGGTTTTGGAAAGGATTATAAGAGACACTATTTGTAATCATCTGGCAAAGAACAATATGATTTCAGATCGTCAATATGGTTTCGTCAAGGGCAGGTCGTGTCTCACAAACCTCATTGAGTTTTTCGAGAACCACAGAGTCATAGACATGTAAACAGCTCCAGGTTTTGTTGACTCACATTCCTGGGATGTCAGGACTGATGGCTGAACAGGGACTCAATCTTCGTTTAATCCTCCTTTCCTTTGGCTTTCTGAGCCGCGAACTACATCACTAATATTCTACCTCCCATTCCCTGTCCTGAATCTGACCCTCTAAGCCTACACTTTCGTTCCCATCCCCCTGCCAGACTAGTTACAAACTCACCAACAGAACTGGCAAAAGCCCCCACCAGATTTGTCTCAGCTCTGCCCAGGGGTAACCGGTCAGGCTGGTACAGGTCCCACCTAACCCAGAAACAGTCCCAGTGCCTGAAGAATCAAAACCCTTCTCTGGTACACCCAGCCACACATCCAGCTGATCTACCTTCTCATTCCTGCTCTCATTAGCACATGGCACTGGGAGTAAGTCTGACATTATTACATTTCAGGAGCTACATTTTAATGCATCTCTGCTCTCCCTATGTCCAGCTTTCAGGCCCTCATCCCTCTGTTTAGCGATGTCCTTGGTATCTGTGTGTTGCACGACCACGGCCTGTTTACCCTCCAGCTCCAGAATGTCCTGCAGCCACTCCACGATATCATGGATCTTGGCACCAGGGAGATTACATACCATCCTGGATTCATGTCTGTAGGCACAGAAGTGCCTGGCTGTACCCCTGATTATTGAATCCCCTGCCACTATAGCCCTGCCACTCTCATTCCTCTTGTTCTGATCAGCAGAGCTCTCTGTGGTGTCATGAACCTGGCTGATGCTGATTTCCCGAGAAGCCACCCCACCCATTCCCGCCCTTACAGAATCCCAAGCTGTATACAGTATCTGTATGACAAGTGGATAACAACGGGGGACTCCTGTACTCACTTCCTGAGCCTTTTACTAGATCTGATTTTCACCCATTCCCTTTCTGCCTGTGTAACCCTCACCTGCAGTGTGACTAACTCCCTAAACGTGCTGTCCATAACATTCTCAGTATTGCAGATGCTCCACAGTGAGTCCACTCCCAGCGCCAGCTCTGAAAAGCAGTTTCCCAGTAGCTGCAGATGGGAACCCTTGCTGCACAAATAGCCGTCAGGGACACTGGAAGCGGCCCTTATTTCCCACATTGTGCAAGAGGAGCACACCACGGGTCTGAGGGCTCCTGTCACAACGTCTCTCTACATTCATCTAGTAACTCCCCTTAAGAGAATTTAAATGAGTGAGTAACCTTCCTTCACTTCAAACATGTCCATTACAATAACAAAAAAAAATCTTTACTTCAGCTGATATGTCATATTTTAAAAACTTAAATACTCCACAGGTATCACTGACAAATTGGCTATTCCCACTGGGACTGTGAATTTCTGAAAGGTCTGAACTAAAACCGAGTTTCAGCTTCACGTTCTCCCTGTCTCCCCTCACTGGAATTTGAATCCACGAGAAATTTGCAGAGAATTGGAAGTCGGGAGTTTACAGATTAAAATTATAAAGTGGATGATTGAGACTAAATCTGACACTTCCTGCAAAAAGACGAGGTGTAATTTGGATAAATCTGTGCTCTCTCTCAGGCCAATACCTCCTTCCACAGCTACAGGGCCAGGAATTGAACACATATCCCAAGGGTGATCCAACCATGGACTTGAACTTCTTTCTGCTTTTGGCTTGACAAAAATATTGAAGATATTTTCCCACGGACAGAACAGACAAACCTTTCTCGTTCCACAGTTAAATCCCAATGATATTCAGATCCCGATGACCCCGCTGACTGTAGAAACTTGTTTATTGAGACCCCAGTCTCAATTATCCTCAATTAATATCCTATAAACTGAATTCACAAAACAAAGCTCACAGTCAGTGCAAGATGAATAGTGAAGACAAACACTTCTCTCGGTATGTGTTTGATGTGTAAATGCTCCTCTTCAAATCACCCCGCCCCCACCCAGGAAGAGGACACGTTCATGCTCCTTGCTGTACCTTGCCCCAAATAAAGTTGGTGGCCATAACCCAGGACCTCTCATTGCCTGAAGCTCAAGCCATCTTCCCCTTTGCTGCAAACGTGGGACCAAGAGTTTCTAATTCAGACTAACGACCTGCCCAGAGTGTAACTAAACCCTCCCAGTCTACACTGATACATTTCATCTGGTTTCTGCTGCCACTCTCCCCTTTCCCCTTTCCGCCTCCAGCACACACCATGGGTTATCGCGGGTCCAGTGACCCTTCCTCAGAACCGATGACAGCTGGGAAAATTAGAATCCCATCAGGAAACAGGCCCTTTGGCCCAACAATTCCACACCCACCCTCCGAAGTTTATCCCACCCAGACCCATTCTCCTATTCTATTACTCTCCATTTCCCCCGAACTAATGCACATCCCTGAACCCTACGGGAACCTTAGCTGGGCCAATTCACCGAACCTACAGATCTTTGGGCTACAGGAGATAGGGGTTAAAGAGTAAATAATAGGTGGGGACAGAGCCCAAAGAGACACAGGAACATTTGGAAAGATAAAGGAGTGGGAAGGTGGAACGCTCTTAATGGAGGAGACAGGAACCTTCTAGAATCTCAGTGGCGGTTGTGGAAATGGTGGCTGATGATCTATATTGTGCCTGCAAAAAAGACCCTGAGCTTCCAGTTGCCTGCTCTTTAACACACAAGACTGTTCCCTGTCCAACATCTCTGTCTCATGCTTACTGCAGTGTTCCAGTGAAGCTTGATGCAAGCTGGAAGAACACTTCAGAACATACCCAAATGACTTCCTATTTCAAGGACTGCAATTTCCACTCACATGTGGTCAACAATGCCTTCCAGTGTATCTCCTCCACTTCCCACACCACTGCCCTTGAACCCCACCCGCCAAATGCAACAAAGGTGGAATCCCACCATCCTCAGCTTCCACCCATATACAACGCATCATCCTCTGCTCTTTCCACCGTCAGATCCAACCACCTGAGACATATTTACCTCCCCACCCCTTTCAGCATTCCACAGAGATCAGACCTTCTGTGACTTCCACGTTAGATCCACGGTCCCCACCAACCCACCCTCCACTCCAAGCACCTTCGCTTGCCACTGTAAGAGGTGGAAAACCTGTGCCCACACCTTCCCCTCACCTCCATCCAAGGCACCACTGGATCCTCCCACATCCAGCAGAGATTTCCCTGCCCACCCAAACAACTCACCTATTGTGTCCCTTGCTCTCAGGACGCCAAATTGTGGAATATTTCAGGGAATATTTCTGGGACACATGCACCAGCCAACCCCACTGCCCTGTGGCCGACCACTTTGGCTGCCCCCCACCCCCTCCGCCACCACGCTGCCAAGGACATGCAAGCCCTCCATCCCAAATCCGAGCCACCCGACACCTGGAGGAAGAACACCTCATCTTCCACCTTGGGACCTTTCAACCACACGGCATCAAGGTTTCCTCATCTCCCCTCCCCCAACTTATCTCAGATTCAACCCTCCAACTCGGCACTGGCCTCTTGAACAGTCCTACCTGCCCATCTTCCTTCCCAATTGTTCATTCCATCCTCTCACCACGACCCTCCATCTACAACCACCTATTGCCTCCCCAGCTCCCTTCCCCCCAACCCCAAACACCCCTCCCTATTTATCTCTCAGCCGTATTCCAGCACCCACATTTCTGATGAAGTGCTGACATGCCCAATACGTCACTTCACCTGCTCCTTGGATGCTGCCTGACCTGCTGTGCTTTTCCAGCATCACACTTTAACACAAACTGGAAGAACAACACCTCATCTCCCACTCGGGGACCCTGCAATCCTCTGGCTTCAACATCAAATTCAATAATTTTTTGTCCTAGTGTCTTTGCCCCCTACCTCACATACCAGGCCTTGTTATTACGTAGCCTGCCATTACACACTACCTATGGTTAGCCACTAACAGTCCCCATAAACAGCTATTCACCCTCCCCCCGTCCGATCGTTATTCACTCCTTTGTCCAACTGCTCTTATCTCTCTCTTTGGACTCTACCCCCACTTATCATTTACTCCTTAACTCCTACCTTCTGCATAAAAACAGACTTTTTTTCTCAGTGACATCAGTTCCTGAGGAAGCGTCACTGGATCGAAAATGCGAACTGATTTCTTTTCACAGATGCTGCCTGATCTGCTGAGCATTTCCAGTACCTTCTGGTTGTTGTGTGTGATTTACAGCATCCGAAGTTCTTTTGGTTCTAATTTACCCGGAGTATCTAATTCAAGTCCAACAGACTGAAACAGCATTTATCAACCTTCCCAGTCCACACTAACTCCATCTCTCTCCCAGTATCTGCTGTCTCTCCCACTCCTTCATATTCAGTCCCCCCTCAGAGTGACACTGTGCCTGCAAAGCTGATGGTCATGTGTTGGCCTGCTGGACCCACCCCTCATTCACTCCCATTGGCTGGAGGATCATACCAACTCTCCTATTGGTCTGAAGCTGTGTCAATCAGCCAGGCCCCATTGTGACCTGAGTGGTGGGATCCTCCCAGGTGCATCAGAGGCTGAGGGGTGACCTCATAGAGGTTTATAAAATCATGAGGGGCCTGGGTAGGATAAATAGACAAGGTCGTTTCCCTGGGGTCGGGGAGTCCAGAATGAGAGGGCATAGGTTTAAGATGAGAGGAGAAGAATTTAAAATGGATCTGAGGGGCAATTTTTTTTTCCCACTGAGGTTGGTGCATGTATGGAATCTTCTGTCGGGAAGTGGAGAATGTTGGTACAATTAAACCATTTGGCATCTGGATGGGTATATGAATAGGAAGGGTGTAGAGTGAAATGGGCCAAGTGTTGGCAAATGGGTCTAGATTAGGTTGGGATATCTGGTCAGCATGGACCAGTTTAACCAAAGGGTTTATTTTCATGCTGTATATCTGTACGGCTCTGCCCTGTGATGAGCTTCATCATTCACAGTGAATGGGTCAGTATGACAGAGCACAGGGACTGGAGGCTATTCTGCCCATTGGGGCTGTACTCTCTCCCTCTGGAGATGGTGCCAGTCAGTCACAACTCACCTCCCATTTGGACAGAGCCCTCCAAATCCTTCCTAAAAATGTTAAATTTCTAATTTGTTTTGACAATCACTATTGAATCTTCATCCAGATGTCGGTCAAATTGTTCCAGATGCTCAGAACTTACTGAGTAAAATAATCTTCATATTTTTCTTTGCATTATTTGTCAGTTACCTGAAAATAATTACTAAAAATTGTGATGTTAAAAATTTCTCACTCTGTCTCTCTGTAAATGAAATACCCTGGAAACAAATCAACTCCTGGTCGAAATCACTGCTTAACCTTCTCAGCTCCAAGGAGAATTGTCTGACCTTCTGCTAACTCTCCATAAAAGAGAAACCTATCTTAATTTTAATTTATTAGTGCCATAGATATGTACAGCACAGAAACAGACCCTTTGGTCCAACTTGTCCATGCCGACCAGATATCCTAAATTAATCTCGTCCCATAATCCAGCACTTGGCCCATAGCCTTCTAAACCTTTCCCAATCACATATCCAGTCAGATGCCTTTTAAATGTTGTAACTGTACCGGCCTCCACACTTTCTCTGGCAGCTCATTCCATACACATACTACATTCAGCTTGAAACTTTGCCCCTAATATCCCTTTTCAATCTTTTCCCTCATGCCTGAGCTTTCTAGTTTTGGACTATCTAAACAGCAATAAGACACTGGCTGTTTACCCTATCCTTGCCCCGAACGATTTTATCAACCTCGATGGTCACCTCTCAGCATCCAATTCTCCAGTGAAAACAGCCTCAGTCTATTCAGCCTCTCCCTATAGCTAAATCCCTCAACCCTGGCAACATCTTTGCATCTTTTCTGAATCCTTTCAAGTTTCACAATATCATTCCAATAGCGGGGAGACCAGGACTGAAAGCAGAATTCCAGAAGTGGCTGAATGAATGTCCTGTACAGCCGCAAAATGACATCACAACTCCTGAACTCAATGCACAGACCAATAAAGGCAAGTACACCAAACACTTTCTTCACTACCCTGCCTATCTATGATTCCACTTTCAAGGAAGTATGAACCTGCACTCCAAGATCTATTTGTTCAGCAACACTCCCCAGGACCTTCCCATTAAGTGTATAAGTCCCACCCTGATTTGCTTTTCCAAAATGCAGAACGTCACATATATCTAAATTAAACTGCATCTGCCACTCCTCAGCCCGTTTGATCGGAGGCTCATTGTACTCTCAGGTAACTTTGCTATCCATTGCACCTCCAATGTTGGTGTCTATTGTAAACCTACTAACCATAGCTCCTATATTCACATAGAAATCATTTATATAAATGGCAAAAAGCAGTGGACCCAGTACCCAGCCTGACAGCATATTGCTCATCACAAGCTTCCAGTCTAAAAAGCAACCTCCACTATGACACTGACTGCTCAGCAAGGTTCGAGCTCATGGCATACAGGGAGATCTAACCACTTGGATACAGAACTGGCTCAAAGGCAGAAGACAGAGGGTGGTGATGGAGGGTCGCTTTTCAGACTGGAGGCCTGTGACTAGTGGAGTGTTACAAGGAGCACTGCTGGATCCACTACCTTTCGTCATTTATATCAATGACTTAGATGTGAACATCGGAGGTATAGTTAGTGAGATTAAACCCAAACCGGAGGTGTAGTGGACAGTGAAAAAGATAACATCAGAGTACAATGGGATCTTGATCAGATGGGTGAATAGGCTGAGGATTGGCATTTTGGGAAAGCAAATCTTAGCAGGACTTATACACTTAATGCTAAGGTCCTGAGGAGTGTTACTGAACAAAGAGTCCTTGGAGTGCAGGTAGATAGGATAGTGAAGGAGGCATTTGGTATGCTTTCCTTTATCGGACAAAGTATTGAGTACAGGAGTTGTGAGGTCATGTTGTGGCTGTACAGGACATTGGTTAGGCCACTTTTGGAATGTTGCGAACAAGTCTGGTCTCCCTCCTATTGGAAGGATGTTGTAAAACTTGAAAGGGTTCAGAAAAGATCTACAAGAATGTTGCCAGGGTTGGAGGATTTGAGCTAGGCTGGGGGTTGAATCGAGGTTGAATAGATTGGGGCTGTTTTCCCCGCAGCGTCGGAGGCTGAGAGGTGATCTTATCGATGTATATAAAAACCTGAGATGGATGGATAGGATAAATAGACAACGTCTTTTCCCTGGCGTGGGGGATCCCAGCACTCGAGGGCATAGGTTTATAGTATGAGGGGGAAGAATTTAAAGAGACTTGAGAGGCAACGTTTTCACACAGAGGGTGGTACGTGTATGGAATGAGCTGCCAGAGGAAGTGGGTTACGATTGCAACATTTAAAAGGCATCTTCATGTGTATATGAATAGGAAGGATATGGGCCAGGTGCTGACAGGTGGGACTAGATTGCATTGTGATATCTGTTCAGCATGTACTGGTTGGACCGACGGGTCTCTGTTTCTGTGCTGTCCATCTATAATTCTTTGACCTTCCAGCCAATTCCGTACCCAAACAGCTAGTTCCGCCAGAATTCTATGGTACTGAACCTGCTAACCAGTGTGTTATGTGAAACTTTGTGTCTTTCTCAAGTCCAAGTTACTGATTTCAATGCACAAAGCCATGCTGACTCTCCCTAATAATTTCTTGCTTTTCCAATGACTTGTAAATCCTGTCCCTGAGAATCCCTTCCAACAACTTCTCTGCCACTGACTTCAGGCTCACCTGTTTATAGTTCCCTGTCTTTTCCTTACCACCTTTCTCAAATAATGGCACCCATCTTCCAGCACCTCACCTGTGGCGATCGATGATACAAATATCGCAGCAAGGGGCCCAGCAAAATCTTCTCTAATTACCCACAAAGTTCTGGGATACACCTGATCAGATTCCAGGGATTTATCCACCTTTATGCATTTTAAGTCATCCAGTACCTCCTCCTCTGTAATTTGTACACTTGCTAAGTTATCACTATTTATTTCTCCAACTTCTCTAACTTTCATATCCCCTTTCAGTAAAATCTGACATGAAATAATTACAGAATCTCTCCCACCTCCTGCTGTTCCATAGACAGTCTTGTTGATCTTTGAGGCTCGCTATTCTCTGCCTAGTTATTCTTTTGTCTTTAGTGTATTTGTAGAAACTCTTTGGATTCTCCTTAAACCTATTTCCCAACGCTATCTCATGTCCCCTTTTTTGCCTCCTGGTTTCCTGCGAGTATACTCCTACTGCCCTTATAGTCCCCTAGGGACTCACTCAAACCCAGTGCAATGTACCTGCCATATCCTTCCTTCATTTTCTTGACCAGAGCCTCAATTTCGCAGGTCATGCAGCATTCTCGACACCTCCCAGCCTTGGCCTTAATGGGAACATACTGTCTGTGTAGTCTCATTGTCGCAGGCCTATGGAGGCAATGGCAGATGAGGACAGAGAAACAATCATTATCAGTAAAGAGGTCGGGTTGGGAAAACTAACAACTCATCCTTATCTCTATAATTCCTCTCTAGCCTCAGAACTATCACTATCTCTGGGATCAAAAACATCTCAATCAATGCAACATCCTCCAATCTCTAATCTCCTCCAGTCTCAACACCCTCCCTATCTCTAATCTTGTCCACCCTCACAAATCGCTGTGATGTGCCTTTCTTTAATTCCAGCCTTCAGGATAACCCATTTTTATTTCAGATTCCTGAACCCTGAGCTCCACAATGTCCCGCTTAACCTCTGTCACATTTTCCTCCAAAAAACATTAATCAATCACGTATCATCTATTCTAATATCACCTTCTCTGACCTGGTTTCTATTGTGGCTTGTCATCTTCCTATATTATGCATCTGTGGTCTACATGACAGAAAAAGGTGTTGTGGTCCATTGGGTTTACGCTGTAAAGAAATCTCCCAGCTGACTATTTTAATCCCATTTACCCGCACTGAGCCCATAGACCTGTCTGCCTTGGCATTGCAAGTGTGTTCCTAAATATATCTGAAATGCCATCGGGACTTCTGTCTCTCACTCACTTCCAGACAATGAGGTTTAGTGCAACTGTTGCTCTATGATATCACCCACAGGAACACAGAGCAGCTGGGTCTGTGCGTACCAGAGATCGCCCACATATTGGGAAGGATGGCAGGGTCCCTGAGAGGGGGCACAGGAGATTTACTAGGATGGTTCAAGGAATGAGGGATTTTAGTTGCAGAATTTGTGGGGCTTTTGTAACATTAATTACTCATGTGACATGTGTGCTGCTCATACACATCAAGAATAACTATCCACAATTAATGGACTCTCCTTTTCAACCTATCCCCTTGCCTGCGCTGTGGTAATATTCAGGTTAACCACCACCGACATCTCTCTCCAACGAAAGAGTAGTCCTATGGTCTGGGAGGACAATGCTGACTTGATCTTTCACACAGTGATGCTACTGTCCCTCGGGGGTGGGGGGAGAGAATGCTGAAGGTGGTGGATGGGAAACCACTCAGGTACAGTGCTTTACCCTGGAGGATGTCCAATTTCTTTAATATTGTTAGTGGAGGGGGGACAGGTTGCACTGATGCTGGCAAGTGGAGAATGTTCCAACACAATCCTGATGTGTACCTTATAGATAGCAAACAGACATTGTGGAATCAGGGGTTTGGAAAAACTGAGAGTATTCTTCTTGTAGCAAAGGAAATTGTGGGGAGCTGTGACAAAGCGGTTTACAAAAGTTACATATTATAATAATAAACTTTACACCCGTCAGCTCATTATACAAGGATTACAGGACACATGTTGAAGATTTGGGAAGATCTATTGAGAGGATGGTTTGATTCAAAGGAGAACTTCAATGCAGCAAATGGCATTGATCTGGAACACAATACTCTCACACAATATGAATATCCAGGTCATGATGTATTGAGTAATTCTGTCAGAGTTTGGCGTTACAATGACTGAGATTCCCATCTGAATGTGCACCTGTAATACAAGTTTATAAAATCCGTCACTGTCAGTTCAAGCCTGAAACTCATACAATCCCCTCCTCCTGGCCCAGGATGATTAGATTAGATTACTTACAGTGTGGAAACAGGCCCTTCGGCCCAACAAGTCCCCACTGACGTGCAACCCACCCATTCCCCTACATTTACCCCTTACCTAACACTGTGGGCAATTTAGCATGGTCAATTCACCTGACCTGCACATCTTTGGACTGTGGGAGGAAACCGGAGCACCCAGAGGAAACCCACGCAGACACGGGGAGAATGTGCAAACTCCACACAGTCAGTCGCCTGAGGCGGGAATTGTACCTGAGTCTCTGGCGCTGTGAGGCAGCAGTGCTAACCACTGTGCCACCGTGCCGTCCTGACTGTACACATTACCCCTGGTGGAGGTCAGCAGGCAATTCAGGGGCAAATCTGTGTGGGTTTCTCGGAGTTTCCACTTTGGGACTTCATGTGACTGAACATGGGACAGAATGTCCCAAGATTCAGTGAGATATGGAGAGCAGGATTTGCTTCCTTTTCTTTCCTTCCATTCTGCCGCTGTGCCTCCTCAATAAGACATGGGGTGTGAAAGGCTCATGCAGCTTGATTGGCAAGTGGTCTCCATTCTCACCAAGGGGTAACAAGCTCCTCCCAGTCATTAAACAGAGTATCCCTGAAAGATAGCAACTGAGCATGCTTCCCACTGCCCAGTGCTCCCAGTAAATGTTTTGAATAATGAGGGGGGAAATCTCCTAGAAAAGGCATAACAGGAAAGTTCCAAGAGGATTATAAACAGTTTACAGAGAGATATTCACAGGAAATGTGGGCAACAAGTTGGCAAATAGAGTATAACTTGGGATAAACTGTAGAAAGCTGCACCACAAAGGGACTGGGGGAAAATGAGCAGGAAACACAGAAAGCTAGCACACAGTTACAACATGGAATCAGGAAGGGGAATGGAATGCTGTCCCTTATTTCAAGGAGTTTGCAATATAAGAGTTTGGAGTATATACCTTAGGGAAACTAAACAAATGGCAAGTGAGACCACATCTGGAGTAACGTGAACAGATTTGGTCGCTTTAGTTAACGAAATAGAGTAGTTTATTGGAGGCATTTCAGAGAAGATCCTTTGGGATGATCCCTGTTTTGAAGGGATTATCCTGTAAGCAAAGGCTGAATAAGTTGGGAATCTACTCACTGGACTTTGGAAGAATGAGAGGAGATACAGGATTCAGGATTCTGTCGAGGTTTGACAGGGTAAATATGGAGAGGATGTGTCTCATCACAGGTGAGTCTTGAACCAGATTCTGGGTCAGTCGTGGAATCAAGGGTTCTGTTTCAGATTTGTCAAGTTAAAGGCAACACCGACACAGGTTAGGGTTTCAGTAGCAATGGAGCTGGGGTGAGAAGGAGACAAGCAACGTTTTAGAGATTGGAATTCGTGGTGTTTGTGTTTGTGTAGATGTCTGATCAGGAGGTCACCTTGGGCTCAGATATGAGAGCAATATTGTGAAGAGTGTAGTTCTGCCTCAGACACTTCCCAGTGAGAGGGAGGGACACAGCAGTAAGGGAAAGGAATTTGGAATAGCAACTGAAGGCAATGGGTAACAATTGCAGTGTTTCATTGGAGTGAATTGCAGCTAATTGAAGCGTGGTAAGCAGTTTGATAATTAAGTAATAGTGGAGTAATGGAGATGGATGATGGGGAGGGAGAGCAGGACATTGTCAGTGTACATGTCAAAAACCTAACACAGTGCTTTTGGGCGATGTTACCTCCTGGCAGTATGTAGGTGAGAAACAGGAGGGAGCAAGGATAGATCCTTGAGGGACACCAACTACAAGGAATTCAGAAAGAAAAGGGAGTGTGGAGATGGAGCAGGATTTTCCAATGGCGGCAAGGTCAAATATTAGTTTTTAGCAGAATGGGAGAGAAGGACATAACCAGAAAAGACAGGTAGATCATGGGACAATATCTGTGAATTGGCAAGGGTGGGGGGGGGGGGTGCAGTGACAAGCAGGAGGATGAGAGAGAGATTTGGAATGTCCATGATTTAGCTACACTAGGGTAAATGGTCAAGATGACCTCCAATAAGGCTTGACAAGGGACTCTAGGAAATGCAAGTTTAGGACTAAAATGAGGAGCACTCTTGTGAGGCAGTTTGGCTCGGTGGGCGAGTGGAGAGGCAGGAAAGAAACAGAGGCAGCTGATCGGATTATCTCAATATTATTAACAGAGAAACTCCATGTGCTCCTCACTCTTGTTGTTGGAG
Source organism: Chiloscyllium punctatum (assembly GCF_047496795.1). Lineage (NCBI taxonomy): Eukaryota > Metazoa > Chordata > Chondrichthyes > Orectolobiformes > Hemiscylliidae > Chiloscyllium > Chiloscyllium punctatum. The sequence goes on along the minus strand of NC_092752.1, from coordinate 90,035,074 downwards.
GGGAGGATGGAGGAGACAGGATAACGGATATTGTTTTCGAGATAAAAAAAACAAAACATGTGATAGTGATTCTAAAACTAAGTGAACAAACCTGTTGTATTTATCATTTATCAAGAATATTAAAATATACAACTGAAGTTCAGGTTTGAATCCCAAATTGGGAGAGGGTCTGAAATCAAGAAAAGAATAACTAGAATGAAGAATCTACTGTTTGGCATGGAAACATTGGGGATGTTTTTTCTGCCATTGACAATGTCCTTGAGGGAAAGAAACCCAACAGTGGGCCATCAAATCACTCACTGTATTAATCACTGCATAGTCTCAACAAAGGACCGCACAGTGGCTAGCACTGCTGCCTCATAGTGCCAGAGACCCGGGTTCAATTCCTGCCTCAGGCGACTGACTGTGTGGAGTTTGCACATTCTCCCCATGTCTGCGCGGGTTTCCTCCGGGTGCTCCGGTTTCCTCCCACAGTCCAAAAATGTGCAGGGTAGGTGAATTGGCCATGCTAACTTGTCCGGAGGTTTAGGTGAAGGGGTAAATGTAGGCGAATGGGTCTGGGTGGGTTGCGCTTCGGCGGGTCAGTGTGGACTTGTTGGGCCGAAGGGCCTGTTTCCACACTGTAAGTAATCTAATCTAAAAGGAATGAAACTGGATCGACCACATTACATCCACCAATGCACAAGCAAATACAAACACAAAATCAGCCCTCTTGACCCTGCAACTTCCGCCTCACTGTGGGCCAACAACAGCAGCAGAACTGTACTCCAGCCCAATCTGAAATCTCATGGCCTGATATTCCCCCCACAACCATTAACATCAAGCCAGGGGAATCAACCCTAGTTCAATAGTGAATGCAGGAGGGCATGCCAGCAGTACCAGGCATATCTAAAAATGAGGTGCCAACCTGGTGCAGCTACCAAACCTGCATGCTAAACAGCACAAGCAACACCAGATAGAACTAAGTGATCCCATAAACAATGGATTAGATCTGAGTTCTGCAGTTCTGCCACACCTAGTCAGGAATGATGATGGACAATTACAGCATCACAGATATCCTCACCTTTACTGATGGAGGGGTCTCACACATCCATGCAACAGATAAGAGGACAGCATTTGCAGCAATTTTCAGCCAGTGCCAAGTGGATGAGCCTTCTCCATTGGTCCCTGACATCACAGATATGAATCGACTTGGTTTAAAACTCATGTCAAATCAGATCAAGAAATGGATACGTAGTGTAAAGGCTATGGGCCCTGCCAATATTCTGGCAATAATACTGTTGGCTGTGCTCCAGAACCTGCTGCCCACCAAGGCAAGTACTGCTCCAGCACTGGCACCTACTGACTTTGTGGAACATTGCTCAGGGATGTTCCAACACGAAAACACAGGGCAGATCCAACTCAGCCAATTCCCCTCCATCAGTCCACACTCGCTCAGCAGTGAAGTGATGGAAGGTGTCATCAACAGTGCTGTCAAGCAACTGCTCAGCAATAACCTGTTCAGCGATGCCCAGTTTGGGTTCTGCCAGGATCACTCAGTTCCTGAGCTTGTTACAGACTTGATTCACAAACTGACAAACAGCTGAATGAGGTGAGGATGACAGGCCAGACCCCCTCCAAGTCCACTATTTCGACTTCAGTCATATCACCGGACATCACCACAGTCTCAGCTCATTTGCTGAAACTCTCATTCATTCCTTTTGTTGACTCTAGATTTCATTATCTAAACCCACTCCTGGCCAACATCCCACATTCACCCTCCCGATAATCTCAAGAATATTGAAAACTCTACTGCCAAAGTGCTCACTTGTACCAAAACTTGCTGATCAATCAAAAGACTTCCATTTATAAGCAACAACAATATACTTTTGCACCTTTGAATTAATTCCTGGCTGTAATCATTCCTATCTCCCTGCACCACACACCCTTTCATATCTCAATAATATCTCATTTTAGTTCAGACTCTCAATGATGTGTTTATTTTTGAGTACACCTGTGTGACTGTTTCTATAGACTCCAAGGGAACATGGTCTGGAATCCCCACTCTCACCCTCTAAGATCTACTTTCTTCCTTTAAGGCATTCTTGAAAAACAGCTTATTTGGCAATGGTTGTGGTCACTGGACACAATATTCTCCATCTGTAGCCTTATGTCAAAAGTTCTCAATAATATTTTTGTGAAATTAAAACCATGATGATTTGTACAGATATCTTCTACTCTTCAATATCACTGAGTGAATAAATCTGTAATGTCTCTTACCCAACCACGTTCACCATACAAACTGCAGCAGTACAAGGCAGTCAAACATCACCCTCTCCACAGGCCACAAAGCTTTGGCATTGATCACTGGTTTCTGTGGAAGGAGAAATACACAGTTGATGTTTCAGGGAGTGCAATATGAATTACAGGGAATGAAAATTGTGCAGAATTTGACTGTCAGAAATTGAAGGAAAATGCACTCGCTTATTGGAAAAAAGAATTCTTGACTGTCAAAGATATTGTGGAAAAAATAACCTGATAATGGAACAGCACATGGTCAGGAGCCGGGCAGCAGTGGACAATTCATTTACATTCCTGAAGAAGGGCTTATGCCTGAAACGTCAATTCTCCTTTTCCTCAGATGCTGCCTGGCCTGCTGTGTTTTTCCAGCTCTACATTTTTCAATTCATTTACAAAACAGCTGTGAAAGTAATTGTAAAATACTATTCAGACCAAAAATACACCCATGAGAGACTGAGGAAGCTAGATAATGAACAAGTGGACATCAGAGAACCCAGAGGTGAACCAGAGCAGAGTTCACTTTTATGATCCCACAGTCAAAGATGTCTCGCACAGAAACAGACTTCTTTGGTCCAACCTATGGCAACCAGATATCCTAACCTAATCTATTTAAATTAAATCCTATCTGCCACTCCTCAGCCCATTGGCCCATCTGATCAATATCCCACTGTACTCTGAGATAACCTTCTTCATTGTCCACAATACCTCCAATTTTGGTGTCACCTGTAAACTTATTAACTATACGGCCTCTATTCACATCTAAATCATTTCAATGAATGACGAAACAAATCCAGAAAAAAAATCCATTTCTCTGGGTTTGAATGTGCTCTGTGTAAATCCTGCCCTATGACTCTTTTTACCAGGGAAGGCTGCACATACATCCCTCTGAACTTTGCCCCCTACAAAGCTGGCGGCCGCGCACGTGTCCAGTGAATCATTGCCCCGAATAAAGATGGCGGCGCTCACTCGGTCTGATTACTCAACGAGGCATTTTCCTGTTTGCTTCAAAAATGAGACTAAGTTTCAAATTTGTATTTTCGGATGTGTACCAAATGTTTGCAAAACCTCTCAGACCATACCAACACCATTTCCCTCCCACTTCCGGCTGTTTATTTCTTTCCTTACTGACAGCTCTCCGCACATACATCCCCAACATCCGCGCCGACCGCGAGGATGATCACGTGGTATAGTCAAGTCCCGCCCCTCATTCACTGATTGACCGGAGGACCAACTGCCCCACCAGGTCCTCCAGCTCCTCCCCTGCCTTTCCATTGGTCCACCACTGACATCATTAACCCAGGGTAAAAACAATGACTGCAGATACTGGAAACCAGATTCTGGATTAGTGGTGCTGGAAGAGCACAGCAGTTCAGGCAGCATCCAAGGAGCAGCGAAATCGACGTTTCAGGCAAAAGCACCTGAAGCGTGGAGAGATAAGCTAGAGGAGGGTGGGGGTGGGGAGAAAGTAGCATAGAGTACAATGGGTGAGTGGGGGAGGGGATGAAGGTGATAGGTCAGGGAGGAGAGGGTGGAGTGGACAGGTGGAAAAGGAGATAGGCAGGTAGGACAAGTCAAGGGGACAGTGCTGAGCTGGAAGTTTGGAACTAGGGAAGTTTGGGAAGGGAAATTGCGGTCTCTAAAGAAGGAGGCCATCTGGTGTGTTCTGTGGTGGAACTGGTCCTCCTGGGATCAGATACGGCGGAGGTGGAGGAATCGGGAATACGGGATGGCATTTTTGCAAGAGGTAGGGTGGGAAGAGGTATAATCCAGGTAGCTGTGGGAGCCGGTGGGTTTGTAAAAAATGTCAGTGTCAAGTCGGTGTTCATTAATGGAGATGGGGAGGTCCAGAAAGGGGAGGGAGGTGTCAGAGATGGTCCAGGTAAATTTAAGGTCAGGGTGGAATGTGTTGGTGAAGTTGATGAATTGCTCAACCTCCTCCCACCCGGGCCCGATTGTTGGCTAGAGCATGCGCACTGCTTTGTTGCTGTTTATCAGTTACAAGAGTGAGGGACAAAGTTAAAAATCACACAACCACCTGATGAAGAAGCAGCAAAGCTCGTACTTCCAAATAATCCCATTAGACTATAGCCTAGTGTACTGTGAATTTGAATTTTGTCCATCCTAATCCAACACCAGCACCTCCAAGGTAAAAACAATGACTGCAGATGCTGGAAAATAGATTCTGGATTAGTGGTGATGGAAGAGCACAGCAGTTCAGGCAGCATCCGAGGAGCAGTAAAATCAACGTTTCAGGCAAAAGTCCTTCTTCAGGAATAAAGGCAGAGAGCCTGAAGCGTGGAGAGATAAGCTCGAGGAGGGTGGGGGTGGGAAGAAAGTAACATAGAGTACAATAGGTGAGTGGGGGAGGGGATGAAGGTGATAAGTTGGGGGAGGGCAGAGTTAATAGGTGGGAAAGAAGATAGGCAGGTAGGACAAGTCAAGGGGACACTGCTGAGCCAGAAGTTTGTAACTAGGGTGAGGTGTGGGAAGTGGAAATGAGGAAACTGTTGAAATCCACATTTCAACCCCAGGGCATCAATGTGGACTTCAACAGTTTCCTCATTTCCCCATTCCCCCACCTCACCCTAGTTCCAAAATTCTGGCTCAGCACTGTCCCCTTGCCTTGTCCTACATGACTATCTTCTTTTCCTCCTATCAACTCCACCCTCCTCCCTGACCTATCACCTTCATTCCCTCCCCCACTCACCTATTGTACTCTATGCTACTTTCTCCCCACCCACTTCTAGCTTATCTCTCCATACTTCAGGCTCTCTGCCTTTATTCCTGATGGAGGGCTTTTGCCCGAAACGCCAATTTTACTGCTCCTCAGATGCTGCCTGAACTACTGTGTTCTTCCAGCACCACTAATCCAGAACCAGCACTTCCAAGTCCAGTGAGGGAGGAATGCGTAACATAAGAACTAGGAACAGGATAAGGCCGTCCTGCCCTTTGAGCCTGCTCTGCCATTCAATGTGACCATGGCTGATCATTTCGTGGATGCAGAACCATTTACTCACGTTCTCACTGTATTCCTTAATTAATTATTTCTTTTTTTAAAAAACCTACCTTAGCTTTGTCAACGTTTACTGAACTAGCATCAATTACTTCCCTGGGCAATGAATTCCATAGAGGTCAAGAAGTTCCTTCTCAATTCAGTCTTAAATTTGCTGCCTCTAATCTTGAGATGATTCCCTCTTGTCCTCGCTTCACCTGCCAGTGGAAACATCCTCTCTACTTCTATTTTATCCATTCCATTCATTAATTTATATTTTTCCATTCTTCTGAATTCCAATGAATATATTACCAATCTACTGTTAAGCCAATCCCCTCAACTCTGGAAACAACCTAATTAACCTCCACCTTATCGATGGGGCGGGGCAAATATAATGCGATTCAGCAAGAATTAGGATGCATAGAATGGGGTAGCACATTGCCCTTTGATGAGAAGGGCAGTGCTTGTCACTGGCCACTCAGGTGTTTTCCTATCTTCCTGGTGGTGGAAATTGAATAAAGATTCGTGCACTTTGTGTCTTTCACTGTGTCTCACACCTGCACACACACACCATGGGTGCAGGGGATAAAAATAAGCACTACCGCACTTAGGTGGTAGTGTGGGGGTTAAATTAAAAAATATACAAAAAAAAACAAAAAAAAAGAGAAAAAAAAATAAACAAGAAGTTTGCCATGGAGGGGGTCGTTAGGGCCGACTGCCTGCCCCTCTTCCGGGGTTACGTTCGAGCCCGGGTGTCCTTGGAGAAGGAGCACGCGGTGTCCACCAACACCCTGGAGTTGTGACTGGCAAAAAAAAAAGAAAAAAAAAAATAGAATGCGGTAGCAAAAGGCAGGGAGTGTAGACTATTGAAATGTGGAGCTGGTTTAAGGAACAGATATTGCGTGTCCTTGATAGGTACGGCCCTGTCAGGCAGGAAGGAAGTGATAAGGTAAGGGAACCGTGGTTTACTGTGGAAATTGCATCTCTTGTTAAGAAGAAGAAGGAGGCTTGTGTGTTGACGAGGCAAGATGGTACAGATGAGGCAATGGAGAATTACATATCAGATAGGAAGGATTTAAAGAAAGAGTTAAGAGCAAAGAGAGGACAAGAGCAGTCTTTAGTGAATAGAATAAAGGAGAAACCTAAAGCTTTCTATAGGTATGTGAGGAACAAAAGCACAGGTTAGGAATATGGCCAGTCAAAGACAGAAGTGGGAAGTTCAGTGTGGACCCTGTGGAGATCGGAGAGGTGCTAAATGAACATTTCTCATTAGTTTTCACTCAGGAAAAGGAGACTATTGTAGAACAGAAGAATGAGGTACAACATATTAGAATAGAAAGGATTGAGGTTAGTTACAAACATGTGTTATCAATTCCGGAAAGTAGACAAGTCCCCTGGGCTGGATGGGATTTATCCGAGGATTCTCTGGGAAGCTAGGGAGGAGATCAGAGACTTTGGCTTTGATATTTGAGCCGTCATTCTCTGCAAGTTTGGTACTAGAGGACTGAAGGATTGAAAATGTTGTTCCCTTGATCAAGAAGGGCAATGGAGAGATCAAGAAGGGCAATGGAGATGATCCAGGTAATTATAGACCAGTGAGCCTTACTTCTGTTGTAGGAAAGGTTTTGAAAAGGATTATAAGAGATAAGATTTATAATCAATGAGCAAACAACAATTTGATTTCAGATAGTCAACATGGTTTCGTCAAGGGCAGGTCATGTCTCACAAATCTGAGTTTTTTGAGAAGGTGACCAAGCATGTAGATGAGGGTAGGGCAGTTGACATGATATACATGGACTTCAGTAAAGCCTTTGATAGGGTTCCACATGGTAGGCTGTTGCAGAAAATGCAGAGACATGAAATGGAGAGTAATTTAGCAGTTTGGATTCGAAACTGGCTTTCTGAAAGAAGGCAGCGAGTGGTGGCTGATGGAAAATATTCAGCCTGGACTCAGGTTAGTAATGGTGTGCCACAAGGATCTGTTTTGGCACCACTGCTGTTTGTTATTTTTATAAATGACGTAGATGCAGGCATGGGTGGCTGGATCAGTAAACTTGCAAACGACACTAAATTCCATGGAGTGGACAGTATGGAAGAATGTTACAGATTGCAGGGGAACTTGGATAAACTGCAGAATTATGCTGAGAGGTGGCAAATGGAGTTAAATGCAGCTAAATGTGAGGTGATGCCGTTGAGAAGAATAACAGGAAGGCAGAGTACTGGGTTAATGGAAAGATTCTTGGTAGTGTGGGTGTGCAGAGAGATGGTGGAGTCCATGAACATAGATGCCTGAAAGTTGCCACCCAGGTGGATAGTACTGTTAAGGCAGTATACGGTGTGTTAGGTTTCATTCGTAGAGGGATTGTGTTCTGGAGCTGCAATATCATGCTGCAACTGAACAAAATGCTGGTGTGGCCATACTTGGAATATTGTGTGCAGTTCTGGTGCCCATAATACGGGAAGGATGTGAAAGCATTTGAAAAAGTGCAGAGGAGATTTACCAGGATGTTGCCTGGTCTGGATGGAAGGTCTTATGAGGAAAGGTTGAGAGACTTGAACCTGTTCTCATTGGCAAGAAGTGACTAAGAGGGGATTTGATAGAGACATACAAGATGATCAGAGGATTAGATAGGGTATACAGTGAAAGTCTTTTTCCTAGGATGATGACACTAGCATGTATGTACAACCACAAATTGAGGGGTGATAGATTTAAACACGTCAGAGGCAGGGTCTTTACTCAGAGAGTGGTTAGGGTATGGAATGCACTACCTGCTAATGTGGCTAACTCAGCCACATGAGTGAAATTTAAACAATACTTTACTTAAGCACATGGGTGATTTTGGGATAGTGTAGGGGGACGAGCTGAGAATGATTCACAGGTCGGCGCAACATCAAGGACCGAAGGGCCTGTTCTGCCCTGTATTGTTCTATGACTATAGTGCTACAAGAGATTTCTGCTGTCTTAAACAGAGTGATGGATCTTGTATTGTGGGCTTACAAAATGTCAGCGATCTCTGCCAAGAATGTACGAGGTATAGTCAGTTCAATAATATGATGCTGCAACAGGAGCGGAATAGGTAACTCTGTACAAAACCCTACATCTTCTCACCTATTTTCACCTCCAAAACTGAGGAAATTCTACAAAAGCATCTCCATATCCCACCACAACACTTTGCCCCACAATCGTGGTATCTGGCTGTGCACGAGGAGGAGTGCAAGTCTGTATTGGGACCCAATGGGGCCCTGAAACACTTGGTAAAGACTGAAATCTTCTGAGCATTGAGAGCCCCACCACAGTGTATTTATTTTCTATATTTTTTTCCTCTGTTCCTGACTTCCCTTGTTTTTCCTAATGAACCTGTTCAAAGTAGTTATTACACACACCTGCACTAGCTGTGAATTGAACTCAAGCCTCTCGATCCAAGATTCGGGATATTTTCACTGCATCACAAGGCATCGACTCTAACTTCCCTTGTCCCTTATTGTTTCTTGTGCTTAGCCTGCTGAGTCACGCCTGAATCAACTCTGCAATTGGGAGGAAGGGGCGGAACTGATGACCGAGCAGCGGCCGGTCCTCCAACCAAAAGTGAGTGAGGATCGGGGCCAAAGCATTCTCGCAGAGTAAACGCTTGAAGATTGGTCAGAAAGCAAACTGTTTTGCAGGATTGATAATTCTCATTAACATAGTGGAGCATTAAACCTCTCTCAAAAATCTATGTGAAATTTTAACAAATAGTTGAGATGCAAATCTGATAACGTACATATGTGCACAATTCGAGTAAGAAACCTCTTGTCAAACTCCCAGAACAATTGTTAATTTACATACCTGGCCGGTATGGTTAAATTGAAGCGACCAGTCTATTTACATACTAGATAGCGCCATGACTATAACTCGACAGAGCAATTATTAATGAATAATATTTCCCCCATGATTCTGTGCAGGTATGAATATTCTCTGTAAACTCATTGATAACTTCAGACGCACGCGCAGTTTGCTTTCTATGTGGAGCATGCGCAGTATCACATTGACCAGGACAGAGAGACATGGGGCTGTTTTCTCCGGCAGCGGCTGCGATCGGCTTCAAAGAGCGGAGCTCAGAGCCGGTGTGTGGGAGCCTCGCTGGGAGAAAGGAACGGAGAGAATTCACAAGTCCCAAGTAAAGGTTAAAAACCCCGAAAAAGACCCTTCAGGCCCGCGTCAGGATGTGGCGGTCTCTGATCAGGGAAACGGCCCAGGATCACGGCTGCCATTTGTTTGAGGGAAGAGGGAGCACGGTCCTGAGGGCCGCCATCTTGAGAAGGTCAAGTTGCAGGAGGGCGGGGCTATTGGGGTCTGTGGAACAATCAGAGGAAAGGGAAGACCCATTGTTGTTGATTAATTCCACAAAGAGAATGTAAGGACTAGAGATCAGAGCTGAAAATGTGTTGCTGGAAAAGTGCAGCAGGTCAGGCAGCATCCAAGGTTCAGGATTCCTGAAGAAGGGCTTATGCCCGAAACGTCGATTCTCCTGTTCCTTGGATGCTGCCTGACCTGCTGCGCTTTTCCAGCAATTAATTCCACGAACACAGCTTCACTGGGCGATCCTGCAGGAATATCCTCTCTCAGTCCTGCTGTGATGTTTCACCCCATCAGAACCAGCAGCTCTCCTCCTCTCTCAGTTCCCCTTCTGTCCTTCCTTCAGCATCTGTCCCCTGGAACATTGAGCTGCCTGTCCTGTCCCTCCCTCAGCTGTTGTTCTGTAATACCTGTGATATCCCAGTCCCATCTTAGATTACTTCACTTAAGACTTGAAAGCACTCTATGGATATTTCTGAACATCAGCAATTATTTAATACTCACTTATGGGTTTTTAATCTAATCTTTTTTGAAACATTTAATTCACATCCCAACATTTGCAATGGTGGGATTTAAACCTGTGTCCAGAGAACATTTGCTGAGTTTCTGGATTGATTATCTCACAATAATGCCACTAGGCCATCACTTCGCCTGCTCACAGGTTGCGCAGTCCACTGCAATATGAATCAAAACCCTTTCTTCCTGCACAATTGTTTGATCCTGCACTCTGGTGATATGACTCAGTATCTCTCCATGTGGTATCCCTCACTGTGTGGGTCTAATTGCTGCTTCCGTCAGCGCCTCTCACTTTTGCAGCTACTCCAGATCCTGAGCCAACAGAATTCTCCAATCCAGAGAGATAAGGCAGCACAGGCCAGGATTGGAGACTGGGATTTTCCAGATCTCTGTGGGGCTCAATGCCATTCTACATGTGTAACCCTCACAGCATCAGTCTAATTTCCTATTCTGCCTATTTCTCTGTCTTCTACAGGTACTCAGGGAGTTCATGACTCAATAGACTTGCCAACTGCTGGTTGGGAAGATGGTTGGTTTGCCAGAGAGACAAAGGTCAGGGAGGTTGGTAGCCTTCAATAAATCCTGCCGCCAGGTAAGATCTTTCCAGGACACGGAGCAGAGAGCAATGAGAGGGCTCCAAACATCAGCTAATAAGACATGACATAAATATAGTACTGGAGGGTGAGTACAGTCCAGACCCACACCAGGCTCAGTCACCACCTTTACTTTAAGGTTTGGTTTTGTACTGAGACAGCATCAAGAGTTCCCAATTTTCAATCCAGGCATGTGCTGTCTTGGTGGGCATCAGGACAACAGAGGGGAACGCAGGCCTCCCACGAGATGGTGTTAATGCTTCCTGGGATCTTCCTGTTCCCTATTCCCTCTCCAACACTGTTTCTATGGATTGTCTTGTGGACCAGTGTCTTCAATCATTCCAGCTCCTATAACAGTTCCTATATCTATCTTCTCCTCCCCCTCACCAATTATTTCACATATTTGAAACCTCCAGTCCAGATGACCATCCATATCACTGTAACTTGCTTCAGTCTCTCCAACATGACTTGTCTCGATAGTCTCCTCCTCCAACAACTGGAGACATAGGGTCTGTTTCTGTGTTGTATGACTCTTCGCCTGAGGTTTCCAAAATGGAATGAGTCACATTTGCCTGTGTTTGGTCCATGTCCCTTGAAATCTTCTACTCTCCACGTACCTGCCCAAGTATCTTTTCCATGTAGTAATTGTACTTATTTTTACCATTTCCTCTGGCAGCTCATTCCATCTATGCAGCATCCTCTGTGGAGAATGTTGCCCCTCAGCTCCCTCTTTAAATACTTGCTCTGTCACCTCACGTTTATTGCCTCTAGCTTTGGACTCACCTACCCTTGGCAATTCACCTTACTTAGGCCCTACATGGTTTCATAAACCTTTATAAAGTCACCTCATGGCCTCCTCTGCCCAGGAGAAATATTGACGACAATGTTACAAATATCTCCAACTCATGTACTCAATGCTCTGACCAATGAAGACAAGTGTGCCAAATGCTGTTTTCCCCACCACTCTGTCCACCTGTGATGCCACTTCCAACTAACTATGTTACTGCTCCCCTTGGTCTCTCCCTGTTTGACAACACAGTCCAGGGCCCGACCATTAACTGTATTAGTCCTCCCTGGTTTCACTTAACTAAATTCAGCACCTGAATTAAATTCCATCTTTCATTCCTTGGCCCACTGGCCCAGTTGATTACCATCCCCTTCGATAACTATATTCCCTGCCCACTCTTCCACTAATCTTGGTATCCACAAACATACTAACAGGGACTGCTGTATTTTCACTCAGATTGTTTATGTAAATGGTGCACCAATCCTGAAAGCAGACTGCTGGTTAGAGGCCTCCAGTCTGAACAACAACCCTCTCCCACCTCCCTCTGTCTCCCACTGTCATCCCATTGTGTATCCAGTTGGCGAGCTCTCCCTGATCCCTTGTGATCTACCCTTACCAATGGATCATGCTACACCTTGACGTCTGTTGCTCTGCCTTCGTCGTCTTGGTCACATCTTGAACAAACTCCAATCAAGTTTGTGAGGCATGTTTTCCCACGCGCAAAGCCATGCTGGCTGGCTGTAATCAGTCCTTATCTTTCCCACTGCAAGTAAGTCATACCTCTCAGAATGACCTTCAACAACTGACCCACCCTGATGTCTGGCTCACCAGTCTGTACACCCCTGGCTTTCTCTTGCATCCTTCCTTAATTAATGATACAATATTATAATCACAGTCGGACAGTCATACCGCACTGTTGGTTAGCACTAACCATACTCTAAAACTGATCTCGTCCCACCTGCCTGTTCCTGGATCATATCCCTTCAAACCTTTCCTATTCCTGGAGTAATCCAAATGTCTTTTAAACATTGTAATTGTTCCCATGTTCACCCCTTCCTTGGGAAGTTCATTCCACACACAACCCACCCTCTGTGTAACAAAGTGCCTCTCGTGTCATTTTTTTATCTCTCTCTTCTAAACTTAAAAATGTACTGCCTTGTCTTGAAACTCCCCTGTCCATGGGAAAAGACAACTCCCATTAACTCTATCTATCCACCTCATGACTTTATAAACTTCTGTGAGGTCATCTGACAACATTCAGGTTTCACTGAAAGAATGTGTTGCTGGAAAAGCGCAGCAGGTCAGGCAGCATCCAAGGAACAGGAGAATCGACGTTTCGGGCATCAGCTCTTCTTCAGGCTGATGCCCGAAACATCGATTCTCCTGTTACTTGGGTGCTGCCTGACCTGCTGCGCTTTTCCAGCAACACATTTTCAGCTCTGATCTCCAGCATCTGCAGTCCTCACTTTCTCCTCAATGAAAAAATACCAATCTCTCCAGGTTTTCTTTATAACTGTAACCTTCCATACCCATCCACATCCCAGTAAATCTCGTCTGAACCCTCTCCAGCTTAATAATTTCCTTCCGATATCCTGGGCGACCAGAACTGAACACTATTCCAGAAGAGGTCTCAGCAATGGCCTGTATAATCTCAATGTGACTTCCCAACTCCTATATCCAAAGGACTGAGCAATGAAAGGAAGTGAGGCAAGCACCTTTTTTTCACCATCCTGTCTCTCCATGTTGCAAGCTTCAAAATTCTACGTCACACTACCGAGGGTCCGATCATTAATTGTATAAGTCCTGCCTGTGTTTGTTGCACCAAATGCCTTACCTCACATTTATTCAGATTGAACTCCATCTACTATTTTTCAGCCATTCACACATTTCATCAGGATCCCTTTGTATTCTCAGAAAACCTTCTTCACTGTCCACAATGCCAAGCTCCAGTCTAACAGCCTATCACACATAGCTCTCTATGGTACAAACATCTCTGCTAGGGCCCCTACAATTTCTTCACCAGCTTCCCACAATGTCCTAATATACATTTGATCAGGTCCTGGGGATTTATCTACCTTTGTGTATTAAAACCTCCAGCACCTCCTTTTCTATAATGTGGAAACATTCAGGACATTGAGTCACAGAGTTGTACAGAACAGAAGTAGATCCTTCAGACCAACTCCTGCATGACGTTTCTAGTCACATTTGCCACAATTTTGCCAATATCCCTCTGAACCCTTCCTATTCATATACCCATCCACATGCCTTTTAAATGTATTTCTATCAGCCTCCACTATTTCCTCTGGCAGCTTATTCCATACACTCTGCAGGAACCAGTTGTCCTTTAGGTCCCTTTGAAAATTTCCCCTCGAACTTTAAAGCTATGGCCTATCGGTTTGTAATCCCCCCAACCTGGGGAAAAGACCTTGTCTATTCACCCTATCGATGACCATCATGATTTTAAACTCCTTTATCAGGTAACTCCTCAGCCTCCCATGTTCAAGTGAATTCAGCCCCAGCTTATTCAGCTTTTTCCTGCAGCGCAAACCCTACAACCCTGGCAAATCCTTGGTCATCTGAACCCTTTCATGTTCCACAACATCCACAGCATTGAGACCAGAACTGCACATAGCATTCCAATAGTAGTCAGGACAAACACTGTTTAGTTCCCTGAGCCCCCCAGTCTTTATCCACATTAAGTTCCAAAGTGAAATATTTGTTTTGGATCTTGTAGTTTCACACATCGTTGCCTTCATTGATCATTAAGGAGACCGGATTTGTCCCGAGCTCTTCTTTTGCTCTTAATACACTTGTAGAGTCTCTTTGGATTCTCCTTAACTTTCTCTGCCAAAACGATCTCGTGTCCCCTTTTTACATTCCTGATTTCCATCCTAAATGTATTTCTACAGCCCTGATGCTCCTGAAGGGATTCCCTTGAGTCAGCCAGTTATATCTGACATGTGACCACTTTTTTCTTGACCACAGCCTCGAAACTCAGCCAGTGTTTCCTAACTCAGTCAGCATTGAGCTGCACACTAACAGGAACACACTGGCGCTGAACGCTCCTTTTATCTCGGTTTTAAAATATTCCTACTTGCGAGACTTCCCTTTACCTGCAAATAGCCTCCCCAAATCTATTTTAAAAATTCATGACAATCTTGCTCCATTGTATAACTTGAACTTGTGGACCAGGCCTGTCCTTTTCCATCGCTATTTTCAAACTAATACAATTCTGGTGACTTTCCAAAGTGCGTCCCCGCTAACACCTCAGTCCCGTTCCCGACCTTGTTTCCCAAGTGGAGGTCAGGTTTCGCCCCATTTTCCAGTTGGGTCATTTACATAATGACTGGGAGTTTCTGGAACACTTATCAAATTCCTTCCATCCAACTGCTTAACACAGTAGCAATCCCAGTCGAGGTTTGGAAAGGTTAAAATCCCCTACCATTACGACGCTATCATTCTCACAGATATCTGAGATCTCCTGACATATTTGCTCCTTCATCTCCCATTGCCTATCGCTGTAGTACAATCGTAGCAAACTGATAACCAATTTTTATTTCTCGGTTCCACTAATATCATTTAACTGGGCGATCCTGAATGAATATTCTCTCTAGGTACTGCTGTGATGTTTTCCCCCAGTCAAAACCACCAGCTCTCCTCCTGTTTTGCCTCCTGTTCTAACCTTCCTGTAGCCTCTGTCCCGTGGAACATTGAGCTGCCAGTCCTGTCCCTCCCTTATCTGTGTTTCTGTAATATCTATGGTATCCCAGTCCCATGTTCCCTTCCAAGGTCTGGGTTCATCTGCCTTATCTGTGCGGCCACTTGCATTGAAATAAATGCAGTTTAATTAATCAATTTTCCCTCATTGCCGGCTATGTTCTTGCCTGCCTTGTCTATTTAAATTGCTCTCTTGAACATCTATACCAGCCTCAAACTTCTTTCTGGCCTTACGACTGTTTGCAGTCCCACATCCCTGCCAGACGATTTTAAATCCTCTCGAGCAGCTCCAGCAACTCTCCCCACCAAGATTTGTGTCCTCCTCCTGTTCCCAGTTCAGGTGTCTTCCCCACTCTGTCTACCTGTGCTGACACCTTCAGACATCCAATGACTTGCCCACCAAGGTCCCTGTATTCCTCAGTACTCCAGGAGGACCTACCATTCATGATGGATATCATTCGCTGATTAGACTTCCCACAGTGCATTACCTCACAGTGATCAGAAGTAAACTCCATCTGCCATTACTCTGCTCAGTTTATCATCTGATCAATATCAGACTACAGCCTGAGACCATGCTCCTCACTGTGGACTACACCCTCACCTTTAATGTGATCTGCAAACCTACCAATGATACCTTCTGCTTTCACTTCCGAGATATTAATGTACATAATAACCGGCAATGGTTACTGTACAGAACCCTGTGGTACACCAGCTGGGCAAAGTTTTCCAGTCGTGAAAAACCTGCTCCACCAATTATGGATCCAATTTTCCAACTTGCCTTGGATTCCATGGGCTCTTTCCTTTTGGACCGGCCTTCCATATGAGACCTTGTCAAAGACATTAATAAACACCATGTTACCACACCATCTGCACTGGCCTCATCAATATCAGAGGACAGTCCTTTACCAAATCCATACAGACAATC
Source organism: Chiloscyllium punctatum (assembly GCF_047496795.1). Lineage (NCBI taxonomy): Eukaryota > Metazoa > Chordata > Chondrichthyes > Orectolobiformes > Hemiscylliidae > Chiloscyllium > Chiloscyllium punctatum. The sequence goes on along the minus strand of NC_092752.1, from coordinate 90,018,928 downwards.
CCTAATGTATTCCTGTCCTTTCGAATGTTGATTCATCGTGTCCCTCACAATTGTTTCCAATAATTTCCCTCCCCCTGCTGTCAGACTATCTGCTCTGTAATTACCTGGCCTATCACTGCTTCTCTTGAACAAAGGAACCACATTAGCGATCCTCCAGTCATTCAGCACTTCACCTGTGGCCAGCAAAGTATTAAATATATCCACCAGGGACCCAGCAATCTCCTCCCTTACCTCCTATAGCAGCCTGGGATATATTTTGTTGTTACTGGGAATTTCTCCACCTTTTTGCCTGTGAATACATTTAACGCCTCCTTCTCATTGATCATAAGATGTTCCAGAACCTCACCATCCCAACTGAAATCCCTACAATGCCTTTCTCCTGTGTGAATACAGATGGGAAGTATTCATTGTAGACCTCACCTACTTCCTCTGGCTCCATGCACAGATTGTCCCTTTGGATTCTAACAGGCCCCACTGCTTAGTTGGGGATCCTCTGACTCTAACTGTACTTATTAAATATCTCGTGGCTTATCCTGAACATTATCTGCTAAGGATATTTTGTGACCATTGTTTGCCCGTTTATTTTTAAGGAGCCCCCACCCCCACCCCCCGCGCTTTCTATCTAACATCTTTGTTACCCAATATTGTTAGTGTTGTCCATTTTGCCTGAGTTTCCACAAGGTTGTAAACCATTGAATATTTATGTTCCACATTTTGTTTCCCCTGTAACCACATCTCTCTGGTATCTAAATCTCTTTCAGCTGTGTCACAAATCCAGCTAACTTATTGAAGATACTTTGTCTATGCGGAAAACAAGTTTCAGTACTCTTTTCCACAATTTCCTATCACAATCCACTTCGTTAATTTAGAGTTTTAGTTAAACTCTGGCCCAGCCTGTTCCTTTCTGCTTTTCTTTAGCCACATCCCCATGCTGTTCTGATGCATCACCTTTTTCTATTTGGATTTGGAAAACACTTTGCTGTGGATATGTCATGCAGACCATGTGAGGATGGGCAGATGTCATTCTCGAAAGGACAAGTGTTTGGGTTTTTTGTACATCAGCAATGGTTTCATACATATGTATGGATGGTTAATTATAATATTTGAATTTATTGATTTCAAATTCCACCACTTCAGATGGTGGGATTCAAACCTGTCTCCCCTGAATATTAGCTGAGGTTTTGGATACATGCTCTAGCAATAATACCACGAGGCCATCACTTCACCTGCTCGCACGTTGCTCATGCCTGAGCACTGATACCAGTGCATCATGAAGCTAAACATCTTCTTCTGTCACAATTGTTTGATCCTGACACCTTCCTGAACTCTGGTGATGTGACTCAGTCTCTCTCCATGTGGTATCCCTTACTGTGTGGGTCTAATTGCTGCCTCTGTCAGGGTCTCTCACTCTTGCAGTTACTTCAGATCCTGAGCTAACAGAATTCTCCACTCCATCCTGTGATGCAAGCTTCAAGAATTATGTACCTGAACCCGGAGGTCCCTCTGCTCTAAAACACTAACCAAGGCCTGAACATCAATTGTATAAGCTCTACCCTTGTTTGTTTTACCAAATGCATTACCTCACATTTATTCAGATTGAATTCCATCTGTGGTTTTTCAGCCCATTCACCCAAATCATCAAGATCCCTTTGGAATCTTAGAAATCCACTATGCCACCTTCCAGCCTTCCAGCTGATTACACATGGCTGTCAATGGTACAAATACCCTTGCTAGTAGCTCCACAATTTCTTCCCTAGCATCCCACAATGTCCTGTGATACACTTAATCAGGTCCTGGGGCTTTCCAATCCTTTGTGTTTTAAAACCTCCAGCACCACCTCTTCTATAACATGCACTCTTTTAAAGTAATAGAGGAGTACAGCATGGAAACAGAGCCTTCAGTCCAACTCATCCATGCTGACTAGAAGATGTAAATAAATTCATCCCGTTTACCAGCATTTGTCCCATGTACCGCTAAACTCTGACTATCCATATATCCATCCAAATACCTTTTAAATGTTGTTTTGTATCCGTCTCCATTACATTCTCTCTCAGCTTATTCCATTCACACATCACCATGTGCGTGAAAAAGTTGTCCCTTCAGTCCCTTTTTTAAACCTTTCCCCTTCAACCTTAAACCTATGCTCTCTAGGTTTGGAGTCTCGAACCCCGGGAAAAGACCTTGACTGTTTACCCTATCCATGCCCCTCATGTTTATATAAACCTCTGTCAGGTCACCCCTCAGTCTCTGATGCTCCAGGGAAAATAACCCCAGCTTATTCAGCAACAATCCTTGCAACATCTTGTTAATCTTTTCTGAACACTTTCAAGTTTCACAACATCCTTCCTATAGCAGGGAGACTGGAATTGCAGAGAACTCCAATTGTGGTCTTACGTATTGCTGTTGTTCTCTGCGTTCCCCAGTCTTTGTCCATAGTAAGTTCTGGAGGGAAAAAATTGTTTAGGGTCTTAGCCATACCTGCTAATGAAAGCCAACACACCATACGCCTTCTTTACACCCTCTCAACTTGGGTGGTAACTTCAGGGACACAGGATCACTCTGTTCGTGCACACTGCTAAGGTTCCTGCCTTTAACCATGTAAACTTTTTCTGCAGATTCTTCCAATCTGAAACCATCTCTATCTTTGTAAATTGCTACAGTCCATATAACACTCATAAACTGTGAAATCTCCTCAAGTCCCAATATTCCTAATGCCTGCGAAATCCTCCAATACCGAGATCCCTCCCTAACGCTGTAAATGCCACCATCCTCCAGTGCCTTTCTGGGGAACATTGCAGAGGAAGGAAGAGTTGTAGAGTCCAGGCCATGTTACGGAGGTAGGAAGGGCTGCAGACCCTGGAGGATGGTACTAATGTAGGAAGGAACGTGGATCCTGCAGGAGGTTAGACTGTGTGGGATTCATAGAGCCTGCAGGATGGGACCAAGAATGGGTTGTGGACCCTGAAGGATGTTACGATTTGAACCACAGATCATCTTTGATTGGACCATTCAGCTGATCTTAGAGTCAAAGAGATGTACAGCATGGAATCAGACCTTTCGGTCTAACCTGTCCATGCCAACCCAATCCAGTCCCACCTACCAGCATCTGGCCCATATTCTTGCAAACCCTTCCTATTCATATACCCATCCAGATAGCTTTGTACCAGCCTCCACCACTTACTCTGGCAGCTCATTCCATGCACGTACTACCCTCTGCGTGAAAAAAAATGCCCCTTAAGTCTCTTTTATACCTCTCTCCTCTAACCATAAACCTGTGTCCTCCAGTTCTGGACTCCCATTCCCGTGGGTGAAGACTTTGTCTCTTTAGCCTCTCCATGCCCCTCATGATTTTATAAAGCTCTATATGGTCGTCCTTAATGATTATATAAACCTTGATAAGGCCACCCCTCAGCATTCGATGCTCCAGGGAAAACAGCCCCAGCCTATTCAACTTCTCTATAGCACAAACCCTCCAATCCTGGCAACATCCTTGTAAATCTTTTCTGAACCCTTTCAAGTTTCACAACATCCTTCTGATAGGAAGGTGACCAGAATTGCACACAGTATTCCAAAAGTGACCTAACCAATGTCCTGTACAGCCACAACATGACCTCACAACTCCTGTACTCAATATTCTGACCAATAAAAGAAAGCATACCAAATGCCACCTTCACTATCCTACCTACCTGCGACTCTGCTTTCAAGAGCTATGAACCTGCACTCCAATATCTCTATGTTCAGCAACACTCCGACAAAACTTACCATTAAGTGTATAAGTCCAGCAAAGATTTGCTTTCGCAAAATGCAGCACCTCGCATTTATCTGAATGAATATCCATCTGCCACTTCTCAGTGCATTGGCCCATCTGATCAACATTCCATTGTAATTGGAAGTAACCTCTTTCGCTGGCCACTACACCGACAATTTTGTTGTCATCTGCAAACTTACTAACTATCCCTCTTATGCTCACGTCCAGATCATTGATCGAAACAATGCAAAATATTGGACCCAGCACCGATCCTTGTGGCACTCCACTAGTCACAGGCCTCCAGTTTGCAAACCAACCCTCCACCACCACTCTTTGTCTTCTACCTTTAATACAGTTCTTTACCAATTGGCTAGTTCTCCCTGTATTCCGTGAGATCTAACCTTGCTAACCAGCCTCCAATTGGGAACCTTGTTGAACGCCTTCTTGAAGTCCATATAGATCACATCCACTGCTCTGCCCTCATCAATCTTCTCTGTTACTTCTTCAAAAAACCCAATCAAGTTTGTGAGACAGGATTTCCGACTCAAAAAGAAATGTTGACTATCCCTAATCAGTCTTTGCCTTTCCAAATACATGTACATCCTGTCCCTCACGATTCCCTCCAACAACGTACACACCGATGTCGGGCTCACCAGTCTATAGTTCCATGGCTTTTCCTTACTGCCTTTGTTAAATAGTAGCAACACGATAGCCAACCTCCAGTCTTCTGGCTCTGATGTCCTGTTTCTAGAGATCTTTACCGGAATGGTGAGCACAGCTTAAGATTGCCAGGCTGGAAGATGTGAATTCAGGTGTGAAACTATTTGCCCATTCTCTATGTGTGCCTGAAACTGACCTGGTGGTGCTCTGGTAAAAAGCACTCTCTGTGCATCTTGTAACAAACAGATCTCCAGGACTGACCAGAGGTCACCTCATCAAAGCCTTCATTTAGAATGTTCTTTATTTTAAATGGCAGTTTTATGAGATGCAGGAATTGAGGAGTTGTCATTTTTAAAAGAATGAAACTTTTGTCATTGACCCTGACACATGCAATGGGGATTTGTGGATTCTGTTGTTCTCTACAGACTGTCACTCAGAAGGTTGTCTCACCGGGGAATCTGAGTGCAGATAGTCTTTGCTTGGTAGAGTGTGAATTTACCAGTTTATTACAGCCCAGACACAGTGTTTCTGGAGAATGTATAACTATGTAAATACCTCACCGACAGGGTGGGTGCACTGGGCCCTGAGCACAAGCAGCTGGGAAACCTCATGCCGATTGTATGTGGCAAAAGTGAGAATTGCAGATGCTGGAGATCAGAGTCGCGATTAGAGTGGTGTTGGAAAAGCACAGCAGGTCAGGCAGCATCTGAGGAGCGGGAAAATCGATGTTTTGCCTGATGTTGATGTTCCCACTCCTCGGATGCTGCCTGACCTGCTGTGCTTTTCCAGCACCACTCTAATCTAGACTCTGTTTGTATGTGGGGCTTGGCACAGACTGGGTGAGAGCAGCTCCCTGAGCAAATGACAGGTATGGAGCTTGGGTTCCTCCTGCTGTGTTTGACCGAGTGCCATATCGTTATCTCCCTCTCATGAGTGAGCATGTCATGTTCTCTAGTCCTGACAGTGTCCAATCCCTGTAAACCTTTCCAGCTGTTGAACATCTTCCTTCTCTCTCACTCCCACCAGCCCTTCCAACCTGGCCTTGGTTTCGTATCTCCTGCAATCCTAAATGACCAATATTATCGCATTGCTTTCCTTTGAGCTGTGTGGGAACAAACCTGAAGTAGGTTTGGGCCATTGGAAGAAAAAGACAACTCCCCCTTCTCCACCTTTGTCAAACAAAGTGTGCCTTTTTGTCTCTATCCCATAAGTGTAAGGAACCATCCTTTCAGCATCCACCCTGTCCATTCCCATGAGGATCTGTACATTTTAATGAGGACAACTGTCCTCCTGATGACCATCAGTGGCAAAGCACCGAAGTGACATGTTTATGTTCCTCGATTTTCTGTAACTGCTTCCTTTTGCTCGACCCCTCCATCATTCTGAAACCTTCCCCAGCCTGGACAGTGCTCCAAACCACTAATTACTGAGAATGCTCCAACCTCTGTAAACTCTTCACACCCCTACAATCCTCCTTGTCATGTGAACCCCTCCAGCTTCTACAGTCCTTCTAAACTATTGCATCTCCTACAACCCTCACCATCTCTGTATGCTCCAGTCACTAAATTTCTCCATGCATCTGTAAATCCCCCCAGTCCCTCCAGCCCCTTCAAATCTGCCTATCTCTCTTAGGTCCTGCAGTTCCACAACACATCCCTCTACATGGAACTTCCACCAGAGATCACGAGCCTCCAGATCTCTGTAATCCCCTGCGGTTCTCTCTATTTCTGTTCCCACCTTCGGTACCGACAACCCTACTTCCATATATAACATCATCAAGTCCCTACAATCCTCCAGAACGGTGTAACCACCAAAAGACCTTACAATTCTATCTCGATCACTGACTGCCTGCAGTGATTTGAAACTTCGGCAATTAGAGTCAGAGAATCATAGAGATGTAAAGCATGGAAACAGACCCTCCAGTCCAACTTGTCCATGCCAATCCAGTCGCGCCAATCCAGTTGCACCAATCAGCACCTGGCCCATCTCCCTCTCAACCCCTCCTATTCATATATCCATCCAGATGCCTTTCAACTGTTGCAGTTGTCCCAGCCTCCTCCACTTCCTCTGGCAGCTCATTCCAAACGTGTACCACCCTCTTTGTGAAATATTTGTCCCTTAGCTCTCTTTCATATATTTCCCCTCTCGCCCTAAACCTATGCACTATAGTTCTGGACTCACTGACCCCAGGGAAAAGACTTTGTCTATTTATCCTATCCATGCCCCTCATAATTTTGTAAACCTCTATAAGGTCTCCCCTCAGCCTCCGACGCCCCAGCCAGTGCAGCCTCTCCCTATAGCTCAAATCCTCCAAATTTGGCAACATCCTTGGAAATCATTTCTGAACCCTTCAAGTTTCACGACATCCTTCTGATAGGAAGGAGACCAGAATTGCACACAGTATTCCAAAAGTGGCCTAACCAATGTCCTGTACAGCCTCAACATGACATCCCAACTCTTGTACTCAATAATCTGAACAATAAAGGAATGCATACCAAGTGCCTTCTTTGCTATCCTATCTACCTGTGACTCTACTTTCAAGGACCTCTGTAGTTCATTTGAAAAATTGGGTAGACTGATGCAGTGTCCTGAGGTCTTGTGGGTGAAGTTGGTTCAGTCTAGGCTGTTAGGCAGAGCCAGTGACGTATTTGCAGCGCTGTCTCCTGAGTGGCCAAGAGATTACACACATGTCGAACAGGCTATTTTAAGTGCTTTTGGATTAGTACCAGAAGCTTATCGACAGCGGTGCAGCTACATAAAGAACCAGGACAGACTTATGTGGAGTTCTATCCAATTAAACGTAGTAATCTTTCTGCAACATCTCCAGCCTCCATACATCTCTCTGTCATGGTGAGCTGCTCCAAACCCCACAAGCTTTCCTGCCTGTGTACACCATCAAGTTGATACAACCCTTCTGATTTCTGTCGTGTCCTGCAGACCCATTTTTATGAATTCTGCCGACCACTAATACTCTCCATATCTGCGTAAATGCCCCAAGCCACTACAATTCCCTGTACTGTGCAGCCCCCACCAGACCCGAAAGTCATCGCTATCTGTGAAATCTCCTTCAGGTCCATATCCTCCACCTTGCTGAAACCCCCTCTCAGCATTGCAACCCCCATTATTTCCTAATGTTGTTGAGTCTCTAAAACCATCCCTATCTACTCCACTGCATACTACACTCCCAGTCTGTGTAGTCTCTTCAATTCCTTCAGTTCCTATATACCTATGTATAGGTGTGACTGCTTTGTGGCCATTGTATCCTCGTTTCTATCTGCAAAAGACTCTGCTCACTGTAGCACATCCTATGCTCATAAGTGAATCTGGTCTCTCACAACCCTCTTTATGACTCTCTCCTCCAGTCCCGACAAGCTTCCCTATCCCTGTTATATCTTGCAGCATGCACACCACTCACTCACTCTGACATACCATGCAGTGCATAAAATCATCTCTCCTTCTAACTTTATCCAGTCTACAACTTCCTCCCGATCCCTGCAACATCCTCCAGTCCATATATCCCTCTCTATTGCTGCAGCATTCTCCAGCTTATATCATCTTCCATGTGTTTGCAACATTCTCCAATCCATACTACCCACCCTTTCCCTATAATATTCTCCAGTCCATACCATCCTCCGTATCACTGTCATATTCTCCAGATGCACAACTGTTGTTAAATGTACAACATCCTGGAATCATGTGAATGTTTCTACGCCCTGATCAACATTGTCCATGTAACGATCCACAACCCTATACACATCCCTATCTCTGAAGTCTAATCAAAGATGCTTTATCTCTCTAACTTCCTCCAAACAATAAAATGTTTTCTCCTGCGAACATTCTGTAGCAACTGTAACTATGTTTAACCCTGCAACATTGTCGCGCCCCCACACATCTCTCCCACTCTGTGGCCTCTAACCATCCCTCAAAGGCCCTCTCTCGGTGACACGCGCCATGCATTTGCAACAAGGCAGATGGAATGACAGCATTAACTGAAGGGAACAGATATGATCGAACTGTTATTGTGGAGGTGTGGCTGCAGAATGATCATGACAGCAATGTGATTATTGAGGGGTTGTAGGGATTTAGGCAGGATCAGCAAAAAACCAAACAAGGTCCCGTTTTGTTGTGAAGAAAGGACACAGTCAGTGCATTAGTGAGACAGCCAATTTAATCTGGGAATCAAAATATAGAGTCATTTTGAATGGACAGCTTCCAAATAGCAAGGGGGATCTGGAAGATCAGATCACAATCCATGCTCGTTGGTAAGTTAGATGCAATATTTTCTTGGTGATAGTAGACAGAGGCATGTGGAGTGGTCAATTTCTGATTGGACATCTGTGGCCAATGCTGTTTCACAAGGATCAGTCCTGCGATGTCTGTGTGTAATTTATATCTGTGATTCAGATGAAAAGGTCAGCAGTTTGCTCAGTATTTTGCAGACGACATTTGGAAAGGCATGTAATGATTAGGGATAGTTAGGGGAATTGTGGATAGTGTGGAAGAGTGTTCAAGGTTGCAGCAGTATGTAGATCAGCTGGAACGTTGGGCAGAGATGTGGCAAATTGAATTTCATTGGGATAGGTGTGAAGTGATGCATTTATGAAGTCAAATGGAAGAGAGAAGTGCACTAATTGACTAGTTGGAAACATTGATAAACAGAGAGACATTGGAAGCAAATCCAAAGCTCCCTAAAAATAACAACACAACATGATGTGGTGGTAGAGGGGGAGTATGGTATGCTTACCTTTATTGGGCACAGTATTGAGTACAGACGTTTGCATGTCATGTTGTGACTGAATGAAACTTCATTCGGCCATGTTTGGAATGTTGCGTGTCGTTCTCATCAACACACCACAGGAAGGATGTGGAGGTTTTAGGGAGGGTGTAACAGAGGGTTGGCAGAATATTGCCTGGATGAGAATGTGTTTACTGTGAGGAGGTTGGACGCAGTTGGATTGTTTTGCGAGAATATCCGAGACTGAGGGGTGACCTGGTACAGGTATATAGCATTAGGAGAGGCGTGAATAGTGTGGATAGTTGGAATACTTCATCCAATGTAGAAATATCAAATACTAGTGCGCCTCACTTTAAGGTGAGAGTGAGAAGTTTTAAGTGAGATGAATGAGGCCAGTTGTCTTTACTGAGAGGGTAGAAGCTGCTCAGGAGGTGGGAGAGGTGGCAAAGAGAGCAAACATTTGAAGGGCATTTAGACAGAAACATGAACAGGCAGAGAATAGAGGGATATCGCCCATGTGCAGGCAGATGGGATTAGTTTAGAATAGCATCATGGTCAGCACAGCCATGGTGGGCCGAAGGGCCTAGTACTGTGCTGTATTTTTCTACTTTCTAACTTCACGGCATCTACCCTGTCAAAGCCTCTCACAATCCTGGATGTTTCATTCAATTTCTCTCCCATTCTTCAAAACCCCAATAGGTTCAAGGTCAATCTACTCCACCTCTTCTCATTGGAAAATCCCGCCATCTCCCTGATCAGCCGAGTGAACCTTCCCTGGCCTGCCTCCACTACAAGAATGCCTTTCCTTAGGGCATGCAATCTGTTCATTATAATCTAGGTGTGGTCTGACTTGTACCTTGCATCGTTTTAGCAAGACCTCTCTATTTTTAGACTCCATTCCCTTTGTAATAAATAGCAGCATTTGATTTGTCTCCTCAATGACCTGCTGATCCTGTAAGCTACCTGTTTCAGATTGATTCACAAGGATTCCCAAAACCCTTTGAGCAGTCAGTCTGAAACCAAACGGTGTTAACCTGACAGTAAGTCGGGAACGTGCTGGAATGTGTTATAAAGGCTATGAAATAAATGATAACTGAATGCTTAGAAACAATGGGAGATGTATGATTTTATAAAAGGGATTCTATATTTTGGTGTGACCTTAAATGGTAGAATAGATAAGGGTGGGGGAGGCTAGTTGCGGTAGAGTGATATTTGGAATTTCAGAAGCATTTGACAAGTTTCAACCAGGGCTAAAGATTAGCTCGAGAGAGAATAGGGCTCCTGAAAAGTCAATGAGGCTGTCTGTGTGGAATCTCTGCTGTTGAGTGAGATACTGAACAAATATTTTGTGTAAGGATTTACTACGGAGAAAGACATGGAAGCTTGGGAACGTGGGAAAATACATAGTGATGTCTTGAAAAGAATTCACCTCGGGAGGTGCTGGATGTCTTAAAATGCAAGAAGTTAGATAACACCTTGGGACATGATCAGATGTATCTCAGCGCCTTGTGAGAAGCGAGGGAGGAAATTGCAGGGCCACCTCCAGAGATATTACGCTGAAAGACTGCAGTGACTGGGCTTGTATAGCCTTGAGTTGAGAAGACTGACAGGGGATCTGATTGAGACATATAAGATTATTAAAGGATTGGACACTCTGGAGGCAGGAAACATGCTTCCGCTGATGGGTGAGTGCTGAACCAGAGGACACAGCTTAAAAATACGGGGTAGACCATTTAGGACAGAGATGAGGAGAAACATCTTCACCCAGACAGTGGTGGGTGTGTGCAATGCTCTGCCCCAGAAGGCAGTGAAGGCCCAGTCTCTGGATTTGTTTAAGAAAGAGTTGGATAGAGCTCTCAAGGATAGTGGAATCAAGAGTTATGGAGATAAGGCAGGAACAGGATACTGATTAAGGATGATCAGCCATGATCATATTGAATGGTGGTGCAGGCTCGAAGGGCAGAATGGCCTACTCCTGCACCTATCGTCTATTGTCTATTTGTATCATCAATAGCCACTTCAGACCAGTGTGACTGATGCAGGGTGGTAAGTTGTTGGAGGAGATTCTGTGAGAAACGATCATCATGCTTTTGGAAAGGTAAGGACAGGTTAACAATCATCAGCATGGCTTTGTGCATGGGAAATCATGCCTCAGTACTGAATGTGGAGGTAGACAAGTGACAGATCAAAGCAGAGCAGTAGACGATGCCCACATGAACTTTAGCAAGGCCTTTGACAAGTGTCTGCATGGCAGACTGGTTAGTACGTTTTAATCACACACAACCAGGGAGTGCTCACTAACTAGATACAAAACAGGATTGACGGTCGGAGACAGAGCATGTTCATAGAGGGTTACTGCTCAACCTGCAGACCTATGACGAACGGTGTGCCCTGGGGTTCGGTGCTGGGTCACTGTTGTGTATCATTTATATAAACAGTTTGGATGATAATACAGAAGTCATGTTGAGCAAGTTTGTGAGTGAGACTGAAATTGGTGGTAATGTGGAAGTGAAGAGGGTTATCGAAGAGTACAATGGGATCAACAGTACTGCTGGACCAGTGAGGTTAGGAATAACAGGTCGAGAAATGCAAGATGTTGTATTGTCGTAAAGCAGACCAGGTTGGACTTGTACAGTTAATGTTCGGGTCCTGGGTCGTGTTGTCAATCAGTGACCCAGGGACGCAGGTACACAGTTTTTTGAAAGTAGTATCACGGGTAGACAGGCTGGTGAAGCAGGCGTTTGGGAGGGTTACCCCTCATTGGGCAGAGCATTGAGGAGTTGGGATGTAATCGTGTATCTGTACAGGACATTAGTGAGGCCTCTGTATAAGCATTGTTGATTATCTGGAAAAAAAACAACTTGTTCACGTATGTCCATTAGAGAGGGACATCTGACATTCTTACCTGGTCTGGCTCACACGTGACTCCACTCCCACAGCAATATGGCTGACTCTGAGCTGCCTCTGGGCAATTAGCAGTAGTGTAATGTATGCTAGTCCATTCGGTGACATCCTTAGGCCGTGAATGAATCAGTGAAAATACAGATGTCAATCCTTACCTCTGCAAACAGCTCTAGCTGCAGCAATTCGTACTGGCTTTGGAACATTGTTCAGGCCTTTGCCCCTCTCTGTAACACCCTCACCACCTCCAGCACCTTCAATTCTACGTGTTCTGATCATCTGATTAAACGCTGATGTTTCCTTTTCCTACTGCACTCCTCCTGCTCGGAGTCTCCCTCGTGATCTCTTTAACAAATGTGTCCACATTTCTAAATGTTGGCTTCTTCAGAATTGATAGGTTTTTTTTCATTTCTTCATCTAATCTGTTAGGTCCTGGTCCAAAACCGTCCGAAGTGGGGAAGGAGCATTGGAAAGATGTCGAGCACCTCGAGACTTGTTGTGGGGAAAAATAGGAATCCAGGAGAAAACAGCACAAGGAGCGCGTGACCACACCAACGCCCCACCCACCCCCTTCCCATGGCCACCTTCTGCCCCAAGTGTAACAGAATCTGTGAAAGGCAACATCGGTCTGTACAGCCAACTCAGGACCCGCACCGCCCAGGAGTGGGATAGAGTCAGCCTCGTCTGTGACCCACCACCAAAGAGATGATGAGATAGGAAGGTTGAATCCCCTCACAATTATCCCAGTGCCTTTATTACAAATTCAACCAATTCCCTGTTAATGCAGTGTGTAATAATGTGATATCACTCAGTATCCCTCCATGTGGTATCCCTCACTGTGTCAGTCTATTTGCTGCCTCTGTCAGCATTTCTCCCTCTTACAGATGGTCTGAGGTCCAGAGTCAAGAATTGTCCATTCCAGAGAGATGCAGCAGCACGGGCAAGGGATGGAGACTGGGATGTTTGAGATCTCTGAGGGACTCTCTGCCACTCTGCATGAGTTATCCTCATTGCATCAGTCTAATTTCCCATTGTGTCTATTGCTGTCTCATACAGGTAATCAGGATGTTCCTATCTCCTGTCTCATCCGTCATCTCATTGAAACTGGTTGGTCAGCCAGAGAGAGATGGAGAGGGAGATCTGGAGCCTTCAGTAATTCCTGCAGCCCGTAAGATCACTCACAGTAAACAGCACAGGGTGGAGGTAGTAGACGTCTATATTCAGACCTGGAAGACAGGACAGAGATACAGGCAAGGAACAGCAACATTCTAGGTTTCATTCCCACCATCTTGTGAGGGTCCTGCTTTCACCTCTGCTGTGCTGGTCCTCAATGCGACAGCACAGGGGATCGCAGGCATCAATCCTGGCCCATGCTGTGTTCGTGATCTCTGTAATATCCTCCAGTCCCGATAATCATACCTCTGTCTGCAATCTCCTCCATTCCACACCATTCTCTCTGTCTCTCTCAGGTTCTCCAATCCCTAACACCCTAACTCCTAAACTTCTGCAGTAGATATTAAATTCCTTCATCCTGGTAAACCCTGACAGTCCTGTCTATCCCTGTAAGATCCTCCCACCAATACCACCCTCCATGTCAATATATTTGTCTTTAACATCTCCATTCGTCCCTATCTATGTAATCTTCTCCAGCTCCTACAACCCTTCCTTGGCTGTGAAAAAATTGTCATCTCCTTATCCTTCTCCAATTCTTTGATCTTTATCTTGTTAAATTTCACCCTCATTCCCGACACCATACCACTAACGACCACAGGAATCTCTTTCAGTTTGTGCAACCCTCCCCATCTGTGTAACTGTCTCCATCCCAGCAACCTGGCATTCTCCATTGCCTTCCGATCTTTGTAACCTTCAGAACCGAGAAGCCTTCAGTCACTACAATCTCCCATATGTCTGTTAGTATTCACAATACACTTCTCCCGGACTCACTCCCCGTCTGTGCCTCTCAGACTACCTGCCTCTCCCTACATCCATCCCTAACCCTATCGCCAGAATCTAATCCAGCTCCCTTATCTCTATAAATTTCTCCAATCCCCAAACTCCTTTGTCCCACTGACATTCTTGCCCAGATGTAACTCTGTTTAACTCTAACATCCTTGAGTCCCTGTGAGCCTCCCTATGTCTGTAACCTCTACCCATCTGTTCAACCCCCCAAAACTGAGGAATGACTCCCTATATTTGCCATAAGGAAGATGGAATGACAGTGAACAGATATGATGGAACCGTCATTCTGGAGATTTAGCTGCAGAATCACCATTACTGGGAAGTGAATACTGAAGGATTGTTGGGATAGAGTTCGAGAGTCAGAGAATTGTGCAGCATGGAAACCGACCCTTCGGTCCAACCCATTCATGTTGAGCAGATATCCCAACCCAATCTAGTTCCAATAGGCAGCCTAGGCAAAAAGCCAACAACTTGTAAAGGAAGGATGAGGTTAATGTCTTAATGAGATAGTCATGTGGATCTGAATATCAAAAGTGGAGCTGAGAATAAGCAAACAGCAGCAACCGTTAGCAGGAATTCTTTTGTAGGCACCAGACAGTGATGGGAATGTCAATATGGTTACAGTCAGGACACTGAATGTACTTATCGCAAGGGCAGTACAGTAACTGCGTATGACAGTGGTCTCCATGCGAACCGATACAGCACTGACTATCAGTGCTATGGTGGATAGAATCCTGGATTGTATGTGAGATGGTTTTCTATAACATCATATCATATTTGTAGATCAAATGCTGTGTACTAATAAATATCCAATAATCCCATTATAAAGGAGTTTTGTGAGTAGAGACCAACAATATTATGCAGGATATATTGAGTTTGTGCTCAGACCATGAGATGTAGGAGGGGAATGAGGCCATTTGGCCCATTGAGTATGCTCTGTCCTTCAATCAGATCATGGCTGATCTGATACTGTTCAACTCTACGTTCCTGCCTTTTCCACAAAACCCTTGTTTCGCTGATTAATTAACATCTGCAGGAGGTTACAGAACAGTTGGAGAGATAGACAGAAATGGCAAATTGAGTTTAATCTGGACAAGTGTGAGATGATGTCAAATTCAATAAGAACGTTAGCATACTGAGGGATATTGATATACAGAAGGACCTTGGTGCAAATCAGTAACTCCCAGAAAATGGCAACAGAAGTGTTTCAGTTAGGAAGGAAAGCAAATGGAGTACTAGCCTTCGTCAGTCACAATGTTGGGTATAATGGTTTGCATCTGATGCTGTGATTCTATAAAACGTTTGTTTGGCCACATTTGGAGTACTGTGTGTAGGTCTCATCTCCACACAATAGGGAGGATGGGTAGGCTTTGGAGAGGGTACAAAAGGGGTTTATCAGCATGTTACCTGTGTTATGTTTTTAAGGATGTGTTAGATGTAAGAGGAAATTAAACAAAGTTGGATTGTTTTGTGGGAGTATCAGAGGCTGACAGGTGACCAGGTACAGGAATATAACATTTGGAACAGGGATAAATAATGTAGATAGAGTCTCTTTTCCAATGTGTACGTTTCAAATACTGGAGCGCATAGGTTTAAGGTGAGAAAGAGGAAGTTTAAACGAGATGTGTGAAGTAAGTTTTATTTTCATGTGGAGTGGATGTTACTGACTGAGGTCGGAGAAGCAGAAATGTGAGTAAAGTTTTGAAGTGGGATTTAGACAGAAACATGAACAGGCAGAGAACAGAGGGATATGGACCATGTGCAGGCAGATGGTATGAGTTAGAATAGTATCTTGGACAGCATAGACGTGGTGGGCTGAAGGGCCTGTTGCTGTGCTCTACTGTTCTGTTTACTAATTTCCCAGTGTCTGCCCGATCAGAGCCCCTCAGAATCTTGGATGATTCATTCCATTTCTCTCTCATTATCTAAACTTCAATGGATTCAATCTCCACGTCCTCCACCTCTTCTCATTAGAAAATCCTTGTATTCCCAGCATCATCCGAGTGAACCTTCTCTGGACTGCCTCCAATGCGACAATATCTTTCCTTCGGGCACTCACGCTGCTCATAATATTCGAGGTGTGATCTGACTTGTACCTTGCATAGTTTAAGCTTTACCTGCCTATTTTTAGACTCCATTCCCTCTGTAATAAATGCCAGCATTTGATTTGCCTTCTCTATTACCTGCTGACCCCGTAAGCTATGTTTTTCAGATTGATCAGCAAGAACTCCCTCAACCCTTTCTGCTGTCTGTCTGAAACTAAATATTGTTATCCTAACAGTAAGTCGGGAGCATACGGAAATTGTTAGAAAGAATATGTCAATACACAATACTGGCCACTTAGAAAGCCAATTGATTAAAAGAGAATTTGTTTTTGAGCCTGTTGAATTTAATTTGTTGGTGTGAATATAAGTGGCAGAATTGTAATGGTGTAGGAGGGTGTGGTGGTACGGGGGATATGGTGTATTTCAATTATCAGAAGCCTTCACGCAAGTTTCAATAAGGGCTAAAGAGTAACTTGGGAGAGAATAGGGCCCCTTAAAGATCAATCAGGTCACCCATGTGTGGAACCAGAGGAGATGGGTGAGATATTAGACAATAATCTTGTCAGTATTTACTGTGGCAAAAGACATAGAAGCTCGGGAACTTGGGGAAATAAATAGTGATGTCTTGGAAAGAATCCTCACAAGAGAAGAGAAAGTGCTGGAATCTTAAAACAAATAAAGGTAGACCAATCCTCAGTCGTTCATTGGGTCGATCCTCGAATATTAATGGAAGCTAGGGAAGAGATTTCAGTGTCTCTAACAGAGATACTTATATTATCAACAGACACAGTGAGGCACTGGAAGACTGGAGGGCGGCTAATGCTGTTCCATCACTGAAGGACTGCAGGGAAAAGCCAGGAAATTACCAGCCCCGTGAGCCCAGTGATGGGGAAGTTGTTGGAGGAGATTCTGAGAGAAAGGAGCTCCTTACATTGACAAAGGCAAAGGCTGATTCGAGATGGTTAGCATAGCTTTGTGAGTGGGAAACCACGTTTCACAATCCGGATTGACTCTTCGAGGAGGTGGCCAAAGATAGATGAAGGCAGAGCAGTCAACATTGTCCACATAGTCAAGAGGAAAGAGGAAGTTTACTTAAGTTGAGGAAGCAAGGATCAGACAGGGCTCCAGAGTTGCATTGGGTGGCACGGTGGCTCTGTGGTTTGCACTGTGACCTCATAGCGCCACGGACTCCATTTCGATTCCAGCCCCAGGCGACTGTCTGTGGGGAGTTTGCACATTCTTCCCATGTCTGCGTGGTTTTCCTCCAGGTGTTCTGGTTTCCCAGCACAGCCCAAAGATGTGCAATTTATGTGACTCAGCCATGCTAAATTAACCATAGTGTTCACAGATATGTAGGTGTGGCACATAGCTCAAGGCAAATGGAGAGTAATATGGTGGGGAATGGGGCTGGGTTATTTACTGTTTGGAGGGTTGGTATGGAGGTGTTGGGCCAAATGGCCCATTTCCACACAGTAGGGATTCTCTGAAGGTACCAGGAAGGAACCGTGGAATGGACTTAGGGCAACTAGAAGAGGACGTGAAAAAGCATTGTTGGGAAGGATGAAGGAAAACCGTAAGGTATTCTCCACTTATGGGAGCAACAAGAGCATGGCCAGAGTGAGGATAGGACCGGTCAGGGATAGTGGAAGGAACTTGTGCCTGGAGTCACAGGAGGTAGCGGAGGTCCTTAATGAATACTATGCCTCAGTATTCACTGCTGAGAGGGACCTTATCGTTTGTGAGGACAGCGTGAAACAGGCTGATGTACGTGAACAGGTGGATGTTAAGGAGGATATGCTGAGAATTTTGTAATTGATGGATGCGTGCAAAATTAGTATACAAAGCGAGGGAATGGATTGCTGCACACCTGAGTGATGACATTTCCACCCTCACTGTCCACTGGAGTCGGACCAGATGATTGGAGGCAGGAAAATATTATTCCCTTGTTCAGGAAATGGAATAGGGATAATCCTGGGAATTGCACATCTATCAGTCTTATATCTTTGGTCTGAGAGACAGGATTTATTATTATTCCTTGGGAAACCATAGTTTGATCAGAGATAGTCAGCATGGTTTTGTTAGGGGCAGGTCATGCTTTCCAAGTCTTGTTGAATCTTTTCAGAATGTGACGAAACACCTTTATGGCTCATTCAGAAAGTATGGAGGCATGGGATACAGGGAAACCTGTCTGTCTGGATACGGGATTACTGGCCCACAGAAGACAGAGGGCGATGATAGATAGAAACTATTCATCCTGGAGCTCAGTGACCATGGTTTTCTGCAGGGAGTGGTTACAGGACCTCTGCTGTTTGTGATTTTATGAATAAGTTGGATGTGTGAATGGAAGAGTTGGTTAGTAAGTTTCCCAATGACACGAAGGTTGGTGGAGTGGTTGATAGTGTGGGGGGCTGTTGTCGGTTGCAACGGGACATTGACAAGACGCTGAGAAGTAGCAGATGGAGTTCAATCTGGAAAAGTGTGAGCTCATTCATTTTAGAAGATTGAATTTAAATGCAGAATTCCTGGTTAATGGTAGGATGCTTGGCAGTGTGGAGGAACAGATCCATAGATCCCTAAAAGTTGCCACCCAAGCTGATTGGCTTGTTAAGAAGGAATATATTGTGTGGGATTTCATTAGTTTGGGGACTGAGTTTTAAAGCCGTGAGGTTATGTTGCAGCTCTATAGAGCCCTGGTTAGACCCCAGTTGGAATATTGTGTTCAGTTCTGGTCCCTTCATTACAGGAAGAATGTGGAAGTTTTAGAGAGGGTAAAGAGGAGATTTAACAAGATGCTGCCTGTATTGGAGAGAATGTCTTATGAAGAAAGGTTGAGGGAGCTAAGGCCTTTCTCATTGGAGTGAAGAAGGATGAGGGGTGACATGGCAGAGGTGAACAAGGTGATGAAAGTCATTGATAGAGTGAATAGAGAGAGATTTTTTTTACCCTGACATAAATATCTATTCCAAGGGGTTATAATTTTCTGGTGATTAGCAGATGGTTAAGGGGAGATCTCAGAGGTAGGTTCGTTACATATAGAGTGGTGTATGTGGAATGCACTGCCAGCGGTGGCAGTAACATTAGATGTATTAGGGACATTTAATATACTTCTGGATAGGCACATGGATGATTAGAAAATGAAGGGTCTGGAAGTTAGAGTCATAGAGATGTACAGCATGGAAACAGACACTTCAGTTCAACCCATCCATGCTGACCAGATATCCCAAACCAATCTAGTCCCACCTGCCAGCTCCTGATCCATATCCCTCCAAACCCTTCATATTCATATACCCATACAAATACCCCTTAAATGTTGCAATTGTACCAGCCTCCACCACTTCTTCTGGCAGCTCATTCCATACACGTAACCCCCTATGTGTGAAAAAGTTGCCCCTTAGGTCTCTTTTATATCTTTCCCCTCTTATCCTAAACCTATGGACTTCCCAACCTCAGGGAAAATACTTTGTCTATTTACCCTATCCATGCCCTTCATAATTTTGTAAACCTCTATAAGGTTACCCTTCAGCCTCTGACACTCCAATGAAAAAAGCCCCAGCCAGTTCAGCCTCTCCCTGTAGCTCAAATCCTCCAACCCTGGCAACATACTTGTAAATCTTTTCTGAACGCTTTCAAATTTCCCAACATTTTTCCAATAGTAAGGAGACAAGAATTGCACGCAATATTACAACAGTGGCCTAACCAATGTGCTGTACAGTCGCAACATGACCTCCCAACTCCTGTACTCAATACTCTGACCAATAAAGGAAAGCATACCAAACGCCGCCTTCCCTATCCTATCTACCTGCAACTCCACTTTCAAGGTGCTATGAACCTGAACCTGAACCCGAAGGTCTCTTGGTTCAGCAACACTCCCTAGGACCTTACCATTAAGTGTGTCAGTACTGCTAAGATTTGCTTTCCCAAAATGCATCACCTCGCATTTATCTGAATTAAACTCTGTCTGCCACTTTTTTTTCTCTTACGGTCGGATAAAAGATTGGCATATCATCACGGCCGAAGGGTCTTGTTCTGTACTGTTCTGTGTTCTACGTGTCGTATGGTAAACTGGGTAATAACCTCAGATCAGCGTAAAAGGATATGGCGTTCAGGAGGAGCTAGTCAACTGGACAGAAAATTGGGCTTGATGGGAGGAGACAGGGGGTGGTGGGAGACATGTTGTTTTTCTGACAAGAGGCATGTGACCAGCGGTGCAGTGGGTCCACTGTTGTTTGTCATTTGGATAAATGGTTTGGATGAGAATATTGTTAAGTAAGTTAAGTAAGTTTTTTGGGTGACACTGAAATTGGTGGTAAACTGGACAGTGATGAAGGTTATCTGTGATACAACAGGATGAACAGTACACTGGGATATTGGGCTGAAGAAAAGCAGATGGAGTTTAATTAGATAAATGTGAATTGTGTCATTTTGGTGAAACAAACCAGGGTGGGACTTGTCCAGTTAATGTTCGAGCCCTGGGTCATGTTGTCAATCAGTGTCCCAGGTACACAGTTCTTTAAAAGTGGTGTCACAGATAGACAGGCTGGTGAAGAAGGCGTTTGGGATGGTTTCCTTCACTGGGCAGAGCATTAAGAGTAGGAGTTGGGACTTCATGTTGTATCTGTACAAGACATTGGTCAGGCCACCATAAAAGCATTGTTGATCAGTGGGAAGAACTCATCTGGTTCACTGACTTCCTTTTGTGTAGAACATCTGACTTTCTAACTTGGCCTGGCTAACATGTGACTCCTGACCCACTACAACATGGCTGACTCTGAGCTGTCCTCTGTGTAATTAGCAGTGACACTACATCCCCTGAATGAATCCCTCCCTACCTCTGCAAACCCCTCCAGCTGCAGCAATTCAGACTGGCTTTGTAACACTGTTCAGGTCCTGAGCACTCTCTGTAACACTCTAACCACCTCCAACACCTTCACCTCTCCCTGTTCCTTTTGTGACATTAAACCCTGACACTGATTACCCTTCCCACTGCCCAACTCCTGCGAGCAGACCCTTTGCAATCCCTTTAACACTTACTCCTCGAACATTCTGTCACTTCAGGATTTTAAGTACTTTTTGGTGATCTTCTAAGCCTCATCATCTAATATGGTCTATTTTGTCCTGAGAGAGGGGCCGGTGGGAATTTCTTGCTGAGATTTTGTCTGTTTCAATGGAATGTTCTTTTGTTGAGTGATTTACACTTCCTTCAAACTGTTCTTATACAGGCACATGTTTCAGTCTGTTTCGCCTCTTTGCCATGGTCAGTTCTCATCTCAAACACATGTAATTGGCTGTTTTTGTTTCTATTTGTAGCTTATCCTTTCTGTGGTTCACTTTAAAACTTTATATTTCTTTAAACTGCACTTTATCACAATTTCTCTGAGGATCTCTCCAGGTGATATTCCTCATTCACTCAGTTTCATCACACAATGGTTGCTCTGAGATAGTTATGTCCCTAGCCAGTTGCACAATGTGTTATTCAAAAAAAAACACCGAAAAGAAAATTCTGAACTCCTCTTCCAATATCACTGTTGTCAGTGTGACTGTCCCAGATTATGTGAATATTGAAGATTCCCAAAATTATCACAATGTGTTTGTTTAAAAATTCCAATGAGTTCCTGTTTAATGCAATGATGAGCAATGGAATGCAGTTCGGTGGCTTAAAACTGTTCTGCTGCTTGTGTCCCTGGCAAGTAGTAGCCAGAATTTAAATCCAGACTGACTCTACTTCATGATCTGAGGTCAAATGATTTCTCTGTAATGCCTTTGTTATCCATTATTGTAAGCGTTGCCCATTTTGCCTGAGTTTACACAAGGTGGTGAACCACTGAATGTTTATGCCCACGTTTTGTTCGCCCTGTACGCATGTCTATCTGGTGTCTAAATCTCTTTTATCTCTGTGTCACAAATCAATCTACCTTGTTGAAGAGACATTATCCATTTCAAAAAACCGTGATTTACTCTTTCCTACAATTTCCTGTCACAGACCTATTCCCTGATGTACATTCCCTGATGTAGTTAAACTCTGTCCTATCCTGTTCCTTTCTGCTTGTCTTCAGTCACATTCCCATGCTGCTCCCATACTTCACCTTTTCTCTTTGCATTTGGAAAACTCGTTTCACCTGAACCCTGTCCCTGCATCCTCTGTGTCAGTTTAAAGCCCTGTCCCATAAAGCTACCAACATGATTGGCCAGGACACTGGTTCCAGTACAGTTCCAGTGGGACCCTCCGAATGGATAAATAATTAAATCAGGTATGGGATGTGGGTGCCTCTGGCTGACCAGCCTTTCTTGCCCAGCCCTAGCTACCCTTGAGCTGAGTAACTTGCTCAGCCATTTCAGAGGGTCATTGAGAGGCAAACACTTTGCTGTGGGTATGTCGTATAGACCACGTGATAAGCAGATGCCCTGATCTAAAGGACAAGTATTTGATTTTTTTTACATCAGCAATGGTTTCACATTTATTTATGGATTGTTAATTAGTATTTTTAAAATTATTAATTTCAAACGCCACCATTTCTGATGGTGGAATTCAAACCCTTTTCCCCTGAACATTAGCTGAGGTTTTGGATACATGCTCTAGCAATAATACCACTCGGCCATCACTTCGCCTGCTCACTGGTTGCTCATCCCTGAGCACTGATACCAGAGCATCATGAAGTTAAACCCATTCTTCCAACATGACTGTGTGATCCTGAGGTCTTCCAGCACTCTGGTAATGTCATTCAGTCTCTCTCCATGTGGTATCCCTCACTGTGTGGGTCTAATTGCTGCCTCTGTCAGCTCCTCCCGCTCTTCTAGTTACTCCAGATCCTGAGCCAACAGAATTCTCCACTCCAGAGAAATGCAACAGCACAACCCAGGGATGGAGTGGGATTTTCCAGATATCTGTGGGGCTCATTTCTATTCTCCATATGTAAACCTCACTGCATCAGTCTAAGTTTCTATTCTGTCTATTTCTCTGTCTCCTGTAGGTATTTAGGAAGTTCCTGAATCAATAGACCTCCCAATTGCTGGGCGTCTCGTCAAACACTTCATTGAAGATGGTTGGTCAGCCAGAGAGACAACGGGCAGGGAGCTGTGTTTCTGCGATAACTATAATATCCCAGTCCCATGTTCCAATCCATGCCCTGAGTTCATCTTCCTTAGCTGCCAATCCCCTTGTATTGAAATAAATGCAGTTTAATTATCAGATTCTCCCCCCCCCCCCACCCCAATGTCCTGCTATGTTCTTGCCTGCCTTGTCTGCTGAAATTGCTGTCTTTAACTTGTGCACCAACCTCAATGTTCTTTCTGGCCTTATGACTGTTTAAGGTCCGACACCCTGCCAGATTAGATTATATCTTATCAAGCAGCTCTAACAATTTGCCCCATCAGGATATGGGTCCCCCTCCTGCTCCCAGTTCAGGTGCCTTCCCCACCGGGTCCACCTGTGCTTACACCTTCAGACATCCAGAGACTTGCCCGCCTGTGCTCCTCAGTACTCCAGGAGGACCTACCATTCATGATGTACATTCTTCGCTTTTGAGACTTCCCACGATGCATTACCTCACAGTGATCAGAAGTAAACTCCATCTGCCATTACTCTGCTCAGTTTATCATCTGATTGATATCTGACTGCAGCCTGAGACCATCCTCCTCACCTTTCATGTCATCTGCACACCTACTAATGATTCCTTCAGCTTTCACATTGGAGTTATTTTTTCCACAGAATAACCAACAATGGTTGCTGCACAGATCCCTGTGGTACACCCGATGGTGAAAGCATTTCAAACACGAAGAAGTCTATCCACTAATTTTGTATCCAAATTATCAAAATGCCTTGGATCCCAGTGGCTCTTCCCTTTTGGACCAGCCTTCCATGAGGGACCTTGTCAAAGGTCTTATTCAAGTCCATGTAAACCACATCATCTGCACTGCCCTCATCAATATTTTTACATACCATTTCAAAAAAACTGAACTGAATTCCTCAGACAGTATCTCTACCTTTGGAAGTGTTGATTCATCCTCACAATTGTTCCCAATAATTTCCCTTCACCTGCTGTCAGACTATCTGCTCTGTAATTATCTGGCCTACCCCTGCTGCCCTTCTTGAACAAATGACCCACATTAGCGATCGTCCAGTCATTCAGCACTTCACCTATGGCCGGAAAAGTATTATATATATCCACCAGTGCCCCAGCAATCTCCTCCCTTACCTCCCATAGCAACCTGGGATACATTTCATTGGGCACTGGGGATTTCTCCACCTTTATGACTGTGATAACATTTAATACCTCCTCCTTATTGATCTTTACATGACCTCACCATCTCAACTGAAATCCCCAGCTACAATGCCTTTCTCCTGTGTGAATGCAGACGGGAAGTATTCATTGAAGACCTCACCTACTTCCTCTGGCTCCATGCACAGAGTGCCCCTTTGGTTTCCAACAAGCCTCGCTGTTTGCCTGGGAATCCTCTTGCTCCAACTATACTCATTAAATACCTTGTGGCCTCTCCTTAACAGTATCTGCCAAGGATATTTCATGCCCATTATTTACCCGTCATTTTAAAGATCCCCTTGCACTCTCTATTCCTTGGTCGGTCTTTGCCTGTTTTCATCGCATTGTGTTTCCATTATCAAACACATGATATCGCTTGACCAGTATTCACTGGAGTTACTGCCTTTGTCATTCACTCTTTGGAGAACACACTGGCCTTGAATTCTCCCTGTATCACTTCAACATACTTCCTCTTTCTGAATATGAACGCAACAGCAAATAGTTCCTCCCAGTCTGTGTTTGGCAGATCCTGTTCCGTGATAGTGATAATGCCCAGTGATGGTGATTTTCTACCGATTAGGGGGCTTCCACAAGTGTGGCCTCTTCACTTCTGCCCTATCCTTATATTTTTCCAAAATGACATTCAAACCTAGTATTATGAACATATCACCAAAATACTATAAAAATCCTTACGTCTGCCATCTTGTCTAGCACCGACAGCCCACTCTGTCTGTAACATCCAGCCCATACTGACCTCCCCATCTATGTACCTTCCACCAGCCTCTCCAGCACATGATGCCACTGTAGCCTTCTCCAGTCCCCACAGCACTCCTCCATCCTGTCCTCCAGCACCTCATTACCTCTAACCTTCCACCATCCATTTCACCTCACTGTCTGTACAGAGTCCTCCAGTTCCTACAACGTTCCAACCAGCCCTCCCTATGTGTAACGTTCTGAAGCCACCTGAACGCTCCCGAAATCTATAAACTTGCCCTCTCTCTTTCTTCAATCTTCTCTGTCTCTGTGACTAACTCCCACCACTACAATATTCCTTACCTCTGACCACCTCCAGTCACTACTAGCCTTCCGAGCTCTCGAACATCCTGCAGCCACTAAAACCATCCATGTGCCTGAAGTATCCTCTCAATTGTTGTAACAACTCTCAACTGCATCTGTCCATAACCTCAGCCAGTCCGTAGAATCCTTGCTAACTCAGTAACCTCACCCAATGTGTACAACTCTGAGTCTGACGAACTTCATCCAGTCTCCACAACTGTCCCTACCTTTAATTGTAGAGAGAATCCACAACCTTCCCTATTGCGTTAACCTCCTCCAGTCCCTCTCATGGACACCATCTATGTAAACTCCTGTTCCTGACTATATTTTCCTCCTGTTCCAATTAACTCTTGTGAACTTTGTGATCTCGTCCAATCTCTGCAGTGCTCTGTATAATCAGCCTCATTGTGCCTGGAACCTGGATTCAATTCCAGCCTTGGCCGACTGTCTGTGTGGACTTTGCATGTTCTCCAATCGACTGTGTGGGTTTCTTCCGGGTGCTCTGGTTTCCTGCCATAGTCCAACATTTGCATGATACGTGGATGGGCCATCATAAATTGACTGTAGTATTCAGGCAAGTGTGGTTTAGGTGTGTTCACCATGAGAAATGCAGGGTATATTGGACAGGGAGAGGGATGGGTCTGGTCAGGATGCTCTTTAGAAGGTTGGTGTGGACTTGTTGGGCCGAATGGCCTGTTTACACACTGTGGAGATTCTATTCAGGTTATTGTCCAGTCCTGTCAACCGTCCCTGTCTCTTGAACCTTGCCTCATCTCCAATACTCTCCTTATATGTGTAATCTCCAACAGTCTCTAAAACATTCCTTGGTGATGTATGCTTCTCCAGTTCTTACCACGATCGATATGACTGTCACCTCTTCCTGCTTTTAGAACCCTCCCTATAACTGTTGCCATTTGTTACATCACTCCCAATCACTGTTCCATCCTCAAGGCCTCAAAAACATTTATATATCTGTAAACCCATCTGGACTGTCTATACTTCCTTTTAACAGTCCCGTTCTGAGACTTTCTCTATATCAGAAAAGTCATTAAGAGTCGGTAACGCTTATTATTGTAACCTCCCTCCAGCCTTACAGCACTGAGGATCTGTAGAAGCTCTTTTCAACCCACAGCCATCTCTGTGTCTGTAATCTCCTCCACTCCCCATAATACATTCTCTCTGAGCTCCTCTGTAGTCCATTAAACACTGCCTAACATTGTCTGTATCAGTGTAACCTTCTAAAAAAACACAACCTTCCCTATCTGTGTAAATCCCTATACCAGTCCCTATCCCTCTAAGCTCTGTCTAACAATACAACCCTCCATGTTTGTGTATTCACCTTCAGTCCCTACATCCCTCCCTGTCTGTGTAACCTTCTCCATGCATTTTTGCTTCAGTCTCTTCAACTGTTCCTGTCAGTGTAATATCTTCTGTACCCGAAAGCTCTCCATCTCTTTAACTTTCTCAGGCCACACAACCCTCACTATCTGTGACCTATTCCTGTCGGAGGACCCTTCCTCTGTGAACTGCTCCAACTTTTCAATTCTCCACAAGCTCCTGCAGCTCTTACAGCCCTCGCACTCAACCAAACCTCTTCCAATCCCTATAACACCATCAGTCTGTGGAGACCGTACCACCATCCCTCTCTGTGTTATCCTCTCAGGTCCCTGCAACACTCCTGATCTGTAAATCCCACTCCAATGCCTGTGCCTCTCCCGGTCCTGTACCTACAAGACTCATTAACAATTTAACATCCTCCCGTCACTATCACATACCCTGTAAATGTAAGCTCCTCCTGTACCTCCATCCATTTACCCATCACCATAACATTCTCCAGCTCTTACCCCACTGTGTTTAACATCACTCTCCACTCGAACCCTTCCTATCACAGGAACTTCGTCCTGTTTGTGCTATGCTCCCTTATCTGTGAAACAGTCTCCAACCAAACTTGCAACCCCAATCTCTCAAAAACGAATCCGGATTCCACAGCTTGCATGTCTAAATAACCCCCAGAACCCATGCCTTCCTATATCTATAAACATCTTCAGTCACGATGACCCTCCATATCTCTGTTTGTTCCGCCAGATGATACAAACCTCTTTATCTCTGTAATCTGCTCAGCTCCCTAAAACAGTCCCTGTCTGTGTAATCCAGCCCTGTCCTACAAACATCCATTTCCCTGTAAACTTTTCTATCCGTCCCAACATTCCCATTTCCATGAACCCCTGTCAGCCCTACAGCTCTCCACATTTCTGTAACCTCCTGTGGGTCTATGGTCCTCACTCCCTGTGAAACCACCTCCAGTCCCCACAACCCTCCCAATCTGGGTCCTCTGCTCCAGATCACACCATTGCTGTCTCTGTAAGCACCTCCACTCCTGACAACTCTTCCCATTTGTATAACCTCGTTCAGACCCCATACTCTCCAGCTTCCTGAATCCTCTTCATCCCATTGCAACCAAAACCACATGTTTATGTAATATCGACCAGTGCTTACAACCTCCCCAACTCAGTAACCTCTTACAGTCCTAACAAAGCAACTAAACTGTGAAACCTCTTAATTCCCTACAATCCACCCTCTCTCCCCCCTCAAATGCCTTCATCACCATGAAACCTCACAATTACTGAAGCCTCCTTTTGGCATTGCAACCCTCCGAATGCCTGCAAAATCCTCCTGCCCTGATATTCCTCTCTATCTCTGTAACCCCCACCATCCTCCAGTACCCTTCTGGGGAACATTGCAGAGGAGGGAAGATTTGTAAAGTCCAGGCCATGTTACGGAAGTACAATTCGGGAATTACAGATTTGGTCGAATGTCTGTGGTGTGCAGATTATTGGCGAGGACTCTAAAGACAGGATTTATGACTACTTGGAAAACCATAGTTAAATTAGTGACAGTCAGCACGGGTTTGTGAGGGGTCAGGTCATGCCTCACAAACCGTATTGAATTCTTTGAGGATATGACAGAATACGTTGATGGCTCATTCAGAAAAGAAGGATGATTGGGATACAGGGAAATCTGTCTGTCTGGATACAGGATCGGATGGCCCAGAGAAGACAGAGGGTGGCAGCAGATGGACAGTATTGAGCCTGGAGCTCAGTGACCAGTGGGGTTCTGTAACAATCAGCTCTGGGACTCTGCTCTCTGTGATTTTTATAAATGGCTTGGACAAGTATGTTGGAGAGTGGGTTAGTAAGTTTGCCAATCACCTGAAGGTTGGTGGAGTGGTGGGGAATGTGGAGGGCTGTTGTAGGTTGTAATGGGACATTGACAGGACGCAGAGCTGGGCTGGAAGTGGCAGCTGGAGTCCAATCTGGAAAAGTGTGAAGTGATTCATTCTGGAAGATCGAATTTGAATACAGAATACAGGGTGAAAGGCAGAATACTTGGCTGTGCGGAGGAACAGAGAGATCATGGGGTCTGTGTCCATAGATCCCTCAAAATCTCCACGCACATTGGTAGGGTTGTTAAAAAGGCATATGTTGTGTTGGCTCCCCTTAAAAGGGGATTGACTGTAAGAGCCGTGAGGTTTTATTGCATCTGTATATCGTCCTGGTGAGACCACACTTGGAATATTGTGTTCAGTTCTGGTCCCCTGTTTACAGGAAGGATGTGCACGTTTTAGAGAGTGTACACAGGAGATTTACCAAGATGCTGCCTGTAATGGAGGACACTTCTTATGGAGAATGTTTGAGGGAGCTAAGGCTTTTCTCATGGGAGTGAAGAAGGGAGTGGGGCGACCTGGTAGAGGTGAACAAGGTGATGAGCATCACACCGAGAGAGTGAATAGTCAGAGACTTTTCCTCCTATGGAATAAATGGCTATTACAAGGCGGCATAATTTTAAGGTGATTGAAGGATGGATAAGAGGATAGAGAATGGTAGGTGGTTGGATGGACTGCCAATGGTGGGAGTAAAATTAGATACTTTCGGAACATTTAATAGACTCTTGGATAGACACATGGATAACAGTAAAATGAAGGGTATTTAGGTTAGTTGGATCTTACAGTTGGATAAAAGGTTGGCATGAAATCATGACCGAAGGGCCTTGGGCTGAACTGTTCTGTGTTCTACGTTCTGTCTGGTAAACTGGATAATAAGCTCAGATCAATGTAAAAGGATATGGCATTCTGGAGGAGCTCGCGAACAGGAAACAAAATTGGCCTGCTGGTAGGAGACAGAGGGTGATGGACACATGTTTTTCTGTCAGGAGGCATGTTACCAGTGGAGGAGTGAGTCCCCTGTTGTTTGTCATTTGGATAAATGGTTTAGATGGGAATATAGGTTTCCTGATAAGTAAGGTTTTTGGGTGACACTGAAATTGTTGGTAAAGTGGACAGTGAAGAAGGTTATCTATGATACAACAGGACGGACAGTACTGCTGGGATAGTGAGCTGAAGAATAGCAGATGGAGTTTAATTAGATAACCGTGAAGTGTTCTTTTTTGGTGAAACAAACCAGGGTCGGACTTGTACAGTTAAGGTTCGGGCTCTGGGTAGTGTTGTCAGTCAGTGAACCAGGTACATAGTTCTTTGAAAGTGGTGTCCCAGGTAGACAGACGGGTGAAGCAGGTGTTTGGGATGGTTACCTTCATTGGGAGAACATTAAGAGTAAGAGTTGGGATGTCATGTTGTGGCTGTAAAAGACATTGGTGGGGCCACCATTAAAACATTGTTGATCAGTAGGAAGAACTCATCTGGTTCACTAACCTCCTTTAGGGAAGGATATCAAATATTCTAGCCTGGTCTGGCCAACATGTGACTCCAGACCCACAGCAATATGGCTGACTCTGATCTATCCTCTGGGTAATTAGCAGAGGGGTCAAAGAACATTGTTCCAGGCAATGATACCCACATCCCATGAATGAATATATAAAAATACCTATGTCCCTCCGTACCTCTGCAAGCCCCTCCAGCTGCAGCAATCCGTACTGGCTTTGTAACACCCTGACCACTCTCTGTAACACTCTCACAACCTCCAGCACCTTCACCTCTCCCTGTTCCTATCGTGTCAATGAACCCTGACCATGATTCCCCTTCCCACAGCCCTCCTCCTGAGAGCAGACCCATTGCAATCCATTAAGATTTACTCCTGAAGTACTCTCTCACTTCAGGATTTTAAGTACTTTTTGGTGATCTTCTCAGCCTCATAATCTAGTATGATCCCTTTTGTCCTGAGTGAGGGATCAGAGGGAATTTCTTGCTGAGGTTTTTACTGTTTCAATCGAATGACCTTCTGTTGTGTTTTACACTGTTCCTTCAAATGTTTTCCACTGTTCATTTCCAGCCACATATTTCAGTCTGTTTAGACTGTTTATCTTGGTCAGTTCTCCTGTCACACGCATGTAATTGGCTATTTTGGGTTCTAGTTGTAGCTTGTCCTTTCTGTGACTCACTTTAAAACTTTATATTTCTTTAAACTGCACTTTATCACAATTTCCCGAAGGATCGCTGCAGGTGACACTACTTAATCACTGTGTTTCATCACACGGTCGTTCTGCGATAGTTGTATCACTAGTCAGTTGCACAATGTGTTTTTCAAAGAAACGCTGAAAAAAAAATTCTCCAAGCTCCTTTTTCCAATATCAATGTTGTCCGTGTGATTGTCCCAGATTATACAAATATTGAAGTTTTCCAAAATTACCACAATGCCCTTTTTAGAAAATTCCAATGAGTTCCTGTTGAATGCAGTGATGAGCAATGAAATGCTGTTCGGTGGCTAAAACTGTTCTGCTGCTTGTGTCCCTGGCAAGTATTAGCCAGAATTGACATTCAGACTGACTCTACTTCATGATCTGAAACGAAATGCTTTCTCTGTAATGCCTTTGTTATCCATTATTGTTTGTGTTGTCCGTTTTGCCTGAGTTTGCACAAGATTGTGAACCACTGAATATTTTTGTTCACCCTGTATTCATCTCTCCCAGCTGTCTCAATCACTTTTATCTCTGTGTCTCAAATCCATCTACCTTATTACAGCGACGTTGTCCATTTAAAAAAAACACAACTTACTCTTTCCCACAATTTTCTGTCCCAAATCTATTCGCTGATGTACAATTTTAGTTCAACTCTGTCCCATCCTGCTCCGTTCTGCTTGTCTTCAGCTGCACTCACCTACTGTTCCGATGCTCCATGTTTTCTCTCTGGATTTGGAAAGCTCCTTTCACTTGAAGCCTGTCCCTGCATCCTCTCTGTCATTTGAAAGCCCTGTCCATAAACCTACCGATATGATTGGCCAGGACACTGCTCCCAGCAGGGTTCCAGTGGGACCATCCTAATGGATTATTTATTGAATCAGGTATGGGATGTGGGTGTCTCTGGCTGACTAGCCTTTCTTGCCCAGCCCTCGCTGACCTTGAGCTGAGGTACTTGCTCGGCCATTTCAGAGGCTCTTTGAGAGGCAAACACTTTGCTGTGGGGATGTCGTGCAGACCATATGAGGATGGGCAGATGTCTTTCCCGAAAGGACAAGTGTTTGTGTTTTTTGTACATCAGCAATGGTCTCATACTTATTTGTGGATTGTTAGTTACTATTTTTAAAATTATTAATTACAAATTCCACCATTTCTGATGGTGGGATTCAAACCTGCCTCCCCTGAACATTAGCTGAGGTTTCGGGTACCTCCTCTAGCAATAATACCACTTGGCCATCACTTCACCTGCTCATAGGTTTCTCATTCCTGACCAGTTATACCAGTACATGATGAAGCAAAACCTATTCTTCCAACACAGTTGTGTGTGATCCTGATATCTTCCAGCACTCTGGTGATATCACTTAGTATCTCGCTCTCTCTCTCTCTCTCTCTCTCTCTCTCTCTCTATTGAAGCTACACCAGAACCTGAGGCCACAGAATTCTCCGCCCCAGAGAGACGAGGCACTTACCTGCCCAAATTGAACTTTTCTCTACCGCTTCCCCTGGAAGCTCATTCCATAACTCCACCATCCTCTGTGTAGAAACATTTCACCGAAAATTGCTTTTAAGTCTTTCCTCTCCACTCCATATTTTTGCCCACTAGAACACAGAACATGACAGCGCAATACAGACCCTTCGGCCTTCGATTTTGCACCAACGTGTGGAACCAATCTGAAGCCCAAGTAGCCAACACTATTCCAATTCTTGTCCAGATGCCCATCCAGTGACCATTTAAATGCCCTTAAAGTTGGTAAGTCTACCATTGTTCCAGATAATGCAATCCATGCCCCGACTATTCTGAGTAAAAAACCTACCTCTGACATCTGTCCCATATCTATTTATTAATATTTATATCTACCTCAATGTAAAGCTATCTCCCCTCGTGGTAGGCATCGCCACCCAAGAGAAAATACTCTCACTCTCCAAACCATCTCACATCTTATATGTCTCAATTAATTGACCTCAAACATATTCCTTTGAACAAAAACAGCTTGAAGTCCCTCAGCCTTTCCTTTCATAAGACCTTCCCTCCATACCGGGTAACTTCCTAGGAAATCTGCTCGGAATCATTTCTAAAGTTTACACATCCATCCTGTAATGCAGTGACCTGAAAAAATGTGGCCACACCCAGACCTTTGTACAGCTGCAGCATCATCTAATGGTTTTGAAACACAATCCCTCTACCAAGACAAGCTCTCAGACTGAATGACTTCTTTAAAAACTCATAAACCTGGGCGGAAACTTTCAAGGATCTCTGTACATGGACATAGAGATCTCTCCGTTCATCTACACTACCAACAACCTTACCATTATCCCAGTACCCTGTGTTCCTGTTACTCCCTCCAGAGTGAATCGCCTCACACCTTTCCACATTAAACTCCATTTGTGAACTTCCAGTCCAGCTGTGCAGCTTATCTAAACTTTTCTGTAACCTACAACATCCTTCATCACTATCCACAACTCTACTGACCTTAGTGTCTTCTGCAAATTTACTAACCCATCCTTCAATGCCCTCATTCCGGTCATTTGTATAATTGACAGCAACAGTGGACCCAAAACATATCCTGGCAGTACCCACCAGTAACTGAACTCCAGGATCGATATTTCCCAACAACTACTTCCCTCTGCCTTCTTTCAGTGAGCCAATTTTTGATCCAAACTGCTAAATCACCCACAATCCCATGCCTCCGTATTATCGGCAAAAGCCTACCATGGGGAACCTTAACAAACGCCTTACTGAAATACATACACACCACACCAACTGCTTTACCCTCATCCATCTCTTTGTTCACCTTCTTAAAGAACTCAATAAGGTTTGCGAGGGCACAACCTACCCTTCACAAAACCGTTTTGACTATCCCTAATCAACTAACTCATCTCGAGATAATTATAAATCCTATCCCCTACAAGCCTTTCTAACACTTTACCCAGAATCAAAATAAGACTCACAGGTCTATAACTATCAGGATTGTCTCCACTCCCCTGCTAGGGGTGGCACAGTGGCACAGTGGTTAGCACTGCTGCCTCACAGCACCAGAGACCCGGCTTCAATTCCATCCTCAGCCAACTCTCTGTGTGGATTTTGCACATTCTTTTCGTGGTTGTGTGGGTTTCCTCCTGCTGTTCCGGTTTCCTCCCACAATCCAACATGTGCAGTTTAGGTGAATTGGCCATGCTAAAATGCCCATAGTGTTAGGTGAAGGGGTAAATGGATATAAACATGTTTATATAAATGTCTGTAGGTTCACCTCTCAGTCTCTGATGCTCCAGGGAAAATAGCCCCAGCCTATTCAGCAACAACCCTGGAAACATCTTATTAATCTTTTCTAAACCCTTTCGAGTTTCACAAAATCCTTCTGACAGCAGGGAGACTAGAATTGCACAGAATACTCCAATTGTGTTGTAACGTAGTAATCTGAGTACCCCAGTCTTGGTGCACAGTAAGTCCTGAAATGAACAATTTGTTTAGGATCTTAGCCATATCCAGAAGTCATGCACATCGATGGCTTCATTGATCTTTACGGGCCTCTACTTTGTCCCGAGTTAGTCGTTTACTCTTATTGTATCGATATTATCTAAAATCAGTTTTGGATTGTACTCGTCCTTCTTTGCCGAGACGATTTCATGTCCCCTTTCTGCATTCCTGATTTCCATTCTACAGCCCCTGTGATCCTCAGGGATTCCCTTGATCCAGCTGGCTATACCTGACATGTGCCCCCTTTTCCTTGACCAGACCCTCAATAGACAGCCAGTGTTTCCGAATGCTGTCAGCATTAACCTGCACACAAACAGGAACATGCTGGCGCTGATCGCTCAGTTTAACTCACTTTTAAAATATTCTCACTTGCCGAACTTCGCTTTCCCTGTAAATAGACTCTGCAATCACCTTTTGAAAGGTCCTGGCTAACACGATCAAGATTAGACTGGCCCCATTTTATAACTTGAACTTGTGGATCAGGCCTGTCCTTTTCCATCGCTGTTTCCAAACTAATAGAACTGTGATCACTTTGGCAAAATGCTTTCCCACTAACACCTCAGTCCCTTTCCCTACCTTGTTTCCCAAAGGGAGGTCAGACTTTGCCCAATTCTGTTTTCAGGCCATTTATATATTGATTGCAAGTTTACTGGAAATCAATTAACAAATTCCTCCCTTGCAAACGCTGAACACTGGCAGTCCTGGTCTAAGATGGAAAGTTAAAAAAAACATCTACCATAACAGCCCTATTATAATGATTGACATTTGAGATCTCCTGACATATTTGTTCCTCAGTCTGCCACTTGTTATTAGAGATTAGTAGGACAATCAAATCGAAGTGATGACCCATTCCTATTTCTCAGTTCCACTAACATAGCTTCGCTGGGTGATCCAACAGGAATATCCTCTCTAAGTGCTGCTGGGATGAGTCATGCAATCAAAACACATCACCACACATCCTGTCTTGCCTCCCCTTCGATGCTTCCTGCAGTCCCTCTACCTTGAAACAATGAACTGCCAGTCCTGCCCCTCCCTCAGCTGTGTTGCTGTAATAACTATAATCTCCCAGTCCCATGTTCAAATCCATGTCCTGAGTTCATCTTCCTTAGCTGTCAGGCCCCTTGCAATGAAATAAATGCAGTTTCATCATTAGTTTTCCGCCATTCCCTGGTATGTTCTTTCCTGCCTTATCTCTTGGAATGGCTCTGTTTAATTTGTGTACCAGCCTCAATCTTCTTTCTGACCCTTCGACTGTTTAAGATACAACACCATGCCAGATTAGATTATATCCTCGCAAGCAGCTCTACCAATTCGCCCCACCAGGATATGGGACCCCCTCCTGCTCCCAGTTCAGGTGCCTTCCCCACCCGGTCTACCTGTGGTGACACTTTCAGTCATCTTTGGGTTGTCCACTGAGGTCCCTGTGTTCCTCTGCACTCCGCAAGGTCCAAGCATTCATTTTGTCTGTCCTTCGCTTATCGTACCTTCCACAGGGTATGACCTCACATTGATCAGAACTAAACTCTGCTCAGGTTATCATTTGATCGTCATCAGACTGTAGCCTGAGATCATCCCGCTCACTCTGAACAACACCCTCACCTTTCCTGTCATCTGCAAACAGACTAATGATATCTTCTGCTTTCACATCGAAGTTATTATTCCCCAGAATAACCAGCGATCGTTCCTGCACAGATCCCTGTGGTACACCCGCTGGTGAAACAACTTCAAACACGGAAAAGATTATACACCAATTTTGTTACCAATTTGCGAACTTGCCTTGGATCCCATGGGCTCTTTCCTTTTGGATCTGCCTTCCATGTGGGAACTTGTCAAAGGCCTTAATGAACTCCATGTAACCCACATCATCTGCACTGCCTTCTTCAGTATTTTTAGACACCATTTCAAAAAACTAAACTGAATTCCTGCTACAATATCTTCCTCTACCAAATCTGTGATGACTTATCCGAGTTGATTCTTGCATTTGCAAGTTTTGATTCATCCTCAGGGTGGTATCCAATGATTTCCCTCGCCCTGCTGTCAGACTAACTGCTCTATAATTACCTGGCCTACCCCTGCTGCCCTTCCGGAACAGAGGAACCACTTTAGCGATCCTCCAGTCATTCAGCACTTCACCTGTGGCCAGCAAAGTACTAAATAAATCCACCAGAGCCCAGCAATCTCCTCCCTTACCTCCTATAGCAGCCTGGGATACATTTCATTGGGCACTGGGGATTTCTGCACCTTTTTATGCCTGTGAAAATATTTAGTACCTCCTCCTTATTAATCTTAACATGTCCTAGAACCTCACCATCCTGTCTGATATCCCCAGCTACAATGCCTTTCTCCTGCATGAATACAGATGGGAAGTATTCATTGAAGACCTCACCTATTTCCTCTGGCTCCATGCATAGATTGTTTCTTTGGTTTCTAATAGGCCTCACCCTTTCCTTAGTTACCCTTTTATTCTAACTATACTGACAACGTACCGTGTGATTTTCCTTCATAGGATCTGACAAGGATATTTCACAGCCATTTCTAAGGATCCCGTTGCACTCCCTATCCTTGTGAATGGCTTCACCTGGTTTTATTGCACTGTGTTTTCTTCATCCAACTCACGATATCCCTTGATCTGTATTTGCTGGACTTGCTGCCTTTACTACTCCCTCTTCATGAACACAATGTGAAATGAGTATCAGGCGTTACGTAAGAAGTTAAAAAGCAGGACCTCAAGGGCAGTGATCTCTAGATTACTCCTGGTGCCAACTGCCCCAGTGAGGATAGACATAGAAAGATAGGCCGGGCGGGGGGGGGGGGGGTGGATGTAGGCCTGAGGATCTGTTGGAGGGGGCAGGGTTTCCAGTTCTTGGATCATTGGGATCTCTTCTGGGGTAGAGGTGACCTGTACAAGGAGGGGATAGGTTAGACTTGAACCAGAGGGGCACCAGTATCACTGTGGGGAGATTTGCTCGTGTTACCCTGGGAGGTTTAAACTAGTTTGGCAGGAAATTGGGACTCTGATTAAGAGAGAGACCATCGAAAACTGAGGAGAAAATACATTACCATCGAGAGCAAGTTTCCTATTCAGGATATCAAGGGGCACAGACGAGGGAGGAAAAAGACTTCTGGTTTAAAGTTCATTTATTTCAATGCATGAGGCCTGACTGGTAAGGCAGAAGAGCTCAGAGCATGGATTAGATCTGGGGATTGGGATATTATAGCTATAACTGAAACATGGCTGAGAGAAGGGCCGGACTGGCAGCTCTGTTTTCCAAGATACAGAAGCTACAGGCGGGACAGAAGGACATGTAAGTGAGGAGGGGAGTTGTCCTTTCGATAAGGGAGGACATAATACCAGTGCTTAGACAGGATACGCTTAAAGAGTCATCAAATGAGACTACATGTTTAGAACATAGAAACAAACCAGGGGTGGTCACTCTGTTGGGACTGTATTATCGACCCCCAAATAGCCGGCAGGTACTAGAGGAGCTGATGTGTAGAGAGATTGGAGATACCTGTCGGAATAATAGAGTAGTATTGGTTGGAGATTTTAATTTTCCCAGCATTGACTGGATCACCCACAGGATAAAAGGCCCGTACGGAGTGCAATTTGTCAAATGTGTCCAAGAATGTTTCCTAAATCAAGATGCAACTCTAACAAGGTCCAACTCTTCTCAGGCAGGTGCAACACTGGACCTCCCCTCTGAAAATGTGGTCGGGCAAGTGACTGAAGTATCAGTCGGAGAGCACTTTGGGTCCAGTGACCACAACTGTCTTAGTTTTAACATAGTTACAGAGAAAGATCAGACAGATCCACTGATT
Organism: Chiloscyllium punctatum; assembly: GCF_047496795.1. Lineage (NCBI taxonomy): Eukaryota > Metazoa > Chordata > Chondrichthyes > Orectolobiformes > Hemiscylliidae > Chiloscyllium > Chiloscyllium punctatum. The sequence goes on along the minus strand of NC_092752.1, from coordinate 89,980,866 downwards.
AAGGTGCGAAACTGGAGCAGGGCCAGGTGTGGGGCCATGAGGCAGGATCTAGCAGAGGTCGATCGGGTGAATTAAAAATAACACAATACCAGGTTATACTCCAACAGGTTTATCTCACAGCACCAGCTTTCAAAGCGCAGATGATCATCCTAAAAGATGAAAACTTAAACTAAATGTGCTTGGTATTACATTCCATGACACTGCAATCCTGTTGCTATAAATTATCTGCCTTATGGTTGTGCTCCACAACCACCTGATGAAGCAGTGATCTGAAACCTAGTGCCTCCACATAAACCTGCTGGACTGGAAGCTGGTGTTGTGTGATTTTGAACTTTGCCCATCCCAGTCACCACCGGCTCCTCCATATCATGGTACCGTCAACTGGGTGAGTCTGTTTGAAGGAAAAGGATTGACTGGCAAATGGAAGCCTTTTAAAAGTGTGATATTAAGAATTCAGGGCAAATCTGTCCCTGTTAGAGTGAAGGGGAAAGCGGGCAGGTTTAGGAATTCGTGGCTTATGAGGGATATTGAAGTTCTGGTCTGGAAAATGAAGATGGTATACATTGGATTTAAGCTTTCCATATCTACCTCACCTAGCTCACCAGACTGATTGACACAATCAATCTGTGAAGACCCTCCATTCATCGCAGGACCCTGCAGCATTCCGATCTGTAGAACCTGCTCCAATGCCTGTGACTCTCCCACTCCAGCTCCTATAAGATTCCCTATCTGTGTGACATCCAACCGTCGCCAGCCCACACCCTGTCAATGCAAGCTCCTCCAGTCTCTCTATCTATCCGCCCATCTGTATAACCTTCTCCAGCTCTTACACCCCTATCTGTGTAAACATCACCGTCACCTGCAACACTTCCCACTTTGACCAACTGTTAGATTACTAATGCTCCCTTATCTGTGAAACTGTCTCCAACCAAAATTGCCCTTGTTATCTCCTGGAAAATCTGTCCGATTCCACATCCTCCATGTCTAAATTACCTGCACAACCTAAACCTTCCTGTATCTATAAACATCTACTGTCACGACTACCCTCTATATGTCTGTATGTTCTTCCCATCTGTACAACCGTCTTTACCTCTGTCATCTGCTCCGGTCTCGAAACAATCCCTGTCTGTGTAAACCTCCCCAACCTAACAACATCCTTATCCCTGTAAAGTGCTCCACCCCTCCCAATCATCTTTGCTCAGTGAAACCCCTCCAGCTCTCCACATCTCTGCAAGATCCTGCAGTTCCACAAAACATCCCTCTGTGCGGAACTTCCACCAGAGACCACTACCCACCATATTTCTAATCCCCTGCTTATCCCTCTATCTCTTTTCCCAGCATCCGTCCAGACAACCCTACTTCCATATACAACATCATCAAGTCCTTGCAATCCTCCAGATCTGAGGAAACTCTAGCAGACATTGTCACTCCCTCATGATCTCTGACTGCCTACAGTGATTTGAAACTTCTGCAATTCAATAACATCTCCAGTCTCCGTGCTCCTGCCGATCATGGTGAACTGCTCCAAACCTCTCAACCCTCCCTGCCTGTGTTCATCATCAAGTTGATACAACTCGTCTCATGTCTTTAGTGCCCTGCAGACCCTACAATCCTCCCCGTTTTTGTGAATTCTGCCTATCACTATTACTGTCCCTATCTGTGTAACTGCCTCCAGTTACCACAGCCTCTTTACTGTGTAGCCCCCATCAGACCCTAAAGCCATGCTATCTGTGTAACCTCCTTCAGGTCTATATCCTCCAACTTGCTGAAACCTGCTGTCACCATTGCAATCCCCATTATTACTCAACATTGCTCCGTCTTTAAAACCATCCCTATCAGTGTGATCTCCTCCACTGCGTACAACACTCCCAGTCTGTGCAATGGGTGATGCGTGGTTTTATAAATGGGGAATTTAAAAAAAAATCTGTTGGATTCTATATTTTGGTGTGACCATAATAGGCAGAATATGTAAGGGTGGGGGAGGCTTGTAGCAGTCGAAGTATATTTGAAATTTAGGAAGCATTTTGATAAGTTTCAACAGGGGCTCAATATTAGCTCGGGAGAGAATAGGGACCCTGAAAGGTCAATGATGCGATGTATTGAACAGAATTCACATTGGATAACAGGATGGTTCAAAACGGAAAAAGGTTGATAAAACCTTGGGACATGATCAGATGTATCCCAGCGCTCCGTGAGAAGCTCGGGAGGAATTTACAGGGCACCTCACAGAAATATTTGTATCATCAACAGCCACTACAGACCAGTGAGACTGATGGAAGAGGTGGGTAAGTTGTTGGAGGAGATTCTGAGAGAAAAGATCATCATGCATTTGAAAAGGCAAGGATGGATCAGCGATAGTCAGCATGGCTTTGTGCATGGGAAACCATGTCTCACAAACTGGATGGAGTGTTTGTGGAGGTAGAAAAGTGATAGATCAAGGCGGAGCAGTGGAAGATGTCCACATTAACTTTAGCAAGGCCTTTGACAAGGTTCTGCATGGCAGACTGGTTAATAAGTTTAGATCACACATAATCAGGGATCACTCACCAACTGGATATAAAACAGGATTGACTCGGAGATAGAGCATGCTCATAGAGAGTTGCTGCTCGAACTGTAGGCCTGTGACCAACGGTGTGCCATGGGGTTCGGTGCTGGGTAATTGTTGTGCATCATTTATATGAACGGTTTGGATGATAATACAGGAGTCATGGTTAGCAAGTTTGTAAGTGAGACAGGAAGTGGTGGTAAAGTGGACAGTGAAGAGGATTATCTGAGAGTGGACCAGTGAGTTTACGAATACCAAGTGGAGAAATACACAGTGTTGCACTTTGGTAAAGCTGACCAGAGCTGGACTTGTACAGTCAGAGACCCAGGGATACAGGTAAAAGGTTCTTTGAAAGTGGTGTCAGAGGTAGACAGGTTTGTAAAGCAGATGTTTGGGATGGTTACCTTCATTGGTCAGTGCATTGAGATTAGGAGTTGGGATGTCATGTCATTGTTATATCTGTACAGGACATTAGTGAGGCCATCATAAAAATAGTGTTGATTACCTGGAAAAAGTTAACTGGTTCATGTCTGTCCTTGAGGGAAGGACATCTGACATTGTTATCTGACATCTGACACCATGGCTCACGTGTGACTCCAGAACCGTAGCAATATGGCTGACTCTGAGCTGCCCTCTGGGAAATTAGCTGTGGGGCAAAGAATGCTGACTCAATTAGTGACATCCTTATTGAATGAATGAATAAATAGAAAATACGTGTCCCTCCCTACCACTGCAACCCCCTCCAGCGCAGCAATCCGTACTGGCTTTGTAACACCGTTCAGGCCCTGACCACTCTGTAACAATCTCACCACCTCCAGCACCTTCACCTCTCCCTGCTCCTATCATCTTATTAAACCCTGACAATGTTTCCCCTTCCTACTGCACTCCTCCTGCTAGTAGACCCATAACAATCCCTTTAACAAATACTTCCATATATCTAAAGCATTGGCTTCTTCAGAATGGTTAGTTTCTTTTGTCTTCTGCGCATCGCTTAAAGAAGTCTGGTAAGTCCTGGGAATTACTGAGCCAAGACCGTCGAAAGTGGGGGAGGAGTATTGGGACGGCGTCGACACTTGATGTGTGGAAAAAGGGGAATCCAGGAGAAAACAGCACAAGGAGCGCGTTGTCACACCAATGTACCAGCCATCCCCATCCCACAGCCACCTTCTGCCCCAAGTGTGGAAGGCCACATCAGTCTGTACAGCGACCCACAGACTCCCCTGAGAGTGGGAGAGAGTCAGCCTCGTTTGTGACCCACCGCCAATGAGATGGTGAGATAGGGAAATTGAATCCCCTTTCAGTTGTCCTACTGTCTTTGTTACAAATTCCAATAATTCCCTGTCCAATGCCATGCCTCACAATGTAATGCTGTAATGGGGCCTTAACACTGTCCTTCACCTTCTGTGTTCTGACTCTTATTACCCAGAATTTGGTTTCCTAATGATTGATAATCAGAGGCCCCATATAATCCCATTGTTATCCCTAACGATGAGAGTTTCCCATTCTCCTTCCCACTCTGCCTGACTTTCCACAATGTTGTGTAGCCGTGAATATTAAGGCCCCACCTTTTGTTCACCCTGTGACCATGTCTCCCTGATGGTGATTAGATCGAAATCACAGTCACACGAGCATATCCCTTATTACAAATGCTTCGTGCATTCAAATTACGAAATAGTAATTTACTTTTGAAATCACAAATTCCTGTCACAAACCTATCTGCTGGTGTATAGTTTTAGTTAAACTTAGTCTCTTCCTGTTTCTTCCTGTTTTTCCTCAGACACAGCCCCATGTTTCAATATTGACACTGGACCCAGAACTGTACCATCTCAATAAAATAGCTGACTCCTCCCTGAGTACTGGTGGCAGTGCCCACTGCATCAGACCCACTTCTTCTGATACCATGGTTTGATCCTGAAATCTTTCAGCACTCTGCTGATATCACTCAGTCTCTCTCCATTTGGTATCCCTCACTGTGTGGGTCTAATTGCTGCTTCTGTCAGCGTCTCTCACTCTTACAGCTACTCCGGATCCAGAGCCAAAAGAATCCTCCGATCCATAACAGCACAGACCAGGTATGGAGACTGGGATTTTTGTGATCTCTGTTGGACTCCGTGCTACTCTACATGACTGGATTAGTGGTGCTGGAAGAGCACAGCAGTTCAGGCAGCATCCAACGAGCAGCGAAATCGACGTTTCGGGCAAAAGCCCTCCGAAACGTCGATTTCGCTGCTCGTTGGATGCTGCCTGAACTGCTGTGCTCTTCCAGCACCACTAATCCAGTATTTGGTTTTCAGCATCTGCAGTCATATTTTTTTTTACCATGCTACTCTACATGAGTTATCCTCACTGCATCAGTCTAATTTTCCATTCTGTCTATTTCTGTCTCATGCAGGTAATCAGGATGTTCCTAACTCCTGTCTCATCCATCACCTCATTGAAGACGCTTGGTCAGCCAGAGAGGGATGGAGAGGGAGATCTGGAGCCTTCATTAAATCCTGCAGCTGGTAAGATCAATCATAGTAAACAGCACAGAGTGGAGTTAGTGGCCAACTTTATTCAGACGTGGAACACAGGACATAGTTACAATGCCGGGCAAGGAACAGCAACATTCTAGGCTTCATTCCCACCATATTGTGAGGGCCCTGCTGTCACCTCTGCTGTACTGGAACTCCCTGAGACTGCACAGGAGGTCCCAGGCATCAGTCTTGGCACATACTCTATGAGTGATCTCAGTAATATACTACAGTCCCGATAATCCTTCCTCTATTTGGAATCTCCTCTAGTACACACAATGCTGTCTGTCTCTGTCAGGTTCTCCAATCCCTGACACCCTAATCCCTAGAATTCTCCAGTAGATACTAAATTCTTTCATCGCTGTAATTGCCGAACCCTGTCTATCCCTGTAAGCTCCTCCTACCAATGCCAACCTCCATGTAAATGTGTTTTGTCTCTAACCTCTCTATCCATCCCTATCTGGGTAAACTTCTCCAGCTCTTACACCCCTTCCTTACCTGTGAAAAAAATCGTGACCTCCTTATTGTTCGACTAATCTTCGATCTTAATCTATTTAAACTTCACCCTCTCCCCACCAACCCTCCCGACCACAGGAACCTTTCATATTGTGCAACCCTCCCCATTTGTGTAACTGTCTCCGATCTGTGCATCCTCCAGAGCTTAGAAGCCGCCTTATATCTGTAAACGTCTTCAGTCACGACGACCTTCCATATCTCTGTTAGTATACACAATACTCTCCGAGATGAAACAGCCCCCTGTCTGTGCCTCTCAGTCTGCCTGCCTCTCCCTATATCCATCCCTATCCCTATCTCCAGAATCTAACCCAGCTCCCTCTATCTCTGTAAATTCCTCCAATCCGCAAACCCCTTTGTCCCATGAACATTATTGCCCAGATTTGTCTCGAAAATCCTCGAGTCCCTATAAGCCTCCCTATCTCTGCAACCTCTATCCATCCGTTCACCCTCTCACTACTGCGGAATGACACCCTGCATTCGCCATAAGGAAGATGGAATGACAGTGAACAGATATGATGGAACTGTCATTCCGGAGATGTAGCTGCAGAATGACCATCGCTGGGAAGGGAATATTGAAGGGTTGTTGGGATCTAGGCAGGACAGGAAAAAAGGCAACCAAGTTGTGAATAAAGGATGAGGTTAATGCATTAATGAGATAGCCACGTGAAACTGAAGATCAAAATTTGGAGTCTATTTGGATGGAGCTGGAAATGAACAAGCAGCAGCAGCAATCATTGGCTGGAATTCTTTTAAAGGAATCAAGCAGTGATGGGAATTTCAATATGGTTACAGTCAGGCCACTGAAAGTACTTGTAGTAAGGGCAGTACAGTAACTGTGTGGGACAGTGGTCTCCATCCCGACTGGAGAATTAATGAGTATCAGGGCTGTAATGGATGGAATCCTGGATTGTATACGAGATGGTTTTCTATAACATTATATCAAGGGGCCAGCAACAAATTTGTCCATTGGAGTTCAAATGCTGTGTGGTAATACATATCCAATAGACCCATTTTAGAGGAGTTTTGTGAGGAAAGACCCATAGTGTTATAATGCAGACATTGAGTTCGAGTTAAGACCATAAGATGTCGGAGCAGAATGAGGCCATTTGGCCCATTGAGGATGCTCTGCCCTTTCAATCAGATCATGGCTGATCTGATACTCTCAAACTCTACATTCCTGCCTTTACCACAAAACCCTTGTTTCCCTGATCCATTAACATCTGACCATCTCTGCTGTCAATAGTCTTAATGACCCAGCCTCGACAGACCCCTGCAGTCAGGAATTCCCACAGATTCCCTACCCTCTGAGCGAAGACATTCCTCCTCATCTCCATCTTAAATGGGTGAGCCCTTGCTGGGATTTTCTGCCGTCTGGTTACACATTCTCACACAATTGAAACGAAAGGAAGTGACAAAGGTAATTATTGCAGATGAAATGAAAATTGATGGAGTTTGGGTGAATGAGCAAGGAGATCCAAGGTTGCAGGAGGTTACTGATCAGTTGGAAAGATGTGCAAAGAAATGGCAAATTAAGTTTAATCTGTACAAGTGTGAGGTCATGTCAAATTCAAGAAGAAAGTTCGGATACTGAGGGACATTGATATACAGAAGGATCTTGGTGCACTGAGTGGTAAGGTCCTAGGGAGTGTTACTGAACAAACAGACCTTGGAGTCCAGGTTCATAGATCCTTGAAAGTATAATCCCAGGTAAATAGGATAGTGAAGAAGTTGTTTATTCTGCTTGCGTTTACTGATCATAGCACTGATTAGAGGAGTTGGGAGGTCATGTTTTGGCTGTGCAGGACATTGGATAAGCCACTTTTGGAATATTGCATGCAGTTCTTTTCTCCTCCCTATCAGAAAGATGTTGTATAAATTGCAAGGTTTCAGAAAAGATTTACAAGCATGTTGCCAGGATTGGAAGATTTGAGCTAAAGGGAGCGGTTGAATGGGCTGGGGCTCCTTGAGGCTGAGGGGTGACCATATAGAGATTTATACAATCATGAGAGGCATGGATAGGTTTAACAGACAAGGTCATTTCCCTGAGGTAGTGGAGTCCAGAACCAGACGGCCTAGGTTTGGGGTGAGAAGGGAAATATATAAAAGGAACGGAAGGGGCAACTTTTTCAGGAAGAGGGTGATGCGTGAATGGAATGAACTGCTAGATGAAGTGGTGGAGACTGGTACAATTACTGCATCTAAAAGGCATCTGGATGTGTATACGAACAGGAAGGGTTGAGAGGGATTTGGGCCAAGTGCTGGCAAATGAGACAAAAATATGTTAGTGTATGTGGGCAGCATGAACGAGATGGACTGAAGAGCTGTTTCTGTGCTGTACATCTCTATGACTAAATGTTTTGCACTGTCCATTTCCAGCCACACGCTTCACTGATTTCCCCTGTTTACCTTAGTCAATTCTCCTCTCAAACACATGTAAATGGATTTGGTTGTGATTGTAGGGTGTGCTTTTTGGTCACTTTAAAAATCTATCATCTCACAGAATTCCACTACACTACAATTTCCCAGAGGATATCTCAGTGTGACATTACTCGTTCACTCAGCTTCTACACCCAACGGTCGATCTGAGATAGTCAGGTCCCTGGCCATTTACACAACGTGTTATTCAAAGAAACACTGACACAAACACTTGAAGAGGAGTTCGGAGAATATCATCTTTGACAAAGGTTGAAGTCTCCCAAAATGATCACATTGCCTTTGCATTAGACAGGAATTCATTGGAAAGTGTAACAGTGTTGAGCAATGAAATGCTATCAGGCAGCCTAAAAACTGTTTTTGACATGTGTTACTCATAGTCTGCATTCAGGCTGATTCAGCTGCATAATCAGATGCCAAATGCTTTCTCTGTAATGTCTTTGTTACCCATTACTTTCTGGGTTACCCATCCTGCACTTCCTGAGACCCCCTCAAGGATGGGTACAATTGAATATTTATGTTCCACCTTTTGCTTCTCCTCTAACCACATCTTCCTGGTGACTAAATCTTATTTATCTCTGTATCTCAAGTCTATTACCTTATTGCAGATACATTGTCCATTCCGAAAAAAGAACATTGTAATTGACTTTTTTCCCAGAATGTCCTGTCACACTAATTCACTGATGTACAGTTTTAGTTAAACTCTGTCCCTTCCTGTTCCTTTCAGATTGATTTCAGCCACATTCCCATGCTGTTCCAATGTGTCCACTTTTCTCTTTAGATTTGGAAAGCTCCTTTCACCTGAACCCTGTCCCTGCATCTTCTCTGTCCATTAAAGCCCTGTCCATAAACCCACCGACATAATTTGCCAGGACACTGGTCCCAACAGTGTTGTTTTTAATTCACTCCATGGGGTGTTGCTGTCTCTGGCTGGCCAGCATTTCATGCCCACCCTCGAGCTGCCATTGAGCCGAGTGCCTTGTGAGACTATTACAGAAGGCAGTTTAGAGTCAACCCCATTGCTCTGGGTCTGGAGTCATATGTAGGTCAGACCAGCTGCCTATCGCAGATTTCGTTCCTGAAAGGATATTGAGCATTCAGATGGGTATCCCTGCCACTGTCATTAAATTCTGGACGAACAGTCTAGTGAGAGTAACACGAGGCCATCGCCTGTCCCACTGATAGCTCCCTCATCCCTAAGTACTGATCCCAGTGCACCATGAATCAAAACCCTTCTTCTTGACCGTGGTTTGATCCTGATACCTTCCTGCAATTTGATGCTATCACTCAGTCTCACTCCATGTGGTATCTGTCACTGTGAGAGTCTAATTGCTGCCAGTGACTGCAACTTTTGAAGTTACTCCAGATCCTGAGCCAACAGAACTCTCCACTCCAGAGAGACGCAGCAGCACAGGCCAGGGATGGAGACTGGGATATTCCAGATCTCTGTGGTACTCAGCGCCATTCTCCCTGTGCAACCCTCACTGCATCAGTCTAATTGCCCATTCTGTCTATTTCTCTGTCACCTGCAGGAACTCAGGATGTTCCTGACTCAATAAACCTCCCAATTGCTCGGTGTGTCATTCATCATCTCATTGAACACAGTTGGTCTGCCAGAGGGCAGGGAGATCTGGAACCTTCAATAAATCCTGCAGCCAGGTAAGATCACTCACAGTGAACAGAACAGAGCAAATTTAAGGGAACGAAGTTTAGTCCGGAAGACATGACACAGATATAGTATTGAAGGGTGAATACAGAGCATGATGGGCCCAGACTCAATCCACACTCTCTTGTTTACTTTCATCACTGCTGTACTGAGCCTTCCTATGTCAATATAGGAAGTTGACAGTTATCAATCCAGGCCTGTGCTGTCTTAGTGAGGATCAGGACAACAGACGGGAAAGCAGACCTCACTTAAGAAGATGGTATTAAAACCTGGGGTCTTTCTGTTCTATATTCCCCTACTCACACTGTCTCTTGTCGTGTGATAGAGTCACACAGCAAGGAGACATACCTTTCGGTCCAATGCATCTGTGCCAGTGTCTTGAATGCTTGTAATTCACAGAAAAGTTCCAATATCTGTAACCTCCACCCCTCCCATAATCGTGCTGTTTATTTGAAACCTACTCCAATGCTGACGACGCTCCCTATGTGTAATTTGCTCCAAACTCGGTAACGTGCCCAATCTCAGTAACCTCATCCTGCACTCAGTACAATAATCTCTATTTCTGTAGTTTTCCACAATAACTACAGTCCACCCTGTCTCTGTGAATTCCTCCAGCCTGGACAAAAATACTCACCTATGTACTTATCCCAAGCCCCAAGAGAACATGATATCACTGTAACATTCTGCAGGCCAGATCACATTCCTGCCTCCTGGCCCATAGCACCACATGACCTCTGTAACCATCTCCCATCCCAACTGGACTCCTTATCTGTGAAAAAACCTCCAGAACCTTTTTCAGCTGCAACAACCCTTCCCATCCCTCTGTGCTCCTCCCTGCCCCTCATATACTCTCTCTTTGTGTAGCTCTGCAGTTTGGGGTGGTTCACTGGTGAGCACTGCTGCCTCACAGCGCCAGAGACGCAGGTTCAATTCCAGCCTCAGTGACTGCCTGTATGGAGTTGGCACATTGTCTCCGTATCTTCATGGGTTTCCTCCCACAGTGCAAAGATGTGCAGGTACCAATGTTCTAGCGAAGAGGATAAATAGGGTGGTCAGTAGGACTTTAAACTTCTGAGATGGGGGGAAGGGAAAGTGAAAGGAACAGGGAGTATGGCGTTAAATGGAAAGACAAGCAGCAGAATAGCATGTGTCCAGGCGGATTTAAAATTGAGGCAGACTGGGAATGCAGAAAAAAGCAAGGATAACTTAGGACATCATATGACTTCCAATATCTCTTATTATAAGAAAGTTAGCATTAAGGTGCTTTACCTGAATGCGCGTAGCATTCATTACAAAGCAGATGAACTAATGGCACAGATCATAGTGAATGATTATGATGTGGTAGGCATCACAGAGACTTGGTTACAGGGGGGTCAGGACTGGCAGGTAAACCTCCAAGGATTTTCAACTTATAGAAAAGACAGGGAGGTCGGCAGAGGGGGTGGGGTTGCCTTGTTAGTTAAGAACAAAATTAAATGTATGGCACTGAATGATATAGCGTCAGATGATGTGGAGTCTGTGTGGGTGGAATTGAGGAACCACAAAGGCAAAAAAAACATAATTGGAGTTGTATACACACCTCCTAACAGTGGTCAGGAGCAGGCACGCAACATGCACCGGGAAATAGAGAAGGCATGTCAGAAAGACAAGGTCACGGTGATCATGGGAGACTTCAATATGCAGGTGGACTGGGTAAATAATGTTGCCAGTGGATCCAAAGAGAGGGAATTCATGGAATGCTTACAGGATGGCTTTTTGGAACAGCTTGTCATGGAGCCCACAAGGGAGAAGGCTATTCTGGACCTAGTGCTTTGCAATGAACCAGACTTTATAAAAGATCTTAAAGTAAGGGAACCCTTTGGAAGCAGCGATCATAATATGGTAGAGTTCAGTCTGGAGTTTGAAAGAGAGAAGGCAAATTCGGATGTAATGGTGTTACAGTTAAATAAAGGTAATTATGAGGGCATGAGAGCGGAATTGACAAAAATAGACTGGAAGCAGTGGCTAGCGGGGAAGACAGTAGAGCAAAAATGGCAGGAGTACATGGGTATAATTAAGGACACTGTACAGAGGTTCATCCCCAAGAAAAGAAAGATTATCCAGGGAGGGATTAGACAGCTATGGCTGACAAAGGAAGTCAGGAAATGTATTATAGAAAAAGAGAGATCCTATAAAGTGGCCAAGAGCAGTGGGAAATCAGAAGATTGGGAAGGCTATAAAAACAAACAGAGGATAATAAAGAGAGTAATAAGAAAGGAGAGGATCAAATATGAAGGTAGGCTAGCCAGTAATATTAGAAACGATAGTAAAAGTTTCTTTCAATACATAAGAAACAAACGACAGACAAAAGTAGACATTGGGCCACTTCAAACTGATGCTGGAAGCCTAGTGATGGGAGATAAGGAAATAGCAGGAGACCTTAACAAGTACTTTGCGTCAGTTTTCACAGTGGAAGACAGGAATAATATCCCAACAATTAAAGGGAGTCAGGAGGCTGAAATGAGTATGGTTGTCAATACAAAAGAGATAGTGCTAGAAAAGCTAAAAAGTTTTAAAATTGATAAATCTCCTGGCCCCGATGGGATACATCCTAGAGTTCTGAGAGAGGTGGCTGAGGAAATAGCAGAGGCATTGGTTGAGATCTTTCAAGAGTCACTGGAGTAACGTAAAGTCCCGGATGATTGGAAGATCGCGGTTGTAACCCCATTGTTCAAGAAAGGATCAAGACAAAAGATGGAAAATTAAAGGCCAATTAGCCTAACCTCGGTTGTTGGTAAAATTCTAGAATCCATCATTAAGGATGAGGTTTCTAAATTCTTAGAAGAGCAGGGTCGGATTAGAACAAGTCAACATGGATTTAGTAAGGGGAGGTCATGCCTGACAAACCTGTTGGTATTCTTTGAAGAGGTATCAAGTAGGTTAGACCAGGGAAACCCAGTGGATGTGGTCTATCTAGACTTCCAAAAGGCCTTTGATAAGGTGCCACACGGGAGGCTACTGAGCAAGGTGAGGGCCCATGGTGTTCGAGGCGAGCTACTGGGATGGATTGAGGAATGGCTGTCTGACAGAAGGCAGAGAGTTGGTAAAAAGGTTCTTTTTCACAATGGCAGCCAGTGACGAGCGGTGTCCCGCAGGGTTCAGTGTTGGGGCCAAAGCTGTTCGCATTATATATTAATGATCTGGATGAAGGGACTGGGGGCATTCTAGCGAAGTTTGCCGATGATACGAAGATAGGTGGACAGGCAGGTAGTACTGAGGAAGTGGGGAGGCTGCAGAAGGATCTAGACAGTTTGGGAGAGTGGTCCAGGAAATGGCTGATGGAATTCAACGTGAACAAATGCGAGGTCTCGCACTTTGGCAGAAAGAATAAAAGCACAGACTACTTTCTAAATGGTGAGAAAATTCGTAAAGCCAAAGTACAAAGGGATCTGGGAGTGCTAGTCGAGGATTCTCTAAAGGTAAACATGCAGGTTGAGTCTGTGATTAAGAAAGCGAATGCAATGTTGTTACTTATCTCAAGAGGGTTGGAATATAAAAACACCATTGTGCTACTGAGACTTTATAAAGCTCTGGTTAGGCCCCATTTGGAGTACTGTGTCCAGTTTTGGTCCCCACACCTCAGGAAGGACATACTGGCACTGGAACGTGTCCAGCGGAGATTCACACGGATGATCCCTGGAATGGTAAGCCAAACATATGAGGAACGGCTGAGTATCTTGGGATTGTATTCATTGGAGTATAGAAGATTCAGGGTAGACTTAATAGAGACGTACAGATAATAAAAGGCTTGGAAAGGGTGGAAACTAGGAAATTGTTTCCGTTCGGTGAGGAGACTAGGACCCGTGGTTCACAGACTTAGAATGAAAGGGGGTAAATTCAGAACAGAAATGCGGAGACATTTCTTCAGCCAGAGAGTGGTGGGCCTGTGGAATTCATTGCCACAGAGTGCAGTGGAGGCCGGGACGCTAAATGTCTTCAAGGCATAGATTGATAGATTCTTGTTGTCTCGGAGAATTAAGGGCTATGGCGAGAATGCAGGTAAGTGGAGTTGATGTGCCCAGCAGCCATGATTGAATGGCGGAGTGGACTCGATGGGCCGAATGGCCTTACTTCCACTCCTATGTCTTATGGTCTTATGGTCTTACAGGTCAGATAAATTGACCATTCTAAACTGACCGAGCTTTAGGTGCATCATTCAGAGAGAAGTGGGTCTGGCTGGATTACTCTTTGGAGAGTTGGTGTGGACCTATTGGGCCGAAGTGCCATTTCCATATTGTAGGGAATCTAATAAAATCTAAACTCTCCATCTGCGTTCTATATTAATGACCCGAAAAATATCCCTCTAACAATTAAACAGCTCCAAACATCCCAAACTCTTTAAACTACGACAGCTCCAACATTCCTCCTTATCGGTGTAACCTCTTCCTGGAAACCTCTCAACATGTGTAGACCCCACAATCCTCCCTATCTGTGTAATCCAATAGGTCCCTGCATTACTCCCGATCTGGAGAACCAAATCCCATGCCTGTGACTCTCCCAATCCAGTTCCTTCAAGACTCACTATCTGTGTAACATTCTCCCATCACTATCGCCCCACCCTGTCAATGTAAGCTCCTCTAGTATCTCCATCCATCTAATCATCTCCATAACCTTCTCCAGCTCTTGTACCCTATCTAGTAAATGCCACCCTCATCTATAACCCTCCCTACGGTAGGAACCGTTCCACAGATTCATCACCCTCTAGCTGAATAAATTCCTCCAGATCTCCATTCTAAAGGGTTGTTCCTTCACTCTGAAGCTGTGCTCTTGAGCCCTGGTCTCTCCAGCAGTGAAACATCTCCCCACCCCCGTCCACTCCATCTAGGCCTCTCCGTATTCTGTAAGTTTGAATGAGATCCTGCCACCGCCGCCTCTGAAAATTCATCAAGTACAGACTCAGAGACTTCACCAGCTTCTCATATGACAAACATTTCAGCCTGGGCTCTTTCTTGTAAAACTAGTTCTTGTACCCCCTCAAATCCTTTGTCCAGACTGTTAATGTATAACATGTACAGCGTGGTCCCAACACTGACCCCTGCGGAGTTCCCCTCGTCACCAGTTCCCATCGTGAAAACGACCCCTTTATACCTACTCTGTCTTCTGCTAATCAGCCAATCCTCTACCCACACCAAGCATGTTGTTCTGAAACTGAACTTTTCTTTCACAAACCCTGCTGGATTTGTTTTCCTGTCTGGCTGTGAATAAGCAGAGTAGATAAAAGGGAGGAATGGTTTGTCGGGATTTTCAGAAACCTTTCAACAAGATCCCACTGAAGATGTGGATAAGCAAAATTGGCAAATGTGGGATTGGAGGGAATGTACTGGCACGGATTGGGAATTCTTTAACAGAAAACTAAGTGGGAATAAATGGATTAGTGCTTGACCCCTAACAATTCACAAAGGGATTTGATACATTTGATGGACAAAATCTACTGCTTCCATGTTTGTTACTGACACAGAACGAGATGGGAATGTGGGTTGTGTGGATGAAGCAAAGGGGAAATGGACAGTCCATGAGTTTCATTTGTACAAATTCATTGATGTGATGTGGCAATCACTTGCTTGGCCATCATTACCTTTCCATTTGTAGTACCTTGGAGAAGGTGGTGGGGAGCTGCCTTCCTCACCCAGTGCAATCCTTTAGGTGTAGGGACAGACACAGTGCTGGGAGGATGGAACGTGGCTTGGAGAGCACCTTGGAAATGCTGAAGTTACCGTGCACCTGGAGCTCGTGTCCTTCCAGGGTATAGTGGTTCCGGGTTAGTGAAGTGCTGCTGAAAGGGCCTTCCTGAGTGACTTCAGTGCTGCTTGTAGATACTTTATTTATTTATTTATTCACTCGTGGTTATGAACATTGCTGGATGTATTATTGATTTGGAGTTGTCCCTGAGAAGGTGCTGGTGAGCTGCCTTCCTGAACCACTGCACCAGTCGTTGGAACTGTTGTTATCTGTGTACCCTCCAGCAGGCGCTACAACACTCCTCATATCTGTAACTGCATACAGACAATGCAGCTCTTCCTGTATACGTGACATCTTCCTCTGCCGAAACCTCTTATTGTTCATCAGAATGTCTCACCACCTCCATTGCCATCTGTGCTAGTGATCTCTCAAATTTCCTTATTCTTGTTTAAAC
Organism: Chiloscyllium punctatum; assembly: GCF_047496795.1. Classification (NCBI taxonomy): domain Eukaryota; kingdom Metazoa; phylum Chordata; class Chondrichthyes; order Orectolobiformes; family Hemiscylliidae; genus Chiloscyllium; species Chiloscyllium punctatum. The sequence goes on along the minus strand of NC_092752.1, from coordinate 89,965,021 downwards.
TTCTGATCACCTATAATCTCTTCCTTTCTAAATTTGTAACTCCTCAGTACCTGTAACTCGCCATATAACTGTATAAAATGACAGCACAGGTTCCCTTCCTTAAATCTCTGTGAATTACAGAGGCTAAATTGGTACTTTTCATCCTCCTCATCCATCTTAACTCTTCCAGCCCCTGCAATCCCACTATTTAGAATGCTCCCATCTCTGTACCTCCTTATGTTCTGAGTGTCCTTGAACACCACGAATGCTTCAAACATCTGTAACCCCCTAGTTACTGCGAGTCTTCTAACTCTGTAACATCCAACAGTCTCCAGTGCCACACAACACTCCCTGGCTATCAATTTGAATTTGTTGAAATCTTCACATCTCAGTAAGCAGCTCACAAACATCCCTTTAGACTCTACAAGGCTCCATCACCAACAAGCCGCCATCTCTCTACTTCTTTTGTTTCCCTCAGTGCCTACAACACTCCCTGTATCTTCCAGTAACCTGCTTTAGACACTGCAGGTCTGCCTACCTGTTCCATCCCCAACAGCTCCCTCAATTACTGTAACACTGTCTGCTCTGTCTAATCCTTCTCTTTTCCACTGTCTTCCAGGCACAGCACGATCCTGTGAGCGACCAGTGTGCAATGGGATGTTATACATCTCAGCTGAGGCTTGAGTCCTACCATTACCTGTAAGTCACAAAGGGAGAGAACCTGAGAGAGAGAGCACCACAGAACTGGACAATATTAATCAGCAGCGAGGATCGAGGCCGACTGGGACGTGGAGTTGGAGAAACAGCAGAGCAGGAGGCGCGAAATAAGCACCGAGCCACAGAGGGAGTGACCATGTGAGGGAATAACTTGAAGCAGGAACATGAGGTTCACTCACGCCTGGGAGTTTAGAAGCACCCAAGTGAGAGGATATAAATCAGCACTGAGGATCGCGGCCTAGTCATACCTGGAAATCACAGAGACAGTGACCCTGTGAGGGAGCAGAGTGGAGTGGCATCTGGAGGATTACACATACCTGGGAGTCACAGAGACGGTGACGCTGTGAGGGAGCAGAGTAGAGTGGGAGTTGAAGGACCTGGGCGTTACAGAGATAACTTTCTGCTGCTGGGACCTGCCTGCACTGAGTTTTAAACAAGTGCAAGAGCCATCATAGAAAATGCTGTAAGTTCATTGGCTGATACATTCTCTGTTATTAGGGACTCAGTTAATTGCTATAAGTTGGCAAATTTTTTTCAACATCTGAAATAAGGGTTGAACACAGAAATAAGAGGGAGAAATAAAATTGTGAGACAATATAATAAATTACCCTCAGTCGGCCACAGTTGAATAAGGGATTTAAGCATATTGTTATTTCCTGGATGTTAACTTCATTCGAAGTAGTTAATTAAGTAACTCGAGACAAAATGCATTTTGGGACATGTTTGTCAGATGGAAAATGTGTTCTGTTAATTGGGAAGTCATAGCCGCTGCTCGTGTCCTAGATGGACACTGGGTCATGGAGCTCAGACAGTGACTAGAGACACTATGGGACATCTGTGATGCAGAGATTAAGTGGAAAGCACACACACAGAGCAGATCACCCTACAGACATGACGGCCTGGAAGAAGGAAGGGTCGGGGGTGGGGGGTTGCCAATCGAAGAGAAACAGTCAGGGAATACAAGCATATCCTGGGGTTTCCCTCCCAATTTAGTTTCCCAGTTTGGAAGCTGATGAAGGTGTGGGCTGCTCAAGGGAGGGCAGTCAGAGCCATGTCTGTGGCCCCACAAGCAGCCTGACTGTACAGGATGGGAGGGAGAAGGAAGGAGGAGCAATAGTCACAGGGGAGTCAGGAAAGTGAAGAAGGTGTCAGTGTGTCTGTAATTCCAGGATAGTGGGGTTAAGGATGTCGCTGTGTGTGCAGAACATTCGTCTGGGGGACAGTGAGCAGTCAAAGATCATGTCAATATTGGTAGGAATGACCTGGGTAGGAAGGGTGAAGTGGTCTGGGAGTCAGAATTTAGGGAGCTAGGTGGATGGTTAGCAAGCCAGTCCGCAAATGTAGCAATCCCAGGAATACTCCCAGTGCCATGTCCAAGTGAGAACAGGACTCGGAGTTTTAGGTAGATGAGTTTGTGACTGGAACGATGTTGCAGCAGGAAGGGCTTCAGAGTCCTGGGACATTGGAACTGGTTCTGGGGAAGCCAGCAACTTTACAAGCCAGATGGGCTAACGTGACAGAGCTGGGACTGAATTTCTTATGGGGTTGTTTTTTGGGAGTGATTGTAAATAACTTGGTGTATGCTTAGGATCCAAAAAGAAATAGTAGAGGAGAGTACCAGGATTCTCAAAATAATGGGAGATACAGTTGGTAATAATTTACAACAACACGATAAACAGTGGAAGATGGAGTGAGAAAGAAAGCCTTAATCTGAGGTACTCTGCATGGACCTGAATACTGGGAGTGTGCGGAGTTAAAGACGCAGTTTGGTGTGTGGAAATCCGATGTATGGATCACCGAGAGCTGGCTCAAGGAATGGCAGGATGGGATGTTAAATATTGCTGGGTATAAAATATTCCAAAATGATAGAAGGGAAGGGAAAGGATAAAGGTAGAAGTATTGGTTTGGATTAACGTTAGTTAAGGAGTCCAAGAGAAAGAGGATCCGTCCAAGGACAGAATGAATTTGGCTGGATCTACAGAACAAAAAGTCTACAAATACACTGTGAGGTACAGTCTGTCAGCCAGCAACCAAAGAAATGATGGAGAGAATAACTATGCAGGGTCATTTGAGAGCGATGACAGTATTACAGATTAGTTATAATGAGAAACTTAATTATTCAGATATTGACTGGGTTACTGGTGGTGCAGCGTCCTGAGGGGTGAGTGTTCCTGGATTACATGGAGGAGAGATCACTTCAGGAGTATGTGTCCAGCCCAAGAGACCATGTACTATTGGACCAGGTCCTTCGGGAAGAAGTGTGGCAAGTGGATCCAGTGTCAGTAGGGGATCGTTTTGGGGGGCAGCGATCATTTTATTGTAACGTTCAGGATGATGATAGAGAATGATATGCAATTATTGAGAATGAGAAACATTAGTTGACTGAGAGCAGTATTCAATGGGGCAAAAATGAAGCTGGGAACTTTTCAATGAGGCCAGTAAAATATTAGCTTTAAACAGTGTGAACCAGCTCAGATGTAGCTGGAGATGGGGTTGCAGTGTGACCATGACTGGGAACTGGATAATTCAAGGTTTTCCTCATTTCTACAGGAAGGGTAAAAAGGTCAACACAGTGAAGTAGCATTGTGTATAAAGGATGGGATCAGTAATATTGTGATGCTGATCAATTCACACACTGCTCCTCCTTGCCCTCACCCTCATCTCTGCGTATTGATTCTATCAGGTATTGGTAATCTTTGAAAACTTCAGAAAATAGCAGTATAGACAAGATCAATCTGTCCACTGTCTGCATTGGACAAGAGGTAATGTTGTTTTTTAAAGTCCGAGTTCTGACTGCCCGGATACTATATAAGACTTCAGCTGCAGATCCCGGCACCTTTTTAAAATGGTTTGAGAGTTTCTGCCTCTACTTCGCTTCCATGTGTGCCTCCCAGATCGCGACCATATTCTGGGTGAAATAACAACTTTCCTCACCACTTTTCGGATATTTCAGCGAATTATATTAAATATTCAACACTGGTAAAGCAAAATACCAACAGGAAGAAGATGTTATTTCCCTCTGTACCCAGGCCCCTGACAGCATGTGCACCCCAATCAAATCTCCTCTCAGTATCCTCCATTCAGTTTCCTCCTCCAGTTTCCTCAGAACTGCACTTCCACTTTCACAGGGTGAAGAATCTCCTCTGTACTCTCTCCAGTCCAATTCCACCCTTCCATGTGATGGGGTGACCAGAACTGTACACAGTCCCCAAACTCTGACTGAACTCATTATTTATGCATTTCCAGCATAAGTTTCCTGCTCTTAAATTCTGCCCTTTGGCTGATAGAGGAAATGATGCCATTTGCTACATGAACGAGATTATTGATATTTCCAGCTATTTTCATTTGTCCACCCACACAGACTATGCTCTCATTTATTGTCCATTCCTCTCTATTGTTGATGTCCTCAAATGCCTTGCCTTGCACTTCTCTGGGTTGTTTGCTCCGTTCACCTGGACCCCATAGTTTCCGTTTTTAGACAATCTGCCATGGGATCTCTCGTTAAATCCAAATAAGTCACATGCAGTAACAAGTTACTGCCTCGAAACGATACAGTCAGATTAATTACACAAGATCTTCCTTGCACAAATCCAGACAGACTGTCCTGGAGTCCCTGGGACTTCCTCAGTGACCGTTTATCCACTGTCTCAGAATTCTAGTCGCGACCTATTCAGTCAGTCCCTTGCTCTATATTAAACAAAGTTGCGGTATTAGCCATTCTTCAGGCCTCCAGCACCATCCCTGCATCCAAAGAGGATTGGATAATGTCGGTAACTATAAGGCAGGGATTTTCCCCGGCTCCTTTTAACAGTCTGGAACGTTGCGTTACCCCTTTTTAAGGATTTGAATCTCCTTTGTAATTCTCCGCTCCAAGTTTGTTGCTCCCAATGTTTCACACTGCATCCTTACTTTGATTCAGACAAACAGAGGTCTAAACCATCTTATGATTTGGTCAAGTCTCATTTTAGTCCGGATTTATGGAGGGTTTCTCTCCACAAGGTAAAGTGCATTTTCTCATGACATCATCCCCAATCTGCCTCAATAACTACCCTCCCTGCACACGTGGTTATCTTCTCATCTGACACGAACACGACGATTTTCCCCCTCACCATATCACTGCCTGGATATCCCAGAATGCACTGGCCTCCCTGTTCCCGGTACCATTAGTAAAAAAGTCATTACACTCTTAGATTATCAATCCGAAACTGCCCAAGACATGAAATAGGGGGTAAAACTGGGACTTCACTTTGAGACCAAGCCCGCTGAAGTTCTGGTGGATGGCATGGTGCACGAGAGGGACATTATCTTCCTCCAGGACTGGCAGGGGAGGCCATGTTACTATATCCTACCAGCTTGGTTGGTGGTTGACCCCTGTGTCAGTGAGGTGCCAGCCTGCTGGGTGAATGCCCAGCAATGTTGGAAGGAGGTCAGTGCCCTTCTCCACTCCACCATGGTAAGTACCACCCTCACTGTCTCTCTGTTACTGCACCCATCTCCCACAAAGGCTCATGTTCTCCCACTCTCACTGAATGCAGCACCTTCTCTCGATCTGTACCAGCTGTAACAAACAATTCTACCTCCCTTAATACCGCTTGGTAATTGTCACATTTTGGAAGGAATCACCACACACGAGAGGAGAAACAGCCAAGAGGGATAGGGAGCTCCCAACATTCTGCTCCTCGCCCCCTAACTGGGGAAGGATCCTGACCCTAACAACCACGAGAGGCTGTCTGACTGTGTCCAAAATCCCAGACTGGGATCTGAGACTCCCCCTGACTCACTGCGCTGGGCACCGTGACTGACCGTGTCCAAGCTCCCGGACTGGGAACTGAGACTCCCCCGACTCACTCACTGGGCACCGTGACTGACCGTGTCCAAGCTCCCGGACTGGGATCTGAGACTCCCCCTGACTCACTGTGCTCGGCACCGTGACTGACTGTGGACAATGATATCAAGCTTCCTGAGTTTGTGTCTGCGCTAAACACCAAGAAAATACAGCAGGCCGGTGAGCCTGGTAGCTCTGGCTGAGGGGAAAAACTGCTAAAGACAGGGTAAGCAAGGCAATAATTTTGTGAGCATTCAGGTTGGCTCAAAGTGAGTGTGTACAAACACTGAGTGAGCAGCCCAGAGGGTCAGTCCATGAGCTGGGTGTGTGTCCGTGAGCACAGTGTCCTTGTAGCAGCATTGCAATGAGAGTTGTCAGTGCACCCTGAGCTGCAGCATTGAAGTACAGAAGCGTACTGTCAGTGGGTTGGAGATGTGCTCAGATGGCATGGTGAAGCTGGCATGTGTCAGATGTCAGCACTGGTGGGTGTGGAGTACATGCAGCTTCTATTCATGCAGTTTCCCCCGAGACGTTGGTGTCCAGGATAAAAGTCTGCAGGAGCGAGCGGCAAGTTGGAGTCACCAGGTATCAGGTCTGACTTTCATGTCAAATTCTCCACAACGAGTTTCCCCACAGTGGGGGAGGATATGAAGCTGCAAGTTGATGGGGGGGGGGGGGGGGGGTTATGCACAATAATGTGGCTGTTGATCATCAGTAATCATTCAGTCAGCATCTCGCCTCTCCCGCGCTCAAATCTTGTCTTAAAGAACAGCCCAGTACAGGAACAGGCCCTTCAGCCCAGCAAGCCCGCACTGACACTTGATGTCTTTCTAAAGTTAAAACAAAAGTATTTGCTCCGACACCCTCTATGTCATTCTGTTCCCTACTTACTCATATTTGTGCCAAGATACCTCTTTAACCTTGCTCTATTGGCTTCTTCCCATCCATCAGTGCATCCCAGGCACTTTCACATTCTGTCCAAAAGCAAAAAAAATCCTTACCTATCACCTCTCCTGAACTTTCTCCCATTTACCTAAAATCTACGATCCTGAGTAATTGATATTTCTACTCTGGGATAAAGCCTCGAACTGTCCTTCTGTCTATTCCTCTGATAATTTTGTAAATACTTATCAGGTAGCCCCATAGCCAATGATGCCCAGGTGCAAACAAACCATGTATGTTCAATTTCTCCTTTTGTCTAATACTCTCCAAACCAGACAACATGCTGGTAAAACGTTTCCATACCCTCTCCAACACTTCCACATCGTTCTGCTGGTGTGGCAACCAGTACTGTACACAACATTCTAAATGTGCCCGAACTAAGTTTCTCTATAGCTGCAATATGACCTGCTAATTTTCATACTGCATGCTCCGATGCCTGTCTGCAAGTTTGCCATCAGTTTTCTTGATCACCCTCTCCACCGGTGTTACCACTTTCAGGGAACTGTGGAGCTGTCCACCGTGATCCCTTCGGATGTTGATTCAATCAGTATTTTTCCATCCACTTTATATTTCTCTCCTGCATTAGATCTTCTAAAATGAATCACGTCACAACTGTCCAAATAAAGTTACATCTGTGTTTTCTCTGTCCACGTCTGCAGCTGACCTCTATCATGCTGTATTCTCTGGCAATCATCCTCACAATCTGCAACTTCACAAATCAATTTACAGATCTCCAGTCACAACAACACTATTCCATCACTACTCTCTCTTCAATGTCCAAGCAGTTCTCTATCCATCTTACTAACTTACCACCGATACAATTTCACTTCACCTTCTGTATGAGCCTGCCATAAGGAACCATATCTTAGGCCTTGCTAAGGTCCAAACGGCCAACATCCAGCCCCATGCCTTCATCAATCAATTTTGTCATTTCCTGGAAACATTCAATCAAGTTTGAAGACATGATCTTCCGCATGCAACTGTGTTGCCTGTTGCTAGTAAGTCCATACTAGAGTACTGTTGGAGCTACACTCATTCAGGCAAGTGATTATTCTATCATATTCCTGACTTGAGAGTAGATTAGATTCCTGACAGCGTGGAAACAGTTCCTTCTGCCAAACCAGTCCACATCAACCCTCCGGAGAGTAAGCCATCCACACCCATTTCCCTATGACTAAAACACTTCGCAATTTAATGTGGCCAATTCACCTAACCTGCGCATCTTTGGACTGTGGTGGAAACCCATGCAGACATGGGGGGAATATGCACACTCCACACAGTTAGTTACCCAAGGCCAGAATCGAACCGAGGACCTTGGCGCTGTGAGGGAGCAGTGCTAAACACTGAGCCACCACACCGCTCTTGATGGCACCTGTAGACTGGGAGGTATATTGGGCCGTGACAGTTACTGTACAGTGAGAGGTATGTCGGGCTGTGATGGTTACTGTACAGTGGGAAGTATGTCGGGCCATGATGGCTACTGTACAGTGGCAGGTATGTCGCTCCAGGAAGTTGCAGACTGTATGAGTTGTACAGCATATGATGCTGCTGCCGCCGCCGCCGATGGGCCATTGTACCTCATAGATGCATCATCATTAGTTGTTTAACCTGTTTAAAGTCAGTACCATTCAGTACATGTCATTGTGTGGAGGGTCTGCAAAAGGTGAAGATAGCCCTTGCTCCCTATAAGGACTGTGTAGTGACCATTCTGACAGATGTATGAAATGGAGAGGTGTAGCTGCAGCAGGCAGAAAGGTGACAATGTGATCGATTCCCGCAAAACCTGCTGCAGAGCAGTCACAGGATCTAGCATCAATGCTGAGCACTATGATTCGAATAGATTCCCGACAGTGTGGGAACAGACCCTTCGGTCCAACCTGTCCGCACTAACCCTCCAGAGGGCAACCCACCTTAGCTGCACATATTTGGACTGTGGGAGGAAACCCACGCAGACACGGGGTGAATGTGTAAACTCCGCACGGGCAGTTGCCCAAGGCTGGAATCGAACCTGGATCCCTGGTGCTGTAAGGCAGCAGTGCTAACCACTGAGACACCATGCTGCCCTATATGCCAAGGACCTGCCTTCTTCTGCCTGGCTGTGTCCTGTCAGTGGGACAGAACCTACGAGAGAGGATGGTGATGTTGCCTGGGAAATAGTCCTGTTCACATAATCCTACTTTCCAGACAATACTAATTGTTGCTTGACTAGTCTGAAGGAAATATGCAGCAGGTCAATTTTACATTTTGTATAGTGAAGAGTTAATATCACTTTATTCCTTACATATTTTAAAATAAACCAAGCATCAATATTTTTCAATTGAAAACAATTGAAGTGAACAATAATTGAAATACCAGAGCGCACAGCTAACTATTACACAATTCAGTGACTGTAGTAAACAGCCGATTCATGTTCAGATCAGTGAACACACCATCTTGCAGGCAGCAAAGCTGTTGAAAATGACTTTGAGGAAAAGCCTGAATTCAGACACAGTGTTACTGGCCCTCACCATGACCTCCAAAACACTGACCATCTCCAAAATCTGTCCAGAGAGCATCCAAACTGGAGCTGGGCAGTAACTCAGCGCAATCCCTCACAATAGACTGGTTACAGACATACCTGAACAACAGGGAGATGTGTGTGGGGCAGACTGTTCAATGGACTCGCACACGGCGCTGGTCCAGATGCAGTTCAATATTTATAACAATGACCTGTAAACAGCCATGTCTTGCAAGTATATTTCTTCTGGTGTGTCCCTAAACTCTGTAATTCTGAACCTTGGACCCGATCGTGAATGAAGGTGTTATAAAGGTGATGGTCTCCCGCAGCACATGGCATCTTACATTGAATCCATCATAAACCATATCCAGTGTATGTTAGCCCCACAATGTTTGTATCCAAACAGAATTGTGCAGCTCCATTGATGGCCGGCATCATCCCAGCCCAACTTCCTTGTGTGTGACTTGAGCTGGAAATCTCTGTGTAAATGTTTACAGCATTGTTCGAACCATTAAAAGCAAGGTCTCTTTACTGAAGTTCCGACATCCTTTCATAATACCAGCTTTTAGATTGCCCAATATGCTTAAAATCCACCCATTTATTCTGTTCACTTTTATAACAACAATATGATGAAAACAGTGCCCAACTCACAGTAATGGACATTGAAATGATTAATATCATTCCCACACCCAAGAACACATTATTATTAAGTGCAATAACTGAAAATATGCAATTATTTTCCTTTGTATTAATGTTGTGAACTAATAGTCAACTCTCCTGCTCCTCAGATGCTGCCTGAACGGCTGTGCTTTTTCAGAACCACATTTCTTTTACTCTGATCTTCAGCATCTGCAGTTCTCACTTTCTCCCTGGTAATATTCACTCATAATCATTTTTGTGGTAACAATTTCACTGTGTGTTTAAACATGTTAGTCAGATATGAATACATTTTGAATTGCTTATGTCTATCGCAGAGCTCAGTGATGTTGGTTGTGAATGTCAATGTCTGTGTGATGATCGGTATGTAGGCCATGCCTCTGAGAAACTGACAGATTAACCCTTCAGCTGTTCACAACAAGCAAGTTATGGACTGAACCCAAGCAGCCTGAGCTCACAAAACCTAAAGCATAATGTCCAGCATTGGGCATTTTTGGACAATATTTTTCATTTTAATTTATTTATGGAATATGATTGGGCCAGTATTTATTGTCCGTCTCTTGTTGCCCTTCAGAAGGTGGTGGTGAACTGCCGCACTGAACCACTGGAGGTGGACTGTGTTGTAGTTAGACTTCCATTACCATTCGGGAGGGACCTTGAAACAGTAACACTGAAGGAACAGCAATATACTTCCCAATCATAATGGTGGATGACTTGGAACAGAATGCGAACATGGTGGGGGTCCCATGTATCAGCTACCATTGTCCTTCTTGATGGTCGGGCTTCAGAAATACGTTGTAAGGAGCCTTGGTAAATTTCTGCAGAGCACCGTGTAGATGGCAGATGTTGCAACTACTGAATATCAGTGGATGAAGGGTGAAGCTGCACTCACCCAAGGAAATGGGGGAGGGGGGGGGTGGTATTTAATCACACCCATATTCAACATGTGTCTTATCGATGGGGTACAGGCTTTCGGAGGTCATGAAGTGAGTTATTTCTGCAGGATTCCTAGCCCCTGGCATATTCTTGTGGCCAATTAATTTACATACGTCAAAGTGTGGCGCTGGTAAAGCATGATAGGTCAGGCCACATCTGAGGTACAGGAGAGTCGATGTTTTAGCATAAGCACTTCACAGGAATGGGTAATGGAATCATATGGTCAGTCCAGTTCTGGTTAACAGTAATCCCCAGGATATTGCTAGTTGAGTGTTCAGTGATGATGGTGGCATTGAACGTTCGAGCATACGGTTCAATTTTCTATCGTTCGAGGTAATCGTTGTCTGGCACATGTGTAATGGGAATGGTTCTTGTCACTGTTAAGTACACACCTGCATATTTCCAGGTCCTTGTTGCATTTAGACAAGGTCTGCTTCAGTATCTGAGTAAATCACGAATGGCATTGAACATTGGCAAACATCAATGGCAAACATCCCCACTTGTGAATTTACACTGTCGGGATGGTCATTTATGATTGTGCCTAGGGCAGAGATCACTCGTATATCTCACTAATACTGTCCCTCTCTCTGATTTAGGAAGTTTGCGTCTTGTTCCACCTGCTCCAGAGGTGTTTAGCAACATATCTGAATGGAATAATATTACAATATCTACCACAAGGAGCTAAGTGAGCACTCGGTTAGCTCAATCAGTTGGACGGCTAGCTATTAATGCTAACAATGTGGGTTCAATTCCTGCACTGACTGGGTGACTAAAGGACTGTCCTACTCAACCTTTCCCTTACTTGAGGCATGATGACTGTCCAGTTAAACTACCACCAGTCGTCTCTGTCTAACGAGAGAGCAGCCCGATCATCCTGTATGAGTATGGTGTCTTACCTTTCCATTTCTGATTTACAGGCTTACCCGGAAAACCCGCCCCTCGGGAACTACTGCTGAGATGGCTGCTCTCCACCAACCCCAATCACCGTCATTTGTGCCAGGTATAACTTCAGCCGGTGCAGACGAGACTTATTTGCTCTAGTTTTGCCCTTAATCCTGGATACGACACTTGGTCAAATGCAGTTATGATGTTAAAAATGCAGTCACTGTCGCCTCACCTGTAGAATTCAGCTGTGTGTTTTCTGGTTGTGCATCGTTAAACCAAGGTTTCAATGTGCCCGAGGGATGAGTGGCCCTGGCAGACCCTAAACTGAGTTTCAGTGAGCAGGTTGGTGCTGAGGAAGTGCTACTTGATCGCACTGTAGATTGCAATAACATTGCAACACTTTATTAGTGATATGGATTAGAGCAATGGGGCAGTCATTGATTGTCTGATGTTTGTCTGTTTGTGTACAGGACCTGCCCGGATAGTTTCCCACATTGTCAGGTAGGTCCCAGTGCAATATCCCTGCAGGAACAGCTTGAATGGAATGTTCTCAGGGCCCACAGCTTTTGCATTATCCCATCCCTCCAGCCACTTGGAGATACCAAACAAAAATGAATTGAATTAGCTGACGACTGCCATCTGGAGGAGACTAAAATAGATCATCCCATCGATACTTCTGTCTGAACATTGTTGTGAATCTTTCAGCCTTATCTTTTCTATTGTTGTGCTGGCCTCTTCCATCACTGAGGAAGGTGATATTTGTAGATCCTCCTCTTCCAGTGAGTTGTTTGATTGACCACACAATTCACCCTGATTGCATGTGACAGGATTGCAGAGACTAGATATGATTTGTTGGTTAGATCTGTCTGTCACTGGCTGTTTATGCTATTTGGTTAGTAAGTCGTCTTGATTGGTAATGTTACCTCATTGTGAGGTGTAGCTGGTTCTCATGTATTCTCCATTGAACAAGGGTTTATCCCCTGGCCTGATGGGCAGGGTAAAGTGGAGCATATGCCAGGTAGTGACAGTGGAAATTGTTCTGGAATACAATTCTGCTGCTGTTGGTAATGACTCGAATCACCTCACAAAGGCCAGTGCTGCGTTCTTGACCTATTCGAAATCTGTCCCGTTTAGCATGGTGATAGTATCTCTCACATGTGCGTGCATTTTTGTGTGACTTTGTCTCCCAGAATACTGTGTGTGGTAGTCACTGTTCCCAATATGGTCATCATCAATGTGTCTGCAGCAGTAGGTTGGTGAAGATGAGGTCAAGAGTGTTTCTCCATCTCCGTCGTTCCCCCCCCCCCCCCCCCGCCCCCCCCTGCCCGGGTGCAGCCTCAGTCTCGAAGCTATCTCCTTTTGGACAAGACCATCTCGATCAGCAGTGCAGCTGCTGAATCCCTCTTGGTGGGGTTTGAAATGGCCCACCCTGTATACATTCTCCAGCTCTGTCACCCTCTCAGTGCGTCCCCCCCGTGTTGTTCAATGTGGAGGGACACTGATCCATCAGCTGAGGGAGGGGAGTCAGCAGGAGGTTTCTGTGTCAGTGTTTGATCTGACACAATGAGGTGTTGTTATATCACATTGTTGTTTGAGCAGTCTACAGGACACCTGTCCCAAATCTAGCCCTTGCCCCCAGACGTTCGGAAGGAGGGGTTTCCAGGGTCTGCAGGCTTTTTTATTTGTGTCACTGTCAACCGAAGGGCCTGTCGTGTGCTGTATGACACTGACTAATTTCTCTCGTGATTGGACAATCCAAGTCTCACTCCTTCAGTTCCTCCCAGTGCCTTGTCTATTCCAAAGATTTCTATAATATTTTCTCTATTAAGACATCGTTCAATTCGATTTCTAAACTATCTGCGTGTATGTCTGTATTTTTCCCTGTCATCTCCTCCAGCCGATGCATCCATCTGTATTTCAGTAACCCTCCATATCTCCACAATCTTTATCTCAAACTCCAGACCCATCTATCGCTGGAAATTGTGCCAGCCCCTACATCTCTCCCTATCTGTATAACTTCCAGCTGCTACACCTCTCCCTATATCCTGTGATTGAATTTAAAAATACCTCACTAACCTGTTCTATCATGTGCAGGCCATGCTGTCTCTCGGCCATTTCCAGCCATGTTTTCCTATCACTGTAATATCTACAACATCACCAGCCTTGCTTTCTTATCTCTGTAACATCTCTAGCCTTGCTTTCCTCTCTCTGTAACATCTGCAAACTTGCTTTCCTATCTCTGTAACATCACCAGCATTGCTTTCCTGTCTCTGTAACATCACCAGCTTTGCTTTCCTATCTCTGTAACATCTCCGGCCTTGCTTTCCTCCACACCTCAGGTTATATATCTTCTCCTGTATTTTCATCTTTCTGGGGCTCTATAAAATATCCCCACCAGTGTGTTCTGTCATCGTTTTGCTCCTAACCCCTGCCCATAAACGCTCATTTGAAGACACTTCCATGATATTACCCCTCCTTAATGCAGTAACTGACTGCTTAATTAATAATCCAACACCACCTTCTATTCAACCCCCTCTCATGTCCTGCCCATATTTTACAGTATAACAGAATATTGAGTTGTTGCCCTGACCTCCCTAAAACATGTCTTTGTGATGGCCAAAATGTCCCACCTCCACATATCAATTCATTCCTTTACCACATTAGTCTGTCTGATAATATTCCCAGCATTAACTAAACTGGAATATAACACCTGGAATATTCTGTATCTCGGAGTTCTTCAGTCATTCACGATTTCTTATCAGGTTGCTCAAACCATAAACCAAAATTATAACTCTGGCACTGAATGAACATTTGTTGAACTGTAATTTATTTTAAAAAAATATATTCATCAAGTGCAACTTTCCAGAACTGAGCAATTCGCTCCACATACAATGAGTTTATGATGGATAATTCCCCGCTCAGTGTGCAGAGGGGAAAGCCTTCAGTAATGGAGAAAGTGAGCATTGCAGTTGATAGAGATCAGAGTCGAAAAGTGTGGTGCTGGAAAAGCACAGCAGATCAGGCAGCAACCAAGGAGCAGGAGAGTTGATGATTCGGGCATAAGCCCTCGATCAGGAAGGCGTTTGTGGATTCCTTTTTTTTCATTCTGTGATTCAGAGTACATTGGGAATCGTACTTACTCAGGCAGGCAGCTCTCTATATAGCATTGAAATGGAAACAGTGAATCAGTTGGTTGGACAAGGTGTAGAATAGTTGATAAGAAGTACAGACTGGCTGAAGTACAAACATAAGGATAGATATATGACCTGGATCAGATGGGGTATATCCGAGGTTACTCCAGGAAGTGATGGGAGAGCATTGTGTGCCTTTGGCGATAACCTTTGCATCGTCATTGTCCACTGGATTAGTGCCAGATGATTGGAGGATGGCAAATGTTATTCCCTTGTTCAGGAAAGGGAATAGGGATAACCCTATTGTGTGTTGGCTTTCATTAACAGGGGGATTCAAATGAAGAGCGGTGAGGTTAATGCTTAGCTGGAAATGACAGAACTGTCAGTCTTACATCAGTGGTGGGCAAAGTATTGGAGATGCTTCTGAGAGGCAGGATTTACAATTACTTAGAAAACCATAGTTTGATCAGAGATAGTCAGCATGGCTTTGTGAGGAGCAGGTCATCCCTCAGAAACCTTACTGAATTCTTTGAAGATGTGAACAAACACACTGATGAAGGTAGACTAATAGATGTGGTGAACAACAATTTTAGCAAGGCGTTTGATAAGGTTCCCCATTGTAGGCGCATTCAGAAGGTAAGGAGGCATGTGCCAAAGGGAAATTTGGATGTCTGGATATGGATTTAGCTGGCCCATAGCAGACAGAGGGTAGTAGCAGATGGAAAGTATTCAGCCTGGACATCATGTACCACAGGGACCTGTACTCTTTGTGACTTTTATAGATGACTTTGAAGAGTAAGTGGAATGGTGAGTTAATAAGTTTACCGATTATATGAAGGTTGGTGGAGTTGTGGATAGCGTGGAGGGTTGGTATAGGTTACAAGAGGACACTGAAAGGATGCAGAGCTGGGCTGATAAGTGGCAGATACAGTGGAACATTAAAAATTGTGAAGCGATTTATTTTGGAAGGTTGTTTTTGCATGCACCACACAGAGATAAAGGCAAAATTCTTGGCAGCGTGGAGTGACAGAGGGATCTTTGGCTCCATGTCCATAGATCCCACAAAGTTGCCACCCAAGTTGGCAGGGTTGTTCCGAAGGTGTATGGTGTGTTGGCCTTCATTACCAGCGGGATTGAGATGAAGAGCGGCGAGGTTATTGCTTAGCTCTATAAAGCTGTGGTTCAACCATACTTGGAATATTGGGTTCAGTTCTGGTTGCCTCATTATAGGAAACATGTGGAAGCCTCAGAGAGTGTGCAGAGCAGATCTACCAGGATGCTGCCTGGATGGAGGACACGTCTTAGGATGAAAGGTTGAGAGAGCTAGGGATTTTCTCACTGGAGCGAAGAAGGATGACAGGTGACATAATAGAGGTGTACAAGATGTTGAGAGAATAGACAGAATGGATAGCCAGAGCCTTTTCCCAGGGCAGAATTGGCTATCATCAAAGGGCATAACTTTGAGGTGATTGGAGGAAGGTTTAGAGGAGATGTCAGAGGTAGGTTCTTTATTCAGTGAATGGTGAGTGGGCGGAATGCACCGCCAAGGGTGGTAGTAGAGTCAGATACATTAGGGATAGTTAAGAAGACTCTTGGATAGGCACATGGGAGTTAGTACGTTGAGGGTCATGTAGGTTAGCCTGATCTAAGAGTAGGATAAAAGGCCACCAAAACATTGAGGGCTGAAGGGCTCTTACTGTGCTGTACTGTTATGGGGTCCAAGTTTCACTCAGTTTGTGGATTCCCATGATTTGGTAAATGTTTGAGGGAGTGAGGTGTGCGAGGGAGTGAGGTGTGCGAGGTAGAGAGGTGTGCAAGGGAGTGCGGTGTGTGAGGTCAGGGAGCTGGGGTGGGATATTAGACTAAGACTTCCAGTTTTGATGTGCATTGTTACATTCACTTAAATGCCAGCACAATATGCGTGGTTACCTAGACGAGACAGAATCCACCAGGTTCAGTTATTAAAACGATTCTTGGCTTAATGTTTCTTAAGATACATTCTGTTGGATGACCTATGAATTAGTATCTGACCATCCACATACATGTACAATTTTATTTTGATACTGTTTAATATGAAGGTGCATTTATTGGATACAGTTTCAGAGAGTTCACTGTGAGACACAAAATGCAGCAATAGACTGCCAATTGTGAACATTTTCACCCAGTGTCTGGTCCACGGGACAAATGTATGAAGTCTGGGGGACGTGCCAGATGTCATCACCAGAAGTCAGTTGTGTGGTGTGATTCTGAGACTCCATGTCCATACGTCTGCTCCAATGGCCAGGCTCTGACTGAGGATAAATTTGTAAGACCTGGTTCCTGGTCAGTCGCTGGTATCTAATTTAGACAGCATTTGTACCTACACTGAGAGCAGTGACAGCCTGTTGGCTAGTTTTCTGCTGCTGAAGGTGGATTCGAAATGATTCTCTGTGAGGGAATATTTGAAAGACTGCCCTGACTCAGGATGGAAACTCTCTGGTCAGATTCAGGAGCAGGCCAGTGTCTCATCCAGTGCCACAGGCAGCTGTAAGGTCCAGTAGCACTGTACCCGAATTCAGGCCTTTTGGAATCCACTTTTCATGTCGGTCATGATGAAACCTGAACAATGATCAGGAGTTTGCCATGTTTGTGAATTGGGAAACAATAAGGTATGAGCTGCAATTATTCAACTGCACAATAACTGCACCATCTCTGAAAACAATTAAGTTGATTCTACATTGAGGGAATTAAATTTTAAACACCAAACAACCTTTTATGATACAAAGGTAAAGAATGCACATTTTGTTTTGTATCGAAAAAGAACATGTTGTCTGACTATTTTGCTGATCACCATTACACGTTGAATCTCAGTATTGAAATGCATACATTGTTGCTCTATCATTTGCAAAGTGGTTGACCTCTGACTGATTGCATATTCAGAGTGAGCAAATGATTGAACAATCAAATCGACTTATCATTCTTATATATTTAAATATAATTAATCGATTTAATTTCTCACTGAAATGTGTGACCTCCAGCTATTTACCAACAATTCTATTAGTTATAAAATAACAATGGAAAAGGACAGACAAGCACTTAAAGTTGAAGTTCTAACTTGGAAAAAGGACAATTTCGATGTTATTTGGCAAAAAATTTTAAAAGCTGATGGCGGCAGATGTTCGCGGGGAAAGGGATGGCTAGAAAATGGAAAGCATACAGAAATGAAAAGAGTCCAGAGAGAGTATATTGTTAGGGTGAAAGGAAAGGCTGGTAGGTATAGAGAGTGCTGAATGACTAAAGAAATTGTGGGTCTAGTTAAGAAAAGGAAGGAAGCATATATCAGGCACAGGCAGGATAGATCGAGTGAATCCTCAGAAGAGTATAAAGGCAGTAGGAGCATACTAAAGAGGGAAATCAGGAAGGCAAAAAGGCAACATGAGATATCTTTGGCAAATTGAATGAAGAAGAATCCAAAAGGATTTTACAAATACATTGAGGACAAAAGGGTATTTAGGGAGAGAATAGGACCCTCAAAGATCAGCAAGGTGCCTTTGTGTGGAGCCGCAGGAGATGGAGGAGATACTAAACGAGTATTTTGAATTAGTGTTTACTCAGGATAAGACATGGGAGATGTAGATATACAGAGAAATAGATGATAACATCTTGAAAAATGTCCTTATTACAGAGGTGGAAAAGATGATGTCTTGAAACGCATAAAAGTGGATAAATCCCCAGGATCTGATCGATCAAGCTTACTCCACAACTTTGTGCGTAGGTAGGGAAGGAATTGCTAGGCCTCTTACTGATATACTTGTACCATTGATAGTCACAGGTGAGACTGGAGGTTGGCGAACGTGGTGTCACTGTTTAAGAAAGGTGGTAAGGACAAGACAGGGAACTATAGACCATTGACCCTGACGTCAGTGGAGGGCACATTGTTGGAGGGAATCCTGAGCGACAGTTTGTACATTTACTTGGGAAAGCAAGGACTGATCAGGAAGAGTCAATATGGCTTTATGCGTGGGAAATCATGTCTCACAAACCTGATTGAGTTTTTTTACAGAAGTAGCAAAAAAGGACTGATGAGGGCAGAGCAGTGGACGTGAACAATAAGGACTTCTCTAAGGCGTTCGAGGTTTGCAAGGGTATATCTCTTAGGATACAGAGGGAACGAGCCATTTTGATTCTGAACTGACTTAAGGTAGAACGCAGACGGTGGCGGTGGTGCAGAGTTGATTTTCAGATTGTTGGCATGTGACCAGTGGAGTGTCACAAGGATCGGTGCTGGGTCCACTGCTTTTAGTCATTCATATAAATGATTTGATTGTGAGTATGAGAGGTAAAGTTAGTAAATTTGCTGATGACACCCAAATTGGAGGTGTAGTGGACAGCAAAGAAGGTTAACTCACATTAAGATGGGATTTTGATCAGATGGGCCAATGGGCTGAGGAGCGATAGATGGAGTTTAATTTAGGTAAATGCGAGATGCTGCATTTTGGGAAAGCAAATTTTAGCAAGAGTTATACTCTTAATGGTGAGGTCCAAGGGAGTGTTGCTGAACAAAGAGAACTTGGAGTGCAGGTTCATTGTTCCTTAAAGTAGAGTCACACAAAGATAAGACAGTGAAGACGATATTTGGTATGCTTTTCTTAATTGGCCAGAGCATTGAGTACAGTGGTTGGAAGGTCGTGTTGCGGCTGTACAGGAGGTTAGTTAGGCCACTTTTGGAATATTATGTGCAATTCTGGTCTCCATCCTATCGGTAGGATGTTGTGAAACTTGAAAGGGTTCTGAAAAGATTTATAAGCATGTTGCCAAGGTTGGAGGGTTTGAACTATAGGTGGAGGTTGAATAGGCTAGGGATATTTTCCCTGGAATGTTGGAAGCTGAGGGGTGACCATATAGTGGTCTATAAAACCATGAGGGGCATGAATGGGGAAATAGGCAAGCTATTTTCCCTGGTGTGGGGGAGTCCAGAACTATAGGGCATAGGTTTAGGTTGGGATGGAAAAATGTAAAAATGACGTAAGGGGCAACATTTTCACACACAGGGTGGTACATGTATGGAATGAACTGCCAGAGGAAGTGATGAAGGCTGGGACAATTGCAACATTGAGATGGCATCTGGATGGGTATACGAATAGAAAGTGTTTAGAGGGATATGGGCTGAGTGCTGGCAGGTGGGACTAGATTGGTTTGGGATATCTGGTCAGCATGGACGGGTTGAACGGAAGGGTCTGTTTCCATGCTGTACATCTCTATGACTCTGTGTCTGAAATTTAGCAATGACAATAATTTGACATGCACTGCCAAAAAAATAAATAGCTTATATTATTAAATTGTAGAATACAATAAGTTAAAAACTTACAATTTTGAGAATGAATGATAAAGAACAAAGAGCATTCCAACACAGGAACAGACCCTTTGGCCCTCCAAGCCTGCGCTGATCTAGATCCTCCTATTTTCTAAACCTGACACCTATTTTCTAAGGGCCTGTATCCCTCTGCTCCCCGCCAATTCATGTATCTGGCAGATACATCTTAGATGACACTATCGTTCTTGCCCCTACCACCTCCGTGCTTCCCACATATATTCCTCAGGCCCTAAACCTTTCCTTCTCACTTTGGAACTCAATTACTAGGGGTAATGAGTTTACAATTTGTGGTAGAGCTTCTTGGTATTAACCCTGTCTATCTCTCTATGGATTTTGTAGACGTCAATCAGGTCCCCCCTCAACCTTTGTACATATAATTAAAATAATACTAATCTACCCAACCTCTTTCCATAACCAGCACCCTCCATCCCAGGCAACACACTGGTGAACCTACTCTGCACTCTATTCAATCATCCACATCCTTTTGGTAATGAAGTGACCAGAACTATATGCAGTATTCGAAATGCGGCCAAACCAAAGTCCTAAGCAACCGTAAGATGACCTGCCAGCGCCCGTACTCAACAACTGATCCAATCAAGGAAAGCATGCCAAATACCTTATTGACCACTTTACTGACCTGCATTGCCAGATTCAGGAAACAATGAACCTGAATACCCAGATCTCTCTGTATGTCAATTTTCCCCAGGACTTTTCCATTTAACGCACAGTTCGCTCCAGAATTGAATCCTCCAAAATGCATCACCTCGCATTTGCACAGATTGAACTCCATCTGCCATATCTGTGCCCAATTTCTCCAATCTGTCTGTAATCTGCTGCATTCTCTGGCAGTCCTCTTTATTTTCTGCTACTCCATAAAACTTGGTATCATCTGCAAACTGGGAGAAAGTGAGGACTCAGATGCTGGGGATCAGAGCTTAAAAATGTTTTGCTGGAAAAGCGCAGAAGGTCAGGCAGCATCTAAAGAGCAGGGGAATCGACGCTTATGCCCGAAACATCGATTCTCCTTCTCCTTTGATGCTGCCTGACCTGCTTCGCTTTTCCAACAACACATTTTTTATCATCTGCAAACTTGCTAATCAGGCAAACGATACCTTCTTCCAAATCATTAATATATATCACAAACAACAGTGGTCCCAGCATGAATCGCTGTTGCACACCATTTGTCATAGGTCACCATTTTGAGAAATCCTCTTCTATTACTACTCTCTGTCTCATTTATTCCAGCCAGTTCTCTTTCCATCCAGATAGAACACCCTGAGGCCCATGCGACTTCACCTACTCCATCAGACTACTATGGGTAACCGAATAAAACACCTTACTTAAGTCCCTCAGTAGCTTCTCCAGCAGCTTCCCTACCATTGATGTTAGCTCGCTGGTATATAATTACGTGGATTATCCCCGCTACCCTTCTTAAACAAAGGGGCATCATTAACAGTTCTTCAGTCCTCCAGGACCTCACCAATGTTCAAGGATCCTGCAAAGATATAATTTAAAGCCCCACTTATTTCTTCTCTCAATTCCCTTAGTAAAGTGTGGTAAATCCCATCCAGATCTGGGGGCTTGTCTACATTACGAGCTTTTAGAATATCCAAAACTTCCTCCCTCTTCATGTCGACTTGACCCAGAGTACTCAGAGATCTACCCCTAACCTCAACATCCGTCATGTCCCTCTCCTTGGTGAATACAGATGCAAAGTACTCCCTAAGAATCTCACCCATTTTCTCTGACACAACACATAACATTCTTCCTTTGTCCTTGTGTTGGCCAAACATTTCTCTCGTTACACGTTTGCTCCTTATAAATGAAAACAAAGGCTTTGGGATTTTCCTCAACCCTGTTTGCTAAAGATATTTCATGACCACTTTTAGCTCTGTTAATTCCTCAATATTTATTGTGAAATGTGGTTAGTGTAAAAAAAATAAACATTTGTTTGTGCAAGTGGGAACTCAGACCTTTTCAAAGTTTTTTGTGTCAAAACATGTTTAAAATCCATCTCAGTGCAAATAAAAAGCAAGATAAGAAACCGCTGGGGAAGGGTAATTTTCAGCCACTTCTGAGGTTGAAAAGAGTGAGGGCTTGTACCAAGGGCAAAACAGTAACTATGGGTGGTTTGAACATGCAAATTGACTCAATTAATCAACTGTGATAGCCTCAAATAAAGATTCATAGAGTGTATGAGAGATTATTTCTGTGAGCAGGACGTCATGGAACCAACCAGAGAATGGGCTAGTTTAGATTTGATATTATGTTACAAGGAAGGATTGGTGGATGAGCTTTGCCTTGGAAAGAGGAACCACAACTTGCTGGAGTTTCGCATTCAAATTGAAAGAGTGAAGACTGAGTCATACATGAGAGGTTTAGTGTTAGGCAATGATAATTATACTAGGCTAAAGAAGGATTTGGCCTGGGTGGACTGGGGGAGAAAAGAACAGTGAAAGGCAGGACAGATGAAGAAATTAGGAAAATAACTAGGGAGATACTAAAGACCGACAAGGAATTGCATAACGGGGAAAAATCATCCATATCTTGATAAGGAAGTCAAAGTGAACATGAAGTCAAAGTTAACATTTCTCCTTATCTCCGTTCGAAAAGATCTTCCCTTGACTCTCAGGCTATGTCCTTGAGTCCCTTCTCTCCTAACAGTGGATTCATCTTCCAAACATCTACTCTGAACAGGCAACCAGTATTCTGTATGTTTCAATTAGAGCCACTTTCATCCTTCAAAACTCCAGCGAGTATAGACACAGAGACCTCATATGTTAAGCTTTTCATTCCTAAGACCATTCTTATGAAGCTCCTCTGAACACTTTCCGGGGCAGTACATCTTTCCTGAGCTATGGGGCCCAAAGCGGTAGACAATAATCCATGCTGCTTTAATATTGAAGCCCTCTGAAAATAAATGCCATCAGTGTATTTGCCTTTCTGACCAGATGGGCCACCTGAAATAATAATCTTACGATGGACATAATGAATTTACCATGAAGTTACAAAAATGAACAATGATTAAAGCATGCTGGGAGGTAGAACCCAGCCTTGACGAAAGTCTCTGTCGTAATGCACATATTACAGAATCCAGACAGGCTGCATCTCCCTACAAATGCCAACAAACTCGACAGCTACAAACCCTGTAATACCTACATGAACTTGGACCTGAATGGGTCAATGGACTGCCGTCCTTGGGTCATCAATGTGACAACCCCAGTTGGATCTGATTGATCAGCGTAAATGAACCTGATCATTCCATTGGCAGATCGTCCACACCCTCCCAAAAGGCGTGAAGACTTGGAAGGATAAGAATTACTGCAAAACCCCTCGAGAATAACCGCTTGAAGAGAAGACACCTCCAAGAGACTATCAGAAGAACAAAAAGACTTCACCACATCGAATCCGGTCACCTTCTCGTGGGGTGGTATGTGATCATCCAAAGTTAAGTTCGTTTGTCGTGTTTTTCGTTACATTATAATGCATTTTATTGTTCTAATATTAAATGTGTTCAATAAGCAAATATTATTGTTTGTAAGAGTTGACTCAGTTGTTTTTCTGAATGTAAGATTTTCAGCACACTGTGTGGCAGATATAACATCTTCCTAAATACTGACTCAACTTGCACATTTATGGTCTTATGGTCTTATGGTCTTATTTACCTTGAGACAATCCCGGACTGGATCTTGAAAATCTATTTGTACTTCAGACTTCTGAATTTTCTGCCCAGTTATAAAATAGTCCATGTCTCTCTTCTACCCTCTAAAGTGCATCACCACTCACTTTCTCAGTTTGAACTCCATCTACCACTTCGTTGCCTATTCTCCTACCCTATCTAAATCCTTCTGCCTCCTCAATGGTACCTGTCCCTCTACCTACCTTTGCGTCATCTAAAAGCCGCGCCGGAATGCCCTCAGTTCCTTCATCTAGATCCTTAATGTTCAAAGTAAAAAGTTGTGGTTTCCTTGCGGAACACCAGTTGCCATCGTCTGCTATCCAGAGAAGGACCCTTATATTCCCACTCTCTACTTTCTGCCAGACAGCTGAGCTTCTGTACACACTAGTACCTTGTCTCTGACACCATGGGCCTCCTGACACTCAGCAGCCTCCTGTGAAGCACATTGTCAACGTCCTTCTTGAAGTCCAAATAGATAGTATCCATTAGCTCTCCTTGGTCTAACCTGCTTGTTCCATCCTCAAAGAATTCTAACAGCTTCATTAGCATGACCTCTCCTTGACAAAACCATACTGACTTCGCCCTTCTTTAGAACGCACTGGCAAGTATTCAGAAATCTCATCCTTCACAATGGATTCCAGGAACGTACCCATGACCGGGGTTAGGCTTTTGCCATATTCCTTTTTTTTAAACAGAGTGCTATGGAGATGCAAAAGGGTGGTGACCCAGTAGGTATGTGTCTGCATATCTCTGCCCAAGACTCGGGCAAAGTGCGGTACCACCCCCACCCCCCCCACCCTTACCTCGCCTGTTAAATTGTTTAAACCAGTTTTTTTTTCCCAGCAGCCTTGGTCATTCTACATCAATCTTTAGAATTTGATGCTTTTCAAAATGACCAAAGGCAAAGGTTCTCGCAGTTCACAACGGAAAGGGACCCCTCCCCCCACCCCGCATGCACAGACGTCTGCGGCCGCCCCGGGGGACTCACCTGCAGGGGCGAGCCTGATCTCGGAGCTTGTTAAACTCCGAGAGAAGATTGATGCGTCCATTGAAGAGGCCCAGTCCAGATGGGAGTCAGTCTCGGTCATGCTTCAGAAATATGACTGAGAGATCGAGAAACTCGGGCAGCGTGTCGGGGAGAGCTGAATAACAGGCCGTGACCTCCAAGACTACTGTGGAGTCATCCATGGGTCAGGTCTGGGCTCTGAAAAATCCAGTCCCGAACTTAGAGGAACATATTGATGACATCAGAAATCCAGATCGTCGGAAACATATTCGGTTGCTTGGCCTTCCTCAAAGGAATAGGAAGGCCCGCGTTTTGATTTCCTGGAGCAATGGCACCCACAGCTGCTGCAACTAGAGTCAGAGCTGGGCCAGGTGTAGGCTGAATGGGCCCACCGGGTTGCCGTGCGCCAGAACGGGTCGGACCAGCGACCTCGCCCAGTCCTAGTTCAACGACAGCATTACAGGGAAAAACAGATGCTGCTAGAGGCCTCCATAGTCTCGGGGAAGGATTCTCATGCCATGATATACAAGAGCTCCAGGATAATGCAGTTCCAGGACTTTTCTCCGTCTGTGGACCGCAAGAGGAAGGCATTTGATGAGGCGAAGTAGCGTCTGAGGGATTTAAATATTCAATATTCGTGCAATATCCGGCAACACTGTGCTGCAGTCATGGAGGATCTGTGCATAACTTCAGATCACCAGAAGAAGCAAAATAATTCCTGGATGCTGTCAAGTAGACTGCGGGACCTGAACTGTATGGATAATGGCGTTATTTTGCCCTCCTTTTGTTTTGTTTCCTCCTCCTTTCTTCCTCTTTCTCTTATCCATCTTTCCTTGATGGGTGGGGGTAGGGGTAGGGTGTGGATCAATCATTATCCTTTCTATGGACTTTTATCTATAGGTCGCGCGGGTTAGGAACGTTTCTGGGTGTTTTTTTTTATTTGTTTGCTTATTATTTGCTGGGATTGTAATTTTGTAATTTTATGTATTTTCATGTTATGTTGTTTTGCAAAGTGTATCTAGGTGATGGAGTGTGGGGGGGGGGGGAGTGGGCGGGTCACCCATCTTTAACTTCTGTCTTATAAGACATTGGAATTTATTTGCTCTAATTTGTAATGCCTGGGCCAAGGGAATGTCTCTGGCTGGGAGATGTTATGGCGGGATTATTGGAAGGTAGTAGTGCCTCCTGTGAACAAGGGGGAAAGTCTCCTTTTAAGTAAGTTTTATGTTATTTGTTTTTAGGAGTAGTTCTTAGTTGTTTTGATCTCACTGTTTTAAAGAGTGTTTTTTGTGTGAATCATTTTTGGTTTTATTCAATGTCTTTGGGTGGGGATCTCCCTCCTGGGGGGTCTCGGGCTTGCTCGGACGATCATGGCTAGTCATTCGTTTCGGTGATGCACCTGGACTGTCAAGGGTAGCCACTCACCAATCAAAAGGAAAAAGATATTATCAAGTCTTAAAAAGGAAAGGGCGGATGTAGCCCTTCTACAGGAGACACACCTACTTGCTAAGGAGCATTCGAAGCTGCAATAGGGTGGTTTTGGCCGGTGTTCTTTTCATCTTTCAGCTGAAAAAAGTAGGAGAGTAGCCATTCTTATTCGGAAGAATCTTCCCTTCCAAATGGTAAGCCAGATAAAAGATGAGTCTAGATGGTATATATTAATTAATGCACTAATATATGGGCAGGAATATGGAATTTTGAACCTTTATTGCCCCCCGGTGCACACTTTTAAATTTGTGATGGAAGCGGTCTCCAAGTTGATGGCTCTCGGGATGCACCACACAATTATATGGGGGGATTATAATTGTATCATCGACCTCGGAGTGGGCAGAATACCTAAGAGCTCTGCGGGCATATCTTTGAGATTTAGGCAGTTGGCGGATCTGAGTAGGGAGTTGGGGCTGGTGGAAGTGTGGAGGTGTCTTCACCCAGAGGCTAGAGACTTTGCTTTGTATTCTAACCCACACAAGTGCCATACCAGAATCAATATGTTTCTGTCACCTCGATCCTTTTGAACTCAATATTGTTTTGTGAAGTAGGTTTTATATATATATATATATATATATATATTTCCGACCATGCCACAGTATAAATGGAGGTTAAGACTAGTGATGATGAGATAGCTTCCCGACATTGGGGTATGGACCTATTCCTATTAAAGAATAGTAAGTATATAAAATATTTCTTGAAGAATTTAAAACCTTCTGGGATATCAACACAGGCACGGCCAGTAACCCATCAGTGATGTGGGAGACTGCTAAGGCACACGCATAGGGCTTGGTTATCTCATATTCTGTGACCCAGAAAAGACAAATGGGAGAACAACAGTGTCTGCTTGAGGCTCACCTGAAGGTGGCTAAGACAGCGTATGTGGATAGACCCTCCATTACTAAATTACAGCGGGTCACAGCACTTGGATAACCTTGAATACCACACTTAATCAAACAGCAAAGAGGGAGATAATAGTGACGAAGCAGAGACTATTTGAATACTGTGACAAGCCTGGCAGGTATCCAGCATACCTTGCCAGAAAGAAAAAGGCCGCCCAAGCCATTACGTCTTTAGAAAGAGTGCTGGCAACTTGACCTGTGATCGTAAGAAAAAATCAATGCAGTCTTTAGAAGGTTCTATTTCGAACTTTATAGGCCACAGGGCTGTGAGGATAGAACAAAGAAGATAAAGTCTTTATTTAATAAAAAGCCTTGCCCTCCCGGGCCTAACCTGGAAGCAGGTGCTGTTCTTCAATGCCCCCCTAGCAACCAAGGAAATACAGGGCGCAGTGAGGCAGCTCCAGAGTGGCAAAGCGCCCGAACTAGATGGATTCCAGGCTGAGTTCCATAACGAATTGATTGGTGAATTGGTCGGACCACTGATAAATATGTATAATTACTCACATAGTCAGGGCTGCTTCTCGCCTTCTCTGAGAGAAGCAAATATGTGTCTCATTCTCAACAAGGAAAAGGCTCCAAATGACTGCTCTTCATATAGACCTATGTCCTTGTTGAATGTGGATTTTAAAATTCTCTCAAAAGTGTTGTCATGAAGACTGGAGAGGGTTTTATGATTCATTGTTAAAGAAGGCCAGATGGGGTTTATAAAGGGTCACAGATCAACTAATAACATTAGAAGAGTCTTAAATATGGTACAAGCCTGCCAGCAGGGAGCGATGCCAGGATTAGTTGTCTCCCTAGAGGCAGAGAAGACATTCGATCGGGTAGAATGGCCAAATCTCGTTTATATGCTGGAACGGTTTGGTGTTGGTGAGGTCTTTACGAAATGGGTTACAGTATTATATAATGATCCCAAAGCAGCGGTGATCACCAACAGTTTAAGTTCAGATAGCTTTCGCGTTGGCAGAGATTGTCATCAGGAATGCCCTCTCTCACCATTATTATTTACGCTAGTGATTGAGCCGTTGGCGGAATCTGTACGAGCTGACCTTCATATAATGGCTCCGGAGGTAGGCTCGGGTAAGCGCAAAATTATTCTCTATGCAGCGGGCGGCACGGTGGCACAGTGGTTAGCACTGCTGCCTCACAGTGCCAGGGACCCGGGTTCAATTCCCGGGCGACTCTCTGTGTGGAGTTTGCACATTCTGCATGGGTGTGTTCCGGTTTCCTCCCACAGTCCAAAGATGTGCCGGTCAGGTGAATTGGCCATGCTAAATTGCCCGTAGTATTAGGTTAGGGGTGTGGGTGGGTTGCGCTTCAGCGGGGCGGAGTGGACTTGTTGGGCCGAAGGGCCTGTTCCCACACTGTAAAAAATAATCTGATGTCCTCCTTTTCTTAAATGATCAATTGAAATCTGTGCCCTGCTTAATTCAAATGGTTAAATTATTTGGCATGTTCTCAGGTTATAAAATCAATTTGTGAAATCAGAGTCCATGTCGCTGGGAGGTCTTGCCAGTGTATCGAATTTGTCGGATGAATCCCGTTTTGCCTTTGGGTGGTCACTGGGATGTTTTCTTTACTTAGGTATTTTTAATACTCCGGCGTTTGGTCACCTATATAAAGTCAATTATACACATTTACTGGAGAAATTATGGTAGGACCTTCAACACCGGGAAGATCTCCCGATATCCTGGCTCGATAGAATAGCTTTGGTCAACATGAACATCCTACCTCGCCTGTTATACGCTGAGAGAATGCTCCCCTTGATGCTGCCGAGACAGGTGCTATGTAAGCTTTATGGTTGGCTCGGCTCCTTTATTTGGAGTCATAGACGGCCCCTTATTAAATTCGAAAAGCTACAGCTTCCACAAGTAAGGGGTGGGCTGGATTTTCCAGGTTTCAGGAGGTGTCAATTGAGCTCTCTATTAGCCTACGTAGCTGATGGGTCTCTTGTGATCCACAATCAATCTGGTTCGATATTGAGTCATCCCAAGCAAAATATCCCCTCATCAATCTACTATTTATGGACAAGGTGAGAGTTATTATGTATCATTGTGAAAATCCTATTGCATTAAATGCAATCAAAGCCTGGACGATAACACGACAGGATGAGGGTAACCTACAAAAATCCTCCCCGTTTACCCCTATAGTGGGAATATTGGGATTCCAGCCAGGGCTGCCTGATGCTGTATTCAGAAACTGGGAGTCTAGAGGTATCTCCTGTTTGGGAGACCTGTTCGATGGGGAGGTCATGATGTCCTTCAAACAGCTGCGTCAGAAGTGTGGGCTGCATAGCAAAGATCTTTTTTCGATATTTTCAAATAGGAGACTTTATACAAAAGAAGACCATATTGATAATTGATTCTTATAAATCGGATAGGGAAAGGAGAGTGCTTCGGCCGATGGGTCCGCCCGTGGTCAGTATTCTCTACCATAAACTATTTAATAAAGTATCAAAGGATATGGAACGGTTATATAAAATCTACAGTCAAGAAGTAGGGATGGAAATCTCCTTAGAGATGTCGGAGGACGTCTAGGAAAACGTCAGGAAGATGTCGATCTGTAACAGAACTCAGGCTATCCAATTCGAGATACCTCATTGGGCTCAGATGGCACCTAAGTGACTTGCAAAGTTCCAGGCAGGAGAATCTTTAATGTGTCCCATATGCAAAACAGAAGTTAGCACTCCCACGCATTGTCTGAGGACATGCCGTAAGATCTGCATGTGTTTGAACAGAGTATCGAATGCCGTGTTAAAGATTTTGGGCACTGAGATTGGGTGGGACCCAGTGCCTCTACTTTTGGGCTCCCCAACCTTCCCTTCTTTGGATGTATACGGGAGGAAATTATTCATTATCCGTTCATTTTGTCCGGGGAAAAACATTTTAGTGAATTGGATATCCGAAGGTTTCCCAAGACTTTCAAATTGGGACAGGATAGTCATGGAATATATCCCCCTTGATTTCCTTACGAATATGGTGAACCAAAAGACGGAATTATTTTATAGAACATGGCAGACATTTATAAACTACATTGAAACAGATATATCAGCCACATTATTCAGGGCCTTTGCTTAGCCGTGGGAATAGTTCTGGCTGGTTCGGGGGCTCCTGGGAGTAGGAATCCTGTATCAATACGGGTTCTGTTATGACTTAATATATATTTTAAAATATATGTATCGAGTTATTTATTTACTCATTTATTTTCTTTCCTCCTTTTGTTGAGTTTTAGTAATGTAGGATAACCTATTTTATAATTTGCTAGTTTGGAGAATAGATTAGCAGTTTGTTTTAAAAATCGATATTCGGGTTGTTATTATATTGTAAAGCAGAATACACTAGTTTGTACTATTTTTGTAATTTTGTAAAAAATTCGAAAATTTTCTTTTTATTAAAAACAAACAGGGTGTCACGTTCGTAATTTTCTCGTCTTCTGGAACCCTCCCTGATCCCAATGGTTTCTGGAATATCACCATTGATGTCTCCATCCAGCTTATTTATCCATTTAGTTTTACGAGCAACTTCTCCTAATCAGCTCTGCCTCCTCACTCTCTTGAATTTTTTGGATATTATTCATGTCTTCCGCCGTGAAATCTGACGTGAAATAATTATTCAGTTTCTCATCTATTATTTGTTCTATGCTAATATCACTCCAGTGTCATTTTCCAGTGCCCCAATATCCACTTCTGCTTCCCGTTTTTGCCCTTAATATATCTAAAAAGACTCTTACAGTCATCCTTTCTATCACTGGATAGCTTAACTTCATCTTTAAACTCCGCCCCTATTTCTTATTTTGTTCGTCTTTCTAAGCTTCCCAATCCTCTTTTTCCCACTGCCATTTGCCATGTTATCTGCTTTCTCTTTTTCTTTTACCCTCGACATGCATTGCCCAGTCATCCATGGATGCCTCATCCTCCCTGTACAATGCATCTTTTACCTCGGGATAAATCTCTGCGGTGACTCCTAAATTGCTCTGAGAAACTCCCGCCATTACTCTTCCACTGTCTTTCCTGCTCGGCTTGTCTCCCAATCAATTCTCCCCACCTCCTCCCCCATATCTTTGTAGGTGCATTTATTCAGCTGTAATATTAACGCCGATTCTACTTTCTTCCTCTCAAATTGAAGTTTAGATTGGATCATATTACGATCACTACCTCCAAAGGGTTCCTTCACCTTAAGCTTCCTTCTCACGTCTGACTCACTGCACAGCTCTAAATCCAATATTGCCGTTCCCTTGTTGCCTGCATCATAAGCTGCTCCAAAAAGCCATGTTGTAGACATTCCACAAATTCCTTTTCCTTGCAAACCACTACCAGTCTGATTTTCCCAATCCACCTGCATATTGAAATCCCCCCACTCATTGTAACTTTGCCTTTTCTACATATATTTTCTATCTCCTGGTCTATCATGCGCATCAGCTCCTGACTATGATTCAAAGTAATTGGAGTAATGGAGTAATGATAATTGGAGTAATGATACATTACTCCAAATATGGTTTTGCACATTTGTGGTTCCTCAATTCTACCCACACAACACCATTCCACACCATCTGACCCTACATTGAGTCATGGGAACTGAGTCATAGGACTGCAGCACACTTTAGCTTTGTTCTAAATTTATAGTTTAGATATGGAGTTAAAATATTTCGTTTAAATTACTTTGAAATGTCGCCACAGTGTGTTTCTTTGGCCAAATATTCTGTCTGTATTAGGAAAGCATACAAATTGTTGAAACTGTTGGAAAAGGAAGATGTGAATAGGACATGAGTCCATGAAGAAATATAGGTTGGGCCACGTGAACAGGCAAATATTGGTATATGGAACATAGTAGGAAAAATGTGTCTGTGCTCAAAGACATTGGCGGGTTGAGTGGAAACGTAATGTATTATTTCAGTGGAGAGATTGGCTTTAGGCACAGAGGAACCAGGCACCTGGGTTACAAAATAAAAACTTTACGTGTACATCAAACTTTTAGGGAGCTAAGATAAAAGTTGAAACTTTCTAAAACAGAATACATTTAAAAGTAGGGGCGATTTTCTACAGATCGACAAGGTAATGGTGTAAGCACATCGAGAGAGCGATGTCCACAATGATATGAAATGCAATCCATAGAAGATTCACTCAGCTGACTCCTGAGAGGAGCGTTTATTTCTGGAGGATATCTTGAATTGACTGGCTCTGGATCTGCTGGGGTTTAGGCGAACAACATGTGATCTTGTTTAATCCCAGAATATTCCAAGTAGTCTTTCAAGCTGAATTCTGAAACAATGTTTCAGCTTGTGTGAGAGAATACCATGAGTGGATGAATTATAAAACTGAAGAATGTCTCTGTGAAGAAGTTGGTGATTCGGTGTAATCATCTCATTGTGTTGTGTCTTTGTGGAATTCTCTTCCCAGAGAGCGATGGAAAATAAGACATTGGATATTCCTCAGGCAGAGGCCGGCAGATTCTTGACTAAGAATGACGCACTAACATTGTAAGGGCAAAGGAGGAATGTGTGATTGAGGTCACAATCAGATCATCCACGATCTTATCGCATAACGGAGCAGTTTTGATTCCTTACTTCGGATGCTAGTTTCTAAATTTCTGTTGTCTTTCGATACTGAAAAAAATTATGACACGTTTCTCATGAGCATGAAGACTTTTCCTTTCAGTTTATGGGGCACGGCTTTCCATACGGGACTTTTAAATGGCACTCCAAATCGCTCAGGAAAGATTCATGATGTTGTCGAGAGGTCAGGAGCATAGGAAAATGGGAAAGCCTTGCTTGAAACTGCTTTAGAAATCAGAGTGGGTCGAATAGATAACTTTAACAATGCAGATTCCTTTCAGTTGTTCTTGTGAGGTGCGTTTCATTAGCAAGGCCAGCATTCTGTTGCCTGTGTTTAATTTCAATTCAGAATATGGTGATAAACCCAGGCATTCTTGTGGTGCAGAACCACTAACATGTATGTTACAAAGAGAGAAACGGGGTTCTTAACAATTTGATAGTGAAGGGAGAATGATATAGCTTCAAATCCTGTGGGCCCTTGGAGATTGCATTCCTCACTATTTGATGCTCACAAGCTGTGGAAATAAGCTCTGTTTCCAACAATTAAAGTGACAGAGTCATACAGCATTCAAACCGACCCTCTAGCCCAATACAACTACATCAGCCAGAAAACACCATACTACATTATTTCCAGCAACCTGAAGATCTACAGCCTACTATTCCCTGGCATTTTGCGTTTAAATGCCGACTTACCATGCATCTGTGACCTGAGCTTTTATTCTTTCAATTTATGCACGAAATGGTTTCACAGAAATAGATCACACAACTTCAACGACAGCGACAAACTCATTGAATCAATAAGATGTCCTCATTGTTTAATAATTATTAGAAAATCGAATTGTCTTTTTAGTTCATTTGGGATTTTAATGGAGCTAGACCAGCATTAATTGCCGTTGAGACGTTCCAGTCCAGTTGGTTTTGGTCCATTCAAGTGGCTGTTCAGAGGGAGTTCCAGCTGTGCATCTCATATGTCGGTTTAACTGGGAGTAAATATTACTGCTGATGGATGGAGTGTGACACAAGCCACTCGCTGGAAAACTAACTCTTTGTCAATGCGAATATATGAGAAGGAATTCATTATTCTTCAGAGAAATAACAACCTTATACAAGGAGTCTATATAATAATGAAGTGAAGTCTGTTTCTATGTTATTGGTGTCCTTAAAATAATGGTGTCAAATAGCTGGAATAATGCTGATGCTGTCGTTGGACGATTCTTGCACTGAGCATGTGAATTAACATGGATGCTTTAAGGGATCTCTGGGCTGTCCTAGGTTGAGTAAGTACTGATACTCCATGGGATGATGCTGGCTTGTAATCTCGCCAATTACTGAGCACAGTTCAATGGAACAAACCAACAAGTCTCATTGGTTTCTGCTTCAGGATATATCAGAGCTTTCATGTATGCCACCACGTGAAATCTAGTATTAAAGACAAGGCCCACTGAGTCTGGACCATCCAATGACCAAACAAGTGTTTTATAATGTTTGTGAGATTTCCTTTCTTATCTGCCCTCTGAGGCAATGCATTCTAGACAAAAACCATTGTCTGGGTTCAAAACAGATTCCATAAATCCTCTCTTAATGTCTTGTCTTTCATTTTAAATGTGATATTCCTTGTTTTTGCCCCTTTGACTAAAGGGAACAGCTGCTGTCTGTTCACTCCGCTCATACCCGTCATGCTCTTATACACGTCTGTCAGGTTCAGTTTCCTCCCACAGTGCACACAGGTTGAGCATAGACCATGCTAAATTACCCATCATGTGCAGCTAGTCGTGATATCCATGGGAGACGCAGGGACAGGGTAGGAGTCGGGTTAGCGATGGGAAATGCAAGAATGGGATATGAGGTGGGTCTGGGGGCAATGCTTTGCAGAGGGTCAGTGTGGACTCGATGGGCCAATGTCCCGTACAATAACAAAAATAAAGGTAAAATCAAACAAAGAAAGATACTGAGGTTTTGAACCAAAAGCAAACAGAGTGCTGGGGAAACAGAGTAGGTTTGGCAGACACAGTCGAGAGAAAAACAGAGTTAGCATTTTGAGTCCACTCGCCATGCATCAGTCATGAAAGCAGCTGGGAAATAGTGTAATATGTGTTGGTGGATTGAGTTGAATATATGGAGAAATAGAGACATTGAAAAATATAAACAAAGGGACTGTGGATAATCAGCTGGTATGGAAATAAGTTGGGAGATCATTTTTATTTATGTTTCACCTTTCTCAGAGGGAGTTCTGTCCCCTCCCTGGTTGTGGTCATCTTCTTTTCTTAATTGATGGGGCATGGGTGTTGTTGGCTGGGCCAGCATTTATTTCTCTTTCCGAGTTGATTTGAGAAAGTGCTGGGGAACTGCATCTCTGAACCACTGGACTTCGAAGTGCTGTAGACTGGCAGTGCTCAGATCTGTCTGGTTTCACTTCTTTGAGACCTTGTAGTGTATAACTGAATATCAGACTTGGCCATTGCAACGAGCATTTGAAAGTCTACCACTGCTGATGGTTTGGAATCACATGTAGGCCAGACCAGTGAAGATAACAAATTTCCTTCCCTGAAGGACACTAGTGAGCCAGATGTTTTTACTTTTTACAACCATCAATATTTCATTAGATTTCTAATTCTAAATACTTTATTGAATTCAAATTCCAGCGTCTGATGTGGCGGGATTGATGGCCGGGCCATTACCTGGGAAAGGTATACCATTGGGAAATATTTGTGGAAATCTCAGAATTTATAGACTAGCGAAAATACCACTAGACCATCACCTCCCCTCGCATCTCCACCATCAATAGCAGTGTTGCTGTTATCGTGACTGAGGTGCAGAAAATTGTGCAGTTACATTGTCAACTTTTTCCATGGAGAGCACAACTATTCATATTTCAGGGACGGCACAGAAATGTAACAGTTAATCAGCCAGGAATAGAAACAGAGGAGAGGTAGTCATTTTATACATTGAGTGGGTGTATCATATATGTCAGTACTGACTTGCACCTGATATCAGAAAGTCAGTGTCGGTTCTCTGGATGGTTTTCTTGGATTTGTGTTGTCAGCTGCTGCAAACGTTCAGGGAGACCTGAGAACCTGATGTTCCTACTCTGTGCAAGGTATGGGGATAGATTTTACAGTGTATCTGGATCTGCAGAGACTGCATAGGGAGGAGCAGAGCACTGCACTCTCCTTACTGAGATTTCCACAAATATTTGCCAATGGTATACATTTCCCAGGTGCAAAGAGTGAAGCCAGTTTATTTCAACAATGGGGAGATCTCAGAGCTGTGCAGTCTCACACTAGGGAGAGGACTGTACTCAAAATGTCCATCAACCATTTTGATTCTGGATCTTGCCAGACAGGAATGGGGGACATATCCATTATGTCAGAGTCTCACGTATTCACGAAATGACAGAGGCCATCTATGTCCAGTCAGGTGAACATATTGGTTCTGGCCATACAAAAGATGGAACAGAAAATCTTTTTGGAAGTATTAGAGAACAGGGTGACTGCGAAAGCAAGGAACTTCAGGAAATTTAGAATTTGTAAAGTTGAAGTACTCAAAAAAAACTTATTGAGTTGAAGGTTAGTAAGCTGCTGGATCAGATCAGTGACGAACTTAGAGGGCTACAGAGATAGGGTTGGAGAATTGAGCTTGCTGGATAGCTCTTTTCGGAGCTGGTGCAGACACGATGGAGCAATGACTTCCTTCTTTCCTACCTTTTCGTTAATTATATGAAGGAGGTCAAAGCTCTATAGATTCTGTAAAGGATCATGCATACTAGTAAGCAGCTATTACGACCACACATATTTACAACAGGGTGGAGGGTGAAGACAGAAAACCAATTGGGGATAGGTTTATGTCGCTAGTGAGGAAACTATGAGCATTTTTTGTAATTAATGTTAAATAGATCATTGGAGAACAATGTAATGATTGAGCAGCAACAACCTAGATTCAGGACAGGAAATCTATCTTTGAAAAACGTATTGGAGTTTATGGAGGATATTGGTTGTGACATCGACGAGTGAGAACTAGTGGGAACAGTCTATTTAAATTTTCAGGAGAAAGTTGACACAGTTGCACACAGGTGATTGAAAAAAGTTACAGTCCTTGGGTAAGGGGGAGATATCCTTCATCGATTGAGAATTGGATGATGGACAGAACAGAGACGAGAGCCATCATTTGGACAGAAGGTCACGACTGATTGGGATCACATGCATAAGTGCTTGGAAAACCGCTATTTGTAACACAAAGAAGTGATTTGAATGTGAACAACATATACAGTCCTTTTCATGTAATTATTAGAAGATGAGAGGTTGGGAAGTGCTTTTGGCAATAAAGGACCTGGATGTACTTGGTCATAAGTCACGAACAGGATTCATACAGGGCATCCATTAATCTGGACAAAAAATGAAATGGCAGCCTTCATTACAAAATGAGTCATATGCAGGAGTTGTGGAGTGTTGTTGAGGCAGTATTTGGGCTATTGAGGACAGAATTTCTCTGCTTTATAAATCAATGATCTCCTTGTCACAGAGGCAGTGCAAAGCAATTTTATCACAATAATCTCTGGGATGATGGTAACATGAAGAGACCTTGAAGGAAATGGATGTTTAATTTGTAGCACGGTGAGAGAATGAGAGTTTACTACATTGAAATTTTAAGAACATGGACGAACATTATTTTCATTTAAAGACATTGCTGGCATGAGAAATTGCATTTTCCCCATGATACGTGTTTCTGTGAACTTTATGTAGCTCTGTGGAGCTCCCATGTTGGTTGAGAGACTGCTTCAGGCCCTGACTGAACTCTTACCACCTCAATGTGCAAATGGCATGTGACCCTGCACTGAGCTTCACAATGTTCACAACTCTGTCAGCAGAGACAATGCCTTACTTCTGAAAGAGTTAGCCATTCCCAATAGCTTCTGCCCTCCATAGAGAACACCAGTCTACTTTCTCAGTAATGAAAGATGTTTCATCGAGACTTCACATGAAACATTTGTCTTCTCTCTTCACCGTCAGCAAACCAAGTTGATGTATCGATTGTGTACCATCATCAATGGAGCCAGGAGGAACAACATGGAGCAGTGTATCCATGCAGTCTCTCCTCTTCATTGGTTTATCATGGTGGAGTGTCTATAACATCCTTCTATTTCTGTACAAGGGGCTTGAAGGGCTGAATGGCCGCCTCCTGGTGTCAGTGGAGAAGCTCAAGGGCCTGATTGCACAATCCCTGGTTCCTGTTTAACAGCTCAATGTGTTTGACTCGGCTCCTTCTCTTCCTGTGTAATAGGCAGACGGGATTGAATAGGCTATCCATACTCTTATTGAATACTGTTGATTGACTGAATAAGCTCCACACATTCCTGTGAAGCGAGCTTGAGGTGCTGAATGAGCTCTTCCCTTTACTGTAGTAATGCACCGTGTCCAGCAGTACTGTTACATGAATGTTACCGACTTTTTAACAGCACAAGCCTGAATGATGCCCGGATCTTGCTGCACGTGGACACAGGTGCTGAGGGAGGACACAGAATTCTGAACATTCTGTGATCTCCATTGACCTTCCCCACTTCTGAGCTTATGATGGGGGGAAAGATGTTGAGGAGAAACTGAGGAAGATTGTGCTGTGGATCTCCCGCAGAGACGTCCCGGGACTGAGGTAGTGGATGTCCAAGAACCACAGCCATCTTCTATGTGCTGAATCCCTCCAACTGGTGGGGAGATTCCTCCTAAATTCCATTAAGTTCCATTTTTTTTCACGTTCTTTGGTACAATCATCAGTCAAATACTGCCTTGTTATCAGGGCCAGTCACTCTTTCCTGGTATTCATATATATCGTTGACGTCAAAAGGTCACGCTGTATGTGTGCGGTGTGTTTCCTTCTCAATGAGGGGAGTGACCGTCGGCACGTCTCTAATTCAGAGAGGTAGGGGAGATAGATTACTGAGATACTTGAAAGACAGGGATGGATGGATGTTGACACGTCAGACACTGCGGGAGCTGGGGCCGAGAGCAGATCAGCCATGACCCTATTAAAGGGAAAGGCAGGCAGTCGGAGCTGAATGTCCTATCCTGCTTCTTTTGTTCTTGCATTCTGTTATTGGAAGTTTCATCGTTGTTATTTTTCTGGAAGTCCTGTGAAGGAATCTTGTAGTCAGAGAGAGCAGAAGATTATGTGATCACCATCTGGGTACAGTATGGGGGCATTATTCACTTTGAATCTAGGTCTACAACACGACCAATAAATGGAACCAGGAGAACTTCTGTAAAGAGAGAGGAGGGGACTGTTTCATCGTAACACCCACTCTTTTCGCAAGAGCGTTTTCCAATCCACACCAAATCATGTCTGACTGTATTCAGGGGCTGAATGGTCACCTCGGTTTCTGTGCACCAGCTAGTAGGAGCAAGTGGTCTCCAACTGCTATTGAGTAGCAGATCGAGGGGCTGAATGGAATGGGGCAAAGTCGAACTGAGAAACAGGTGTGGGTCCCTGCCCCAACAGAAACTAAGATTGTGACTGATCAGATTGCGGTTCCAGTCCCACGTTCCCAACTGCAGCTCATTATCTTTGAGTCACTTTCCCGTCAAATATTTAACTGACACATCTTTGAGTAAATGCAACCACACAGGTACCACAAACCTTGGGCCAGAGAATTCCCTCTCAAATGGCCTTTTGAGAATTCCTCCTTATCCCTGTTCCTACCAAGGTTAGAGATTCATTGTTTCCGTTTCTAGTCCCAATCCTCCAGAGGTCACAACAAATTAAACAATAAAACTAAGGATTCAGTTTTAGAAAACAATATACTCATTTTTATACAGGTACTATGAAAACATAAACTATGTGAAACTAAGTGTGTGATATTGCAAATAATATCCGTCTCAGACTGGATCAGGTTCAGAGTTAGGAACAAGCCAGATAGGTTTCCTCAATTTTTACAAATATCTAATCTAAAACCAAAGCAACGTTACTCGAATTACGATGGATACATAAATGACATACAATTTGATATACAATTGACAATATGTACATCAACATTTATTTTGTCTAAATCTGAGACAGAGAAACATGCTCACAAAGACACAGACACAGACACAGACACAGACACACACACACACACACACGTCTGAAGGCACAGCAGAAAAAAATGTAACTCTGCAGAATATTAGTTCGGAAGAGCTTTGTCCAAAAAGCAGTTAATTTCATGACAAAAGCAAAATTGAAAATGTTTCAATTGTGATTCTGCCTCTGACGTTATTCTGCCTCACAGAAGCTGCTCGCGCTGGCATTTCTCCTGGAACAATTGGTTTTTGGCTGAACTCCCTTTGCTGTAGTCAGTGGAGAGATCCCAATGAATCCTCAGCAGTAACCCTCAAAAAGTGTTAAAGATGGCTGATTGGTTTTCAGCTCTCATATGTTGCTGTAGAGAAGTACAAGTAGTGATGGAGCAATGGCTGTTTGTTTCTACGACAGGTTACATTTTCCCCCGATCTGATCTGAAACATACAATAATGTGACCCGAACACTAGCCTGGTCGATATCAGGTCTGGTTGAACATTTCCCTGATTGCATGACTCCATCCCTGTTATCTGCTCCATTTTGAAATGATTTGTAATTTATCATTTGAAGGCATGTGTATATGTGTCTGCATAATTTTTGAACAATAAATTTATGTTTTCATAGTACCTGTATTAAAATGAGTATATTGTTTTCTAAAACTGAATCCTTAGTTTTATTCTCTCATCCATTAGCTACCCCCCAATAAACTCTCTTCATGGTGTTATGTGGTTCAATATGAACATCTCTCATTCTCAGGCATGACCTTGTAGAGGCCATGGGGGGCATGGAGGCGGGGAACAGCCGAGGTTATTTCCCAAGGCCGGAGGAGTCCAAACCAGAGGGTACAGATTTAAGGTGGGAAGGGCAAAATTGTAAAGATACCTGAAGGGTAACATTTTTGTGCAGAGTGTAGTGTGTGTATGGAATGAGCTGGCAGCGAAAATGGTGGAGGCTGGTACAATAACAACATTTAAGAGAGAATGAATGGTGTATGAATAAGAAGGGTTTATAGCACTATGGGTCTAATGTTGGCAAATGGTACTACATCAGATTGGAATATCTCGTCGGTACAGATGAGCTGGACTGAAGGGTCTATTTCCGTTCTGTATGAAACTATAATTCCATTTGGTCTTCATGCTAGCAAAGAGAAAATTGAAACATCTGTAAAAAGCTTCTAAAACAATTGCCTATTATTCTTTCAGTTCAGGGTTTCATTACTACACACAATATATCCGATGTAGTCTCAGCATTGTCTTGTCCACATGCAGTAAAGCAACCTGATGATTATACCCAATAGCCATTGCATGAAACAGCATCATTCGCTGCACTTTCCTAATCACTTGCTGAATCTGCTGACTTATGTACCAAGAGGTCCAAATCCCTCTGTACTAATGAGTTCATAGATGGTTCTCCTTTTAAGAAGGTTACTGTTATTTTTTTAGAGTAGATTAGATTACTTACAGTGTGGAAACAGGCCCTTCGGCCCAACATGCCCACACTGCCCCGCCAAAGCACAACCCACACATACCCCTACATTTACCCCTTACCTAACACTACGGGGCAATTTAGCATGGCCAATTCACCTGACCTGCACATCTTTGGACTGTGGGAGGAAACCGGAGCACCCGGAGGAAACCCACGCAGACACGGGGAGAACGTGCAAACTCCACACAGTCAGTCACCTGAGACGGGAATTGAACCCAGATCTCTGGCGTTGTGAGGCAGCAGTGCTAACCACTGTGCCACCGTACTGCCCCATATTTTGTCTTTTCAACGCAACACTAACTTCCCTTAACCCACATTATACTGTTTTCTGCCAAAGATTTGCTCACGAACGTCCCCTGTCTGTATCCCATTGCAGAGTCTCCATGTCCAGTTAAATGACTATCTTGGTGAATGAGCTAATTGAGCTCCAAGCCAATCTGTCCTCTCATCCAAGTCATTGGTATAGATTGTAAATAGCTGATAATCTCACTCTGATCCCTGAGACACTCCAACAAGTTACAAATTTATAACATGAAAATAATCATCTATCCCGAATATTTATTCCCAGATAGTTAATCGGGTTACCCTTGTTGCAGGCAGAAGGCTGGAAAAGTTGGATGGCCTCATTTTACATTGTGTAATGTACTTAGCGGGCTGAATGACTTCAATCTATTCCTGCATAAATCCTTAGAGGGCAGAATGGTCTCCTCCTGTCCCATTATAATTATGCTGACTGGCTGAATGAGATCTTTCTTTACCCCTGTCAGAGTACGGAGCGCTTGAGAGAACAACTGATGGGTCAGAAGCAACAGCTGGTCATTCAGCCCCTCACACCTACTGCACCATTCAGAATGTGCATTGATGATGTGGTTGTAAGTAAACATCCCATTCTTGTCTGTTCCTAATAAACATGGATTATTTTGTTCATCAAAGATCTATGGAACACAGCCTTGAGTGTTTTCAGTAACCCAGTCTTCACTGCTCCCTGGGCACGAGAACACCACAGATCACACAACCCGAAAGAGAAACAAATATCCCTGCCTCAGTCAGAAATGGGAATGCCCTTATTCTAAAAATGTGTTCTCCTCAAATAAATCACCACTCTTTTGATATATAAGGAGTCGACAATTATAAACAGATTATCAACCACTGAGCTCCTCAAACCTGTCCGCATTGCCATTCACTCTCCTAAGTCAAATACTTAGCCAATTCAGCCTCCACTGGCCTTGTGGAAATACAAACCCAGGCACCACAATATCAAATGAGCAATGAACCCTGCAGCAGAATTAGACCATTCAGCCCATCTTGTCTGCCATGGCATTTGATCGTGGCTAAAATGTTTCTGAATCCCATTCTCCTGCCTTCTTCGACTGACCATTGATAACTTATTAATAAAAAAGTTATACAGCTCTGTATTAAGGGCAGTGTGTGCCTGTATGTGGGGTTATGTTCATGTGTTTGTAAGTAAATGTCCATATCTACGTGCGTATCTCTGTGGGCATGTGTTATATGTATTAGTGTCAGTATCTCAGTTTGTGTGTAGGTCTGTCTGTATGGCCGTGCAATGCTGTTTTTGAAGTAAATAGATCGAAATTGGAATCAAAGTCTCCCTCATCCACTCTCTGTCTGTCCCTGTTGTTCATAGAACTGACAGAATCGCTACAGTGTGGAAACAGGCCCTTTGGCCCAGCGCATCCACACTGACCCTTCGAAGAGTAACCCACCCAGACCCATTTCCCTACTCTCCTACGTTTACTCCTGAATAACGCCCCTAACCGACACATCCCTGAGCACTATGGACAATTTAGCATGGCCAATTCACCTAATATCCACATAGTTCGACTGTGGGTGGAAACCAGAGCACCCGGTTGCAATCCAGGCAAACACGGCGAGAATGTGGAACTCCACACTGACAGTCGCCCGAGGGTGGAATCGAGCCTGGGTGCCTGACACCGTGAGGCACCAGTGCAAACCATTGAGTTTTCTGATCAGATTCTTTCAATACCTCCCTCTGCTAGCCTCCCCGCAGCACTGCATCACTGGCACAGTTTTTTACTCTCTGAGAAGATAACAAATCCGTTGCTGTGAATCTCTCAAATTGCACGGCCGTTTGATTTTTCAAATAATATCTTTGGAAGTACAGAAAGTTTTGTCTGATACTAAGCAATGTTGTTCCTGCGTCATTACCATCACCACTGGGCCTTTATCGGGACTTTTCAATACTTTCTCGCGTAATTTTTCGGCATTGAAAGTCACAGAATGAGAAATAAATTCACCTCATCTCCTGACAAAATGGTTCACTCAGGCATGAACATTTCTATTCTGACAGGCCCAAGTATATTTGCAACCCTCCAAGTATATTTGCAGCATTGTGTGTCTGTGTTGGGGTGGGGGTGGGTGGTTTGGGGGGAGGTGTATGTGTTGATGGTGCTTGTCAGTTTGGATGGTGATATGAGCTGCTGCCCTATCTCCCTCCCAGACTGAATCTTCGAAGGTTATCACCCTCTGCCGCTGTCACTGCAGTAGGGTGGGGAGGCCAGTTGAGGGAGAGATTGTGTCATTTTAAACACCGCAGACACTGTCAGACCTGCACCCATGTATAGAGGCTCACAGAGTCAAATACAGACACACAGGTAAATTGGGCGCATGTGTTTGCGGAGATGGATAGTGGGCACTCCACCACCTGGCTTCACTCTTTCAATCCTATTCCGAGCTGTTTCTCCTTTAATAGGAGATGGTGTAGGTGGGGAGAGGGGGTGGGAGATGGTGATGTGTCCAGAGGGAGTCAGTTAACAGTGTTGTATGCATGTGGCTCTAATAGTGAAGGAGCTATAGTAGAGGGGAAAGAGAGTGAGAGAGAGAGAGTAAGGGGAAGTATTGCATGCTGGGTGGTGAGCCCAGACCATGATCGCTGGGTCTGGTGGCGTGGCCTCCTCTGGGAAGAGAATGGTCCCCCTCTGTACTAGAGCATTCACCAGGACCTCCGTGCCCCTGTCGACAAACCGTGGTGTAATTGCCCCTTATCTTCCTTGCTCAGGGTAAACTGTTCAGGGCAGCTATAACCTGAGAAAGCTCAACCATGTGCCTATTGGCCTTTTAACGATGGCACCAGTGCCAAGGATCATGGAATACCAAGGGGAATGCGGGTGATGTTGAGTACCTTCAACCTTGATGGGTGGGAGAATCGGGCTGGTATTGAACGAGAGGGACACCGTGGGGTGGGGTGGGTAGTGAATGAGGTAAGTCCGATAAGATCGCACCAGGAAACT
This sequence comes from Chiloscyllium punctatum, assembly GCF_047496795.1. Taxonomy (NCBI): domain Eukaryota; kingdom Metazoa; phylum Chordata; class Chondrichthyes; order Orectolobiformes; family Hemiscylliidae; genus Chiloscyllium; species Chiloscyllium punctatum. The sequence continues at coordinate 89,920,679 of NC_092752.1, read as the reverse complement.
GGCTCAGCCTCGTCCAGACAACCCTTCCGTCACACTCAATGAAAATGGCACTGACATAAATTATTTTTACACTCAAACCAATGAGTGTAAGACTCTGCTGACCCCAATCCTACTGACAACGCTGCAGTTTCTTGACCAATGCACTCCATCACAGAGAAGGAGCTAATCGGCACCTTACACTTGGGAAATAAGGCAGTGGGGAGGGGGTGGTTTTGGTATCAGTGGGGGAGCACTTTATGGCAAGTCATCATAATTCTATCAGTTTTAAAATAGAGATGCAAAGGGATGACGCAGGTCTAAAATTTAAATTTCTGATTTGTTGAAAACCAATTTTGATGATATTAACTAAGAATGTTCAAAGTCGATTGCGACAGATATTCGCAGAGAAGGGGAGTCAGTTGAGAAGTGAGCAGCCTTCAAAAATGAGATGTCAGGAGTACAGAGACATTATGTCTCTGTTAGGGTGAAGGCTAAGGCTGGTACGTGTAAGGAATGCTGGAGAGTTGGGGAAGTTGAGGTTCTGGCCACGGATAAAAGGGAAGCTTATGTCAGGTATAGACAACAGGAATTGTGGGTTTCTGCTTAATTCATTCACACGATGAGGGTGACCCTGGATAGGCAAGCATCTATTACCCATCCCTAATTTCCCAGAGAGCAGTTAGCAGTCAACCATATTGCTCTGGGTCTGGAGTCACTTGTAGGCCAGATCAGGTAAGAATGGCAGTTTGTTTCCTTAAAGGGTGTCAGTGAACTAGGTGGATTTTTCCGACAATCGGAATGGTCATCATTAGCCTCTTAATTCCTGATTTAAAGTGAATCACTAGAAGATTCTGAAGGCAACAAGAGTATACTTAAGAGGGAAATTGCGAGCATAAAAATGGGACATGTGATAACTTTGGCAAATAGAGTTAAGGAGAATCCAAAGGAATTCTACAAATGCGTCAAGGACAAAAGAGTAACTGTGGAGAGAATAGGACATCCTTAAAGATCAGCAAGACTGCCCATGTGCAGAACCACAGTGAATGGGGGAGGTACTGAACGAATATATTGTATCAGTATTTACTATGCAGGAGGATATGGAAGCTAGAGAACTTGGGAAAATAGTAGTGGCATCTAGGAAAGTGTCTGCATTATAGAGGAGCTGCTGGAGGTCTTAAAACATACAAAGGGAGGGAAATGTCCTGGCTTTTATAGGATGTACGCTAAAACTCTGTGGGAATCTATGGAAGTGATTGCTGGGCCCCTTGCTATCATCAATAACCACAGGTAAAATGCCGGCAGACTGGAAGTTGACTAGCGTGGTGCCACTATTTAAAGGATTTAGAAGGGTAATAAGGAAAAGCTAGTGACCCTGACGACAGTGGTGGGTAAATTGTTGGAATGGATTATGAGTTATCAGATTTTCATGCATTTTGAAAGGTACCGACTGATTAGGGATAGCCAACATAACTTTGTGCCAGCAATATTGCGTCTCAATGACTTGACTGAGATTTTTTGAGGAAGCGATTAAAAAGATTAATTAAGATAGAGTGGTGTACATTGTCGATATGGACTTCAGTAAGGCGTTGAATAACATTGTGCATGGTCATCTGTTTAACAAGGTTGGTTCATATCAAAGTCATTTGAATGCAAAACTGGCTCAAAGGTAGGAGGCAGAGGGTGGTGGTAGAGAGTAGCAATATCCTGGCAAAGGTTTGCAATGCTCCCCATATTGTGCAGATAGTCCAGTTTATGGAGTAATCTTCTAGCACGGCCTGCACAGCTTTCCATTTTAGACGTTACCTTACCCCAGTTTATGGTGCCTGGGCTGGTGCTCTGAAGCAGATTCAGAATTTGAGGCAATGGACCATTCCAGCAGATCTGGCAATGTCTTTATTCTTTGTTTGCATTCTTGTGAATTGGCCCACTGTTGTCTCATTTATCCAGTTATTCCAATCCCCCGATCTCCTTATCCATATTTTCAGCAAGTTATCAGTTAATAAGTTATTTGGTTTTTTTTCTGTATCTTTCCATGGCCTTAGTTTTGACTCCCTCCTGTATCGATTGCTGCCATTGTGAAATTCAGAAACAGTGAAATGGTATGTGTTAGGCAGTTATTCACTTCCCGATGTGTCCCATGTGGTTCTCCATGGACAGGGGTGTTCCACGTGTTTGACTCACGTGTTTGAAACTTGGTATGCGCCTGCTCACGGAACGCCTCTGTTTGTCTCTCTCACTTGATTGTGCGGTCAGTAACACGAGGAAAATCCTGGAGTATAATTGTAAAGGTACAGGCATCTAATTTGGAGCTGAGGGACTTCTGACTGACTCCTGTTATTGAAAAGCTAGTGGGGTGGCTGGGGATGGATTGCTGGAGGTTGTGCTGTGAGCTGCCTCAGACATTCAGGGAGACCTTAGGGTTTGCTGACCCAACTCTGGATGGAGCATGGGGACTGTAGTTACTGCAACTGCGTCTGTAACATAAACAACAAATGGAGCAGAGGCTACATAGAAGTGAAGGTCTGAAACCACGCAGTGAGTGTGTGTGGGGAAAAGGATTTGCTGTATCTGTCTGTGTTTTCGCATGGACAAGCACATACTCTCATTCTCCCCGTGACATACACTGATGCACACTCTCCCTGTTTGCTCCACACACACTCTCCTTCTCTCACATGCACACACACGCACTCCATTCTGTCACACGCACGCATGCACTCTCTCCCTCCCGCATTCACACACACACTCCTCGTCACTCTCACGTCCATAGAGTGTCTCCCTCTCTCCCTCCCCTTCACACAGACACACCCCTCTCTCCTACATACGCACACACACATGTATGCACATATAAATCTGCTGGGAGAATTTGCATTTGCCCAATTGTATTTGCAGGTGCATTTTATTTTCCAGATGAAGACACAGGCAGCGTCCAAACAAGGTCTTTCGCTTAGAAAACATTGTCTGACCGCAAGTGTTACTTCATTTACTTGAAGTTATTTCCAGTAGTGGCTTCAAATAAATTCTGCGATTTGCAAATTAATCAATCAAATTTGCATCTCCATTCTAACTGATTAAGTATTTGATCTTTTCTTATACCTTCTGTGTTAAATGTCTTCCTCCCTCTTACATCTGATGAAGGAGCAGCGCAATGAAACCCTGTATTTACAAATAAACCCATTGGACACTAACCTGGTGTCATTTGGTTTTTGACCTTGTCCAAACCTGTCCAAAACCAGCGATTCCATATCATGGTTTTTACTGGTAAGCTAATCCTCTCCGCTGGAAAGTAAGTTGTTCCCAACCCCATGTGTCCTTGTCTTCCATATTAATATTTTGCGAGGCACGTTATGCACTGATGTCTGGAAGTCCTGATATAATACATCTGTATGATCCCAATTATCAACCTTGCTTGTAACTTTTTTTTTAAGAAATTAGTCAAATCATTCAAATTTGCTTTATCCTTCATAAAACTATGATGACTGTGTTGGATTGTGGCTTGACTTTGGAAATCTCCTGTTATTAATTCCTTCATAATGGATTCTAAAAAATTGTTTTCAATCCCAATAGTTTTCTTAATACTTTTCATTCCCGAGTGAAGCTGGTTATTCGAAGTCCTTCCCTTTCTATTACCTCTATGTTCCCTTTCACAATTCCTGTGTAACAGGCACAAGGCTGTAAAAGATCTGCTTGAGTTGCTGTATAAGAGGCATGAGTGGCTGATTGGACTCATTCTGTTTCTGCTTTACACAGCCGCTTTGCTGAATGTCCTCCTGCTGTTCCGACATTATAGTCTCAATGGACTTGCACGTCCCGCTCCTGTTTCTGACCAAGCCGCTCAAGATCTCAATGTCTACCTCCTGTTGCTCAATGATAGGTATGGTGACTTATGAAATCTCCCTGCTCAAATGTCACTTTTCAAGGGCTGAAATATTTAGGAAAGTTGTGTTGACCACACTGGGTAGCTCAGTGGTTAGCACTGCTGCCTCAATGTACCAGAGATCTCAGTTCAATTTCAGTTTCCAGTTTCCTCCCACAGTCACAAGATGCGCATGTGAGGTGTATTGGCCAAGCTAAATTACCAATAATGTCCGGGATGTGGAGGCGAGAGGCATCAGTCTTGGAAAATGCCAGGTTATAATGATTGGGTGGGGTGGGTTGTCGGGATTGGATGGGATGGTCTTCGGAGGATCAGTGTGGAGTCGATGGGCCAAATGGCCAGCTTCCACACTGCAGTGATTTTATGATGAACACCTTTGTTGCAGAAATCAGTTGTGTGAACAATCTTTGAATTCATTCCAATGTCCTTTCCTCAGCGAGGAGATTAACTCTGTGTGCACTACTCCAGAAGTGATCTCACTAAGACACTGTACAGCAGCAGCAACACTTTACCAGCCTGCTGTAAGGTTCACACGAAGGTTAGAGCAGTCTCAGCTCTCTGGCAAGTATACAGCATTGTTGAAAAATCATTCTCCTTCTCTACTCCACCAGCATAACGGGAGATCTGGTGATAACGTCACAATGACACTTGAGAAGTACAGGTAATGTGTGGCGATATGATATCAATGTTGAGATATACCTCAACAACCATCTCGCCTGAATCTACCAAGAACCTCGCCATGGCCCATGTCACGCAGATTCCACAGAATCTGGTAAGAGGAGCTCAGAAACAGCAAGGAGAAGCAAACATTCAGAGTTAGATATCAAAGTCAAAATTGTAAGACAAATGTTGGGTGTGGACCAAAACAGGAAATTAGACAGACAACTTTGTGGATATTGCAGTAATAATGGGCAGTTTCAAGTTACATCTAAAGAGTGTTAACCCAAGTGAATGTTAATGCTGGAAGAATGGATTTCACGAGAGTCTATGAGGTGGGGTTGCTTTAACGATATGTTAAACACCGAGCTGGAGATCAGGTTGTTCTGGAATTGATGATGTGTGATCAGAACAGCTAATTAAAGACTTTGTTGTAAAGGAACTTTTGGGAACAGTGACCTTAATATTTTGAATTTAAGTGACATCGGAATACAATGTATTTTTTCCCTTATATTAATGGTACATGCCTGAGTCATGCAAGCCATTAAGATGCAAGGATAAAGTTGGCTTCAGTGAATTTGAGAAGTACATTAAAATGATTCAATGAAAGACAGGCAATGTATTTTATTCATACAAACACTGTAAGATCTATCAGGACATTCTCGAGATTAATACTTCAGATGGCAAGATTGTCTGATCAGAGAGCACTGCCTGTGTTCCAGAGAAGTTCAGAGAATGAGAGGTGATCGAAATGAAACTTTAAAAAATCACACAGAGTGGAGTGACGAACATGGGCATTGACAAGTGAGAGCAATATTAGCGAGAGTCCCAAGGTATTCCACAAGGACATCAAGCAGAGTAGAATAACCAGAGAATAATTAGGGCCCATTATACACCGAGGGAGCAATCTGTGTGTGAAGCTGGAGAAGATGGCTAGATTGGGACATGAGAGCTTCACATCTGTTTTACTTGGGAGAAGGAGGAGGCAGGGACAGATATCAAGAAGACTGGACTGGGAAACTCTTGAGCAGTTTGATATAAGATGTGAGCAGGAAATGATGGTTTTGGCTGGTATAAAATTGGACAAGTCCCCATGTCTGGAAGAGTTGTATCACAAGCTGCAGTGGCAGACAAGTTAGGAAATGCCCTGACTCAAATGTTTAAGTAGAACCTCGTAACAGGGGAGTTGCCAGAATAATAGAGAGCACCCTTTACAGGAGGTGTTGGTGCAGGTAGACCAGGGAACTATAGATCAGTGAGTATCAGATCAGTGTCAGGAAAACTATTGGGGAAAACAGGGAAGGAGACAATTGATCTTCATTGAGAAAGGCAATGCTTGATCAGGGATCAACAGCATGAAGTTATGAGAGGGTGGTCAGGCCGAACGAATTTTATTGAATTTTTTCGAGGAGATCGTTTATGTTTTCTTTTTGAGCAACACCTTTGACAAAGCCGCACATGCAAAACTGATAAGGAAAGTACAATCTCATGGTATCATGGATAACTAGGTAGATGAAAATCAAATTGTCATGGAGGCAGGAGAAAGAGGGTGGTGGGAGAAGGCTGTTTGTATGACTGGAGACCATTGACCCCTGATGAACCCCAGGGATCAGTGCTGTATCCATTATTATTTGTGTTATTCATAAATGATGTCGATGTGAATGTGGAGGGAGTGGGGTGTGTGTGATAAATCAGTGTATCTTTCATATAAAGATTGTTCGGGTAGTTGGCAGTGAGCTGGAAGGCCTTATGTTACAGGAAGATACAAATGGAATGGTCAGATGGGCAGATCAATGGCAGATGGAATGTAACCCTGATAAATATGAGGTGATGCACTTTGGGAGAAGGAACCAGACAGGGGAGGACTCAATGAATGGCAGCACACTAGGAAGCTCAGAGGGTGCTTCTCCACACATCCCTGAATGTGACTGGCCAGGGTAATAGTTGAGTTAAGAAGGCATTGGGAATCGTAAATCGCCTTTACTCCTCGGAAAATAGATCATTAGAGCTATACAGGACTTTAGTTCGGCCAAGGTAGAATACTGTATTGAGTTTTGGGAGTCAAATTACAGGAAGGATGTGTTTCTACTGGAGGGGGTGCAGAGGAGATACACCAGGATGTTCCTTGGGTGGGAGCATGTCACCTGTGGAGAGAAGCTGGAAAAGCTTGGTTTGTTTACTTTGAAGCAGAGAAGACTGAGGGGTGTGTGATTCAGAAGGATAAGATTACGAGGGGTTTGGACAGAGTGGATAGACAGCAAATGTTCCTTTTAGGCAAAGGGGCAAAATCAGGGAAACACACTTTTCAAGTGAAGGGTTTGAGGATTTGAGGATTGCTTTTCATCCAGAGGGTGCTGGGTTCTGGAATATACTTCCTGAGAGGGGAGCTGTTATGGTAACCACATAACAGCTAAAAAGGACTTGGACGAGCTCTTGAAGGTTCAAAAAAAATCCTGGCTACAGGCCTCAGGTAGGAGAGTGGGACGAGTGTAGACCGTGCTGTATGTCTGACGGTACAAAGACTGTGCTCCTAAGATTGCATGTTGTGGACATGAATTGATGGGTTTCTGAAGAGAATATTAACAAGAATTATAAGGGTGAGCTGTCAATGGAAAATGTTAGAGAAAGCAAGTGCAGCTTCGTTACAGTCTGAACCCAGAGAAAGGAGAACAGAGAGCATGGCAATAGCAGCACTATGAAGCAATTGCTCAGTTCTGTCTTCACAGAAGGAAACAAACCAAATAAATCAAATCTTCCCAGCAAGACTGGAAAGCGTAAGTCTCGAGAGAAAAATAATGAAATTAGTAAATGAATGCTTTGGGAGAAATTATTGGGACTGAAAGTATGGTTGAATTTAGAATACAGATGGAAGGTGAAAAGATAAAGTCCAATACCAGGGTCCTGAGCTGAAAAAAAGGAGACAACAATAGGATGAGGGAGGAGTTGGCTAAGGTTGGCTGGAAGCAAAGACTTTGAGGTGGAACCATTGATGAACAGTGGCTGGCTTTCAAAGCAGTTTTTGTTTGCAAATGGGCAGCAACAGCATATAACAGTGAAATGGAAGGACTGTAGGAAAAGTATGATCTGCCATGGATGCCTCATGAAATGAGGGAGGCTATCAAAACAAACTAATTGTCATAAACAATGGCAAAGGCCAGTAGGAAACTAGACGATTGGGAAAGCTATAAAGGTTAAAGGAAAGCAACAAAAAAAACCTGTCAAGAAACATAAAAGTACGTGTATGGTATGAGCTGCCAGAGGATGTGGTGGAGGCTGGTACAATTGAAACATTTAAGAGGCATTTGGATGGGTATATGAATAGCAAGGGTTTGGAGGGACATGGGCCGGGTGCTGGCAGGTGGGACTAGATTGGGTTGGGATATCTGGTCGGTATGGACGGGATGGACCGAAGGGTCTGTTTCCATGCTGTACATCTCTATGATTCTATGACTCGATAAGATGTATAGATTATGAGAGCAAAATGCCTCAGAATAGACAGACAGATATCAAAAGATTCTAAAAATATATAAAGTGATAAAAATGGCTAAGGTAAGCATTGGTCCTTTAGAGGATGAGAAGGGGGATTTAGTGAGGAAATGGCCGAGGAATTGAATAGATATTTAGTCGATTTTCACAGTGAAGGGCACTAATAACATACCAGAATTTTCAAAGAGAGGAAGGTAGGTGAGGACCTGAAAACAGCCATTCCCATGAGGGAGATAGTGTTGGGCATATTCACGGATCTAAAGTTAAATTAGTCTCCTGGCCCTGATGGAATGCAGCTAATAAATGTGTTGCTGGAAAAGCGCAGCAGGTCAGGTAGCATCAAAGGAGAAGGAGAATCGACGTTTCGGGCATAAGCCCTCCAGCAACACATTTTTAATCTCTGATCCCCAGCATCTGCAGTCCTCACTTTCTCCTGATGGAATGCATCCCAGTGTACTAACAGAGGTGGTGGAAGAAATAGCAAATACATTTGTTTTCTAACTTCACTGGACGCTGGTACAGTTCCAGCATAGTACAAAACAGGAAATCAGACACCATTATTTAAAAAGAGTTGTAAAGAATGTGGGAATTATAGACCAATTTGCCTAACATGTGTGGTGTGGAAAATACTTCAAGCTGTAATATAAAAAAAGTAACAATGCATCTAGATAGAAATTGTTCAGTTGGACAGACACAGCATCAGTTCATGAAAGACAGGTCATGATTAACTAATTTACTGGAAAGCTATGAAGCCATTATGACCATGGGGACCCAGTAGATGTGGTGTACCGAGATTTACAAAAGTCACTCCACGCAGAGCCTCCAAAAAAGCTGCTGCATAAGGTAAAGATGTGTGGGGTTACGGGTAATGTATTCACATGGGTAGAGGATTGGTTAACAAACAGGAAGCAGAGAGTGGGAATAAGTGAGTGAGTTTCTGGTTGCTGATCAGTGACTAGTGGTGTGCCTCTGGGATCAGTGCTGGAACCGCAATTATTTACAGTTTAGATGGACGATTTGGAGTTGGTGGCCACGTGTAATATCTCAAAGTTTCTAGATGATACGGAAATGAGTGGCAGAGCAAATGTGCAGAGGACTGATAAACTTTTCAAAGCGACAAAAATAATTTAAGTGAGTGGGCAAAGGTCTGGCAGAAGGAGTACAATTATAATAAATTGGATTAATCCATTTTGGTCGAAATAACAGTAAAAACAGGCTATTATTTGCATGGTAAAATGCAGCATGCGTCTGTGCATGAATCACAGAAGTCGCTCTGCAGGTGCAGCAGGTAATTAACAAGGCAAATGGAATTTTGTTCTTCATTGCAAAAATGATTGATTTTAAACACAGGGAGTTTATGTTGCTGCTGTACAGGGTGCTGGGAGGTCACACCTGCAATACTGTGTGCAGTTTAGGTCTCCCGACTTGAGAAAGTACGTCATGGCACTACAGTGGATGGAGAGGAGGTTTGCTAAGTTGGTTCCGGAGTTGAGGCAGTTGGCTTATGAGGAGAGACTAAGTAGACTATAATTATATGTTGATTGGAGTTTGAAAGAATGAGGGACAATTGTTAGAAACAGGTATAATTATGAAGGGAATAGATAAGATAAAAAGAGAGAGGATGTTTCCAGTAGCAGGTGAGAATCGGGGAAGAGGAAAAAAATCTCAAAATTAGATGGAGCAGGTTTAGGATTGAATTGAGAAGGAACTTCTTGACCAAGAAGATTGTGAATCTGTGGAATCCCCTGCCCATTGAAATAGTTGAAGCTTTATCATTGAATGCCTTTAAATGACAGATAGATTTTTCTGAGCAGTAAAGGAACAAAGGGTTATGGTGATCGGGCGGGTAAGTGGAGCTGAGGCCATGAAATGATCAGCCATGGTCTTACTGATGCTCCTAGTTCTTATGTAAAGGCTCAACATGAAATGGAAATCATATTTAAGAAACTGACTGGTTGATACATACGGAGAAGCAATGGATGCAATGCATTTGGATTTTCAGAAAGATCTTGGTAAAGACTCTGGCCTAGTCTGCAAAGTCAAGTGTTACAGGTTTGGGGTTAAAATATGAACATTACTTTATAATAGGAGAGCTGACAGGAAGCAATTAACAGGAATAAAACATTCTGTTTTGAAGTACAAGGATAATTGGGTGTCCCAGGGATCGGTGCTTGGGCTCCAACGATTTCAAATGCATGTCAAACGTTTAGTTAAGGGACTCAAATGCAATAGTTCGCAACCTTCTGACAGCACTAAACGAGGTTGGATTGTGAGTGGGTGAGGAGGATGTGAAAACGCTCCAAGGTGGTTGAGGCAAGTGGGGTGAATGGGCAAATACGTGGCAGATGGAGAGCAATGGGGTGGGTGTGATGGTATGTACTTTTGTGGGAACAGTGAAACAGCAACCTATCATTTGAAAAGAGATTATTTGAAACATGTTGATCTTTAAAGGGATTTATATTCTTACTTTGTTTCTTCTCTGCAGACCTCCAATGTCCATGCAAGGCAGTAAGTTCTGAACCTCGAAGTCAATAGTGGGAATGGCATTGGCATGTTGCCCACTGTACGCAGACCGACCAAGTGGGAATCTGTAATATTGAAAAGCATTTCTATCTCCTTGTACACCAGTCATTAAAAGCAATATTGCAGGACAGAAAGCAGTTCGGAAGATAAATGATGTAATTCCTTTATTTCAGGGAATTTTGAGTACAGGAGTAAGGGTATCTTACTACAGCAGTACAGGGCCTTGGCCAGATCCCATCTCGAACATTGTGCTGTATTGTGTGCAGGTTTGGTTTCCTTACTTAATAAAAGACAAACCTAACATTGAGGAAGAATAGTGAAGGATGACCAGACTGATTTCTGGGATGATTGGACCTGTATTCCATGGGCTTTAGGAAAATGAGTGAAGATCTCAGTGACAAAAATAAAACTCTGACAGGGCGAGACAGATTGGAAGCAGGAATGATAATTCCCCTGGCCTGGACGTCAAAAACAATGGGTTACATTATTAGGTATGGGCAGGACACACTGCATTGAGATGAGAATAAATGTCCGTATTCCGAGACTGGTGAACCTGGGGCGTTCTCTCCCACATAAGGGAGAACGTCCTGAGGATGCCAGGACACTTAATATAAATAAGGATTTCCGGACACTTAAGGAATCAGGAGACAGCTGGAGTACAGCTGTCAAATGCTCTCAGATGTGAGGAAGGTGATCTCTGCAGTGTCAACACGATGTGTTTCCCGTTTCCTTTACCAATATCGAGTTTTCTATCGGTTTTATCCTTCCAAACCTCCGTGCTGTTTGATATATTTGAGTGCCTTGCTTGACCGTTTACGAGATCATTGAAGATACACATGCCTGTGTATCTGGAGTCACTTTTAGGACAGACAAGGAAAACACGAGAGATTCACTTCCTGAAAGTACATTGGGGAAGGAAATTGATGTTTACAATCAACATTGGTATTACTGGAACTAGATTTTACAGCTGATATTTTATAAATTATTTTTAACTTCCACCAGCTACCAGTGCATTAACCTGATCTGGATTAGTAATCCAGTGCCATTTCCACAACAGCACCATCTCCACGTGGGGACCTATCGGAAACCACACTGAGCAGTTTATTTCTGTGATGCTTGACAGCTCTGTCAGGAAAACGACCACTAATTTGCCTTTTGTGATGGCACTGAGGGTGTGGTAATTGGTCAGATTGCAACTAATCCTCTCTTTGGGAACTGGAGGCAGCTGAGTAATTTGCAGCATTGCCAGTGAAGATGTCAGAGTAGTCAGCTTGGTGGTAGTGATCGACTGAGGGATTATCCCATTCAAAAAGTTACAGATTGCGCTTGAATATAATGCTGCTTCTGCTGATGTTGCTGCTGTGATCAACAGCACCACATCAATGTCAGGAATTCTGTATTTAAGAAAGTTCAGAGATTTATATCACTGAAAGTATTTATAGAGGATGTTTGACTTGGAAATGAATTGAGGGCAATGAAGAATTAATAGACTCTTACCCTCATACGATATGAAAACAGAACCTTTGACACAACTCATCCATGCTCACCAGGTTTCCTAAACTGAACGAGTTCTATTTTTCTGTTTTTGCCACGGAACCCTCCAAATATTTGCTGTTCATATATACATCAAATTGCCTTTCAATTGTTGTAATTGCACTCACTGATACCACTTCCTCTGACAGCTCACTACATGTACGCATCAATCGCTGTGAGAAGCAGCTAACATTAGATTTCATTTAAATCTCTTCCCTCTCACCTTAAACCAATCCTCTCAAGATTTGGGCACCTCAACCCTGGGGAAAATACTTTGTCTGTTCATCCTATCCATGTCCCTCATGATTTTATAAAGCTCAAATAGGTGACCCCTCAGCCTCCTTCACAAAAGGAACAAAACGACAGCCTGTCCTTATACCGCAAAACCTCCAATCTCCCTCACACCATTGAAAGTATTTTGTCCCCTTTCCAGTTTATAACATCCTTCCTTTAGCACGGCGACAAGAATTGTACTCATTACCCAAACGTGACCTTACCATTCTCTTGTACAGGCACAACATGATATCCCAATTCCTATAATCAATGATCTGACCGATGAAGGTAAGCCTGCCTAACGCCTTCTTCACCACCATGTCTACCTGTGACTCCACTTGCAAGGAACTATGTACCTGCACCCTGGATCTCTCTGTTTGACAACACTCCCCAATGCCCGACCGTTAACTGTATGAATCCTGTCCTGGCTTGTCTAACAAAATGCAAAACCTCACACTTATCTGCATGAAGCTCTATCTGCAAATCATCAGCCCACTTTCCCAGTTGTTCAAGATCTTATTGTTCTCCAAGATAACCTTCTTCACTGTCCACTATTAACACCAATTTTGGGGTTTCATCTACGAACCTACTACCCATGGTTCCGATATTATGATCCGAATTATTTACAAAAACAATGAACAGCAGCAGCCTGGTCCTTGTGGCAACCACTGGTCACAGGCCTCCAATTGGATCAACAAATCTCTCCCAGCACCATCTACCTCCTACTGTCAAGCCAATTTTGTATCTAATTGGATAGCTCTCCCTGATTCCCTGTGATGTAACCTTATTGAACAGGCTACCATGTGGAGCCTGTTGGTCCTCACTATTTCCACTTAGACAACGTAACCTTCATCTATTTTCTTCATCAACTCTTCATAATTGCAATCTAGATTGTGAGACGTGGATTCCCAGACACAAGGTCGTGCTGAATATCCCTAATCAGTCCTTGCCTTTCCAAATGCATGTAAATCCTGCCTCTCAGAATCTCCTACAAAGACTTACCCCGCTTGACATCAAACACACTGGTCTGCAGTTCCCTGGCTTGTTACAAATAATGACATTAGCTGTCTTCCTGTCTTCCAGCACCTCAACCGTGGCTGTCAATGATACACATAAGAAAGTCAAGAGAATTGCAGATTTCGTAAACCAGAAACAAAGCTCAACAGGTCTGGCAGCATCTGTGCAGAGAATTCAGACTTAATGTGTTACAAGACGGGGGAAATCACCCCCACCCCCCGCTAATTTAAACCTGCAACACAGAAAAGGATTAACCCGTGCTGTAATCTGTTAAAATTCGGTAGGCCAAGAACCATCCTAAAGGTCACTATTTAAAGTAAAAATTAACAAATCTTTTTTTTTTATAAAAGTCTAACAGAGAATAATTAACTAACAACTATTTGCAACTCCTCTCTCTGACCTATCTTTTATTTTCCCTTCTACAATACTGGTCTGATAAAAAAAAACTCAATTAAGATTTGCTAAAACATTCAAATTTCAAAACCAGACTGCTGTCAAATCTTCTCTTTGTATTTTTCTCTGTCATCTTTTCTTTTCCTTCGGGTTTCTGTTTCCCAGGGCATTGACAAATAAAGGTACATATAGGAGGGCTGTGCTCCGGGAAGTCAGTCTGCAGATGTTTGTGGCTTGGTAGTTCTCCCCCAACTGTTCATTTTTTTTTTGGTTTTATACCCCAAAGCATCGAGTCATTTCATTTCTTTTTAACATTGTCAAAATGCAAAATTCAAACTCGATTGGAGTTTAGAATCTTGGGACACAATGTAAACTGATTGATCGAATTTCATTTTATTATGGTCTCACAGCTATCCAGGTACTGCCATTTTCTGGACCAAATGTCACATTATAAATTTTCCAGAACTCGCTGTGCTTGTAAATCCTTCAACTCTCTTAAAGATACAAAAACCTTTACACCTTCATAGCACCTTCCCTCTCAAAAAAAGAACCACCATAATGAAAACATGGTCTTATTTCTTTTTGTATTCTTTAAGCAGATGACTATAACATACTGATAACTTAAATCTAAGTTCACCTAAACTTTCTCCCGTATACCCATATTTAACATTGGATAAATACAAATCTCATCTAAACTTTAAGAGTTAAATCCGTGAGAATGCCTCTGCAATTACAGTTAAATGACACACTGCATTAACAATTTTAAAATTAAAAGTCTGTAACATAGTCTCCAATAAAATATTATTTAAAGCGTTCTAATGATGTGAACGGATTGGGATCCGTGTATACAATTGCCTCCAACGCATTATTCGTGACTTACACATTAAAATGCCATAAGGCTAGTACCAAACTCAATAGTTCTGTCTCAATCATGGAATGTTTCCTCTCGTGGCTGTTGAGTTTCTTTGAAAAGTACAATTCCATCTCATCGTCCTGTAGCAATACAGCTCCATCTCCTATGTCACTAGCATCGATTGCAGCTTTGAAAGGTTTCGTAAAATTTGGTGTATCTAAAACTGGGTTGGTGGTCAATATTTCTTTTTAATGGACGAGGGCCGCCTGGCATTGTTCTGTACACCAAAACTTTGTGTTCTTTTTCAGCAAATCGGTTAACGGTGCCACTACACTGCTGTGGTTTGGAACAAACCTCTGAATGAAGCTGCTGAGGCCGAAGAAATGAAGCACTTTTTTCTTTGAGGTTGGTCGTGGAAATTCCGCGGTAGCTTTTCTCTTTGCATTCCATGGAGTCAAGAACATGTTCCAAGAACATCACGTTTGCTTTCACAAATTCATTTTCTTTAATTTTACCATCAGTTTTGCTGCTTATATTCATTCAAAGAGCTCTGCCAACTGTACCAAGTGATCTTTCCAGGACTTACTAAAGTTCACTACATCGTCCAAATGGACTGCACAGTTTGTTAATCCAGCCACACATCTGTTGTTGAGTGTTTGGAATGTGTTGGGTGCGTTCTTCATTCCAAAGGGCATTAGTTTTAATTGATACAGCTGATTTGCATATTACTAATCAGAAATATCTTTCACCCTCTCTGATAAAGGTACCTCTGATAAAGTAACCATGCATTAAATCCAACTTGGTGATGTAACTGACTTGTCCAACTTTCTCTATACAGTCCTCCAATGTTGGTATTGAATATTTATGAATTTGTAACAGTGTTGACCTTCCAAGAAAAAAATATTGATTCCTGTCAGGTTTGGGACGATTGGCGAGCTCCACTCGCTCTGGCTTGGTTTGATGATGTCCTCATTGAACATGGCCTCCACCTCTTTCTGGACCTATCTGGCTTTGAGAGGATTAAACAAGTATGGATGCCGTTTTATTGGAACAGTATTCCCTACGTCTACTTCACGTGCAATAGCATTTTTGTTCTCCACACATGATTCTTACATATGTTCTCATACTGCAATAACAAACCTTTCAACTTTGTTCTATGCTCCTGAGACAGACAGCATACGAACCTCTCCCACTGCTCAAGGACTTTTACATTTTTAACATATTTTGAGGCACATCAAAATCCACAAGATTTGGATTGGTTCCTCACTGTGCAGGGCAGTAACTGACACCTGTTTCTCTAATTCTATCTCTCATCTACTTTTCAGGAGGGACGTACACACTCATTTATAACCAACATGAAGGGGTCTTCGAATGCGGGAATTGGCAACAGAGGTGTTACTGCCTGTGGCCTACCTACCATTTGGCATGAATGACTCATATGGCAAAAGATAACCACGTACTTGTGCATTTCGGGTCAATAAAAATATTTTTCTCCCTTAGACTGAGTCTTTCGTACTCCGAGGTGAGCTCCTACAGGTAGTTCATGTGCTACCCATAAAACTTCCTGTTTGTATGCTATCAGCAACACAATCTGGTGCACTTCGGCACATTTCTCCTCTGCACCAACTTGACGTGGTCACCATTTCAGTCTTAAAATTATATCTTTCAGATAAGAACCCTCACGAATATCGTCTGTTCCATTTTCAGAATACGCATCCATATATAAATCTTTTATGATCTCGTCTGTCTGTGCAAGTCCCTTCGTCTTTCAGGACCAAACCCCTCTGCCTGACCCACTGCCTGTTCAGGTTTTACCTGCACCATTACGGCAAACAGGGTGACCGGTAACTGAACGTCAACTCCTTCATCTTTGTCTTCAGCTGTGCTTTGTGCTCTGACTTATGATTGTGGCATCTGGGAAAGTACCAAGATATTTCTGATTTAACTCCTCAGTTTCTTAGTCTTCCTTGTGCTTCTCCACAACAAGGGGTATCACTCCCAACTTGGACCCTGCTAAATCATTCTCAAGAACAAACTGGTTTCCTGGAACTGACTCTCTGTCAATCATTCCCAATGTAACTTCCCCAGTCTTGGCTAGGCACTCCAACCTAATCTTCCATAGGGGAATGCTACATTTCTGTCCATCTATTCCACAAATCGCCACAGTCTCCTGTAACATATCAGAAAGATTGCAAATTTGCTCATCTCTTACTATTAGAGACAGGTCAGACCCTGTATCTCTCAAAATTATAACTTCTTGCCCTTCTACCCCTGTTATTTCTGAGAAAACTTTACTCACAGAGGTGAATTCTTTGTAGAGATCAGGCACTAACTCCAAGCCCAGCCCCTGCCTAGGCTGTGCACCTTTCTGCAGCTCCTCGGCTCGTGTTGGGGTTTCCTTTATAACTTTTACTAATTCTACTGGCTTACCTTCTTTTACCACATCTTTTCCCACAGTGCCTTTCTTAACGACTAGCACTGTGACCATACGTATCCCTCCTTATGGCAGTGAATAATAATATTCCTAGTGCCCTTCTGAAACCACCGACACTGTAATTTTCTGTGTCACACTACATTACAGTGAAAACACGTGAGGCCTTTCACCTCCTTCCCACTCTCTTGGGCATCTTCTTTCACCCGTGGTAAACTCTTATTCTCTACTCTTTCTTTTTTAGTGTAGCATCTCCCCTTTTCCCAAATTCTATCCCTCATAGGACGAAATTCTGGCTGGAAGCTTCTCTTATGCAGGACCATGTATTCATCTGCTAATTCTCCTGCCCTTCTCAATTCCTGAACTTTCTGTTCCTCCAAGAGAATTCATATCATTTCTGGAAGTGAGTTTTTAAACTCCCCCAGAAGAATAATCTCCCTTAGAGCCTCATAGGTCCTAGCTATCTTTAAAGACCGCACCCATCAATCAAAATGCCTATGTATAATTCTTTTGAACTCAACATAAGACTGACCTGGATCCTTCCATAATTTCTGAACTGCTATCTATATGCTTCCAGTACCAATTTGTAAGCACTTAAAATGGCTTGTTTAATGTCTTCATAATCTCCTGAACCCTCATTTGACAGCACAGCAAATACCTCACTTGCCTTGCCTACCAGCTTAGTCCGAACTGCATTACCCATAGGTCCTTGGACCACTCCACCTGCCTAGCCAAGTTTTCAAATGAAATAAAGAAGGCTTCAACACCTTTCTCATCAACACGTAGCAGAGCTTTTGACACAGTTGTATATATCAGTAACGACCCTTTTAATCTCCATCCTGTTAACTTGACTTTGCTGACTAAATCGCAATTTCTCAAGTTCAAATTCTCTCTTTTTTTTGCTCAGCTAAGAAATTTCTTTCACTTTTTCTCCCTCTGTCTTCTCTCTTTGATCGGCTAAGAACCTTCTCCTCTCTTTCTTCTCTCTCTTACTCTCTACCTTTCTTTATCTTTAAACTGCATTTTCTTCAATTGTAATTTAAGTTTTATTTTATAAATATCCTGCACTTGTCTGTTTCTCTGACGCACCTCTCTGTTTGAGTAATTTTCTGTCAATTTCTGCTTTACTCTTGTTCTTGGTTAGACCCAAATCTAAATTCTTTGCGAATTCTAAACGTTTGGCCTTTATCTGTCCTTCTAAATGCCCTCGGCAAATGTGAGAATCATCTTCAAACCCCAGAAAATCTTTCACATTTTTTCAGATCCATTTCTCTCACTTTAAATTTAACCAAACACAAGTCATTGAAATTAAACAAACTGTCTTACCGACGTTTTATTTAAAGAGCTAGGACAATAATGTGCAAATAATTAAATCTACTGTGAGTTAACTCTGTCCAATTCTCAGACTGGATCTGTCTAAGCCTGTTCAAATCGCAAAGGAAAACCCGCACACCGTTTAACACAGGGTAACCCTCTTGTCCTAATTTAAACCAGACACAGAGAAAAAGTTCACCTCATGCTGGAAACTTAAATTTCGAGAGGCAAAGATCTATTTAGAGAGTTCACCATTTAAAGTAAAACTAACAATTTTGTTGGTTAAGTCCAGCAGAGAATATTAAAATGAACAACTATTCAGATCTCCTTTCGTTAAACCTATCTTTTACTTCCCACACTACAATGCTGATCTGATAAAACAACAAATATAAATGCATTCCAAAACCAGTCAGCTGTTTCAATTCTCCTTTGTAAATTTTAGTCTGTAGGTTTTTTTCTCTAGGTCGGCTAAGATGTTGTGCTGTAGAAACCTCTAATAGACAGGTACCTTTTAAAAAGTTCTTCAGCTAGCAGTCTATCTTTGTGGCTGTCCTGGGCAGTTCTCCCCCTAAAAGTTCAAAATGAGCGATTTTATAACTCAAAACATTGGATCATTTCATTGATTTTGAAGTCATAAAATACATTATATTTCAAACTCGATTGGATTTCAGTGTGTTTGGGCATAATCTAAACTGACTGGCCCAATTTGAATTTGTTTTTGTTCCATGGCAACGCAGAATCACTGTTGATTTCGCAGTCATATTTTACATTTTAACTTCTTTCAGAATAATGTACACCTCTACACCTTCAGAACAATATCTTTTGTTTTCTGTAAATTTGATGATATTAGTAAGTTCACATAATAGCATATTCTGTTCCATAAAAAGACATGTTCACTATCATCCTACCTTGATCGAAATCCTTCTTTCCAGTTATGATTCCAATTACTAACAATTTTAATGGTATTCATCAACAAAGTAATACATTGTGTGTGTGTGTCTGTTTGCGTGTCTGTGTGTGTGTGTGTGTGTGTGTGTTTTATGATTAATCCGCTGTAATTAAACCGACATGAAAGAATGAGATGCAATCACATTCCCAACAGAAGAACTAAATGTGCAACGTTTCCGAGATGGCTGATATTAAAAAAAAGGTGCAAAAATCTCCTTTATTCAGGATTGGAAAGTGAGCACATGACGTTCATGTACAGAACAGAAGTAATTTAATGAACATTTCCTGGGATTATTGAACAACCAAATATTTAGTTTTCTCCTCAGAGCTTAAATTCAGCATTTTTCAAGTCTGAGTTGCACATGTTTTATCAGCAATATTCAATCGTCATCAGTGACAAAAACAGCAATTACTGGAAATGCACAGTCGTTCTGGCAGTATCTGTTGTGAGAAAGCAGATTCAACATAGGGTAGCGGAATAGTTCTGGGATGTTTACTTTCCGTCAATAGTGTTCAGCAATGTGCCGGTTAGATGCATTAGTCAGGGGTAAATGCAGAGTAACAGAGTAGGGGGATGGGTCTGGTTATGTTACTCTTTGGAGGGTCAGCGTAGACATGCTGTATGAAACAGCCTGCTTCCCCACCGTAGGGATTCTGTAATTCTATGAATTATTCATACAAAGGGTGGTTAGTGCCAGGATCAAGAATGTCTCAGAGCATGTTCAGGGCACACTGAAGGGGGAGGGCGAACAGCCAGTGGTCGTGGTATACATTGATACCAATGACAGAGGTACGAAGAGTGAAAGGTCCTGCAAAACACAAAACCTCAGGGAGCTCGGAGTGAGTTTAAAAGTAAGATATCCAGGATCATAATCCTGGGATCGCTCCCTGTGCCACCTGGAAGTGAGACAAAGAAGAGGAAGATAGTCGAGTTGAATATGTGGCTAAAGACGTGGTCTGGGAGGAGGCTTTCTGATTTTTGGATGATTCGGATAGCTTCCGGGGCAGGTGGGAACTGTACAAAATTGTATTGAGGGAGCACTTTCAGAGGCATTGAGGGAGCACCTTCTGAGGTATTGAGGGAACACTTTCTGAGGTATTGAGGGAGCACTTTCTGAGGTATTGAGGGAGCACATTCTGAGGTACTGAGGGAGCACATTCTGAGGTACTGAGGGAGCACTTTCTGAGGTACTGAGGGAGCACTTTCTGAGGTACTGAGGGAGCACTTTCTGAGGTACTGAGGGAGCACTTTCTGAGGTACTGAGGGAGCACTTTCTGAGGTACTGAGGGAGCACTATCTGACAGACTGAGGGAGCACATTCTGACGTACTGAGGAAGCACTACATGAGGTATTGAGGGAGAACTATCTGAGATATTGAGCAAGCACTTTCTGAGGTATTGAGGGAGAAATATCTGAGGTATAGATGGCGCACTTCCTGAGGTATTGAGGGAGCACTTTCAGTGGCATTGAGGGAGCACTTTCTGAGGTACTGACGGAGCGCTTTCTGAGGTACTGAGGAAGCACATTCTGAGGTATTGAGGGAGCACTATCTGAGGTACTGAGAGAGTACTTTCGGAGGTATTGGTGGAGCACTGTCTGAGGTATTGAGTGAGCACTTTCTGAGGTACTGAGGGAGCACTTTCTGAGGTATTGAGGGAGCACTTGCTGAGGTAGTGAGGGAGAACTATCTGAGGTATTGAGGAGCACTTTCTGAGTTACTGAGGGTGCAATTTCTGAGGTACTCAGGGAGCATTTTCTGGGGTATTGAGAGAGCAAATTCTGAGGTATTGAGGTAGCACTTTCTGAGGTATTGAGGTAGCACTATCTGAGGAACCGAGGGAGCACTGTCTGAGGTCCTGAGGGAGCACTTTCTGAGGTATTGAGGGAGCACTTTCTGAGGTACTGAGGGTGCACTTTCTGAGGTATTGACGGAGCACTATCTGAGGAATTGAGGGAGCATTATCTGAGGTACTGAGGGAGAACTATGTGAGCTATTGAGAGGCCACTTTTTGAGGTATTGAGAGAGCACTTTCTGAGCTACTGAGGGAGCACTTTATGAGGCATTGAGGGAGCACTTTCTGAGGTACTGAGGGAGCATTCTCTGAGGTACTGAGGGAGAACAATCTGAGGTATTGAGGGAGCATTATCTGAGTAACTGAGGGAGAGCTATGTGAGCTATTGAGGGGGCACTTTCTGAGGTACTGAGGGAGCACTATCTGAGGTACTGCGGGAGAACTACCTGGGGTATTGAGGGAGCACTTTCTGAGGTACTGAGGAAGCACTTTCTGAGGGATTGAGGGAGCACTTTCTGAGGTATTGACGGAGCACTATCTGAGGTACTGAGGGAGCACTTTCTGAGGGTTTGAGGGAGAACTATCTGAGGTGGTACAGAGTGCAGAGGATAGAAAGGAACAGATGTAATTTCCTGATCATTTCGTCAGGGTCCCCGAGGTACTCTGGTGTCATAATTTTAAATGGAAGCCACTCCACATTTCAGAAGATTCAGATCATTTTAAACAATCAGTGAAAAATAACAGCAGCATGTGTTTGAAACATGGTTTGGGGGAAAACTCTTCATCAATCTATTGTTACTTTTTGCTTGGAGACGTTTTAGAAAAACAGGCACCCAAACAGACTAACGCTGTCGATGCAAGAGGTGATGCACAGGAAGATCCAACAAGTCATCTGTCGCTGCTGTCTGTCTCCCTGGAGCAGTCATCATGCGAGATCAGGGTTATGTCCTCGGAGAAATCATTTCTCCAGCAATACCTCAACCATGCCTTTACAGCCCTGTGTGTGTGTGTGTGTGTGTGTGTGTGTGACAGAGAGACAGAGAGAGAGAGACAGAGAATAGAGACAGAGACTGCCCGTGTTTGTGTGTGTGAAAGAGTGGATGCATGTGTATCTCTGTGTTTCTGTATATGTGTGTGTGAGAGAGAAAGTGCATGTTCATGTGAGAATGTATGGCTGTGTGTGTGTTTGAGGGTATGTGTGTCTCTGTGTGCATGTGTGTGAATGAGTTTGTGTGTGAGAGCGTGTGTATGTGTGTGAGAGAGAGTGTGTCTGTGTGTATGTGTGTGAGAGAGTGTGTCTGTGTGTGTGCGAGAATGTGTCTATGTGTGTGTGTCTGTGTGTCTATGTTTGTATGCGTCTGGATGTCTCTCTGTGTGTGTATTACAGTTAGTCTTCTGTGAGAAAGAGTTTGTATGTGTGTGTGAGAGAGTGTGTGTCTGTATGCATGTGTTTGTGAGAGTGAGTGTGTCTGTGTGTGTGTGTGAGAGAGAGTGTGTCTATGCATATTTGAGGGAGCGTGTGTCTGCGTGTGTATGTGTGTATGTGTATGTGTGTATGTGTGTGAGAGAGAGAGTGTGTAACTGTGTGTTTATGTGTGTGTGAGAGAGAGCGTCTTTGTGTGAGACAGTGTGTGTGAGAGTGTGTGTGTGAGAGAGAGAGTGTATGTCCACGTGTGTGTGAGAGAGAGTGAGTCTATGTGTGTTTGAGGGAGCGTGTGTATGTGTGTGAGAGAGAGAGTAACTGTGTGTTTATGTGTGTGTGTGAGAGTGTGTCTGTGTGTGTTTGAGGGATCGTGTGTCTGTGTGTCTATCTGTGAGTATGTGTGTGAGAGAGAATGTCTGTGTGTGTGAGAGACAGAGAGTGTGTGTGTGAGAGAATAAGAGTGTGTGTGTGAGAGAGTGTGTGTAAAGGAGAGAGAGTGTGTGTATGTGTGTGTGAGAGAGAGTGTGTCTGTGTGGGAGAGAGTGTGTTTCTGTGTGTGCGTGAGAGAGTGTCTGTGTGTGTGAGAGAGAGTGTGTCTGTGTGTGAGAGAGTTGTGACTGTGTGTATGTGTGTGCAAGAGTGTGTCTGTGTTTGTGTTTGAGGGAGCGTGTGTCTGTGTGTGTGTAAGAGATAGAGTGTGTGCTTGTGTGTGTCTGTATGTTAGAGAGTGGTGCCTGTGTGTATGTGTGTCTGTGTTTGTGTTTGAGGGAGCGTGTGTCTGTGTGTCTGAGACAGCCTTGTGTGGCGGTGACCTTTGTGTATGTGTGTGTGAGAGAATGTGTGTGTGTGTGAGAGAGAGAGAGAGAGAGAGAGAGAGAGAGAGTGAGACCATACCTCTGTGTGTGTGTGAGATAGTGAGACCATGCCTCTGTCTGTGTGTGTGCGTGTGTGTGTGTGTGTGAGAGTGAGACCATGCCTCTGTGTGTGAGAGAGAGTGAGACCATGCCTGTGTGTGGGTGTGTGTGTGTGTGTGTGTGTAATTAAACTAGCCAATCTTATTGGGTGCTCATGAATATAAAATCCAGCTGCTGTTTCTGGTGAATTGGTCCTTGTGTCTTGTAAGACTTTTGGCTCAATCTACCAATTTATTTTCTTCTATGTGTGAGCCGAGTCCTGCGTGTTCTTTTAAATGAAGCTATAGGAGAAGATATTCAGTCTCACACTCTTAATTTATTTTAAACAGTAAGTGGATAAAGCATTCAGAGCTCTGGGTCTCAACCTTTTTGTCCCTGACAAACTATCAAGTGTGCTAGTTCAAAAAGTAAGACTTCGTTCTATTCCTACCCCAGTTGAATAGGATCGTGAATGATTTAGCATTTGATTTGGGAGCTGAAACCCGGACAGTACAGAGACAGAAAATCAAATTATTCTGCTATACGGAATCATCAGACAGCAGCGGGAACCAGAGAGAGTGAACACACAGACAGAGACACACACACACACACACACACATTGTGGGATTCAGGCTGTCGATGGGAATTTTACCACAAGGTGTGAGCTCTACACTGAGGAGAGACAAAGGCGCAAAATGCTAGAGAGGGGCAGCTGCACAGTCTGATCCCACCGATCTCACTGCTTCCCACTCCCATGAGAGCTCTTATGTATATTTCTGTGTTCCCAGCTGTCTCTCCCACATTTTTCCTTCAATCCCTATCTCACAACATCCTTCATATCTCTGCCCTGTTGCCATTTCCCTGCAGATTCCCTCCCTCCAACACTCTGCCCCTTTCATACCCCATCATGTTTTTCAGGAATGTTTCATCATTCAATCTTCCCCAAAACCAACACCTTGCTCATCTCTCTCTCTCTGCATCTTTCCCTCAGCTCTGTGGGATCTTGCCTTTCTTGTCGGTAAATCATTCTCGTTGCATCGCAGCAGCCACGCCCCCTCCGCCCACACTCTCAGCTCTATCTCTCTGCTGTTGCAACTCCTCTCTCTCACTCTGTCCTACATCTCTCCCTGAGTTTTCTCTCTTGCTGTTTGTCTAACCTTTACTCCCTGTCTTTGCCTTCCCTTTTTCCCCTTGTATCTGTCTGACATTGTATTTCTCTTCCTGGGGTTTTACTCTCTCTTTCTCCCTTTCTCTCTCTGCCTCTCTCCTGGTCTTTTTCAGTTTTTCCTCACTTTCTCTCCCACACTCTGCCTGCCCGTCTTTCTCTTATTCTCTCCCTCCCTCTCACTGTCTGTCTACCCATCTCTCTTTCTCTCTTGTAGTTTCTCTCCCTCTGTCTCCCTAGACACCTGTCCCAGTGACTGGGGAAGGGACATGGGAAGAGTTTGTCTCTGTGTCGCTGGATGCTGTACAGTTAATGCGGGGGATCAACCTTTTCCTGGTCTCTCCCGAATGTTACCCCGACTGTAGGGAGGGGGTTAGTGTAAGGGACATAAAAGTACTTTTCTCATTGAGTCTGAAATTAAGCAAAAGAGAAGGGGAGGGTGACAAAAAGAGAAAGAGAGACATGGAGAGAGTGGGGATGGAGAAAGTGGGTAAAGAGAGAGATGGGCAGTGAGAGACAGGGAGTGGACAGTGAAAATGACCTGGACCCAATATACCGGCCACTGCAGCAGACAGCTGGAACTGACAACCAGAAGCGGCAGATACAAATCACTATAAATGCTGGAGGAACCAACACAAAAGGGCTACACAAAAGGAGGCTCCCAAGCACTGAGGATGTCACCTAGACAGGGGACGAAACGTCTGTAACACAAATTCCCAGCTCGGCGAACACAACCACAACACAGAGAAGAGGTCTCCACATAAAGGGTAGTCAGTGATGTCATTCAGGGGATTTCCTGAGGATCCCGAACAGGACCAAGTTCATTTAATGGGGCAGGGGGATGACGGGCAGAAAGGACTTCCATCTGTGATACAAACCTTCCGTAATTCTGGGACTGGGATCTTGCTGTACAATAAAATAGTCCCAGGCCAGTCAGTCAACCCAGACTCATTTACCTGCCTGAGAAAGTGAGGACTGCAGATGCTGGAGAGTCAGAGTTACAAAGTGACGAGCTGGGGAAGCACAGCAAGTCAGGCAGGAGAGTCGACGGTTCTGGCCTGACCTGCTGTGCTTTTCCAGCTCCACACTTTTCCACTTATTTCCCTCTGCCCCAGGGAGTGGGGCTCACAGTAATGTTGGGGGCAGCAAAATATTTGAGGGGGGCTAATTTGGTGAGGCAATTGTTTGGGAGGGAAGGTATTTGGGAAAGGGGATAAATTTGGGAGGACGGTGAAAATGAAGAGCATAGTATTTTTGACGGGGTACAAAATTGGGTAAGATCTTTCAGGTCTGAAATAGCGAAAAACAAAAACCGAGGGAGAGAAAAAGAGACAGAGATGGAGAGAGTGGGGATGGAGAAGGGGGATGGGAGAAAGATGGGCAGAGAGAGACAGGGAGAGGGAGGGAGTGAGAGAAAGAGTGTCTGTGTGTGTGTGAGAGAGAGAAGGACAGAGAGAGAGGGGACAGAGAGAGGGAGAGAAGGGGAAGTCAGACTAAGACTGAGGGGTTAAAACATGGACAGACTGAAGGGGTGACACTCGTTATTCCAGTTGGTTCTAACTCTTTCTCTCGATGGTTTTTCACATTTCCTCTCTTCCATGCCCCTGGGTTTTGCTTCAGCCTCTCTCTCTTTCTCTTTCTCTCTCTCTCTCTCTGGTTCTGCTTCTGGGTCTGCGAAACTGTTTTCTCTCGCCCTCTCTTTCTCTCTCTGGATGGTCAGATGGTCTCTGTCTCTTGCCATGCTGGTCTCCTCAGAAGGCCTCCAGAGATTCAAGAAATCAGTCTGAAAATAAACCCTGTTTTTGTTCATTTCTAGCTTGTTTTCAGGAACTTTCTATCGTTCTGAACAATTAGGAGAATCCGTTAATAGTTTGAAGCATTGCCAATTATGTAGATGGCTTGTTGCTGTTAGTTTCTTTGTGTAGCAGGACTCGGTGCCTTCCTGTCTGGGCCCTCATTTGTTTGGTAGATACGTCTGTCCAGAATAACTGTTGCCTCTTACATTATGCTGTGTTTGCGCTGTGCCTGATGTGTGGGTTTTGTGATTTGGGAGATTTCCTTGGCCAATAAACCTTGGCTGTCTATCTGTGTTTTAGCCAGGAGGTTGTGACATCTCCCCCAACTCATCCACTTGAATGGAAAGAAAAGAAGCTTATGCAATAAATTACAAACCTAATTTTAAAAGTTGGTTATGCTTGTTGTCAGAGTAGCCAGCTGTCTGTGCAAAAGCCATTGTGTACGTTTTCCAAACCGATGGTCTTATCGCTTCACTTGGAGGTCGCCACTGATGATGCTACCCAGCCAGGTAACGAAACTTCTGGATATCAAACCTATCACCGAGCAAACCTACACCCTAAGTCTTATCGCTGATCAGTGATATCATAAAATCTTAACAGAAAAGAATCAGACCGTTCGGCCCATTGAGTCCACAATGAACTTCAAAAGAGAATCCAACTCAGACCCACTTCCATAATGATATCCCTGAAACCCTGCATTTCCTATGGCTATTCCAGCTAGCCCAAATATCCCTTGACAAAATGGGCAATTTAACATGGCCAATCTGTCGTAATGGCAACTATGGGCAGGAAATCAATACTGGCCCAGCCAGGAACATTCAAACACTGCAAATGAATGAAACTAAGGTGATCACCCGGGGAGTTCCATCTACCTTCCAGCCCCTGGGGGTGTGTCCAGGCATTATTCACCATGATCGTACCCATCTGTTGCAGCCTGCAATCCTAACCACTGGTATCCCGAGATATATCAAGGTGAGTGCGGTTAGGACCACAGGTTGATGTGAGAGGAGCCGAATTCTTGGATAACAGGCTATAGGAATGTCATGGTATGACCTGGTCATTCCCATTTAGGTATGAATGTTCCCTATCAATATTCGTTCTATCTCCACAGTAAGTGGGAGGTAGTCATGGTCGCCCATCCAAATGCCTTTTTTATACAACTCCAATAATTTGGACTTCATCCTAACTTTGGTCACTTGGGTTAAGTGGAATCCCTCATACCAAGCCCAGGTGTCCCACCGAGAGTGTCCTTACAGCTGTTATTAACCCAGCCCTTGGTGAGCTGCTGTCACTGACAGTGAGAGACGTTGGTGTGGGTGTACTCCCGGAACAAATATTTATGCTGTTTGTCACTAACCTGTGATGGGACTTTCCCTTGGCTGGCCTGCCTAAACTCCTCCCTCAGCTGTTCCATCATCCTGTTACTGCACAGGGTGTGGTTTTACTGCTCACCATAATCTCTGATTGGGCTGTGGGTAATCTGTTTAATCGTATTAGAGTGACCCTCCAGTCTGGTCACTAAGTGATGGTTAGCCTGATTCTCCACGAGCTGTCCCATGGTCTCCTCTGGGTTTTCTGTATTCAGTCTTTATCAGGCTCATTAGAGAGTTGTTGGGTCAGGATCCTGAGTTTATTCTCCAAATTAGTCAAGTCAGCGTAGTGACCGGTAACACTCCTGCCCTGGGAGTGGACTTGTATACTGTGGCTAAATCATTAAGGAGTTCCCTTTTCTTTTGTCTGTTAATTACTTTTCTGGGTTCTGTGTTTTCCCTCAAATTTCCCTGTCCTTTGTCCCATTACCCTGTGGGTCAGTTGGGAACATGATTATTTTAATGGGGAAGGACACCACTCTGATTACTGTATCCCTGATACATTCATTATGATTAGGGTCAGTTTGTGATAAATGTTCGTGAACAAGAAATTCCCTGTGAGTTGAATGACTCGTCCATTGTGAGAGCCTGGTATATGTGGGACAAGCTGGGGGATGAGCCTTCCCTCCTGGTCACAGACCGTTTTTAATTTTGTTTTTGAGGAATTCTCCTGGTGGGCTTCCTGGGATATCGCTGTCCGAAAATGACCCATAGTCCAGGCAGGGTGCTTGGTATCCTACTACCATGCACCCATTCTCGGGGAAACCCTACCAATCGTTTCCGATCCCTGAGCTCCTGTAACACAATGTGGAAATCCCTAAAGTCTATTTCGTATCCAGCCATTAATTAGCAGAGAGCCCAAGCCTCATTACGTGTGCGATTGAAGGGTCGAATCCCAGGTGCCCCTCCTCCTTTCTGAGACATGGGAGACAAAGTGTCGGGCCCAGTTTCTCATCGCTAAGAGAGGTGCAGGTCATATCCCCAAAGATCCGGACAAATTGGTTACAGAGTCTCCTGGTGAAGCTGACGGGGGGAGGGGAGGGGCATTCCCCTGGTTGTTGTTCTGCAGTTATGTAGCGCCTCTGGAGGATATGCCTTATCCTGCCCTCGAGCAGTGAGGATCGCTGCCTTCATTTCATCATAGTTTCCCCTCCCTAGCTGTTGGCCCTCAGGGAGGGCTGAATGGCCTGCTGGACTAAGGCACATGGCGATTTATTTGGTTTGCTCCTCAGCGTCCACTCTGACTGTCAGTCAATCTCATCCAAACATGTATCTGGGCCAGAGACGGGATCTTTATGGTGCTGCCCACCAGCTGTGTGCCTGGAATGGCTGTTGTGTACGGAGTGAGACCATTAGCTGCTTGACACTGGGTAACCACATGATTCATGGAATCTGAGTTCGGCTGTGGCTCAGGGCTGGGGGCAAAAGGTGCAGTTACCGGGGAGACAGGCAGTGGGAGTCTGTGAGCGGGTGTGGATGTGTCAGTGTGGGGCCTGTCATTATCTCCCTGGGGAGGTAGAACACCAAAGGCACACATTATCCCATTCTGGGAGGAGTCCGAGTTCCCTAGGGATTGTATTTGCTCCTGGCACCTTCTGCTAGGGCCTGATGTGTGTTGTTCTGTGTTGCAGGTTTACAGGACCCATGCAGCTGCTTGGAGCTCATACACTGTCCTTCCAAATTGTCAATGTAACCCGAGGCTGCTTCCCCATCCCCAGAGACCCTCCTTTCACTGGATTGGATTCTTCCCAATTGTAACTGGAGTAGTCCCATGTGGGTGAGATTTTACTGTAACGTTCTGTCCTGCTCATTGTGTCAGAGACCTTCCTCTGTCACAGCCTGTAGGTTTCCCTGGGGTGACCGGATCCCAGCTGCCTTATTCCAGCTGGGGGTCCTCTAGGCTATCGGCAGTGGAGTGAGCTTTCCAGCTTCCTTCCCCAGTTCTCTATGGGCATCTCACCACAGCTCCTGTGCCAGGAATCCTTCGCTGCAAGGCCAGGCTGGCTTCCTGCCAAATCCTTCAGGACTGTTTCACATTTGTACCAGCTTGTGTTCGTGTTGCTTTGGCTGATTCTGTATTATGGGACTCTTGGGTTTACTCATAGAGTCATAGAGTTCTACAGCATGGAAACAGGCTCTTTGGCCCAAACTGGCCCATCCACACTAACCCCGTTTCCCTGCACTTGGCCCATATTCTTCCAATACGTTCCTCTCCATGTATATGTCCAAGTGCATTTTAAATGTGATGAAATGAATCCTCCTCGACCACTTGCACTGGTAGTTCATTTCGTATGTGTACCACCCTCTGGGTAAAAGCATTGTCCCTCAGGTTCCCTTTTAATCTTCCCCTTTCTCCTTAAACTGATGCCCTTTCATCCTTGATTCCCCAAGTCTTCGATAAAAACTGAGTGCATTCACCTTATCCATGCCTCCCATGATCTTATAGACTTCTATAAGGACATCCCTCAGTCTGAAGAAAATGTCATTGCTTGTCCAACCTCTCTCTATATCTGTCTAGTTGAGTTCTGGCAACGTTCTTGTAAATTTCTTCTGTATTCTTTCCAGTACAATAACATCCTTCTTATAGCAAAGTGGGCAAAACTGAACACAATACTCCAAGTGCGGCCTCACCAACATCCTGCACAACTACAACAGAACTTACCAACTTCGATATTCCATGCCCTGACTGGTGACTGATGAAGGGCTCATTGTGCCAAAGGCCTTCTTCACTGCCCTGTCCCACTGAGTCCAGAGAGCCGTGCTCCTGGAATTCAAGGTCCCTCTGTTCCACGACACTCCTTCAGGCCCTACCATTCACCATGAAACCCCAGTCCTGATTCACCTCTCCAAAATGCAAGATCTCGCACTGGTCTGTATTAAACTCCATTTGCCATTTCTCAGCCCAATTCCCCAGCTGATCAAGGCCCTGTTACAATTGCTGAGAACCTTCCTCACTTATTTTAATGTAATCTAAAAACTTTCTAATCATGCCTTAAACATCCTCATCCAAATCATTGATATAGATGACAAACAGCAATGGGCCTAGCACTAACCAGCTCAGCGGCACAATGGCTCAGTAGTTAGCACTGCTGCCTTACAGCACTGTCGATCTGGGTTCAATGCCAACCTCACAGGATGCTCTGAGTGGGTTAGATCCTGTTAGCGTTAGATTTCCTACAGTATGGAAAAAGGCCATTTGGCCCAACAAACCACACCGACCTGCTGAAGAGTAACCCACCCAGAGCCATTCTCCCTACCAATGTTTACACTTGACGAATGTACCGAACACTGTGGGCAATTTAGCCTGGCCAATTCATCTGACATGCTCATTCTTGGAATGGAGAGGAAACCGGAGCACCCGAAGAAAACCCACGCAGACACAGGGAGAATGTGCAAACTCCACACAGTCACCCGAGGCTGGGGTCGAACCCGGGTAGCTGGCGCTGTGAGGCAGCAGTGCCAACAACTGAGCCACCATGCCAAACTAACTGAGTTTGTGCGTTCTCTCCATGTCTGCGTGGGTTTCGTCTGAGTGCACCGGTTTCCTCCCACAATCCAAAGATCTGCAGGTTAGGTAAACTGGCCTTGCTCAATTGCCGAGAATGTTCATGGATGTGTAAGTAAGTTGCATTACTCAGGGGTAAATGTAGAGTAATAAAGTAGGGGAATGGGTTTGAGTGAAATAATCTTCAGAGAGCCAGTGGACTTGTTGGGCCGAACGGCCTGTTTCCACAGAGGAGGGATTCTATGGTCCTATGACCGCTGAGGCACATCACGAGTCACAGGCCTCCTGTCTGACTGTTACCCTCTGCTTCCTACCATCAAGCCAATTGTGTACTCCGCTTGCCAACGCTCCCTGGATTCTATTCGATCTAACCTTCCAGAGCAAGGTACCATGTGGAACCTTATCAAAGGCCTTCCTGAAACCTCTAAAGTCTACAAGTACTGGCCTGCCCTCATCAAACTTCCTGACCACTTCAATAAAGAACGCTAACAAATTTGTGAGGCATGGTCACCCACGCACAAGGCTATGCTGAATTCTCCCAATCAAATGTTGTACTTCCAAATGCATGTCTATCTAATCTCTCAACATCTTCTCAAGTAACTTACTTACCACGGATTTAAGGGTTACTGATCTATAGTTCCCAGGTTTATCTTTGCAGCCCTTCTTGAATAAGGACACAACATTTGCTATCCTCCAATCTTTCGGGACCTCACCCGTGGCTAACGGCGAGGCAAAATGATCAGCAGGGACCCCACAAGTACTTCGCTCGTCTCTTGAGGTGCTGTTGGATATATTTGGTCAGCCAGGAGATTTAACGTTCATACATTCTAACGCATTCAACACTTCCTCTCCTGTGATATGGACTGTCCCCAAGAGATCATCACTACCTTCCCCAAGTTCCCAAGCCTTCATGTCCTTCTCAAAGGTCAACACACACGAGAAATAACTCCTACGATTCTACACACACGTCCACTTTGGTCCTTGTAGGGTCCTATTTTCTCTCTAGTTATTCTTTTCCGTGGGAGGGGGTGGGTGCAGTGTTGGGTAGGTATCAGTCAGGTTGGGGGAGATTGATGTGTTGGGTTGGGATCAGTCAGGGAGGGGGAGATTGCAGTGTTGGGTTGGGATCAGTAAGGGAGGGGGAGATTGCAGTGTTGGGTAGGGATCAGTCAGGGATGGGTAGATTATAATGTTGGGTTGGGATCAGTAAGGGAGACGTTGTTTGCAGTGTTGGGTTGGGATCAGCAAGTAAGGGGGTCACTGCAGTGTTGGATAGGGGTCAGTCAGGGAGGGCGTGATTGCAGTTTTGGGTAGGGGTCAGCATGGGGCATGTTTATTTCAGTGTTGGGTCGGGATCTGTAAGGGAGTGGTTAATTGCAGTGTTGTGCAGAGATCCATCAGGAAGTTGCAGATTTCATAATTGACTTGAAATCAGTCAGGGAGGGGGAGATTACACAGTGGTTAGAGATCAGTCACGGAGGAGCAGATTACCGTGTTGGATTTGGATTAATCTGGAAGAGTCTTATTGTAATGTTTGGAAGGGATCAGTCAGGGATGGAATGAATGCAGTGTTGGGTAGGGATCAGTAAGGGAGGGGTTTATTGCAGTGTTGGGTAGGGATCAGTCAGGGAGGGATTGATTGCAGTGTTGGGTAGGGATCAGTCAGGGAGGAAGACATGGCAGTGTTGAGTAGATATCAGTCAGGTAGGGGGAGATTGCAGTGTTGGGAAGGGATCAGTCAGCTAGGGGGAGATTGTAGTGTGGGGTAGGGATCAGTCAGGGAGGGGTTGATTGCAGTGTTGGGTAGGGATTAGTCAGGGAGCGGAGATTGCAGTGTTGGGTAGGGATCAGTCAGGGAGGTGAGATTGCAGTGTTGGGTAGGGATCAGTCAGGGAGGTGTTGATTGCAGTGTTGGGTCGGGATCAGTCAGGGAGGGGGTGAGTGCAGTGTTCAGTAGGGATCAGTCAGGGAGTGGGAGATTGCAGTGTTGGGTAGGGATCAGTCAGGGAGGGGGAGATTGCAGTGTTGAGTAGATATCAGTCAGGGAGGGGGAGATTGCAGTGTTGAGTAGGGATCAGTCAGCTAGGGGAAGATTGCAGTGTGAGGTAGGGATCAGTCAGGGAGGGGTTGATTGCAGTGTTGGGTAGGGATCAGTCAGGGATCAGTCAGGGAGGGATTGATTGCAGTGTTGGGTAGGGATCAGTCAGGGAGGAAGACATTGCAGTGTGGGGTAGGGATTAGTCAGGAGGGGGAGGTTGCAGTGTTGGGTAGGGATCAGTCAGGGAGGAAGACATTGCAGTGTTGAGTAGATATCAGTCAGGGAGGGGTTGATTGCAGTGTTGGGTAGGGATCAGTCAGGGAGGTGTTGATTGCAGTGTTGGGTAGGGATCAGTCAGGGAGGTGTTGATTGCAGTGTTGGGTAGGGATCAGTCAGGGAGGGGGTGAGTGCAGTTTTCAGTAGGGATCAGTTAGGGAGGGGGAGATTGCAGTGTTGGGTAGGGATTAGTCAGGGAGTGGAGATTGCAGTGTTTGGTAGGGATCAGAGAGGGATGGGTAGATTATAATGTTGGGTTGGGATAAGTAAGGGAGACGTTGTTTGCAGTGTTGGGTTGGGATCAGCAAGTAAGGAGGTCACTGCAGTGTTGGGTAGGGGTCAGTCAGGGAGGGCGTGATTGCAGTTTTGGGTAGGGGTCATCATGGGGCATGTTTATTTCAGTGTTGGGTCGGGATCTGTAAGGGAGTGGTTAATTGCAGTGTTGTGCAGAGATCCATCAGGAAGTTGCAGATTTCATAATTGACTTGAAATCAGTCAGGGAGGGGGAGATTGCAGTGATGGGTCGGGATCAGTCAGGGAGGGGGTGATTGCAGTGTTGGGTAGGGATCAGTCAGGGAGGGGTTGATTGCAGTGTTGGGTAGGGATCAGTCAGGGAGGGGTTGATTGCAGTGTTGGGTAGGGATCAGTCAGGGAGGGGTTGATTGCAGTGTTGAGTAGGGATCAGTCAGGGTGGGGGAGGTTGCAGTGTTGGGTCGGGATCAGTCAGGGAGGTGGTGATTGCAGTGTTGAGTAGATATCAGTCAGGGAGGGGGAGATTGCAGTGTTGGGTAGGGATCAGTCAGCTAGGGTGAGATTGCAGTGTTGGGTAGGGCTCAGTCAGGGAGGGGTTGATTGCAGTGTTGGGTAGGGATCAGTCAGGGAGGGATTGATTGCAGTGTTGGGTAGGGATCAGTCAGGTAGGGGGAGATTGCAGTGTGGGGTAGGGATCAGTCAGGAGGGGGAGGTTGCAGTGTTGGGTAGGGATCATTCAGGGAGGGGTTGATTGCAGTGTTGGGTAGGGCTCAGTCAGGGAGGGGGAGTTTGCAGTGTTGGGTAGTGATCAGTCAGGGAGGAAGACATTGCAGTGTTGAGTAGATATCAGTCAGGGAGGGGGAGATTGCAGTGTTGAGTAGCGATCAGTCAGGGAGGAAGACATTGCAGTGTTGAGTAGATATCAGTCAGGTAGGGGGAGATTGCAGTGTTGGGAAGGGATCAGTCAGCTAGGGGGAGATTGTAGTGTGGGGTAGGGATCAGTCAGGGAGGGGTTGATTGCAGTGTTGGGTAGGGATCAGTCAGGGAGCGGAGATTGCAGTGTTGGGTAGGGATCAGTCAGGGAGGTGAGATTGCAGTGTTGGGTAGGGATCAGTCAGGGAGGTGTTGATTGCAGTGTTGGGTAGGGATCAGTCAGGGAGGGGGTGAGTGCAGTGTTCAGTAGGGATCAGTTAGGGAGGGGGAGATTGCAGTGTTGGGTAGGGATTAGTCAGGGAGCGGAGATTGCAGTGTTTGGTAGGGATCAGAGAGGGATGGGTAGATTATAAT
Organism: Chiloscyllium punctatum; assembly: GCF_047496795.1. Classification (NCBI taxonomy): domain Eukaryota; kingdom Metazoa; phylum Chordata; class Chondrichthyes; order Orectolobiformes; family Hemiscylliidae; genus Chiloscyllium; species Chiloscyllium punctatum. The sequence goes on along the minus strand of NC_092752.1, from coordinate 89,885,599 downwards.
GTTGGGTTGGGATCAGTAAGGGAGACGTTGTTTGCAGTGTTGGGTTGGGATCAGCAAGTAAGGGGGTCACTGCAGTGTTGGGTAGGGGTCAGTCAGGGAGGGCGTGATTGCAGTTTTGGGTAGGGGTCAGCATGGGGCATGTTTATTTCAGTGTTGGGTCGGGATCTGTAAGGGAGTGGTTAATTGCAGTGTTGTGCAGAGATCCATCAGGAAGTTGCAGATTTCATAATTGACTTGAAATCAGTCAGGGAGGGGGAGATTACACAGTGGTTAGAGATCAGTCACGGAGGAGCAGATTACCGTGTTGGATTTGGATTAATCTGAAAGAGTCTTATTGTAATGTTTGGAAGGGATCAGTCAGGGATGGAATGAATGCAGTGTTGGATAGGGATCAGTCAGGGAGGGGGTGATTGCAGTGTTGAGTTGGGATTAATCATGGAGGGGAGATTACAGTTTTGGTTCGGTTTCGGTCATAGATTTGGTGATTGCAGTGATGCCTGGGGATTAGTCAGGGAGGCATGATTGCGGTTTTGGGTGGGGATCAGTCAGGGAGGGGGAGATTGCAGTGATGGGTCGGGATCAGTCAGGGAGGGGGTGATTGCAGTGTTGGGTAGGGATCAGTCAGGGAGGGGTTGATTGCAGTGTTGGGTAGGGATCAGTCAGGGAGGGGTTGATTGCAGTGTTGGGTAGGGATCAGTCAGGGAGGGGTTGATTGCAGTGTTGAGTAGGGATCAGTCAGGGTGGGGGAGGTTGCTGTGTTGGGTAGGGATCAGTCAGGGAGGGGGAGATTGCAGTTTTGAGTAGATATCAGTCAGGGAGGGGGAGATTGCAGTGTTGGGTAGGGATCAGTCAGCTAGGGTGAGATTGCAGTGTGGGGTAGGGATCAGTCAGGGAGGGGTTGATTGCAGTGTTGGGTAGGGATCAGTCAGGGAGGGGTTGATTGCAGTGTTGGGTAGGGTTCAGTCAGGGAGGGGTTGATTGCAGTGTTGGGTAGGGATCAGTCAGGGAGGGGTTGATTGCAGTGTTGGGTAGGGATCAGTCAGGGATGGGTTGATTGCAGTGTTGGGTAGGGATCAGTCAGGGAGGGGGAGGTTGCAGTGTTGTGTAGATATCAGTCAGGGAGGGGGAGATTGCAGTGTTGGGTAGGGATCAGTCAGCTAGGGGGAGATTGCAGTGTGGGGTAGGGATCAGTCAGGGAGGCGTTGATTGCAGTGTTGGGTAGGGATCAGTCAGGGAGGGGTTGATTGCAGTGTTGGGTAGGGTTCAGTCAGGGAGGGGTTGATTGCAGTGTTGGGTCGGGATCAGTCAGGCAGGGGTTGATTGCAGTGTTGGGTAGGGATCAGTCAGGGAGGGGGAGATTGCTGTTTTGCGTAGGGATCAGTCAGGGAGCAAGTGATTGCAATGATGGGTAGGGATCAGTTATTGTGGGGAGATGGCAGTGTTGTGTAGGTATCAGTCAGGGAGGGGGAGATTGCAGTGTTTAGTAGGGATCAGTCTGGGAGGGGGTCATTGCAGTGTTGGGTAGGGATCCGTCAGGGAGGGTGTGAGTGCAGTGATGGGTAGGGATCAGTCAGGGAGGGGGAAATTGCAGTGTTGGGTAGGGATCAGTCAGCGAGGGGGTGTGTGCAGTTTTGGTTAGGGATCAGTCAGTGAGTGGGAGATTGTAGTGTTGAGTTGGTTTCAGTCAAGGAGGGGGTGATTGCAGTGTTGGGTAGGGATCAGTCAGGGAGGGGGAGATTGCAGTGTTGGGTAGGGATCAGTCAGGGAGGGGTTGATTGCAGTTTTGGGTAGGGATCAGTCAGCTAGGATGAGATTGAAGTGTCGGTGAATCTGGTTTTTTGGTGACAGTTCAGATGGATGTCCAGTCTGTATCTGGAACTGTAACCAGCGAATCCATATTGTTCTAAAGTCAACAGAGTGTATGTTCCCTGCTAGATCGAAAGTGTTTTTTGAATTTAATGGACCGCAACAACTGCCATCTGAGAGAAGAGAGGTTTCAAAATAGATATGTTCCAATTACCTGAGGTTTGGCTGCTGATTTGAACACAATTTCAATTTACACATTTAGTTTAAGTTATGCTCACGATACTAGAAACCAATGGTATTTGGTTTGATTGTTTTGACACCTTGAAACTGATTATAAGAGTTTATTGAGTCGCGAATGTTATATAAACCCGGTATTTTGAAAGTATGAGGGAGAGCAACTGCCATCGAATAGCGAGCAACTGCTGCCGAGCCCGAGAGTGAAATGGCCATCTCACATCTTCCTTTCAAAGAAATTAGAAAACAATTTCAACCAATGGTACCTTTTCATGTAAAACCTTCTCACAGTGAAAAAAAAGAAACAAGATGGCCCAGCGAGATCAGCAGCCAGAGGATTGAATTCAGAGGAACCTGTTTGGTTTTGAGATTAAGTTAATGCAATGCTTAATAAGTGTCGAGTTTAATAGTTGCAACAGTGTACTTTTGTGGAGTTGGAGTCAGATACTAAGTAGGTAAAAGAAGGAGACATGGATTTGTGAACAGTTGTCGTTTAGTGTTCACTATTAGAGTTAAGTAAATAATTATAATTTTCTTAATGGATTGGAATTTTAAAGTTCTTTGTCCTTATTACTTTAACAGATTACAGAGTGAACCAAGACTCTCTGGGTGTTTGGTTTAATTAACAGAGAGGTTCGAGCTCTGCATCGTAATCAATGGCAGGAAATTTCTGATGAGACTGCAATGGATAAGCAGCTCAAAGAAACTCGAAGCTTGATGCTGAAAAATAGAGGCCTGCCGTTTCTTTGGTGAATGGGTTCTGATAATATCATGTAATCACCTGCCACGATTACTCACTTCAAAACAGTTCATAGATCGCTATTTGGGACATTAGTATAGGGTTGGTTGACATGGAATGTTTACAGATTAACTGGTCTGTTTAACTGTATCAGTACCCGCTGAAGAATTTGATATTTGCTGGACACTCATAGGGTTCCAAGCTTATAGGACTTACCCAGTAGGAAATTCCACTTTCCTGGACAATTCCGTTGGGTTATGCTAAGAAGGGGAATCTCCAGGTTCCCAGCTCAACCCTGCCTCTGCACTGGGATTGAAACTCTCTGTAGGATGTGATGGAATATGGTCCACTTACCTGTATGAATGCAGCTCCAATAAACACTCAAGATACTTGACACCATCCAGGACAAAGCAACTTGCTTAATTTGCACCCCAACCACAAATATCCACTCTCTCCACCAAAGATGCTCAGTAGCAGCAGTGTGTACCACCTACAAATGCAGTGCAGATATTTACCAAAGATCCTCAGGCAGCACCTTATAAACCCACAGACACTTCCATTTAGGACAATGACAACATATACATGGGTACACCATTTTATGTAAATTGCCTTTCAAGTCTCTCACCATCTTGAAGTGGAAATATATCCCTGTGTTAAATTCCTGGAATTACTTCCCTAACAACGTTATGGGTTGACCTACATGGACAATAGCGGTTCAAGAAGGCAGTTCACCACCAACCTCTCTAGGGGCAACTAGCGATGGGTAATAAATGCTGGGCCTGGGCAGTGATGCCAACATCCCATGACTGAATTTGAAAAATTGTTTCACGTCTGGAAGAACAGGACCCTTCTGTGGCTTCACTGAGGTGTTTTATTTATCATTATGCAAGGAATTTGTGTAACTCTCTACTTTGCTGTGTTACTGATCTTCACTCTGAACCGAGATAATGTTGCTGCATACATAAACTTGTTTGTGCACCAACTTAGGGTCTGCAACATATAACCAGGTTTTGTGAAGTTATGCAGGAAAAGCGACTAATCTTCAAGATGGACTCCTTGAATAATATAATGTAAGAAACTTAAAACATAGATGAACAACAGGAGGATGAAGCTCCAAGAGATGGTGAGGAGCAAAATCACAGACTTCCTCCTGCTCTCCATCTCTGGGTCTCTGTGCTGTAGATACTGCACAGAATGCAGTTTTGTTGCCCACCGTCATTATTGCTGGGACGCCCTGTGCAGTATCTGCAAGAAAAGGATGAGGGAGGAGTTCAGACAGGCCAGCCAAGGGAAAGCCCCATAGCAAATTTGTGACAAACAGTGTAAACATTTGTTCCAGGAGAAGACCCACCCCAATATCTCTCACTGTCAGTTTAAATTGCATTCCCTATAATATGGAAACAGGCTCTTCAGCCCAACAAGTCCACACTGGCCCTCTGAAAAGGAGCCCACTCAGACCCATTTCCCTACCCTATGTTTACCCCTGACAAAGCACCTATCACTGTGGGCAATTTAGCATGGCCAATTCACCTAACCTGCACATCTTTGGCCTGTGGGTGGAAACCCATGCAGACACGGGGAGAATGAGCAAACTCCACACAGACAGTCGGCCAAGGCTGGAAATGAAGCCATGTCCCTGGTGCTGTGAGGCAGCAATGCTGGCCACTGAGCCACCATCCACCCCAATTGCAGCAGCTCACCAAGGTCTGGTGTAATGGCAACTGGAAGGGCACTCTCAGTGCTAGGGATTCCAACTATCCCAAGCGACGAAGTTAAGATGATGTCCAAATTAACGGAATTATATTTTTTAAAATGTATTTAGATAGCTCATCATATCTTCCTCCCACATACTGTGGAGATAGAGGGGACATTGACAGGGACCACTCTTAAGTAAATGTGAATGATAAGGCCATATCATCACATGCCCATTGCCTGTCATTCATGAATTCGGCTCCTCTCACATCAAGCTGTGGTCCTAACTGCACTCCCCATGATATATCATGGGATACTGGTGGTTATGATTGTAGTTTGGAAAAGGCACCTATTCCAACACATGGGTATCATCCTGATGAATACAGACCAGAGGCTATAAGGAAGATGGAACCTCCAGGGTTATCTATTTATTCTTATCCATTGATGGGATGTGGGCATCACTGGCTGGGCCAGAGTTTATTACTCGTCCATATTTGCCCCTTTGGGAAGGATGGAGAATGACAATAAGAGTGACATCAGTGATGCCTCCATTGTTGGAAGCCCAACTTGTTCACTCAGTCCCCTTCCTCCAGGAAAGCCCTTCATGTACCCCTGGAACCTGGGCAATTTGGGATGAGGAATAATTGCTGACCTCGGCAGTAATGCACACATTCAGTGTGTAAGAAGAATCACATTTCCACCAGTGAGTGAAATGCTCTTGTTTAAAGAGGGCAGCTCCTACTCTAGAGAACAGAAGACCAGCTCTGAGATATATTTTCACACATGGAATAAACTGGCTCGATGCAGCATTGGTTGAAATTATTTGTGATCTTGTGATGGGGCTGACGGTATCTGAGTGGGCAGCATTATTGCTGAGAGATCCCAGGTTCTGTTTTTTGTTATTTCATTATGATATACTGAACAGCAACGCTCCCTCATAATTGGGATTAAACCTGTTATTGTAATGAGTTTGTTCATTGTCAGAGTTTTGACACTAAGCTGATCAATGCTGTCGTGTCAGTCTCCCAAAGGAGCTTTCAGACAGTATAAGGCAGCATCTCTGGGAATGCATCAGCCCAGAGTTTCAAACAAGGAGCTTGTCAGCTGCCTGACGGGACAGACCGCCTCACATGGAAAAATGCATTGACCAACTCAATAGGTGGAGAAGGAGTTCTACATCATCCTTGCTATTATTGGTGGTCTTGGTGTGGCATAACGACATTTTGGGCTTACTTTAATCTGCTACTGATCTGCTCTCTGGTTTTAACTTTTGAACAACAACATCGCCATCGCATTGACTGGTCAGCTATATCCAGACCCCAGAACAGTGATAACAATCCAGTGAGCAGCATTCATGGTACAATTTTCCCCAAGTCACTGCTGCTGCAGAATTTCCTGACTTTAGTATTCTGTCATCTGTTCTGGTTTCGTATGTTCGGAAGGTATGAAGAGAGATCATGCGACTTAGTTCTGAAGAAGGGTCTCCGAACTTGAAACATTTACTCTACTTTCTCTTTCACGGATGCTTGCCAGACCTGCTGAACAATTTCTGTTTGTTATGTAAAAAGGAAGCCTGTGTTCGCAAGAATCTTGAAGGTTAAGGGCTGATCTGAGTGAGGTCCTGCAAGACATAAACCGAAAAAGATAAATGATTTCCATTGGCTGGCAATTCTCTAACGAGGGGGCACAGTCTGGGAATGAGAGCCAGAGTGTTCAGGAGGAATGTTAGGATGCACATCTACACATAAAGGATGTGAGAGGTTTGGAACTGTCTTCCACAAACGACAGTGGATACTGGAACTGTTAGTCAGTTTAAATGAGGAAGTTTTTTTTAACAAAGGAACTGAAGGATACACGTGTTTAGATTTGTGAAGCGACATCCATCTATCAAGCCCCCCAGAAATGTGCTCGTCCTCACGGTCTCTGCTTAGAGAATTCAAGTCTTGACAGATTGCCCTCGTGGTCTCTGTACGTTGAGGTGTTTGTCATGTACAGATGTGTAGATTTAGAGTGCAAATATCACCACAGTACAAACACGCCCTTGTTGTCACTAAGGGAGCCCTATATGCTATGTTATACTGCAATTAGTCATAGAGATGTACAGCATGAAAACAAGCCCTTTCGTCCAACTCATTCATGAAAACCAGATATCCTAACCTAATCTAGTCTCTTTTTTCCAGCACCTGGCATGTATCCCTCTAAACTTTACTATTCATATACCCGTCCAGATGCCATTTAAATGCTATAATTGTATCAATCTACACTACTTCCTCTGGTAGCTCATTCCATACACACATCATCCTCTATGTGAAAAGGTTGTCTCCTTAGGTCCATTTTATATTTTTCCCTCTCACTCTAAGCCTATGCCCTCCAATTTGGGACTCTCTCACCCAGGGAAAAGACTTCGTCCGATCCATGCCCCTCGTTATTTTATGAAGCTTGAGAAGCCTCCGACGCTCCAGGGAAAACAGCCCCAGCCTATTTCAGCCTCTCCCTATAGTTCAAATCCTCCACCCTGGCAATATCTTTGTAAATATTTTCTGAACCCTTTCAAGATTCACAACATTCTTCAATAGGAAGGAGACCAGAATTGTACGTGGCCTAACCAATGTCCTGTACAGCCACAACATGGCTTCCTAATTCCGATACTCGATAATCTGACAAATAAAGGAAAGCATACCAAATGCCTTCTTCACTATCCTATTTGCCTGCAACTCTACTTACAAAGAACTATGAACCTGCACTCCAATGTCTCTTTGTTCAGCAACACACCCTTACCATTAAATGGATATGACATGTTCTGATTTGCTTTTCCAAAATGCAGCACCTCGTATTTATCTAAATTAAACTCCAACTGCCACTGCTCAGCCCATTGGCCTTTTTGATCAAAATTCCTTTGTAATCTGAGGTAACCTTCTTCACTGTCCACTGCACCACCAATTGTGTTGCCACCTGCAAACTTACTAACTATAACTCCTACGTTTGCATCCAAAGCATTTATATAAATGATGAAAAACAGTGGCCTCAACACCGATCCTTGTAGCACATCAGTGGGCATAGGCGTCCAGTCTGAAAAGCAAACTTACACCACCACCTCTTGCCTTCGAGCCAATTCAAATGGCTAATTATCCCTGTATTCCATGTGATATAAGCTTGCTAACCAGTATCCCATGGGAAACCTTGTCAAACACCTTACGGAAGTCCATACAGATCCCATTCACCGCTCTGCCCTCATCAATCCTCTTTGTTACTTCTTCAAAAAAAATCAGTCATGTTCGTGTGACATGATTTCATACACACACAAAACCATTGGTACTTTAAAATTAATCAAACTTTGGTCACTGGCCCCAAAGTGTTCCCCCACTGACACCTCAGTCACCTGTCCTCATTCTGTTTCGATTGTGATAGGCTGCTTCATTGCAGTGAATTTGAATTAAAATGAGAAAAACCTTCTCTAACTGGACGCTGCTCCTCCATCAGGTAGCGAGTGGGGCAGGATCACAGGACACCGAATTTATAGTAAATTCTGTATTCCATGATCTTGCCCCACTAACTACCCAATGAAGCTCTCGAACGCGAGTGCACTTCCAAATAAACCAGTTGGATTATAACCAGGTATTGTGTGATTTTTAACTTTGACCAGTCCAACACTGACACATCTATGTCCTCATACAATCCCTACAGTGCGGAAACCGGCCGTTCGGCCCAATAAGTACACACCAAATGAATTTGATTGATTCACTCATTGATTAGAGTGAAGGGACATTTCAGCACCTTCTTCAGTTGCTGCCTGAACTTTGTCAGAGTAAATGCAAAAATACCATGCAGCAACTGAGATATTGCATCATGAATCCCAATTCCAGCACAATTCATGTTGATACATAGACCAATAGCCTATCACAAACATTCGCCTCCATATTGAATACATTGTTAACACTAACAATAACAAGATGGATTTACTTCAGCTTTGCATTTCGGTGTCCCTGTGAGACTCTCCACTGGTCTCCTGTGGGCTCTGCTGGTCATAAGCATGTGTCTGATGATGAAAACATTGAGCAGCAGAATCAGGGGAAATTGGAAAGTCGGCTTAGAATGTGGTGGAGGAACTCAATAATGATCCAGACTCAAGAGTAATAAACACTGATTGTTACATCACATAGCCAGGGGGTGTTATCCAGCCAATACCGAGCTGGGAACATAAAATACCAGAAGATGTTCTTTAAACAGCTCAGCACAGTCGCTGTTCTCAAAACAGTTTTCTAACTGCAATATTTAAATTCAGCTTCTGGCAACAAATGGCCACAAATCAATCACAGGTGGAAGTGATGGCAAACCAGACAGGACCGTCCGACCCGATATAAAGCATTGCAGCATAGATATTACACATTAGGACGCCCTATAGGAAACAGTAGTGTTTTCAATAAACAATCAGAATGTGTCTCAGGATCAGGTTGAGGATAACGACCAGTCGACCTGCCACTACCATGGCCACTAAGTAATGGGTATCACATCGAGACAATCCACATTCTTTATCAAGCAGCATGAAGATCTTCACTACATTAACTGTGAGGAAGGCAAGCAAACAAATTATACATTAATTTGGAGGTAAGGTTACAGTACATTAATGGTTAGTACTGCTGCCTCACAGCGCCAGGAGCATGGGATTGATTCCAGTCTGGGTCAACAGTCTGTGTGGAGTATGCACATTCTCCCTGTGTCTGCATGGGTTTCTACTCTGTAGTCCAGCACAAAAATGTGCAGGTTAGGTGATTGACCATGGTACATTTTTCCAAGAGTGACCAGGATTGTGCAAGTTATTTGGATTAGCTTTGGGAAATGCAGGGGTCGGGTGGGGGTGTTGGGCCTGAGGTCAGTGCAGACGTGAGGGACAACATGGAATCTTGCACACTGTATGGATTCTATTCTGTAATTCTATGCCTCACAGCACTCTGAGTAAAGGAGAAAAATCCCTTCATCTCTGTAACCAATCAAAGTTGCCTTATTTAAGACTTAAAAAATCAAGTGACCTCCAGCTCTTGGCTCAATTCTAATGTTTCTTGCAAAGAGTCACCCATGAAGGAAGCGTTGCTGCAGCTGTTCCCAGTTTTACTGAGATCACAGCTGGAGGACTGTATGGGGCATTCTTTAAATCTCTTTACCTTAGAAAGAATTTAATTATACGAGAACGTGAATGCACACTGCTCACTCAGTTGATTCCTGAGATGACGAGTTCATCCCACGTGGAAATGTTGCGCAGTTTGGATGTATACCCTTTGAAGTTCAGCAGAAATAGGAATGATCATATTGAGACATAACTGACCCTGAGGGGAATTGACAGGGTGGATGCTGAGAGGATGGATCCCCACATGCGGTTGTGTCGAACTAGGGGAACTGGAGAATGTTTGAAAATGTGGCCTCTTCCATTTCAGACTGAGATCAGGGTTTTTCTGATCAAGTGTTGCCCAGAGAGCAGTGAAGGCTGAATTTGATAGATATTTGAACAACTAGACAGACAGTGCTTATGTGGGCCAGGTTTGAGGGGGTTGAATGGTCTGTTCTTATTTGTTGTCCATCATGTCACAAATAGGAGGTGATTTGGTGCAAGGACAATCACTTTAAATGTCATGGTGTTCCCATTTCAGATTGAGGTGAGGATGCTCCTTTGTCCTGAGGGATGTGCTAGCTGTGGCATTCTCATCTGCAGGGAGCAGTGAAGATATTCAAGGCTGAGCTCAGTAGTCCTGGATGGTCATTGGAGCCCGTGTTTATTGGGAACAGAGATGGACAAGGAGTTCAGCCACAGTCAGATCAGCTCTGATCTGTTTGACTTGTGCAACAGGGACCGAATGGCCAACTGGTGCTCCTACCTCCCGTGTAATGTCACACAACATGTCTCTGACAGAAATCCTCAAGGCTATTACTGAGGCACAGGAATATACCATTTAGCCCCTCTAAAGAGTTGCATAGGAACTTGTATTCAGCACTTAGAACGTACTGCACAGTGTACCAAGGAGGTGATGCAACTCTTTTAAACAACTCCACCTGATCTGAACAGATTCTGTGTATGTGTAGGGCTTGTCCATAGGGGCTGGCTGTTTCAATATGTTTTGGGTGGAAGCTGGAGAAGTGTAGAATTGTGAGGTTATCTGTTGGTTTGCGGTAGAGTGAGGTGCCCATCCTTGATGGAGATACATGTGTCCAAAATGTGACAGTAGAGAGTAGTCCATTTTGAATTTGATGGTGGGATGAAACTTGTTGATGTCACTGTGTAGTTTTATCAGTGACTCCTGGCCATGGGGCCAGAAGAAGAAAATGTCGTTGATGTACCTGGTGTATAGTGTTGGTTGGAGGTCCTGCGTAGAGAAGAAATCTTGTTCATACATGTGCCGAAAGATGTTGGCATGTTGGGGTGAAAATTTGGTTCCCGTGTTTGAACCGTGTGTCTGGATGAAGAACCTGTTGTCAAAGGTGACGACATTGTAATTGAGAATAAAGCGGATGAGTTGTAGTGTGCTGAGTGCTCGGGAATTGGCAGTTGTTGCTCGTCTTTAACGAACTACCAAATCTCAAACAGTTGAAGGGGTAAATGTAGGGGAATGGGTCGGTGTGGACTTGTTGGGCTGAAGGGCCTGTTTCCACACTGTAAGTAATCTAATCTAATCTAAACTATAGAGGAAACAGAGAGTAATGAATAAAGAACAGTACAGCACAGGAACAGGCCCTTGGGCCCACTAAGACTGTGCCTTTCCAAATGAAAAACCTTTTATCTTTTCATGTTCCATATTCCTTGATTCCCTACCTATTCAAGAAATTGCTATTGCATCCACCTCCACCATTACCTTTCAGAAGCACATTTCAGGTACTTATCACCATCGGTGTAAAAAAGCTGTCTCACATCTCCTTTAAACTTTCCCTTCTTACCTTGTAATTGAGATTAGTATCCTGGGAAAAAGGCTCTGACAATCCACAGTAATAGCCTGGGGCTCTGATTGCAACTGGAGTGATATTATCACAATCCCACTAACTCTCCTGAAGCCAGCACCTTTCAGGGAGAACATTCAACATTTCTGGTCAAAGTTTGTGAGAAGATTTGTAGCTCGGGTGCTCGTTGTTGTGGTTCTGTTCGCCAGGCTGGGAATTTGTGTTGCAGACGTTTCATCCCCTGTCTAGGTGACATCCTCAGTGCTTGGGAGCCTCCTGTGAAGCACGTCTGTGATCTTTCCTCCGGCATTTGTAGTGGTTTGAATCTGCCGCTTCCGGTTGTCAGTATAACTACTATTGTAGGACAAGCCAAACAGAGAACAGCCAGGGAATTCCTAGAGGCATGGCACTCATCCACAGATTCAATCAATAAGCACATCGACCTGGACCCAATATACCAGCCACTGCAGCGGACAGCTGGAACTGACAAACGGACATGGCAGATTCAAACCACTACAAATGCCAGAGGAAAGATCACAGAAGCGCTTCACAGGAGGCTCCCAGGCACTGAGGATGTCACCTAGAGAGGGGACGAAATGTCTGCAACACAAATTCCCAGCTCGGCGAACAGAACCATTTCTGGTCAAATTATTTGAGGCCGGAAGACAATAGGAACAGTTGAATCTGGATATAACAAAGGTGCAGATGATGGTTTATTCAGCAACAAGACTGAGACAAAATGGTAGACCTGAGATATTGCGGAGTTGATAGTGAACAGGATTGGTGCTGGAGAGAATACGGGAATAGATATCAGCTTAGAGCCGAAGTACATGTTAGAGTTATACGCAGTTTGATTCCACTTCAGATATTGACATTAAAATTGCTTGTTTAGGAATGGAGTTTTTGAACAGATGTCATGGCAACAGCTTCTTTTTTTTCAGTATTTAAATTATGAGGACAGTAAGTTCGAAGAACAAAGATTATTGAATTCATAGTCAGATAGAAAGATTTACCAGGAATAATAGTGAGGAGAGGATAGAAATCAGCTTGAATCAGCCAAAGCACTCTTAAGGTCAACCCAATCTTGAGGAAGATTGTGAAGACCCAAATGTAAACCCCTGGACAGTATTGGAACATTCCAGTCTATTGTTGTCATATTCTGGTCCATTGTTGGAACACTCTCGTGCATTGTTCTCAGACTTTGATCTCTTCTCTCCCTCACTCTTGAACTGTTGATCCTAGTGAGTGCTACAAGTGAAGTTCCTACTGATACTGTGTGATAATATTGTAAGAGCCCCTTATTAATAGGAAGTAAACCTTTTAGTGAAATAATTTGATGCATGGAAACTGACATTAACTACAATTACTGAACGAGCAGGTTCACTTAACCCCATTCAAACCAATTTGTTCTATACTATGGTAAATTAATACATTTGCTCAGTCTGGATGGGATGTCTGAGTGTTTCTGAGGAATGGACACAACAGCAAAGTGATTGATTTTAACTATTTAATGCTCCATAGATATGGAAGTGTGGTCAGAGGATTGAAGAGTTTTCAATTACCTTCTGTTTTCATAAAAGCAGAGACACGCCCTTTTAAAAAGAACAGCCAATATAATATAATTAAAATATTGAGGATACTTCCAGAGTCGACCATTTGGGGGGAATAATCTGTTCCTCAGAAACATTGGATTTACAAGAAGCAACTAGAATAGAGACGCAAATGGAAAACACATGTATCGACAAGAAAGGTCAGTTTATTAAACTATTATCAGAGCAGATCAATTAAGATTTTCTCAACTAAAATACAATCAAGGGTCATTGTCATGGAAATTAAATCTACTCAACTATTAGCAGGAGCAAAGAAAGGATCTTTATTTTGAATCCTGCAGGATTGCCTCACTACGCTACGCCAGATGACTTAATGCAAAGAGCACTGAAACATTGTACAGATGCTTGCCTTATAGTGTTACTTATCACACTCTCAAGTGCAATTCCCTGGTCTTTCAGACATAATGATTCTTCAGCCTTCACTGAGTTCGACTATTGCAAGGTCAAGTAGAATGTTTACAGAATTCGCACAGAGTTAAGCTAGCGGCAACCCTTCATCAAAGCATCGTTTACAAAGAGCAGTACAGCATTGAATTAAAGAAAAACATTCTCTTTAAATTTCACAGTAAATGGATAATTAATTTCACAGTAAATGGATAATTTCCCATTTCATTTTCCCCCTTCTTGTCATTTTATGACAACAAGGACAACTACAGCAACAACTACAAAGAAATACAGAGCCGTAATAGCTATATATCAAAAAATGTTTCGGAAACACCAGGCCTTTCCTCAGATACCACCTACCCGAAACACAGCTTTGTGGTGGTATCTTCACTTGCTCTGGTGTGCCCTGTACAGAGCCCATGTGTGAGCTGCGGCATCCCAATAATCGTATGAGGCTTATAATCACTACTTGCACTTAATTGTTTCTGGTGCTGTCCGATATCGCCTCGGGCCCAGCTACACGCTTGTAATGGCTGGTGTGTATCCACGTGGCTCTTTCTGCGATCTTAACTGCTGCCTGTGTTGTGAGGAGCACTTGAAATGGTCCAAGCTACCTCTTCACCTTCCAGATGTTCCTCCTGAAGTCTTTCACCACTATCCAGTTTCCAGGTTCTAGATCCTGCAGCTTCCCTCCTGCTGGTTGGGGCAGTTCTGCTTTCACTTGATTCTGTATTTGAGACAAAAGTGCAGAGAGTTTTATACAGTAACACAACATCTCATCCTCACAGCGGCCTGTGATCTGTATTACCTTCGGTCTTGGGCCCATTCCTGTTTTGGGCGGTCTACCAAACAAAATCTCAAATGGGCTAGAATTAACTCTTCATCTCCTCCTCGATCTCATATACACTCGCACAATCAGAAGTGCCTTTGTCCATCTCACCCCTTGTTCCTCACAACATTTTGTCGATTTATATTTTAGGGTAGTATTTTCACTTTCCACTGCCCCACTACTCACTGGGTGGTAGGCACAGGGTTGTCTCATATATTTTAACAAATAATCACTGACCTGCTGTAAGACATTATTGACAAATGGTGTCCCATTGTCACTATTGATCCTTTCAGGGATGCCCCATCTCGGAATTATCTCAGTTAGCAAAGCCTTCGCTACTGCACTGGCATCGTGTTTAGACGTGGGGAACGCTTCCACCCATTTTCAAAACATATCAACCATTACCAGACAATACCTTTTCCCATCGCTGGGCGTTAGCTCAATGAAATTCATCTGTAAATGTACAAAACGTTTTTGGGGTTGGGGATGTGCTGCATGACTTATCTGTATTCCCCTTCCCATATTATTATTGACACAGATAAAACAATATTTCTGGGATTACTGAGTAAATCCCTTAGTGTACCAGTGTGCCAAAATACTGTCGTACGCCCACCCTTTGGACACATGGTCGTTACCGTGTGTCAGTTTGGTATAGAATGGAAATAATGATGGTGGTAGACAGGTTTTCCCATTGGGACCACACCATACTCCTTCCCTCACACTGCATCCTGCTTTCGTCCGCTCACGATTTTCTCCTGGTGTGGCTTGTGACTGTAACTCCCGTACATCTGCTGTTGGGGTACACATTTGGATCATATACATGTCAATCTGCTCAGTTGGCGGCTGCTGGGCTGCCGTTCTTGCTGCTGAGTCTGCCCTTGCATTGCCTTGGGAAATAAGATCATCATTTTTTTGTGTGAGCTTCACACTTACACACAGCGATTGATTTAGGCAACAGGACCGCTTCCAAGATGTCGGAAATCAGGTCGCGGTGTGTGATGGGCAATCCGGTGGAGGTCAAGAAGCCTCTATGTTTCTACAGGGTTCCAAAATCATGTACAACTCCGAATGCATATCTGCCAACGGTGTAAATATTCACTGTCCTTCCCTCAGCCAACTTACAGGCCTCAGTCAAGGCAATCAACTCCCCTTTGGCACTGACAGAAGAGAAGGGAGTGATCCCACTTTGACTACCTCGTTGATCGTCACTGTATCATACCCAACACAATTCTGGCCTGTCCCCTTGCTCCTGAATGCTGACCCATCCACAAAAAACTCCATATCTGGATTCTGACATGGTGAATCCTGCAAATCTGGTCGAGGGCTGCAAATTTCATTAGTTACAGCAACACAATCGTGTGGGTCCCTGTCTCCTTCTGTGGGGAGAAGGCTAGCAGGGTTAAGGGCGTTACATCACTTTATTATAATGTTAGGCGTCTCCAATAACACAGTATTGTATCGGAGCCACCGTGCTGCTGACATGTGTGTGGTCGTTTGCTCGGAAAGCAGTCAGGATACTGCATGTGGAACCAGGAGGGTTAATTCACCGCAGCTGACTATATCCCTAGATGCTACAACAGCCTTTTCAGCTGCAGCCACAGCTCACAGGCATTGAGGCAATCCTGCTACTACGGGGTCAAGTTTAGCTGAAAAATATGCTCCCGGCCTCAATCTTCCCCAATGGTCCTGGAACAGCACAGATGTCATGCAGCCACGCTCATCATCTTCAGTTTGTACAAAAGGCTGGTTTGGGTTCAGAATCCCCAGTGTGGGTGTAGTTTGGAGCGCCCCTTTTTAATTCAGCAAAGGCGTTCTCGGCCTTTGGGGTCTACTGCAACGGACTCTGGTTCTGCAACCCTTTTCCATGGGCTCTGTCACTTAGAGGAGCCTCAAGGGTTGCATAATGTGTGATAAACATCCTACAGTAGGAGCACATACCCAAAAAGGAGAGCAATTGTCTCTTCGTATGAGGCCTTGGAATTTGCTGGATTGCTTGAACTCTGTCTTGACCAATAGCCTTCCCTTATTCAGATATTAGGTGACCTAAGAACGTCACCTGTTGTTGCACAAATTGTAGCTTTGCGAGACTGGCTTTGTGCCCTTCTCGCACTAGATGGCAGAGCAATGCAAAGGTCTCATTCCACATTGTTCCTTTGTTGGTGCCACTATCAAGCAATCATCTACATACTGCAGCAGCACTGACCCCGGGGTTTGAACAAGAGTCTCCAGACTCCTGCGTAGAGCCCCATTATATATGGTAGGGGACTCACAGTAACCTCGCGTGAAGGTATATGATTTCCCTTTGAATGAAAAAGCGAACCAGAATTGGCTATCTGGGTGTACCAGTACACTAAAGCAGGCATTTGCTAAATCCACAACAGGGAACCATTTCCTGTCCGGTGGAATTTCAGCCAATATAGTATAGGGTTTGGTAACATTTGAGGCACATGGAACAACAGCGTCTTTGACAGCCTGCAGGTCTTGAACAAATCTCCATTCCTCCGGTTCACCGGAAATGTTTGTCTTTTTGACCGGATAAATTGGGTTCTCAATGGTGAGTTTTCACAGGGGATTATCACTCCAGCTTTTAGGAGGGATTCAAAGACTGCAGTAATTCCTTCATTGCCTTCGGGTTTTAACAGGTATTGTGCTCTGCAAGGACCATCCTCAGACTTCGCGGTTATCCTTATGGGCTCACAGCCCCATATGAGCCCCACATCATGTTTGCCCTTTGTCCACAACTCACTAGGGACCATTTTTAATCTTGGGTTTGAGACTTCTATCTTAGGGAAACGCCAGGCCATCCCCCTAGGATTCTCAGGGCTACCGGGTATTAGCTGGACTGTCCTATCTGCCTGAGTTAGCCAAGTTAGCTCCTTCTTATATGTCCGCATATCTGCATTGAACCAGATGCCCACATTGTCCTGTAAGACCCAACCTTTTGTTCTTTGTGCCTTCAGCACCCATGGTCCCAAATCCTGCCACCTGTCACTGGACACCTTCACCAGTGACACATGAGAGCAGAGCCTTCCACATCAAAAAGATACGGTCTACTTGCTGTTATAAATACCTTAGATAAGTTCGCACTGACTGCACATCTGTGATCTCTCCAATAAAATTCACACAATAACAACTCATCTGGTTTAACCAATCTCCTGAACCAATCCTTCTCATATGGTTCGTCAGGGCCATCATGGTGTATGTGTTTTGTGCAATGCAATATACCTCCAGCAAGAAAAGCGGTGTTAAATAGGATTAACATGGTTGCTTGCTTCCAGGGTGAGTGAATCGCTCACTGAACTTATTGCTCTCTGGCTTAATCGCCACTCACAGACATACATCAGGGGTCGTAGGTCATATTTTACAGCCTGCACTGGGTAAATCATTTCTTTGAATTATCTGCAAGCTCGTCGGAGTACTGACCAATACCAATCCCAGTCTCTGTATGAGATCCCGACCCATCAAATTTAAAGGACCAAATTCCGATAACAAGAAAGAGAATTGGAATGGTTCCCCGTTACTAGTTTTGCTTAGTAGAGGTGCAGAAAATCTCTCCCGATCCATGACTCCTGATGCACCCATTGTGTTCAGGAACCTTTCACTCATCTTTATTTGTGTCGATTGTCTAAACTGGCTTAATGTAAGGACTGAGTATGTTGCCCCTGTATCTATCAAAAAGGTAACTGATGTACCTTCCACATATAACACAGGGGTGGGCATTGACTTATACACATCATTGTGATATTGGACATACCGTCCACACTTTGCAATCTCCGTCCTGCACATTGAGGTGTGATTTGTCTCAGTGAGCGACAGGTTAGTAGAAGAGATGAGTATAAGCGAGTCTTCATTGCCAATCGTAAGGGAAAGAGGCTTACCTGTTTACCTTGTGGGCTGCCCACCTCCACCTCAGCCTTCCCCTGTCAGTCACCCTGTCACTCAGCCTCCAGGGCCGAGTGAGCCTGTCTGTGTATTTTTGGTTGGCCATTTCAAGTCCTGTGTGGACTCTCCCTTTGCTTGCTCTTGCCGGAGCCCATTTATAATGTCACTGGAAAAGTATTCAGCTCTCTCTCCGTCTCTCTCTCTCGCAGTACCATTATCTATTTCCTTTTGACTTGCTTTTACCTCCGGAGGTCCCCTCTCACATTGGGCGCGTCCGCCTCAAGGCCTTGGTTTTCATAAACCAAGAAACCATGTACCTGGTACGTCTTAGGCGAGTCCAACTCAGCCAGTGGTGGTTCAAAGTCTAAAACCAGCCTTAACCTTGCTGTCTCCTAAACACTCTTCAGACAGCAATCCCCTTCCCCTGGAGTTTTACTCTAATACCACGTGAGAGTTCATTGAACCCTTTTCCTGCTGTATGTATTCTCTTAGAATGACTCTCTATGTAAGATTACGTAAACCACGACTCTTTTCCGACCTTATTTGATTTGAAACTCTGGCGCTAGGGCAATCCACAGATTTCCAGTTCTCTCACGCAAAAGGTCCAATTCAGCGCTCGAGATGAAGTGAAAGACCTTCAAGGTGCTGGCACCTGCGCTTCCGGGGAATCTTCAGAATCTCATCCAGTCGCGGGGTGCCATGACGAGCCCCCAAGTTTACTGGCATGGAAATTAAATCGACTTGACTCAATAATTAGCAAGAGCAAAGCAAGGGCCTTCATTAAAAATTTTGCAAGTTTGACCCATTACACTAAGTCAGATGCCTCAATGCAATAAGTACCCAAACATTTACACAGACACCTGCCTTATAGCGTTCCTTATCACACTCTCAAGGACAGAGACTGGGGAAACTCAAGTTGTTATCCTCTCATCCCCTGGTGCTAGACATAACAGTTATTCAGCTTTCGCTGAGTTCGACTATGGCAAGGTCGAGTTGAATGCTAACAGAATTCAGAAATAAGCTAACTGCAACCCTTCATCAAAGCATCGTTTACAAAGGTCAGCACATTATTGATTTAAACAAAGCATTCTCTTTAAACTTCACAGTAAATGGATAATTAATTTCACAGTAAATGGATAATTAATTTCACAGTAAATGGATAATTTTCTATTGCAGTCACAGTGTGTTCCGAGAGAGTCCTAGGGTGTCACATTGTGTCCCAGAGAGAGTTACCGTGAGTCAGAGTGTCAAAGTGTGTTTCAGAGTGTCAGAGAGTATCAAAGTGTTTCACGGTGGGTCTTAGAGAGGGTCTCAGTGTGTCAGAGAGAATGTCAGAGAGTGTCACAATATATCAGAGAGAGACAGGGAATATCACAGTGTTCGAGAATGTTGCAGTGTGTCAGGGAATATCACAGTGTATCTCAGAGACAGTCTGAGAGTGTCAAAGTTTATCAGAGACTGGCACAGTATGTCTCAGACAGTGTCAGAGAAAGTCACAGTGGATGTCAGAGAGTGTCAGAGAAAGTTAGAGAGTGTCACAGTGTGTTACAGAGAGTTTCAAAGAGGGTCAGAGAGTGTCACAGTGTGTCTCAGGGAGTGCCAGAGAGAGTCAGAGAGTGTCACGGTATGTCTCAGAGAGCGTCAGATATTATTACAGTGTCTTAGAGAGGGATACAGTATGTCTCTGAGAGTGTCAGAAAGTGTCACAGTGACTTAAAGAGTGATTCAATGTGTCAGAGAGTGTCACAGTGTGTCTCACAAAGTGTCAGAAAGTGTCACAGTGTCTCAGTGGATGTCACAGTTTGTCAGAGAGTGTCACAGTGTGTCAGAGAGAGAGTCAGAGAGTGTCACAGAGTGTTTCATACAGAGCCAAAAAGTAACACAGTGTATCGCAGTCTGTCAGAGAGTGTCACAGTGTTTCTCAGAGTGACAGAGAGAGTCAGAGAGTGGCACAGTGTGTCTTCGAGAGAGTCAGTGAGTGTCAATGTGGGTCTCAGAGAGTGTCAGAGAGAGTCACCAAAGTGGTACAGTGTGTCGCAGTCTATCAGAGAGTGTCACAGAAGGATTCAGAAAGTGTCAAAGAGAGTCAGAGAATGCCACAGTGTGTTTCAGAGATGGTCAGAGTATGTCACAGTGTGCCTCCAAGAGTGTCACAGTGTATCAGAGAGTGTCACAGTGTGTCTCAGACAGTGTCAGTGAGAGTCAGAGTGGCACAGTGTGTTACAGAGTGTCAGAGAGAGAGTCAGAGAGTGTCACAGTGTGTTTCCGAGTGTGTCAGAGAGAGTCAGAGTGTCACAGTGTGTCTCTGAGCGTGTCAGAGACAGTGAGAGAGTGTCACAGTGAGCCTCAGTGAGTCAGAGAGTGTCACAGTGTGTCACTGAGAGAGTCAGAGAGTGTCTCAGTGCGTTTCAGAGTGTGTCAGAGAGAGTCAGAGAGTGTCACTGTATGTCTTTGAGAGTGTCAGAGAGAGAGTCAGAGAGTGCCACAGTGTGTTTCAGAGAGTGTCAGAGAAGGTCAGAGTATGTCTCAGAATGTCTCAGAAAGTGTTACAGTGTCTTACAGTTGGTCAGAGAGTGGCAGAGAGTGGCAGAGAGTGTCACAGTGTGTCTCATACAGTGTCCGTGAGAATCAGAGAGTGTCACACTGTGTTTCAGAAAGTGTCAGTGAGAGAGACCGAGTGTCACAGTCTGTCAGAAAGTGTTACAGTGTGTTACAGAGAGTGTCAGAGAGAGTCTGAGTGTGTCCCCGTCTGTTTCAGAGTGTGCCAGAGAGAGTCAGAGATTATCACAGTTTGTCTCAGAGAAAGTCAGAGAGTGTCACAGAGTTTTTCAGAGAGTGACAGAGAGTCAGAGAGGGGCACAGTGTGCAAGCAAGTGGCACAGTATGTCTCAGAGAATGTCGGAGAGTGTCAAAGTGTGTCTCTGAGAGTGTCAGAGACAGTGAGAGAGTGCCACAATGAGCCTCAGTGAGTCAGAGAGTGGCACAGTATGTCCCAGAAAGAGTCAGTGTCTCAGTGTGTTTCAGAGTGTGTCAGAGAGAGTCAGAGAGTGTCACTGTATGTCTTTGAGAGTGTCAGAGAGAGTCAGAGAGAGTCACAGTGTGTCGCAGTCTGTTAGAGAGAGTCTGAGATTGCCTCAGCATGATTCAGAGACTCAGCATGATTCAGTCTCTGACACACTGTGACAATTACTAACACACTATGACATCCACTGAGACACTGTGAAACTTTCTGACACTCTCAGAGACACACTGTGACACTCTGAGACTCACGGTGACACACTCTGACCCTGTTTGACAATCTCTGTGACAGACTGTGACTCTCTCTGAAACTCTCCGAAACACTGAGACATCTCTGATAGACTGTGAAACGGTGTGACACTTATTGACTCTCTCTGACACTCTGAGACCCACGTGGCACGCTCTGACACTCTCTGAGACATACTGTGTCACTCTCTAGCACACTGTGACACTTTCTGACTCTGTATGAGACACTCTGTGACACTCTCCACCTCTTTCTGAGACACACTGTGACACTCTCTGACTCTTTCTGACACTCTCTGCCACTCTCTGAGTCAGACTGTGACACTCTCTGACAGATTGTCATACACTGTAATACTCTCTTACACTCTCTGACACTCTCTCAGACACACAGTGATACTCTCTAACTCTCTCTGAGACAGTGTGACACTCTCTGACACATTCTAACACTCTCTGACTCTCTCACCGACACACTGTGACATCCTGACACTCTGAGACACACTGTGAAACTCTCTGAGATACTGTGAAACTCTCTGACACACTGTGACTCTCTCTGACAGACTGCGACACTCTCTGAGGGACGCTGTAACACTCTCTGACTCTCTCCGACACTCTCTGACCGACTGTGAGACACTGGGACACACTCTGATACACTGTGACTCTCTCTGAGACAAACTGTGACGTACTCAGACCCTCTCTGACACTCTCTGCAACACACTGTCGCTCTCTCTGACAGACTGTGTCACTTTCTGTTTCTCACTGACACTGTCTGAGCCACACTGTGACACTCTCCGACTCTCTCTGACACTCTGACCGACTGTGAGATACTGGTACACACTCTGATACACTGTGACACTCTCTGAGACAAACTGTGATGTACTCTAACCCTCCCTGAGTCAGGGAGTGTCACAGTGTCTCACAGTCTGTCAGAGAGTGTCACAGTGAGCCTCAGAGAGTGTAACAGTCTGATTCAGAGATTGTCGCAGTGTGTCACAGTCTGTCCGAGAGTCACAGTGTGTCATTGTCGGTCAGAGGGTGTCACAGTGTGTCTCACTCTCTCACAATCGGTCAGAGAGAGAGACGGTAAGTGTCACAGTGTGTCTCAGAGAGTGTCACAGTGTGTCTCAGAGAGGGTCAGAGAATGTCAGAGATTGTCACAATGTGTCACAGTCTGTCAGAGAGTGTCACAGTGTGCCCCAGGCAGTGTAAGAGAGTGTCCAAGAGTGTCACAGCATGTCTCAGAGATTGTCAGAGAGTGTCGCAGCGTGTCACAGTCTGTCAGAGAGAGTCACAGTGTGTCTCAGAGAGTGTCAGGGAGTGTCGCAGTGTATCACAGTGTGTCTCAGGGAGTGTCAGAGAGAGTTAGAGTGTGTAATAGTGAGTCAGAAAATGTCACAGTGTGTTTCAGAGACAGTGAGAGAGTGTCAAAGTTTCTCAGAGAGTGGCACAGTATGTCTCAGTGTCAGAGAGTGTCACAGTGGGTGTGAGAGAAAGTCAGAGCGTATCACAGTGTGTCTCAGAGAGTGTCACAGTGTATCTCAGGGAGTGTCTGAGAGAGTGAGGGAGTGTCAGAGTGTGTCACAATCTGTCAGAGAGTATCACAGTATGTCTCAGAGAGCGTCAGAGATTATCACAGTGTCTTAGAGAGGGATACAGTATGTCTCTGAGAGTGTCAGACGGTGTCACATTGTCTTAGAGAGTGTCACAGTGTGTCAGAGATTGTCACAGTGTGTCAGAGAGAGAGTCACAGAGTGTCAGAATGTGTCAGAGAGTGTCACAGTGTAGCTCACAGAGTGTCAGAGAGTGTTTCATACAGAGTCAGAAAGTGTCACAGTATGTCACACAGTCTGTCAGAGAGTGTCACAGTGTTTCTCAGAGTGACAGAGAGAGTCAGAGAGTGGCACAGTGTGTCTTCGAGAGAGTCAGTGAGTGTCAATGTGGGTCTCAGAGAGTGTCAGAGAGAGTCACCAAAGTGGTACAGTGTGTCGCAGTCTATCAGAGAGTGTCACAGAAGGATTCAGAAAGTGTCAAAGAGAGTCAGAGAATGCCACAGTGTGTTTCAGAGATGGTCAGAGTATGTCACAGTGTGCCTCCAAGAGTGTCACAGTGTATCAGAGAGTGTCACAGTGTGTCTCAGACAGTGTCAGTGAGAGTCAGAGTGGCACAGTGTGTTACAGAGTGTCAGAGAGAGAGTCAGAGAGTGTCACAGTGTGTTTCCGAGTGTGTCAGAGAGAGTCAGAGTGTCACAGTGTGTCTCTGAGCGTGTCAGAGACAGTGAGAGAGTGTCACAGTGAGCCTCAGTGAGTCAGAGAGTGTCACAGTGTGTCACTGAGAGAGTCAGAGAGTGTCTCAGTGCGTTTCAGAGTGTGTCAGAGAGAGTCAGAGAGTGTCACTGTATGTCTTTGAGAGTGTCAGAGAGAGAGTCAGAGAGTGCCACAGTGTGTTTCAGAGAGTGTCAGAGAAGGTCAGAGTATGTCTCAGAATGTCTCAGAAAGTGTTACAGTGTCTTACAGTTGGTCAGAGAGTGGCAGAGAGTGGCAGAGAGTGTCACAGTGTGTCTCATACAGTGTCCGTGAGAATCAGAGAGTGTCACACTGTGTTTCAGAAAGTGTCAGTGAGAGAGACCGAGTGTCACAGTCTGTCAGAAAGTGTTACAGTGTGTTACAGAGAGTGTCAGAGAGAGTCTGAGTGTGTCCCCGTCTGTTTCAGAGTGTGCCAGAGAGAGTCAGAGATTATCACAGTTTGTCTCAGAGAAAGTCAGAGAGTGTCACAGAGTTTTTCAGAGAGTGACAGAGAGTCAGAGAGGGGCACAGTGTGCAAGCAAGTGGCACAGTATGTCTCAGAGAATGTCGGAGAGTGTCAAAGTGTGTCTCTGAGAGTGTCAGAGACAGTGAGAGAGTGCCACAATGAGCCTCAGTGAGTCAGAGAGTGGCACAGTATGTCCCAGAAAGAGTCAGTGTCTCAGTGTGTTTCAGAGTGTGTCAGAGAGAGTCAGAGAGTGTCACTGTATGTCTTTGAGAGTGTCAGAGAGAGTCAGAGAGAGTCACAGTGTGTCGCAGTCTGTTAGAGAGAGTCTGAGATTGCCTCAGCATGATTCAGAGACTCAGCATGATTCAGTCTCTGACACACTGTGACAATTACTAACACACTATGACATCCACTGAGACACTGTGAAACTTTCTGACACTCTCAGAGACACACTGTGACACTCTGAGACTCACGGTGACACACTCTGACCCTGTTTGACAATCTCTGTGACAGACTGTGACTCTCTCTGAAACTCTCCGAAACACTGAGACATCTCTGATAGACTGTGAAACGGTGTGACACTTATTGACTCTCTCTGACACTCTGAGACCCACGTGGCACGCTCTGACACTCTCTGAGACATACTGTGTCACTCTCTAGCACACTGTGACACTTTCTGACTCTGTATGAGACACTCTGTGACACTCTCCACCTCTTTCTGAGACACACTGTGACACTCTCTGACTCTTTCTGACACTCTCTGCCACTCTCTGAGTCAGACTGTGACACTCTCTGACAGATTGTCATACACTGTAATACTCTCTTACACTCTCTGACACTCTCTCAGACACACAGTGATACTCTCTAACTCTCTCTGAGACAGTGTGACACTCTCTGACACATTCTAACACTCTCTGACTCTCTCACCGACACACTGTGACATCCTGACACTCTGAGACACACTGTGAAACTCTCTGAGATACTGTGAAACTCTCTGACACACTGTGACTCTCTCTGACAGACTGCGACACTCTCTGAGGGACGCTGTAACACTCTCTGACTCTCTCCGACACTCTCTGACCGACTGTGAGACACTGGGACACACTCTGATACACTGTGACTCTCTCTGAGACAAACTGTGACGTACTCAGACCCTCTCTGACACTCTCTGCAACACACTGTCGCTCTCTCTGACAGACTGTGTCACTTTCTGTTTCTCACTGACACTGTCTGAGCCACACTGTGACACTCTCCGACTCTCTCTGACACTCTGACCGACTGTGAGATACTGGTACACACTCTGATACACTGTGACACTCTCTGAGACAAACTGTGATGTACTCTAACCCTCCCTGAGTCAGGGAGTGTCACAGTGTCTCACAGTCTGTCAGAGAGTGTCACAGTGAGCCTCAGAGAGTGTAACAGTCTGATTCAGAGATTGTCGCAGTGTGTCACAGTCTGTCCGAGAGTCACAGTGTGTCATTGTCGGTCAGAGGGTGTCACAGTGTGTCTCACTCTCTCACAATCGGTCAGAGAGAGAGACGGTAAGTGTCACAGTGTGTCTCAGAGAGTGTCACAGTGTGTCTCAGAGAGGGTCAGAGAATGTCAGAGATTGTCACAATGTGTCACAGTCTGTCAGAGAGTGTCACAGTGTGCCCCAGGCAGTGTAAGAGAGTGTCCAAGAGTGTCACAGCATGTCTCAGAGATTGTCAGAGAGTGTCGCAGCGTGTCACAGTCTGTCAGAGAGAGTCACAGTGTGTCTCAGAGAGTGTCAGGGAGTGTCGCAGTGTATCACAGTGTGTCTCAGGGAGTGTCAGAGAGAGTTAGAGTGTGTAATAGTGAGTCAGAAAATGTCACAGTGTGTTTCAGAGACAGTGAGAGAGTGTCAAAGTTTCTCAGAGAGTGGCACAGTATGTCTCAGTGTCAGAGAGTGTCACAGTGGGTGTGAGAGAAAGTCAGAGCGTATCACAGTGTGTCTCAGAGAGTGTCACAGTGTATCTCAGGGAGTGTCTGAGAGAGTGAGGGAGTGTCAGAGTGTGTCACAATCTGTCAGAGAGTATCACAGTATGTCTCAGAGAGCGTCAGAGATTATCACAGTGTCTTAGAGAGGGATACAGTATGTCTCTGAGAGTGTCAGACGGTGTCACATTGTCTTAGAGAGTGTCACAGTGTGTCAGAGATTGTCACAGTGTGTCAGAGAGAGAGTCACAGAGTGTCAGAATGTGTCAGAGAGTGTCACAGTGTAGCTCACAGAGTGTCAGAGAGTGTTTCATACAGAGTCAGAAAGTGTCACAGTATGTCACACAGTCTGTCAGAGAGTGTCACAGTGTTTCTCAGAGAGTGACAGAGAGAGTCAGAGAGTGGCACATTATGTCTCAGAGAGAGTCAGCGAGTGTCAAAATGGGTCTCAGAGAGTGTCAGAGGGAGTCAAAAAGTGGCACAGTGTGTCGCAGTCTGTCACAGAGTGTCTCAGAACGTTTCAGAGAGTGTCAGAGAGAGTCACAGAGTGCCACAGTGGGTCTCAGAGAGTGCCACGGTGTGTTCCAGAGAGTGTCAGAGATGGTCAGAGTATGTCACAGTGTGTCTCAGAGAGTGTCACAGTGTCTCACAGTCGGTCAGAGAGTGTCAGAAAGAGTCCGAGAGTTTGACAGTCTGTCAGAGTGTCACAGTGTGTCTCTGAGAGTATCAGATAGAGTCAGAGAGTGTTACAGCTGTGTAACAGTCTGTCCGACAGTGTTACACCGTGCCAGAGAGTGTCAGAGAGAGTCAGAGAGTGGCACAGTCTGTCAGAGAGTCACAGTGTGTCACATTCTGTCAGAGAGAGTCACACAGTGTCAGAGCGTGTCAGAGTGTGTCTCAGAGAGTCAGAGAGTGTCAAAGTTTTTCACAGTCTGTCGCAGAGTGTGTCACAGTGTGTCCCAAAGTGTCAGAGTGTCACAGTGTGTCAGAGATTGTCACGGTGTGTCAGAGAGAGCATCAGAGAGAGTCAGAATGTCTCAGAGATTGTGACACTGTGTCTCATGGAGAGTTAGAGAGTATCAGTGTGCGTCACAGAGAGTGTCAGAGTGAGGCAGAGCGTGTCACAGTGTAGCACAGTCTGTTAGAGAGTGTCACAGTCTGTCTCAGATAGTGTCAGAAAGTGGCAGAGATGGTCCGAGAGTTTCACAGTGTGTCACAGTCTCTCAGAGATTCACAGTGTGTCTCAGAGAGTGTCAGAGAGTGTCAAAGAGAGTCAGAGAGTGTTACAGTGTGTTTCAGCGAGTGTCAGAGAGGGTCATAGAGTGTCACAATATGTCTCAGAGAGAGTCCGAGAGTGTCACAGTGTGTCTCCGAGAGGATCATAAAGTGTCACAGTGTGTTAGAGAGTAGCACAGTATGACTCAGAGAGTGTCACGTAAGTCTCAGAGAGTGTCAGAGAGAGTCAAAACGTGTCATACTGTGTCACAGTCTATCAGTGAGTGTCACAGTGTGATTCAGAGAGTGTCAGAGAGTCACAGTCTGTCTCAGAAAGTATCAAACAAGGTCAGAGTGCGTCACAATATGTCTCAGAGAGTGTCACAGTGTGTCAGTGTCGGTCACAGAGTGTTACAGTGTGTCTCAGTGTCTCACAGTTGGTCAGAGAGATTCAGAGAGAGTCAGAGAGTGTCACAGTGTGTCTCAGAGAGTGGCAGAGAGAGTCAGGGAGTTCGATAGTGTGTCACAGTCTGTCAGAGAGAGTCACAATGTGTCTCAGAGAGTGTATGGGAGCGTCAGAGAGTGTATGGGAGCGTCAGAGAGTGTCACAGCATGTTTCAGCGAGTGTCAGAGAGGGTCAGGGAGTGTCACAGTATGTCTCAGAGACAGTCACAGATTGTCACAGTGTGGCTCCGAGAGTGTGTAAGAGAGTGGCACAGTATGGCTCAGAGTGTCAGAGAGTGTCATGTGAGTCTCGGAGAGAGTCCAAAAATGTCACACTGTGTCACAGTCTATCTGAGACTGTCACAGTGTGTTTAAGGGTTTGTCAGAGAGATTCAGAGAGAGCGTCAGAATGTGTCAGAGAGTGTCACAGTGTCTCAGAGAGATTCAGAGAATATCATTTTGTGCCATAGAGAGTGTCGAGAGAGGCAGAGAGTGTCACAGTGTATCACAGTCTGTCAGAGAGTATCGCAGTCTGTCCCAGATAGTGTCAGAGAGTGGCAGAGAGAGTCAGAGAGATTCACAGTGTGTCACAGCCTGTCAGAGATTCGCAGTGTGTCTCAGACATTCACAGTGTGTCTCACAGGGAGTGTCAGAGAGTGTCAAAGAGAGTCAGAGAGTATCATAGTGCGTTTCAGCGAGTGTCAGAGACGGTCAGAGACTGTCACAGTAGGTCTCAGAGACCATCAGAGAGTGTCACAGTGTATCTCCGAGAGGGTCATTAAGTGTCACAGTGTGTTAGAGAGTGGAACAGTATGACTCAGAGTGTCAGGGAGTGTCACACTGTGTTACAGTCTATCTGAGACTGTCACAGTGTGTTTCAGGGTTTTTCAGAGAGATTCAGAGAGTTTCACAGTGTGTCTCTGAGAGTATCAGAGAGAGTCAGAGAGTGTCACAGTGTGTAACAGTCTGTCAGAGAGTGTTACAAAGTGCCTCAGGGTATCAGAGAGAGTCACAGTGTGTCACATTCTCTTAGAGAGAGTCACAGTGTGTCAGAGCGTGTCAAAGTGTGTCTCAGAGAGTCAGAGAGTGTCAAAGTGTTTCACAGTCTGTCTCAGAGAGTATCACAATGTGTCTCAGAGAGACAGTATCACAGTGTGTCTCAGAGTGCCAGAGTGTCACAGTGTGTCACAGATTGTCACAGTGTGTCAGAGAGAGCGTCAGAATGTGTCAGAGAGTGTCACATTGTCTCAGAGAGATTCAGAGAATATCATTTTGTGTCACAGAGAGTTTCAGAGAGAGGCAGAGAGTGTCACAGTGTATCACAGTCTGTCAGAGAGTATCGCAGTCTGTCTCAGATAGTGTCAGAGAGTGGCAGAGAGAGTCAGAGAGATTCACAGTGTGTCAAAGTCTGTCAGAGATTCGCAGTGTGTCACAGACATTCACAGTGTGTCTCACAGGGAGTGTCAGAGATTTTCAAAGAGAGTCAGAGAGTATCACAGTGCGTTTCAGCGAGTGTCAGAGAGGGTCAGAGACTGTCACAGTAGGTCTCAGAGACCATCAGGGAGTGTCACAGTGTGTCTCCGAGAGGGTCATAAAGTGTCACAGTGTGTTAGAGGGTGGAACTGTATGACTCAGAGAGTGTCAGACAGTGTTACGTGGGTATCAGAGAGTGTCAGAGAGAGTCAGAAAGTGTCACACTGTGTCACATTCTATCAGAGAGTGTCACAATGTGTTTCAGCGAGTGTCAGAGAGAGTCACAGACTGTCTCAGAAAGTGTCAAGCAGGGTCAGAGTGTGTCACAGTATGTCTCAGAGAGTGGCACAGTGTGACAGTGTCGGTCAGAGAGTGTCACAGTGTGTCTCAGTGTCTCACATTCGGTTAGAGAGATTCAGAGTCAGAGAGTCAGAGAGTGTCAGTGTGTCTCAGAGAGTGTCAGAGAATGTCGGTGATTGGCACAGTGTGTCACAGTCTGTCAGAGAGTGTCACAGTATGCCTCAGAGAGTGTCGAAGAATGTCACAGTCTGTTTCAGAAAGTGTCAGAGAGTGTTGCAGTGTGTGTCACAGTCTGTCAGAGAGTGTCACAGTGTGTCACTGTCTGTCAGGGAGTGTCACAGTCTGACTCAGATAGTGGCAGAGAGTGGCAGAGAGAGTGAGAGAATTTCACATTGTGTCACAGTCTGTCAGAGAGATTCAAAGTGTGTCTCAGAGAATGTAAGGGAGTGTCACAGAGTGTCAAAGAGTGTCACAGTGTGTCTCAACGAGTTTCAGAGAGCCTCAGAGAGTGTCACAGTGTGTCTCAGAGACAGTCAGAGAGTGCCACAGAGTGTCTCTGAGACGGTCATAAAGTGTCACAGTGTCTTAGAGAGTGGAACAGAATGTCTCAGAAAGTGTCAGAGAGTGTCATGTGCGTCTCAGAGTGTCAGAGAGAGTCAAAAAGTGTCAGACTGTGTCTCATTCTATCAGAGAGTGTCACAATGTGTTTCAGAGAGTGTCAGAGAGAGTCACAGTCTGTCACCGAGAGGGTCAAACAGGGTCAGATTGTGTCACAGTGTGCCTCACAGAGTTTCACAGTGTCAGTGTCGGTCAGAGAGTGTCACAGTGTGTCTCAGTGTCTCACAGTGGGTTAGAGAGGTTCGGAGAGAGACAGAGAGTTTCACAGTGTGTCTCAGACATTGTCAGAGAGAGTCAGGGAGGGTCAATGTGTCTCAGAGAGTGTCAGAGAATGTCAGCGATTGTCACAGTGTGTCTTAGTCTGTCAGAGAGAGTCACAGAGTGCCTCAGAGAGTGTCACAGTCTGTTTCAGAGAGTGTCAGAGAGTGTCTCAGTGTGTCAGTGTCGGTCAGAGAGAGTCACAGTGTGTCTCACAGTCTCACAATCAGATAGAGAGAGACAGAAAGTGTCACAGTGTGTCTCAGAGAGTGTCAGAGATTGGCACACTGTGTCTCAGACAGTGTCAGAGAGAGTCAGAGAGTGTCACCGTGTGTCTCAGAAGTGTGTCAGAGAATGTCAGAGGTTGTCAAAGTGTGTCACAGTCTGTCAGAGAGTGTCACAGTGTGCCTCAGGCAGAGTCAGAGAGTGTCACAGTGTGTCTCAGAAGATGTCAGAGTGTGTCGCAGTGTGTCACAGTGTGTCTCAGAGAGTGTCAGAGAGAGTTAGAGAGTGTAACAGTGAGTCAGAAAATGTCACAGTCTGTCTCAGAGACAGTGAGAGAGTGTCAATGTATATCAGAGAGTGGCACAGTATGTCTCAGACAGTGTCAGAGAGTGTCACAGTGGGTGTCATAGAGTGTCAGAGAAAGTCAGAGTGTGTCAAAGAGGGTCAGAGTGAGTCACAGTGTGTCTCAGAGAGTGGCACAGTGTGTCTCAGGGATTGTCAGAGAGAGTCATGGAGTGCCACAGTGTGTCACAATCTGTCAGAGAGTATCACAGTCTGTCTCAGAGAGTGTCCGAGATAATCATAGTGTCTTAGAGAGGGATACCATCTGTCTCTGAGAGTGTCAGAAGGTGTCACTGTGCTTAAAGACTGTCACCGAGTGTCAGAGAGAGAGTCACAGAGTGTCAGGATGGGTCAGAGAGTGTCAAAACTGTGTCTCAGTGAGAGACAGAGTATCACTGTGTGTCTCAGAGTGTCAGAGAGAGGCAGAGAGTGTCAGTGTATCACAGTCTGTCAGAGAATGTCACAGTCTTACTCAGATAGTGGCAGAGAGTGGCAGAGAGAGAGTGAAAGAATTTCACAGTGTGTCTCAGAGAATGTAAGAGAGTTTCACAGAGTGTCAAAGAGAGTCAGAGAGTGTCACCGTGTGTCTCCAAGAGGGTCATAAAGTGTCACAGCGTGTTAGAGAGTGGCAGATAATGTCTCGGAGAGTGTCAGAGAGTGTCACGTGCATATCAGAGAGAGTCAGAGAGATTCAAAAAGTGTCACACTGTGTCTCATTCTATGAGAGAGTGTCACAATGTGTTTCACAGAGTATCAGAGAGAGTCACAGTCTGTCACAAAGAGTGTCAAACAGGGTCAGAGTGTGTCACAGAGTGTCTCAGAGTGTCACAGAGAGTCAGTGTCGGTCAGAGAGTGTCACAGTGTGTCTCAGTGTCTCACAGTCGGTTAGAGAGATTCAGAGAGAGACAGAGAGTGTCACAGTGTGTCTCAGACATTGTTAGAGTGTCAGGGAGTGTCAGTGTGTCTCAGAGAGTGTCAGAGGATGTCAGCGATTGTCACAGTGTGTCACTGTCTGTCAGAGAGAGTCACAGTGTGCCACAGAGTGTGTCACAGACTTTCAGAGAGTGTTAGAGAGTGTAGCAGTGTGTCATTGTCGGTCAGAGAGTGTCACGGTGTGTCTCACAGTCTCACAATCGGACAGAGAGAGACAGAAAGGGTCACAGTGTGTCTCAGAGAGTGTCAGAGAAGGTCACACTGTGTTCAGACAGTGTCAGAGAGTGTCACCGTGTGTGTCAGAGAATGTTAGAGATTGTCACAGTGTGTCACAGTCTGTCAGAGAGTGTCACAGTGTGCCTCAGGCAGTGTCAGAGTGAGTCCGAGAGTGTCAGCATATCTCAGAGATTGTCACAGTATGTCGCAGTGAGTCATCGTATGTCAGAGAGAGTCACAGTGTGTCTCAGTGAATGACAGAGTTTCGCAATGTGTCACAGTGTGTCTCAGAGAGTGTCAGAGAGAGTTAGAGAGTGCCACTTTGAGTCAGACAATGTCACAGTGTGTCTCAGAGACAGTGAGAGAGTTTAAAAGTATATCAGAGAGTGGCACAGTATGCCTCAGAGACTGTCAGAGTGTGTCTCAGTGTGTCACAGTCTGTCAGAGAGAGTCACAATGTCTCAGAGAATGTCAGAGAGTGTTGCAGTGTGTCACAGCGTGTCTCAGTGAGTGTCAGAAGAGGTAGAGAGTGCCACTTTGAGTCAGACAATGTCACAGTGTGTCTCAGAGACAGTGAGAGAGTGTCAAAGTATATCAGAGAGTGGCACAGTATGTCTCAGACAGTGTCAGAGAGTGTCACAGTGGCTGTCAGAGAGTGTCAGAGAAAGTCAGAGACTATCACAGTGTGTTACTGAGAGTGTCCAAGAGGGTCAGAGTGTGTCACAGTGTATCTCAGAGAGAGTCACAGTGTGTCTCAGGGAGTGTCAGAGAGAGTGAGGGAATGTCACAGTGTCTCACAGTCAGTCGAGAGTATCACAGAATGTCTCAGAGAGAGTCAGAGATTATCACAGTTTCTTAGAGAGGGATACAGTATGTCTCTGACAATGTCAGAAGGAGTCACAGTGTCTTCAACAGTGTCAGTGTGTCAGGGTATCACAGTGTGTCTCACAGAGAGTCAGAGAGTGCCACAGCGTGTTTCATACAGAGTCAAAAAGTGTCACAGTATGTCACAGTCTGTCTGAGAATCTCACAGTGTTTCTCAGAGTGTGACAGAGAGAGTCAGAGAGTGGCACAGTATGTAAGAGAGTGGAATAGTATGTCTCAAAGAGTCAGAGGTTGTCAAAGTGGTTATCAGAGTTACAGAGAGTCAAAAAGTGTCACAGTGTGTCGCAGTCTGTCAGAGAGTGCGACAGTGTGTCAGAGAGTCACAGTGTGTCAGAGAGTGTCAGAGAGTGTCACAGTGTCTCAGAGAGTTAGAGAGGGTCACAGTGTGTCTCAGAGTGTGTCAGCAATGTCACATTTTTTCAGAGTGTCACAGGGTATCAGAGAGAGAGAGTCAGAGAATGTCACAGCGTGTAAGAGAGTGTCACAGCGTGTCGCAGCGTGTCAGAGGGAGTCAGCACGTGTCACAGTGTGTTTCAAGGTGTGTCAGAGAGTATCACAGTGTGTCAGAGGTTTTCACAGTGTATTAGAGAGAGTGTCAGAGAGTGTCATAGTGTGTCTCAGAGGGTGTCGGAGAATGTCAGAGATTGTCACAGTCAGTCAGAGAGTGTCACAGTTTGTTTCAGAGAGTGTCTTAAAGTCGGTCAGAGAGAGCCAGAGACTATCACAGTGTGTCTCTGAGAGTGTCAAAGAGAGTCACAGTGTGTCTCAGAGCGTGTCAGAGAATGTCAGAGATTGTCACAGTCAGTCAGAGAGTGTCGCAGTGTGCCTCAGAGACTGTCAGAGAGGGTCAAGGTCTGTTTCTGAGAGTGTCAGAAATGTTGCAGTGTGTCACAGTCTGTCAGGGAGTGTCAGAATTTGTAACAGTCAGTCAGAGTGTGTCACAGTGTGTCTCAGAGAATGTCATAGAATGTCACAGTGTGTCTCACTGTCTCACAATCGGTTAGAGAGTGACAGAGATTGTCACAGTGTGTCTCAGAGTGTCAGAGTGTGTCACAGTGTGTCTCAGGCAGTGTCAGAGAGAGTCAGAGAGTGTCAGTGTTTCTCAGAGAGTGTCAGAGAATGTCAGCGATTGTCACAGTGTGTCACAGTCTGTCAGAGAGAGTCACAGTGTGCCGCAGAGAGTGTCACAGTCTGTTTCAGAGAGTGTCAGAGAGGATCACAGTGTGTCATTTTCGGTCCGAGAGTGTCACAGTGTGTCTCACTATCTCACAATCGGTCAGAGAGAGACAGGAAGTGTCCCGGTGTGTCTCAGAGAGTGTCAGACAATGTAAGAGATTGTCACAGCATGACGCAGTCTGTCAGAGAGTGTCACAGTGTGCCTCAGTCAGTGTCAGAGATAGTCCGAGAGTGTCACAGCATGTCTCAGAGGTGGTCAGAGAGTGTTGCAGTCTGTCACAGCCTTTGTCAGAGAGTGTCAGAGAGAGTTAGAGAGTGTAATAGTGAGTCAGAGAATGTCACAGTGTGTCTCAGAGACAGTGAGAGAGTGTCAATGTATATCAGAGAGTGGCACAGTATGTCTCAGACAGTGTCAGAGAGTGTCACTCTGGGTGCCAGAGAAAGTTGGAGAGTGTCAAAGAGGGTCAGAGTGTGTCATAGTGTGTCTCAGAGAGTGGCTCAGGGATTGTCAGAGAGAGACATGGAGTGCCACAGTGTGTCACAGTGTGTCAGAGAGTATCACAACCTGTCTCAAAGAGTGTCCGAGATTATCATAGTGTCTTAGCGAGGGATACCATATGTCTCTGAGAGAGTCACAGAGTGTCAGAATGTGCCCACAATGTCTTAAAGAGTGTCACAGTGTGTCAGAGAGAGAGAGTCACAGAGTGTCTGAATGTGTCAGAGTGTCACATTATATCTCAGAGAGTGTCAGAGAGGCAGAGAGTGCCAAAGTATATCACAGTCTGTCAGAGAGTGTCACAGTCTGACTCAGATAGTGGTAGAGAGTGTGAGAAAGAGTCAGAGAGTGTCACATGTGTCTCAGACAGTGTCAGGAAGTGTCAGAGAGTGTCAGTGTGTCTCAGAGAGTGTCAGAGAATGTCAGAGATTACCACAGTGTGTCACAGTCAGTCAGAGAGTGTCACAGTCTGTTTCAGAGAGTGTCAGAGAGTGTCGCAGTGAGTCACAGTCTGTCAGAGAGTGTCACAGTGTGTTTCACTGTCTCACAATCGGTCAGAGAG
This sequence comes from Chiloscyllium punctatum, assembly GCF_047496795.1. NCBI lineage: Eukaryota > Metazoa > Chordata > Chondrichthyes > Orectolobiformes > Hemiscylliidae > Chiloscyllium > Chiloscyllium punctatum. Next base: position 89,850,394 of record NC_092752.1, on the reverse strand, counting down.
AGACAAAACGTGTCACAGTGTGTCTCAGAGGGTCAGAGAGTGTCACAATGTGTCTCAGACAATGTCAGAGAGAGCAGAGAGTGTCACCGTGTATCAGAGAGTGTCAGAGAATGTCAGAGATTGTCACAGTCTGTCAAAATGCGCCTCAGACAGTGTCAAAGGGTGTCACAGTCGGTTTCAGAGAGTGTTGCAGTGTGTCACAGTCTATCAGAGCGTGTCGCAGTGTTCTCAGGCAGTGTCAGAGAGAGTCCGAGAATGTCACAGCATGTCTCAGAGATTTTCAGAGAGTGTCGCAGTGTGTCACAGTCCGTCAGAGAGCGACACAATGGGTCTCAGAGAATGTCAGAGAGAGTCAGAGAGTGTCACCGTGTATCAGAGAGTGTCACAGTCTGTCACAGCGTGCCTCAGTCACAGTGGGTGTCAGAGTCTCAGAGAAAGTCAGAGACTATCACAGTGTGTTACAGAGAGTGTCAAAGAGTGTCAGAGTTTTTCACAGTGTGTCTCAGAGAGTGCAACAGTGTGTCTCAGAGAGTGGCACAATGTGTCGCAGAGAAAGAGAGAGTCACAATGTGTCTCAGAGCGTGTCAGAGAGGGTCACAGTGTTTCTAAGAGAGTGTTAGAGCGAGTTAAAAAGTGTAACACTGAGTCACACTCTATCAGAGAGGGTCTCAGTGTGTTTCAGAGAGTGTCAGAGAGTGTCACAGTCTGTCTCAGAGTGTCAAAGAGGGTCAAAGTTTGTCACAGTGAGTCTTAGAGCGTGTCAAACTGTGTCAATGTCAGTCAGAGAGTGACACAGTTTGTTTCAAACAGTGCCTTACAGTCGGTCAGAGAGAGCCAGAGAGTATCACAGTGTGTCTCAGAGAGAGTCACAGTGTGTCTCAGAGAATGTCAGAGAATATCAGAGATTGTCACAGTCAGTCAGAGATTGTCACAGTGTGTCTCAGAGAATGTCAGAGAGTATCACAGCGTGTCACTGTTGGTCAGAGAGTGTCACAGTTTTTTTCAGAGAGTGTCAGAGATCTCCGAGAGTGTCACAGCATGTCACAGAGATTGTCAGAGTGTGTTACAGTCTGTCAGAGAGTCACAGTGTGTCTCAGAGAGTGTCAGAGAGTGTCACAGTGTGTGACAGTGTGTCTCAGTGAGTGTCAGAGAGAGTTAGAGCGTGTCACATGGAGTCAGAAAATGTCACGGTCTGTCTCAGAGACAGTGAGAGAGTGTAAATTTTTTTCAGACAGTGGCACAGTATGTCTCAGACAGTGTCAGAGAGTTTCACAGTGGGTGTCAGAGATTGTTAGAGAAAGTCAGAGACTATTGCAGTGTGTTACAGAGGGTGTCACAGAGGGTCAGAATGGGTCACGGTGTGTCACAGGGATTGTCAGAGAGAGCGAGGGAGTGTCACAGTGTGTCACAGTCAGTCGGAGAGTATCACAGTATGTCTCTGTGAGAGTCAAAGATTATCACAGTGTCTTAGAGAGGGATACAGTATGTCTCTGAGAGTGTCAGAAGGTGCCACAGTGTCTAAAAGAGTGTAGCAGTGTCTCACAGTCGGTTAGAGAGATTCAGAGAGAGTCAGAGAGTATCACAGTGTGTCTCAGACAGTGTCAGAGAAGGTCAGAGAGTGTCAGTGTGTCTCAGAGCGTGTCAGAGAATGTCAGCGATTGTCGCAGTCTGTCATAGTCTGTCAGAGAGTGTCACAGTGTGCATCAGAGAGTGTCAAAGAGTGTCACAGTCTGTTTCAGGAAGTGTCAGAGAGTGTCGCAGTGTGTCACTGTCGGTCAGGGAGTGTCGCAGTGTGTCACTGTCGATCAGAGAATGTCACAATGTGTCTCAGAGAGTGTATGAGCGTGTTACGTTGTGTGTCAAACAGTGTCAGAGAGAGTCAGAGTGAGTCACATTGTGCTTTAGAGAGTGTCAGAGAGTGTCACAGTGTGTTCAGAGAGTGTCAGAGATCTCCGAGAGTGTGACAGCATGTCTCAGAGCTTGTCAGAGGGTGTTGCAGTTTGTCGCACTTTGTCAGAGAGAGTTACAGTGTGTCTCAGGCAGTGTCAGAGAGTGTCACAGCATGTAGCAGAGATTGTCAGAGTGTGTCGCAGTGTGTCACAGTCTGTCAGAGAGAGTCACAGTGTGTCTCAGAGAAAGTCACAGTGTTGCAATGTGTCACAGTGTGTCTCAGAGAGTGTCAGAGAGAGAGTTAGAGAGTGTCACATTGAGTCAGTAAATGTCACAGTGTGTCTCAGAGACAGTGAGAGAGTGTCAAAGTTAATCAGAGAGTGGCACAGTATGTCTCAGAGATTGTCAGAGTGTGTCTCAGTGTGTCACAGTCTGTCAGAGAGAGAGTCACAGTGTGTCTCAGTGAATGTCACAGAGTGTCGCAATGTGTCACAGTGTGTCTCAGAGAGTGTCAGAGAGAGTTAGAGAGTGTCACATTGACTCAGAGAATGTCACAGCGTGTCTCAGAGACAGGGGAGAGTGTCAAGGTTTATCAGACAGTGGCACAGTATGTCTCAGACAGTGTCACAGAGTGTCACCGTAGGTGTCAGAGAGTGTCAGAGAAAGTCAGAGACTATCACAGTTTGTTACAGAGAGTTTCAAAGAGGGTCAGAGTGTGTCACGGTGTGTCTCAGAGAGTGTCACAGTGTGTCTCAGGGAGTGTCAGAAAGAGTGAGGGAGTGTAAAAGTGTGTCACAGTCAGTCGGAGAGTGTCACAGTATGTCTCAGAGAGAGTCAGAGATTATCACAGTGTCTTAGGGAGGGATACAGTATGTCTCTGACAGTGCCATAAGGTGTCACAGTGTCTTAAAGAGTGTAACAGTGTGTCTGAGAGTGTCACAGCACGTCTCAGATATTTTCAGAATGTGTGTCGCAGTGTGACACAGTCCATCAGAGAGAGAGTCACAGTGTGCCTCAGAGGATGTCAGAGAATGTCGCAGTGTCAGAGAGAGTTAGAGAGTGTAATAGTGAGTCAGTGAATGTCACAGTGTGTCTCAGAGCCAGTGAGAGAGTGTCAATGTATAACAGAGAGTGGCACAGTATGTCTCAGACAGTGTCAGAGAGTGTCACAGTGGGTATCAGAGAAAGTCAGAGTGAATCAAAGAGTGTCAAAGTGTGTCACGGTGTATCTCAGAGAGTGTCACAGTGTGTCTCAGGGATTGTCAGAGAAAGTCATGGAGTGCCACAGTGTGTCACAGTCTGTCAGAGAGTATCACAGTCTGTGTCAGAGAGCGTCCGAGATTATCATAGTGTCTTAGAGAGGGATACCATATGTCTCTGAGAGTGTCAGAAAGTGTCACAATGTCTTAAAGAGTGTCACAGTGTGTCAGAGAGAGAGAGTCACAGAGTGTCAGAATGTGTCAGAGAGTGTCCCAGTATGTCTCAGAGAGTGTCAGAGAGAGGCAGAGAGTGCCAAAGTGTATCACAGTCTGTCAGAGAGTGTCACAGTCTGACTCAGATAGTGTTAGAGAGTGTCAGAGAGAGTCAGAGAGTGTCACATGTGTCTCAGACAGTGTCAGGGAGTGTCAGAGAGTGTCAGTGTGTCTCAGAGAGTGTCAGAGAATGTCAGCGATTACCACAGTGTGTCACAGTCAGTCAGAGAGTGTCACAGTGTGCCTCAGAGAGTGTCACAGTCTGTTTCAGAGAGTGTCAGAGAGTGTCGCAGTGAGTCACTGTCAGATCTCCGAGAGTGTCAGAGTGTGTCTCACTGTCTCACAATCGGTCAGAGAGAGACAAAACGTGTCACAGTGTGTCTCAGAGGGACAGAGAGTGTCACAATGTGTCTCAGACAATGTCAGAGAGAGTCAGAGAGTGTCACCGTGTATCAGAGAGTGTCAGAGAATATCAGAGGTTAAGAATGTGTCACAGTGCATCTCAGAGAGTGGCACAATGTGTCGCAGAGAAAGAGAGAGTCACAATGTGTCTCAGAGCGTGTCAGAGAGGGTCACAGTGTTTCTCAAAGAGTGTCATAGAGAGTCAAAAAGTGTCACACTGAGTCACTCTATTAGAGAGGGACTCAATGTGTTTCAGAGAGTGTCAGAGAGTGTCACAGTCTGTCTAGAGTGTCAGAGAATGTCACAGTGTGTCTTCAGAGAGAGTCAGATAGTATCTCTGTGTGTCAGAGGAGAGTCAGGGAGTGTCACAGTGTGTGTCAGAGAGTGTCAGAGAATATTCCTGTGTGTGTCTGAGAGAGTCAGACAGTATCTCTGAATGTCAGAGGGTGTCAGAGAGTGTCACATTGTGTCTCAGTAAGTGTCAGAGAGTGTCACAGTATCTCAAAGTGTGTCACATTGTGTCAGAGAGTGTCACGGTGTGTCTCAGAGTGAGACAGAGAGTGTGGCAGTGTTTCTCATAGTGCATCAGAAAGAGTCAGAGAATGTCACAGTGTGTCTCAGAGTGTCACAGTGTGGACTGAAGAGAGTCAGAGAGCGTGAGAGTTTGTTAGACAAAGAGCCAGAGAGTTTCAGAGTGTTTGAGAGAGTGTCACAGTGTGTCTCAGAGAGAGTCAGAGTGTCACACTGTCTCCAAGAGTATCTCATTGTGTCAGAGAGTGTCACAGTGTGTCAGAGAGAGTGTCAGAGAGTTTCAGGGTGTGTCAGAGAGTGTGACAGTGTATCTCAAAGAGAGTCAGAGAGTTTCACAGAATTCAGAGAGTGTCACATTGTGTCAGAGAGTGTCAATGTGTGTCTCAGAGTGAGGTGGAGAGTATCACTGTGTGTCTCAGAGAGAAAGAAACAGAGAGAGAGAGAGTCACAGTTTATCACAGTCTGTCAGAGAGTGTCACAGATTGTCTCAGATTGTGTCAGATGGTGTCAGAGAGTGTCACAGTGTGTCTCAGAGAGAGTCAGAGAGTGTCACAATGTGTCAGAGAGTGTCACAGTGTGTTAGACAAATAGCCAGAGAGTTTCAGAGTGTTTGAGAGAGTGTCACAGTGTGTCTCAGAGTGTGTCAGAAAGTGTCACAGGTGATCAGAAAGAGAGTCAGAGAGTGTCACAGTGTGTCAGACAAAGTCAGAGAGTTTCAGAGTGTTTGAGAGAGTATCAGCGTGTGCCTCAGAGAGTGTCACAGTGTCTCAGAGAGAGTCAGAGCGTGTCACACTGTCTCAGAGAGTGTCACATTGAGGCAGAGTGTCACAGTGCGTCTCAGAGTGAGTCAGAGAGTATCACTGTGTGTCTAAGAGAGAGTCAGAGAGTGTCACATTGTGCCCGAGAGTGTCACAGTGGGTCTCAGAGCGAGACAGAGAGTATCACTGTGTGTTTTAGAGAGAGTCAGAGTGTGTCACAGTGTTTGGCAGAGTGTCAGAGAGTGTCACAGTGTGTCAGACAGTGTGACAGTGTGTCAGAGAGTGTCTCGGTGCGTCAGAGAGATAGTCAGAGTGTGTCACAGTGTGTCTCAGAGTGTGTCAGAGAGTGTCACGTGTCATCAGAAAGAGAGTCGGAAAGTGTCACAATTTGTCAGAGAGTGTCACAGTGTGTTAGACAAAGAGCCAGAGAGTTTCAGAGTGTTTGAGAGAGTGTCACATTGTGTCTCAGAGAGAGTCAGAGAGTGCCACACTGTCTCCAAGAGTGTCTCATTGTGTCAGAGAGTGCCACAGTGTGTCCGACAGAGCGTCAGAGTGTTTCAGCGTGTTTGAGAGAGTGTCACAGTGTCTCAGAGAGTGTCAGGTGTGTCTCAGTGCGTCAGAGAGAGAGAGTCAGAGTGTGTCACAGTGTGTCTCAGAGTGTGTCAGAGAGTGTCACAGGTGATCAGAAAGAGAGTCAAAGAGTGTCACAGTGTGTCAGACAGAGAGTCAGAGAGTTTCAGAGTGTTTGAGAAAGTGTCACCGTGTGCCTCAGAGAGTGTCACAGTGTCTCAGAGAGAATCAGAGCGTGTCACACTGTCTCAGAGAGTGTCACATTGTGCCCGAGATTTTCACAGTGGGTCTCAGAGCGAGGCAGAGAGTATCACTGTGTGTCTCAGAGAGAGTCAGAGAGAGTCAGAGTGTGTCACAGTGTTTGTCAGAGTGTCAGAGAGTGTCACAGTGTGTCAGAGATTGTCACAGTGTGTCAGAGGGAGAGAGTCAGAGAGTTTCGGAGTGTATCAGAGAGAGTCACGATGTGTCTCAGAGAGAGTCAGAGAGTTTCACAGTATCTCAGCGAGTGTCACATTGTGTCAGAGAGTGTCACTGTGCGTCTCAGAGAGAGTGTCACAGTTTATCACAGTCTGTCAGAGAGTGTCACAGACTGTCTCAGATTGTGTCAGAGGGTGTCAGAGAGTGTCACAGTATGTCTCAGAGAGAGTCGGAGAGTGTCACAATGTGTCTCAGAGATTGTCAGCAATGGCACAGTACTTCAGAGAGTGTCAAAGGGTGTCAGAGAAAGAGTCAGAGAGTGTCACAGTGTGTCTCAGAGAGTGTCCGAGAGAGTCAGAGAGTGTCATAGTGTGTCTCAGAGAGTGTCAGAGAGAGTCAGGGAGTGTTACAGTCTGTCAGAGCATGTCTCAGAGTGTCAGAGATAGTCACAAAGTGTCACAGTGTGTCTCAGAGTGTCAGAGAGTCTCACAGTGTGACCGAGATTGTCTCAGTGTGTCAGAGAGATAGCAAGAACGTGTCAGAGTGTGTCTCAGAGTGTGTCACAATGCCTCAGAGTGTCACATTGTGTCAGAGAGTGTCACAGTGTGCCTCAGAACGAGACAGAGAGTATAACTTTGTGTCTCAGAGAGTGTCACAGTGTGTCTCCGAGAGTGTCAGAGAGAGTCAGAGAGAGTCACAGTTTACCACAGTCTGAAATAAAGTGTCACAGACTATCTCAGAATGTCTCAGAGAGTGTAAGGGAGTGTTAGAGAGAGTTAGAGATTAACACTGTGCGTCTCAGAGAGTGTCAGAGAGTGTAACAGTCTGTCAGAGTGTGTCTAAGTGTTTCACGGTGTGTCTCAGAAAGTGCCACAGTGTGTCTCAGAGAGTGTCACAGTGTGTCTCAGAGATTGTCAGAGACAGGACGAGAGTGTGGCAGTGTTTCTCATAGTGTGTCAGAGAGCATCAGAGAGTGTCACAGGGCTTCATAGTCTGATATAGCATGTCCAAGTTTGTCTCAAAGTGTCACGTGTGTCTTAGAGAGAAAGTCAGAGAGTGCCATAGTGTGACTCAGAGGGTGTCAGAGTCTGTCACAGTATGTCTCAGAGAGAGTCAGAGAGTGTCACAATGCGTCAGAGAGAGTCAGAGAGTGTCAGCAATGTGTCTCAGTATTTTAATGAGTGTCGCAGGGTGTCAAAGAGTGAGTCAGAGTGTGTCACGGTCTGTCAGAGCAAGTCCCAGAGTGTCAGAGGTAGTCGCAAAGTGTTAGTGTGTCTCAGAGAGGGTGTGCAAGTGTCACAGTGCTTCAGAGTGTCACAGGGAGCCAGAGAGAGAGTCATAGAGTGTCACAGTGTGTCAGAGAGTGTCACGGCGCGTCTCAGAGAGTGTCAGACAGAGTCAGGGAGTGTTAAAGTCTGTCAGAGAATGTCTCAGAGTGTCAGAGGTAGTCACAAAGTGTCACAGTGTGTCTCAGAGTGTCAGAGAGACTGTCACAGTGTGGCAGAGAGATAACCAGAGCATGTCAGAGGTTGTCAGAGAGTGTCACAGTGTTTCTCAGAGTGTGTCACTGTGTGCCTCAGAGCGAGACAGAGAGTATCACTGTGTGTCTCAGAGAGTGTCAAGGTGTGTGTCAGAGGGAGTCAGAGAGCATCTCTGTGTGTCTCAGAGAGAGTCAGAGAGTGTCACAGTGTGTAAAAGGGTGTCACAGTGTGTCTCAGAGAGTTAGTGAATATAACTGTGTGTCTCAGAATGTGTCAGAGAGTATCAATGCATGTCTCAGCGTGTCAGAGAGTGTCATTGTGTATCTCAGAGAGTGTCAGAGTGTGTCTCAGACAGTGTCAGAGAGTGTCACAGTCAGTCAGAAAGTGTCAAGGTGTTTCACGGTGTATCTCAGAGAGTGTCACAGTGTGTTTCAGAGGGTGTCAGAGAGTGTCCGGGAGTGTGGCAGTGTTTCCAATAGTGTGTCAGAGAGTGTCACAGGGTTTCAGTCTGTCAGAGTGTGTCCAAGTCTGTCTCAGTGTGTTACGTGTGTCAGAGTGAGAAAGTCAGAGAGTGTGATAGTGTGTCAGAGAGTGTCGCAGTGCATCAGGGAGAGAGTCAGAGAGTGCCATAGTGTGACTCAGGGTGTCAGAGTCTGTCACAGTGTGACTCAGAGAGAGTTAGAAAGTGTGACAATGCATCAGAGAGAGTCAGAGAGTGTCATCAATGTGTCACAGTATTTCAATCAGTGTCACAGGGTGTCAAAGAGTGAGTCAGAGAGTGTCACGGTCTGTTAGAGAGTGCCACACTGTGTCAGAGAGTGTCGGAGAGAGGAAGAGAGTGTCACAGTCTGTCAGAGCATTTCTCAGAGTGTCAGAGGGAGTCAAAAATTGTCACAGTGTGTCTCAGAGAGTCAGAGAGTGTCACCGTGTGTCAGAGAGAGTCACAGTGTGTCTCAGAGTGTTTCACAGTGTCTCAGAGAGTGTCACATTGTGTCAGAGAGTGTCACAGTGTGTCTCAGAGGGAGACAGAGAGTATCACTGTGTGTCTCAGAGAGTATCACAGTGTGTCTCAGAGTGAGACAGATAGCATCACAGTGTGTCTCAGAGAGTGTCAGAGAGAGACACAGTTTATCACAGTGTGTCAGAGAGTGCCACAGACTGTCTCAGATTGTGACAGAGAATGTCAGAGAGTGTCACAGTATGTTTCCGAGAGAGTCATAGAGTGTTACAGTGTGTTACAGTCTCTCAGAAACTGTCACAGTGTGTCTCAGAGAGTCTAATGGAGTGCCAGAGAGTGTTAGAGAATGTCACAGTGTGTTTCAGCAAGCGTCAGAGAGAGTCTGGGGGCGTTCCAGTGCGTCAGAGAGTGTCCCAGAGTGTCAGACATTCACACAGTATGTCAGAGGAGAGTCAGAGAGTGTCACAGTGTGTCTCAGAGTGAGTCAGAGAGTGTGGCAGTGTTTCTCATAGTGCATCAGAAAAAGTCAGAGTGTGTCACGGAGTGTCAGAGATTGTCACAGTGTGACCGCGGGAGTATCACAATGTATCACAGAATGTCACAGTGTGTCCATAAGAGAGGCAGAGAGTATCACTGTGTCTCAGAGAGAGTTAAGGAGCATGACTGTGTGTCGTAGAGCGTGTCAGAGAGTATCAATGCTTGTCCCAGAGTGTCAGTGAGTATCACAGTGCATCACAGAGAGTTTCACACTTTGTCTCAGAGAGTGTCAGAGAGTGTCACAGCGTGTCTCAGAGAGAGTCACAGTGTGTCAGAATGTGTCTCAGAGTGAGTCTCAGAGTGTCAGAGAATGTCAAAGTGTTTCACAGAGTGTCTCAGGGAGTGTCACAGTGTGTCTCAGAGAGAGTCAAAGAGTATCGCTTGTCCCTCAGAGAGTGTCACAGTGTGTCTCAGAGAGTGTCACAGTGACGCTGAGAGAGAAATAGTATGACACAGTGTCTCAGCGAGAGACCGAGAGTGTCAGGGAGAGTCTCAGAGAGTGTCACAGTGTGTCTCAGTGTGTGACAGAGAGTGTCACAGTGTGTCTCAGAGAGTGTGGCAGTGTTTCCCATAGTGTGTCAGAGAGTGTGACAGGGTGTCACAGTCTGTCAGAGCATGTCACAGTGTGTCAGAGAGAGAGAGTCAGAGAATGTGACAGTGTATCAGACAGTGTCTCAGTGCGTCAGAGAGAGAGTCAGAGAGTGTCGCAGTGTGTCAGAGAGAGAGAGTCAGAGAGTGTGTCAGTGTGTAAGAGAGTGTCACAGTGGTTCAGAGAGAGAGTCAGGGAGTGTCACAGTGTGTCTCAGCGTGTCAGAGAGTGTGACAGCGTGTCAGAGAGAGAATCAGAGTGTAACACAGTGTGTCAGAGAGTGTCATAGTATGTCACATAAAGTGTCAGAGAGAGTCAGAGTGTCATAGTTTTTCAGAGCGTGTCTCAGAGTGTCAGAGAGAGTCAGAGAGTGTGGCAGTGTTCTCCTGGTTTGTCGGAGAGAGTCAGAGAGTGTCACAGGGTGCAACAGTCTGTCAGAGCGTGTCACAGTTTGTCTCAGAGTGTCACAGTATGTCAGGCAGAGATGGTCAGAGAGTGTGACAGTTGTCAGAGAGTTTCTCAGTGCGTCAGAGAGTGTCACAGAGTGTCTCAGAGAGAGTCAGAGAACGTCACAGTGCGGCAGTGAGAGTGTCAGAGAGTGTCACTGTGTCTCAGAGAGCGTCAGAAAGTCTCACAGTGTTTCAGAGAGTGTCATAGGGTGTCAGAGAGTCAGAGTGTGTCACAGCGTATCACAGTCTGTCAGATAGTACCAGAGTGTGTCTCAGAGAGAGTCGGAGAGTGTCACAGTGTGTCTCAGAGAGTGTCAGGGAGTGTCTCAGAGTGTGTCAGATAGTGTCACAGGTGATCAGAAAGAAGATCAGAGAGTGTCACAGTGTGTCATACAGAGAGTCAGAGAGTTTCAGAGTGTTTGAGAGAGTGTCACCGTGAGTCTTAGAGAGAGTAAGAGAGTGTCACAGTGTCTCAGAGAGTCAGAGAGTGTCACACTGTATCAGAGAGTGTCACATTGAAGCAGAGAGTGTCACAGTGAGTCTCAGGGCGAGACAGAGAGTATCACTGTGTGTCTCAGAGAGAGTCAGAGAGTGTAACAATGTGTCAGAGAGTGTCAACGTGTGCCTGCGAGAGTATCAGAGAGAGTCAGAGTGTCACAGTGTTTTTCAGAGTGTTAGAGTGTCACAGTGCATCAGAGAGTGTCACAGTGTGTCGGAGAGAGTGTCAGAGATTTTCAGAGTGTGTCAGAGAGTGGGACAGTGTATCTCAAAGAGAGTCAGAGAGTTTCACAGAATCTCAGAGAGTGTCACATTGTGGCAGAGAGTGTCAATGTGTGTCTCAGAGAGAAAGAGACAGAGAGAGAGTCACAGTTTATCACAGTCTGTCAGACAGTGTCACAGATTGTCTCAGATTGTGTCAGATGGCGTCAGAGAGTGTCACGGTGTGTCTCAGAGAGAGTCAGAGAGTGTCACAATGTGTCAGTGAGTGTCTCAGTGTGTTAGACAAAGAGCCAGAGAGTTTCAGAGTGTTTGCGAGAGTGTCACAGTGTGTCTCAGAGAGAGTCAGAGAGTGTCACACTGTCTCCAAGAGTGTCTCATTGTGTCAGAGAGTGCCACAGTGTGTCAGACAGAGCGTCAGAGTGTTTCAGAGTGTTTGAGAGAGTGTCACAGTGTCTCAGAGAGAGTCAGAGAGTGTCAGGTATGTCTCAGTGCATCAGAGAGAGAGTCAGAGAGTGTCACAGTGTGTCTCAGACTGTGTCAGAGAGTGTCACAGGTGATCAGAAAGAGAGTCAGAGAGTGTCACAGTGTGTCAGACAGAGAGTCAGAGAGTGTCACTGTGTGCCTCAGAGAGTGTCACAGTGTCTCAGAGAGAGTCAGAGCATGTCACACTGTCTCAGAGAGTGTCACATTGAGGTAGAGAGTGTCACAGTGCGTCTCAGAGTGGGTCAGAGAGTGACACAGTATCTCATAGAGTGTCACATTGTGTCCGATCATGTCACAGTGTGTCTCAGAGCGATACAGAGAGTATCACTGTGTGTCTCAGAGCGAGTCAGAGAATGTCACAGAGTGTCTCAGAGAGTGTTAGAGAGAGACAGAGAGAGTCACTGTCATAGACTGTCTCAGATTATGTCAGAGAGTGTCACAGTGTGTCTCAGAGAGTCAGAAAGTGTCACACTGTGTCAGAGAGTTTCACAGTGTGTCTCAGAGTGAGACAGATAGCATCACTGTGTGACTCAGAGAGTGTCACAATGTGTCTCAGAGATTGACAGAGAGAGACACAGTTTAACACAGTGTGTCAGACAGCGTCACAGACTGTCTTAGATTGTGTCCGAGAGAGTCAGAGAGTGTCACAGAGTGCAACAGTCTGTCAAGCGTTTCATGGTTTGTCTCAGAGTGTCACAGTTTGTCAGGCAGAGATGGTCAGAGAGTGTGACAGTTGTCAGAGAGTGCCTCAGTACGTCAGAGAGCGTCACGGTCTATCTCAGAGAGAGTCAGAGAACGTCACAGTGCATCAGCGAGTGAGTCAGAGAGTGTCACTGTGTCTCAGAAAGGGTCAGGGAGAGTCACAGCATTTCAGAGAGTGTCACAGGTGATCAGAAAGAGAGACAGAGAGTGTCACAATGTGTCAGAGAGTGTCACAGTGTGTCAGACAGAGAGTTAGGGAGTTTCAGAGTTGTTGAGAGAATGTCACAGTGTGCCTCAGAGAGAGTCAGAGAGTGTCACAGTGTCTCAGAGAGAGTCAGAGCGTGTCACACTGTCTCAGAGTGTCACATTGAGGCAGAGAGTGTCACAGTGCGTCTCAGTGCGAGTCAGAGAGTATCACTGTGTGTCCCAGAGAGAGTCAGACAGTGTCACATTGTGCCCGAGAGTGTCACAGTGTGTCTCAGAGCGAGACAGAGAGTATCAGTGTGTGTCTCAGAGAGAGTCAGAGAGTGTAACAGTGTGTCAGAGAGTGTTGCAGTGTGTCTGCAAGAGTGTCAGAGAGATTCAGAGAGGGTCACTGTGTTTCTCATAGCGTTAGAGTGTCACAGTGCGTCAGAGATTGTCACAGTGTGTCAGAGAGAGTCAGAGAGTTTCACAGTATCTCAGAGAGTGTCACATTGTGTCCGAGAGTGTCAATGTGTGTCTCAGAGTGAGACGGAGAGTATCACTGTGTGTCTCAGAGAGAGAGAGTGCCACAGTTTATCACAGTTTGTCAGAGAGTGTCACAGATTGTCTCAGATTGTGTCAGAGGGTGTCAGACAGTGTCATAGTGTGTCTCAGAGAGAGTCAGAGAGTGTCACAGTATTTTAAAGAGTGTCACATTGTGTCAGAGAATGTCACAGTGTGTCTCAGAGAGAGTCAGAGAGTATCTCTGTGTGTCAGAGGAGAGTCAGAGAGTGTTACAGTGTGTGTCGCAGAGAGTCAGAGAAGATTCCTGTGTCTCAGAGAGAGTCCGATAGTATCTCTGAATGTCAGAGGGTGTCAGAGAATGTCAAAGTGTGTCTCAGAGTGCGTCAGAGAGTGTCACAGTATCTCAGAGAGTGTCACATTGTATCAGAGAGTGTCACAATGTGTCTCAGAGCGAGACAGAGAGTATCACTGTGTGTCTCAGAACGAGTCAGAGAATGTCACAGAGTGTCTCAGAGAGTGTCAGAGAGAGACAGAGAGAGACACAGTTTATCACAGTCTATCTGAGACTGTCGTATACTGTCTCAGATTGAGTCAGACTGTGACAGTGTGTCTCAGTATCTCAGAGAGTGTCACATTGTGTCAGAGAGTGTCAATGTGTGTCTCAGAGAGAGACAGAGAGTGTCACAGTTTATCATAGTCTTTCAGGGAGTGTCACAGACTGTCTCAGATTGTGTCAGAGGGTGTCAGAGAGTGTCAAAGTGTGTCTCAGAGAGAGTCAGAGAGTATCACTGTGTGTCTCAGAGAGAGAGTCCGAGAACATCATTGTGTGTCTCAGAGATTGTCAGAGAGTATCATAGAGTATCACTGCGTGTCTTAGAGTGTGAGAGACTGTCACAGTGTATCTCAGAGAGTGTCACCTTGTGTTTTCGAGAGTGTCATAGTGTGTCAGAGTGTGTCTCGGAGTTTGTTTCAGAGTTTGTCTCAGAGTGTCAGAGAGTGTCAAAGTGTGTCTCAGAGAGTGTCAGAGAGTATCTTTGTGTGTCTCAAAGAGTGTCAGAGAAAGTCAGGGAGCATCCCATTTTGTCAGAGAGTGTCACAGTGTGTCTCAGAGAGTGTCAGAGAGAGCCACAGAGTCTCACAGTGTGTCACAGTCTGTCATAGAGTGTCACAGTCTGTCTCAGATTGTGTCAAAGCGAGTCAGACAGTGTCACAGGGTGTATCAGAGAGAGAGAGAGAGAGACTGAAAGCATCACAGCGTCTAAGCGTCTCAGCGGGAGCACAGAGTGTCAGTGTGTCTCAGAGAGTGTCAGAAAGTGTCACAGTGTGTCAGAGATTGTCACAGTGTGTCAGAGAGTCTGTGAGAGAATCAGAAAGTGTCACGTTCTGTCAGAGAGTGTCACAGTGTGTTTCAGAGAGTTTCTGAGAGAGTCAGAGAGTGTCGCAGAATGTTTCAGAGTCAGGGAGAGACAGAGAATGTCACAGTGTGTCACAGAGAGTGTCAGAAAGGGTCACAGTGTCACAGAGAGAGTCACAGAATCTGAAAGAATACCACAGTGTCTCAGCGAGTGTCACAGTGTGACAGAGACGGAGTGGGAGATTGTCACTGTGTGTCTCAGACAGTTTGAAAATGTCTTAGAGAGTGTCATTTTGTGTCAGAGAGTGTCACAGTATTTCAGAGATAGTCAGAGAGTGTCACATTGTGTCTCAGAGAGAGTCAGACAGTGTCACTGTGTTTCAGAGAGAGAGTCAGGGAGTATCTCAGTGAGAGTCAGAGAGTGTCTCACTGTGTCTCAGTGTGTCTCCGAGAGTGTCAGAGAGTGTCACAGTGTGTCTCTGAGAGAGTCAGAGAGTGTCATAAAGTGTCACAGTGTGTCACGGTCTGTCAAAGAATGTCCCAGTGTGTCAGAGTCTATCAGAGAGTGTCACAGTATGTTTTATAGAGAGTCAGAAAGTGTTACAGTGTGTCTCAGAGAGTGTCAAAGAGGGTCCAAATGTGTCACAGTGTGTCTGAGAGATTCAGAGAGAGACAGAATGTGTCACAGTGTGCCTTAAAGAGTGTCACAGTGTGTCAGTGAATGTCACAGTGTGTCAGGGAGTGTCACAGTGCGTTACAGTCGGTCTGAGAGTGTCACAGTGTGTCTCAGGAAGTTTCGGAGAGTGTCACACTGTGTCACAGTATGTCAGAGAGTGTCATAGTATGTCTCAGAATGTCACAGTTGGTCCCAGAGTGTCACAGAGTCTCAAGGAGGGACAGAGTTGGATACTGTGTGACACAAAGAGTGTCAGAAAGTGTCACAGTGTCTTAGAAAGTGTTACAGTGCGTCACAGTCTATCAGAGAGTGTCACAGTGTATTTTAGAGAGAGTCAGAGAGTGTCACAGTGTGTATCTGAGAGTGTCAGAGAAGGTCAGAAATTGACCCAGTGTGTCAGAGAGTGTCACAGTATGTCAGCGATTGCCACAGTGTGTCAGAGAGAGAGTCAGACAATGTCACAGTGTGCCTCAGAGAGAGTCAGAGAGTGTTACAGTGTGACAAAGTCTGTCAGAGAGTGTCACAATGTGTCTCAGAGATTGAAAGAGAGTGTAAGATAGAGTTAGAGAGTGTCGCAGTGTGTTTCAGAGAGTGTCAGAGAGAGTCAGAGAGTGCCACAGTGTGTCTCTGAGAGTGTCAGAGAGCGTCCCAGTGTGTCAGAGAGTGTAACAGTGTGTCTCAGAGTGTCAGACAGAGCAAGAGAGTGTCACAGTGTGTTACAGTCTGTCAAACAGTGTCGCAGTGTGTCAGAGAGAGTCAGAGTGAGTCTCTGTGTGTCACAGAGAATGTCAGAGAGAGCCAGCGACTCTCACAATGTGTCACAGTCTGTCATAGAGTGTCACAGTCTGTCTCAAAGCGAGTCAGACAGTGTCACAGGGTGTCTCAGAGAGAGAAAGAGAGAGATAGAGAGGGTCACAGCGTCTCAGCGGGAGACAGAAAGTGTCACAGTATGTTTCAGAGAGTGTCATAAAGTGTCACAGTGTGTCAGAGATTGTCACAGTGTGTCAGAGAATCTCTCAGAGAGTCGGTGAGTGTCACATTCTGTCAGAGAGTGCGATAGTGTGTTTCAGAGAGTGTCTGAGCGAATCAGAGAGTGTCACAGTGTGTTTCAGACAGTATCTGAGAGAGACAGAAAGTGTCACAGTTTGTCTCAGAGACTGGGAGAGAGTGTCACAGTCTGTCAGAGAGTATCACAGTTTGTCAGAGTGTCTCAGTCTGTCTCAGAGAGTGTCAGGCAGTGTCTCACTGACTCAGAGAGTGTCACAGTGCATCCGAGAGTGTCACAGTGTTTCAGAGTCCGTCAGAGAGTTTCACAGTGTATATCAGGAAGTGTCAGAAAGTGTCACAGACTGTCAGAGAGTGTCACAGTCAGTGAGAGAGTGTCGCAGTGTGTCAGAGTTTCATCGTTTGTCCCACAGTGTCATAGCTTCATACTGTGTCTCAGAGAGTGCCAGAGAGGGTCATATTGTTTCACACTGTGTCTTAAAAAGTTAGAGAGAGTCGGAAAGAGCCACAGTGTGTCTTAGAGAGTGTCACAGTGTATCAGAGAATGTCACATTGTCTTAGAGAGTGTCACAGTGTGTCACAGTCGGTCTGAGAGAGTCACAGTGTGTCTCAGGAAGTGTCAGAGAGTGTCACAGTGTGTCACAGTCTCTCAGAGAGAGTCACAGTCTGTCCGAGAGTGTTGCAGTGTGTCAGAGTGTCACAGTTTGTCCCAGAGTGTAACAGTGTCGCAGAGAGAGACAGAGAGTGACACAGTGTCTCAGCGAGAGACAGAGTTCGTTATTGTGTGTCGCAGAGAGTGTCAGAAAGTGTCACAGTGTCTTAGAAAGTGTAAATGTGTGTCCGGGATTGTCATAGTGTGTCTCAGAGAGAGACAGAGAGGGACAGATTGTTTCACAGTGTGTCTCAGAGAGTCAGGGAGAGTCATAAAGTGTCATGGTGTATCCTAGAGTGCCACAGTGTATCAGAGAAAGTCACAGTGTGCCAGAGAGTGTCACAGTGTGTCCCAGTCGGTCTGGGAGTGTCGCAGTGTGCCTCAGGAAGTGCCAGAGAATGTCACAATGTGTCACAGTGTCTCAGAGAGTGTTACAGTCAATCAGGGAGCGTCGCAGTATGTCAGAGTGTCACAGTCTGTCCCAGAGTATAACAGTGTCTCAGAAAGAGAGAGACAGAGAGCAATACAGTGTCTCAGCGAGAGACAGAGTTAGTTATTGTGTTTCTCAGAGAGTGTCAGAAAGTGTCACAGTGTCTTAGAAAGTGTTACTGTGTGTCAGGGATTGTCACAGTGTGCCTCAGTGCGAGTGAGAGAGTGTCAGAGAGAGAGAGAGTCAGAGAGTGTCCCAGTGTGTCAGAGAGAGAGCCAGAGAGGTCAAAGTTTATCTCTGAGACCGTCAGACAGTGTCTCAGTGTGTCTCAAAGAGAGTCAGAGAGTGTCACAGTGTGCCTCAGAGAGTGTCACAGTGTGTCAGAGAGAGAGATGCAGAGATTGTCACAATGTGTCTCAGAGTCAGAGAGTCAGAGAGTGATACTGTGTGACTCAGAGACAGTCAGACAGTGTCACAGTGTGTCCCAGAGAGAGTCGAAGAGTGTCACAGTGTGCCTCGGGGAGTGAAACAGTGTGTCAGACACAGAGAGAGTCAGAGAGTGTCACTATGTTTCTCAGAGTAAGAGAGAGTCAGAGAGTGTCACAGTGTCTCTCAGTGAGAGTCAGACATTGTCACAGTGTGTCTCAGCGACAGTCAGAAAGTGTCAGAGAGTGCCTCAGAGAGTGTCACAGTGTATATCAGAGAGAGTCAGAGAGGGGTACAGTGTTGTCTCAGAGAGTGTCAAAGAGGGTCAAAGTGTGTCACAGTGTGTCTCAGAGAGTCAGAAAGTGTCACAACGTGTCTTAGGGAGTGTTTTATTGTATCAGAGAATGTCAGGTGTGTCAGGGAGTGTCTCAGTGTATAACAGTCGGTCTGAGAGTGGCACAGTGCATCTCAGGAAGTGTCAGAGAGTGTCATACTGTGTCACAGTATGTCAGAGAGTGTCACAGTGTGTCTCAGAGTGTCACAGTTTGTCCCAGAGTGTCACATTCTCTCAGAGAGAGACTGTGTTGGTTACTGTGTGTCTCAGAGAGTGCAGGGGAGCGTCCGAGGGAGTTAGAGAGTTTCGCAGTGTGTTTTAGACAGTGTCAGAGAGAGTCAGAGAGTGCCACATTGTGTCTCTGAGAGTGTCAGAGAAAGCCAGAGAGCGTCACAGTGTGTCTCTGAGAGTGTCACAGTGTGTCTCAGAGTGTCGGAGAGAGCAAGAGAGTGTCACAGTGTGTTACAGTCTGTCAAACAGTGTCGAAGTGTGTCAGAGAGAGTCAGAGTGAGTCTCTGTGTGTCACAGAGAGTGTCGGAGAGAGCCAGCGAGTCTCACAATGTGTCACAGTCTGTCATAGAGTGTCACAGTCTGTCTCAAAGCGAGTCAGACAGTGTCACAGGGTGTCTCAGAGAGAGAAAGAGAGAGATAGAGAGGGTCACAGCGTCTCAGCGGGAGACAGAAAGTGTCACAGTGTGTTTCAGAGAGTGTCATAAAGTGTCACAGTGTGTCAGAGATTGTCACAGTGTGTCAGAGAATCTCTCAGAGACTCGGTGAGTTTCACATTCTGTCAGAGAGTGCGATAGTGTGTTTCAGAGAGTGTCTGAGCGAATCAGAGAGTGTCACAGTGTGTTTCAGACAGTATCTGAGAGAGACAGAAAGTGTCACAGTTTGTCTCAGAGACTGGGAGAGAGTGTCACAGTCTGTCAGAGAGTATCACAGTTTGCCAGAGTGTCTCAGTCTGTCTCAGAGAGTGTCAGGCAGTGTCTCACTGTCTCAGAGAGTGTCACAGTGTATCCGAGAGTATCACAGTGTTTCACAGTCCGTCTGAGAGTGTCACAGTGTATATCAGGAAGTGTCAGAAAGTGTCACAGACTGTCAGAGAGTGTCACAGTCAGTGAGAGAGTGTCACAGTGTGTCATCGTTTGTCCCATAGTGTCACAGCTTCATACTGTGTCTCAAAGAGTGCCAGAGAGGGTCATATTGTTTCACACTGTTTGTTAAAGAGTTAGATAGAGTCAGAAAGTGCCACAGTGTGTCTTAGAGAGTGTCACAGTGCATTAGAGAATGTCACATTGTCTCAGAGAGTGTCATAGTGTGTCCCAGTCTGTCAGAGAGTGTCACAGTCAGTCCGAGAGTGTCGCCGTGTGTCAGTGTCACAGTTTGTCCCAGAGTGTAACAGTGTCACAGAGAGTGACAGAGAGTGACACAGTGTCTCAGCGAGAGTCAGAGTTCGTTATTATGTGTCGCAGAGAGTGTCAGAAAGTATGACAGTGTCTTAGAAAGTGTAACTGTATGTCCGGGATTGTCATAGTGTGTTTCAGAGAGAGAAAGAGAGGGGTGCAGATTGTTTCACAGTGTGTCTCAGAGAGTCAGAGAGAGTCAGAAAGTGTCATGGTGTATCTTAGAGTGTCACAGTGTATCAGAGAATGTCACAGTGTGCCAGAGAATGTCACAGTGTGTCCCAGTCGGTCTGAGAGTGTCACAGTGCGCCTCAGGAAGTGCCAGAGAATGTCACAGTGGGTCACAGTGTCTCAGAGTGTCACATTCAGTCAGGGAGCTTCGCAGTCTGTCAGAGTGTCACAGTTTTTCCCACAGTATTACAGTGTCTCAGAAAGAGAGAGACAGAGAGCGATACAGTGTCTCAGCGAGAGACAGAGTTAGTAATTGTGTTTCTCAGAGAGTGTCAGAAAGTGTCACAGTGTCTTAGAAAGTCTTACTGTGTGTCAGGGATTGTCACAGAGTGCTTCAGAGCGAGTCAGAGAGTGTCAGAGAGAAAGAGTCAGAGAGTGTCAGAGATAGTCAGAGAGAGTCCCAGTATGTTCAAAGAGTGTCACAGTGTCTCTCAGAAAGTGTCAGGGAGAGTCACAGAGTGTCACAGTGTATGACAGTTTGTCAGAGCGTGTCACAGTCTGTCTGAGATAGTGTCAGAGAGAGTCAGAGAGAGATCGAGACTGTCACAGTGTATCTCAGAGAAAGTCGGATATGGTCCGAGAGTGTCACAGAGTATCACAGTCTGTCAGAGAGTGTTACAGCCTGTCTCAAATTGTATCAGAGAGTGTCACAATTTGTCTCCGAGAGTGTCAGAGATTATCACAGTGTGTCTCAGAGAGTGTCAGAGAGAGCCAGCGAGTGTCAAAATG
Source organism: Chiloscyllium punctatum (assembly GCF_047496795.1). Classification (NCBI taxonomy): domain Eukaryota; kingdom Metazoa; phylum Chordata; class Chondrichthyes; order Orectolobiformes; family Hemiscylliidae; genus Chiloscyllium; species Chiloscyllium punctatum. Next base: position 89,830,487 of record NC_092752.1, on the reverse strand, counting down.
TCCCAGACAAGAAAAAGGAGGGTCACAGTGCGTCAGTGAGCATCACAGAGTGTCACAGTGTGTCTCAGAGAGTGTCACAGTGTGTCTGAGAGAGTGAGAGAAAACAGAAAGGGTCACAGTATGTATCAGAGTGTGTCACAGTGTCTCAGAGAATGTCACCGTCTGTCAGAGAGTGTCACAGTGTGTCAGAGAGTGCCACGGTGTGGCACAGAGAATGTTACAGTCTGTCACAGAGCGTTACATTGTGTTTCAGAGAGTGTCAGAGAGAGTCAGAGAATGTCACAGTGTGTTTCAGAGAGGGACACAGTCTGTCTCAAAGTGTGTCAGAGGGAGTCACAAAGTGTCACAGTGTGTCTCAGACAATTTCACAATGTCTCAGGCCGCGTCACTGCGTGTCAGAGAGTCCCAGTGTGTCAGAGAGAAAGCCAGAGACTGTCAAAGTTTATCTCTGAGACCGTCAGACAGTGTCTCAGTGTGTCACAAAGAGAGTCAGAGAGTGTCGCAGTGTGTCTCTGAGAGTGGCAGAGAGCGTACCAGTGTGTCAGTGAGTGTCGTAGTGTGTCTCAGAGTGTTAGAGAGAGCAAGAGAGTGTCACAGTGCGTTACAGTCTGTCAAAGAGTGTCAAGCTGTGTCAGAGAGAGTCAGTGTGAGTCTCTGAGGGAAAACAGAAAGTGTCACAGTATGTATCAGAGTGTGTCACAGTGTCTCAGAGAATGTCACCGTCTGTCAGAGAGTGTCACTGTGTGTCAAAGAGAGAGAGCCAGAGAGTGTCAAAGTTTATCTCTGAGACCGTCAGACAGTGTCTCAGTGTGTCTCAAAGTGAGTCAGAGAGTGTCACAGTGTGCCTCAGAGAGTGTCACAGTGTGTCAGAGAGGGAGATGCAGAGATTGTCACAATGTTTCTCAGAGTCAGAGAGAGCCAGACAGTGTCACAGTGTGTCCCAGAGAAAGTCGGAGAGTGTCAGTGTGCCTCTGGGAGTGTCACAGTGTGTCAGAGAGAGAGAGAGTCAGAGAGTGTCACTATGTTTCTCAGAGTAAGACAGAGTCACAGAGTGTTACAGTGTGTCTCAGCGACAGTCAGAGAGTATCAGAGAGTGCCTCAGAGAGTGTCACAGTGTGTATCAGAGAGAGTCAGAGAGTGATACAGTGTTGTCTCAGAGAGTCTCAAAGAGGGTCAAAGCGTGTCACAGTGTATCTCATAGAGTCGGTAATTGTCACAATGTTTCTTAGGGAGTGTTTTATTGTGTCAGAGAATGTCACAGTATGTCAGAGAGTGTCACAGTGTATAACAGTCGGTCTGAGAGTGTCACAGTGTATCTCAGGAAGTGTCAGAGAGTGTCACACTGTGTCACAGTATGTCAGAGAGTGTCACAGTGTGTCTCAGAGTGTCACAGTTTGTCCCAGAGTGTCACAGTGTCTCAGAGAGAGACAGAGCTGGTTAATGTGTGTCTCAGAGAGTGTAAGGGAGCGTCCGAGGGAGTTAGAGAGTTTCGCAGTGTGTTTTAGACAGTGTCAGAGAGAGTCAGAGAGTACTACATTGTGTCTCTGAGAGTGTCAGAGAAAGTCAGAGAGCATCACAGTGTTTCTCTGAGAGTGTCAGAGAGCATCCCAGTGTGTCAGAGAGTGTCACAGTGTGTCTCAGAGTTTCAGAGAGAGCAAGAGAGTGTCACAGTGTGTTACAGTCTGTCAAAGAGTGTCGAAGTGTGTCAGAGAGAATCAGAGTGAGTCTCTGTGTGTCACAGAGAGTCTCAGAGAGAGCCAGCGAGTCTCACAATATGTCACAGTCTGTCATAGAGTGTCACAGTCTGTCTCAAAGCGAGTCAGACAGTGTCACAGGGTGTCTCAGAGAGAGAAAGAGAGAGATAGAGAGGGTCACAGCGTCTCAGCGGGAGACAGAAAGTGTCACAGTGTGGTTCAGAGAGTGTCAGAAAGTGTCACAGTGTGTCAGAGATTGTCACAGTGTGTCAGAGAATCTCTCAGAGAGTCGGTGAATGTCACATTCTGTCAGAGAGTGCGATAGTGTGTTTCAGAGAGTGTCTGAGCGAATCAGAGAGTGTCACAGTGTGTTTCAGACAGTATCTGAGAGAGACAGAAAGTGTCACAGTTTGTCTCAGAGACTGGGAGAGAGTGTCACAGTCTGTCAGAGAGTATCACAGTTTGTCAGAGTGTCTCAGTCTGTCTCAGAGAGTGTCAGGCAGTGTCTCACTGTCTCAGAGAGTGTCACAGTGTATCCGAGAGTGTCACAGTGTTTCAGAGTCCGTCTGAGAGTGTCACAGTGTATATCAGGAAGTGTCAGAAAGTGTCACAGACTGTCAGAGTTTGTCACAGTCAGTGAGAGAGTGTCACATTGTGTCAGAGTGTCATCGTTTGCCCCTTGGTGTCACAGCTTCATACTGTGTCTCAGAGAGTGCCAGAGAGGGTCATATTGTTTCACACTGTGTCCTAAAGAGTTAGAGAGAGTAAGAAAGTGCCACAGTGTGTCTTAGAGAGTGTCACAGTGTATCAGAGAATGTCACATTGTCTCAGAGAGTGTCTCAGTGTGTCACAGTCTGTCAGAGAGTGTCACAGTCAGTCCGAGATTGTCGCAGTCTGTCATAGTGTCACAGTGTGTCCCAGAGCATAACGGTGTCTCAGAAAGAGAGAGACAGAGAGCGATACAGTGTCTCAGTGAGAGACAGAGTTAGTAATTGTGTTTCTCAGAGAGTGTCAGAAAGTGTCACAGTGTCTTAGAAAGTGTTACTGTGTGTCAGGGATTGTCACAGTGTGCCTCAGAGCGAGTCAGAGAGTGTCAGAGAGAGAGAGTCAGAGAGTGTCAGAGAGAGTCAGAGAGAGTCCCAGTGTGTTCAAAGAGTGTCACAGTGTCTCTCAGAAAGTGTCAGGGAGAGTCACAGAGTGTCACAGTGTATGACAGTCTGTCAGAGCGTGTCACAGTCTTTCTGAGATAGTGTCAGAGAGAGTCAGAGAGAGATCGAGACTGTCACAGTGTGTCTCAGAGAAAGTCGGATATGGTCCGAGAGTGTCACAGAGTATCACAGTCTGTCAGAGAGTGTTACAGCCTGTCTCAAATTGTATCAGAGAGTGTCACAATTTGTCTCCGAGAGTGTCAGAGATTATCACAGTGTGTCTCAGAGAGAGTCAGAGAGAGCCAGCGAGTGTCAAAATGTCCCAGACAAGAAAAAGGAGGGTCACAGTGCGTCAGTGAGCGTCACAGAGTGTCACAGTGTGTCTCAAAGAGTGTCACAGTGTGTCTCAGAGAGTGAGGGAAAACCGAAAGGGTCACAGTATGTATCAGAGTGTGTCACAGTGTCTCAGAGAATGTCACCGTCTGTCAGAAAGTGTCACAGTGTGTCAGAGAGTGCCACGGTGTGGCACAGAGTATGTTACAGTCTGTCACAGAGTGTTACATTGTGTTTCAGAGAGTGTCAGAGAGAGTCAGAGAATGTCACAGTGTGTTTCAGAGAGGGACGCAGTCTGTCTCAAAGTGTGTCAGAGGGAGTCACAAAGTGTCACAGTGTGTCTCAGACCATTTCACAATGTCTCAGACCGCGTCACTGCGTGTCAGAGAGTGTCCCAGTGTGTCAGAGAGAGAGCCAGAGAGTGTCAAAGTTTATCTCTGAGACCATCAGACAGTGTCTCAGTATGTCTCAAAGCGAGTCGGAGAGTGTCACAGTGTGTCTCTGAGAGTGTCAGAGACCGTCCCAGTGTGTCAGAAAGTGTCACAGTGTGTCTCAGAGTGTCAGAGAGAGCAAGAGCGTCTCACAGTGTGTTACAGTCTGTCAAAGTGAGTCAGAGTGAGCCTCTGAGGGAAAACAGAAAGTGTCACAGTATGTATCAGAGTGTGTCACAGTGTCTCAGAGAATGCCAACGTCTGTCAGAGAGTGTTTCTGTGTGTCAGAGAGTGTCCCATTGTGTCAGAGAGAGAGCCAGAGAGTGTCAAAGTTGATCTCTGAGACCGTCAGACAGTGTCTCAGTGTGTCTCAAATAGAGTCAGAGAGTGTCACAGTGTGTCAGGGAGAGAGATGCAGAGATTGTCACAATGTGTCTCAGAGTCAGAGAGAGTTAGAGAGTATTACTGTGTGACTGAGAGTCAGACAGTGTCACAGTGTGTCCCAGAGAGAGTCGGAGAGATTCACAGTGTGCCTCAGGGAGTGTCACAGTGTGTCAGAGAGAGAGAGAGTCAGAGAGTGTCACAGTGTGTCTCAGCGACAGTCAGAGGGTGTCAGAGAGTGCCTCAGAGAGTGTCACAGTGTGCATCAGAGAGAGTCAGAGAGTGGTACAGTGTTGTCTCAGAGAGTGTCAAAGAGGGTCAAAGTGTGTCACAGTGTGTCTCAGAGAGTCAGAAAGTGTCACAATGTGTCTTAGGGAGTGTTTTATTGTATCAGAGAATGTCACAGTGTGTCAGAGAGTGTCACAGTGTATAACAGTCGGTCTGAGAGTGTCACAGTCAGTCCGAGATTGTCGCAGTCTGTCATAGTGTCACAGTGTGTCCCAGAGTATAACAGTGTCTCAGAAAGAGAGAGACAGAGAGCGATACAGTGTCTCAGTGAGAGACAGAGTTAGTAATTGTGTTTCTCAGAGAGTGTCAGAAAGTGTCACAGTGTCTTAGAAAGTGTTACTGTGTGTCAGGGATTGTCACAGTGTGCCGCAGAGCGAGTCAGAGAGTGTCAGAGAGAGAGAGTCAGAGAGTGTCAGAGAGAGTCAGAGAGAGTCCCAGTATGTTCAACGAGTGTCACAGTGTCTCTCAGAAAGTGTTAGGGAGAGTCAGAGAGTGTCACAGTGTATGACAGTCTGTCAGATCGTGTCACAGTCTGTCTGAGATAGTGTCAGAGAGAGTCAGAGAGAGATCGAGACTGTCACAGTGTGTCTCAGAGAAAGTCGGATATGGTCCGAGAGTGTCACAGAGTATCACAGTCTGTCAGAGAGTGTTACAGCCTGTCTCAAATTGTATCAGAGAGTGTCACAATTGTATCAGAGAGTGTCAGAGATTATCACAGTGTGTCTCAGAGAGTGTCAGAGAGAGCCAGCGAGTGTCAAAGTGTCACAGAGAAGAAAAAGGAGGGTCACAGTGCGTCAGTGAGCGTCACAGAGTGTCACAGTGTGTCTCAGAGAGTGTCACAGTGTGTCTGAGAGAGTGAGGGAAAACCGAAAGGGTCACAGTATGTATCAGAGTGTGTCACAGTGTCTCAGAGAATGTCACCGTCTGTCAGAGAGTGTCACAGTGTGTCAGAGAGTGCCACGGTGTGGCACAGAGAATGTTACAGTCTGTTACAGAGTGTTACAGTGTGTTTCAGAGAGTGTCAGCGAGAGTTAGAGAATGTCACAGTGTGTTTCAGAGAGGGACACAGTCTGTCTCAAAGTGTGTCAGAGGGAGTCACAAAGTGTCGCAGTGTGTCTCAGACAATTTCACAATGTGTCAGACCGCGTCACTACGTGTCAGAGAGTGTCCCAGTGTGTCAGAGAGAGAGCCAGAGAGTGTCAAAGTTTATCTCTGAGACAGTCAGACAGTGTCTCAGTGTGTCTCATAGAGAGTCAGAGAGTGTCACAGTGTGCCTCAGAGAGTGTCACAGTGTGTCAGAGAGAGAGAGATGCAGAGATTGTCACAATTTGTCTCAGAGTCAGAGAGACTCAGAGAGTGTTACTGTGTGACTCAGAGAGAGTCAGACAGTGTCACAGTATGTCCCAGAGCAAGTCGGAAAGTGTCACAGTGTACCTCAGGGAGTGTCACAATGTGTCAGAGAGAGAGAGAGTCAGAGAGTGTCACTATGTTTCTCAGAGTAAGAGAGAGTCTGAGAGTGTCACAGTGTGTCTCAGTGAGAGTCAGACATTGTCACAGTGTGTCTCAGCGACAGTCAGAGAGTGTCAGAGTGTGCCTCAGAGAGTGTCACAGTGAGTATCAGAGAGAGTCAGAAAGTGTTACAGTGTTGTCTCAGAGAGTGTCAAAGAGGGTCAAAGTGTGTCACAGTGTGTCTCAGAGAGTTGGAAAGTGTCACAGTGTGTCTTAGGGAGTGTGTTATTGTATCAGAGAATGTCACAGTGTGTCAGAGAGTGTCACAGTGTATAACAGTCGGTCTGAGAGTGTCACAGTGTATCTCAGGAAGTGTCAGAGAGTGTCACACTGTGTCACAGTATGTCAGAGAGTGTCACAGTGTGTCTCAGAGTGTCACTGTTTGTCCCAGAGTGTCACAGTGTCTCAGAGAGAGACAGAGTTGGTTACTGTGTGTCTCAGAGAGTGTAAGGGAGCATCAGAGAGAGTTAGAGAGTGTAGCAGTGTGTTTTAGACAGTGTCAGAGAGAGTCAGAGAGTGCCACATTGTGTCTCTGAGGGTGTCAGAGAAAGCCCTAGAGCGTCGCAATTTGTCTCAGAGAGAGTCAGACAGTGGCACAGTGTGTCTCAGAGACAGTCAGAGAGTGTCACAGTGTATATCAGAAAGAGAAAGAGAGTGTAACAGTGTTGTCTCAGAGAGTGTCACAGAGGGTCAAAGTGTGTCACAGTGTGTCTCAGAGAGTGTCATAGTATATCAGAGAATGTCACAGTGCATCGGAAAGTGTCACAGTCGGTTTGAGAGTGTCACAGTATTTCTCAGGAAGTGTCATAATGTGTCCCAGTGTGTCAGATAGTGTCACAGTGTGTCAGAGTATGTCAGAGAGATTCACAGTGTGTCTCACAGTGTCACAGTTTGTCCCAGAGTGTCACAGTGTCTCAGAGTGAGACAGAGTTGGTTACTGTTTGTCTCAGAGTGTATAAAGGAGCATCAGAGAGAGGTAGAGAGTGTCGCAGTGTGTTTCCGACAGTGTCAGAGAGAGTCTGAGAGTGCCAAATTGTGTCTCTGAGAGTGTCAGAGAAAGTCAGACAGCGTCGCAGTGTGTCAGAGATTGTCACAGTGTGTCAGAGGAGAGTCAAAGAGTATCACAGTGTGTCGCAGAGAGAGTCAGAGAGTGTCACATTGTGTCTCAGAGAGAGGCATAGAGAATCTCTGTGTGTCTCAGAGAGTGTCATAGAAAGTCAAAGAGCGTCCAATTGTGTCAGAGTATGTCAAAGTGTATCTCAGAGTTTCAGAAAGAGCCAAAGAGTGTCACAGTCTGTTAGAGAGTGTCGCAGTGTGTCAGACAGAGTCAGAGAGAATCTCTGTGAGTCTCAGAGAGTGTCAGAAAGAACCACAGAGTGTTACAGTGCGTCACAGTCTGTCATAGAGTGTCAGTCTTTCTCAGATAGTGTCACAGTGAGTCAGACAGTGTCACAGGGTGTCTCAGAGAGAGAGAGAGAGAGAGAGACAGAGAGCGTCAGAGCATCTCAGCGGGAGATAGAGAGTATCACAGTGTGTCTCAGAAGGTGCCAGAAAGTGTCACAGTGTGTCAGAGATTGTCACAGTGAGTCAGAGAGTGTCACAGTGTGTCAGAGATTGCCACAGTGTGTTTCAGAGAGTGTCTGAGTGAATCAGAGTGTCACAGTGTGTTTCAAAGAGTGTCTGAGAGAGTCAGAGAGTGTCACAGTGTGTCTGAGAGAATGTCACAGTGTGTCTCAGAGAGAGTCAGAGAGTGTCACAGTTGTCTCCGAGAGTGTCAGGCAGTGTCTCAGTGTGTCTCAGAGACAGTCAGAGAGTGTCCCAGTGTGTCGCAGAGAGAGTCAGAGGGTGCCACAGTGTGTCTTAGAGAGGTTCACAGTCTCTCTCAGAGTGTGTCAGAGGGAGTCACAAAGTGTCACAATGTCGCAGACAGTTTCACAATGTCTCAGAAAGTGTCCCAGTGTGTCAGAGAGTCTCCGAGTGTGTCAGAGAGAGTGAGTCGGAGAGTGTCCCAGTGTGTCAGAGAGAGAGTCAGAGAGTGTCACAGTTGTCTCCGAGAGTGTCAGGCAGTGTCTCAGTGTGTCTCAGAGAGTGTCACAGCGTGTTAGAGAGAGAGTCAGACAGTGTAACAGTGTGTCTCAGAGAGAGTCAAAGCGTATCACAGTGTGCCTCAGAGGGTGTCACAGTGAGTCAGAGAGTGTCATAGTGTGTCTCAGAGAGAGGCATAGAGAATCTCTGTGTGTCTCAGAGAGTGTCATAGAAAGTCAAAGAGCGTCCAATTGTGTCAGAGTATGTCAAAGTGTATCTCAGAGTTTCAGAAAGAGCCAAAGAGTGTCACAGTCTGTCAGAGAGTGTCGCAGTGTGTCAGACAGAGTCAGAGAGAATCTCTGTGAGTCTCAGAGAGTGTCAGAAAGAACCACAGAGTGTGTCAGAGGGAGTCACAAAGTGTCACAATGTCGCAGACAGTTTCAAAATGTCTCAGAAAGTGTCCCAGTGTGTCAGAGAGTCTCCCAGTGTGTCAGAGAGAGTGAGTCGGAGAGTGTCCCAGTGTGTCAGAGAGAGTCAGAGAGTGTCACAGTTGTCTCCGAGAGTGTCAGGCAGTGTCTCAGTGTGTCTCAGAGAGTGTCACAGCGTGTTAGAGAGAGAGTCAGACAGTGTCACAGTGTGTCTCAGAGAGAGTCAAAGCGTATCACAGTGTGCCTCAGAGGGTGTCACAGTGAGTCAGAGAGTGTCATAGTGTGTCTCAGAGAGTGTCAGAGAGTGTAATAAAGTGTCACAGTGTTTCACAGTCTATCAGATAATGTCACAGTGTGTCAGAGTCTATCAAAGTGTGTCACAGTATGTTTTAGAGAGTGTCAGAGAGAGCCAGAGAGTGCTCCAGTGTGTCTCAGAGAGTGTCAAAGAGGGTCAGAGTGTGTCTCAGTGCGTCACAGAGAGTCAGAGAGAGTCAGGAAGTGTCACAGTGTGTCTTAGAGAGTGTCACAGTGTATCAGAAAATGTCAGAGTGTGTCAGGTAGTGTCACAGTGTGTCACAGTTGGTCTGAGAGTGTCACAGTGTGTCTCAGGAAGTGTCAGAGAGTGTCACACAGTGTCACAGTATGTCAGAGAGGGTCACAGTATGTCTCAGAGTGTGACTTTGTCCCAGAGTGTCACAGCGTCTCAGAGAGAGACCAAGTTGTTTACTGTGTTTCTCAGAGAGTGCCGGAAAGTGTCACAGCGTCTTCGAAAGTGTTACAGTGTCAGAGAGTGTTACAGTGTATTTTAGAGAGTGTCAGAGAGAGTCAGAGATTGTCACAGTGTGTCTCTGAAAGTGTCAGAGAAAGTCAGAGATCGTCCCAGTGTGTCAGAGAGTGTCACAGTATGTCAGTGATTGTCACAGTGTGTCAGACAGAGAGTCAAAGAATGTCACAGTGTGTCACATTCTGTCAGAGAGTGTCACAGTGTATCTCAGGGCCTGTAAGGGAATGTCAGAGAGAGTTAGGGAATGTCGCAGTGTGTTTCAGAGAGTGTCACAGTGTGTCTCAGAGTGATTCACAGAGTACCTCTGTGTGTCTCAGATTGTATTCAGAGAAAGTCGTAGAGTGTCCCAGTGTGTCAGAGAGAGTCACATTGTGTCTCAGACAGTGTCAGACAGTGTGTCACAGTCTGTCAGAGAGTGTCGCACTGTGTCTCAGATAGTGTCAAAGCGAGACATGCAGTTTCAGAGGGTGTCTCTCAGAGAGAGAGAGAAAGACAGAGAGCGTCACAGAGTCTCAACGGGAGACAGAGAGTGTCAGAGGGTGCTTCGGAGAGTGTCAGAAAGTGTCACAGTGTGTCAGAGATTGTTACAGTGTGTCAGAGAGTCTGTGAGAGAGTCAGAGAGTGAGAGAGTGTCACATTCTGTCAGAGAGTGCCACAGTATATTTCAGAGAGTGTCTGACAGATTCAGAGAGTGTAACAGTGTGTCTCAGAGAGAGCCAGAGAGTGTCACAGTGTGTCATAGTCTGTTAGACAGTGTCACAGGGTGTCTCAGAGAGAGAGAGATAGAGAGAGAGAGCGTCACCGAGTCTCAGCGGGAGACAGATAGTGTCACAGTGTGTCTCAGAGAGTGTCAGAAAGTGTCAAAGTGTGTCCGAGATTGTTACAGTGTGTCAGAGAGTCTGTGAGAGAGTCAGAGAGTGTCACATTCTGTTAGAGAGTGCCACAGTATATTTCAGAGAGTGTCTCACAATGTCACAGTGTGTCAGAGATTGTCACAGTGTGTCAGAGAGTGTCAGAGAGTGTCATGGTCTGTCAGATAGTGTCACAGTTTGTTTCAGAGAGTGTCTGAGCGATTCAGAGAATGTCACAGTGTGTCTCAGAAATTTGCAGTAAGTGTCTCATTTTGTCTCAGAGAGTGTCAGACAGTGTCACAGTGTGTTATAGAATGCCACAGTGTGTCAGAGAGTGTCTGAGAGAGTCAGAGAGTGTCACAGTGTATCGCCGAGAGAGGGAGAGACAGTGAGTGTCACAGTGTGTCTCAGAGGGTGTCAGAAATGGTCACAGTATCACAGAGAGAGACACAGTGTCTCAGACACTTTCACAATGTCTCAGAGTGTGGTACTCTGTGTCAGAGAGGATCACAGTATGTCAGAAAGAGAATCAGAGAGTGTCACAGTGTGGCTCAGAGAGAGGGAGAGACAGAGAGTGTCACAGTGTGTCTCAGAGAGAGGGAGAGACAGAGAGTGTCACAGTGTGTCACGGAGAGTGTCAGAAAGGGTCACAGTGTCACAGAGAGTGTCACAGTGTCTCAGACAGTTTCACAATGTCTCAGAGAGCGTCACTCTGTGTTAGAGAGGGTCACAGTATGTCAGAGAGATAGTCAGAGTGTGTCACAGCGTGTCTCAGAAATTTGCAGTAAGTGTCTCAGTTTGTCTCCGAGAGTGCCAGACAGTGTCACAGTGTCTCAGAGAGTGTCAGACAGTGTCACAGTGTGTTAGAGAGAGAGAGCCAGAGGTGTCACAGTGTGTCTCAGAGAGAGTCAGAGAGTGTCACAATGTATCTCAGAGTCAGAGTGTGTCAGAGGGAGTCACTGTGTGTCTCAGAGAGAGTCAGACAGTGTCACAATGTGCCTCAAAGAGTGTCATAGTGTGTCAGAGAGAGAGTCAGAGAGTGTCACAGTTTTGTCTCAGAGAGAGTCAGAGAGTATCACTTTGTGCCTCAGATAGTGTCAGAGCGTGTCATAAAGTCTCGCAGTCTATCAAAGAATGTCACAGTGTGTCAGAGTCTATCAGGGAGTGTCACATTATGTTTTAGAGAGAGTTAGAGAGTGTTACAGTGTGTCTTGGAGAGTGTAAGGGAGTGTCAGAGAGAGTTAGAGAGTGTCATGGTATGTTTTAGAGAGTGTCAGAGAGAGTCAAAGAGTGCTACTGTGTGTCTCAGAATTTCAAAGAGGGTCAGAGAGTGTCACAGTGTGTCTCAGAAAGTCATAGAGAGTCAGAAAGTGTCACAGTGTGTATTAGAGAGTGTCACAGTCTATCAGAGAATGTCGCAGTGTGTCAGAGAGTGTTACAGTGTGTTACAGTCGATCTGAAAGTTTCAGAGTGTGTCTCAGGAAGTGTCAAAGAGTGTCACAGTATGTCACAGTATGTCAGATTGTCGCAGTGTGTCTCAGAGTGTCACAGTTTGTCCCAAAGTGTCACAGTGTCACAGAGAGAGATAGAGTTAGTTACTGTGTCTCAGAGAGTGTCAGAATGTGTCACTCTTAGAAAGTGTTACAGTGAGTCACGGTCTATCAGAGAGTGTCACAGTGTATTTTAGAGAGTGTCAAAGAAAGTCACAGAGTGTCACAATGTGTCTCTGAGAGTGTCAGAGAAAGTCAGAGATTGTCCCAGTGTGTCAGAGAGTGTCACAGTATGTCGGCGATTGTCACAGATTGTCAGAGCGAGTCAGAGAATGTCACAGTCTGTCTCAGAGAGAGTCAGAGTGTTACAGTGTTTCACAGTCTGTCAGAGTGTCACAGTGTGTCTCAGAGAGTGTAAGACAGTGTTATAGAGTGTCGCAGTGTGTTTCAGAGAGTGTCAGAGAGAGTCAGAGAGTGTCACAGTGTGTCTCAGAGAGAGACAGAAAGTGTCACACTTTGTCTCAGAGAGTGGCAGACAGTGTTAGTGTGTCAGAGAGTGCCACAGTCTGTCAGAGAGTGTCACAGTGTGTCTCAGAGCGAGATAGAATGCCACAGTTTGTCTCAGTGAGTGTCAGACAGTTTAACAGTGTGTCTCAGAGAGTGTCAGAAAGTGTCACAGTGTGTCAGAGATTGTTACAGTTTGTCAGAGAGTGTCAGAGAGTGTCGCAGTCTGTCATAGAGTGTCACAGTGTGTTTCAGAGAGTGCCTGTCAGAGACGGAGAGTGTCACAGTGTGTCTCAGAGAGAGATTGGAAGTGTCACAGTTTGTCTCAGAGAGTGTCAGACAGTGTTGCGGTGTGTCAGGGAGTTTTACAGTGTGTGAGATAGTGTCACAGTGAGTCAGAGAGTGCCTGAGAGAGTCAGAGAGTGTCACAGTGTGTCTCAGAGTGAGGGAGAGGCAGAGAGTGTCAGAGTGTAACAGAGAGATTGTCAGAAAGGTTCACAGTGTGTAACAGAGAGTATCAGAAAGTGTCACAGTGTCACAGAGAGTGTCTCAGTGTCTCAGAGAGTATCACAGTGTCACAGAGTGTCAGTCCGTGTCAGAGAGTGTCACAGTATGTCAGAGAGATAGTCAGAGAGTGTAACAGTGTGTCTCAGAAATTTGCAGAAAGTGTCTCAATGTGTCTCTGAGACAGCCCGACATTGTCACAGTGTGTCTCAGAGAGTGTCAGAAAGTGTCACAGTCTGTCAGAGAGTGTCACAGTGTGTTTCAGAGAGTGTCTGGGAGAGTTAGAGAGTGTTACAGTGTGTCTCAGAGAGAGACAGATAGAGAACGTCACAGTGTGTCTCATAGATAAAGAGAGACTGATTGCAGCAGAGAGTTTCAAAAAGTGTCACAGTGGCTCCGACAGAGTCCGTGTGTTTCAGAGAGTGTCACAGTGACTCAAAGAGTGTCACAGTGGCTCAGAGAGAGAGTCAGAGAGCGTTATTGTGTTTCTCAAACAGTTTCACAATGTCTCAGAGAGTGTCACTGTGTGTCAGAGTGTGTCACAGTATGTCAGAGACAGAGTCAGAGAGTGCCACACTGTGTCTCAGAGAGAGTATCACTGTGTGTCTCAGAGAGAGTCGGAGAGTGTCACAATGTGTCTCAGAGAGAGTTAGAGAGTATCACTGTGTGTGTCAGAGAGTGTCAGTGAGTGTCATAAAGTGTCACAATGTGTCACTGTCTATCAGGGAATGTCACAGTGTATTTTAGAGAGTATCAGAGAGGGTCAGGGAGTGCCACAGTGTGTCTGAGAGTATGGCAGAGAGGGTCAGTGTGTGTCACAGTGTATCGCAGATAGTGTCATTGAGGGTAGACTTTGTCACAGTGTGCCCCAGAGAGAGACAGAGAGAGTCAGAGCGTGTCGCAGTGTGTCACAGAGAGCATCATAGTGTTTCTCAGAGAGTGAGGAAGAGACAGAAAGTGTCAAAGTGTGTATCAGAGAGTGTCACACTGTCTCAGAGAATGTCACCATGTTTCAGAGCGTGTCACAGTCGGTCAGAGTGTTACGATGTGTCAGAGAGTGTCACAGTGTAGAGCAGAGAATGTCACAGTCTGTCACAGAGTGTTACAGTGTGTTTCAGAGAGTGTCAGAGAGAGTTAGAGAATGTCACAATGTGTCTCAGAGAATGTCACAGTGTTTCTCAGAGAGAGTCAGAGGGTGTCACAGTGTGTCTCAGAGCGTGTCACAGTGTGTCTCAGAGAATGTCACAATGTGTCTCAGAGAATGTCACAGTGTTTCTCAGAGAGAGTCAGAGGGTGTCACAGTGTGTCTCAGAGGGTGTCACAGTGTGTCTCAGAGAATGTCACAATGTGTCTCGGAGAATGTCACAGTGTTTCTCAGAGAGAGTCAGAGGGTGTCACAGTGTGTCTCAGAGGGTGTCACAGTGTGTCTCAGAGAATGTCACAATGTGTCTCAGAGAATGTCACAGTGTTTCTCAGAGCGAGTCACAAAGTGTCACAGCGTGTCTCAGAGGGTGTCACAGTGTGTCTCAGAGAATGTCACAGTGTTTCTCAGAGCGAGTCACAAAGTGTCACAGCGTGTCTCAGACTGTTTCACAATGTCTCGGAAAGTGTCACAGTGTGTCAGAGATTATCCCAGTGTGTCAGAGCGTGAGTCAGAGAGTCTCCCAGTGTGTCAGAGAGAGTCAGAGAGTGTCACATTGTGTCTCCGAGAGTTTCAGATAGTGTCACAGTCTGCCTCAGAGACTGTCACAGTGTGTCAGCGAGAGAGAGTCATAGAGTATCACAGTGTGTCTCAGAGAAAGTCAGAGTGTCACAATGTGTCTCAGAGTCAGAGAGAGTCACAGTGTGTCAGAGAGAGAGTCAGATAGTGTCACAGTGTGTCTCAGAGAGTGTCAGAGAGTATCCTAAAGTGTCACACTGTGTCACAGTGCATCAGAGAATGTCACAGTGTGTCAGAGTCTATCAGAGCGTGTCACAGTATGATTTAGAGAGTGTTAGTGAGAGTCAGAGAATGCTCCAGTGTGTCCCAGAGAGTGTCAAAGAGGGTCACAGTCTGTCACAGTGTGTCTCAGAGAGTCAGAGAGAGTCAGAAAGTGTCACAGTGTGTCTTAGAGAGTGTCACAGTCTATCCGAGAATGTCACAGTGTGTCAGAGAGTGTCACCGTGTGTCACAGTCGGTCTGAGAGTGTCAGAGAGTGTCACAGTGTGTCAGACAGTGTGTCTCAGAGTGTCACAGTTTGTCCCAGAGTGTCACAGTTTCTCAGAGAGTGACAAAGTTGGTTACTGTGTGTCCCAGAGAGTGTCAAAAAGTGTCACTGTGTCTTAGTAAGCGTTACAGTGTGTCACACTCTACCAGAGAAAGTCACAGTGTATTTTAGAGAGTGTCAGAGAGTCAGTGAGTGTCACAGCGTGTCTCCGAGAGTGTCAGAGAAAGCCAGAGATTGCCCCAGTGTGTAAGAGAGTTTCACAGTATGTCAGTGATTGTCGCAGTGTGTCATAGAGAGAATCAGAGAATGTCACAGTGTGTCTAAGAGACAGTCAGAGAGTGTTACAGTGCATCACAGTCTGTCAGAGAGTGTCACAGTGTGTCTCAGGGAGTGTAAGGGAGTGCCATAGAAAGGTAGAGAGTGTCGCAATGTGTTTCAGATAGAGTCAGAGAGTGCCACAGTGTGTCTCGGAGAGTGTCAGAGAAAGTCAGATATTGTCCCAGTGTGTCTCAGAGTATCACAGTTTGTCAGCAATTGTCACAGCGTGTCAGAGAGAGAGAGTCAGACAATGTCACAGCGTGTCTCAGAGAGAGTCAGACAGTGTCACAGTGTGTCACAGTCTGTCAGAGAGTGTCACTGTGTGTCTCGGAGAGTGTAAGGGAGTGTCAGAGAGAGATAAAGAGTGCCACAGTGTGTCTCTGAGAGTGTCAGAGAAAGTCAGAGAGCGTCCAAATGTGTCAGAGACTGTTACAGTGTGCCAGAGATTGTCATAGTGTGTAAGAGGAGAGTCAGAGAGTGTCACAGTGTGTCTCAGATAGAGTCAGACAGTATCACGGTGTGTTTCAAAGAGTGTCAGAGAGTGTCATGAAGTGTCTCAGTACGTCACAGTCTATCACAGTGTGTCAGAGTCTATCAGAGAGTGTCACAATATGTTTAGAGAGTGTCAGAGATAGTCAAAGTGTGTCTCAGAGTGTGTCAGATTCCAAGAGTGCCACAGTGTGTCTCATTCTGTCCGAGAGTGTCACAGTGTGTCAGAGAGAGTCAGAGAGTGTCACACTGTGTCTCAGAGAAAATCAGAGAGCAGCTCTGTGTTTCTCTGAGAGTGTCAGAGAGTGTCAGAGTGAGCCAGAGAGTGTCACAGTGTGTCACAGTCTTTTAGAGAGTGTCACAGTCTGTCTCAGATAGTGTCAGAGAGAGTCAGAGTGTGTTAGAAAGTGTCACTGGGTGCCTTAGAGAGAGAGAGAGAATGTCACAGTGTCTCAGCGGGAGACAGAGAGTGTCACATTGTGTCTCAGATAGAGTCAGACAGTGTCACAGTGTGTCAGACGTTGTCACAGTGTGTAAGAGAGTGCCTGCGAGAGTCAGAGAGTGTCACAGTGTGTTTCAGAGAGTGCCACAGTGTGTCTCGGAGAGACAGAGAGTGTCACAGTGGCTTTGCATGAGACAGAGAGTAACACAGTGTGTCACAGTGTGTCTCAGATAGTGTCACAGTGTGTCAGAGAGAGTCAGAGAGTGTCACAGTGTGCCTCAGAGAGAGTCAGAGAGTGTCTCAGAGAGATTCAGAGAGTGTCTCAGTGTGTCTCCGAGTGTCAGACAGTGCCACAGTGTGTCTCAGAGAATGTCCCAGTTTATCAGAGAGAGGGTCAGAGAGTGTCACAATGTGTCTCAGAGTCAGAGAGTCGGACAGTGCCACAGTGTGTCTCAGCGAGAGTCAGAGAATGTCACAGTGTTCCTCAGAGAGTGTCACAGTGTGTCCGAGAGTGTCACTGTGTGTCTCAGAGAGTATCATAAAGTGTCAAAGTGTGTCACAGTCTATCAGGGAATGTCTCAGTGTATCAGAGACTATAACAGAGTGCCACATTATGTTTTAGATAGAGTCAGAGAGTGTCACAGTGTGTCTCAGAGAGTATCAAAGAGGATCAGAGTGTGTCACAGTGTGTCACAGAGAGTCAGAGAGAGTCAGAAAGTGTCACAGTTTGTCTTAGAGAGTGTCACAGTGTGTCTTAGAGAGTGTGACAGTGTGTCTCAGATTGTCACAGTTTGTCCCAGAGTGTCACAGTGTCTCAGAGAGAGGCAGAGTTGGTTACCGTGTGTCTCAGAGAGTGTCAGAAAGAGTCTCAGTGGCTTAGAAAGTGTTACAGTGTGTCACAGTCTTTCAGAGAGTGTCACAGTGTCTTTTAGAGAGTGTCATAGAGAGTCAGAGTGTAACAGTGTGCTCTGAGAGTGTCAGAGAATGTCAGAGATTGTCCCAGTGTGTCTCAGAGTGTCACAGTATATCAGCGATTATCACAGTGTCTCAGAGAGAGTCAGAGAGAGTCATAGAGTGTCACAGTGTGTCTCTGAGAGTGTCCCAGTGTGTCAGAGAGTGTCACAGTGTTTCAGAGGTTGTCACAGTGTGTCAGAGGAGAGTTAGAGAGTATCTCTGTGTTTCTCTGAGAGTGTCAGAGAAAGTCAGAGAGTGTCACAGTGTGTCAGAGATTGTCACAGTGTGTCAGAGGAAAGTTAGAGAGTATCTCTGTGTGTTTCAGAGGGTGTATGAGCAAATCAGAGAGTGTCACAGTGTGTTTCATAGAGTGTCTGAGAGAATCCGAGAGTGTCGCAATGTGTCTCAGAGTGTGTCAGACAGTGTTACAGTGTGTCGGAGAGAGTCACAGTGCGTCAGAGAGTGTCACAGTGTGACAGAGAGTGTCTGAGAGAGTCAGAAAGTGTCACAGTCTGTCAGAGATTGTCACAATGTGTCAGAGAGTGTCTGAGAGAGTCAGACAGTGTCGGTGTGTCTCAGAGAATGTCAGAAAGGGTTACAGTGTCACAGAGAGAGTCACAGTGTCTCAGAGAGTATCATAGTTTCCCAGAGAGTGTCACTCTCTGTCCCAGACAGTTTCACAATGTCTCAGAGAGTGTCACTCTATGTCAGAGAGAGTAACAGTATGTCAGAGATATATTCAGAGAGTGTCACACTGTGTCTCAGAAATTTGCAGAAAGTGTCTCAGTTTGCCTCAGAGAGTGTCACGGTGTATCAGATAGTGTCACAGTGTGTCACAGTCGGTCTGAATGTGTCGCAGTGTGTCTCAGTAAATGTCAGAGAGTGTCACAGCGTGTTACAGTCATTCAGAGAGTCTCACAGTCTGTCAGAGAGCGTCACAGTGTGTCAGAGTCACAGTTTGTCCCAGAGTGTCACAGTGTGTCGTACTGAGTCTCAGAGAGTGTCACAGTGTGCCTCAGAGAGTGTCACAGTGTGTCAGAGAGAGTCAGCGATTGTCACAGTGTGTCTGAAAGAGAGTCAGCGAATGTCTCAATGTGTCTCCGAGAGTGTCAGACAGTGTCACAGTATGTCTCAGAGAGTGTCACAGAGTATCAGAGAGAGAGAGTCAGAGAATGTCACAATGTGTCTCAGAGTCAGAGAGAGTAAGAGAGTGTCACAGGGTATCTCACAGAAAGTCAGACAGCGTCACACTGTGTCTCAGCGAGTGTCAGAGAGTGTCACAGTGTTCCTCAGAGAGTGTCACAGTGTGTCAGAGAGTGCCACGGTGTGTCTCAGAGAGTCAGAGAGTATCACTGTGTGTCTCAGAGAGTGTTAGAGAGTGGCATAAAGTGTCAAAGTGTGTCACAGCCTATCAGAGAATGTCACAGTTTGTCAGGGTCTATCAGAGTGTCACATTATGTTTTAGAGAGAGTCAGAGAGTGTTACAGTGTGTCTCAGAGAGTGTCAAACAGGGTCAGAGTGTGTCACAGTGTGTCTCAGAGAGTCAGAGAGAGTCAGAGAGTTTCACAGTGTGTCTTAGAGAGTGTCACAGTGTAGGGGGTAGTGTAATTTTTAAACGGTTAGCTGCCTTTTAGTCTTTTCTACCTCATAGTAAACACAAGCAGACACTCGAAACTGTTGCCGGACCTCCCCCACGTTTATATGAATGAAACAGTTGTAACAGCTTTCCTCGATAGTTGAGAGGCCGCCCTTAACCACAGTTGTACAACATCATCCATATAAGGGAAGAATGGGAAGCTCAAACACTGATTGGCCAAGTGAATGATAAAAGAATCGCAGGCACCAGAACCCAAAAAAGGAAAACAGTGGGGAATCCGAGCACTCGTTGGTCAAGGCAGCAGTAGTAAACCCAGCCCACATATACATGTATATAATGTGTGGAGATTACTATGCTTGTGTGTGTGTACCTTTGGGAACAGCACCCGACTTTGCAAAGTTGAATGAAAAGTTTTGGACTGACTCCTCCGTGTCTTTGTTCCTGGGAAGGGAAATAAAAAGTGCCGTAGATGGGGCTGGACAGCCACTTATCTCGCACAATTGGGGGCTCCTCCGGGATGAAATAATTATTGCTGGGGGGGGCAGTCTCTTCGGCTCACGGATCAAACCTGATTACAACAAAGACGCGTCTAGTATATATTTATACTTCTCACTGATCGGCTTGGTCCGTTGGCCGTCGGCCAAAGACGATGTGACCCGGCTCATTTAAAAATAATTTTGAATCCTGGAAAAGGAACACACGGACGAGTGCTGGGACGACCGGTTAGTGACTATACACGGGGGTACACACATTTAAAAAGGCCAGACAACTCCGTGCACGGATCAAGGTAAGAGATTCTTTTGTTCTTCCTTGTTGGCCGCGTGGTTTTGACGGTCATCTGTGAAAACGCTTTGGGCGTTTAAGACCAGGACTGAAGATAAACCACGGGAAATTGTGGTTTTGACGGTCATCTGTGAAAACGCTTTGGGCGTTTAAGACCAGGACCGAAGATAAACCATGGGAAATCAGACTTCTAGATTTACTAAGGAAAAGTCAGGGAAGACTGCAAATGGGAAAGAAATACCCCCCGATAGTCCATTAGGTCGGAAGTTAAGTCTATGGACGGACAGTAGTAGAACGAAGGACTTAAAGAAAGAGACCATGATAAAATATTGTTGTTTTATATGGACCAAAGAACCTATCCGCGCCCCCTCGGTAGTTTGGCCCGAGTATGGGTCTGATGTAGACTGGGTGTGTCAAATCCTAAATGTATATGTTAACAGAAAACAACCGTTTGACCCAGAGGAGAGCAAATATGCCGCCGCCTGGTTGGCGGGAGACGGCGAGAGTCCCACGCGTCTCTATCCTCTGATTCCCCAAACAGACCCGAGGAAGCCCCAGAAGTCTTGGGACATCCTCACCGACGGTTTGCCACCGTCTTCCCCGCCCCCGTATATACCACCCGCGCACGACCAGGCGTCCAGCGCGGACCTCCCTCCTGCGATGGATAATTCCGAGTCCCAGCAGGCTACGACCAGTGAGGAAGGGACTGCTGGGGGGGGGGTACAGGAGGGGGCACAGAACTCACCCCAGGCACTAGGAAATCAGTCCGACTCGAGATGCGGAGAGGTCGAGAAGAGGGATTGAGAGCTGGGAGGAGTGACAATATTGAACAGCTGAACCCCTTACGAGAGGTGCCGTTTGGGAACGAACGGACCGGGTTCGTAGTACAACCTTTAAATTCTGGGGATATCCGGCAACTCCGTAATGAACTACCCCGTCTACTGGACGACCCCGTCAGTGTGGGAATACAACTGGACCAATTTCTGGGGCCCAGTATGTACACATGGGCTGAACTGCAGGCCATGATGAGAATACTATTTAATTACGATGAAATTGTTATGATCCGGAATAGTGCAATGGCCATTTGGGATAGGGAGCATCAGGACGGCCCTCAGCGTGGAGAGCAGAAGTACCCCTTAGAGGACCCCCGGTGGGATCATAACGACGCGGGGGGAAGGGCCAATATGACAGACCTCAGAAGCCTTATAATCAGGGGAATCCAAACCTGCGTGACCAAACAGCGGAATTTAGCAAAAGCATTTGAAGTTGGACAGAAAAAGGATGAATCCCCGAGTGAGTTTTTAGACCGTTTGCGGGAGTCCATGCGAAAGTATTCAGGTTTAGACCCCGATGGGGAAATAGGCAAGAACATGCTTAAGGTGCACTTTGTGACTAAGTCATGGCCTGACATTCAGAAGAAATTACAGAAAGTGGAGGATTGGGCTGAAAAGGATGTTGCAGAATTATTACGGGAAGCACAGAAGGTGTACGTTCAGAGGGATGTAATAAGGGAGAAACATAAGACAAAAATGATGGTGGCAGCCGTACGGGAAGCTTGTAAGTCCACTGAAATGGGGGAGGGAGATTATGGGGTGGAAAGAGGAACGTCGAAGAAAAGTTGGAGAGGGAGAGAAGCGAGACGGGGCAGAAGTGAGAGAGGAGGATCTTATGGAATTGAGCGCCCTCAGAAGGCCGGATGTTACCATTGCGGGAAACTGGGACACTTCAAAAGGGATTGTCCCGAGTTTAAAAGGGAAAGAGAAGGGATGTATGAAATGGAGTGTGAACAAATGGATTAGGGAAGTCAGGGGAGGATCGGAACACGGGCCTACCAAGAACCCCTGGTAAATTTACGGGTGGGCCCATTTAGACAAGATGTTACCTTCTTAGTTGACACAGGCGCTGGCAGGTCCTCAATTCCCCTCCATCTGAGGGGGGTTGGCTTCCAAGCTAAAACATTAAACATTTCTGGAGTTAAGGGTGGGGTTTTTAATGCGAAAATATTCGAACCACAACCCTTGCGGCTGGAGGAGGAGGAACTCCAGGTGGAACTCCTTTACCTCCCCCATCTTCCCTATGGGTTGTTGGGACGGGATTTGATAGTCCGTTTCGGATTGCGAATAGAAGTGGGAGAAGAGGAAGAATTAGCCGTTACCATGTCATACCTTAGTGAGTCCCGATTGACAGAGATAGACCCTAGGGTTTGGGTCGCCAAAGGGAACCGGGGCGGACTCGCAATTCGACCTGTGGAGGTAAAATTAAAGCCCCAGAGCCCCGACGTCAGAGTGCGCCAATACCCCATCTCTTGGGAAGGGAGGCAGGGCCTGAAGACAGTTATGGAAGACCTAATAAAAGATGGATTGGTAGAGCCCTGTATGTCACGATACAATTCCCCCATCCTGCCGGTCCGGAAGTCGGATGGGAGCTACCGAATGGTCCAAGACCTAAGGGAAGTAAATAAAATTGTCCAAGTACGGCACCCTGTGGTACCGAACCCATACACTATTCTGGGGCGAATCCCCCCGGACCACGGCTGGTTTAGTGTTATAGACTTAAAGGATGCCTTCTGGGCGTGTCCCCTGGACAAGGACAGTAGGGATCTTTTTGCTTTTGAATGGGAGGATCCTGATACTGGCAGAAAACAACAGTACAGGTGGACCGTACTCCCCCAAGGATTCACTGAGTCCCCGACTCTGTTCGGGCAGATTCTGGAACAATTATTGGAGGGTCTAACCTTGTCCCCGGCCCTTAAGCTTATACAATACGTGGACGATCTCCTTTTATCCGGACCGGCGGAGGAGGACGTCCTACTTGGGACTAATGCCCTGTTAAATTACCTAGCTGAGAAGGGTTTAAGAGTGAGTCAGAAGAAGCTCCAATATGTCGAGAAAGAGGTTAAGTACCTGGGACACTTGATAAGCCAGGGACAGAAACGAATAAGTCCGGAAAGAGTGCGGGCAATAATCGAACTAGGCCTCCCAACGACCAAGAGGGAGTTGTGGAAGTTCTTGGGACTCTTAGGCTATTGTCGGTTATGGATAGACGACTATGCCCCCCTTACTAAAGACTTGTACCTAAAACTCATTGAGGAGGCACCCAACAGAATAAAATGGGAGGAGGAGGAGAAAAAGTTAATTGAAATCCTAAAAGGAAAATTGATGGCCGCACCTGTTTTTAGCTTGCCGGATTTTAGTCAGACATTTCGCCTCTTTGTGAACTCCAGAAAGGGAACCGCTCTTGGAGTATTGACCCAGGACTGGGGGGGTAAAAGGAAGCCCGTGGCTTTCCTGTCAAAAATTCTGGATCCAGTCTCCCGAGGGTGGCCGGAGTGTGTCCAAGCGGTGGCAGCCACGGCAAAGCTGGTAGAGGAAAGCAGGAAGTTGACTTTTGGGGCCCCCTTGACAGTCACTACTCCCCACCAGGTTCGAACTATTCTGAATCAGAAGGCCGGGAGGTGGCTGACTGACTCGAGAATTCTGAAATATGAAGCCATATTGTTAGACCGAGAAGACCTCCGAATAGAAGTCGGGGGCTGCCAGAACCCGGCGGACTTTCTTTGGAAAGGGGAAGGGGAGGAGGAACTGGAACACTGCTGTTCAGACATAATAGAGTACCAGAGTAAAGTGAGGGAAGATCTGAGGGATACCCCCTTACATGCAGGTGGTACATTGATGGGTCCTTTCGAGTGATAGATGGGAAGAGACACAACGGTTATGCAGTCATTAGTGAGACTGGTTGGGAATTAGTGGAAAGTGGACGGCTACCGAATGCCTGGTCCGCACAAACGTGCGAATTGTACGCCTTGCACCGGGCTCTGAGGAATTTAAAGGGAATAGCCGGGACAATCTACACTGACTCTAAGTATGCCTTTGGGGTAGTACACACCTTTGGGAAGATCTGGAAAGAAAGGGGAATGATAAATAGTAGTGGAAAGGAGTTGGTCAAGAGGAACTAGTAGCCATGATCTTGGAGGATTTGTTGCTGCCACAAGAGATTGCTGTAGTACATGTGAAAGGACACCAGAAAGACGATAAAATAGAGACCCTGGGGAATCAATTGGCAGATGAACAGGCAAAATTGGCTGGGATGGGGAAGGAAGTAATAAACTGCCTGGTAAGGATTCCACAGATATCCGAAATTACCGAAGTGCCCACGTTTACTGACAAAGAAGAAACTCTTCTCGCGTCTCTGGGGGGTACAAAGGATAGGGAAGGCAAGTGGACCTTACCCGATGGCCGCCAGCTACTAAATCGACCGTTGACGCGGGACATTATTGCCCGTTTACACCAAGGGGGTCACTGGGGCGCCCAGGCACTGTGTGATGCCTTCCTGCGCCGATATGCTCACCCTGGTCTGTACACGGTAGCCAAGCAGGTCACAGGAGATTGCATAACATGTCTAAAGATTAACAAAAGGGGGCTGCGGCAGCATGCAAGACAAGGGGGTAGGAGTCCGGCCTATAGGCCGTTTGAGTATATCCAGGTAGATTACACTGAGCTCCCCCCCATAAGTCGCCTGAAGTACCTATTAGTAGTGGTAGATCACCTGACAGGATGGGTGGAAGCTTTCCCCACTACCACGGCAACGGCAACTCAGGTTAGCAAGATTCTACTCGAGCAAATCATCCCACGATTTGGGCTACCCCGCGCTATTGACTCTGACCAGGGGAGCCACTTCACCTCGACCATCCTCCAGAATGTAGTGCAAGCAATGGGGATTGACTGGGATTTGCACACCCCCTGGCATCCCTCCTCCTCGGGCAAGGTCGAAAGAATGAACCAGACCATCAAAAAGCAGCTAACCAAGCTCACTAGTGAAATCGGCCTGCCTTGGACCAAATGCCTACCCCTTGCCCTGTTGCAAATTCGCACCCAGCCAAGGCGGGATTTGGGCGTCTCCCCTTTCGAAATGTTATTTGGCCTCCCGTTCCATGGGCCGAAGGGGGAACCTCCTGTATTTGAGTCTCGGGATATGTTTGTGCAAAAATATGTGGTGGCTCTGGGGTCTGCTCTATCTCGTTTACGCCAACAGGGACTTTTGGCACAGACGCCGCCCCTCGAGTTTGCGGTGCACACCGTCAAGCCGGGTCAGTGGGTCCTGATTAAAAGCTGGAAGCAACGTACCCTCGAACCAACTTGGGATGGTCCCTTCCTGGTACTTTTGACGACCGAAACGGCTGTCCGTACGGCCGAAAAGGGCTGGACACATTACACTCGAGTCAAGGGACCAGTGCCACAACCGACGGAGGACGAACGAACCTCTCTGACAAAGGCATCTAAGGAACAGAGACTCTGAGAACGAACTAATCGGACTTTGGCGAGTCTAAAGGAACTGTGCCCTCGGGCTACGGGTGTCGCGACAAAATGCGGTCAATCGTATTGTTAACTTGCTATGCCATTGTCCTTGGGCTGGGTCATAGTGTGCGTGTTACCCAATTTGGCCTCCGGATGAAACAAATAGAGGACCGTCAGTGGTTCACCATCTCCGTGCTTGCCAACCAATCAACACAGACACTTAGCTTAGACCTATGTGAGTTGGTGCCCTGTAGGACTAAAAGTCAACTGAATCAAACTAAGCAGAATCTAGAGAGAGAAAGGGGATTCCAGGGTCAGACGTTAGTATTACAATTGCATGGTAGGGAAGGCCTAAGTAGGCCTCCAGCCCCCGGGGTCCAGGCTATGGTGTCAGTTGTCCGTGATCCCATCACCCCTGGACGAGATTGTGGGCATAATCGGTGCAATCCGCTTTATCTGACCATAAAAGAACTTGGAAAAGAACGAGGCGAGACTTAATAGAACAATTCTGGGTATTAGAGTTGGGGGCCAGGCAGGATGGGGGTGAATGCAGCTGTGCTGCACGTATATCACGGTCATTGAAGCTGAGTCTGGGGGCTCATCCACCACTGGTAAGCAGGAAAAGATTAGAATAATTGAGACGACGGATTTGGAAAAGACCTTTGAAATAGAAACGGGATACGGGGAGGCGAATGCCTGGATGGAATGGGTCAAATATACTGTGAGGAGCATGAAAAGAGTGATTGCTACGCATGCACGAGTGCCCGCCCTAACCCTCAGGTGGTCCCATTCCCGCTGGGATGGGAGAAACACCCACGAGCCATGGACTGCATGATAAGGCTGTACCAGGACCGAGAGGCCTGGAACGACCCCACTTGTCGACCCTTGAGTTTGAAGTTTCCCCCCGTCAGGTCTGAGGGGGCGCCCCGCCCGCCATCATTCTCAGGGGTAACGGGTACGCACCAGGCCTGTGTCTGTCGGACGGGACTACAGTGGGACGACAATGTGGGGACATTTGACAAGTGCAGCGGATCAATCCGGCTGGTCAATGAAACTACCGGGGGCGGGAATTACTCCCACATTCATGTACCTAGGGCAGACCTCTGGTGGTACTGTGTTGGGAGGGTTCTGCGACCGACCCTGCCCCAAAAATGGACGGGCACTTGTGCGATCGTTCAATTGGCCATCCCATTCACCCTGGCATTCGAAAAACAAGAGCGACCCCGTTCTTGTGGAAGAACTGAGAGAGCTTTGGAGACCTCTTTCGATGATAACATATATTTAGATGCCATAGGGGTCCCCAGGGGTGTTCCTGACGAATACAAGGCTAGGAACCAGATAGCGGCGGGTTTTGAGTCGTCACTGTTCTGGTGGGTGACCATCAATAAGAACGTGGATTGGATTAATTATATTTACTAAAATCAGCAGAGGTTCATTAATTATACCCGGGATGCAGTGAAAGGAATAGCAGAACAACTGGACGCCACTAGTAGGATGGCATGGGAAAATAGGTTGGCCTTAGACATGATGTTGGCAGAGAAGGGGGGTGTTTGTGTCATGATAGGCACTCAGTGCTGCACTTTCATCCCCAACAACACAGCCCCTGATGGGTCCATCACCCGCGCCCTGGATGGACTCACCACATTGGCGGACGAACTGGCCGAAAACTCGGGCTTCGACTCTGGCCTCACGGACTGGTTGGAAGCTTGGTTCGGTAAATGGACGGGGGTGGTCGTCCCCTTTCTTGTCTCATGTATAGTGGTGGCAGGGGTACTCACTGCCCTTGGGTGTTGCGTTATTCCCTGTGTCCGGGGATTAACTCAACGACTGATCGAAACCGCCCTTACTAAGAAGGATGTTCCCTATGGGCACGTTGAACGAATAAATCTCGAGATGGAACAACGTGAATCCCTCTTGGGCGGGGGTAGTATTAGAGAAGGGCAGTTTGATGAACAAGCTCGGGAGTTATTAAATGCCCTGGAGAAGAAACTTACGGTTGAAAAATTACAGGCCGTAAGAAAAGACACGGGGGATTTGTAGGGGGTAGTGTAATTTTTAAACGGTTAGCTGCCTTTTAGTCTTTTCTACCACATAGTAAACATAAGCAGACACTCGAAACTGTTGCCGGACCTCCCCCACGTTTATATGAATGAAACAGTTGTAACAGCTTTCCTCGATAGTTGAGAGGCCGCCCTTAACCACAGTTGTACAACATCATCCATATAAGGGAAGAATGGGAAGCTCAAACACTGATTGGCCAAGTGAATGATAAAAGAATCGCAGGCACCAGAACCCAAAAAAGGAAAACAGTGGGGAATCCGAGCACTCGTTGGTCAAGGCAGCAGTAGTAAACCCAGCCCACATATACATGTATATAATGTGTGGAGATTACTATGCTTGTGTGTGTGTACCTTTGGGAACAGCACCCGACTTTGTAAAGTTGAATGAAATTTTTTGGACTGACTCCTCCGTGTCTTTGTTCCTGGGAAGGGAAATAAAAAGTGCCGTAGATGGGGCTGGACAGCCACTTATCTCGCACAACAGTGTATCAGAAAATGTCACAGTGTGTCAGAGAGTGTTGCAGTGTGTTCACAGAGTGTCACAGTTTCTCTCAGAAAGTGTAAGGTAGA
This sequence comes from Chiloscyllium punctatum, assembly GCF_047496795.1. Classification (NCBI taxonomy): domain Eukaryota; kingdom Metazoa; phylum Chordata; class Chondrichthyes; order Orectolobiformes; family Hemiscylliidae; genus Chiloscyllium; species Chiloscyllium punctatum. The sequence continues at coordinate 89,803,403 of NC_092752.1, read as the reverse complement.
TTCAGAGAGTGTCACAGTGTGTCTCAGAGAGTGTCACAGTGTGTCTCACAGAGGGTCACAGTATCTCAGAGAATGTCACCGTATGTCCGGGATGTCACAATCAATCAGAGAGTGTAACAATGTGTCAGAAAGTGTCACAGTGTGTCAGAGAGTGTCACAGTGTGGCGCAGAGAATGACACAGCCTGTCACGGAGTGTTACAGTGTGTCGCAGAGAGTAAAAGGGAGTGTCAAAGAGAGTTATAGAGTGTCACAGTGTGTTTCAGAGAGTGCCACAGTGTGTCTCTGAGAGTGTCAGAGAATGTCAGAGAGTGTCCCAGTGTGTCAGAGAGTGTCACAGTGTGTCAGAGGAGAGTCAGAGACTGTCACAGTGTGTCTCAGAGAGAGTCAGAGAGTGTCACAGTGTAGCACAGTCTGTCAGGGAGTGTCACAGTGTGTCAGAGACTGTCAGAGAAAGTCTCTGTGTGTCTCAGAGAGTGTCAGAGAGGGCCAGAGAGTGTCACAGTGTGTCACAGTCTCTCATAGAGTGTCACAGTCTGGCTCAGAAAGTATCAAAGCGAGTCAGACCGTGTCACAACCTGTCTCAGAGAGAGAGAGAGAGAGAGAGAGAGAGAGAGAGAGAGAGAGAGACAGAGACGTCACAGCGTCTCAGTGGGAGACAGAGAGTGTCACAGTGTGTCTCAGAGAGTGTCAGAAAGTGTCACAGTGTGTCAGAGATTCTCACAGTGTGTCAGAGAGTCTGTGAGAGAGTCAGAAAGTGCCACATTCTGTCTGAGAGTGCCACGGTGTGTTTCAGAGTGTCAGAGCGAATCAGAGAGTGTCACAGTGTGTTCAGAGAGAGACAGAAACTTTCACAGTTGTCTCAGAGAGTGTCAGACAGTGTTACAGTGTGTCAGAGAGTGTTACAGTGTGTCAGAGATTGTCACAGTGTGTCAGAGAGAGTCTGAGAGAGACAGCGAGTTTCACAGTGTGTCAGAGAGAGTGTCAGAAAGGGTCACAGTGTCACAGAGAGAGTCACAGTGTCTCAGAGAGTATCAGTGTCTCAGAGAGTGTCACTGTGTGTCTCAGACAGTTTCACAATGTCTCCGAGAGTGTCACTCTGTGTCAGAGAGAGTCACAGTATGTCAGAGAGAATAGAGAGTGTCACAGTGTGTCTCAGAAATTTGCAGAAAGTGTCTCAGTTTGTCTCAGAGAGTGTCAAACAGTGTCACATTGTGTCTCAGGGAGTGTCACGGTGTATCAGATAGTGTCACAATGTGTCCCCGTTGGTCTTAGAGTGTCACTGTGTGTCTCAGGAAGTGTCAGAGAGTGTCACAGTGTGTCACAGTCTGTCAGAGAGTGCAACAGCCTGTTAGAGAGCGTCGCAGTGTGTCAGAGACTCACAGTTTGTCCCAGAGTACCACAGTGTGTTCTGCCAAGTCTCAGAGAGTGTCAGAGAGGGTCAGATTGTTTAATAGTGTGTCTCAGAGAGTCAGAGAGTCAGAAAGTGTCACAGTGTGCCTTAGGCAATGTCACAGTGTATCAGTGAATGTGACAATGTGCCAGAGTGTCACTATGGGTCCCAGGCAGTCTGAGAGTGTCACAGTGTGTCTCAGGAAGTGTCAGAGAGTGTCACAGTGTGTCACAGTCTGTCAGAGAGTGTCGTGTGTGTCAGAGTGTCACGGTTTGTCCCAGAGTGTCACAGTGCTTCATAGATAGAGAGACAGAAAGTGATACAGTGTCTCAGCGAGAGACAGAGTTGGTTATTGTGTGTCTCAGAGAGTTTCAGAAAGTGTCACAGCATCTTAGAAAGTGTTACTGTGTGTCAGAGAGTGTCACAGTTTATCTCAGAGAGTGTCGCAGTGTTTCTCAGAGAGTGAGGGAGAGACAGAATGTGTCACAGTGTGTATCAGAGAGTGTCACAGTGTCTCAGAGAATGTCACCGTATGTCCGAGAGTGTCACAGTCAACCAGAGAGTGTCACAGTGTGTCGAGAGTGTCACAGTGTGGCGCAGAGAATGACACAGTCTGTCACAGAGTGTTTCAGAGAGTGTCAGAGAGAGTCAGAGAGTGCCACAGCGTGTCTCAGAGAGAGTCACCGGGTGTCACAGTGTGTCTCAGAGAGTGTCACAGTCTGTCTCAGAGTGTGTCAGAGGGTGTCACAAGTGTCACAGTGTTTCTCATACTGTTTCACAATGTCTCAGAAAGTGTCACGGTGTGTCAGAGAGTGTCCCAGTGTGTCAGAAAGAGAGTCAGAGAGTGTCACAGTGTATCTCCGAGAGCGACAGACAGTGTCACAGTGTGACTCAGAGAGTGTCACCGTGTGTCAGAGAGAGAGTCAGAGATTGTCATAGTGTGTCTCATGGAGAGTCATACAGTATCACTGTGTGTCTCAAAGAGTGTCAGGGAGTGACATAAAGTGTGACACTGTGTCACAGTCTATCAGAGAATGTTACAGTGTGTCAGAATCTATCAGGGAGTGTCACAGTATCTTTTAGAGAGTGTGAGAGAGAGTCAGAGAGTGCTACAGTGTGTCTCAGAAAGTGTCAAAGAAGGTCAGAGTGTGTCTCAGAGAGTCAGAGAGAGTCAGAAAGTGTCACAGTGTGTCTTAGTAAATATCACAGTGTATCAGAGAATGACACAATGTGTCAGAGAGTGTCACAGTGTGTCAAAGTATGTCTGAGAGTGTCACAGTGTGTCTCAGGAAGTGTCAGAGTGTGTCACAGTGTGTCAGAGATTGGCACAGTGTGTCAGAGGAGAGTCAGAGAGTGTCACAGTGTGTCTCAGAGAGAGTCTGAAAGTATCTCTGTGTGTCTCAGAGAGTGTCAGAGAATGTCAGAGAGCATCGCAGTGTGTCAGACAGTGTCACAGTGTGTCCCAGGGAGTGTCAGAGAGAGCCAGAGAGAGTCACAGTGTGTCACAGTCTGTCAGAGAGTGGCACAGCATGTCAGAGAGAGTCAGAGAGAGTCTCTGTGTGTCTCAGAGAGTGTCAGAGAGAGACGGAAATTGGCACAGTGTGTCACGGTCTGTCATAGAGTGTCACAGTCTGTCTCAGATAGTGTCAAAGTGAGTCAGATCGTGTCACAGGTTGTCTCAGAGAGAGAGAGAGACAGACAGACAGAGAGCGTCACAGCGTCTGAGCAGGAGAGAAACAGTGTCACAGTGTGTCTCAGAGAGTGTCAGAAAGTGTAACAGTGTGTCAGAGATTGTCACAGTACGTCAGAGTGAGTCTGAGAGTGTCAGAGAGTGACACAGTCTGTCAGAGAGTGTCACAGTGTGTTTCAGAGATTTTCTGAGAGAGTCAGAGAGTTTCGCAGTGTGTCTCAGAGAGGGGGAGAGAGACAGAGTGTCAGAGAGAGTATCAGAAAGTGTCACAGTGGCTTTGAGAGAGTCACAGTGTTTCAGAGAGTGTCACAGTAACTCAAAGAGTGTCACAGTGGGTCAGAGAGAGTGAGAGTCAGAGAGTGTCATTGTGTGTCTCAGACAGTTTCACAACGTCTCAGAGAGTGTTACTGTGTTTCAGAGAGTGTCAAATCATGTCAGAGAGAGAGAGAGAGGGTCAGTGAATGCCACAGTGTGTCTCAGAGATTGTCACAGTGTGTCAGTGAGAGAGTCAGAGGGAGTCAGAGAGTGCCACACTGGGTCTCAGAGAGAGAATCAGTGTTTCTAAGAGAGAGTCAGAGAGTTTGACAGTGTGTCTCAGAGAGAGTCAGTGAGTGTCACAGTGTGTCTCCGAGAGTGTCAGAGAGTGTCATAAAGTGTCACAGTGTATCAGAGAGTGTCACAGTGTATTTTAGAGAGTTTCCTAGAGAGTCAGGGAGTGCCACAGTGTGTCTTGGAGTGTGGCAGAGAGGGGCAGAGAGTGTCACAGTCTATCTCAGAGGGTATCACAGTGTGTCACAGAGAGTGTCAGTGAGAGTGGAGTTTGTCATAGTGTATCTTAGAAAGTGTCAGGGAGTGTCAGAGAGTGTCACAAAGTATCACAGTCTGTCATAGAGTGTTACAGTCTGTCTCACATAGTATCAGAGTGTGTCACATTGTGTCTCAGAGAGAGTCAGAGAGTATCACAGTGTGTCTCAGAGAGTGACAGAGAGAGTCAGGGAGTGTCACAGTCACTCAGAGAAGAAAAGGCAGTGTCACAGTGTGTCAGAGAGTGTCAGAGTATGTCAGAGTGTGTCACAGTGTGTCTTAGAGACTGTCACCGTGTGTCACAGAGAGAGGAGGAGACAGATAGTGTTACAGTGTGTATCAGAGTGCGTCACAGTGTCTCAGAGAGTGTCACAGTCGGTCAGAGATTGTCACAGTGTGTCAGAGTGTGTCTCAGTGTGGCACAGAGAATGTCACAGTCATTAACAGAGTCTGTCTAAGTGTGTCAGAGGGAGTCACAAAGTGTCACAGTGTGTCTCCGACTGTTTCACAATGTTTCAGAAAGTGCCACAGTGTGTCAGAGTGTTCCCAGTGTGCAAAAGAGAGAGCCAGAGAGTGTCACAGTGTGTCAGAGAGAGAGCCAGAGAGTGTCACTGTGTGTCCAGAGAGAGATAGACAGTGTCACAGTGTGTCTCAGAGAGTGAGGGAGAGACTGAATGTGTCACAGTGTGTATCAGAGTGTGTCAGTGTCAGAGAACGTTACCGTCTGTCAGAGAGTTTCACAGTGTGTCAGGGAGTGTCACAGTGTGTCAGCGAGTGTCACAGTGTAGAGTAGATAATGACACAGTCTGTCACAGAGTGTTCCAGTGTGTTTCAGAGAATGTCAGAGAGAGTCAGAGAGTGCCATAGTGCGTCTCAGAGAATGTCACAGTTTGTCTCAGAGAGAGTCACCGGGTGTCACAGTGTGTCTCAGAGAGTGTCACAGTCTGTCTCAGAGTGTGTCAGAGGGAGTCACAAAGTTTCACATTGTGTCTCAGACTGTTTCACAATTCCTCAGAAAGTGTCCCAATGTGTCAGTGAGAGAGTCAGAGAGTGTCACAGTGTGTCTCCGAGAGTGTCAGACAGTGTCGCAGTGTTTCTCAGAGAGAGTCAGAGAGTGTCTCAGTGTGCCTCAGAGAGTGCCACAGTGTGTCAGAGAGAGAGCCAGAGAGTGTCACAATGTTTCTCAGAGTCAGAGAGAGTCAGAGAGTGCCGCTCTGTTTCTCAGAGAGAGTCAGATAGTGTCATAGTGTGTCTCAGAGAGAGTCAGCGAGTATCACTGTGTGTCTCCGAGAGTGTCAGAGATTGTCATAAATTGTCACAGTGTGTCACAATCTATCAGAGAATGTCACTGTGTGTCAGAGTCTATCAAAGGGTGCCACAGTATGTTTTAAAGATTGTCAGAGTGAGTCAGAGAGTGCTACAGCGTGTCTCTGAGTGTGTCAAAGTGGGTCAGAGTGTGTCACAGTGTGTCTCAGAGAGTCATAGAGAATCAGAAAGCGTCACAGTGTGTCTTAGTGTCTCAGTGTATCAGAGAATGTCACAGTGTGTCAGAGAGTGTCACAGTGTGTCGCAGCCGGTCTGAGAGTGTCACAGTGCGTCTCAGGATGTGTCAGAGATGTCCCTGTGTGTCACAGTATGTCAGAGAGTGTCACAGTGTCACAGTTTGTCCCAGAGTGTCACAGTGTCTCAGAGAGAGACAGAGTTAGTAACTGTGTGTCTCAGTGAATGTCAGAAAGTGTCACTCTTAGAAAGTGTTTACAGTATGTCACAGTCTAACAGAGAGTATCACAGTGTATTTTAGAGAGTGTCAGAGAGAGTCAGAGAGTGCACAGTGTGCCTCTGAGAGTGTCAGAGAAAGTCAGATTTTCCCAGTGTGTCAGACAGTGTCACAGTATGTCAGCGATTATCACAGTGTGTCAAAGAGAGAGTCAGAGAATGTCACAGTATGTCTCAGAGAGAGTCAGAGTGTGTTAAAGTGGGTCACTGTCTGTCAGAGAGTGTCACAGTTGTCTCAGAGAGTGTAAGGGAGTGTCAGAGAGAGTTAGAGAATGTCACAGTGTGTTTTAGTGAGTGACAGAGAGAGTCAGAGACGGCCACAGTGTGTCTCTGAGAGTGTAAGAGAAAGTTAGAGAGCGTCCCAGTGTGTCAGAGTGTGCCACAGTGTGTCGGAGATTGTCATTGCCTGTCAGAGGAGAATCAGAGAGTATCACAGTGTGTCTCAGAGAGAGGCAGAGAGTGTCACTGTGCGTTTCAGAGAGCGTCAGAGAGTGTCATAAAGTGTCACAGTGTGTCGCAGTCTATCAGAGAATGTCCGAGTGTGTCAGGGTCTATCAGTGGAGTGTCACAGTATGTTTTAGAGAGTGTCAGAGATGCTGCAGTGTGTCTCAGAGAGTGTCAAACAGGGTCAGAGTGTGTCACAATGTGTCTCAGAGAGGCAGAGAGAGTTAGAAAGTGTCTCGGTGTGTCTTAGAGAGTGTCACAGTATATCCGAGAATGTCACAGAGTGTCAGAGAGTGTCACAGTCGGTCAGAGTGTGTCACAGTGTGTCTCAGGAAGTGTCAGAGAGTGTCACAGTGTGTCACAGTATGTCAGACGTTGTCACAGTGTGTCTCAGAGAGTCACAGTTTGTCCCAGAGTGTGACAGTGTCTCAGAGAAAGAGAGAGAGAGAGAGAGTTGGTTACTGTGTTCCTCAAAGAGTGTCAGAAACTGTCACAGCGTCTTAGAAAGTGTTACAGTGAGGCACAGACTATCAGAGAGTGTCACAGTGTATTTTAGAGAGTATCAGAGAGAGTTAGAGAGTGTCACAGTGTGTCTCTGAGATTGTCAGAGAATGTCAGAAATTGTCCCAGTGAGTCTCAGAGTGTCACAGTATGTCAGAGATTGTCACAGTGTATCAAAGGAGAGTCAGAGTGTGTCACAGTGTGTCTCAGAGTGAGTCAGAGAGTATCTCTGTGTGTCTCAGAGAGTGTCAGAGAATGTCGGAGAGCGTCCCGGATTGTCAGAGAGTGTCACAGTGTGTCTCAGTGTGTATCAAAGAGAGACAGAGAGTGTCACAGTGTGTCACAGTCTGTCATAGACTGTCACAGTCTGTCTCAGATAGTGTCAAAGCGAGTCAGACAGTGTCACAGTGTGTCTCAGAGAGAGTCAGAGAGTGTCACATTCTGCCTCAGAGAGTGTCACAGTGTGTCAGCGAGAGAGTCAGAGAGTGTCACAGTGTGTCTCAGAGAGAGTCAGAGAGTATCAGTATGTGTCTCAGAGAGTGTCCGAGAGTGTTATAAAGTGTCACCGTGTGTTACCGTCTATCAGAGATTGTCACAGTGTGTCAGAGTCTATCGTAGAGTGTCACAGTATGTTTTAGAGAGTGTCAGGGAGTTTCCGAGAGTGCTACAGAGCGTCTTAGAGAGTGTCAAAAATGGTCAGAGTGTGTCACAGTGTCTCTCAGAGTCAGAGAGTGTCACAGTGTGTCTTAGAGAGTGTCACAGTGTATCAGTGAATGTCACAGTGTGTCAGAGAGTGTCGCAGTGATTCACAGTCAGTCTAAGAGTGTCACAGTGTGTCTCAGGAAGTGTCAGAGAGTGTCACAATGTGTCACAGTATGTCAGAGAGTGTCACAGTGTGTCTCAGAGAGAGTCACAGAGTATCACAGTGTGTCTCCGAGAGTGTCAGACAGTGTCACAGTTTGTCTCAAAGAGTGTCACAGTGTAACAGCGAGAGAGAGTCAGAGAATGTCACAATGTATCTCAGAGTCAGAGATTGTCACTGTGTTTCTCAGAGAGAGTTAGACAGTGTCACAGTGTGTCTCAGAGACAGTCGAGAGTGTCAGTCTGCCTCAGAGAGTGTCACGGTGTGCTTCAGAGAGTGTCACAGTGTGTCAGAGAGAGAGTCAGAGGGTGTCACAGTGTGTCTCAGAGAGAGTCAGAGTATCAGTGTGTGTCTCAGAGAGTGTCCGAGAGTGTTATAAAGTGTCACCGTGTGTCACAGTCCATCAGGGATTGTCACAGTGTGTCAGAGTCTATCAAAGAGTGTCACAGTATGTTTTAGAGAGTGTCAGAGAGAGGCAGAGAGTGCCACAGTGTGTCTCAGAGAGTGTCAAAGAGGATCAGAGTGTGTTACAATTTGTCTCTGAGAGTGTCTTAGAAAGTCAGAGAGCGTCCCAGTGTGTCAGAGAGTGACACAGTGTGTCAAAGATTGTCACAGTGTGTCAGAGGAGAGTCAGAGTGTGTCACAGTGTGTCTCAGCGGTAGATAGAGAGTGTAACAGTGTGTTTCAGGGAGTGTCTGAGAGAGTCAGAGTATCACAGTGCGTCTCAGAGAGAGACAGAATGTGTCACAGTCAGTCAGAGAGTGTCGCAGTATGTCAGTGTGTCACAGTTTGTCCCAGAGTGTCACAGTGTCTCAGAGAGAGGGAGAGAGAGACAGAGAGTGATATAATGTTTCAGCGCGAGACAGAGTTGGTTATTGTGTGTCTCAGAGAGTGTCAGAATGTGTCTCAGAGTCTTAGAAAGTGTTACTGTGTGTCAGAGATTGTCACAGTGTGTCTCAGAGAGAGTCGGATATGGTCCGAGAGTGTCACAGAGTATCACAGTCTGTCAGAGTTTGTTACAGCCTGTCTCAAATAGTATTAGAGAGTATCACAATGTGTCTCCGAGAGTGTCAGAGAGAGTTAGGGATTGGCACAGTGTCTCAGAGTAGCAACGAGAGTGTCACAGTTTGTCAGAGAGTGTCGGAGAGTGTCACAGTCGGTCAGAGAGTGTCACAGTGTGTCTCAGAGAGAGTCACCGGGTGTCACGATGTGTCTCAGAGAGTGTTACAGTCTGTCTCAGAGTGTGTCAGAGGGAGTTACAAAGTGTCACAGTGTGTCTCAGACTGTTTCACAATGTCCTAGAAAATGTCCCAGTGTGTCAGAGAGAGAGTCAGAGAGTGTGCCAGTGTATCAGCGAGAAAGTCGGAGAGTGTCACAGTGTATCTCCGAGAGGGTCAGACAGTGTCTCAGTGTGTCTCAGAGAGTATCTCTGTGTGTCTTAGAGAGTGTCAGAGAAGTCAGAGAGCGTCCCAGTGTGTCAGAGAGAGTCACAGTGTGTCTCAGAGAGTGTCCAAGAGAGCCAGGGAATGTCACAGTGTGTCACAATCTGTCAAAGAGTGTCACAGTGTGTCAGAGAGAGTAAGAGAGAGACTCTGTGTATCTCAGAGATTGTCAGAGAGAGCCAGAGAGTTTCACAGTGTGTCACAGTCTGTCATAGAGTGCCACAGTCTGTCTTAGATAGCGTCAAAGCGAGTCAGACAGTGTCACAGGGTGTCTCAGAGACAGAGAGAGAGAGAGAGAAAGCGTCACAACGTCTCAGCGGGAGATAGAGAGAGTCACAGTATGTCTCAGAGAGTGTCAGAAAGTGTCACAGTGTGTCAGAGATTGTCACAGAGTGTCAGAGCGTCTGTTAGAGAGTCAGAGAGTCTCCCATTCTGTCAGAGAGTGCCAGAGTGTGTTTCATAGAGTGTCTGAGAGATTCAGAGATTGTCACAGTGTGTTTCAGAGTGTCTGAGTGTGTCTCAGAGTCAGAGAGTGTCACAGTGTGTCTCAGAGCGAGACAGAATGTGTCACAGATTGTCTCAGAGAGTGTCAGACAGTGCTACAGTGTGCCAGAGACTGTCGCAATGTGTCAGAAAATGTCTTAGAGAGTCGGAGAGTATCACGGTCTGTCAGAGAGTGTCACAGTGTGTTTCAGAGACTGTCTGAGAGAGTCAGAGTAACACAGTGTGTCATAGAGAGAGTGAGAGACAGAGAGTGTCACAGTGTGTCACAGAGAGTGTCAGAAAGGGTCACAGGGTCACAGAGTGAGTCAACGTGTCTCAGAGAGTATTACAGTATCTCAGAGAGTGTCACTGTGTGTCTCAGAAAGTCTCACAATGTCTCAGAGAGTGTCACTCTGTGTTAGAGAGAGTCACAGTATGTCAGAGAGATAGTCAGAAATTTGCAGAAAGTGTCTCAGTTTGTCTCAGAGAGTGTCAGACAGTCGGAGTGGGCAAGAGAGTGTCACAGTGTGTCCCAGTTGGTCTGAGAGTGTGTATCAGAGAGTGTCACATTTTATCAGATAGTGTCACAGTATGTCACAGTCGGTCTGAGAGTGTCACAGTCTGTCAGAGAAGTGAGGAGAGTGTCAGAGAGTTGTCGCAGTGTGTCACAGTTTGTCAGAGAGTGCCACAGTCTGTCAGAGAGTGTCACAGTTTGTCCCAGAGAGTCACAGTGTGTCATACTGAGTGTCAGAGAGTGTCAGAGAGTGTACGATTGTTTCACAGTGTGTCTTAGAGAGTGACACAGTGTCTCAGAGAATGTCGGAGTGGGCAAGAGAGTGTCACAGTATGTCCCAGTTGGTCTGAGAGTGTCACAGTGTGTCTCAGGAAGTGTCAGAGAGTGTCACAGTGTGTCACAGTCTGTCAGAGAGTGTCACATTCAGTCAGAGAGCGTCGCAGTGTGTCAGAGTGTCACAGGTTGACACAGAGAGTCACAGTGTCTCAGAGAGATAGAGACAGAGAGTGATACAGTGTCTCAACGAGAGACAGAGTTGGTTATTGTGTGTCTCAGAGAGTGACGGAAAGTGTCAATGTCTTAGAAAGTGTTACAGTGTGTTAGAGATTGTTACAGTGTGTCTCAGAGAGAGTCAGATATGGTCCGAGAGTGTTGCAGAGTATCGCAGTCTGTCAGAGTGTGTTACAGCCTGTCTCAAATAGTATTAGAGTGTGTCACAATGTGTCTCAGAGTGTCAGAGACTGTCACAGTGTGTCTCAGAGAGTGTCAGAGAGAGTCAGGGAGTGTCACAGTGACTCAGAGAAGAAATGGGAGTGTCACAGTTTGTCAGAGAGTGTCAGAGTATGTCAGCGAGTGTCACAGTGTGTCTCAGAGAGTGAAGGAGAGACAGAAAATGTCACAGTGTGTATCAGAGAATGTCACACTGTCTCAGAGAACGTTACCATATGTCAGAGATTGTCACAGTCGGTCAGAGAGTATCACAGTGTGTCAGAGAGTGTCACAGTGTGGCGCAGAGAATGACACAGTCTGTCACAGAGTGTAACAGTGTGTTTCAGAGAGTGCCACAATGTGTCTCAGAGAATGTCACAGTGTGTCTCAGAGAGAGTCACCAGGTGTCACAGTGTGTCTTAGAGAGTGTCACAGTCTGCCTCAGAGTGTGTCAGAGGGAGTCACAAAGTGTCACAGTGTGTCTCAGACTGTTTCACAATGTCTCAGAGAGTGTCCCCGTGTGTCAGAGAAAGAGTCAGAGAGTGTCACAGTGTGTCAGAGAGAGTCAGAGAGTGAAAGTGTCACAGTGTGTCTCAGAAAAGGGAGTGTCACAGTTTGTCAGAGAGTGTCACAGTGTGTCTCAGAGAGTGAGGGGAGACGGAAAGTGTCACAGTGTGTATCATAGAGTGTCACAGTGTGGCGCAGAGAATGACACAGTCTGTCACAGAGTGTTACAGTGTGTTTCAGAGAGAGACAGAGAGTGCCACAGTGTGTCTCAGAGAATGTCGCAATCTGTCTCAGAGTGTGTAAGAGAGAGTCCCACAAAGTTTCACAGTGTATCTCAGACTGTTTGACAATGTCTCGGAAAGTGTGAAAGTGTCACAATGTGCCAGAGAGTTTCCCAATGTGTCAGAGAGTGTCCCAGTGTGTCAGAGAGAGTCAGACAGTGTCCTAGTGTGTCAGAGAGAGTCCGACAGTTTCACAGTGTGTCAGAGAGAGAGCTTCAGAGAGTGTCACAATGTGTCTCAGAGAGAGTCAGACAGTGTCACAGTGTGTGTCAGAGAGAGTCAGAGAGTGTCACAATGTGCCTCAGAGTGTCACAGTGTGTCAGAGAGAGAGTCAGAGAATGTCATAGTGTTTCTCAGAGATGGTCAGACAGTATCACTGTGTGTCTCAGAGAGTGTCATAGAAAGTCAGAGGGAGTCCCAGTGTGTCAGAGAGTGTCACAGTGTGTCAATGAATTTCACAGTGTGTCAGAGGAGAGTCAGAAAGTGTCACAGTGCGTCTCAGAGAGTGTCACAGTGTCTCAGAGAATGTCACCATGTTTCAGAGTGTCACAGTGTGTCACAGAAGGTGTCACAGTCTGTCAGAGAGTGTCACAGAGTGTCACAGTCTGACACCGTCTATCAGAGAGTGTCACAGTGTGTTTCAGAAAATGTCAGAGAGTGTCATAGTGTGTCTCAGAGAGTGTCCAAGAAAGTCCGATTGTATCCCAGTGTGTCTCAGAGTGTCAGGGACAGTCACAGGTTGTCACAGTGAGTCGTGGAGAGTGTCAGAGAGCGTCAGAGAGTGTCACTGTCTGTCTCAGAGAGGATCAGAATGTGTCACAGTCTGTCAGAGAGTTCCATAGTTTGCTTCAGAGAGTATCAGAGAAAGTCAGAGAATGTCACAATGTGTCATAGACTGTCAGAGAGTGTCATAGTGTGTCTCAGAAATTGTCAGAGACAGACAGAGTGTGTTACGCTGTGTCTCAGAGAGTGTCAGATAGTGTCACAATATGTCTTAGGGAGTCTCATAGTGTGTCTGAGAGAGTTAGAACGTGTCACAGTGTGTTCCGAGAGTGTCACAAAATGTCACAATCTGTCAGAGAAGGTTACAGTGCGTTTCAGAGTGTGTCAGAGAGAGTCAGACAGTGTCACAGTGTGTCATACTTTCTCTCAGAGAGTGACCGAGAGGGTCAGCGTTTATCTCAGAGAGAGTCACAGACTATCAGAGAGTGTTATAGTGTGTCAATGAATTTCACAGTGTGTCAGAGGAGAGTCAGAAAGTGTCACAGTGTGTCTCAGAGAGAGTCAGAGTGTGTTACAGTGTGTCACAGTCTGTCAGATAGTGTCACAGTGTGTCTCAGAGAGTGAGGGAGAGACAGAAAATGTCGCAGTGTGTATCAGAGAGTGTCACACTGTCTCAGAGAACGTTACCATATGTCAGAGATTGTCACAGTCGGTCAGAGAGTATCACAGTGTGTCAGAGAGTGTCACAGTGTGGCGCAGAGAATGACACAGTCTGTCACAGAGTGTAACAGTGTGTTTCAGAGAGTGCCACAATGTGTCTCAGAGAATGTCACAGTGTGTCTCAGAGAGAGTCACCAGGTGTCACAGTGTGTCTTAGAGAGTGTCACAGTCTGCCTCAGAGTGTGTCAGAGGGAGTCACAAAGTGTCACAGTGTGTCTCGGACTGTTTCACAATGTCTCAGAGAGTGTCCCCGTGTGTCAGAGAAAGAGTCAAAGAGTGTCACAGTGTGTCAGAGAGAGTCAGAGAGTGTCACAGTGTATCTCCGAGTGTGTCAGACAGTGTCTCAGTGTGTCTCAGAGTCAGAGAGAGTCACAGTGTGCCTAAGAGATTGTCACAATGTGTTAGAGAGAGAGTCAGAGAGTGTCACCAAGTGTCTCCGATTTAGAGGGAGTCAGAGAGCGTCACTGTGTGTCTCAGACAGAGTCACACAGTGTCACAGTGTGCCTCAGAGAGAGTAAGAGAGTGTCACAGTGCGGCGCAGAGAATGACACACTCTGTCACAGAGTTTTACAGTGTGTTTCAGAGAGAGACAGAGAATGCCACAGTGTGTCTCAGAGAAGGTCGCAATCTGTCTCAGAGTGTGTAAGAGAGAGTCCCACAAAGTTTCACAGTGTATCTCAGACTGTTTGACAATGTCTCGGAAAGTGTGAAAGTGTCACAGTGTGCCAGAGAGTTTCCCAATGTGTCGGAGAGTGTCCCTGTGTGTCAGAGAGAGTCAGACAGTGTCCTAGTGTGTCAGAGCGAGTCTGACAGTTTCACAGTGTGTCAGAGAGAGAGCTTCAGAGAGTGTCACAATGTGTCTCAGAGAGAGTCAGACAGTGTCACAGTGTGTGTCAGAGAGAGTCAGAGAGTGTCACAATGTGCCTCAGAGTGTCACAGTGTGTCAGAGAGAGAGTCAGAGAATGTCATAGTGTGTCTCAGAGATGGTCAGACAGTATCACTGTGTGTCTCAGAGAGTGTTATAGAAAGTCAGAGAGAGTCACAGTGTGTCCGAGAGTGTCACAGTGTGTCAATGAATTTCACAGTGTGTCAGAGGAGAGTCAGAATGTGTCACAGTGTGTCTCAGAGAGAGTCAGAGTGTGTTACAGTGTGTCACAGTCTGTCAGATAGTGTCACAGTGTGTCTCAGAGAGTGTAAGGGAGTGTCAGAGAGAGTTAGAGAGTGTTGAAGTGTGTTTCAGAGAGTGTCAGAGTAAGAGAGCGTCCCAGTGTGTCAGAGAGTGTCACAGTGTATCTCAGAGAGTGCCAGAGATTTTGACAGTGTGTAACAGTCTGTCAGACAGGGTCAGAGCGTGTCAGAGAGAGTCAGAGAAGTCTTTGTGTGTCTCAGAGAGTGTCAGAGAGAGTCAGACAGTGTCACAGTGTGTCATACTTTCTCTCAGAGAGTGACCGAGAGGGTCAGCGTTTATCTCAGAGAGAGTCACAGACTATCAGAGAGTGTTACAGTGTGTCTCAGAGAGTGTCAGAGAGAATCAGAGAGTGTCAGTCTGTCTCAAAGTGGGTCAGAGTGTGTCACAGTGTGGCACTGTTTGTCTCGGAGAGTGTCAGAGATGGTCCGGGTTTGTCTCAGAGAGAATCACAGACTGTCAGAGAGTGTTACAGTGTGACTGAGAGAGTGTCAGGGAGAATCAGAGAGTGTCACAGTCTGTAGCAAAGTGGGTCTGAGTGTGTCACGGTCTGGCACAGTTTATCTCGGAGAGTGTCAGAGATGGGCCGGGTTTGTCTCAGAGAGGGTCACAGTCTGTCAGAAGTTTTATAGTGTGTCTCAGAGAGTGACAGAAAGAGTGGGAGAGTGTCACAGAGTGCCTCAGAGCGTATCAGAGAGAGTCAGAGAGTGTCACAGTCTGTCTCAGAGATTGTCGAGAGAGTAAGAGAGACAACAGTGTGTCTCAGAGTGTGTCACAGTGTGTCTCAGAGAGTGTCAGAGGGAGACAGAAAATGTCACAGTGTGTCTCAGAGAGTGTCACAGTGTCTCAGAGAATGTCACCATGTGTCAGAGAGTGTCACAGTGTTTCTCAGAGAGTGTCTCAGTCGGTCAGAGAATGTCACAATGTGTCTCCGAGAGTGTCACAGTCTGTCACAGAGAGTGTGACAGTCTGTAATAGTCTGTCAGAGAGAGTCACAGTGTGTTTCAGAGAGTGGAAGAGAGAGTCAGAGAGTGTCACACTGTGTCTCAGACAGTGTCAGAGAGGGTCAGATTGTATCACAGTGTGTCTTAGTGTGTCAGCGAGAGTCACAGCGTGTCACGGTGGGTCTACGAGAGTGTCAGAGAGCATCAGAGAGTGTCACAGTCTGTCTCAGAGAGGGACAGAGTGTGTCACAGTGTATCTCGGAGAGTGTCAGAGATGGTCCGAGTTTGTCTCAGAGAGAGTCACAGTCTGTCAGAGAGATTTACAGTGTGTCTCAAAGAGTGACAGAAAGACTGAGAGAGTGTCACAGAGTGCCTCAGAGCGTGTCAGAGAGAGTCAGAGAGTGTCACAGTCTGTCTCAGAGAGTGAAAGAGAGAATCAGAGTGTCCACAGTATGTCAGAGAGTGTCACAATGTGTCTCAGAGCGAGTCAGAGAGAGTCTGAGAGTGTCACATGGAATCACATTCTGTTTGAGAGTGCCACAGTGTGTCTCAGAGTGTCAGAGAGAGTCACAGAGAGTCAAAGTGTGTCTACGAGAGCGTCAGAGAGTATCACAGTCCATCTCAGCGAGTGCCACAGTGTGTCTCAGAGAGTGTTACAGTGTGTCTCACAGTGGGGCAGAGAGCGTCACAGTCTGTCTCAGAGAGTGAGAGGGAGACAGAAAATGTCACAGTGTGTCTCAGAGAATGTCACCATGTGTCAAAGAGTATTACAGTCAGTCAGAGAGTGTCGCTGTGTGTCAGAGAGTTTCACAGCATGTCATACTGTGTCTCAGAGAGAGTCAGAGAGTGGTACAGGCTGTCTCAGAGAGTGTCAGAAACTGTCACCATTTCTCCGATAGTATCAGAGCAATTCAGAGAGTGTAATAGTGTGTCTCAGAGTGGTGCAGAGAGAGTCAGAGAGTGTCACAGGCTGTCAGAGAGTGTAACATTGTGTTTCAGAGAGTGGCAGGGAGTGTTGCAGTGTGTCTCAGACTGTCAGAGAGGGTCAGATTGTATCACAGTGTGTCTTAATGTCTCAGAGAGAGTCACAGAGTGTCATAACGTGTCTCAGAGAGTGTCAGAGAGAGTCAGAGAGTGTCACAATGTGCTTCAGGGAGTGTCACTGTGTGTCGCAGAGAGTGTCACAGTCTGTTAGAAAAGGTTACAGTGCATTTCAGAGTGTGTCAGACAGAGTTACAGTGTGTCATACTGTGTCTCAGGGAGTGTCCGAGAGAGTCAGTGTTTGTCTCAGAGAAGGTCACAGTCTGTCAGAGAGTGTCACAGTGTGTCACAGAGAGTGAAACAGTCTGTCAGAGAGTGTCTTCGTGTGTCCCAGAGAGTGTCAGAGAGGTCACAGTCTTACTCAGAGAGTTTCAGAGAGGTTCTGAGTTTGTTACAGAGTGTCTAAAAGTGTCAGAGAGACAGCATGTGACACTCCCTGAGACACACTGTGGCACTCTCTGACACTCTCTGAGACAGACTGTGACACTCTCTGACGCTCTCTGATACTCTCTTAGACACACTACGACACTCTGTGACTCTCCCTGACATTCTGAGACCCACTGTGACACTCTCTGACACACTCTGAGACACACTGTGGACTTTTTGACTCTCTCACTCTCTGAGACAGACTGCGAAACTCCCTGACTCTCTGTGTGTCTCACAGAGCGTGAGAGAGAGTCAAAAAAATTTACAGTGTGCCACAGTGTGTCCCCCAGACTGACCGAGTGTCTCAGAGAGAGACAGAGAGTGTCACAGTGTGTCACAGAGATTGTCACAATGTCTCAGAGAATGTCACCGTATGTCAGAGGGTGTCGCAGTCAGTCAGAGAGTGTCACAGTGTGTCAGAGTGTCACAGAGAGTTTCACAGTCTGTCACAATCTGTCAGAGAGTGATATAGTGTGTCTCAGAGAGTGTCACAGAAGGTCAGAGAGTGTCACAATGTGTCTCAGAGTGTCAGAGAGAGAGTCACAGAGTGCCACAGTGTGCCTCAGAGTGTCATAGAGAGTCACTGAGTGTCGCAGTGTTTCTTAGAGAGTGTCAGGGAGCTTCAGAAAGTGTAACGGTATGTCTCAGAGATTGTCAGAGAGTGCCACAATGTGTCTCAGAAAGTGTCACAGTGTCTCAGAGAATGTCACCATGTGTCAGAGTGTGTCACAGTCGGTCAGAGTGTCACAGTGTGTCAGAGAGTGTCACAGTGTGTTTCAGAGAGTGGGAGATAGAGTCACAGAGTGTCACAGTGGGTCTCAGAGAGTGTCAGAGAGCGTCAGAGAGTGTCACAGTCTGTCTCACAGGGGGTCAGAAAGTGTCACAGTCTGTCAGAGAGTGTCACAGTGTGCCTCAGGGAGTGTCAGAGAAAGTCAGAGAATGTCACAATGTGTCATAGACTTTCCGAGAGTGTCATAGTGTGTCTCAGAGAGGGTCAGAGAGTGTCACAATGTGTCTCAGGGAGTGTCATAGTGTGTCTCAGAGAGTGTCACAGCATGTCACAGTCTGTCAGAGAAGCTTACAGTGCATTTCAGAGTATGTCAGAGAGAGTCACGCAGTGTCACAGTGTGTCATACTTTCTCTCAGACAGTGTCCAAGAGGGTCAGCGTTTGTCTCAGAGAGGGTCACAGTCTGTCAGAGAGTGTTACAGTGTGTCTCAGGGAGTGGCAGAAAGAGTGAGAGAGTGTCACGGAGTGCCTCAGAGCGTGTCAGAGAGAGTCAGAGAATGTCCCTGTCTGTCTCAGAGAGTGTCACAGTGTGTCGTACTGTGTCTCAGACTGTGTCAGAGAGTGTCACAGTGTGTCTCAGAGAGTTTCAAAGAGTGTCCGAGTGTGTTACTGAGTGTCTCAAAGTGTCAGAGGGAGTCAGAGAGTGTTACAATATGTCTCAGAGAGTCAGAGAGTGTCACATTGTGTCTCCGAGTGTGTGAGAGTTGACAAATGTCACAGTGTGTCTCAGAGTGTCAGAAAGTGTCACAGTTTCTCAGAGAGTGTCAGCGAGAGTCAGAGAGTGTCACAGTGTTTCATACTATGTCTCAGAGTGTATCAGTTAGAGTAACAGTGTGTCTCAGAGTGTCACAGTGTGTTTGAGTGAGTATCCGAGAGAGTCGGAGAGTGTCACAGTATGTCATACTGTGTCTCAGAGCGTGTCAGAGAGTGTCACAGTCTTTCTCAGAGAGTTTTACAGAGGGTCCGAGTGTGTCACAGAGTATCTAAAAGTGTCAGAGAGACAGCCTGTGACGTTCTCTGACTCTCTCGGAGACACAGTATGACACATTGTGACACTCTCGGACACACTGTGACACTCTCTGACTGACTGTGCCACTCTTTGACACATCGTGACATTCTTTGAGACGCTGTGTAATACTCTCTGCGACACACTGTGACATTTTCTGTCTCCTTTGGACTCTCTGAGACAGACTGTGTCACACTCTGAGACAGACTGTGACACTCTCTGACGCTCAGACACTCTCCTAAACATACTGTGGCAATCTGTGACACTCTATGGCACCCTGAGACACACTTTGGCACTCTCTGACAAACTGAGACACACTGTGACACTCTCTGACACAATGTGACATACTCTGAGATATACCGTGACACTCTCTGAGAAACAATGTGGACTTTCTGACTCTCGTTGACACTCTCTGAGACAGACTGTGACACTCTCTGACTCTCTGTGTGTTTCACAGAGCGTCAGAGAGTCAAACAAATTCAGTGTGTCACAGTGTGCCTCAGAGAGTGACCACGTCTCTCAGAGAGAGACAGAGTGTCACAGCGTGTCTCAGAGAATGTCACCGTGCTCACATAGTGTCACAGTTGGTCAGAGTGTGTCACATGTGTCACAGTGTTACAGTGTGTCATAGAGAGTTTCCCATTCTGTCACAGTCTGTCAGAGAGTGACATAGTGTGTCTCAGAGAGTGTCCGAGCGTCAGAGAGTGTCACAGTCCGTCTCAGTGAGTGTCAGAGAGTGCCACAGTGTCTCAGAGAATGTCACCATGTTTCAGAGTTTGTCACAGTCGGTCAGAGAGTGTCACTGTGTGTCAGAGAGAGTCAGAGAGGTCCACACTGTTTCTTAGAGAGTGTCACAGTGTGTCTCAGAGAGTCAGAGGGAGACAGAAAATGTCTCATTGTGTCTCAGACAGTGTCACAGCGTCTCATAGAATGTCACCATGTGTCAGAGAGTGTCACAGTCGGTCAGAGAGTGTCACAGTCGGTCAGAGAGTGCCACAGTGTGTCAGAGAGTGTCACAGTGCGTCACAGAGAGTGTCACAGGGTGTTTCAGAGTATCAGAGAGAGACAGAGAGTGTCACAGTGTGTCTCAGAGAGTGTCAGAGAAGGTCAGATTGTGTCACTGTGGCTCAAAGTGTCAGTGAGTCACAGAGCGTCACAGTGGGCTTAAAATAGTGTCAGAGAGCGTCAGAGAGTGTCATAGCCTGTCTCAGAGAGGGTCAGAATGTGTCACAGTCTGTCAGAGAGTGTCACAGTGTCTCTGAGAGGGTCAGAGAGAGTCAGAGTGTCACATTCTGTCTCAGAGAGGTCACAGTGTGTCACAGTGTGCCTCAGAGAGAGTCAGAGACTGTGACAGTATGTCACACTCTGTCAGAGAGTGTCACGATGTCTCAGAGAATTTCACTATGTGTCAAACAGTGTCACAGTGTGTCATTGCTGTCCACACTCCGCACCTAGCCTGACCCTCACTGCTGTTGACACTGCCCCTAGAATGACCCTCACCACTGTCTACACACTGCCCCCGCCTGACCTTCACTGCCCACTACAAACTGCTCACAGCCTGACCCTCACCACCGTCCACACACTGCCCCCCAGCCTGACCCTCACCATCACCCACCCACCGCCCACAGCCTGACCCTCAGCATTGCCCACACACCACCCCTATCCTGATCCTCACTGCGGTATAAACATGGCCCCCAGCCTGACCCTAACCATCGTCCAACACCGCCCCCAGGCTGACCCTCTCTGCCATCCAGACTCTGCCCCCAACCTGACCCCCTCCGCCATCCACACACCAACCGCAGCATGACTCTAACCCCACTGCCGTTCACACACAGCCCCCAGCCTTTCCATCAACGCTGCCCACACGCCGCCCCGAGCCTGACCTTCACTGCCGTCCAACGCCGCCCTAACCCTGAACCCCACCGCCATCCACACACTGACGCAGCCTGAAACTCACCGCCATCCACACACCACCCACAGCCTGACCCTCACCACCGTCCAGCACCACCCCAGCTTGACCCTCACTGCCGTCCACAAACCGCGCCACACCTGACACTCACCGACGTCCACATACCGCCCCCAACCTGGCCCTCACCGCCGTCGACACACCACCACAGCCTGACCCTCACCACCATCCACGAACCGCCTACAGCATGACCCTCACCGCCATTCACACACACAACCCAGCCTGACCCTCACCACAGTCCAACACCGCCCCAGCCAGACCTTCACCGCGATTCAACACCACACACAGCCAGACTCTCACTACAGTCCACACATCCCTCCCAGCCTGACCCTCACCGCCGTCCACACACCATCCCCAGCCTGACCCTCACCGACGCCCACTCACGCCCCCAGCCTGACCTTCACCACCGTCCAACACCGCCCCCAGCCTGATGCTCACCAGCGTCCAACACCACCTCCAGCCTGACTCTCACTGCCGCCACACATTGCCCCAAGCCTGACCCCCACTTCCGTCCAACAACACACCTGGCCTGACCCACACAAAAGTCCAATACCGTTGCTAGCCTGGCCTCAATGCTGTCTACACACCATCCCCAGCCTGCCCCACACCACCATCGACACACTGACCCCCACCACTGTCCTTAAACCACCCCCAGCCTAAACCGCACCACCCTCCATTACCGCACCCAGCTTGTCCCTCACCACAGTCCAGTACCGCCCCTAGTCTGGCCCTCACCACTGTCTGCACACCGCATTCAATCTGACTCTCACTGCTGTCCAAACACCGTCCCTAGGCTGATCCTCTCCGCCGTCCACACACAATCCCCAGCCTGACCCTCACCACAATCCACACATCCTCCCCAGCCTGACAGTCACCGCCATCCAACACCGCCCCCAATCTGACCCTCAACACTGCTCACACACCGCTCCCAGCCTGACACTTACCACCATCCACACACCGCTTCCAGCCTGACATTTACCACCATCCACACACCGCCCCCCAGCCTGACCATCACAGTGGTCCACATACCGCCCCCAGCCTGACCCTCGCCGCTATCCAAAACTGCCCCAGCATGACTCGCACTGCCATCCAAAACCACCCCCAGCCAGACCCCCATCGTCATCCACACACTGCCCCAACCTGGCCCTCACTGCCATCTACACTCCGCCCCAGCTTGACCCTCACAGCCGGGCACACACCGCCCCTAGCCCTGACGCTCACTGCCGTCCTCACACCATCCCCAGTCTGACACTTACCACCATCCAACACTAGCCCCAGCCTGACCCCAAGCACCGATCAACTGAGCCCCCAGACTGACCCTCACTGCAGTCCATACACCGCCCCCAACCTGACCCTCACCACTGTCCATAGACAGAACCGAACCTGACCCTCACCACCATCCACACATCGCCCCTAAACTGCCCCTCACCACTGTCCACACATCGCCCACAGCCTGACCCTCACCGCAGTCCACACATCGCCCCCAACCTGACCCTCACTGCCGTCCACACACCGCCCCTAACCTGACCCTCATCGCCATCCTCACACCATTCCCAGCCTGATCCCCTGTGCCGTTCAACTCCGCCCCCACGCTGACCCTCACTGCCGTCCATTCACCACCACCAACCTGACCTTCATCACCATCCATACACTGCCCCCAGCCCTGATGCTCACTGCCGTCCTCACACTGTGGCCAGCCTGACCCTCAATGCCGTCCACGCACCGACCCCAACCTGACCCTCATCACTGTCCACACACCACCGCCAGCCTGACCCTCACCGCAGTCCTCACACCGCCCCCAACCTGACCCTCACCACCGTCCAGCACCCACCCAGCTTGACCCCCACCATCGTGCACACACTGACCCAGCCGGAACCCCACCGCCATCCTCACTTCATCCCCAGCCTGACCTTCACCACAGTCCAGCACCAGCCCCAGCCTGACCCTCCCTGCCGTCCACACACCGCCCCCAACCTGACCCTCACCACCGTCCACACACTGCCCCCAGCCTGGCTCTCACTGCCGTCCCACACTGACCCCAGCCTGACCCTCACTGCCGTCCGCACACCGCCCCCAACCTGACCCTCACCACCGTCCACACACAGCTCCCAGCCTGACCCTCACTGCCGTCCACACACCGCCCCCAACCTGACCCTCACCACCGTCCACACACTGCCCCCAGCCTGGCTCTCACTGCCGTCCCACACTGACCCCAGCCTGACCCTCACTGCCGTCCGCACACCGCCCCCAACCTGACCCTCACCACCGTCCACACACCGCCCACAACCTGACCCCACTGCCGTTCACACACAGCCCCTAGCATGACCGTCAACGCTGCACACACACCGCCCTGAGGCTTACCTTCACTGCCGTCCAACGCCGCCCTAACCCTCACTTCCGTCTGCACACCGTCCCCAGACTGACCCTCACCATCATGCACACAACGCCCCCAGCCAGTCCCTCACCGCCGTCTACTCACTGTCCCCACCATGACCCTCAACGCCATCCATCACCACCCCCAGCCTGACCCACACCACCATCCACTAACCACCTCCAGCCTGATACCCACCGCCATCCAACACCGCCCCCAGCCTGACCCTCACTGCTGTCCAAAACCCACCCCCAGCCTGACCCTCACCACCGTTCACACACCGCCCGCAGCCTGAGCCACACGGCTGTCCAAAAACTGCCCCGTGCCTGACCCCACCACCGTCCACACACCGCCCACAGCCTGACCCTCAACGCTGCCAACACACTGCATCCAGGCTGACCCTCAACACTGCCCACACACCGCCCCAACCCTGACCCTCACCGCCAGCTTGACCCACCCCGAGCCTGACCTTCACTGTCGTCCAACACTGCCCCAACCCTGACCCGCACCGCCGTACACACATCGCCCCAATCCTGACCCTCACCACAATCCACACATCGACCCCAGCCTGACCCTCAACGCTGCCTACACAACGCCCAACCCTGACCCTCACCGCCGTTCACACACCGCCCCCAGCCTGTCCCTCACCGCCTTTCACACACCGCCCCCAGCCTGACCCTCACAACTGCCCAACAACATCCCAGTCTGACCCTCACCAACGCCAGCCTGACCCTCGCCAGTGCCAATACACCGCCCCCAGCTTGACCCTCAGCACAGGCCACACACCGCCCCCACCCATAACCCCACCACCGTACAACACCGCCCCAGCATGAACTGCACCAACATCCACACAGCACACCAAGCCTGACCCTCACCACCATCTAGCAGCGCCTAAACCCGGACTCTCACTGCTGCCCGTACACTGCCCCCAGCCTGACACTCACTGCCGTCCACACACCACACCCAGCCAGACATTCAATGCTGCCGCACATCGCACCCAGGTTGACCCTCACCTCTGCCCACAAACTGCCCCCAGCCTGGCCCTCACCACTGTCCACACACCGCCCCCAACCTGACCCTCACTGCCGTCCACACATTGCCCCCAGCCTGCCCCTCACTGCTGTCCCACACTGACCCCAGCCTGGCCCTCACCGCTGTCCACAGACCGCCCCCAACCTGACCCCACTGCCGTTCACACACTGCCCCCAGCCGGACCCTCACTGCCATCCACTCATCGTCCCCAGCCTGACCCTCAACGCTGTGCACACAACGCTCCCAGCCTGACCCTCACTGCCGTTCACATACCGCCCCAACCCTGACCCTGACTGCCGTCCACACAGAACACCCAGCCTGAATCTCACTGCCGTCCACACGCCGCCCCAAACTGTCCCTCACCACCAGCCAAACATCGCCCACAGCCCGACCCTCAATGCTGCCCGCACACCGCACCCAGGCTGACCCTCACCTCTGCCCACACACTTCCCCAAGCCTGGCCCTCACTGCTGCCCACGCACCACCACCAGCCTGGCCCCCACTGCCATTCACACACTACCCCCAATCTGACCCTTCAATGCTGCCCAAACATCGCACCCAGGCTGACTCTCATCTCTGCCCATACACTGCCCTCAGCCTGGCCCCACTGCTATCCACATACCGCCCCCAGCGTGACGCTCAACGCTGCCCACACACCGCCCCCAGCCTGACCCTCACTGCCGTCCACACACTGCCCCGCAGCCTGACCCTCACCGCCGTCCAACACCGCACCCAGCATGACCCTGACCAACATCCAACACCGACCCCAGTCTGACCCCCATCATCATCCACTCACCACCCCCAGCCTGACCCTCACCGCCGTCCACACTCCTCCCCCAGCTTGACCCTCACAGTCGTCCACACGTCACCCCCAGCCTGGCTCTCACTGCCATCCACACACTGCCCCCAGCCTAAGTGTCCAAGCTCCCACACACTGCCCCGAGCCTGACCTTCATTGTTGTCCAACACCGTTCCAACCCTGACCCTCACTGCCATCCACACACCATCCCCAGCCTGAGTCTTACTGCTGTGCACACAATGCCCCCATCCTGACCCTCACTGCTGTTCACACCCGGCCCCCAGCCTGAACCTCACAGTTGCCCAAAAACGCCCCCAGCCTGATCCTCACCTGCCCACACACCGCCCTCAGTCTGACACTCACCACCGTCCCCACACTGCCCCCAGCCTGACCGAAACCAATGTCCAACACCGCCCCCAGCATGAAACTCATCGCCAACCACACTCCACCCACACACGTACCCCCACCGCCATACAAAACTACCACAGCATGAACTGCACTGCTGTGCACACACAGCCCCCAACCTGACCCTAACCGCCAACCAACACCACCCCAACCCTGACACTCACTGCCACGTGTACACCATCCCCAGCCTAACCCTCACCGCCGTCCATACACCGCATCCAGCCTGAATCTCATTGCGATCCACACACCTCCCCCAACCTGACTCTCACCACCATCCACACACTGCCCACGGCCTGCCCCTCAACGCTGCCCACACTCTGCACACAGGCAGACACTCACCTCTGCACACACACGGCCCCAGCCTGGCCCTCACCGCCGTCCACACACCGTTCACACCCTGATCCCCACTGCCGTTCAGACACCGCCCCCAACCTGAACCTCAACGCTGCCCACACACAGACCCCAGCCTGACCCTCACGACAGTGCACACACCGCCCCCAGCCTGGCCCTCACTGCTGTCCACACACCGCCCCCAACATTACGCCACTGCCGTTCACACACCGGCCCCCACCTTACCCTCAATGCTGCCCACAGATCACCCCCAGCCTGACCCACAGCGCCGTCCACACACCTCCCCCAGCCTGACTCTCACCGCCATCCACACACCGCCCCCAGCCTGACCCTCCACGCTGCCCAAAAGACCGCCCTGAGCCTGACCTTCACTGCTTTCCAACTCCGCCCCAATCTGACCCTCGCCGCTGACCACACACCGTCCCCAGCCTGACCATCACCGCTGTGCACACAACGCCCCCAGCTTGATGCTCCCAGCCGTCCACACACCACCCACAGCCAGACTCTCACTACCGTCCACACATCCCTCCCAGCCTGACCCTCACCACCATCCACACAATGCCCCCAGCCTGACCCTCACTGCAGTCCACGCACCGACCCCAGCCTGATCTTCACCGCCGTCCACACACCATCCCCAGCATGACCCTCACTGACGCCCACTACCGCCCCCAGCCTGACCCTCACCACCGTCCAACACCGCCCCCAGCCTGATGCTCACCAGCGTCCAACACCACCTCCAGCCTGACTCTCACTGCCGCCACACATCGCCCCGAGACTGACCACCACTTCCGTCCAACAACACACCTGGCCTGACCCACACAACAGTCCAATACCGTTGCTAGCCTGGCCCTCAATGCTGTCTACACACCATCCCCAGCCTGCCCCACACCACCATCGACACACTGACCCCCACCACTGTCCTTAAACCACCCCCAGCCTAAACCGCACCACCGCCCATTACCGCACCCAGCTTGTCCCTCACCACAGTCCAGTACCGCCCCTAGTCTGGCCCTCACCACTGTCTGCACACCGCATCCAATCTGACTCTCACTGCTGTCCAAACACCGTCCCTAGGCTGACCCTCTCCGCCGTCCACACACCATCCCCAGCCTTACCCTCACCACCATCCACACATCCTCCCCAGCCTGACAGTCACCGCCATCCAACACCGCCCCAACCTGACCCTCAACACTGCTCACACACCGCTCCCAGCCTGACACTTACCACCATCCACACATCGCCGCCAGCCTGACCCTCACCGCTATCCAAAACTGCCCCAGCATGACTCGCACTTCCATCCAACACCGCCCCCAGCCAGACACCCATCGTCATCCACACACTGCCCCCAACCTGGCCCTCACTGCCATCCACACTCCGCCCCAGCTTGACCCTCACAGCCAGACACACACCGCCCCTAGCCCTGACGCTCACTGCCGTCCTCACACCATCCCCAGTCTGACACTTACCACCATCCAACACTAGCCCCAGCCTGACCCCAAGCACAAATCAACTGAGCCCCCAGACTGATCCTCACCGCAGTCCATACACCGCCCCCTACCTGACCCTCACCACTGTCCATAGACAGCCCCCAATCTGACCCTCACCACCGTCCACACACCGCCCCTAAACTGCCCTTCACCACTGTCCACACATCGCCCACAGCCTGACCCTCACCTCAGTCCACACATCGCCCCCAACCTGACCCTCACTGCCGTCCACACCCCACCCAACCTTACCCTCATCGCCGTCCTCACACCATCCCCAGCCTGACTCTCACCGCCGTCCTCACACCATCGCCAGCCTGATCCCCTGTGCCATTCAACTCCGCCCCCACGCTGACCCTCACTGCCGTCCATTCACCACCACCAACCTGATCTTCATCACCATCCATACACTGCCCCCAGCCCTGATGCTCACTGCCGTCCTCACACTGTGGCCAGCCTGACCCTCACCGCAGTCCTCACACCGACCCCAACCTGACCCTCACTGCCGTCCGATACCACCATCCAGCTTGACCCTCACCACTGTCCAACACTGCCCCCAGCCTGTCCCTCACTGCCATACCACACTGCCCCCAGACTGATCTTCACCATTGTCCACACACCGCCCCCAGCCCTGACGCTCACTGCCATCCTCACACAGTGTCCAGCCTGACCCTCACGGCCGTCCAACACCTTCCCCATCCTGACCCCTAGCGCCATTCAACTCCACCCCCAGACTGACCCTCACCACGTTCATACACTGCCCCCCAACCTGACCGTCACCACCGTCCACACACCGTCCCCAGCCTGACCCTCACCGACATCCAAACAATTCCCCCAGCCTGACCCTCAACACCATCCACACACAGCCCCCAGCCTTTCCATCAACGCTGCCCACACGCCGCCCCGAGCCTGACCTTCACTGCCGTCCAACGCCGCCCTAACCCTGAACCCCACCGCCATCCACACACTGACGCAGCCTGAAACTCACCGCCATCCACACACCACCCACAGCCTGACCCTCACCACCGTCCAGCACCACCCCAGCTTGACCCTCACTGCCGTCCACAAACCGCGCCACACCTGACACTCACCGACGTCCACATACCGCCCCCAACCTGGCCCTCACCGCCGTCGACACACCACCACAGCCTGACCCTCACCACCATCCACGAACCGCCTACAGCATGACCCTCACCGCCATTCACACACACAACCCAGCCTGACCCTCACCACAGTCCAACACCGCCCCAGCCAGACCTTCACCGCGATTCAACACCACACACAGCCAGACTCTCACTACAGTCCACACATCCCTCCCAGCCTGACCCTCACCGCCGTCCACACACCATCCCCAGCCTGACCCTCACCGACGCCCACTCACGCCCCCAGCCTGACCTTCACCACCGTCCAACACCGCCCCCAGCCTGATGCTCACCAGCGTCCAACACCACCTCCAGCCTGACTCTCACTGCCGCCACACATTGCCCCAAGCCTGACCCCCACTTCCGTCCAACAACACACCTGGCCTGACCCACACAAAAGTCCAATACCGTTGCTAGCCTGGCCTCAATGCTGTCTACACACCATCCCCAGCCTGCCCCACACCACCATCGACACACTGACCCCCACCACTGTCCTTAAACCACCCCCAGCCTAAACCGCACCACCCTCCATTACCGCACCCAGCTTGTCCCTCACCACAGTCCAGTACCGCCCCTAGTCTGGCCCTCACCACTGTCTGCACACCGCATTCAATCTGACTCTCACTGCTGTCCAAACACCGTCCCTAGGCTGATCCTCTCCGCCGTCCACACACAATCCCCAGCCTGACCCTCACCACAATCCACACATCCTCCCCAGCCTGACAGTCACCGCCATCCAACACCGCCCCCAATCTGACCCTCAACACTGCTCACACACCGCTCCCAGCCTGACACTTACCACCATCCACACACCGCTTCCAGCCTGACATTTACCACCATCCACACACCGCCCCCCAGCCTGACCATCACAGTGGTCCACATACCGCCCCCAGCCTGACCCTCGCCGCTATCCAAAACTGCCCCAGCATGACTCGCACTGCCATCCAAAACCACCCCCAGCCAGACCCCCATCGTCATCCACACACTGCCCCAACCTGGCCCTCACTGCCATCTACACTCCGCCCCAGCTTGACCCTCACAGCCGGGCACACACCGCCCCTAGCCCTGACGCTCACTGCCGTCCTCACACCATCCCCAGTCTGACACTTACCACCATCCAACACTAGCCCCAGCCTGACCCCAAGCACCGATCAACTGAGCCCCCAGACTGACCCTCACTGCAGTCCATACACCGCCCCCAACCTGACCCTCACCACTGTCCATAGACAGAACCGAACCTGACCCTCACCACCATCCACACATCGCCCCTAAACTGCCCCTCACCACTGTCCACACATCGCCCACAGCCTGACCCTCACCGCAGTCCACACATCGCCCCCAACCTGACCCTCACTGCCGTCCACACACCGCCCCTAACCTGACCCTCATCGCCATCCTCACACCATTCCCAGCCTGATCCCCTGTGCCGTTCAACTCCGCCCCCACGCTGACCCTCACTGCCGTCCATTCACCACCACCAACCTGACCTTCATCACCATCCATACACTGCCCCCAGCCCTGATGCTCACTGCCGTCCTCACACTGTGGCCAGCCTGACCCTCAATGCCGTCCACGCACCGACCCCAACCTGACCCTCATCACTGTCCACACACCACCGCCAGCCTGACCCTCACCGCAGTCCTCACACCGCCCCCAACCTGACCCTCACCACCGTCCAGCACCCACCCAGCTTGACCCCCACCATCGTGCACACACTGACCCAGCCGGAACCCCACCGCCATCCTCACTTCATCCCCAGCCTGACCTTCACCACAGTCCAGCACCAGCCCCAGCCTGACCCTCCCTGCCGTCCACACACCGCCCCCAACCTGACCCTCACCACCGTCCACACACTGCCCCCAGCCTGGCTCTCACTGCCGTCCCACACTGACCCCAGCCTGACCCTCACTGCCGTCCGCACACCGCCCCCAACCTGACCCTCACCACCGTCCACACACAGCTCCCAGCCTGACCCTCACTGCCGTCCACACACCGCCCCCAACCTGACCCTCACCACCGTCCACACACTGCCCCCAGCCTGGCTCTCACTGCCGTCCCACACTGACCCCAGCCTGACCCTCACTGCCGTCCGCACACCGCCCCCAACCTGACCCTCACCACCGTCCACACACCGCCCACAACCTGACCCCACTGCCGTTCACACACAGCCCCTAGCATGACCGTCAACGCTGCACACACACCGCCCTGAGGCTTACCTTCACTGCCGTCCAACGCCGCCCTAACCCTCACTTCCGTCTGCACACCGTCCCCAGACTGACCCTCACCATCATGCACACAACGCCCCCAGCCAGTCCCTCACCGCCGTCTACTCACTGTCCCCACCATGACCCTCAACGCCATCCATCACCACCCCCAGCCTGACCCACACCACCATCCACTAACCACCTCCAGCCTGATACCCACCGCCATCCAACACCGCCCCCAGCCTGACCCTCACTGCTGTCCAAAACCCACCCCCAGCCTGACCCTCACCACCGTTCACACACCGCCCGCAGCCTGAGCCACACGGCTGTCCAAAAACTGCCCCGTGCCTGACCCCACCACCGTCCACACACCGCCCACAGCCTGACCCTCAACGCTGCCAACACACTGCATCCAGGCTGACCCTCAACACTGCCCACACACCGCCCCAACCCTGACCCTCACCGCCAGCTTGACCCACCCCGAGCCTGACCTTCACTGTCGTCCAACACTGCCCCAACCCTGACCCGCACCGCCGTACACACATCGCCCCAATCCTGACCCTCACCACAATCCACACATCGACCCCAGCCTGACCCTCAACGCTGCCTACACAACGCCCAACCCTGACCCTCACCGCCGTTCACACACCGCCCCCAGCCTGTCCCTCACCGCCTTTCACACACCGCCCCCAGCCTGACCCTCACAACTGCCCAACAACATCCCAGTCTGACCCTCACCAACGCCAGCCTGACCCTCGCCAGTGCCAATACACCGCCCCCAGCTTGACCCTCAGCACAGGCCACACACCGCCCCCACCCATAACCCCACCACCGTACAACACCGCCCCAGCATGAACTGCACCAACATCCACACAGCACACCAAGCCTGACCCTCACCACCATCTAGCAGCGCCTAAACCCGGACTCTCACTGCTGCCCGTACACTGCCCCCAGCCTGACACTCACTGCCGTCCACACACCACACCCAGCCAGACATTCAATGCTGCCGCACATCGCACCCAGGTTGACCCTCACCTCTGCCCACAAACTGCCCCCAGCCTGGCCCTCACCACTGTCCACACACCGCCCCCAACCTGACCCTCACTGCCGTCCACACATTGCCCCCAGCCTGCCCCTCACTGCTGTCCCACACTGACCCCAGCCTGGCCCTCACCGCTGTCCACAGACCGCCCCCAACCTGACCCCACTGCCGTTCACACACTGCCCCCAGCCGGACCCTCACTGCCATCCACTCATCGTCCCCAGCCTGACCCTCAACGCTGTGCACACAACGCTCCCAGCCTGACCCTCACTGCCGTTCACATACCGCCCCAACCCTGACCCTGACTGCCGTCCACACAGAACACCCAGCCTGAATCTCACTGCCGTCCACACGCCGCCCCAAACTGTCCCTCACCACCAGCCAAACATCGCCCACAGCCCGACCCTCAATGCTGCCCGCACACCGCACCCAGGCTGACCCTCACCTCTGCCCACACACTTCCCCAAGCCTGGCCCTCACTGCTGCCCACGCACCACCACCAGCCTGGCCCCCACTGCCATTCACACACTACCCCCAATCTGACCCTTCAATGCTGCCCAAACACCGCACCCAGGCTGACTCTCATCTCTGCCCATACACTGCCCTCAGCCTGGCCCCACTGCTATCCACATACCGCCCCCAGCGTGACGCTCAACGCTGCCCACACACCGCCCCCAGCCTGACCCTCACTGCCGTCCACACACTGCCCCGCAGCCTGACCCTCACCGCCGTCCAACACCGCACCCAGCATGACCCTGACCAACATCCAACACCGACCCCAGTCTGACCCCCATCATCATCCACTCACCACCCCCAGCCTGACCCTCACCGCCGTCCACACTCCTCCCCCAGCTTGACCCTCACAGTCGTCCACACGTCACCCCCAGCCTGGCTCTCACTGCCATCCACACACTGCCCCCAGCCTAAGTGTCCAAGCTCCCACACACTGCCCCGAGCCTGACCTTCATTGTTGTCCAACACCGTTCCAACCCTGACCCTCACTGCCATCCACACACCATCCCCAGCCTGAGTCTTACTGCTGTGCACACAATGCCCCCATCCTGACCCTCACTGCTGTTCACACCCGGCCCCCAGCCTGAACCTCACAGTTGCCCAAAAACGCCCCCAGCCTGATCCTCACCTGCCCACACACCGCCCTCAGTCTGACACTCACCACCGTCCCCACACTGCCCCCAGCCTGACCGAAACCAATGTCCAACACCGCCCCCAGCATGAAACTCATCGCCAACCACACTCCACCCACACACGTACCCCCACCGCCATACAAAACTACCACAGCATGAACTGCACTGCTGTGCACACACAGCCCCCAACCTGACCCTAACCGCCAACCAACACCACCCCAACCCTGACACTCACTGCCACGTGTACACCATCCCCAGCCTAACCCTCACCGCCGTCCATACACCGCATCCAGCCTGAATCTCATTGCGATCCACACACCTCCCCCAACCTGACTCTCACCACCATCCACACACTGCCCACGGCCTGCCCCTCAACGCTGCCCACACTCTGCACACAGGCAGACACTCACCTCTGCACACACACGGCCCCAGCCTGGCCCTCACCGCCGTCCACACACCGTTCACACCCTGATCCCCACTGCCGTTCAGACACCGCCCCCAACCTGAACCTCAACGCTGCCCACACACAGACCCCAGCCTGACCCTCACGACAGTGCACACACCGCCCCCAGCCTGGCCCTCACTGCTGTCCACACACCGCCCCCAACATTACGCCACTGCCGTTCACACACCGGCCCCCACCTTACCCTCAATGCTGCCCACAGATCACCCCCAGCCTGACCCACAGCGCCGTCCACACACCTCCCCCAGCCTGACTCTCACCGCCATCCACACACCGCCCCCAGCCTGACCCTCCACGCTGCCCAAAAGACCGCCCTGAGCCTGACCTTCACTGCTTTCCAACTCCGCCCCAATCTGACCCTCGCCGCTGACCACACACCGTCCCCAGCCTGACCATCACCGCTGTGCACACAACGCCCCCAGCTTGATGCTCCCAGCCGTCCACACACCACCCACAGCCAGACTCTCACTACCGTCCACACATCCCTCCCAGCCTGACCCTCACCACCATCCACACAATGCCCCCAGCCTGACCCTCACTGCAGTCCACGCACCGACCCCAGCCTGATCTTCACCGCCGTCCACACACCATCCCCAGCATGACCCTCACTGACGCCCACTACCGCCCCCAGCCTGACCCTCACCACCGTCCAACACCGCCCCCAGCCTGATGCTCACCAGCGTCCAACACCACCTCCAGCCTGACTCTCACTGCCGCCACACATCGCCCCGAGACTGACCACCACTTCCGTCCAACAACACACCTGGCCTGACCCACACAACAGTCCAATACCGTTGCTAGCCTGGCCCTCAATGCTGTCTACACACCATCCCCAGCCTGCCCCACACCACCATCGACACACTGACCCCCACCACTGTCCTTAAACCACCCCCAGCCTAAACCGCACCACCGCCCATTACCGCACCCAGCTTGTCCCTCACCACAGTCCAGTACCGCCCCTAGTC
Organism: Chiloscyllium punctatum; assembly: GCF_047496795.1. NCBI lineage: Eukaryota > Metazoa > Chordata > Chondrichthyes > Orectolobiformes > Hemiscylliidae > Chiloscyllium > Chiloscyllium punctatum. The sequence goes on along the minus strand of NC_092752.1, from coordinate 89,769,797 downwards.
TGGCCCTCACCACTGTCTGCACACCGCATTCAATCTGACTCTCACTGCTGTCCAAACACCGTCCCTAGGCTGACCCTCTCCGCCGTCCACACACCATCCCCAGCCTTACCCTCACCACCATCCACACATCCTCCCCAGCCTGACAGTCACCGCCATCCAACACCGCCCCAACCTGACCCTCAACACTGCTCACACACCGCTCCCAGCCTGACACTTACCACCATCCACACATCGCCGCCAGCCTGACCCTCACCGCTATCCAAAACTGCCCCAGCATGACTCGCACTTCCATCCAACACCGCCCCCAGCCAGACACCCATCGTCATCCACACACTGCCCCCAACCTGGCCCTCACTGCCATCCACACTCCGCCCCAGCTTGACCCTCACAGCCAGACACACACCGCCCCTAGCCCTGACGCTCACTGCCGTCCTCACACCATCCCCAGTCTGACACTTACCACCATCCAACACTAGCCCCAGCCTGACCCCAAGCACAAATCAACTGAGCCCCCAGACTGATCCTCACCGCAGTCCATACACCGCCCCCTACCTGACCCTCACCACTGTCCATAGACAGCCCCCAATCTGACCCTCACCACCGTCCACACACCGCCCCTAAACTGCCCTTCACCACTGTCCACACATCGCCCACAGCCTGACCCTCACCTCAGTCCACACATCGCCCCCAACCTGACCCTCACTGCCGTCCACACCCCACCCAACCTTACCCTCATCGCCGTCCTCACACCATCCCCAGCCTGACTCTCACCGCCGTCCTCACACCATCGCCAGCCTGATCCCCTGTGCCATTCAACTCCGCCCCCACGCTGACCCTCACTGCCGTCCATTCACCACCACCAACCTGATCTTCATCACCATCCATACACTGCCCCCAGCCCTGATGCTCACTGCCGTCCTCACACTGTGGCCAGCCTGACCCTCACCGCAGTCCTCACACCGACCCCAACCTGACCCTCACTGCCGTCCGATACCACCATCCAGCTTGACCCTCACCACTGTCCAACACTGCCCCCAGCCTGTCCCTCACTGCCATACCACACTGCCCCCAGACTGATCTTCACCATTGTCCACACACCGCCCCCAGCCCTGACGCTCACTGCCATCCTCACACAGTGTCCAGCCTGACCCTCACGGCCGTCCAACACCTTCCCCATCCTGACCCCTAGCGCCATTCAACTCCACCCCCAGACTGACCCTCACCACGTTCATACACTGCCCCCCAACCTGACCGTCACCACCGTCCACACACCGTCCCCAGCCTGACCCTCACCGACATCCAAACAATTCCCCCAGCCTGACCCTCAACACCATCCACACACCGCCCCCAGCCTAACCCTCACTGCCATCCACACACCACCCCTAGCTTGACTCCTACCTCCATCCACACACCGCCCCCAGCCTGTCCCTCACCATCCCCAAACTAGCCCTCACCACCCATAGCCTGACCCTCACCACCGTGCACCTCTGTCTCTCACCACTGCTCCATCCTGACCCGTACTGCCGTTCAAGACAAACCCCAGCTTGACCCTCAGTGCCATCCACACACCATCCCCAGACTGATGCTCATCGCCGTGCAACACCGGCTTCAGCCTGACCCCGACTGCCGTCCACAAACCGCCCCCAATCTGACCCAATTGCCGTCCACACACCACTACCAGCCTGACCATCACTGCCATCTAACATGGCCCCCAGCCTGAACCCCATCACCATCCAACACCGCTCCCAGCCTGTCTCTCAACGCCGTCCAACACCGCTCCCAGCCTGTCTCTCAACTCCGTCCAACACCGCCCCAGCCTAACCCTCACTGTGGTCCAAAACCTGCCCCCAGCTTGACCCTCACTGCTGTCCAAAAACCACTCCTAACCTCACCCCCACCGCCATGCACACACTGCCCCCAGTCTGACCCTCACTGCTGTCCAAAACACACCCTCAGCCTGAACCTTGCCACCACCCACACACCGCCCACAGCGTGAAACTCACCGCCGTCCACACACCAACCCAACCTGTACCCCCACTGCCGTACAACACAGCTCCAGTATGAACTGCACTGCCTTCCACATACCGCCCCCAGCCTGACCCTCATCACCGTCCAACACCGCCCCAACCCTGACTCGCACTGCCGCCTGTACAGCGCCAGCAGCCTGCCCTCATTGCCGTCCACACACCACCCCCAGCCAGACCTTCACTGCCATCCACACACCGTCCCCAGCCTGACCCTCAACACCATGCATGCAACACACAAAGCCTGACTCTCATTGCCGTCCACATACCAGCCCAACCCTGACCCCTCACTGATGTCGACACACTGCCCCCACCCTGACCCCCACTGCCATTCACACACCGCCCCAGCTTGACCCTCACCTTCATCCACACACCATCCCCAGCCTGATCTTCACCGCCGCCCACTCCCGCCCCCAGCCTGACACCCACCACTGTCCAACAACGCACTCGGCCTGGCCCACACCACAGTCCAATACCGCCACTAGCCTGGCCCTCACCGCTATCTACACACCGTCCCTAGCCTGACCCTCCCCACCACCCACACACCGCCCACTGCTTGACCGTAAATGCTCCCACACACCGCACCCAGGCTGGCCCTCACCTCTGCCCACAAACAGCCCCAGCCTGGCCCTCACTGCCATCCACACGCTGCCCCCAGCCTGGCCCTCACTGCCGTCCACACACCACCCCTAGCTTGACTCCTACCTCCGTCCACACACCGCCCCCAGCCTGTCCCTCACCATCCCCAAACTAGCCCTCACCACCCATAGCCTGACCCTCACCACCGTGCACCTCTGTCTCTCACCACTGCTCCATCCTGACCCGTACTGCCGTTCAAGACAAACCCCAGCTTGACCCTCAGTGCCATCCACACACCATCCCCAGACTGACGCTCATCGCCGTGCAACACCGGCTTCAGCCTGACCCCGACTGCCGTCCACAAACCGCCCCCAATCTGACCCAATTGCCGTCCACACACCACTACCAGCCTGACCATCACTGCCATCTAACATGGCCCCCAGCCTGAACCCCATCACCATCCAACACCGCTCCCAGCCTGTCTCTCAACGCCGTCCAGCACCGCTACCAGCCTGTCTCTCAACGCCGTCCAACACCGCCCCCAGCCTGTCTCTCAACTCCGTCCAACACCGCCCCAGCCTAACCCTCACTGTGGTCCAAAACCTGCCCCCAGCTTGACCCTCACTGCTGTCCAAAAACCACTCCTAACCTCACCCCCACCGCCATGCACACACTGCCCCCAGTCTGACCCTCACTGCTGTCCAAAACACACCCTCAGCCTGAACCTTGCCACCACCCACACACCGCCCACAGCGTGAAACTCACCGCCGTCCACACACCAACCCAACCTGTACCCCCACTGCCGTACAACACAGCTCCAGTATGAACTGCACTGCCTTCCACATACCGCCCCCAGCCTGACCCTCATCACCGTCCAACACCGCCCCAACCCTGACTCGCACTGCCGCCTGTACAGCGCCAGCAGCCTGCCCTCATTGCCGTCCACACACCACCCCCAGCCTGGCCCTCACTGCCATCCACACGCTGCCCCCAGCCTGGCCCTCACTGCCGTCCACACACCGCCCCCAACATGACCCCACTGCCGTTCACACACCAGCCCCCACCTTACCCTTAATGCCCCCACCTTACCCACCGTACCGCCCCAACCCTGACTCTCACTGCCACCTGTACAGCGCCAGCAGTCTGCCCCTCATTGCCGTCCACACACCACCCGAGCCTGACGCTCACTGACGTCGACACACTGCTCCCACCCTGACCCCCACTGCCGTTCACACACCGCCCCGAGCCAGACCCTCAACGCTGCCCACACACTGCCCCAACTCTGATACTCACTGCCGTCCACACAACGTCCCCAGCCAGATCGACACAGCCATGCACACAACCCTCCCAGCTTGACCTTCCCGCCATCCACACACCGCCCCAGCCAGACCCTCACCTCCATCCACTCACTGCCCCCAGCCTGACACTCACTGCCATCCACTCACTTCCCCCGCCTGACCCTCACTGCTATCCACTCACTGCCCCCAGCCTGACCCTCAACGCCATCCACACACCGCCTCGATCCTGAGGGTCACCACTGCCCACACATCATCCCCAGCCTGACACTCCCTGCCATCCAACACTGCCCCCAACCTGACCCTCACTGCCGTCCACACACCGCCCCCAAACTGACCCTCACTGCTGTCCCACACCACCCCCCTGCTTGACCCTCACAGCCGTCCACACGCTGCCCCCAGCCTGACCCTCACTGCCGTCCAAACACCACCCCAGCTTGACCCTCACCACAGTGCAAAACCGCCCATCAGCTTGTCCCTCACTGTCATCCCACATCGCCCCAGACTGATCGTCACCACTGTCCACATTGCCCCCAGCCCTGACGCTCACTGCCGTCCTCACACAGTGCCCAGACTGACCCTTACCGCCGTCCAGCATCTTCCCCAGCCCGACCCCCAGCGCCATTCAACTCCATCCCCAGACTGACACTCACTTCCGCCCATACACTGCCCTCAATTTGACCTTCACACCCGTCCACACACCGCTACCAGCCTGAACTTCACTGCCGTCCAAACACCGCTGCTCCCACGCAATATTGCTCCTCCTCCACGAACCCACTCTCCAACCCCATCCAACACTGACAATCCCCCAAACCCATCCATCACCACCCACTCCCTCAACCCTGTCCAGCACTGCCTCCTCCCCAACCACGTCCAACACCGCCCCCTCCCTAAACCCCATCCAACACTGCTCCCTCCCCAAACCCCATCTGACACCTCCCCCTCCACCAACACCGCCTCCTCCCCAACCCCGTCCAATACTGCTCCCTCCCCAGCCCCGTCTGACACCTCCCCCTCCCCCAACACCGCCCCTCCCCAACACCGTCTGACACCACCCCCTTCCCCAACACTGCCCCCTCCCAAACCCATTTAACTCTGCCCCTCTCCATCAATGCCCAACACTGCCCCCTCCCAAACCCAGTCCAACACTACCTACTCTTCCAACCCTGCCCAACGCCACCCCCACAGCAACTCAATCCAACACCGCCCCCTCCCCATCCCTCTCCGACACTGCCCCCTCCCCAAACCTATCCAACACCGCCCCCACCTCAACACCACCCCCTCCCCCAACCCCATCAAACACCGCCCCCGCCTCAACCCCCTCTCTCTCGCCTCTCTCTCTTCCTCTCTTTCTCCCCCTCGCTTGTCCCTTCTCTCTCTCACGCCCCCTCTCACTCCCCTCTCTCTCAACGCCCTCTCTCTCTCCCGCCTCCACTCTCTCTCTCACTCACCCCCCTCTTTCACCCCTTCTCTCTTCGCCCCCTATCTTTCGCCCCACCCTTTCGCCCCGTCCTCTTTCACCCCTTCTTTCGCCCCACCACTCTTTTGCCCCCTCCTTTAACCCCCCTTTTAACCCCCCTCTTTTGCCCCTCCTTTAGCCCCCTCTCTCTTTTGCCATCCGCTGTCTCTTTCACCCCACCTCTCTCTTTCGAACCCATCTCTCTCGCCCCCCTCTCTTTCACCCCCTCTCTTTCACCCCTCCCTCTTTCGCACGCCCTCTCTTGCCCCCCTCTCGCGCCCCCTCGCTCCTTCTCTCTCGCCCCTCTCTCTCACAACCCCTCTCTCTCGCCCCCTCTCTCTCTCGCTCCCTCTCTCTCTCTTGCCCCCTCTCTCTCGCCCACCTCTCTCTCGAACCCACCTCTCTCTCGTACCCACCTCTCTCTCTTGTCCCTCTCTCTCATGCGCCCCTCTCTCTCCCCCTCCCCTATCTCTCCCTGCTCATTCATCCTCCCTGTACATTCTCTCTCTCTCGCCCACTGTCACTCTGTCGCTCTCTCCCCACCATCTCGTCCCTCTGTCTGTGTGTCTCTCGTTCTCTCTCTCTCTCTCTTTCTGTCACTCTCTCTCTCTCTCTGGACCCATCCCCCCCTTGCTCACTCACTCTCTCTCTCAAGTAACTATCGCCTCATCTCCCTCTCTCTCTCCCCTTCTCTCTCTCGTTCTCGCCCCTTATCTCTCTCTCTCTTGCCGCCATCCCCCTCCCTCTCTTGCCCCTTCTCTCGACTCAATCCCTCCATCCTCTCTGTTTTGCTCAGCTCCTCTCTTTCTCTTGGTCAGCCTCTCTCTCTCAATCTCTCCCTCTCTCTCTCTCTGTCTCACCCTCTCCCTCTCTCCCTCTCTCTCATTCTCTCTCTCACCATCTCTTTCTCTGTCTCTCTCTCTCCTGCTCGCCGTCTGTCTGTCCTTCTCTCTCTCTCTCCTCGTATTTCTCTCTCTCTCTCCCGCTATCTCCCTCTCTCGCCCCACTCTTTCGCTCCCTCTCTCTCATCCTCTCTCTTCTGCTGCCCCCCTCGTCCATTTGCTCTCTCTCTCTTGACAACCCTCTTGCACCCTTCTCTTCTTCTCACCCTTCCTCTCTCTTTCCTTTCTGTCTTCATCTCTCCATATCTTTCTCTCATTCGCGCTCTCTCTCTCTCTCTGTCTCTCTCCCTCCTGTCTCTCTCTCTGTTTCACACACGCACACCCAACTCTGAACTTATCTCTCACTCTGCCTTGCTCTCGCTGACTCTCTTCTGTCTCCTTATTCTGTCTCATTTCTTTTCTCCTTCGCTCCTTCTCGATCTGTCTCTATTGCTCTCTCTTTCTGTCTCGCCCTCGCTTGCCCTGCGTTCTTGCTGTCACCCTTTCTGTTTCCCACCCCCTCTCTGTCAAACCCCCTCTCACAGAGCCATCTCTCCTTCTTGACCTTCCTCTCTAACGTCTCTCTCGCCCTCGCTCTCTCTCTCCGCCCATCACTCTCTCTCGTCCTCTCTCTCTCTCTCGCCCTCGCTCTCTTTCTTGCCCTCGTGCTGTCTTTCTCTTCGCACCTCTCTCTCGTTCCATTTCTCTCTCCCTCGCCCCCTCGCTTTCGAACCCTCTCTCTCACCCCCTCTATTTCTCTTTTGCCTCTCTCTCTCTTTCGAACCCTGTTTCTCTCTCTCTTGCTCCTTCTGTCTCTCTTGCTGCCTCTCCCTCTCTCTCATCCCCGCGCTCTCCCTCTTGTCCCCCCTCAATCTCTCTTTCTTGCCCATCTCTCTTTCTTGCTCTCTAAATGCCTCCCTCTCTCGCTTCTTCTTTCTCTCATCCCCCTCTCTCCTTGCCCCTACTTCTCTCTCTTTTGCCCTCCTCTCTTTCACTCCCTCTCTCTCACCTCTATGTCTGTATGGTACCGTCTTTCTCTCTCTCACTCACCTCATCACTCTCTCACCCACTCTAACTCTCTCTTGACCACTCTCACTCACGTTCACACTCTGTCTCTCTCATTCACTCTCTCGTCCGCTTCCTTGCCCCTCTCTCTCGATTCCGTGTCTCTCTCGATCCCTTCTCTCTCTCTCTCTCTTGACCCTTCTCTCTTGCAGCCTCAATCTCTCTCTTGACATCCCGCTTATTTGCCCCTCCCTCTATCTCTCACCCCTGCCTCTCTCTCTCGCCCCATCACTCTCTTACCCCCTCATTCTCTCTCTCTCTTGCCTCTCTCCGCTTCTCTCTGTCTCTCCACTCCCAATCCCCATCTCTCTCGTCCACTTTGTCTCTCCTTGTCCGTCTCTTTCTAAGACTTGCCCCCTTTCTCTCTCGCTCCTTTCCTCGCACCTCTCTGTCTCTCTCTCTCGCCCTTGTTTCTCCTTATCTCCTCCCCTGTTTCACTCTCCCTCCCCCTCTCACCCTAGCTCTCTCTTTGCTCCTTCACTCTCCCCCTTCTCTCACTCTCGATCCCCCTCCCTCGGTGTCTCTCTCCCCACCTCCCTCCGTTTCTCTCTGACTGAACCTCTCTCCCTCCTGTCCCTCCCTTCCTGTCTCTCTGACACCCTCTGTCTCCCTGGTCCTTCCCCCTCCCTCTGACCAGAGACTGGGGGTTGGTGGTGAGGCTGCGTGTGGAGGGTGGGGGTGAGATAATAGATGTGGGAAGTGGGAGGTGGGGAAGATGGGGTAGAGACGGAATTGCAGGAGGGAGACAGAGACGGCAGGAGAGAGAGGGGGAGGGTGAGGGAGAAAGAATAGTGGTGGCAGGTGGAGAAATCGGGGTTGGCGGGTATCTGAGAGGGAACGAGAGAGAGTGAATGGGAGAGGTAGTGAGAAAGAGACAGTGTACAGACAGAGAGAGGGAGAGAAGTTCTGAGAAAGTGTAGGGGAGAGGAAATGGGGATGCCATGTTGGAGCGGGGCGGACAGATGGAGTTAAACCCAGCTCCTAAGTTCAGGGCGCGGTGCCCTCCCCTTCCCTGAGGACCAGGACTTGGGGCTGAGTCTGTCCCTTTCCAGCTCAGCTCCTCGAATACAGAGAAACACAACAACATCGGTCACTCTGCTGCTCGGCACGCTTTAATCAACATTTTTATTTGTTACAAATGGAAGTGATGGATACAGTCAGTGGGATGGTGTCTTTTCTCACTGGCCCCTGAGTTGTGAGAAACATTGAAATGTTTCCCTGTAACCCCCCTGTGGGATAAGGATGGCTAAACCAGCGCTACCCTCAGTCTGTTACCATAGCGACAAGCTGCTCCATCGCTGAAACACTGAACTGAAATGAGAAAATCGTGGATGGATTGATTAATGAGGGAATTTGGTGGATGGATGGATTTGGGTGAAGGGATATTTCAGCACATTCTTCAGCTGCTGCCTGAACTTAGTCTGTGTCACGGCATAAATCGCGGTGTTTGTGCAGCAACTGAGGAGCTGCAGCATGAAGCCCAATTCCAGCACAAAGAGATGGAGATACAGAGGGGGATCCACAATCCACCACATCCGGAACCATATAGAATACAGCATGAACGTTGACCATAACAGGATGAAATTGGCCGAGATCACAAACAGTAAAATGATGGATTTTTTTCGATTTCTCATTTCTGTGTCAGACTGAGCGTCCACATTGGTGTGAGTGCGGAGTCTCCTGCGGGCTCTGCTGGTCACTAAAATGTGTCTGACGGTGAGAACATTGAGCAGCAGAATCAGGAGAAATGGGACACACGGGGTTAGAATGTGGTGGAGGAACTCGATTGTGACCCAGACAATGGAGTCACGAACAGCGTCTGTTACCTCACAAAACCAGGGGGAGTTCCCCAGCCAATACTGAGCCTTGAGCATAAAATACCAGAAAATGTTCTTTAAACAACTCAGCACAGTCACTGCTCCCAGAACCACAGCCGCCGTTTTCTTACTGCAATATTTACTTTTCAGCTTCTGGCAACAAATGGCCACAAACCGGTCAAAGGTGAAAGTGACGGTGAACCAGACAGAGCAGTCAGTGGCTGCATAAAGCAGGACGGCGTGGATATTACACACGGGGACGGAGTACTTCAGGAAATAAAACTGTTCCCGATAAACAATGGGAATGTGCCTCAGGATCAGGTCGAGGATAATGACCAGGAGATCCGCCGCTGCCATGGCCCCCAGGTAACGTCTGACACATGGAGACAATCCACAATCTTTATAAAGCAGGACGTAGATGGTCACTACGTTAACTGTGAGGAAGGAAAACAAACCCATTATTCATCAGCCTGGAGGCAAAGGGAACAGTTTGATCGGGGACACAGTGAGATTTTCAAATGTGTCCCCGTATTCAGGGATTTATCAAAATAATTGGAGCTGGAATAACAAATGGGAATGTCGGAATGGGAATGACAAAAATGTGACATAAACCACAAGAAACCCTCCCTCCCCAAACACACAGAGACACATCCATAAGGACAGATGGTTTTTGAACATTCCCACACACTGGATCCCTCGAGAGCAGACACAGGTCACTCCTTCCCAGTTCCTAATACGGAGGGTAAAAATATTGCTGTCCTGAAGGATTCTCTCCCAGTTTCCTGAAGACAAACGGAGTTTGGGAATTTCTGTACTTTGGTCTAAATTGTGGTCGATCCTGTGTCGTGGAGAAATGTAAATGCAGGGAAAACGTATTCACCACTTTAACTGCCTGAGGGGCCTTCGGAACAGTGTCTCCTTCTCCCTGGAACGGGATCTCTTCCCTCGGGATCTTATCGTTTGTTCAATTCACTGACGTCCGGCCGTTCACAAACAATGTCAGGGACAGAACGTTCCGGGAAATGTCAGTTATAGAATGTCAGGGACAGAACGTTCCGGGGAATGTCACTTATAGAATGTCGGCGACAGAACATTCCGGGGAATGTCAGTTATAGAATGTCGGGGACAGAACTTTCCGGAGAATGGCAGTTATGGAATGTCAGTGACAGAACGTTCCAGGGATCTCCTTGATCTGTCCATGACCTTCCCCATCCCCTCTGACCTATCAACTCTCCCCCATCTCGGTCTCCCGATCACATTCCCAGCTCCCTTACCCCAGCCACACCTCCTGCACCAGCCCCAGCCCCCTCCCATTTATCTCTCAGCTCTCCAGCCCACAAGCCTCATTCCTGATGAAGGGATTATGCCTGAAACGTTCATTCCCCTGCTCCGCAGATGCCGCCTGACCTTTCCAGCACCGCCCTCCCAGTCAGGAAACAGTCTGACACCATCATACTCACAAACTCAGGCCTGATGTGTAATTTAGATTAGATTAGATTACCTACAGTGTGGAAACAGGCCCTTCAACCCAACAAGTCCACACCGACCCGCCGAAGCGCAACCCACCCAGACCCATTCCCCTACATTTACCCCTTCAACTCACACTACGAACAATTTCCCATAGCCAATTCATCTAACCTGCATATCTTTGGATTGTGGGAGGAAACCAGAGCACCCAGAGGAAACCCACGCAGACACGGGGAGAATGTGCAAACTCCACACAGTCAGTCGTCCGAGGCTGGAATTGAACCCGGGTCTCTGGTGCTGTGAGGCAGCAGTGCTAAGCACTGTGCCACCGTGCTCACCCATAATGTTTCATGAAGCCCAATCAGCATCCCTGGGTATATCCTGAGCCACCGGCAGGACAGACCCACCAGTGGTGGGGACACCCTGGGATACAGTCAGGGAAGGAGTTACCCTGCAAATCCCAGAACCCAGGAAATCTCATGGCAACAGATCATGGTCAAGGAAGTCGCCTGAGGTTGGTTATCTCCTGCCCCCCACCCCTCCTCTTGGAAACAAATCAGAGGAAGCACGAAGGGTGATAAAGACTTAGACCATCCTCTGGGTGTTTGACTTCAATGTCCATCACTAAGAGTGTCCCCACAGGTCCACCGCTGCCTGAGCAGGGACAGACTTCAATACACAACAGCCAGACTAGGGGAAACATTCTCACCAAACTCCATGTCCCAGATGAATCTGTCCCTGACAGTATCTGTAGCAGTAGTCAGCACACAGTCCTCGTGGAGGCACAGTCTCAGCCTCATATTTGACATACTCATGATTAGTGTGTTGCTTGAAAAGCACAGCATCCCAGGAGCAGGAAAATCACCGTTTCGGGCAGCAGATCTTCATCACGAATGAGACTGTGAACCACGGGGATGGAGAGATAAATCATATTAGGCGTACTGCTCACTGTGTGATGTGGCACTCCTTCCTCTGAAGTAGGACTTACTTCTAAAAGACCGAGCACATGGAAACTGGCCATCCACGAGGCACTGTGGGCTAGTAACAGCTGCAGCTTCAATGGCCTTCCCTCCATCATAAAATCAGAAGTGGCCTATTTTGAAATTGATGGTTTCAAAATATTCAGCACCATTCACAACTGCATCGATACTGAAGCAGGCTATTCAGCCCATCAAGAGTTTCAAACAGGAACAGAATGAGACCAGTCAGCCATTGGAGGCGATTAATCAGCGATTGGAGCAGATCTTTTAATCTCTCATACCTTTTACACAGGAAATGGTAGGGAACGTTCAGCATTTCAAAGCTGATACACGGGAATACGGGGAGCTGTGCAGACCACAGCAGTGCATTGATCTTTCACACCGGACTAGATATCTGTCCCGGACGGTGAGCTGTGTAGACCACAGCAGTGCATTGATCTATAAACCCGGACGAGAAATCTGTCCAGGATGGGGAGCTGTGCAGACGACAGCATTGCATTGATCTATAAACCCAGACTAGATATCTGTCCAGGACGGGGAGCTATGCAGACCACAGCAGTGCATTGATCTGTAAACAAGGAATAGATATCTGTCCCGGACGGGGAGCTGTGCAGACAAAAGCAGTGCATTGATATATAAACCCAGACTAGATATCTGTCCAGGACGGGGAGCTGTGCAGACCACAGCAGTGCATTGGTCTATAACCTCCGGACGAGATATCTGTCCAGGGCAGGGAGCTGTGCAGACCACAGCAGGGCATTGATCTATAAACCCAGAATTAATACACCCGGACGAGACATCTGTCCAGGACGGGGAGCTGTGCAGACCACAATAGTGCATTGATCTATAAACTCAGACTAGATATCTGTCCCGGACGGGGAGCTGTGCAGACCACAGCAGTGCATTGATATATAACCCCAGATTAGATATCTGTCCAGGACGGGGAGCTGTGCAGACCAAAACAGTGCATTGAACTATACACCCGGACGAGACATCTGTCCAGGACAGGGAGCTATGCAGACCACAGCAGTGCATTGATCTATAAACCCAGACTAGATATCATTCCAGGACGGAGAGATGTGCAGACCACAGCTGTGCATAGATCTATAAACCCAGACTTGATATCTGTCCCGGACGTGGAGCTGTGCAGACCACAGCAGTGCATTGATCTTTCACACCGGACTAGATATCTGTCCCGGACGGTGAGCTGTGTAGACCACAGCAGTGCATTGATCTATAAACCCGGACGAGAAATCTGTCCAGGATGGGGAGCTGTGCAGACGACAGCATTGCATTGATCTATAAACCCAGACTAGATATCTGTCCAGGACGGGGAGCTATGCAGACCACAGCAGTGCATTGATCTGTAAACAAGGAATAGATATCTGTCCCGGACGGGGAGCTGTGCAGACAAAAGCAGTGCATTGATATATAAACCCAGACTAGATATCTGTCCAGGACGGGGAGCTGTGCAGACCACAGCAGTGCATTGGTCTATAACCTCCGGACGAGATATCTGTCCAGGGCAGGGAGCTGTGCAGACCACAGCAGGGCATTGATCTATAAACCCAGAATTAATACACCCGGACGAGACATCTGTCCAGGACGGGGAGCTGTGCAGACCACAATAGTGCATTGATCTATAAACTCAGACTAGATATCTGTCCCGGACGGGGAGCTGTGCAGACCACAGCAGTGCATTGATATATAACCCCAGATTAGATATCTGTCCAGGACGGGGAGCTGTGCAGACCAAAACAGTGCATTGAACTATACACCCGGACGAGACATCTGTCCAGGACAGGGAGCTATGCAGACCACAGCAGTGCATTGATCTATAAACCCAGACTAGATATCATTCCAGGACGGAGAGATGTGCAGACCACAGCTGTGCATAGATCTATAAACCCAGACTTGATATCTGTCCAGGACGGGGAGCTATGCAAGCACAGCAGTGCATTGATCTATAAACCCGGACTAGATATCTGTCCAGCACGGGGAGCTATACAGACCACAGCAATGCATTGATCTATAAACCCGGACTAGATATCTGTACAGGACGGGGAGCTAGGCAGACCACAGTAGTGCATTAATACGTAAACGCGGAATAGATATCAGTCCAGCACGGGGAGCTGTGAAGACCACAACAGTGCTTTGATGAAAAACCCAGACTAGATATCTGTCCAGCACGGGGAGCTGTGTAGACCACAGCAGTGCATTGATCTATAAACCCGGACTAGATATCTGTTTAGGACGGGAAGCTGTGCAGAACACAGCAGTTCATTGAACTATAAAACCAGACTGGATATCTGTCCAGCACGGGGAGCTGTGCAGACCACAGCATTGCATTGATATATAAACCCGGACTCGATACCTGTCCAGGACGGGGAGATGTGCAGACCACAGCAGTGCATTGATCTATAAACCCGGACTAGATATCTGTTTAGGACGGGAAGCTGTGCAGAACACAGCAGTTCATTGAACTATAAACCCAGACTAGATATCTGTCCAGGACGGAGAGCTATGCAGACCACAGCAGTGCATTGATCTATAAACCCAGACTAGATATCTGGCCAGGACGGAGAGCTATGCAGACCACAGCAGTGCATTGATCTATAAAGCCAGACTAGATATTTGTACAGGACGGGGAGCTGTGCAGACCACAGCAGTACATTGATCTATAATCCCGGATTAGATATCTGTACAGGACGGGGAGGTATGCAGACCACAGCAGTGCATTGATATATAAACCTGGAATAGATATCAGTCCAGCACGGGAGGCTGTGTAGACCACAGCAGTGCATTTATCTATAAACCCCCACTATATATCTGTGCAGGAAGGGGAGCTGTGTAGACCACAGCAGTGCATTGATCTGTAAACCCGGACTAGATATCTGTCCAGGACAGTGAACTGTGCAGACCACTGCAATGCATTGATCTATAAACCAGGACTAGATACCTGTCCAGGACGGGGAGATGTGCAGACCACAGCAGTGCATTGATATATATACCCGGACTAGATATCTGTTTAGGACAGGGAGCTGTGCAGAACTCAGCAGTGCATTGAACTATAAACCCAGACTGGATATCTGTCCAGCACGGGGAGCTGTGCAGACCACTGCAGTGCATTGATCTATAAACACAGACTAGATATCAGTCCGGCACGGGGCGGTGTGCAGACCACAGCAGTGCATTGATCTATAACCCCAGATTAGATATCTGTCCAGGACGGGGAGCTGTGCAGACCACAGCAGAGAATTGATCTGTAACCCCACACTAGATATCTGACCTTCACCGGGAGCTGTGCAGACCACAGCAGTATATTGATAGAAAACCCGGAACAGATATCAGTCCAGCACGGGGAGCTGTGTAGACCACAGCAGTGCATTGATCGATAAAACCGTACTAGATATCTGTCCAGGACGGGGAGCTGTGTAGACCACAGCAGTGCATTGATCTATAAACCCAGACTAGATATCTGTCCAGAATGGGGAGAAGTGCAGACCACAGCAGTGAATTCATCGATAAACCCAGACTATATATCTGTCCAGGACGGGGCGCTGTGCAGACCATAGCAGTGCATTGATCTATAACCCCGGACGAGATATCTGTCCAGCACGGGGAGCTGTGCAGACCACAGCAGTGAATTTATCTATAAACCCAGACTATATATCTCTCCAGCACGGGAACTGTGCAGACCACAGCAGTGCATTGATTTATAAACCCAGACTAGATATCTGTCCAGGACGGGGAGCTGTGCAGACCACAGCAGTGCATTGATCTATAAACCCATACTAGATGTCTATCCAGCACGGGGAGCTGTGCAGACCACAGCAGTGCATTGATCCATAAACCCAGACTAGATATCTGTCCAGCACGGGGAGCTGTGCAGACCACAGCAGTGCATTGATCTATAAACCCGGACTAGATATCAGTCTAGGACGGGGAGCTGTGGAGACCACATCCGTGCATTGGTCTGTAAACCCAGTCTAGATATCTGTCCGGCACGGGGCGCTGTGCAGACCACAGCAGTGAATTTATCTATAAACCCAGACTATATATCTCGCCAGCACGGGAGCTGTGCAGACCACAGCAGTGCATTGATTTATAAACCCAGACTAGATATCTGTCCAGGACGGGGTGCTGTGCAGACCACAGCAGTGCATTGATCTATAACCCCGGACTAGATATCTGTCCAGGACGGGGAGCTGTGAACACCACAGCAGCGCATTGATCTATAAACCTGGACGAGATA
Source organism: Chiloscyllium punctatum (assembly GCF_047496795.1). Lineage (NCBI taxonomy): Eukaryota > Metazoa > Chordata > Chondrichthyes > Orectolobiformes > Hemiscylliidae > Chiloscyllium > Chiloscyllium punctatum. Next base: position 89,753,975 of record NC_092752.1, on the reverse strand, counting down.
TCTGTCCAGGACGGGGAGCTGTGCAGACCACAGCAGTGCATTGATACATAAACCAAGACGAGATGTCTGTCCAGCACGGGGAGCTGTGCAGATCACAGCAGTGCATTGATCTATAACCCCAGACTAGATATCTGTCCAGCACGGGGAGTTGTGCAGACCACAGCAGTGCATTGATCTATAACCCCAGACGAGATATCTGTCCAGCACGGGAAGCTGTGCAGACCACAGCAGTGCATTGATCTATAACCCCAGACTAGATATCTGTACAGGACGGGGAGCTATGCAGACCACAGCAGTGCATTGATCTATAAACCCGGAATAGATATCAGTCCAGGACGGGGAGCTGTGCAGACCACATCCGTGCATTGATCTGTAAACCCACACGAGATATCTGTCCAGGACGTGGAGCTGTGCAGACCACAGCAGTGCATTGATATATACACCCAGACTAGATATCTGTCCAGGACGGAGAGCTGTGCAGACCACAGCAGTGCATTGATCTATAAACCCGGACAAGATATCTGTCTAGGAATGGGAGCTATGCAGACCACAGAAGTGCATTGATCTATAACCTCCGGACCACATATCTGTCCCGGACGGGGAGCTGTGCAGACCAGAGCAGTGCATTGATCGATAAACCCGGACTAGATATCTGTCCAGGACGGGAGGGGTGCAGAGCACAGCAGTGCATTGATCTATAAACCCAGACTAGTTATCTGTCCAGGACGGGGAACTGTGCAGACCACAGCAGTGCATTGGTCTATAAACCCGGACTAGATATCTGCCCAGGACGGAAAGCTGTGCAGACCACAGCAGTGCATTGATCTATAACCCCGGACTAGATATCTGTCCAGGACGGGGAGCTGTGCTGACCACAATAGTGCATTGATCTATAAACTCAGACTAGATATATGTCCCGGACGGGGAGCTGTGCAGACCACAGCGGTGCATTGATATATAACCCCAGTTTAGATATCTGTCCAGGACGGGGAGCTGTGCAGACCACAATAGTGCATGGACCTATAAACCCAGACTGGATATCTGTCCCGGACGGGGAGCTGTGCAGACCACAGCAGTGCATTGATCGATAAACCCGGACTAGATATCTGTCCAGGACGGGGAGCTGTGCTGACCACAATAGTGCATTGATCTATAAACTCAGACTAGATATATGTCCCGGACGGGGAGCTGTGCAGACCACTGCAGTGCATTAATATATAACCCCAGATTAGATATCTGTCCAGGACGGGGAGCTGTGCAGACCACAATAGTGCATGGATCTATAACCCCAGATTCGATATCTGTCCAGGACGGGGAGCTGTGCAGACCACAATAGTGCATTGATCTATAAACTCAGACTGGATATCTGTCCAGGACAGGGAGCTATGCAGACCACAGCAGTGCATTGATCTTTAACCCCGGACTAGATATCTGTACTGGACGGGGAGCTGTGCAAACCACAGCAATGCATTGATCTGTAAACCCGGACGAGAAATCTATCCAGGACGGGGAGCTGTGCAGACCACAGCAGTGCATTGATCTATAAACCCAGACTAGATATCTTTCCAGGACGGAGAGATGTGCAGACCACAGCTGTGCATTGATCTATAAACCCAGACTAGATATCTGTCCAGGACGGGGAGCTACGCAAGCACAGCAGTGCATTGATCTATAAACCCGGACTAGATATCTGTCCAGCACGGGGAGATGTGCAGACCACAGTAGTGCATTGATCTATAAACCCGGACTAGATATCTGTCCAGCACGGTGAGATGTGCAGACCACAGTAGTGCATTGATCGATAAACCCGGACTAGATATCTGTACAGGACGGGGAGCTATGCAGACCACAGTTTTGCATTAATACATAAACACGGAATAGGTATCAGTCCAGCACGGGGAGCTGTGAAGACCACAACAGTGCTTTGATCCATAAACCCAGACGAGATATCTGTCCAGCATGGGGAGCTGTGTAGACCACAGCAGTGCATTGATCCATAAACCCGGACTGGATATCTGTTTAGGACGGGGAGCTGTGCAGAACACAGCAGTTCATTGAACTATAAACCCAGACTGGATATCTGTCCAGCACGGGGAGCTGTGCAGACCACAGCAGTGCATTGATCTATAAACCCGGACTAGATATCTGTCCAGCACGGGGAGCTGTGCAGACCACAGCAGTGCATTGATCTATAAACCCGAACTAGATATCAGTCTAGGACGGGGAGCTGTGCAGACCACATCCGTGCATTGGTCTGTAAACCCAGACTAGATATCTGTCCAGCACGGTGCGCTGTGCAAACCACAGCAGTGCATTGATCTATAACCCCGGATTAGATATCTGTCCAGCACGGGGAGCTGTGTAGACCATAGCAGTGCATTGATCTATAACCCCGGACTAGATATCTGTACAGCACGGGGAGCTGTGCAGACCACAGCAGTGAATTTATCTATAAACCCAGACTATATATCTCTCCAGCACGGGAGCTGTGCAGACCACAGCAGTGCATTGATTTATAAACCCAGACTAGATATCTGTCCAGGACGGGGTGCTGTGCAGACCACAGCAGTGCATTGATCTATAACCCCGGACTAGATATCTGTCCAGGACGGGGAGCTGTGAACACCACAGCAGCGCATTGATCTATAAACCCGGACGAGATATCTGTCCAGGACGGGGAGCTGTGCAGACCACAGCAGTGCATTGATACATAAACCAAGACGAGATATCTGTCCAGCACGGGGAGCTGTGCAGATCACAGCAGTGCATTAGTCAATAAACCCAGACGAGTTATCTGTCCAGGGCGGGGAGCTGTGCAGACCACAGCAGTGCATTGATCTATAAACCCGGACTAGATATCTGTCCAGGACGGGGAGCTGTGCGGACCACAGCAGTGCATTGATCTATAACCCCAGACTAGATATCTGTCCAGCACGGGGAGCTGTGCAGACCACAGCAGTGCATTGATCTATAACCCCAGACTAGATATCTGTCCAGCACGGGAAGCTGTGCAGACCACAGCAGTGCATTGATCTATAACCCCAGACTAGATATCTGTACAGGACGGGGAGCTATGCAGACCACAGCAGTGCATTGATCTATAAACCCGGAATAGATATCAGTCCAGGACGGGGAGCTGTGCAGACCACATCCGTGCATTGATCTGTAAACCCACACTAGATATCTGTCCCGGACGGGGAGCTGTGCAGACCACAGCAGTGCATTGATATATACACCCAGACTAGATATCTGTCCAGGACGGAGAGCTGTGCAGACCACAGCAGTGCATTGATCTATAAACCCGGACAAGATATCTGTCTAGGAATGGGAGCTATGCAGACCACAGAAGTGCATTGATCTATAACCTCCGGACCACATATCTGTCCCGGACGGGGAGCTGTGCAGACCAGAGCAGTGCATTGATCGATAAACCCGGACTAGATATCTGTCCAGGACGGGAGGGGTGCAGAGCACAGCAGTGCATTGATCTATAAACCCAGACTAGTTATCTGTCCAGGACGGGGAACTGTGCAGACCACAGCAGTGCATTGGTCTATAAACCCGGACTAGATATCTGCCCAGGACGGAAAGCTGTGCAGACCACAGCAGTGCATTGATCTATAACCCCGGACTAGATATCTGTCCAGGACGGGGAGCTGTGCTGACCACAATAGTGCATTGATCTATAAACTCAGACTAGATATATGTCCCGGACGGGGAGCTGTGCAGACCACAGCGGTGCATTGATATATAACCCCAGTTTAGATATCTGTCCAGGACGGGGAGCTGTGCAGACCACAATAGTGCATGGACCTATAAACTCAGACTGGATATCTGTCCCGGACGGGGAGCTGTGCAGACCACAGCAGTGCATTGATCGATAAACCCGGACTAGATATCTGTCCAGGACGGGGAGCTGTGCTGACCACAATAGTGCATTGATCTATAAACTCAGACTAGATATATGTCCCGGACGGGGAGCTGTGCAGACCACTGCAGTGCATTAATATATAACCCCAGATTAGATATCTGTCCAGGACGGGGAGCTGTGCAGACCACAATAGTGCATGGATCTATAACCCCAGATTCGATATCTGTCCAGGACGGGGAGATGTGCAGACCACAATAGTGCATTGATCTATAAACTCAGACTGGATATCTGTCCAGGACAGGGAGCTATGCAGACCACAGCAGTGCATTGATCTTTAACCCCGGACTAGATATCTGTACTGGACGGGGAGCTGTGCAAACCACAGCAATGCATTGATCTGTAAACCCGGACGAGAAATCTGTCCAGGACGGTGAGCTGTACAGACCACAGCAGTGCATTGATCTATAAACCCAGACTAGATATCTTTCCAGGACGGAGAGATGTGCAGACCACAGCTGTGCATTGATCTATAAACCCAGACTAGATATCTGTCCAGGACGGGGAGCTATGCAAGCACTGCAGTGCATTGATCTATAAACCCGGACTAGATATCTGTCCAGCACGGGGAGATGTGCAGACCACAGTAGTGCATTGATCTATAAACCCGGACTAGATATCTGTCCAGCACGGTGAGATGTGCAGACCACAGTAGTGCATTGATCTATAAACCCGGACTAGATATCTGTACAGGACGGGGAGCTATGCAGACCACAGTTTTGCATTAATACATAAACACGGAATAGGTATCAGTCCAGCACGGGGAGCTGTGAAGACCACAACAGTGCTTTGATCCATAAACCCAGACGAGATATCTGTCCAGCATGGGGAGCTGTGTAGACCACAGCAGTGCATTGATCCATAAACCCGGACTGGATATCTGTTTAGGACGGGGAGCTGTGCAGAACACAGCAGTTCATTGAACTATAAACCCAGACTGGATATCTGTCCAGCACGGGGAGCTGTGCAGACCACAGCAGTGCATTGATCTATAAACCCGGACTAGATATCTGTCCAGCACGGGGAGCTGTGCAGACCACAGCAGTGCATTGATCTATAAACCCGAACTAGATATCAGTCTAGGACGGGGAGCTGTGCAGACCACATCCGTGCATTGGTCTGTAAACCCAGACTAGATATCTGTCCAGCACGGGAAGCTGTGCAGACCACAGCAGTGCATTGATCTATAACCCCAGACTAGATATCTGTACAGGACGGGGAGCTATGCAGACCACAGCAGTGCATTGATCTATAAACCCGGACTAGATATCTGTCCAGCACGGGGAGCTGTGCAGACCACAGCAGTGCATTGATATATAAACCCAGACTAGATAGCTGTCCAGGATGGAGAGCTGTGCAGATCACAGAAATGCATTCATCTCTAACCCCAGACTAGATATCTGTCCAGCACGGGGATTTGTGTAGACCACAGCAGTGCATTGATCTATAAACCCGGACAAGATATCTGTCCAGCACGGGGAGCTGTTCAGACCACAGCAGAGCATTGATCTTATAACCCCGGACTAGGTATCTGTCCAGCACCGGTCGCTGTGCAGAATTCCGCAGTGCACTAATGTGCGAACCTGAAAGAAATATCCTTCCAGTATGTGGAGCTTCACGGACACTATCTATAAACTTCAACCAGTTAGTCTGACCAGCACAGGGAACAGTGCAGTAATCACCATGAATTAATCTGTAAAAGAGGAGCATTTACCCTCACCGCATGTAGGACTATGTACACTACCTCAGTGCATTGATCTGTAACCCAGGAGCATTTACCCTCCCAGTGTGTAGGACTGTGTACCCCACCCCTGTGCATTGATCTGTAAACCAGGAGCAGTTACCCTCCCAGCATGTAGGACTTTGTACCTCACCCCAGTGCATTGATCTGTAACCCAGGAGCATTTACCCTCCCAGTGTGTAGGCCTGTGTACCCCACCCCTGTGCATTGATCTGTAAACCAGGAGCAGTTACCCTCCCAGCATGTAGGACTGTGTACCTCACCCCAGTGCATTGATCTGTAACCCAGGAGAAGTCACCCTCCCAGCATGTAGGACTGTGTACACCACCCCAGTGCATTGTTCTGTAACCCATGGGCAGTTACCCTCCCAGTATGTAGGACTGTGTACACAACCCCAGTGCATTGTTCTATAACACAGGAGCAGTTACCCCCACAGCATGTAGAGCTGTGTACAGCACCCCAGTTCATTGATCTGTAACCCAGGAGCGGTTACCCTCCCAGCATGTAGGACTGTGTACCCCACCCCTGTGCATTGATCTGTAAACCAGGAGCAGTTACCCTCCCTGCATGTAGGACTGTGTACCCCACCCCTGTGCATTGATCTGTAAACCAGGAGCAGTTACCCTCCCAGCATGTAGGACTGTGTACACCACCCCACTGCATTGCCCAGTAACACTGTGTTAGATCCCTGCCCAGTGTGGGGAAACTTGCAGCCCCGGCTGGAAGTGACTGGATGTGCAGCTCCCACCCATTTCCAGCTCCATATCTCCATTGGGCCATGAAGAGGGCGTGCTGTGAGTGTGAACATCATTGCCAGAGAGAGATGGCGAGGGAGTCAGTTTAAACAATAACAAATAAGAGGGGTTTGGGAAATAGACAGCGAGGGGGAGACTGAGCGACAATGTTATGGAAGGATGTGTTCCCAGGTTTCAGAATGCTGAAATGAAAACATTTTACCAGCATCCTGTAACATAAGCCAGTGTTTCCAGTAATGGTAGTTGAACAGGATATTTGTGGGAGTTCAGATGATGCAGAGTTTTGGATGAGTATTTGTTCTTCAGCTTTGTATCTGGGTGTAGGGGCAGCAGAGTCTTTGACACATTGGGCGAGATCTAACAATAATTTTTCTCAATGCCATTTTCATTGACTGTGACAGAGGGATCATCTGCACTAGGCCGAGCTAGTTTCCTGCTGCTATCATATCGAACTCACCTCATTAACTTCCCACCCCATCCCATGGTGTCCCTCTCATTCAATACCAGCCCGATTCTTCTACCCATCATGACTGGAGGTACTCACTATCGACCGGGTGCCCCTGGATATTCCGTGATTCCTGGCACTGGGGCCATCTTGAAAAGGCCAAGGGGCACACGGTTGAGCTTTCTCAGTTCGGAGCTGCCCTGCACAGTTTACCCCGAACATGGCAGATAAGGGACAATTACACCACGGTTTGTCGACAGGGGTACGGTGGGCCTGGTGGATAGGCTAGTACAGAGGGGGGCCATTCTCTTCCCAGAGTGGGCCATACCACCAGACCCACCGAGCATGGTCAGAGCTCACCACCCAGCTCAGTGCAGTATCTGCGGTCTGAAGAAATGTCCAGCATACAGGACAAGTATCAATAACCTTCCCCACTCTGTCAGGATAAGGCTCACTGTATTCTCTCTGCTCCCTCACACTCACTGTATATCTGTTACAGCACCGACCCCCAAACAAGGCTCATGGTCCACCACTCTCTCTGCCACATGCTGCACCTTCTCTCTCTGTCTCTCTGTCTCTATCTATCGCTCTCTCTCTCTCTCTCTGTCTCTCTCTCCCTCCCTCCACTTCACCCCCACACTAATAACACTGCATGGATACAACACTGTGTACTGACTCCCTCCGGACACCTCACCATGACCCTGGTCCCCACCTCTTCCAGCACTAACAGCAGGACCGCACACCCCGACCCTTCCTCCCTCCCCTTCTCCTATTCCAGGAGAAACAGCCTGGAATAGGACAGAAAGGGCCTATCCGGGTGGTGGAGTGCCCGACGTCTGTTCCCTCACCCCCTCTGCCCCCGCCATGTGGGGAGGACCCTGGTAGGAGCTGGAGAGGACCGGGACGCCTCGTGTGGAGATTCTGAAACATCCACGTCCCACCGACCGAGTAAGGAGCAATGTTCAGTGAACGACAATTCTCACTTTAAACCCACTGGCAGCTATGTTTCCCCCTGGCACAACTTAGAAACTGTGGCCCTGATGCCATCTCCCTTTTGTGTCGAGCTGGTACAAATGGAATCCCCATGGTCTCGGTGGGCATGAGGGTGGGCTCACAACACATCGTCACCACCACCTCCCAGGAAGGGAGCAGGGAGGCTCCCTCCTACACTTCCCCCTGTAAACAGCTCAGATACTGAAACTAATCTGTGATAGTTACTGCTCTTCCCACTTGTCCTGACATCTTCAACAATCTATGATCATATACAGGCAGGGCTCTCTGCTCGTGCACTCTCTTTATAGCGGTATGACCTGTATTAAACTGTCTTTCATTTTCTTTCCTACCACAGTCCATCACCTCACACTGCTCTGCACTGATCCCCATCTGCCGTACACCTGAACACTACTCCAACGTGTCACTGTCTTGTTAGAGTTCCACACTCTCTTCCATAGACTTCAGAGTTCTTCCAGGTTCGGTGCCACCTACAAACATTGAGATTGTTATAGCGTCACAGTCCCCATGAAACAACTGAAATCCTGCCACACTCACGAGTGTGAGCAAGTGAACTCCTGATATATTCCCACGGACAGAGTCGAATAATGACATACTGTCAATGGAGCAACAAAACTCCTGACACATACGAGACAGAGTAGATGAAATATTGACAAACCACAGAGCAAGAGAAATCGGATAGGTTCCACTGATCTATATTCATCAGAGTATAATGTGATGAAGTTAAAATGTGTGTACTGTACCTTTAAGAGAGGGTGAATGCTGTTCTGAACTGAGAGCTTACAAGCTCCTGTGATATAAGTGGATGGCAGACCCAGAAACAATATATTGCTATAGAGCTGGAGTCGGGTAATAAGCAGTTAAGAGAAAGAGAGTCCCAGAGTTGTGAATAGTTCATGTAAAATGTTCACTTTCAGCATGAAAAAATAAATTGATGTTTTTATTTAAATAGTAGAATTTGGTAGGTCTGTCACTCATATTTTAACAGTTTACGAGGCGAACTTATGTTTAGTTTAAATTACCAGATGAGCTTCATGCAGTGTCCTAACAATTCCCGTGTGTGTATCTGTGTGTCTCTGTGAGGGGCAAGTCTGTCAGTCTCTGTGGTGCTTAAAGTGATGCAATGCCACCCTCTGTTTGCATCCTCACGCCACTGCACAGGCGTTGGCAGAGGGTGTAAACCAACAGGGATTCATTCAGAGATGGGGAGGGAGAGGGCAGCTGCTCACAGCACCATCCAAACGGATGTCTTATCCATGTACTGGTCTAAATGTCCTTTAAACATTGTAACTGTCCCTGCTTTCACCACTTCCTCTGGAAGTTCATTCCACACACAGGCCAGACTCTCTCTAAAATAATTACCTCTCATGACTTTTGTAAATCTTTTTTCCTCGCATCTTAAAATATCCCTCAGTTTTGAATCCCCAACTCTAGGGAAAAGACATCAGCCCTTCTGCTTAGCTGTACCCCTCACGATTTTGTAAACTTCTGTGAAGTTACCCCTTAATCTCATACTCTCCAGTGAAAAAAAGTCCCAGCCTATCCAGCATCTTCTTATAGGTCACTCCTTCCATTCCCAGGAACATCCAGGTTAATCTCTTCTGAATCCTCTCCAGCTTAATAATATCAAGGTCAATAATATGAAAGTGAATAGTCAAGGGGTTTTCTAAGGGTACGGGGAGTACAAAACTAGAGGACATCGGTTTAAGGTGAGAGGGAAAACATTTCGATTAGATTAGATTACTTACAGTTTTGGAAACAGGCCCTTCGGCCCAACAAGTCCACACCGCCCCGCCGAAGCGTAACCCACCCATACCCCTACATCTATATTTACCCCTTACCTAACACTACGGGCAATTTAGCATGGCCAATTCACCTGGCCTGCACATCTTTGGACTGTGGGAGGAAACCGGAGCACCCGGAGGAAACCCACGCAGACACGGGGAGAACGTGCAAACTCCACACAGTCAGTCGCCTGAGGCGGGAATTGAACCCGGGTCTCATGCGCTGTGAGGCAGCAGTGCTAACCACTGTGCCACCGTGCCGCCCATTTAAAAGTGACCTAAGGGGCAACTTTTTCACCCAGAGGGTGGTGTGCCTATGGAATGAGCGGGCAGGGTGACCAGACTGGACACAGCATTCCAGAAGAGGTCTCACCAATGTTCTGTACAACCACAACATGACATCCCAATTCCGATACTCAAAGGTCTGACCATTGAAGACAAGTGTGTTAAACACTTTCTTAACCACAAGATCTATATGAGGTGCAAATTTTAAAGAATTATATCTGACTGCCTATGTTTCTGTACTACAGCACTGTCAAAGGCTCTACTTTTAATTGTATAGGTCTTGCTGTTGTTTGATTTACCAAATCCAATTGCTCGCATTAATCCAAACTAAACTCCACCTGCCACCCCTCAGCCCGGTGTGTGATATTAATGCCACCTCACCGTCCCCCTTCAATTTTAAAGTTCCCATCCCTCTCCAGGAGGCCTGCACACTCTGGCCTTGAGTTTCACAAAGACCCTGAGCTTGGGTAGCCTTGTGTCGTTTGGGGGAGGAGGGACGGATTGCAGACACAGTCAGTGGGGAGGAGGGGCTGGACAGTTATCACTGGCCTGGTATCATTTCATGGCTTTAGGAAGTGGGCAGTCGCATGTTAGAGGTGGGTAATACCACTCGGTGCTTTGGGGCCAGAAATTAAGCTCTTCCTTCGTCTCTGGTGTTCAGTAATAAATATCCATTTGAGACCCTTCATTGGGCAGAGTGTGTCTGCAGGATTTCTTTCCCTAATATTGCAGACAACAGATCATAGCAATTAAAGCTGTTCAAAGTTAATTTCGATGGCACAGCACGTGCACTCAATGTACTAGTTAAGACAAATATTTTGCATTTATTTAAAAATACAAAGTGTTTTCTTGTAACTCAGTAATGGCAACCTGATTATAATAAATAGGAGAAAGTGAGGATGGCAGATGCTGGAGATAAGAGCTGAAAAATGTGTTGCGGGAAAAGCGCAGCAGGTCAGGCAGCATCCAAGGAGCTGGAGAATCGACGTTTCGAGCATAAGCCCGTCTTCAGGAATGAGGCTGGTGTGCCAAGCAGGCTAAGATAAAAGGTAGGGAGGAGGGACTTGGGGGAGGGGCATTGGGAATGTGATATCTGGAAGGAGGTTAAGGTGAGGGTATTAGGCCGGACATTGGGCTATCACAGCTACACTGGCACCACCCCCTACCTTTTCCTCCGCTACATCGATGACTGTATCGGCGCTACCTCGTGCTCCCACGAGGCGGTTGAAAAGTTCATCCACTTTACTCACACTTTACAACTCAAATTCACCTCGACCGTCTTAGAATCCTCCCTCCCCTTCCTAGACCTCTACATTTCTATCTCGGGCGACCGACTCAACACGGACATTTTCTATAAACCGACCGACTCCCACAGCTTCCTAGATTACACCTCCTCCCACCCTGCCCCCTGTAAAAACGCCATCCCATATTCCCAATTCCTTCGCTTCGGCTGCAACTGCTCCCAGGAGGACTAGTTCCGATACCAAACAACCCAGATGGCCTCCTTCAAAGACCACAACTTCCCCTCAGCCGTGGTTGACGATGCTCTCCACTGCATCTCCTCCACTTCCCGGTCCTTAGCCCTTGAACCCTGCCCCTCCAATCACCACCAGAACAGAACCCAATTGGTCCTCACTTACCACCCTACCAACCACCGGATACATTGGATCATCCTTCGTCATTTCCGCCACCTCCAACAGACCCCACCACCAAGGATATATTTCCTTCCCCACCCCTATCAGCGTTCCAGAAAGACCGCTCCCTCCACCACTCCCTCGGCAGGTCCACACCCCTCACCAACCCAACTTCCACTCCCGGCAACTTCCCCTGCAACCACAAGAAATGCAAAATTTGCGCCCACACCTCCCCCCTCACTTCCCTCCAAGGCCCCAATGGATCCTTCCATATCTCCAACAAATTCACCTGCACCACCACACACATCATTTACTGCATCCGCTGCACCCAATGTGGCCTTCTCGACATTGGGGAGACAGACCGCCTACTTGCGGAACATTTCAGAGAACACCTCTGGGACACCCGCACTAACCAACCCAACCGCCCTGTGGCTGAACACTTCATCTCCCCCTCCCACTCCACCAAGGACATGCAGGTCCTTGGACTCCTCCATCGCCAGACCATGGCAACAAGACGCCTGTAGGAAGAGCACCTCATCTTCCGCCTAGGAACCCTCCAACCACAAGGGATGAATGCAGATTTCTCCAGCTTCCTCATTACCCCTCCACCCACCTTATCTCAATCCTAACCCTCAGATTCAGCACCTTCTTGACCTGCAATCTTCTTCCCGACCTCTCCACCCCCACCCCCTCTCCGCCCTATCACCCTTACCTTAACGTCCTTCCACCTATCACATTCCCAACGCCCCTCCCCAAGTCCCTCCTCCCTACCTTTTATCTTAGCCTGCTTGGCAAACCAGCCTCATTCCTGAAGAAGGGCTTATGCCAGAAACGTCGATTCTCCTGCTCCTTGGATGCTGTCTGACCTACTGTGCTTTACCAGTAACACATTTTTCAGTTATGATTATAATAAATCCACACCGAGCCGAAAGCGGGCACTAAAATATGTCCCAAAATCTGGGTATGGTAGTGTAGTGGGTAGTGTCCCTGGCTCTCAGTCAATGCTCTGAATTTAAACCAATTCCTGAACTTGTGTGGTAGTGTTCCAAGCTCTGGACTAGAAGTCCTGGATTCAAGTCCTGCCTATTGCAGAGGTATGTCACATTATGTCAGAACAGGCTGATGAGCAAACACACAGGAGAATAATGTTCCAGCTTTATGGGTATTGCTGAGTGATGCTAGTGTCCCTACCTCCGGGCACAAAGGTCTAGTTGTAAAGCCCATAGAAGTATCTCAGGATATATCTGAACAAACTGATTAAAATGGATTTAGAATTGTGACCTGATGGAGAAGGAAGAGGTGTCAGTATTGAATTTCAGAATTTAGGCCCAGGATGACTGAAAGAACAGCCATTCATGTTGCAGTAAATGTTTATAAAATGAGAACGCTCATGGATAGGGTGAGTAGTCAGGGTTTGTCCCCAGGTTAGGGGCGTCAAGAACGATAGAGGATTGGTTGAAAGTGAGAGGGGAAAAGTTTTGATGAGGCAAAAAGGGCATCATTTCACACAGTGGGTGGTGTGTGTATGGAATGAGCTGCCAGAGGAAGTGGTGGAGGCTGGTACAACTGCAGCATGTAAAAGGCATCTGGATGCTGACAGACCGGGCGAGCTTTTGCAGCAATTTCTGTATTTCTTTAAAAAATGCATTCATTTTAACACAGGTATTCTGAATAAATTAAACATTTTATTTTTTAATGATGCAGGGCCATGTACACATATTTCAAATCAAAGGAGACAATTTTCTGCGAAGAATATGGCTCTGTGTATGACAGCAGCAATGATGCACCTACATGGAGCAGGGAATGTGATGGTGACATAGTTTTGACAATATACAAGGAGACATCACATGATCCAGTTTGGGAGAGGATGACATTACTGTGTGATTCAACTCAGAGAGGGAGAAAATGTAATCTGCCTGAGAAGGAATAGCCTATTGCACTCTCTCTCCTTCATTGTTCCTCATCACAGCAATGTGTGTGAGCTAAAGAAAACAACCTCTACAGTCATCGTTACCATTCTTATTTTTATGGAATCCCTGCAGACTGGAAACAATCCCTTCGACCCAACACGTCCATACCAACCTTCCCAACCCATTTCCCTATACTTACCCCTGACTAATTCACCTAACCTAGAAATCTCTGAATACTACAGACAATTTAGCATGACCAATCCACCTAACCTACACAGTTTGTGGTAGGAAACTGGACCACCCATTAGAAGCTCACACAGAAAAGTGGAGAATGTGCAAACTCCACACAGACAGTCACCCAAGGCTGGAATGGAACCCAAGTCCCTGGTGCTGTGAGGCAGCAGTGCTAACCATCGTGCTGCCCTTTGGGTGATCACTGACCAGAATTCACTGGAACCTACTCTCTGCCTAAAGCAAAGGGAATTAAGCCAAATCCAACTGTCCCAGGATGGAATCCCATTGCTAGCAGCTGTGTGAGTACATTATCTTCAGAAACAGAATAGCGTTTTGGACAATCTCACAATTTTCCTTTTAGTCATGAGTTCCAATAATATCTGAACAGAGTTCTTTCAAGTTAAACGTGTGTGTGTGTGTGTGTGTGTGTGTGTGTGTGTGTGTGTGTGTGTGTGTGTGTGTGTGTGTGTGTGTTTAGAAAGGGAATTATTGATTATATGCTTCTTATACCCAAACCGTTTACCATTCATCTTTCCATCATAGTTTGCGTAACATTGCTCTGGATCATAAATGTGCTATTTGAGCAGATGAAAGAAACTAGCCTGACTTGTTCCTAAAACTGACCCTGACCCAGTCTGAGACCAATATGATCGGCCATATCACAAACCTGGTGACATTTAACATTTGTTGGGAGCAGTGGAGGAGTGGGACTAGAATGGAAACAGTGACCCCAAAACCCGTGAACTATAGACCGCTGAGGCTGATGTCAGCGGTGGGAAAGTTGTTGGAGGGGATTCTGAGGGATAGCATTTACATACATTTGGGAAGCCAAGGGCTGATCGGGGTAGACAACGTGGCTTTCTGCATGAGTAATCATGTCTCATTAATTTGGTTGAGATTTTTGAAGAGATAACAAAGAAGATTGATGAAGACAGTTTGGTAGACATTGTCTATATGGACTTCAACAAGGTGTTCATTTAAAGAACAAAGAGCAAAGAAAATTTACAGCCCAGGAACAGGCCCTTCGCCCTCCAAGCCTGAACCGATCCAAATGCACTGTCTAAACCTGTTGCCCAATTCCTAAGTATCTGTATACCTCTGCTCCTCACCTACTCTTGCATCTCTCCAGACGCATCTTAAATGAATCTACCGTGCCTGCCTCTACCACCTCTGCTAGCAACGTCTTCCAAATGCCCACAACCCTCGGTGTGAAGTACTTACCGCTTGTATCCTCCTTAAACATTCCACTTCTCACTTTGAAAGCACGACCACTCGTTATTGAATCCTTCAACCTGGGAAAAAGCTTGTCTCGATCCACACTGATTCCTGAAGAAGGGCTTATGCCCGAAACGTTGATTCTCTTGCTCCTCGAATGCTGCCTGGCCTGCTGTATTTTTCCAGCACCACATTTTTCAATTCTGCCCACCCTGTCTCTCCCTTCTTGATTTTGCAAACCTCAATCAGGTCCCCCCTCAATGTCCTTTTTTTCTATTGAATGTAAACCTAACCTACTCAGCCTCTCTTCATAGCGAGTATTTCATTCTGATTGGTAGACAGATTAGTAAGGTTTGGTCACATGGAATACAGAGGAAGCTAGTCACAATTGGCTTGAAGGAAGAGGGGTATTTTTAAGCCTGGAGGCTTGTGAGCAGCAGTGTGCTGTCAGAATCAGTACTGAGTTCACTGCATTTCATCATTTATGTCAGGGTTTTAGATGTGAATATTGGGGCCATAGTTAGTAAGTTTACAGATTACATCAGAAAGGTGGTGTAGTAGATTCTCTCAGTTATCGCAATTAGATGGGACAAAGGGGCAAGGAATGACAGATGAAGTTTAATTTAGATAAATACGAGGTTTTGCAGTTTGGGAAGGCAAATCAGGGCAGAAATTATACACTGATGTTTAGGTCCTGGAGAGTGTTGTGGCACAAAGGGATATAGGGCTGCAGGTACATTGTTCCTTGAAAGTGGAGTCGCAGGTGGACAATATGGGACAGAACACATTTGGCACATTTGCCTTAATCAGTCGGAGCATTGAGTCTAGGAGTTGTGGTGGCATGTTGTATCTGTACAGGATGTTGGTGAGGCCACTTTAAGAATAATGCGTACAACTCGGTTTTCTGCAGAAATTACTTACACAGATGTCCCAGGACTGGAGGTTTGAGCTTCGTGGAGAGGCTGATTAGGTTGAGGTGCTTTCTCCTGGAGTGTCAGAGGCTGAGGGGTGACATTATAGTGGTTCACAAAACCAGCAGTGGCATCGATATTCTAAACAGCCACGTTCTTCTCTCCAGTGTAGGGGAATCCAGAACAAGAGGGCATAGGTTGAAGGAGAAAGAGCGAATGATTTCGAAGGGACCTGAAGATAAATGTTTCACACAGAGAGTGGTATGTGTACAGAAAGTGCTGTCAGAGGAAGTGCTGAAGGCGGTTACAATCGCACATTTAAAAAGTATCTGAAAGAAGAGGGATATTGGCCAAATGCTGGCAAATGGGACTGGATCAGATTTGATATCTGATCGGAGTGAACAGGTTGGACTAACGGGTCTGTTTCCGTTCTGCATGACTCTCTGATTCGATAAGAAGGATGACGAATAATTCAGAAAGGCCCTTTCAAGTCGTAATCCTCTTCACTGGAAGTTTATTGTGCCTCTATGTTCACATTGATTGAAAGCTGCATTAGTTAAATATTTGACAGAAGTGTGAGTCATGCATAATGGGATATAGACAGGGAAGTGGGGCTGAGACCCCAACCTGATCAGCCAAATCTTAGTGCCTGGTGGAGAAGGCTCAAAGTATCTAAGGACCCACTCCTGCTCCTCAGTCCCATGTTTCTGTGTTCCATTCAGCCCATAAAACCTGCTAGACAGGAGCACTTAGATGCTACTTACTGCTATAAACTGGTGCACAGAAACACAGACAATTCAGCCCTTCAAGACTGTCCCACACGCTTTGAGGTGATTTGGGAAGTGTAATTGGAAAATCCAGGCACGGGTATGAAAGAGGCCCCTCATCTTTCTTTACAGAGCTTCCCCTCTCTGCAACTTGTGCTTCATTTGTTGGTCATGTTTAGACCCAAGTTCACTGAGAATACAGTCCCCATACCTCACCCAGAGATGGCTCACTGAATCCTCTGGTCTCCCTGACTGCAATATGCAACAACAGAGCATTCATGAAAATAACACTCACTAACACTCCAATAACAGAATGTGAGAACATCAGAAACAGGGGCAGGTCGTTCACTCCCCAAGCCAGCCTTGACCTTCACTAAGATCGTGACTGATCTGCTCTTGGTCTCAAATCGTCTTTCATATCCAATTCTTCATAGCCCTCAACTCTCTGACAGGTCAATATCCATCTACCTCCTCTTCAGATACGTTCAGTCATCTAGCTCCCAGAACACTCTTGAGTAGAGAAATCCTGACATTCAATACCAAATTGAAGAAAACACTTGCTGCTCCTATATCATGGTTTATTGATGTGAACAAAAGAGGTTGGCTCAAGGGTTTAGGTAAAAATGACTGGCCCTGTTATCAAGGCAGTGGTTGACTTCTGTTGACATCAAGGATCTTAACAAATCTGAACTTAATGGGAATCAGAGTAACCTCTCCAGTGTTTGGTGTCAAACATGGCACAAAGGAAGATGTTCATCTTCTCAGTCCTGGGCCACCTCTGTGGGAGATCCTCAGGGTAGCTTCGTCTCCACAAACATCTTCAGCTGCTTCATCAATGTCTCCCCACCCCCACCCTCCTCACCATAAGATCAGAAGTGGGGATGGTCACAGAAGATTCCACAATGTTCAGAACATTTTGTTCCCCCTAAGCTCCTGAACTGGTCTGTGTCCTTGTGTAGCAGGTCCCAGACACACTCAGGCTTGTGCTGTTAAAGTGTCGGTAACATTCATGTAACAGCACTGCCTGACACTGCACATTGCCACAGTAAAACAAGAGTTCATTCAGCACCTCACGCTAGTTTCACAGGAATATGAGGAAGCCATTCAGCACATTGATATTATTGGAGTAGAACCGGGACAGCCCACTCAGTACCTCCGGCCTATTACTCAGGAAGAGAAGGAGTCTAGTGTGATGGACCACCAGAGTCTCTCGAAAATATTTGAAGGCAGTAGCGTAGACTCTAATGTTTTCTTATTTTAAAGGGAATGTAAAGTGTCTGTTCCAGATGCAATGTGACAGCATCAAGAGAAAATTCAGAGAGAGTAGCAGTCAGGAGACATTCCCCAAAGCTTCCAACTCTGTGGAGACCACAATAGTTTCTGATGTTACTGAGAAACCAAAAACCCAGTGATCCTAATCTGCGAAAGCTGGCCACACTCATTCAGGCTACATTAAAATAACCTAAGGCCTCCCCGAGCTGTTACTCAAGTGTCTTAACTAACCAGCTTGGTAATAATTGTTCAATCTCTCTCTTAAAAGAATCCAGGACAAAATAACCTCTTAAAGCTACAGCATCATCAGACTTGTCAGTACATCGACCTGTCAAACAGGAACCAGGGGTAACCCAGTCAGGCCCTTGGCCTTGTCCAATCGAACGAGGAAGATGCCAATCAGCCCCTTGAGTCACTTACACAGGAACAGCAGGAGGCCATTCCCACCTCAATGCACTTACACGGGGGCAGAATGTGGGAATTGATGCTGATTCCTGATGAATGTCTTATTCCGAAACGTCGATTCTCCTGCTTCTCGGATGCTGCCTGACCTGCTGTGCTTTTCCAGCAATCAACGCTCTACTCTGATCTCCAGCATCGGCAGTCTTAAGTGTCTCCTAAATGATGCTCTAACATGATGAACAATAGGAGCAGAGGCTGCACAGACAGACTGTTCCACGTTGTTCCTCTTGGCTCCGATGCTCATGATACACATGTGTGACTTTAACGTGGTTTTCTAGTGGTGAGGAGGGAAGCCATAAGTCTTGTGTGAAGTCTCAAGAAGGCACCTTCCATCTCCGAGAAGACAGCCTGGTGTTCTCTATGTAAGGCGGAAGCTGGTGGGAATGGCTACCTGTTTCAGATGGAAGGTAGTGTGGCTGCTGTTGGGGATTGTGAATAACCTGGCGTTCAGTACAGGGTTCACACGCCGACTGCACAATAACGTGGGGAGAGTTAGTAAAGGCATATAAAATATTCGGAAAGCCATGTTAGATTGATGAATGGACTCTCTAAATTCACAGAATGCTGATCTTGCTCGTGTTGATCTTGTCTCGTTCATGTCCTGTTCAGTGTAACCTGTATGCCTTACTCTGTCCAAGTCTATTTCCACCCTATGATATGTCTGGTCATGCTTGATATGATCTTCCTCCACTGCTCATAAATAAAGTTTTTCCCTGTACTGAGGGACACGTGACAACAAATCAAACCAATGAATCCTGGGTAAAGTATGGAATTTCTCACACTACCAATGTGTCTTTTGGAAATAAGTGATCGCTGCCACTCTTCGTGCTTCAGCGTCACCATTTCTTCGTCTCTCACAGCTCTACAGATTAAACACTCAGCTTCTTTACTCTATCCTCATGTTACCATCACCGGTGTCTGTGGTAAGGAGACTATGCCTTACAAAGGAGATCAAATCTGTACAGAGTGCCCCTAATGCTCTCTCAGCAAGGCTCGACAACAGCAGGAAGATGGCTTTACATATGTACTCGAATCATCTTACAATGAAGGACAGCATACCATTGACTGCACCCATTACTTACACAGGGTTTGATTCAGAGCAGTCAGCATAGACTTATGAGTGTGAGATCATGCTTCCCAAATTTGTTTGCGTTCTTTGATGAAGTGACCAGGAAGGTTGACGAGGACAGAGCGGTCGACATAGTCTCTATGGATTTCAGTCAGGCCTTTGATAAGGTCCAACACGGCAGGCTGCTCTGGAAGGGGACATCACGTGGAATGCTGGGGGAACTGGCCAATTGGATACACAGGTGGTTTGATGGTAGAAAGCAGAGGGTTTAGTGGAAGGATGCTTGTCAGACTGGAGGCTGGGTCCATAGCTGTTTGTTATCTATGAATTAGTTGAGAATGTACAAGGCATGATTAGTAAGTTTGCAGATGACACTAAAATAAGTGGGAGCATGATGAGTGAGGAGGTTTATCAGAAATTGCAGCAGGGCCTTAATCAGGTGGAGAAATGGGCAGAGAAATGGCAAATGGAATTTAATATAGATGCGTGATGTCTTACATTTTGGGAACTCAAATCAAGGTAGGAGTCTCATGGTGAATGGAAGGATGTTCAAGTATGTAGTGGGCAGAGAGAACTTGGTGTTCAGGTGCACGGTTCTCTGAGAGTGGAGTCACAGGTAGGCAGGGCAGTGAAGAAGGCTTTTCGCACACTAGCCTTCATCAGGCAGGATATTGAGTATAGAAGTTGGGAATTAAAGTTGCAGTTACACAGGACTTTGGTAAGGCTGCACTTAGAGTATTGTATTCAGTTTTGTCACCTTGCTATAGGGATGATGTGATTAAATTAGAAAGAGTGCAGAAGAAATTTTTAAGGACGTTGCCAGGACCCAATGGTCTGAGTTATAGGGAGAGGTTGGACAAGCTAGGACCTTTTCTTTAGCATGTAGAAGACTGAGGGAGTCCTTATAGAGCTGAATAAGATCATGATGGTAGGGTTAATGCTCTCAGTCTTTTTCCAAGGTTGAGAGAATCGAGGACGAGAGAGGATCAGTTTAAGGTTAAAGGGGAAGGAATAAAAGGGAACCTGAGGGGCCACTTCTTTACACAGAGGCTGGTACGTGGATGAGCTGCCAGCAGGTGTGGTTGAGGGGGTTACATTAACAACATTTCAAAAGTATTTGGATAAAAATGTGGATAGGAAAGGACTGGAAGGATATGGGCCAAATGCAGGGAATTGGGGTTAGTGTGGATGGACATTTACCAGGTGGAGTCGAAACCCCTCTGTTAATTAAAACCAAACACCCAGAAAAGCTGACCTCACCTCATAGTCTGTTAAAATATATGACTGACACAGATCTCCTACATTCCAGTATTTAAACAAAAATTAGCAAGTTAGTTTCTTAACTTTAATAGTGAACAATAAACAACAACTAATCACAAATACAAGCCCCTCTTTTCTTAGCTACTTACTATCTGACTCCGACTCTGGAAAAATATTCTGTTCCAAAAGCCCACATATTAAACATTACAATCTCAAGACCACACAGTCTCCATCTTCCCCACTGTGTTCACTCTTCCAGCTGCTGATCTCCCTGGGTCATTTTTTTTCTTTTTTTTTTCCTTTTTCTTTTTTTTAACCCCCACACTACCGCACTTAGGCGGTAGTGCTTATTTTTTCCCCAGCACCCATGGTGTGTGTGTGCAGGTGTGAGACACAGTGAGAGACACACAAAGTGCACGAATCTTTATTCAATTTCCACCACCAGGAAGATATGAACAACACCCGAGTGGTCAGTGACAAGCACTGCCCTTCAAATCAAAGGGCAATGCTGTGTGATCAAAACAGTGAAGGGGAGGGTCGGGACTAAATCAAAATAGAGTTGGACGGGGAAATGATGTACTCCACTCCCTGCGGCGCCCACCTCTCCCTGAACGACTCCAGGGTGTTGGTGGACACCGCGTGCTCCTTCTCCAAGGACACCCTGGGTCATTTTTTTTATTTTTTTTTTATTTTTTTTTAGAAATGGTCCAATCTCTCCAGAAGGGAAGGAAATACTCAAGTGGCCAGTCACAACTCCAGGGTGTCGGTGGACACCGCGTGCTCCTTCTCCAAGGACACCCGGAAGTAGTCCTATTTCTTTTTTTTTTAACCCCCACACTACCGCCTAAGTGCGGTAGTGCTTATTTTTTTCCCCAGCACCCATGGTGTGTGTGTGTAGATGTGAGACACAGTGAAAGACACAAAGTGCACAGATCTTTATTCAATTTCCACCACCAGGAAGATAGGAAAAACACCTGAGTGGCCAGTGACAAGCACTGCCCTTCTAACCACAGGGCAATGCTATGTGAGTCTCCTGTTATATTTTTTTTTCTCTTTTCTGACAAGCACTGCCCTTCAAACCAGAGGGCAATGCTGTGTGAGCAAAACAGTGAAGGGGAGGGTAGGGACTAAATCAAAATAGAGTTGGAGGGAGAAATGATGTACTCCACTCCCTGCGGCGCCCACCTCTCCCTGAACGACTCCAGGGTGTTGGTGGACACCGCGTGCTCCTTCTCCAAGGACACCCTGGGTCATTTTTTTTATATATTGCAAGTAGGTTTACATGAACATGTGTCTTTGAGAGAGAGTGATTGAGATGGCCAGTTAGCACTGCTGCTCGACAGCAGCTGCTCTGCTGTTGGATGGCAGTGGCTCTCCCTCTAGTGTTCAAAATGCTGGGTTTATAAACTCCCCATGATACAACAATTCTCATAATGGTTTAAGAAGATGGTTTAAGAAGGACACTGGGAAAAGGTGTTTTCATTGAAGTAGGCTGGGACACACTGTGATGGTCGTTGAAGAAAGGCATTTTGGGGAAAGATGCGGTAGAAGAGGCTAAGCCCAGTGGCATTAGTGAAACTGGTAAAGGACGCCCCAAGTAGAGCGAGGAGCTGCAGCGGAGTGTACAGCCGAGGCAGGGTCTGGGTATGGAGTTGGTACCTGATCTCTGAAAGAATTCGCCTCAGTAGATAAAGTTTACTTCGAAAGATCAGGGGGAGAAGGACAAGAAGTTATAATTTTGTGAGATTTGGGATCTGCTCAGTATCTAATAGTTGAGAAGTGAGACGCCGGAAAAGCACAAAAGATCTGGCAGCATCAAAACAGCAGGACAATCGAATATCAGACAGAAACCGATTGTCAGGAATGTGGTGGGGGGACAATGGGGCTGAAAGATAAATACGAGGGTAGTAGCTGGGCTGGTGGGAGGGTCACTGGGAAGGCGATAAGAAGATGTAGGTGGGAGTAATAGTGATATGTTGGTTTGGAGGGTGGAGTCGGTAGGTGGGAAGGAAGATGGCCAGTTAGGGCGGTTCAAGAGGGCAGTGCTAGATTGAATGGTTCAATCTGGCAAAGGTTGGGGGAGGGGAGATTTGGAATTTGGTGAAGTCAGCGTTGATGATGGTTCTCGTTTGAGGGCTCTAGTTGTCCTACCACCTATCCACAACACCCTCCTCTCCGACCTATCACCATCACACCCCACCTGCGTATAGCTATCACCTTCGAAGCTATCTTACAACCAGCTCCACTCCCACTCTCCTATTTATTTCTCGGCCCCCTTCCCCCTCCCTTACCCCACCTCCAACTTTCCTGATGAAGAATTTATGCCTGAAACGTCAACTCTTCTGCCCCTCAGCTGCTGTCTGGTTGGCTATGCTTTTCCAGCCCCACACTTTTCAACTCTCACCTCCAGCATCTGCAGCCCTCACTTTCTCTCGGCCTCTAATAGTGAGAGATGAAAGTATTTTCACTCTTTCTGACATATTAATCAAGATCGTAACAATTTGTGGAATGGGGTTAGAAATTAAGTATTCCCTTGTGTAACATCAGGATGGAATGCCAAATCAAGGTTGGGGAAGTAACAGTGACAGTGAGTAACAGAGTGCCATTTCCAGGAATACAGTTTATTCTTGTGAACGATTTAACAGGATCCAAGGTGAGAGTGGCACCCCTTGTGTTGGAGAAGGCAAAAGGAAAACTAGGGAATTGGGGAGTTAAAAGAAAAATACCCAGGATTTTTCCAGACTGTATAGTAACAAGATTCCACTGTCGTAAGTTAGAGCAGGAAGGAAAACCGTAATAAAAAGCCAAAGGAGTTGATGTGCAGTGAACTGACACCCTGTTTGATGTCACGGTGCAGGATAAACCTGAACAGGTAGAGGATCAGGCAGGGGTGTTGAGTCCTGAAAGGTTAATGGACTTACAACAGATATATACTCACATTCACACACACTTACACATGCACACACACAGAAAAGGAATCAGAATATATTGTCGAACGTTGTTAACTTAAAGATAGAATGCTAAAATTAAAATGGAGACCCCGACAGGTTAGTGCAGAAGGGAAATGGGCCGAAGTGCACCAGATTGTTTTAGAGGTAGCGTACAGTGTTACGGGTAGCTCATAAACTAACTGCAGGCGGTCACCTAGGTGTGCAGAAGACTCAGGCTAAGGTACAGAGGCATTTCTAGTGGCCTGGAATGCACACGGACATGGTTATTTTTTGACGTACATGTCAAACATTCTAAATGGTAGGTAAGTCACATGCAGTAATAAAGCCAGAACCTTTGTAACCAATTCCTGCATTCGAAGATCATTTCACGTAGGTTATGGTGAGTTGTGTAGCTCCCCTATCTAAAATAAAAGTGGAAACTAATATTTGCTAGCCATAATGGATGTGTCTACCAGATTTCCAGAGGCAATTCTATTATGGAGTGTTAAGGTAAAAAAGAAGGTGGAGGAGTTGGCAGCTTTCTTTACTCACTGTGAGCTCCGCAGAGAGATTCAGTCAGACCAAGGTCTCATTTTACCAATCAGCTGTTTAAGGAAATCATGGATAGCTTAGGCATACAGCAGTTTAAATCAAGGCCGTCCCATCCCGAATCCCAGGGAGCCTTGGAAAGTTAGCATCAGACGCTGAAGACCATATTAACAGTGTACTGTTAGGATTACCGGAATGATTGGAATGAAGGTGTCTCATTGAATTGTTTGCCATTGGACAAAAAATATTTGCCCCAAATAAATCTACTCAGTTTAAATCCTTTGAGCTAATATTTGAAGTGAGAGGTCCTTTGGAATTAATTGAATATAAATTGACAGGACCGAAGTCAGAGATCTCACACTCGGATTATGAATGTGAGGTGAGGGAGAGATTAGATGGGGTAGATGAGTTAGCTAAACAGCACCTGAAGGGCACAGCATAGAATGAAGCACGTGGCAGATAAAAACTTTGAAATTTGGATGATTTCCTGTGGGGATGACGTATTAGTATTGCCACCAGTGATAGGAATTCCCTTCAAAGCCAGGTTTAGTGACTCAGGAACAGAGGTATGGTCAGATGAACAAATTGCGTAGTTTATCTGTATAATGTAGTGACCTTTATCAAGTGATTGAAAGCTCACATGTTACAGTTGGCTGAGCATGTTGAATGATTACAAGAAGCAAACTTGGTAATAAACTTAAAGAAAACAGAATTCGCGAAGGCAGAGGTGACGTTCTTGGGACATTACATTGGACATGGAAGGTTGATCCCATGGAACACAAAGACGAAGGGCTTTGAGGAATTTCCACGACCGTCCTCGAAGAAAGAGGTGCTTCAATTTTTGGAACTGATTGGATTCTATTGGAAGTTTGTTCCAAACTTCAGCAGCGTATTGGCACCACTGATGGACTTTGTAAAGAAGGAAACAGAATTGTGGTGGACAGAACAATGCCAGGAGGTATTTGAGAATTTTAAAGCAGGATTAATCACCGCACCAGTTTTAGCTACACCAAATATTCTGAAACACTTTGAAAATTCTATTTGCTTCTAGAGATTTAGGGGTTGGAGATGTATTGATACAGAAAGGTTATGGTGGATTTGAATGGCTAATTAGCTACTTGTCGAAAAACGCAATATCCACCAGAAAGAAAAATACAACATTTTCCATTATTGAAAAAGAATGATTAAGTTTTGCACTGACCTGACAATATTTTAATGTTTATGTGACAATTAAATTGTCGGAGATGGTTGTGGACAACGACAAACCTCTCGCGTTTTTTGGAATGTTTAAAGACCAGAATATGAGAGTATTTCATTGGAGTCTTATCACACTGACTTTAAACTTACAAAATGTACATGCTGTGGGTCCTAAAATGTGATAGCAGATGTGTTATCGCGGAATTAAAGGAAAAAGTTTAGATAAGATTTGACTTGTTCCGGTTTAAATAGCTGTAAAAAAATAATATGAATGACATAATTGAGATAAATACTTTTGTATTTCATACTAATGGAATTATGAATTAGTGGAAAAGAAACGAAGCCATCTTTTCATTCTGATGGTTCATTTGTTTTCTGAAGGAGGGAGGTCTTATGAAGCCGAAAGCATGTCAGGTCACTTTAAGACAGAACGGGTTTTGTTGAATAGAAAGGCAAGAACAGATTCCAGCTAAATGTCAGATTGTTCCATATGTCACAATTAGCTGGGAAATGGAGACCTGAGTTTTGGTTGCTGTTTTGACAAAAATTCAAATACAACCAAAGATTTTAAATAACGTTCAGGACACCAGAAGCCAACCTCTGTCGATATGCTTCTGGTACCAATTCATAGCCAATCAAAATAGCCAATTTGACATCTGCATAATCTTTGATCCCTCATCTGACAGCGCTGCACATGCCTCACCAGCTGTGCCCACCAGCTTAGTCTGAACGAGCATTACCCACAAGTTCACTGGACACGTCATCTGCCGAGTCATTTTTTTTCAAATGAAATAAAAAAGGTTTTGACATTTTTCTCAGCGAAATATGGCAAGGCGCTAACATAGTTGTATACATCCCGACGTTCTCCCTTCATCTCCATCCTGTTAATTTAAGTTTCTTGTCTAATTCCCAACTTCTGAATCTCAAATTCTCTCTCTCTTTCTTTTTCCTCTCCTTCACTTTTTTTCTCTCTCTGTTTCCGTCTCTTTCTTTATCTTCTAACTTCAGTTGGATATTTGCAATTTAAGTTTTATCTAACTCGACTGCACTTGTCTGTTTCTCTGATACATCAAAGTGCTTTACCAACTCCATTACAAATTCAGCTTTCCTTTTGTCCCTGGTTAAACCCAATTCCAACCTATTTGCTAATTCTAAAAAATGTCCTCCTTTTGTCTTTCTAAACTTTCTTGGCAAATTTGGGAACCTCTTTAGTCGTATTAAAAGCCTTTTCCCTCACTTTTAATTTTAACCACCACGAGTAACAAAATTAAACAGATTTTCCGACCGGTTTTATTTGAAGATCTAGGTCACTAATTGCAACGTGTTGGAATTTGTTGGAATTTTGTACCCGAAATCTGTTCAAATCTGTCCAAGTCCCATTCGGCAGGGCCCCAAACTGTGGAGACAGCTATGTCAAGCACTTCTGTTAATTAAAACCACAAACCTAAAAAGCTCACCTCACCTCGTAATCTGTTAATACATGAGTGACAAAGAACTCCCAAGTTCCACGAATAAAAGAAAAATAACAGTTTGTATGTATGCAAGTTAGCTCGCTGTGCTTGAAGGTTTGTTTTCTGACGATTCGACACTATAACTAGGTAACATGATCAGTGAGAGTCTCTGCTGAAGTGCTGGTGGTATGTTGCGCCTCTCTATTTATAGGTCTTGGGTTCTTAAGATGGGTGATGTCATTTCCAGTTCTTTTGTTTTACAAGAGAATGTAGATAGGATCTAAATTGATGTGTTTATTGATGGAGTTCTGGTCAGAATGCCATTCCTCTAAGAACGTCCTTGCGTGTCTTAATATGTGTGTGCATTGTCCCAATCAAAATGGTGCCTTTCTTTGCCTGTATGTATGGAACATATTGATAATTGGTCAGTTGGTGTTCATGTATCCTCGTAACACGACAACAGGACAGTTTCAATGGCGGAAGAATGATTTTATATACACTGTTTAAATAATGTGTGGGTGCAGATAAGTAACATTTTTCATATGTGCATAACACATTCTAAATCAACAACTGAGACACAGTTAACACAAAGTGATGCATATGATGTATAAAATTTATAAATCATTAAAACATCATTTGATTCTCATCTAAAATGATATGCTCCCCTTCCCTCAACGTTCCCTGTTTTTCTGGAATTCTCCACTCCAATCTCTCATTCTTATCAGGATGTGTTATAAATTCTTGCTTCTGGTGTCCCAACTTATTTCAGTTAATCCCCTTTCTACCAGAATTCAATACATTGGCCTGTTGGATACTTTCCAAAGCTAGTGTCTGTCATATTATTGGAGATAAAAATTCTGGCATCAGAGCCAGCATTTGAACACATTGCTCTGTTGTACATGCACTATACAAAGGACCACAGCACACAGGAATTGCCAAAACATTGAGGGATGTGCATCTACTTCTTTCAATGATCTAGTTTTCTCATTTTTCACATTTCCTCATCTATGCTGTCTCGCTCTTTCTCTCTTTGTATCTAGTTAAGAAATTTACCAATTATTCTTTGCGTCTCCTCTCTCAAAGCTCATTCTTTCGGTTTATATCTATTGGTCTCTTCTTGATGTAATGTGATTATAATTGAACAATGTAACTGCAATGACATGTGGGAGGAGCTGGCCAGAGTTAATTGGAAGCGGAGCCGAGCTGGGCAGACCATGGAACAGCAAAAGTAGGAATTTCTGGCGATATTTCGGAGGATATCAGAAATTCTCCCAAAGGTGATGAAACATACTCATGGCAGGACAAGGCAACCATGAGTAATAAGGCATCAGACCATAAGAGGAAACATACATTGTGGTGAAGATGATTGGGAATCCAGAGTATTCATTGGCTCGGAAACTACATAAGGCTGACATCACTGTCACTGCAGAGCTCTTAATCATGGTCAGGGAGAGAAACAGAGAGAAACACATTCACTTTAAACACAGAAGATGGTATTACTCAAGGAAAAGGATTCAGATGAATTAAACAATTGATTAAAAACAGTTAATTGGTTTTGCAGAATGTGTCAGATTGAAAGCATGACCCGGGAAGAGACCCACAGCAGAATGACAGTATGAAAATGGAAGTGTCACCACATCAGAAACCAGAGTATGTCACTGAGTACATGACTGATGGGTGAATGGGTCTCGATGTGAACTAAGGGACAGACAGCAGAATTGCATTGCAGATATTGCAGCTCAAAACTGCGTATTTATGTAGTGCTGTAGACTACAGCAGCAGGAGAAGCAAAACAGCATTCAACCAAAACCTGTAACTTTTAGCCTCGCATAATTTCCTCAGTCTGCCATTACCTTCAATATGATCTATGTTTCAGTAATGACTGTGGATGAACATGACTGGGTCAGAACCACGTGAACCTAAACCTGACGTGAACCCATTAAAGCTACCACATTTGACCAACAGATCTGATCGAAGCACCGCAATCCTGTCACATTCTGTCATAAATGGTGATGGATGATTAAACAAATGACTGGAGCAAAGGGCTCCACAAATATCCCCATCCTCAGTAATCGAACAGCTCTGCACATCAGTGTAAAAGACCAGGATGTGGTAGCTGCACCACCCTCAGCAAGAAGTGTGGAGTTGATGATCCATCTCACCCTCGCCATGATACCCACAGAATCACAGATGCCAGTCTTCAACCAATTCATTTTGCTGTACGTGACATGAAGAAACAGCTGAACACAGTACGTACGAAAAAGGCAATGGACCCTGACACCATTCCTGTAAAAGGACTGAAGACTTATGCTGCACAACAAGCCATATCCCTGGGGAAGCTGTTTCATTCCAGCTCCAACTCTGACATCGCCCTGGTAATGTGGAAAATTACTCAACTATGTCCAGTTCCTAAGAGGATTCTAATTACAATGTGACCAGTTACCTCCCCCTCAGTCCCACCACGACAGTCAAATTGGTGGGAGTTCTTTTTGACAGAGTTATCAAACTACACAGAAATAACCAGCTCAGTATGATTTCAGATAGGTCCCCATGTAGAGATGGTGCTGCTGTGGAAAGGTCACTGGATTACTAATCCAGAGCAGGCTAATGCTCTAGCAGCTGGTGTAAGTTAAACACAATTGACAAAATATTAAGATGCAAAATCTGGTGTCCGTAAATAGTGACCTTCAAGCCAATGTCGATTGTACACACCAATTTGCTTCACAAATATACTTTCAGAAAGTGAATCTCTCGTGCTTTCCTGGTCTGGCCTAAACGTGACTGCAGACACACAGAATGTGATAAGCTCTTCAATGGTCTCTGAATCCGCCAAACAAGACATTCTATTGTATCAAACTGTTCCGAGGTCTAAAGGATAAAACCGGACAGAACACCCGGCCCCAGCCTCAGTATCGGAAAAAAGGAATGAGAAACACAATCCTGTTGACCCTGCAGAGACCTCCTTCCTAACATCTGAGAGCTTGTGACAACATTTACAGACTACATAGAAACATCGGGAATGGAGTAGGTCATACAACACATTGAGCCTTCCCCATTCCAGTTCATGTTCAAATATGTACACAATGCACTTTCTCCACACACTGTACACATCCCTTAATGTGATTAACTGTGGGAAGCTATAAAGTAGGAAGTGCAGTAGTCCATTTAGTCTGTCGAGTTTGCTACCCAATTCGATATAATGATACCTGGCCCTTTATTTCCATATCGTTCTCCTTCTCTCCGATCATTCCTTTACTGTCTCTAAATCCTTATTTATATTCAGTGTCTTGGCTTCCAGCTTCGAGTGCACCTTCACCAGTCACTGAGTGCGGACACTTATTGTCATCTCATTGCAGAATGGTCTGTCTGTACCTAATACTGTGGACCCTTGTTTTAGACACCACAGCCAGGGGAATTATTATCCCTGCTTCCAATCTATCTCACCCTGTCAGAGTTTTATAGATCTCACTGAGATCTCCACCCATTTTCCTAAACCCCATGGAATGCAGGCCCAGTCGCCCCAAACTCTGCTCCCACAACAAGCCTGTCATCCTAGAGATGGGTCTGGTCATCCTTCACTGCTCTCCCTCAATGACAGGTTTGTCCTTTATTATGTACTGAGACGAAATCTGCAGAATACTGCACAGTGTTTGAGATAGGGTTACACCAAATCCCTCTACAGCTGCAGTAAGACACGCTTACTCCTGGACTCAAATCCCCCTCAAATGAAGGTCATCACATCATTTCTCTTCCTATCTGGTTCTTGCTCCTGCAATATTGCTTTCAGTGACTGGTCTACAGGGAGATCCCGATCCTTTGTAATGTTACAGCTCCCCACTTGGTAGGTCTATGTACACTGGGCAGTATGTGAATGCCATTGCCTGTATTGCCTTGTGGGTTCAGACCTCACTGTGCTGCAGGGACCTCGGAGGGCCGCTCAGAAGGAAACAACAAAAAGGCCTATACGTCGCTTTTCAGATCAACATGTTTCAAACAATCCCTTTTCAAACGAAAAGCTGCCAATCTCTTGTTCCCACCAAAGGGCACACTGTCACCTCAACCCACCTTGCTCTCCATCTGCCACGTTTTTGCCCATTCACTCCACTTGTCTTAGTCACCTTGAAGCTTTTTTACAACCTTCTCACCCACTCACAATCCAACATCCTTTAGTTCTATCAGCAGGTTGGGATAGATTGTATTTGATTCCTGCAACCAAATGTTTAATGGGTATTGTGAACAGCTGGGAGCTGAGCACCGATCTCTGTGATATCCCAGCAACCTTCCTCTATTATTTTTTTAAAAATAATATTTATTTCCTGAATCTGGGTGTGATTGGCTGGGCCGGCATTTATTTCCTGTCCCTGGTTGCCCCTTGAGAAGGTGGTGGTGAGCTGCCTTGTCGAACCGCTGCAGTCCACTGTGGATTCAGTGTTGGTAACACCATTGAATGCCAAGGGCAGTGTTTAGATTGCATTTTAGTGTTGATGTTCACGGTCTGGCATTTGTGTGACGTGAATATTACTTGCTAATTGTCAGCCTGGATAATGTCCAGATCTTGTTGTATTTGAACATGGACTGCTTCTGTATCTGAGGAGCAACAATCATTGCTGAACATTGTGCAATCATTGGCAAACATCTCCACTTCTGACCTTATAATAGAGGCAAGGTCATTGATCAAGCAGCCCTGAAGATGTTTGGGCCGAGGCCACTGCCCGAGGGACTCCTACAGACTTATCCTGGAGCTGAGATGACTGACCTTTATCAACCATGACCATCTTCCTACGTGTCAGGTATGATTCTAATCAGCAGGGTGTTTGCCCCTAATACCCATTGATTCCAGTGTTGCTAAGACCCATTGATACCACACTTGGGCGAAGGCAGCCTTGATTTAAAGGGCTGTCACCCTCACCCCACCCCTGTAATTCAGCTCTTTTGTCCATGTTTGAACTACGGTAATGAGGTCAGGAGCTGAGTGGCCCTGGTGGAGCCCAAACTGGGCGACATTGACCAGGTTATTGCTGAGCAAGTGCTGCTTAAAAGCACTGAGACCTTCCACCACTTTATTGATGATCGAGAGTAGACTGATGGAGTGGTATTGGCCGGATTGAATTTGGTCTGCTTTTTATATACAGGAGATACTTGGGTAATTTTCCATGTAATCGGAGAAATGTTGTTGTAACGGTATTGGAACAGCTTGGTGAGGGCAGTGACAAGGTCTGGAGAACAACTTTTCAGTACTATTGCCAGAATGTTGTCAGGATATGTACCCTCTGAGGTATCCAGTGTCTCCTACTGAATTGGGATGTCGTGTGGAGTGAATCAAATTGGCTGATGGCTGGTAACTGAATTGTTGAGGGCCACTGGAGGAGGCCGAGATGGATCATCCATTCAACACTTCTGACTGAAGATTGTTGCGAATGCATGAACGTTATCTTTTGCACTGAAGTGCTGGGCTCTTCCTTCATTAAGGATGGGGATACTTGTGGAATGTCCTCCTCCGATGACTTGTTTAATTGTCCATAACTATTCTCTACTAGAAGTAGAAGGACTGCAGAGCTTAGATCTGAACCGTTGCTTGTGGGATCACTGAGCTCTGTCTATGACGAACTGCTAATGCTGTTTGGCACGCAGGTAGTCATGGTTAGTGACTTCATCAGGCTGACACCTCATTTTCAGGTATGCCTGGTGCTGCTCCTGCCCTCCTGTATACTCCATTGAATCAAGGTTGATCCTCTGGCTTGATGGTAATTGGTGTGAGGGGGCTATGCCAGACCATGAGGTTGTGCGGGAGTACAATTCTGCTGCTATTGATGACCCACAACATATTATAGAAACCCAGACTTGAGTGGCTAGATGTGTTCAAACTCTGTCCTATTTAGCATGGTGAAAGTGCCACCTAAAATGGTGGAGGTTATTCTTAATATGCAAGTGTGACTTTATCTCCACAATGACTATGCAGTGGTCACTCTTACCCGATACTGTCATGGACAGATACTTCTGCAGCTGGCAGATTAGTAAGGCTGTGGTCAAATATGGCTTTTCCCTCTTGTGGGTTCCTTCACAACCTGCCGCAGACCAAGTCGAGAAGTTATATCCTTTCGGACCCAACCAGCTCGATCAGTAATACTGCTGCTGAACCAATTCTGCCGAACCAATGCTGCCGAACATTGCCGAAGCAATGTCCCGTTTTGTGGACATTGACATCCCCCACCCAGAGTATATTTTGTGCCTTTGACACCCTCAGCACTTCCTCCAAGTGTTGGTCAGCATGGAGGAGTACTGATTCATCAGTTGAGAGAGGCTGGTACATGGTAATCAGCAGGAGGTTTCCTTTCCCATGTGTAAACTAATGCCATGAGACTTCATGGGATATGGAGTCACTGTTGAGGACTCCCAGAGCAATTCACTTCCAACTGTATCCCACTGTGCCACCACTTCTGCTTTATCTGTCCTGCTGGTGAGAGAGGAGATATCCGGGGAAGGTGATGGGGAGTCTGGGACACAGTCATACTCACAGAATCAGACCTTAAATGCAATGTCAGGCTGTTGTTTCACGTGTCTTTTTATTTCTATTCACTGTTTCCTGCCAGCTGTCCCATTCTAGAAACATGTCCATATATTCGCCCCAATCCACTAAGATTTGATTTTGCAAACTAGGCTGGGAGCTTTACCACATTTTTTCTGAAAATCCATGTGTTTTACATCCATTGCTTCTCTTTCATTTGTCTCCCAGTCTGCTTCTCAAACATAATTCCCATTTTACAAATCTATGTTAGTGTTGTTTATGACCAATAATTTCAGTCCCATTAATTTCTCCCAAACCAATTACTTACTATGTTCTATGTTCAATGTACTATTTCGTTTTCCATACCAGACTCGGTTTTCCTGGTATTGTCATAAAGTTCTGTGAAGACAGAACTGAAGTTGTGGATTCATAGTTTTGCCATTTCCCTGTTTACCATTCTCCATTCTCTGATTTCAAACTGGAAAAAACCGGCACTGTTTTTTTCATACTTCTCGAATTGACATAATTTGACAAGCTATAACAGTTCACTCCTATAAACTTTGTGAACATTATCTTCAGAAACCATCAATTCTTGTCTTACGTTGCTCAATCATTGACCTTCCACATCATATACTCACAGGAGCATAGTCTCTGTGGCAACAGAAGTACAGCACGATCTATATTAGTCCCACTTTCCAACACCAGGCACATAGCCTGGAATGTTATGACACTTCCAAGTGCTCGTCCAAGTACTTTTAACAGTTGAGAGGTTAACCTTGATAACTCCCCTCTCAGAAAGTACTTTCCAGACCCCAACACCCTTGGGGTGAAGAAAAAGTGATCTTTAAATCCTCGCTGAACCTCAAACCCTTCACTTTAAAGGTGCGTTCACTTGTCCTTGACTCTTTGACTGAAGGGAACAGTTGCTGTCTGTCCACCCTGTCGCTGCCCCTCGTTACCTTATTCTTCTGAATCACATCCCCCTCAGCCTCTCTGTCCAAAGTAAACAACCCGAGCTTAACCAGCCTCTCTCCATAGCTGATATGCTCCATCCCAGGGAACATCCTGGTGAATCTCCTCTGCAACCCCCTCCAGTACAATCACATTCTTCCTTATAATGAGGCTCCCAGAATGACATACAGTACTCTATCATGGACTAAACCAAGCCCTGTATAGCACTTATAATCTACTCCCTGAATAATAAACGCTCCACCCAATGTTAAAGTCTTAACTAGTCCATTACCCTGTTCAGTCATATTCAGGAATGTGTGGAGAAACACCCTCTGAGCTCCCTAGTGTGCTGCCAATCATTGTGTACACCCCATGTCTGTTTCCGCCTTCCAAAGTACATCACCTCATATTTATCAGGATCATATTCCATCTGCCATGGACCTGCCCATGTGATCATTCCACTTGTATTTTCCTGTAAAATCAGACCTTCCTCCTCACTGCCAACCACCCGGTCAATCTTTGTGTCAAACACAAACTTACTTATCACAACTCCCACCCCTCCACCCACTCCCCCTCCAGATTCACATCTATACCATTTATGAATGCTACAAACAATAAGGGACACAGCACTGATCCCTGTGGTACACCAGGGGACACTGGTCTCCAGTCACACAAACAGCCTTCTCTCACCACCCTCTGCCTCCTGACACTAAGGCAATTTTCGCTGTAACTTTTCAAGTTATCCTTGATACTCTGAGATTTTACTTTATTTTTTCAGTTTCCCATGCGGAACTTTGTCAAAGGCATTGCATCAAAACTAAATAAGCGACCTCCTCAAACTAATTGAATTAACTCCATTAGTGTGACTTCACTCTGATAAAGTCATGATGATTATCCCTGATCAAGCCTTGCCATTCTGATTGGAGTTCAATTTTCTCCTTCTCTATTTTCTCCAGTAGTTTCCCGAACAGTGATTTAATACTTGCTCGTCTATAGTTTCCTGGTCTATCTCTACCACCCTTACTGTGAAGTGCAATCATAATAGCTGTTCTCCAGTCCTCTGGCACCTCCCCTATTGTCAGATTCTAATTAAAATTTCCAGTCAGCGTCTTTCCTCCCTTGACTCCAACATTATCCAGACCTGCAGACTGGTCCAATTTTATACCAGACAAAGCCTCAAACCGCCGCTCGTATTTTACATCAATCTCTTTTCAAGAGCTTTCCAGTCCATCTTCTGGAATTCTGTACCTGCATCCTCCATCTTCCAAGTAAAACAGCTGTGATGTTTACATGTAACAATCTATCAATGTTCTCCGGGTTGACACACAGATTGCCCCTTTGGTTTCTAATGGATACTAATTGTTTGCTGATTATTCTGTTCTACTTGTCCGTGTAGAATATCATGGGATTCCCACTCATCTCTCCTGCTTGCACTTCTTCATGTCCCTCGGTTATTCTCTCCCCTCGATGTTTCTAAGTTTCAGTAAAATCACCTCTCATCTTTTGAAACTCGAGATCACAGGCTGAGTTTTCACATCAGACAATCTTGCCATTTTAGGGATTAATCTGGAGAATACCTTTTGCAGTTCGTCTGTAATATATTCTATCTTAGATTGGGACTCCAAACGGTACACAATACTCTCAGTTTAGTTTCAGCAACACTTTGTGCAGCTGGCGCATGGCATCTTCTATATTTCAATTACATTCACATGAATGTAAACTTAATTTTTCGTTTCCTATTTGCTTGTGTTTAGATTACATTGCATTACAGTGTGGAAACAGGCACTTCGGCCCAACAAATCCACACCAACCCGCCGAAGCGCAACCCACCCATACCCCTACATTTACCCCTTACCTCACACTACGGGCAATTTAGCATGGCCAATTCACCTGACCTGCACACCTTTGAACTGTGGGAGGAAACCGGAACACCCAGAGGAAACCCACGCCGACACGGGGAGAATGTGCAAACTCCACACAGTCAGTCACCAGAGGCGGGACGTGAACCCGTGTCTCTGGCGCTGTGAGGTAGCAGTGCTAACCACTGTGCCACTGTGCCGCCCAATTCTTCCCAATTCCTTTCACTTTAACTTTTCTTATGATGTTAGTTGGAGAGTTCTTAAAAAAGATCCTCTTGAATATCCAACTATACGTTATCCATTAGCTCCTCATTTCCTACGTCCACAAGAATCATCTTCAAACCATTCCAAAAAATGTTTGCCACTTATGGTTTTCGTTTCATCGCTGCATTATCATCCTCCCCAGTTTTCCCATTACCTTCTATATATCCAGTAACACGTTCTTTATAATCTAGCCCAACAGACACCCGACCGCAGATGACAAGTTACTGATCTGTAGTTCACCACTCTCCATCTTCATCCTTTCTTAAACTGTTGGATAATATTTGTAACCTTTGCCTTATCCAGATTGGCTAAATATCTTTCGGGAATGTATTGGAAAACAACGTAATAATCTGCGATGCATTCAATATGCCTAATGCTGGTTCCTCTGAAATTCTTGAATCGAGTACATCTGATCTGTCAGATTTATAAATACTCAATCCAGCTTTCTTTTAAAACATGACCTCAACACTTGTAAGAATAATCTTAGACTTTACTTAAACAAGCCCCATGGTCACTTGGTATTTCTGGGAGAATTTCTGGATATTCTGCCTTGAAGATAGACACAAAGAAACTGTTTTTTTTCCCTGCGATTTCTCTGTTGTCTTCAATAAATTATTCTGTCCGCACACCCACTGTTCCATATTTGACCTTGTTTTTACTTTTGTTTCATACACTGATGTACTTTTTTTTAGCAGTCTTTATGTTTTTCTTTTGTTTGTATGCGTTTTCGCTTTTTTGATTTTCTTTTCTTGGTCATCCATTGCTGGGTCCTATATTTCTCCGAATCCACTGGCTTACTAAGGTACTTGGCATTTTTCTAAGCTAATTCCTGTGATCTAACAGATACTTGAAGGTGAGGCTGAAAGGGTTAGGTCGGAGAGGCGGGTGGACCAGATTGATTGGAAGGAAGATGAACACATAGGAACGTTCAAAAGGGGGGAGGATGCTGAGTTGGAAGATTGGACTGGGATAAGGTGGAGTTAGAGGAAATGGGGAACCTGGTGAAATCTACATTAATCCCCTGTGGTTGGAGGGTCCCAAGGTAGAAGAGGAACCTTTCTTCATCCATGCTTCGGGTGGTTAGGGTTTGGCAATGGAGGAGGCCCAGGGCTCTCACGTCCTTGGCAGAGTGGAAAGGGGAGTTAAAGTGAAGAAAGGGAAAGAACCTATAATAACTGAATACATTAGGGAGTAAAATGTAACAATAAAGTATTGTAATTTAAGGCAAATTATTAGAATCCATTGTTGAGGACATTTGCAAACGTAAATCATAATCCATCGGACTCAACATGGTTTTAAAAAAGATAAACGATGATTGAAGTGTTTTCTTGAGTTATTTAAAGATGTGACAAACAAGGTAGACAGTGGGAATCCTGGAGATGGAATATATCTGGTCTTCGTGAAGGCATCGGATATGTTGCTTCTCCAAAGAGTGAGTAGTAAGATCAGACAGCATCAGTTTAGGAGTAATTTATTAGCTTGGATGGAGGATTGGTTAACTAACAAAATGCAGTCAGATTAATTAAATGTATCATTTTATATTGGAAAATGCAATTTGTTGGGTGTAATAGATTTCAGTTCTAAAGCCTCAACCATTTGGGATCGATATTATTACTCGGTTGACGGGATAGAAAATACAATAGTTACATTTTCAGATGACACTAACATTGGTGGGAAATTACTTCGGAATGATGATGCAATAGATTTAAAAATTATATGAATAGGTTGGATGAATGGGCAAACATTTGGCAATGAGAATTAAAGTGGATAAATATGGGGTTATTCAAGTTGGCCAGCCTAATAAAAAGGCAAATTATTATCTAAATGGAGAGAAACTTCAAAGTGCTTAAGTGCAGAAGGATCTGGGTGCCTGCTTGCATATCACAGAAAACTTGCTTGCGGGTATCTCAAATACTGAGAAATGCAAGCATAGCTTCATCGTTTATTTGTAAAAGGATAGAGTAGAAAGGTAGGGAGTGTTGCTGTAGCTATGCAAGGCATGAGTGAGGCTACAACTGGAGTACAGTTTGGGTGTCCTGCAGAATGAGGCATTTCCATTGGAGGCAATTCAGAAGAGCTTTATTAGAATGATTCCATATTTGAAGTGTTTGTCTTATGAAGAGAAATTGAGCAGATCAGGCCTATACTCTCGAGTTTATAAGAACGATAGGAGAGCACATTGAGGTCTGTGAGATGCGAAATATAATTGAAAGTGCAGATGTGGAGTAGATATTTTTTTCATCAGCCGCAATCTCCAACAAGAGACTAGAGTTTGACGATGGAGAGATAGCAGGGATGTGGAACAGAGGCCGCGATGACAACAGCCATGATTGTATTCCATGGCGGAGCAGATTCGAGGGGTTTGATTCCTGACTGATTCTCCTCGTTCATATTCAGCTTTTCCACTGTGTTACACAGTAATGGGAAAGGACTGTGTATCAAACAGGAAGCAGGCGCTCCGGATAAATCAGTCTTAATCAGTTTGACAGAACGTCACCAGTGGAGTCACACAGTGACCAGTGCTGGGTCCTCCACTATTTACAATCTATATCAATGATCAGGAGGATAGAACAGATATAGAGATACTGAGTTTGGTCATGTTGCTGTGATAAGCAAGAGATTAAATTACCAAGAGATGTAAAAGCAATGGATAATAATTTGGCAGGTGCAATATAACATGTTATTATCTGTCATTTCATTTACAGGAATAATGGAAGGCAGTATGTTACTGAAATGGAGAGGGATTACAGGACTTAATGATACTGTGCACTGGGGGGTTCACGCAGCCCCGTTCAGACATGGGAGGTTTTGCTCCATCCCTGATCGTCTGCTCCTTAACACTCCAAGTGACCCGATTGCTCTCCGTACACATGGAATGTTTTGAAGTGTTTGGTTGGTGATTGGGATGCTGTTTTCAAACATGTATTAAGGGGTCGGCCTTTATCCAAGATACATTCATTCATTTCTACATGGAGACCCGAAGACGATGGGAATGTTGTCTGCTTGTGAATGAAGGAACTGTGGCTGCTGTCAGGACAGAGGCATTCACCAACATAGTGTACTGTGCATGGACACACGGTAACATTAACAGAGAGAGAGCTCCTTCAGTTCCTCTACCTCTCCCCATTGACATGGGTACTCTTCAGATGCCATGTACTCCATCGGGAATCCCATTATACTGGATACACCCGGCAGCTCCCTGCTGTGGGGGAAACGATGTATTTACCTCATCCACCACATATATCCTCCATCACTGAATGGTTACATTGATGACAACATACTGGGAGATGATGGCTATGTCACCCAGTCCTGTTTGGAAAGTTCCAGAACATAGAAGCTGAATGAAACTGTGACCTGAACAGCCACTGGCAGCACCGTCCTTAACCCTGGGGTGAAGCTGCAGGACGCGTTAAAGGAGGTGACACTGCTCCGTGACCAGCTCCTTGTTCAATCAGTTTCCCCTCACACTCTGCTCCTGGATTAAGTGTAGCTTGCGAGGCTGTTAATGGAAAACTCGGGTGGGTCCAACAGATCCCTTTCCACACATACACTAAATCTGTGTTTTCAGAGGTCCCCACTCTGTAACCTTTGCTCCATTTGTTGCTCATGTTACAGACCCAGATGCTGTAACTACAGTCCCCAGGCTCCACCTAAAGATGGGTCAGCAAATCCTCATGCCTCCCTGAATGTCTCAGGCAGCTCACAGCACAACCTCCAGCAAACCATCCCCAACCCCTCCACTAAATTTTCAATAACAGTCAGTCAAAAACCCCTCATCTATAAGTGTTGTGGAGCAGACCATATCCCTGCAAAATATTTTAAGAAGGTCGCTTAGACCCAAACCTTTCCTTATTTTAAAAATAGATGTGAAATTTGCGTTCCAGATATGTTGTGACTGGTCAAACCACTCGACTTTATGCAAAATATAATCTATTCAAATGCTTTAGTTAAAATAAAATTAAAGAAAAGAACATTTTGAAATAGCTTATATGTTTGAAAACTTACACAAACAATAGATACCGTACCTTCTTGGTATACACAGCTTGGCACAAAGATATATTCAAATACAGATCCTTACATGCAGTATTCCGATCGAAGAGATATCAACATCAACAGAGATGTCAGAGAGAAAAGCAGCTGGGGATCATGTATTGAAACTTCCAACCCTTTCCGGGATCTCCAACAGCTTCTGAATTCTGCAGCTAAAAGCAGACTGAGAAAACCTGGTCTGGGAGAGCTGGCCGCTGCCCTTCCATTGTTACCAATGTTTTAATAAAACCTAAAGGCTTTCTCAATTATTTACTTAAATTGTTTTCAGACAGCAGTTCTGCACCTCTGTCTTTATAACCTCTCTTCAAAAAAAAATCCCAAGATAAAATAACCTTTTTATAGTGATAGTATACTCACAACTCCACCTTTAATAAAATGATCCATCAATATACAAAAAGGGATTCATTTTAGACCTCCTAATCTTCCTCTGTGAGTAAACTGGCGGGAATGGCAGGATTACCTTACAATGAAAGACTGAAGTGACTGGGCTTGTGTAACCTTGAGATTAGAAGACTAAGAGGGGATTTGATTGAGACATATAAGATTATGAACGGATTGGACACTCTGGCAGCAGGAAACATGTTTCCGCTGATGGGTGAGTGCAGAATCAGAGGGCACAGCTTAAAAATACGGCGTAGACCATTTTGGACAGAGATGAGGAGAAACTTCTTCACCCAGAGAGTGGTGGCTGTGTGGAATGCTCTGCCCCAGCGGGCAGTGGAGGCCCAGTCTCTGGATTCATTTAAGAACGAGTTGGATAGAGCTCTCAAAGATAGTGGAATCAAGGGTTATGGAGATAAGGCAGGAAGAGGATACTGATTAGGAATGATCAGCCATGATCATATTGACTGGTGGTGCAGGCTCGAAGGGCAGAATGGCCTACTCCTGCACCTATTGTCTATTGTCTATTGACTGCAATGCATATATATTACATTGACTCTGAGCATACAAATGTTCACAACGAGATTCGATTTCAGTCATTTTACTCCTGCCACAGAATGCCTTTGTCTTTCTTCACTCAAGTTTCCACAACGTGTCAAAACTTAGGTTTTCTAACCCTGCCACATGTATAATTTCATATTGAAAGGCGGAAATAATACGCTCAGTCGACACAGACTGGTATCCCAAACTTCTCCAAAAACTTTAAGGGGTCACGATCAGTGAAAACGATTTGTCTCAGATACGTTATTTGCAATTTAAATGCTGAAATGTTGTAATGCCAACACCAAGCTCAAGGCCTCCTTCCCCATTGTGGAATCAATCTGTTGATGTTTCCATTAGACACTCCAATCACACGTTACATAATGGAGCACTTCTCATCTCTCCAATAGTCCTTCTGAATGACATAGCTCCTCATGTCTCATAATAAAAGAATTACATTCTTCTTTACCTCTTAATGCTGTAACCTCTTTACCTGCTACTCCTGGCCTATGCCAGTAAACCTTACGCTCACAGGGATATGTTCTAAGAAAATCTCACACATTGTTCTCAATCTCTCACAGAAACCAAACTTTGATTTCTGAACTCAATCATCATCATCAGTCATTTTAGCTTCTAATTTTCCCATTGTTACTCTCTGCTCTTCCACATGAGTTCTCATGACTGCAGGAAGTAAATTGTTAAACGTCTCGAAAATAAAAATCTCTTTAAGTGTCATAGGTTTGCTCTGTTTTAATACCCTTCCCCACCTTTCAAAATTTGTTTGATCCTTTCAAACACAACGTGCGTTTAACCAGGCATGCTATTTTAGATTCCCGAAACACTGTCTGTCAGCTTCTTGCACAAGCTCATATGCACTTCAGATGGCTTTCTTTACCTCCTCATACTCAGCAGATACCTCCTCTGATAGGGATGCAAATGCCTATCAGCTTTGTTTGAATCAACTAAATCCACATGTTCTCTGGCAACTGCATTTGTTTAGCCACTTTCTGAAATGATATTAAAAAGGCTCCCTCCATCATTCTCATTAAATTTAGATAATACCTGGATTATTTAAACAGATCCCCATCAGACCTTTGGCTATATAGGGTTGCTCATTCTCACTATCCTCCTTATTCAGCCGACTGTCTGCCTTCATCTCCACCTTCTGTGTCAACTTTCCTCTGTAATTACTAACTTTTGAAGTTGAAACTCTCTGCTTTCCTTCTCTCTTTTTCTCTCTTTCGTCTTCATTTCCTTTTCTTTTATTTCTACTTTTCATCATAACTCAAACAGTTTCAATTCCTTCTCATATTCAAGGTGCCTCATTTGAAATTGAATTCTAGCCATTTCTAAAGATTCTGATGGCGGTTCCACCAAATGTAATTGCCGAGCTATAGCTGTAATTATCTCTCATTTTCTCACAAACACAATTCCAACTCCAGCTTGTCTGCCAATTCCTACAGCTTCCCTTCATTACCTTTTGTAAAACCCCTAACTTTACTTCTTCCACAACCAGATAACTCTTAGTGAATGAAATTGTCTTTATACTCAACACACTGTTTAAACCAACCGAATTCCACATCCAGAACCAAAGACACTAACAACTACCATACGCGACCTTTGAACCCAATAGCCTCCCAGTGCATACTCTCCAGTGTTTGCATGAGCTTATTCTGGATTCTCTAGTTTCCTCCCACAATCCAAAAGTGTGCATGTCAGGTGAATTGGCCATGCTAAATTGTTTGTAGTTTTCAGGGATGTGTGGGTTGGGTGCCTTAGTCGGGGTAAATGTGTAATAATAGGGTAGAGGAATGGGTCTGGGTAGGTTACTCCTCGGAGGGTCGGTGTGGACTTGTTGGGTCGAATGGCCTGTTTACACACAGTAGGGATTGTAATTCTAAACCCAATTTAGTATTATCGATATAGAACCAGACAAGAGTCCCCACTTTGTTATAGACCAACCAGACTGACTCAAACTAGTTTAAGGAGGTAGTTTGGATGCGAACCTTTTCTTATTTTAAAGGAAGATGTGAAGTGGGTGTTCCAGATGTGATGGTACTCGTCAAACCACTCACCATTAAGCAAAACACAATGTATTTAAACACTCTAATCAAAATCCATGCAGAATGAGGAGAAATTTAGACTAACTTAACTATTGGAAACCGTAACGGAATAATGGATACAGTACCTTCTACAAATGAACTGTTCCAATATACTACATTCACCTAAACACACCCCTTGGCAAAAAGGAACATTCAAACATGCATTCTTGCATACAGTTCTCCAATCCAGGAGGAAAGAGCATCAAGTGAGCTTCCAGAGAGAATAGCAGCTAGGGATAATTTAAAAAAAAACTTACACCAGTTCTCGGACCCCAAGCACCTGGTGATTGTTATTGCTACAATGAAAAGAAACCGAGAAAGCCTGGTCTATGCGAGCTGGCCATTGTTACTACTATTTATTAAAAACCCTAAACCCCCCGTAAGTTATTTACTTGAGCCGTTTTCAGGAGGAAGTTTGGCCTTTAAGATCTCTTACTAAAAATAAGGAGAAAATAACCTTTTATTTAAAAAGTGACAGCATTGTCAAGCAATTTAGATGCCTGGTCCTTTACTCAGTGGTCTTCCTCGTGTTACTGAGAGGGACAGCCACAGGTACAGACCAAGTTACAAGGATGTGTCTCATAACTTCTGAAACACCTGTCCATGAACAATCGCATGGGACACACCGGGAAGTGAACAACAGCCTGACACACGCCATTTAATTATTTCTGAGCTACACAATGCCAGCACTCGATACACTAGGGAGACAAAACCCAAAGCCAGGGAAAGATACAGAGGGACAGAGAGATTCATATTAAAGACAGAAACAGGCAGTTAATTAACTGAAAAGACGTTGTGGAAATATGGGGAAAAAGACAGGGCAGTGGGACTAACTGCAGAAGTGAGATCTTCGTGAGTAAAATTACAAGAATGAGAACATTGAATACAGGCATTGTCAGATCAGCTGGAATGGTTTGTTACATCAAATTCTGAATCTGCTTCACAGAACACCACAAACAACATAAACTGGGACAAGATGACAGCCCAGCATGGAGAGCTGTGCACACCATGCTCGTGTGTTGCTCAGTGAACTGCACTATCTGG
The DNA here is from genome assembly GCF_047496795.1 of Chiloscyllium punctatum. Classification (NCBI taxonomy): domain Eukaryota; kingdom Metazoa; phylum Chordata; class Chondrichthyes; order Orectolobiformes; family Hemiscylliidae; genus Chiloscyllium; species Chiloscyllium punctatum. Next base: position 89,709,469 of record NC_092752.1, on the reverse strand, counting down.
AGAGGATTGCAAACTTTACTAACATGTGCTAACTATACTCGGATCAGATGACTGCCGATAATGGGAAGGTTTGCTCTCTCTCTGTGTTCATCAGAGACTGAGACGTGGTTGAATGCGAAACTCATTGTTTGAGAAGGAACGCACATGGAGAAAACAATTTTAAATAAGAACAGCTGGCAGGCTTTTTGTTTATCAATAGAGATAATGAGGGAAGTTTCATGGACAGATGAGGTAAAGTGTTTAAGAATGTTAAAGCAAAGGCATTGCCAGACAGAAAAGCAATATACATCCGCATGCACATGAATGACAGATGGATGGGAGTTTGGTGTGAATTCGAATCAGATTTGCTTCGGCAGGTTTAAAGCCGGGAGCGTCAGCAGCAGATTATTGGCTTCATTAAGCCTGTACTTCATAGCTCAAGGTTCAAACAGCAGATGGAATAAACCAGTGAGAAATATTCTGGAGTAGTGAGTATTTCAAGTTAGAAATGTCAGGGAATGGTGTCAAGAATCAGCTCATTGTCAAAGGGATCTTAAAGTTGTGACTTGTCTGCTTCAACTGCAGATATTGGCCAGGGATGTGATGGAGACAGTGGAAGTAAGTGCAGTTTGTAACCAGAACAGTAGACAGTGACCTCCACGCTCTTAACAGCAAAGGCAATGATACGATGCATTATGATTCTCCCCTGAAACTGAATAGTTCAACATAGAGATCCGTGAGTAACACTGCCAGAGTAGAGAGCGAGACAGTCATTGAACACCTTCATTGATGCAGTTAGCAGTGGTCTGTAGAGTGAATATCTAGATTGAGAGATTGGATTGGATTGGAACAATAATAGTGGCAGGAAGTGTAGATGATATGAAATAACAATAATACAGTCATAACTGGTTTATAGAAAACAAAATCTGGATAGTGACACTCACCAGGAACACCAACGATAACCAGGAAGGGATAATAAAAGTATTGACTAATGAGAAGAGCGTAACAGATCCGCAATGAAAATGACATCCAATCAAATGCAGAAAGATACCAAACATAATCGGCTAAGCTCCTGTCTATTGTTGGAATATTCCTGTCTAATGTTCTCAGATTCTGATCCATTGTTGGAATATTTCAATCTAATGTTCTCAAATTCTGATCCATTGTTGGAACATTCCAGTCTCATGTTCTCAGGTTCTGATTTCTCCTCCCCTTCTCTCTGGATCTGTTGATCCCTGTCAGTGCTGTCGGTGATGCTCCGCTCATGTTATGGGATGACACTTTGAACGGAGTCCATTTATCATTAAAAGATGGAAACCCCCCGCTGGGATAATTAGAATCCATGGAGATTGGCATTAATCGCAGTCACTGAACCAATAGGCTCAGTTAACCAGTTCAATACATCACTGAGGGATGGACCATAAATGGACCATAAATCTTTCAATATTTTATATCTTTGTTTCCTTGTATATGAGAGTATTAACAGAACACTGCAGGGGTCTATGTATGTTCCATTCTGTTTATGAAAGGAGGCAGTTATAAAATAACAGATCGGCTGCATAAAAAGGGGGGTGGGGGGTGGGATGGTGGGCAAGTTTCTAGATATCTGAACACAAATTACTGTGCTTATTGACCAGTGTGCGGCCATTCCTGGTTTTAACGCCCTGTTATTAAATCCTTTCATAAACTTGAGATAGAGCATTGGGACTGCTGCTCAGGAACAGGCCAAAGAAATTCTCTCCCAATGGGCCTCTCACAGAGGGAGAAGAGAAGACCATTCAGCCCATATTAGCCTGTTGCTACTTGAAATGGTGGAAAGCTGGAATATTGGCACATTTTGTCAACAGAATCATTCAGAACAAAGAGATGTGTTGCTGCAGCTGCATAAAGTGTAACTGAGAGGGCACCTGCAGCACATTGTGTTGTCTGTGTTTCTGTATCTGAGAAAGGATGGACCTCCATCAGATACAGTCTAATGGCTGCTCGTAATCCATGGGTTGCTGTGTCTAGGATCTGTTACACAAGGACAGGAGGAGGCCATCCAGCCTCTCGAGTGTGTTTAGAAGAACTGGAGGAGACCATTAAGCCTCTTGAGTCTATTACAGAGGGACAGAAGGAGTCTAGTCAGACTTTCGAGCCCGTTATAGGGGGGCAGGAAGTGTTGATTTAACTTTCAAGTCTGTTACGCATAAATATTAGTTTTAAATTAGTTGTGGAATAGGAAATACCTGATGTCAACATTAAAGTTCTAACTTTGAACAAGGCCAATTTTAAAAATGTTAGGCGTGCCCTGTGAAAGGCTGATTGGAATACCCTATTCACAGGTAAAGGGATGGTTGGTAAATGCAAGGCCATCAAAATGTGGTTTCAGAGAGGCCAGAGCCAACGTGTTCCTATTAGTGAGATGGGCAAGGCTGGTGAGTGCAGGGAGTGCTGGATGGTTAGATATATTGATGCTCTGGTCAAGCTAAGGAAGGAGGCATATGTCAGGTAAACAGAGCTGAGAGTAAGTGAATCCCGAGAGGAATATAAGGGCAATAAGTGTATAGTCAACGGGGAATTCGGCCAGAAAAATGTGGACATGAGATGGCTTTAGAAATAGGGTTAACGAGGCATTGAAGAAATTCTACAAATCCTTTAATGGTAAAAGATGAACTAGGGGGAGAACAGGGCCCCTTAAATATCAGGAAGACTACCTATGTGTGGAACTACACGAGATTGGAGGGATATGAAACAAAAGTTTCTCCTCAGTATTTAATGAGGAGGAGGTTACAAGAGCGAGAGAATGACTAAATATACAGTGAAACATTGAAAGGTGTCTATATTACAAGGAGGTGTTTGACATTTTAAAACACATAAAGGTGAACTAATCCCTGGGACCAGATCAGTTGTATCCCAAATGTTTGAGAAAAGCTAAGAAAGAAATTGGTCGGCATTTTGCTGATATATTTGTATCATTGATTTCCACAGGTGAGGTGTCAAAAGACTGGAGGGCAGCTAACATAGTGTCATTATTTAAAAAGTAAGGAAAATAAAACAGGTAACTATAGATCGCTGAGCCTGACGTCAATGATGACTACATTGTTGGAGGGGATTTTGTTGGAAAGGATATAAATGCATTTGAAAAGACGAGGACTGAAGAGGGCTTTGTACATTGGAGATCAGGTCTCACTGACTCGGTGTAATCTTTTGAGGAAGTGATGAAGATGATTGATGAAGACAGGCCAGTGGATGTTGTCTTTATGGAACTCAGTAAGAAAACCAAAATGGTCTACATGGTAGACTGGTTAACAAGGTTAGACTGGCTGGGATCCAGGGAGAACTCACCATTTAGATCCAAAATTTTCTCGATTATTGGAGACAGGGCGTGACAGTGGACATTTGTTCATTAAACGTGGAGACCTGTGACCAGTGGCGTGCCGCAAATATCAATAGTGGGTCCACTGCCTTTTGTCACTGATAGAAATCATTTACATTTGAGTATATCAAGTATGGTCAGTAACTTTGTCGATAATTCCAAATTTGGTGGTGTTGTCGACAGTGAAGAATGATCTCTCAGACTATAATGGGACCTTTTTAGGTGAACCGAGGAGTGGCAGATAGAGTATATTTTAGTTACATATGAGGTGTTGCATCTTGGCAAGACAAATCAAGGTAAGACTTACAGGTAGTGCCCTGTCGAAAGCTGCCAGTGAAGGAGAACTCCATTGAAAGTATCGAATCCCGACAGTGAGGAAACAGGCGTTTCAGCCCATCGAGGCCACACTGAACCTCTAAACAGTATCCCACTGGACAAACACCTGCCCTATCCCTCTGAGCCTGCATTTCTCATGGCTAATCCACCTTCCCTACATATCCCTGGGTACGGTGCGCAATTTAGCATGGCCAATCTACCCTTATCTGTATATCTTTATACAGTTGGAGTAAAACATAGCACCCGGAGGAAACTCACACAGACACGGGGAGAATGTACAAACTCCACACAGCCAGTCATTCAAGGATGGAATTAAACCCAGGTCACTGCCCTGTGAGGCAGCAAAGCTATCCTCGTGGTGTAGGTTTTCCATTCCTTGAAAGTGCCATCACAGGTAGACAGCGCAGTGTTCTTTGGTGATCTTTCCTTTATTGGTGCGTGCTTTGAGTCGAAGCATTTGCATGACATGTTAAATCTGTCCAGGACATTGGTTTGGCCACTTTTGTAATATTGCCTTTAATTCTGGTCTCTCTACTGTCGAAAAGATGTTGTCAAACTTGAAAGGGTGCAGAAGAAATTTAAAAGAATGTTGCAGGTGTTGGTGGGTTAGAGTTACAGGGAGAGTTTTAATAGGCTGGGGCTATTTTCAAGTGTTGAGGCTAAGGGGGGATCCTTAAAGGGTTTAGAAAATCATGAGGGGCATAGATAAGGTAAACAGTCAATGTCTTCCCAGGATAGACGAGTCCAAAATTAGAAGACAAACGTTTAAGGTGAGGGGAGAATGATTTAAAAAGGGACATGAGGGACAACATTTTCACACAGAGACTGCTGTGTGTATGGATTGAACAGACAAAAGAGGTGGTGGAGGCAGTTGTAGTTACACCATTTAAAAGGCATTTGGATGGATACATGCATGGGAAGTGTTTAGTGGGAGATGGGCCAATTGCTGGCAAGGGAGACGAGATTAAAATAGGATATTTGGCGGTATGGATGACCAGACCGAACGATCTTTTTCCGTGCTGTACATCTCTGAGAGTCTATTGACTCTTCAGTGTATAGCATGGGAACCGGAGAAGGCTGTTCAGCATCTGAATTTTGCCAATCGGCTTGTTTGCTCAATCACAGAGAGTCAAATACAAAAATACATCATTCAGATTTGATGGTGCTTTACAGAAACGGGGAAAGGCCTTTAGTCACGAAAAAGCTGTAAAGAATGTGAAGAGGCCATTCAGTCCCTCACCTCCATTCCACAGGAGCAGCAGGTGAGTACAGAGCTATTGGAGCCTGTTACTCAGGAGCAGGACGGGGACATTTACTTTCGCAAACCTTGGATCAGGAGGGAGTCATTCAATTCCTTGAAACCGGGGCACAGGGACAGTAGACAGTCACTCAACTGCTCAAAACTGGGGCACAGGGAAATCTGGAGGCTAGTGAGGCCCGAGGATCCTGTTACGCAGGAACAGGAGGAGGTGACTCAGTCCCCACCAGTATGGGACACTGGGAGAGAAGGGGAGTTTGCTTGGAACAAACAGAAATATATGATAAGTTTCATCAGTGGTCCATTCAATCCTGCCCCACCATTCACTAAGACCACAGCTGATCTGATTGTGATTCCCTCATTCCATTTTACAGAGCTTCCCCTCTCTGCAGCCTCTGCTCCATTTGTTGGTCATGTTGCAGACCCAGATGCTGTAACAACAGTTACCATGACTCATCCAGAGGGTCGGGTCTAACTGGATGAGTCAGGATTTGAAGAGTCCAATCACAATAATTAAAACAAAAATAAAGCCAGATATTTAGTTCTCTCACATCGCAATCTAACTCACATATTCAGGATGGAGCACTGTGTAGATCCGGCTAGTGTCTGCTGAATGCAACCCAGCTATGTGCAGAGTGAAACTCTGTGCAGCCCACACCAATGCTGGATCTATAATCCTGGGCTAAATGTCCAGCGTGGGGGGCTGTGCAGTCCGCACTGGTTCATTCATATATAAACCCAGATTGTTGCATTGTTCGTTAACACTGTGTTAGATCGCAGCTCAGTGTGGGGAAACTTGCAACCAATGTTGGAACTGACAGGATGTGCAGCTCCCATCCATTTACAGCTCCATATCTCCAATATGCCTTGTCAAGGGATGCTGCGAATGTGAAAGTCACTACGAGGAAGAGATGTAAATGGAAACAATTTAAATACCAATAGTTCTGATTAAGGCGCTTATCACTCTAGTATTTAAAGATGAAATAACTGAGATAATATCCAATGAGATTTTGTAAATGATGCAAACAATAAGAGGGGTTGGTAACGTTATAGTGGTTGCACTATAAACCTTCAAATAATCAATGTGAATTAGAGGAACAAATATGCAGGAAGACTGGCGAGACTTGCAGGTGCAATAGGGTTGTCATAATAGGTGATTTTAATTATCCTAACATAGACTGGGACTTCCAGAGGGTTAAGAACTTAGGTGGAACGTAATTTGTTAAATGTGTTCAGGAAAGCTTACACAAGCAGCATGTACAGGGTCCTACTCGGGAAGGGACGCAGTCGACCTACTGTTGGGAAACAGGGCAGAATAGGTGACGGAGATAAAGTTGGGGAACATTTTGGGAAAAGTGACCAGAGATGTATTAATGTTAAAATAGATATGGTAGGGAAAAAAATCGGCCCACAGATTCAAGTTCTAAATTGGGGCAAGGCGAATTTTGTTGAAATTAGACAGGGGATTTCAGGGCTTGATTGGAGTAGTGTGTTTCCAGATAAAAGGATCCAGGGCAAGTGGGAGGGCTTCAAAGTGAGATAGCTCAAGTTCAAGATCTGCATGTTCCTGTGAGCGTGAAGAGAAAGTGAGGTTGGAAGAGAGAACCCTGGATGACAAGAGATATCGAGGCTCTGATCAGAAAGAAAGGAGGCGTCACTCAAGTACAGGCAGCTGGTTCCAAGGGAATCTCTGGAGGTACACATGGGTTACAGGAGATTACTGAAGAAGGAAATCAGCAGGGCAAAAATGGGGTACGAGATAGCCTTCGCTGACCAGATTAAGATGAATCCAGATTCAGTATAGTGAATAAAAAGAACAACTCGAGAGAGATGGGACGCCTTAAAATCCAAAATGGGCATGCACGTGTAAAACCTCAAGAGATGGGTGAGGTCCTCAATTTCCCCTCTGTGTTTATCATGAAGAAAGACATGAAGACCTGTGACCTTTGGGAGATTAGTTGCGATATCTTGGTACAGTCAATATCACAGTAGAGGTGTTGTTGGACATATTAGAATGCATAAAGTCAGATAAATCTCTTGGTCCTGACCAGATATATCTAAGAGCACTGCACAAGGCGAGAGAAGGTAGTTCAGGGGCAAGGTCCCGGAAGACTGGGCAGTAGCAAATGTAGTGCCCTTATTCAGAAGGGCTGCAAAGAAAAGCCTGGGAAATATAGACCAGTGAGCTTCACCTCTGTATTCGGTAAACCGCTTGAGAAGGTTCGGAGATATAACGTATGGATGCATTTGGGAAGACAGAGTTTGACTTGGAGCAGTCAGCATAGCTTTGTGCGTGGCAGATCATGCCTGACAAAGTTTGATAGACATTTTTGAGGAAGTGACCTGGAAGGTTGATGAGGAAAGATGGTGGACATAGTCTATATGGATTTCAGTAAGGCCTTTGATAAGGTTCCATATGGTAGGCCGCTCTAGAAGGTTAGATCGCATGGACTCCAATGTAAACTGGCAAATTGGCGACACAATTGGCTTAATGTTCTGAAACAAATGGCTATGGTGGAGGTATGCTTGTCAGACTGGAGGCTTGTAACTCGTGGGTTGCCTTAGTGGTCGGTCCTGGGCCCATTGCTGTTTGTTATCTATATCAATGATTTGGACCAGAGTGCACAACGCAACTTTAGTAGGTTTGCAGATGACACTAAATTAGAAGACATCATTTACAGTGAGGAACGTTATCAGAAATTGCAGCAGTACCTTGATCAGCTGGGGAAGTGGACTGAGAAATAGCAAATGGAGTTTAATTTAGATAAGTGTGACGTCTTGCATTTTGGAAAGTCAAATCCAGGTAGGAGTTTAATGACGAATGTTAGTGCCTGAAGACGTGTAGTGGAACAAAAGGTCGTTGGAGATCAGGTGCACAGTTGTCTGAAATTTGAGTCACAGATACACAGGACAGTGAAGAAGGCTATTGGCACATTGGCCTTCATGAACGCATTGAGTATAGAAGTTGGGACGTTGTGCTGCAATTGTACAGGATGTTGGTAAGGCTGCAGTTGGAGTATTGTGTTCAGTTTTGTTCATCTTGCTCCAGAAAGGATATTATTGAACTAGAAAGTATGCAGAACAAATTTCCAAAGATGTTTCCTGGGCTATAACCTCTAAGTTATAGGCAGATTTTGGACAGGTTAGAACTTATTTCTTTACAGCTTAGGAAACTGAGGGGGTTCTTATAGAAGTGTAGCCCTTATAAAATCACGAGAGGCGTGCATGGGGTGACTACTTCAAACTTCTTTCTCAAGTTTGGTGAATCGAAGACTAGAGGACATCCATTAATGTTTGGAAAGGATAAAAAATGTAAAAAAGGAAACTGAGGGGCAACTTTTTTACACAGAGTGTGGTACACATATGGACTGAGCTGTCAGTGGAAATGATTGAGGTGGGTACAATAACAACATTGAAAAGGCAATTGGACAAATACACAGATAGGAAAGGATGAGAGGGATACAGAACAAGGGCAGGGAAATGGGGTGAGTCTGGATGTACATTTTGGTTGCCATGGACCAGCTAGGCCAAATGACTAGTCATACTGGCAGTCTCGTGCAATATGTCTGTAAATGAGTGTGTTTCGGGGTGGAGATAGGATGCGGGGGGGGGGGGGAGACTGAGATAAAATGTCATGGAAGGATATGTTCACAGGTTTCAGAATGAAGACATTTCGGTAGTATCATGCAACACGGGTCTGTATTTCGAAGAATTATGAGTGAAAGGGATATTGCTGTGAGTTCAGGCGATGGAGAGTTTTGGATGAGCATTTGTTCTGCAGCTTTGTAACTGGGAGTGAGGACAGCAGTGTCTTCACCACACTGGGCTGAATCTAATAAAAAAACTGTCGCAGTGACATTTAAATTAAGTGTGACAGAGGGGTTGTCTGCACGAGGCCGAGCTAGTTTCCTGGTGCTATCTTACCAAACTCATCACAAAAACTAGCCACCCCACTCCATAGTGTCCCTCTCATACAATGACAACCCGATTCTGCCACCCATCATGACTGGAGGTACTCACAATCGCCTGGATGCCCCTGGATATTCTGTGATCACTGAAAATGGTGCCATCTTTAAAAGGCCGATGGGCACACGGTTGCGCTTTCTCAGTTTGGAGCTGCTCTGCACATTTTCCCCAAACATGGCAGCGAAGGGGAAATTACACCACGGTTTGTCGACAGCAACATGGAGGTCCTGGTGGATGGGCAAGTACAAAAGGGGACCATTCTCTTCCCAGAGGGATCACACCACCAGACCCACCGAGCATGGTCTGCTCTCTCCACCTACCTCAGTGCAGTATCTACGGTCTGAAGAAATGTCCAGCAAAACAGGACAAGCATCAATAACCTTCCCCACTCTGGAGGGTTAAGGGTCACCATGTTCTGTCTGCTCCCTCACACTCACTGTATGTCTGTTATAGCACCGACCCCCGAACAAGGCTCATGCGCCACCACTCACACTACTGCATACAGCACCTTCCCTCTCGATCTCTCTTGCCTTTCTAATGCCCACCACATAGTTATAGAATATTCCTGGGAATGCCAATTATGGAATTTTCCAGGTATTGTTCCAACTTATTCCCAGTTTCAGGAAAACGGCTGTGCCCCAGTGTGTAACACGTAAGAGGATGGAGTAGAGATGTACGTTTTTCAAATCACACACAATTAAAATCCATCATGAGGCCATTCAGTACTTCAAATATGCTCCAACATTCAATACGTTTGGGGGTGATCTGATGGTTTTCTCAGCTCCATGTTACAGGAATTTCAAGTCATTCAACCCCCAGGTTCCTGTTACCGAGCAGATGATTCTCAGACACTTCATACCCCGGGTTTCTTCCACCACGTGTTCAGAAGGCATTTCCCATGGGGACAGACTCTCCTAACAATATATTTCATCTGATTTATAAATTCATGCAACAGTCAGCAAGCTTTCCACAGACCAATCAAAAACATGGACTTATTTTATGGTTATCGATATCCAATCACAATTAGTCATTCTGGTTATTTCACTTGTCTCACCTTATTGTATTCAGCCAAAGACAGCTTCCAAACACTTGTCTCATTATAAAATACAATTTCTAGCAGAGAACGTTTTTGTATCAAATACACCTTTTTCCTTGTCATGAAAATTTCTCTTGCCCTTTTTCTGCGGCTGATTCTGTGTGTAGCAGTTACACAGTCTCCCACTCAGTTGGTTGGATGGTTGGTTTATGATGCAGAGGGAGGCCACCAGCGCAGGTTCAATTCCCCAGAGGTTATCATGAAGGGGATCCTCTCTCAACCTTACCCTATCACCCGTGTGGTGACCTTCAACATAAACCACCACGAGTGGACTCTCTAATGAGAGTTATTTGGGACTCTAATCTATCCATATTAGCATTTTAATTTTTAGCAAAATTTTTTATTGAAAAAGATATTTTTATTATTATATTAAACCAATAACAAAACAACTGAAATAACTGAACAAAATTACACCCATGTGCATGTATATACAAAATAAGTTAAAGGCTCTAAATGGACAACTGATACACATTCATACATTCATAGTTCCTAAGATGTGATTCATTAGACAAAATCGTCATGGCTATATCAAAGACCGTTTTAGAGTGGCAGATAAGCCTGCATCGCGGTAATCCAGAAAGGGTTGCCATATCTTACATAAATCTAAGCTTTTCGGTGCACCATACTACTGAGAACGTCCAAAGGGATATTCTCCATGACGAGCTTACAACGACCCAATGGACCCAACAGGGTTTTCAGACATCCAACACAACAGAATATTCTTCCTCGCACATGAAGTATGGGGGAAATACTAAACGAGTGTTGTGCATCAGTATTTACTGTGGAAAATGATATGGAAGATATAAATTGCAGTGAAATAGATGGTGACACCTTGCAAAATGTCGATATTACAGAAGAGGAAGTGCTGGATGTCTTGAAGCGGGTAAATGTGGATAAATCCCCAGGACCTGATCAGGTGACCCCAGAACTCTGTGGGAAGCTAGAGAAGTGATTGCTGGGCGTCTTGCTGAGATATTTGTAATATGGATAGTCACAGGTGAGGTGCCGGAAGACTGGAGGTTCGCTAACGCTGTGCTATTGTATAAGAAGGGTGTTAAGTACAAGCCAGGGAACTATAGAGCAGTGAGCCTGACGTTGGTGATGGGCAAGTTGTTGGAGGGAATCGTGAGGGCCAGGATGTGCTTGTATTTGGAAAGGCAAGGACTGATTAGGGATAGTCAACATGGCTTTGTGCGTGAGAAATCATGTCTCACAAACTTGATTTAGTTTCTTGAGGAAGTAACAAAGAGGATTGAGGAGGGCAGAGGGGTAGATGTGATCTATATGGACTTCAGTAAGGGTTTTGATGAGGTTCCCCATGGGAGATTGAATGGCATGGTTAGATCTCATGGAATACATGGAGAACTAGCCATTTGGTACAGGACTGGCTCAAAGATAGAAAACATAGGGTGATGGTGAAGGGTTGTTTTTCAGACTGGAGGCCTGTGACAAGTTCAGTGCCACAAGGATCGGTGCAGAATTCACTACATTTTGTCATTGACATAAATGATTTGGATGCAAGCATAAGAGGTACAATTAGTAAGTTTGCAGATGACACCAAAATTGGAGGTGTAGTGGAGAGCGGAGAGGGTCACCTCAGATTGACCAAATGGCCAATGTTTTGAGAAGTGGCAGATGAAGTTTGAATCAGATAAATGCGAGGTGCTGCATTTTGGGAAAGAAAATCTTAGCAGGACTTTTACACTTAATGGTAAGGTCGCAGGGAGTGTTGATGAACAAAGAGACCTTGGAGTGCAGGTTCATTTCTCCTTGAAAGTGGAGTCATAGGTAGATAGGATAGTGATGAAGGCATTTCCTTTATTGGTCAGAGTTTAGAGTACAGGAGTTGTAAGATCATGTTGCGGCTGTACAGGACACTCGTTCGGCCTGTGTTGGAATAGTGCGTGCAATTCTGGTCTCCTTCCTATTGGAAAGACGTTGTGAAACTTGAAAGGGTTCAGAAAAGATTTCAAGGATGTTGACAGCGTTGGATGATTTGAGCTATAGAGAGAGACTGAACAGACTGGGGCTGTTTTTCCTGGAGCGTCGGAGGCTGAGTGCTGACAATAATAGAGTTTTACAAATTTATGAAGGGCATGGATAGGTAAAGTCTTTTCCCAGGGGTCGGGGCATCAGAACGAGAGGGTATAAATTTAGGTTGAGAGGGGAAAGATATAATAGAGAACTACAGGGCAACTATTTCATACAGAGAATGGTACATGTATGGAATGAACTGCCAGGTGATGTCGGGGAGGCTGATACAAGTGTAACATTTAAGAGGCATTTGGATGGGTAAATGAATAAGAAGGGTTTGGAGGGATATGGGCCGGGTGCTGGCAGGTGGGTTTAGATTGGTTTGGGATATCTGGAAGGCACAGACGGGTTGGATAGAAGGGTCTGTTTCCATGCTGTACATCTCTATGACTCTATGACTCTATGACTTATATTAATGTCTGTTTTTTTTGTTGCACCATGCTGGTGTGAAAGTCCGAAGGGATTTTCTCCATGATGAGTTTACAAAGTCCCAACAGATCCGGGGAGTTTTCAGAGATACAACAAAACATAATATTTTCCCTAGCCCAGAAAGTAAGGATATATTTTTTTTCCCATGTGCATCTGTGTAAGATACTCTGGGCAGGCCCAGGAAAAGAGAAACCGGGTCCACCTCCAATTCGGTCCCCAAGACCCACTCTATCACACCTACCACAGTGCTCCAATATATACGAAGCCTGCAGCAGGACCACATGCAATGAGTCAGAGTGCCTGTAGTCATTCTGCATTTAGGACACACTGAAGATAATCCCACTTTGAATTTTGAGAGAAAATCTGTGGTCAGATAGACCCTGTGAAGAATTTTCAACTGTATGGAATGGGTCCTATTTCAGATCAAAATCCTGAGAGCATTTTCACAAATATCCTCCCATGTCTCCGAAGAGATCTAAACCTGCAACTCTCTCGCACAGACGTCACGAAGCTGCACAGTCTTGTCTGAGCTGACACTATCCAACTAATGAAAAAGGGTACTGACACAGAGTGTATTCTTGGAAGTAAGAACCCACTTCTCTATATTGGATCTACAAGTGTCTGTTAAAAGTAATTTTTTAATCAAATCTCTAATTTGGAAAAAAAAAACAGAAGGAGTCTCTACTAGGTAGCCCATACTTACGAATTATTTGACCAAATGATATAATTGTTTCTCCCTCAAGTAACACGTGGTTGCTCAGTCGTTTGCACTGCTGACTCACAACACCGGGGTCATGGGTTTGGTTCCAGCCTTGGGTGGACTGGCTGTCCGAAGTTAGTATATTCTCAACTGTGTCTGCGTAGGTTTCCTCCCACAGTCACGCAGTTGTGCAGGTTAGATGAATTGGTCATTGCTAAATCGCTCATAGTGTTCCAGGATCTGTAAGTTGGGGCATTAATCAGGGTAAATATAGCATGGTAGGGGAATGGGTCTGAGTGTTCACTCTTCAGAGGGTCGAAGTGGACTTGCTGGGGCCAAGGACCTGATTCCACACTGTAGGGCTTCTACTAATTCTAAATTACCCAAGCAAGGTATCCCCCTCGCTGCCCACAGTTTACAACTGGAATCCATTATCCCTGGTTGACAACCTGGTATAACAATTATAGGGGTTAAGAAACATGGTTTTGGCTGTATTGCCCTCAAACTTAATTGATTGCTATTAATCAGGGAGATCAACTCCCCACAATCTTTGGGGCAGTTGCAATTTTGTTAGCTTGATAAAGAATCGCTTATGGTGCCAAATAAAAGAGTTAAACCAGCCATTTTTTTCAAAAAAAAAACTTTGATTAGATTACTTACAGTGTGGAAACAGGCCCTTCGGCCCAACAAGTCCACACCGACCTGCCGAAGCACAACCCACCCACACCCATTCCCCTACATTTACCCCTTCACCTAACACTATGGACAATTTAGCGTGGCCAATTCACCTAACCTGTGCGAGGAAACCGAAGCACTCAGAGAAAACCCACGCAGACACGGGGACAATGTGCAAACTCCACGCAGCCAGTTGCCTGAGGTGGGAAGTGAACCGGGTCACTGGCAGTATGAGGCAGCAGTGCTAACCACTGTGCCACAGTGCAGCCCACATGCCTCAGCTGTCTGGGAAACATCAAAAAAAGCATTCACACGGGGTGTAGGAAATGACAAAGGACATTCATTTTAATAACAGCTATCCGACCTAGCCAGGATTTTGGAAATGCCTCCCATTTTGAAGGTCTTGTTTAATTTTGTCCAACAAATGGACATAGTTCACGTTAAATAAATGATCAAAGACAGATGTAATGAAAATACTGAAATAGGGAAACCACCCCAGTGACCATTTAAAACGAAACCAGGATTTAGCCTCAGTATCAGGTATTTCCATAAGACATGGCCTCCAACTTTGTAAAATTAATCTTATCGCCCGGAAAGGCAACAATACATTGCATCACATGACCTACCGAAATTACGGGATTTGACAAAAAACATAAGACCCTCATCTGCATACAATGTTATCTTTCGTGACTTCTATCCCACCTCTGGGGCAGATATGTTGACATCCCTACGGATGGCCTCCGCCAGTGGCTCAATCCCCAACGTAAACAACAATGGTGAAAGTTGTCAACCTTGTCGGCTGCCTGGAGAAATATTAATATTACTGGTTGGCCACACCATTAGGGAGAACCGCAGCCAGAGGATCGCGGGAAATGACCTTCACCCACTTGATAAAAACTTTGCGTTGACCAAACCGTTCTAATGTACAGAAGAGATCCGGCCACTGAACCCAATCAAATGCCTTCTCTCATCGAAAGAGATCAATAATCCCTGGACAGATTGATGTTGACACTCTTGGATCATATTGAGTAACCACTTAACATTGTAGGAAAATCTGCCGCCCTTTATAAAGCTTGTTTAGTCCTCTTTGGTAATGGAAGGCAGCAAAGTTTCCAGCCTTAATGCACGGCTTTCAGATGGGATTTTGAGACCAACATTTAAAAGTGAGATTGGCGTGTAAGAAGCACAATTCTCCGGGGTCTTCATTTCTTCAGCATTAGAGAGATATAAGCCTCTCTTAAGGATGGAAGGAGGGGTTCGTGACTGTATGAGTGACAGAACATGTTAAACATCAGCCCTGACAATAGGTTTATAAATTATTTATAAAATTCACTCAGAAATCCGTCAGGAACCTGCACCTTTACATTCTGAAGTTGCTTCACACCCTGCTGCGCTGACAATGGTGCATTAAGCCACAACACTTATTCAGGGGCTACTCCTGGAAGACCCAGGTTCTTGAAAAATGATTCCATCTTAATCTATCTATTCTCAAAATGTTCAGGTTGAAATAATTTGGTGAAAAATCTCAGACAGGAGGCATTAATCTTTTTTGGAATTGAAGGTAAGGATCCCAGCACCTTCCCTAATTGAGGTAATGGCTTATGAGGGGCGTTCGTTTTCCTGGCAAGATAGAATAAATACCTGCCTGGCTGTCTGTGTGAGCGTTGAATTCATTGTAGATTGAAGCACTGTGATCCTCTGCAGCTTAGCCACTGGGGGTCTATCACAGTATGCCCTCTTGGCTGGCCTCAGCTCTGCCTCAAACCAGCGTTCCTGCTCCCCCTTCTGCGACATCCTAAGGATTAGTTAATCCCTCGGCAGAAGCCTTAGCAATTTCCCATCGAATGGATGGTTTACTGGTTAAATCTGAATTAATGGCTAAGAAAGATCTGAATTCATTGCAGTGGGTGGCGCGGTAGCACAGTGGTTAGCAGTGCTGTCTCACAGCACCAGAGACCCCAGTTCAATTCCTGCCTTGGTGACAGTTTGTGTGGAGTTTACACATTACCCCTGTGTCTGCGCGGGTTTTCTCCGGGTGCTCCGGTTTCCTCCCACAGTCCAAACATGTGCAGGTTAGGTGAATTGGCCATGCTAAATTGCCTGTAGTGTTAGGTGAAGGGGTAAATGTCAGCGAATGGGTCTGTGTGGGTTGCTCTTCGGCGGGTCGGTGTGGACTTGTTGGGCCAAAGGGCCTGTTTCTACACTGTAAGTAATCAAATCTAAATACTCAATTAACCAACTAGTCTTAATACTAAAGAGATTGATCCGCTAGTGTTTCGAAGCTGTTATATTGCCCTTAATCTTAATCAATAAGTATACTGCTTCATGGTCAGAAATGTTAATATTCCTAATTGTGCAAGATGCCACCGAATCTAAGATTGTTGAAGGAATGGGGAAGATATCAACCCTCGTGTGGCATTTATGCCGGTTAAAGAAGAAAATAAAATCCTTACTTGTGATGTGGATCTGCCACCAGACATCCACCAGCTCTCGTTCTGCACACACATCCACTAATTGCTTACATTATAACGAGGGTATTGGGGCACCTTAGGCCATTCTGTCCATCGTGGGGCCATGAGACAGTTGAAATCTTCTACAATAATGTGCCACGATGCAAGATAACTGAATTTGGAAAATGCATCTACCAGGATTTTAAGATGGTGCGCCGGGGGTGGGGGGGGGGGGGGGGTGGGGGGAGTGGGGATGGGGTGCAATAAACATTCAAAATACTGTATTATTTACCATAGTTCAAGGCTTTGGGGATTATGAGCCTCCCGTGAGTATCAAATACAATCTAGTAGGTTAAATGGAAGATTCTTTTTATCCATTATGGCTTCTCCCCAACTTGTAATATTAAAAGAGGAGAAATCAACCCGATCAAACGCGATCTGCTGGAAAGTCAAATGTTCTTTGTCATCAAGGTGCATCTCGTGCAATAGGACAACATCCACCCTCTCTTTTTAAGACTAGAAAGTATATTTTTCTCTTTTCTGGCTAATGGCTCCCCTTAATGCTCCAGGTACACCATTTAAGCACATCATTTACCCAGAACACACTGTAGCAACATTTGAACTCGAGAGACGAAGAACTCGAATTACTGATCATTAATCAACAAAGTCTCATAGAGCTTAAAAACTTCACAAACTAAAACTACTACAACTGCCAAATCTCAAATCTTTCCAAAACTAAGCATTTTAAGCAAATGGCTGGGATGGAGTGGGCTAGAAAAGCACTTTGCCCGTGCTGTGATGCAGAGCCCGACAAAGCAGACCTTCCAGATCGCCACCATCTTGAATTTCCCCTTAACATTTTATCGATATTATCATTTCATTTTGCATTATATTCCCGGATGTTCTGGAGCAATGTAATTTTTTACCACTGTCAGCATTTCCCCAACACTGCACATTCCTGCTATTCCCCGATAATCCTAGACTCCGTTATTATTTATGAACCTTCTGTCTGTGCCTCAAACATATTCAATATCTCTGCGTCCAATGCTTTGCAGGGAAGAGTTTTCCAAATACTATCACCACTGAGAAAACTAAAATTAACTTCATCTGTGTATGAAATTATTTTTGTCTCCTTACCTGAGAAAGGATATAATTAAATTGGAAGCAGTTCATAGATATTTCACTTCATGTATTCCAGGGATGAGGGTCTTATATTATGAAAGCTTTAACAGGTTACTCTTGGAATGAGAGGTGATCTTATTGAAACATACAACACCTAGAGGAGAGTGATCAGATAGATACCCACTGGGTGTTTATACAGTAAAACTTCTTGTTGTTTTTATAGAATCTCGACATTGTGGAAGCAGGACATTCCGTCCATCAAGTCCACATTGACCCTCGTAACAGTATCCCACACACCTCCCACCCCCCGGACCTGCCCCCCTACTCTATCCATGTAACCCTGCATTTCCCATCACTAACCTATCTAACCAACACATCCCTGGGCGCTGAGGGAATTTAGCATAGCCAATCCGCTCTAAGCTGGATACCTTTGAACAGTGGGAGGAAACTGGAACACTGGGAGGAAACCCACACAGACATGGGGAGAATGTTCAAAATCCACATCGAGGGTTGCCCGAGGTTGGAATTGAACGTAGCTACTTGGTGATGGGAGGTAGCAGTGCTCAGCACATATCCACCATGCACATACGTTAGTTATATTAGTTACTTGTGGCTGACTAAAGAAATCTTCCTGACTTGTTCCTGTCACTGAACCCGACTCAGTCTGAGAACTTTATCATCGGCCATATTACCAACCTGGTTACATTTAAAATTATGTGTCAGCAGTGGAGGAATGGGATGAGAAAAGGAAACAGTGATACCCTCCAACCTCCATCAGAGCAGGAATTAGGAGAAATACACAAAGTGGGATTTCAGGCAAGTGGGAATTCTCTTACCCAGAAGTTTGGGATGGCTGGATCTTTAAATTATATCTAAGCTGGCTTTGTCTGATTTTCCATGGACAGGTGAGTCAGGGATAATGGTGCATGGAAAGAAACGTGCAGCTGGGATCACAATGAGATGAGCCATGACCTTATTTATTAGTGGAGTAGTGTCAAAGGGCCGAATGGCCCACTTGTGCCCCTTAGCCCTATGTTCTGATGTTCCATTCAGCCCTTCGGACATGCTAAACAGGGACAGATCGAGGCCACTCCGATGGTTAGGTGTAGTTTGGAAATGTACTTGGAAAATCCAGGCTGGGTCAGGAAATGACCATCACCCCCACCCCCAATCACTGTTTCCAGGCTTCCCCTCTTTGAAACTTCTGCTCCAGATGTGGGTCATGTTGCAGACCCAGATACGCTGGGAATACAGCTACATACCCCACCCAGGCTTAAAGCAACAAATCCTCTGCTCTCCCTGAATGCAATATTGTACAACACGATTTCCAGCAAAATAACCCGTTACTTTCCAAAAGTATGATGTGAAATTAATAAATAGGAACAGGAGTAGGTCAATCGGCCCCTCAAGCTAACCCTGTCATTTAATAAGAACATGGCTGATCTACTCCAGGGCTCAACTCCACTCTCTTGCCGACTCCTTGTATCCCTCCACACCTCTCCGAGTTAGGGAATTCCAGACATTCACAACCTTCGGAGAGAAGCCATAACTCTGTATCTCAGATTGAAATAGATGTTCCTTATTCGGTATCTATGTCCTCGAGTTCGACACTTTGCTCAAGAATGAAAAAACACTTCTCAACATCTACCTTCTCCAACCACTTCTGTGTCTTCAGCATTATCACTCATCATTCATTTAAACCCCAATGAATTATCGCCTCACCATCTTAGAGATTCTCAATAACTCAACCCTTTCTTCCCAGGAAACCGCCTAATGTACCAACCGAGTTCCTTGCTGCATCATCATCCTGACTTTATGCTTCATACACAGGAGGACTTCAAACCCTTTTTACTGTTCCTTTTCTGGAAGTCCTCCATTAAGTAACAGCCTGCCTTTTGATTCTCAGTGTCATCCTCAAACTCGGATGTAGATTACACTCAGCTCCCTCCTTCAGGCTGTCAGTATAGAGTGTAAGTAACTGATGCCAGCAGACTGATATTTGTGGTACTCCAGCAGTTAAACCTTTAAAAAAAAGATCCATTAATTCTGACTCTCCGATTTCTGTGTTAACCAATCATCATCACATGTTAATACAGTATCCGATGTCCTGGAGCTTCTGTTTGGTGTAAGAACTTTTGTTTTGTAATACCTTGTGGAAAATCTCTGGAAAGCCTCGTGTCTACCAGATCCCCTTTATCAAGACCGCTTGTTACATTTACAGGCATCTCCAGAAATACTTTGCATGATTTTACACGGCAAAATATCATTTCCCTTTCACAAAATCACCCTGACTCTGCGTGAAGCTTTTCTAAATGTCCATGTGTTTGCCCAAATGAGTTTTAAATCTTGTAGCTGTCCTTGCATCTCCCACTCTTCCTCTGGAAGCTCATTCCTTGCCCCCACCATCCTCTGTGTAAAAACGCTGCCCTTTAGTCCCTTTTAAATCTACCCTCTTTCACCTTAAACCTATTCCCTCTATGTTTGGATTCCCCTACCCTTTGGAAAAGACCTTGGCTATTCACCCTATCCATATCTTTCATGATTTTATAATTTTTTATAATGTCACTCCTCAACATCCTGCACTCCATCTGATACTAACTTTAAGAATAAACGTTTAAAGATAAGCACTGCAAAATTGAAGCAATATTTAAAAATGTCAGGTAACCAATACTCAGCCCAAAAGTCAAACTGTGATTTGTTTTTCTCCATATTACAATACTAAGGCAGCATGAAACGCTTACTAGTGCCAATAAGAAGTCAAGCACCTAAATTCCTTTATCTAAAGGGGATGATGATGACGACAGTGAAAACGTACCTGTGGCCAGATCTATACAATACCACATGGTCAACATTCTCCCTCCTGGCCTCCGTTTGACTTTGTGTGGTTTGTCTTCTTTATCTTGCATTCAATAGAGAGAACCCATTTCCCCCATTCACACCTTAAATTCGACCCATTATACAGAATCCTCTCGTTCACCACTGCAAAAAGCCCATTTTTCTTTTGCCACACCCTCTGGCACCCATCCTCCACCTCTGGTAAGGGACTAAAAGACCATTTTGCAATTGTATTCAGTTTTGAAGAATTGGCAGACTGGACTGGAAGCGTTAACTCTGTTTCTCTCTGCAGATGCTGACAGACCTGCTGAGTTTCACCAGAAATGAATAGGCGCAGAACAATTTTTCAATTAAACCAATAATCATGGATACTGGAAATAAAAATCAAAAAACCTTTATAGAAGGTTCACTGGACCTGAAAGTTTAACTCTGCATTCACTCCAGAAAATTCTGCAGCATCTTTCACAATTTCTTCAGCAATTTCTGTTTTTGAACAATTTCCAACGACACATTGTCAAAGATGCCCAAACATCCTGTCCAACATGGAGCGTTGTACACTGGTTTTGAACAGTAACGCATGGTGACAAGTTCCTTGACTCTGAAACTGCATAAGGCTGGCATCACTGATACTGCAGAGCTCTGAATTATGGTCAGGGGGAAAAACAGAAGGAAACACACTCACTTCAAATACAGAAGATGGCATTACTGAAAGGAAAAGATTCTGATTAGTACCTTAAATGGATATTGTTTATGTAAAAAATTGGAGGCATGACACCAAGGAAAGACTACCAGCAGAATGAGAAAATGAAAATGGAAGTATTTCCGCATCAGAAACCAGAATAGGGCACTGAATACAGGGCTGATGGGTGAATGGGTCTCGGTGTGAACTTGGGGGGGTGGGGTGCAGTTAGTAGAATTGAATTGTAGATATTGCAGCTTAAACTGGGTTATCATCTGATGCTGTAGATTTCAATGACAACCTGTAACTTTTCCCCCAGGATAGTCCATCCATCTACCATTACCATCAAGCCGATCCATGGGTCAGTCAAGAGTGTGGGTGAACATGGTCGGGTCGGAATCACGTGCACCTAAACCTGATGATAATACATTAAAGATACCGCACTTGACTGGTTACACTACAAACAGGAGGACTAACATCTGATACAGAGAGAGACAGAGATGATCCCAAGAATAACAAATCAGATCTAAGCTCTCTCGTCCTGTCAAATCCATGCATAAAAATTGATGAACCATTAAACAACTTACTGGAGGAGAGGACTCCACAAATATCCCCATCCCAAATAATGGAACAGCTCGGTGCATCCATGTAAAAGATACAGTATCTGCACCATCCTCAACCAGAAGTGTTGAGTCGATTACGCACCTCACCCTCACTATGATGCCCTCAGAATCACAGATGCCCGTCTTCAACCAATTCAATTCACTGCACGTGATATGAAGCAACAGCTGGACACTGTAGATACGACAAAGGCATTTGGCCCTGACACCATTCCTGCAATAGGACTGAGGACTTTTGCTACACAACAAGCCGTGTACCTGAGGAAGCTGTTTCATTCCAGCTCCAACTCTGACAACTCCCTGGCAATGTGGGTAATTATTCAACTATATCCCATCCCCTAAGAAGGGAATAATTACATTCAGACCAATTACCACGCCCTCAATCCCATCACGAATGTCAAATTGTTTGGGGTTATTTTTGATAGAGCTGTCATACAGCACAGAAATAATCGGTTCAGTGTGATTTCCGATAGGCCCTCATGTGGAGATGGTGCTGTTGTGGCATTGTCATTGGATTGCTAATCCAGACCAGGATAATTCTCTGGCAACTGGTGCAATTTAATAACAATTAATAAAATATCGAGATCTATTATCTGGTGTCAGTAATAGTGATCTTGTGTTCAATGTCGATTATAGATGTCGATCTCCTTCCCCAATGTACTTTCAGGAAGTGAATCCCCCGTGCTTTCCTGTCTGGCCTAAAAGTGACTCCAGACACACAGACATGTGATACACTCTTCAATGGTCTCTGAAACGTGCAAGCAAGGCACGAAATTATATCAAACTGCTCCGAGGTCTTAAAGGATAAACCCGGAGAGAACAGCCAGCACCAGCCTCGTTATCAGAAAAGGGAACAGGAAACACAATCCTGTCGACCCTGCAGAGATCTCCTTCCTAACAGCGGAGAGCTTGTGACAACATTTACAGAGCTTTCCCACACAATGCACAGAAGCATCGGGAAAGGAATACGTCATACAACTCATTGAGCTTTCCCTATTCTATTTAATGGCCGAACATCTCCTCAACGCAGTTTTCCCCATACAATACACATATCCCTTAATATGTTTAAACATTGTGAACCATAAAATGAGAACTGCTGTAGTCCACTCAGCCCATCAGTTTTGCCCCTCCATTCTATGTACTGGCAGTTCACTGATAACGCATGTTGATTAAATACAATTCGGCTGCAATGCAATTAATGAACCTTTTTCTATAAAGTGAACTGGCGCTCACTGTGACGGAATTCCTTGGCGGGCACCAGCTGAACAGCAAATCCTGCCTCAGAAACCCTCTATCTACAAAAGGTACAATCAGTGTGTTCAGCAAAAACAGGAATGCAATTCAAAGTTTGGTAGAAGATTTGTTGCTTGGGTGCTCGTTGTTGTGGTTCTGTTCGCCGAGGTGGGAATTTGTCTTGTAAACGTTTCGTCCCCTGTCCAGGTGACATCCTCAGTGCTTGGGAGCCTCCTGTGAAGCCGAGGAGGAGGCTCCGAAGCACTGAGGATGTCACCTGGACAGGGGACGAAACGTTTGCAAGACAAATTCCCAGCTCGGCGAACAGAACAACAACAACAGGAATGCAATTGAATCTGCAGGCTTTGAAACTGAGCCTGAAACTGGGAATAGTAGTCTATATTTCGAAAGGTCTTTATTTCAAACTGTGGGGAGAATCTTGGGGAAAACTGGAATTCAGCATCGGTATCACATGGTCAGTCAGCCCCCCGCGCGCTTTCTGCTGAAGATTGTGGTGAAAGGTACAGTGCACCAGTGAGTGACTGTCGTGTGAAAGCATAACATTTACAGCACCGTTCCATTACAACATGTAATTTAAAGGTTTATTTAGACTGTCCTATTGTGGGTTAGATCAAATTTAATTTTTGGTTTTTACTGATAGTTTTGGGGGTTCGCAACTTACCTTCTTTTTTTCCATAGACACCATTATTAATATTGTACGATTTTGTACAACACAGGTTGCAGAGAAACACAGTTATTGCGTTATTGGAGAACAACTTGTAATGATAACTGATTTTCTATCTTCACACCATACTCCTGCTCTCTCCCTGTCCCTTTCGTTTCCAGAAATCCTTATTTATATTCAGCCACTTGACTTCCACAGCCTGATCTGGGAGAGAGTACCCCTGGTTCGCCACTCTCTGAGTGTAGGCATTTATTCTCATCTCAATGCAAAGTGGCCTGTCTGTACCTAATATTGTGGCCTCTTGGTTTAGAGGGGAATTACCATCCCTGCTTCTAATCTGTCTCGCCCTGTCAGAGTGTTATATATTTCACTGAGATTTCCACTCATTTTCCTAAACCCCATTGAATACAGGTCCAGTTACCCCAAACTCTGCTCCCACAACAAGTCTGTCATCCCAGAGATCAGTCTGGTCATCCTTTGCTGCTCTCCCTCAATGTCAGGTTTGTCATCTGTTAGGAAAAGAGACCAAAACTGCACATAATGCTGCACAATGTTCGAGATGCGGTTTCACCAAGGCCCTGTCCAGCTGCAGAAAGATACATTTACTCCTGTACTCAAATCTCCCTGAAATGAAGGTGAATACAGCATTTTCCTTCCTTCCTGCTTTCTTCTCCTGCAATCTTGCTTTAAGTGGTTGGTGTACAGGGAGATCCAGATTCCTTTCAAAGTTACAGTTCCCCACGTGCTGGGCCTACATACAATGGTCAGCATGCCAATGCCATTCCCAGTATTGACTTCTGGCTTCAGAACTCACTGCCCTACATGGACTCGGAGGGCTACACAGAAATAAACAAAAATGCAGCTTAAGTTCATTTATAGTGCAACATTTTTCAACCACTCCTTTTTCAAATGAGAGGCTGCCAGTCCATTGTTCCCATCAAAGTACACAACATCTCATCTCCTCCATTACTCTACACCTGCCATGTATTTGCCCAGTCACTCCACTTGTCTCAGTCACCTTGGAACATTTTTATATCCTCCTCATCCACTCACAGGCTGACACTGTTTAGTGCTGTCAGCAGACTTGGGAATATTGCATTTGCGCCCCTCACCCAAAGATATGATGTGTATTGGGAATAGCTGGAGCCCAAGACATGATCCTTACAATATCCTCCAAGTCTTCCATTTAAAAATAAAACATGGTTTTATTCCTACTCACTGTTTCCTGCCAGCTCTCCCATTCTAAATCTATGACCATATATTAGCCCGAGTCTCATCGGATTCGAATTTGTGCAATAGGCTTGGGGCTTTATCAAAAATCTTTCTGATAATCCACTCGCATGGCATTGATACCTCCTACATAATTTTATTAAAAGCCACTTTCTCAAATATGATTCCCATTTCATCAATCTCTTTTGACTTTGTAATGCCCATTAATTTGTGTCCAATACTTTCTCTAAACTGTTTAGTTGCTATTTACATTCTATTCCCCTTTACTCACAAGACTAATGTTCCCGAGTATTGCTAGGAAGTTTTCTTTTTTGTTTTGTTTTCTTCTGTGAAGGCATAACTAAAGTATTTGCTCCATAGTTCTGCTATTTCCCGGTCCTCAATTATCTGGTATCAGACTGTAAGAAATTTGCAACTTTTTTCTCTTAGTTTTGCCATTGACGTATTTCCAGAAAATATTACAAGTTCTCTCTTGTCAATTTTGTTAAGATAATCTTCAGAAACCCATCACTTCCTACCTTAAGCTACTCAATTATTGACCTTCCACAGCCATACAATCACAGAAGCACAGACTCTGTCCTACCAGAAATACTGCACAGTCTACATTCAGCCCACTTTCCGACACGAGACCTGAGCCGTGAATGTTAAAGCATTTGAAGTGCACAACAGTGTCGTTACTAATGGTTTGAGGTTAGCATGACAACTCCACTCTCAGGAAGAACATTCCAGACCCCAACACGCTCTGGTTGAAAAACAATTCTCAAATCTTCATTAAACCGTAAATCCTTCACTTTTAAAGTGTGGCCCTTTGAGTAACAGCAACAGCTGCTGTCTATCCATCCTGTCCATGTACCTCATAATCCTATCCTTCTGAATCACAGACCTCACAGCCTTCTGTCCTCCAAACTAAACAACCTGAGGTTATCCAGCCTCTCTCCATAGCTGATCTGCTCCATCCAAGGGAACATCTCTGCACCCCCTCCACTACAATCACATCCTTCCTGTAATGATGTTCCCAGAACTACACACAGTATTTCATCTTGCCCTCACCAGAGTTCCGCATAGTTCTTATAATCTATGCATCGATTAATAAAGGCTATGTTTACATTCCCCTAGCCTTTCGCAGATTGTGTATTAACCTGTGCAGTCACATTCAGCGATGTCTGGAGAAGCACCCTCTGAGTTTTCTAGTGTGCTGCCATACATTGAGTACTCCCCTGACTGGTTCCTTCTTCTAAAGTGCATCACTTCATATTTTTCAGGGTTGCTTTCCATCTGCCATTGATCCACCCATCTGACCATTCCATCAGTATCTACCTGTAACATAAGGCCTTCCACCTCACTGCCAACCACCCGGCCAATCTTTGTATCAAATACAAACTTATTTATTACATACCCCACCCCTCGTCCATATTCACAGCTGCATCATTTATGAATACCACAAATAATAAGGATAAAAATCTCTCAACATCAGTTACATCACGTGTTTGTGCACGTTGATGAAGAAGCAGCGTTTCGAAAGCTAGTGCTACCGAATAAACCTGTTAGACTATGGTCTGGTGTTATGCTATTTTTAGATTTGTCCACCGCAGCCCAACACTAGCACCTCCGAATCACAAATAATAAGGGACCCAGCACTGATGTCCGTGGTACAGCATTGGACACTGGCCTCCAGTCACACAAACAGCCTTCTACCACTCCCCTATTTCTCCTACTCCTAAAGTTGATTGAGATGCAACTTGGCAAGGCACTAATGAGTCCTACATGTTCACTGGTTATTCTGTTCTGCTTGACACACTTGTAGGTTATCTGGGGATTCTCTGTAATCTTGTCCATAAGATCATAAGACCTTAAGACATACGAGCGGAAGTAAGGGCATTTGGCCCATCGAGTCCACTCCGCCATTCAATCATGGCTGATGGGCATTTCAACTCCACTTACCCGCATTCTCCCCGTAGCCCTTAATTCCTTGTGACATCAAGAATTTATCAATCTCTGCCTTGAAGACATTTAGCGTCCCAGCCTCCACTGCAATCTGTGGCAATGAATTCCACAGGCCCACCACTCTCTGGCTGAAGAAATGTCTCCGCATTCCTGTTCCGAATTTGCCCCTTCTCATTCTAAGGCTGTGTCCACGGGTCCTAGTCTCCTCGTCAAACGGAAACAATTTCCTAGCGTCCACCCTTTCCAAGCCATGTATTATCTTGCAAGTTTCTATTCAATCTCCCCTTAATCTTCTGGACTCCAATGAATACAATCCCAGGATCCTCAGCCATTCCTCATATGTTAGACCTACCATTCCGGGGATCATCCGTGTGAATCTCCGCTGGACATGCTCCAGTGCCAGATTGTCCTTCCTGAGGTGTGGGGACCAAAACTGGTCACAGTACTCCAAATGGGGCCTAACCAGCGCTCTATAAAGTCTCAGTAGCACAATGGTGTTTTTATATTCCAACCCTCTTGAGATAATTGACAACATTGCATTCGCTTTCTTAATCACAGACTCAACCTGGATGTTTACATTTCGAGAATCCTCAACTAGCACTCCCAGATCCCTTTGTACTTTGGCTTTATGAATTTTCTCACCGTTTAGAAAGTAGTCCATGTTTGTATTCTTTTTTCTTTATTTCTTTTGTCCTGCCTTGCCCCTGTGTTAGTCAGTCCCCTCCACGCGCAGACTTTCCTCCTTATTGCAGTCTTCAATGGTTTGTCCCTTATCCTGTCATTATTTGCCTTGAATGTGAATTAGACAGCCTGATAAATTTCCTGTTTATTTCCAACTTGCCGTATGTTTTGTGAGTTTTATAAAGTTCACAGTGACCCACCGCTGATTCGTTGAAACTCTACACAACACAGACTGAGTTTCCTCATCACGCAATCTCACCATCTGAGGGATTTATCTGGATAATGGCCATTACAATTCCTCTGTGGTCAGTATATTCTTTCTTAGATGTGGTCACCAAAACTGTTCTCAATACTCCAGGTACAGTCTTACCAATACTCTGTGAAACTGCTTCAACATGTCTTTACATCTATATTCTGACTCCCTTAAAGGAAGACAAACCAAACTTTAGGTTTCCACTTGCATATATTCCTCCAAATACCCTTCACATCATTGCATTTTCGAACTCACTGTGTGAGTTCTTATAGAAAGCCTTCTGAAATCTAAAATATGCCAATTCTACTGGTACCCCATTATCTATGCTGTAAGAATCAACTTCAAACAATACCAAAGTTTGTCAAGTATGATTTCCCTTTCAGAAATGCATACAGAGTCTCTCAAATTTTGCAGTTAATGTCTAAATATCCAATATCACATCCTATATAATAGATTCCAACAGTTTCCCGACAAATGTCAAGTTAATTTGTCAGCAGTTCTCCACACTATCTCTTCTTCCCTTTGTCGATGCTTGGATCCCTACCATTCATCTGTCGTGCTTGGATTACGTTTACTAATGTACATTTGTCTACACCAGATTCCAGACTCTGCAGAATGTACAGGAAAATAGAACGCAGTCATCGACAATGCAATCAATACTTGTTACTGATATGAATTGACTTTATGTCTTTACTTCCACAAGTCCTATACAATCACTTCGTATTTCTGGGTGATTTTCTGGATCTTACTCCATTAAGACAGATGTAAAGTAACTGGGCATTTGCTTTGCCATTTCCCTGTTATCCACCAGAAACTCGTCTCTCCCGATGGCAAATTTCCACATTTGACAATGGCTTTTTTTTCTTTTGAAATATATATCATAGATTTTTGCAGTCTTCGTGTTCCTGTTTGTTTGTATGCATGTTCGCTTTTTGATTTCCTGATCAATTTCATGGTCCTCCTTTTCTGGATTGCAATTTTCTGAGAATTCTTAGGATTCTACAATGTCTGGAATTCTTCTGAAGTCACTTCCTGTGATTACTATATTCTTTAATTTGTTATGTTAATCATCATTAAGTCACTTACTCACTCTTTGGTGTTTTCACCTGAAATAAGTAGACATATCTTTCAGACTATGCTGTATTTCTATAAATCTCCTGGTCCTGACCAGAAATATTCAGGAACACTGCAGGAGGACAGAGAAGTAATAGTGGGGGCCCTGGTTGGTACTTTTGTATCATCGGTAGTCAACGGGTGAGGTCCTGGAGGACTGGAGGGTAGTGAATGCTGTGCCTTTATTCAAGAAGAGCTACAAAGAAAAACCTGGGACTTATAGACCAGTAAACCTGACATCTCTAGTTGGTAGGTTTCTTGAGAAGATTCTGAAAGAGAGACGATATACATGCATTTGGAAAGGCAGGGTGTGATTATGAGCAGTCAGCACGTCTTTGTGCATGGGGGATCATGGCTTAAAAAGTTTGTGAGAGTGCTTTGGTGAAATGACCAGTAACTTTGACAAGGGCATGGTGGTATACGTAGTGTATATGGATTTCAGTAAGACCTTCAGTAAGGTTCCACATGGTAGGCTGCTCTGGAAGTTTAGATCATATGGAATTGAGGGGGAGCTGGCAAATCAGATCCAAAATTTGCTTGATGGTAGGAAACATAGAGTAATAGTGGAAGACTGCTTGTCGGACTGAAGGCCTGTGATGAGTGGAATGTCTCAGGAGTCGGTTCTGGGACTATTACTGTTTGTTTTATGCATGTATATTGTATATATATATTTACAGATAAGTGTCAGTTCTTGCATTTTGGAAAGTCAAATCAAGGTAGGAGTTTCATAGTGAATGACAGGGTCTTAAGGAGTGTATTGAGATAAAGGGACCTTGGAGTTCAGATTCAAGGTTCTCTGAAAGTGGAGTCACAGGGAGTTAGGGCAGTGAAAAAAAAGCATTTGGCAAACCGGCCTTCATCAGTCAGAGTAATGAGTATCGAAATTAGGGAGTCATGTTGCAGTTATACAGGATGCTGGTGAGGCAATACTGGTAGTGTTATGTTCAGTGTTGTTCATTTTGCTATAGGAAGAATGTTATTAAAATGGAAATAGTGCAGAAGAAATTTACAAGGATGTTGCCCGGACTCAATGGTCTGAGATATAGTGAGAGCTTGGGCAAACTAGGAGTTTTTACTTTCGAGTGTATGAGACTGAGGGGGATCTGATAGAAGTGTATAGGATCATGGGAAGCATGGATAGAGTGAATGCACTCAGTTTTTTTTCCCACAGGATTGAGCAACCCACGCACTAGAGGGCATCAATTTAATATCCGAGGGGAAATAGTGAAAGGGAACCTGACGGGCAATTTCTCTTACACACAGGGTGGTATGCACATGGAATAAGCTGCCAGCACAAGTGGTTGAGGCGGGTATATACACAAAATTTAAAATGCATTTGGACAAATAGAGGGATAGGAAAGAATAAGAAGGATATGGGGCAAGGGCAGGGAAATGGGGTCCATGTGAATGGACATTTTGTATGGAATGGACCAGTTTGGGCTGAAGGGCCTTTCTCCGTGCTGTTGGACTCTATGACTCTCACAATCATTGCTTATCCCATTGAATGTTATATTATACTTCCCCAATTCATTGGAGTGTACTTGACCCTCTAGCCTCCGGGCTTCCATGATGTTTGTCCAGAATGTTCAAACATTCAATATTGTATTCAGACGCCGTGTAAAAATGCAACATATTGATGTTACTATTCCTCCAAAGCTGCTTCAGAACAAGGTTATTAGTTAGTCCTCCTAACCACACAACACCAAATCTGAAATAATCTGCTCTCCAGTTTGGTTCACAAAGTATTGTTCAAGCTACCTAATACACACTTATGGAAAGTTTATCTTCACAGTATTAGTAGTCAGTAGCGTTGTTTTGTGTCTGGAGTAACATGCAGGCCACACCAGGTAAGGACAGCAGTATCCTTCCCTCAAGGATATCAGTGAACCAGATGAGTCTTTCCAACAATCGACAATGGATTCCTGGTCATCACAAACCCTTGATTCCAGATACATATTGAATTCAAATTCCACCATCTCCCTTGTCAGGATTTGAATTCAATTCCCCAGAATATTACCTGGGTCTCTGGGTTAAGAGCCCAGCAATAATATCACAGTGTCATTGCTCCCCCTTGCATATACTTGCATACCTAATTTCCATAGCATATGTTGTAAAGTATTTACGTGACAGATTTGGTTTTGAAATATAATACACTAATGTTTGCTTCACCTTGTTATTTGTAAGATCCATCCAAACTGATTCTGTGGGAAGTGATTGAAAGGGTCTGTGGCGTTATTACCGATAGACTTGGACAAGACGTTCAGGGAGACTCACCTCAACGCTGAGATGATCTGAAGAATTGGTCAGCAACACAGGACAAGCATCAATATTCTTTCCCCCCACTTTGCCAGGATAAGTGTCAACATATTCTCTCTACTCCCTCGCACTCGCTGTATATCTGTTATAACACCTACTCCCGAACAAGGCTCACACTCTATCTCCAAATAAGGCTCCAGCACGAACATACTCACTGTTGAATTCAGCACCTTCCTTCCCCCACTTTTTCTGTCACTGACGCAATAGCCCCGCACACTAATACCACTGCATGGATACAACACTGTGATCAGACTCCCTCCGGACATCTCACTATTCCCCCTTCCCCTATACCAGCATTAACAGCAGAGACACCTACTCCCACCCTCACTCCATCCCTCCTCTTCCCCCATTCCAGGAGAAATATCCTGGAATAGGACATAAAAGGACAAGCCGGGTGTTAGAGTGCCCGATATCCATTCCCTCACCGTCTACCTCGACATGTGGGGAGGATACTGGAACGAGACAGAGAGGACCAGGACACCTTGTGTGGAGATTCTGAAACATCGACGTCCCACCAACCATGTTAGTAGCAATGTTCACTAAAGAGCTATTCTTAATTTAAACTCGCTGGCAGTTCCAATCACATCTCTCTCACTTTTTAGGCTTAGTTAAAAGCATTAATGAAAGACTAAAAATGAAAATAATGTTTATTCTCTTCAGTAAAAATGTTAAAAAGAAAAAATAAACGATCATAAGTTCATTACGAAAAATCTAAAACATGACGTTCATTCAAAATTATGGGCAATCCTCGTAAATACTCGACATCATTTCTCTCACTAAATCTTCTTACCAGTGTTTGTATTCTAGCATCTGCTTCTTTAATTTCTACGGAATATCGTGCCCTGCTATCAGATGCTCATAGTAAATGTCCCTTCCTCTCTGAACTTTTCGTGAACTGTCAATATATTTCCAAATAACTGGATGTTCCACATCAAGTTCGCATTGTCATCTCCTGTGGGCAGCTTCTGCATTATTGTCTGTTTTGTCCTCATTGTTTAAAGTTCTTTCATATAAACTCCACATTCCAACTGGAAAAAGCGGTGGACACCGACCATTTCCTCTGCGTAATCTTCTACCTCCATAGTTATCCTTGAACCAGTCCAGCAGCGATTGCAGTTCATCTGGAAGCGCATCAGTCAAATGTTCAATGGCTTCATGAATGTTTTCAATCTGAATAAATGCAAGACCAATGATCATTTTAGCTCTGAAAGAAAACTCTGAGTCAATGTTATACTTACTCAAGTGTCTTTTTAACATTTTTACTGAAGGGAATAAGCATTATTTTTATTTTTATTGCTTTCATTAATGCTTTTATCGAAGCCTGAAAAGGAATAAAGATGAGCTGCGCTGAAATAGTTCTGCGCTGAAATGGGTCTGCGGCAAAATGGGCTGCACCAAACAGGCCGCACCAAACAGAATGAAGTATTCAGTAAATTACACAGCAAAGGAGGATGCCATATAACCATCCCAGGCTGTTATGCAGAAGCAGGGGCGCCCTGGGTAGCTGTCAGGAAATGCAGAGTAGAGATCATTACTCATTTTGTGTTTGGAAAGCTGCAACGAGTGGAAATCTTCAGGGATATGTGTGAGCTCATCAACAAGTAACAATCTATTCTAATGAACTGGATGAAGGAGATGGAGCTCAGTTTGATCATGCACCAGGATAGTCATTCAATAAGATGTCAACTGGAGACAGAGAGTCTGCAATGGGATACAGACAGGGGGAGGGCATACCGTCTGCAATGGGATACAGACAGAGGGAGAGCAGAGCGTCTGCAATGGTACAGACTGGGATGGCAGATCATCTGCAATGGGATACAGACGGGGGGAGGACATAGCATCTGCAATGGGATAGGGACAGGAGGAGGGCAGAGTGTCTGCAATGGGATACATACGGGGGAAGGGCAGAGCGTCTGCAATGGCATAGGGACAGGAGGAGGGCAGAGCATCTGCAATGGGATACAGACAGGGATAGGGCAGAGCGTCTGAAAAGTGATACAGACAGGGAGAGGGCAGAGCGTCTGCAATGAGATAGGGACAGGAGGAGGGCAGAGCGTCTGCAATGGGATACAGACGGGGGAGAGCCGAGTGTCTGCAATGGGATACATACAGGGGGAGGGCAGAGCGTCTGCAATGAGATACAGACGGGGGTGGGCAGAGCGTCTGCAATGAAATACAGACAGCGGAGGGCAGAGCAACGGCAGTGCGTCTACAATGGGATACAGACAGGGGGATGGCAGAGCGTCTGCAATGGGAGACAGACTGGGGGAGGGCAGAGCGTTTGCAATGGGAGACAGACCTGGGGAGGGATGCACCTCTGCAGTGGGCTGCAGACAGAGGAAGGGAAGAGCGACTGCAACGGGATATTGATGGGTGAGGGCAGAGCGTCTACAATGGGATACTGATGGGTGAGGGCAGAGTATCTGCTATTGAATACAGACGGGGAGGCAGAGCATCTGCAATGGGATACAGACAGGGGGCGGGCAGAGGGTCTGCAATGGGACACAGACAGGGGGCGGGCAGAGGGTCTGCAATGGGACGCAGTCAGGGAGAGGACAGATCATCTGCAATGGGATACAGACGAAGGAGGGCAGAATGTCTGCAATGGGATATGGACGGGGAAGGGCAGAGCATCTGCAGTGGGATACAGACAGTGGAGGGAAGACTGTCTGCAGTGGGATACAGATAGGGGAGGGCAAAGCGTCTGCAATGGGATACAGACAGCGGAGGGCAGAGCGAAGGCAGTGCGTCTACACTGGAATACAGACAGGGGAAGGGCAGAGCATCTGAAAGGGAGACAGACTGGGTAAGGGATGCACGCCCGCAATGGGATACAGGCAGGGGGAGGGAAGAGTGTCTGCAATGGGCTACTGATGGGTGAGGGCAGAGTGTCTGCATTGGGATCCAGATGGGGAGGCATTGCGTCCGCAGTGGGATCCAGACAGGGAAGGCAAAGCATCTGCAATGGGAAACAGACAGCGGAGGACAGAGTGAGGGCAGTGAATCTACAATGGGATACAGACGGGGAGACAGAGCGTCTGCAATCGGATACAGATGAGGAGGGCAGAGAGTCTGCAATGGGACACAGACTGGGGGAGGGCACAGCAACAAGCAATGGCATAGAGACAGAGGATGGCTGTGAGCAAAGCTTCAGCAGAAAAATAAACAGTACAATATATATGTGATGGAAATTTTCTGTTTTGGGGAAAGGACGAAACAGCAGAAAATTATTTAAATGCAAGGAGAATGCAGAACTCAGTGGTACAGAGGGATTTGTATGTCTTAGTGCATGAATCACATCAAATTAACCTGAAGATACAGCAAGTGATTTGGAAGGTAAATGTCGTGATCCTGTTTCGTGCAAGGGGTGTTGGGTATGATCTTAGCGATGTTTTTTGCATCAGTACAGGGCATTGCTGAGATGACATCTGTTGTATTATGTGTAGTTATACAGCCTAAACTGAAATAAAAAACAAATTCCTTTCGAAACGTCTCAAAGATATTTCTCTTTGCGCATTCTTGGGATGAAGACATTACGTTACGAAGAATTAATAGTTCGGCCTGTTAATGAGGGATGTTTTATTGACCATATAAGATCTTGAGAAGAGTGCAGTTGGTGAATACCGGATGGATATTTCTTCCTGCGTGAGAGAATAAAACTGGGGAAATTCTTTAAGAATAAGTCAGTTTCAAAGGAAAGGTCACTGGACAGAAAAATTGAACTGTGAAATCTCTTCCTACATGCTGACAGACAAGCTGAGCTTTTCCAGCATTTACTGTATATGTTTAAGAATATTCATTTTAACACAGATATTGTGAAGACATGAAACGCTTATTTTTACATTATGCAAGCACATATTAACAGATCTTCAAAACAATTATGACCATTTATTGTTAATGAATTGATTCTGCAATAACGCACTGACCTGGAGTCGAGAATGTAATGGAGTCATATAGTTTGGACAATTTTCAAGAAGATCTCACGGAGTCCAGTGTGGGACTGATAACGTTACTGATTTAACTTACAGATGGAAAATGTAGCCTATCTGGGGAGAAACATTCTATTGCTTCCTTTCTGTTTCCCTATCGCTCATCACAGCAATGTGTGGAGTGAGAAAAGCCCAGTCGTCTTTCCCACTAATGGAGGATTCAGATGAGGATTCATTAGAATCTCCCCTTTACCTGAAGCAAAACAGTTCAGCCAAATTCAATTGTTTCATGAAGAAATCCCATTCTCAGAAGGCAGTGCAAGTAGAATAACTACAGAAGTAATTATCCGACTCGATAGTGAGGGGAACAGACAGGAGATTCTGCGGCTGCAAATGGGAATCCGGAATGGTGTGTAGCCTCCCACATGCCAGGGTCCAGGATGTCTCAGAGCGGCTGCAGAACGTTCTCACCGGGGGTGGGGGGGGGGGGGAGAGGGGAGCTGGAAGCAGCCAGAAGTCATTGTGCACATTGGTACAAAGGACAGAGTGACACAGGTAGAAATAGTAATGACATCCTGCAGAGTGATTGTAGGGAGCGAGGGAAAAGGAGAAAAGACAGGACCATGACTTTGGCAATATCCAGTTTATTTCCAGTGCTCCGTGCTAGTGAAGGTAAGAACAGGAGGATATGGCAGATGAAGGAGTGGCTAAAGAATTGGTGCGGGGGCAGAGATTTTTGGATTACTGGTATCTTTTCTGGGGCAAGGTGACGTGTTCAGGAAGGACGGGTTGTACCTGAACTGGAAGGGAACCAATATCCTGGCAGGCAGGTTTGCAACTGCTGCATGGGAGGATTTCAACCAGATTTGCTGGGGTTGGGGGGGGGTGGGGTGGTGCGTGTGGGATCCTCAACAGCAGGGAGGGAAGTGCGTGGAAGGATATACAGTAATCAGAAACAGTAAAATAAAGAGATCGGTCATTCTAGACAACGACCGGGAGCAAGGAATGCCTGTTGGATTAAATTGCAACTGTTTCAATGCAAGATGGCTGACAGGTAAGGCCGATGAGCTCAGGGCATGGATCTGTGCATGGGACTGGGATATTATAGCCATTACTGTAACATGGCTAAGGGAGGGACAGCAATGGCAGCTTAATGTACCAGGGTACAGGTGCTATATGCGGGACAGAGATGGTGGAAGGAGGGGACGGGGAATTTCATTTTTGATTAAGACGAGTAACACAACAGTAATCAGAGATAAAATAACTGATGGATCATCCTGTGAGGATTTGTCTTGGGAGCTAATAAATAAGAAGGGAATGGTGATAGTATTAGGATTGTACTATAGACCCCCAAATAATAAACATGGAATTAGGGGAACAAAAATATGTAGACAGACTGGGGAGACTTGCAGGGCCAATAGGATTGCATTAGTAGGAGATTTTAATTTTCCTAACATAGACTAGGAATGACATAGAATTAAGGACTGAGATGGGGTGAATTTATTAAGTGTGTTCAGAATAGTTTCCTCAAGCAGTAAGTAGAGCGTGCAACTCGGGAAGGGACGAAGCGTGACCTACTCTAAGATCAAGGGCAGGACAGGTGACTGAGGTGACAGCTGTGGAGCACTCTGGGACCCGTGACCATAGTTCTATTAATTTTTAAATAGTTACGGAGAAGGACAAAACTGCTCCACATGTTCAAGTTCAAACTTGGGGCAAGGCGAATTTTGATGGAATTAGACAGGAGCATGTAGGGGTTGGTTGGAGGAGTCTGTTTGCAGGCGAAGGGACCTCCTGCAATTGGGAGGCCTTTAAAAGTGAAACGTCTTCAGTTCAAGGTCTATATGTTACTGTGAGGGAAAAAGGCAAGGTTGTTAGGAAGAGGGAACCTCAGATGTCATGAGATAATGAGGCTTTGACCAGCAAAAAGGAGGCGTGGCTCAGGTCCAGGCAGCTGGGATCGAGGGAATACCTGGAAGTGTACAGGGAATACAGTAGTTTACGGAAGATGGAAATCAGGAGGGCGAAAAGAGGGCACAAGATATCCTTGGCTGAGAAGCTTAGAGTGAATTCAAAGAGACTCTTTAAGTATATTAAAGAAAAAGGCATCACTAAATGAGAATATAACCCCTCGAGTTCCAAAGTGGACATGCACATCTAGAATCGTAGGAGATTTGCGAGATCCTCCATGAATATTTCTCCTCTGCCTTTACCGTGGAGAAAAACATGAAGACTTGGGAGGTTAACAAAGGTTAATAGGAGAAGACGTGTTGGATGCATTAGAATGTATGAAAGTGGATAAATCTCCTGGTCCTAAACAGATACATCCAAGAACACTACAAGACGCTACAGAAGAAACTACGGGGGCCCTGGTTGATGTTTTTGCATCATCGTTAGCTACAGTTTAGGTTCCAGAATATTGGAGATTAGCAAATGTTGTGCCATTATTCAAGAAGGGAAGCAAAGAAAAATCTGGGATCTACATACCAGTAAACCTAACATCTGTGGTAGGTATGTTACTTGAGAAGACTCTGAGGGATAAGATATTCATGCATTTGGAAAGATAAGGTTTGTTTCGAAAAAACTTTTTGACAGATTCCCTACAGTATGGGAACAGGCCATTTGGCCCAACAAGATCACACCGCCCCTCCAAACAGTAATCCACCCAGTGCCATTTCCCTACCCCATATTTACCCCTGACGAATGCTCATAACACTATTAGTAATTCAGCATGGCGAATTCACCAGACCTATGCATCTTTGCATTGTAGAAGGAAAATGGAGCACCCAGAGGAAACACACACAAATACAGTGAGAATGTGTAAACTCCACACAGAGAGTCGCCCGAACCTGGAACGAAACCCGGATCCATAACACTATGAGACAGCAGTGCTAACCACTGAATCACCATGCCACCCTTGCCTTTTTCAACACAGTTCAATGACACAGGTACAAAATCTATTCTGCCCTTCATCCATAATGCACGTTCCAATATCAAATACCATGGATAATTTATTCTCCACTGAAAATGTCATATTATTATTATTTACTAATTTGTATGTTATTATTAATTTTAATAAAAGATGTTTTTAGATTGGAAAGATTGAATAGCTTTGTGAGTGGGAGATCATGCCTCTCAAATTTGTTTGAGTTCATGATGAAGTGATCAGAAATGTTGATGAGGGTCGGGCGGTATACGTAGTCTGTATGGTTTTCACTAAGGCCTTTGACAAGGTTACCATTGATAGGCTGTTCTGGAAGGTTAGAATCGCATGGAATCCAGAGCGAGCTGGCAAATTGTACACACAATTGGCTTGATGGTAGTAAGCAGAGAGTAATAATGGAAGGATGCTCTCGGACTGGAGGCCTGTGACACATGAAGTACCTCAGGGGTCGCTGCTGGGCCCATTGCTGTTTGTTATCCGTATCAATGATATTCTTGCGAATGTACAAGGCATGGTTAGGAAACTTGAAGATGACACTAAAATAGGTGGTATCGTGGACAGGACATGGAGGTGAACAGTGGGGAAGTTATGTTGCAGTTATACAGGTTGTTGGTGAGGCTGCACTTGTAGTGCTGTGTTCAGTTTTAGTCACTTTGTGATCGGAAGGCAATTTAATTTAGAATGTGTGCAGATGGAATTTATTAAAATATTGCCAGGTCTCAACAGTATGAATTATAGGGAGAGGTTGGACAAGCGAGGACCTTATTCTTTAGAGAATAGGGGACTGAGAGGGATCTTATAGAAGTTTACATGGATAGGATAGATCCAGCCTTTTTTTTCCCTAGAGTTGGGGAATCGAGGAGGAGAGGGCATCAGTTTAAGGTTAGAGGGGAATGAATAAAAGGGAAACTGATGGAAACTGTTTTACACAGTGAGTGGTACTCAAAGAGAATGAGCTGCCAACGTAAGTGGTTGAAGCATTTATATTAACGACATTTAAACGGCATTTGGGCAAGTACATGGACAGGAAAAGACGAGAATGCTATGGGCCAAGTGCTGGGAAATGAGGTTAGTGTGGTTGGACATTTGGGTCAGCATGGACGAGTTTGGGCCAATGGGCCTCTCTGTCTCTCTCCATGCTGTAGGACTTGATGACTCTACAAATAGAACAGCATTTGGGTCAAACACTCATTTTTCCATTGGTCATGAGTTTGAATCATATTTGGACAATGTTCTTTCAAGTTAACGTTGCAGATATATCGCTTTTCAGTTTATTATCGACAATGCGTGTGTGTGTGTGTCTGTGCGTGCGAGTGTGTGTGTATGTGCGTGCGTGCGTCCGTGTGTGTGTGTGTGTGTGTGTGTGTGTGTGTGTGTGTGTGTGTGAGAGAGAGAGAGAGAGAGAGGGAGAGAGAGAGACTGGGTGTGTTTCTCAGCATTTTTCAAAGGACAATATCAATGTACATATTTGCAATACACTCTCGTCATTCCTCTTTCCATCATAGTTTGAGTCACTTCATTATTGGTCATAAACGTGTTATTTTAGCAGATTAAATAAATCTACCTGACTTGTTCCTAACACTGACCCTGACACACTCTAAGAACTATATCTTTGGCCATATCATCAAACTCGTTATAATTATTTTTTGTGGCCAGTGGAGGAGTGGGACTAGAAAAGGGAGCAGTGATCCAAAACAACACAGGGAATTATCGACTCCATCAGCCAACATTAGTGCCGAGGAGTTCGTTGGAGAGGATTTTGAGGGATAGGATTTACATCTATTTAGAAAGACAAGGAATGATTAGGGATAGTCAATATGGATTTGTGTGATGCAAATCATGTCTATTTAATATGATTGAGTATTATGAAGAGGTGGCAAAGAAGATTGAAGAAGACACTGTGGTGTACAATTTTTACACAGACTTCAGCAAGGCATTGAATAAGGTTCCCCATCGGAGACAGATTACGAAAATTAGGTTATATGTAATCTAGGAAAAAGTTACCAATTTGGATACAAAATTGGATTGAAGGTAATGGCTAGTTTTCCAGACTGAAGACCTGTGGCCAGCGGTATGCTGAAAGAATCAGTGCTGAGCTCACTGCTTTTCATCACGGACATAAACAACTTTGATGTGATTATCGGAGGCATCGTTAGTACGTTTACAGATAACATCACCAAAGGGGTGCAGTGAACAGTAAAGAAGATTATCTCAGAATATAACGGGATCCTTTACCATCAATGAGCCAAGGACTGGCCGATGGAGTTTAATTTAGATATTTGTGAGGTTTTGCATTTTGGTAAGTTAAAGCAGGGTAGTGCCCTGGGGAATATTGCTGAACAAAGAGATCTATGGCTGAAGATACATAGTTCCTTGAAAGTGGAGTTTAGGTCGGTAGAGTGGTGAAGAATGTAGTTGGCATGCTGGCCTTAATCGGTCAGAACATTGAGTATAGGAGTTGGGTAGCGTGTTGTGCTTATACAAGACGTAGGTGAGTCCACTTTAAGAATACTGCATACATGTCAGTTGACTATGCTAAAGGATGGCTGTTGTTAAGCTTGAAAGGATGCAGAAATAATTTACAAGGATTTTCTGGAATATGAGGGGTGGAGCTACCGGGAAATGATGAACAGGTTGAGGCGTTTCCCCTGGCCTATCAGAGACTGAATGGTGACATGACAGAGGTTTAAAAAAGTCCTGAGGGGCATGGATAGTCTGAATGGGCAAGATCTTTTTCCCAGTGTAGGGAAGTCCAGAACTAGATGGCATAGGGTGAAGGTGACAGGGCAAAGACTTAGAAGGGACCTGAGGTGAAACGTTTTCATACAGTGGCTGGTGGGTGTACTGTCAGAGGAAGTGGTGAAAGCGGGTACAATTACACATTTAAAATGTATCTGGATATGTACGTAAATAGGAATGGACAATGTGATGTGGGCCAAATGCTGGTTAGTGGGACGAGATCTGATTAAGATACCTGATTGGCATGGACAAATTGGACAAAAGGATTTGTTTCCACGCTGTATGATTCTCTTATTCTCACAGCGGGATGAGGAAGAACTCTAAAAGTGCCATTCGAATTGGAATTCTCTTCCCCAGAAGTTTGTGGTGGTTCTCCGATTACATGTATTCACAGGTGAGTTCGTTAAAGATTTGATAGAGAAGTGAGTCACGGATAATGGGACACAGACAGGAAGATGAGGCTGAGGCCACACCCAGATCAGCCACAATCTTAATGCCTGGTGGAGAAGGCTCAAATTCTCTAATGACCCACTCCTGCTCCTCAATCCCATGTTTCTGTGTTCCATTCAACCCCTCTAGCCTGATAGACAGGAGCAGTTGGAGTCTACTTACTGTTATAGCATGGTGCACAGAAACAGAGGAGACCATTTCGTCCCTCAAGACTGTCGCACACGGTTTTGGAGATTTGGAAAATGTAAATGGAAGACCCAGGCTGGATATAAAGAGGCCCCTCATCTGTTCTGACAGAGCTTCCTCTCTCTGTAACTTGTGCTTCATTTGTTGATCATGTTTGAGACCCAGATTCACTGTGAATACAGCCCCCAAATCTCACCCAGCAGTGGCTCATAAAATCCACTGGTCTCCCTAATTGCAACATTCTATAAAAGACCTTCGAGGAAAATAACACCAACTAAATTTCCAATAACAGAATGGGAGAACATCAAAAACAGGGGCAGGTTATTCACATCTGAAGCCTGCCTTACCCTTCACTAAGATCAAGGCTGACCTGATCCAATTCTCAAATCTTCCTTAATGTCCAAGTCTTCTTGAGCACTTCCACAGGACACAGAACAAAGAACAGTACTGATTTGGAGATGACGGTGTTGGACTGGGCTGTACAAAGTTAAAAATCACACAACACCAGGTTATGTTCTGACAAGTTTAATTAGAAGCACACTAGCATTTGGAGCGACCCACGCTCCTTCATCAGGTGATAGTGGAGGGCTCAATCCTAATACAGAATTTATCGCAGAAATTTACAGTGTGATTTAACTGAAATTATACATTGAAAAATTAATTGTCTGTTAAGACTTTCATCTGTTAGAATGCCATGATAGTTTCACTTCTTTCATGTGTAAATCACAAAACCTTTTTCTTAAAGTTGCATTTCAGGTTAGCTGTTAACAATAGTGATAGCTGTACAATATGTTGAGGATTTTGTCCCCCTGTGTTCTCTGTCTAGGCCATGATGTTTAGATTGATTCTAATCTGAAAAGTGAGGGAACGGATTTTTCATGAATTCATGCAGTTTTTGAGTTCAGAGCTCTACATAAATGCATGCAGTTAGGACCTTCAGCCCTCGTTGTTGTGCCATTTATCCTATTCTAAGATCAGACTAACCTACATGCTTCGGTTCACTTTGTTCCATGTGCCTATACAAGAGTCTCTTATGTGTCCCTCATGTATTTGACTCTACTACCACCGCTGGCAGTGCATTCTACACACCCACAACTCTCTGCGTAAATAATCTACCGCTGATCGCTCCCCAAACCTTCCTCCAATTACTTTAAAATTATGCCACCTCCTGATAGACATTTCAGGGAAAATGTTTCTGGCTATTCACTCTCTCTATGCCTCTCATCATCTTGTACAACTCTATCAAGTCACCTCTCATCTATTTTTCCTCCAGTGAGAAAAGCCCTCGCTCGCCCACGGTTTCTTCATAAGACCTGCCCTCCAGTCCAGGCAGCATCCTCGTAAATCTCCTCTTTACCCTCTCGAAAGCTTCCTCATCCTTCCAAAAATGAGGAGAGCAGAACTGAACACAATATTCCCTGTCCGGTCTGAGCAGGGATCTATCAAGCTGCAGCATAACCTCGCAGCTCTGAAACTCAATCCCCCTGCAACTGATAGCCAACACACCATACGTCTTCTTAACAACCCGATCAACTTGGGTAGCAACTTTGAGGGATCTGTTGACACGGACCCCAATATCCCTCTGTTCCTCCACACTGCCAAGAATTAACCATGTATTCTACATTCATATTCGAGCTTGCAAAGTGAATCAGTTCAGTTTGAATTCCATCTGCCACTTCTCAGACCAGCTCTGCATCCTGTCAATGTCCCGTTGCAACCTACAATAGCCCTCCACATATTGTACCACTCCAACCACCTTTGCGTCATCGGCAGACTTACTAGCCCACTCATCAACACCCATATCTAAGTCATCTATAAAAGTAACAAACAGCAGAGGTCCCAGGACTGATCCCTGCTGGACACCACTGGTCCCTTTCAGTAATCTAGCTCCCTTACTCTCTGTAAGAGAATTCCTGACATTCACTACCCTCTGTTTGAAGAAAACCTTCTCTGCCTCTACACCATGACCTATTGATATGAACAAAAGAGGTAACGCAGGGGCTCAGGTAAGAGAGACCGGCCCTGAGCTCAAGGCAGTGTTTGACTGAGGATGTCATCAAGGAGCCTGAACAAAATTGCACTTAATGAGAATTAATTAAGACGTCTACAATGTTTGGAGTCATTCCCGGCACAAGGGAAGATGGTTATCATAGGTGGGCATCAATCATGTCAGCAGTGGGACACATCTGTAGGACATCCTCAGAATAGCTTCCTCAGCCCTGGCATCTCCAATTTGTCTTCATAGAATCCCTACAGTATGGGGAAGGAGGCTATTCACCCCCATTGAGTTCAAACTGAGCAGATTAGATTCCACTCAGCGTGGAAGCAGGCCTTTCGGCCCAAACAGTCCACATCAACCCTCCGAAGAGTAACCAACCCAGACACATTTCCCTCTGACTAATGCACTAACGTAATGGACAATTTAGCATGGCCAATTCATCTCATCTGCACATCTTTGGATGTGGGAGGAAACCGGAGCATTCGGACGAAACTCATGCAGACAAGTGGGGAATGTGGAAACTCCACACAAACAGTTGCCCAAGGCTGGAATCGAAGCAGGGACCCTGGTGCTGTGAGGCAGCAGTGTTAGCTACTGAGCCACAGTGCCAGCAGAAGAGGGGGCATTCATTGTAGTTTACAAAATTTTCAGAACAAGTTGTCCATCTTCCGCTCTTGAAACAGTTTGTGACCATGTGCTGCAAGACCTCGACAACATTCAAGATCGTGCTGTTAAAGTCTGGGTAACATTTATGTAACAGCACAGTACATTTCCACAGTAAAAGGAGGAGTTCATTCAGCATCTCAATCTGGTTTCACAAGAATATGGGGAAGCCATTCATCCCATCAAAACTACAAGGCAAGAAGAGGGATAGCTCGATCAGTCCCTCCTGCGTGTTGCACATGAAGACAGGGAGTCTGCTGAATCCCACATGTGACTTACATGGGATCAGAACGAAGCATTTCACACCCAGAGTGACTTAAAAAGGAACAGGAAGAGGTTATTCAGTTTGTGAAGCCACTAACGCAGGAACAGGAAAGTGTCAGAGATGTTCCAACATCACAAACAAATGGAGCAGGGTCTGCACAGATAGACTGCTCCAAATTGATCCACATGGCTTAATTACTCATGGTACATATGTGTTACTAGAACATGGTTTTCTGGCAGTCGGAATGAAGCCAACGTTTTTAGCCATTCTCCAAGTTATCTTCCATCTCCAAGTAGGCAGACCCATGGTCTCCGTGGAGGTCAGAACCCGTTGGGGAATAACTAACTGTTTCAGAATGAA
Source organism: Chiloscyllium punctatum (assembly GCF_047496795.1). Lineage (NCBI taxonomy): Eukaryota > Metazoa > Chordata > Chondrichthyes > Orectolobiformes > Hemiscylliidae > Chiloscyllium > Chiloscyllium punctatum. The sequence continues at coordinate 89,664,942 of NC_092752.1, read as the reverse complement.
GAATTTGGCTGTTGATAGGATTGTGTAGAAAGTGACATTCAATGCAGTATCACACGGTAACTGTGCAATTAAGTGTTCAGAGTTCATTCAGAGCCTGTACCTATCTGTCAATAGACATGGGGGCACTGCAGATACATGTGAACTGTCGTAAATCAAACATCCAATGAAAAGTAGGAAATTTTCACCCTATTAGCTGTTCGGGACATAATGAGTTTCTGTCCATACCCATCAAACTTCAACTTCTTATTCTCTCACAGCGCTACAGATTAAAAATATTTACTGCACTCTCTCCTCATGGTAACATCATGCCAGTGTTTAGTTTGGTAAAACTACTTTGCTCTCTCTCAATGACAAAAGGATCGTTGTTATAAAGCAGATCAAACCTTTACACAATGCACCAAATACTCTCCCAACAAAACAGGATCAGTGGGAAAGATATTCTAACTTTTGTACTTCAATAATTTTGCATGAAGAGCTACATATCGTTTATTTCCTGCCCCTGTATGAATTCTGTCACTGACTTATGACCAAGGACATCCAGGTCCTTTCCAACAAAAGCACGAGCCAACCTTCCTACCATTTAATAAATATAATTGTACATGATGATATTTGTTGTTCACATCTGAATCATTTTTATACCTTGTGAACAGCTATTGCCCAAACACTGATCCTGTTGCCACCCAACAATCCTTCAGTCCAGAGAAAAGCAGTATTCTTCTCGTATCTCTATTACCCAATTTTTAATCCATGTGCTCCATATTCCACCCCTACCAACCCATGGACTCTAACATTCACCATTCACCTGTATTCAAACATGTCAAACATCTTCCAAAAATACAAATACTCCACTCCCATTGGTTCTCATCTGTCGATGTCACAACGGACAATGTCCATAAACAGGTTTATCAAAGATCATTTCCCTTTCCTGAATCTAGGCCGAATGTACCAAATTATATCATTATTCTCCAAGTATCCAGTTGTCACGTTCCTTATAAAAGGTTCCACTATTTGTTTTTCTCACAGCTGATATCAAGCTAGTTAGTTTTCTGTTTTCCATCTCCATCCTGTTTTAAATATTTGAGTTTACAATAGCTGTTGTCCACTCTGCAGCATCCTTTCCAGAATCTAGCTAGCATTGAAGAATAATCAGTAATTCTTTCATTAGCTCTGCTCTCATCTCAATCACTCTGGGATGGAGCTCATCAGATGCAGCAACTTATGAAACTTCAATTCAATTAGATTTTCATTAACATACTCTTCATTAATTCTGATTTCCAGCAGTTTCCAATTTTTACCAGTCACTCTGTTCTCTAATATTTCTGGAAATTAGTTTCTATACCTTCCACTGTGGAGATGGAACCAATCCATTCATCTCAGATGGTTTCAGTCAGCTTGTGAATACATTGGTGGACTGCACTTCAGAGATGGTGGATATATTACCCACTGCTGGCTACAAAGTTCCAGAATCAATCCAGTTTCATTCATCGTGACTGACAGCACAGTCATGTCCCTGATATGAGACTACAGGTTATACTGAAGGAGGGGATACAGCTCAATGACCACTTCAATTTTGAGACAAGCTGGTTTTACACTTTACACCTGAATGGGTACAGATTAGACAAATGTTCCTTGAAATCCCAGAGAGAACAGTAAACTGCTGTGCTCCTCCCTGTTCACACAGCTTTCCTTCTTTGGAGTCTCAGCTCCATTTGTTTCCCATGGACCCAGACACACTGTAATTGCAGTATTCAGAGTGGGAAGCCCCCAGACCCTCGGGGCTCCTTGAATGAACCCAGTAGCTCACATCACAATCCTGAGAACACCATCCACAGAACCTCCACTGACATTCTAGATGACAGCAGCAAGTCCATTCTCCACACCCATAGTGCATCCATTCTGTGTTGAAAATGCCTCGGTCTCCTCAGTTTCTCTTCCTGGCTGAGAAAGCTGTTCCATCTCCCCACAGTCGCACAGTAACAGTTCCTCTCTCCAAAGAAGCAGTTGACAATGTAACATTATTTTTGTCGACATCTCAGAAACTATAAGTATTGCTGATGGAGTTGATCACCACACGAAGAGACGACAGATAGAGAGAACATAACTCACGTTAAGCAGGAACATCCCGTAATAGCTATGATATTCAGGAATATGTGAAAAGGGGAAATGTTCAAATAATTTCCCATTCTATTTTCCTTCTAGTCTATCATCAGCAATCCTTTTGATTGCTTTGCCTTTCTCTCCCTCTCTCGCTTTCTCTCTCTCTTGCTGCACATGATCCACTCAACACAAACCTCCCGCTCACCCTTCCGATCAGTTCTGATATAATAATATTTCCCAGTTGCATTCAGTTTTGATAGGGTCACTGAACTCTGTGTTTCTCCTGACAGATTGCCATACCTGCTGAGATTCTCCAACATTCTTTAGACGGTGGAGAATTTTATTTCAAATCTCCAAATTCCACATTTCCTTTTTTCTTTCACCTTTCATGTTGTTGTTTCCCAGGATGCCAGCATCACTGGCAAGGGCAGCATTTGTTGTCCGTCCTAACTGCCCTTGACCACGTGGTCATTTGTCATGGCAATATGGAACCAACCACATTGTTGTGGGTCTGGCGTGACACTTAGTCCAAATAGGGCAAAAATATTAGGTTTCTTTAGCAAAGGTTATCCATAAAATAAGAAAAGAAATCCTGATCGCTTATGGTTGCCATGAGTGAAATTAGGGTTCATTCCAATTTTTAGTCACTGGAATTTAAATTTTATCATAGGCATTGGTGAGATTTCAAACAATGCTTTTAGAGTCATAACCTGTGCCTCTGCGTTACACGGTCAGTGACATTATTACTCTGATACAGAGTCCCTGTCGTTAAGTAACTATAGAGCAAGTTTGTGGGCAAACTATTTGTAACTGGAAGAGAAGTCAGAAGAGTACTGGAGCCACATAATCTGTCATTAATGAAGGGGTAGATGATGACGAAATCAGCAACAGAACTCAGGCAGAGCTGGAAACTGGGGATATTATGTAGGTGGGTGTCGGCAGATTTGATGACAAAGATTATATAGAGACATAAAACAGCTCACGGTAAAAAGGAGACTCAAGATCCTGAACAGTCTTATACCTTCTCAGATGCTTACTAGTAAGTATGTTGGAAATACATGAAAGGGAAGTGACGTTTGTGACTGAAATTTTATGTATTTGTTAAATAATATTAACCAGAATAACAATGACATTCAGCATCATTTATAGAATTGACAGAGATAAGCTTACCAGGAACACCAACAATAGCGATAATGGGATAGTAACCCGCTTGAATAATCATCAGTCCAGCTTGTATCCGCCAGTCTAACCATACCCAATCCCGAGAAATCCAGAAAAGACCCCAAGATAAACTCCTGTCCATTGTTGTAACATTCGAGTCTAATGTTCTCAGATTCTGATCCATTGCTGGAATATTCCAGTCTAATGTTCTCAGATTCTGATCCATTGTTGGAACATTCTAATGTCCTCACATTCAGGTCTCTCTCTCTTTCTCTCTAACAGCTATTCTCAGTTTTGTTGAGGATGACGCTGCCCCTGATACATGACGTAGCAGGTTGAAAGAATCCCTTAATAATGGAAGAGGGAAACTCTCCAGTGACCCAGTTAGGTCCAGGGAGACTGGTATTAATCACAGTCACTGAACAAACAACTCCAGTTAACCCCTTTCATGGGAACTCTGACATATCATAATAATACTTGGCGTGGGTGGGATTTTGATATCACTGATTTTTGGGCTAATGGCATATCTCCATCTGTAAACAGAGGTGAAGGAGAGAGATAATGCTTTTCTTTAGAAGTTCAAAGATTCTACTGTGTTTTGGCAGGGTAGGAATTGCTGAGCTCCAGAGGCCATTTGTACCTGATCACCAGGCCTGCTGCATCTTTTTGTTTTATATATTTATGTTTAACTTTGCCATTTATTTGTTCAGCAATAAACGGCTGAGGTGGGTTTAGGCATTTTTCAGAAACACTTACAATGCCATAGATGGTGTACATGCAGTCATTTCCTTGTGGTCCTTGAAGCTGCGGTCTGTTCCTGTGGAGTGATGGTCAAACTCTCACAGAACCAGGATTCTTAGTTTTACCTTTTGCCAGTTATTGCTCGGGTTTCAGCAAGGTTGGAAGGCAGGAAAGCTATCGCCGGTGCTACACACTCTCTGTGATTTCTCTCGGAACTGTCTTTTGATGTTCTTTCCGCCTAGATTGGAGAATTGCATGTCAGACAATCTGTTTCATGAATTTGTTTTTGACATTTGTGTATTTATTGGATGCTACCATATTGGAGCATGTACTGTATAATAGTTAAATAACCTATTATTCTGCTAAGTTTTCCAACAGAATTAAGTTATTGCAAGTTCCTCTTCCTTTTGTTGTCTTTTGTGTTTGAATAAATTGTGTTTTGCTTAATGTCGAATATTTTGACCAAGTAAATTCTATCTGAAACACAACTTCTCATATTTACCAGGGGAATGGGCTGAGCTGGAGGAGTGATAATTCTGTCAGGAATTATTTCGGATACTAAAATACTTGACAGATCTAGCCCAGGAACGTATAAGCCCAGATGTGATACCTGCTCAGCATGAAGCACTGCGTAGACCAGGCTCATGTACTGCTCAGATATCCAACCAGGATCGAACACTGTTTAAAGCTCATTAGTCCACGACTTATTTGTCCAACAGTGCACTGTTTTCAGGAATGATGAATGAACAGGCCATTGGTGTAAGTTAAGATGATGGAGAGGTTTGAATAAGCATTTGTCCTGCAGATTTGTAACTGGGAGTAGGGTCAGCAGAGTCTTCGCCTCATTGGGCTGAACCTAACAATAAATTGTCTCAGTGCCATTTTCATTGAGTGTGACAGAGGGAATGTCTGCACGAAGACGAACTAGTTTCCTGGTGCTATCTTAACGAACTCATCTCATTAACTACCTACCCCACTCCATGGTGTCGCTCTCATTCAATGCCAGCCCTATTCTCCCACCCATCATGGCTGGAGGTACCCGCCATCATCCGTATGACCATGGATATTCCGTGATCCCTGGTACCGGTGCCATCTTGAAAAGGCCAATGAGTATACGGTTGAGCTTTCTCAGTTTCGAGCTGCCCTGCACAGTTTACCCGAGCATGGCAGAAAAGGGGAAATTACACCTCAGCTTGTCGACAGGGGCATAGAGGTCCTGGTGAATGAGCTAGTGCAGAGGGGAACCATTCTCTTCCTAGAGGGGTCACACCACCAGACCCACCGAGCATGGTCTGAGCTCACCATCCAGCTTAGTGCAGTATCTGCGGTCTGAAGAAATTTCCAGGAAGATAGGACAAGCATCAATAACCTTCCATGTTATCTGTCAGGTCGCTGTATTCTCTCTGCTCCATCACGCTCACTGTATATCTGTAATAGCACCTACCCACCAAATAAGGCTCCATCACTATCACTGTTGCAAGCAGTACATTCTCTCAATGTCCCCTGCGCAATACCCCCATATGGTGAAGAAATGTTATCATGAGTGCTGTTTCTAGAATTCTCCGAATGATGTCATTTGTACAATGTTCCAGATAATTTTCAAAATAAGTCCCAACTTTAGCAAAGTGTTCAACCCCCAGCATGTATGGCATCAGATGAAGGAGCAGAGTTTTACTTTTTTTTTAAATCACTCAGGATGAAAGTGCATCATGAGGCCATTAATCCTCTCAAATATGCTCCACTGTTCAGACAAAGGGAGCACCGAATCACTTGAAGACTCATTCTGTTCTTGAAGACAGGTGCCACATTGGTGGGTCTCCAGTTTCGTGAGAACACTCCTGTAAACCAGAGAGTTATAGAACATTTCACACAATGCCACCAAACCCTCTGTAACCACTTCTATTAAGACCAGCTATGAATTGCTGATGACCTGTTTACCCTTGGTCTTTTCTGTTGAGGAAATCTTTATTCGTTTCGTTACAGACAGTGCAAGAACTTTCATCCGACTACAATTTTGTTTATATTACTTAAATTTTGCGCCTTCCCCTGTGAGGAACGATGCAAAATACTGTTTTAAATTCTTTGCCTGTTCCCTGAAACCAAATCCCCAGTCACATCCTCCAGGTGTCACACATATCCACTCCTGCCTTTCTTCCAAGGTTCACACACACATCATAAACGTGTTTTATTCGACGTGGGAAAACTCTTGCGGTTAGTTTTTTTTAATATTTCTTGCCAGTTTTGGGATATTTTTCATTGTATTTTGTTTTATACAATCTGCTTCTGGTTCCAAAAATAATCTTCCCAAACGTAGCTGACGCTAGTGCTCGCCAATCTGAATTCTTCAGTTTGTGAGTGATTAGTATCCTTCACAGCCTTTGTGCATCATGGGTGGTTCGCCTTCACATCTTCATATCATCTTCTTGTTGACCAGAGACCATCATTTCCGAGCGTTATTAAGCAGTATATGCTTAAATGTCTCCCCCATGCATCTACTGACCTTAACCTGAGTCTATTTTCATATTCTGTTTTAGACCAAATATAAGACATAAATCGGCAAATGAAATAGCTTGCTCTTTTCAACCATTTGGGGGAACCTTCGTATGTGGATGAGCACATGATCGGCTGAGAGTGACTCCATTCTCCCAGTTTCTCTGGCTCTGTGATTTCTGTTCGATGATGCCACATTCCAGTGGGAAGCTTCCTACGTGAGCACCTTTTCTCTCAAACAAGACATCCTCTAACTCTGATGGACTGATCCTTCAGCTGTGTCTGTCCCATCTCCCTCACTTCTGCCCTCACTCTGTCCCCTCCTTCCCAGAACAATGATATATCTCCATTTGTCCTCACTTTCTACTGCACTAGAATCCATATTCACAGAATCATCCTCCGCCAATCCCACCACCTCCAGCAGGACAGCACCATCAAACACATCTTCCCGTCCCATCCGCTGTCAGTATTTCACAGCGACCATTCCCTCTGTGACACTCTCCAGCACCCCGAACACTTCCACACTGACCCCCATGGCCCCTTCCCATGCAATTACAGAAGCTGCAACACTTGCCCATTGACCTCATCCTTCCTCACAGTCCAAGGCCCCAATCGCAACTTTCAAGTAAAACAGCATTTCACTTGCACTCTTTCAATCCAGTCTCCTGTCTTTGCTGCTCACAATGCAGTCTCCTTCACATTAGCAGGCCTATCAGCTGCTTTGAGGAACATCTCTACTCTGTCTGTATCAATGACACCAACGCTCTGATTGCTCGCCATTTAAATAATCTACCTTGCTCTGAAGTTAATGCGAATTCTTTGAAGAGGTAACAAGCAGGTAGATAAAGGAGAGTCAATGTGAGTTAACTATGTGGACTTTCAGAAGGCATCTGATAAAGTACCACACAGGAGGCTGCAAAGTTAGACAAGGGCCAGTGGTGTAATTAGCCAGGTATTAACATGGATAAAAGGTTGGCTGTCTGGCAGGAGGCACAGTAAAGATAAAATGGTCCTTCTCAACGTAGCAGCCGGTGACTAGTAGTGTTCCACAAGGGTCAGTATTAGGTCCACAACATTTCACTTTAGAGTTTAATGATCTGGATGGCAGAACTGAGGGCATTCTGGCTACGTTTGCAGATGATGCAAAGATAGTAGAGGATCGTGTATTATTCAGGAGGCAGGAAGCCTGCAGAAATATTTCGACAGTTCAGGAGAGTGTGAAAAGTAGTGGCAGATGAAATACAATGTGGGAGAGTGTGAGGTCATGCATTTTGTTATGAAGAATGCAGGCATGGACTATTTGCTAAATGGGAAGAAAATTCAGAAATCTGATGTGTAAAGGTACTTGAGATTCCAAGTCCAGGATTCACTTAAGAGAAACGTACAGGTTGAGTCAGTAGTGAAGAAGGCTATTATGAAGTTCTCATCCAACTCGAGAGTACTATAGTATAAAGGTGAGGATTTGGATGCTTTCTACGTCTCTGGTCAGACAACATCGCCAGCATTTTGTACCTCATACCTTAGGAAGGATGTATTAAACTTGGTGCATTTCGAGAGAAGGTTCAACAGAAATGAAAAGCTTAACACATGAGGAATGTTTGCGGACTCTATTTATATTCAATGGAGATTAGAAGGATGGGGGGGATCTAATTGAAACTCACAGAATACTGAATGGCATGGACAGAGAGGACATTGGGAGGTCGTTTGCACTGGCATGAGAGACAAGGACATGAGGGCTCAAGCTTAGAGCAAAGGCAAGACTCTTTCAAAAGGAGACAAGATGAAACTTCTTTAAGCAGAGAGTGGTGAAACTGAAATTCCTTACCACCGAAGGCTGTGGAAACCAGATCGTTGAATATATTTAAAACAGAGAAGATAAGTTCTTGATTGCCAACTGGATCAAAGGTTACGGAGTGATAGCAGGGAAATGGGGTTGGAAATGTGACAGTCATAATTGAATGGTGGAGCAGACTCGATGGACCGAATGTCTTCTTTTCTGATGCTATAGTCTTGTGGGCTTATACAATTTCCGTCCAGGAAGGAGCGCTGGCTCAGTGGTTTGCAGTGGTGCTTCACAGCAACAAGGACATGTGTTCCATTACAGCCTCTGGTGACTGCCTGTGTGGGGTTGCACATTGTCTGTGTGGATTGCCTCTGGGTGCTTCGGTTTCCTCCCATAGTTCAAGGATGTGCAGGTTAGGCGAATTGGCCATGCGGAATTGCCCATACTGTTCATGAATGTGGAGGTTAGGTGCAATAGTCAAGGGCCAATGTATAGTAATAGGGTAGAGAATGGGTTTAGTTAGGATACCATTTAGATAGTCAGCCTAGACACGTTGGGCCGAATGTCCTGTTCCAACGCTGTAGGGATGCTAAGAAAGTGCAGACTGCTGCAATTTTCCAATGAAGCTTAACCCAAGCTTGAGTAACACCTCACTTTACGCGTTCCAGCCTGAAGGGGTTAATATTCAGTTCCATAAATTCACAGCCTGACCACATTATGGCTGTTCTTCATTTTTCATAAACTCTCCCTCCTGGGCTCTCTACGATTGTGTCTTGTTTATCTTGCACTCAACAGAAAAAAATCCATTTCTATGACTTGCACATTAAATTGCACCTATTTTACATCTGTGTCTCTTTCACCACAATTTAAAGCCCATTTGTCTTTTGCACTGGGCCTCCAAACACTCTTTCCCACCTCTACCAAGGTGCTAAAACGTTCAATTTCCAATCCTTTCTGAAGCAGTTTTACACTGGACTTGATAGTTTAACATTGTTTCGTTGTCTCGGCAGACGATGCCAGACTCACTGAGTTCGTTCAAAGATGAAAGGTTACAGAACTTATTTTCAATATAGCAAAGACTAGTGGATACTGGAAATACGAAACAAAAACAAAAATTGTTGCAGACACCAAGACCGTTGAAGAACAGTCACAGGACCCGAAAGATTATGTCTGCTTTCATTCCACAGATGCTGCCACACCTGTTTAGTGTTCTTGAGCAAGATTCAAACAGGTGTGTCAAAAGTGCTCAAACACCTTGTCCAACATGCAGTTCCATACACCAGGAAGTGAACAATAGTGCAAAGTGCACAAATTCATTTGTTTTGAAACTACATAAGGCTGATTTCTGAATCATGGTGAGGGAGAGAAACACATTCACTTTCAATAGATCAAGGCAACACTGGAAGGGAAACGATTCAGATTCAGATGAAAATGTTAAATGCGTTTGAAGAACGTAAAATTGGAGGCATGACATCATGAAGGGACCCTAACAGGACGAGAATTAATAAAAAGCGTTCCAACATCAGGAATCAGGATAGGTCATGGAGTGCAGGGGTGATGGGTGAATGGGTCCCGGTGTGAATTGCGGTCTGGCAGCAGAATTGTATTGCAGAAATTGCAGCTAAGGTTGGGAATTCATGTGATGCTGCAAATCATAGCAGCAGCAGTAGCAGCAGCAGCAGCAGAATCAGAATTATATTCCACCACAATCTGTAACTTTTTCCCCGGGATAATCCCTCAGTCTAACATTACCATGAAGCTGATCTATGGTACAGTGATGCGTGTGGGAGAACATGCCAGGGTCAGAAACCTATGTACCTGAACCTGATGACAACGCATTAAAGCTACTGAACTTACTGCTTACATTAACGAACAATAGAAATAATATCTGATAGAGAAGGTGCAATGATCCCAAGACTATGACCACTTATTTTCAAACCAACTAAGAATTGCTGCTGATTTGTCTACCTTTGTTCTTATCTGATTGTTAGAAACCTTGTTCCTTCTGTTCGAGATGGTTCAAGAACTTCCCTCCTATTACAGTTTTGTTGTATCACTGAAATACTTACAGTGCCTTTCCCTGTGAGGAATGATGTAAAATACTGGGGTAAATTATCTGCCTGTGTCCTATAGCCAGTTCCTCAGTCACACTCTCCAAATGGACTCAATATGCATTCCTGACATCATTTCTACCTAAGGTCACACAGTCATCTTGAACATTGTTTATATACATGGAAAAGTTTGTGATGCTTGTTTTATTTTTCTTGCTAATTTGCTTACATCATGTCTTTTCTTCCCTTTACCTCGCTTTCTCGATTCATACAGTCATATCGCGCACAAACAAACCCTTTGGTCCAACTTGTCCATGCTGACCAGGTTTTCAAAGTAAACTAGTCCAATCTGATTGCATTTTGTCCATGTGTCTCTAAACGTTTCCTATTCCTATGTTTGTACCAACGCCATATAAATGTTGTAGCTGTACTTGCATTTACCATTCTTCCTCTGAAAGTTCTTTCCATACACACATCACCTTCTGTGTGAAAACATCCATTTTTAATCTTCTGCCTTTCACCTTAAAGCTATATCCTCTATGTTTGGACTCCCCTATCCTGTGGAAAAGACCTTGGCTATTCACGCTATCCATGCCTCTCATGATTTTATTAACTTCTATAATGCCACCCCTCAACCTCCTACACTCCATCTGATACTAACTTCAAGAACAAACATTTAAAGATAAGCACAGTAAATTTGAAACAATGTTCAAAATGACAGGTAAACAACACTCAGACCAAAACTTCATACTGTGTTTTGTTTTTCTCCATGTTACAATACTAAAGCAGCATGAAACTCTTGCTCGTACCAATAGGAAGTCAAACACCTGAATTTTTTTGTCTAAAGGGGGTGGTGATCTCTCCAGTGAAAACGTATCTATGGCCAGATCTATGTAAGAAAGGGAATTCTTAGACCACACGGTCAGCGTGCGTTTGCCTTTAGCGGAGTGAGATGAAGTCTGAGTATACCCTTTGAAATTTGGATTACAGTGTGAATTCAGTGCAAAAATGGAGAGGTGTTTTCAATAAGGTTTACTCCAAGAAGGAAACTTTCTGGAATCAGATGTGAATGGAGAGGCCGTGCCACATTGAGACCAGAGGCAACGTGGCAGCACAAAACACAGCTTGATGCTAGTGCAGGGAAAGTAGACTCGATCAAAGAGCTTCAAGTGAAGTGGGGAGAGACCATAATGTAAGAGAATGTACTCAGTAATTTGAGAGTGAGAACCTGGAATCAGGAAGGGGAGAGGAGCAGGGAAGAGGATGGAGTAGCAATGGCAGGGATTTCTGGGGATAATTCAGAAAGCTCAACTTAACGTCATGCCCAGCATCTGCTTATGGTCCCGAGAAGAAACATCCTAATTCTGGCCCTCAACGAATGCTCATCAATAGTATCGTTGCCAACCTTTGTCAACCACGGGTGCTTTCTCCTCTTATCGAGTCTTTCTTTTTGAACAGAAACAATAATTGGTGAGAATTATGGGATATCTGCTTGAATGTCTGCCCATGTATACGCAGGAACTTCTTCTCAGTCTATATCCACATCTCGCTTCAGAAAAGATGTGAGTCATAAATCCTCAATTTAAGTACCTGGTTCTTTTAAATAATTCAGGGGGAACTTCTGCATGTAGCTAAACACATGATCAGCGGAGGCTGACTGCATTCTCCCAGTTTCTCTATCCCTGTTGTTTCTGTTTGATGATGCCACATTCCAGTGAGCTTCCTCTGACGTGACCTCCTTTTCCTTCAAACCAGAAATCCCCTAACTACAGTGGACGGGGCCTTCAGCCGTGACTGCCCTTTCTCTCAACCTTCTGCCCTCACTCCATACTCTCCTTCCCAGAACAATGATAGACCTCCCTTGTCGTCACTTTCTACTGCATTAGAATCCACATTCACTGACTCATCTCCCGCCACTTCCACCACCTCCAGCAGGACAGCAACATTAAAGACATCTTCCACTCTCGTCCACTGTCAGCATTTCACATGGACCATTCCTTCTGTGACACCCACCATCACCCCAAAAACTTCCGCATTCTCTCTGACACCTTCCCATGCAATTACAGAAACCACATCACTAGACCATTCACCTCTTCCCTCCTCACTGTCCAAGGTCCCAATCACACCTCCCAGATGATTTAGCATTTTATTTTTACTCTTTCAATCCAGTCTCCTGTCACAATGCATTGTCCTTTGCATTGGGGAGACCAGACAGAGACTGCATTGAGAAACACTTCCACTCTGTCTGTAGGAATAACCCTGTCCCTCTCATTGTTTCCCATTTCAATAAGCTACCTTGCCCCCTTCCTAGCATTTCGGTCCTGAGCTGCTGCAATGTTATAATGAAGCACGACCCAAGCTCGAGTAACATCTCACTTTGCACTATGATGTGTTACAGCCTGTAGGTATTAATATACAATTTCAAATTCACTGACTGACCCCATTATGGCTGTTCTCCATTTTTCATGCATTCTGCTTTCTGGCCTCCCAATGATCTGATCTGTTTATCCTGCACTCAATAGAGACAACCCATTTCTCCCATCCACACTTTAATTTACACACATTTTACATCTGTTTCTATTTCACCACAATTGAAAGCCCATTCCTCTGTGCCATTGCACTTCCACATGCACTATTTCCCATCATCCCTCGTCCACTTTTGCCAAGGCAATAAGGAGCCCTTTTCAGTTCTGAACAAGGGCCACGCTGGAATCGAAATGCTATCTCTGTTTCTCTGTCTCCACAGATGCTGCCAGACCTGCTGAGTTTCTCCAGAAATTTCTGGTTTTGAACATGTTCAAAGATGTGCATCAAAGCTGCCCAAATGTCCAGACCCACATGGAGTGCCGTACACTTGGAAGTGAAAAATAACACAAGGTGCACAAATACCTTGGTTCTGAAACTACATAAGACTGGAATCATTGACACTTCAGAGTTCTTAATGAAAGTCATGGAAAGAAACAGAGGGAAGCACATTCAAGATAAACACCGAAAGTGGTACGACTGGAAGGGAAAACATTCAGATGAATGTCAGAATTAGAATCGTTACAGTGTGGAAACAGGCCCTTCAGCCCAACATGTCCACACCGATCCTCTGAAGAGTAAACTAACCAGACCCATTCTCCTATTTATATTTACCCCTGACTAATGCACCTAGCCTACACATCCCTGAACATTACTATTGAGCTAACCTTCCCCTTTTTTTGTGGTAGGGATCCAAAGCACCCAGAAGAAACCCACGGGAGAATGTGCAAGCTCCACACAGACAGTCGCCAGAGGATGAAATCGAACCTGGGTCCCTAGTGCTGTGAGGCAGCATAATTGCCCACTGAGCCATGGTGCTGCCTCATGGAATATGTTTAGGAGCTTTGAAAGAAAATGACAAGGAAGAGGTGTGACGTCATGGACAGACGCTCCGAGGAATGACAGTATTGAAATGGAAGTGTTACTGCATCAGAAACCAGAGTAGGTCAATTAGTGTTGGGTGAATGGGTCTCGGTGTGAATTGGGGGACAGACAGAAGAATTGCATTGCAGAAATTGCAGCTGAAAACTGGAAATCCATGTGGTACTCTCGACGACAGCTGAACAGAAGGAGCATTGTATTGAATCACAATCTGTAACTGTTTGCCCAGTTTGATCCCTCCGTTTATCATCCCCATTAAGATGATCGATGTTTCAGTAACGAATGTGGGTCAGAATAAAGGGTCAGAACCATGTATCGCTAAAACTGATGACAACCCATTTAAAGCTACCGCACTTGACCCTGCACTTAACATGCCAAACAATCGGACTAATATCTGATAGAGAGGGAAAAATGATCACAAAGCAAACAGTTCAGATCCAAGTTCTGCAATCCTGCCACATCCAGTCAGAAATGAAGTTGAAATATGAAACAACTGACGAGAGAAGAGGTCTCCACAAATATTATTTTTTGTTAATAAACTGTTCAGTGGGTTAAGGAGTCGCAGGCTAGGTCATCATTTATTGCCCAGAAGGCAGTAAAGAGTTAACCACATTGCTGTGGGCCTGGATTTACATGTGGGCAAGAGCAGGTATGGATGGCAGTTTCCTTCCCGAAGGACATTAGTGAAACAGATGGGCCCTTTCCCACAATAAGCAATTGATTCATGATCATCATTAGACTTTTAATTCCAAGCATTTGTTGGATATAAATTCCAACATCTGCTGAGACAGGATTCGAACTCAGGTCACCAAAACATTGCTGGGGTTGTCAGACTATTAGCTACTGCTGAGGCTATTGCTCTACCATTCCTTGAAAGAATGGATTTGAGTTGCGAGACTAATAGCCCAGCACCAACACCACTAGGTGTTGCCATCCCCCAAATAATGTAACCATGCCACACATCGGTGTAAAAGACAAGGATGCAGTGTCTGCAATATTCTCAGCCAGAAGTGTTGCTTGGATAATGCCCAGAGAATCTCGGATGCCAGTCTTCAACCAAATCGATTCGCTATACGTGACATGAAGAAACAGCTGAGCACAGTTGATACGACAACGGTAATGGGTCCTGACACCATTCCTGCAATAGGACTGATGATTTGTGCTGCACAACAAGCCGAGTCCTTGGGGAAGCTGTGCCGTTCCAGCTCCAAACTTGAGATCTCCCTGGAAACGTGGAAAATTACTCAACTATGTCCAGTCCCTTAAGAGGAGAATAATTACAATCTGACCAATTACCTACCCCTCAGTCCCATTACGACAGTCAAATTAGTGGGAATTCTTTTTGGTAGAGATATCAAGCAGCACAGAAATAACCAGTTTAGTGTGCATTCCGATAGATTCTCAATTGGAGATGGTGCTGCAATGGAAATATCACTGTAATACTAATCCATACCAGGCTAATTCTCTGACTGCTGGTGTAAGCTAACAATAATTAATAAACTATCGAGATGTAAATCCTGCTTTCTGTAATAGTGACCTTGAAGCCAATGTTGATTGTAAGCAACAATTTCCTTCCCTAGTGTACTTTCAGGAAGTGAATCTCCCGTGCTTTCCTGGTATGGACTAAAAGTGACTCCAGGCAAACAGACATGTGATAAATTCTTCAGTGGTCTCTGAAACGGCCAAGCAAGACACTTAGTTGTATAAAGCTGTTCCGAGGTCTTAAATGATAAATCTGGACAAAACAGCCGGCCCCAGCTTCGGTATTGGAAAATGGAATGGGAAGCACAGTCATGTTGACCCTGCAGAGCCCTCCTTCCTAACATCTGAGAGCTTGTGATGACATTTACAGTGCTTTCCCACAGACTGCACAGAAACATTAGAGAAAGGAGAAGGTCATTCAACACATTGATCCTTCTCCATTCTAGTTCATAGAGAAAATCTCCTCAATGCACTTTTAGCCACACAGTGTTCATTTTCCTTAATACCTTTAAATATTGTGAAATATAAAGTAATAACTGCTGTAGTCCCTTCGGCCCATCAATTTTGCTTCTCCATTCAATATACTGTCAGTTCTCAGATAGTGAATGTGTCTTAAATGTGATTTGCCTACATTGCGATTCGTGAATTGTGCCCCCTTTTTCTATAAAGTGAACTCCCATTCACTGTGACACAATTCCTTGCTCGGCACCAGCTGAACAGCAAAACGCAGCCTCAGGATCCTCTCTCTTTAAAATGCACCTTCTGTGTGTTCAGCTAAAACAGGAATGCAATTCGCTCTGCAAGCATTGAAACTGAGCCTCACATTGGAAATTGTAGTCTACATTTAGAAGGAACTTTGTTTCAACCCGGCGTAGAGAACCTTGGGGACAACTGGAATTCCACGTCAGCATCATGTGGTCAGTTGTCTCACGAGCGTTCTGGTGAAGTGATTGCAGAGTGCCGTAGTCAGTGACTGTATTGTTAAAGTGTTACATTCACTGAACTATTTCATGATAATATATGAATTAAAGATTTACTTAGACTGTGCTAGTGTGTGTGTTAGACTAAATTTAGTTTTTGCTTTTAGCTGATATTTTGAGGGGTTCGCCCCTTACCCTCTTTTTCACACAGGCCCTGTTATTAATATTGCACGATTTCCTACAACACATGAATACAGCTACCGCGTTATTGGAGCATAATCTGTAATGGTATCTGATCCTCTATCTTCACACGACACTCCTGCTCTCTCCCTATTCCTTTAGTGTATCGAAGTCCTTATTTATATTCAGTGTCTTGGCTTCCACTGGCTGATCTGGGAGAGAATTCCCCAGGTTCACCAGTGTCTGAGTGCAGACAATTTTTCTCATCTCAATGCAGTGTGACCTGCCTGTACCTAATACTGTGTCCCCTTGTTTTAGACGTCTCAGCCAGAGGAATTATCATCCCTGCTTCCAAACTGTCTCAGCCTGTCAGAGTTTTATATATTTCACTGAGATCTCCACCTATTTTCCTAAACCCCATGGAATACAGGCCCAGTTGCCTTAAACTCTGCTCCCACAACAAGTCTGTCATCCCAGAGATCAGTCTGGTCATCTTTCGCTGTTCTCCCTCAATGTCAGGTTTGTCCATTATTAGGTAAGGAAGAACAAAATTGCTCAAAATGTTGCACAATGTTTGAGATGGTGAATCGCCAAGGCCTTGTAGAGCTGCAGTAAGACATTCTTACTCCTGCACTCAAATCCCTGTGAAATGAAGGTGAATAAGCATTTATCTTCCGAACCGCTTTCTGCTCGTGCAATATTTCTTTCAGTGATTGGTGTACAGGGAAATCCTATCCTTTTCAATGTTACAGCTACCCACTTGGTGGGTCTGTGTACACTGGTCAGTGTGTCAGTGCCATTCTCAATATTGACTTTTGACTTCAGAACACACATCTCTGCATGGCTTAAGTTCCTTGAAAGATCAACATTTTTCAACCAATCCCTTTTCAATTGATAGGCTGCCGTTCTAAAGTTCCCACCAAAGTGCACAACGTCACATCCCCTCCCGATTGTTCTCCATCTGCAACGTATTTTCCGATTCACTGCACTTGTCTCAATCACCTTGAAGCTTTTTTTACATTCAGCTCACCCACTCACAATGCTACATGGTTTAGTGCCATCAGCAGATTTGGAATATTTCATTTGAGCCCCTCAACCAAAGGTTTGGTGTGTATTGGGGATAGTTGGGTCCAAAGCCCCAATCCCTGCTATAATCCCCAAGCCTTCCACGCTAAAAATACATTGTTTTATTCTTACTCTGTTAGCTGTCTCACTCTAATACCATGTGCAATATTGGCTCCTGTCCCAAACGATTCGAGTTTGCGCAATAGGCTTGGGGCTTTATCAAAAGTCTTTCAGAAAATCCAATCCTATTGCATTGATTGCGTCTCCATGTTTTTTTCTAAAAGTCAGGTTTTTTCAAATATGATTCCCATTTGATAAATTTCTGTTGACTTTGTCTATGTCTATTACTTTCTGTTCGAATACTTGCTCTAAAACGATTTAGTTGATAATTTCATTCTCGTCCCTTTTTGTCACGAGACTCACATTCCTTAGTATTGCTGGGGAGATTTCTGTTTTGTTTTGTTTTCTTCTGTGAAGACAGAACTGAAGTATTTGCTTCATAGTTCTTCCATTTTCCTGTTATCCATTTTCCGGTTTCAGACTGTTAGGAAGCTGCACATTTTCCCCTTAATTTTACAATCGACATACATTTAGAACCTATTATCAGTTCACTTCTATAACCCTCGTAAATATAATGTTCAAAAACCAATGAATTCCTGTCTTAAGCTGCTCAATGATTGACATTCCACAGCCATACAACCACAGGAGCATAGACTCTCTGCCGTCACAAATACAGCACGGTATTGATTCGGCTCAGTTTCCTCACAAGGACCATAGTCGTGTTTGTTATGTCCCTTCAAGTGCATGACCGCGTAATTATTAATGGTTGTGCGGTTAGGTGAGCCAACTGCTCTCTCAAGAAGTGCATTCCAGACCTCAACACCCTCTAGATTAAAAAAAGTCTCAAATTCTCACTAAACCACAAACCCTTCACTTTAAGTGTGTGCTCTTTGTTGTTGACCCTTTGATAAAAAGGAACAGCTGCTGTCTATCCACCCTATCCATGTTCCTCATAATCTTATCCTTCTGAATCAGGCTCCCCTCAGCCTTCTCTGCTCCAAACTAAACAACCTGAACTTATCCAGCCTCTCTCCATAGCTGATCTGCTCCATCCCAGGGAACAGACTAGTGAATCTCCTCTACACCCCTCCAGTACTATCGCATCCTTCCTGTAATGTTTCCCAGAACTACACACAGTACTCCATCTTGGCCTAACCAATATTTCGCATAGCTCTTATAATCTATGCCTCGATTAAGAAAGACTATGTTTATAGTCCCCTATGCTTTCTCAACTTGTGCATTCACCTGTTTAGCCACATTTAGGGATGTGTGGAGAAGCATCCTCTGAGCTTCCTAGTGTAATGCCATTCATTGAGTCCTCGGTAAAAACAATAACTGTAGATGCTGGAAAACAGATTCTGGATTAGCGGTGCTGGAAGAGCACAGCCGGTCAGCAGCATCCGAGGAGCAGTAAATGCGACGTTTCGCGCAAAAGCCCTTCATCGGGAATACAGGCAGATAGCCTGAATGGTGGAGAGATAAGTGAGAGGAGGGTGGGGGTGGGGGTATTGTACTCTATGCTACTTTGTCCCCACCCCCACCCTCCTCTCACTTATCTCTCCACCATTCAGGCTCTCTGCCTGTATTCCTGATGAAGGGATTTTGCCCGAAACGTCCATTTTACTGCTCTTCGGATGCTGCCTGAACTGCTGCGCTCTCCATTCATTGAGTCCTTCACTGCCTGGTTCTTTCTGCCAAAGTTCATCACCTCAGAGTTATCAGGATTATATTCCATCTGCCATGGATTAACCCATCTGACCATTACATCTGCATCATCCTGAAACTTAAGGCCGACCCCTTCACTACCAATGACTTGGTCAATTAATTTTAAGGTTAAAATTGCCACACCACCAGGTTATAGTCCAATAGGTGTATTCAGAGGCACTAGCTTTCGAAGCGCTTCTTCTTCATCACGCGAGTATGCGCTCAGAAATCGAGTGCCTCCAAAAAACCTGTTGGACTGTAACCTGGTGTTTTCTGACATTTAACTTTGTCCACCCCACTCCAACACTGGCACATTCGAATCACAAATAATAATGGACACAGCATTAATTCCAGTGGTGCACCATTGGACACTGGTCTCCAGTCACAAAAACAGCTATCTACGACCACACTCTGTCACCTACCACTAAGTTGATTTGGATGCAACTTGGCAAGTCACTAATAAAAGCTAACTGTTCCCTGGTTATTCTGTTCCACTTGCCACACTTGTAGATTATCTGGGGATTCTCTCTAATCTTACCCTTGCCAGCAGGTTTCTATGTTTTTGTGTTAGTCAGTCATCTCTGAGTGAAGAATTTCCATCTTATTGCCGTCTTAAATGGCCTGTACCTTATCCTGTCATTATTTGCCTTAAACGTAGAGTAGACAGCCAGAGAAACATCCAGTTTTTTTCCACTTTGTCATATGTTTAGTGAATTTTATAAATTTCTCTGTGACCCACCTCTTATTCTTT
Organism: Chiloscyllium punctatum; assembly: GCF_047496795.1. Lineage (NCBI taxonomy): Eukaryota > Metazoa > Chordata > Chondrichthyes > Orectolobiformes > Hemiscylliidae > Chiloscyllium > Chiloscyllium punctatum. The sequence goes on along the minus strand of NC_092752.1, from coordinate 89,645,052 downwards.
GAAAGTGTAGAGATCACAGGCCACGTTTCCTCATCAGGCAATCTCGCCATTTGAGGGATTAATCTGGAGAATGTATATTGCACTTCCTCTGTGGTCAGTATATTCTTTCTCACATTGGGTCACCAAAACTGTACACAATACCTCAATACAAGCTCACCAACACGCTGTAAAACTGCTTCCACATGTCATTCCATCTATATTATGATTCCCTAAAATGAAGGCGAGCCTGACTTTAACTTTCCACTTACATGTAATCCTCCACGTACCCTTCACATTAACTTATTTATGAACTCATTGCATGAGTTCTGATAGAAAGCCTTCTGAAAATTCAAGTATGCCATTTCTACTGGTTCCCGATTATCTATGGTGAAAGAAACAAGTTCAAATAATTCCAAAGAAAGTCAAGTATGATTTCCCTCTCAGAAATGCATGCTGCTTCTCTCCAATGTTGTTGTTAATTTCTTAATATCCAATATCACATCCTATGTAATAGATTCCAACAGTTTCCCTACAGATGCCAAGTTAATTGTTCTATAGTTCTCAACACTATATATTCTTCCATTTGGACATGCTTGGATCCCGCTTACTCCCTTCCAAGCATCTCCAATAGCTTCCGGTCTCTGCAGAATATACAGGGAAATAAAACACTTTCATCGATAGCATAATTAATATTTCTGTTGCTAATTTATTTGTAATATTTTGATATGAAGTACATCTGGTTCATAAGACTTAGCAACCCTCAGTCCAGCCGCATGTTCAAATACACTCTGTCACTGATGTAAATTGACTTTATGTCTTTAGTTTCTGCATAGGTTCTGCAGAATCATTTGGCATTTCTGGATGATTGTCTCGATCTTCCTCCATGAAGACGGATTTAAAGTAACTGGTTAATTTCTCGGCCATTTCAATGTTCCCAACAATACATACTCCTCTCCCGATTACAAATTTCCACATTGACCATGCTTTATTTCGTTTTCATTGAAATACTGATTGTAGATTTATGCAATTGTTTGTGCTTTTAGATTGCCTACAGTGTGGAAAAGGTCCTTGGGCCCAACAGGTCCACACTGCCCCTCCAAAAAGTAGTCCACGTAAACCCAGACTAGCCCAGACTAATGCACCTTATTTACACATCCTTTAGACTATGGCACAATTTAGCATGGTTAATTTACTTAACCTGCAGATCTTTGCATTGTGGGAGGAACCTGGAGCACCCAGGGTAAACCCACAGAGACATGGGGAGAATGTGCAAACTCCACACAGACAAATGTCTGAGAATTCTCAAGTTTCAACCATGTCTGGAATTCTTCTGAAGTCACTTTCTATGATTAATATAAAATTTAATTTGTTCTGTTCACCATCATTAAGTCACTTTCTCCTTTCCTTTGTGATTGTGCCTTAAAGAAATAGACGTATTTTTCAGAATTTGCAGCATTTCTATAGATCTCCTGGTCCAGACGAGATATATCCAATAACAGTGCAATCGGCAACAGAAAAAACTGCTGCGATCTTGTCTGATACTTTTGCATCATTGTTAACCATGGATGAAGTCCCAGAAGACTGGTGGGGAACGAATGTTGTGCCCGGATTTAAGAAGGGCTGCAACGAAGAACCTGCAAACTATAAACCAGTTAGCTTAACAACTGTGATAGGTCTGTTGCTTGAGAAGACTCTGAGAGATAAGGGAGACATGCATTTGGAAAGACAGACTTAGATTAGGAACGGTCTGCACAGCTGTGTGTGTGGGACTTCATGACTTGAAAATGTTTTAGAGTCCTTTGATGAAGTGACCTGGAATGTTGGCGAAGGTAGGTTGGTAGACGTAGTCTATAAAATATCAGAAATGCATTTGATAAGATTCCACATGATGGGCTACTCTGAAAGTTTTGATCGCGAGGAATCCCGAAGAATCGGGCAAACTGAACACCCAATTGGCTCGATAGTAGGAAGCAGAGTGTAATAGTGGAAGGATGCATGTCGGACTGGAGGCCTGTGACAAGTGGAGAGCCTCAGGGATCGGTGCTGGGACGACTGCTGTTACCTATATCAATGATTTTGTTGAGAATGTAAAAGGCATGATTCGTAATTTTGCTGATGACAGTTAAGCAAGCAGTAACGTGGACATTGAGGAAGGTTATCAGAAATTGCAGCAGGAATTTGGTGAGCTGTGGAAGGGTGCCAAGAAATGGCAAATGGAATTTAATATAGATAAGTGCGAGGTCTTGCATTTTGGAAAATCAAGTCAAGGTAGTAGTTTCATGGTGAATGGCAAGGCCTTAATGAGTGTAATGGAACAGAGGGTCCTTGGAATTCAGGTGACGATTCTCTCAAAGTAGAGTCACAGCGAGACGGGAATGAACAAGTCTTTTGGCCTTGATCAGTTAGGGAGTTGAACATCGAAGTTGGGGAGTTATTTTGCAGTTATACAGGCCGCTGGTGAGACTGCACTTGGAGTATTGTGTTCGTTTTTTTTTTAATTTGCTCCAGGAAGGATGTGATTAAACTGGAAAGCGTGCAGAAGAAATTCAAAAGGATGTTGCCAGTACTCAGTGGTCTGAGTTGTAGGAAGAGTTTGAACAGGCCAAGTCATTTTTCTTTAGACCGTAAGACACTGAGGGGAAATCTTAAAAAAAAGTGTATAAGATCATGGGAGGCATGGATAGTGTAAATGCACTCAGTCTTTTTCCCAGGGTAGGGCAATCAAGGACTAGAGGGCATCAGCTTAAAGTTAGAGGGGAAAGAACAAAAGTGAACCTGTGGGGCAACTTTTTTTAATACATAGCTCGTACACATATGGAATGAGATGGCAGCCGAAGTAGTTGAGGCGAGTATATTAACAACATTTAAAAGGCATTTGGACAAATACATGGATAGGAAAGGATTCGAAGGATACTGGGCAATGGTAGGGAAATGGCGTTAGTGTGGATGGGCATTTTGATGGTAATGGACCAGTTTGGACCAAAGGGTCTGTCTCCATGCTTTAGGACTTTATGACTCTAACAACCATTGCTTGTCTCCCACTGAATGTTATATCGTATTTTTCCAATTCACTGGAGTGAACTTGACTCTCTAGCCTCCAGACTTCCATGATGCTTGACCATAATGTTTAAACATTCGATATTGTATGCCGACAACCATTTGAAATGCAACATATTAATGTCACTATTCCTGAGAACAAGATTATTAATTAAACCTTCTGACCACATAACACCAAATCCAAACTAACCTTGTCTCTAGTTTGGATCAGAACATACTCTTCAAACTGTCTAATACACACTTCTGGAATTTATTTTGTGCAGCATGAGCAGTCTTGAATATAACGCAGTTTCGATTCAACTTGAGATATTTCAGTATGACTGCAGCACTCACAGCATCTAATTTCCAGAGCATAAGATGCACAAAATTTGCACTAGAGTTTTGCACGACATATCACGCCAATGTTTGTTTCTTGTTGCTAAGATCCTTCCAAATTGATTCTGTGGAATCTGAGGGACATGGTCTGTGGCGTTATTAGTGATAAACTTGGACAAGAAATTCGGGGAGGCTCACCTCGACGCTGAAATAATCTGAAGAAATGTCCAGCAACACAGGACATTCTGCATCCCCGTTCTGTCAGGATAATTGTCACCATATTCTCCCTGCTGTCACGCACTTACTGTACATCTGCTATAGCACCTACTCCCGAACAATTCTCATGCTCTATCTCCAAATAGATTTCATGCACTATGACTCTCACTATTCAATTCAGCACCTTCCTTCCATCATTTTGCCTGTCGCATACTCAATACCCCCACACGAACAACACCTTATGGATTCTGCACTGTGGAGTGACTCCCACTGGACACCTCACCATTTACCACCACCCCCATCACCACCTACAACAGTACTAACAGCTTATTGCCCCCTACACTTTCTCACATTCTAGGATGAACAGTCTGAAATAGGACAGAAAGGGCCAAACCGGGTGGTCGAGTGCCCGATATCCGTTCCCTCCCCCCCCGCCCCGCCATGTTGGGAGGACCCTCGCACAAACAGGAGAAGACCAGAGTGAATCGTGTGGAGATTCCGTAATATCCACATCCCAACAACTGAGTAAGAAACAATGTTCAATGGAGGGAAATACCGCTCTGTCTGTTCCACTATTTCCCTCCCTCCCAAAACAACAAATTGCAGAACGATACAAAGAAATGTTCAGAGAAATATGTAAACACCCCAATATGCAAACACTTACAGCATATACACCGAAATGGACCCGCACACATGTAGAGGCATAAAGAGACATATGCAGTCACGTACAAACTGGCATAAACACAGCAAAACGCAGAGGCCAAGACACGGAAGGATAAATGTATACACACAATTACAGACACACAAACGCCTGAACAAACACATATACACGCTTGCAGACACACAGAGACACAGATATGTGTGTCTATAAGACAGAGATAGGTTTTTGATGAATAAGGGTATCAAGTCTTAAAGAGAGAAGTCAGTAGAATGACGTTGACAAACCTCTAATCCATTATGGAATGGCATTCAGACTCGATGTGCTGAATGACCTAATTCTGCTCCTTTTCTAGTGCTCGTGTGGTGTTATGCTATCAGTTATTCTCTTCCTGGGACAGAAGCGGAGAATGAGTTTAATACATATTTGATTGGAAAGCGTCGGTGATAATGTTGGACAGGTTTAGTGGGCTGAATGGATTATTTCTATTCCTAACTATTTTGTTCTTATGTTTCAAGAAAGGTGGCGATTTGTTGTTAGGTTAATACAGTTTTATAATAACGGGTCCTGCAATGAAATAAGGATGCCCCTTTCACTTTAGTGTTGTGTTATCTGTGGTGGCCTCATCCTCAGGGAGCAGTGAAGACTCGGTTAATGAAGATATTCAAGGCTGAGCTCGACTGATCTCTGCTGGACAGGAGAGTCAATGCTTATTGGGAACAGACAGGAGACGGATGGTCAAACACACTTGGATCAGTCATGAGCATTCGGAATGGTGCAGCTGAATGGCCAACTGCTGCCCCTAACCCATGGAGTTAGTCTGCAGATGCAGCAAGTAGTTTGGAAAGTTGTTGTTTCTGGGAATTAGTATCGGGTTTAATTGTAGGAATGTTTAACTGCATTTGCACACGGAGACTGCAGATGCTGGAGGTCAGAGTCGAAATGTGTGCCTCTGGAAAAGCACAGCAAGTCAGGCAGCATCCGAGGAGCAGGAAAGTCAATGTTTCAAACATAAGCCCTTCATCAAGAATGTGCCCGAAACATGACTCTCCTGCTCTCTATACACACGTTCCTGGAAGGTCTTTGGACACGAAGCATGATCAGTTTCAGTATTGCATGAGAAATCTTTTTGAACCATCTACGATTTTGAGAACAATCAGCTGGATACATATTTTCTCTTGTCAGAGTGTTTAAAACTACGGAATAAACTTTAAGAATAAGATGTGTTGATTGTTAAGAATGCATAGGCGTGTACTGAACCTTTTAAAGAGAGTGAAAGCTGGCAAGGACTTAACAAGCACAGAGTGTGCTGAAAAGTTTTTAAAAAGTAACATTTGGCTGAAACAAATTGCTGAGGTGAGTGCTATGGTATGCAATAAATTCGAATTTGGCCAATCAGTTTAACTTACGCCCCAAGAAATCAAAATCCAAACGAATTACAATTTTAACAATATGAAACCAATGAGACAATCCGATGTTCTGGTGTATAAAATCGGGCATTTTGACCAGTTAGCCACAGCGACACAGAGCACTAACAGACGCAGACTGCCTTCAGAATCGTTCTCTGAAAGCTACCTGTATCTATGAAATCTGTGCAGCAGAAGACCGAAGAAAAGCCCCAGGAAACCCTACTGAGGAAGTTTCACAGGAAGATCGACAAAACTCGCTTGGGGTTTTGAAATTCAATTTTTAAAAAAATTTCAATCGGGTGGTTTTATCAGATCAGTATATTGCTGTAGAGTGGGAAGTAGATAAATTGATCAGACAAGGATGATTACAGTGCAGAAGGTTGTTTCTTAATGTTCTGATTTTTCTTGGAGTTAAAGAAGGAACAATAAATAGTCGGATTTGGTCGATCTTTGTCACTCACACTTTTATAGACTATGAGGTGCGGTGATGTTTTTCTGTGTGTCTGGTTTAAATTAGCAGAAGGCCTTCACACTGTGCCGTAACATTGATTTTAAAACAGATATAATGAAAATATCAACCGATTTCTTCAAATTATGCAGACACATACAAACATTCCATCAAATTGTAAAGCTGGGATTTTTTTTTTTGCTAAGGAAAGGCACTGTGTACAACATCAGTAATGATGCACTTGCACATAGTCCATTTTCATCCATTCCACATAAATTTCAAGGAAATCACACATGGTCTATTTTGGTGTTCATTTAACATTATTGCATATATTAAAACATGGAGGTAGAAAAACGTTACCTGCCTCAGAAGCAGCAGCCTACTGCTTCGTCTCTCTCTCATTTTGTTCGGCCTGACAAGAGAAAAAAAGCTTGCATCATCTTTACCAATCGTGGAGGTTTTGTGATGAAAGATTCTTTGGCATTTTTCCACTATCTGACGCAAAGCAAATTGAACCAAATCCAATTGTTCCAGGGAGATACCCTATTCCCAGCAGCTTGTGTGAGCGGATGAACTTCAGAGGACAGAATAATATTTTTCCATTTGTTAAGAGTTCAGCTATTATGAAACTCTGGAAAGCTTTCAATTTTCTGTTTTGTCTTAAAATATGTGTGTTCATGTGTGCATGCAGGTGCATGATTGTGTGTTTGTCACATTTTTCTTGAAGATGAGCCAGGCTTACAATTATATCATTGGCTTTGTCAGTAAACTTTGAAATTTGTTGTAACCAGTGGAGGAATGTGAGTGCAAAAGGTATCAGTGACACTGTAACGTTGGTTGGAACACGAATGAGAAATTCTGAAAGAGATGTACAAATTAGAATTCCCTTTCCCCAAAGTTTGTGATGTTTGGGTGTTTGCATTTATTCAAAGTTGTATCTGTTAAATATTTGACAGACAGGTGAATGAAGGAAAATGGTGCCCCTAGAGAAAAGTGCTTCTAAAACCACAATCAGATCAATCACGAACTGATTGCCTGGTACAGCAGTGACAGAGTGGCGAATGACCCACTCCTCACTCAAATGTTCCAATGTTCTATTTAGCCCCCTCACAAAAGCAGATGGAGGCCACTTGCTCCAAATACATGGTCCACAGTAATATAGGATATAATTCAGTCCCTCCAGACTGAGATACACAGTTTGGTTTGGTTTGGAAAATGTTATTGGGAAATGCAAGCTGGTTTCGAAAGATGCCTCTGATCTTTTTACAGAGCGTTTCCTCTCTGCAACTTGTGGTTCATTTGTTGGTCATGTTGTGGACCCAGATTCACTGTCAATACAGCCCACAGACATTACTCAGAGATGATACACAAAAGACTTTGCTCTCTCTGACAGCAACATTCAATGACAGAACATTCAGGAAAATTACAACCATTAACTTTGCAGTTACAGAATATGAGAACATAAGGAACAGGGTCAAGTAATTCAGACAGTAAATCCTGCTGTGCCATTGTATACCATCATGGCGGATCCACTGTTGGCGTTAACCCCATTCAATTCTCAATTCCTCACACCCTCAACTCAATGATTGAGGACAAAAACCAATCTACCTCCTCTGTAAATACTTTCAGTGATCTAGCTTCCTGAACTCTCTAGTCCAGCTAGTTCCTGACATTCACTAGCCTTTGTGAGAAGAAAACACTCCCGACAAAAACGCAATAACCTATTGATATGTTCAATAGAGGTGAATACAGGAGCCCAGCTTAGAGTGACAGACCCTGATATCAAGGCAGGAGTTGACTCAGGATGGTATCAAGGAACGCTGACTCAAATAAATTTAATGGGAATCAACCACAAAAGCTCCTCTGGTTTGGGCCATCCATAGCACAAAGGAAGATGTTCGTGGTTTGTGGACATCAATCATTTCACTCCCAGGACATCCCTTCAGGAGATCTCCAGGGTAGATTCCTTAGCACAAACGTCTCCAGCTGCTGCATCAATGTCTTTCCTCCACCATCAGATCATAAGTTGTGATGGTCACTGAAAATCAGACAATTTTCAGAACATTTTGTCTCCTGTCAGCTCCTGAACCAGTCTGTATCCATGAGCAGCAAAACCCGGAAAACATTCATGCTTGTGCTATAAAAGTGCCGGTAACATTCATATTACAGCACAGCCAGACACTGCACATTTCCACAGTTAAAAGAGCAGCTCATTCAGCATCTCAAGCAGGTTGCACATGGAAATGAGGAAGTAATTCAGGCCATCAAAACGAATTAACAAGAAGAGGGACAAACTTTTCAACCCCTCTGCCTGTTCCACAGGAAAAGAAGCAGTCTGGTCAGTGCATCTAACTTCTAACAGGAACGTGCAAAGTCCAATCAGACCCTTGTACGTGTTCCATGCGATCAGGCCGAGAACATTCAGCCCCTCAAGGGCTTATGCAGGAATAGGAGGATGTAATTGATGCTCCAACGTGACAAACCAATGGAGCAGAGACTACACACAGAGACGGCTCCATGATGTTCCTCGTGGCCCCATTGCATGTGGAACGCGTGCTATTTTAACATGGTTTCCTGGTAGTGAGGAGAGAAATTAAATATTTTGTTCAAAGTCTCAAGGAGGCATCTTGCACCTCCGAGAAGACGGACCCATGTTCTCCATCGAGGACAGAGGCTATTGGTAATATTTAACTGTTTTAAAGTGAAAGTATTGTGGCTGTTGTCGAGATTGTGGACGTTCTGTGCAGAATCACACACACCGAATGCACCGTATTAATGTGGGGAGACTGTATGCAAAGCGTGAACCTGTTTCTGTCAATCGACATGGAGAGTGGGGCTGAAGTAGGGAAAACGTTCTCAGAGAGACTTAAACTATCAAGAATTATAATCCGAGTAAAAAGAACCAAACTATGGAATTTATCACGTTCATAGTGTCTGTTTAGAACATAATGAGTGATTGTCCATTCCCCTCAAGTTTCAATGCAATCACCTCTTATTCTCTCAAAGTGTTACAGATTAACCTTCACTCTCCTCATGGTACCATGATCCCAGTGATTAGTCTGTTGATACTCTTTCACATTTTCTCTGTGACGAGGAGATTATTCCTTATAAAGGAGTGAAAATCTTCCCACAATACCCTAAATACGACCTCAACAACACGCTCAGGGATGATCACAATAAGTCCCTTCCCTCCCTTTACCGTCTCTGTTTCTTTCCTGTGGTGTGAAAAAGTCATTCCTTCTCTATGCCGAGACTGACGTGAGATTATGAGTCAATGACTTGAGCACGATACACTGCTTTACATCTGACAGATTCTGTGCAGAGAACAAGTTAAACATCTCAAGTGCAATTATTTTGTAACGGACACGTGGTTTGAAGAGACTTGAAGAAACAGCTGTATCGGATTTAACAAAAGCAAAAACGATGGTTCATTCAGCAGGAGCACTGAGGCTGAGGACGAGACTGGGATATCATAATGGTGGTATTGGACAGGATTGGTATGTGGGGAGGTTATGGAAATGCAAATCTGTGCAGGACAGAAAGGGTATGGAGTTTGAGAACAGTCTGGTTCCTTCTCGCATGTCAGTGAGTAATTTGTAAATAGTAATTTGCTTTATATAATTTACATGGAAAGGAGTTTTTGATTGGAAGTGAAGACATTGATATCCATTTTCTAAATTTAACATATCATGAGCAGAAATTCAGTTTAACCCAGTTTAACAATCAAAGAGAACGACTTACTAGGGACATCAACTATAGCGAGGATGGGATAGTAACCACCTTGAATAATCCAAAGGATACCATGGATCCGCCATGCTAATGATATCCAAGGCTGAGAAAGATAGTAAAGATCAAAGGATAAACTCCTGTCCATTGTTGAAATATTCCAGTCTAATGTTCTCAGATTCTGATCCATTGTTTTAACTTTCGAGTCTAATGTTCTCAGATTCTGATCTCTCCACCCCTTCTGTCGGTTATACTGCCTCTCACACTATGGGATAGCACATTGACAGAGCCCATTTATCGTTTATCGATGGAAACCTCCACTGGGATAATTAGGATCCACAGAGACTGACAGGAATCACAGTCGGTGAACAAATAGCTCCAGTTAACCCCTTTCAATTCAATTTTGATTTTACTAACATTCCAAATGACGTTTAAAATTTATACATTCAGCAAGGGATATATGGGAGTGACTGAGGGAAAGGATGTTGGAATTAACATATTTCTTGTGTGTAATTATTCAATCTGCCTTGGATATGGGAGCAATGACAGAGGACTGTTGGAACATAAACCAGTTTCGCCATTTATAAATGGAAACGTACAGCCTGAAATTATTGATCAGTGATTATAATGTTGACTTAACTTTTATAGTCCATAATATGGTGGGAAAAGGTACTCAAAGCAACATGGATTATAACAGGCAAACTGCAAACTCCATAAACATCGCCATCCTACATCACGGGACAGCCCTGTACATCAGTGTAAAAGACATGGTTGTATTACCTGCTCCGTCCTCAGCCAGAAGTGTTGAGTTGATGATCCACCTCACCCTCGCCATGCTACCAGCAGAATCACAGATGTCAGTCTTTAATCGATCTGATTTGCTGTATGTGACATGAAGAAACAGCTTAACACAGTAGATACGACAAAAGCAATGGGCCCTGACACCATTCCTGCAATGGGACTGAACACTTGTGCTGCACATCAAGCCGTGTCCCTGGGAAAGCTGTTTCATTCCAGATCCAACTCTGACATCTCCCTGGCAATGTGGAAAATAACTCAGCTATGTCCAATCCCATAACAAGGGATTAACTACAATCTGACCATTTACCACGCCCTGAGTCCTGTCATGATAGTCAAATTGGTGGGAGTTCTTTTTGACAGAGATGTCAAGCAGTACAGATGTAACCAACTCAGTGTGGTCCCCATGTGGAGATGGTGTTGTTGTGGAAAAGTCACTGGATTACTAATCCAGTCCAGACTAATGCTGTGGCAGCTGCTGGACGTTATAATTAATAAAATATCGAGATGTAAAACCTGGAGTCATTAACAGTGACCTTGAAGCCAATGTCGATTGTAAATACCAATTTCCTTCCTCAATGTACTTTCAGGTAGTGAATCTCCCATGCTTTCCTTTTCTAGCCTAAACGTGACTCCCGGTACACAGACATGTGAAACACTCTTCAATGGTCTCGGAAACGGCCAGGCAAGACACTCAATTGTATCAAACTGTTTCGGGGTTTAAAGGATAAAACTGTACAGACCACCCGGCACCAGCATCAGTATTGGAACGGGAAATACTACCGTGTTCACTCTGCAGAGAGTTCCTTCCTAACATCTGAGAGCAGGTGGCAGGATTTACAGAGCTTTCCCATAGACTGCACAGAAACATAGGGAAAGGAGTAGGTCATTCAACACACTGAGTATCCTCCATTCTATTTCATGGTGAAAATCTCCTCAATTCAGTTTTCCCCACACAGTGTTCATATCCTTTAGTATGTTTAAACATCAGAACATATAAAATAGGAACTAATGTATTCGCTTTGGTCCATCAATTTTGATCCTCCATTCAATATACAGGAAGTTAGCCAATAAAGGTGTGTTTATTAAATGCAATTTCGCTGCAACACAATTAGTGAATTGTGCCCCTTTCTTTATAAAGCGAGCTCCTGTTCACTGACATGGGAGTCTGTCTCTGGCTCCAGCTGAACAGCAAATCCCAGCCTCAGGATCCCTCTGTCTGCCAAATGCACCCTCGGTGTGTTCAGATAAAGCAGGGATATAATCCGCTCTGCAAGCTTTGTAACTGAGCTTGAATGTGGGATTTGTAGTCTACATTTAGAAGGAAATTAATTTCAAACCGGGAGGGGAATATATTGGAGAGGACCGGAATTCTGCATCGGCATCACGTGGTCAATCAGCCCGCACGCTTTCTGAAGAAGATCTTGGTGAAAGGTGCAGGGTTGTAGTCAGTGACTGTAGTGTAAAAGTGTGACATTTACTCTACTAATTCATTACAATATACGGTTTAAAGATTTATGCAGCCTGGGTTTGGATGGAATGGATGAGGATCACTGAGGGATAGACTATAAATTTTTTAATCTTTTTAATCAGTCTTCCCTGTATGTGGGAGTATTGTCGGTACAATGCACTGTTGTATATGATTCACCCTGTTTATAAAAGGGGGCAGGAATAAAATAACAGACGGGCTGCATAAAATGTTTGGTGGAGAAGTTTCTAGATCCCTTTGTGTAATGCTGCTCCAAGTTTAAAATTCCCTGTTATCAAGTCCTTTCTTAACCTTGTGACATCATTCAGAACATTCAAACTGCTGCTCAGGAACAGGGAGAAACAGTAGGTAGTCACTCAACTGCTCGTATCTGGGACACAGGGACAGGGGACAGTCTTTCAACTGTTCGAGATTGGGACACAGGAACTGGAGGTCGTCACTCAACTGCTCGATACTGAGACACAGGAACAGGAGGCAGTCACTCAACTGCTCGAGACTGGGATACAGAGAAATCTGGAGGCTAGTGAGGCCCTAGATTTCTGTTCCACAGGAACAGGAGGAGTTGACTCACTACCCACCAGTCTTGGACACTGGGAGAAAAGGGAAATCGGCTTGTTACTAACAGAAATATCTGAATAAGTTGCGTGAGCAAGCCATTCAATCCTGCTCCAACATTCTTCAAAACCATGACTGATCTGATTGTGATTCTCTCATTCCATTTTACAGAGATTCCCCTCTCTGCAGTCTCTGCTCCATTTGTTGGTCATGTTGCAGATCCAGATACTGTAACTACAGTCACCATGTTTCATCCAGAATTGGGTCACCAAAGTCTCTGGTCTTCCTGAATTTCCACAGCATTTTAAAACGCAGCCTCCAGGAAACCATCCCCAGCACTTCCACGAGCGTACAAAAACTAGAGTTAAGTCAAATGTCAGTAAAATGCAAGTGAAAAGCCTGGTCTGATTCACTAACAGTTGTGGGGATTCCTCATGTTACTGAGCACATGAGCAGCAGAGAATGATTAACGCAGGCATTCAATGGATAGGCACAGAGCAAGTTGCAACGATGCGCCTCAAAACTGCTAAAACCGCACCCTCCAACATGGAGTACAGGGCAGGACACTGGGACACACACAGAGAACACATGCACACAGACCCACACGGACACACAGACACATTATCATCTTTTGGATATAACTAGATAAGTTATGCTTAATGATGGGGTCAAGACTTGTTGTGAGAAGGCAGGAGAATTGGCTTGAAAAGCATGTCAGCCATGATCAATAGCTCAGTAGACTGATGGGCCAAATGGCCTTTTATTCTGCTGTAATTATTTACGGTCTACGGTACATGCATTTGTCTGTGTTTGTGCGCATACTTGTGCGTGTGTGTCCGTGTTTTTGTGTCTATGTTTGTGTGTGTTTGAGTGTGTCTGTGTGTATATGTCTGTGTGTGTGTGTCTGAGTGTGCTTGTCTCTGTATGTATCTGTTTGTGTGTCTGTGTATATTTGTGCTTCTCTGTATTTTCAGAAATGGAAATATCAATGTAAATTTTTTTATTATTTCTCTTCTGTTTGACATTCACCTTGCCATCATAGTTTGAGGAACTTTGTTTTCAGCATGAATTTGTTGTTTTAACAAATGAAGGAAATCAACCTGACCTCTTCTGAGGATGACCCTGATCCAATGTGAGACCTATAACATTGGCCATATCATCAAAATGGTTACACCGATAATTTGCTGTGACCAATGGAGCAGTGTCAGTAGAAAATTCAACAGTTACCCAACAACCCAAGGAACTCTGGACCAGTGAGCCTGACATCAGTGGTGGGTGAGTTGTTGGAGGGGACTCTGAGGGATAGCCAATTGCAAGCATTTTCAAAGGCAAGGATTGATTGGGGACTTTCACCATGGCTTTTTGAATGAGAAATCGCGTTGTACGAATTTGACTGAGATTATTAAAGAGGTTACAAAGCAGATTGATGAAGGCAGTGTTGTAGATGTTTTCCATACAGATTGGAACAAGCTGTTCGACAAGATTCTGCATATTAAGCAAGTTAGCAAGGTTAGGTCAGATGGACACCAGCGCAACCAAGCCAATTGAATACAAAATTAGATTGAAGTGAGGAGACAGAGGTTGGTAGAGGATAGCTTTTCAGTCTGGAGGCCTGTTTTAAGGTACGAGGGGAAATAATTTAGAGGGAACTTAGATACAATGTTTTCATACAAAGGGAGGTGTGCACATGGAATTATCTCCCAGAGGAAGTGGTGGAGTCTGGCATCTTGATGGGTATCTGAACAAGGAGGTTTAGATGAATATGAGCCAAATACCCTCAAATCAGACTCGATCATAATGGGATCTCTGGTCTGCACTTACACATTTGCAAGCTTTATAACTCTATCAGAGGGATGAGCAGAAATTATAAACAGTCATTTCAAGTGGGAATTCTCTTCCCGACAAGTTTGAGATGTCTCTTTGTTTATATTTATTCAATGCTGAGTTAGTTAACTATTGGACAGAGAAGTGATTCTTGGATAATAGCACAGAGACGGGAAAGTGGAGCTGAGACCACAACTTGATCAGCCACAATCTTAGTCCCTGGTAGAGAAGGACAAAGTGTCTAATGACCCACTCCTGCTCCTCAGTGCCATGTTTCTGTGTTCCATTCAGCCCATCAAACCTGCTAGACAGAAGCAATTAGAGGCTATTTACTCCTTTCACAGAAACAGAGGAGTCCATTCAGCCCCTCAAAACTGTCAAACCCAATTTGGTCTGGTTTTAAAATGTAGTAGGAAAACCCAGGCAGGGCTATGAAAGAGGCTCCTCATCACTCCTAACTGAGCTTCCCCTTTCTGCAACCTGTGTTTCGTTTGTTGGTCAAGTTGTAGATCCAGTTTCACTGTGAATACAGTCCCCATTCCTCACCCAGAGATGGTCCAGACCGTCTGGTCATATTCAACAACAGAGCTTCCAGAAAAATAACAGCCTCTACTTCCCAATAATAGAACGTGAGAAGGACACAAACAGGGATATGTCATTCATCCACGGGACACCCATCCCCCCCTCAACACCCCCAAACCACAAGCAGATCTTCTCCTACAATAAGATCATAAGGTCTAATATCCTCTTTCGTGTCCAATTCGTGTCTGAGCCCTCAACTCAGACTGGTCAAAAAGCACTCCCTGCCCCCACACTGTGACCTATTGAAATGAGCAAAAGACGTGAACACAAGGGCTCAGGGAAGAGTGACCGACCCTGACATCAAGGCATCATTTAACTAAGGACGGTCTCAAGGAGCCTGAGCAGGATTGCACTTAATGGGAATGAGTTGTAAACTTCCCCCGTTAGAGTGATTTAAAGCATAACACACAATGATTGTGGTTTGGGTACAAAAATCCATGCAGTCCTAGACAAATCTGCAAACGTTCCTCAAGGTAGCGTCCTCAGCGCAAACATCTTCAGCTGCTTTATAACTGTCTTGCCCCCACCATAAGATTAGAAGTGGGCGTGTTCACAGAAGATCACACAATATTCAGGACAAAATGTCCCCCTTCAGCTCCCGAACTAGTCTGTGTCCATGTGCAGCAAGACCTGGACAATATTAAGGCTTGTGCTGTTGGAAGTATCGATAACATTCATGCAACAGTGCTGCTGGACACTACACATTTCCACAGATAAAATGAGGAGATTATTCAGCTCCTCACGCTAGCTTCACAGGAATATGAGGAAGTCATTCAGCTCAATGAAATTATTGGACAAGTGTAGAGATAGCCTACTTAGTGCCTCCAACCAGTTATACAGGAAGTGAAGGAGTCACGTATTGTGGACGACAGCAGAGCTCCTCAAAAATATTTGAAGGCGTTGGCCTCGACTCTATTAATAATTAAGTGTTCTGATACATGTACTTGGCAAAAAGTAAAGATCAGACACAAGTTCTCAGATGCAGTTGTCCAATCGAGGAGGGAAAACAAATCAAGTGAAAATTTAGAGAAAGTTACAGCCAGGAGACTTCCACTGAAGCGTCCAACGCTGTGGAGACCTCAATGATTTCTGGTGTTACTGAGAAACCAAAACACTTCCTGTAATGTGGCTGCCTGAACTGCACACAGTATTATACCTATGGCCTAACCAATGGCATGTTTAACTCATATTTTGTCGCCTCGATGAATAAACACTATGCCTATAGTCCTGTGTGATTTCTTAACTGGCTATTACACTGTCCAGTCACGTTCACGGATGTGTGGAAAAACACCCTCTGACGTCCCTAGTGTTCTGCTATTCATTGAATTCTTCCCTGTCTGGTTACTTCTTACAAAGTGCATCACCTCATATTTATCAGGGTTCCACTCCATCTGCCATTGATCTGACAATCTGACCATTCCATCTGCATTTTACTGTAACATAAGGCCTTCCTCCTCACTGCCAACCACCTGCCCAATCTTTGTGTCAAACACAAAATTACTTATTATGCTTAGCCCCCACCCCCCACCACCACCTCCATATTCACTTTTACATCATTTATGAATACCACAAATAATTTGATACACTGCACTGCTCGCTGTGGTACACCACCAGACACTGGTCTATCTCTACCACCTTTCCAGTAATTTGGGACCATATAGCTGTTTTCCAGTCCTTTAGCACCTCCCTTGTGTGGTCAGATTCGACCAAAACATTTAGGTCAGGAAATTTCCTCTTCTGTCTCCAAGAGCATCCTGCGATACAACTCATCTGGACTTTACATTATCCAAAACCATCAATCCCAACTTGCATCTTATATCAATCTGTTTGAGAGCTTCCCAGTCCATCTTCTTGAATTCTGTTCCTGCATCTTCCTTCTCCCAACTAAAACAGATGTGAAGCTCTCGTGTTACAGTCTATCAATGTTCCCCAGTTTCATATAATGATTACCCCCATGGTTTCGAAATGGATCCTAATTTTACCCTTGTTATTCAACAATGGAGGAGACCTGAACCATGCTGGAACTGATCTCAGCCAAGCTGCAGAAGTATGATCCAGCGTCTCGGGCCACATGTCGTGGAGGTAGAAGAGTGGTCTGCGGCTTTGGAAACAATGGCAGAATCCTCAGCGGGTCGGGTCCAAGCCCTAGAATGGTAGGTACAGTCCTTAGTAGTGCAAGTCAAGGACCCCGAAAATTGGAGCCGTCAGAAGAACATCAGCTTGGTCAGGCTCCCGGAACGGAACAGAAAGCCAGCTCGTCAGCTTCTTGGAACAATGGCTCACACAATTTTTGAAACTGTAAGTCAGGGCAGACTGGGTGCGGCTCGAGCAGACCCACCGGGTCGCAATGTGCAGGCCCGGATCGGACTAGCATCCCTGTCCGGTCCTTGTGCAATTCCAGCGCGATAGACAAAAACAGGTGCCGGAAACTTCTTGGGTCGTACAATTAAGGGGAATCTTTAACTGACGTGTGGACCCGGAGGTGGATAGAATGTCGAGGGGTATCGGAGGTATTTCCCCGCCACATCTGGTGGACCTGAACAGGTAGCTGGATTGGTCGATGTGTGAGATGTCTTCACCCTGAAGATAGGGACTTCACCATTTTTTTCTAACCAACATAAATGATTTACTAGGATTGACATGTTGTTTGCCCATTTTTCTTTTTAAATTCGATGCTGTCCTTTAGAAATGGGAACCATTTCTGATCATGTGGCAGTGTACATGGAGGTCAAGGATGGTGGCGATTGGTCAGGCTCACGGCACTGGCACGAGTATCCTTTTCTCCTGAAGGATAGCAAATTCACTGAGTATTTTTCGGGGGAATTTGATAGTTTTTGGAGCATGAACGTGTGCACGACCAGTAATCCGACGGTGCTCTGGGAGATTGCCAAGGCCTATTCAAGGGGTTTGATTATTTCTTACTCAGTGACTCAGAAGCGGCAGAAGGGAGAACAGCAGCGTATGCTTGAGGCTCAGCTGAAGAGAGCTGATACACCATATTTTGTGAGACCGACTGTAACTTAGAAGGAGTTCATAGACATGCTGGCTGGGCCAGTGTTGGATATGTATAATTATTGTACAGTCAGGACTGCCTCCCATCCTCTCTTAGCGAAGGAAATGTTCATCTTATTCTCAAGAGATGGAAAGTCCTAGAGGATTGCACTTTGTATGTGCCTATTTCATTATTAAACGTGGACTTTAACATTTTGTCGAAAATGCTGGCTTTGAAGGTCCATTGTGAAAGAGGACGATTTTTATTAGGGGCCTGAGGTCGTCTGATAATATTAGAAGAGTGCTAAATATGGTTCCAAAGCATGGAGAATGATGGGACAATTTGAGGGCACTTTACAAAACAAAAACTTCGGCTTTCACTCCCATTGTAGGATTTGTAGGATTCCAGTCGGGATTGATGGATTCTGGCATTACGCTCTGGGAGTCCAGAGGAGTTTCCTGTTTGGGAAAATTTTTTGACGTGGAGGTCATGATGATTTTTGAGCAGCTGAGCCAGGAATATGAGGCATCTGGGAGGGACCTATTTTGTTACTTTCAGCTTCAGGACTTTATACAGAAAAAAGACTATATTAATGGTTCGTCTCTGTAAGTCAGATATGGAGACGAGAGTGCTTCAGAGTAGGGGCACTCTATCGTTCAGCACCTTCTGTCATTTATTAGGAGGTAGTGTCTCGAAGGACATTGACCCTGTTACACCAGTACTGGAAGAGGCTATTCAGCCCCTGGAGTCATATATACAGTTACGGGAGGAGGCCAGTCAGCTCCACGAGTCGATAACACTGGGCCCAGAATAGACCATGCAGTGCAGTAACCTGTTATGCAGCAATAGGATCAGTTTATTCAGCCTCCTCAAGTCTGTAACATAGGAACTGGAAGAGGTCGCATTGGGACTGGAAATTGGTGCATTGGGATACCAGGAGGATATTGAGTCCCATCGAGCCTGTTGCACGGGAATTGGAGAAGGATGCAAACTATAAGATTTCTTATGGGCAATGAGGAAGAAGTTTACCTCACGTGTCTCATGTATGGGAACAGAAGAAGGCCAATCATTCCCTCAGTCCTACATCAGGGATGCAATAAAGACCGTTCAGTATCTCCAGCCTGTGATGGAGGAATATGAAAAGTTTTTTTCAGCCCCGCAAACTGTTACACAGCAACAGGAAGATTGCATAAGCCCTCACTGCTCTTATGCATCAACAGGAGGAGGACAGGCAGACCATCGAGATGGTAATGTGGAACACCAGAAAAATATCAGCCCATCGATTTTGTGCACAAGGAAGAGAATGAGTCCATTCAGCGGCTCAGACCTCTTACAGAGCAATCAGAGCAGGTCATTTCACGCGATGTGTCAATTATACAGGATTGGAGCAAACAAAGAGATTATTAAGAGGTAAGAATTTAGAATTATCACCTTCACGATGAAATATATAGTAGTGCAAAAACTGTTGATATTTAAGAAATATTGGTAAAGTCGATTATTCAAGAATTAATGACAAGAAATTTGAAAAGTCAAACCACGAGCCATCAGAATCAACATGATTTGGATAATGGGGATCCTAGAGATGAAATATTTGGACTTCCAGAAGGCATTGAATAACTGCACAAATGATTAATCTGCAGAATAAGATCATTTATGATTAAAAGTAATTTATCAGCTTGGATAGAGGCTTGGTGAGGCAACACAATGCAGTGAGATGGAAAAATATGGGTAATTTGGCAAAATTCAACTTTTAGGAAATCATTTTCCTTGGTCTCCAGGCCCCAACCATTTACAATCTATAGTCTTACATAGTTGAGAGGATAGAACATGTTATAACCAAATTAACAGATGAAACTAACTCAGGTGAGAAATTGCAATGAAGATGCAAGAAATTAGAAAATGTATATGGATAGGTTGGGGCAACATTTGACAGAAGAAACTGAACAACGAAAAGTATGAGTGTATCCGTTTGGATCAGTGTAGCAGAAAGGCAAATTATTATCCAAATCGAGAGAGACTTCAGAATGATTAGGTACAGAGGGATCTGGCTGTCCACGTCCATACAACAGAATACTCAGATGTAGGTACAGCAGATAATGAGAAAGGCAAGTGCAACACTTTGGCATTTATTTCTAAAACAATGGATTATAAAGGGAGGGAGGGGTCAGATTACAACTGAGTACAGTGTGCAGTCTTGGTGTTCTGACTGTAGGAGGGATGTATTTGCCATGGAGGCAGTTCAGAATCGGATTACTCGATTGACTCCAGAGCTGAGGAGTTTGTCCTCTGAAGAGATATTGAGCAGTTCAGACCAACACTACCTGGAGTATAGAAAAATGAGAGGAGATGTCAGAGGTCTGGACGATGTTAAAGGTGATTGACAATATAGATGTGAAGTGGATATTTCCTCATGCGAAACAATCTCGAAGGATCCTAAGACCGTAGTTTTAGGATGAGGTGGGGGAGAATTTAAACAGGGGTGAGGAGAACCTACTTCTCTTAAAGGGATCGGAATTCTTGTAATTCACTGCCCCAGAGTGCAGTAGGGGCTGGGATATTGAGTAGCTGAAGAAATATGGAGAGCGGACACGAACGTGGAATTGAGGCTGCAATGACATCAGCCATGATTGTATTCAATGGCAGAACTTGCCTGAGGGGCTGGATTGTTCCTGGTTCTTGTTCAGCACTTTGAATGTGTTACATATAAATGGGGAAGGACTGGTTATTAGGCAGGAAGCAGGCATTCAGGAAGAATCAGCCTTAGTCAGTTTGACAGAACGTCACCAGTGGAGTCACACAGTGACCAATACAGGGTTCACAGCTCTTTACAATCTGTATCAATGATCAGTAGGAGTGGAACAAATGCACTGTAACTAAGTTTGCCGATTAAACTAAGATAAACGGGAAACGAAATTATCAATGGAAGGTGGAGAATCTGTAATTGGATATGGATAGGTGAAAGTGAGGACTGCAGATGCTGGAGATCAGAGCTGAAAAATGTGTTGCTGGAAAATCGCAGCAGGTGAGACAGCATCCAAAGATCAGGAGAATCTACGTTTCGGGCATGAAAAAACGCTGATGCCGGAAATGTCGATTCTCCTGATCTTTGTATGCTGCCAGACCTGCTGCGCTTTTCCAGCAACATATTTTTCAGCTATGGACAGGTGAAGTCAATGGATAAAAGTTTAGCAAATGGGATTAAAGGTAATATATAGTCTGTCTTTTTTTTAGGAAGAATGGCAGGCAGTATCTTCCTGAAACGTAGAAAGACTACAGAACTAAGTGATGCAGTGTGTACTGAAGGGTTCATTCTGACCCGATCAGACGCGGGAAGTGTTGCTACATCTCCCTGATGTTCCCAGGGATCCCATTGCTCTCAACCACCATATATATCCTCCGACTGCAAATGGTGACGTTGATGTCGACCTACTGGGATATGATGTAGCTGTCACCCACTCCTGCCTGGAAAGTTCCAGATCAAAAAGCTGAATGAAACAGTGACGCTAACAACCACTGGCAACACGTCTTCCCCCTGGTGTGAAGACGCAGGTCGTGTTTAGGGAAGTGACACCGCTCTGTGACCAGCTCCTTGTTCAATCAGGGTCCCCCCACACTCTGCTCCTGAATTAAATGTAACTTGGGAAGCTGTTCCTGGAAAACCCAGAGTGAATACAACAGATCCCATTCCCTACACACACTCACTCCGTGGTTTCAGATCTCCTCTCTGTGCAGCCTCTGCTCCATTTGGTGTTCATCTTACAAGACACAGATGTTGTAACTACAGTCCCTATACTCCATCCTGAGTTGGGTCACCAAATCCTCAGATTTCCCTGAATGTATGAGGCAGCTCAGAGCACAACCTCCCGCAACCCATTCCCAGCACCTCCACTAGCTTTTCAATAACAGAAGTCAGTCAGAAGCCCCTCAAATACAAGTTAGATGCCTGCTCTTTTACAATTCTACTCGAGAGGTTTCCCTGTGTTACTGACTACGCAATCATCTGAGAGGGACAAGCACAGGTGTTCAGTGGACACGCACAGACCAAGGTTCAAAGGCGTGTCTAAAGCTGCTGGAACACCTGTCCAACGTGGAGCACCCCATGAAGCACACCGGGAAGTGAACAGCAGCCCAGCACACACACACCCCTGCCCATGGATCATCACATGGGGCACATTGGGAAGTGAACAGCAGCCAAACACACACACCCATGCCCATGCAGCAGTACATGAGACGCACCGAGAAGTGAGCATCAGTCAAACACAAACACCCCTGTCTATGGAGTACCACATGGGACACACAGGGAAGTGAGCAACAGTCAAACACACACACTCGTGTCCATGGAGTACCACATGAGACACACCAGGAAGTGAACAGAAGCTTGACAAAAACGATTTCATTGTTTCTGAGCTTCACAATGCCAGCTCTCGATACACGAAGGAGCCAAATGGGACCCACAGCCGGGACGTACAGGAGAGCACAAGCCATACATTTAGCACATTGTTTCTGAGCTTCATAATGATTTCCCCAAGATTCCAGAGTTATGAACTCCAACGGCCAGGTTATGGTACAGAAGGACGGATATTCATGTTACAATTGGATGATAACTTGATCGACAAATTCAGTAAATGTGGCTTTTCTCAGACAAATGGGATTAACTGGATGAGTAGTACTTTCGTGGGTCCAATAACAAAAATAAGAATATAAAGTAAATGTGCTGACAAATCAGCTGAAATCCACGTCACAGACTCAGACACCATGATCCAGATGATATATCTGTGCAGCATGTAGCAGTGTTCAGATCATGCTAGTGTACTGCTCAATACAACCCAGCAATCTGTGCAGACCATACCAGTCCATCAACTACCTCTCCAGCACTGGGAGCTATGCAGTGAACAGCAGTAAATTGCTGTGTAAACCAGGAGTAGTTACCCTCCCAGCATGTAGAGCAGTGTACACCACACCAGGGCATTGATCTGTAAACCAGGAGCAGTTACCAAATCAGCATGTAGATCAGTGTACGCCACCCCAGAGCATGGATCTGTAAATCAGCAGCAATTATCCTCCCAGCATGTAGATCAGTGTACGCCAGCCCAGTGCATTGAACTGTAAACCAGGAGCAGTTACCATCCCAGCTTGTAGAGTTGTGTACACTGGCCCAGTGCATTGTTCTGTAACATTGTGTTAGATCACTGCCCAGCGTGGGGAAACTTGCAGCCCATGCTGGAAGTGACAGGATGTGCAGCTCTTATCCATTTACAGCTCCATATCTCCATTGTGCCAATAGATGTAGGATATGTCAAGAGGAAGGAGGAAAATGACTTAAGTTAACTAGGCAAGGATCAGACAGGGCTCTAGAGGGTAAAAAGGTAGTCAGGAAGGAAGTGAAGAATAATCTCAGAGGAGCAAGAAGCGGGCATGAAAAAGACTTGGTGAGTAGGATTAAGATTAAACTTAAGACGTTTTACACTTGTGTGAGGAACACGATCATGGTCTGAGTGAGGGTAGGGCTCATCAGGATAGTGGAGGGAATTTGCACCAGGAGTCGGAGAATATAGAAGAACATAGAACATTACAGCGCAGTACAGACCCTTCAGCCCTCGATGTTGTGCCGACCTGTCATACCAATCTGAACCCCATCTAACCTACGCTATTCCCTGTACATCCATATGCTTGTCCAACGACGACTTAAATGTACTTAAAGTTGGCGAATCTATGACGATTGCAGGCAAAGCATTCCATATCCTTACTACTCTCTGAGTAAAGAAACTACCTCTGACATCTGTCCTACATCTATCACCCCTTGATTTAAAGCTATGTCCCCTCGTGCTCGCCGTCACCATAATTGGAAAAAGGCTCTCCCTATCCACCTTATCTAACCATCTGATTCTCTTATATGTCTCTATTAAGTCAACTCTCAACGTTCTTATTTCTACCGAAAACAGCCTCAAGTCCCTCAGCCTTTCCTCACTGTGCTTACATTCATATCAGGCAACATCCTTGTAAATCTTCTCTGCATCCTTTCCAAAGCTTCCACATCCTTCTTATTGTGCAGTGACCAGAACTGTACACAATACTCCAAGTGCGACCGCACCAGAATTTTGTACAGCTGCAGCATAACCTCATGGTTCCGAACTCGATCCCTCTCTTAATAAAAGCTAAAACAGTGTATGCCTTCTTAACAACCCTGTCAACCTGGGTGGCAACTTTCAAGGATCTGTGCACCTGGACACCGAGATCTCTCTGCTCATCTACATTACCAAGCATCTTACCATTAGCCCAGTACTTTACATTCCGGTTACTCCAACCAAAGTGAATCACCTCACACTAGTCTGCATGAAACTCCATTAGCCACCTCTCAGCCCAGCTCTGCAGATTATCTATGTCTCTCTGTAACCTACAGCATCGTTCACCAATATCCACAACTCCAACGACCTTAGTACCGTCTGAAAATTTACTAATCAACTTTCCATACCCTCATCCAGGTCGTTTATAAAAATGACGAACAGCATTGGATCAACACCGACCATTGCGGTACACCACTTGTAACTGGACTCCAGGATGAATATTTCCCATCAGCCACCAAGCTCTGTCTTGTTTCACCAGGTCAATTACTGATCTAAACTGATATATCTTCCACAAACCCATTTCTAGGCATTTTGTACAATAGCCGACTGTGGGGAACATTATCGAACGCCTTGATGAAATCCATATACACCACATCAACCGGTTTACTCTCATCTACCTGTTTGTTCACCTTCTCAAAGGACTTAATAAGCTTTGTGAGGCACGACTACCCTTCTCAAAACCGTGCTGAGAATTATTATTTTCTAGATGATTATAAATCTTATCTCTTATAACGTTTTCCAACACTTTACTAACAACTGGAGTAAGGCTCACTGGTCTATAATTACCAGGGTTGTCTCTACTCCCCTTCTTAAAAAGGGGAACCACATTTGCTATCCTCCAGTCTTCTGGCACTATTCCTGTAGACAATAACGATTTAAAGATCAATGCCAAAGGCTTGGAAAACTCCTCCCTGGCTTCCCAGAGGATTCTAGGATAAATCCATTCTGGCCCAAGGGACGTATCTATTTTAACACGCTGCAGGGTTTCTAATACCTCTTCCTTGTGAACCTCAATTCCACCTAGTTTAGTAGCCTGTATCTCAGTAATCTCCTCGAAAGTATTGTCGTTTTCAAGAGTAAATACTGTTGAAAATATTCATTTAATGCTTCCCCTATCTCCTCTGACTCCACACACAACTTCCCACTACTATCCTTGATTGGCCCTAATCATACTCTCATTATTCTTTTATTCCTTAAATTCCTATAGAAAGCCTTAGGGTTTACCCTGATCCTATCGGACAACAACTTCTCATGTCTCCTCCTGGCTCTTCTGAGCTCTCTCTTTATGTCTTTCCTGGCTACCTTGTAACCCTCAAGCGCCCCATCTGAGCCTTCACATCTCATACTAACATAAGCCGCCTTCTTCCTCTTGACCAAAGTTTCCACTTCATTCGTAAACTACGGCTCCCGTGCTCAACAGCTTCCTCCCTGCCTGACAGGTAAATACTTATCTAGGATACACAGTAGCTTTTCCTTGAATAGGCTCCACATTTCTAAAGTGCCCAAACCCTGCAGTTTCCTTCTCCATCCTATGCCTCCTAAATCTTGCCAAATGGCATCGTTGTTGCGTTTCCCCCAGCTGTAACTGTTGCCCAGAGGTATACACCTACCCCCTTTCTATCACTATAGTAAACATAACAGAATTGTGATCACTATCAAAAAGTGCTCACCTATTTCCAAGTCTAACACCTGACGGGGCACATTACCCACTATCAAATCTAATGTGGCTTCGACTCTTGTTGGCCTGTGTACATAATGTGTCAGGAAGCCCTCCTGCACAGACTGGACAAAAACTGACCCATCTATAGTACTCGTACTATAGTGTTCCCGTTCAATATTACGAAAGTTGAAGTCCCCCATGACAACTAACCTGTCTCTGTCACTCCTATCGAGACTCATATTTGCTATCCTTTCCTCTACATCACTGGAACTCTTCGGAGGCGTACAGAAACCTCCCAACAGGGTGACCTCTCCTTTCCTGTTTCTAATTTCAGCCCATACAACCTCAGTTGACGAGTCCCCAAACATCCTTTCTGCAACTGTAATACTTTCCTTGATCAACAATGCCACACTTCCCCCTCTTTTACCATATTCTCTGTTCTTCTTGAAACATCTAAATCCTGGAAACTTCAACAATCATTCCTGTCCTTGCTTTTAAATATTTCTCCGAAATGGCCACAACATTGAAGTCCCAGGTACAAATCCATGCTGCAAGTTCACCCACTTTATTCCGGGTGCTCCTGGCATTGAAGTGGACACCCTTCAAACCAACCGCTTGCGTGCCGGTGCCATTTGCGTCCATTAAACTTGATTTTGGACCTCTCTACTCTCAACCTTTTCTATACTCGAACGACAATTTTGGTTCCAAATCCCCTACTGGATTAGTTTAAGCCCACCCCAATAGTCTTAGCGAATTTCCCAAGCCAGGAGACTGGGACCCCTCCAGTTAAGATGAAGCCCACCCTGCTTGTATAGGTACCACCAAACCCAGAAAGAGCCCCAATTATCCAAGAACCCATAACCCTCCCTTGTGCACCATCCTGTATCCACGTGTTGAACTTCTATCTCTCCCTATTCTTTGGCTCACTAGCACGTGCCACGGGCAGCAAACCACAGCCAACAACTCTGTTTGTCCTAGCTCTAAGCTTCCATTCTAGCTCATTGAATGTCTGCCTTTAATCCCCATCTCTCTTCCTACCTATTTCGTTGGTGCCTATGTGGACCACGACTTGGGGCTGCTCCCCCTCCCCCTTAAGGATCCCAAAAACACGATCAGAGACATCACGGACTCTGGCACCTGGGAGGCAACAGACCAACCGTGAGTATCCCTCCTCCCCACAGAACCTCCTATCTGTCCCCCTAACAATGGTGTCCTCAGTGACTACTGCTCTGCCCCTCTTCCCCTTTCCCTTCTGAGCAGCAGGGACAGACTCTGTGCCAGAGCCCTCTGTGGAATGGCCACAGGGGATCCCTGCACTGCCTGCCGGTTCCCTTTCCGTCCCGACTATAAACCATTTGCATTTTTCTTGTACCTTAGGAGTGACGACTTCCCCGTAACTCCTCTTAATAAACATCTCTGCCTCCTGAATCCTCCGAAGTTCATCCAGCTCAAGCTCCAGTTCCCTAAAGCAGTTTTCGAGCAGCTGGAGTTGGGCGAACTTCCCGCAGATGTAGTCTGCAGGGACACTGGTGGTGACCCTTACCTCCCACATTCTGCAGGAGAAACATTCAACTGCCCTAACTTACATTCCCACTATTCTAAATTCCCAACGAGACTGTTGAAAAAATAAGGAATAAAAAAAAACTCATTACCTTACCCTGCTCCCCAATCTGGCGCACAATCGGGCAACACAACCACACAAATATATGACTTGCCAGAAGTCCTTCGCTCTTCCCTCGTACCTCTCGGCAAATGGAGGCCCAACTCCCGAGGCAAGTCCCTTTTAATGCCGGGAAACTCACTCTTTCCGGCAGCCCTCGCTTCACCTCTCCTTCTCCCCTCGCCGTTCTGGCAAAATTCATGAAGGAAATCTGGGAGCTCCCTAATGAATGCCTTGCTTCAGTATTCAGTACTGAGAGGGACATTCATGTTTTTGGGTACAGTGTGAAACAGGCAGATATGCTAGAACAGGAAGATGTGCTGTCAATTTTGAGAATCACAAGGATAGACAAATCTTCGCCAGCTGGGAAAAGAAAAAACTAGGATACTATAGCAAGCGAGAGAAGAGATTGCTGTGTGTTTTGCGATGATCTTTGTGTCATCACTGTCCACTGGATTCGTGCCAGATGATAAGAGGTTGGCAAATGTTATTCCTTTCTTCAAGAAAGGGAATAGAGATAATCCTGTGAATTAGAGGCCAATCATTCTTACGCCAGTGATGGGCAAATATTGGAGAGGATTTGAGAGACACGAGTTATGCTTACTTGGAAAACCATAATTTGATTAGAGGCAGTCAGCATGCCTTTGTAAGTAGCACGTCATACCTCATAAATCTTATTGAACTTTTTGAGGATATTTTAAAAAAGCACATTGATGAAGATAGAACAGTGGATGTGGTGTATTTGGATTTTAGCAAATCATTTGATAAAGTTACCAATTGTAGGTTCATTCAGAAAGTAAGGAGGCATGGGATGCAGGGAAATCTGGCTGTTGGATACAAAATTGGCTGGCCAATAAAAGACAGAGTGTAGTGGTAGTTAGAAAGTACTCAGCCTGGAGCTCGTTGACCAGTGGTGTTATGCAGGGATTGGTTCTGGGAACTCTGCTCTTTGTGGCTTTTATAAGAAAGTTGAATGGGGAATTGGGAGGGTGGGTTCGTAAGCTTGCGGACGGAGGTTGGTGGAGCTGTGGATAGTGTGGAAAGTTGTCCGTTGCAACAAGGCATTGAGAGAACTGAGCTGATGAGTGGCAGATCGAGTTAAACCTGGAAAAGTGTGAAGTCATTCACTTTGGAAGGAAAACCTTGCATGCAGTTTACAGGGTTAAAGGCAGGATACTTGGCAGTGTAGAGGAATAGATGGATCTTGGGTTCCATGTCCACAGATCAACAAAGTTGCCACGCAAATTGATGTGGTTGTTGAGAAGGCGCAAGGTGCGTTGGCTTTCACAAGACGGGGAACTGAGTTTCATAGCTGTGATATTATGCTGCAGCTCTATGAAGTTGAGTGCTGTTCTGCATTGAGAGCTTGTAAGCAACTGTCATATGATTAGGTAGCAGTATCAGAATGTATTTGGAAAATTGAAAATATATAACATTCGGCTGTTACAAAGATACCTTGAGTTTCGGTTGTTATTTGGACAACTTTTCATATTTAACGAATCTGTTTAAATTATGCCTCAGGATAATAAATCCAACATTTTGAATTTACTGTTTTTCCAACATTTGACCAGAGATTATTTGATGTTGAGGGGTAAAGAGGTCGGCATTATGAAACGTAGACAGAGAGTAAACTGCCATCGAAAGAGACTGCCATGCAAAATATTTCTCTATTAAAATTATGTTTTTTTTTGCATGCAACACCCTTGCAGTAACAGACAGAAGACGTCCCAGTGAGATCCATAGTTGAAAGGAGGAGGACACTGGAGATGACAGCCGCTGCCTGCTTTTGAAATTAAATGATGTAATTTTAATTTAGTTATTTTTTAAAAGGAACAGTATATTGTTATAGAGGTGGAGGCAGATAACAAACAGTTCAGAGAAAGGGAACTTAGAGCTGTGAATATTTGTTGTTCAATGTTCACTTTTAGAGTGATGAAATAAATTGATATTATTTTTCTTTAAATAGTGGAATTTTCGAGTTCTCTGTCGCTCGTGCTTTAACAGATTATAAGGCAAGGTGAGCTTTTCTGGGTGTTTGGATTAATTAACAAACAGGTTCATTGCTGTGTCGTAACAACACACTTGGAACATTGTGTTCAGTTCTGCTCGCCTTGTTATAGGAAAGATGTGGTAGCTATACCGAGGATGCAGAGGAATCCCAACAGATCAACAGAAATATTGGCACACACCACACGATCAAATGAAATATTGAGGAAGTCACCACGCGAAAAATAAATACTGGCAGGTTCTCCATGTCTGTATGAACGTCAGTGCGTCATTGTTTGTGATCTGTCTGTTCAGATGCCTGTAAATCTCTGTGTGCACGTGCATCAGTGTATCGGCATTTGTCTCTGTGTGTCTGCTTTAGTATCTGTGTGACCGCACCAGTCTCTATGTGTGCTTGTGTATCTATATTCATACCTTTGTGTATCTGCGTGTCTCTGTGCGTATCCGTGTGCCGATTGCAGATGTGCCAGTCTCTGTGGTGTTTAAAATGATGCAGTGTCCACCTCTGCTGGCCTTCACACTCTACTGCATTAATGGCAGTGGAGGGAGAAAACCAGAAGAGATTCAGTATAGGAGGTGGGGAGAGGGAGATAGATTATAGCACCATCCAAACTGACAGCACCATCTGCACATGCACACACACACAAACACACACACACACACACACACACACTACTGAGGACACTCAGAGTCGCGAATACTCCTGAGTAATATCTGTGCTCACTCTGCAATGTGGAAGTGATTTGTCTTTGACGATTATTCGTTACACAGAGTGTACAACTTAAAGAGTATTTGCATGCAACTGCGTCCAAGCAATTCTGACCAAACCATCTGTAAGGTGTGCGATGAATTTATTACATGTTCTTTAAATTGAAATATTTTATAATTCACCCCGACAAGGTGTAAGCGAGAAAGGATTGAAAAGTCCTGAAACTGACCCAGTGGTGACGGTAATATATCTAGGTATTAGACAAAACTGTGCTGCGCCTCCAGAGATATTTGCAGAGCAAAACAGCCGTGCAATGTGAGAGATTCACAGTATTTCACAGACAGAGAGAAAAAAACTGACACTTGTGCAGTGTCATGGGGAGACCAGAAGAGGGTGGCATTGTATGACTAGAAACTTAATAGGGAGAGACGCAGAGGTGGAGAGGGGGAGTAGGGGTTTATCTCAATTGCAATCGCCACATTGCTTGAACCAACGGGAATTCAGCCAACTCCAAATGTCACAGGAAGGAATCCGATTGCCAACAGCTTGTGTGAGCAGAATAACCTCAGAAGCAGAATACCATTTATTTTGAATTTCTTTTTTATCTTTAATTTGACTATTTCTTGTAAAACTCTTTCGAGCTGGTATTCTGCAGAGATTTTTTCTGTCTGCCTTCAGGCATGTGTATGGGTGTGTCTGTGTGCAACTGTGTATGTGTCTGTGTGAATGCACAAATTGTTTGGTGTATGTATTGAAAGATAAATATTAATGTACATATCTGTCCAAACTGCTTGTCACGTATCTTTCCATCTTACTTTGAGTATCTTTGATTTGGTGAATTATTTCTGCAAATATAAGATATCGAACTGACTTGTCCCTCACAAAGAACATGACCTAGTCTAAGAACTATATCATTGGCCATAACACAAATCTGGTTACTTTTAAAATTTATAATGACCAGTCGAGTAGAGGCACTAAAAAATAAAACAGTGACCCGTCTAACCGCATTCTGAGCATGGATGAGGAGAAAACAACAAAGGGCTGTTTGAATGGAAATGCTCTTCCCCAGAAGTTTGTGGTGCCTGTGTGTTTGCGTTTAGTCAAAGCTGAATATTTGATATTGGACAGTAAAGGACAATGAACTGTAGATAGGAAATGGGGCTGAGACCACAAACTGATCAGTTACAATCTTACTATCTGCTGGAGAAGGCTCAAAGTGTCTAATTAACCAATACTGCTCCTCAGTCCGATGTCCCTCTATTCCATTCAGCTCCTCAAACCTGCCAGACAAGAGTATTTGAAAGACATTTACTTCGATAACCTGGTACACAGAAACAGAGCAGACCACTCAGGGCCTGAAGACACGAGAGTGTAGTGCTGGAAAAACACAGCAGGTCAGACAGCATTCAAGGAGCAGGAGAATCGACGTTTTGGGCAGAAACTGTTCATCAGGAATCCTGACAGAAGACTTATTCGCGAAATGTCGATTTTCTTGCTCCACGGATGCTGCCTTGCCTGCTGTGCTTTTCCAGCACTACACTCGCGACTCTGATCTCCAGCATCTGCAGTCCTCATTTTCTCTTAGCGCCTGAAGACTGTCACACACAGTTTGGTATGGTGTTGGAAAATATTCTTGGGAAAAGAAAGAGTCGGTGCCAGTGTGAAACATCCCACTCCTCTCTCTTTACGGAACTGTGTTCATTTGTTGGTTATGTTACAGACCCAGATTCATTATCTGTACAACTCCCATACCTCACCCAGAGGTGTCTCACAAAATCATCTGGTCTCCCTGAGTGCAATCTTCAATAACAGGATTTCCAGGAAAATAACTTTCCAATAACCGAAGGCAAGAACAACAGAAACACAAATAAGTCATTCAGTCCTTTAAGCCTGTCTTTTCCTTCAATAAGATCATAACTGATCTGCTCAATGCCTCTACTCCTCTTTTATGCCCAATTTCTGCAGCCCTCAACTCTCTGATGCATCAAATATCCATTGTGCAGCCTACCCCCCCACCCCCAAACTTCTCAGTGATCCATCTCCCTTAACCCTCTGGATTAGAGAAGTCGCAATAGTCTCTATCCTCTGTGAGAAGGAAACACTCGTGTACACACATCATGACCTATTGACATGAATCAAAATATGAACACAAGGTAAGAGCGACAGGCCTGGATATCAAACCAGGATTTAACTGAGGATTTGATTACTTACAGTGTGGAAATCGGCCCTTCGGTCCAACAAGTCCACACCGACCTGCCGAAGCGTTAACCACCCATACCCCTACATTTTACCCCTTACCTAATACTACGGGCAATTTAGCATGGTCAATTCACCTAACCCGCAAATCTTTGGACTGTGGGAGGAAACCGGAGCACCCGGAGAAAACCCACACAGACACGGGGAGAACATGCAAACTCCACACAATCAGTCGCCTGAGGCGGGAATTGAACCCAGGTCTCTGGCGCTGTGAGGCAGCAGTGCTAACCACTGTGCCACCGTGCCGCCTAATGGCATCAAGAATGGTATCAAGGAACTCGAACAGAATTGAATGTAATGGGAATGAAGTGCAAACTTCCACAGGCTAGAGGCCATTCAGAGCACAAGGGAAGATGTTTGTGTTTGGTGAGTATCTCAGTCACAGGACATCTCTGCAGGCATTCTCTAGGTAGTTTTCTTCAGCTGCTTCAACATCTTTCCCAGAGATGACAGTCAGAAGTGGGCGATGTTCTCTGAAGATCGCATAATGTTCAGAATAAGTTGTCACCTCTCTGCCACTGAAGCAGTCTGTGACCTGGATAGCATTTAAACTGTGCTGTAGGTAACATTCATGTAACAGTCCTGCTCGACATTGCTCATCTTCACAGTTAAACATGAGGAGCTCATTCAGCACCTCACGCTGGTTTGAATGGAATATAAGGACGCCATTCAACCCATTGAAACTATTGAATAAGCCTATTCAGTCCTTTCTATCTATTACACAAGTAGGGAAAGAGTGTAGTCAGCACATTGAGGTGTTAAAGAGGAACCAGGAGTCACTAAGTCAGGCCCTTGAGCCACTTCCATATGACCAGGAAGAGGCATTGCAGCATGTCAAGCTACTTATTCAGAAATAGGAGGATGTTACAGATACCCCACAGATAGACTGCTGCATGCTGTTCCTCCTGGCTCTATGGCTCGTGATCGACACGTGTCACTTTAATGCGGTTTGCTGAAGGCGAGGATGGAAAATGGATGGTTTGTGCAAAGTCTCAAGAAAATACCTTATATCTCTGAGAAGACAGACTGGCGTTCCTGTGGACGCCAGAAGTTGGTGGGAATGGCCAACTTTTTCAGGAATAACGCATTGTGGCTATTGACAAATTTATGAACAGTGCAGGGTCGCAAACAACTGCACACTGAGACGGTGAGAGTTCATTTAGAGCCTAAAGCTACATTTCAACCAACATGGGAATTCGACACAGTTAAGTGAAATATTGGGAAAAACGTATCATGTGAAAAATGCAATTTCTCACAAAATCATCGTCTTTTTCTCGACATAATTTGTGTTAGTCCATAATCCTCAATTTTAAATGTAATAGCCTGCTATTCTCTCGCAGTGCTACAGATTAAACACTCACTTCCTTTATACTCTCTTTATCATCCAGGAATTAGTCTCGTGGAACTCCTTTGCACACACGATCGCAAAATAATCGTTCCTTACAAAAGAGAGAAAATCTGCCAACAGTGCCCCAAATACTGTCCCAGCAGCACTCTACAACTGCAGGAAGATGTCTTTACACCTTTACTTGAATAATTTTATAATGAACGACAACATACCATTCACTGTCCTGATTACTTGCCTTTTCATAACTGCAGTTCCCAACCTCTCATCTTCTAACAATTACATAATGGAAACGACTGCATTTGTTGCTCACATTCAAATTATTTCTTTGCCTTGTGAACAGCTGTGCTCCAAGCACGGATACATTTGATACTCTCTGAGCAATGACCTTCAGTTCATAGCAGGACCTTACTCTCTGCATTCTCTCCATTATCCAATTCTCAATCCAATTAGTATATTCACCCCTTACTGGAGGACTCTAACGTTCTTCGCTCACCCATCAAATTCCTTCTGAAAATTCAAAGACACCATTCCAATTGGTTCTCATTTGTCGATGTCACAATCTACATCCTCCAAAAACTCCTACTTGTTTATCAAAAACGATTTTCCCTTCCCTGAATGTCGGCTGACTCTGCAAATCATATCATTATTCTCCAAAGATTTAATTGTCATTAATGACAAAAAATTCTAATATTTTCCTCATAATTAACATCAATTTATCAGTCAGTTGATATTCTCTTGCCCCACTGTCTCTCCTGTTTTAAGTATTTGCGATCAAAGTAGCTACTTTCAAGTCTTCAGGACCCTTTCCATAATATAAAGCGCTTTGACCAACTTTGACCTCCCTCATAGAGTTATGGAATTGACAGTTCAGAAGGAGGCCACTGACCCATTGTGTCCCTTCCTGCTCCGGACAGATCTCTCCAGGAAACGCAAATCTCCATCACTAAATCTGTGACCCTCTCAATTCATCACTCATCTGGTCCAAAAACTTACCAAGCTTCAATACAATGAGTTTCCCCCCAGTATTTCCACATTAATAATTCTAACTTCTTGCGGTTCCTCGTTTGCCCCAGTCACTCTGCTCCTTAATATTTTAGGAGGACTTTCTGTTGCTTCCTCGGTGGAGACAGAACCAACCTATTTACCTCACCATAGCCTCTGTCACCTCATGAAACCATGAGAGAATAGCACTCTGGCATAACGGGTATGTCACCCACTCCTGCCTGGAATGTTTCAGAACAAAACCAATGTTGGAGATTTTGAATACAGACCTCTCCCTGGTGTGAGACTATTGGATATGCTGAAGGAGGGTTCACATCTCTGTGACCTCCACATTGTTGAAATAAACTGGCTTCACACTTTGCATGTGGAAAAAAATATGTCATTGGGAAACATTTGTGGAAATTTCAGAAAAGATTGTGCAGTGTCCTACTCCTCCCTGTAGACCCAGAAACTCTCGAAGTGCAGTGCCCACACCTTGTCCAGAATGAAACACTAGACACTCGAATCTCCCAGAATGATCGCAGCAGGTGACACCACAAATCCGAGAATATCATCCAGAGAACCTCCACTGAAATTCCACGACAGGAACAAGTCAAAACGTTGTAGACAGGGACATCCACTCAATGCTAAAAATGCTTTTCACTTCAGTTGCTATTCGATGCTGAAAATCCATAGGATCTCTGCATAGACACTGTCACCTGAAATATTAACAGCTTTGTTCCCCATGGAAGTACTTGACAATGTTACTACAAAATTCTCCTTACCTCATTCATGATAATAGCAACACTGCTATTGCTGAAGGAGTTGTTGGAGAACTGATGGTCTCATGTTATTTTCGCCAGACTATAAATCCAGGGACCCAGGTAATGACCCAAACCCAGCCTTCAATCTCCCACAACAGACGGTAGAATTTAAATTCAATAAAATATTTGGAATTAACAATCTAATCAAACATTGATGGTTGTTAAAACTAAAAGCCCCTGGCTCACTAGTGTCCTTCAGGGAAGGAAGCTTGCTTCCTTCACTGGTCTGACGTACATGTTACTCCAGACCCTCAGCAATGGTAGATTCTCAAATGCCCTTTGAAATGGCCAAGCCAACCATTCAGCTATAACACAAGTTCTCAAAGAAGTGAAACCAGACAGACCTGAGCACTGGCAGCCGACAGTACATCGAAGTACAATGGATCAGAAAGGCAGTTTCCCAACAGCTTCTCAAGAGCAAATAGGAAAGAGAAATAAACTCTGGCCCAGCCAACATTAAACATGTCCCATTCAAAAAGGAAAGAAAATAACCACACTGAGGAACTAGATCGAGGGGACAGAACTCACTTCAAACAGGGACGTG
The DNA here is from genome assembly GCF_047496795.1 of Chiloscyllium punctatum. Lineage (NCBI taxonomy): Eukaryota > Metazoa > Chordata > Chondrichthyes > Orectolobiformes > Hemiscylliidae > Chiloscyllium > Chiloscyllium punctatum. Next base: position 89,608,890 of record NC_092752.1, on the reverse strand, counting down.
GATATTTGCCCACACGTGCATTAAACTCAGGAATATGGGAGCAGGTGAAAAATAAATTGAAATACTGTCATATTTTATTTCCATCCCAGCTGATTATCAATAATCCTTGGTTTATGTATTCTATCTCTCTATTTCCCGTATATTTATCTTACCCCACCAACAGACATTAGCCGACTCCCAGCTGCTTTCTGATCTGATACATGGTCAGTGGGCTCAAATGGTTAATACTGTTTTTCTCTCGACACAGGCTGCCAAACCTGCTCCATTTTACCCTGCACTCTGTTTCTTTTTGGTTCAGGCATCAAGTATCTTCCATTGTTTGATTTAACATTTTGTTCCTTATTTTATGGGACTTAGGCCCTTCGAATCCACACTAACAATCTGAAAATCACTGCACCCAGACCCACCTCATGCCCTATTCCTGCATTTCCCATAGTTAACCCGACTACTAATCTATCCCTGCATCTCACATAGCTAATACACCGAGCTGCACACGATTGGTAATTTAGAATGGTCAATCGACTGAACCGGTTTGGACTGTGGGAGGAAACTGGAGCACCTGGAGGAAACACTTGCAGACCCGGGGACAATGTGAAAATGCAATACAACAAGTCCTAAGGGTGGAAGCAAACTGGGTCCCTGGTAGTATGAGACAGCCGTGCTAACCACAGAGACACCATGCCCCTCTCCCCCTCCACCAAAACTGGGTCCCTGCTACAGTGAGACAGTTGTGCTAACCAGAGACACCATGCCCACCTCCCCCTCTCCCCAAAATCGTGTCGCTGGTACTGTGAGACAGCCGTGCTAACCACTGAGACACCACGCTCCACTTGCCTTCTCCGTCCAGCAAACCGGGTCCCTGTTACTGTGAGACAGCCGTGCTAACCACTGAGACACCATCTCCCCTTCCCAATTCCCAACAAAGGGGTCCCTATTACTGTGAGACGGCCATGCTAACGCCTGAGACAACATGCCCTCTCTCCCTCCCCCTCCCCCTGCTCCCCCCCCCCCAACCAAACAAAGTCACTGTGCTCGGGAATACTGTGGAAACTGTAAACCTGAAATGCAAACAGTAAACAGTGACAAAACCCCACAGATGTTTCCGGATCTGGAGGGAGAAGCATATTGAGTCTGATATGATCCTCTTCTGAAAAACTCATATTTTACTCAAAAGGTTAATTGTATTTTTCTCTGCTCAGAACCTGGTTATGGTTTTACAGCACTTTCAACGTAGTTACTCTTTTGGACTGTGGATCGTTGTCTGATCTGAAAGGGAACAGTGAAGCTGCCATTTCTGTTGACTCTCAAGTACTTGGTTATTGTTTTCGAATGAAAAATTAAAACCTCTGTGCGTGACAGCTCCCTAAGTACCGATAACTTATTGCCACTGTCATAATGCATTTCGAAAATGTTGAACTCAGTGGTCATGACATCATACGATCAATCCTCTGAAAGTAACTCGTTGAAGTACTTAACCCAATTGCTATCAATGTCTTATCCTGCTCCTGATGTCACAGGAAATCTTCATCCATTCTGGTGCATGGCATGTTGCACGAATGGGACATTATCTTCCTCCAGGACTGGCAGGGGAGGCCATGACACTACACCCTGCCAGCTTGAATGGAGGTTGATCCCTGTGTCAGTGAGATGTCAGCCTTCTTGGTGAATGGCAAGCAGTGTCAGAAGGAGGTCAGTGACCTTCTCCACGCGACCATGGTAAGTACCACCATCTGCATTTTATGACCTCGCCCTCACTGTCTCTCTGTTACTACATCAAACCCCCACAAATGCTCATGTTCTCCCACTGTCACTGAATGCAGCACCTTCTCTCGATCTGTACCAGCTGTTACAAACAATTCCACCTCCGTTAATACCGATTGGTAATTGTCATATTTTGGAAGGAACCACCCCACACGAGAGCAGAAAGAGCCGAGGGATAGGGGGCTCCCCAACATTCAGCTCCTCACCCCATCACAGGGGAAGGATCCTGACCCTAACAACCACGAGAGGCTGACTGACCGTGTCCAAGCTGTCAGACTAGGATCTGAGACTCACTGTGCTGGGCACTTTGACTGACTGTGGACAATGATATCAAGCTTCCTGGTTTGGGTCTGTGCTAAACTCCAAGACAATACAGCAGGCGGGTGAGTCTGGTAGCTCTGGCTAAGGGGAAACCCTGCTGAGTGCAGGGTAAGGCAAGGCAATAATTCTGTGAGTATTGAAGTCAGTTCAAAGTGAGTGTGTGCAAACACCGAATGAGCAGCCCAGAGGGACAGTCCATGAGCTGTACGTGTGTCCCTGAGCAGTGTCCTTGCAGCAGCATTGCAAAGGGAGTTGCAGCATTGAAATACAGAAGCCTACTGTCATTGTGTCGGATATGAGCTGGAATGGCATGGTGAGGCTAGCATGTGACAGATGCCAGCATTGGTGGGTGTGGAGTAGATGCCGCTTCTGTCTATGCAGTGTCCCCCGAGATGTTGGTGTCCAAGGTAGAAGGCCGTCGGAGCGAGCGGCGAGATGAAGTCACCAGTTACCACCTCGGACTTTCACCTCCAATTCTCCGTGTTGAGTTTCCCTGCTGTGGGTGGGATGGTATTTAGCTGCAAGTTGTTGAGAGATCCACTGTATGTGGCTGTTGATCATCAGTCATCATTCAGTCAACATCTTGCCGCTCCTGCGCTCAAATCTTGTTTTAAAGAATAGTCCAGTATAGGAACAGGCCCTTCATCCCAGCAAGCCCGCACTGACACATGATGCCAGTCTAAAGTTCAAATAAAAGTTTTTTTTTTCTGCGATACCTTCTATGTCATTCTATTCCCTACTTACTAATACTTGTGCCAAGATCCCTCTTCAACCTTGCTATATTGGCTTCTTCCCCTCTATCAGGGCATTCCAGGCACTTTCACATACTGTGTGGAACAGCAAAAAAAGCCTTTCCTATCACATCTCCTGAACTTTCTCCATTTTGCCTAAAACCTAACTGTTCTTCTATCTATTACTCTGATAATTTTGTAAATGTCTATCAGGGAGCCCGAGAGCCAATGATGCCCAGGTGCAAGTAATCCACGTTTGTTCAATATCTCCTTCTGGCCAATACCCTCCAAACCAGACAACTTGCTGGTAAAACGTTTCCAGACCCTCCCCAACACTTTCACATCGTTCTGCTGGTGTGGCAACCAGTACTGTACACAATATTCTAAATGTGCCCGAACTAAGTTTCTCTACAGCTGCAATATGACCTGCTATTTTTGATACTGCATGCTCCGATGCACGGCTGAAAGTTTTCCATCAGTCTTCTTGATCACCCTATCCACCCGTGTTGCAACTTGTAGGGAACTAAGGAGCTGTAAACCTACATCCCTTCGGATGTTGATGCGGCCAGTAATTTTTCCATCAACTTTATACTTCTCTCCTGCATTAGACCTCCTAAAACGCATCACGTCGCAACTGCCCAGATAAAGTTACATCTGTGTTTTCTCTGTCCAAGTCTGCAGCTAACCTAAATCCTGGTTTATTCTCTGACAATCATCCTCATAATTTGAAACTCCACCAATATATTTACAGATCTCCAGTCACAAAAACACTGTTCCACCACTACTGTGTCTTCTATGATCAGGCAGTTCTCTATCCATCTTACTGACTGAACGCTGATCACATTTCACTTCCCCCTCTGTGTGAGCCTGCCATAAGGAACCATATCAAAGGCCTACTGAGGTCCAAATGGCCAACATCGAGCCCCATGCCCTCATCAATCAATTTTGTCACATCCTCAACATAATCCATCACGTTTGTGAGACAGGATATTCCCCACACAACTGTGTTGCCTGTTGCTAGCAACTCTGTACTAGAAAACTGTTGGAGTTGCACTCATTCAGACAAGTGATTCTTCCATCATATTCCTGACTTGAAACTTGGAGGTTACATTAGATTCCCTACAGTGTGGAAACATGCCCTTCAGTCCAACCAATCCACACCAATCCTGAGAAGATCAACCCAAACAGATCCATTGGCCTGCCCTATATTTAATCCTGACAAACGCACCTAACACTGGGCAATTTAGCATGGCCAATTCACCTGACCTGCGCATCTTTGGATTGTGGGAGAAAACCGGAGCACCCAGAGGAAACGCACGCAGTCACGGGGGGAATGGGCAAACTCCACACAGACACCCAAGGCCGGAATTGAACCTAGGGCCTTGGTGCTGTGAGGCAGCGGTGCTAAGCACTGAGCTCTTGATGGTTACTGAACAATGGTAGGTAAGTCGTGCCATGATGGTTACTATACAGTGGGAGTTATGTCGGGCCATGATGGTTACAGTACAGTGGGAGGTATGTCGGGCCATGATGGTTACAGTACAGTGGGAGGTATGTCGGGCAATGATGGTTACTATACAGTGGAAGGTATGTCGGGCCATGATGGTTACTGTACTGTGGGAGATATGTCGGGCCATGACGGTGACGGTACAGTGGGAGGTATGTTGGGCCATGATGGTAACTGTACAGTGGGAGGTATGTCGGGCCGTGACGGTGACGGTACAGTGGTAGGTATGTTGGGCCATGATGGTTACTGTACAGTGGGAGGTATGTTGGGCCGTGGTGGTTACTGTACAGTGGGAGGTATGTCGGGCCGTGATGGTTACTGTACAGTGGGGGGTATGTTGGGCCATGACGGTGACTTTATAGTGAGAGGAATGTCGCCCCGTGATGGTTACTGTACAGTGGGAGGTAAGTCGGACTGTGATGGTTACTGTACAGCGGGAGGTATGTCGGACTGTGATGGTTACAGTACAGCGGGAGGTATTTCGGACCGTGATGGTTTCTGTGCAGAGGGACGTATGGCTGGCCGTGGTGGTTACTGTACAGTCAGGGGTATATCGGTCCAGGAAGTTGCGGACTGTATGAGTTGTACAGAATATGAATGTGCTGCTGCCGATGATCCATTGTACCTCATGGATGCATGGTCATTGGTTGCATAATCTGTTTAAAGTCTCCACCATTCAGTACATATCGTGGTGTGAAGGGTCTGCAAAATGTGAAGTTAGCCCTTGTTCCCCATAAGGACTGTGCAGTGAACATTGTACCGATATATGAAATGGAGGGATGTATCTGCAGCAGGCAGATCGGTGATGATGTGGTCAATTATAGGTTTCCCATTTAATGGTTCGCCATAACCTGCCGCAGAGCAGTCTAGCCGCCACAGGATCCAATATCAATGCTGAGCACTATGATTATATTAGATTTCCTATAGTGTGGAAACAGATCCTTCGGCACAACCAATCCACGCCAACCGCCTCCAAAGAGCAACCCACTACCATGGCCAATTCACCTGACCTGCATTTCTTTGGACTGTGGGAGGAAACCCTTGCAGACACGGGGAGAATGTGCAAACTCCACATAGGCAGTGGCCCAAGGCTGGAATCAAACCTGGGTCCCTGGTGCTTTAAGGCAGCAGTGCTAACCATTGAGCCACCATGCCGCCTTATATTGCCTATATAGTACATAGAACATCGAACAATACAGCACAGAACAGGCCCTTCGGCCCACGATGTTGTGCCGAACTTCTATCCTAGATTAAGCACCCATCCATGTACCTATCCAAATGCCGCTTAAAGGTCGGCAATGAATCTGACTCTACCACTCCCTCGGGCAGCGCATTCCATGCCCCCACCACTCTCTGGGTAAAGAACCCACCCCTGACATCTCCCCTATACCTTCCACCCTTCACCTTAAATTTATGTCCCCTTGTAACACTCTGTTGTACCCGGGGAAAAAGTTTCTGACTGTCTACTCTATCTATTCCGCTGATCATCTTATAAACCTCTATCAAGTCACCCCTCATCCTTCGCCGTTCCAACGAGAAAAGGCCGAGAACTCTCAACCTATCCTCGTACGACCTACTCTCCATTCCAGGCAACATCCTGGTAAATCTTCTCTGCACCCTCTCCAAAGCTTCCACATCTTTCCTAAAGTGAGGCGACCAGAACTGCACACAGTACTCCAAATGTGGCCTAACCAAAGTCCTGTACAGCTGCAACATCACCTCACGACTCTTGAATTCAATCCCTCTGCTAATGAACGATAATACTCCATAGGCCTTCTTACAAACTCTATCCACCTGAGTGGCAACCTTCAAAGATCTATGTACATAGACCCCAAGATCCCTCTGTTCCTCCACCTGACCAAGAACCCTACCATTAACCCTGTATTCCGCATTCTTATTTGTTCTTCCAAAATGGACAACCTCACACTTGGCAGGGTTGAACTCCATCTGCCACTCCTCAGCCCAGCTCTGCATCCTATCTAAGTCCCTCTGCAGCCGACAACAGCCCTCCTCACTGTCCACAACTCCACCTATCTTTGTATCATCTGCAAATTTACTGACCCACCCTTCGACTCCCTCCTCTAAGTCATTAATAAAAATTACAAACAGCAGAGGACCCAGAACTGATCCCTGCGGATCTCCACTTGTAACTGGACTCCATGCTGAATATTTACCATCTACCACCACTCTCTGACTTCTACCGGTTAGCCAGTTTTCTATCCAATTGGCCAAATTTCCCTCTATCCCATGCCTCCTGACTTTCCGCATAAGCCTACCATGGGGAACCTTATCAAATGCCTTACTAAACTCCATGTACACTACATCCACTGCTCTACCCTCATCCACATGCTTGGTCACCTCCTCGAAGAATTCAATAAGACTTGTAAGGCAAGACCTACCCTTCACAAATCCGTGCTGGCTGTCCCTAATCAAGCAGTGCCTTTCCAGATACTCGTAAATCCTATCCCTCAGTACCCTTTCCATTACTTTGCCTGCCACAGAAGTAAGACTAACTGGCCTGTAATTCCCGGGGTTATCCCTATTCCCTTTTTTGAACAGGGGCACAACATTCGCTACTCTCCAGTCCCCTGGTACCACCCTAGTTGCCAGTGAAGACGAGAAGATCATTGCCAACGGTACTGCAATTTCCTCTCTTGCTTCCCACATAATCCTAGGATATATCCCGTCAGGCCCGGGGGACTTGTCTATCCACAAGTTGTTCAAAATGTCCAACACATCTTCCTTCCTAACAGGTATCTCTTCTAGCTTATCAGTCCGTTTCACACTCTCCTCTTCAACAATACGGTCCCTCTCGTTCGTAAATACTGAAGAGAGGTACTTGTTCAAGACCTCTCCTATCTCTTCCGACTCAATACACAGTCTCCCACCACTGTCCTTGATCGGACCTACCCTCGTTCTCGTCATTCTCAGGTTTCTCACATATGCATAGAATGCCTTGGGGTTATCCTTGATCCTATCCGCCAGGGATTTTTCATGCCCTCTCTTAGCTCTCCTAATCCCTTTCTTCAGGTCCCTTCTGGTTATCCTGTATCCCTCCACTGCTCTGTCTGAACCTTGTTTCCTCAACCTTATGTAAGCCTCCTTCTTCCTCTTTACTAGACATTCAACCTCCCTCGTCAACCAAGGCTCCCTCACACGACCATTTCTTTCCTGCCTGATCGGTACATACATATCAAGGACACGTCGTATCTGCTCCTTGAAAAAGTCCCACATTTCCACCACATCCTTCCCTAACAGCCTATGCTCCCAACATATGCTCCTCAAATCCTGTCTTACAGCATCGTAATTTCCCTTCCCCCAATTGTAAAATCTACCTTGTTGTGCGCACCTATCTCTCTCCATAACCAAGGTGAAAGTCACAGAATTGTGGTCGCCATCACCAAAATGTTCACCCACCAACAAGCCCACCACTTGTCCCGGTTCGTTACCGAGTACCAAATCCAGTATGGCCTCCCCTCTGGTTGGACAATCTACATACTGCGTTAGAAAAGCTTCCTGGACACACTGCACAAACACCGCCCCATCCAATCTACTTGATCGAAAGAGCTTCCAATCAATATTTGGGAAGTTGAAGTCGCCCATGACTACGACCCTGTGGCTTCTGCACCTTTCCAAAATCTGTTTCCCAATCTGTTTCTCCACATCTCTGCTGCTATTGGGGGGCCTATAATAAACACCCAACAAGGTGACTGCACCTTTCCTATTTCTGACTTCAGCCCATACTACCTCCAGAGGCAGATCCCCCTCAAACTTCCTTTCTGTCAAGGAGCTATCCCCCTCTGTCTGGCTGTGTCCTGTCAGTAGGACAGAACATACCACAGAGGATGGTGATGTTGACTTGGACATAGTCCTGTTCACATAATCTTGCTTTCCAGATAATATCTGATTTTGCTTATTAGTCTATGGGAAATATGCAACAGGTCACTTTTACATTTTGTATAGTGAAGAGTTAATATCACCTTGTTTCTTCCATATTTTAAAATAAACCATACATCATTGTTTTTCAGTTGAAAGCAATTGAAGTGAACAATAATTGAAATACCAGAGCGCACACCTATTACACAATTCAGTGACTGTAGTAAACAGCCAATTCATGTTCAGTTCAGTGAACACACCATCTTGCAGTCAGCAAAGCTGTTGGAAATGACATTGAGAAAAAAACTACATTCATACACAGTTTTACTGGCCCTCACCACGACCTCGAAAACACTGGCCATCTCCAAACTCTGTTCAGAGAGCTTCCTAACTTGAGCTCGATAGTTACTCATACAATCTCTCACAATAGACTGGTTAGAGACATACCTGAACAACAGGGAGATGTGTGTGGGGCAGTTTGGTCAATGGCCTAACCAATGGCACTAGTCCAGATGCAATTCAACATTTGTACCAATGACCTGTAGACAACCATGTCTTGCAAGTATACCCCTTCTGGTGTGCCACCCAAACTCTGTAATTCTGTACCTTGGACACAATCCTGAATGAAGGTGTGATAAAGGTGAAGGACGCCTGCTGCACATAGCATATTACATTGATTCCCTCATAAACAATATCCAGTGCATGTTATTTCCACAATGTCAGTATCCAAACAGAATTGTGCATCTCCATTAATCGCTGGCATCAGCCTAGCCCAACATCCTTGTGTGTGACTTGAGCTGGAAATCTCTGTGTAAATGTTTGCAGCATTGTTATAACCATTAACAGCAAAGTCTTTTTACTGAAGGTCCGACATCCTTTTGTAAAACCAACTTTTAGATTGTACAATAAACACAAAATCCACCCTTTATTCAGTTCATTTTTATAACAATATGATGAAAACAGTGCACAACTCACAGTCTGGAACATTAAAATGATGGGTCTCAGTTCCACACCCAAGACCAAGTTATTATGAAGTGCAAGGACTTTGAAAAAAGAACATAGAACAGTACAGCACAGAACAGGCCCCTCAGCCCACGATGTTGTGCCGACCGCTGATCCTCATGTATGCACCCTCAAATTTCTGAGACCATATCCATGTCCAGGAGTCTCTTAAATGTCCCCAATGACCTCGCTTCCAGAACTACTGATGTCAACGCATTCCATGCTCTCACAACTTTCTGTGTAAAGAACCCGCCTCTGACATCCCCTCTACACTTTCCTCCAACCAGTTTAAAACTATGACACCGTGTGTTAGTCATTTCTGCCCTGGGAAATAGTCTCTGGTTTTCGACTCTCTCAATGCCTGTCATTATCTTGTATAACTCAATTAGCTCCCCTCTCCTCGTCCTTCCCTTCAATGAAAGAAGTCCGAGCTCAGTCAACCTCTCCTCATAAGATAAGCCCTCCAGTCAAGGCAGCATCTTGGTAAACCTCCTCTGAACCCTCTCCAAAGCATCCACATCTTTCCTATAATAGGGCGACCAGAACTGGATGCTGTATTCTAAGTGCGGTCTAACCAAAGTTTTATAGAGCTGCAATAAGATCTCAAACTCTTAAACTCAATCTCCCTGTGAATGAAAACCAAAACACCATATGCTCTCTTAATAACCCTGTCCACTTGGGTGGCCATTTTAAGAGATCCCTAACCTGCCTACCAAGATCTCTCTGTTCCTCCACACTACCAAGAATCCTATCCTTAATCCTGTACTCAGCTTTCAAATTCGACCTTCCAAAATGAATCATCTCGCATTTATCCAGGCTGAACTCTATCTTCCAACTCTCAGCCCATCCCTGCATCCTGTCCACGTCCAGCTGCAGCCTACAACAGCCCTCTATACTGTCAACGACACCTCCAACCTTTGTGTCGTCTGCAAACTTGCTTAACCATCCTTCAATCCCCTCATCCATGATATTAATAAAAATTACAAACAGTGTAGCCCAAGGACAGAACCCTGTGAAAAACCACTCACCGCTAAATTGCAGGCAGAATATTTTCCTTCTACTACCACTCGCTGTCTTCTGTAGGCCAGCCAATTCTGTATCCAGACAGCTATGTTCCCCTGAATCCCATGCCTCCTGACCTTCTGAATGAGCCTACCATGGGGAAACGTATCAAATGCCTTGCTGAAGTCCACATACACCACATCCACAACTCGACCCTCATCATGACCTGCCCCTCACAAAGCCATGTTGACTGCATTTAATCAAGCCATACATTTCCAGATGGTCATAAATCCTATCCCTCAGAATCCTTTCTAACACCTTGCAGACGGCAGACGTGAGACTTACTGGACTGTAATTGCACGGGAATTCCTTATTTTCTTTCTTGAAGAGAGGATTCCATTTGCCTCTCTCCCGTCCTCAGGAACGACTCCAGTGGAGACCGAGGATGCAAAGATCTTCGCAAGTGACAAAGCAATGACATTTCTCATTTTCCAAAGCAGCTGAGGACAAATCTGATCCAGACCTGGAGACTTGTCAGTCTTAATGTTGCTCTTCAGAGGGTCTGTGTGGACTTGTTGGTCCGAAGGGCCTGTTTCCACATTGTAAGCTAAAATGTGCTTTAAAAAGCAGTGTGTGTGTCATCATTTTGATTCAAACCTCGATCCTCAAAGCCTCATTTGAAAACCCTTCCAAGATATTGACCATCCTTTCAGCAATAACTGGCTTGTTAATTAATAAAGCAACACCACATCCTCTTTAACACCCTGCCCTGTCCTGCCTATAGTTCCAGTGCAACAGAGTATTGATTTGTTAGCACTGACCTCCCTCAAATGCACCTCTGTGATGGTAAAAATGTCACACCTCCACCTGTCAACTCATTCCCTTATCGCATTTGTCGGCCTTTCATAAAATACTCCCAGCATTAACGTAAGCTGGAATGTAATTCCTGGAATACCTTGTACCTCGGCGTTCTTCAGTCATTTCCTGCTTGTTATCAAACTGCTGAAACCATGAACCACAACTCTAACTCTGGCACTGAATGAATATCTGTGGAATTGTAATTTCTTTTTAAAAAATGTATTCATCAAGTGCAACTTTCCAGAACTGAGCAGTCAGCTCCACATACAATGAGTTTCTGATGGTTAATTGCCCACTCAGTGTGCAGAGGGGAACGCCCTCAGTAATGGAGAAAGTGAGGACTGCAGTTGATGGAGATCAGAATCAAAAAGTGTGGTGCTAGAAAAGTACAGCAGATCAGGCAGCATCCAAGGGGTAGGAGAGTCAGTATTTCGGCCATAATCTCTTAATCAGGAAGGCATTGGTGCATTCCTTTATTTTTTCATTCCATTATTCACAGAATGTGGTGAACTGTACTTACTTAGGGAGGCAGCACTGTATACTGCATTGAAATGGAAAGCAGTCAATCAGTTGGTTGGACAGGGTGTACAAAAGTTGAAGGGATGTATACAGTGATTGAATGAATTACAAACATAAGGATAGGTAAATCCCCTGGGCCATATTGAGATACCCTAGGTTACTTCTGGAAGTGAAGGGAGAGATTGGCATGCCTTTGGCGATGATCTTTGTGTCCGCACTGTCCACTGGAGCAGTGTCAGCCAGATGTTTGGAGGGTGACAAATGTTATTCCCTTGTTTGGGAAAGGCAATAGGGAAAACTCTGGGAATGACCGAAAAGTCAGTCTTACATCAGTGGTGGGCAAACTATTGCAGATGTTTCTGAGAGACAGTATTTACTATAACTTAGAAAACGACAGTTTGATTACAGATAGTCAGCATGGCTTTGTGATGAGCAGGTCATCTGTCAGAAATCTTATTGAATTCTTTGAAGATGTAAAAACCACATTGGTGAAGGTAGACTAGTAGATGTGGTTAACAAGAAGTTTAGCAAGGCGTTCCCCATTGTAGGCTCATTCAGAAGGTACGGAAGCATGGGGCGCAGAGAAACTTGGCTATCTGGATACGGGCGTGGCTGTCCCGCAGAAGACAGAGGGTGGTAGCAGATGGAAAGTATACAGCATGGAGTTCAGTGTTCAGTGGTGCTCCACAGGGATCGGCTCTGGGACCTGAGCTCTTTGTGATTTTTATAAATGACTTTGATGAGGAAGTGGACAAGTAGGTTCGTAACTTTACCGGTGACACGGAGGTTGGTGGGGTTGTGGAGAGTGTGGAGGGCTATTGTATGTTGCAACAGGATATTGACAGGATGCAGAGCTGGGCTGATAAGTGGCAGCTAGAGTTCAACCTTTAAAAGTGAAAGCAATTTATTTTCGAAGGTTGCATATGCATAAATAATACAGGGTTAAAAGCAGTATTTTTGGCAGTGTGGCTTGACAGAGGGATCTTGGTGTCATTGTCCATAGATCTCTCAAAGTTGCCTCCCAAGTTGATAGTGTTGTTCAGAAGAAATACGGTGTGTTGTCTTTCATTATCAGGGGGATTGAGTTTAAGAGCAGCGAGGTTATTTCTTCGCTCTATATAGCTATGGTTCAACGACACTTGGAATATTGTGTTCAGTTCTGGTTGCCTCATTATAGGAAACACGTGGAAGCCTCAGAGAGTGTGCAGAGGAGACTTACCAGGGTGCTGCCTGGACTGGAGCGCATGTCTGACAAAGAAATGTTGAGCAGCTAGGGCTTTCCTCCAGCGGTGGTGGTAAAGTCAGATACATTAGGAATAATTAAGAAGACTCTTGGGTAGGCATACGAAAGTTAGTGCATTGAAGGTAACGTAGGTTAGTCTGATCTTAGAGTGGGATAAAAGGCTGACAAAACATGAAGGGCTGATGTGCCTGCACTGTGCTTTACCATTCAATGTTCCAAGTTTCATCAGATTGTGGATTCTCATCAGTTGGTGAAAGTGTGAGGGAGTGAGGTGTATGAGGGAGTGGGGTGTGAGAGGTCAGGAAGGTGGGGAGGGGCGTTAGACCATTTTCGATGTAATAGTTACATTTACCTGAGTGTCAGCACAGTATGTGTGGTTATCTAGACCAGACAAAATCCACCAAGTTCAGTTATTAAACGATTTTTGGCTTGCCATTTGTTCCTGGTTTCTTCAGATACATTCTGTTGGGTGACCTATGAATTAATATCTGACCATCCAACGACATGGATAATTTTATTTTGGTACTGTTGAATGTGAAGGTACACTTATTGGATATACTTTCAGAGGGTTTACTCTGAGACACAAAATACTGCAATCGACTGTCAATTGTGAACGTTTTCACCCAGTGTCTTGTCCAGGGTGCAGATGGGGGACATGCCAGATGTCGTCACCATATGTAACTTGCGCAATGTGATTCGGATACTCCATGTCCATGCATCTGCTCCCTGGGCCAGGCTCTGACTGATGATGAATTTATAAGGCATGTTTCCTGGTCCGTCCTTGGTATCTAATTTAGACAGCATTTGTACCTATACTGAGAGCAGTGATAGCCTGTTGGCTAGTTTCCTCCTGCTCAAGGCGGATCCCAAATGATTCTCTGTGAGGGAATGTTTGAATGACTGCACTGACCCAGGTTGGAAACTCTCTTCACAGATTCAGGACCAGGCCAGTGTCTCTCTGAGTGCTACATGCAGCTGTGAGGTCCAGTAGCACTGTACCCGAATTCACCCTTTTGGAATCCACTTTTAATATCTGTCATGATGCAAAATAATGGGTTTACGGCCCTGCACAATAATCAGGAGTTTGCCATGCTTGTGAATCGTGCAATAATAACGTATGAGCTACAATTATTCAACTGAACAATAACTGCATCAAATGTGAAGACAATAAAATTGATTCTATGTTGATGGAATTAAAATATAAACACCGAAAGACTTTTATGATACAAATGTAAAGAATGAACATTTTGTTTTGCATCGAAAAAGAGCATGTTGTCTGACTGTGATGGTGTTCACAATTACACGTTGAAACTCAGTGTTCAAATGCATATATTGTTGCTCTATCATTTGCAAAATAGTTGAAATCTGACAGATTGAATATTCAGAGTGAGCATTTGATTGAACAATTAAATAGAATTATAACATTTAAATATAATCAATCGATTTTATTTCTCACCTGAAATGTGTGAGCTTCAGTTATTTGCCAACAATTCTATTAGTTTTAAAATAATGATGGAAAAGGATAGACGAGATCTAAAAGTTGAAGCTCTAAATTGGAGAAAGGCCAATTTTGACGGTATGAGGCAAGATCTTTCAAAAGCTGATGGCAGCAATTGTTCGCAGGTAAGCAGACGGCTAGAATATGGGAAAACCTTCAGAAGTTAGATAGCCGGAGTTCAGAGACAGAATATGCTTGTTAGGGTAAAAGGAAAGGCTGATAGGTATAGAGAGTGCTGAATGACGAAAGACATTGAGGGGCTGGTTAAGGATGAGAAGGAAGGATATGACAGGTACAGACAGGATAGATCGAGTGAATCCTTAGAAAAGCATAAAGCCAGGAGGAGTTTCTAAAGAGGGAAATCAGGAAGGCAAAAAGGGGACATGAGATAGCTTTGGCAAATAGAGTTAGGGAGAATCAAAAAGGATTTTACAAATACATTGAGAACAAAAGGGTAAACAGGGAGAGAAAAGAGACCTCAAAGATCAGCAAGGCGGCCTTTGTGCGGAGCCGCAGGAGAGGGAGAAATACTAAATGAGTATTTTGCATCAGTGTTTAATCAGGAGAAGGACATGGGCGATGTAGATATACGGATAAATAGATGGTGATATCATGAAAAATGTCCATATTACAGAGGAAGAAGTGCTGGATGTCTTGAAACGCATGAAGATGCAAAAATCCCCAGGACCTGATCGATCAGGTGAAAATTGAAAGGGTTCAGAAAAGATTTACATGCATGTTTCCAAGGTTGGAGGGTTTGAGCTATAGCTGGAGGTTGAACAGGCTGGGGCTGTTTTCCCTGGAACGCTGAAGATTGAGTGGTGACCTTATAGAGGTTTAAGGAATCATGAGGGGCATGGATAGGGTAAATAGACAAGGTCTTTTCCCTGGGATGGGGGAGTCCAGAACGAGAGGGCATAGGTTTCGGTTAGGAAGGGAAAAATGTAAAAGAGATATAAGGGGCATTTCTTTCACTCAGAGGGTTGTACGTGTGTGGAATGAACTGCCAGAGGAAATGGTGGGTGGTTCGTACAATTGCAACATTTAGCTGGCGTCTGGATAGGTATATGAATAGGAAGTGTTTAGAGGGATGTGGGCTGAGTGCTGGCAGGTGGGACTAGATTGGGTTGGGATATTTGGTCGGCATGGGCAATTTGGACAGTAGGGTCTGTTTCCATGCTGTACATCTCTTTGACCCTGTGACTTTAATTTAGAAATGACAATAAATTGACATGCACGATCAAATAAATAAATCGTTTTAATAAATAAATTATTAAATTGTAGCATACAATAAGTTGAAAACTTGCTATTTTTAGAATGAATGATAAAGAACAAAGAACATTCCAACAGAGGAACAGACCCTTCGGCCCTCCAGCCTGTGCTGATCCAGATCCTCCGATTTTCTGAACCTGCCACCTATTTTCTAAATGTCTGTATCCCTCTGCTCCCTGCCCATTCATGTTTCTGTCTAAATACATCTTAAATAATGCTATCGTTCCTGCCCCTACCACCTCCGCTGGCTACACATTCCAGGCTGCCACCGCCCTTTGAATAATAACTTCCCACATATATTTGCCCTAAACCTTTCTCCTCTTACTTTGAACTCATGACAGCGAGTAATTGAGTTCCACAATCTGGGGAAAAAGCTTCTTGCTATCCACCCTGTGTATATCTGTCTTGATTTTGTACACGTCAATCTTCGACTTTGTAATGAAAATCGTCCTAATCTACTCAATATTTCTTCATAACCAGCATCGTCCAACCCAGGCAGCATCCTGCTGAACCTACACTGTACCCTATTCAAAGCATCCACATCCTTTTGTTAATGTGGTGACCAGAACTATATGCAGTATTCCAAATGCGGCCAAACGAAAGTCCTATGCAACTGTAACATGACCTGCCAGCGCTTGTACTCAACGCCTGATCCAACGAAGGAAAGCATACCATAATCCACCTTGACCACTTTACTGACCTGTGTTGGTGTCTTCAGGAAACAATGGACCCGAACACCCAGATCTCGCTGTGAGTGGATTTACCCTAGGGCTTTTCTGTTTACTGTGTTGTTCACTCTTGAACTGGTTCTTTCAAAATGCATCACCTGGCATTTGCACAGATTGAATTCCATCTGCCATTTCTGTGCCCATCTCTCCAATCTATCTATATTCTGCTGTATTCTCTGACAGTTCCCTTCACTCTCTGCTACTCCAACAATCGTAGTTTAATCTGCAAACTTGCTAATCAGGCAAACGATACCTTCTTCCATATCATTGACATCTATCACAAACTACAGTGGTCCCAGCACCCATCCCTGTTGCACACCACTGGTAATAGGTCTCCATGTTGAGAAATCCCCTTGCACTACTAGTCTCTGTCTCTGTTGCCCAGCCTGTTCTCGATCCAACTGCATAAAACACCCTGAAACCCATGAGACATCGCCTTCTCCATCAGCCGACCATGGGGAACCTAATAAAACGCCTTACTCAAGTCCCTCAATATCTTCTCTAGCAGCTTCCCTACCACTGATATCAGGCCTGCCGGTCTACAATTACCTGGATTATTCCAGCTATCCTTCTTAAACAAGGGGACAATATCAGAAATTCGCCAGTCCTCCGGGACCTCACCCATGTTCAATCATCCTGCAAAGATATATGTTAAAGCCCCAGTTATTTCCACACTCATACCCCTCAGTAACCTGTGGTTGATCCCATCCGGACTTGGGGGCTTGTCTACCTTAATACGTTTTTAGAGTATCCAAAACTTCCTCCTTCTTTATGTCGACTTGACCCAGAGTACTCAGAGATCTATCCCTAACCTCAGCATCCGTTATGTCCCTCTCCTTGGTAAATACAGATGCAAAGTACTCGCTAAGAATCTTACCCATTTTATCTGACTCCACGCATAATTTTCTTCCTTTGTCCTTGTGTGGGCCAAACATTTCTCTAGTTACCTTCTTGCTCCTTATATATGAAACGAACTCTTTGGGACTTTCCTCAAATTTGCTTGCTAACGATATCTCATTATCACTTTTAGCCCTCTTAAATCCTCGATTGTGAAAATAAAATAAACATTTGTTCATGCAAGTAGATATTCAGATCGTTTCAAAGTGTTTTGTGCAAAACAAATTTGCAGTCCATCTCAGTGCAAATAAAAAGCAAGAGAAGAAATCTCTTGGGAAGAGGAATTTTCAGCCACTGTCCCCCCAAAGTACTTCTGAGGTAGTAACGAATGTGGGTTTGTAACAAGGGCACAACAGTAACTATGGGTGGTTTGAATATGCAAATTGGCTCAATTAATCATCTTGACAGTGATATCCTGGAATAAAGATTCATAGAGTGTATGAGAGATTATTTCTGAGTGCAGGACGTCATGGAACCAACCAGAGAATGGGACGGCATGGTGGCTCAGTTGTTAACACAGCACCAGGGTCCAGTTTGGATTCCAGCCTCGGGGGACTGTCGGCGTGTTTTTTGCACATGCTCCCCCCTGTCTGTGTGGATTTCCTGTCACAGTCCAAAGATGTGCAGGTCATGTGAATTGGCCATGCTAAATTGCCCATAGAGTTGGTAACATTACTCAGAGGGAAATTAGAATGGGTGGGTTACTCTTCGGAGGGTCGGTGTGGACTTGTTGGGACGAAGGGCCTGTTTCCATACTGTAGGGAATCTAATCTAATTTAGATTTGATATTATGTAACAAGAAAGGATTGGTGGATGAGCTTTGCCTTGGAATAACCACAACATGCTGGAGTTTCACATTCAGATTGTTTGAAGACTGAGTCATACATGAGAGTTTTAGTGTTAGGCAATGATAATTAAACTGACCTAAGGAAGGATTTGGCCTGGGTGGACTGGGGGAAGAAAACAACAGTCAAAGGCAGGACAACTGAAGAAATTGGCAATAATTAGGAGATACTAAACACTGGAGAGGAAATACATAACGGAGAAAAATCATCTATATCTTCATAAGGAAGTCAACGATAACATGAAGGCAAATCCCAGTGCATATCATACTGGATACGTGAGCCACACTGTGGAGGATTGGGCAAGTCAGTGTCCTTGTGGTGTTGTCATTTACGTCTTATGTAATAAACCCAGATAATGTTCGAATGACCTGGGTTCAAGTCCTGCCACAAGTGGTGGAGCTTAAATTCAAATCTGGAATTAAGAGACTGATGGTGGTCATGAATCGATTGCCGAGAAAAACTTACCTGGTTCACTGAAGTCGTTTAGGGAAGGAAACTCCGATTCCACCATAGACTTACCACTCTCAGGCTGAAGATGTATCTTGTTATCTCCATTCTAAAGATTTTCTCTTGACTCTCAGTTTATGTCTTTGAATCCTTTCTCTCCTAAAAGTGGAAGCATCTTCCCAACATCTAATCTGACCAGGCAACCAGTATTCTGTATGCTTCTATTAGAACCCGCTTCATCCTTCTCAACTCCAGCGAGTATAGACCCAGAGACCTCATATATTGAGCTTTTCATTCTTGGGCCATTTTTATGAAACTCCTCTGAACACGCTCAGCGCTGGTACATCCTTCCTGAGTTATGGGGCCCAAAACGGTACACAATACTCCAATGTGGTCTGACCAGAGTCTTTCAGAGCAGTGGAAATCCATCCATTCATGTCATCGCAAAAGAAATGTCATCACTGTATTTGCCTTTCTGACCAGACGGGCCACCTGAAATAATAATCTTAAGATGGACAATAGTAAATTCTTACAAAAATGAACAATGATTGAAGCATGCTGGGAAGTAGAACCCAGCCGAGACCAAAGTCTCTGTGCTCATCCACATGCTGCAGAATGCAGACAGGCTGCATCTACCTAGAGATAGTTTGCGAACAAGCCTGACAGCTTCAGACCCTGTAATACATCTCTGAAGTTGGACCTGAATGGGATAGTGGAATGTCGCCTTTGGGCCATCAATGTGACAACCCAAGGTTGGATCTGATTGATCAGGGTAAATGAACCTGATCATTCCATTGGCAGATCCTCCACACCCTCCCAAAAAGACGTGAAAACTTGGAAGGATAAGAATCACCATAAAACTGCTCGGAGAGTGGTAACTCGAGAATAACCACTGAAAGAGAAGACACCTACAAGACCATCAGAAGAACAAGAGGACTTCATCAGGTGGAATCCGGTCAACTTCTGGTGTGGTGGCATGTCATCATCCAAAGTTAAGTTAAACCATAAGATAGATTGTAGTGTTTTTCATTATGTTATAATACGTTTTATTGTTCTCATATTAATTGTGTTCAACAAACAAATATCATTGTTTATAAGAGTTGACTCAGTTATTTTGCTGAATATAAGATTTCAAAACACACAGTGCGGCAGATACAGCACCTTCCTAACTACTGACGCAACCTTCTCATTTACCTTGAAACAATCCTGACTGGAACTCGCAACACTCTTTTCTTCAGACTTCTGAATTTTCTCCCCAGTTTTAAAATATCCATGCTACTCTTCTATCTCCTCAAGTGCATCACCTCGCACTTGCCCAAGTTATACTCCATCTTCCACGTCTTTGCCCACTCTCCTACCCTGTCTGAATCCTTCTGCAGCCTCCTTGCCATCTCATTGATACCTGTCCCTATGTCTACCTTTGCGTCATCCAAACACCTCGTTGATTGCCCTCAGTTCCGTCTTCTAGATTGTTAATGTACAAAGTAAAAAGTTGTGGTTCCCTTGTGGAACACCATTTGTCATTGGCTGCTATCCTGAGAAGGACCCTTTTATTCCCACTCTCTACCTTCTGCCAGACAGTCAAGTTTCTGTACACACTAGTACCTTGTCTCTGACACCATGGGCCCTTATCTTACTCAGCAGCATCCTGTGAATCCCCTTGTCAAAGTCCTTCTTGAAGTCCAGATACATAGTATCCATTAGCGCTCCTTGGTTTAACCTGCTTTTTATATCCTCAAAGTGTTCTCACAGATTCATTAGCATGACCTCCCCTTGATGAAACCATACAGACTTTGCCCTACTTCATCATGCACCGCCAATTATTCAGAAATCTCATCCTTCGCAATGGATTCCAGGAACGTACCCATGACCAGGGTAGGCTAATTGGTTTGTAATTTTCTGTCTTTTTCCTTATTCCCCTTTTAAACAGGATGTCAGTGAGATCCAAGATGGCGGCGACCCAGCAGGTCTGATTCTGCAGAGCTCTGCCCAAGACTCAGGTAAAGTGGGGACCCCTCCCCCCTCACCTCACCTGTTAAATTGCTAAAATAGTTTTTTCCCTGCATCCTTGGCTATTCTACATCAGACTTTAGCAGTCTGATGATTTTTAAAATGACCAGAGGTAAAGGCTCTCGCTTTTCACAACAGACAGGGACTTCTCTCCCACTACCCCTTAGCAACAGAGACGGGGGCATGACCTGCTGGGGCGAGCCTTATCTCGGAGCTTATTAAACTCCGAGAGATGATTGATGCTTCCAATGAAGAGACCAGTCCAGTTTGTAGTCAATCTCGGTCATGCTGAAGAAACATGACGGAGAGATTGAGAAACTCGGGCAGCGTGTCAGGGTGAGGCGGGGCAACAGGCCACAGCCTCCGAGACCACTGCTGAGTCATCCATGGGTCAGGTCTGGGCTCTGGAACATCGAGTTCCGACCTGACATGAACATATTGACGACCTCGAAAATATAGGTCATCGGAAAAAAATATTTGGTTGCTGGGCCTTCCCGAACAGGAGGAGGAAGGGCAGCTTGTTGATATCCTAGATCAATGGCTCCCACAGCTGCTGAAACTGGAGTCAGAGCTGGGCTGGTTGCCGGTTGAGCAGGCTCATCGGATTGCTGTGCGCCGGCTCGGGTTGGACCAGCGCCCCCGCCAGGTCCTAGTTCGACTTCAACATTAGAGGGAAAAACAGATGCTGCTGGAGTCCACCAGAGACTCGGGGAAGGATCCCCACGCCAGGGGCTCCTGGATAATGTTTTTCTCTGCTGTGGTCCACAAGAGGAAGGCATTTGATGAGGCGAAGAAGCATCTGAGGGATTTAAATATTCAATAATCTATGCGATATTCGGCAATGCTATGCTGCAGTCATGGATGATCTGTATATGACTTCAGATCACCGGAAAAAAGTAAAAGAATTCCTGATTGCTCTCAAATAGACTGCAGGATTTGAACTATATGGATAATGACATTATTTTGCCCCTCTTTTCTATTTGTTCCTCCTCCTTTCTTCCTTTTTTTCCTCTTCTCTATCTTTCTGTGGTGGTGGGGGAGAGGGAGTGCTCATTCCTTATCCTTTCTATGGACTCTTTTCTATAGCTCGTGCAGTTTATTTGATTATTGGGAGACGTTTCTGAGTGTTTTTTTTATTTGGTTGCTTATTACTTGCTGGGATTGTAATTTTGTAATTTTATATATTTTCATCTTGTTTTGCGAAGTGTATCGAGGTGTTGCTGTGGGAGGTCGCCCACCTTTAACTTCTGTCTTATAAGATGTTGGAATTTATTTACTCTAATTTGTAATGCCTGGGACGAGGGCATGCCTCTGTCTGGGAGATTTTGTGGTGGCATTATTGGAAGGTAGTAGTGCCCCTCGTGAACAAGGGGGAAAGCCTCCTTTTAAGTATGTTTTATGTTATTTGTTTTTAGGAATAGTTCTTAGTTGTTTTGATTTCGCTGTTTTAAAGAGTGTTTTATGTGTGAATCATTTTTGTTTTTTATTCAATGTCTTTTGGGTGGGGTTCTTCCTCCTGGGGTTTCTCGGGTTTGCTTGGACTATCGTGGCTAGTCATTCGTTTAGGTGGTGCACCTGGAATGTCAAGGGGAGCCACTCATTAATCGAAAGGGAATATATATTATCAAGTCTTAAAAGAAAGAAAGGGTGGATGTCACCCTTCTACAGGAGACACATCTACTTAATGAGGAGCATTCGAAGCTGCAACAGGGTGGATTTGGCCAGGTGTTCTTTTCATCTTTCAGCTCAAAAAGTAGGGGAGTTGCCAGTCTTGCTGGGAAGAATCTTCCCTTCCAAATGGTAAGCCAGATAAAAGAAGAGTCTGGATGATATATATTAATTAAAGCCCTAATATATGGAGAGGAATATGCGATTTTGAATCTCTATTGCCCGCTGGTGCATCATTTAAATTTGTCATGGAAGTGATCTCCACGTTGGTGGCTCTTGGGGTGTGCCACACAGTTATAGGGGGAGATTTAATTGTATTATCGAACCAGGGGTGGACAGAATACCTAAGATCTCTGCGGGCATGTCGATGAGATCTAGGCAGTTGGCAGATCTGAGTAGGGAGTTGGGCCTGGTAGATGTGTGGAGGTGTCTTCACCCTCAGGGCAGAGACTTTACTTTTTTATTCTAACCCACACAAGTGCCATACAAGAAACAATATGTTTGTGTCCCCTCGACACATTTGAACTCAATATTGTTTTGTAAAGAATGTAATATAACTATTTCCGAACGTGCCGCAGTATATATGGAGGTTAGGACTAGTGATGACGAGATAGCTTCCCGAAATTGGCGTATGGACCCTTTCTGATTGAAGGATAGTACGTTCATAAAATATTTCTCGCACTAGTTTAAAATCTTCTGGGGTATCAACTCAAACACGGCCAGTAACCATTCGGTGATGTGGGAGACTGGTAAGGCATACGTGCGAGGCTTGGTCATCTCATATTCTGCGACCAGAAGAGACAAAAGAGAGAACAGCATCGGCTCGAGGCTCGCCTGAAGGCGGCCGAGACAGCGTATGTGGATAGACCCTCCATTCCTAAACTATAGCGCATCACAGCCCTTAGGCAACTTTGAATTCCACACTTACTCAAATAGGAAAGAGGGAGATATTATTTGCGAAGCAGAGATTATTTGAATACGGTGACAAACCTGGCAGGTATCTAGCATACCTTGCCAGGGAAAAAAAGGCTCCCCAAGCCATTACGTCTATTAGAAAGAGTGCTGGAACCCTGGCTTGTGATCTTGAAGTGTTGAATATATGGAGAAATAGAAACATAGAAAAATATATACAAATTGACTGTGGTTAATCAGCTGGTATGGAAATAAATTGGGAGATCATTTTCATTTACTTTTCACCTTTTCCGAAATTCCTGAGTATCATGCCCATGTAGATATAGAGCCAAGTCCCTGTTTCAAGGTAGTACTGTCCCCTCTATCTCTTGGTCATCTTCTTGTCTTTATTAATGGGACATGGGTGTTGTTGGCTGGGCCAGAATTTATTTCTCTTTCCGAGTTGATTTGAGAAAGTGCTGGGGAACTGGACCTCTGAACCACTTCACTTCGACGAGCTGTAGACTGGCAGTGCTCAGGTCTGTCTGGTTTCACTTCTTTGAGACCTTGTAGTGTATAACTGAATATCAGACTTGGCCATTGCAAAGAGCATTTGAGAGTCTACCACTGCTGACGGTGTGGAATCACATGTAGGCCAGACCAGTGAAGATAGCAAATTTTCTTCCCTGAAGGACACTAGTGAGCCAGATGTTCTTAATTTCTACAACCATCAATACTTCATTAGATTGCTAATTCCAAATACTTTATTGAATTCAAATTCCAGGGTCTGCTGTGGCGGGATTATTGTCCGGGTTTTGGTCAATACCTGGGAAAGGTATACCATTGGGAAATATTTGTGGAAATCTCATAATTTATAGTCTAGAGAAAATACCACTAGACCATCACCTCCCCAGCATCTCCACCATCAATAGTGGTGTTGCTGTTATCGTGACTGAGGTACAGAAAATTGTGCAGTTACATTGTTAACTATTTCCATGGAGAGCAGAAGTATTCATATTTCAGGGATGGCACAGAAATGTAGCAGTTTATCAGGGAGGAGCAGGGCACTGCACTGTCCTTTCTGGGATTTCCACAAATATTTCCCAATGGTATACCTTTCCCACGTGCAAAGAGTGAAGCCAGTTTATTTCAACAATGAGGAGATAACAGAGCTGTGCAGTCTCACCCTCGGGAGAGGACTGTACTCAAAATGTCCATCAACCATTTTGATTCTGGAACTTGTCTGACAGGAATGGGGGACATATCCATTATGCCAGATTCTCACGTATTCACGAGGTGACAGAGGACATCTCTGTCCAGTCAGGTGAACGTATCGTTTCTGTCCAAACAGAAGACGTAACAGAAAATCTTTTGGAAGAATTAGAGAACAGGGTGACTGCAAAAGCGAGGAACTTCAGGAAATTTAGAATTAGTAAAGTTTAAGTACTCGAAAAAACTTATTGAGTTGAAGGTTGGTAAGCTGCTGGACCAGATGAGTGATGAGTTTAGAGGGCTACAGAGATAGTGTTGGAGAATTGAGCTTGGTGGATAGCTCTTTTCGGAGCTGGTTCAGACACGATGCAGCAATGGCTTCCTTCTTTCCTGCATTTTCCTTAATTAGATGAGAACGGTCAAAGCTTTATAGATTCTGTAAAGGATCCTGCATACTAGAAAGCAGCTATTACGACCACACATATTTACAACAGGATGTAGGGTGAAAACAGAAGACCATCTTCGGGATAGGTTTATGTCATGAGTGAGGATACTGTAAACTGATTAATTTTTGTAATTAATCATAAATAGATCATTGGAGAACAATGATATGATTGACCAGCGTCAACCTAGATTCAGGACAGGAAAGCTATCTTTGAAAAACGTGCTGGGGTTTATGGAGGATATTGGTTGTGACATCGACAAGTGAGAACTAGTGGGAACGATGTATTTAAATTTTCAGAAGAAGGTTGACCCGGTTGCACACCGGGTGAAAAAGGTTACAGTCCTTGGGTAAAGAGGGATGTCCTACATGGATTGTGAATTGGATGATGGAGAGAACACAGATCCTTGGGTCCTCCTTTGGCTAGAAGGTCACGACTGATTGGGTATCACATGCGTCAGTGCTTGGAACACCGCTATTTGTAACACAATGAAGTGATTTGAATGTGAACCACACATACCGTGTATTTCATGTAATTATTAGAAGGTGAGAGGTTGGGAAGTGCTTTTGGCAATAAAGGACCTGGATGACCTTGGTCATACGCCACAAACAGGATTCATGCAGGGCATCCATTAATCAGGACAAAAAAAAAATGAAATGGCAGCCTTCATTACAAAATGAATCAGTTGTAGGAGTTGTGGAGTGTTGTTGAGGCAGTATTTGGCCTATTGTGGACAGACATTCTCTCCTTTATAAATCAATGATCGCCTTGTCACAGGGGTAGTGCAAAGCTATTTTATCACAATAATCTCTGGGATGATTGTAGCATGAAGAGAGCGTGAAGGAAATGGATGTTTAATTTGTAGCACGGTGAGAGAATAAGTGTTGACTACGTTGAAATTTGAAGATCATGAACGAACACACATTATTTCCATTTAACGACATTGCTGACATGAGAAATTGCATTTTCCCCATGATACGTGCTTCTTGGACGTTTATGTCGCTCTGTGGAGCTCCCATGTTGGTTGAGAAACTGATTCAGGCTCTGAGTGAACTCTGTGCAAATGGCGTGTGGCCCTGCACTGAGCGTCACATTGTTCTCAACTCTGTCAGCAGAGACAATGTCTTACTTCTGAAAGAGTTAGCCATTCCCAATAGATTCTGCCCTCCATAGAGAACACCAGTCTACCTTCTCAGAGATGAAGGATGCTTTCTTGAGACTTCACATGAAACATTTGTCTTCTCTCGTCACCGTCAGCAAACCAAGTTGATGTATCAATTGTGTACCATTAGCAATGGAGCCAGGAGGAACAACATAGAGCAGTCTATCCGTGCAGTCCCTACTTCATTGTTTATCATGTTGGGGCGTCGATAACGTTCTCTTTGTCTGTACAAGGGGCTTGAGGGGCTGAATAGTTGCCTCCTGGTGTCAGGGGAGAAGCTTAAGGGCCTAATTGGGCAATCCCTGGTTCCTGTTTAACAGCTCAATGTGTTTGACTGGGCTCCTTCTCTTCCTGTGTATTAGGCAAGAGGGATTGAATCCAGTATCCATATTCTTATCCAATAGTGTTCATGGACTGAATGAGCTCCTCACATTCCTGCGAAGTGAGCTTGAGGTGCTGAATGAGCTCTTCCCTTTACTATAGTAATGCACAGTGTCCAGCAGTACTGTTACATGAATGTTACCGACTTTTAATAGCACAAGCCTGAATGGTGCCCGGGTCGTGCTGCACATGGACACAGGTGCTGAGGGAGGACACATAATTCTGAACATTGTGTGATCTCCATTGACCGTCCCCACTTCTGAGCTTATGATGGGGGGAAAGACATTGAGCAGAAATTGAGGAATCTTGTGCTGTGGATCTCCCGCAGAGATGTCCCGGTACTAAGGTGGTGGAAGTCCTCGAACCACAGCCATTTTCTTTGTGCTTAATCACTCCAACTGGTGGAGAGATTCCTCCTGACATCCATTAAGTTCCATTTTCTTCAGGTTCCTTGATACCATCATCAGTCAAATACTGCCTTGTTATCAAGGCCAGTCATTCTTTCCTGGTGTTCATATATTTAGTTGATGTCAAAAGGTCACAGTGTATGTGTGCGGTGTGTTTCCTTCTCACAGAGGGGAGTGACTGTCGGCACGTCTCTATTCCAGAGAGGTAGGGGAAATAGATTACTGAGACACTTGAAAGATAGGGATGGATGGATGTTTGACACGTCTGGCACTGCGAGAGTTGGGACCGAGAGCAGATCAGCCATGACCCTATTAAAGGGAAAGGCAGGCTGTCGGAGCTGAATGACCTATCCTGCTTCTTTTGTTCTTGCATTCTGTTATGGGACGTTTCATCGTTTTTATTTTTCGGGAATGTTGTAGTCAAAGAGACCAGAGGATTTTGTGATCACTATCTGGGTACAGTATGGGGACATTATTCACTTTGAATCTAGGTCTACAACATGACCAATAAATGGAACCAGGGGAACTTCTGTAAAGAGAGAGGAGGGGACGGCTTCACAGTAACACCCACTCTTTTTGCAAGAACGTTTTCCAACCCACACCAAATCATGTCTGACTGTATTCAGGGGCTGAATGGTCAACTCGGTTTCTGTGCACCAGGCAGTAGGAGCAAGTGGTCTCCAACTGCTATTGAGTAGCAGATTGAGGGGCTGAATGGAATGGAGGGAAGTCGCACTGAGAAACAGGTCGTTGCCTCACCAGGAACTAAAATTGTGACTGATCAGATTGCGGTTCCAGTCCCACGTTCCAACTGCAGATCATTGAGTCACTTTCCCGTCAAATATTTAACTAACACGTCTTTGAGTAAATGCAAACACACAGGTACCACAATCCTGTGGGGCAGAGAATTCCCACTCAAATGGCCTTTTGAGAATTCCTCCTTATCCCTGTTCCTACCAAGGTTAGACAGTCATTGTTTCTGTTTCTAGTCACACTCCTCCAGAGGTCACGACAAATTATCAGTGTAACTAAATGTGTGAAATTGTAAATGATATCCGTCTCAGACTGGGTCAGGAACAAGTCAGATAGGTTTCCTCAATTTTTAAAATAATCTAATCTAAAACCAAAGCAATGTTACTCGAATTACGATGGATACATAAATGATATACAATTTGGACATTGACAATATGTACATCAGCATTTATTTTCTATAAATCTGAGACTTAGAAGCATGCACACAAAGACACACACACATGCACACAGACACACACACACACACGTCTGAAAGCAGAACATAAAAAAATGAAACTCTGCAGAATATTAGTTTGGAAGAGCTTTGTCCAAATAACAGTTAATTTCATGACAAAAGCAAAATTGAAAATGTTTCAATTGTTATTCTGCCACTGAAGTTAGTCAGCCTCACAGAAGCTGCTAGCGCTGAGATTTCTCCTGGAACAGTTGGATTGGCTGAATTCCCTTTGCTGCAGTCAGTGGAGAGATCCCAATGAATCCTCAACAGGAACCCTTAAAGAGTGTTAAAGATGGCTGATTGGTTCTCAGCTCTCATATATGTTGTAGAGATGTACAAGTAGAGATGGAGCAATGGCTGTTTGCTTCTACTACAGGTTACATTTTCTCCCTCTCTGATCGGAAACATGCATTAATGTGACCCGAACACCAACCTGGTCTATATCAAGTCTGGTTAAACATTCCCCTGATTGCATGACTCCATCCCTGTTATATGCTCCATTTTGAAATGATTTGTTGTTTATGATTTGAAGGCATGTTTATATGTGTTTGCATAATTTTTGTATAATAAATTTATGTCTTAATAGTGCCTGTATTAAAATGAGTATGTTGTTTTCTAAAACTGAGTCCTTAGTTTTATTCTCTCATCCATTAGCTACGCCCCAATAAACTCTACTCACCGGTTTATATGGTTCCATATGAACATCTCTCATTCACAGGTGTGAAGTGCTCTGACCTTGTAGAGGCCATGTGGGGCATGGAGGCGAGGAAGAGCCAAGGTTATTTCCCAAGGCTGGAGGAGTCCAAACCAGAGGGTACAGATTTAAGGTGGGAAGGGCAAGATTATAAAGATACCTGAAGGGTAACAATTTTATGCAGTGGGTAGTATGTGAATGGAATGAGCTGGTAGCGTAACTGGTGGAGGCTGGTAAAATAACAACATTTAAGAGACAATGAATGGTGTATGAATAAGAAGGGTTTATAGCACTATGGGTCTAATGTTGGCAAATGGTACTCCATCAGATTGGAATATCTAGTCGGTGCAGATGAGCTGGACTGAAGGGTCTGTTTCCGTGCTGTTTGACACTATGATTCCATCTGGCCTTCATGCTAGCAAAGAGTAAAGTGAAACATCTGTAAAAAGCTTCTAAAACAATTCCACATTTTTCTTTCAGTTTAGTGTTTCGTTACTACACACAATATATCCGATGTAGTCTCAGCATTGTCTTGTACACATGCAGTCAAACATCCCGATGATTATACCCAATAGCCTATGCATGAAACAGCATCATTCGCTGCACTTTCCTAATCACTTGTGGAATCTGCTGACGAGCTTTATGTGGCTCATGTAGCAGGACTTCGAAATCCCTCTGTACCAATGAGTTCATCGATGTTTCTCCACTTAAGTAGGTTACTGTTATTTTATCTTTTCAAGACAACACTGACTTCCCTTAACCCACATTATAGTGTTTTCTGCCAAAGAATTGCTCACTAACATCCTCTATCTGTATCCCATTGCAGAGTCTCCATGTCCAGTTAAATGACTATTTTAGTGAATGAGCTAATTGAGCTCCAAACCAATCAGTCCTCTCCTCCAAGTCATTGGTATAGATTGTAAATAATGGATAATCTCACTCTGATCCCTGAGACACTCCACCAAGTTACAACTTTACAACCTGAAAATAATCATCTATCCCGAATGTTTATTCCAATATAGTTAACCAGGATTCCCCTGTTGCTGGGCAGAAGGCTGGAAATGTTGGATGGCCTCATCTTACATTGTGTAATGTACTTAGCAGGCTGCATAACTTCAATGTATTCCTGCATAACTCCTTCGAGGGCATAATGATGCTGACTGGCTGAATAAGATCTTTCTTTACCTCTTTAACATTATGGAGTGCTTGAGAGAACAACAGATGTGTTAGGAGCAACAGCTGGCCATTCAGCCCCTCGCACCTGCTGCACAATTCAGAATGTGCATTGATGATGTGATTGTAAGTAAACATCCCTTTCCTGTCTATTTCTAATAAACATGGTTATCTTGTTCATCAAAGATCTATGGAACTAAACCTTGAATGTTTTCAGTAACCCAGTCATCATTGCTCCTTGGGCACGAGAACACCACAGATCACACAACCAGAAAGAGAAACAAACATTCCTGTCTCAGTCAGAAATGGGAATGTCCTTATTATAAAAATGTGTTCCCCGCAAACCAATCACCTCTCTTTTGATATATAAGGAGTCGACAATTAGAAACAGATATCAACCACTCAGTCCCTCAAACCTGTCACCATTCCCATTAACTCTCCTAAATCAAATACTTAGCCAATTCAGCCTCCACTGGCCTCGTGGAAAGACAATCCCAGGCACCACAAGATCAAATGAGCAATTAACCCTGCAGCAGAATTAGACAATTCAGCCCATCTTATCTGCCATGGCATTTGATCACGGCTAAAATATTTCTGAATCCCATTCTCCTGCCTTCTCCGACTGGCCATTGATAACTTATTAATAATAAAAAAGTGTGTATCACTGTATTAAGGGCAGTGTGCGCCTGTATGTGGGGTAATGTTTGTATGTTTCTGTGTAAATGTCCACATCTACGTGCGTATCTCTGTGGGCATGTGTTATGTGTGTTAGTGTCAGTATCTCAGTTTGTGTGTATGACTGTCTGCATCGCTGTGCAATGTTGTTTTTGAAGTAGATAGATTGAAATTGTAATCAAAGTCTCCCTCCTCCACTCTCTCTGTCTGTCCCCGTAGTTCATAGAGTTCATAGAATGTCTACAGTGTGGAAACAGGCCCTTTGGCCCAGCGCATCCACACTGACCCTTCGAAGAGTAACCCACCCAGACCCATTTCCAAACTATCTTATGTTTACCTCTGATTATCGTCCCTAACCGACACATCCCTGAGCACTATGGACAATTTATCTCGGCCAATTCACCTACTATCCATATCGTTGGACTGTGGTTGGAAACCAGAGCATCCAGTGGAAACCCAGGCAAACACGACGAGAATGTGAAGCACCACACAGACAGTCGCCCGAGGGTGGAATCGAGCCTGGGTGCCTGGCACCGTGAGGCACCAGTGCAAACCACTGAGTTTTATGATTAGATTCTTACAATACCTCCCTCTGCTGGCCTCCCCGCACCACTGCATCAGTGGCACAGTTTTTAACTCTGAGAAGATAATAAATCCTTTGCTGTGAATCTCAAATTGCACGGCCGTTTGATTTTTCAAATAATATCTTTGGAAGCACAGAAGGTTTTGTCTGATACTAAGCAATGTTGTTCCTGCGTCATTACCAACACCACTGGGCCTTTATCGGGACTTTTCAATACTTTCTCACGTAATGTTTCGGTATTGAAAGTCACAGAATGAGAAATAAATTCACCTCATCTCCTGACAAAATGGTTCACTCAGGGGTGAGCATTTCCATTCTGAGAGGCCCAAGTATATTTGCAACCCACCAGCTACCAGCATTGTGTGTCTGTATTGGGGTGGAGGTGGGGGGGGGGGGGTTTGGGGGGAGATGTAGGTGTTGATGGTGCTTGTCAGTTTGGATGGTGATGTGAGCTGCTGCACTATCTCCCTCCCAGACTGAATCTTCGAAGGTTATCACGCTCTGCCGCTGTCACTGCAGTAGGGTGGGGAGGCCAGTTGAGGGAGAGATTGTGTCATTTTAAACACCGCAGACACTGTCAGACCTGCACCCATGTATAGAGGCTCACAGAGTCAAATACAGTTACACAGGTAAATTGGGAGCAGGTGGTTGCGGAGATGGATAGCGGGCACTCCACCACCCGGCTTCACTCTTTCAATCCTATTCCGAGCTGTTTCTCCTGGAATAGGAGATGGTGTAGGTAGGGAGAGGGGGTGGGAGATGGTGACGTGTCCAGAGGGAGTCAGTCAACAGTGTTGTATGCATGTGGTTCTAATAGTGAAGGAGCTATAGTAGAGGGGAAAGAGAGTGAGAGAGAGAGCAAGGGGAAGGTGTTGCATGCTGGGTGGTGAGCCCAGACCATGATCGTTGGGTCTGGCGGCGTGGCCTCCTCTGGGAAGAGAATGTTCCCCCTCTGTACTAGACCATTCACCAGGACCTCCGTGCCCCTGTCGACAAACCGTGGTGTAATTGCCCCTTATCTTCCATGCTCAGGGTAAACTGTTCAGGGCAGGTCTATCCTGAGAAAGCTCAACCATGTGCCTATTGGCCTTTTAACGATGGCACCAGTGCCAAGGATCATGGAATATCAAGGGGCATGCGGGTGATGGTGAGTACCTTCAATCTTGATGGGTGGGAGAATCGGGCTGGTATTGAAGGAGAGGGTCACCGTGGGGTGGGGTGGGTAGCGAATGAGGTGAGTCCGATACGATAGCACCAGGAAAGTAGCTCAGCCTCGTGCAGACAACCCCTCCGTCACACTCAATGAAAATGGCACTGACACAAATTATTTTTACACTCAAACCAATGAGTCGAAGACTCTGTTGACCCCAATCCTAGTGACAACGCTGCAGCTTCTTGACCAATGCACTCCATCACAGAGAAGGAGCTAATCGGCACCTTACACTTGGGAAATAAGGCAGTGGGGAGGGGGTGGTTTTGGTATCAGTGGGGGAGCACTTTATGGCAAGTCATCATAATTCTATCAGTTTTAAAATAGAGATGCAAAGGGATGAAGCAGGTCTAAAATTTAAAGTTCTAATTTGTTGAAAACCAATTTTGATGATATTAACTAAGAATGTTCAAAGTCGATTGGGACAGATATTCGCAGAGAAGGAGAGTCAGTTGAGAAGTGAGAAGCCTTCAAAAATGAGATGTCAGGAGTATAGAGACATTATGGCGCTGTTAGGGTGAAGGGTATGGCTAGTACGTGTAAGGAATGCTGGAGGAGTAGAGAAATTGAGGTTCTGGTCACGGATAAAAGGGAAGCATATGTCAGATATAGACAACAGGAATTGTTGGTTTCTTCTTAATTCATTCACACGATGAGGGTGACCCTGGATAGGCAAGCATCTATTACCCATCCCTAATTTCCCAGAGGGCAGTTAGCAGTCAACCATATTGCTCTGGGTCTGGAGTCACTTGTAGGCCAGATCAGGTAAGAATGGCAGTTTGTTTCCTTAAAGTGTGTCAGTGAACTAGGTGGATTTTTCCGACAATTGGAGTGGTTATCACTAGCCACTTAATTCCTGATTTAAAGTGAATCACTAGAAGTTTCTGAAGGCAACAAGAGTATAATTAAGAGGGAAATTGCGAGCATAAAAATGGGACATGTGATAACTTTGGCAAATAGAGTTAAGGAGAATCCAAAGGAATTCTACAAATGCATCAAGGACAAAAGAGTAACTGTGGAGAGAATAGGACATCCTTAAAGATCAGCAAGACTGCCCATGTGCAGAACCACAGTGAATGGGGGAGGTACTGAACGAATATATTGTATCAGTATTTACTATGCAGGAGGATATGGAAGCTAGAGAACTTGGGAAAATAGTAGTGACATCGAGGAAAGTGACTGCATTATAGAGGAGCTGCTGGAGGTCTTAAAACATACAAAGGGAGGAAAATGTCCTGGCTTTTATAGGATGTACGCTAAAACTCTGTGGGAATCTATGGAAGTGATTGCTGGGCCCCTTGCTATTATCAATAGCCACAGGTAAAATGCTGGAAGACTGGAGGTTGACTAATGTGGTGCCACTATTCAAAGGATTTAGAAGGGTAATAAGGAAAAGCTAGTGACCCTGACGCCAGTGGTGGGTAAATTGTTGGAATGGATTATGAGTTATCAAATTTTCATGCATTTTGAAAGGTACCGACTGATTAGGGATAGCCAACATAACTTTGTGCAAGTAATATTGCGTCTCAATGACTTGACTGAGATTTTTTTGAAGAAGCGATTAAAAAGATTAATTAAGAATGAGTGGTGTACATTGTCGATGTGGACCTCAGAAAGGCGTTGAATAACATTGTGCATGGTCATCTGTTTAACAAGGTTGGTTCATATCAAAGTCATTTGGATGCAAAACTGGCTCAAAGGTAGGAGGCAGAGGGTGGTGGTAGAGAGTAGCAATATCCTGGAAAAGGTTTGCAATGCTCTCCATATTGTGCAGATAGTCCAGTTTATGGAGTAATCCTCTAGCACGGCTTGCACAGCTCTCCATTTTAGACGTTACGTTACCCCAGTTTATGGTCCCTGGGTTGGTTCTCAGAATTTGAGGCAATGGACCATTCCAGCAGATCTGGCAATGTCTTTATTCTTTATTTGCATTCTTGTGAATTGGCCCACTGTTGTCTCATTTATCCAGTTATTCCAATCCCCTCATCTCCTTCTCCATATTTTCAGCAAGTTATCAGTTAATAAATTATTTGTTTCTTTTCTGTATCTTTCCATGGCCTTAGTTTTTGACTCCCTCCTGTATCGATTGCTGCCATTGTGAAACTCAGAAACAGTGAAATGGTATGTGTTAGGCTGTTGTTCACTTCCCGATGTGTCCCATGTGGTTCTCCATGGACAGGGGTGTTTCAGCAGCTTTGACTCACGTGTTTGAAATTTGGTATGGGCCTGCTCACGGAACGCCTCTGTTTGTCTCTCTCACTTGATCGTGCGGTCAGTAACACGAGGAAAATCGTGGAGTATAATTGGAAAGGAACAGGCATCTAACTTGGAGTTCAGGGGCTTCTGACTGACTCCTGTTCTTGAAAAGCTAGTGGGGTGGCTGGGGATGGATTGCTGGAGGTTGTTCTGTGAGCTGCCTCAGACATTCACGGAGACCTTAGGGTTTGCTGACCCAACTCTGGATGGAGCATGGGGACTGTAGTTACTGCATCTGCGTCTGTAACATGAACAACAAATGGAGCAGAGGCTGCAGAGAAGTGAAGCTCTGAAACCAAGCAGTGAGTGTGTGTGGGGAAAAGGATTTGCTGCATCTGTCTGTGTTTTCACCTGGACAAGCACATACTCTCATTCTCCACGTGTCATACACTGATGCACACTCTCCCTATTTGCTCCACACACACTCTACTTCTCTCACATGCACACACACGCACTCCATTCTGTCACACGCACGCATGCACTCTCTCCCTCCCGCACTCACACACACACACTCCTCCTCACTCTCTCTCCAGTCCATAGAGTGTCTCCCTCTCTCCCCCCCTTCACACAGACACGTCCCTCTCTCCTACATACGCACACACACACATGTATGCACATATAAATCTGCAGGGTGAATTTACATTTGCCTATTTTTATTTGCAGGTGCATTTTATTTTGTTCCAAAAACATACAATTTGTAGACAGTCAGTCAGTGTGATATTTTACAAACTCCTACTTTGTAAATAAAACCAGTCTGACTCCAGATAAAGACACAGACAGCGTCCAAACAAGGTCTTTCGCTTTGAAAACATTGTCTGACCGCAAGTGTTACTTCATTTTCTTGTAGTTATTTCCAGGAGTGGCTTCAAATAAATTCTGCGATTTGCATATTAATCAATCAAATTTGCATCTCCATTCTAACTGATTAAGTATTTAAGAGCCATCCTAGGTGTGGACAATTCATGTGCATAAGCTGTACAACCATTTCATCTTTTCTTATACCTTCTGTGTTTAATGTCTTTCTCCCTCTTACATCTGATGAAGGAGCAGCGCAATGAAAGCTTGTGTTGACAAATAAACCCATTGGACACTAACCTGGTGTCATTTGGTTTTTGACCTTGTCCAAACCTGTCCAAAACCAGCGACTCCATATCATGGTTTTTACTGGTAAGATAATCCTCTCCCATGGCAAGTAAGTTGTTCCGAACCCCATGTGTCCTTGTCTTCCATATTAATATTTTGCGAGGCACGTTATGCACTGATGTCTGGAAGTTTAGATATAATACATCTGTATGATCCCAATTATCAACCTTGCTAGTAATGCCTTTTTAAAAGAAAGTTAGTCAAATCATTCAAACATGATATATCCTTCATAAAACTATGCTGACTGTGCTGGATTGTGGCTTGACTTTGGAAATCTCCTGTTATTAATTCCTTCATAATAGATTCTAAAAAATTGTTTTCAATCCCAATAGTTTTCTCACGACTTTTCATTCCCGAGTGAAGCTGGTTATTCGAAGTCCTTCCTTTTCTATAACCTCTAGGTTCCCTTTCACAATTCCTGTGTAACAGGCACAAGGCTTTAAAAGATCTGCTCGAATTGCTGTATAAGAGGCATGAGTGGCTGATTGGACTCATCTGTTTCTGCTTTTCACACCCGCTTTGCTGAATGTCCTCCTGCCGTTCCGACATTATAGTCTCAATGGACTTGCATGTGCTGCTCCTATTTCTGACCAAGCCGCTCAAGATCTCAATGTTCACCTCCTGTTGCTCAATGATAGGTTTGGGGACTTATGAAATCTCCCTGTTCAAATGTCACTTTTCAAGGGCTGAAATATTTAGGAAAGTTGTGTTGACCACACTGGGTAGCTCAGTGGTTAGCACTGCTGTCTCACTGTACCAGAGATCTCAGTTCAATTTCAGTTTCCAATTTCCTCCCACAGTCACAAGATGCGCATGTTAGGTGGGTTGGCTAAGCTAAATTAAAAATAATGTCCAGGGATGTGGAGGCTAGGGGCATCAGTCTTGGAAAATGCCAGGTTATAATGATTGGGTGGAGTGGGTGGTGGGGATTGGATGGGATGGTCTTCAGAGGATTAGTATGGAGTCGATGGGCGAAATGGCCTGCTTCCACACTGCAGGGATTTTATGATTAACACCTTTGTTGCAGAAATCAGTTGTGTGAACAATCTTTGAATTCATTCCAATATCCTTTCCTCAGTGAGGAGATTACATCTGTGTGCACTACTCCAGAAGTAATCTCACTAAGACACTGTACAGCAGCAGCAACACTTTACCAGCCTGCTGTAAGGTTCACACGAAGGTTAGAGCAGTCTCAGCTCTCTGGCAAGTACACAGCATTGTTGAAAAATCATTCTCCTTCTCTACTCCACCAGCATAACGGGAGATCTGGTGATAACGTCACAATGACACTTGAGAAGTACAGGTAATGTGTGGCGATATGATATCAATGTTGAGATATGCCTCACCAACTACCTCGCCTGAATCTACCAAGAACCTCGCCATGGCCCATGTCACGCAGATTCCACAGAATCTGGTAAGAGGAGCTCAGAAACAGCAAGGAGAAGCAAACATTCAGAGTTAGATATCAAAGTCAAAATTGTGATACAAATGTTGGGTATGGAACAAAACAGGAAATTAGACATACAACTTTGTGGGAATTGCAGTAATAATGTGCAGCTTCAAGTTACATCTAAAGAGTGTTAACCCAAGTGAATGTTAATGCTGGAAAAATGGATTTCACGCGAGTCTATGAGGTGGGTTGCTGTAACGATATATTGAACACCGAGCTAGAGATCAGGTTGTTCTGGAATTGATGATGTGTGATCAGAACAGCTAATTGAAGACTATGTTGTAAAGGAGCTTTTGGGAACAGTGACCTTAATATTTTGAAATTAAGTGACATCTGAATACAAAGTAGTTTTTTTTTCCTTATATTAATGGTACATGTCTTTTATTCATACAAACACTGTAAGTTCTGTAAGGACATTCTCGAGATTAATGCCTCAGATGGCAAGATTGTCTGATCAGAGAGCACTGCCTGTGTTCCAGAGAAGTTCAGAGAATGGGAGGTGATCGAAATGAAACTTTTAAAAAATCACACAGAGTGGAGTGACGAACATGGGCATTGACCAGTGAGAGCAATATTAGCGAGAGTCCCAAGGTATTCCACAAGGACATCAAGCAGAGCAGAATACCCAGGGAATAATTAGGGCCCATTATACACCGAGGGAGCAATCTGTGTGTGAAGCTGGAGAAGATGGCTAGATTGTGACATGAGAGCTTCGCATCTGTTTTACTTGGGAGAAGAAGGAGGCAGGTACATATTTCAAGAAGACTGGACTGGGAAGCTCTTGAACAGATTGATATATGATACGAGCAGGAAAGGATGGTTTTGGCTGGTATAAAATTGGACAAGTCCCCAGGTCTGGAAGAGTTGTATCACAGCTGCAGTGGGAGACAAGATAGGAAATGCCCTGACTCAAATGTTTTAGTAGAATCTCGTAACAGGGGAGTTGCCAGAGTAATAGAGAGCACCCTTTAGAGGAGGTGTTGGTGCAGGTAGACCAGGGAACTATAGATCAGTGAGTATCAGATCAGTGTCAGGGAAACTATTGGGGAAAACAGAGAAGGAGACAATTGATCTTCATTGAGAGAGGCAATGTTTGATCAGGGGTTGACAGCATGAAGTTATGAGAGGGTGGTCAGGCCGAACCAATTCTATTGAGTTTTTTCGAGGAGATCGTTTATATGTTTTCTTTTTGAGAAACACCTTTGACAAAGCCTCACATGCAAAACTGATAAAGAAAGTACAATATCATGGTATCATGGGTAACTAGGTAAATGACGTTCAAATTGTCTTAGAGGCAGGAGAGAAAGGGTGGTGGGAGAAGGCTGTTTGTGTGACTGGAGACCAGTGACCCCTAATGTACCCCAGGGATCAGTGCTGTATCTCTTATTATTTGTGTTATTCATAAATGATGTCGATGTGAATGTGGAGGGAGTGGAGTGTGTGTGATAGATCAGTGTATCTTTCACATAAATATTGTCCGGGTTGATGGCAGTGAGCTGGAAGGCCTTATGTTACAGGGAGATACAGATGAAATGGTCAGATGGGCAGATCAATGGCAGATGGAATGTAACCCTGATAAAAATTTGGGAAATGGAAGCAGACAGGGGAGGACTCAATGAATGGCAGCACACTAGGAACCTCAGAGGGTGCTTCTCCACACATCCCTGAATGTGACTGGCCAGGGTAATAGTTGAGTTAAGAAGGCATTGAGAATCGTAAATAGCCTTTACTCATCGGAACATAGATCATTAGAGCTATACAGGACTTTAGTTCGGCCAAGGTAGAATACTGTATTGAGTTTTGGGAGCCAAATTACAGGAAGGATGTAGTTCTACTGGAGGGGGTGCAGAGGAGATTCACCAGGATGTTCCTTGGGTTGGAGCATGTAACCTGTGGAGAGAAGCTGGAAAAGCTTGATTTGTTTACTTTGAAGCAGAGATGACTGAGGGGTGTGTGATTCAGATAGATAAGATTACGAGGGGCATGGACAGAGTGGATAGACAGCAACTGTTCCTTTTAGGCAAAGGGGCAAAATCAGGGAAACACACTTTTCAAGTGAAGGGTTTGAGGATTTGAGGAGTGTTTTTCATCCAGAGGGTGTTGGGTTCTGGAATGTACTTCCTGAGAGGGGAGCTGTTATGGTAACCACAAAACAGCTAAAAAGGACTTGGACAAGCTCTTGAAGATTCATAAAATTCGCGGCTACAGGCCTCATGTAGGAGAGTGGGACGAGTGTAGACTGTGCTGTATGTCTGACGGAACAAAGACTATGCTCCTAAGATTGTATGGTGTGGACATGAATTGATGGGCTCCTGAAGAGAATATTAACAAGATTTATAAGGGTGATCTGTCAATGGAAAATGTTAGAAAAAACAAGTGCAGCTTCGTTACAGTCTGAACCCAGAGGAAGGAGAATAGAGAGCAGTGCAATAGCAGAACTATGAAGCAATTGCTTCAGTTCTGTCTTCACAGAAGGAAACAAACCAAATAAATCAAATCTTCCCAGCAAGACTGGAAAGCGTAAGTCTCGAGAGAAAAAGAATGAAATTAGTAAATGAATGCTTTGGGCGAAATTATTGGGACTGAAAGTATGGTTGAATTTAGAATACAGATGGAAGGTGAAAAGATAAAGTCCAATACCTGGGTCCTGAGCTGAAAAAAGGAGACAACAACAGGATGAGGGAGGAGTTGGCTAAGGTTGGCTGGAAGTAAAGAATTTGGGGTGGAACCATCGATGAACAGTGGCTGGCTTTCAAAGCAGTTTTATTTTTTGCAAATGGGAAGCAACAGCATATAACAGTGAAATGGAAGGACTGTAGGAAAAGGGTGATCTGCCATGGATGTTTCATGAAATGAGGGAGGCTATCAAAATAAAATAAATGCCATAAATAATGGCAAAGATCAGTGGGTAACTAGACGATTGGTAAAGCAATAAAGGTTAAAAGAAAGCAACAAAAAAAACTGTGAAGAAACATAAGATAGATAGATTATGAGAGCAATCTACCTCAGAATATAAAGACAGATATCAAAAAATTCTAAAAATATATAAAATGAAAAGAATGGCTCAGGAAGCATTGGTCCTTCAGAGGGTGAGAAGGGTTATTTTGTGAGGAAATGGCCGAGGAATTGAATAGATATTTAGTCGGTCTTCACAGTGAAGGACACTAATAACTGTCCAGAATTGTCAAAGAGAGGCAGGTCGGTGAGGACCTAGAAACAGCCATTCCCATGAGAGAGATAGTGTTGGGCAAGTTCATGGATCTAAAGTTAGATAAGTCTCCTGGGTCTGATGGAATGCATCCCAGGATACTAACAGAGGTGGTGGAAGAAATAGCAAATGATTTGTTTTCTAAATTCACTGGACTCTGGTACAGTTCCAGCAGAGTAAAAAACAGGAAATCAGATGCCACTGTTTATAAAGGGTAGAAAAAAATTGGGTATTATAGACCAGTTAGCCTAACATGTGTAGTGGGGAAAATACTTCAAGCTCTAATCAAGGAAAAAATAGCAATGCATCTAGATAGAAATTATCCCATTGGACAGACACAGCATTAGTTCATGAAAGGCAGGTCATGATTAACTAAATTACTGGAAAGCTATGAAGACATTATGACTCGGGGACCCAGTGGATGTGGTGTACCGAGATTTACAAAAGGCATTCGACACAGATCCGCCAAAAAAGCTGCTGCATAAGGTAAAGATGTGTGGCGTTACGGGTAATGTATTCACATGGATAGAGGATTGGTTAACTAACAGGAAGCAGAGAATGGGAATAAATGAGTGATTTTCTGCCTGCTGATCAGTGACTAGTGGTGTGCCTTTGGGATCACTGCTGGAACCGCAATTATTCACAGCTTAGATGGACGATTTGGAGTTGGTGACCACGTGTAATATCACAAATAATGTAAATGATACGGAAATGAGTGGCAGAGCAAATGTGCAGATGACTGATAAACTTTTCAAAGCGACAAAAATAGTTTAAGTGAGTGGGCAAAGGACTGGCGGAAGGAGTACAATATAATAAATGTGATTTCATCCATTTTGGTAGGAATAACAGTTAAATAAAAGGCTATTATTTGCATGGTAAAAATGCAACATGCGTCTGTGCAGAGGGTGCTGGGTGTCCTTGTGTATGAATCACAGAAGTTGCTCTGCAGGTGCAGCAGGTAATTAACAAGGCAAATAGAATGTTGTCCTTCATTGCGAAAAGGATTGAGTTTAAACACAGGGAAGTTATGTTGCTGCTGTACAATGTGCTGGGGAGGTCACACCTGCAATACTGCGTGCAGTTTTGGTCTCCCTACTTGAGAAAGTATGTACTAGCACTACAGTGTATGCAGAGGAGGTTCGCTAAGTTGGTCTGGAGTTGAGGCGGTTGGCTTATGAGGAGAGACTGAGTAGACTAGAATTATATGTTGATTGGAATTTGAAAGAATGAGGAAGAATCTGGAAGAAACAGGTATAATTAAGAAGGGAATCGATAAGATAAAAATAGACAGGATGTTTCCAGCAGCAGGTGAGAATAGGACAAGAGGACAAAATCTCAAAATTAGGAGGAGCATATTTAGGATTGATTTGAGAAGGAACTTCTTGACCAAGAAGGTTGTGAATCTGTGGAATTCCCTGTCCAGTGAAATAGTTGAAGCTTTATCATTGAATGCCTTAAAATGTCAGATAGATTTTTGGGGGGAGAGTAAAGGAACAAAGGGTTATGGTGAACGGGCGGGTAAGTGGAGCTGAGGCAATGAAATGATCAGCCATGATCTTACTGATGCTCCTAGTTCTTATGCAATGGGTCAACATGAAATGGGAATCACATTTGAGAAACTGACTGGTTGATACATACAGAGAAGCAATGGATTCAATGCATTTGGATTTTCAGAAAGATCTTGGTAAAGACCCTGGCCTAATTTGCAAAGCCAGATGTTACAGGATTGGGTTTAAAATATCATTATGGTTTTAGAATAGGAGAGATGACAGGAAACAGTGAACAGGAATAAAACGTTCTGTTTTGAAGTACAAGGATCATTGGGTGTTGCAGGGATTGGTGCTTGGGCTCCAGCGATTCCCAATGTATGTCAAACGCTTAGTTAAGGGAATCAAATGCAATATTTCCCAACCTGCTGACAGCACTAAACGAGGTTGGATTGTGAGTGGGTGAGGAGGATGTAAAAAAGCTCCAAGGTGGTTGAGACAATTGGAGTGAATGGGCAAATACGTGGCAGATGGAGAGCAATTGGGTGGCTGTGATGGTATGTAATTTGGTGGGAACAGTAGAACAGCAACCTATCATTTGAAAAAAGATTAGTTGAAACATGTTGATCTTTAAAGAGATTTATGTTCTTACTTTGCTTCCTCTCTGCAGACCTCCAATATTCATGCAGGGCAGTGAGTTCTGAATCTAGAAGACAATACTGGGAATGGCATTGGCACGCTGCACACTGTACGCAGACGCACCAGGTGGGGAGCTGTAACATTGAAAAGGATTTGGATCTCCCCTTGTACACCAGTCACTGAATGCAATATTGCAGGAGCAGTAAGCAGTTAGGAAGATAAATGATGTATTGACTTTTATATCAGGGAATTTTGAGTACAGGAATAAGGGAATCTTACTGCAGCTGTACAGGGGGTTAGTGAGATCACATCTTGAACATTGTGCAGTATTGTGTGCAGTTTTGGTTTCCTTACTTAATAAAAGACAAACCTGACATTGAGGAAGTGCAGTGAAGGATGACCAGACTGATCTCTGGGATGACAAGCTTGTTGTGGGAGCAGACTTTTGGGTGATTGGACCTGTTTTCCATGGGCTTTAGGAAAATGAGTGAAGATCTCAGTGACATATATAACTCACTGACAGGGCGAGACAGATTAGAAGCAGGGATGATAATTCCCCTGGCTGGGACGTCTAAAAAAACGGGCAACTGTATTAAGTATGGACAGGTCACTCTGCATTGAGATGAGAATAAATGTCTCTACTCCGAGACTGATGAGTCTGGGGAGTTCTCTCCCACATAAGGGAGAACGTCCTGAGGATGTCAGGACACTAAATATAAAAAGGATTACCGGACTCGAAAGGGAACAGCAGACAGCTGGGGTACAGCTGTCACATGCTCTCAGATGTTAGGAAGGAGATCTCTGCAGTGTCAACAGGGCTGTGTTTCCCGTTCCCTTTTCCAATATCGAGTTTTCGAGTTTTCTGTCGGTTTTATCCTTCCAAACCTCGGAGCAGTTTGATATATTTTAGTGCCTTGCTTGACCGTTTCCGAGACCATTGAAGAGTTTATCACATGTCTGTGTATCTGGAGTCACTTTTAGGGCAGACTAGGAAAACACGGGAGATTCACTTCCTGAAAGTACATTGGGGAAGGAAATTGGTGTTTATAATCAACATTGGCTTATATGTGAGTATTACTCGCACCAGATTTGACAGCCCGATATTTTTAAAATTGTTTTTAACATCCCCCAGCTGTCAGTGCATTAAACTTGTCTGGATTAGTAATCCAGTGCCATTTCCACAACAGCACCATTTCCACATGGGGACCTATCGGAAGCCACACTGAGCAGTTTATTTCTGTGCTGCTTGACACCTCTGTCAGAAAAAAAGACCACTAATTTGCCTTTTGTGATGGCACTGTGGGAGTGGTAACTGGTCAGATTGCAACTATTCCTCTCTTTGGGAACTGGAGACAGCTGAGTAATTTTCCGCATTGCCAGGGAGATGTCAGAGTTGTCAGCTTGGTGGTAGTGCTAGACTGAGGGATTATCCCATTCAAAAAAGTTACAGATTGTGCTTGAATATAATGCTGCTTCTGCTGATGTTGCTGCTGTGGTCTACAGCACCACATCAATGTCAGGAATTCTGTATTTAAGAAAGTTCAGAGATTTATATCACTGAAAGTATTTACAGAGGACTTTTGACTTGGAAATGAATTGAGGGCAATGAAGAATGAATAGCCCCTTGCCCTTACAATATGAAAACAGAACCTTTGACCCAACTCATCCATGCTCACTAGGTTTCCGAAACTGAACGAGTTCTATTTTTCTGTTTTTGGTACATACCCCTCCAAAACGTTCCTGTTCATGTACACATCAAATTGCCTTTCAATTGTTGTAATTGCACGCACCAATACCACTTCCTCTGACAGCTCGCTACATGTCCACACCACTCTCTGTGAGAAACAGCTGCCATTAGATCTCATTAAAATCTCGTCCCTCTCACCTTAAACCCATCCTGTCGGCTTTGGGAACCTCCACCCTGGGGAAAAGACTTTGGCTATTCATCCTATCAATGCCCCTCATGATTTTATAAATCCCAATAAGTTCAACCCTCAGCCTCCTACGCAAAACGAACAAAATCACAGCCTATCATACCTGAAAACCTCCAATCTCCCTCACACTATTTAAAATATTTTGTCTCCTTTCTGGTTTATGACATCCTTCCTTTAGCACGGCGACAAGAATTGTACTCAGTACTCCAAATATGGCCTTACCATTCTCTTGTACAGCCACAACATAATATCCCAATTCCTATAATCAATGCTCTAACTGATGAAGGTAAGCGTGCCTAACGTCTTCTTCATCACCATGTTTACCTGTGACTCCACTTTCAAGGAACTATGTACCTGCACCCTGGATCTCTCTGCATGACAACACTCTCCAATGCCTTACCGTTAACTGTATAATTCCTGTCCTGGCTTGTCTTACAAAATGCAACACTTCACATCTATCTGCTAATCATCAGCCCACTTTCCCAGTTGATCAAGATCTTATTGTTCTCCAAGATAACCTTCTTCACTGTT
Organism: Chiloscyllium punctatum; assembly: GCF_047496795.1. Taxonomy (NCBI): domain Eukaryota; kingdom Metazoa; phylum Chordata; class Chondrichthyes; order Orectolobiformes; family Hemiscylliidae; genus Chiloscyllium; species Chiloscyllium punctatum. The sequence goes on along the minus strand of NC_092752.1, from coordinate 89,563,977 downwards.
CAATATTAACACCAATTTTGGGGTTTCATCTACGAACTTACTATCCATGGTTCCTATATTATGATCTGAATCATTTACAAAAACAATGAACAGCAGCAGACTGGTCCTTGTGGCAACCACTGGTCACATGCCTCCAATTGGAACAACAAATCTCTCCCAGCATCATCTACCTCCTACTGTCAAACCAATTTTGTATCTAATTGGATAACTCTCCCTGATCCCCTGTGATGTAACCTTGTTAAACAGGCTACCACGTAGAAACCGTTGGTCCTCACTATATTCACGTAGACAAAGTCTGCTACTTTGCCTTCATCTATTTTCTTCGTCAACTCTTCAAAACTGCAATGACGTTGCGTCCCAGACACAAAGTCATGTTGAATATCCGCAATCAGTCCTTGCCTTTCCAAATGCATGTAAATCCTGCCTCTCAGAATCTCCTACAAAGACTTACCCACGCTTGACATCAAACTCACTGGTCTGCAGTTGCCTGGCTTTTCCTTGCAGCCTTGTTACAAATAATATAACAACATTAGCTGTCTTCCTGTCCTCCAGGACCTCAACCGTGGCTGTCAATGATACAAAGAAAGTCAAGAGAACTGCAGATTTCGTAAACAATGACAGAACGCGCTGGAAACCTCAACAGGTCTGGCAGCATCTGTGCAGAGAATTCAGACTTAATGTCTTACAACACGGTGTAAATCTTGCCCCCTCCCCCCCCCCCCCGCTAATTTAAACCTGCAACACAGAAAAGGTTGAACCTGTGCTGTAATCTGTTAAAATTCAGGAGGCCAAGAACCATCCTAAAATAAAAATGGACAACTTGTTTTTTAAAAGTCTAACAGAGAATAATTAACTAACAACTATTTGCAACTCCTTTCTCTGACCTGTCTTTTATTTTCCCTTCTACAATACTGATCCGATGAAAACATCTTCTCCCAAACTTTGAAAAAAAAACCCAATTAAGATTTACTAAAACATTCACATTTTAGAACCAGACCGCTGTCAAATCTTCTCTTTGTGTTTTCCTCTCTCATATTGTCTTCTCCTTCGGGTTTCTGTTTCACAGGTCATTGACAAATAAAGGTACGTTTAGGAGAGCTATTCTCTGGGCAGTCTGCAGATGTTGGTGGCTTGGTAGTTCTCCGCCAACTGTTCTTTTTTTTCGGTTGTATACCCCAAAGTATCGGGTCATTTTATTTTTTTAAACATTGTCAAAATGCAAAATTCAAACTTGATTGGTGTTTAGAATCTTGGGGCATAATGTAAACTGATTGATCGAATTTCATTTTATTTTTGTCTCATAGCTATCCAGGTACTGCCAGCTTCTGGACCAAATGTTACATTATAACTTTTCCAGAACTCGCTGTGCTTGTAAATCCTTCAACTCTCTTAATGTTACAATACCCTTTATACCTTGATAAAACCTTCCCTCTCAAAAAAGAACCATCATAATGAAAACATGGTCATATTTCTTTCTGTATGATTTAAACAGATTACTATAACATACTGATAACTTAAATCCAAGTTCACCTTAACTTCTTCTCATATACCTATATTTAACATTGGATAAATACAAATGTCACCTAAACTTTATCAGTTAAATCCGTGAGAAAGCCTTTGCAATTACATTTTTATGACACGTTGCATGTACAATTTTAAAATTAAAAGTCTGTAACATAGTCTCCAATGAAATATTCGTTAAAGCGTTCTAATAATGTAAGTAGATTGGGATCCGTGTACACAATTGTCTCCAATGCATTATTCGTGACTTACATATTAAAATGCCATAAGTCTAGTTCCAAACTCAATAGTTCTGTCTCAATCATGGAATGTTTCCTCTCATGGCTGTTGAGTTTCTTTGAAAAGTACAATTCCATCTCATCGTCCTGTAGCAATTCAGCTCCAACTCCTATGTCACTAGCATCGATTGCAGCTTTGAAAGGTTTCGTAAAATTTGGTGTATCTAAAACTGGGTTGGTGGTCAATATTTCTTTTTAATGGTCGAGGGCCTCCTGGCATTGTTCTGTACACCAAAACTTTGTGTTCCTTTTCAGCAAATCGGTTAACGGTGCCATGACACTGCTGAAGTTTGGAATAGACCTCTGAATGAATCGGCTGAGTCCGAAGAAATGAAGCACTATTTTCCTTTGAGGTTGGTCGTGGAAATTCCTCGGTAGCTTTTGTCTTTGTATTCCATGGAGTCAAGAACATGTCCCAGGAACATCACGTCTGCTTTCACAAATTCAGTTGGATTTAATTTTACCACCAGTTTTGTTTCTTGTATTCGTTCAAAGAGCTCTGTCAACTGTACCAAGTGATCTTTCTAGGACTTACTAAAGATCACTACGTCGCTCAAATGGACTGCACAGTTTGTTAACCCAGCCACACATCTGTTCTTGAGTGCTTGGAATGTGTTGGGTGCGTTGTTCATTCCAAAGGGCATTAGTTTTAATTGATACAGCTGAGTTGGTGTTAAAATTCAGAAATTTATTTCACCCTCTCTGATAAAGATACCTGCCAGTGACCACACATTAAATCCAACTTGGTGATATAACTAACTTGTCCAACTTTCTTGACACAGTCCTCCAATGTTGGTATTGGATATTTCTGAATTTGTAACAGTGTTGACCTTCCAAGAAAAATTATTGATTCCTGTCCGGTTTGGGACAATTGGCGAGCTCCACTCGGTCTGGCTTGGTTTGATGATGTCGTCATTGAGCATGGCCTCCATCTCCTTCTGGACCTGTCTGGCTTTGAGAGGATTAAGCCAATGTGGATGCTGTTTTATCGGAACAGTATTCCCTACGTCTATCTCATGTACAATAGCATTAGTTCTCCCCATATGATTCTTACATATGTCCTAATACTGCAAAACAAACCTTTCAACTTTGTTCTATGTTCCTGAGACAGACAGTTTACGAACCTTTCCGACTGCTCAAGGACTTTTGCATTTTTAACATACTTCGAGGCACATTAAAATCCACAAGATTTGGATTTGATTCCTCACTCTGCGCAGTAGTAACTTACCCCTGTTTCTCCAGATTTTCTTCTCTACTTTTCAGGAGGGAACCTATACAATCATTTATAACCCACATGAAGGGGTCTTCGATTGTGGGAATTGGCAACAGAGTTCATAGTTTCATTACTGCCTTTGGCCTACCTACCATTTGGCATATATGACTTGTATGTCAAAAGTTAACCAAAAGTTAGTCAATAAATATGATTTTTTTCCTTAGCCTGAACCTTTCGTACCCCTAGGTGACCTCCTGTAGGTAGTTCATGAGCTACCCATAACACTTCCTGTCTGTATGCTATCGGCAACACAATCTGGTGCACTTCGGCACATTTCTCCTCTGCACTAACTTGACGTGGTCTCCATTTCCATCTTAAAATTCGATCTTTCTGATAATAACCCTCACGAATGTCCTCTGCCTCCTTTTCAGAATACACATCCACATATAAATATTTTATCATCTTGTCTGTCTGTTGCAAGTCCCTTAGTCTTTCAGAACTAAACACCTCAGTCTGATCCACTGCCTATTCAGGTTTTCCTTGCATCATTACGGCAAACAGGGTGTCCGGTAACTGAACCTCAACTCCTTCGTCTTTGTCTTTAGTGGTGCTTCGTGCTGTGACTTATGACAATGGGATCCGGTTACTGTACAGCCTGGGAAAATACCAGGATATTTCTGATTTAAGTCCTCAGTTTCTTGGTCTTTCTTGCGCTTCTCCACAGCCAGGGGTGTCACTCTCAACTTGCACCATGCTAAGTCATTCTCAAGAACAAACTGGATTGCTGGAACTGACTCTCTGTCAATCATACCCACTGTAACTTCCCCAGTCATCAGTAGGCACTCCAGTCTGATCTTACATAGGGGAATGCTAAATTTCTGTACATCTATTCCACAAATCACCACACTCTCGGGTAACAGATCAGAAAGATTGCAAATTTGCTCATCCCTTCCTATTAGAGACTGGCTAAATCCTGTAGCTCTCAAAATTATAACTTCTTGCCCTTCTTCCCCTATTATTTCTGAGTATACGTTACTCACAGAGGTGAATTCTTTATAAATATCAGGTACGAACTCCACACCCAGCCCCTGACTAGGCTGTGCACTTTCCTGCAGCTCTTCAGCTCGTGTTGGGGGTCTCCTTTAAAACTTTCACTAATGCCGCTGGCTTAGCTTGTTTTACCACATCATTTTATACAGTGCCTTTCTTAACGATCAGCACTGTGACCATACGTATCCCTCCTTATCGCAGTGAAAGCATCATTTTCCTAGTGCGCTTCTGAAACCACCGATACTGTAATTTTCTTTGTCCCACTCCATTATACTGAAAACACCTGAGGCCTTTCACCTCCTTTCCACTCTCTTGGGCATCTTCTTTAACCTGTGGTAATCTCTTATCCTCTACTCTTTCTTTTATATTGTAGCATCTCCCCTTCTCCGAAATTCTATCCCTCACAGGACGAAATTCTGGCTGGAAGCTTGTCTTATGCAGCAACATGTATTCATCTGCTCATTCTCCTGCTGTTCTCAATTCCTGAACTTTTTGTTCATCCATGTGAATTCTTATCATTTCTGGAAGTGAGTTTTTAAACTCCTCCAGCCGAAAAATCTCCCTTAGAGCCCCATAGGTCTAAGCTATCTTTAAAGCCTGCACCCATCTATCAAAATGCCTATGTTTAATTCTTTCGAACTCAAAGTAAGGCTGACCTGGTTCCTCCCTTACTTTTCTGAAGTGCTATCTATATGCTTCCAGTACCAATCCGTAAGTACTTAAAATAGCTTGTTTGACGTCTTCATAATCTCCTGAACCCTCATCTGAGAGGCCAGCAAATACCTCACCAGCCCTGCGTACCAGCTTTGTTTGAACTAGCATTACCCATCGATCCTTGGACCACTCCACCTGCCTCGCTAACTGTTCAAATGAAGTAAAGAAGGCTTCAGCACCTTTCTCATCAACACGTGGCAACGTTTCGATACAGTTGTATATATCACTAACGCCCCTTCTAATCTCCATCCAGTTAACTTGGCTTTGCTGACAAAATCGCAATTTCTCAAGTTCGAATTCTCTTTCTCTTTCCTCAGCTAAGAAATTTCCTTCGCTTTTTCTCCCTCTGTCTTCTCTGATTGATCAGCTAAGAACCTTCTCCTTTCTTTCTTCTCTCTCTTATTTTCTCCCTTTGGTTATCTTTAAACTGCATTTTCTTCAATTGTAATTCAGTTTTTTTTCTAAATCTCCTGCACTTGTCTGTTTCTCTGACGCACCTTAGAACCTCAGTAATTTCCTGACAATGTCTGCTTTACTCTTGTTCTTGGTTAGACCCAAATCTAAGTTCATTGCTAATTCTAAAAGTTTGGCCTTTGTCTTTCCTTCTAAACACCTTCGGCAAATGTGGCAATCATCTGCAAACCCCAGAACCTCTTTAACATGTTTAAGAGCCATTTCTCTCACTTTTAATTTAACCAATCACAGGTCACCGAAATTTAACAAACTGTCTCACCGACGTTTTATTTAAAGCTCTTGGACAATAATGTGCAAATAATTAAACCTACTGTGTGTTTTTCACAACCCAAACCTATTTAAATCTGCCCAAATCTCCGACTGGATCTGTCTAAACCTGTTCAAATCGCAAACAAAAGCCCGCAAACTGTTACAACACAGGATAGACCCCTCTCCTAATTAAAACCAGACACAGAGAAAAGGTTCACCTCATACTGGAATCTGTTAAATTTCAAGAGCATAGTTCGATTTACAGAGCTCACTATTTAAAGTAAAACTAACAATTTTGTTAGTTAAGTCCAACAGAGAATATTCAAATGAACAACTATTTAGAACTCATTTCGGTAAACCTATCTTATACCTACCACAATACAATACTGGTCTGATAAAACAAAACACCATGATTAATATTTACAGAAAAATATATCGCATTTCAAAACCAGTCAGCTTTTTCAATACTCCTTTGCAGATTTTGCTCTGCAGATTTTTTTCTGCTGTACAAACCACTTCTAGACAGGTACCTTTTAGAAAGCTCTTCAGCTAGCAGTCTATATTTGTGGCTGTCCTTGGCAGTTCTCCCCCTAAATGTTCAAAATGAACGGTTTTATACCTCAAAGCAATGGATCATTTCATTGATTTTGAAGCCATAAAATACATTATATTTCAAACTCGATTGGATTTCAGTGTATTTGGGCATAATTTAAACTGACTGGCCCAATTTGAATTTGTTTTTGTTCCATGGCAACTCAGCTTCACAGTCAATTTTTATACTTTAACTCCTTTCAGAACAATGTACACCTCTACACCTTCATAACAATATCTTTTGTTTTCTGTAAATTTGATTATCTTAGTAAGTTCACATAATAGCATATTCTGTTCCATAAAAAGACTCGTTTACTGTCATCCTTCCTTTATCTAAATCCTTCTTTCCAGTTATGATTCCAGTTACTAACAATGTTACTGGTATTCTTCAACAAAGTTATATATTGTATGTGTGTCTGTTTGCGTGTCTGTGTGTGTGTGTGTTTTGTGATTAAACCGCTATAATTAAACTGACATGAAAGAATGAGATGCAATCACATTCCCATAAGAAGAAATAAGTGTGCAACGTTTCCGAGCTTTCTGATATTAAGAAAGGTGCAAAACTCTCCTTTATTCAGGATTGAAAAGTGAGCACATGACGTTCATGTACAGGACAGAAGTAATTTAATGAGCGTTTAATGGGATTAATGAAAAACCAAATATTTAGTTTTCTCCTGAAAGTTTAAATTCAGCATTTTTCAAGTCTGAGTTGCACATGTTCTTATCAATATGCAATCGTCATCAGTGACAAAAGCAGAAATTGCTGGAAATGCCCAGTAGATCTGGCAGTGTCTGTTGTGAGAAAGCAGATTCAACATAGTGTAGTGGAATAGGCCTGGGATGTTTACTTTCCGCCAATAGTGTTCAGCAATGCACTGGTTAGATGCATTAGTCAGGGGTAAATGCAGAGTAACAGAGTAGGGGGATGGGTCTGGGTACGTTACTCTTTGGAGGGTCAGCCTGGTTATGCTGTGTGAAACGGCCTGCTTCCCCAACGTAAGGATTCTGTGATTCTATGAATTCTTCATACAAACGGTGGTTAGTGCCAGGATCAAGAATGTCTCAGAGCATGTTCAGGGCATAGTGAACAGCCAGTGGTCGTGGTACACGTTGGTGCCAATGACAAAGGTATGAAGAGTGAAAGGTCCTGCAAAAAAAACTCAGGGAGCTCGAAGTGAGTTGAAAAGCAGGATCTCCAGGATTGTAATCTTGGGATTGCTCCATATGCCACCTGGAAGTGAGGCAAGGAAGAGGATGATAGTTGAGTTGAATATTTGGTAAACCTTTTAACTAAATGTGTGCAGTACTTGGAGTAAAATGAATGAACGGACAGCTCAAACAAAGGTAAGTAAGTATGGCCTTGTGGAGATTACTGAAACGTGGTTATAGGAAGGTCAGGACTGGGGTGTTAAATGTCCAAGAATATGAAAGACCTGTTCAGAAAGGAATGGTCTAATCAAAACTGGAAAGCAACCAATATCTTCGCAGAGAGATTTGCTCATTCTATGTAGGGAGACTTTAAATGGATAGAGACAGCAAGGGGGATATTCCAGGTAGCATAACACATTGTAGGATGGATGGAGAAGTTTATGAATGTGAGGAGAGCATATCAATTAGAAAAAAAAGACGAGAGAGTCAAGAGTGTACAGTAATTCTGAAGCAATCAATTGCATTTATTTAAATGTAAGGGGTCTTACAGGGAAGGCTGATGTTTAAGAACATGGGACTAGGACATCATATTTATTACAGAAAGTTGGTTGAGAGATGTTCAATTCGAGAGTGTAGTGCTGGGAAAGCATAGCAGGACAGGCAGCATGTGAGAAGCAGGAAAATCAACGTTTTGGCAAACGCCCCTCATCAGGAATGAGCTGATGAAGGACTTTTGCCTGAATCAGCAATTTTCCTGCTCCTCAGATGCTGCCGGACCTGCTTAATTTTCCAACCCCACATTCTCGACGCCAATCTCCAGCATTTGCAGTCCTCACTTTCACCTGAGAGATGTTCAAGACTGACAATTCAATGTTCCAGGTGTTAACTGTCACAGAAAGGATGGAAAAATCATGCATTTGGCTTTGAGGGGAGGTCTACCCATTTTGATTAAGGAATCAATTAATGCTGCAACTGAGAAAGATATTTATGAAAAATCATCCAGTTAAAATATACGGGTAGCATTAAAAATAAGAAAGCAGAGATCTGTTTGAAGAGATTCCACTAAATGCTCATTTGTGACAAATCGTCCAGTGAAAATATATTGGTAGAACTTAAAAATAAGAAAGGAATGAGCACGTCAATGGTTTTGTACCGAATACTCTCCAACAGTAAGAAAGAAATTGAAAAACAAACATGTAGCCAGATCTCGGATATATGTAAGCTTAATAAAGTTGTAATACAGGGGGATTTTAATTTTCTAAAAATTGATTGGGACTACCACAGTATTAAAGGGTTGGATGGTGAATAATTTGTCAAACGTGTTCACGAAAATTTTCTTCATCAATATGTAAATGATCCCCACGAGATGGGGAATAAAATTCCATTCCTGGTTCACTAGACAGCAACAAACAAACAAAATTGAGCGCACATCATATTCATCCAGCTTGAACTCTATTTGTCCACTGTGCCACCAGTTTTGGCGTCATCTGCAAACTTACTAACCTTGCCTTCGATATTCTCACACAAATTATGTACATAAATGACAAACAATGAACACCCAGAACCTACCTCTGTGGAACAATGCTGGGCACAAGCGTTCAGTCCGAAAGGTGACCGCTCACCATTACTCTCTGTCTTCTGCCATTGCACCAATTGAAATTGCTGAAGCGAAACCCTGCAGTTCTGGCAGTATCAGGGCAGAGAAAAACGGAATTAACTTATTTTGAGTCCATTATGAATTGCTCAGAACATGTTCATTTAAGACTCGATATGTTAACTCTGTGTCTCTGCCCAGATCCTGCGTCATCTGTTGCATTTCTCCATCATTTTTCATTTGTATTTTAGATTTCCACTATCTCTAAAAGTTTTCTTTTTTTTATTGGTCTAGATGCTGAACCCGGTTATATTTGGACAATATGCTCCATTCCTGTTCCATTACTTGTGCCAGTGACGCATGTATTACACGAGATTCTGTTTCTTATTAATGTTCCGCAAATAAATGCGTGGATCTCATGAAAGTGATTTTGATTTAAAAGGCCTTTTAGAGACAGCTACACTCGAAGAAAAAATAGGTATAGTTAATTAATTATGACATTGTGTGTTTTATGACTCACATTGTCTCCTCAGTCGCTGAATATTTTCAATATATTTCTCTGAATAATTGGACATTGGTGAGGGCACTGTTGGAGTATTGAATGCAATTCCGGGCTCCTTCCTATCATAAAGATGTTGTGAAACTTGAAAGGTTCAGAAAAGATTTCCAAGGATGTTGCCAAAGTTGGAGGATCTGAGCTACAGGGAGAGGCTGAACAGGCTAGGGTTGTTTTCCCTGGAGCGTCATAGGCTGAGGGGTGACCTTATAGAGGTTTACAATATTATGAGGAGCATAGATAGGATATATAGTCAAAGTGTTTTCCCTGGTGTCGGGGAGTCCAGAACTAAAGGGCATAAGCTTAGGATGAGAGGGGAAAGATATAAAAGAGACCTAAGGGGCAACTTTTTTGTGCAAAGGGTGGTACGTGTATGGAATGAGCTGCCAGAGGATGTGGTGGAGGCTGGTACAATTGCAAATTTAAGAGGCATTTGGATGTGTTCATGAATATGAAGGGTTTGGAGAAATATGGGCCGGGTGTTGGCAGGTGGGACTAGATTGGGTTGGGATATCTGGACGGCATGGACGGGTTGGACCGAACAGTTGGTTTCCATGCTGTACATCTCTATGACTCTATGGTTGTCATGCAGCTCATCATCTCTGTACCAGCTCAGTATGAGCTAAATCCTCACTCTAACTCTGCTGCAACTCACTGTAACTCAATACATTTTGCTATCTGTGTCTGGTTTTTTTTCTGAATATCCGGTCCAGATAAAAACAATCTTAACAACCTGTATAACCTGTGCTTTTAACAGTATCTATATAAAATATAATTCTGTACATCACATTTAAAGATGACCTGTTCTGTTCACATTGTTGTTCAGCATTCCATGTACCAAAGGTCATCTGTTCTCTTGCTCTGCATTTCATTTCATTCCATTTGTCAGAGAAAGTGATGGTTGAAGACTCGTGACTGGGAGTTACTGTACTCCCTTCAGGGCTCTTCATCCTCTGGTCCCAGTCCTTTTTGTCTCATAGACAATATAATATTCATTCCTTCCCATACGCATTAATTCATGGCATTTAATGAACAAAGCTTTGGTACCTTGTTATGGAGCAGGCCCGACGCCTCAAAACATTTTTAAGCAAATAGCCCAGACCGCAATATTGTTATTTGTTGAAAGTATGTGTATGGTGGATATTCCCAGACTGAATTAGCTGGTCCGACTGCCGACGTTTAAACAAACAGAATTTAATTACAAAAGTATGGAATGGAACACAACGAACTGAAAATCCAGTACCTGAATAATTCATCCGATCCGAACTTGACAGGCTGACACAACTTAATGATGTTGTTCCAGATTACTTGTAATAATCACAGTAAACAAACCCCTGAGCACAAAAAGTAAAAGTTACACAGAAAAAGCTTACAAAGGTTATAAAGTCAGGGGGCAGAAGGAGGACGAGAGCGTCTAGATTCAACCATGATCCTGACTCAACTAACCCTCGAACTGTACTGACCTGTGCAGCTGGAGAGCTGGCCACATCCCCTTGATTACAACAGTTTTTTGTTGGAGACTTGAAAGCCTTCTGCCCGAGACATTATTTGTTTGTTAAAAACTAAAGCACCCAAATGAAGCATTCAAAATTGAGACATCTTGGAACGGTGGGATGGTTAGAAAATCTCTGAAAACAGTTCAAGAACAACATAACTTTGTAAAGTGAATACCTTTGTGACGATTCCCCTGATATATAACTGAATCATCAATATCCAAAGATGTCTTCAGGTTTCAACACACCACACCCCCCCTCCCCGCCCCCCAAAAAGAAATTGTGGTTAAAATACGGATGCACGTACATTTACTATAAACATGCAAAAATGCACAACTACATCCGGATTCAGTGTGTGGTATTCCCATCACTGAGAGCCTCAATCTGTCATTCAAGTATTGACAATGCATCAACAATCATGTTTTCAAGACCTCCCACATGCACAATTTTCTAATTGAATGGCTGCACCAACAGACTCCAGCAAAACAGTCTCGCATTTTTGTACTTACATTTCTCCAAAAACGTCAATGGTTTATGATCAATGTAAATGGTTGTCTCAGATGTGTTGCTGCTAATATAAATACTGAAACGTTGTAGTGCCAACACAAAGCTCACAGTCATTTCACAACTGTTGAATATTTCTACCATTGAGCATTCAACTTCTCGGAGAAATACTTAATAGGTCTTTCTGTCTTCTCGTCTTTTTCCTGCAGGAGCCCAGCACCGACACCCACATCACTCACATTTAAAGCCACCTTGAATGGTTGTGCATAATAAGGTGTGGCTGATAGTTGGGCAGTGGTTAATACATATTTCATGCCGTCAAATGCCTTTTGATAGTCCTCTGTCCACTGAAACATCTCGTCTTTTTTCAACAATTCAGTGAGTGGAGCAGTCACATTGCGAAAGTAAGGCACAATTCTTCGATAAAATCTACACAATTCCAGGAACCATAGTACTGCTCCTTTTGTCAACGGTATGGGAAATTCCCTAATTACCTTCACTTTTACATCCCATGACACCGTTTATCTATGTCCAATAGCATGGCCCAGAAAGGTGATTTGTGCTTTGGCAAATTCAATTTTTGCCAGTTTTACCACCAAGCCTGCCTTCTGAATCCAAATAATCAAATCCAATAAATGCTGTAAATGTTCCTTCCATGACTGATTAAAATTCACCAGGTCATCAATGCACATCACACATTGGATAATCTGGTAATTTATTGGTTAGCCCCTGAAATGTGGCCGGCATGTTTTTCATACCAAATGTAAGTTGCTTGTCCCACAGTTTCAAAACAGTCTTCCAATTGCAGAACTGGGCATAGATCAAACCTTTTAACTGCATTGACTTTACAATAGTCCACACATAACCGCTGGGTACATTTTGGCTTTGGTACCATGACTATGGGTGAGTTCCAGTCACTGTAACGCACGTTGATTATGTCATCTTAGAGCATGCATTCAACCTCCTTGTGAACCTGTGTCAACTTTAGAGGATTATGCCCGTAAGGATGTTGCTTACTCCTAACAGCATCACATTATGCACAATTGGGTTAGTACTTCCAATTTAATTTCTGCTTATCTTCCCATGTAATAGTAATAACTCTTTCTAGTCATTACAATTTTTCTCAGAAATGTTAATCAATAATTTATCCAAATTTTAGTCAACTACCTCATTGTCCACTTTATTTAAGGAACGCCATAATCATTAACACCTTCTCGTCTTGCTTTCCTTGTTTACCTGTCAAAATACCTTTTGAGCATATTCACATGACATACGCTGCGAGATGTCTTTCTGTCTGGAGTCCTTATCATGTAATTACCCCCACTCAATATCCTTTTTGTTTTATAAGGTCCACTAAACCTTGCTTTTCAAGGTTCACCTATCACTATAAGCAACAGTAATAACTTATCCCCGATAACAAAATTGCAAATTTTAAATTTCCTGTCCGCTTCCTGTTTTAATGCATGCAGCAATACTTTTAAATGCTGTCCAGCCAATTCCCTAGCGCTATTAATCGTTCCCCAAAAATAGAGACATAGTCCCAAAAGTGTGACCTTTCAATTCTGATTTACTACTTTCTCCTTAATCAATTTTAATGGCTCAAACATTTGCTCTATTAATTTGGTGCATCCCTGATCACAAAAAGCGCAAATGGAACTTCCTTAACTGAATCATCTGGATAATCCTGATCATAAGCCCTCAACATGATCTAAAATGTTTAATGTTCCCTTTATCGTGCTCCCTGTAATTTTGGATGGTACGCAGTAGATTTGAATTACCTTATCCCTAAGACATTATCGTGAATACTTTACATATGTTCTTTGAACCCTAAATCTCACTGTAGCTCTATTGGTGGTCCTTATCTATTTTAAAAAAGGAGTAATTCCTCTGCAATTCTTTTAGCTGTGATATTGCATCTTGGGGTTGCCTCTGGAAATCGTGTCTATGCATCCATTATTGTTTGCATATACTAGTGCCCACTTTTTTTGTGTGTTCGGGGCCCAACCCAACAATTAAGACTCTTGTAAAAGTGCCTCAAATGCCAGAATAGTTACGAAAAATGCAGGTTTTATTATCGCCTGTATTTTTCCAATTACCTGACTTGTATGACACGTCTGGTAAAATTCAACTACATCCTGTTGCAGTCCAGGCCAATAAAATGTCTCTGTATTTCACCCTGTATTTTTGTCACTCCTAAATGTCTCCTAGTTTGTAGCTCATGCACTTTTCGCATCACCTCCTTTCTATACATCATTGGAAAAATGATTTGATGAATCTCTTCCCATTTCTCATCTGTTTGACTATGTGATTGTTTCCATTTCCTTACCTGGACATCATTTTAGGTAATGACACTCAGGGATACATTCAAAATTCCTAACGTATATGCTTTTTGATGCAACTGGTTTAATCTTTAATCTTTCTGCTGTGACTCAATTAGTTTAGCTGAACTCAAAATACATGCAATATACCCTACTTGCTCCTGTTTTGTAGCAACTATCTGATGGAACAAATTTCTCCGTTAATGCCACTTAAGCTTCCTTATCTTTACATTTTTGATGTTTCCTGTTTCAAGTGGTGGCACTTGGAAATTGTTACCCCACAATCTGGAAAGTTTCCAGGATAAGACTCCTGCAATGCTTCAGTTGCCTGGGTCTCCACTGGCTCTTCAACCAGTGTAGGCAGGACTCCAACCGGTGAATCAGCTATATTTTCTGCAAGGATAAATTACATTCCTGGAGCTGAGAGTTTGTCCAATACCCCTCCCACATTTGCTCCACATTTTTCTGAATATGTTATCCTCGGTTTACAAAATGTTGCACTTTTTGTCTCAAGATGAATTCCCTTTAGCAGTACTTTTTCTGGAAATAGTTCTTCAGGAGTACATATCTCCTCATCTTTCAGAAGCATTGACTGAGAGGATACACTGTCCCAAAATATTGCATCCACTTTACCTGCCCTATGTGAATAAACTTTCACTTTGCAGGTAAATTTTTCTGAGCAGATCTGTAATTTCCTCGTTAACAAACCTCTGATCAGTTTGTACACTCTGATGCAGGTTTCTAGCTTCCATTGTGTTTTCTGTTACCACTCCTACAAAACTCACAGGCTTATCCCGTTTTCCTGCATCTGTGTTTTTTTTCCCCTGAACCCACCAGCACAGTGATTTCATGTGTCCTAATTTATTGCAATGAAAACACCAGAGCTTGTTAACTTCTTTGTCTTCTTCAAGTATTTCCTTTTTACCCTGTGGAAAGTTATCATTTCGATCTTCACCGAGATCGACCTTTCCCTTTCTCCTTGAGGATTTCTCTTTGCCCCAGTTTCTATCCATCATGGACGAAAATTGATTCTGGAAGCCAAAATAAGTTTTATAATCATTAATCACTAGTCATAATCATTAGCCACTTCAGCGGCCAGTCTTCCAAATGAGTTTGCACTATGTCACATAGTGAATTTTTGAACTCCTCCAATTTAATTGTTTCTCGAAGAGCATCATAGGTTTGCTCTCTCTTTAAAGCTCTTATCCATCAATCAAAATTACTTTGTTTAATCCTTTCAAACTCAACATGAATTTGACTAGGATCCCTCCTTAGATTCCTGAAACATTGTCTGTAGGCTTCTGACACAAGCTCATATGCACAAGTCCCCTACTAATTCACCCCAGATCCCTCCTCTGATAGTGTTGTGAATACCTCCTCACTAGCTCTACCTGTAAGTTTTGTTTGGGTCAACAAAGCCCACATGGTCACTGGCCACTGAAAATGTTTAGCCACTTTCTCTAAGTGTCCATATCTGAAGCTCAAATGCTCTCCCTTTTCCTTTCTTTCCCTGCGAAAGCTATTTGTTATTTTTTTCTCTTTCCTCCACTAAAACTATTCGTTCTCTTTCTTCCTCTTCTAATGTTAGTCGTAGCTCGAACTGATTCAGTTCTGCTTCTCACCAAAGCTGCTTCAATTGCAATTGAAGTTTAGTCATCTCCATAGATACTGATAGAGTTTCGAGCAAATTGGAATACTGGGCTACTGCTACAGTCATGTCATCTTTCCTCACATTAGGAGGTAGCTTCAATTCCATTCGTCTACTAATTCTCGCTGATTGGACTAATGTGCATTTTGTAAAACCCCCAAGCTCACTTTTTCCACCTCCAAAACAAGCTTGGTTCCTGCAAGAACCATCGCCATCTGAAGCTCTGTTTACTCGCCAATCAACACACGAAATAAGAGACACTAACACCTGCCACTCGCTATCTAAATACTGCAAAGGGCCCCCAGTCTGTTATGGGCCAAACCCAACCCCTCGAAACATTTTATGCAGGTAGCCCAGACCATAATTTTGCTGCTTATTGAAGGTTAGTGTGTAGCTGATATTCCCAGAGTGAATTAGTTGGTGAGACCGCCGAGTTTTAAATACGTAACATTTATTTACCAATTTACCAAATTAAACATAAGGAACCGAAAATAGAATTCCTGAATAACGTATCGTATCTGAAACCAGCAGGCTATTATGACTTAATGATGCTTTTCCAATATACTCGCAACAATCCCAATAAACAAACTCCTTAGCACCAAGTGTAAAACTGACACAACTGCTGACAGGTTATAAGGTTAGAAGCGCAGAAGGAGGCAGAGAGCGTCCAGTGACCCTGACTCAACTAACCCCAGAACTGATTCAAACTGTCCAGCTGGGGAGCTGGCCACGTCCTCTTGATTATAGAGGTTTCTTTTTAAAGACATGAAAGGCTTCTGGATGAGTCATTATCTGTTAGGTATAAACAGAAGGATACCAACGAACGTTTCAAAATTCTGACATATTAGAATCTTGGGTCGTTTAGAGCCTATTTAAAGAAATCAAGGACAATCAAGGACTGGTTTTGTGACAAACATTCCACATTTGGCTTTGGACTCATTTCCAAAAATGTAAATCTTACTGCTTTGAAGTCAATAAAGTGTATTAAGGTGTTCATGAGTTTACAGAAAACAGGGCTTAATCTTATTGTGTGTTGAAGATTCAACATTGTCTTATTAGAGCAACGAGAGGAATGTCCAGGCAGATCCGCACTTCCTGTGCATGTTCAGGGCAAATATGCCCACTGAAAATCTGTTGCTAGGCACCCGTTCTAGTCGAGACGAAATCAGCATGTTAACAATATCTAGCTTGTGTTTATTTTGGGTTATCATGGTGGAGCGTTCATGCCGTTACAGTATTGCAAATGGCCAGCACAGCAGAAGCTTCGAGCCTGCGACAAGAAAGCATCCATCATTTTCCCTCACAACTAACTTCACGACAGTAATTGCTGATGGGATTATCCACCATTATCCAGCGATGTCAACATTCAATTCAATCCAATTGTTATTGTGAAGTGAAGGTAGCATACTGAAAGGAGTTAACTGGATCTGTTTGTTCTGTGACTGTGATTGATGTCAGTCTCCATGGATCCTAATTATGTCACTGGATGGCTTTCTGGTTCTATATGTAAAGGGCTTGTTGCAATGCTTTATCCCATTATAGCTGTGGATGCATCAACTTCAACACTAACAGGGATCAGCTGTAGCAGAGACAGGGAGAGGAGAGATCAGAATCCGAGAACCATAGACTGGAATGTTCCAACAATGGATCATCATCTGAGAACAACAGACTGGAATGTTCCAACAATGGATCAGAATCTGAGAACAGTAGACTGGAATCTCGCACCAGCGGTTCAGAATCTAAGAAAAATAAAATGGAATGCTGGAACAATGGACAGGAGTTTATCCTGGGGTCTTTACCTTTGGTCCCTGTATTCGCACAAATTAACAGATCGGATATTCTGTATACTGCTGATTATTCAGGCTGGTTACTATCCCATGCTCGCTATTGTTGGCGTTCCTGGTAAGTCTCCCAATCTCTATCAATTTATAAACCCCACGAGCTATGGCGAACTTCAGTGATATTTCTGTTATCAATATTTAGTAAAGATCGAACCTGTTGTCTTCAGTTTCAAATGCAAATCCATTCATTCTCCACAAATTTCAGAACCGCCCACACCCCTGCCCTCACCAACATCTGAGAACAACACTGTTCAAAATCCAGAAGTACCTATTTGCCATGAATTGATTTATGTCTTGGTATTCTCTCCATCACCAAAGCTACCCACGACCAGCTCCATGATATCCCCAGAACCAACTTGACATCAGTGCGGGTACTAAATAAACAATTATCTATACCTTGGTAAAATTCAGACTTTATGGTTCCAGTTCTCTTCTACTCACTCTTTCCGTTACAAAATGTTTCCATCACAATCTTGTTCTTGTCTGTAAAGAAAATTCATGACAGGGACACTGTGTCAGAGTAGTAATGTCGCTGTTCACGTAATTCAGTGGCCCAGGGTGCTACACTCAAGACACTGTTTCAAATCCTGATTCAGAGAATGACAGAACTTAAATTCAAATGACAGGAACTGGAAATAAAAGCGAATTTTACTAATATAATCCCACCAGTATATTGTCAATAAGTTTATCTATTTTACTATTGTCCTTTGTTAAAGATATCCAGAATTTTTATCTGGTCTGGATTAAGACTGACGTCAGACCAACTGCCTTTAGGAATGGCCTCACAGTAAAAGGCATTTAGTGAGGTCAACAAGTGCTGCCCTTGCCAGTGATGTAGACATCCCATGTAATAATAACATGAAAGGTTGAAAAAAGAAACAAAGAATGATGCTAGAGATCAGAAACAAAAAGAACGAGGAAGTGCCAGAGAAACTGAAGAGATTTGACAGCCTCAGGTCGAGAGAAAAATAGAAGTGACATTTCGAGTCCAACGACCATACATCAAAACTGAACGCAACTGGGAAATAGTGTGACTGATGTTGGTGACAGGGATGTCTGTTGTGAAAGGGAGAAGGAGGGAGTTGAATATATAGATAAAAGAGAGATATAGAGATGAAGAAACAAACAAAGGGATTGTTGATGATCAGCTGGAATGGAAATACAAATCCAGATTAATCTTATTAATTTTTCTCCTGTTCCCATATTATTGAAATTCATGCCCGTGTAAGGTGTACACCAAAGTCCCGGTTTGAAGTGAGTTATGTCCCTTTGTCTCTCTTCCGTGAGTGTGATTATCTTCCTTTATTCATTAATAGGATGCTGGGCCAATAATTAATTTACTTTTCTCATCGGCCTGAGAAGGTATTGGGGAGCTGCCTTCCTGACCCACTGTAGTTCATGGGATGTAAGGAGTCAGTGCTGAGATCTGCTCGGTTTTATTTCTTTGTAGACTTGGATGTAACAGAGTGGCTGGCTTTGCCATTTCAAATTGCAATTGTGTGTTAACCAAATGTGTGTGGCTGTGCTTAAAGCATAGCGCTTTGCAAGGCAATGAAACATACCATCCTTCTTATTTTGTATTTATGAGAAGGCGAGATAACGGGAAGTGCTCTATGTGAAAAGGAGCTGGATATCCTTGGTTATGAGCCACTGACAGAATTCATACAGAGCAGTATGGAATCAGCACAGTACATATGTGTTGTCCTTCTTTGAAAAAATGATGGAAGTATTAGAGTGAAGACACTTTATTGAAGTTGTAGAGTGATATTGAGACAGTATTTGGGGCACAGTGAACAGATTTTCTCTCCTTTTTAAGAAATGATCTCCTTGCCACAATGAGACAGTGTAAAGGTGTTACTCGAGACTAATCCATGCAGCGATGGTACCATAGAGATATTGTGAAGGAAATGAGTGTTTCACTTGTAATGCGACAAAAGAATAAAATATGATTGCAATAAAACTTGAGTAGTATTAACCAACATTCATTATTTCCAAAACAAAACATTGATATCGTGAAATATAACGTTTTTCCCGCAATACATATTTTCACATTTGGACAAATTTATGATCGGAAACGTTTAGAACTATATGGGCCAAATGCAGGGAATGGAGTTAGCATGGATGAACATTTTAGTCGGAATGGGCCAGTTTGAGCTAAAGGACCTGTCGAACTCTATTACTCTATGATAGTTTACATATCTGTGTGGAGACCCCATGTTGGTTGAGTGAGAGCTCCATTCTCTGAACAAACTCTCACCGTCTGAATGTATAGTTGGAGTAAGACCCTGCACCGAGCATAATGTTGTTCACAAACTTGTCAGCAGCCACACACTGATCGGGTTGGCCATTCTCAAAAACCTGTGACATCCGTGCAGAAGATTAGTCTGTCTTCTCAGAAATGGAAGATGCCTCCTTGAGACATCACACAAACCATCCGGTGTGTCTCCTTACCATCAGAAAACCACGTTAATGTAACCCATGTGAACCATTATCAAGGGAGCTAGGAGGAACAAAATGGAGCAGTCTGTCTTTGCAGTCTCTACTTCGTTGGTTTGTCGTTTTGTAGCATCAATGACATCCTTCTATTTCACACTCCATCCACCTGGACACCGCGTGCTGGCCTATTACCGGCTCTCGATGTCTTCATATCCAACTGCCGCCAAGACATTAACCATCTCAACCTGTCAACCCCTCCCCCCACTCCAACCTCTCACCCTCACAACGCACAGCCACACACCCCCACTCCCCCCTGCTCCAATCCAAACCTCACCATCAAGCCAGCAGATAAAGGGGGTACAGTGGTAGTTTGGTGGACTGATCTTTACACTGCTGAAACCAGACGCTAACTTGAACACACCTCCTGCTACCTCCCCCTCGACCATGCCCGCACCCCCCAAAAACAAACTATCATCTCCCAGATCATACAGAACCTCATCACCTCAGGAGATCTCCCACCCACAGCTTCCAACCTCATAGTCCAGGAACCCCGCACTGCCCGGTTCTACCTCCTTCCCAAGATCCACAAGCCTGACCACCCTTGCCGACACATTGTCTCAACATGCTCCGGCCCCACTGAACTCATCTTTACCTAATTCGACATTGTCCTATCCCCCTTAGTCCAGAAACTCCCCACATACGTTCGAGACACCACCCACGCCCTTCACCTCCTCCCAGACTTCCATTTCCCCGGCCCCCAACGCCTCATCTTCACCATGGATATCCAATCCCTCTACACCTCCATCCGCCATGACCAAGGCCTCCAAGCCCTCCGTTCTTTCCTCTCCCGACGTCCCCAACAGTACCCTTCCACCGACACTCTCATTCGTTTGGCTGAACTGGTCCTCACCCTTAACAATTCCTCCTTCGATTCGTCCCACTTCCTCCAGACCAAAGGGTTAACCATGGGCACCCGTATGGGCCCCAGCTATGTCTGTCTCTTTGTTGGCTACGTAGTACAGTCCATCTTCCGTAATTACACCGGCACCAGTCCCCACCCCTTCCTCCACTATATTGATGACTGCACTGGTGCCAACTCGTGCTCTCACGAGGATGTTGAGCAATTCATTAAAATAACCAACGTATTCCACAATGACCTTTAATTTACAGGGACCATCTCTGACACCTCCCTCCCCTTCCTGGACCTCTCCATCTCTATTAATGATGACTGACTTGACAATGACATTTTTAACGAATCCCAAAGCTACCTGAACATTTCCACAGGACTACATTTCCCAAACCAACTGAGATCCATAGCCCCACCTGCTTCAAAAATTCCATCCCGCATTCCCAATTCCTCTGCCTCCGCCGTATCTGCTACAAGGAGGACCAGTTCCACCACAGAACACACCAGATGGCCTCCTTCATTAGACACCACAATCTTCCTTCCCAAGTTGTTAAAGATGCCCTCATACGCATCTCATCCACATCCCGTACCTCCACCCTCAAACTCTATCCCTCTAACCAAGGACAGAACCCCCCTGGTGCTCACCTTCCGCCCTACCAACCTTCAATTACACCAAATCATCCGACGACATTTCCGCCACCTCCAAACGGACCCCACCACCGGGAATATATTTCTCTCCTCAATCATTTCCACTTTCCTCCGTGACTACCTGTTCAGGTCTACATCCCCCAACAACCCACTCTCCCTTCCTGGCACCCTCCCCAGCCAACAGCGCCCACACCTCCTCTCTCATCTCCATCCAAGGCCCTAAAGGAACCTTGCATATCCATCAAAACTTTATCTGCACATCCACATATATCATTTATTGCATCCGTTGCTCCCGAAGCCATCCCCTCTACATTGGGGAGACTGGACGCCTCCTAGCAGAGCGCTTTAGGAAACATCTTCGGCACACCCGCACCAATCAACCACACCGCCCGATGGCCCAACTTTTCAACTCCCCCTCCTACTCTTCCGAGGACATGCAGGTTCTGGGCGTCCTCCACTGCCGCTCCCTCACCACCAGATGCCTGGAGGAATAACGCCTCATCTTCTGCCGCAGAACACTTTAACCCCAGGGCTTCAATCTGGACTTCACTAGTTTCCTCATTTCCCCTACCTCACACCAGTGACAACCTTCCAGCTCATTACCGTCCCCATGACATGTCCTACCTGCCTATCCTCCTTTCCACCTACTCACTCTGCCCTCTCCTCTGACCTAGCCCCTTCATCCCCACCCCCATTCACCCATTGGACTCTTTGCTATCTTCTCGCACTCTCCTCCCTGACATATCACTTCCATCCCCACCCTCATTTACCTATTGTACTGCATGCTACTTTCTCCCCATCTCCACCCCTCTCTCATTTATCTCTGCACTCTGCAGGGACCCTGCCTCTGTACCTGATGAAGGGCTTTTATCCAAAATGTCGATTTTCCTGCTCCTCGGATGCTGCCTGACCTTCTGTGCTTTTCCAGCGCCACTCTAATCTAGACTCTGGTTTCCAGCATCTGCAGTCTTTGTTTTTACCCCATGACTGAACAAGGTGTCAACGAGACTGAATAAAATTGAACCTTTTGGGAATCAGTTGTAAACTCCCACTGGTTGGGCCATTCAGAACACAATGTGGCTGATGGAGATCAATCCTCTCAGTCCCAGGATATCTCTTTGGGTGATCTTCCAGGTAGCTTCCTCGGCACAAACGCCTTTAGCTGCTTCAGCAACGTCTGACCCTCCATAGTTCGATTAGAAGTGAGGATGCTCAGAAAAGATCGCATAAAACATCAAAACCTAGACAACATTCAAGCTCGTGCTGTTAACATGTAGCAGTACAACTGGAACCTGAACATTTCCACAGGACTAAAAACGAGCAGCTCATTCGGCATCTAAAGCTGGTTTCACGGAAACATGAGAACGCCATTCAGCCCATCGCAGCTATTGGATAAGAAGAGCCACAGCTCGTTCACGCTCCCTGACCAATTATTCAAGAAGATATTTTGGTTTAAAATGCAGATGTTGGAATGCAGGAGGCTAAAAGAACACAACAAACCAGGCAGCATCAGGAGAAGAAGTCCACACCTTTCTTCTTCTTCTTCTATAACCTTTCTTCAGGACTAGGGGTGCTTGTACAGATAAAGAGGCGAGGTGGGGGAGTAGGGGGAGGCGGCATGGTGAGGTGGACAACACAGGTAAAGGATCCCACCGAGTTGCTCAATGGTAGGAATGAATCCAGTTGACAGCTGGACGTTATGTCCATAACTTTTGCTCATGTCAATAGGCCAAGATATATGTGTGGGGACTCTTTCCTTCGCTCAGAGGGTAGCGACTGTTGGGGATTCTCTATCCCTGACAGCTACACCTCTGATATGATATGGGGCACAGGTAGATGTTAATGGATTTTGACCCATCAGGGAGTTGAGGGCTACAAAGAATTGGACATGAAAGAGAAATTGCGGTTGAGAGAGATCAGCCCTGACCTTACTGGAGGGAAGGGCAGGCTTGAGGGGCTATATAGCCTGGTGTTATTCCAGTATACCCCATAGTCCAGTCACTTTGTTGCCTCTTCCAATTCCTGTGTTACTGACTTCAAGTGGCTGAATAGTCAGATACTGTTGCAGCATGATCTAAACTGGGTCCAGTTCTATCGACTCAAGGGGCTGATTGGTCTCCTCCTGTAACTGTATAACATGCTCCAGGGGCTGAAAAGCTTCATCCTGTTCTGGTATAACTGGAATACATTTTCTTCAACGACTGCAGATGCTGGAGATCAGAGTCGAAAAGTGTGGCACTGGAAAAGCCCAGCAGGTCAGGCAGGAGGATCGATGTTTTGTACATTCCTTAAGATGGAATTATGTCAGAAATGTCGATTCTCCTGCCCGTCGAATACTGCCTTACCTGCTGTGCTTTTCCAGCACCACACGTTTGGACGTTTACCGGCCTGCCTTACTCGACCTTCCTGGTCACGTCAGCAAAGAGTTTTAGGAAATTCGTCAGGCATGAATTTCCACTCAAAACGCTTTGCCTACTATTCCTAATCAAACCCTGTTTTCCGAATACATGCACCTCTTATCCCTCAGAATCTTCTCAAGTTATTTACCTACCACAGATGTTAAGCTTACTGGTGTGTATTTCCCTGGCTTTATTTTTCAGTCCTTCTTGAATAAGGACACAACATTTGCTATCCTTCAGTCTACTGGGATCTCACTTGTGATAACTGATTATCAAAATTATTAGCCAAGGTCCCCGCAAATTCTTCTCTAGCCCATTGCAGTGTTCTTGGATATATCTGGTAACGCCCATGAGATTTCTCTAACTTCAAACATTCTAGTACATCCAGTACCTCCTCGACTGTGATATGGACTGTCCCCAAGACATCACCACTAATTTCCCCAAATTCCCAAGTATCCCCACTGTAAATATAGAGGAGAAATATTTGGTGAGGACATTGCCTATCTCTTATGGTACTACACATACATGTCCACTTTGGTCTTTGAGGCGTCCTACTCTCTCTCCAGTTAATGTTTTTCCTTTAATATACTTAAAGAGCCTCTTTAGATTCACCCTGATCTTCTCAAGCAAGGTTACCTCATACCCCCATTCGCCCTCCTGATTTCCTTCTTCAGTAAACTCCTGTATCCCCTGCAAACCTCCAGGGATTTTCTTGATTCCAGCTGCCTCTACCTGACCCAAGCCTCTACATTTTGTTTTGTCAAAACCTAAACATCTCTTGTAATTCAGGGTTCCTCATTCCTGTCAACTTTCCTTTCACCCCCACAGGAACATATAGATCTTAAACTCCCACATGTTGGAGCTCCCTTTGCTTGCAAACAGGCTACTCTAATCAACCCCTGCAAACTCCTGTCTAAGTCCATCAAAATTAGCCTTGTCCCAGTTTAGAACTTGAACCTGTGGACCAATTATTTTCCCCTCTCCATAACAATTTAAAAATTAATAGAACTATGGTCACTGGTCCCAAAGTGCACACCTACTGTCACCTCACTCACCTGTCCTGAGCTATTTTTTGGTCAGATTTTGCCTCTTCCCGATTAGGACCCTGTATGTACTGCTTGAGGAAAGATTCCTGACGCACTTACTTGATTCTATCCCATCGAATGGCTTAATGCTCTGGCAGTTCTAGTCTGTGTTAAAAAAACTAAAACCCCTATTATGAGAACCCGACTGTTTCTGCACGTCTTCCCAATGTCTGTGTATATTTTTGTTCCTGTAATTCCTGTTGACTATTTGGGGGCCTATAGTACAACCCCATTAATGTCACCATCCCCTTCTTTTTTCTTAGTTCCACCCACAAAGCCTCACTGGATGATTCACCAGTTATTTTATCTCTGATCACTGCTGTGGTACTCCTCTAAATCAGAAATGCAAGCCCGTCCCCTCTTTCCACCACCTCTGTACCTCCTAATGCACTTTACCCTGATACATGAAGCTGTCAGTCCTATCCATCCCTCAGCCTTGTTTCTGTAATAGCTACTCTATCCAGCGCCGATTACCGATCCACACCCTAAATTCATCGGCCTTAACTTTTAGTCCTTTTGCATTTAAATAAGTACAATTTAATCCATAGGCATTCCTTGCTCCCTATGGTATTCCTGCCTGATGTATCTCTTCAACGTACTATTCTGAATACTGTATCGCCTTCCAACCTCACATTTGCTGCCCAGCTCTTGAGGATACCACCTGCTGCCAATCTCGTTTTAACACTGTCTTGCAGCATGAGCAAAACTGGCTGAGAAGATATTGGTTCCCCCCACCCCCTCCAGTGCATGTGCCACCAGTCCCTCTTGAACAGGTCAAAACTGTCACAGAAAAGCTCCCAATGATCTAAAAATATGAATCCCTCCCCATGCACCAATTCTTTAGTCACATATTTATCTGCCATATCCTCCTATTCTTACATTCACTACCTCATGACACTGGAAGTAATCAGGAGATTATCACTGTCAAGGCTCTGGTTTTTAACTTTTCTCCTAGCTCTCAGTAATCACTCTGTAGGACCACATTCCTATGTGTACCTGTGTCATTTGTATCAACGTGCATAATTACTTCAAGCAGCTCAAACACCCCCGCTCCCCGAAAGCGTTCAGCAGTCCCTCAGAGACATGCTGGACCCTGACACCTGAGAGGCCACATCCCATCCTGGGTTTCCGTTTGTGTCTCCCTAACAATCGAATCTCCTAACTCTAAGACGCTGTTTATCTTTATCCTATCCTGCTGCTCCCCAGAGCCAGTCGCAGTGCAACCAATCTGGCTACTGCTGCTTTCCCCTGAATGGTCATTGCCTGACACCCATCCCCCATCTCCCAACACAAACAAACAGTAACCAAAATGGTATACTTGTTTTCGAGAGGAATGACCACAGGGGATTCCTGCACTCTCTGCCTATTCCCTTTGCCATTCCTGGTGGTCGCTCAGCAACTCTCAGCCTGGAACATGGCTGTAAGCAAGGAACGCCTGTTGGATTCAATTCCCTTCATTTAAATGCAACAGGGCTGACAGGTAATGCATATGAACTCAGGGTGTGGATGATGGGACTGGGATATTATAGTCTTTACATGGCTAAGGGGGGACATGGGCATTACCACCTCACTAAAGCTCTTATCTATGAAGTTCTCAGTATCTTGGATGATCCGGAGACCAGCCAGGTGCAGCTCCTGACCACGGTCTCCCAGGAGCTGCAGCTGGTTGCACTGCCCACATGTATAGTCATCAGGGACGGTGGAAATCTCCCTGAGCTCCCACATCCTGCAGGAGGAACATGCAACTGCCCTAACTGACATCTCAACTGCTGGAAGACTAGCATGAAAAAGACTTTACTTGAGCTTACCTGCAACTTTTGCTGAGCTGCTTCTCACTGAAGCCTCTGGAACCAAAGTATTACTACCTACTCTGCAACTAACAGCACGTCAATAGGCCACTCCACATTTAGTTTTAGATGGACACAATACAAACAGGAAGACAGCTAACGATCCGCATTCATGAACGCCAACTAGCCACTAAACGACACGACCTTAGTAGCCACACACACTGATAACAAGCAACATGAGTTCGACTGGGACAACACAAACATTAGAGGACAAGCCAAACAGAGAACAGCCAGAGAATTCCTAGAGGCATGGCACTCATCCACAGATTCAATCAACAAGCACATCGACCTAGATCCAGTATACCGACCATTGCAACGGACAGCTGGAACTGACAACCGGAAGCGGCAGAGACAAACCACTATAAATGCCGGAGGAAGCATAACAGAAGCGCTTCACAGGAGGCTCCCAAGCACTGAGGATGTCACCTAGACAGGGGATGAAACGTCTGCAACACAAATTCCCAGCTCGATGAAGAGAACGACAACAAGGAGCAGCCGAGCTTCAAATCATCTCACAAACTTTGAACATTTAAAATATTCATGTTCTGACCAATAATTAGACTATATAATGATGCTGGCCTTGCAATACTTGTATTTTAAATGCTTATGCTGCACTAAATAATCAGATATTCGCGAGCATTTACAATGGGAAATAATCGGATACTGACTTTTATTCACATCAGACACATGATAGAGTGCAAAGCTTTTAAGTATAGGAGGAGACCATTGGCCACTGTGTGTGCATCAGCTCCAGGAATGTCTCCCAAGCCCCTCTCATTTGCCAGCCTTATTTCTGCAGCCTGTTAAATTCACATTTCCAAATACACACCCAGTTAGAGTCATAGAGATGTACAGCATGGAAACAGACCCTTTGGTCCAACCTGTACATGCCGACAAGTTATCCCAACCCAATCTAGTCCCACCTGCCAGCAACCGGTCCATATCCATCCAAACCCCGTTCAATTCATATACCCATCCAACTGCCTCTTAAATATTGCAATTGTACCAGCCTCCACCACATCTTCTGGCAGCTCATTCCATTCACGTACCACCATCCATTTGAAAAAGTTGTCCCTTATGTCTTTTTTATATCTTTCCCCACTCACCCTAAACCTATGTTCCATAGTGCTGGGCTCCTTGACCCCAGGGAAAACACTTTGTCTATTTATCGTATCCATGCCCCTCATAATTTTGTAAATCTCTATAAGGTTACCCCTCAGCCTCCGACAGTCCAGAGAAAACAACCCCAGCGTCTTCAGCCTCTCCCTGTAGCTCAGATGCTCCAACACTGGCAGTATCCTTGTAAATCTTTTCTGAACCCTTTCAAGTTTCACAACATCTTTCTGATCGGAAGGAGACCAGAATTGCACGCAATATTCTAAGAGTGACCTCACCCAATATTCTGTACAGCTGCAACATGACCTCCCAACTCCTGTACTCTATATGCTGACCAATAAAGGAAAGCATACCGAACGCCTTCTTCACTATCCTAACTACCTGCGACTCCACTTTCAAGGAGCTATGAACCTCCATTCCAAGGTCTCTTTGTTCAGCAACACTCTCTAGGACCTTACCATTGAGTTTATAATTCCTGCTAAGATTTGCTTTCCCAAAATGCAACACCTCGCATTTATCTGAATTAAACTCCATCTGCCACCTCACAGCCCATTGGCCCATCTGGCCCAGATCCTGTTGTAATCTGAGGTAACCCTCTTCGCTGTCCACTCCAATTTTGGTGTCATCTGCAAACTATCTGTACCTCGTATGCTCGCATCCAAATCACTTATGTAAATGTCAAAGAGTAGATGGCCCAGCATCGATCCTTGTGGCTCTCCACTGGTCAGAGTTCTCCATTCTGAAAAACAACCCTCGACCACCACCCACTGTCTTCTACCTTTGAGCCAGTTCTGTATCCAAATGACTACTTCTCCCTGTATTCCATGAAATACAACCTTGCTAATCAGTCAACCACGGGGATCCTTGTCGAACGTCTTAATGAAGTCTATTTCGATCACATCCACTGCTCCGCCCTCATCAATCTTCTTTGTTACTTCTGCAAAAAGCTCAATCAAGTCCGTGAGACATGATTTCCCACGCACAAAGCCAAGTTGACTATCCCGCATCAGTTCTTGTCTTGCCAAATACATGTACATCCTGTCCCTCAGGATTCCCTCCAACAACTTGCCCACCACAGAGGCCTGGCTCATCCACAACTCTCCCAGACAGTCCATTCCAAATCCTAACAATTCTCTCAATAAAGAAGATTTTCCTTATCTCACTCCTGGCTCTTTTGCTGATAATCTTAAAATTAGAACTCCTTGATGCTGTAATGCCAACTAATGGAAACTGAGTACTCCTGTTTTACATCTTTTCATACTTTTGAGCACCGCAATAAGTTCACATCTTTGTCTGTTCTGCTCCAGGAAGAATAAACCTTGCAAGAACTGTAACAAACACTACATCGGACAAGCAGGCAGAAAACTAGCCGCCTGGATACATGAACAACAACGAGCCAGAAAAAAAAATACATCACCCACTATCACTAGTATCCTTACATACAGATAAGAAAGTATACCATTTCGACTGCGTCTGCACATCCATCTAGGACAAGCCAAGCAGAGACACGCACGATAATTCCGAGAAGCATAGCATTCTGTTAACTCGATCAACAAATAATCGATTTTGATTCAATCTAACACTCTCTGAGAAAAAGAATGGGACATAAAATCACCAATACTGGAAATTACATCACTGACTCAAGGAAACCTAAACACTTAAATAGCAAGTGGGACATAATACCAGCACTTCACCAGAGACTCACTGATAATGTTCCCTAGTACAGTGATGAACCATCTGAAAATGAACTCTCCAGCTCAGCGAGCAAATTGACATCCAGAAGAAGCGCAATTTCTCTCATCTTCCCTTACACCAAACCCTTCATTCCCGTTATCATTCCGATTATTTTAGGGTTATTTGTATTCTTCTGCAAAGTAATGTGGTGTCTGTCTGTCTGTCTTTCTTCTGAATGTATGTGTGTGTGTGTGGGGGGGGGGGGGTGCTGCGACAGAGAGAGACGGAGAGAGAGAGAGGGAGAGAGAAAGAGAGAGACCAATCCTCTGTAATGTCTGGATTACTCCCCGTGCCATGTGGAAAAGAGGGAAGGATGAGGAAGACAGTATAGCTTAACATGTTGTTAATATGCTACTTCAGTGGTGAGTTTTTCAGATTGTTGGATCATTGGAATCTCTTCCAAAACAGGTGGAGACCTGAACAGAAATCGCAGGTTGTATCTCAAGTGGATGAGCACCAACATCCTTGTGGGGAGGTTTGCTAGTGCGAGTCATATGGATTTAAATAAACCAGGAGAGTGAGAACCAAAGCAGAAGATCAGGAACTGAGTAGAAGGTCGAGGTGAATAGGACATCAGGCACGGCCAGTCTAATGACCATGCCGAGAGAAGGAATCAAATCAGTCCAAAATGTGAGTTGGGAGTTGGAATAAATTATCGAGATGAGGCGCAGGTTTTACACGGATTAATAACTAAGGATGGGGAGTGTGGGGGATGTGAGGGAGTCAGGTGTGTGAGATCAGGGAGACAGTGCACAAGAAAATGTTAAAGTGGGAAAAGGTTGGGGTGGTGAATTCTGAGACAAACAACTGGCAAAAAAACACAGTAAAACTTGCTGTTTGTCAAAGTGAATACCTGGGAATCAATTTATTATGCTTCAGAGAAATAACATCCTTATTGCTAAAGATCTGTATTATAATGGAGGAAAAGCTGTGTTCAAGTTATGGCTGTAACTATAATAATGGTGGCAAACAGTTAGAATATTATCAGTGCTGTTGTTGGACAATGCTTACACAGAGCATGTGAATTACACTGGATGTTCCAAGAGATGGCTGGGCTGAGTTTGGTTGAGTAAGTGCTGAAGCTGCATGAGATGATGCTGTTTTGTAATATAGCCACTTACTGAGTACAGGCAAAGGAACAAAGCAGCAACTGCCATTGTTAATTGTTTCAGAATATATCAGAGTGTTCTTGGCTGCCACTGCAAAGAATCATGCAATGAAAAGCAGTCCGATCACGTATTTGCCAGCAAGTGCACATCCAAAGGCTTATGAAACGTTTTTGTGGTCACCTGCCTCACCCACCCTCCTAGACAACGCAGTCCAGATTCATACCACCCTCTCAGTTCATATTCCATATTCCATTCAATAAATGCTCTCTCAATCTCCTGCCTTTCACTTTAAAAGTGTGTCCCTTTGTTTTTGATCTTTTGACTAAGGAAAACTGTTGTTGTCTGTTCATCCTCTCCATACCCCTTATGCTCTTGTACACCTGTACCAGGTTCCCTCCTCAACCTTCCCTGCTGCAAAGAAAAAACGAGCAAATGTAGTCCTCCTCTTTCATACTCACTTTTGAGTACTCACTTATCTTGTTACTTCTGACTTGCATCTTCCCAATTTATCGGTGTTAAATTTAATCAGGCCATTTATCTAGCTATCTGAATAATCTGCTTCTATCCTCCTGTAGCGTAACACTTTCGTCCTGACTGTGATCGACCCAGCTCATCATTGTGTCATCCACAACATTGATCATCATTCCACTGCTCCCCACCTTCCACATTCTCACAACCGTCATTTCTGAATATCGCAAATAAACCGTGATTTCCTTCCTGTTCTCCAGATGTTATTCAGAGGATGATTTGACAATTCCAGTCACTTGCTTTTCCTATTTTGGTGAATTTATAAGTGATGTAGTTAACACATTTTACGAGGGAGCCACAAATAGCATTTCGACACAGAGTTGAATTCACCTTTTCCACTCTGCCCCTCGACATGTTTTATTTATAAACCTTGTAAATAATTTAGGATAAACTATGGTTTGGCATCTTGCAGTGGAACATTAGCACTTTGCGTGCCACTGTTTTTTGTAACATTCCCTGCAAATGGTAGAGCTGAAGAAATTTTTCATGTGCAGGTTGGACATGGACTCATTCATTGTTAGTTTAAATCACAGAGTGTGATGTGGACAAATATTCAATTAGATTCTATGTTATGGGCAAACTACAGAAGATCAAATCATATTCTCATATCCACCTTGAATTGGAAGCAAATATATACTGCAAATAAAGTCAAAAATATTGAAACACCACCGTAGGGGAGAAAGAAACATGTCGTCTGCACTTGATGGAGATTTCGAAATATATAGTACACGTACCACCTGAACAAAAATCAATGAAAGAAGAGAAAGTACAAGAAATCCTTTCTTAATTTTGAATGGAATCCAGATCCCGATTTTCTTGTACAATGACGTTTTCTCATCCAATCTCACTTCCTCAAAAACAAGATTTTCCCTGTCAATAAAACTTCACCTGCCATTCTTCCTCCTCCGTCCTACTCTTTTCTTATACTCCTACTTCCCTTGCACTACCCGTTCTGCTGCTATATACTCTTCCACTGATGATCTCCCTTCACACTCTTCTTCTGCCACTCCCACTGTAAGTTACACCAATTCCCAAGTCACTCCCACTTTCTCTGGCAATCCCATCCCTTTTCGCTTTCCTACTGGGATGATGGGAGCCGCTGACTTCTGTGCTGCTATTTGACATCAGTCAATGATGAAAGTGAGATGATGAATGTCCAAAACGAACAGACAATAGTAAGTTTCTGTCATTGTCGGATGCACCGTGAACAGGCTGGTTTTGTTCCTTATGGTACAGAGTGGAGTGTTTTTCTGTCTCTCTTTCACAACATTTAACCAAACAGCCTCATCCCAAATAGGAAAAAACTCTCCTCAGAATCTGAAATCCATGCATCAGTTTTTCCTTAAACATTGTGAGCAGGCCGTGTACTATCCTTTTGTTCTCTATACATTTAACTGATTTTCCAATGTCAGTTGAGGTGAGGTCAAAGTAACTTGCATTGCATCAAAGTAGTATTTGACTCATGTGACGTCCGGGATCCTGAGTAAACTGTGGTCAATGGGAAGCGCAGGAAATTCTGCACTGGTAATTTCCTCACCGAACAATGACACATTCGCCAGACCTATTGGGAATGACAAATAAACTCTGCCCTTACTAGTGCATTCATAAACCATGGATCAATTTGTCCTGTTAATAACATCAAGATATATAATGATTTCAGATTGGTGTAAAGTCTACAAAAAGTAAGTCCTTGCTGCTTGAGTGTCACTCCAGTGAAATCAGGACGTTACAATAAGATTTTCTTCCCAATTATTTTCAATCAGTTACTTTCTGAGGACTAATCGTGCGATATCAGTACCACTGAGATCAACATTTTCTCTGTGCAGCAGCATCGCATCATATTGTCTCAAGGCTTTACCAATCCACAATTCTAATTTATTCACCGGCTTATTCGTTGTGCTAACCAGATGTCCTGGACACACAATTTGCAACAACGTGGAGATGCACTTGACCTACTGGAAACTTCCTCCCCTCCCATATCATGCCCTCTGACTCCATGCCCTCCCCCAACTCCACCTCCTGTCGTTTATTCACCATCCCTCCTGAACTGCCACTCTCTGATGCTGAATGTTCTGTACTTCGCAAATATCTGAACTTTACCTCTCTGTGCCCCCACTTTAAAGAATTTTAGGAATGAAATTAAGTTGAGCTCTTCTGCTGTTTTCACCTCAGTGCCCATTTCTTTCGGCAAGATTCCTCTCCCTGTCCCATATACACCGTTACCCAGATGCAACACTCTCCCTCCACCTGGACCCCTCGCTCTGGCCTTTATTTGAGAAATCTCCACATGACATTGGTTGTCTTAATTTCTCTGCACTTCCCTCACCAAATCCAACCTGTCATTGTCTGAACAGCCTACACTCCATGTGCTTATATCCAACTCTGACTGTGTTACTCAACCTGTCCCAATAAGTCTGGTGAACTGATTTAGAAATTGCAGATGTTGAACGCCCACTCTCAGATACTTCCTCTAATGTCCCCCTGCACTATGACACGACCTTGGCACATCATGCTATTGTATCAACTATGATAACTGACCATATTTCATCGTGAGATTCCTGCCCCACTCACCCCTCACCCCTAACTGCCACCAATTTGATGGTCCTCTGATAGCAGTGCTCGCTTCTATCTCCCCCCAAAAATTCACAAAGAGAACTGCCTGGGCTGACCCATTGTTTCAGCCTGCTGCTGCCACACAGAAGAAGTGCATGGACACACAGGTATGCCTGTTTCTTCTTGGGGTACGTCGACCATTCCCTTTTCCAGTTCTATTTCAGCACCCATCCACAACTCTTTGTCCGAAACACAGATGATGTCACCACGGCTGCATCTCTCTCTTGTCCAGAATTGGAAAAGTTCACCGATTTTGCTTGGAATTTGAAACCCTCCATTACTTTCATCTGGTCTATCTCCGACTCCTTCCTTCCTTTCCTCAACATCTCTGTTTCCATTTCTGGGGATAGACAAGCCATTGGTATCCTGTATGATCCCACTGACCCCCACAGCTTCTTCGAGTGTACGTCCTCACACCAGGTTTCATGCATAGACTAAATGCCATTCCCCCAGTTCCTCCATCTCCACCACATTGCTTCTGATGATACTAAATTCAACAAGGAAGACTTTGAAATGTCCACCTTGTTCCTCAATCAAAGGATTCCCCATCATTGTTGTCAACACGGTCCTCAAACGAGTCTGATCCATCTCCTGCACTTCAAGCCTACCCCTCACCTTTCCTCTAGCAACGGAGTTTCCCTTGTCCTTACCTACTATCACAGCAGCATTCACATGCAGAGGATCATCAGCCCGATTTTCCCCACCACCAGCGAGATGCCCCCATCTGCACATATACACCTCTCCCCCCTTGTCCACCTTCTAGAGGGATCATTCCCTCCAGGACACACTGGTCTACTCTTTATTAATTCCCAACACAGGTCCACTTCACTTTCCCCTGCCGGAGGTGTAACACTTTCCCATTTACGTCCCTCTTCATCACTATCCAAGAGCCCAACCATGCCCTCCAGGTGAAGCAGTACCTTACCAACATTTCTCAGAATCCGGCCTACTACATGTGCTGCTAACAATGTGATCTCCTCTACATCGGGGAAATGAAGAGTGGACTGGGTGACCGTTGCAAATGACTCTGAGCTTTCAGTTGCCTGCCAGTTTAACAGCCCATTCTGTTCCCTGACCAGTATCTCTGTGTCAGGCTTGCTGCAGTGTTCCAGGCAAGTTCAGTGCAAGCTGGAAGAACATTTCATTTTCCATGTGCTGACCCTGCAGCCCTTTAGACTCATAATCCAGTTCAATAATTTTAGGGCCTGAATTCCCCAATGTGCTAGCCCCCTACCCATACTCCAGGCCGAGTTGTCACATAGCCTTCTATTACTCACACCCTATTGTTAGCTACTAACAGTCTCCATTAAGAGCTATCCAGTCTCTTCTGCATAGAAACCAACATTTTCCGTGTTACCATCCGTTCTGAGGAAGGGGCACTCGACCTGAAACGTTAACTCTGATTTCTTTGCAGAGATGATGCCAGACCTGCTGAGCATTTACAGCAACTTTTGTATTGTTACAACATTTTCATCGCAAGTTCTCACAATGCAATACGTCATCGATATTTAGAGCCCTGTCATAAATACGAACTTTGTAATTTCTCATTTAATGTCCATAACAAATTACTCGAGTTTCAACTGAGATAACAGCTTTGCTATTATCATTCAGATCAGAAACTTTGTCACAGTTCAGAAAGGAGAAAGCAATCAAAAGAGCTGGAGCGAAACTCAGTACATCTGGCAACATCTGAGCAGAGATGCAAAAACTTAACCTTTGACTCTAATATGACTTTTCAGAACAGTGTCACATCTTATTACATATGTTAATTCTGTTGCTCTCTGCAGATGCTTCCTCATCGTTTTCATTTCTCCAGGTTTTTCTGTTTGTTTTTCATGTTTCCATTATCTCTATATTTCAAGTTTCTTGACAGGTCTACATGTTGACCTTGGTAATATTTGGACAATGTGTTACTTTCTTGTTTCTATTACAGTTGATGTGTCTGTCACACCTGAATTACAGACGAAATCTGTTTCTTCTTTAAGATAGAAAGTACAAACACATTCTGAACATCTTGTAAATCTCTGGAAATCTATTTTGTTTGAAAATACATTTAGACGCAGCTGAACTTCATGAAATAATAGGGATAGATTTTTGATGATGGAACAATCTGTGTCCTTCATTGAACTAGCTTGTCTCCCCAATCTCCAAAAGCTTTCAATGCATAACATAGAATTATTAAATCAAAAGTGGTGAACACTCAGCCCATTGACTCTCCCAGTTTGGATTGAGCGAATATTTCTACTATTCCTCAGCTGTATTGTCCCCATACCCCTGTACATTTTGTTATTAGCATCTGCTTTTAATTGTAAGCTTTCTGCCAGATATGAACAATATGATCAATCTCAAACAAAAACATACTTTGGCGGGAAAGTTCAGCAGTTCTGGTTGTATCTGTGAAGAGACATCAAAGTTAATGCTTCAGGTGCGGTGACCCTATTCAATCTGTATTCCCAATGATTAAATGATGTGTATATAAAATATAGTTCACTTTATCACATTTACTATTATACTGTTCAGCTCACATTGTCATTCAGTATTGCATCTCACAAACGTTGGCTAATTCCTTGTTGTGAACTGGGATGATGACTGGGGAATATCATTGTACTCCCCATGTGGTCTCCTCAGCCACTGCTCCCATTCCGCCCTATCTCCTAGCTAAACCTGACTCATTAATTATTAAGTCTTAATGAATACTTCCAATTTTTGGGGGGCAGAGTGGAAAAATTACTGTTTTACAGCAAATAAAACTGCATTAAGCTGTCGTCAATTTGAATAAATTAATTACTGAAACATATTATGAATGGAAGGTCCAACGTTTCTGTATTATAGCATGGAGAGGAACATTCAGAGAAGTCCACACTTCCTGTCTGTGTGCAGAGCAACTGTGCCCAGTGACAGTGTGTTGGCTGGTTTGTTCTCGTGAGGGAGAGTTCAGCACAGTAACAACATCCTGACTGTGTTTCTTTTTTTAGTGGAGGGGTGGAAATTCGGGGTAAGATAGTTACAGCATTGCAAACGTACAACAGAGCAGAGTCATCTAGCTTGTGAAGGAGAAGGAAGGGGAGCCGCTGTTTTCCATCTTGTCGGCGACCCCATTGTGTGTGCTTCCTGCACAGAGGAATCGGGTTGTTACAATCCATATGTACAACCCCTATGTTCCAGCGGCTGATGTCCTGACCTTCCTGGGAAGGTACGTCCAAGTTGAGGGAGAAGCCACTGATGTGATCGACCCCTTCGGGATCTGGACCAGTAAGCGGCAGGTCAGGGTAAATCTGAGGGCCTTTGATAGTGGGAACATCCTCCACCCACCCTCGAGCTTCGCAATTGGAGGGAGCAGAGGCTACCTGACATATGCAGGGCAGCCGAAAGTGTGCCGAACCTGCGGGAAGTCGGGACACGTGGTGGCGGATTGCAAAGTGACCATCTGCAGGGACTGCAAACAGGAAGGTCATTTGACTAAGGACTGTCAGGAAGAAAAGAGCTGCAACCTGTGCGGAGAGGCGGGCCACATGTACAAAGCCTGACCAAGACGAGTAGCCGCCAACAACGCACAGATGGCCGGAGGTGGCAACACGAGCCGCGGACTGACTAAGTCCAGCAAGGTACCGTGAATCAGCAAAGGAACGGTGTCTGGAGGCACCCAGAAGGAAGGGCAGGCTGTAGCGAAGTGGTCAGCACGTAGTGTCCCTGAGACCCTTTGGGAAAAGGAGAGGGCGGATCCTGTCGAGCAGTTCCCTGAGCAGACTGTCAAAGCTATTTGGCAGAATGCCTCATCGCCAGAACTTTCCAACAAGCATCAAGACATGGCTTGGCTGGTGGTGAGAAGGGCTCTGCCTGTGAGATCCTTCATGCACACCCGGACTCTCTGCCGCACCTCACACTGCCCTCGAAGTGGCTGCGGTGGGGACGAGACTGTCACACACCTCAGGAGAGGAGGCTTTCCTTTGGTCTTTTCAACATTTCCATCTGCTGGGAATTTCTACCATATCGGATATTAGCAATGCTGATCATTATTTTGGGCGAGGTGGAAAGTGTGTTACTAACCTGTTCTCGCTATTGTTGGTGTTCTCTACCTCTGTCCAGTCATTAATCCCATAAACAATTTTGAACTTCATTGCAATTTCTGTTATCTATATTTGTCAAAGAAATAAACTATTATCTTCAATTCAACTTGCTGTCTCCATTCATCTGAATTGCAGACCACTCTCTTACAAACATCTGAGAACAAAACTATGGACAACCTCGATATCCCTTATTGCCCTGACTGATTTATGTCTCATGATCTCTCTGTCACGAACCCTGTCCACTACCAGCTCATAAAATCACCAATCTCCATCTCTGCGTCAGTGGCTGAACAACCCATTGTCTGCACATTGGTAAAATTCAGACTTTATGTTTCAAGCTCTCTTCTGGTCACTTTTCCAGATAAAAGTATTTCAATCGCAAAATTGTTCTTGTCTCAGACATTACTTCATGATTAGGACAATGTGTCAGAGTAGGAATGTCGCTGGATGTAATTCAGGAGCAAAGCTTATTAAATGAAAGACATTGTTTCAAGCGATTTGTTTGAAGTCCTACCACAGCTGATGGCAGAACTTCAATAAAAATGATAAGAATTGGAATAAAAGTGAATTTCACGAAAAACAACCAAAAAACTCACATTTTGTCTGAAAACCTTGATGTTTCACTAATGACCTTCGGTAAAGAAATCTAATGTTACTACCCGGTCTGGGTTAAGTTTGACTTCAGACCCATATCAGTGTGCTTGATTTTATATTGGCTTGTGGAATGGCCTAACAATCAGGACAAATAGTGATGATTAACAAATGCTGCCCTGGCACAGATGCCGAATTCCCATGGAATAACAAGTCTGAAGAATAACCAAATAAAAGAAGATGCTGGAGATCTCATATTGCACGAGAAATGCAAAGAAAAGAACAGAAATTGCTGGGGAGCTTTTCTGAACTGAAGACAGTTGGAAAATAGTGTGAATAATGATGGTGACAGGGAAGTCTGCTTTGAAGGGGAGGAGGAGGGAGTTAAATCGACAGAGAAATAAAGAGATAGAAGAAAAAGAACAAACAAAGTGAACGATGTTCAGCTGGGATGGAAATAAAATGTGTGATCCACCTCATTTATTTTTACCTTTTCCCACCTTCCTGAATCTCATGCCCATGCCGGTACATGTATACCCTGCTTTTCAAAAATTCATTTTTTGACACCTCCCTTTCCGAAAAACCTCCATTACATCCTGTTTTCGCTAACCAAAAGAAATCCGAAGAGGATTTTCACTTTTACCAAGAAAGATGTTTTTTTTCCCACATACATTAATGCTACTTTGCTTTATGCAATATCAGCTTATGAACGGTTTTGTAGGAACACTCTACTTTCAGATACCGAGGGAAACCTATCTATATCTAAGATCACGTTGAAAGTGATTTGCTCCCAACTGTCTGTCTTCGCTGTGTGTCGTCATCTTCTTAAATTTATTAATGCGAAATAGGTATCGATGTCTGGGCCAGCATTAGTTCACTTATTTGATTGCCCTTGAGAAGACATTGAGCCTCAATGGCACTTACACAGAGTGAGGCACTCAAGGTGGCAGCTGCACAGGAGGTGTGCAAAGCAAGATCGACTTTCGCAAGATTAATATTATTTGAATAGTTAGAGATTTCAATTCGTCAGTGTAATTAAGGTAAGGAAGAAGGTGTTACTGAGCATGCTGGTCCATGTTTTCAAGCCTCTATATCTTCTCCCTTTTGGAAGAGGTTATAGGAGATCATTACCGGTTTTGGAGAGATATTTGATGTTGCCCGCCTTTGGCTCACAATGAGAAGTATAAATGGATGGAAGGTTGACTTCCATGATAGTCTGGGCTGTGCACACAACCGTCTGTAGTTTCTTCTGGTCCTGGGAAGAGCTGTTACCGTCACACTATTATGCACATGAATAGAATGATTTCAGTTGCCAGTATGCAGAGCACTGGGAGAAGGCAGTTCCAAAATATTTAGATGTAGCGATTGGCTATTAAATGGATATCCAAGTTCTGGTTGCTGTTTTGACAACAATTGAAATTTAACCAATGTTGCCAACATCCAACCAAAGAGACATCACAAACTTCAAAACAATAGAGAAGCCATCACCATCACAACGAGGGAGAACTAGACAGACAGGTATAAGGAGAGAGAGAACAGAGCGAGTGAAACAGAATGACAGTCAGTAAAACAGAGAAAGGAAACAAAACAAGAAACAGACAGTCACATAAAGAGGGAGAAGGGGAGATAGTAAGTTCATGGAAAGAAACAGAAGACCGAGAAAAGGAAAACACAAGGAAACGGACAGTGAGAGAGAAATAGTGAGATTCAAAGCACACAGTGAGCTGGGGATGGGGTCACAGTGAGCTGGGGATGGGGTCACAGTGAGCTGGGGATGGGGTCACAGTGAGCTGGGGATGGGGTCACAGTGAGCTGGGGATGGGGAATGGGAGGTGCTGGGGGTGAGGACCAGAGAGAGCTCGGAGTGAGCTGGGGGGAGGAAGATGAGGTTTCACTTTGACCTGTACCAAGGTGTACAAGCTGATCATAGTAAGCAAGGATGTGCAGAACGATGGCTGAGAGGCATGTAGGTTACGCTGCACACGGCGTGCGTGAGGCGAGATCAACATGAACAAAATCAGTATTATCTGAGATTAGAGAATACATTCATCAGTCTAATAACAGTCAAGAAGAAACTTTTAATGAGCCAGCTGCTCAGTGTTTTCAAGCTTCCATATCTTTTAACCTGATGGAAGAGGTTGTGGGAGACCATTACTGGGGTGTGATTGGTCTTTGATAATGTTAGAACAAAACATTCCAGCACAGAAACAGGCCATTCGGTGGTCTGAGCCTGCGCCGATCCAAATCCTCTCTCTAAACCTGTCGCCTATTTTCTAAGGATCTGTATCCCTTTGTTTCCTTCCCATTCATGTATCTTTCCAGAAACATCTTAAATGGAACCACTGGTCACAGTTCTCCATTTTGAGAATCTCCCTCCCCCTACTACTCTATGCCTCCACGTAGCTAGCGCACCATGTGACTTTCACTTTCTCCATAATCCGACCGAGGGGAAATATACCAAACGCCTTCCTGAAGTCCATGACATCTACAGTATCTCCCTCATCAATCAACTTTGTCACTTCCTCAAAGAATTCTATTGAGTTGTTAAGACATGACCTTCTCTGCACAAAACCATGTTGTCCTTCACTGATAAGACTATTTTCATCCAAATGAGAGTAGATCCTATCCCTCAGTATCTTCTCTGGCAGATTCCCTACCCCTGACATCAGTCTCACCAGTCCATAATTGATTGGATTATCCCTACTACCTTTCTTAAACAAGGGGTTTTACAATTTTCCAGTCTTCCGCGATCTCAGCCGTGTTCAAGGATGCTACAAAGATATCTGTTAATGCCCCAGATATTTCCTGTCTACCTTACCTCAGTAATCTGGGGTAGATGTTGGCAACCTTTCTGCAGCAACGAGCCATGTAAATGGAATCAATGGTTGGGATGTTAGAGTCTGTGTTGGTCAGAGCTGTGCACCCAACCTTCTGTAGTTTCTAACAATCCTGAGTAGAGCAGTTGCTGTACCAGGCTGTTATCCACTGGGACAGTACGCTCTCAATGGTGCATCTGTAGAAGTAGTGCATGCTGATTTTCCTGTATCACCTCAGGAAGGAGAGGCATTGTTGAACCTTCCCGACCGTCAGACCTATGTGAGAAGTTCAGGACAGGTTGTGAGTTATCATCACTCCGAGGGTCTTGATGCTCTGCATTCCCTCAAAGGGTTGATGTAGATGGGGTGTGTTCTCCTCCTTTCTTCATAAAGTCAGTGATCAGTCCTTTACGTTTGCCGGATTAGAGAGAGAGGTCATTATCAATACACCATGCCACCAAGCTTTCTATCGCCTTTCGACATTCTGACGCGTTGTTGTATAATATCCGTACTGCTACAGTGATGTCATCAGCGAACTTGTAGCTGGCGTTGTTTGGAATTTGGAAACACGGCCGTGGCTGTACAGGGAGTACATAGGGGGCTGCAGAAATAACCGTGGGTTTACAAAGAGTACAATAGTTGGTTTAGGGCACAGCCGTGGGTGTACAGGGAACACACTAAGGGGCTGAGGTCACATCCGTGGGTGTACAGGGTGGATAGTGGGGGGCTGAGGACACAGCTATGGGTGTACCTGGAGTACCGTAAGGGGCTGAGGGTACAGACGTGGGAGTACATGGAATACAGTAAGGGGCTGAGGGCACAGACGTGGGTGTGCATGGAGGACAGTGCGGGGCTGAGGACACAACCGTGGGTGTACAGGGAATACAGTAAGAGGTTGAAGGCACATCCGTGGGTGTGCTGGGCGTACAGTAAAGTGCTCAGGGCACAGCCATGGGTGTACAGGAAGTACAGTAAGGTGCTGAGGATACAGCCGTGGGTGTACAGGGAGAATTGTCGGGTGTTGAGAACACATCCTTCAGCAGCTTTAGTGTTCATTGTTATTGTGGAGGAGGTGGTTTTAACCTATCTTCACGATTGTGGGTCAGAAATGTGAGGAGCCAGTTGCAGAGGATGGAAGTGAGACCAAGGTCGCGGAGTTTTTGATTAGTCTGTAAGGGATAATGATTTTGAATGTGGAGCTTTAGTCAATGAGCACGAGTCTGGTGTAAGTGTCCTTGTTGTCCAGATCTTCCTGTGATGCATGCAGGCTCGGATATGGCATCTGTTGTGCACCCGTTACATCAGTCGGCAAATTATAGTGCAGCAGGTCAGGCTGGGAGACTGGAGTTGGTGTAGGCCATAACCAGCCTCTCATAGCACTTCATGATTATTGAGGTCAGAGCCACTGGATGGTCGTCTATAAGGGCATGTTCCATGTGCTTTCTCACTAGGGTGATGATAGCCTTCTTGAATCAGGTTGGGACTTCGGCTTCTAGAGGGAGAGGCTGAAGTTGTATGTGAATACCTCTGCTAGTT
This sequence comes from Chiloscyllium punctatum, assembly GCF_047496795.1. Taxonomy (NCBI): domain Eukaryota; kingdom Metazoa; phylum Chordata; class Chondrichthyes; order Orectolobiformes; family Hemiscylliidae; genus Chiloscyllium; species Chiloscyllium punctatum. The sequence continues at coordinate 89,521,352 of NC_092752.1, read as the reverse complement.
GGTACAAACAGGATCTGAATGCTCAGCCAGGAACACTGTCCAGGCCCATCACTTTCTTTGATTTGACTCACTGAAAAGCTGACCTTGCCTGCAGCGGTGACAACAGTCACAGGTACATCTGGGGCATTCGCGGCCTGTGTCAGCCCTCAGTGACAGTCACACAGTCATTTATGATCGACATCTCCTGCCCCCACCTCCCTCTATCGTCTTCGACACAAAATAACATTCGTTGGTGTGAGCACCACACAGTCAGCATTGAGATAGATTGCCATTAATAGACTGGGATCATGCGCCATCATGTTCTGTGTCACCGTAATGCTGTAAATTCATAATAAAATAGTGAGCAGGGTGTTAGTGCCAGTGGTGCAAGGAGTGAAGGCATTGCAGGTATAATTTCAGTCATGATACTTTAACCTAAATGGAGTCAAGCATCTTGAGCGTTGTGCCTTTTCAATAGTGGATAGTCCTTAGGGAGTCAAGAAGTACCATTTACGTGAACCATCTGACCTGACGGCAGTTTTACTAGGTTTGCAGATGATACAATGATGATTGGATGGGCAGGTGATATTGAGGAAGTGGGGAGGCTGCAGAAAGACTTGGACAGTTTAGGACACTGGGAAAACACATGGCTGATGGAACACAATATGGGAACATGTGAGATTATGCACTTCTGTAGGCGGAATACAGGTAGACACTGTTCAAAAAGGCTTCATGAAATCTGAAGCACAAAAGGAGTTTGGAGTCATCGTCCTCTCTTAGGGTTAATGCGCAGGTGCAGTTGGCAGTTAGGAAAGCAAATGCAATGTTAACATTCATTTCAAGAGAGTGAGAACACAAGAGCGGAGACATTCTGCTGAGAATGTAATGGCTATGGACAGACGGGATTTGGATTATTGTGAACTGTTCTGGGGAATGATCTACGGGTGTTGGACATGATCTATCCTGGGAATGATGGCTTGTCATATGAGCGGCAGTTGAGGGCTCTATGTCTGTACTCAATGGAATTTAGAAGAATGGGGGGGGGCGCATCTGATTGAAACTGAGCGATTACTGCAAAGATTGATACAGTTAGACTATAGAAGATATTTCCACAAATCTTAGAGACTATGACAAAATGAGACAGTTTCAGAGTGAAGAGATAGGCTGAATGGCCTAAATCTATTGCTATATAGCATGCCTGTATTGTCACACAGTCTATTATTCAGTGCAGAATTGTACATCTCAGACCTGCTCTTGTAACCGTTGTAACTGTATTTTGATTTGAATTCTCCTTCTGGTCAATGGTAACCCCTGTAATATGGACGGTGGGAGGATTCAGTGTTAAGCAGTAGCGCAGTAAGATGTTGAATATAAACTGCTATCTGTGAGTCTCATCTGGCGGGAGGACATTGTCTCGACGATGATTGTCATTTTCAGTCTGGTATTTTTGAAGGATCGATCCAGTTACACTAATATTGCATTTAAGAAAACAGGTGCAATTTATCACAGCACTCATCAACAATATGCCATGGAACATTGAACACCTTTCTAATAACAGAAAGGTCAAAAATGTTCAGGATCAGAAACACTGCTTTCCTGTTCATGTTCAATTCAGAAAACCTGTTACATCGAGTTGTTCAACTTGGAACTTTTTAAACTTACTTTTTTGGTTATGGGAATCGCTGAATGGGCCCACCATTTCTTTTCCGTCCCGAGTTACCCTCTTGAGAAGGTGGTGCTGAGTTGCCTTCTTATACCGCTGCAGTCCACCTGCTGTGAGTTGATCCACAATGCTACGAGGGAGGGAATTCCAGGGTTTTGACCCAGCAACAGTGAAAGAATGGTGATGTATTACCAACTCAGGATGTTGACTGGTTTGTAAGGGAGTTTGAAGGTGGTGGTGTTCCCCAAAGCCTGCTGCCGTTGTCATTCAAGATGGAAGTGATTGTAGGATTGAAAGGTGCTGTCTTGTAGATAATACATACTGCTGCTACTGAGCATCGGTGGTGAATGGAGTGAATGCTTGTGGATGTGGTGCCAATCAATTGGGCTGTTTAGTCCTGGATGGCGTCAGGCTTCTTCAGTGTCGTTGTGGCTGCACTCATTCAGGCAATTGGGGAGTATTCCATCTCACTCCTGACTTGTGTCTTGTAGATGGTGAGCATGCTTTGGGAAGACAAGAGGTGAGTTAAACGCACAATATTCCTAGCCTTTGATCTGCTCTTATATTTATGTGGCGAGTCTAGTTGAGTTTCTGGTCATTGGTAACCCGAAGTGTATTAATAGTGTGGTGGGGAGGGGAATTTAGTGACAAATATGCTGCTGAATACCAAGTGGTTATATTGTTTCTTATTGGTGATCGTCATTGTCTGGCATATATGTGGTGCGAGTGTTACTTGTCACTTATTAGCCCAAGCCTGGATATTGTCCAGATCCTGTTGCCTTTAGGCATGGACTGCTTCCATAACTGAGCATTTGAAAATGGTGCTGAACATTGTGCAGTCATCGTCGAATATCCCCACTTCTGACCTTATGATGGAGAGAAGGCAATTGATAAACCAACAGAAGTTGTTTAGACCTAGGTTTCATCCGGAGGGCAACTGAAGATATTGCCTAGTATGGTGACGAAACATCTGAAAATGACCATTCCAGCTCATGGAGCAAACCTACGTCCACATTATCCAGAGGGACTACTGCAGAGATATTCTGGAAGTGTGATGACTGACCTCCAACAACAATAACCGTTTTCCTATCTGTCAGGTATAACTCCAATAATGAAATACTAGCTCGAAATATCCTTTTTGTTTGGGTTCCTTGATGCCACATTTGAAAGAATGGAGCCTTGATTTTCAAGTGCTGGAATTCAGTTCCTTTTTCTATGTTTGAACAAAGACTGTAGTGAGGTCAGGAGCTGAGTGTCCCCGGTGGAACCCAAACTGGGCGTCACTGAGCAGGTTATTGCTGAGCAGGTGGTGCTTGATAGCAATGTTGGTGAGTCCTTCCATTACTTTATTGATTAAGGAGAGTAGACTGATAAGGCGGTATTTGGCTGGTTTGAATTTGTCCTAAGTTTTATGCACAGAACATACTTGAGCAGTTTTTTCTCATTGTTTCACTCTCTATTGCACTAGGGTTAATCCACTGGTTTGATGGTAATGATTGAGTGGTTTATATGCTGCACCATGAGATTACAGATTGTGCTGGGATATTATTCTTCTGCTATTGTTGGACCACAGCGTTTTATGGATACTCAGTCTTGAATTACGAGATCTGTTTGAAGTCTGTGCCATTGAGCATGGTGATAGCGCCACACAACACTATAGTGAGACTTTGTCTCCTCAATGACAGTGCGGTGGTCAGTTTTACCGATGCTGTCATGGACTGATGCATCTGCAGTTGGTAGATTGGTAAGGATGAGGTCAGGTATATTTTTTATTCCCTATCGTTCATTCCCTCACTACCTTCTGCAGACCCAATCAAGTAGATATGTGCTTTAGGACCCGACCAGCGTGATCGGTCGTTCTGCTGCCAAACCACTCTTGGTGGTTGATTTTGAAATTCCTCAGCGAGAATAAACTTTGTGCCCTTTTCACAGTCAGTGCTTTCTCCAAGTGTTATTCAACATGGAGGAGTACTGATCCAGCTGAGGAATGACGTTACATGTTAATCAGTAAGTCTGCTTTTCCCACGTTTAATCTAAAGCCACGGGACTTCATTGGGTTTGGTGTTAATTTTGGGGACTCGCAGAGCAACTACCTCCAGAATGTATCACACTGAGCTGCCCCCTCTGCTGTATAGGTTCTGACCTTGGGCCAGGACATATCCAGTCATGGTGATGGTGGTTTCTGGGGTATTTCTGTCAGTTATAATTTCATGAGCATGACTATGTCAGCCTGTTGTTAATTTTGGTGGAGTCAAATGGAGTCAAGCATCTTGAGCGTTGTGCCTTTTCAATAGTGGATAGTCCTTAGGGAGTCAAGAAGTACCATTTACGTGAACCATCTGACCTGACGGCAGTTTTACTAGGTTTGCAGATGATACAATGATGATTGGATGGGCAGGTGATATTGAGGAAGTGGGGAGGCTGCAGAAAGACTTGGACAGTTTAGGACACTGGGAAAACACATGGCTGATGGAACACAATATGGGAACATGTGAGATTATGCACTTCTGTAGGCGGAATACAGGTAGACACTGTTCAAAAAGGCTTCATGAAATCTGAAGCACAAAAGGAGTTTGGAGTCATCGTCCTCTCTTAGGGTTAATGCGCAGGTGCAGTTGGCAGTTAGGAAAGCAAATGCAATGTTAACATTCATTTCAAGAGAGTGAGAACACAAGAGCGGAGACATTCTGCTGAGAATGTAATGGCTATGGACAGACGGGATTTGGATTATTGTGAACTGTTCTGGGGAATGATCTACGGGTGTTGGACATGATCTATCCTGGGAATGATGGCTTGTCATATGAGCGGCAGTTGAGGGCTCTATGTCTGTACTCAATGGAATTTAGAAGAATGGGGGGGGGGCGCATCTGATTGAAACTGAGCGATTACTGCAAAGATTGATACAGTTAGACTATAGAAGATATTTCCACAAATCTTAGAGACTATGACAAAATGAGACAGTTTCAGAGTGAAGAGATAGGCTGAATGGCCTAAATCTATTGCTATATAGCATGCCTGTATTGTCACACAGTCTATTATTCAGTGCAGAATTGTACATCTCAGACCTGCTCTTGTAACCGTTGTAACTGTATTTTGATTTGAATTCTCCTTCTGGTCAATGGTAACCCCTGTAATATGGACGGTGGGAGGATTCAGTGTTAAGCAGTAGCGCAGTAAGATGTTGAATATAAACTGCTATCTGTGAGTCTCATCTGGCGGGAGGACATTGTCTCGACGATGATTGTCATTTTCAGTCTGGTATTTTTGAAGGATCGATCCAGTTACACTAATATTGCATTTAAGAAAACAGGTGCAATTTATCACAGCACTCATCAACAATATGCCATGGAACATTGAACACCTTTCTAATAACAGAAAGGTCAAAAATGTTCAGGATCAGAAACACTGCTTTCCTGTTCATGTTCAATTCAGAAAACCTGTTACATCGAGTTGTTCAACTTGGAACTTTTTAAACTTACTTTTTTGGTTATGGGAATCGCTGAATGGGCCCACCATTTCTTTTCCGTCTCGAGTTACCCTCTTGAGAAGGTGGTGCTGAGTTGCCTTCTTATACCGCTGCAGTCCACCTGCTGTGAGTTGATCCACAATGCTACGAGGGAGGGAATTCCAGGGTTTTGACCCAGCAACAGTGAAAGAATGGTGATGTATTACCAACTCAGGATGTTGACTGGTTTGTAAGGGAGTTTGAAGGTGGTGGTGTTCCCCAAAGCCTGCTGCCGTTGTCATTCAAGATGGAAGTGATTGTAGGATTGAAAGGTGCTGTCTTGTAGATAATACATACTGCTGCTACTGAGCATCGGTGGTGAATGGAGTGAATGCTTGTGGATGTGGTGCCAATCAATTGGGCTGTTTAGTCCTGGATGGCGTCAGGCTTCTTCAGTGTCGTTGTGGCTGCACTCATTCAGGCAATTGGGGAGTATTCCATCTCACTCCTGACTTGTGTCTTGTAGATGGTGAGCATGCTTTGGGAAGACAAGAGGTGAGTTAAACGCACAATATTCCTAGCCTTTGATCTGCTCTTATATTTATGTGGCGAGTCTAGTTGAGTTTCTGGTCATTGGTAACCCGAAGTGTATTAATAGTGTGGTGGGGAGGGGAATTTAGTGACAAATATGCTGCTGAATACCAAGTGGTTATATTGTTTCTTATTGGTGATCGTCATTGTCTGGCATATATGTGGTGCGAGTGTTACTTGTCACTTATTAGCCCAAGCCTGGATATTGTCCAGATCCTGTTGCCTTTAGGCATGGACTGCTTCCATAACTGAGCATTTGAAAATGGTGCTGAACATTGTGCAGTCATCGTCGAATATCCCCACTTCTGACCTTATGATGGAGAGAAGGCAATTGATAAACCAACAGAAGTTGTTTAGACCTAGGTTTCATCCGGAGGGCAACTGAAGATATTGCCTAGTATGGTGACGAAACATCTGAAAATGACCATTCCAGCTCATGGAGCAAACGTACGTCCACATTATCCAGAGGGACTACTGCAGAGATATTCTGGAAGTGTGATGACTGACCTCCAACAACAATAACCGTTTTCCTATCTGTCAGGTATAACTCCAATAATGAAATACTAGCTCGAAATATCCTTTTTGTTTGGGTTCCTTGATGCCACATTTGAAAGAATGGAGCCTTGATTTTCAAGTGCTGGAATTCAGTTCCTTTTTCTATGTTTGAACAAAGACTGTAGTGAGGTCAGGAGCTGAGTGTCCCCGGTGGAACCCAAACTGGGCGTCACTGAGCAGGTTATTGCTGAGCAGGTGGTGCTTGATAGCAATGTTGGTGAGTCCTTCCATTACTTTATTGATTAAGGAGAGTAGACTGATAAGGCGGTATTTGGCTGGTTTGAATTTGTCCTAAGTTTTATGCACAGAACATACTTGAGCAGTTTTTTCTCATTGTTTCACTCTCTATTGCACTAGGGTTAATCCACTGGTTTGATGGTAATGATTGAGTGGTTTATATGCTGCACCATGAGATTACAGATTGTGCTGGGATATTATTCTTCTGCTATTGTTGGACCACAGCGTTTTATGGATACTCAGTCTTGAATTGCGAGATCTGTTTGAAGTCTGTGCCATTGAGCATGGTGATAGCGCCACACAACACTATAGTGAGACTTTGTCTCCTCAATGACAGTGCGGTGGTCAGTTTTACCGATGCTGTCATGGACTGATGCATCTGCAGTTGGTAGATTGGTAAGGATGAGGTCAGGTATATTTTTTATTCCCTATCGTTCATTCCCTCACTACCTTCTGCAGACCCAATCAAGTAGATATGTGCTTTAGGACCCGACCAGCGTGATCGGTCGTTCTGCTGCCAAACCACTCTTGGTGGTTGATTTTGAAATTCCTCAGCGAGAATAAACTTTGTGCCCTTTTCACAGTCAGTGCTTTCTCCAAGTGTTATTCAACATGGAGGAGTACTGATCCAGCTGAGGAATGACGTTACATGTTAATCAGTAAGTCTGCTTTTCCCACGTTTAATCTAAAGCCACGGGACTTCATTGGGTTTGGTGTTAATTTTGGGGACTCGCAGAGCAACTACCTCCAGAATGTATCACACTGAGCTGCCCCCTCTGCTGTATAGGTTCTGACCTTGGGCCAGGACATATCCAGTCATGGTGATGGTGGTTTCTGGGGTATTTCTGTCAGTTATAATTTCATGAGCATGACTATGTCAGCCTGTTGTTAATTTTGGTGGAGTCAAATGGAGTCAAGCATCTTGAGCGTTGTGCCTTTTCAATAGTGGATAGTCCTTAGGGAGTCAAGAAGTACCATTTACGTGAACCATCTGACCTGACGGCAGTTTTACTAGGTTTGCAGATGATACAATGATGATTGGATGGGCAGGTGATATTGAGGAAGTGGGGAGGCTGCAGAAAGACTTGGACAGTTTAGGACACTGGGAAAACACATGGCTGATGGAACACAATATGGGAACATGTGAGATTATGCACTTCTGTAGGCGGAATACAGGTAGACACTGTTCAAAAAGGCTTCATGAAATCTGAAGCACAAAAGGAGTTTGGAGTCATCGTCCTCTCTTAGGGTTAATGCGCAGGTGCAGTTGGCAGTTAGGAAAGCAAATGCAATGTTAACATTCATTTCAAGAGAGTGAGAACACAAGAGCGGAGACATTCTGCTGAGAATGTAATGGCTATGGACAGACGGGATTTGGATTATTGTGAACTGTTCTGGGGAATGATCTACGGGTGTTGGACATGATCTATCCTGGGAATGATGGCTTGTCATATGAGCGGCAGTTGAGGGCTCTATGTCTGTACTCAATGGAATTTAGAAGAATGGGGGGGGGGCGCATCTGATTGAAACTGAGCGATTACTGCAAAGATTGATACAGTTAGACTATAGAAGATATTTCCACAAATCTTAGAGACTATGACAAAATGAGACAGTTTCAGAGTGAAGAGATAGGCTGAATGGCCTAAATCTATTGCTATATAGCATGCCTGTATTGTCACACAGTCTATTATTCAGTGCAGAATTATACATCTCAGACCTGCTCTTGTAACCGTTGTAACTGTATTTTGATTTGAATTCTCCTTCTGGTCAATGGTAACCCCTGTAATATGGACGGTGGGAGGATTCAGTGTTAAGCAGTAGCGCAGTAAGATGTTGAATATAAACTGCTATCTGTGAGTCTCATCTGGCGGGAGGACATTGTCTCGACGATGATTGTCATTTTCAGTCTGGTATTTTTGAAGGATCGATCCAGTTACACTAATATTGCATTTAAGAAAACAGGTGCAATTTATCACAGCACTCATCAACAATATGCCATGGAACACTGAACACCTTTCTAATAACAGAAAGGTCAAAAATGTTCAGGATCAGAAACACTGCTTTCCTGTTCATGTTCAATTCAGAAAACCTGTTACATCGAGTTGTTCAACTTGGAACTTTTTAAACTTACTTTTTTGGTTATGGGAATCGCTGAATGGGCCCACCATTTCTTTTCCGTCCCGAGTTACCCTCTTGAGAAGGTGGTGCTGAGTTGCCTTCTTATACCGCTGCAGTCCACCTGCTGTGAGTTGATCCACAATGCTACGAGGGAGGGAATTCCAGGGTTTTGACCCAGCAACAGTGAAAGAATGGTGATGTATTACCAACTCAGGATGTTGACTGGTTTGTAAGGGAGTTTGAAGGTGGTGGTGTTCCCCAAAGCCTGCTGCCGTTGTCATTCAAGATGGAAGTGATTGTAGGATTGAAAGGTGCTGTCTTGTAGATAATACATACTGCTGCTACTGAGCATCGGTGGTGAATGGAGTGAATGCTTGTGGATGTGGTGCCAATCAATTGGGCTGTTTAGTCCTGGATGGCGTCAGGCTTCTTCAGTGTCGTTGTGGCTGCACTCATTCAGGCAATTGGGGAGTATTCCATCTCACTCCTGACTTGTGTCTTGTAGATGGTGAGCATGCTTTGGGAAGACAAGAGGTGAGTTAAACGCACAATATTCCTAGCCTTTGATCTGCTCTTATATTTATGTGGCGAGTCTAGTTGAGTTTCTGGTCATTGGTAACCCGAAGTGTATTAATAGTGTGGTGGGGAGGGGAATTTAGTGACAAATATGCTGCTGAATACCAAGTGGTTATATTGTTTCTTATTGGTGATCGTCATTGTCTGGCATATATGTGGTGCGAGTGTTACTTGTCACTTATTAGCCCAAGCCTGGATATTGTCCAGATCCTGTTGCCTTTAGGCATGGACTGCTTCCATAACTGAGCATTTGAAAATGGTGCTGAACATTGTGCAGTCATCGTCGAATATCCCCACTTCTGACCTTATGATGGAGAGAAGGCAATTGATAAACCAACAGAAGTTGTTTAGACCTAGGTTTCATCCGGAGGGCAACTGAAGATATTGCCTAGTATGGTGACGAAACATCTGAAAATGACCATTCCAGCTCATGGAGCAAACCTACGTCCACATTATCCAGAGGGACTACTGCAGAGATATTCTGGAAGTGTGATGACTGACCTCCAACAACAATAACCGTTTTCCTATCTGTCAGGTATAACTCCAATAATGAAATACTAGCTCGAAATATCCTTTTTGTTTGGGTTCCTTGATGCCACATTTGAAAGAATGGAGCCTTGATTTTCAAGTGCTGGAATTCAGTTCCTTTTTCTATGTTTGAACAAAGACTGTAGTGAGGTCAGGAGCTGAGTGTCCCCGGTGGAACCCAAACTGGGCGTCACTGAGCAGGTTATTGCTGAGCAGGTGGTGCTTGATAGCAATGTTGGTGAGTCCTTCCATTACTTTATTGATTAAGGAGAGTAGACTGATAAGGCGGTATTTGGCTGGTTTGAATTTGTCCTAAGTTTTATGCACAGAACATACTTGAGCAGTTTTTTCTCATTGTTTCACTCTCTATTGCACTAGGGTTAATCCACTGGTTTGATGGTAATGATTGAGTGGTTTATATGCTGCACCATGAGATTACAGATTGTGCTGGGATATTATTCTTCTGCTATTGTTGGACCACAGCGTTTTATGGATACTCAGTCTTGAATTGCGAGATCTGTTTGAAGTCTGTGCCATTGAGCATGGTGATAGCGCCACACAACACTATAGTGAGACTTTGTCTCCTCAATGACAGTGCGGTGGTCAGTTTTACCGATGCTGTCATGGACTGATGCATCTGCAGTTGGTAGATTGGTAAGGATGAGGTCAGGTATATTTTTTATTCCCTATCGTTCATTCCCTCACTACCTTCTGCAGACCCAATCAAGTAGATATGTGCTTTAGGACCCGACCAGCGTGATCGGTCGTTCTGCTGCCAAACCACTCTTGGTGGTTGATTTTGAAATTCCTCAGCGAGAATAAACTTTGTGCCCTTTTCACAGTCAGTGCTTTCTCCAAGTGTTATTCAACATGGAGGAGTACTGATCCAGCTGAGGAATGACGTTACATGTTAATCAGTAAGTCTGCTTTTCCCACGTTTAATCTAAAGCCACGGGACTTCATTGGGTTTGGTGTTAATTTTGGGGACTCGCAGAGCAACTACCTCCAGAATGTATCACACTGAGCTGCCCCCTCTGCTGTATAGGTTCTGACCTTGGGCCAGGACATATCCAGTCATGGTGATGGTGGTTTCTGGGGTATTTCTGTCAGTTATAATTTCATGAGCATGACTATGTCAGCCTGTTGCTTGACTAGTCTGTAAGGTAGTTGTTCCAATATTGGCACTAGCCCTCAGGTGTTAGTAAGGAGGACTTTGCAGATCCGAAGTGATGTTTCCAAGAGTCGTTTTGGGTGTTCAGATCGATAACTGTTGGTCCAGCTGGTTTCATTTCTTTGAGATTTTGTAGCGATTGGTATAACTGAATGAGCGCGAATGAGAGTCATCACATTGCTTTGGGTCTGGTGTGAGGATGCAAGATTACTTCTTTGGAAGATATTAGTAAGCCAAATGGTTTTCCTTTTCTGACAATCGGCAAAGATTTCATTCTCAACAGTGGATTCTTAATTCCAGCTTTTTAAAGAATTATTGAGTTGAATTTCCACCTTCTGCAGTGGCGGGTTTCGAACCTGTGTCCACAGAACAAGAGCTGATTTTCGGGATTGATAATCTAGCGATAATACCATGAGGCCTACTTGGTGCCACATGTTGCATTCATGTGTTATTTCTTGTGTTGCCCTGTTTTTCTTTCATTGCTTAGGTTTTTCTAGAATCTCATCCTTCATTAAATCCTAATTGAAATACACCGTCATGAACGTCTTCTGGACTGCTCGAATTTCATTCAGTCTATTTTGTTTGCACAGATATTTCAAGGCAGCTGTACATCAGAGAAGAACAGGAAGAGATAATGGGTGATTGTACACTGTACCTGTTACGGGACCAGCTTATCTCACCAGGCACCTAAAGTATTTATTGTGGATCAGAGAACTGCCGAATTATTATAACACCGATGGAGGTCAGTCAACCCATTGTGGGGTCACAAGCTCTTCAACTGCACAACTGGAGATATAGAGAGCGTGTGGAGATAGATGGCGTGAGAGAGAAATAACCCGGGGAACAGAAAGTGAATGGAGATAAACTGAGAGAGAATAGAAAGTGGAGCGACTGACTGAGTGGGAGAGGAAGAGGTGTTAGATGAGAGTGAAGTCAGATAGATCAGAAGGCAGCATGAGGGTAGATAAATACGGACGGACAGAAGTTGGAAGTTTTATTTACAAAATTCCTCTGAACTTCAATCCATTTGTCTGGGTGCCATACCCTGTGACCACTCTGCCGATACTGGCTGTCGTCCCAGATCATTGTTTTCCAATAATATCACAGAGCTTTGTTACTGACAGCGAAACCGAACCCAAAAGACCATAGATTGGTTATATGATGAACGTGGATTATTTTTAAAATAAACTGTGCCATGAGCAGCATGAAATGATAACCCCACCCAACACTCCCACCCCACCTCCAGACACTGTGTGACAGACTGGGCTAGAGAACCTCAGTGAGGGAGATCACTGACAGAAAGGAAATCAGCATCTCCGCTGTGGATCAAATAATGATTGATACAGTTTGCACATCACTTTTCCAGTTTTCACATGTACATTTCAATTTATATAACTCAATATCAGAAGTGCATTGTAACAAACTTATCTCTATACTTTGCATAATTTGGTCTGTGTGGAAAATCATTTTGTCCCTGTATTTTGCATTGCATAAATACATCTCATTAATATTGTCTCTGCTAATTTCTCATTATAGATTTATCCTTGAATCTGTTCTTCATATGAGTTACAAAGACTAACGTTCCAATACTGATAACTAGGGAACAGCAATGTTCCTCTTCCTAGTTTGAACAGCCATGTCCCCCAGTCCTCTCCATCTTCTGTCTTTTCCCCAATGTCATAATCACAATGTAATTGAAGTCAGTAAATGACACTTCATCACAGTTCCTTAACATGGATAACATCAACACTCACGCTTGCCCTCTCTGATTCTGCAATAACAATCTGAATTGTACTTGTCATGTACAATTCTCTGTTAACATATGCATGCCGTTTGATTGTTATAAACCCACATTGTCTTAGGCACATGTTGCCATCAGATCACGGACAGAAGATGTTCTCTCAATGTTTTATTGATTTTGCAATGACTGATTAGTAATTATCGGATTTATTTCTCCATTTAATGAGCAAAGAAGCATGTTTATATTCAGTTAAACCTCTGGCATTACCTCTATATCCAAGGCAGACTGAATGATTACACACAAATAATATATCATCTCCGACATTCCTTCCTTCAGTCACACTCACATCTCACATCCAGAATGCATGTGTTCAAGGTTATTTTGAATTTTAGTAAAACAGTATCACATTGAGAGAGGTTAGCTGGAGCTGTTTGTTCAGCGATTGTGATTATGCAAGTCTCCATGAATCCTATGGGTCCCCAGAGAGTTTCAGTCTTCCATCAATAATGGAATTTGTTCAATGTGTAATCCCATAGTATGAGCGGGAGCATCATCCACACCAGTAACAGGGATCAGCAGCTTCAAGGAGAGAGGGAGGAGAGATCAGAATCTGTTAAGAGTACACTGGAGTGTTCCAACAATGGATCAAGATCTGAGAACATTCAAATGGAAATTTCCAGCAATGGACAGGAGATTATCCTCGGGTCTTTTCTGGCTTTCGAGCCTTGGATATCATTAACATCGCGGATTGAAGATGTACTGATGTTTATTCAAGCTGATTACTATCCTACCCTTACTATCGTTGGTGTTCCTGGTAAGTCACTCTATCTGTCTAGTGAAACGGTCTGGACTGAATTGATGGTCATGATATGTAAATTTTGGAAAGGTGCAAGTCAATGTTTTCAGTTCCAATCAAAGATTCCATTCCTTACATATTATAACTAGCAAATAATTATTTAAAGATTACGCACCAATATGTGAGGATGAAACAAACTGTTCTCTTTGATGCGTTTTCTCCTGCATAAGTTTACATTTCCATATCCTCCCCACTCACCATTTCTGTCCAGTACCACCAAAATGACATCCCAGTCTCCTCCTCAGCCTCAGTCCAATTCCTGAATAAACTATCATTTGTGCCTTTGTTAGTCTCCGCATACAGCTGTTTCAAGCCCATTCTTACCATGTGTCCATTGCAAAATAATTGCACTTGAGATGTTTACATTGTTCTCAGCACAGAATTAGAAAGATGGGAAGACGGTGTATGGTTGTTACGTCACTGGCTCATAATCTAAAGCCACAAAATAATAATCTGTTGATATCGGCTTGCCTCATGCCCATTAGTGAAGGCAATGGGTCATTCTTCTCTGGTCAGGTCTCTGTGTCACTGCAAACCCACAGCACTGCGTTTTAATCTTTACTGTCCTGTGGAACAGCTAACCAGCCACTCAGTTCAAGGTCAACATAACATGCTGGCCTGACCAGGGCAGAATACATCCCGTCAGGGCAGATGAAAATGAAAGATAACCCCCTTCCTCTGCCTGTATCCCATATTCCTTCAGCTGAATTACATTCAGGAAGGTGGCCACTCACACTTTTAGACGTATTCTTTGTGATTGAGTCTCTCTCCGAGAGTGTTTTCCATCTCGATAGGCACCTCTGATGCTAGCTTTATTGATGCTGACCTACAGATGTAAGGATGGTTTAAATTCCACGTCAGTGGCTGTGCATTGTAAATGAATGGTATCCTGTGTCACATGAAGGAAATGGAGCCAGCTAAGTGAGGGAAAGGAGTTATTGTGATCAACTGTGACAGCGTTGTTGAGGCAGGGTTTGGGTTATTGTGGACAGATTTTATCTCCTTTATATAGAGTGATCTCCTTACCACAGAGAGAATGAACAAGAGTCCCACCTGATTAATCCCTGGGATGATGGCACCATGAGGAGTGAGTAAAGGTTGATCTGTAGCGCTGTGAGATAATAAGAGGTGATTGCATTGAACCCTGAGAGGGATGATCAATCACTCCTTATATTCGAAACAGACAATGAGAAGGCGATAAATTCTGTGACTGTCGATTCATTCAGGATGTATGGTTCTGGATAGTTTAAGTGCCTCTGAGGACGTTACGCCTACCCACCCCAACCCTCACTTCCCACGGCGATAGACAGAGACAGAGAGGTCCAGGTTTTAAATAAACTCTCCCCACCTTAATACAGTGCAGTCAATGTGTGATCCTGCACTGAATGTCATATTATCCACCATCCTGACAGCAGCCAAAATATCTTCATTCAAAAACAGTCAACTATTTCTGGCCCTGGTGAGACCACACCTGGATTACTGTGTGCAGTTCTGGTCTTCAAATTTGAGGAAAGACATTCTAGATATTGAGGGAGTGCAGCGTAGGTTCACGAGGTCAATTCTCGAATGGCGGGATTACCTTACACTGAAAGACTGGAGCGACTAGGCTTGGAAACCCTTGAGTTTCGAAGACTGAGAGGGGATCTGATTGAGACATATAAGATTATTAAAGGATTGGATACTCTGGCGGCACCAAACATGTTTCCACTGATGGAAACTGAGTGCCGAACCAGTGGACACAGCTTAAAAATACGGGGTAGGCCATTTGGGACAGAGTTGAGGAGAAACTTCTTCAACCAAAGAGTAGTGGCTGTGTGGAATGCTCTGCCCCAGAGGGCAGCGGAGGCCCAGTCTCTGGATTCATTTAAGAAAGAGTTGGATAGAGCTCTCAAGGATTGTGGAATCAAGGGTTATGTAGATAAGGCAGGAACAGGATACTGATTAAGGATGATCAGCCATGATCATATTGAATGGTGGTGCAGGCTCCAAGTGCTGAATGGCCTACTCCTGCACCTCTTGTCTATTGTCTATTGTCTATTGTCGAATTCCACCAGCTTCTGACCTTCATGAAGAACACGAATCCATAATCTCAGAGATGCAAAAAGACTCCTTAATGTTTAAACCATAATGGGTTACACTTCGGCGGGGCGGTGTGGACTTGTTGGGCCGAAGGGCCTGTTTCCACACTGTAAGTAATCTAATCTAATCTAATCTAATAATACTATAAGACATAGGGGCCGAAACTAGACCAGTTAGCCCATCGAGTCTGTTCCGCCATTTGGTCATCGCTGATAAGTTTCTTAAACCCATTCTCCGACCTTCTTCCCGTAACCCTTGATCCCCTGGATAATCTGAAAAGCTATCCCCGTCTCACATATACTCAATAATCTGGCCCCACAGCCTTCTCTGCAAATAAATTTCAAAGATTCACCATTCACTGGTGAAAGAGGTTTATCCTTAGCAACATTCTAAAATATGTTCCCTTTAAGCTTAGCCTGTGTCCTTGGGTCCTCATCTCTCCTACCAATGGAAACATCTTATGAACATCCACTCTGTTCAGGTTATTCAGTATTCTGTATGTTTCAATTACATTTTCTCTCTTCCTTCTAAACTTTATTCAAGTATAGACCCAAAGACTCAAACATTCGCCATACAACATACTTTTCACTCCTATGACTATTCCCATGAAAATCTTCTGAACACACTCCAGGGGCAGTTTACCTTTCCTGAGATATGGGGCACAACAGAGCGCTCAACACTCCAAATGTAGTCTGACTAAAACTGTATAAAGCCTGTTCTTATATTCAATTCCTCCCGTAATAAATGCCATCAATAATAAGTACAATTGCCCTCTTAACTACTGCCTCAACCTACAAGCTTACCTTAACAGAACCCTGCACTAGAACTCCCAAGTTCCTTTGCACTTCACAGGTCTGAATTTTCTCCCCATTTAGAAAATAGACCATGCCTCGATTCTTCGTGACAAAGTGCATGACCTCACACTTTGTGACGTTGGAATCCATCTGCCAACACTTTTACCTGGTCAATTCCTTCTTCAGCCTCTCTATGTGACCAGTCCATCTGCCTATCGTCTGTAAATTTAGCCAGAGTGCCCTCAGTTCGATCATCTATATTGTTAACGTAACAAGTAAAAAGTTACGATTCCAACACTGACCCTTGTGGATCACCTCTTGCCACTGGTTGCCATTCTGAGAAGGACCATTTTATCCCCACTCTCTGCTTTCTGTCAGACAGGCAAGTTCCTATTCATGCCTCTACCTTGCTTCTAACACCACGGACCCTTATCATACTCAATCATCTCCTGTGTGACACATTGTCAAAGGCCTTCTTGGTGTCTAGGTGGATAACATCCATTGGCTGTACTTGATCGAGCCTGTTCATTTCTTCTTCAAAGATTTCCAACAAATTTGTCAGGCATGACCTTCCCTTGATGGAACCATGCTGACTTTGCCCTATTTTACCAAATACTTCCAAGTATTCAGAAATCTCATCCTTCCCAATGGATTCCAGGATCTTACCCACAACAGAGGTTAAGCTATTCATTGCGGTTTTAAAAGTAATTTTTCCTTACTCCCTGCTATAGCTGACTTCCCTCATCAGTCATGGTTACCTCATTCTCCATGTACTCTGCCTCATTTTATTCAGGGTAAATCTCTGCTGCATCCCGCATTACTCAAAAAGTCTCCTGCCATTGCTGCTCCACTGTCTCTCCTGCTGGGCCCTTCTACCAGTCAATTCTACCAAGCTCCTCTCTCATGTCTCTGTAGTTGCCTTTAGTCAGCTTTAATACCGTTACTTCTGAATATAACTTCTCCATCTGAAATTGCAGAGTAAATTCTATCATATTACGATAATGTCTCCTGTAATTTTCTTCACCTTAAGCTCCCTCATCTAATCTGCCTGCACAAGCTGCTCCAAAAAGCCATCTCATAAACATTCCACAAATTCCTTTTCTTGCAAACCACCATGAATCTGAATTCACGGCCCACCTCCGTAATGAAATCCCACATGATCACTGTAACTTGGTATTTCCTACACATCTTTCTAGCTCCTGGTGTATCTTGCACCCCAGCTCCTGAGTACTGTTTCGAGGCCTAAACAGAACTGCAACTATTTGTTTTTAACCTTTTTGATTCCTCAATTCTACCGACACAGATTGTACACCATTTTACCTTACATCATTTCTTATTATTGATTTAATTGCATTTCTTACTAATAAGACAGCCCCATCCCCTCTGCCCAACTGCCTATCCTTTTGATAGGATGCATATCCTTGAATATTCAGCTCCAAATCCTGATCCTCTTGCAGCAACGTCACCGTGATGGCGATCTGCCAATTTGTGTGTGAACCACAAGCTTATTTACCTTATTCCTTATACTGCATGCATTCCGATATACCAGTTCAGCCCCGTAGTAACCATCCCTCTTCTCATCGTCTTTTGTTTGTCCTGAGTGTTTGAAGTTTGATTGCTAACACTTTCCATACTCTGCGTTTGTGCTGAAGATTTGAATAACTTAGAGTTTTAGAGTCATCGAGGTGTACAGAATGGAAACAGACCGTTCGGTCCAACCTGTCCAGTTATCAGATATCTCTAATCCAGTCCCACCTGCCAGTACACTGTCCATATACCTCCAAACCCTTCCTCTTCATATACCCATAAAAATGCAATTGTACCAGCCTCCACCACATCCTCTGACATCTTATGTCATACACGTACCACCCTCTGCGTGAAAACGTTGACCATTTGGACTCTTTTATATCTTTCCCCTCTCACCCTAAACCTCTGCCGTCTAGTTCTTGACTCCCTTACCCCAGGGAAAAGACTTTGTCTATTTATCGTATCTATGCCCCTCATAATTTTGTAAATCTCTAAAAGGTCACTCCTCAGCCTCCGACGCTCCAGGGAAAGCAGCCTCAGCCTGCTCAGCCTCTCCCTACAGCTCAGGTCCTCCAAACATGGCAACATCTTTGTAATGTTTTTCTGAACCCTTTCAAGTTTCACATCATCTTTCTGATACGAAGGAGATCAGAATTGCATGCAATATTCCAACAGTGGCCGAACCAATGTCCTGTACAGCCGCAACATGACCTCCCAACTCCTGTATTCAATACTATGACCAACAAAGGAAAGCATACCAAACGCCTTCTTCTTGAGATCTGCAGTCTTACCCGCTCTTTTAATTCGGGTTTTCTTATTTTCCTTATAACTGACACCACCCCACCCCCATTTAGCTTCATGCCCAGTCTACAGCCCTAGTGATGCGATTTGCTTGGACTCTGGTCCCAACACAGTTCAGATGAAGACCGTCCGATCAGAACAATGCGCTCCTTCCCCAGTGTCTGGTGTCAATGTCCCATGATACAATGTCCCATTTCTCCAACACCAAACTTTGAACCACGCATTTTCCTGCTGAGCCTGTGCTAATTAGCTCATGGCTCAGGTCGTAATCCAGAGATTATTTCCTTTTTGATTCTGTTTTCTAATTTAGCTCCGAGCTCTTCGTATCCCTTAGCAGAATCTCTGTCCTAGTTTTATCTCTGTCGTTGGTACCGACACAGACCATGACCAATGGATCTTTACCCTCACACTCGAAGTTCCCCTGCAGCCCAGATGAGATATCCCTTACCCAAACACCAGTCGGTAACGCCGCATGCAGGACTCTCAAGCCGGGTCACAGAGAACAGTGTCTATGCCGCTAACTATACTATCCCCAATTACATTAACATTTCTCTTCTCTTGACCCACTTAAAAGCTTTCCTCAACTCGGTGCTGTGGCCAATCAGCTCATCCTTCCTGCAGTCCCCATCCCATCCACACAGGGAACAAACTCTTGAACCTGTTAGACACGGACAGGGGCTGAGGCTCCAGCAATTCTACGTCTTGGATCCCTTTTTCTGCCTCACTCATAGATAATCTCTCTGCTTTCTAACCACGGGCTGAATTTGAGTCAGTTGATCTAAGGAGAGTAACTGTCTCTTGAATCACAACATCCAGGGAACTCTCCCCATCCCTGATGTCTCGCAATGTTTGAAGCTCAAACTCCAGCACACCGACTCAGAACCAGAGTTGTTCTTGCATGCGACATTTACGCCAGACATGGTCACTGGGAACCACAGTTGGGTCGACCACTCCCATATCATGTAGAAACAACACATCACCCGACCCTCCATCCTTATATTATTTATCTACTATTGAATTGTTCCTCTGCAATTTTATTTGTTTATGTACATCTGCTTATGCAAGTTGTAACCAATAAATTAACATGTTTGAATTTAACACAGATTCAAAGTTAACACACTGCCTATTAGCAAATCAGATCACATCCTCCCATTGTCAAACCTGCTCATTACCTTCTGATAGAATTCTGACAGACCTGTCAGCGGGACCACTCCTTGATGAAGCCATGCTGACTCAGCCCTATTTTACCATGCAACTCTAAGTACTCTGCAATGTCATTGCTAGCAATGCACTCTAAATCCCTAATAATGACCGATGCCAGGCTATACTGCCCTATGATTTCCTGTATTTTGCCTTTATTCCTTCTTACACAAAGATCTTAAATTGTCCATTTTCCAGTTCTCTGGGACTCTGTCTGATGATAGTTATTCCTGAACAGTCGTGACCACAATCTTCTCCGCTAATTCCTTCAGAACATTGGTTGTTATCCTTCCAGTCTGTGTGATTTATCCATTTTCAAACATTGCAGCTTCCCCAGTACCTTCTCCTCAGCGCTGATCACTACATCCATTCCTCATCCTTGTCTCGCTTACAATTCTGGAATGTTCATAGTATCTACCATTGTGAGGATTGACGGAAAGTACCTATTCAGGTCATTCTCCAATTCTTTGTTTTCCATTTCTCTGCAGCCAGCCTCAATTTCTGGTTGTCCAATGTTCACTCTCCCCTTTTATATTTCTTAACAAAACTCCTGCAATCTTCTTTTCTAACGCAAGCTCGCTTACATGTTTCGTGTTCATCACTTTATTGCTTCTTGAATTGTCCTCTGCTGCTGTATAAAGGCTTCCCAATCTGAGATAGGCTGCTTGAGAGCATACCTGTTAACTAACTGTCGAAAATATACTAATATAACTGTCCTAATCCTATTGTCGATCATTGGATAGCGAAGTGACACAACACTACTGCCTCACAGCGCCAGGGACTCGGGTTCAATTCCAATCTCTGGACCCTGTCTTTCTGGAGATTTTGCAATCTCTGCATTGGGAGAATTGCCTCTTTTCTCTCTCCACAGTATGTTTATGTGTTTGTTTCAGGTAGCTGCCATCTACAGTATATTTGCTTGTGTTTGATGGAGAATTGCTGTAAATATGACGGGTTTATTGTAAAAGTGGCTCTGGTCCTCAGGCTCCCTGAGTGCTTGCGAATCTTGCCCAGCTACTTATGTGAGTGCATGTCCCTGATTACCTACTCTGTCTCTCTCAATCCCTGAGTCCATCCATCACTGCATGCAGCCTTTCATTGATCCACCCCGGGATTCCCCACACCCCATCGCCTGGCTCTGGATGCTCCCTACGCAGTGAGCACACAAAAACACTTGGCACTTTGTTTCGCAATAGGGATCCGTGGTAAAGACCCAGCCATTAAAAGGAACAGAATAGCTAAAATCCAATTGAACAGCAAAGCAGAGTAAACAGGCTGACTGGCACCCATCTGTTATGGCATTTTCAAGTCTTTTGGACTAATTTCTGTTTATCGTTATCCACCTACAAATAGATGCTCCATAAGTATATCTTGTCCCGCAGATTTGGTGGAGGTGACAGATATCAGATCCTATGATTATTATGACTGATTCGTTGGGCTCCACGTTCCTGGTTAATGAGATCACACTTCAGTTTTTATTGTCAAGTCTATCCATTTTAAAGTAAAGGTCTTGCTGGAGTTGTGCTGAAAGCATATTTGAATGTTGGGGAGAATAGATTATGCCACGTGCCAGTGAGGTTAGGAATAGGAAGGTAGTAAAGTTAAAAACATGGCCAAAGAGCTGGTAGGGTAGGCAGCACTTGCAATATGTGGATCATTGGGATTCCCGGGTCGGTAGGATAGACACAAGAAGGACGGGATTCAGCTGAACCGGCAGCAATCTCCGATATGTGGGTCGTTGAGAATCCTGGGTCAGTATGAAATACACAAGAAGGACGGGATGCAGCTGAACTGGCAGCAATCTCAGATATGTAGGTCATTGGGAATCCTGGGTCAGAATGAAATACAGAAGAAGGACGGGATGGACATGAACTGGCAGCAATCTCCTGGGAGACAGGTTTGCTATTGTCACTCAGGAGGTTTTAAACTAGTGTGGTGGTGGTGGGGGAGGGAGGGTGGAGCCAGATCAGTACGTCCACAAGCACAGTGACTGAAGAGCAGTTGGAGACTAATCCCAGTACAGCTAAGACCAGCAACAAACTGGCAGCAACAAACACAATGGGACTGGAAGTCAGAAGTATGCTGATTTTAATGCGAGCAGTGTGACCAGCAAGACAGATGAGTATATATAACTATGATACAAATATTACAGAGATTTTGTTGAGAGAGGGATCAGAAAACTATCAATCCAATGGGTCCAGAGCGAGTTGAAGAATGTGCCGTGAGAGGCTGGAGACGGTTGTTTGAAGCAAAATAATTATCCAACAGTTTATTGTAATTTGACAGTGTGGGATGCAATATACAGGTTGAAGGGACAAGGGAGGAAACTGAAATTGTCTGTTTACAATATTTTCCGCTTTACTGACAGTCCTTTGTAATCTCCTAATACAGAGAATAGACGAGGAGGAATTTATATCAGGGAAACTCAAACCAAATATCAGGTCAGGATCTGATGGAGTTTGACTGAAGTGTATTTATTTCAATGCAAGAATTGTTATGGGTAAGAACGATGAACTGAGAGCCTGAATCTATACATGGGACTATGATGTTGCGGCTTTACAGAGACTTGGTTGAGAGAGGGAAAGGACTGGCCGTTCAAAGTATCCAGGGTTTCATTGGTTTAGGCGAGATAGAGAAGAAGTTAAAAGAGGTGGACGAGTTATTTTACTTATCAGGGAGAATGCTACATCTGCACGTGAATAGGACAATTACAGGAGGGACCATCCACTGCAGCAATATGGGTCAAGCTAAAAAATAAGATGGATACAAGCACTGCGTTACTATAATCTCTCCAACAGCCACGGATGGATTGAGGAACAGATATGTACGTCGATTAAGAAATGGTGTATTTAAAAAAGAGTGGTCATAGTGAGTGATTTTAATATCCCCAATCATGACTGGAAGTCCATTAGATAAAGGGGCTTAGACAGGGCAGAATTTATTAACTGCAGCAATATGTGGATAGTCCAACAAGAGGAAGAACCATACTGGAACTCGTATTGGCTAGTGAGCCTGGCCAGGTAACTGACCTTTCAGTGGGACATAATTTTAGAAACAGTGGTCACAGCTCCTTCAGATTTAAGATAGCCATGAACACGGATATGTCAGGACCTTGTGGGAATCTACTGAATTGGCGGAAGGCAAATTACGTCAGCATCAGGTAGAGCTAGGACGTGTCAATTAGGAGGAGCTGCTATCAGGCAAATCCAATTTTGCACGTGGGAACTGCATGTTAAATCCTGACAGCAAAATCATCTCGAGAATATCCTCCTAGCTGCTCAAATTTCTATCTTTTGTTTGAACTGATATTTCAAGGCCGCTGCATATCAGACAACAGGAAGAGATAAAGGATGATTCTGCACTGTGTCCTTCGCAGGATCAGCTTGTCTCTCCAGGCACCTGAAGTCTTTATTGTGGGTCAGAGAACTTCAGAATTGATAGAGCACTAAAGGAGGCCATTTAGCCCATTGCACACCGACGAGCTCCCCAACAGCACAATTTGTCAACAGAGAGAACAGAATGTGCGTGTCTGTGCGTGTGAGAGAGAAAAATTAACAGAGAAAAAGGAAGTGAAGAGAGATAAAAGGAATGGAGAGAAAATGGAGCGACAGAGTGAGTGATAGCAAGGGGTGTCAGACGAGTCTGAAGTTATATCAGAAGACAGTACGAGGAGAAATACACAGAAATTTCATTTAGAAACTCCCACAGACTGCAAGCCCTTTCTCTGGTCCGTACCCTGTGAGCACTATGCTGTCATCGCAGATCATTTATCGCTAATAATATCACAGAACCGGATTGCTGACGCTGAACAGGATCCAAAAGAACAATAGATTAGTTCCAAGGAGAAGGTGAATTAATTTAAATATTCTGGGCCAACAGGAACTTTTAGTCTCTCTAGACAATGTGTCAGAGACAGGGCGAGAGATTCTCAATGAGGGGGATTACTGACAGGGGGGAGATCAGCATCTCAGCTGTGGGTCAAATAATGACTGATAAAGGTTGAAAACCTCGTACGTGGTTTTTAAATTCTCACTTCAATTCATATAATTCCACATCGTAAGTGTATTTTAACAATCTTGCATCTTTGTAGTTTTCATGTTTTGGTATGTACAGAAAAGCTTGTGTTTTGTCCCTTTATTTTGTGTTGGGACCAGAGTCCGACTGAATCCTAACTAAGGCTGTATACAGTGGTCTAAACTGATTAGGAGAGTGTTTGTTTTGGCAGGGTGGGGAATCTGTTATAGGGTTTAATTAGAAAAGAGGAGGTAAATGCACAGACCTCAGGAGAGGTTATTAAAATCTCCAGCACAGACGCAAATAAGACAGAGTGGATGGAAAGTGTAAGCAATCAGACTTCAAGCACACCGGGCAAACAAATAACAATGAGAAGAGGAACCGTTAATAATAGATTGAAGGGGTTACATCTGAATGCGTGCAGTATAAGGAATAGAGTAAATGAGCTTGTGGCACAGATTGAAATTGGTAGGTATGACGTGATGGGCATCACAGAGAAGTGGTTGCAAGGGGGTCAGGATATTCAAGGACATATATACTATCGATAAGATAGGTCGCAGAGGGAGTGGGTTTACATCATTAATAAGAAATTAAATTAAATCAATACTAAGAAAGGAAGTAAAGTCAGATGGTGTAGAATCTGCATGGTAGAATTGAGGAATCACAAAGGTAAGACAACCACAGTTGGAGACTTGCACAGGCCTCCAAAGAGTAGTCAGAAGCTGGGGAACAGGATACACCAGGAGATAGAAAAGATCTGTAGGAAAGACAAAGTTACAGTGATCATGGGGGATTTCAATATGCAAGTGTAATGGGAAACCAGGTTGGGAGTGGATCGCAAGAAAAGGAATTTGAGGAATGTCTATGGGATGGCTTTTTGGAGCATCATGTGGTGGAGCCCACTCGGGAACAGATGACACTGGATTTAATGACGCAGGCTAGATAAGGCAGCTTAAGGTGAAAGAAAACTTCAGAAGCGGTGATTAGAACATGGTTGAATTTATTCTGAAATTTGAGAGAGAGAAAGTAGAATCAGAGTTCACAGTATTTCAGCTGAATAAAGGCAACTGGAGAGGCACAAGGGAGTAACTGGGTAGAATTGACTGGGACAGGGGTCTAGCAGTAAAGACAGCGGAACAGTAATGGCAGAAAATTCCAAGATTAATTCAGGAGACACTGCAGAGATACATGCTGAGCAATAAGGGCATGGTACAGGGAGGATGAGGCAACCAGGGCTGACGAGAGAAGTCAGGGATTTCATATAAGTAAAAGCGCAAGCAATGTGAAGGGGTAAAGGAAACTGGAGAATGGGGCCAGCAGAAGGCAAGGAAAAATAAATAAGGAGGGAGAAGATTAAATGTGGGGGTAAGCTAACCATTAATATAAAGGAAACTTTAAGGGATTCTTTAAATAATTAAAATGCAAAAGAGAGGTAAAAGTGAACATGGACCACTGGAAAACGATGCTGGAGAGACGGTAGTGGGAAACAAAGAAATGGCTGAGGAACTTTGCATCAGTCTTCACGGTGGAAGACACGAGTAATTTCTCAAGAATTGACGAGAGTGAGTGGGCAGTCCTGAATGTGGTGGTCATCACCAAGAAGAGCATGTTAGAAAACGAAATAGCCTGTATGTGGATAGCTCACCTGGACCAGATGGACAACAGTCCAGCCTTGTAAGGGAGATAGCTGAAGAGTTAGTGCAAGCGTAAGTGGTAATCTTTCAGGAATGACTAAAATCAGGAAACGGCAAAGTGGCTGTATAATTGCTAACATGACACCCCATTTAATAAGGGAGTTAGTTAGAAGATGGAAAACTGCCGACTGATTTGCCTAACCTTGGTTGTGGGTAACATCCTGGAATCCATCGTGAAGGACGGAATTTCTGATACTTGGAGGTGTTTGGTAAAATAGGACAGAGTCAGCATGGTTTCATCAAGGGGAGATCTGGCCTGACAAACCGGCTAGAAAACAGTGAGGGAGTAATGAGCAGATTAGATCAAGGAGAACCAATAAATGTTATCCATCTGCACTCAAGAATCGTTTGACAAAGTGCCATGCATGAGATTATTGAGAAAGGTATGGCCCATGGTATTAGAGGCAAGGTGATAGCATGGATACAAGTTTGGCTGCCTGAGAGAAAGCATAGAGTGAGGATAAAAGTGTTCTTCACAGGATGGCAACCAGTGACAAGTGGTGTTCCACAAAACTCAGTGTTGGGACCACAACTTTTCACTTTGTGCATTCATTATCTATATGAAGGAACTGAGGGCATTCTGGCGAAGCTTTCAAACAGTGCAAAGATAGACAGAAGGACAGGTAGCATTGAAGAGGTGGTTTGGCTGCAGGAGGGTGCTCTCATGCATCTCCTCAACTTCCCACACCTCCGCCCTTGCACTCCACCCTTCCAACGACAACAAGTTAGAACCTCTCTGGTACTCGCCTTCCATCCCACCAAACTCAGGATACAATGCATCATCCTCCGCCATTTCTGCCACCAACAGTCAGACCCCAATACCAGAGATATACTTCGGTCCCTACCCCTATCATCATACTGCTGAGACCATTCCCTCACAACTCCCTTGTTAGGTCCATACGCCCGCATCAAGCAACATTCCACTCCCAACACCATCCCTTGACACTGCAAGAGATATGAAACCTGTGCCAACACCTCCTTCCTCACCTCCACCCAAGGCCCCAAAGGATCCTACCACATCAGGCAGAGAACATCCTGTGCATCAAAACACTCTTTTAGTCAGTCCATTGCTCCTGTCTCCTATACATTAGGATGTTAACTTACAGAACGGTTCAGAGAACACTCTTGGACACAGAAACCCAACAACCCCACTTCCCTGTGGCCGAATACTTCAACTCCCCCTCCCACTCCGCCAAAGCCCTGCAAGCTTTTGGCCTCCTCCACTGCCAAATTCTAGCCACCTGACTTCTGGAGGAAGAACGCATCATCTTCTGCCTTGGGACCCTCCAAACACACGGTATCAACGACAATTTCACCAGTTTCCTTATCTCCCCTCCCTCCACCTTATCCCAGATCTAATCCTCCAACTCAGCACCGCCCTCTTGAACTGTCCGACCTGTCCATCTAGGTTCCCAAGTATCAAATCCACCTCCCACTCTGACCTATCACTATCATCACCCACCTTCATCTAGCTGTCACCTTCCAAGCTACCTTCCTCCCAGCACCAGCCCCTCTCATTTATCTCTCTGGTCCCCTCCACCCAGCCCACATTCCTGATGAAGGATTTATGTCTGAAACGTCGAATCTCCTGCTCCTTGGATGCTGCCTGACAGACTGTGCTTTTCTATAACCACACTTTTTGACTCTGATCTCCAGCATCTGCGGTCCTCACTTTCATCTGCTGAAGGACTTTCACAGGTTTGGAGAATGAGCAAAGAAGTGGCAGATGGAGTACAATGTGGAAAAGTGTGGGAAAGCATTTTGCCAGGATGAATAGAGGCATGGACTATTTTCGAAGTAGCGAGCAAATTCAGAAGACTGAAGGGCAAAAAGACTAGGGACATTAGTCCAGGAGTCTTGAAAGGTAAACTTGCAGTTGTCAATAGTTAGGCAGGCAAATACAATGATGGCATTTATTTCAAGAAGGCTTAAATATAAAAGCAGGGATGTACTTCTAAGGCTCTACAAGGCTTTGGTCATGCCACATTTGGATTATTGTGCGCAGTTTTGCGTCCCATATCTCAGGAAGGATGCACTGGTCCTGGAGGGTTTTCCAAAGAGATTCATGAGAATGGTGCCAGGAAATAAAAGCTTATCATGTCAAAAATTTTTGAGGGCTCTGGGTCTGTATTTGATAGAATTCAGAAGGATGTTAGGAGGTCTAATTGAAACTTACAGAATACTATATGACCTGGGAGAGAGGGGATTTTGGGAAGATGTATCCAATGTAGGAGAGACTAGTATCCGAGGGGACAGTGGAAAAGGAAGATCTTTTCGGACAAAGATAATGAGGAACCTCTTCAGCCAGACAGCGGTGAATCTATGGAATTCACAGCTACATAGGGCTGTCGAGCCCAGGTCAGTGAGTATATTTAGGTGTGAGACAGATAGGTTCTTGACTGTAAAGGGGATCAAGGGTTACAGGTAGAAAGTGTGAGAATGGGGTTGGGAAGCTTAACAGCCATCATGGAATGGCGGAGCAGGCTCAATGGGCGTAATGACCAAATTTCTGTTCCAATGTCTTCTGGTTGTGTGGTTAATATTGGCTCTCCTCATTCCTCATTGGCGATGTACCCTTGAATTTGATCTTCATATGATTTATGAAGAATAAAATTCCAATACTGATGGCTGGGAAATTTCATGTACCCTCCCTCCACTCTCAGCAGCCATGCCCCGATATCATAATCACACTGCAATTGAAATCCAGTGAAATTTACTTGAATACAGTTGATTGACATCGATAACATTAACAGCATAAACCTTACCAGCCCTCTCTGATCCCTGAATAACCATCTGAATTGTGTGTCACATCATATTGTCTGTTAACATATCCATGCCATTTGTCTGTTATCACTCATGTTGTCATGAGCAATTTTCTGTCCGATTATGGGCTAGAAAAGTTCTCTACATATTTTACTGACATTATAATCACTGATCAGTAGCTACAGACTGTATATTTCGATTTATAATCAGAGAAACTTGTTTAACTTCTGACAAACCTTTGACATTACTGTCATATCTAAGGCAGATTGAATGATTTACATACAATCAATCTACCATCTCAAATATTTCTTCCTGTTCACCCCCCACACATATCCCATGCTAAATGTGTAAACTTTAAAAGTTCTTTTGACTTTTAATAAAATCATTATTGAATTCAAAGGGGTAAACTGGAGCTCTTTGTTCAGTGACTGTGATTAATATCAGTCTCAGTGGATCCTAATTATGGCAGTGGAGAGTTTCCATGGTTGAAATATAAATGTGCTCTGTTCAATGTCCTATCACATAATGTGAGTAGGAGCATCACTGACAGCACTAACAGGGATCAGCAGCGTGAGCGAGAGAGGCGGGGGGGAGGGGCGGGGTGATCAGAATCTGAGAACATTAGACAGGATCGTTACAATAATGATTTATAATCTGAGGACCATGGATTGGAATGTTCCAACAATGGATCAGAATCTGAGAACATTAGACTGGAATGGTACAGCAATGTATCAGAATCTGAGAACATTAGACTGGAATGTTCCAACAATGGACAGAAGTTTATCCTCGGGTCTTTACTGGCTTTCTTGGCCTTGGGCATCATGAGCATCACGGATCCTGTATATCCTTTGGATTATTCAAGGTGGTTACTATAGCATCCTTGCGATAGTTGGTGTTACTGGTAAGTCATTATATTTATCTACTAAACTGGGTTGAACTCAATTTCTGCTCATGATATACAAATTTTGGAAAGTGCAAGTCAATGTCTTCAGTTCCAAGCAAAAAATCCTTTCCTTATAAATTATAACTATCAAACTACTATTTATAAATTACTCACTGATAAGCGAGAAGGTCACAGATTGTTCTCAAACTCCATAATCCATTTTGTCCTTCATGTATTTACATCTCCATGTCCTCCCCACTCACCAATCCTGTCCAAAACCACCATCATGATATCTCAGTCTCGTCTGCAGGTTCAGTGCAACTTCTGAATGAACCATGATTTTTGCCTTTGTTCAATCTGGATGCAACAGTTTCGAGTGCCTTCTAATCACATGTCCATCACTAAATAATTGCTCTTGGGGATGTTTGACATGTACAGGAAGACAGTTTATGGTAGTCAAGTCATTGACTCATAATCTACAACCACAGAATAATAATCTGTTGATATCCCATGAAGGAAAGTGGTGGAGTTTAAAAGCAACGATTATAATTTGTTATAAAAGTCCATCTGCTTTCCTGAAGTCCTTTAGGTAAGTCAATGTGTCAAACTTTCCTAATCAGATTTCCGTGTGACTTCAGTGATGAACATGTGGGTGTACTGCACCTTTAAACTACCTGACAGCACCCAGTCTTCTGAAAAATAGATATAATTTATCATTTGATCGAACAACTCGATTAGCTCATTGTCTTGAGACAAAAACAAATTCAGCCAAACAGTTTAAATTATACCCCAAATGATCCACTTCCAATCAAGTTTGAATGTAATAGATTGATAATCTTAAAAGCCAATGACACAATCCAATAGTTTGGATGTACAAGACCGTGGAACATTGAACAGTTGAGAGCAGAGCTGCCAAGCTACCAGCATGCAAAGACTGCCTGAAAAATAGTTCCCTTAAAAGTATATTCATTGATTAGTAACTAGTGAAGCAGAATCCCCCAGAATAAAAGAAGACAGGACTATGGAGAAGAATCGAAAGCTTCCTGGTTTTGAGATAAGAAGTTTTGTTTTGTAAATCTTAATTAGGAGTCTTATCTGACTCGTATTGTGGAGGGGAAGGTCAAAGATAGGTTAGAGGAAGAAGTTGTAAATATTCGTTCGATTATTATTCTCTGTAAAACTTTAAGATATATAGTTGTTAATTTTTACTTTAAATAGTTCTTAGACTCTAGAGTTATCACACATTACTGCATTGGATAAATCTTTTCTGTGTTGCTGGTTTTAATTAACCAGGAGAATTTATCCAGAAATGTAACACTACAAGCCCCCATCAATGTGTTTTACTCTATACTGTCCTGCGGAACAACTGACCAGCCACTCAGTTTAAGATTGGTGTAACATGCTGCCCTGACCAGGGCTGTATACATCCTGTGAGTGAAGAACAAAAGTAAAGGTAGCTCCCATCCTCTACCTGTTTCCCGTATTTGTAGAGCTCATTTCTATTCAGGTAGGTGATCATTACATCTTTTAGGCGTATTCGATCTCATTGAAATGCTCCCGGAGTGTGATGCACATCTCCATAGGCAACTCTGGTGCTGGCTTTATTGATGCTGACGTACAGATATAAGGAACTTTTAAATTCTATGTCAGTCGTAGTTCATAGAGAAATAATGGCGTTTCATAACACAGGAAGGAAACGGCGCTGTCTCAGTGAGAGAAAAGCATTATTGTGATCATACCTGAGTGTGTTCAGGCAGTATTTGGGGTATTGTGTATAGACTTTCTCTCAAGTCTTACCAGACTAATCCCTGGGATGATGGCAACATGAACAGTGAGTGAAGCTCAGTGAGAGAATAAGGTGATTGCATTGAACATTAAGGGGGATGCACAATCACTTATGATGTTCTACACAGACAATGTTACGGTGATAAATTCCATGGCTTTTTTTTCACTCGGGTTACATGATTCTCGATAGTTTAAGAGCCTCTGAGAACGTTCCACCCAACCAGCCCCACTCCCTATTTCGATTCAGAAAGAGCGAGAGAGAGAGGTTCATGCTTTTGGAAAAAAAACTCTCCCAACGTTAATACAGTTCAATTGGTGCGTGATCCTGCAATGAACGTCATGCCATCCATAATCCCGACAGCAACAACAGTACCTTCATTATAAAAGAGTTAACTCTTCCCAGCGGTTTCTGACCTACGTAGAGCACATGGGAGTGTTTTCTCGGAGATAGAAGATGCCTCTTTGAGACTTTACACAAAATATTTGGTTTCCCTTATCACTGCCAGCAAACCAGCTGGCACACGTTCTACAAACAATGGAACCATGATTATCATCATGGAGCCCCCTATCAATGTAGTCTCGGTTTCATTGGTTTGTCATGTTAGAGTATCAATGATGCCCTCCTGTTTCTGTATAACTATCTCGTGGGGCTGAATAACCTCCTCCAGGTCTCATGGAACACGTTTAAGGGTCTGATTAGGCTCTGCCTGTTCCTGTTTAACAGCTCGATGTACTGACCAGAACCCTCTTATTCCTTTGGAATAGGCAGGTGGATTGAATGGGTTGTCCCTCTTCTTGTTCAGTAGTTTCCACGGGCTCAATGGCTTCCACATATCAGTGTGCAACCAGCCTGGGATGCTGATTGAGCTCCTCTATTAACTGTGGAAATTTGCAATGTCTGGCAGTGCTGTAACATGAATGTTGCCGACACTTTAACAGTACAAACGGAATGCTGTCCACGTCTTTGCTGCACATGGACACAGGATGGTTCAGGAGCTGAGGGGGCACAACATCTCTGAATATTGTGTGATCTTCAGTCATCATCCTTACTTCAGATATTATGACGGGGAAAGATATTGATATAGCAGTTGAAGATGTTTGTGATGAGGTGGCTAAACTGAGGTTCTCCTGCAGAGATATCCCGGAACTGTTAGGACTGTTGGCCACCGACCACAAGCATCTTTCATTGTGCTCTGAAAGACCCAGACAAGTGGGAGGTTTCACCTGATTTCCAATCAGCTCATATAAGTGGGTGGTCCTGATGCCATCCTCAGTCAAATACTCACTTGATATCACAGCCATTCACTGTTTGCTGAGCCCCTGTGTTCACCTCTCGTTCATATCAATTAGGTGACGATGTATGTGTCGTGAATGCTTTCCTCTCACAGCGGGTAATCAATGTCAGGAATTATCTGGGCTAGCGAGTTATGGGATCTACGTCACTGAAACTATTTAAGGAGGAGGTAGATGGATTTTTGACCTGTCAGACAGCTAAGTGGTGTGAAGAATTGGGCATTAAAAAGGAGTAAATGCCAATAGTAGATCAGCCATGATGGTAGACAATGGCTTGATCACCCGAATTAGCTCATCCGGTTCCTTATGTCCTCATATTCTGTAATTACAAAGTTAATGTTTGTAATTTTCCTAAACGTTCTGTTATTGAATGTTGCAATCAGACAGAGCAAAGTATTTTGTGAGTCATCTCTGGGTGAGATATGAGGGTTGTATTCACAGTGAATCTGGGCCTGTATTATGACCAACAAATAAAGCACAAGTTGCAGTGAGGAGACACTCTGCAAAGAGACCAGAGGCGTCTTTCGATCCAGCCTGGAGTTCCAAATAGCGTTTTCCAACCCACACTAAACCGTGTGTGTGTGACAGTCTTGAGGGACTGAATGAGATGCTGTGTTACTGTGGATCAGGTATTTGGAGCAAGTGGCCTCCAACTGCTCCTTGCAGGAGCTGTGAGTGGTTGGTTGGAACATAGGAACATAGGACTGTGCAGCAGGAGTGTGCCATTAGACACTTTGTCACCGCTCCACCATGCACAAAGACTATGGTTCATGTGATTGTGATCTCCCCAGCACTTTTCTGTCTGTATACCATTTTCTACATTCACTTTTCTGTCAAATGTCAACAAATACAACTTTGAATAAATTTAAACATCCAGGCACTACAAACATCTGGGGAGGGAATTTCCACTTGGACAGCCCTTTGAAAATTTCTCATTTGTGTTCCAGCTAATGTTGGAGGGTCACTGTTTCCTTTTCCGTCTCACTCCTCCACTGGTTTCACCAATCTTAAATGTAACCAGTTTAATGATGTGGCCAATGATATCGGTCTCAGAGTAGGTCATTTTCTAGAAAAAAAATGTAAGACACAGAACGTTGAACTCATATCAAATAGTAAAATGACAGAGCGCTCCAAATGTTATTCTGCCTTGAAAGTTATTCTGTTCAAATAAGCTACTGGTTGTGGGATTTCTTTCTGGAACAGTTGGATTTGGCTACATTCCCTTTGTTTCGGGCATATGAGAGTTTCCAATGAATCCTCACCAGGAATCCATCACAAGTGGCAAAGATAACTCAGGGATTTTATAGAGTGACACTTTGGGATCTGGTGGAACAAAGCAAGAGAAAGGGATCAAACGACTGTTGCTTCTCAGACAGGGAACAATTTTCTCCCTCTCTGTGTTGAAACATACAATAATGTCAACTGAACACCAAACTGGACCATGTGTGCTCTCCTGGAACATTCTCTGGAAAACCTGATTGTGGATTATATGCAGCGGCATCATTGCTCTTGTTGTACACAATTCTATTCAATCTTAAAAAAAGTCCCCATTTTATATTTTGATGACATGCTTACACGTGTCTGTCTAATTTGTAAATATTGGTAGGTGTCTTCATAGTATGTGTGTTAATATCAATGCATCTTTTAATTCAAATATATTCTCTAGCTTTAGTCTCCCTGACAAGAGATAATATGCATCCAGCTGATGCACTTTTCTGAAAGTCATGGTGGTTCAATACTATTTCTAGGCTAAGATCGGAACTGATTATCCCCCATGACCAAAGGCCGGCATCTCAGGAATGAGAAAAGGGAAACCTCTTTGAAAATTTCAAAAATAATTATATCCTTTTATTTTAGTGTTAGGGGATCAAAACTGCAGACAGTGCATCAGATGTGGTCTCAGCAATAACCTGTACAGATGCTTCGAAACATTCCGGCAATTAAACCTTATCCTTTTGTCAAAAACAGCATCAATCCACGTACCTTCCAAATCACTTGCTGCATCTGCAGACTGACTTCACATGAGTCATGTCTGACAGAACGGGGTGGTCCCCTACCCTGTAACAGCATCGAGGGGTGGATTGAAGGAACAACACATGGGTTCGGGGCAGCAGTATATCTCTGTAACGGCACCGTGAGACAGATTGAAGGAACAACACATTGGGTAGGGACAGCAGTATATCTCTATAACAGCATCGAGGGTGGATTGAGATAACAACACATTCAGAATGCTCATGGCTGGACCAATTGTATCTGATCATCCGTCTCCTGTCTGTTCCCGATAAATATTGACTCTCCTGTCCAGCAAAGATCAGTCGAGCTCAGTCTAGAATATCCTCAATATTCCCTATTCCCTGAGGATGAGGATACCACAGACCACACAGCTCTAAATGGAAAGGGTCATCTTTATTTCATTGTCGGACCAATAACATTAAAACTGTGCTAACCTCACATCAAATCACCACCTCTTTTCATTCTTAAGGATATAATAATTAAGAATAACCATAAACCACTCTACCCTCCAAATCTGTCCCACATTCCCAATGACTCTTTCCAGTCAAATATGTATCAAACCCAGCCTCTGCTGCAATCTCAGAAAGCGAATACTTGACAGCATAACACCACATGAGCATGAAAAAAGGAGCAGAATGAGGCAATTCGGCCCATCAAGTCAGATATACCATTCAATAATTTCTTGTATGTACCCCAAACTCAATTTCCTGCCTTCTCCCTAGAATCCTTGATCCCTTTATAAACCAAAAACATGTCGATTTGTGTCTTAATGACACTGGTGCTTGTGTCTCTGTGTGTATGTGTGTGTGTGTGTATATATATGTTTGTGTGTGTGTGTGTGTGTATGTGTCCGTATGTGTGTGCCTATGTGCTTGTTTTCTGTGTATTTGTGTGTCTACATCTGTGTACCTATGTATGAGCCTCTGTGTTTCTATCTGTGTTTGTGTCTATTTGTGTGCAATTGTATATGTCTCTGTGTGTTGCAATGTGTGTGTATGCCCATCTCCTTATATGTGTTGTGCATGTTAGTATGTTGGGGTGTTTACCAATACGTCTGTGCATTTCAGTGTCTGTATCTCTGTGCTGTGAGGTATCCGTTTTTGTTTGGGAGTGAATTGACTGACATTGCAACTGACAGCGGGTTTAAAGTGAAAACTGAATGTTGCTCTTTACTCAGTTGATGGGAAGTGGATGTTTCAGAAGCTCCACATGAGCCATCTTGTTTCTGTCTGGCTCATGCCAGGTTCCTCCCCACATGGCGGGAGAAGGGGGTGTGAGGGAAGAGATATCAGGTACAGCACCAACCGGCTTGGCCCTTTCTGTCCCATTGCAGACAGTTTCTTCTGGAACAGGAGAAAAGGAGAGAGGGAGGGAGAGTGGAAATGGGTGACCCTGCTGTTAGTGCTTGTGGAGGTGGGTCTGGGGGAAATGGTGACGTGTCCGGAATGAGTCAGTCGACAGTTGTAAATCAATTTAGTATTATTAGTGTGGGGGTATTGTGTAGGTAACAGAGAAAGTGAGGAAGAAAGTTGCTGAATTCTATAGTGAGTTTGGAAATGCCTGAGCCTTATTTGGAAATAGAGTGTGAGCCTTGTTCGGCGTTCAGTGCTATAACAGGTATACAGGGAGTGTGAAGGAGCAGATAGAATATTGTGACCCTTACCCTGACAGAGCGTAGAAGGTTATTGACGCTTGGCCTGTATGACAGCGTCAAGGTGACCCTTCCAGAATGTCTTGTCCAAGTCTATCACCAATAACGCCACAGACCATGTCCCGCAGATTCAGTTTAAGGGGAGCTTACAAATAACTGATGCAGAAATTCTGAGCGCCATATGCTCTGAAAATTAGGCATGCAAATATCATGGATACTGCATTCTTATTGGAGAGTCTCAAGTTGCATCTCAACTGCGTTAACTAAGTGACTGTGAAAAATAAATTCCCTAAATGTATATCAGGTGTGTTGAAGAGTATGTATTGAACCAAACTAGAGATCAAGTTTTCTCGGATTTGGTGTTGTGTGGTCAGGAGGACTAATCAATGTCCTTGCTCTGAAGCAGCTTTGGAGGAGTAGTGACATTAATATGTTGTATTTTACACGGCGTCTGCATACAATATAGAATGTTTGTACATTTTGGTAGATGATGGAAGCATGGAGCCGAGAGGGTCAAGTTTGTTCCAGTGAATTGGGAAAATACAAAATAACATTCAGTGGGAGATAAGCAATGGTTGTTAGAGTCATAGAGTCCTATAGGCCCTTCGGCTCAAACTGATCCATTCCGACCAAAATGTCAATTCACACTAACCCCATTTCCCAGCCATTGACCCGCATCCTTCTAATCCTTTCCTATCCTGTATTTGTCAAAATGCATTTTAAAAGTTGTGAATGTACCCACCTTAACGACTTCTGCTGGTAGCTTATTCCATATGCGTATCACCCTGTGTGTAAAAATGTTGCTTCTCAGGTTCCCTTTTATTCTTACTCCTCTGTCCTTAACCTGATGCCCTCTAGTCCGTGACTGTCCAATCCCGGGAAGTAAAGGCTGACTGCATTCACTCTATCCATGTCTGTTATGATCTTATACCCTTCAATAAGATGCTCTCCCCAGTCACATACACGCAAAAGTAAAATGTCCTAGCTTTTCCAACCTCTCCCTATAACTCAGAGCCTTGAGTCCTTGGCAACATCCTTGTAAATTTCTTCTGCACTTATTCCAGTTTAATAACATCATTCCTATAGAAAAGTTAACAAAACTGAACATAACGCTATAAGTATGACCTCCTCAGTGCCCCGTATTCTGCAGCATAGCTCCCCAAATTCGCTACTTAGTGCCTTGACTGATGAATACCAGTGTGCCAAAAGTTTTCTTCATTGCCCTGTCTACCTCTGAATCAACTTTCAGAGAACTATGTACCTGAATTCTAAGGTCCCTCTGTTCCATTACATTCCTTATGACACAGCCATTCACCATAAAACTCCGATATTGATTTGAGTTTCTAAAATGCAAGAACTTACACTGATCTGCATTAAAATTCATTTACCATTTCTCGGCCCACTTCCCCAGCTGATCAAGGTACTGCTGTAAAATCTGAAATTTCTGATAACCTTTGTCATTCTCCATGTAACCGCCTATTTTATTGTCACCTTCAAACTTACAAATCATGCACGTACATTCTCATCTAAATTATAGATACATGTAATATATAGTGGTGCCAGCATCGCACCGATGCATTCTATTAGTCTCAGGCCTCCAGTCTGACAAGCATCCTTCCACTATTACTCTTTGCTTCCTACCATCAGGCCAATTTTGTATCCAATTTGGCAGGTCCCCCTCCATTTTAATGCAATCTAACCTTCCAGTGCAGCGCACCATGTGGAAGCTTATTGAAGGCCTTACTTGAATCTATATAGACTACGCATAAAACCCTGACCTCCTCAACGTTGCTGGTCACTTCGTCATAGAATTCGAACAGATTTGTGAGCTATGGTGTCCGATGCACAAATCCGTGCTGAATTTGATGATAAACTTTTGCCTGAAACGTTGATTTTCCTGTTCCTCGGATGCTGCTTGCTCTGCTGTGCTTTTCTAGCAACACTCTAATCTTGCTTAGATTCACTCCCTGTCTTTCCTAATGCACGCATATCTTATCTCTCAGGACCTTTTCAAGTAAGTTACCTGCTACAGATTTTAGGTTTAGTGGTCCATCGTTCCCAAGTTTTTCATTTTAGCCCTTCTTGAGTAAGGGCACAGCATTCGCTACCCTCCAGTACTCCGGGCCCTCACCTGTTGGCCAGCGATGATGCAAAAATATCAGCCAGGGCTCCCGGAGTTCCTTCTCTGTCCTCCTGTAGTGTTCCTGAATATATCTGGTCAGGACCAGGAGATTTATAGAAATAATGCAATGTCTGAATAATACGTCTATTTATTTCAGGTATAAACAAAAAAGAAAGGGAAAATGGCACAATGATGTTTAACTTAACAAATTAGAAAACGTATTAATCATAGCAAGTGACTTTGGAAGAATTTCAGTCATTGTGGAAACTTGAGAATTCTCACAAATTCACGATCGAGAAACAAGGGCCATGAAATTGATAAGGAAATCAAAAACAGAACATGAATGCTAACAAACAAGAACAAAAACACTGCATAAATCTACAATCTGTATTTCAAAGGAAACAAAGTAAAAGCAAGGTCAAATATGGAAATTGGTAATCGGGAGAGGAGGGTTTATTGTGAAAAACAGGGAAATGGCCAAGAAAATAACCAGTTACTTTGCATCTGTCTTCATGGAGGAAGATCCACAAAATCACCCAGTAATACCCAGTGATCATGTTGGGCTTGTGCAATGGAAGACATAAAGTAAATTCATAACAGTAACAAGGTGGTATTTGAGAAGGTAACTGGATTGAGCATTGCTAAGTCTGACAAACCTAATGTACTTCATATTAAAATGTCAGACATAAATCGGCAATAGAAATATTAATTGCACAGTCAATGATTGTGTTTCATTTTCCTGTGCATTCTGCAGAGGCTGGAAGCCATTGTGGATAAATGAAAGTTAGCAAACGTGGTCCAAGCACTATAGATGGATGGAAGGAATCCAAGCATCTATAAAGGGAAGAAGACGTAGTTTGGAGAACTGCCGAACAATTAACTTGACATCTGCAAGTTGGAAACTTTTGGAATCTATTATACAGCATTTGACATTGGATATTTAGGAATTAACAGCAACAATGGAGAAAATCCGTCTGTAATTCTGACAGATGTCTAACTCGATGTGCTATTAGATTTTCGACCCCATCAACCACCATCTGAGAAAAGAAACAGGAAGTGACTTCGCCACAGGAAATAGCATCACCAACGCAAAGAAATTCAAACATATAAATGGAAAGCAGGAATTTTAAGCATTGTTTCGCGTGAGGTCCACTGAAGATGTTACCTAGTAAGATAACGAAACGTCTGGAAATGTAGCGAGCAAACCTACTATCATGGTGTAAAGTGGTGGTGACCCAATCTGAGAAAGAATATACTGACCACAAAAAAGTGCAATGGACATTGTCCAGATTAATCACTCAGATGGCGAGATTGCCTGATGCGGAAACTCGGCCTGTGTTCTTTAGACTTTGAAAGAATGAGAAGAGGGTCACAATGAAACTTGGAAACTTTACAAAACATATGCCGAGTTGGAAATAAACAGGACATTTCCCTGGCTGTGAGTTCCACATTCAAGGCAAATAATTGCAGTTTAAGGGACAGACCATTTAAGACTACAATAATGAGGAAATTCTTCACTTGTTGAGAACTGCCGAAAACAGGGGCATAGAAACCTGCTGGTCGGGCAAGATTAGGGAGAATTCCCAGATATTCTGCAAGTGTGTCAAGTGGAAAAGAATAATAAAGGAACAGGTCGGAAGTATTCGTGACTTGCCAAGTTGCATCCAAATCACCTTACTGTTAGGAGACAGAGGGTAGTGGTTTAAGGCTGTTAATGTGATGAGACCGGTGTCCAATGGTGTATCACAGGGATCTGTACTGTGTCCCTTATTATTTGTGATACGGAGGTGTTGGTGTTGGACTGGGGTGCACAAACTTAAAAATCACATAACACCTGGTGATAGTCCAGCAGGTTTACTCAGAGGCACGAGATTTTAAAGCGCACAACCACTTGATGAAGAAGCAGCTCTTCGAAGGTAGTGCCTCTGAATAATCTTGTTGGACTATAACCTCGTGTTGTGTCATCTTTATCCTGATTATTTGTGGTATTCATAAATGATGCAGCTGTGAATATAGACGTGGCTA
This sequence comes from Chiloscyllium punctatum, assembly GCF_047496795.1. NCBI lineage: Eukaryota > Metazoa > Chordata > Chondrichthyes > Orectolobiformes > Hemiscylliidae > Chiloscyllium > Chiloscyllium punctatum. The sequence continues at coordinate 89,481,248 of NC_092752.1, read as the reverse complement.
GCGGGAATGTGACAACTACGTTTGTGTTTGATACAAAGATTGGACGGGTAGTTGGCAGTGAGGAGGAAGGTCTTATGTTACAGGAAGATACAGATGGAATGGTCAGATGGGTAGATCAATGGCAGATGGAATGTAACCTTGATGAATATGAAATGATGCACTTTGGAAGGAGGAACTGGACAGGGGAGAACTCAATGAATGGCAGCACACGAGGAAGCTCAGAGGGTGCTTCTCCACAAATTCCTGAATGCGACTAAACTGGTTAATGCACAATTTGAGAAAGCTTAGGGGACCGTAGACATAACCTTTATTCATCAAGGCATAGATTATAAGAGTTATGCGGAAGTTTGCTTTTGCCAAGATGGAATACTGATTGTAGTTCTGGGAGCCACATTACAGGGAAGAATGTGATTGTAGTGGAGATGGCTCAGAGGAGATTCACCAGAATGTTCGCTGGGATGGAGCATATTAGCTATGGAGATAGGCTGGATAAGCTCGGGCTGTTTAGTTTGGAGGAAAGAAGGCTGAGTGGGCCAAGATTCAGAAGGATAGGATTACGAAGGACCTGGACAGGATGGATAGATAGCAGCTGTTCCTTTTCGTCAAATGGCCAAGAACAATGGAGCACATTTTAAAGTGAAGGATTTGAGATGTGGAGAGGAATTGAGGATTGTTTTTCACTCAAAGGGTGCTGGGGTCAGGAATGCATTTCCTGAGAGAAGAATTGTCATGGTATCTTCACAACCATTAGAAAATACACGGTTGTGAACTTGAAATGACATAAGATTCACGGCTACGGTTTTGTGTCAGAAAGTGGGGCTAATGTCGACCGTGCTGTATTGTTGATGGGACAAAGTCTGTGCTTCTGTGTTTGTATGGCTGTGGAAGATCAATCATTGAGTAGCTTAAGGTAGGAATTGATGGGTTTCTGAAGAGTATATTAACAAGGGTTTTAGGATTGAACTTGTAATATCTTTTGAAATTATGTCAATGGCAAAATTATGGGAAAAAAGGTGCAACTTTCTTACAGTCTGATAACAGAGAATTGAGGACAGGGAAAAGGCAGAACTGTGGACCAAATACTTCAGTTATGTATTCACATAAGAAAACGAAACAAAAAAGAAAACTTCCCCAAAACACTAGCGAACATTAGTCTGTTTAGAAAAATGGAATAGAATGAAATTCGCACCTGAACAGTTTTAGAGGAAGTATTGGAACTGAAAGTAATGAGCACAGACAAAGTCAACAGAGATTGATCAAATAGGAATCATATTTGAGAAAGAGCCTTTAGCATAATTATGGAGAAGCAATCAATGAAATATGTGCATTTTCAGAAAGATTTTTGATAAAGCCTATTATGCAAAATCAAATCCTATGGGACTGGGACTAATATGGTTTTAGAATGGGAGAGCTGTCAGGAAGCAGTGAGTAGAAATAAAACAATGTATTTTTTGAATGGAAGGCTTGGAGGACATAGCAAGGGTTGGGGTTTGGGCCCCAGTTATTCCCAATAAACATCATAATAATGATTGAGTGGACCAAATACAATATTTTCAAGTTTGCAGATGGCACTAAACAATATCGGATTGTGAGTGGGTGAGCAGGATGTCAAAAAGCTCCAAGGTGATTGAGACAAGTGGAGTGTCTGGGAAAATACGTGGCACATGAGGAGAAATGGGGAGGGCAGGCGGGGGATACGTGATATTGTGACCTTTGATGGGAAAAACAGAACTGGAGCCTATCATTTGAAAGGGATTGGTTGAAAAATGTTGATCTATAAAGGAACTTAAACTGCATTTTTGTTTCTTCTGTGCAGCCCTCCGAGGTCAGTGTAGGGCAATGAGATCTGAATGATGAAGTCAATACTGGTAATGGCATTGGCACGCTAACCAGTGTACACAGACGCAACAAGTGGGGAGCTGTAACATTGAAAAGGATCTGGATCTCCCTGTACACCAGTCACTGAAAGCAATATTGCAGGAGCAGAAAGCAGATAGGCAGATAAATCGTGTGTTCACCTTCATTTCAGGGGGATTTGAATACAAGAGTATGGTGACATTGAGGGAGAGTAGCGAAGATGACCAGACTGATCGCTGTTGTGGGAGCAGAATCTGGGGTGGCTGGGCCTGAATTCCATGGGCTTTAGGAAAATGAGTGGAGATATCAGTGAAATATATAAAACTCTGTCAGGACAAGACAGATTGGAAGCAGGGGTGACAATTCCCCTGGCTGGGACATCAAAACAAGGGGCCATAGTATTAGGTACAGACAGACCACTCTGCAGTGAGATGAGAATAAATGTCTGCACTCAGAGACTGGTGAATTATCTCCCAGATCAGACTGTGGAAACCAAGGCACTGAATATAAAAATGGATTTCTGGAAACTAAAGGGATAGGGAGAGAGCAGGGTATGGTATGAAGATAGAGGATCAGATATCATTACAGGTTGTGTTCCTGTGCATCACTGTGTTGCAGAAAATCATGCAATATTCATAATGTGGTCTATGGGGAAACGAGAATAATGGGCGAACCGCAAAATATCAGTATAAAACCAAAATTAAAGTTCGTCTAACACACACCACTAGCACAGTCTAATTAAACCTTAAAATCATATATGGTAATGAAATAGTGCTGTAAACGCAACACTTTCACAATACAGTCACTGGCTACATCCCTGTACCTTTCACCAAATTCTTCACCTGAAAGCGCGCAGGGCTGACTGACCAAGTGATGCCAAAATGGAATTGCATTTCTCCTCAAGATTCTGCCCCAGTTTGAAATAAAGTTCCTTCTAATTGGAGAGAACACTTCCCCGTTTCAGGCTCAGGTTCAAGGCTTTGCAGAGCGGATTGCATTCCTGTTTTAGCTGAACACTCAGAGGGTGCATTTGGCAGACAGAGGATCCCGAGGCTGGGTTTTGTTGTTCAGCTGGTGTCTGGCAAGGAATCGCGTCACAGTGAACGGGAGTTGACTTTATAGAAAAAGGATCACATTTCACAAATCGCACTGCAGTCAAATCACGTTTAATAAACCCGTGTTATCAGAGAACTGCCTGTATATTGAATCGAGGAGCAAGATTGATGGACTGAAGGGACAACAACAGTTCTTATTTTATATTTCACAATGTTTAAACATATTAAAGGATATGAACACTGTGTCGGGAAAATTGCATTGAGGAGATTTTCTCAATGAACTAGAATGGGGAAGGCTCAATGTGTTGAATGGTCTACTCTTTTCCCGATGTTTCCGTGCAGCCTGTGGGAAAGCTCTGTAAATGTAGTCACAAGCTCTCAGATGTTAGGAAGGAGGTCTCTGCAGGGTCAACAGGACTGTGATTCCCGTGCCCTTTTCTGATATCGAGGCTGGTGCCGGGTATTCTAACTGGTTTTATCCTTTAAGACCTTGGACCAGTATGATATAATTGAGTGTCTTGCTTGGCCGTTTCAGGGACCATTGAAGACTTTATCACATGTCTGTGTGTCTGGAGTTATTTTTAGGCCAGACCAGGAAAGCATGGGAGATTCACTTCCTGAAAGTACTTTGGGGAAGGAGATCCCCTTGGATGCAAGGTCACTCTTGCCATCACCAGATTCTAGATCATGATATTTTATTAATTTTTTTAACTTTCACCAGCTTCCCAGAGCATTATCCTGTATTGGATTAGTAATCCAGTGACATTTCCATAACAGCATCATGTCCACAAATGAACCTATCGGAAACTACACTGAGCAGGTTATTTCTGTACTGCTTGACAGCTCTGTCAAAATGAACTCCCACCAATGTGATTATCGTGAAGGACTGAGGGAGTGTTTTATGGTCAGAATGTAATTATTAATCTATTAGGGGACGGAACATAGTGTGAGTAATTTTCCACAATGCCAAGGAGTTGTCAGAGTTGGAGCTGGAATGGAAAAGCTTCCCCAGGGACACGGCTTGTTGTCCAGCACAAGTCTTCAGTACCATTGTGGGACTGGTGTCAGGGCCCATTGCCTTTGTCGTATCTACGTGTCCAACTGTTTCTTCATGTCAAGTGCAGCGAATCGAATTCGTTGAAGACTGGCATCTGTGATTCTGTGGCATCATGACGAGGGTGACGTGGATCATCGATTCAGCACCTCTGGCTGAGGATGGTGCAGATACTACATCCTTGCCATTTTCACTGATGGACAGAGCTGTTCCATTATTTAGGATGGGGATATTTCTGGTGTCTTCTCTTCCAGTAAGTTGTTTAATAGTACACCGACATTTATGTCTGGATGTGGCAGGACTGCAGAGCTTAGATCTGATCTGTTGGTCTTGGGATCATTTCGTCCTCTCTATCAGATGTTCGTTCAGCTGTTTGGAATGAAACCATTCAAGTGCGGTAGCTTTAATGGTTTGTCATCAGCTTAAGGTACACATGGTCCTGACCTTGACATGTTCACCCACACACATCACTGAACCATAGCTCAGCTTGGTGGTAATTGTAGACTGATGGAGTATCCTGGGGAAAATGATACAGATTATGTTTGAATACAATCCTGCTTTTATTGCTGCTGTTGTCAACAGCATCACGTGATAGCCCAGTTTGAGCTGCAATATCTGCAATTCAATTCTACTGACTGTCCCCCAGTTCACATCGAGATCCATTCACCGATCAGCCGAGAACTCAGTGACATCACCTGGTTTCTGATGCGGTAATACTTCCATTTTCCTACTCTCATTCTGCTGAGGATCTCTCCTTGGTGTCATGCTTCCAATTTGTTACATTACTCAAATCCTTTAACATATTCATCTGAATCTTCTCCTTAATCTTAATGTCATCTTCTGCGGTTAAATTGAATGTGTTTCTCTCTGTTTTTCTCCCTGACCATGATGAAGAGCTCTGTCGTGTCAGTGATGTCAGCGATATGCAGTTTCAGAGCCAATGAATGTGTGCACTTTGCATTATCGTTCAATTCCCAGGGTACAACGCTCCGTGTTGGACAGGGCGTTTGAGAAGCTTTCACAAATTGGAGCTTGTTCAAAAATTCCCGAAGAAACAAAGCAGGTCTGTGGGCGTCTTTTGTAGTGAATATGGAGTTAATCTTTTGGGTCCAGCGAACCTTTTACGAAACTTATAGTTTCTGCGTTTTTAGTTCCAGTATCCTTCTCTATTTCTTTAATTGAAAGTTTGTGCTGTGCCTATTCGTTTCTGGAGAAACCCAGTAGGTCTGGCAGCATCTGCAGAGACAGAGAAACAGAGTTAGCCTTACAAGTCCGTGTGACTTGTTCAGAACTGAAAAAGGATGGAAACTGGTCTTGAAAACCCCTTACCGGAGTTGGGGGATGCATGACTTGTCAAAGAGGGCATGGCATAAGATAAACGGGATATTAGCAGTTGTGAACGAGAAGAAGATGCAAAATGGGTTTAAATTAAGATGTGAATGGGGGAAAGGGGTTCTCTCTAACTGAGTGTAAGATAAAGAAAACACAACCACATAAGGTCACAGAGAGAACAGGAGAGAGAATGATGATCATTGTGGTATTATATAGATCTAGCAAGAGATAGGATTTCACTCTTTAGATCATCATCTCCTTCACACTAAGGAATTCAGGTGTTTGACCTCTTATTGACACTAGTAACAGTTTCATGCTGCCTTAGTTTTGTAACATAGAGCAAAACTGACAGTATGAAGTTTGGGCTGTTTTTTTTCCCTGTCATCTTTATAATTCTTTCAAATTTGAAGTGCTTATTGTTAAACATTTTATCTCGAAGTTAGTATCAGATGGATTGTAGGAGGTTGAGAGGTGACATTCTTGAAGTTTATAATGTCATGGGAGGCATGGATAGAGTGAATTGCCTCTTTTCTGTAGGATCGGGGAGTTCAAACATAGATGCATAGCTTTAAAGTAAAAAAGGGAAAACTTGAAAGGGACAAAGAGGCAACTTTATTTACACAGAGGGTGATGTAAGTATGGAATGAGCTGCCAGAGGAACAGTCGTAGATGCAAGTGCAGCTACAATATTTCAAAGACATTTGGACAAACATATGAATGGGAAACGTTCAGAGGCATATGGGCCAAGTGCAAGCAAATGAGACTAGTTTAGTTTAGAAAACCTGGCCAGCATGGACAACTTGGACCAAATGGTCTGTTTATGTACGATATGGCTGTATGAATCTAGAAAGCGAGGAAGATGTATGAAAAGATATGATGTAATAAATTTGCAAGAAATATAAAAGCAAGCATCACAAGCTTTTCTGTCTGTATAAAAGAAGTTTTAAAAAGTGTTTGAGAGCTGAGGCAGAAGTGTAGTCAGAAAAGTACATTGAGGCCATATGGAGGGTGTAACTAGGGAACTGGCCACAGGGGACAGGCAAATAACTTACACCAGTATTTTAAATCGTTCCTCATGGGAAAAGTACTGTAAGCATGTCAATGGTATAAACAAAATGGTAATAGGAGGGAATTTCTTGAACTGTCTGTAACAAAAGTAACAAGGTTTTTAACTAACAGGTAAGAATAAGGATAAGCAGGTCAGCAGTAATTCATAATTAATTTTAAAAGAAGTGGTCACAGAGTGACGAGCAGGACTGTGTGAAATATTCCATAACTCTCTGGATTACAGGAGTGTTCCAGTGAAACTGGAGAACCTCCAGTGTGGCACTTGTCTTCAAGAAAGGAAAGAGACAGAAAGCAGGAACCATTTAGCCTAACCATTATTGCTGGGAATCTGCTCAAGTCTGCTATGAAGGAAGGAATCGCAGGGCATTTAGAAAAGTTTCACGCAGAGTTGGTATGGTTTTGTGAAAGGGAAAATATTTTTGTTCTGTAAAGACATACACTTTTTTTCTGGAGATCCCTGAGAATGTCAAGATTAGAGTCATGCTGGAAAAAGCACAACAGGACAGGCAGCATCCAAGGCGCAGGAAAATCAATGTTTCGGGCAGGAGCCTTTCATCAGGAAATCCTGAGAATGTAACAAGCAGATTTGATAAAGGGAACTGGTCAACATAAGGCTTTACAAAGATTTTTCACAAGGTATCAGAAAATAAATGTGCTGACACAAGACAGACGCTTCTAGTATGACGGATAATATATTAGCATGGGATGACGGTTAGTTTACACATAGAAATCGGAGAGTCAGGATTATTGGATCTTCATGATAAAGGTGTATCTATTGGATTACCAAAATTATCAGTCCGATGGCATCAGTTACTTACAATCTATACTGACAGCCTGACAGCGGGAGCTGAGTGCAATACACATCCCAGTTTAAAGATGACACTGAGAACCAAAATGCAGGCTGTTATTTAATGGAGAGGACTCCCAAAAAAAGGAGCACCACAATGGGATTGGAGTGTTCCTGTGCATGAAACGTAACGTCAGCATGCTGATGTTCCAAGTAACTAGGTTGGTTCATGAGGCGGATTCCTGGGATTAAAGGGTTGATTTATTGAGTGTATCTAAAATGGTGAGGTGATAATTCATTGTGGTTGAAATGAATGGGGGTGATATTACTGAAATGTACAAGATACAGAGGGGGCTTGACAATTAGATGCTGAGAAGGTGTTTTCCCTGAGTCTCGAACTCGAGGCAGTGACAGCTTTCAGGGTGACCTATAAACCTCCCAGCTCACAGCAATGTCTGCCAGACCCAGGGACTCACAAAGACCGTGCAGGTGATAAACCCAACAAGCAACAAGACAGAATCCCTTCTGGTACACAGAGTCTATTAGCATAAACAGTCGCTCAGAATGCAGAATCCATTCCCAGAAACAGAGTCCAGTCCAGTGTACAGAGTGCATTGTCAGAGATAGAGTCTACAACCAAAGGCAGAGTCCACTCTTGAAGGCAGCAAATGCATACTCCACAGCATGCACACACATGTCTCCAGTTTCCATAGAGGTCTGGTGTGTCCAGAGAGAACCAGGACCAAGCATAAGAATACAGTTCATTGTAAAAGGTGCAGTTAACTCACAGAGGATGGTCCACTCAACAGGCTGAGGCAGATGCAGCAAATGCTCACCTCCCAGCACACTCACAGGTGTTCAATCTTTACAAAGGCCTAGTCTACCCAGAGAAACTGTAGGGGTTCTATGACAATGACAACAAGTTTAGACTATGCAAACACCCAGTGGCTATCTAGTTGATCCACTCACCTCAAGGCTTTGTATGTTTCAATAAGATCAGCTCTCATTCCAAGGGTAACCTGTTAAAGTCTCCATATTGTCAGCCCTTTATCCATGGAATAACTGAAGTGAAACACCTCTGTACTGCTTCCAATGTTACTATATCCTTTCTCAGATAAGGATACAAAAATAAAACTAATCTCACACACCGATGAGTCGGTTTATTTTTGTTTACTCAGGGTGTAGTGAGTCTTTGAAACATTCTTCCCTGCAGACCATTCGAGGCAGAAATATTGAATATTTTTAGAGGCAAGGTTCACGAATCACAGATGAGTCAAGGATTGTCGAGGAGTGGGTAGCAATGTGCAGTGTTGGGGAAAATGTAGACAGTGGTACCGAATGATACGGCTCCAGAATATCCATGAATTAAATGAAATGATAACATCTATAAAGTTTTAAGGGCGAAAAAAGATGGCAGCGATCTGAAAAGTCTGCTTTGCTGGGTTCTCCATCATAGTAATGCTCTAACGCACCCCACCACAGTCATTTACTTAAAATTCAATACTAAAAGAGCTACAGAATCCTTACTAATCCCGTTTTGTCAAGTGGAAATGACAAAACACGGGAAAGGATCGAGTAAGCCCCAACAGACGGGGCACCCGTCAGAAGCATTCAGCATGCCTGGGGCCGCACCTGTAAACCCCTCTGCTCGTTCGATGGACTCAGTTTCTCACCACTCACCGAGTTCACCAAGTTACGTGAAATGATTCAAGCCATGATTGAATAAAAGTTCAGCAGGAGGATAGAACCACTCTCAGCAGTGCTCTAAAACATGAGCAGCAACTTGAAAGCCTTGGAAACAGAACTAATGAGGTTGAGCGCCAAACTGTAGGGGCAGAGACTGCGATCGATTCCTGTAAGGAGCGGATCCTCACCCTTGAAAAACAGGTCCGTACCTTAACTGAACAAGGTGACGACCTCGGTAACAGGGGAAGGATGAAGAATATTCATATCATCGGTCTGCTGGACCGGACATAAGATGATCAGCCAGTGAGTTTTTGCGAGAACTGGTTGCCATGATTCCTTCACTTCAAAGCTGAAGAGGGACGGGTGAAGAGTGAGACAGTTCATCGGGTTACAGTGCGCAGGTCAGGCTCAGACCCACGCCCTCACCCTGTCCTTGTGCGATTACATAGTTGCAGGGACAAACAAAGACTTATGGATGCTTCCAGAACACAGGGAAAAGACCTGACAAGTGCTGCAGGATTATGTTCTTCCAGGTCTTTTCAGCGGCAGTGATTCATGAAAGAAAATCCTTTGTTGATATCAAGAGAAGGTTAAGGGAACTTGAGATTCAGCATTCCTGAATAAATTCAGCGGTGCCCTATATGTTTTCATTAGATCCACGCAGTCGTGGATCTTTCAATATATCCACTGACTCTCCAGGGGATGCTAAAACTTTGTGGACACTTTAAACTAGGCTGGATGTTTTAATGGAAAACGATAATCTTGTTTCTGTTTTTTAAAAGAAAGCTTGTTGAATGTTTCCGGTATTAAGCAGTGTCAAATTATAGATGGGGATGGTAGAGTACATACTTTTAACTTCTTCATTAGTAATACTACTCGTTTTTCTCTTGCTTAGTTTGTGTGTCTGGTTCGGCTCAAGCTGGAGGGAGTTATGAAGGTGATCGTGATGACTGAATGCCTACCTAAAGGCAGTTCAATCCCGATGTTTGTGATTAATTGCCCTGGATGCAGTATTGATAATGGGGCAGAAGATAAGTATTTGTGACGTGCAAATGCCCCCAGTGGACGGGGCGTAAATGCCCCTCCTGAGTGCCATTGGCACTTTGTATCCTTTTTTTTGTTTTTGTATGTATTTAGTTTTGGAACTTTTTGATAGCTTGTTATTTGTAGTAGTTTTAGTTTGTATTTTTTTTAGGCTCTATGATTCTGTTTTCATTGGTGCTCAGTGATTTGTAATTCGAGTTGTTCCTCTCTGAAGTTCAAATATTGTTTCAGTCTGTAATGGCTAATGTCATGCTTAAATGGTGTATCTTGAACATTAAGGGGAGCCATTCGCCAGTTAAGAGGGAAAAGGTACTTTTTTGTCTTAAAAAGGTGAGGGTGGATCTTGCCCTATTGCAGGAGATGCACTTTGATGACAAGGAAAATTTGACATTACAGCAAGGTGGGTTTGATCGGGTTTATTTCTCGTCTTTTTTACTAGGAGTAGTGGAGAAGCCATACTGGTGAGGAAGAATCTTTCATTTAAATTACTAGATTGTATTAGACACCCACAGGAGGATCATAAACCTCAAAGATACATGGGGAAGAAAGCGGTATTTTGAATGTTTATTGCCCCCTGGCTCACTGCCTTAAATTCCTGATAGATGCATTTTCCAAATTAAGCAATCTTTCTTCACAGCACATTATTGTAGGAGGAGATTTCAATTGTCGTTTGCACACACGGTGGACAGTATGCCCAAGGGCCCCCAGCACCATCTTTCCAATCTAATCAATTCGTGGATTTTTGTGTGGAAATCCACCTCATAAATAGGGATTTTACTTTCTTCTTTAACCCCCAGAAATGCCACACGAGGGTTGATCTCTTCCTCACCGTGCAGCAGTCTTCGATTCAGTGGTACAATTGCGAATATTAGCATTGCTGACCATGCAACAGTATACTTATTGGTTAAGATTAAGGGCAATATTGCAGGTTCGAGACACTGGCGAGTGGTTCCCTTTGTTCTTAAGGATAGTAAGTACTTTGAGTATTTCTGTCATGAATTCAGAACTTTCTTAGCCATTAATTCAGTTTCAACCAGTAACCCATCCATTCTATGGAAAATTGCTAAGGCTTATGCCAAAGGAATAATTTTCTTTAGGATGCGGGAAGCTGGAGCAGGAATGCTTGCTCCAGGCATGGTTGAAGGCAGCCGGGAGGGCATACTGTGATAGACCCTCGATGGCGAGACTACAGAGGATCACAACGCTTCGGTCTGCAGTGAATTCTATGCTCACACAGACAGCTAAGAAGGAACTTACTTTTGCAAAACAAAGGCTTTTTGAGCATGGTGATACGCCTGGTAAGTATTTAGCCTATCTTGCGAGGGAAAAGAGAGCCCCAAAGCCACTACCTCAGATAGGGAAGTTACTGGGTCCCTTACCTGCGATCCCATAAAGGTAAAAACAACATTTTGGAGATTTTACTCTGAATTCTATCAGACTGAGCATTATGAGGATAAATGGATTAAGATGGAATCTTTCTTCAAGAACTTGGAACTTCCAGGGGAAAGTCCAAATAAGTGTCTTGCCTTAACGCACCATTGTCAGTGCAGAAGGGCGTAAAGCAGCTTCCAGGCGGGAAAGCGCCCGGTCCTGACGGATGTCCAAGTGAATTTTATGAGGAATTTATAAACCTATTGTCAGAGCCGATGCTTACCATTTTAGTCACTCTCACAGTCACGACTGCCTCCCACTATCCTTAAGAGAGGCTCGTATCTCTCTTATTCTTAAGAAAAGGAAGACACCGAAAGATTGTGCTTCTCGTAGGCCCATCTCACTTCGAAATATTGATTTCAAAATTCTGTCGGAGTACCTTGCATTGAGGATGGAAACTATTTATCCTTCCATTGTCAACGTGCAACACACCGGCTTATAAAAGGCTGTAGATATTCCAACAATGTTAGGAGATTGCTCAATATGATCCAAGCGTGTCAACAGCAAATTATACCGGTATTAATGATCTCTTTAAATGCAGAGAAGTAATTTGCTTGGGTTGAGTGGCCGTATCTCTTCTATATGTTAGAATATTTTTGTACAGACAAAGTTTTTATCAAGTGGGTGAGGGTCCTTGAAAGTGATCCTCTGTGTGCGATCCTGTAAAATTAATAGTTCTAAAGGCCGTCGACAAGGTTAACCCCTTTACCAGTGTTGGTTAAGTTGGTGATTGAGCCACTGGCGAAGGCCATCTGCAGGGACCCCAACATATATGCCCCAGAAGTGGGATAGAAGTCACGGAAGTTTACATTATCTGCAGATGATGGTCTTAAATCTTTGTTAAATCCCACAGTTTTGGTACCTTACGTCATGCAATGCATCAGCTCGTTTGGTGCCTTTTCCGGCTATACCATTGATTTTATAAAGTCGAAGGCCATGTTTGTGGGCGAACTCAGGGAAATAACTGATGCTGTGGGAGAATCCTGATTTCCTTTTCAATGGTCCCGGGCGTAATGGGCATGTTTCCTACTTAGGTATATTAGAACATAGAACATAGAACATAAACAATACAGCACAGAACAGGCCCTTCAGCCCACGATGTTGTGCCAACCACTGATCCTCATGTATGCACCCTCAAATTTCTGTGACCATATGCATGTCCAGTAGTCTCTTAAATGTCCCCAATGACCTCGCTTCCACAACTGCTGCTGGCAACGCATTTCATGCTCTCAAAACTCTCTGTGTTAAGAATTCGCCCCTGACATACCCTCTATAACTTCCTCCAATCAGCTTAAAACTATGATACCTTGTGTTAGTCATTTCTGCCCTGAGAAATAGTCTCTGGCGAACGACACTATCCATGCTTCTCATTATGTTGTATACCTCAATTAGGTCACCTCTTCTCGTCCTTTTCTCCAATGAAAAAAGTCCGAGCTCAGTCAACCTCTCCTCATAAGATAAACCCTCCAGTCCAGCCAACATCCTGGTAAATCTCCTCTGAACACTCTCCAAAGCATCCACATCTTTCCTATAATTGAGCTACCAGAACTGGACGCAGTATTCAAGTGCAGTCCAACCAAAGTTTTATAGAGCTGCAGCAAGATCTCACGACTCTTAAGCTCAATCCCCCTGTTAATGAAAGCCTAAACACCATATGCTTTCTTAACAACGCTGTCCACTTGGGTGGCCATTTTAAGGATCTGTGTACCTGCACACCAAGATCCCTCTGTTCCTCCACACTGCCAAGACTCATATCCTTAATCCTGTGCTCAGCTTTCAAATTCGACCTTCCAAAATGCATCACCTCGCATTTTTCCAGGTTGAACTCCATCTGCCACCTCTCAGCCCATCTCTGCATCCTGTCAATGTCCCGCTGCAGCCTGCAACAGCCCTCTATACTGTCAACGACACCTCCAACCTTTGCGTCGTCTGGAAACTTGCTGACCCATCCTTCAATCCCCTCATCCAAGTCATTAATAAAAAATTACAAACAGTAGAGTCCCAAGGACAGATCTCTGTGGAACACCACTCACCACTGACTTCCAGGCAGAATATTTTCCTTCTACTACTACTCGCTGTCTTCTGTTGGCCAGCCAATTCGTATCCAGACAGCTAAGTTCCCCTGTATCCCATTCCTCCTGACCTTCTGAATGAGCCTACCATGGGAAACTTTATCAAATGCCTTGCTGAAGTCCATATACACCACATCCACAGCTCGAGCCTCATCAACGTTTCTAGTCAAATCCTCAAAGAATTCGATAAGATTTGTGAGGCATGACCTGCCCATCACAAAGTCATGTTGACTGCATTTAATCAAGCCATGCTCTTCCAGATGGTCATAAATCCTATCCCTCAGAATCCTTTATAACACCTTGCAGACTACATATGTGAGACTTACTGGTCTGTAATTGCCGGACATTTCCCTATTTCCTTTCTTGAAGAGAGAAATTACATTTGCCTCTCTCCCATCCTGAGGTGCGACTCCAGTGGAGAGCGACGATGCAAAGATCTTCGCAAGTGGCGAAGCAATTGCATATCTCGTTTCCCAAAGCAGCCGAGGACAAATCTGGTCTGGGCTTGGTGACGTGTCAATCTTATTGTTTTACAAAATTTTCAGCACCTCAGCTTCCTCTATCTCTATCCTTTTCAGGATGCACACCTGCTCTTCAAATGTTTCATTCACTTCAAAGTTCGTTTCTTTCGTAAAGACAGAAGCAAAAAAATTCATTTCGCGCTTTCCCTCCCTCCTCAGACTCCACACACAAATTCCCTATGCTATCCCTGATCGGCTTTACTCTTTCTTTGACCATTCTCTTATTCCTCACATAAGTGTAAAATACCATTGTGTTCTCCCTAATCCGTTCTGCCAAGCCTTTCTCGTGCCCCCTCATGGCTCTCCTCAGACCATTTTTGATCTCCTTCCTCGCCTGCCTGTAATACTCTACAGCTGAGCTTGACCCTAGCTTCCTCCACATTACGTAAGCTACCTTTTTCCTTTTGACGAGAAGACCACCGTTCTCGTCATCCAAGATTCCTTTATCTTATCACTTATTGACTGTCTCAGTGGGACATACTTTTTCATCACTTGCAACAACTGCTCCTTAAACAGTCTCCACTTGTCGAGAGTGCCTGTACCATGGTACAATTGCTCCAAATCCATGCTTCCTAACTCATGTCTAATCGCATCACGATTTCCTCTTTCCCAATTAAATATCCTCCCATTTTGCCTAATCCTCTCCTTTTCCATAACTATGTAGAATGTGAGGCAGTTGTGGTCACTATCACCAAAATGCTCTCCTACCACAAGATCTGATACCTGCTGCGGCTTGTCTCCGAGCACCAAGTCTAGAATGGCCTCTCCCCTTCTCGGCCTGTCAACATACTGAGTTAGGAAACCTTCCTGAATACACCTTACAAAAACAGCTCCATTCAAATCTTCTGCTCGAAGGAGGTTCCAATCAATAGTGTGAAAGTTAAAGTCACCCATTACTACAACCCTACTACGTCCACACTTTTCAAAATTCTGCCGATCTATGCTTTCCTCCATCTCCCTGCTGCTATTGGGGGGCTTGTAGTAAACCCCTAACGAGGTGACTGCTCCCTTACTGTTCCTAATTTCCACCCATACTGACTCGGTAGGCAGATATTCCTCGACAATGGAAGCTTCTGTAACTGTGATACCCTCTCTGATGAGTAGTGCTACACCTCCTCCGCTTTTTACCCCCTCCCTATTCTTTTTAAATGCTCTCAACCATGGAACATCCAGCAACCATTTCTGCCCCTTAGAAACCCATGTCTCTGTTATGGCCACAACCTCATAGCACCAGGTACTGATCCATGCTTTAAGTTCATCACTTTTATTCCTGATACTCATTGCGTTAAAGCAAACACGCTTTAACTGATCCCTTGGTCCCTTCCCAGGAAAATCCTTCCCACGAGCTGGTCTACCTCTTGCTATTGCCTCATCTGCATCAACTCTCATCTCCGGTATACAGCTCAGGTTCCCACCCCCCTGCCATACTCGTTTAAACCCTCTAGATCTACTCGAGCAAACCTTCCACTCAGGACATTGGTCCCCTTCCAGTTCAGATGCAACCCGTCCTTCTTGTCCAGGTCCCTCCTTCCCGTGAAGGCATCACAATTATCTACATATCTGAAGCCCTCGCTCCTACACCAGCTTCGCAGCCACGTGATAAGCTGCGCCCGCTCCCTGTTCCTCACCTCGCTAACTCGTAGCACTGGTAGTAAACTAGAGAACACTACTCTGTTGGTCCTGCTTTGCAGCATCCATCCTAACTCCCTGAAATCACTTTTTATATCCTCGATCCTTTTCCTGGCTATATCATTAGAGCCAATATGTAACACGATTTCTGGCTGTATGCCCTCCCCTTTTAGAACCTTCTACACGGAGACGTCCCAGATACTGGCACCAGGGAGGCAACATACCTTCCAGGAATCCTGATCCTGACCACAAAATCTCCTCTGGATTCCCCTAACTATCGAGTCCCCTACCACGAGTACTTTTCTATTCTGCCCCCTTTCCTTCTTTGCCACAGTGTCAGGCTCAGTGCCAGAAAATTGACTGCTATGGATTTCCTCTGGTAGGTCATACACCTCCAGCAGTATCCAAAACGGTATACTTATTGCTGAGGGGAATGTCCACAGGGGATCTCTGCACTGACTGCCCCCTTTCCTCCCCCTAACTGTAACCCATTTATCCTTATCCTGAGCCTTAGGAGTGACCAACTCCAGGTAACTCCTCTTAATTACCCGCTCAGCCTCCCGAATGATCCATAGTTCATCCAGCTCCAGGTCCAATTCCCTAACACGGCTTGCAAAGAGCTGGAGTCGGGTGCACTTGCCGCAGATGCTGCCAGTGGAGACGTGTGGCATGTCTCTCACCTGACACATCTGCAGGAGGAGCAAGCAACTGCCCTAGCATCTATACCCGACTCATCTGAACACCCACTCAGTACTAAAGTAGTATATCAGCCGCCTTGCTGATATATATGGTCACTGCTTTCCTTCCCGGCTGCCCCGCTGGTCCTCGTCACTTCCTCCGCTGCTCCCGCTCCTTCTGTGAAAGAGAAAATACCGCTGTGCGATACCAGTATGTAATTTTTAAAACTGCCTTACCTTCGCTGCAGTCTTTCGGGTTCATCTTACTGGGATGATGCTCGCACTTAAAAAAAAATCCTTAATTCTATTTTTGAATTTATATTTAATGTGGGATTTGTCCATTTATTTGACAAAATTAACCAAGACCTTCGAAGATGGGAGACACTTCCAATATCCTGGCTAGGTCGGATAGCTCTTATTAACATGAATTCCCTCCCTTGTTTGCTGTACCCCGTGAGAATGCTTTTTTTTGATGTTTCCCAGACCAACATTTAGGCGACTAAATGGATGATGTAGCCCTTTGATTTCTCACCATAAGCAACCCCTTATCAAGTTAACCAAATTACAACGACCCCACAATTTGTGGGGAGGAGATCTCCCGGATATTAAAAGCTATCAATTAAGCTCTTCTGCATCCGATGTTAGTGAGGCCTCAGCGTCAATATGGTTAGATATTGAAGGTTCTCAGGCAAAGTGTTCTCTTATTAGATTGCTATTCATAGACAAAATTAGGACAGTTACGAATTATTGCTATTTCCCAATAAGTATCAATTATTTTAAAGTAGGGAGGGCAATGTGTCCGAACGAGTGCAATATAGCCAAACCTCATTTCTTACCCTAAAACGTGGTGTACCGTGTTTTTGACGGGGGATACTGGATTCCATGTTTAAACTGTGGGAAACTGTTGGGTGTATCTTGCTTTTATGATTTAGCTGAGGGAGAAACAAGGATGTCCTTTGATCAAATAAGTCATAACTATCGACTACCAAGTAGAGATCTCTTCTGTTTTCTTTTTATAATATCAGAGATGTTATTCAAAAAAGAACCACGCTTTTAATAGACCCGTACAGATCCGATACAGAGAAGAGGGTGCTTAGTTCTAAGAACACACTATCTGTCAGTACCCTTTATCATTTGTTGGAGTGTGGACCCTCAGACGAGACGTTGTGCATTTCTGAGGTCTGCAAAGAGAGTTGGGGTTTGAGATCTCTTCACACAAAGGGGAGGATATTTGTGAAATGCAAGAAGTATTTCGATTTGTAAGAAGACTCTTGCCATGTCGTTGAAGATTCTTCATAGAGTCTATCTGGCCCTAGATCCTCTCTCAAAATTCAAGATGGGAGTATGTCTTAAATACAGAATGACTATGGGCAGTCTTACTCATTGCTTGTTGACCTTCAACCGGCGCTGTAGGAGCGGTGTGTTCGCTGGGATGGAGAGAATCTTGCAGAAACAATCGGAGATGGATCAGGTTTCCGTTTTCCTGGGCCTGCCCGGTCTACCTTACTCAGATGTGCATAGGAAAAAAACACTTTAATACCCTCACTCTCTGAGTTCAGAAAAAAAAAAAGTTCTGTTGTGCAGGGTGTCTGAAAACCCCCTGGGCCTGTTGGGTTGTCGTTTCATGGAGCCTAGCCCTTTGGACTTTTTAAAAGGTTTGTTGCACCATAAAATAGAGGATTTTTATTAGACATGGCAGCCCTTTTTGAATTACCAATGTACAGGCTGTCTGCCACTCTAATAAGGACTTGTATATAGCTATGACGAACTTGACTAATGAATCTAATGTCCAGAGAGGAAGAAGTACGAACAAATGAATGTGTATTAGTCAATGCTCTTGAAGTTTGAGAGCTATAGTTTTGTTACACAATTCGTTTTTAAATTTTTTAAATTTTTCTTCGGTTCATTGATTTACCTTGTTTTTCTTTATGTACATGCACATGGGTGTAATTGTGTTCAATTTGCATTGTTTTTTGAGTTGGGTACTTATTGCTTCATTGAAGCATTAAAAAGATTTTCCCTGAATAAAAAATATTTTTGAAAAAATTAAAATGTTAACATGGATAGAATAGAATCCCAAAGGACCACTTTCTCATTAATGAGAACACAAATTATGGTTTATCTTAAGGGTCATCACACCTCGGGTGACAGGGCGATGCTGAGAAAGCATCCCCTTCACGGCAACCTCTGTCTGTGTGGGGAATTGAACATGCGCTGTTGGCTTTCCTCTGCATCACAAGCCAGCCATCCAGCCAACAGATTGCGAGATTGTGTAACTGCTATAGACAGAAATAGCCAAAGTCAAAATGAAATATAAACTTTGATAAGAAGTTAAAAAAGGTAGAATCCAGAAAGCGGTCAAGATAATGGCTGAGGGGAAAAATTCTCCGCTGGAAATTGTACTTTATAACGAGACAGGTGATTGGATGCTATCTTTGTATGAATAAGTTGACCAAATCAGAATTACTAATTGTGATTAGATGTCGATAACTAAAAATATGAGTACATTTTTGATTGGTCTGTGTGAAGCATGCTAACCATTGAATGAAAGTAAAAAGCTGATAGAACAAATTTTCTGGAGGGTTGGTCCCCATGGGAAATGCCTCACAAACACATGCTTGAAGAAACCCAGGGTAGAAAGTGCGTGAGTGTCGTCTGGTTTGTGACAAGAAACCAGGGGGCTGAATGATTGAAAGTTCCTGCAATGTGAAGCTCAGGAGACAGTCAGATCACCCCCGATCTTATTAAATGGTAAAGCACATTTGAAGGGCTAAATTGACTGATTATGGATTCTAATTGCATATGATTTTAAAAAAAAACTCTGTTCCTTCCCCTAATGATTTACACACTGGGGCACTGCCATTTTCCTGAAACTGGGAATTATTTGGAATATTATCTGGAACATTCCATAATCAACATTCTCTGGAGCATTCTACAATCTGTAGGGATATTACAAAGGAAAGAGACACAGAGACGGTGCGGGTGGGGGTGGGGGTGGGGGGTGGAGGGCGTGCTGCATGCAAGAGTGAGTGTGGTGGAGCATGAGCATTGTTCGGGTGTCAGTGCTGGAATAGACATTAATTGAGTGTGAGGGACCAGACAGCATATGATGACCCTTATCCTAACAGAGTTGGGAATGTTATCGATGTTTGTCCTGTATTGCTGGACATTGCTACAGATTGCAGATACTGCACAGAGCTGGGTGGTGAGTTCAGATCATGCTCGGTGGGTCTGGTGGTGTGGCCTACTCTTTAAGAGATGTACTAACCCATCCGCAAAATATCTGTGACCCTGTTGACAAACCGTGGTGTAATTGACCCTTATCTGCTATGTTCTGGTTAAACTGGACACGGCAGCTCCAAACTGAGGAAAGCTCAATCGAGTGCCATTGTCCTTTTAAAGATGGCACCAGTGTCAGTGATAATGAAATATCCAGCGGCATCTGGGCGATGGTGGGTACCTCCAACCAAAGTGGGTGGGAGAATCGGGTTAACATTGAATGAGAGGGACAGCATGGGTTAGGGTGGGTAGTTAATGAGGTGAGTTCGATAAGATAGCACCAGGAAACTAGCTCAGCCTCATGCAGAGAATCACCCTGTCACACTCAATGAAAATGACTCAAAGATAAATTATTGTTAGATTCAGACGGATGAGTTGAAGACTCTACTGACCCCATTCACTGTTACAGAGCTGCAGAACAAATCCTCATCCACAACTCTCCATCATCTGAACTCACACCTATATTCTGTTCACCATCATTCCTGGTAATACTGGCTTATTTTACCTGTTGCTATCGAAATGTCTATATCTCAGCATTCTGAAACTTGTGAGCACATCCTTCCAAGATACTGTTGCTCAACATCCATCCACATTAAACCCATTTCCCTGCACTTGGCCCATATCCTTCTATGCCTTTCCAATTCATGTATTGTTCGAACAAAGTGCAGCGAGGTTTTGTGACATCAAGGAAGGCATCAGGAAAGATCTCGCTGAATCTACTATTCATCTCATCATAGCAATCAGATTACACAGAAACAATTTGACTAGAGGTTATAAACAAGACGTACAAGCAATCACTGGTGGGAGATGTGTATGGAAGTCAATAATGCAGGGAAAAATGTGTACGTTCTAAACAGGAAATTAGATATACAAGCGTTTGCACGTAAAACCCGACGGGTCTGGTACCATTTGAAAGAAGAAAGTCGAAAGTTTGGCCGTCAAATAGCACAGCAGGTTAGGGTGCATCCAAGGAGCAGGAAAGTCTATGTTTCAGTCATAAGCCTTTCATCAGGAATTCATTTCAGAATTCACTTTTTCCTAATCCCCTGTAGGAAGAGAGTGAATCAGCATTTTTAATTTGGGGATTCTTCATCCGAACAGCTTTTGTTTCAGATCTCCAGTATATGCAGCTCTTTGTTTTATTTTAGATCAGCATTTATCTTGCATGCTGCAGTATTAATGGACAACATGATGTGGGAAGAGGGGAAGGGGTGAGGGCAAAGAGCAGGCAATGTGTCAGTCACAGCTTAAGGCCCTGTCCACCAGAATGTGAATCCTGAGGTGAAGGTAAAGGAGAGCTTGTCAAAAGCACCGCACTGGAATTCGACATCATTTGAACAGATGTGACAAATCCAGAGAAAGTGGGCTGATGCAGTTTCTAGCGCAGCTGTTCATTGAGTGTCACAATGGCGAGAATACTGCCTTACAGCATCGATTACCTGGGTTCGATTCCACCCTTTGGTGACATTCTGTTTGGTGTTTTCACCTTCTCCTTGTGTGTGCTTGAGTTTCCTCTGGGTGTTTGGTTTTCCTCTCACAGCCAAAAAATGTCTAATTTCGGTTCAGTGATCTCACTAAATTGCTCCGCAGTATCCAGGGATGTGCAGGTTCGTGGATTGTCTCTGGGAAATGTAGAGTTACCGGGGTAACGTTTGGGTTTGTTGGTCGGATGTTATCTGGAGGGTCAGTGTGGACTCGTTGGGCGAAATGGCCTGGTTCCACACTGCAGTACTTTTATAATTTCTAAGAAGCTGTCTGTTTGAAAACACTTCCCAGGATCCTACCGATAAGTGCTAACACAATTTGCCTCAACAAAATGTTACACCTTCCGTTTGTCTAACATGAACTCCATCAGCCACTCCTCGGCCCTTCAGCCTATCTGATCAGCGTCCCGGTTTACTCTAAGTTAACCATCTTCACTGTCCACTACCTCATCAATTTTGGTGTTATCTGCAAACTCACTAACCATTCCTATTGTATTCACATCCAAATCATTTATATAAAATGACAAAATCCATTCGATCCTTGTGGCACACTGCTGGTCACAGGCCTCCAGTCCAAAAAAAAACTAAGAGGTCACAAACATTTACTTCGTCTATTACATTCGAGCCAATTACCCCCGACTCTCCCTGTATTCCATGTGATCTCATCATGCTAACCAGTTTACCATGCCGAACCTTTTAGAATGCCTTACTAAAGTCTATATTCTATTCCACAGTTCTATTTCTGTGCCTTCGACAATCTTATTCGTCACTTCTTCAAAACGCTAAATCAAAGTAGTGGGACACGATTTCCCACACACAAAGTCATGTTGATTATTGCTTATCGGAATTTGCATTTCTAAACACAAGTAAATGCTGTCCCTCAAAATCCCCTCCAACAAGTTATCCACCAATGACATCAGTCCCACTTGTCTACAGTTTCCTGGCTTTTCCTTACCAACTGTTCTTAAACAATGGCACAACCTTACCTGTGACTGTCCATGATACAAATATCTCAGCCAGAGACCGAACAATTACTTCTCTAGCTTCCCAACAGATCTGGGGTACATCTGATTAGTTCATGGATCATAGAACAGTGCAGCACAATTCCGTCCCTTGAGTTGCTGATGTTGTACCGGCAGTTTATCCTACTCTAAGGTCAGACTAACCTTCATGCCCTTCATTGTACTAAAATCCATGTGCCTAACCAAGAGTCACTGAAAAGGTCAGAGGGGGTTATCCACCTTTATACATTTTAAAATACCCAGCTCCTCATCTTCTGTAATATGGACAATTTTCACGATATCACAATTCATTTCCCCAAGTTCCCTACCTTCCATATCCTACTCCACAGTAAATACTAATGCAAAATATTTATTTAGTATCTCACTGATCTCCTGTAGTTCCAGACATAGGTCACTTTGCTGATCTTTAAGGGGTCCTGTTCTCTCCCTAGTTGCTCTTTGGACCTTAATGTATTTGTAGAATCTCTTTGGAATATCCCTTACACTATTTTCGAAAGATATCTTATGTCCCCATTTTGCCCTCCTGATTTCCCTCTTGAGTAATAGCCTACATCCCTGGTACTCCACAATGGATTCACTCGATCCCTACTGTCTGTACCTATCATATGTTTCCGCATTTTCTTGAACAGACCCTCAATTCTGCTCGCCATTCAGCATTCCCTACACCTACCAGCCTTACCCTGCTCCTGGACAGTAACATGCTGTCGCTAGAATCTGTAAATTGTTTGTGAAGGGCTCCCACTTTCCCGCCAATAGCTTCTCCAAAGCAGCTTTTCAAAGTGTCAACATAAAACGTTCAAAGTTGGCCTGAGTCAACTTAGAACTTTAAAATTTATATTCGGAATATTCTTCTCCATAAGTATTTTACAACTGATAGTTACTGCATAACAGACTCAAGAAGCAGAATGACCTCCTTCTGTCCCTCTGTAACAGTTTTGAGAGGCTGAATGGCCTCCCCGGTCCCTTTGTAACAGGGGCGTGTGGACAGAATTACTTCCTCCTGTCCCTGCGCAGCAGTCTCAATGCTCTGAATGATGCCCCAAGGTTATGGAAGAATTTGAAAACAGTGCACATAAAACCAGAAGCAGCATTACACAAAGTAAATGGACAATAAATATATACCCTGGTTTATTGGCTCTGGGAATTACCCCACCAGTCACCTTATGCAGTTGGTCTGTTACTTTTTCACTGTCGCCATTTATAAACAGTATGTAATATACACACTCCTGCAGTGTTCTGGCACTACTCCCACATACAAAGGAAGCAATAAGAATATTGACAGATTTATGGTCCATCCCTAAGAAATGCCCATCCATTCCACCCACACCGAGTAAATGTTCCCTTTTATTGGGATATGAAAAGTGATGTCAGGAAGGGGTTAACTGGACCTGTTTGTTCAGTGACTGTGATTAATTTAAGTCGCCATGGGTTGGAATTACCCCAGTGGACTGTTTCCATTTTTTAATGATAAGTGGGCTCCATTCAATGTGTTATCCCACTGTATGGTGGGAGCATCGCCAACAGTGTTAACAGGAATCAGCAGCTCCAGAGAGAAAGGGGGGAGAGATTAGAGTCTGAACACAAGAGTCTGGAATGTTTGAACAATGAATCAGAATCTGAGAACATTAGACTCGAATGTCCCAAGAATGGACAGGAGTTTATACTGGGATGTTTGTTTTCTTTCTACAAATTATGATCGAAGGTCATTAACGTGGCGGATCAAATATGCACTTTAAATTATACAATATTTGTATTATCCAATCCTGGCTTTTGTTGGTGTACCTGGTAAGTCTCACAGTTCAGTTATTAATTCTATAAATCATGTTTGACAGTAATACTGTTATTTCATTCACTCTACCCTCCTTGCCACTGTTATTGTTCCTGCTAAGACTCTAAATCCACATATTTACTTGACAAACCACTACTAAATTGTTAAATCACTCTCTCCCTCCTTGTTTCTGACAGTATTACACATGGGTCTCTATGTTCACCTACTCAGTTTCAGCTGTGATCCATTGTATCACTGCACTTGCTATCTAAATGTTGAAAGCATTGAGGTCACTATCTTCTGTTCTGGTTACAAACTGCATTTCCTTCCTCTGACTCGATCTCATCCCCGGCCAATATCTGAAGCTGAAATAGCCAAATAACAACTTTGGTGATCCCTTTGGACATGAACCAATTCCTGACACTGTACCATGACCACTCCTAATTATAACTACTGATAAATCCGTTATGTACTTCACTGGCTTATCCCATCTGCTATTTGAACCATGAGCTGTGAAATATAGTCTTAAAGATGGCATTCGTCTGTTGCTGACACTCACAGCTGCAAACCTGCAGAAACAACTCTGCGTCAATACTCAACAGCTCATATCTGATGTCACACAGAACTCCCCATCCATCCATCATTCCTGTGCGCAATGATCTATAATGCTATTGGGTCTGGCAATGCCTTTATTTAATATTCTCAAGCACGTCATTAACAGCTGCCCATGAACTACCTCTCTCTGTCCATTATACCAAGCCCTAACAGTTGTTCACATTTGAATGGATTTCCCCCATCTGTGCTCTCTCTTAGACAATGATTTTTCACATCTAACACTGCCCCAGAACCACACACACACACACACACACACACACACACACACACACACATAAAACTCCTTGTCTTGAACTGATGCATGAAGATACAGAGACATTAATTTCTGGGATCCCATTTACTGTCACTCGCAGTATGGGCAGCAAATTGTCCCGTGTTAGTCAGTTACGTAGTGCAAATGTAGCAGTAATATACCGGCAAAGTATTGCAATACTGCCATGCTGGGCAGCTGGTCCAACTTACTGAGCAATACACTAACATAGTCTGCACAGCTCCCCATGCTGGCCAGATAGTCCACCTTACCGAGCAATATAGTAGCATCGTCTGCACAAATCCCCATGCTGGACACATAGTCCACTTTACTAAGCAATTCAGTCGCACAGTCTGCACAAATCCCCATGCTGGGCAGATAGTCCACCTTACTTAGCAATACACTAGCAGAGTCTGTACAGTTCCCCATGTGGCGAGATATTCCACCTTACCGACCAATACACTAGCACAGTCTGCACAGCTCCTCATGCTGGGCAGATAGACCAGTTTACTGAGCAATACACTGACACAGCCTGCATAGCTCTCAACGCTGGGTTGTCTACTTGTCCCAGTTTATAGTTTCTGCGTTTGTTCTGTGAGGCAAATTCAGAACTTAGTGTAACAAATGTGGTCAGTTGATCTGGCAATGCCTTTATTCAATGTTCTCATTCTTGTGACCTGACCCGCCAAGGTCTCACTGCACCAGATAGACCCTCGCCTTTGTTTTTTCTCATATTTCAACAACATGCTCTGGTTTTGTCTTAATTGTCCGTTTCTATCTTTAATGTGAATGTCTCTGTCCATCTGTATCTTTCTCTGGCCTTGGTTTTTGGTTGTGCTTTGTATCAAATACTGGCGTTATGAAGTTCAGAAAAAATATAATGGTGTGTATCAGGCTGTTGTTCACTTCCCGCTGTGTCCCATATGGTCCTCCATGGACAGGGGAGGGAGAGCTGGGCTGTTGTCAACTTCCTGGTGTGTCCCTTGAGTTGCTTCATGAAGAGGTGTGTATGTGTGCAGAGCAGCTGTTCACTTCCCGGTGTGTCCCACGTCGTGCACCATGTTGGACAGCGGTGTGTGTGCTGGGCTGTTGCTCACTTGCTGGTGTGTCCCATGTGGTGCTCCATGCACAGGGGGTTGTGTTCCGGGATGGTGCTCACTTCCCAGTGTGTCCCAAATTGTGCTCCATGTTGGACATGGAGTTTCAGCATCTTTGACTCATGTCTTTAAAACTTGGCCTTTGCCTGTCTTCTGAACGCCTGTGTTTGTCCCTCTCAGCTGATCACGTGGTCAGAAACACGAGGAGGATCCTGAAGTATAATAATAAAGGAGTGGATATCTCACTTTTAGTGGACTGAAGTCTGATTGTCTCCTGTTATTGTAAAGTTAGCGGAGGGGCTGGGGATAGTTTGCTGGAGGTTGTGCTGTGAGCTGACTCAGACATTCAGGGAGACCAGAGGATTTGGTGACCCAACTCTGGATGGAGCATGGGGACTGTAGTTATAGCATCAGTGTCTGTAACATGAACAACAAATGGAGCAGAGGCTGCAGAGCATGGAAGCTCTGAAACCACGGACTGGGTGTGTGTGGAGAAAGGAATCTACCAAATCTGTCTGTGTCTTAACGTAAGCACAGACTCTCACTTTCATCCCTAAACATACACACACACACACACACACACACCCTCTTTCGCTCACACACATGGAAACAAACATACACATCCTCTCTCTCTCACTCGCATGCCCCCCCCCCCCACCAAACACACACACACTCCGCATCACTCGCATAGATACAGCTATAAATCTGGGGGTGGGGGTGGGGGGTAATTTGCGTTTGCAGATTTATATTTGTGGATAGATTGTATTTTGTTCAAAACAACATTCAATTTCTACACAGCCAATCATTATGGCATTTTATAAAGTCCTGCTTTGGAAATAAAACCAGTATGACTCCAGGGTAAAACAAGTCGGACTCCAAACAAGACCTTCCATGGTTTGTGCAGGGAAGGTCACATCTTAGCAAACATAATAGAATGCTTTGAGGAATGACAAAGTTGATAGTGCGGAAAGGGATGTAGATGTCATATACATGGACTTCAGTAAGGCGTTTGATGAGATAGACTGATGGAGAAGGTGAAGTCGCAGGGGTCCATGGGGTACTAGCTAGATGGATGAGAGAACTGGCTGGGCAACAGGAGACCGAGTGTAGTAATGGAACGGAGTTTCTCAAAATGGACAACTGTTCTGTGTGGTGTTTGACAGGGATCCGTGCTGTGACCACTGTTTGTTGTGATATACTTACATGATCTGAAGGAAGATTTCGAT
This sequence comes from Chiloscyllium punctatum, assembly GCF_047496795.1. Classification (NCBI taxonomy): domain Eukaryota; kingdom Metazoa; phylum Chordata; class Chondrichthyes; order Orectolobiformes; family Hemiscylliidae; genus Chiloscyllium; species Chiloscyllium punctatum. Next base: position 89,454,294 of record NC_092752.1, on the reverse strand, counting down.
GGTCTGATTAGCAAGTTTGCAGACGAAACTAAGATTGGTAGAGTAGCAGAAAGTTGAGGGGACTGTCAGAGAACACAGCTGAAGGTAGATAGATTGGAGAGTTGGGTGGAGAAAGGGCAGATGTGAGGTGATGCGTTTTGGAAGATCCAATTCGAGAACGAATTATACAGTAAATGGAAAAAAAACCCTGAGGAAAACTGATGTACAGAGAGATCTGGATGTTCAGGTCCATTGTTCGCTGAAAGTGGCAGGTCGATAGAATGATCAAGAAGGCATACAGCATACTTCCTTCATGCATTCTAACAATTTAAGAAGTGGAGAACCACAGACCAGTTACCTCGTCACCAACAGGAGGGAATCTGTCGGAATTTATTGCGTACAAGAGTAGGCAGGCCATATTACAGTTGTATAGGACTTTAGTTCGGTCACATTCGGAATACTGCGGACAGTTCTGGTTGCTATATTACTGAAAGGATCTGGATGCTTTGGAAAGAGGGCAGAGGATTTTCACCAGAATGTTGCCTATTATGGAGAGAACGTCATATAAAGAGAGGTTTGGTAAATTAGGATTAATTTCATTAGAAAGACGGAGGTTGAGGGAGGACTTGATTGTTGTCGACAAAATCTTGAGAGATGTAAACAGGGTGGAGAGAAAGAAGCTTATTCCAGAGTGGGGGACTCAGTTACGAGGGGTCAAGAATTCAAAATGAAAGGGGAAAAATTTCTTGGAGATATGCTCGAAAAGTTCTTTGTGCAGAGGGTGGTGGGTGGATGGAATGCGTTGCCAGCTGAGGTAGTAGAGGCGGTGACGTTAGAGTCATTTAATATGAGGAAGCAGAGGTATACAGATCTTTAGAAAATAGGCGACAGATTTAGGTAGAGTATCTGGATAGACACAGGCTTAGAGGGCTGAAGGGCCTGTTCCTGTGCTGTGATTTTCTTTGTTATTTGTAAATACTGGCGAAAAGCGTCCGTTGATACTTGAATGTAAAATGAAATCAAGATCAAATGTGGCACAGCGAATGCGTGGTTACGAGAATTTAATTTAGAGAACAGAAAAATGACAAGGAGATGAAACAGTTACATTGTATCTGTCTTCAAAGAGGAAGATCCAGAAAATCTCCCAGAAATACCAAGTCACCATGGGACCTTTGTAACTAAAGACTAAAATCATTCATATACAGTTACGAGGTAGTATTTGGAAACAGAACTGGGATGAGGATTGATAAGTCTGACTGACGAGATATAATTCAAACTGAAATTTCAGAGAAAACAGGAATACACATGTTGATTACAAAAGGGACCACTGTATTTCTCTGTATTCACTTCGGAAGGTAATATATCAAATGATTTACGAAGGGCAGAAGTGGGAGAGTGGAGGACGACAGGCCAGTTAGTTGTTATCCACAGTAGGGAATCTGTTACAACCTATTGTAACGAAGATCTTATTGGACACTGAGAAAGTAATAGCAAATTTCAAGTGAATTGTTCTGCATTTATGAAAGAGAAGTTATAATTTACAAATTTTTTCTTGAAGATATCTCTTGTATTTGTAAATAACGGCGGATCAGAGAATATGGTACAGTCAGATATTCAGGAGGAGTTTTAATCAGCACACACAGTAAGTTAGCAGAAAACATTACAGCAAAGTGTATTGGGAGGAACATATGCAAACAGGGGAAGGTAAGCATTAGAGAAACTATTGGAGAACATAGGTGGTGGTAGATGGTTGCTTGTGTGACTGCAGACTGGTGTTCGCTGGTGTGCCACAGGTTTCAGTACTGTGTCCCTTTAAACGCCTTCATTTAAACGGAATCAGAATACAGACGATGAAGTATCAACTAGACTCAAAGTGTTAGCTTGATCTCTCTTTACGGATGCTGTCTGACTCACTGTGAACTCCAGCATGTGTTGGTTTCAGTGCAGATTCTGCTTCTGCAGTGATTTGCTCCTACTAGAAGTAAAGAAATTCTGAACGAATAACGCAGAGAGTTGGGGAGACTGTACCTGTACAAGTTTGATGTAGTGATCTAAGTAACATATACTGATCACATATACTGAATGGGCTTTTTCCAGATTAATTCCTCAGATGACACGATGGTCTGCTGAGGGGACTTGATCTTGGATGAAGGTGGAAAATTGTGTGTGAAACTGAAGACGCTGATTTATTGTTTTATGAGAACTTCACGTCTGTTTTACTTTGGAAAAGGAGGAGGCAGGTACAGAATTCAAGAAGATGGACTGGTGGACTGGGAAGCTCTTTTACAGATTGATGTAAGATGTGAGCATGGATTGATGTCTTGGCTGGTATAAAATTGGACCAATGCCCATGTTCAAATCAGTTACATATCAGGCTGCTGTTGGAGACAAGGAATGAAAGGCGCTGATGCAAATGTTTAAATAGAATCTGGTCATAGGTGAGGTGTCCGAGGACTGGAGAACACTCTTTATAGGAAGGGTTGTAGAGGTAGAGCAGGGAACTATGCACCAGTGTGTTTCAGATCAGTGTAAAAGAAAGTTTTGCACAAAATAGGTGATGTTAGAAGGCTGTTTATGTGACTGGAGACCGGCCTCCCCTGGTATACCACAGTGATCAGTGCTGTGTCCTTTATTACTTGTAGTATTCATAAATGGTGCAGGTGTGAATGTAGAGGGGGAGTGGGAGTGTCATAGTAAGTCTGTGTTTGATACAAAGTTTGGCAGTGAGGAGGAAGGTCTTATGTTACAGTAAGATACAGATGGAATGGTCAGATGGGTGGATCAATGGCAGATGGAATGTAACTCTGATAACGGAGGTGATGCACTTTGGAAGAAGGAACTAAATGGGGAATACGCAATGAATTGTAGCACACAAGAAAGGTCACAGGGAGCTTTTCCAAACATTCTTGAATGTGATGCGGGAGAATAAAAGGTTATGTAAGAAGTCAATGGAAACAGTAGGTGTAACCGTTACTCATTGAGGCATAGATTACAAGATCTCTGTAGCACTTTGTTGAGGCCAATATGGAATACAGAGTGAGTTCTGGGAGTCACATTACAGGAAGTATGTGATTATTCTGGAGGGGGTGCAGAGATTCACCTGGATGTTTCCAATGATGGAGCATATCAGCTATGGAGAGAGGATGGATAAGCTCGGATTGTTTAGTTTGAATGAGAGAAGGCTGAGTGATTCAGAAGTATAAGATTACGAGGGACATGGACAGGGTAGATAGACAGCAGCTGTTCCTTTTAGTCAAAGGGCCAAGAACAGGGGAGCACACTTTTAAAGGGAAGAATTTGAGGTGTAGAGATGATGCAGGGATTGTTTTTCACCTAGAGGGTCATGGGATCTAAAATGCACTTCCTAAGGGGGGCAGTTATCACGGGTCACCTCACAACCATTAAAAATTATTTGGACGAGCACTTCAAGTTTCATACCATTCATAGCTACGGGACTGATGTAGGAAATATGAAATAATATAGACGGTGCTGTATTTTTGATGGTACAGAGTCTATGCTTCTGTGATTGTATTGATGGGGAAGGTCAATCATTGAACAGCTTAAGACAGGAAGTAATGGGTGTTGGAAGAGTACATTAACGAGCAGGAAATGTAAAATCTTCTCAATGTACAATATTCCAAGGTGAAATGTTGGAAAAGATAATTGTAGCTTCCTTACAGTCCAAAACCAACGAATGGAGAACAGGGAAATGGCAGACTATGAAGCATCTACTTCAGTACTGCCTTCATGATAGGATTTTTAAAAAAATGCTTCCAATCAATTTTAGGTCTACTGAGAAAGAAAGGAAATACAATCAAATCACTAAATAAGCGGTTTTGGGGAAATTATTTGCACTGAAATCTGATAAATCCCCATGGAATGATAATCTATATCTCTGATTCCTAAAGGAGGTGGCCATGGGAATAATGGATACTTTGCTTGCCGTCTTCCAAATTCCAGGTGATTGAATTGACAGACTTGAGAGCAGCAAATGTAACCCCAATATTTCTAAAGGAGGCAGGGAGAGAGCAGGGATTTACAGTCTGCTTAGCACCAAAGAAGCAGTCAGGACAATACAAGAGTCTATTAGAAAGAATGCTTTGCCAGGGAACTTTGAGAATTATGTTAATTTGAAAGAAATGACCATGGATCAAGTCAATGCCAAATTATTAATGGCGAATCATATTTAAGAATCCGACTGGGAAATAAATTATGGAGAAGCAATATATGCAGTGAATTTGGAGTTTCAGAAACAGTTTGATGAAGTCCCAAGTCGAGTGTTGTGAAAATGCTACTCCTTCAACAAGGTTATGCTGTCCTTGTTTCTTTTTCACAGCGGTCGTAAAAGCAGTGAATCCGAAAAGTCTGGGTTTCACTACTTGGGAATGCTTTCAAGTCTAAAATTAAAACACATACAATGAGGAGCAAGCTATGCTAGATCCGGTCCTGTGTAATGAGGCTGGAATAATTAATGACCTCATAGTTAGGAACCAACTTGGATGGATTGATCACAATATGGTTGAATTTAAAATATAGATGGAGATGTGAAGACAAAATTCTTAACCATGGTTATGTGCTTAAACGAGGCAGTCTACAACAGAATGAGGGAGGACTTGGCTAAAGTCGACTAGAAACAAATACTTTATGGTGAGAGTTGACGAGCAGTGGAGGATTTTCAAAGGAAGTTTTCAAAGTCCTAAGCAAAACTATATTCAGTGAAAAGGAAAGACTCTAAGAAAAGGGGAAATCTGCTGTATGCATATAAGCAAATACGCAAGGCTCTCAAATTGAAAGAGAAGGAATGCAAAATGGCCAAGAACAGCAGGAACCTTGAGGACTAGGAAAACATTAAAGGTTAACAGAAAGCCACGAAAAGAGCTATGCAGAAAAGTAGGATAGAACACGCAAAAATATCTAGCACTGCATATCAAAACAGATAGCAAATGATTCCTTAAATATATAAAATGAAGACGAGTGCCTAACATAAATGTTCGTCCTTGACAGGATGAGAAAGAGCATTTTTTATAGGATATGATGAAATGGCTGAGGCATTGAACAAATATTTTGTATCAGTTTTCATAGTGGAGGACATTAATAACATGCCAGTGATCGTCAAAGAGAGAGATTCTAGATTAGAGTGGTGCTGGTAAAGCACAGCAGTTCAGGCAGCATTTGAGGAGCAGGAAAATCGACGTTTCAGGCGGAAGCACTTCATCAGGAATACTCTATTCCTGATGAAGGGCTTTTGCCTGAAACGACTTTCCTGTTCCTCAGATGCTGTCTGAACTGCTGTGCTTTACCAGCAGCACTCTAAGCTAGAATCTGGTTTCCAGCATCTGCAGTCCTTGTTTTTTACCAAAGAAATGAGGGTCGGTGAGGACTTGTGAACAAGCATTATTACAGAGGAGGTAGTGTTGGGCAAACTAATGGAGATAAGGGTACATAAATCTCCTGGCCCTGATGGAATGTATCCCAGGGCACTAATAAGTTAGCAGGAGAAATAGAAAGTGCACTTGTGGTAATTTTCTAAAATTTGCTGAACTCTGGGGCAGTGCCAGCAGATTGAAAATCTGCAAATGGGATGCCACTGTTTAAAAAAGCAGGTAGATAAAAGATGGGGAGTTATAAACCAGTTAGATTAATCTGTGTAGTGGGGAATATGCATTAACTGTATTATCAAGGAAGAAATAGCAAGGCATTTTGATAGAAATCGGCCCATTGTGCAGACGCAGCATGGGTTCCTGAAGGGCAGATCATGCTTAACAAATCTTTTGTAAATCTATGAAGACATTATGAGCAAGGTAGACAACGAGGCCGTAGTGGACGTGGCGTATCTAGGTTTCCAAAAGGCTTTGACAGGATGCCACACAGTAGGCGGCTGCATAAGATAAAGATGGATGGCGTTACGGGTAAAGTATTAACATAGATAAAAGATTGGTTGACTAACGGGAAGCAATGAGTGGGTATAAATGAGTGCTATTCTTGCTGGAAACCAGTGCTTAGTGCCTCAGGGATCAGTGTTGGGGTTGCAATTATTCACAATTTATTTCGATGATGTGGAGTTGGGAGCATGCCTGGTTTGTCAAAGTTTGCAGATGGCACGAAGATGAGCGGTAGAGCAAAGTGTGCAGAGTACTGTCAAACTTTGCAGATGAATATAGTTACATTGCATGAGTGGGTAAAGGTCTGGCAGATGGAATGCAATGTTAATAAATATGAAGTAACCTATTTTGTTAGGAGTACCAGTAAAAAGGATTATTACTTGAATGGTAAGAAGATGCAGCATGCTGCTGTGCAGAGGGACCTGGGTGTCCTTGTGCATGACTCACAGAGGTTTAGTCTGCAAGTACATAAAGTAAATAGGAAGGCAAATAGTATTTTGTTCTTCGTTGTGAAAGGGGTTGAGCTTAAAAGCAGGGAGATTATGTTGCAGCTGTACAGGGTGCTGGTGAAGTCATACCTGGAGCAATGTGAGCAGTTTTGGCCTCTTTACTTGCAAAGCGATGTACTGGCAGTGGAGGTGGTGCAGAGAAGGTTCACTCTGGTGATTCTGGAGTTGGGTGGGTTGGCTCATGAGGAGAGACTAAGTAGATCAGCGTTATATTCATTGGGATTCAGAAGAATGAGGGGAGTATCTTATAGAAACATAAAAAAATTAAGAAGAGAAGTGGTCAGAACAAAGTCGTGAGGATGGTTCCACTGGCAGGTGAAGCTAGGGCAACACGGAATAATCTCAATGTTAGAGGGAGCAGATTTCGGATTGAATTGAGAAAGAACCTGTTCACCCAGAGGCTTGTAATTCTATGGAATTCCCTGCACAGTGAAGTAGTTGACGCTACTTCAGTAAATGTTTTTCAAGCTGAGATAAATATGTTTTGAACAATGAAGTAAATTACGGATACAATGAGAGCGCGGGTAAGTGGATATGAGTCCATGAGTAGATCAGCCTTGATTTTATTGAATGGAAGAGCAGGTTAAAAGGACTAGATGGCCTACTCCTCCTCCTCGTCCTTCTGAAAGAGGAGCGGCCACTTCTCCCAATGCAGACCCTCTGCTTTGGTTTGGTTGGACTGATTTTTCGCAGACTGGCTGCTTACTGAAAGCAGGAAGCCAATTGTGAAGCTGTCGGACCCAAAGAAGCAGGTCCATGTTGATCCTCCCTCTCTCTGATATCTCTCCTGGAAGAACCTGGGTTTGATTTTGCCTTTCGCTTTTTCCATGGGATGTTTATGGGGATTGTTTCAGGTACTGCGAACAACATCTTAGATTTAGATTACTTACAGTGTGGAAACAGGCCCTTTGATCCAACAAGTCCACACCGACCCTCCAAAGCACAACCCACCCATTCCCGTACACCTAACACTACGGTCAGTTTAGTATGGCCAATTCACCTAACCTACACATTTTTGGACTGTGGGAGGAAACCGGAGCACCTGTAGGAAACCCACGCAGACACGGAGAGAATTTGCAAATTCCACACACACAGTTGCCTGAGGCAGGAATTGAATACGGGTCCCTGGCGCTGTGAGGCAACAGTGCTAACCACTGTGCCACCGTACCCCCAATGTCTTTGAACCATTTTCAGATTCTCAGTTGAGAAGTGAAGTGTTATTGAGAACCAGAAAGCTTCATCTGGAAGACTAGTTGAGTAGTCAACTTTTAAACTTTTTTATTATTTATTTATAAACCTTTAAAACGACAAAAGCTGGGATTACTCAATTTAGTTCTACATACTGTGGAACTAGTTGCGTGGATATGGCTTCTAATTGGCTGTCTCTGGGTATTTTCATTCCTAATCATGTTACACAGTAATGCCCTACATTTTTGTAGGCTGGAATGAAAGTCAGGTCTTGGTCTTCCCATGTACCCACTCCTTATGCATTTCATTTGCTCACATCATTAAGTTAGGATAATCTGTTGGGTTTTCGGATAGGTTGTTATTCTGTATGCTATTCTCTTCTGTTTGTGTTTCATTCTGTAATTTTGAAAATAAATTCTGTTTTATTGAAAACTAAGTGGTTTGACCAGCTGTATCAGTCCTGGAATATCTGACTTTCACCTACTTAAGGCAACGAGTAAAGGTTGAGTCTGCGCTGCTTCTTTGAAATGATTTGAGATGGTCTGTCCTAGCCCATAACAGTGTGCAGCAGTGAGATCTAATATACCGGCATGGTGTGAGAATGGGAGAGAGCTAACAGGAAAAAAGTGAGTCAGAATAAACGGTTACTTTGTTTTGGAGTGGAAAGCAATCACTAGCAGGATAATCCCGGAATTGATGTTTGGCCCCCATCTATTCAGGAAGCAGATCAAACATCTGCTCGAGGATATTAAATGTAATCTTTCAAAATCTGCTGATGGCACCAAACTGAGTATTGAGTGGGTGAGGCGGATGTGAAGAAATTCAAGGTGAATGAGACACGTGGAGGGAATGGGCAAATACGTGGCAGATGGAGAGCAATGTGGATGGACGTAACATTGAGCACTTTGATCGGAAAAATAGCATATCAGGCTAGCATTTCAAAAGGAATTGATGTGCAAATGTTCGTCTATGAAGATACTAATGTGAATAACTTTGTCGACTTCTTCACCGGACTCCAAGGCCCATGCACGACAGTGAAGTTTGAATCCAGATGTCAGTACTGGGATTTGTATTGGCACGCTGCCCAGTGCACATAGACCCCCCAAGTGGGGAGATGTAACATTTAAAAGGATCTGGATCTCCCTGTACACCAGTCATTGAAAGTATTATTGGAGCAACAGAAAGCAATTAGGAAGATAAATAGTGTGTTGACCTTCATTTCCGGGAAATTTGAGTCCAGGAATAAGGGTATCTTATTGTAGCTGAACAGGACCTTGGTGAGACCCAGTCTCGAACATTGTGCAGTATTGTGTGCAGTTTTGGTCTCCTTACCTAATAAAGGACAAACCTGACATTGAGGGAGAGCAGCAAAGAATGACCAGACTTATCTCTAGGATGACAAACTTGTTGTGAGAGCAGAGTTTGGGGCGACTGGGCCTGTGTTCCATGTGGTTTAGGAAAATGAGTGAAGAACTCAGTGAAATATATAAAACTCTGACAGGGCGATACATATTGGAAGCAGGGATGGTAATTCCCCTGGGTGGGACGTCTAAAACAAGGAGCCACAGTATAAGGTATTGTCCGGACACTCTGCATTGAGATGAGAATAAATATCTGCACTCACAAACTGGTGAATCGGGGAATGTTATGCTACACAAGCCTGTGGAAGTCAACGCACTGAATTTCGTTAAGTATTTCTAGACACTAAAGGGACAAGTTGCAGCAGACGTTTGGTGTGGAGACAGAGGATCAACCAATGGTTTATTGAATGGGAAAGCAAAAATGATGGACTGAAGTGCCTGCATCATATTGTTCCGATAGTTAATCACTTCAAAGGATTTACAGTACGCAGTGTTTGGGAAAAAATAATTGAAGAGATGTACGACCAAAAACAAGAATGGGGGAGGCTCAATGTGTTGAATGACCTACTCGTTTCCCAATGTTCCTGTGTAGTCTGTGGGAAAACTCTGTACATGTGTCACAAGCTCTCAGCTGTTAGAAAGGAGGTATCTGCAGGATCAACAGGACTGCGTTTCCCTTTCCCTTTTCTGATACCGAGGCTGGTGCCGGGTGTTCTGTCCAATTTCATCCATTAAGAGCTCGGAACAGTTTGATACAATACGGGGTCTTGCTTGGCCGTTTCTGAGACCGTTGAAGTGTTTATCACATGTCTATGTGCCTGGAGTCATTCTTAGGCCAGAACAGGAAAGCAATGAAAGTACATTGGGAAGGACATTGGTGTTTACAATCGACATTGGCTTCAATGTCACTGTTACTGGCAAAAGATTTTAGATTTCGATATTTTATTAATTGGTTTTAACTTCCACCAGCTACCGGAGCGTTAGTCGGGTCTGGATCCATGACATTTCCACAACAGCACCATCTCCACATAGGGACCGATTGGAAACCACATTGAACAGATTATTTCTGTGCTGCTTGACAACTCTGTCAAAAATAAATCCCACAAATCTGACTGTCGTGATGGGACTGAGGGGGTGGTTAATGGTCAGATTGTAATTATTGTCCTCTTAAGGGACTGGACATAGTTGAGTAATTTTCCACATTGCCAGGGAGATGTCAGAGTTGGAGCTGGAATAAAACAGTTTTCGCAGGGACACGGCTTATTGTGCAGCACAAGTCTTCAGTCCTATTGCAGGAATGGGGTCAGGGCCCATTGCCTTTGTCGTATCTACTGTGTTCAGCTGTTTCGTCATGTCAGGTGCAGCGAATCGAATTGGTTGGAGACGGGAATCTGTGATTCTGTGGGCATCATCCAAGGAAAACTTCTGGCTGAGGATGGTGCAGACATTGCACACTGTATTTTACACTGATATGCAGCAAGGTTCCATTCTTTCGGGGAATGGCAAACCTAGTGGTATTGAGCTGTTAGTGTCGCGACCCAGGCAATGCTCATGTGACCTGAGTTCGAATCCTGCCACATCAGATGGTGGAATTCCAATCCAATAAATATTTGGAATTAAGAGTCAAATGATGATCAAGAATCAATTGCTGATTGTGAGGGAAACCCATCTGGTTCACTGATGCACTTTAGGGAAGGAAGCTGCCATTCATTCCTTCTCTGGCCTACATGTGACTCCAGACCCACAGCAATGTGTTTGACTCCTAAATGCCCTCTGGGCAATAAATGATGACCTATCCAGCAACCCCCTAATTCCATTGAACCTTCTAAAAAATAATATTTATGGAGTCCTCTTCTTTCGACAGTTGTTTCATAGTTCAATTCCATTTCTGACTGGCTGTGGCAGGACTTCAGAGCTTCGATCTGATCTCTTTGCTTTGTAATCATTTCGTCCTCTCTATCAGATGTTAGTCCTGCTGTTTGCAATGTAAGTGAGTAGTCAAGTGTGGTAGCTTTAAATGGGTTGTCATCAGTTTTAGGTACACACGGTTATGACCCTGGTATTTTCACCCACATTCATTACTGATACATCGTTCAGCTTAATGGGAATAATAAACTGAGAGATTATACTGAGTGAAAAGTTACAGATCGTGAATCAGTACAATTCTCCTTCAACAGTTCAACTGTGATCTACACTATTACATGAATTCCCAGGTTTGAGCTGCAATTTCTGCAATATAATTTTGCTGTCTGTCGTCCAATTAATACTTGGACCCATTGACCCACACCCTGTGACCTACTCTGGTTTCTGATGTGGCAACACTTCCATTTTCATATTTTCATTCCTGAGAGTGTCTGTCCGTGATGTCACACCTCTTACCTGTCGCGTTTCTCAAAACCTCTCACCATATTCCATGGGCTGGCACTGTGGCTCAGTCGTTAGCGGTACTGCCTCAAGCGCTCGAGACCCGGGTCCGATTACATCTTCCCGCAACTAACTGTGTGGAGTATGCACATTCTCCTCGTGTCTGTGTGGGTTTCTTCCAGGTGCTCTGGTTCCCTCCCACAGTCCAAAAACGTGCAGGTTATGTGAATTGGCCTTGCTAAATTGCATATAGTGTTCAGGGATGTAGGTTATGTGCATTTGTCAGGGGTAAATATAGGATAGGGGAATGGGTCTGCTTGGTTTACTCTTCAGAAAATCGGTGTGGATTTGTTGGGCAGAAGGGCCTGTTTCCACACTGTTGCGATTCAAATTCTAATATTATCTGAATCTTTTCCCTTCCAGTCGTGCCACTTTTGATGTTTAAATTGAATGTGTTTCCATTTGTTTTTCTCCATTATCTTCATTAACAAGTCTGTAGTGTCAATGATGCCAATTTTATGTAGTTTCAGAACCACTGAATTTGAGCATCTTTCGTTGTTGCTCAATTCCCAGTGTATGGCGCTTCATGTTGGACAGGGTGTTTGAGCAACTTTGGCACACGTCTTTGAAACTTGATCAAAAACAAAAATTGCTGGAGAAACTCGGCAAGTCTGGCAGCATCTGTGGACACAGAGAAACAGAGATAGCCTTGTTCCAAACTGAAAAGGACCTTCTAATCCTTTGGAAAAAGTGGACGAGGGATGATGGGAAACAGAGCATGTGGAGGTGCAATGCCACAGAGGAATGGGCTTTTAATTGTGGTGAAAGAGAAACAGATGTAAAATGGGTGTAAAATAAGTGTGAATTGTAGAAATGGGTTGTCTCTATTTGGTCTGAAGTGTGATGTGGAAATAGGCCCACAGGAATTTCAGTGGGTACACATGGGCATACATTCAAGCAGCTACCCCAAACCGCTCAGCAATTATTGTTTCTGTTAAAAAAGAAGGACTCGACAAGAAAATGGACCACCCATGGTTGACAAAAACTGTCATGGATACTATTCAATCACAATTTGATGGGTGTTAGTGTCGGGCCTTTTTCAGGAAGTTTATTTCAGGGATCAGATGCAGATTCTGGGCATGAATGTCAGCTGTGCTTCCTGAGTTACCCCACAGAAATCACGACCATTGCTGCTCCATCCTCTTCCCTGCTCGTCTCCTCTTCCTGTTTCCATGTTCTCCCTCTCCAATTACAGAGCACATTCTCTCACATTATTGTCCCTACCCACTTCAGCTGAAGTTCTTTGATCCAGTCTACCTTCACTGCACTAGCATAAAGCTACGTTTTGTGCTGTCACTTTGCGTCTGGTCTCAGTGTGGCTCTGCCTCTCCATTCATGCTGTTTTACACCTCCCACTCACATCTCTTTCCGGAAAGTTTCCTTCTTTGAGTAAACCTTATTGAAAACACCTCTCCCCAATTGCACTTTGATCCAAATTTCAATATGTGTACTCAGCCTTCATCTCACTCTGCTCAAGGCAAGTGCACGCTGACTGTTAGATATAAGTCTTCCTTTTCTTACATAGATCTGGCCAGAGATACGTTTTCACCGTATAGATCATCATCCCCTTTAGACAAAAGAATTCAAGTGTTTGACTTCTTATTGGCACTAGTAAGAGTTCCATGCTGCCTTTGTATTGTAATATGGAGAAAACTAAATCCAAGAATGAAGTTTGGGCTGAGTATTGTTTACATGTCATTTTGAATATTGTTTCAAATTTGCAGTGCTTATCTTTAAACGATTGATCTTGAAGTTAGTACTAGATGGAGTGTAAGAGGTTGAGGGATGACATTATAGAAGTTTATAAAATCATGGGAGGCATGGATAGGGTGAGTAGCCAAGATCTTTTCCACAGGATAGGGGAGATCAAACACAGATGCATATCTTTATGGTGAAAGGGGGAAGATATAAAAGGGACAAAGGAACATCTTTTTCATGCAGAGAGTGGTATGTGTCTGGAATGAGATGACAGAGGAAGTGTGGTAAATACAAGTACAGTTCCAACATCTGAAAAACATTTGGACAAATGTATGAATAGGAAACGTTTAGAGGCATATGGGCCAAATGCAGGCAGATGGGGCTAGTTTAGTTTGGAAAATCTGGTCAGCGTGGACAAGTTGGACCAAAGAGTATGTTTGTGCACTATATGACTGTATGGATCCAGAAAGCGAGGAAAAGGAAGAAAAGGTATGATATAAGTAAATTGGCAACAAATGTATAAACATCAGCACGAGCTTTTCCGTGTATATGAAAAGAGTTCAAGATGAATGTGTGACCTTTGGGAGAAAGAAAGTCATGAAAGTATATTGAGGGCATTTGAAGCATGTGAATGTGAATCTGGCGACTGGGAAAATCAGATCGATAATTTATATCAGCATTTTACATTATTCCCTACAGGGAAAGGCAGTGTAAGTATTTCAATGATAACAACAAAATGAAAATAGGAGGGAACTTCTTGAACTTCCAATTAACAAAGGGGTTCGACATTGATGTCATAACAGTTTGGGGCCTTGCTGTGTGGCACTTGAACCGACTTGAACAGATTTGAGATACAAGTCCCAGCAAATTCCAATTCATTGGAATTAGTGTCTTTGATCTTCAGATAAAACCAGTGGGAAAATTCGTTTAATTTTGTTACTTGTGGTTGGTTAAATGAAAAGTGAGGGAAATAGCTTTTAACATTACTAAAGAGGTTCCCAAATTTTCCAAGGAAGTTTAGAAAGACAGAAGGAGGACATTTTTTAGAATTAGCAAATAGGTTGGAATTGGGTTTAACCAGGGAGAAAAGGGAAGTTGAAATTGTAATGGTGTTAGTTAAGCACTTTGATGTGTCAGAGAAATAGGTAGTTGCAGTAGAGTTATAAAAAGTTAAATTGCAAATGTGGCAACTGGGGATAGAAGATAAATAAAGGAACGGAACAAGAGAGAGACGAAAGAGAAAGAGAGGAAAAAGAAAGAGAGAGGGGATTTGAAATTCAGAAGTTGGGAATTAGACAAGAAAGTTAAATTAACAGGATAGAGATGAAGGGAGAACGTAGGGATGTATACAACTAGGGTAGTAACTTGCCAAATTTCGGTGAGAAAAATGTCAAAACCTTTTTTATTTCATTTGAAAAAATTGCTAGTCAGATGACGTGTCCACTGAACTTGTGGGTAATGCTAGTTCAGACTAACCGTGTGGCACAGCTGATGAGGTATGTGCAGCGCTGCCAGATGAGGGGTCAATAGATAATCAAGATGTCAAATTGGCTATTTTTATTGATTTTGAATTGGTACTAGAAGCATATAGGCAGAAGTTCAGAAAAATAGAGACGGAACCAGGTCAGACTTATATTGAGTTTGAAAGAATTAACAACAGTCATTTTGACAGGTGGGTGCTGGCCTTAAAAATTAATAAGATCTGTGAGGCTTGAAGGGAGATTAATCTGCTGGAGTAGTTAAAAGACTTACTTCCAGAGATAGTAAGAATTCATGTGTATGAATCGAAAGTTCAAGAAGTGAGAAGCGCGGCAGAAATGGCAGATAAATATGCATTGTGGCATGTGATGAAATTTAGCTTCTGGCAGGAATTTCATCCTGTGAGGGATAGAAATTGGGAGAAGGGACGGTCACACATTACAAAGCGAACAGTAGTTCACAATAGTTTACCACAGGTGAAGAAAGAAGCCCAAGGGGGTTGAAAGGTGGTGAAAGGCCTCAGGTGCTCTCACTATAAGGGAGTGTAACACATAAAATTACAGTGTTGGTGGTTTAAGAAGGGCACAGGGAAAAAATGTTTTCACTGCAGTAAGCTGGGACACGCCATGCTGGTCGTTAAAGGAAGACACTTTGGGGAAAGATGCAGTAGAAGAGGCTAAGCCCAGTGGCACTAATGAAACGGTAAAGGAGAGCCCAAGTGGAGCCGAGGAACTGCAGGAAATTGCACAGCCGAGGCAAGGGCTGGGTATGGAGGCAGTGCCTGATCTCTCTAAAGAATTCACCTCTGTAGATAAAGTTTACTCAGAAAGAACAGGGGGAGAAGGACAAGAATTTATAATTTAGTGAGATACGGGATCTGCTCAGTCTGTAATAGTTGATAAGTGAGGCACCCTAAAAGCACTACAGATCAGGCAGCATCCAGACAGCAGGACAATCGAATATCAGGCAGAAACCCATCGTCAGGAACATGGTGGGGGGACAAGGGGGCTCAAAGATAAATACGAGGGTAGTAGCTGGTCTGGTGGGAGGGTCACTGGAAAGGCTATAAGAAGATGTAAGTGGGACTGATAGTGATATGTCGGAGGGTAGGGTGGAGTCGATAGGTGGAAAGGAAGATGGTTAGTTAGGGCAGTCCAAGAGGGCAGTGCTAGATTGAACGGTTGGATCTGGGAGAGGTTGGTGGAGGGGAGATTTGGAAATTGGTGAAGTCAACGTTGATGCTATAGAGTTTGAGGGTTGCAGCTGTCCTATCACCGATAGGAGTTCTATCACCCTCCTCTCCGACCTACCACCAACACATCCCACTTGCATCTACCTATCGCCTTCCAAGCTCCTTTCCATCCAGCGCCGCCCCCACACTTCCATTTATTTCTCAACCTCCTTCCCCCTCCCTTACCTCCCACTTTCCTGATGAAGGATTTATGCCGGAAACGTCAACGCTCCTGCCCCTCGGATGCTGCCGAAGTGCTGTGCTTTTCCAGCCCCACAATTTTCAACTCTCATCTCCAGCATCTGCAGCCCTCACTTTCTCTCATCCTCTAATAGGAAGATATGAAAGATTTTTTCACACTTTCTGGCATGTTAATCAAGAGCATGTTAATTTGTGGAATGGGGACAGAAATTAAGTATTCCCTTGTGTAGCATCAGGATGGAATGCCAAATCAAGATTAGGGAAGTAACAGTGACAGTGAGTAACAGAGTGTCAGTTCCAGGAATACAGTTTGTTCTTGGGAACGATTTAGCAGGAGGCGAGGTGGGATAGGCACCTCTTGTGGTGGAGAAGCCAAAGGAAGACTCGGGAATTGGTGAGTTAAAAGAAAATTACCCAGGATTTTTTCCAGACTGTGTAGTAACAAGATCCCACTGTCATAAGTTACAGCAGGAATGAAAAACGAACGAAAAAGCCAAATGAATTGATGCTCCGTGAACTGACACCCTGTTTGATGTAACGGTGCAGGAAAACCCTGAACAGGCAGAGGATCAGGCAGCGGTGTTTAGTCCTGAAGGTTAATGGACTTACAACAGATATATACACACACATTCACACACACATACACATGCACACACACAGAAAAGGAATCAGAATATATTGTCGAACGTTATTAACTTAAAGATAGAATCATAAAATTAAAATGGAGACGCCGATAGGTTACTGCAGAAGGGAAATGGGCCGAAGTGCACCAGATTGTGTAAGCAGTAACGTACAGGGTTACGGGTAGCTCATAAACTAACTGCAGGCGGTCACCTCGGAGTACAGAAGACAGGCTAAGGTACAGAAACATTTCTAGTGGCCTTGAATGCACAAGGACGCTGTTAATTTTTGTTGTATGTCACATACATCCAAAATGGTAGTTACGTAACAGGTAGTAATAAAACCAGCACCTTTCTTGTCAATTCCTGCATTCGAAGAACCTTGCACGTGGGTTATGATTAATTGTGTGCCTCCCCTTTCTAAAGTAAAAGTGGAAATCAATATTTGCTGACCATAATGGATGTGTCGACCAGATTTCCAGAGGCAATTCCATTATTGGAGTGTCAAGGCAAAAAGGGAGGTGGAGGAGTTGGTAGCTTTCCTTACTCGCTGTGGACTGCCCAGAGAGATTCAGTCAGACCAAGGGTCTCATTTTACCGCTCAGCTGTTTAAGGAAATCATGGATGGCTTAGGCATACAGCACTTCAAGTCAAGGGTATCCCATCCTGAATCCCAGGGAGCCTTGGAAAGTTAGCATCAGATGCTGAAGACTATGTTAACAGCTTACAGTCAGGGTTGACCAAATGATTGGGATAAAGGTGCCCCATTAAATTGTTTGCCATTAGAGATGTCCCAAATAAATCTACTCACTTTACTTCCTTCGAGTTAATATTCGTACATGAAGTGAGAGGTCCTTTGAAATTAATTAAGTATAAATTTACACGACCAAATTTGGATATCTCACACTTGGATTATGTATGTGAGTTGAGGGAGAGATTGGATGGAGTAGGTGAGTTCGCTGAACAAAACCTGAAGAGGGCACAGTATAGATTGATGCAGGTGGCAGATAAAACTCTCTGAAACTTTGACGATTTCCCGTGGGGATGACGTATCAGTATCGCCACCAGTGGTAGGAAATCCGTTCAATGCCAGGTTTAGTGGCCCCTTTGAAATTTAAAAAAAAAGTGTGGAGTCAGTTAGACTACCTGGTAAAGATACCGGAGATGACAAAAAACTTTATGGAGTATTTCATATGGATGAATAATGCACCAGCCACATTTAAGACTCAAGAACAGAGGTGTGGCCATATGAACAAATTGTGCAGCTTACCTTTGTGATGTAGTGATCTTTAGCAAGTGATTGAAAGCTCACATGTTACAGTTGCCAGAGCATGTTGAACGATTACAAGAAGCAAACTTGGTAATAAACTTAAAGAAAACATAATTCGTGAAGGCAGACGTGACGTTCTTGGGACATTACATTGGACATGGAAGGTTGACCCCATGGAACATAAAAACGAAGGGCTTTGACTAATTTCCACGACCATGCTCAAAGAAAGAGGTGCTTTGGTTTATGGAACTGAGTGGATTCTATTGAATGTTTGTTCAAAACTTCGGCAGCGTCTTGGCACCACTGATGGATTTACTGAAGAAGAACACAGAATTGTGGTGGACAGAACAATGGCAGGAGGCATTTGAGAATTTTAAAGCAGGATTAATCACCACGTCAGTTTTAGCTACAACAAATATTCTGAAATCCTTTGAAAATTGTGTTTGATGTTCGGGATATAGGGGTCGGAGATGTATTGATACAGAAAGAGGATGATGGAATTGAATGGCTAATTGGCTACTTCTCCTAAAAAACTCAATATCCACCAGAAAAAAAACCAAAATCTCCATTGTTGAACAAGAAGGATTATGTTCCACACTGGCCTGACAATATTTTAATGTTTATATGACAAACAAATTGTCAGAGATGTTTGTGGACAACGACAAATCTCTCGCATTTTTTGGAATATTTAAAGACCAGAATATGAGACTATTTAACTGGAGTCTGACCTTACCGATTTTAAACTCACAAAATGTACATGTTGTGGCTCCTGTAATGTGATAGCAGATGTGTTTTCGTGGATTGAAAGGAAAGCAGTGTAGATAAGATTTGACTTATTACAGTGTTGTATTGGTGTGCAGAATTAATATGAATGATATAACTGAGATTAATACTTTGGCATTTCATATAACTAGGAATGAGAATTAGAGGAAAAGAAATGGAGCCATCTTTTCATTCTACTGGTTCATTTTATTTTCTGAAGCAGGAAGATGTTATGAAGCCAAAAACATGTATGAGCACTTTAAGACAGGAGGGGATTTGTTGAATAGAAATTAAAGCCACAGATGCCAGCTAAAGGTCACACTGTTCCACATGTCACCATTAGCTGAGCAATGTCTTCCTGAGTTTTGGTTTCTGTTTTGAAAAGCCATTCAAATGTAACCAAAGAGTTTAAATGACGCTCAGGACACCATAGGCCAACAGAATTTGAATATTATTGTTTGGACACCTGGACAGCAAACAAATTATGAGAATTATTATATCATTGGGAGTATACAAACCCAGCATTTTGAACACTGGAGGGAGAGCTACTGCCATCCAACAGCAGAGCAACTGCTGTAGAGCAGGAGAGCTAACTGGCCATCTCAAACACTCTCTATCAAAGACACATGTTCATGCAAACCTATTTGCAATAAAAAAAACGACCCAGGGAGATCAGTAGCTGGAAGAGTGAGCACAGCGGGGAAGATAGAGACTGTGTGGTCTTGAGATTGTAATGTTTAATATGTGGGTTGCTGGAACAGCATATTTTTACAGAGTTGGAGTCAGATAGTAAGTAGCTAAGAAAAGAGGGGCTTGTATTTGCGAATAGTTGTTGTTTAGCGTTCACTATTAAAGTTATGAAACTAACTTGATAATTTTTGTTTAAATAGTAGAATGTAGGAGATCTGTGTTGCTCATATTTTAACAGATTACGAGGTGAGACAAGCTTTTCTGGGTGTTTGGTTTTAATTAACAGAGGGGTTCGAGTCCACCTTGTAACTGTCCATCCACGTTAGCCCCATTTCCCTGCAGTTGGCCCATATGCTTCCAGTCCTTTCATATCCACATATTTATCCAAATGTTTTTGAAATGTTGTTAATGTACCCCCCTCAACCACATCTGCTGGCAACTCATCCACGAACCAGCCCTCCGTATAAAGAAGTGGCCCCTCAGGTTCCCTTTTATTCCTTCCCCTTTAACCTTAAACTGATCCCCACTAATCCTCGATTCTCTACACTTTGGAAAAAGACTGAGAGCATTAACCCTATCGATACCCGTCGTGATTTTATACAGCTCTATAAGGACTTCCTCAGTCTCCTACATGCTAAAGAAAAGGTCCTAGCTTGTCCACACTCTCCCGAAAACTCAGACCATTGGGTCCTGGCAATGTCCTTGTAAATTTCTTCTGCACTCTTTCTTATTTAACAACATCCTCCACATAACAAAGTGACAAAGCTGAACACAATACACCAGGTGAGGCCTTACCAAATTCCTGTGTAACTGTAACATAACGTCCCAACTTCTATACACAATATCCTGCCTGATGAAGGCCAATGTGCCAAAAGCCTTCTTCACTGCCCTGTGTCTCCACTCTTAGAGAACCGTGCACCTGAACGCCAAGGTCCCTCTGCTCACTACACCTTTGACGACCCTCCCACTCACCATGAAACTCCTACCTTGATCTGAGTTTCCAAAATGCAAGACCTCACGCTTCTATATTAAATTCCATTTGCCATTTCTCGGCCCATTTCCCACCTGATTAAGGTCCTGCTGCAATGTTTGATAAACATTCTCACTGATCATGCTCCCAATTATTTTAGTGTCATCTGCAAACTTACTAATCATACCTTGTACATTCTCAACCAAATCATAGATAACAAACAGCAATGGACCAAGCCTCTGGTCTGACAAACATCCTTCCACTCAACCCTCTGCTTCCTACCATCAACCCAACTGTGTATCCAATTGGCCAGTTCCCCCAGTATTCTACGAGATGTAACCTTCCTGAGCAGCCTGCCATGTGGAACCTTATCAAAGGCTTTACTGAAATCCATAGAGACTACGTCTATCACTCTGCCCTCATCAAACGTCCTGGTAACTTCATCAAATGACTCTAAGAAATTTGGGAAGCATGATCTCCCACTCACAAGTCTATGCTGACTGCTCCGAATCAAACCCTGTGTAAGTAATGGGTGCAGTCAATGGTATGCTGTCCTGCATTGTAAGATGATTCGAGTACATAAGAAAAGCCATCTTCCTGCTGTTGTAGAGCCTTGCTGAGAGAGCATTTGGGGCACTCTGTACAGATTTGATGTCCTTTGTAAGGAATGATTCCCTTATCACAGACACTGATGGTGGAATCATGAGAATAAAGTGAAGAAGCTGAGTGTTTAATCTGTAGAGCTGTGAGAGACGAAGAAATGGTGATGCTGAAACACGAGGAGTGGCAGCGATCACTTAGTTCCAAAAGAGACATTGATAGGGAGAGAAATTCCATACTTTACCCAGGATTGATTGCTTTGATTTATTGTCACGTGTACCTCAGTACAGGGAAACACTTTGTTTATGAGCAGTGGAGGAAGATCATAGTAAGCATGGCCAGACAGATCATAGGGTGGAAATAGACTTGGACAGAGTAAGGCATACAGGTTACACTGAACAGGACGTGCACTAGACAAGATCAACATGAACAAGATCAGCGTTATTTGAACTTAGAGAGTCCATTCATCAGTCTAACGTGACTATCCTAATAGTTTATATGCCTTTACTAACTCTCCCCATGTTATTGTGCAGTCGGCGTGTGAACCCTGTACTGAACATCAGGTTGCTCACAATCCCCAACAGCAGCCACAATACCTTCCATCTGAAACAGGTAGCCGTTCCCATCAGCTTCCACACTACATAGAGAACACAAGGCTGTCTTCGTGAAGATGGAAGATGCCTTCTTGAGACTTCACACAAGACATATGGCTTCCATGCTCACCACTAGAAAACCACGTTAAAGTCCCACATGTGTATCATAAACAACGGAGCCAAGAGAAACAACGTGGAACAGTCTGTCTGTGCAGCCTCTGCCCCACTTGTTCATCATGTTAGAGCATCAATTAGGAGACAGTGAGGACTGCCAATGCTGGAGATCAGAGTAGAGCATCAATTGCTGGAAAAGCACAATGGGTCCGGCAGCATCCGAGGACCAGGAGAATCGACGTTTTGGGCATAAGACATTCATCAGGAAACAGCAAAAATTACCTCATTCTGCCCCCGTGTAAGTGCATTGAGTTGGGAATGGCCTCCTGCTGTTCTTGTGTAAGTGACTCAAGGGAGTGATTGGCTTCAACCTCGTCAGATTGGACAGGGCCAAGGGCCTGACTGGTTAACCCTGGTTCCTTTATGACAGCTCATTGTACTGACTCATGTAACAATGCTGCAGCTTTAAGAGGTTATTTTGTCCTGGTTTATTTTATGAGAGAGATTGAACGATTGTTACCAGGCTTGCCAGTTAAGACCACTTGAGTAACAGCTAGGGAGGCCTTAGGTTAATTTTAATGCGCCTGAATGGGTGTGGCCAACGCTCACAGATTAGGATCTCTGGGTTTTGGTTTCTCAGTAACATCAGAAACAATTGGGGTCTCCACAGAGTTGGAAGCTTCAGTGAATGTTTCCTGGCTGCTACTCTCTCTGAAATTTCTCTTGATACTGTTTTTAATTCTTGGATTGGAGAAATATTTGTAACAATCTGTGTCTGAATATTTCTTTTTTCCAAGGGCTGTGTTTATGGGATTTCCCTATATTTGAACAGTTTATCAGTAATAGTTCCTAGATCTATTATTCTGTTAAGCTGTCCAATAGAATTACGTTATTCTAAATTTCTCTTTCTTTGGTTTCAGTTTCTCTTTCGTGTTTAAGTAGATGGTGTTTTGCTTCACACCGAGTAGTTTGACCAGTCACATTGCATCTGGAACAGACAATTTACATTTCCTTTAAAATAAGAAAACATTAGAATCTACGCTACCGCCTTCAAATATTTTAGAGGGGCTCTGGTGAGGTCCATCACACGAGACTCCTTCTCTTCCTGAGTAATAGGCTGGAGGCACTGAATAGGCTGTCCCTGTTCTTCTCCAATAGTGTCAATGGGCTGAACGACTTCCTCATATTCCAGTGAAACCAGCGTGAGGTGATGAATGAACTCTTATTTTACTGTGGCAATGTGCAGTGCCCACCAGTGCTGTTACATGAATGTTACCGACACTTTAACAGCACAAGTCTCAATGGAGTCTGGATCCTGCTACACACGGACAAAGACCAGTTCAGGAGCTGACGTGGGACAAAATGTTCTGAACATTGTGGAATCTTCATTGACCATCCCCACTTCTGATCTTATGGTGGGGAAGGTGGGGGTGGGGAGACATTGATGAAGCAGCTGAAGCTGTTTGTGAAGGGGAAGCTACCCTGAGGATCTCCCACAGAGGTGACCCAGGACTGAGATGATGAACATCTTCCTTTGTGCCATGTTTGATCCCAAACATTGGACAGTTTAGTCTGATTCCCATTAAGTCCAGTTTTGTTAAGCTCCTTGATGTCAACAGAAGTCAACCACAGCCTCGATACCAGCGCCTGTCATTATTACTTGAACCCTTGTGTCAACCTCTTTTGTTCACATCAATAGGCCATGATATAGGAACAGCAAGTGTTTTCTTCAAACAGGTGGTATTGAATGTCAGGATTTCTCTCCTCAAGGGTGTTCGGGAAGCTCGATGACTGAACGTATTTGAAGATGAGGTCGATGGAAATTGACCTGTCAGAGAGTTAAGGGCCATGAGGAATTGGATATGAAAGAGAATTTGAGACAAAGAGCAGATCAGTCATGATCTTAGTGAAGGGCAAGGCAGGCTGGGGGGTGAACAACATGCCCCTGTGTCTCATGTTCTCCCATTCTGTTATTGGAAAGTTAGTGGGTGTTATTTTCATGAATGTTCTGTTATTGAATGTTGCAGACAGGGAGACCAGAGGATTTTGTGAGCAATCCCTGAGTGAGGTATGGGGGCTGTATTCACACTGAATCTGGGTCTACAACAGGACCAACAAATGAAGCACAACTTACAGCGAGGGGATGCTCTGTGAAGAGAGATGAGGGGCCTCTTTCCTACCCAGCCTGGGTTTTCCAATTACATTGCCAATTCACTTCAAACTGTGTGGGACAGTACTGAGGGGCTGAATGGTCTCCTGTGTTTCTGTGCAACAGGTTATAGGAGTAAGTAGCCTCCAACTGCTCCTGTCTAGCAGGTTTGAGGGGCTGAATGGAACATAGGAACATGGGACTGAGGAGTAGGAGTGGGCCATTAGAAACTTTGAGCCTTCTCCACCAGGCACTAAAATTGGAGCTGATCAGATTGAGGTCTCAGCCCCACTTTCCTGTCTGCGTGCCATTGTGAATGACTCACTTCTCTGTCAAATATTTAACTAACGCAGGTTTCAATCAATGTGAACATAGAGACACGATAACCTTCCATTGAAGAGAATTCCGACTTGAAAGGTCCTTTCAGAATTATTCGTCATTCCTCTTACAGAATCAGAGTGTCATGCAGAATGGAAACAGACCCATTAGTCCAATCTGTTCACTCCGATCAGATATCAAATCTGATTTAGTCACATTTGCCAGCATTTGGCCAATATCCCTCCTGTGATTGTACCCGTCTTGACCACTTCCTCTGATTGCACTTTCTGTACACACACCACTCTCTGTGTGAAATATTTACCTTCATGTCCCTTCTAAATCATTCGCCCCCTCCCCTTCAACCTATTCTGTCTTGTTCTGGACTCCCTTATCCTTGGGAGCAGAACATGGCTGTTCAGAATATCCATGCCCTTGATGATTTTATAAACCTCTATAATGTTGCCTCTCAACCTCTGACACTCCAGGGGGAATCAGCTCAATGTAATCAGCCTCTCCCTACAGCTCAAGCCTCCAGTTCTGGAACATCCGTGTAAGTCATTTCTGCAGAAAACCGAGTTGTACAGAGTATTCTTAAAGTGGCCTCACCAACATCCTGTACAGATGCAACATGCCACCACAACTCCTATACTCAATACTCTGACTGATTAAGGCAAATGTGCCGAAAGTGTTCTGCACCACACTGTCTACCTGCGACTCCACTTTCAAGGAACAATGTACCTGCAGCCCTATGCCCCTTTGTTTCACAACATACCCCAGGACCTGACCATGAAGTATATAATGTCTGCCCTGATTTGCCTTCCCAAAATGCAAAGCTTCATATTTATCTAAATTAAACTTCATCTGTTACTCCTTGCCTCTTTGTCCCATCTAATTGCGGTCTTGTACTCTGAGATAATCTGCTACACCACCTTTCTTTTGTCATCTGTAAACTTACTAACTATGGCCCAATATTCACATCTAAATCCTTTACATAAATGATGAAATGCAGTGAACTCAGTACTGATTCTTACAGCACACTGCTGCTCACTAGCCTCCAGTCTGAAAAATATCCCTCTTCCTTCAAGCCAATTGTGACCAGCTTCCTCTGTGTCTCATGTGACTGAAACTTACTAATCTGTCTACTAATCAGAATGAAATATGAGCTATGAAGAGAGGCTGAGTAGGTTAGGTTTATTTTCACTCGATAAAAGGAGATTGAGGGGGGACCTGATTAAGGTTTGCAAAATCATGAAGGGTATAGCCAGGGTGGATAGAGACCAGCTTTTTCCCAGGGTGAAGGATTCAATAATGAGAGTTCATGCTTTAAAAGTGAGAGGTGGAAAGTGTAAGGGGGATACACGCGGTAAGTACTTCACACAGAGGGTGGTGGGCATTTGGAACGCGTTGCTAGCAGAGGTGGTAGAGGCAGGCACGGTCGATTCATTTAAGATGCATCTGGACAGATGCATGAGTAGATGGGGAGCAGCGGAAGACAGATGCTTAGGAATTGGGCGACAGATTTAAACAGGATATTTGGATCGGTTCAGGTTTGGACGGTGAAGGGCCTGTTCCTGGGCTGTAAATTTTCTTTGCTCTTTGTTCTTTAAATGAACATCTTGCTGAAGTCCATACAGACAACGTCTACCAAACTGCCTTCATCAATCTTCTTTGTCACCTCTTCAAAAAACTCAACCAAATTAATAAGACATGATTTCCCATGCAGAAAGCTACGTTGTCTCCTCCGATCAGCCCTTGCCTTCCCAAATGTATGTAAATGCTATCCCTCAGAATCCCCACCAACAACTTTCCCACCACTGACATCAGGCTCACCGGTCTATAGTTCCCCGGCTTTTTGGGGTCACTGTTTCCTTTTCTAGTCCCACTCCTCCACTGCTCACAACAAATGTTAAATGGAACCAGGTCGGTGATATGGCTGATGATATCGGTCTCAGACTGGGTCAGTTTTAGGAAAAAGTCAGGCTAGTTTCTTTATTCTGCTAAAACAACACGTTTATGAGCCAGAGGAATGTTACGCAAACTATGATGGAAAGATGAATGGCAAACTGTTTGGGTATTGCAATTATATAATCAATATTTCCCTTTATAAAACCACTGACACACACACACACACACACACACACACACACACACACACACACACACACGCACACACACACGCGCGCGCACACACACACACACACACACACAAAATCTCTGCAATTTTAACTTGAAATAACTTGGTCCAAATATTATTGGAACTCATGACAAAGGAAAAATTGTGAGATTGTCGAACACGTTATTTGCTTCTGAAGATATTGTACTCACACAAGCTGCCAGCAATGGGATTTCATCCTGGGAGAGTTGGGATTTGGCTGAATTCCCTTTGCTTTAGGCAGTGAGTAGATTCCAGTGAATTCTGGGTATCCAAAGGGTAGCACGGTGGTTAGCACTGCTACCTCACAGCACCAGGAACTTGGGTTCGATTCCTGCCTTGGGTGACTGTCTGTGTGGAGTTTGCACATTCTCCCCTTGTCTGCGTGAGTTTCTAACGGGTGATCTAGTTTCCTACCACAAACTGTGTAGGTTCCGTGGATTGGTCATGCTAAATTGTCCGTATTGTTCAGGGATTTCTAGGTTATGTGCAATAGTCAGGGGTATATATAGGAAAATGGGTTGGGAAGGTTGGTATGGACTTGTTGGGCTGAAGGGCCTGTTTCAACACTGCAGGGATTCCATAAAAATAAGAACGGCAATGATAATTGTAGAGGTTTTTTTTTAGCTCGCACACATTGCTGTGATGAGGAACAATGAAGGAGAGAGATGCAATAGGCCGTTCCTTCTCGAGCAGATTACATTTTCTCCCTCTCTGAGCTGAATCACCCAATATTATCATCCTCTCCCAAACTGGACCATGTGAGGTCCCTTGTACATTGTCAAAACTATGTCTCCATCACATTCCCTGTTCCATGTCGGTGCATCATTGCTGCTGTCATATACAGAGCCATACCCTTTCCAGAAAATGGTCTCAGTTGATTTGAAATATGTTTGCGTGGCCCTGCATCATTAAAAAATAAAATGTTTAATTTATTCAGAATACCTGTGTTAAACTGAATGCATTTTTAAAAGAAATACAAAAATTGCTGGAAAGGTTCGGCAGGCCTGTCAATTGCCAGATGCCTTTTACACGCTGCAGTTGTACCAGCCTCCACCACTTCCTCTGGCAGGTCATTCCATACTCACACCACCCTCTGTGTGAAATGGTGCCCTTTAGGCCTCTTCAAAACCTTTCCCTTCTCGCTTTGAACCAATGCCCTCTGGTTTTGGACGCCCCTAACCTGGGGAAAAACCCTGACTACTCACCCTATCCATGACCGTTCTGATTTTATAAACCTTTACTGCTGCGAAAGTTGACCCCAATCAACACGAATGGCTGTACTTTTAGTCATCCCGGGTCTAAATTCTGAAATGCAACACTGACACCTCTTCCTTCTCCAACAAGTCACAATTCTAAATCCATTTTAATCAGTTTGTTCAGATGTATCCTGAGACACTTCTGTGGGTTTTACACCTAGACCTTTGTGTCCGGAGGTAGGGACTAGCATCACTCAACAATACCCATAAAGCTGTAACAGTATTCTCCTGTGTGATTGTTCAACAGACTGTCCTGACATGCTGTGACATACCTCTGCAACAGGCAGGACTTGAAACCAGGCCTTCTAGTCCAGAGCTAGGAAAACTACCACACAAGTTCAGGAATTGGAATCAAACCCAGAGCTCTGGCTCAGAGGCAGGGACACTACCCACCACACTACCATACACAGATTTTTGGTCATATTTTAATGCCCACTTTCAGCTCGGTGTGGATTTATTATAATCAGGTTACCATTACTGAGCTACACAAAACATTTTGCATTGTTAAACAAATGCAAGATATTTGTCTCAACTGTAGGATATTGAGTATACGTGCTGTGCTATCGAAATTAACTATGACCATCTTTAATCGCTATTATCTGTAGTCTGCAATATTTGAGAAAGAAATCATGCACTCACACTCTGCCCAATGAAGGGTCTCAAATAGATATTTATTACTGAACACCAGAGACGAAGGAAGAGCTTAATTTCTGGTCCCAAAACAACGATGACTCTTAGCCACCTCTAACGTGTGACTGCCTCTTCCTAAAACCATGAAGTGACACCAGGCCGCTGATTACTGTCCAGCCTCTTCTCCCCACTGACTGTGTCTGCAATCTGTCCCTCCTCCCCCTAACCACACAAGGCAAACCAAGCTCAGGGTCTTTGTGATAATCAAGGCCGGTGTGTGCAGGCATTCTGGAGAGGGATGGGCACTTGAAAATTGAAGGGGAGGGTGAGGTGACAGTAATATCACTCACTGGGCTGACGGGTGGCAGATGGAGTTTAGTTTGGATTAATGTGAAGTATTGGATTTGGTAAATCAAACAAGAGTAGGATCTATACAATTAAACGTAGGGCCTTTGGCAGTGTTGGAGAACAGAGACCTAGGCCGTCAGGTCTAATTCTACATAATTTGCATCTCATATCGATAGTGTGGTTAAGAAGGTGTTTCGCATACTTGTCTTCATATGTCAGATGTTTGAGTATCGGAATTGGGACGTCATGTTGAGGATGTACAGGACATTAGTGAGTACTCTTCTGGAATACTGTGTCCAGTCTGGTCATCCTGCCCGCTCATTCCATAGGCACACCACCCTCTGGGTGAAAGCGCTGCCCATTAGGTCACTTTTGCATGTTTCCCCTCTCTCTCATCTCAAGCTTATGTCCTCGAGTTGTGGACTCCCCGTACCCTTAGAAAATACTTTGACTATTTACTTTGATATTATTGACCTTGATATTATTAAGCTGCAGAGGGTTCTGAAGAGATTAACCCGGATGTGGCTGGGAAAGGTGGGATTGAGCTCGATCGGCTGGGACTTTTTTCACTGGAGAGTATGAGGTTAAGCGGTAACTTCACAGAGGTTTATAAAATCATGAGGGTACAGATAAGCTGAAGGGCTGATGTCTTTTCTCTAGAGTTGAGGATTCAAAACTGAGGGATATTTTAAGGTGCGAGGGAAAAAGATTTACAGAAGTCACGAGAGGTAAATATTTTAGACAGAATCTGGCTTGGGTGTGGAATGAACTTCCAGAGGAAGTGGTGAAAGCAGGGACCGTTACAATGTTTGAAAGACATTTAGATCAGTATATTGATAAGACATCAGTTTGGATGGTGCTGTGAGCAGCTGCCCTCTCCTTCCCCATCTCTGAATGGATTCCTGTTGGTTTTCACCCTCTGCCAATGCCTGTGCAGTGGCGTGGGGAGGCCAGCGTGTGGCATTGCATCACTTTAAGCACCACAGAGACTGCCAGACCTGCCCCACCCAGAGACACACAGATACACACACACGGGAATGGTTAGGACACGGCGTGAAGCTCATCTGGTAACTTAAATGAAACAACTTAAATGTTCAACTCAACTCGTAAACTGTTAAAATCTGAGTGACAGAGAACTCCCAAATCCCACTGTTTAAATAAAAACATCAATTTATTTTATAACTCTGAAAGTGAACATTTTACATCAACTGTTCACAATTCTGAGACCCCCAATCTCTTAACTGCCTATTACCCCACTCCAACTCTATAGCAATATACTATTTCAATAAGACACTTATTAAAATTACATCATTTTAAATTTCAAAACCACTCAACAGCTGTTGTTTTCGGTGTTTTCGTTCAGCTGTGGATCTCCCCGGGTTACCTTCTTTCTTTTTACTGTGAATATGTTTCATACGAAAAGGTACCTTTGATAGAGATTGTTTTCCAATTTCTTGGATCTGTATTGATGGCATTTGCTCTGTTTGCAATTTTCAAAATGCCTGCATTCTTAATTTCCCCGACGTCGGATCATTTATCGAAAACCAATAAATTCAAACTTGATTTGGTTTGAGTATCCTGGGGCATAATTGAAACTAATTGGTAAATTTCGAATTGTTGTTGAAAGAGCAACGAACTCAGGGATCTATTTCACAGCCAATTGTGACATATTTTCAGTTGTCCTTGACATTCTGAGTCTGCGATCCTCTCATTTACACAGGCGCTTGAAAGCTCTCCGTTCAGAACAGTATTCACTCTCTCTTAAAGGTACAGTGCACACTTCCAACTTCATAACATTAATACCATGATGTCACTGAAGATAAGCAGAGCATAGCCAGATTTCTCTTGCTCCATGGTTTGTCAATGTTTCACTCACTGCGTCTGGTGTGTGTCAGGAGTTTTGTTGGTCTGTTGACAGCATGTCATTATTCGACTCCCTCCGTGGGAATATAGCAGTATTTCACTTGCTCACACTCGTGTGTGTGTAGGGCAGGATTTCAGTTGTTCCTTGGGGACCGTGACACTATAACAATCTCAATGTTTGTAAATGGCACCAAACCAGGAAGAGCTCTGAAGTCTATGGAGGACAGTCTGAAACTCTAACAGTACAATCACACGGTGGTGTAGTTTTCGGGCAGATGGGGATCAATGCAGAGCATTGTGAGGTGATGCAATTTGGTAGGAAGGACAAGCAAAGATAGTTTAAAAATGGGCTGCGCCGTTATAAACGGGGTGCAAGAGCAGAGAGTGCTGTGTGTATATGAGCACAGATTATTGAAGATATCAGGACAAGTGGGGAGAGCAGTTACTATCACTGATTAGTTTCAGTATCTGAGCTGTTTACAGGGGGAGGTGTAGGAGGGAGTCTCTGTGCTCCCTTCCTGGGAGGTGATGGTGATGATGTGTTGTGAGCCCACCCTCCTGCCCACCGAGACCGTGGGGATTCCATTTGTACCAGCTTGACACAAAAGGTAGATGGCATCAGG
The DNA here is from genome assembly GCF_047496795.1 of Chiloscyllium punctatum. Classification (NCBI taxonomy): domain Eukaryota; kingdom Metazoa; phylum Chordata; class Chondrichthyes; order Orectolobiformes; family Hemiscylliidae; genus Chiloscyllium; species Chiloscyllium punctatum. Next base: position 89,423,381 of record NC_092752.1, on the reverse strand, counting down.
GCCACGGTTTCTAATTTATGCCGGGGGGAAACAGCTGCCAGTGGGTTTAAAGTGAGAATTATCCTTCACTGAACATTGCTCCTTACTCGGTCGGTGGGACGTGGATGTTTCAGAATCTCCACACGACGCGTCCCGGTCCCCTCCGACTCGTACCAGGGTCCTCCCCACATGGCGGGGGGAGGGAGAGGGAACGGATATCGGGCACTGCACCACCCGGCTTGGCCCTTTCTGTCCTATTCCAGGCTGTTTCACCTGGAATGGGAGAAGGGGAGGGAGGGACGGTGGGAGTGGATGGCTCTGCTGTTAGAGCCGGTGTAGGTGGGGGACGGAGTCATGCTGAGGGGTCTGGAGGGAGTCAGTCCACAGTGTTGTATCCAGGCAGTGTTATTAGTGTGGGGGGGGGGGGTAAAGTGGATGGTGAGAGGGAGCGAGGGAGAGGGAGAGCGAGATAGACATACAGACAGAGGTAGGGACAGAAGGTGCTGCATGCAGCGGTGAGAGTGGTGGAGCAGGAACCTAGTTCGGGGGTAGGTGCTGTTACAGATATGCAGTGAGTGTGAGGGAGCAGAGAGAATACGGTGACCCTTATCCTGGCAGAGTGGGGAAGGTTATTGATGCTTGTCCTGAATTGCTGGACATTTCCTCAGACCACAGATACTGCACTGAGCTGGGTGGAGAGATCGGACCATAGTCGCTGTGTCTGGTGGTGTGGCCCCCTCTGGAAGAGACTGGTCCCCTTCTGTACTAGCCCATCCACCCGGACCTCCATGTCCCTGTCGACAAACCGTGGTGTAATTGTCCCTTATCTGCCATGCTCGGGTAAACTGTGCAGTGCAGCTCCAAACTGAGAAAGCTCAATCGTGTGCCCATTGGGCTTTGAAAGATGACATCAGTGTCAGGGATCACGGAATATCCAGGGGCATCTGGGTGATGGTGTGTACCTCCAGCCGTGATGGGTGTGAGAATCGGGCTGGTATTGAATGACAGGGATACCATGGGGTGGGCTGGGCAGTTAATGAGGTGAGTTCGATCCGACAGCACCAGGAAACTAGCTCAGCCTCGTGAGATCATCCCTCTGTCACACTCACTGAAAATGTCACTGAGATAAATTATTGTCAGATTCAGCCCAGTGAATCATAGATTCTGTTCAAACTAATTCCAGTTATAAAGACGCAGAACAAATGCTTATCTGACTTCACACCAATCTCCCTTTTTCCCATCTTTCCGGGGAAGACTGGCTCATGTTACAGGATGCTACCGAAGTGTCTACATTTCAGCATTCTGAAACCTGGGAACACATCCTTCTATGACACTGTCTCTCAGTCTCCCCCTCTCTGTGTATACCCAAAACCCCTCCCATGTGGTTATATTTAAACAGATTCGCCCGCCATCTCTCTGTGGCAGTGATGTTCACACCCACAGCACCCCCTTATCAGGGCAACAGTGGAGATATGGAGCTGTAAATCGGTGGGAGCTGTACATCCTGTCACTTCCAGCATGGGATGCTAGTTTCCCCACACTCGACAGTGATCTAACAAGTGTTACAGACGGTGTGGGGTACACAGTCCTACATACAGGGAGGGTAACTGCTCCTGGGTTACAGATCAATGCACTGGGGTGGGGTACACAGTCCTACATGCAGGGAGGGTAACTGCTCCTGGGTTACAGATCAATGTACTGGGGTGGGGTACACAGTCCTACATGGTGGGAGGGTAACTGCTCCTGGGTTACAGATCAATGCAGTGGGGTGGGGTACACAGTCCTACATGCTGGGAAGGTAACTGCTCCTGGTTTAAAGATCAATGCACTGGATTGGTTTACGCCGTCCTACATGCTGGGAGGGTAACTGCTCCAGGTTACACATTGGTGATCACTGCGCAGCTCCCGGTGCTGGACAGATATCTAATCCGGATTTATCGATCAATGCATGGGTGTGGTCTCCACTGCTTCCCACACTGAACAGGCAGGAGGCTGGTGGAACACAGCAAGCCAGGCAGCATCAGCAAGTGTGAAGTTTGACATTTCCGGTGTAAACCTTCTTCAGGTCTCCTGCAGAAGGGTTACTCCCAAAACGTCGACTTCTCCACCTCCTGATGCTGCCTGGTTTGCTGTGTTCTCCCAGATTCCTGCCTGTCGACTTTGGATTCCAGCATCTGCAGTTTTTTTTTACTCTATCCCAGCTTCCCATACTCGACAGATGGTTTAAAGATAAATGCTCTGACATGATCTGCACAGTGTTCCACTCTGGACAGATTGCTGGGTTGTACTGAACAGGACACTGGCCTGGTCTGCACAGTGAGCCACGGTGAACAGATATCTCCTCTGGGTGTATGGTGTCTGGGCTGGTTCTTTGAGGTGGATTGAGAATGTGGTATATCTAACCGTTTCAGCTGATCTGGCAATGCCTTTAGTTCCCATTCCTGTGATTGGACCCTCCATCTCTCACCCCATTAACATTCCAGTGTACCCATGCACATAACACAGTGGGCAGGGACTTCATATTTGAGGCTAAGTCTTTTCCTCACCAGGACTGTGTGCTGGTTGCTCATACAGATTCTGTAAGGGACAGATCCCTCTGGGACAACGGATTGGGTGAGAATGTTTCCCTCTTGTTGGTTCCCCCATCATTTGCCCCAGTCTGGTCTGCTCTGTATGTGAGGTCTCTCCCTACTCAGTCAGGTGTGGACCTATGGAGGCACTCTTGGTGATGGACATTGAAGTCCAACACCCAGAGGACGGTCAGTGTCCTTATCACCCTCAGTGCTTCCACTGATTTGTTTCCAACCTCAAGGGAACTAAGTTATCACGGAAGGGGTGGGGTGGAGGGGCAGGAATGACCGTTCTCAGGCGATTTCCTTGACCATTTGTGACCTGTTACCATGAGCCTTCCCGGATTCTGGAATCAATGTTGGTGAATTGCAGGGTAACTCCATCCCTGACTGCATCCCAGGGAGTCCCCACCGCTGGTGGGTCTGTCCTGCCGGTGGGACATGATATACCCAGGGATGGTGATGGGGCTTCATGAAACATGATACATCAGGCCTGGTCCCGTGAGTACGACGGTGTCAGACTGTTTCCTGACTGGGAGACTGGTGCTGGAAAAGCACAGCAAGTCAGGCAGCATCCGGGGAGCAGGGGAATGAATGTTTCGGGCAGAATCCCTTAATCAGGAATGAGGCTTATGGGCCGGGTGGGGGGGGGGGGTGTTGAGATAAATGAAAGGGGACTAGGGCTAGGGCTGGGGCTGGTGGGATGGAAGCTGGGAATGTGATCGGTAGATGGAGGTGGGGGAGAGGTGATTGGTCAGAGAGGAGTGTGGTGTGGACATGGTGGAAAAGGTGATGGACAGGTCAAGGAGTTCCCCGAAACATTCTGTCCCCAACATTCTGTAACTGACATTCTCCGGAACGTTCTGTCCCCGACATTCCATAACTGACATTCCCCGGAATGTTCTGTCCCCGACATTCCATAACTGACATTCCCCGGAATGTTCTGTCCCTGACATTCCATAACTGACATTCCCCGGAATGTTCTGTCCCCAACATTCTATAACTGACATTCCCCGGAACGTTCTGACCCCAACATTCTATAACTGACATTCTCCGGAACGTTCTGTCCCTGACGTTCTACAACTGACATTCCCCGGAACGTTCTGTCCCTGACATTGTTTGTGAACGGCCGGACGTCAGTGAATTGAACAAACGATAAGATCCCGAGGGAAGAGATCCCATTCCAGGGAGAAGGAAACACTGTTCCGAAGGTCCCTCAGGCAGTTGAAGGGGTAATACGTTTTCCCTGTGTTTACATTTCTCCACGACACAGGATGGAACACAATTTAGACCAAAATACAGAAATTCCCAAACTCCGTTTGTCTTCAGGAAACTGGGAGAGATTCCTTCAGGACAGCAACGTTTCCACCCACCGTATTAGGAACTGGGAAGGAGTGACCTGTGTCTGCTCTCGAGTGAGTGAATGTGTGGGAATGTTCTAGAACGAATCTGTCCTTATTGATGTGTCTCTGTGTGTTTGGGGAGGGAGGGTTTCTTGTGGTTTATGTCACATTTTTGTCAGTAATTCTGACCTTCCCATTTGTTATTCCAGCTCCAATTATTTTAATAAATCCCTGAGTACAGGGACACATTTGAAAATCTCACTGGGTCCCTGATCAAACGGGTCCCTTTGCCTCCAGGCTGATGGATAATGGGTTTGTTTTCCTTCCTCACAGTTAACGTAGTGACCATCTACGTCCTGCTTTATAAAGATTGTGGATTGTCTCCATGTGTCAGACGTTACCTGGGGGCCATGGCAGCGGCGGATCTCCTGGTCATTATCCTCGACCTGATCCTGAGACACATTCCCATTGTCTATCGGGAACAGTTTTATTTCCTGAGGTTCTCCGTCCGCGTGTGTAATATCCACGCCATCCTGCTTTTTGCAGCCACTGACTGCTCTGTCTGGTTCACCGTCACTTTCACCTTTGATCGGTTTGTGGCCATTTGTTGCCAGAAGCTGAAAAATAAATATTGCAGTGAGAAAACGGCGGCTGTGGTTCTGGGAGCAGTGACTGTGCTGAGCTGTTTAAAGAACATTTCCTGGTATTTTATGCTCACGGCTCGGTATTACATGTGGAACTCCCCCTGGTTTTGTTACGTAACAGAAGCTGTTCGACTCTCCAGTGTCTGGTTCATAACCGGGTTCCTCCACCACATTCTAACCCCGTGTGTCCCATTTCTCCTGATTCTGCTGCTCAATGTTCTCACCGTCAGACACATTTTAGTGACCAGCAGAGCCCGCAGGAGACTCCGCGCTCACACCAATGGGGACGCTCAGTCTGACACTGAAATGAGAAACCGAAAAAAATCCATCATTTTACTGTTTGTGATCTCGGCCAATTTCATCCTGTTATGGTCAACGTTCATGCTGTATTCTATATGGTACCGGATGTGGCTTTTTGGGTATCGGTCTGTGTATCTCCAATCCTTTCTGCGGGAATTGGGCTTCATGCTGCAGCTCCTCAGTTGCTGCACAAACACCGCAATTTATGCCGTGACCCAGTCTAAGTTCAGGCAGCAGCTGAAGAACGTGCTGAAATATCCCGCCACCCAAATCCATCCATCCATCAAATTCCCTCATTAATCACACCATCCGGGATTTTCTCATTTCAGTTCAGTGTTTCAGCGATAGAGCAGCCTGTCGCTGTGGTAACAGACTGAGGGTAGCGCTGGTTTGTCCACCCTCATCCCACAGGGGGGTTACAGGGAAACATTTCAATGTTTCTCACAACCCAGGGGCCAGTGAGAAAGGGAACCATCCTACTGACTGTATCCATCACTTCCATTTAAACAATAAAAATGTTCATTAAACCGTGCCGAGCAGCAGAGTGACCGATGTTGTTGTTTGTCTTTGGGTTGGAGAAGCTGAGCTGGAGAGAGACAGACTCAGCCCCAAGTCCTGGTCCTCAGGGAAGGGGAGGGCAACGGGCCCTGAGCTCAGGAACTGGGTTTAACTCCCTCTGACACCCCCCCAACTCCAACCTGGCCTCCCCATTTCCTCTCCCCCACACTCTCCACCTGCCTCCACTCTTTCCTCTACCCTCCCCCCCGCACTCTCTCTCTCCTGCCATCTATCCCCCTTCCGCAATTCCGTCTCTACCCCATTTTCCCCCACCTCGCACTTCCCACATCTCTCTATCATCTCACAACCACCCCTCCAACCACATGCAGCCCCAGCACTAACCACGACTAACCTCCCCAGTCTCTGGATCAGAGGGAGAGGGACGCGTCAGGGAGACACACTGCGTCAGAGAGGGAGGGAGGGGCAGGAGAGAGAGAGATTTAGTCAGAGAGAAACAGGGAAGTGGGGAGAAAGAGAGACCGAGGTAGGGGGATCGAGAGTGAGAGGGGTGGACAGAGAGAGAAGGAGAAGGGAGAGACAGAGAGAGACAGGCAAGGTAGAGATAAGGTGAGGGAGAGAGAGAGAAATAGGGGAGGACATAATGACAGAGGGGTCAGAGAGGGTGGGACAGAGAGAGGGGGACAGAGAGTGGGGGATGGAGAGAGTGGTGGATGGGGGGAAGGGGGTACGGAGAGGGAGCTGAAAGAGAGTGAAGGGAGTTAGAGGGGGTCACAGAGAGACGGGGGGCAGAGAGAGCGTGGGGACAGAGAGGGGGACAGAGAGAGGGGGACAGAGATAGGAGGGACAGAGAGATAAGGACAGAGAGAGAGGGGTAGAGAGAAAGGGGGGACAGAGAGTGGGGGACAGAGAGAGAGGGGGACAGAGACATGGGGCCAAAGACAGGGGGGCAGAGAGAGGCGGGACAGAGAGAGGGGGACAGAGAGAACGGGAGAGAGAGGAGGACAGAGAGAGGGCAACAGAGAGAGGGGGACAGAGAGGGGGACAGAGAGCAGGGGGATAGAGAGAGGGAGACAGGGAGTGGGGAACAGAAAGAGGGGACAGAGAGTGGTGGATGGAGAGAGTGGGAACAGAGAGAGCGGGATAGAGAGTGGGGGATGGAGAGAGTAGGGGACAGAGGAGGGGACGGTGGGACAATGACGGAGGTGACAGAGAGAGGACGGAGTGAGGGGGACAGATAGAGCGTGGTTACAGAGAGAGTGAGGGGACAGAGAGAGGGGGTACATAGAGAGGGCTTGGACCGAGAAGGCGGGACGTGGGTGGTGCAGAGAGGGGAGTCAGAGAGAGGGGGGACAGAGAGAGGGGGACAGAGAGGGGAGGGATGGAGATGGGGGACAGAGAAGGGGGCAGAGTGAGGGGGGAACAGAGAGTGTGAAGACAGGGAGAAGGGGGACACAAAGTGAAGGGGACAGAGAGACGGGGGGACAGAGAGAGGGGGGACAGATGGGGGGGCAGAGAGAGGGGTAAAGAGAGACGGGGACAGAGGGGATGGACTGAGAGCGGGGGGACAGAGAGAAGGGGGACAGAGAGAGAGGGGGACTGAGAGAGGGGGGCAGAGAGCGGGAGGGAAAGAGAGAGAGCTGGGACCGAGAAGGGGGGAACAGAGGGGGGGGGGGAACAGAGAGGGGACAGAGAGAGGGGTACGGGGGTGTGACAGAGAGAGGGGGGACAGAGAGGGGTGACAGAGAGAGAGGGGGACAGAGAGAGGACAGAGGAAGGGGGACAGTGAGAGGGGGGTCAGAGAGAGGGGGACAGAGGAAGAGGGAGACACAGAGAGGGGGGACAGAGCGCGAGGGGGACTGAGAGAGAGGGGGACCGAGAGAGGGACAGAGAGGGGGGGACAGAGAGAGGGCTGGGACCGAGAAGTGGAGGGGGGACAGAGAGGGAGACTGAGAGTAGGAGACAGAGAGGGGGTGGGGAACAGAGAAAGGGGTCAGAGAGAGGGGGGGACAGAGAGAGGGGGACAGAGAAGGGGGAACAGAGGGAGGTACAGGGAGAAGGGGACAGAGAGAGGGGGCAGAGAGAGTGGGGACAGTAAGAGAGGGGAGACAGAGAGACGGGGCCGCAGTAGAGGGGGGACAGGGTACGGAGAGAGGGGGGACAGAAAGAGGGGGAATGAGAAAAGGGGACAGAGGGGGTGGACTGATAGCAGGGGGAACAGAGAGAAGTAGGGGCAGAGAGAGAGGGTATCGAGAGAGGGGGACAGAGAACGGGAGAGACAGAAAGAGGTGGGGGGACAGAGAGAGTGGGGGTCACAGAGTAAGGGCAGCAGAGGTGGCAGAGAGAGGTGTACAGAGAGAGGGGAACAGAGGGGGACAGACGGGAGGGGACAGAGAGAGTGGGGGGACAGAGAGAGTGGGGACAGAGAGAGGGGAACAGAGAGACGGGAGCAGAGAGACGGGGACAGAGAGCGGGGGGACGGGGTTCAGAGAAAAGGAAAAGAGAGAGGAGGTAACAGAGGGAGAGGGTGACAGAGAGAGTGGCGACAGAGAGGAGGGTGACAGAGCGGGAGGTACAGAGAGAGGGACAGAGAGAGGGTACAGAGAGAGGGGGGTGAAGAGAGGGGGACAGAAAGAGGGGGGCAGTGAGAGCGGGAGTAAGAAAGATGAGGAAAGAGAGAGGCGGACAGAGGGGACAGACAGATAGAGTTGGAACAGAGAGAGGGTGGGACAGAGAGAGGGGGGACAGACAGGGAGGGGACAGAGGGAGAGGGGTACCTCAGAGTGGGGGGAACGAGGTAGGGGAGAGATGGGGAGAGAGGGAGGTATAGAAAGGGGGAAGAGAGAGAGGGTGAACAGAGAGAGGGAGACAGAGAGAGAGTGGGGGACAGAGAAAGGGGGACAGAGGGTGGGGGATGGAGAGAGTGGGGGACGGGGGCACAGAGGGGGAGGTGACAGAGAGAAGAAGGGAGTGGTTGGGGGGACACAGAGAGGGGGGAAGAGAGCGTGGGGACAGAGAGCGGGACAGAGAGAGGGGGGACAGAGAGAAAGAGAGAGAAAGGGGGGACAGAGAGAGGGGCACAGAGAGATGAGAACAGAGAGAACGGGAGAGAGAAGGGGACAGAGAGAGGGGGACAGAGAGAGGGGGTACTGAGAGAGGGGGACAGAGAGGGGGGGACAGAGAGAGGGGGACAAAGAGAGGGGGACAGAGAGATTGGGACAGAGAGCAAGTGGACAGAGAGAGGGAGACAGAGAGTGGAGGCTGGAGAGAGTGGGCGATAGAGAGGGTGGACAGAGTGCGGAGGATGGAGCGTGGGGGACAGAGGGGGGACAGGGGGACAGAGAGGGAGGTGACAGAAAGAGGAGGGAGTGAGAGGGGGACAAAGAGAAAGGGGGCACAGAGAGAGCCTGGGGACAGAGAGGGGAAAGAGAGAGAGAGGGACAGAGAGAGTGGGATAGAGAGAAACGGGGGCAGAGAGAGGGGGGACAGAGAGAACGACAGAGAGAAGGGGACAGTGAGAGGGGGACAGAGAGAGTGGGAAAAACAGGTGGGAGAGATAGAGGGGAATAGAGAGAAAGGGGGCACAGAGAGAGGGGGACAGAGAGAACGGGAGACAGAGGGGGACGGAGAGAGGGCAACAGAGAGAGGGGGACAGAGAGAGGCGGACACAGAGCAGGGGGATAGAGAGAGGGCGACAGAGAGAGGGGCACAGAGAGCAGGGGGATAGAGAGAGGGAGACAGAGAGTGGGGGTTGAGAGAGTGGGGGACAGAGAGAGAGGGACAGAGAGTGGGGGATGGAGAGAGTTGGGGGACAGAGGGGGGTGGATGGGGGGACAGAGAGGGAGGTGACAGAGAGAGGACGGAGTGAGGGGGGACACAGAGAGAGGGGGGACAGAGAGAACGTGGGGACAGAGAGGGGGATAGAGAGAGATGGGGTCAGAGAGAGTGAGGGGAGAGAGAGGGGGGGTACATAGAGAGGGCTGGGACCGAGAAGGAGTGACGGGGGGAACAGCGAGGGGGGGTCAGAGAGAGGGCGGACAGAGAGAGGGGGACAGAGAGGGGAGGAACGGAGATGGGGGCAGAGAGTGGGGGAACAGAGAGTGGGGACAGGGAGAAGGGGACAGAGAGTGAAGGGGACAGAGAGACGGGGGGCAGAGAGAGGGGGGACAGATAGAGGGGGGCAGAGAGTGGGGTAAAGGGAGCTGGTTAGAGAGGGGGCGGACTGAGAGCGGGGTTCAGAGAGAAGGGAGACAGAGAGAAGGGGGACAGAGAGCGGGAGGGACAGAGAGAGGGGAGAGAGAGATGGGTACAGAGAGGGTGGACAGAGAGTGGGGGGCAGAGAGGATGGACAGAGACAGTGGGGGGACAGAGAGAGTGGTGACAGAGAGAGGGGAACAGAGAAAGGGGAATGAGAGTGGGGGACAGAGAGCGGGGGGACGGGGGGACAGAGAAAGAGGGACAGAGAGTGGAGGGAACAGAGGGAGAGGGGTGAGAGAGAGGGGCTCAGAGGGAGAAGAGGGAGGGGTGACAGAGGGGGGAAGAGAGAGACGGGGACAGAGGGGGCGGACTGAGAGCGGGGGGACAGAGAGAAGGAGGGGCAGAGAGAGAGGGGACCGAGAGAGGGAGACCGACATCGGGAGAGACAGAGAGAGGTGGGGGACAGAGATACTGGGGGTCACAGAGAGAGGGCGGCAGAGGGGGGAGAGAGAGGGGGGAGCAGGGGGGCAGAGAAAGAGAGAGGACAGAGAGAGGGGAGGAAAGAGAGTAAGGGGACAGAGAGAGAGGGGGACAGAGAGAAAGAGAGAGGGCAGTGAGAGCGGGGGACAGAGAGTGATGGGGTCAGAGAGAGAGGGGGGACAGAGAGAGAGGGGGACAAGAGAGTGGGGGGAGAGAGAGGGTGGAGTGATCGGGGATAGAGAGGGGTGTAGAGACAGGGGGAAGAGAGAGAGGGGGAAAGAGAGAAGGGTGCAGAGAGTGGGGGGACAGAGAGAGATGGACAGAGAGGGGGTACAGAGAGAGAGGGGTGGACAGAGAAATGGGGACAGAGGGAGAGGGAGGCATACAGTCATAGCGTGATAGAGAGAGATTGGGGACAGAGAGGAGGGTGACAGAGCGGGGGGTACAGAGAGGGGGGACAGAGAGAGGGGGAACCTGGAGAGAGTGGGGACAGAGGTGGGGGGACATTGAGAGAGGGGGGACAGAGAGATGGGGGCGCAGAGAGAGTAGGGACAGAAAGAGGGGAGCTAAGAGACAGGGGGAAAGAAAGAGGAAAAAAAGTGAGTGGGGAACAGAGGGGACAGACAGACAGAGTGGGGACAGAGAGAGGGTGGGACAGAGAGAGGGGGAGCAGAGAGGGAGGGGACAGAGAGAGAGGGGGACAAGAGAGTTGGGGAGCGAGGTAGGGGAGAGATGGGGAGAGAGAGGGGGTAAAGAGAGGGGGAGGAGAGATAGGGTGGACAGAGAGAGGGTGACAGTGAGTGGGGGAACAGAGAGAGGGGGACAGAGAGAGGGGAACAGAGAGAGGGGTGGACAGAGAGAATGGGGACAGAGAGAGGGGGACAGAGATGGGAGGGACGGAGTGAGGGGAGTCAGAGTGGGGGGGACAGAGAGAGATGGGGACAGAGGAAGAAGGGGCACAGAGAGAGGGGGGACAGAGAGAGATGGACAGGGAGAGGGGGGACAGAGAAAGGGGAAAGAAGAGGGGGGGACGGGGGTGACGGGTGTGGACGGAGAGAGAGGGAATAGAGAGAGGGGGACAGAGAGAGGGGAACGGAGAGAGAGGGGGACAGAGAGACAGGGGACATATAGAGGGGGACAGAGAGAGAGGGGACAGAAAGAGGGGAACGGTGAGAGACGGGGGATAGAGAGGGGGGACAGAGAGAGGGGAACGGAGAGAGAGAGGTGACAGAGAAAGGGGGACAGAGAGAGAGAGGGGGACAGAGAGGGGGGACAGAGAGAGGGAACGGAGAGAGAGGGGTGACAGAGAGAGGGGGACAGAGAGAGAAAGGGGGGACAGAGAGAGAGTGGACAGAGAGAGGGAACGGAGAGAGAGGGTGGACAGAGAGAGGGGGGGCAGAGAGGGGGGACAGAGAGAGAGGGGGGCAGAGAGAGAGGGGGGGGACAGAGAGAGGGGGGACAGAGAGAAGGAGGGCAGAGTGTGGGGAACGGAGTGAGGGGGACAAAGAGAGGGGGACAGAGAGAGGGGAATGGAGGGGGGGGACAGAGAGAGGGGGGACGGAGAGAGGGGAACAGAGAGAGAGGCGGGACAGAGAGAGGGTGGACAGAGAAAGTGGACAGAGGGAGGGCCACGGAGAGAGAGGGAAGACAGAGAAAGGGAGGGCAGAGAGTGAGTGACAGAGAGGAGGAGGACAGAGAGGGGGGCAGCGAGTGGGGGGACAGAGAGAGGGGGAGAGGGAGAGGGGAACAGAGATGGGAGGGACGTAGAGAGGGGAGTCAGTGGGGGGAACACAGGGAGATGGGGCCAGAGCAAGAAGGGGCACAGAGAGAGGGGGGACAGAGAGAGAGGGACAGAGAGAGGGGGAACAGAGAGGGGGGAACGAAGATAGGGGGAACGGGGGTGACGGGGAGGACAGAGAGAGAGGGGATAGAGAGAGGGGGACAGAGAGAATGGGGACAGAGAGGGGGAACGGAGAGAGATGTGTGACGGGGTGAAGTAGAGGGGGTGACAGAGAGAGGGGACAGAGAGCAGGGGGATAGAGAGAGGGAGAGAGAGAGAGTGGGGGTTGAGAGAGTGGGGGACAGAGAGATGGGGACAGAGAGTGGGGGATTGAGAGAGTTGGGGGAGAGGGGGGAGAACGGGGGACAGTGAGGGAGGTGACAGAGAGAGGACGGAGTGAGGGGGACACAGAAAGAGGGGGGACAGAGAGAGCGTGGGGAAAGAGAGGGTGACAGAGAGAGAGGGGGGACAGAGAGAGTGAGGGGACAGAGAGAGGGGGCACATAGAGTGGGCTGGGACCGAGAAGGAGGGACGGGGGGAACAGAGAGGGGGGGTCAGAGAGAGGGCTGACAGAGAGAGGGGGACAGAGAGCCGGGTGCAGAGAGAAAGGGGGGACAGAAAGAGGGGGGCAGAGAGCGCGGAGGAAAGAAAGAGGAAGAAAGAGAGAGGGGGACAGAAGGGTCGGACAGAGTGAGTGGGGACAGAGAGAGGGTGGGACAGAGAGAGAGGGGACAGAGAGAGAGGGGGACAGAGAGAGGGGGCAGGGGGGATTGAGATAGGGGGGACAGAGAGAGAGGTGACAGAGGGGGGAAGAGAGAGACGGGGACAGAGAGGGGGCACAGAGAGATAGAGGGGATAGAGAGAGGGGGAAGGAGAGAGTGGGACAAAGGGGGCGGACTGAGGTCGGGGGGACAGAGAGAAGGAGGGGCAGAGAGAGAAGGGGCCAGGAGAGGGGGACAGAAATTGGGAGATACAGAGAGAGGTGGGGGACAGGGATACTGGGGGTCACAGAGAGAGGGTGGCAGAGGGGGAGAGAGAGAGGGGGGAACAAGGGGGACTGAGAGAGAGGGGGACAGAGAGAGAGAGAGAGAGGGCAGAGAGAGCGGAGGACAGAGAGTAAGGGGGACAGAGAGAGAGGGGGCAGAAAGAGAGAGAGGGCAGAGAGAGAGGCGGACATAGAGTGATGGGGTCAGAAAGAGGGGGGACAGAGAGAAAGGGGGACAAGAGAGTGGGGGGAGAGAGAGGGTGGAATGATCGGGGATAGAGAGGGGTGTAGAGATAGGGGGAAGAGAGAGAGGGGGACAGAGAGAAGGTTGCAGAGAGTGGGGGGAAAGAGAGAGAGGGACAGAGAGGGGGTACAGAGAGAGAGGGGTGGACAGAGAAATGGGGACAGAGGGAGAGGGAGGCACACAGTCATAGGGTGACAGAGAGAGAGTGGGGACAGAGAGGAGGGTGACAGAGCGGGAGGTACAGAGAGGGTGGACAGAGAGAGGGGGAACCTAAAGAGAGTGGGGACAGAGGTAGGGGGACATTGAGAGAGGGGGGACAGAGAGATGGGGGCGCAGAGAGAGAAGGGAGAGCAAGAGGGGAGCTAAGAGACCGGGGGAAAGAAAGAGGAAAAAAGAGAGAGGGGAACAGAGGGGACAGACAGACAGAGTGGGGCAGAGAGAGGGTGGGACAGAGAGAGGGAGAGCAGAGAGGGAGGGGACAGAGAGAGAGGGGGACAAGAGAGTTGGGGTTGCGAGGAAGGGGAGAGATGGGGAGAGAGGGGGTAAAGAGAGGGGGAAGAGAGAGAGGGTGGACAGAGAGAGGGGGGACAGTGAGTGGGGGGACAGAGAGAGGGGGACAGAGAGAGGGGGACAGAGATGGGAGGGATGGAGAGAGGGGAGTCAGAGAGGTGGGGCAGAGAGAGATGGGAACAGAGGAAGAAGGGGCACAGAGAGAGGGGGGACAGAGAAAGATGGTACAGAGAGAGGGTGGACAGAGAGAGAGGGAACAGAGGGGGGTACAGGGACAAGGGGGACAGAGAGAGGGGGCAGAGAGAGTGGGGACAGTAAGAGAGGGGAGACAGAGAGACGGGGGCGCAGTAGAGGGGGGGACAGGGGGACGGAGAGGGGGGTGGACAGAGAGAGAGGGAATGAGAGAAGGGGACAGAGGGGGCGGACTGAGAGCAGGGGTCAGAGAGAAGGAGGGGCAGAGAGAGAAGGGGCCAGGAGAGGGGGACAGAAATTGGGAGATACAGAGAGAGGTGGGGGACAGGGATACTGGGGGTCACAGAGAGAGGGTGGCAGAGGGGGAGAGAGAGAGGGGGGAACAAGGGGGACTGAGAGAGAGGGGGACAGAGAGAGAGAGAGGGCAGAGAGAGCGGTGGACAGAGAGTAAGGGGGACAGAGAGAGAGGGGGCAGAAAGAGAGAGAGGGCAGAGAGAGAGGCGGACATAGAGTGATGGGGTCAGAAAGAGGGGGGACAGAGAGAAAGGGGGACAAGAGAGTGGGGGGAGAGAGAGGGTGGAATGATCGGGGATAGAGAGGGGTGTAGAGATAGGGGGAAGAGAGAGAGGGGGACAGAGAGAAGGTTGCAGAGAGTGGGGGGAAAGAGAGAGAGGGACAGAGAGGGGGTACAGAGAGAGAGGGGTGGACAGAGAAATGGGGACAGAGGGAGAGGGAGGCACACAGTCATAGGGTGACAGAGAGAGAGTGGGGACAGAGAGGAGGGTGACAGAGCGGGAGGTACAGAGAGGGTGGACAGAGAGAGGGGGAACCTAAAGAGAGTGGGGACAGAGGTAGGGGGACATTGAGGGAGGGGGGACAGAGAGATGGGGGCGCAGAGAGAGAAGGGAGAGCAAGAGGGGAGCTAAGAGACCGGGGGAAAGAAAGAGGAAAAAAGAGAGAGGGGAACAGAGGGGACAGACAGACAGAGTGGGGACAGAGAGAGGGTGGGACAGAGAGAGGGGGAGCAGAGAGGGAGGGGACAGAGAGAGAGGGGGACAAGAGAGTTGGGGTTGCGAGGAAGGGGAGAGATAGGGAGAGAGGGGGTATAGAGAGGGGGAAGAGAGAGAGGGTGGACAGAGAGAGGGGGGACAGTGAGTGGGGGGACAGAGAGAGGGGGACAGAGAGAGGGGGACAGAGCTGGGAGGGATGGAGAGAGGGGAGTCACAGAGGTGGGGCAGAGAGAGATGGGAACAGAAGAAGGGGCACAGAGAGAGGGGGGACAGAGAGAGATGGTACAGAGAGAGGGTGGACAGAGAGAGAGGGAACAGAGGGGGGTACAGGGACAAGGGGGACAGAGAGAGGGGGCAGAGAGAGTGGGGACAGTAAGAGAGGGGAGACAGAGAGAGGGGGGCGCAGTAGAGAGGGGGACAGGGGGACGGAGAGGGGGGGACAGAGAGAGAGGGAATGAGAGAAGGGGACAGAGGGGGCGGACTGAGAGCAGGGGGACAGAGAGAAGGAAGGGCAGAGAGAGTGGGAACCGAGAGAGCAGGACAGAGAGCGGGAGAAGCAGAGAGAGGTGGGGGGACAGAGAGAGCGGGGGCCACAGACTGAAGGCAGCAGAAGTGGCAGATAGAGTTGTACAGAGAGAGGGGTACAGAGAGAGGGGTACAGAGAGAGGGGGGCAGAGAGAGTGGGACAGAGATCGGGGAGACGGGAGGACAGAGAAAGGTTGACAGAGAGAGGAGGGAACAGAAGGAGAGGGGTGAGAGAGAGGCGGTCAGAGGGGAGAGAGAGAGTTGACAGAGAGAGTGGGGACAGAGAGAGAATCAGAGAGAGAGAGTGGGGACAGAGAGAGAGGTTGCCAGAGAGAGGGGAGAAAGTGAGGGGGGGGACGGAGAGAGAGAGGGGGGGGGGAACCGAGAGAGGGAATGCCAAAGAAAGAGGGGACAGAGAGAATGGTGGGACAGAGACAAGGGGGACAGAGAGGGGGTGGTCAGAGAGAGAGAGGGGTCAAAGAGAAAGGGGGACAGAGAGAGGGGGGACAAGAGAGAGAGGGGACAAGAGAGTGGGGGGAGAGAGAGGGTGGAGTGATAGGTGAGAGAGGGAGGTAGAGAGAGGTGGAAGAGAGAGGGCGACAGAGAGAGGAGTGCAGAGAGCGGGTGGACAGAGAGAGAGGGACAGAGAGAGGGCAACAGATTGAGGGGTACAGAGAAAGAGAGGTGGACAGAGAGATGGGGACAGAGGGAGAGGGAGGGACAGAGTGAGAAGGTGACAGAAAGAGTGTGTACAGAGAGGAGGGTGACAGAGCGGGGGGTACAGAGAGGGAGTGGGGACAGAGAGAGGAGGACATTGAGAGAGGGGGACAGAGAGCCGGGGGCAAAGAGAAAGGGGGGACAGAAAGAGGGGAGCAGAGAGAGCGGAGGAACGAACGAGGAGGAAAGAGAGAGGGGGACAGAGAGAGGGGGAACCTAGAGAGAGTGGGGACAGAGATAGGGGGGACATTGAGAGAGGGGGGACAGAGAGATGGGGGCGTAGAGAGAGAGGAGGGACAGAATGAGGGGAGCTAAGAGACCGGGGGAAAGAAAGAGGAAAAAAGAGAGAGGCCAACAGGGGACAGACAGACAGAGTGGGGACAGAGAGAGGGTGGGACAGAGAGAGGGGGAGCAGAGAAGGAGTGGACAGAGAGAGAAGGGGGCATGAGAGAGGGGGGAACGAGGTCGGGGAGAGATGGGGAGAGAGAGGGCGTAAAGAGAGTGGGAAGAGAGAGAGGGTGGACAGAGAGAGGGGAACGGAGAGAGAGGGGTGACAGAGAGAGGGGGACAGAGAGAGAAAGGGGAACCGAGAAAGAGGAGGGACAGAGAGAGGGTGGACAGAGATAGGGAACGGAGAGAGAGGGTGGACAGAGAGAGGGAGGCAGAGAGGGGGGGCAGAGAGAAGGGGGACAGAGAGTGGGGAACGGAGTGAGAGGGGGACAAAGAGATTGGGACAGAGAGAGAGGAATGGAGAGAGAGGGGGGACAGAGAAAGAGGGACAGAGAGAGGGGGGACAGAAAAAGGGGACAGAGAGAGAGGGGGACAGAGAAAGAGGACAGAGAGGGAGGGCCACGGAGAGAGAGGGAAGACAGAGAGAGGGAGGACAGAGATTGAGTGACAGAGAGGAGGAGGACAGAGAGAGTGGGGACAGTGAGTGGGGGTTCAGAGAGAGGGGGACAGAGAGAGGGGAACAGAGAGAGGGGGGATGGAGAGGGGGGACAGAGAGAGGGGAACGGAGAGAGAGGGTGACAGAGAGAGTGGGAGGACAGAGAGAGGGGACCGGAGAGAGAGGGGTGACGGAGAGAGAGGGGAAAGAGAGAGAGGGGAACGGAAAGAGGGGGTGACAGAGGGAGGGTGGGCAGAGAGAGGGGAACGGAGAGAGAGGGGGGACAGAGAGGGGGAGAGAGAGGGGGGAAAGAGAGCAGGGAACGGAGAGAGAGGGGAGACAGAGAGAGGTTGGACAGAGAAAGGGGGCAGAGAGAGGACCACGGAGAGAGAGGGAAGACAGAGAGAGGGAGGACAAAGAGTGAGTGACAGAGAGGAGGAGGACAGAAAGAGGGGGACAGAGCGAGGGCAACGGAGAGAGGGGGGCATTGAGAGAGGGCGACAGAGTTGGAGGGACAGAGAGAGAGATTGGGTGACAGAGAGAGGGGCAGTCAGAGGGAGAGGGGACAGAGAGAGAGGGGGAGAGAGGGAGGGGAGAGATGGGGAGAGGGAAGGGGGTAAAAAGAGGGGGAAGAGAGAGGGTGGACAGAGAGGGGGACAGTGAGAGGGGGGACAGAGAGAGAGGGCAGAGAGAGGGGGACCGAGAGAGGGGTGGATAGAGAGATTGGGACAGAGGGAGAGGAGGGTTCAGAGAGAAGGGGGACAGAGTGGAGGGGGACAGAGAGAGGGGAATATAGAGGGGGGCAGAGAGGAGGGACAGAGAGAGGGGAACAGAGGGAGGACAGATAGGAGGGGGGACAGAGAGGAGGGGGACAGAGAGGAGGGGACAGAGAGGAGGGGGACAGAGAGAGGGGTGACAGAGAGACAGGAGGGACAGAGAGAGCGGGGACAGTGCGAGGGGGACAGAGTTAGGGGACAGTGCGAGTGGGGCACAGAGAGAGAGAGAGGGGGACAGAGAGAGACGGGGAGAGAGTGGGGGAGAGAGGGGGAGACAGACGGTGGAGAGACGGGGAGAGAGGATGGGAGAGAGAGGAGGGGAGAGAGGGGAGAGAGGGGGAGGGAGAGGAGGGAAGAGAGTGGGGAGAGCGCGAGGGAGATGAGAGGGGGAGATGGGGAGGGAGAAATGGGGAGAGTGAGAGGGTGAGTGAGGTAGGGATTGAGAGAGGCAAGGGATGAAAGAGGGAGAGAGGGGAGTTTGATGAAAGAATTGGGTGAGAGAGTTAATGAAGAGAGAGTTGGGGGAGAGAGTGAGGGGTAGAGAGAGAGGGAGTGAGGGGTAAAGGGGGGAGGAGGAGAGATGGGATAGAGATAGAGGCGTGGAGAGAGAGGGCGGAGAGAGAAGGGGAAGAGAGAGGGGGTAGAGAGCAAGTGGGAGAGCCGGGGAGAAGGAGGGGCGAGGGAGAGAGGGGGGAAGAGGGGGAGTGAGACGGGGAGAGAGTGAGCTGGACAGAGTGAGGGGGAGAGAGAGGGGGCAGGGAGAGGGGATTATAGAGGGGGCAGAGGGAGGGGGCAGAGGGACGGGATCGAGGGAGGCGGTCGAGAGAGGGGGGCGAGAGAGGGGTCGAGAGAGTGGAGGGGGTGAGGGGAGGGGGGAGAGGGGGTAGAGAGGAGTGAGAGAGAGGGGAGAAAGCATGGGGAGAGAGAGAGAGTGAGGAGAAAGTGGGGGAGAGAGGGGGTGACAGGGGAGGGGGAGAAGGGAAGAGAGGGGAGATGGAAAGGGGAATTGGAGAGGGGAGAGTGATCGCAAGAGAGGGTAGAGGGACAGGGGAGAGAGACAGAGGGAGGGAAAGAGAGGGGGAAGAGAGAGCAGAGTAGAGAGACGGGGGGAGAGAGAAGGGGAGAGAGAGAGGGCTGGAGAGAGGGGGATAGAGAGGGGTAAAGAGAGGGGAGAGAGAGACGGGAGAGAGAAGGGGTGAGAGAGAGGGGAGAGAGAGGCTGGAGAGAGGGGGGAGAGAGTGTGGGGCAGAGAGAGTGGGGGAGAGAGTGGAGGAGAGAGAAGGGGTGAGAGAGAGAGGAGAGAGAGAGAGGGACAAGAGAGGTGGGGAGAGAGAAGGGTTAGAGAGAGGGGGGAGAGTGGGAGGAGAGAGAAAGGGCGATAGAGAGAGGTGAGAAGGAGACGCGAGAGGGGGGAAAGAGAGGGGGAAGAGAGTGAGTGGGAGAGAGAGGGGGAGAGTGGGGGTTGAGAAAACGGGAAAGAGAGGGGGGCATGGGAAGAGAAGGGAGTAGAGAAAGGGGAAGAGGAAGAGGGGTAGTGAGATTGGGGGAGACAATGGAGAAAAAGTGGGAAAGAGAGAGGGTGAATGTGAGATGGTGAGTTAGGGAGTGGAGAGAGAGTGGAGAGAGGGAAGAGAGAGGGGAGAGAGAGGGGGAGAGAGAGGGGAGAGAGAGGGGAGAGAGAGGGGAGAGAGAGAGGGGGAGAGAGAGGGGAGAGAGAGGGGAAGAGAGAGGGGAGAGAGAGGGGAGAGAGAGGGGAGAGAGAGGGGGACGAGAGAGAGAGGGGGAGAGAGAGGGGAGAGAGAGGGAAGACAGAGAGGGGGACGAGAGAGAGAGGGGGAGAGAGAGGGGAGAGAGAGTGGAGAGAGAGGGAAGACAGAGAGGGGGACGAGAGAGAGAGGGGGAGAGAGAGGGGAGAGAGAGGGAAGACAGAGAGGGGGACGAGAGAGAGAGGGGGAGAGAGAGGGGAGAGAGAGGGAAGACAGAGAGGGGGACGAGAGAGAGAGGGGGAGAGAGAGGGGAGAGAGAGGGAAGACAGAGAGGGGGACGAGAGAGAGAGGGGGAGAGAGAGGGGAGAGAGAGGGAAGACAGAGAGGGGGACGAGAGAGAGAGGGGGAGAGAGAGGGGAGAGAGAGGGAAGACAGAGAGGGGGACGAGAGAGAGAGGGGGAGAGAGAGGGGAGAGAGAGGGAAGACAAAAAAGGGGACGAGAGAGAGAGGGGGAGAGAGAGGGGAGAGAGAGGGAAGACAGAGAGGGGGACGAGAGAGAGAGGGGGAGAGAGAGGGGAGAGAGAGGGAAGACAGAGAGGGGGACGAGAGAGAGAGGGGGAGAGAGAGGGGAGAGACAGGGAAGACAGAGAGGGGGACGAGAGAGAGAGGGGGAGAGAGAGGGGAGAGAGAGGGAAGACAGAGAGGGGGACGAGAGAGAGAGGGGGAGAGAGAAAGGGGAGAGAGATGGTGTGAGAGTGGGTGAAGAGAGTGGGGGAGAGTGTGGGGAAAGAGAGTGGGGGTGAGAGAGGAGAGAGTGAGAGCATGAGAGAGGCAGGGAGTGCGAGTGGGAGAGATTTAGGCGACAGAGTGGGAGAGAGAGTTAGGGAAGAGAGAAGGGGAGAGAGAGATTGGGAGTCGAGAGAGGGGGTGAGCAGGGTAGAGAGAGAGAGGGTAGAGAGATGTGGTGAGAGATTGGGGTAGAGAGAGAGGGGAGAGGGAGAGGGAGAGAAGGGGAGGCGGAGAAGGTGGGAGAGTGGGGGACAGAGAGGAGCGAGAGGCGGACAGAAGGAGTGGGACAGAGAGTGGAGTGAGGGAGAGAGGGGGAGAGAGAGGGGGAGAGAGGGAGGGGGAGAGAGAGTGTTTGGACAGAGTGGGGGATAGAGTGGGGAGAGAGAGTGGCCGGAGAGAGTGCGGGGGGAGAGTGGGGGAGAGAATGGGGGAGGGAGACGGTAGGGGAAGGAGGGAGTGAGAGAGAGGAGACAGATTTAGGTGACAGAGTGGGGAGAGAGCTAGTGAAGAGAGAGGGGGAGAGAGAGTGAGGTGTAGAGAGAGAGTTTTGAGAGAGAGAGGTGTAGAGAGAGGGGGCGAGAGAGAGGCGGCAGAGAGAGAGATAGCGAGGGGGAAGAGAGACGGGGAGGGCGAGAGAGAGGGGGAGAGCGACAGGGAGAGGGGGAGAGAGGGGGAGAGTGAGGGGGAGGGAGAGGAAGGTGCGAGGGAGGGTGAGGGGGGACAGAAAGAGGGTGAGAGCAGAAGAAAACAGAGGGGGAGAGAGGCAGAGGGGAGGGAGGAGGGGAGAGGGTGGGGAGGGAGTGTGGGGGGGAAGGGAGAGAGGAGAGAGGAGAGTGAGAGGGGGAGAGTGACGGGGCGAGAGAGGGGGAGGGAGAGGAAGGTGCGAGGGAGGGTGAGAGAGGGGGGACAGAAAGAGTGTGAGAGCGGGGGGGAGAGACGGGAGAAAGAAGGGAGAGAGTGGGGGAAGAGAGAGGGGGGAGAGAGAGGGGGAGTGAGAGATGGGAGAGGGAGGGGAGAGAGAGGGGGAGAGACGGGGAGAGCGAAAGGGAGGGGGGAGAGACGGGGAGAGTGAGGGGGAGGGAGAGGAAGGTGCAGGGGAGGGAGAGGAAGGTGCGAGGTAGGGTGAGGGGGGACAGAAAGAGGGTGAGAGCAAGGGGAGAGAGAGGGGAGAGAGATGGGAAGAGAGTGGGCGAGAGAGAGAGGAGAGTGAGAGGGGGAGAGTGACGGGGCGAGAGAGGGGAGGGAGACGAAGATGCGAGGGAGGGTGAGAGGGAGGACAGAAAGAAAGTGAAATCGGGGGGAGAGAGAGAGAGGAGAAAGAGGGGAGAGAGTGGGGGAAGAGAGAGTGGGAAGAGGGGCGGAGATGGAGGGAGAGAGACTGGGAGAGCGACGGGGAGAGAGTGGGCGAGATGGGGCGAGAGAGTGGGGAGAGAAATGGGGGTAAGAGTGGGGTAAGAGTAGGGGAAAGGGAGGGGTGAGAGGAAGGAGGAGACAGAGGGGGAGAGAGACGGGAAGGGGAGACGGGGAGAGAGAGGGGGAGGGAGAGGAAGGTGGCGAGGGAGGTGGAGAGAGGGGGACAGAAAGGGGGTGTCAGAGGGGGAGAGAGCGCGGGGAGAGAGACGGGAGAGTGAGAGGGTGAGGGAGGGAGGGAGTGTGAGAGGGAGAGAGAGGGGAGAGATTTAGGCGACAGAGTTAGTGAAGAGCGAGAGAGGGAGAGAGAGTTTGATGGGAAGAGAGAGAGAGGGTGAGCGGGGTAGAGAGAGACGGGATAGAGAGAGAAGGTGAGAGAGTGGGGTAGAGAGAGGGGAGAGGTAGGGGGAGAGGGAGAGAGGTTGAGAGTGGGGGAGAGAGAGGGGAGAGTGGGGGGAGAAAGAGGAGAGATAGGCGGACAGTGGGGGGGAAGAGGGAGGGGGACAGAGAGTGGAGGGAGAGAGAGGGTAGAGAGAGAGAGGGGAGAGAAGGAGGGGAAAGAGAGTTTGGGGAGAGATTGAGGGAGCGAGTAGGGAGAGAGAGTGAGAAGAAACAGTGCGGGGAGAGAGTGGGGGAGGGAGAGAGGAGGAGAGGGAGGGTGGAGAGAAGGGGAGGGGAGAGAGGGGATAGATGGGGAGAGTAGGGGAGAGAGAGGGTAGTGTCGGGGTGGAAAGAGAGAGGTGAGAGTGGGGGACAGAGGGAGGGGGCCAGAGGGAGGGGGACAGAGAATCGAGAGAGATAGATGGGGAGATATTGAAGGGAGAGTGAGGGTGAGCGGGGTAGAGAGAGACGGGATAGAGAGAGGAGGTGACAGAGTGGGGTAGAGAGAGGGTAGAGGGAGGGGGAGAGGGAGAGTGGGGGGGAGAGAGAGGTGGACAGAGGGAGGGGGGACAGAGAGTGTAGAGAGAGAGTGGGGGAGAGAGAGAGAGAGAGGGAGAGAGGGAGGGGAGAGAGTGTGGGGAGAGAGTGTGGGGAGAGAGTGGGGTAAAATTGGGGGAGGGAGAGAGGAGGAGAGGGAGGGTGGAGAGAAGGGGAGGGGAGAGAGGAGTTAGAGGGGGGAGAGTGGGGGTGAGAGAGGGGAGAGAGATGGGAAGATCGACAGGAAGAGGGGGAGAGACGGGGACAGAGGGGTAGGGAGAGGAAGTTGCGAGGGATTGTGTGAGTGGGGGGACAGAAAGAGGGTGAGGGGGGAGAGAGAGGGGAGAGAGATGGGGAGAGAGTGGGGGAGAGAGAGAGGAGAATGAGAGGGGGAGAGTGATGGGGCGAGAGAGGGGGAGGGAGAGGAAGGTGCGAGGGAGTTTGAGAGAGGAGGGACCGAAAGGGTGAGAGCAGGGGGAGAGAGAGGAGAGAAAGAGGGGGAGAGAGTGGGGTGAAGAGAGAGTGGAAGAGAGAGGGGATAGAGAGAGGACGTGAGAGAGTGGGGTAGACAGAGGGGAGAGGGAGGGGGAGAGGGAGAGAGGGTGAGAGTTGGGGAGAGAGAGGGGAGGGTTGGGGGAGAGAGAGGAGAGAGAGGCTGACATTGGGAGGGGGAAGAGGGAGGAGGACAGAGAGTGGAGGAAGAGACAGAGGGCGGGAGAGAGGGGGAGAGAAGGAGGGAAGAGAGTGTGTGGGGAGAGAGTGAGGAAGAGAGTGGAGAGAGAGAGTGGGGTGAAACAGTGCAGGGAGAGAGTGGGGGTGAGAGTGGGGAGTGTCGGGGTGTAAAGAGAGAGGAGAGAGTGGGGGACAGTGGGAGGGGGCCAGAGGGAGGGGGACAGAGAATCGAGAGAGAGATAGAGGGGTGATAGAGAGGGGAGAGAGAGGGTGACCGGGGTAGAGAGAGACGGGATATAGAGAGGGGAGAGAGTGGGGTAGATACAGGGGAGAGGGAGGGGGAGAGGGAGAGTGGGGGAGTGTGGGGAGAGAGAGGGGAGAGTGGGGGGAGAGAGAGGAGAGAGAGGCGGACATAGGGAGGGGGAAGAGGGAGGGGGACAAAGAGTGGAGGGAGAGAGAGAGAGAGAGAGAGGGGGAGAGAGGGAGGGGCGAGAGAGTGCGAGTAGAGAGTGGGGTGAGAGTGAGGGAGGGAGAGAGAGGAGGAGAGGGAGGGTGGAGAGAAGGGGAGGGGAGAGAGGAGTTAGAGGGGGAGAGTGGGGGGAGAGAGGGGAGAGTCAGGGAGAGAGAAGGAGACAGTGGGGGACAGAGGGAGGGGGGAGAGAGAGTGGGGAGAGATATAGAGGAGAGAGAGGGGGAGAGTGGGGGAGAGAGTGGGGAGTGTCGGGGTGGAGAGATAGAGGATAGAGTGAGGGAACGGGGAGAGGGCCAGAGGGAGGGGGACAGAAGGGGGGAGAGAGCATCGAGAGAGAGAGAGAGAGAGAGAGAGATAGAGGGGAGAGAGAGTGGGTAGAAAGAGGGGGAGAGGGTGGAGGAGGGAGCGGGTTATGGAGGAAGGGAGTGAGAGAGAGGGGAGAGAGAGTGGGGAAGAGAGAGTGGCAAAGGGAGTGGAGGGAGAGAGAGGGGGAAGAGAGAGAGGGGGAGAGAAGGAGGGGAGAGAGAGTAGGTGACAGAGTGGGGGAGAGAGTAAGTGAAGAGCGAGGGGAGAGAGAGAGTCAGGGGTAGCCAGAGGAGGTGCGAGAGAGAGGTGCCGAGAGAGGGGCTGAGAAAGACGGTAGAGAGAGGGAGGGGGGCGAGAGGGGGAAGAGAGAGAGGCGGTAGAGAGAGACAGAGAGGGGGAAGTGAGACAGAGAGGGAGAAGAGAGACAGGGAGTGGGAGAGAGGGGGAGAAGGAGGGAGTGAGTGAGGGAGGGAGAGTGAGGTGACAGAGTGAGGGGCAGAGAGATAGGGGCGAGAGACGGAGGGCGAAAGTGGGAAGGAGAGGAGACAAGGGAGAAGGGGCAAGGGAGAGGGGGAGAGAGAAGGAGAGAGATAGTGAGAGGGAGAGGCGAGAGTGAAGGGGAGAGAGGAGAGAGAGGGCAGGAGAGAGGGGCCAAAGAGCGGGGGGAGAAAGTGGGGGAAGAGAGATGGGGAGAGTGTTGGGGTGAGTGAGGGGGGTGAGAGAGAGAAGAAGAGTGAGGGGAGGGAATGGGTGGGAGAGAGAGAGGGAGAGAGAGAAGGGGTGAGAGAGGGGGAGAGGGGGGAGGCGGGGAGAGTGACGGGAAAGAGGGGGGAGATTGGGAGAGAGGGGGAGGGAGAAGAAGATGCGAGGGAGGGGAAGAGAGGCCGACAGAGAGGGGGTGAGAGCGAGGGAAGAGATTGGGGGAGTGAGAGGCGGAGAGAGAGAGGGAGAGGGAGGGGGAGAGAGAGAAGGGGAGAGAGACGATGAGAGCGACGGGGAGAGGAGGAGAGATGGGGAGAGAGAGTGGTAAGGAGAGAAAGGGGGCGAGGGAGGTGGAGAGAGGGGGACAGAAAGAGGGTGAGAGTGGGGGGAGAGAAAGAGGAGAGTGAGATGGTGAGAGAGGTAGGGAGTGAGAGACGGAGAGAGAGAGAGGCGGGAGATTAAGGCGACAGAGTTAGTGAAGAGCTAGGGGGGAGAGAGAGTTTGAGGGGTAGAGAGAGAGGGTGAGCAGGGTAAAGAGACATGGAGGTAGAGAGTGAGGATGAGAGAGTGGTTAGAGAGAGATGGGAGAGGGACGGGGAGAGAAGGGGAGAGGAGAGGGGGTTACAGGCGGGAGAGTAGGGGACAGAGAGGGGAGAGTCGGGGGGAGAGAGAGAGGAGAGCGAGGGGGAGAGAGTGAGGCGGACAGAGGGAGGGAGACAGAGAGAGGGGACAGAGAATGGAGGGAGAGAGAGAGGGGAGAGAGAGAGGAGAGAGAGAGTGGGGAGAGAGAGTGGGGAGAGAGAGTGGGTGAAGAGAGAGTGGGGGAGAGCGAGTTGGGGGAGAGAGTGGAGGGAGAGAGAGTGGAGGAGAGTTAGGTGACAGCGTGGGAGAGAGATTTAGAGAAGAGAGAGAGGGGAGATAGAGAGAGAGGGATAGAGAGAGGGGGTGAAGAGAGAGGTGCTGAGAGAGGCGCTGAGAGAGACGTTCGAGAGAAGGGGAGAGAGAAGGAGAGAGACGACGGGGAGAATGGGGAGAGAGAGGAAAGAGAGACAGGCGGTAGAGAGAGATCGAGAGGGGGAAGAGAGACCGGGGATGGAGAAAGGGGGAGAGAGAGTGGGAGAGAGAAGGGGGAGAGAGGGGGTGAGAGAGGGAGGGAGTGAGATAGGGAGGGAGAGTGATGTGACAGAGTGAGGGGGGAGAGAGGAGCAGAGAGAGGGGCAGAGAGATAGGGGTGAGAGAAGGAGGGCGAAAGGGGATAGGAGATGAGGCAAGGGAGAAGGGGCAAGGGAGTGGGGGAGAGCGAAGGAGAGGGAAGGAGAGAGACGGGGGAGAGAGAGAGGGAGAGCGAGGGGGGAGAGAGGGGAGAGAGGGCGGAAGAGAGGGAGCAGAGTGCGGGGGGAGAAAGTGGTGGAAGAGAGATGGGGAGAGCGTGGGGGTGTGTGAGGGGCGTGAGAGAGAGGGAGAAAGAGGGGATGGAGTGGGTGGGAGCGAGAGAGGGCGAGAGATGGAGGGGGAGCGAGGGAAGAGAGAGGGGATGGAGGGCAGGAGAGAGGGGGCAGAGAGCGGGGGGAGAAAGTGGGGAAGCGAGATGGGGAGATTGTGGAGGTGAGTGAGGGGGGTGTGAGAGGGGAGGGAGTGGTGGGGAGAGAGTGTGTGAGAGAGAGGGAAAGAGGGATGGGGAGATAGCGGGGGAGAGAAAGGGGGAGAGATAGAGGGGGAGGGAGAGGGGGAGAGAGAGAAAGAGAGGGTGAGAGAGGGGAGAGAGGGAGAGAGGGGTGTGAGACAGAGGGCAGAGAGTGGAGGAGAGAGTGGGGGGCGAGAGAGGGGTAGAGAGAGAGAAAGCAGGAGTGGGGGAGAGGTGGAGAGAGAGGGGAGAGAGACGGGTAGATTGACGGGGAGGGGAGAGAGACAGGGGTAGAGAGAGGGGGCGAGAGGAAGTGGTGATAGAGGTGGCGAGAGCGCGGGAGGGGGGAGAGAGGGGGCAGAGAGAGAGTGTGTGAAGAGAAAGGGGAGAAGAGAAAACGGGAGAGTGTGAGGGACAGAGAGTGGGAGAGACAGGGAGAGAGAGGGTTAGAGAGAGAGCGGACGAGAGAGGGGAGGGAGGTTGGTGAGGGAGTGGTGGTGAGAGAGCGGGGGTGAGAGAGCGGGGGTGAGAGTGAGGGGGCAGACAGTGGGGGAGAGAGAGGGGGAGAGCGTGGGGGGGAGAGAGAGAGAGTGAGGGAAGAGGGTGGGGGAGAGAGAGGGGGAGAGAGAGGGGGAGAGCGAAGGAAGGGGGAGAGACGGAGGGAGAGAGAGACGGAGGGAGATGAAGTGAGCGAGGAAGTGGGTTCGAGAGGGGGCAGAATTGGCGTGAGAGAGGGGGGAGAGAACGCGGGGAGAGAGAGGGAAGAGAGATGGGGGGAGTGAGAATGAGAAGAAGAGCGAGAGAGAGAGGGGGAGGGGTGGGGAGAGAGAGAGAGTGCGAGAGAGAGGGGTAGAGAGAGGGGAGAGAGAGAGAAGGGTGGAGTGAGAGGGGGCGAGAGAGGATGGCGAGTGAGGGGAGTGAGGCGGGGGTGAGAAAGCGGGCGAGAGAGGGAGAGAGAGGGGGAGAGAGGGCAGAAAGAGAGAGAATGAGGAGAGAAAGGGGAAGAGAGAGCGGGAGAGTGAGGGGGAGAGAGGGGGAGCGACTGGAGAAGAGAATGGGGAGTGAATGGGGGAGAGAGTGGGGAAGAGGGGGCAGAGAGTGAGAGTTTGAGGAAGTGGAGAGAGAGGGGCTGGAGAGTGGGGGGAGTGAGTGGTGGAAGTGAGTGTGGAGAGGGAGTGAGAGAGGTGGTAGAGAGTGAGGGAGAGGGTGGGGGATAGAGTGGGGGAGAGTGAGAGGGTGAGAGACGGAGGGAGTGAGACAGGGAGAGAGGGGGAGAAGGTTCGGTGACAGAGTTGGGAGAGAGATAGTGAAGAGAGGAGGGAGAGAGAGTGAGGGGTAGAGAGAGGGTGTAGAGAGAGAGGCTGAGAGTGCGGGGAGAGCGAGGGAGTGAGAGGGAATGAGGGGGGAGGGAGAGTGAGGAGACAGAGTGAGGGGAGAGAGGGAAGGGCGGAGAGAGAGTGGGTCGAGAGAGCGGTGCGAGAGAGGGTGAGAGGGAGGGAGAGAAGGCAGTGGAGAGAATGAGGGGAAGTGAGGGAATGCAGAGAGAGTGGGTTGAGAGAGGGGGAGAGAGGGAGAGAGAAAGTAGAAAGAGAGGGAGAAAGAGGGAGTGATGAGGGAGAGGCCGTGAGAGAGAGAGAGGGGGAGAAAGAGACGGGAGAGAGAGTGGGGAGAGAGAGGGGGATAGGGGAAAGAGGGCGCGAGGGGGGAGAAAAGGGGAAGAGGTGGCGAGAGAGGGGATTAGAGAGGTTTGAGTGAGGGGAAAGTCAGAGAGAGGGGAGATGGAGAGAGGGGAGACGGAGAGAGGGGAGACAAAGAGAAGGGAGAGAGAAGATGGAGAGGGGAGAGAGACGAGAGAGAAAAAGGTTAGAGAGACAGGGGTAGATAAGTGCAGTAGTGAAAAGGCAAAAAAAAAAGAGAGGGGGAGAGAAGTGGGGTAAGAGAGACGGCGAGAGAGGGGGACAGAGGGAGTGGGAGAGAGAGAAGGCCGAGAGAGTGGGGGAGAGCGAGTAAGGGAGAGTGAGTGGGTAGAGATAGAGACAGAGGGGGAGAGAGAGACGGGGAAAGAGAGAGGGGGAGCGAGAGAGGGAAAGAGAGGGGGAGTGAGGGAGGAGTGAGAGGTGAGAGAGAAGTGAGAGAGAGGGGAGAGAGAGAGGGGGAGAGTGAGGGGGAGAGGGAGGGGGAGAGATAGATGGAGAGAGAGAGTGTGGTGCGGGGAGAGAGGGGAGAGGTGGAGAGAGAGGGGAGAATGAGAGCGGACGAGAGAGTGGTGGCGAGAGCGGGATGGGCAAGATTGGTGGGTGAGAGTGGGGGCCGCGACAGAGTGGGGGAGAGACAAGGGGCGAGAGAGAGAGGGGGAGAGAGGGGAGAGATGGGGGAGAGAGTGGGGAAGAGACTGGAGGAGAGAATGGGGGAGTGAATGGTTGGAGAGAGTGGGGAAGAGGGGGCAGAGAGAGAGGGAGGAGGGGGAGAGAGGGGCTGGAGAGTGGGGCGACTGAGTGGGAGAAATGAGTGTGGGGAGAGCGTGTGGAAGAGGGGGTAGAGAGTGAGGGAGAGAGTGTGGAATAGAGTGGGGGAGAGTGAGAGGGTGAGAGACGGAATGTGAGAGAGAGGGGAGAAGGTTCGGTGACAGAGTGGGGAGAAAGTTAGTGAAGAAAAAAGGGGAGAGAGAGTGAGGGGTAGAGAGAAGGGGTAGAGAGAGAGGGTGAGAACGCGGGGAGAGCGAGGGAGTAAGAGGGAATGAGAGGGGGAGGGAGAGTGAGGTGACAGTGTGAGGGGAGAGGGGGAAGGGCAGAGAGAGAGAGGGGGTCGAGAGAGTGGTGCGAGAGAGGGAGAGAGGGAGGGGAGAGAAGGGAGTGGAGAGATCGAGGGGAAGTGAGGGAAGGCACAGAGAGTGGGCTGAGAGAGGGGGAAAGAGGGGGAGAGAGACAGAGGAGAAAGAGAGGGAGAGAGAGGAAGTGGGGAAGGAGAGGGGGTGAGAGAGAGGGCGGAGAGAGTGAGGGGGAGAGAGTGGGGCGAGAGATTGGGGCGAGAGAGGGGGAAAGAGAGAGGGGGAGAGGCAGGGGAGAGAGAGATGGGGAGAGAGCGCGGGTGGGAAGAGTGCGGGGGAGAGCGAGTGGGAGGGGGGATAGAGAGAACGAGTGCGGAGAAGGGGGAAGAGGTGGTGAGAGAGCGGTGTGAGAGAGGTTGGAGAGAAGGGAAAGTCAGAGAGCGGGGGAGAGAGTGGGCAGCGAGAGGGGGAGATGGAGAGAGGGGAGATGGAGAGAGGGGAGATGAAGAGAGGGGAGAGAGAAGATGGAGAGGGGAGAGATAGAGGGGAGAGAGACGAGAGAGAGAGAAAGGGTAGAGAGACAGGGGTAGATAAGTGCAGTATTGAAAAGGATAAAAAGAGAGGGGGAGAAGCGGTGTGAGAGAGACGGCGAGTGAGGTGGACAGAGGGAGTGGGAGAGACAGAAGGGGAGAGAGGGAGTGGGAGAGAAGGAGGGCGGGAGAGTGGGGGAGAGTGAGTAAGGGAGAGTGAGTGGGTAGAGAGAGACAGAGGGGGAGAGAGAGAGGGGAGAGAGAGAGGGGGAAGAGAGAGGGAGTGAGAGGGAATAAGAGGGGAAGGGAGAGTGAGGTGACAGAGTGAGGGGAGAGTGGGAAGGGCAGAGAGAGAGGGGGTCGAGAGAGGTGTGAGAGAGAGGGTGAGAGAGGGGGGAGTGAGAGGTGACAGAGAGATGAGAGAGTGAGGGAGAGAGAGGGGAGAGAGAGAGGGGGAGAGAGAGGGGGAGAGAGGGGACGAGGGAAGGGGGCGAGAGTGGGGACGGAGAGAGATGGGAGAGAGAGAGAAGCAGGGGAGAGACAATGGTGGTGGAGCGAGAGATGTAGGCAAGAGAGAGAGATGGTGGAGAGAGAGGTGAGTGAGAGAGGTGGGGGTGAGAGAGATGGGGAAAGAGAGCGAGGGGAAGAGAGAGAGGGGAAGAAAGAGAAGGGGAAAGAGAGAGAGAGGGAAGAGAGAGAAGGGCAGAGAGAGGGAGGACAAAAGAGGGTGGGGGACAAGGGAAAGGGTCAAGGCAGAGGGTGGAGAGAGGAGGGCGAAAGAGGGGGGGAGGGGGTGAAAGAGCGAGGAGAGAGAGGGGAGATAGAGAGGAGAGAGACAGGGAGAGTGACGTGGATGGGGGAGACACGGGAGAGAAAGGGCGCGGGAGGACGAAGTGGGCGAGGGAGGTGGTTCGAGAGGGGAACAGCATTAGGGTGAGAAAAGGGAGAGAGGTGGGGAGAGTGAGAGTGAGGGGGAGAGAGAGAGGGGAGAGAGAGGGGGAGAGTGGAGGCGTGAGAGGGGGCGAGAGAGGCGGGCGAGAGGGGGGCGTGAGGGCGTGAGAGAGAGGGAGAGAGAGAAGGTGCGAGAGAGAGGGGTAGAGAGAGAGGGGGAGGGAGAGAAGTTGAGACAGAGGGGGAGTGAGAGGGGAGAGAAGGGAAAGAGAGGGGACGGGGACGAGAGCGGGGAGAGAGAGAGGTGGGAGAGAGAGAGAGAAGCGGAGGAGAGACAATGCTGGAGGAGAGAGAAATGTAGGCGAGAGAGAGGTGGGGGAGAGAGAGAGGTGAGTGAGAGAGAGGTGGGGGTGAGAGAGGTGGGGAAAGAGAGAGAGGGGAAGAGAGAGAGGATGAAAGAGAGAGGGGGGAAGAGAGAGAAGGGCAGAGAGAAGGAGGTGAAAAGAGGGGAGTAAGGCCAACGGAGAGGGGTCAAGGGAGAGGGTGGAGAGAGGAGGGTGAGAGGGAGGGGGAGAGGGGGAGAGAGAGGGGGAGAGAGCGGGGATAGAGAGAGCGGGGAGAGATCGTAGGGAGAGAGGGGAGAGAGGGGGAGAGGGGAAGAGAGAGTTGGGGAGAGAGAGGGGGCAAGGTAGGGGGAGAGAGAGAGAGGTGAGTGAAACGGGCAGAGAGAGGGGAGAAAGAGAGGGGAAGGGAGAGGGGGGAGCAAGTGGGAAAGCGAGGTGCGAGAGACGGGGACGAGTGAGAGAGGCAGACAGAGAGGGTGCGAGAGAGAGGTGAGGGAGAGGGGGAGAGAGAGAGGCGAGAGAGAGAGGCGATAGAGAGGGGGAGAGAGGGTGGGGAGATTGAGTGGGGGAGTGAGTGGGGGATTGAGTGGGGGGAGAGAGTGCGTGTAGAGAATCTGGGGAGAGGGGGGAGAGAGGGGGTAAAGAGTGGGGGAGAGAGGGGGAGGGAGTGAGAGGGGGAGGGAGAGTGAGGTGACAGAGTGAGGGGGTTGAAAGAGGGGGCGAGAGAGGGGGAGATAGGAAGGGGAGAGAGGGAGGGGGAGAGAGGGAGGGGAGAGGGAGGGGTTGAGACAGGAGGCAGAGAGAGAGAGAATGGGATGAGAGGGGGAGAAAGAGAAAGGTGAGAGAGTGAGGCAAGAGAGGGGGCAAGAGATGGGGAAAGAGAGAGAGGGAGAAAGAGAGAGAGAGAGCGAAGGGGAAGCGATAGAGGGTGGGGAAAGAGGGGTGGGAGAAAGGGGGAGGGGGAAGACAGAGGGGAAGACTGAAAGCAGGGGAGAGAGCGGGGAAGAGAGGGGGAGATGGAGATAGAAGAGACGGAGAGAAGTGAGAGGGAAGATGGAGCGGGGAGAGACAGTGGAGTGAGAGAGGAGAGAGAGAGGAGAGAGTGAGACGGGGTAGAGAGACAGGGGTAGAGAGACGGGAGTATTGAGAAGGATAAAGAGAGAGAGTGGAGAGAGAAGGGGGCGAGGGCGGCGAGAGAGGGGGACAGAGGGAGTGGGAGAGAGTGAGGGGAGAGAGAGTGGGAGGGAGAGAGGAGAGAGAGGTGGTGAGAGAGAGAAGTTGGGGCGATAGAGAGGTAAGTGAGAGAGAGGTAAGTGAGAGAGAGGTGGGGAAGAGAGAGGTGGGGGAAAGAGAGAGAGGAGGAAGAAAGAGCGAGGGAAGAGAGAGGGGAAGAGAGAGAGGGGGAAGATAAGGGGAGAGATAAGGGGGAGAGATAAGGCGGAGAGATTGGGGGAGAGATTGGGGAGAGATTGGGGAGACGCACCGGGAGAGATAGGGGAGAGAGAAGGGGAAAGAGAAGGAGAAAGAGAAGGGTAAGGAGAAGGGGAAAAATAGGGGAGAGAGAGGGGTTAGAGAGAGATGGATTAGAGAGAGC
Source organism: Chiloscyllium punctatum (assembly GCF_047496795.1). Lineage (NCBI taxonomy): Eukaryota > Metazoa > Chordata > Chondrichthyes > Orectolobiformes > Hemiscylliidae > Chiloscyllium > Chiloscyllium punctatum. Next base: position 89,391,002 of record NC_092752.1, on the reverse strand, counting down.
GAACGGGAGAGAAAGGGGTCGAGTGCAGGGGTCGAGAGAGGGGGTCGAGAGAGTGGGTCGAGAAGGGGAGAGTGAGGGGAGGGGGGAGAGAGGGGTGAGAGCGCGGGGAGAGAGAGTGGGGAGAGAGGGTGGGGAGAGAGAGAGTGGGGGAGAGAGGGGGGCAGAGAGGGGGCAGAGATGGGGAGAAAATGAGAGAGAGTGGAGAGAGAGAGTGACGGTGAGAGATAGGGAGTGCAAGGTGTGAGCAAGAGAGACGGGCGAGAGGATGGCGAACGAGAGACAGAGAGAGGTGCAAGTGTGAGTGAGTGAGTGAGGGGACGGAAATGAGAGAGAGTCTGAGAGATGGAGAGAGAGAGTGCAATAAGGGGACAAGGGAGAGAAAGAGAGAGAGAGAGAGAGAGAAAGATAGAAAGAGGGGGAGAGCGAGATAGGGAGAGATACAAGGTGAGCTGGAGAGAGAGGGACGTGAGTGAGAGGCACGCAAGGGGGGAATGAGAGAGTCAGGTGAGAGAGAGGGATGAGGTTGAGAGTGAGTGAGTGGGTGAGAGAGAGAGTGAGTGAGGGGAAGAGAGATAGAAAGAGAAGTTGAGAGGGGCTGAGAGAGAGAATGAGAGTGAGAAGGTGAGAGATAGATAGTGAGGGAGTGAGAGAGGGGATCGAGAAAAAGCGACAGAGAGACTGAGAGAGAGAGAGATGTCTCAGGAAGGACCAGTACAGCAGAGGTGAAAGCAGGTCCCTCACCAGATGATGTGAATGAAACCTAGAATGTAGCAGTACCTCACCCAGCTCTGTGTCTATGTCCTGTCTTCCGGGTCTGAATACAGAAGGTCACTAAGCCCTCCCTGTGCTGTTTACTGTGAGTGATCTTACCGGCTGCGGAATTTACTGAAGGCTCCAGATCTCCCTCTCCGTCTCTCTCTGGCTGACCGATCGTCTTTGATGTGGTTATGGACGAGACAGGAATTAGGAATTCGGCTGAGACAGGAACATCCTGATGACCTACAGGAGTCAGGGAAACAGACGGAATGGGAAGTTAGACGGATGCAGTGAGGGTTACGCATGGAGGATCTGGAAAATCCCTGTCTCCATCCCTGGAATGTGCTGCTGTGTCTCTCTGGAATGGGGAATTCCACTGGCTCAGGATCTGGAGTAGCTGCAAGAGTGAGAGGCACTGACAGAGGCAGCAATTAGACACACACAGTGAGGGATACCACATGGAGATATACTGAGTGATATCACCAGAGTGCAGGAAGGTATCAGGATCACACAATGGTCATGATGAAAGGGTTGTGATTCATGGTGCACGGGGATCAGTACTCACTGACAGGTGAGCTACGAGTGGGACAGGTGATGGCCTCGTGCTATTCTCACCTTACTGTTCATCCAGATGTTAATGCCGGTGTCCAGTATAACCCATCTAACTGCTTAATATCCTTTCAGGAAGGAAATCTGTTATAGACAGCGGGTCTGGCCAGGCCCAGACCCAGAGCGATGGGGTTGACTCTAAACTGCTCTCTGTAATGATCCCGCAAGGCACTCAGCTCAAGGGCAGCTCGGGGTGGGCATGCGATGCTGGCCAGCCAGAGACAGCAACATCGCATGAGTGAATTAAACAAAGCACTGCTGGGAGCAGTGTCCAGGCCAGTCATGTCGGTAAGCTCATGGACAGGACTGTAAACTGACAGAGAGGATGCAGGGACAGGGTTCAGGTGAAAGGAGCTTGCCAAATCAAACCAGAAATGGCAATGTAGCTGAAGACAAGCAGAAAGGAACAGGAAGAGACAGAGTTTAACTGAAACTGTACATCAGTGAATTGGACTGTGACAAGAAATTGTGGAAAGAGTCAATCGTAATGTTCTTTTTTGGATTGACAAAGTCTCTGCAATAAGGTGGATGGACTGTGGCACAGAGATAAATGAGATTTAGTGCTGACAAGGTGAATAAAAAGTGGAACATGAATATTTTATTGTACACCTTATTGAGGGGTCTCAGGGAGTGCAGGATGGATAACCCTTACAGTAATGAGTAACAAAGGCATTACAGAGAAAGCATTTGGCCTCAGATGATGAAGCTGAATCAGTCTGAATGCAGATTCTGGGTAACACGTGTCAAAAACACAAGCAGGAGAACAGTTTAGAGGCTGCCCAACAGCATTTCATTGCTCAGCCCTGTTACACATTCCAATGTATTCCTGTGTAATACAAAGGCACTGTGATAATTCTGGGAGACTTCAGTCTTTGTATAATCTGGGACAGTCACATTGGCAAAAGTGATGTTCTCCGAACTCCTCTTTGGATGTTTCTGTCAGTGATTCTTTGAATAACACGTTGTGCAAACGTCCAGGGATGTGACGATCTCAGATGGACCGTTGGGTGATGACGCTGAGTGAAGGAATAATGTCACACTGAGATATCTTCTGGGAAATTGTAGTATCGTGGAATTCAGAGAGATGATGGATTTTTAAAGTGACCATAAAGCACACCCTGCAATCACAACCAAAACCATTGACACGTGTTTGAGAGGGGAACTGACCAAGGTAAACAGGGGAAACAGTGAAGTGTATGGCTGGTAATGGACAGTGAAAAACATTTACAGACATAGAGATGGACAGCACAGAAATAGACCCTTCGGTCCAACTCATCCACGTCACCCACATATCCTAACATAATGTCATCACATTTTCCAGCACTTGGCCCAAATCCCCCTCAACTCTTCCTGTTCGTATACCCATCCAGATGCCTTTAAATTCAGTAATTGTACCAGTCGCCACCACTTCATCTGGCAGGTCATTCCACACACGCAACACCCTCCACATCAAAACGTTGCCCCTTAGGTTCCTTTTATATTTTTCCCCTCTCACCCTCAACCTAGGCCCTCCAGTTCTGGACTCCCCACCCCAGGGAAAAGACCTTGTCCGTTAAACCTAACTATTCCTCTCATAGCTTTATAATCCTCCATATGGCTTACCCCTCGGTCTCGGACATTCCAGGGAAAACACCACCAGCCCATTTAACCTCTCCCTTTAGCTCAAATCCTCCAATCCTGTCAGCGTCTTTGCAAATCTTTTCTGAACCTTTTCCATTTACACAACATCATTCCGATAGGGAGGAGACAAGAATTCCACGCAATATGCCAAAACTGGCTTATCCAATATCCTATACACCCACAACATGACCTACCAACTCCTCTACTCAATGCACTGATCAGTAAACGCAATCATACCAAACTCCTTATTCACTATCCTGTCAACACACAATTCTCCTTTCAAGGAACAATGAACCTGCACTCCAAGATCTCTTTGTTCAGAAACACTCCCTGGGACCTTAACATTAAGTGTATCAGTCCTGCGAAGAGTTGCTTTCCCAAAAGGCAGCACCTCCCATTTGTCTAAATGAAGCTCCATCTCCCACTCCTCAGCCCATTGGCCCATCAGTTCACCATCCCATTGTAATGTGAAGTAACATTCTTCACTGTCCACTACAACTACAATTTTGGTGTCATTTGCAAACTTACTAACTATACCCGCTGTGTTCACATTCAAATCATTTATATAATTAATGGAAAGTAGTGGACGCAGCACCGATCCTTGTGGCACTCCACTGGTCACAGGTCTCCAGGCTGAAAAGCAACCCTCCACAACCACCCTCTGTCTTCTACCTTCGTGCCAGTTCTGCATCCAAATGTCTGGTTTTCTCTGTATTCCATGAGATCTATCATTGCTCTCCAATCTCCCATGTGGAAACATTTCAAACACCTGACTGAAGTCCATATCACTCACATCCACCGTGCTTCCCTTTTGTTACTTCTTCAAAAAACTCAATATCTTGAGACATGATTTCCCAGGCACAAAGCAATGCTGACTATCCCCAATTAGATATTGCCTTTCTAAATACATGTAATTCCTGTCCCTCATGTATCCGTCTCTCAATGTGCCCATGACTGACGACAGGCGAACCAGTCTGTTGTTCCCTGGCTTGTCCTTACCACCCTTCTTAAACAGTGGCACCACGTTAGTCCAACCTCCAGTCTTCTGGTACCTCACCTGTGACTATCAATGATACAAATATCTCAGCAAGGGGCCCAGCAGTCACTTACCTAGCTTCCCACAGAGATCGAGAGTATACCTGATCAGGTCCTGTGGAGTTATCCACCTTTAAACATTTCAAGACATCCAGCACCTCCTCCTCTGTATATCTGGACATTTTGCAAGATGACATAATCTTATTTCCCAATGCTATTTCCCAAACCATAATTCTATTCTATATCGTCCATGTCCTTTTCTACAGGAAATGTTTGTTTAGTATCTCCCTCATCTCCTGCAGCTCCACGTGCAAGCTGCCATGATCTTTGGGCACTGTCCTTTATGGATTTATAAAAACATTTTGGATTCTCCTTAAACCTATTTGCCAAACAATCTCATGTCCCCCTTTTTCCCTCCTGATTTCCCTCTATCCCTACACAACACTGCAATCTCCCCCTCCCTGACTAATCCCTACCCAACACTACACTCACCCCCTCCCTGACTGATCCCTACCCAACACTGCACTCACCCCCTCCCTGACTGATCCATACCCAACACTGCAACCTCCCCCTCCCTGACTAATCCTTACCCAACACTGCAATCTCCCCCTCCGTGACTGATCCCTCCCCAACGCTGTAATCTCCCGCACCTGACTGATCCCTACCCAACACTGCAATCCTTAGTGATACCTACACAACTCTGCACTCACCACTCCCCCCGCCCACCGCCGTAGGTTAGATCGCATGGAATCCAAGGGGCATTGGCAAACTGGATACACAATTGGCTTGATGGTAGGAAGCAGAGAGTAACAGTCAGCCTGGAGGACTGTGAATAGTGGTGTGCCTCAGCGGTCATAGGATCATAGAATCCCTCCTCTGTGGAAACAGGCCCTTCGGCCCAACAAGTCTACTGGCCCTCTGAAGATTATTCCACCCAAACGCATTACCCTACCCTGTTACTCTACATTTACCTCTGACTAATGCAACTTACTTGCGCATCCATGAACACTATAGGCAATTGAGCATGGACAATTTACCTGACCTGTCTATCTTTGGACTGTGTGAGGAAACCGGAGCACCCGGAGGAAACCCACGCAGACATGAAGAGAACGTACAAACCCAGTTGGGGTGGCATAGTGGCTCCGTGGTTGGCACTACGCCTCATAGTGCCAGGGACCCGGGTTGGACCCCAGCCCTCGGTGACTGTCTGTGTGGAATTTGCACATTCTCCCTGTGTCTGCGTGGGTTTCCTCTGGGTGCTCCGGTTTCCTCCCACAGTCCAAAAATGTGCAGGTTAGATGAATTGGCCAGGCTAAATTGTCCATAGTGCTCGTCCAGGGTAAACATTGGGCAGGGAGAATGGCTCTGGCTGGATTACTCTTCAGCAGGTCGGTGTGGTTTGTTGGGCCAAATGGCCTGTTTCCATACTGGAGGAAATCAAACCCTAACAGGATCTAACCCACACAGACTTTCCTGTGAGGTTGGAATTGAACCCAGATCCAAGGTGCTGTGAGGCAGCAGTGCTAATCACTGAACCACTGTGCCACTGAGCTGGTTAGTGCTAGGCCCATTGCTGTTTGTTATCTTGATCAATGATTTGGTTGAGGATGTTTTAGGCATGATTAGTAAGTTTGCAGATTACACTAAAATAAGTGAGGAAGGTTCTCAGAAATTGCAACAGGGCCTTGATCAGCTTGGGAATTGGGCTTAGAAATGGCAAATGGAGTTTAATACAGACAAGGGCGAGATCTCGCATGTTGGAAAGTCACATCAAGCCAGGGGTTATCATGGTGAATGGTAGGGCCTGAAGGAGTGTATTGGAACAGAGGGAGTTAGATTCCAGGTGCACGGTTCTCTGAGAGTGGAGTCACAGGGAGACAGGGCAGTGAAGTAGGCCTTTAGCACACTGGGCCCTTCATCAGTCAGGGCATTGAATATCGAAGTGGGGAAGTTGTGTTGTAGTTGTGCAGGATGCTAGTGAGGCCGCACTTGGAATATTGTGTTCAGTTTTATCCACCTTGCTATACAAAGGTTGTTATTAAACTGGAAAGAGTGCAGAAGAAACTTGCAAGGATGTTGCCAGAACTCAACTAGACAGATATAGAGAGAGGTTGGACAAGCAAGGATATTTTCTTTCGTGTGTAGGAGACTGAGGGGTGTCCTTATAGAAGTGTTTAAGATGATGGGAGGCATGGTTAGGGTGAATGCACTCAGTCTTTAAACAAGGCTTGGGACATCGAGGATGAAAGGGCATCGGTTTATGTTGAAAGGGGAAGATTAAAAGGGAACCTGAGGGACAATGCTTTTCCCCAGAGGGTGGTACACATATGGAATGAACTACCAGTGCAAGTGGTCAAGGAGGATACATTTAATAACATTTAAAAGGCACTTGGACAAATACATGGAGAGGAATGCATTGGAAGGATATGGGTCAAGTGCAGGGAAACGGGGTTAGTGTGGATGGGCCAGTTTGGACCAAAGAGCCTGTCTCCATGCTGTAGAACTCTACAACTCCTTGAACATACCCAGCTGTCCCATAATACAGAAGTGGCCAAAGCAATAGGAACACGAGCCGGTACAAATGTGAAACAGTCCTGTAAAATTTGGCAGGAACCCAGCCTGGTCTTGCAGTGAATGATTCCTGGCACAGGAGCTGCGGTGAGAAGCCCATAGAGCACTGGGGAAGGAAGCTGAAAAGTTCACTCCACTCCGATAGCCTGGAGGACCCCCGGCTGGGATAAGGCAGCTGTGATCCGGTCACCCCAGGGAAACCTACAGCTGTGACAGAGCTAGCTCTCTGACACAATAAGCTGGACAGAACGTTGCAGGAAAATGTCACCCACATGGGACTATTCCAGTTACAATTGGGAAGAGCCCAATCCAGTAAAAGGAGGGTCTCTGGGATGGGGAAGCAGCCTCAGGTTACATTCACAATCTGGAAGGACAGTGTATGAGCTCCAAGCAGCTGCATGGGTCCTGTACACCTGCAACACGGAGCAACACACATCAGGCCCCAGTAGGAGGTGCCAGGAGCAAATACAATCCCTAGGGAACTAGGGCTCCTCCCAGAATGGGAAAATGTGTGCCTTTGGGGTTCTACCTCCCCAGGGAGATAATGACAGGCTCCACACTGACACATCCACACCCGCTCACAGATGGGGATTCCCACTGCCTGTCTCCCAAGTAACTGCACCTTTTGCCCCCAGCCCTGAGCCACAGCCGAACTCAGATTCCATGAATCATGTGGTTACCCAGTGTAAAGCAGCTTATGGTCTCACTCCGTACACAACAGCCATTCCAGGCACCCAGCCGGTGGGCAACACCAAAAACATCCCGTCTCTGGCACAGATACATGTTTGGATGAGATTGACTGACAGTCTGTCATACACAGAGTGGATGCTGAGGAGCAAACCAAATGAACCGCCATGTGCCTTAGTCCAGCAGGCCATTCAGCCCTCCATGAGGGCCAACAGCTAGGGAGGGGCATCCATGATGAGATGAAGGCAGCGATCCTCACTGCTCGAGGGCAGGATAAGGCATATCCTGCAGAGGCGCTACATAACTGCAGAACAACAACAAGGAGAATGCCCCTCCCCTCCCCCCGTCAGCTTCACCCGGAGACTCTGGGTCCAATTTTTCTGGATTTTTGGGGATATGATCTGCATCTCTCTTAACGATGGGAAACTGGGCCCGACCCTTTGTCTCCCATGTCTCAGAAAGGAGGAGGGACACCTGGGATTAGACCCCTCAATCGCGCCTGTAATGAGGCTTGGGCTCTCTGCTAATTAATCACTGAATACGAAATAGACTTTAGGGATTTTCACATTGTGTTACAGGAGCTCAGGGATCAGAAGCGATTGGTAGGGTTTCCCCAAGAATGGGTGCATGGTAGTAGGATACCAAGCACCCTGCCTGGACTAGGGGTCATTTTTGGAGAGTGATATCCCCAGGAAGCCCACCAGGCAGAATTCGTCAGAAACAAAATTAAAAACGGGCTGTGACCAGGAGGGAAGGCTCCTCCCCTAGCTTGTCCCACACATACCAGGCTCTCACAATGGACTAGGCATTAAACTCATAGGGAATTCCTTGTTCACGAACATTTATCACAAACTGACACTAATCATAATGAATGTATCAGGGATACAGTAATCAGAGTGGTGTCCTTCCCCATTAAAATAATCATGTTCCCAACTGACCCACAGGATAATGGGACAAAGGACAGGGAAATTTGAGGGAAAACACAGAACCCAGAAAAGTAATCAACAGACAAAAGAAAAGGGAACTCCTTAATGATTTAGCCACAGTATACGAGTCCACCCCCAGTTCGGGAGTGTTACCAGTCATTACGTTGACTTGGCTAATTTGGAGAATAAACTCAGGATCCTGACCCAACAACTCTCTCATGCACCTGAGAAAGACTTAATACAAAAAACCCAGAGGAGACCATGGGACAACTCGTGGAGAATCAGGCTAACCATCACTTAGTGACCAAACTGGAGGGTCACGCCAACACGATTAACCAGATCATCCACGGCCCAATCAGAGACGATGGTGAGCACTAAAACCACACCCTGTGCAGTAATGGAATGATGAAACAGCTGAGGGAAGAGCTCAGGCAGGCCAGCCAAGGGAAAGTCCCATCCTGGGTTATTGACAAACAGTGTAAATATTTGTTCCAGGAGAACACCCACACCAACGTCTCTCACTGTCAGTGACAGCAGCTCACCAAGGGCTGGGTTAATAACAGCTGTAAGGAGACTCTCGGTGGGAAACCTGGGCTTGGTATGAGGGATTCCACTTAACCTAAGTGACCAAAGTTAGGGTGAAGTCCAAATTATCGGAGTTGTATAAAAAAAGTATTTGGATGGGCTACCATGATTACCTCCCACTTACTGTGGAGATAGAGGGAACATTGACAGGGACCATACTTACGTAAATGGGAAGGAACAGGTCATACCATGACATTCCTATAGCCTGTTATCCAAGAATTCGGCTCGTCTCCCATCGGCTGTAGTCCTAACCACACTCACCTTGATATATCTCGGGATACTGGTGGTTAGGATTGCAGGCTGCAACAGATGGGTACGATCACCGTGAATAATGCCTGGACACACCCCCAGGGGCTGGAAGGTAGATGGAACTCCCCGGGTGATCACCTTAGTTTCATTCATTTGCAGTGTTTGAGTGTTCCTGGCTGGGCCAGTATTAATTTCCTGCCCATAGTTGCCATTACGACAGATTGGCCATATTAAATTTCCCATTGTGTCAAGGGATATTCGGGCCAACTGGAATAGCCATAGGAAATGCAGGGTTTCAGGGATATCATTGGGGAAGTGGGTCTGAGTTAGATTCTCTTCAGATGGCCATTGTGGACTCAATGGGCCGAACGGTCTGATTCTGTTCTGTCAAGATTTTATGATATCACTAATCAGCAATAAGACTTAGGGTGTAGGTTTGCTCGTTGATAGGTTTGATATCCAGCCGTTTCGTTACCTGGCTGGGTAGCATCATCAGTGGCGACCTCCAAGTGAAGCGATAAGACCATCGCTTTGGAAAACACAATGGCTTTTGCACAGACAGCTGGCTACTCTGACAACAAGCATAACCAGGCTTTTAAAATTACATTTGTAATTTATTGCATAAGCTACTTTTCTTTCCATTCAAGTGGATGAGTTGGGGGAGATGTCACAAACTCCTGGCTAAAACACAGATAGACAGCCAAGGTTTATTGGCCAAGGAAATCTCCCAAATCACAAAACCTGCACACCAGGCACAGCGCAAACACAGCATAATGTACAAGGCAACAGTTATTCTGGACAGACGTATCTACCAAACAAATGAGGGCACAGACAGGAAGGCACCGGGTCTTGCTACACAAAGAAACTAACAGCAACAAGCCATCCAAATGATTGGCAATGCTTCACACTATTAACGGATTGTCCTAATTGGCCAGAACGATAGAAAGTTCCTGAAAATCATCCAGAAATGAACAAAAATAGGGTTTATCTGCAGACTGATTGCCTGAATCTCTGGAGTCCTTCTGAGGAGACCAGCATGGGGCAAGAGACAGAGTCCATCTGACCATCCAGAGAGAGAAAGGGTGAGCGAAAACAGTTTCGCAGACCCAGAAGCAGAACCAGAGAGAGAGAGAGAGAGAGAGAGAGACAGGTGAAGCAAAACCCAGGAGCATGGGAGAAAGGGAAGCTGAAAATCAATTGAGAGAGAGAGAGTTGGAACCAACTGGAATAACAAGTGTCACCCCTTCAGTCTGTTTATGTTTTAACTCCTCAGTCTTAGTCTGATTTCCACTTCTCTCCCTCTCTCTGTCCCCTCTCTCTCTATCCTTCTGTCTGTCTCTCTCTCTCTCTCACATACACACACTTTCTCTCACTCTCTCACTCTCCCTGTCTCTCTCTGCCCATCTTTCTCCCATCCCCCTTCTCTATCCCCACTCTCTCCATCTCTCTCTCTTTTTCTCACCCTCCCTTTCTGTTTTTCGTTATTTCAGACCTGAAAGATCTCACCCAATTTTGTACCCCCTCAAAAATACGATGCCCTTCATTTTCACTGTCTTCCCAAATTTATCCCCTTTCCCAAATATCTTCCCTCCCAAATAATTGCCTCACCAACTTAGCCCCCCTCAAATATTTTGCTGCCCCCAACATTGCTGTGAGCCCCACTCCGCGGGGCAGAGGGAAATGAGTGGAAAAGTATGGAGTTGGAAAAGCCCAGCAGGGCAGGCCAGAACCGTCGACTCTCCTGGCTGCCCCGCTGTGATTCCCCAGCTCCACACTTTGTAAATCTGACTTTCCAGCATGTGCAGTCCTCACTTTCTCACGCAGGTAAATGAGTCTGGGTTGACTGACTGGCCTATGGCTGTTTTAATGCACAGGAAGATCCCAGTCCCAGAATTATAGAAGGCTTGTATCACAGATTGAGTCCTTTCTGCCCATTCCCCACTCCCCCATTAAATGATCTTGTTCCTGTTCAGGATCCTCAGGATTGTCCCCTGAATGGCCTCACTGACTATCCTTTCTGTGGAGACCTCTTCGCCGTGTTGTGGTTCTGTTCACCGAGCTGGGAAATTGTGTTGCAGACGTTTCGTCCCCTGTCTAGGTGACATCCTCAGTGCTTGGGGGCCTCCTGTGAAGTGCTTCTGTGATGTTTCCTCCAACATTTATTCTGATTTGCCTCTGCCATTTCTAATTGTAAGTTCCAGCTGTCCGCTGCAGTGTCCGGTATATTGGGTCCAGGACGATGTGTTTGTTAAACATACCAACCTGGACCCAATATACCAACCACTGCAGCGGAAAACTGGAACTGACAACCAGAAGCGGTAGAGACAAACCACTATAAATGCCCGGGAACCAACACAAAAGGGCTACACAGGAGACTCCAAAGCACTGAGGATGTCACCTAGTCAGGGGACGAAACGTCTGCAACACAAATTCCCAGCTCGGCGAACAGAACCACAACAACGAGCACCCGAGCTACAAATCTTCTCCCAAACTTTGAACACCTCTTCTCCATCCTGTCTCAGACTCTGCGTCTCATGGTGTTCGTCCCTCAATTTCTCTGTCTCTCACAGCAGACCCTCCTTTCTCCACCAACCCCAAAACCCCATCAAACAGTCCCCTGTCTCTGGCTGTCCCACTCCCCGCTTGTCTCCCAAATTCCCCCTTCCCATGTCGACCAGCAGCTCCTGGGCTGGAGGACATGGTGAAGAGACTAACACACCTTTTGACTGACTGCAGTCATGCACAGAAAGATCCCACTCTGCAACTATTCCCCAGCCACACACACTGTCCTTCTCCCTCCATATGTGTCCTTCTTCCTCTCCCTGTTTCTCACTGTCCATCTCTCTCTCCTCAATTTCTCCATCACCACTCTCTCCATGTTTATCTTTCTCTTTTTGTCACTCTCCCCTTCTCTTTTTCTCCATTTCAGACTCAATGAGAAAAGTACTTTTATGTCCCTTACACTAAGTCGCTCCCCACAGTCGGGGTAACATTCAGGAGAGACCAGGAAAAGGTTGATCCCCCGCATTAACTGTACAGCATCCAGCGTCACAGAGACAAACTCTTCCCATGTCCCTTCCCCAGTCATTGGGACAGGGGTCTAGGGAGACAGACGGAGAGAAACTACAAGAGAGAAAGAGAGATGGGTAGACAGACAGTGAGAGGGAGGGAGAGAATAAGAGAAAGACAGGCAGGCAGAGGGTGGGAGAGAAAGTGAGAAGAACTGAAAAAAGAGCAGGAGAGAGGCAGAGAGAGAAAGGGAGAGAGAGAGAGTAAAACCGCAGGAAGAGAAATACAACGTCAGACAGATACAAGGGGGAAAAGGGGAGGCAAAGACAGGGAGAGAAGGTCAGATAGACAGCAAGAGAGAAATCCCAGGGAGAGATCTAGGGTCAGATAGAGAGAGGAGTTGCAGTAGCAGCATAGAGCTGAGAGAGTGGAGTAGGAGGGCGGTTGCTGCTGCGATGCAGCGAGAATGATTTACAGACAAGAAAGGCAAGATCCCACAGAGCTGAGAGAAAGGTGCAGAGTGAGATGAGCAAGTTGTTGGTTTTGTGGAAGATTGAATGATTAAACATTCCTGAAAAACATGATGGGGTGACAATGGGGCAGAGTGTTGTAGGAAGGGAATCTGCAGGGAAATGTCAACAGGGCAGAGATATGAAGCATCTTGTGAGATAGGGATTGAAGGAAAAATGTGGGAGAGACAGCTGGGGACACAGAAATATACATAAGAGCTCTCATGGGAGTGGAAAGCAGTGAGATCGGTGGGATCAGACTGTGCAGCTGCCCTCTCTAGCATTTTCCACCTTTGTCACTCCTCAGTGTAGAGCTCATATCTTGTGGTAAAATTCCCACAGACAGCCTGAATCCTACAGTGTGTGTGTGTGTGTGTGTGTGTGTGTGTGTGTGTGTGTGTGTGTCTGTGTGTGCCTGTGTCTGTCTCTGTGTGTGTCTGTGTCTGTGTCTGTGTTTGTGCGTGTGTGTGTGTTCACTCTCTCTGGTTCCAGCTCCTGTCTGATGATTCCTTATCGCAGAATAATTTGATTTTCTGTCTCTGTACTGTCCGGGTTTCAGCTCCCAAATCAAATGCTAAATCTTTCACGATCCTATTGAATATTAGAGCAGGCTCGAGGGGCTGAATGGTCTCCTCCTGTTCCTATTTCGGATGGTCTTATGTTCTTAACACTGTCTCCCAGCTCTTGGTCCCCACACTGGAGGTTATGACTCCACAAGAGGCCCTGATCTGAAGAGTGCTGCACTCTTCCGTGAGTCTTGGAGGGAACCAGCCTGATTTGGATTGGAGTTGCAGCCTCTCAGTGAGAAGTGAAATCTCCTCGAGATTCCCCTCAGTCTCTCACTGTAAGGTGGAGCAGGCCAGTCTCCGGGAAGCAAACAACAGGCCATGTCTGCCATGTCCTCCAGTTCCATTTCAGAAGGCCACATGCGAGGCGCTTGTTTCCTTCATCAGCTTCCTATGCTCTCCCTTCTGGGTTAGAGTGGGGGGCCGAATGGCCTTGCTACTGGCTCTTATTGAGGTGCAGGCTGGCTATGATTGGGTTATACAGGACATGCCCCTGGAGTGAGGTTGGTTCGCTCAGTTGGCTGGACAGTTGGTTGATAATGCAGAGTAAAACCAATAGCGTGCATTCAATTCCCACAACAGCTGGGGTTACCCTTAAGGACTCTCCTTCCCAACCTCTCCCCTCAGCTGGGCCATGGTGACCCTCTGATTAAATCCCCACCAGACACCGGTCTCTAATGGGGAGCTGTCCCAAGCTCTGGTAAGACTATGGTGACATTACATTGGTTTGTACCTGGAGCACTGTGTGCAGGACTAGTGACTGCATTGCCAGAGGGATGTTAGTGTGTGGGGAAGGTTTACTGGATGAATCCCCACTGGAATGAACGGCACTTTCTTTCCCCCAGTTCAGTCACTCTTGCAGCCTTTGTGTCTTTGGAGACACAAGGACCATTTCACCTGAAACAGCAGGTGGATTTTATATTCATGGGCACCCAATAAGATTGGCTAGTTATCATGCTCACGCACGCACACACAGACACAGACACACGCTCCCTCAAACACACACAGACACTCTTACACACACATACACAACGGACTCCCCCCACACATAGACAGACGCTCCCTCAAACACAAACACAGACACACTCTCGCACACCCATACACACACAAGCACACACTATCTCTCTCACACACATACACGCACAGACATACGCTCCCTCAAATACACACACGGAAACACTCTCTCACACATACATGCAGACACATTCTCTCCCACACAGACACACTCTCTCTCTCTCTCACACACAGGCACTCTCTCTCAAGCACACACAGACACACACTCTCTCTCACACGGACACACTCACTCTCACACACACAGACACACACTCTCTCTCATTTACAAACACACTCTATCACACACACACTCTCATTCTCTCACACACCCACTCACTCTCACGCACACACTCTCTCTCTCTCACACACACAGACATTCTCTCTCACACACATACACACAGACAGATACACAGACACACGATCCCTTAAACACACACAGAACTCTTACACACACATACACAAAGGACTCCCCCCACACACATAGACAGACGCTGCCTCAAACACAAACACAGACACACTCTCGCACACACATACACACACAAGCACACACTATCTCTCTCACACACACACGCACAGACATACGCTCCCTCAAATACACACACGGAAACACTCCCTCACACATCCATGCAGACACATTCTCTCCCACACAGACACACTCTCTCTCTCACACACACAGGCACTCTCTCTCAAGCACACACAGACACACACTCTCTCTCACACGGACACACTCTCTCTCACACACACAGACACATTCTCTCACACACACACATACACACACTCTCTCACACACCCACTCACTCTCAGGCACACAGACACTCTCTCTCACACACACACAGACATTCTCTCTAACACACATACACACAGACAGACACACAGACACACGATCCCTCAAACACACACAGACACACTCTCTCACACACACATAAACACACAGTTACTGTCTCTCTCACATACATACACACGCAGAAACACGCTCCTTCAAACACACATGGACACACTCTCTCTTGCACACACACTGACACGCACACTCTCTCACACACAGACACATTCACTCTCACACACACATGCACACAGACACACTCTCTCTCACACATACACACAGACACTCTCTCTCACGCACACACACACACTCTCTCACACGGGAACACTCTCTCTCACACAGCCACACTCTCTCACAAACAAATACACACACTCTCTCTCATTTACACACACACTCTCATTCTCTCACACGCCAATCACTCTCAAGCACACAGACACTCTCTCTCACACACACTCACACTCGCTGTCTCTCACACACACAGACAATTTCCCTCACACACATACACACAGACAGACACACAGATTCACGATCTCTCACACACACATACACACACAGTTACACTCTTTCACATACATACACAGGCAGACACACGCTCCCTCAAACACACAAAGACACACTCTCTCAGACACACACAGACACACACTCACACGCAGACACACTCTCTCTCACACACATAAACATACAGTTACACTCTCTCTCACCTCTCACACACAAACACACGCTCCCTCAAACATACATAGACAGACTCCCTCTCACACACACACTGACACACACTCTCTCACACACACAGACACATTCACTCTCACACACACATGCACACAGACACATTCATTCACAAACACATACACACTCTCTCTAACGCAAGACACACTGTCATACACACACACAGACACATACACATAGACACTCAGATATTCTCTCACACACAGACACTCACTCTCACACACAGACACACAAACACTCACATACACACAGACACACTCTCTCACACACACATACACACTCTCTCACACACACCCACACTCACACACATGCACACAGAGACACGCACCCCCTCCAGCATACACACAGCCACACACTCTCACATGAACGTGCACTTTCTCTCTCACACAAACACATACAGACACACAGAGATACACATGCATCCACACTCTCGCACGCACAAATACGGGCAGTCTCTGTCACTCTCTCTCTCTCTCTGTTTCTCTCTGTCTCTCTCTCTCTCTCTCTCTCACACACACACATACACACACACAGCTGTCACGGCATGGTTGAGGTTTTGATGGAGAAGTGATTTCTCTGAGGATTGAACCCTGATCTCGCATGATGACTGCTCCAGGGAGACAGACAGCAGCTACAGATGACTTGTTGGATCTTCCTGTGTACCACCTCTTGCATCGACAGCGTTAGGCTGTTTGGGTGCCGGCTTTTCTAAAACGTCTCCAAGCAACAAGTGACAATAGATTGATGAAAGTTTTTCCCCAAACCATGTTTCAGACACATGCTGCTGTTATTTTTCACTGATTGTTTAAAATGATCTGAATCTTCGGAAATGGGGAGTGACTTCCATTTCAAATTACAACACCAGAGTGCCTCGGGGACCCTGAGGAAATGATCAGGGAATTACATCTGTTCCTTTCTATCCTCTGCACTCTGTACCACCAGACAGTGCTCCCTCAGTACCTCAGATAGTGCTCCCTCAATACCTCAGATAGTTCTCCCACAGTACCTCAGATAGTTCTCCCTCAGTACCTCAGATAGTGCGCCCTCAATACCTCAGAAAGTTCTCCCTCAATATCACAGATAGTTCTCCCTCAGTACCTCAGATAGTGCACCCTCAATACCTCAGAAAGTGCTCCCTCAATATCACAGATAGTTCTCCCTCAGTACCTCAGATAGTGCTCCCTCAATACCTCATATAGTTCTCCCTCAATACCTCAGAAAGTGCTCCCTCAATGCCTCAGAAAGTTCTCTCTCAATAGCTCAGATAGTTCTTCCTCAGATATTAAGGGCGGCACAGTGGCACAGTGGTTAGCACTGCTGCCTCACAGTGCTAGAGACCTGGGTTCAATTCCCACCTCAAGGGACTGACTGTGTGGAGTTTGCACATTCTCCCTGTGTCTGCGTGGGTTTCCTCCGGGTGCTCCGGTTTCCTCCCACAGTCCAAAGATGTGCAGGTCAGGTGAATTGGCCATGCTAAATTGCCCGTAGTGTTAGGTAAAGGGTAGATGTAGGGGTATGAGTGGGTTGCGCTTCGGCGGGGCAGTGTGGACTTGTTGGGCCGAAGGGCCTGTTTCCACACTGTAAGTAATCTAATCTAATCTAATCTAATATTGCTCCCTCAATTCCTCTGATAGTGCGCCCTCAATACCTCAGAAAGTGCTCCCTCAATATCACAGATAGTTCTCCCTCCGTACCACAGATAGTTCTACCTCAGTACCTCAGAAAGTGCTCCATCAATACGTCAGATAGTTCTCCCTCAATTCCTCAGAAAGTGATCCCTCAATGCCTCAGAAAGTGCTCTCTCAATAGCTCAGATAGTTCTTCCTCAGATAATGCTCCCTCAATACCTCAGATCGTGCTCCCTCAATATCTAAGAAAGCGTCACTTTGTTGTGTTTAACCCCTAAAGCCCCTCAGACATTACCTCCAAAATCTTTCAAACGCTCAACACTTCAGGGCTCAGCCCAGCCCCCCCCCCCACCTCAGATTGTGTTCAATCCCCTTCAGACTGGAAGGACCCACATCCACCCCTGTCCAAGATTGGAGCCCAGGTCCCCTGAACATTACTTGTCTCTCTGGATTAATTTTAAAATTCCTACAGTATAGAAGCAAGCCATTCCGTCCATTGGCTCCACACTGACTGTCTGAACATCATCCCACCCAGATTCACATCCTCTACTCTATCCCTGTAATGCTGTATTTCCCATGGCATCTTTGGGCAGTGGGAGGAAACCGAAGCACCCAGAGGAAACCCGCACAGATACAGAGAAAATGTGTAAACTCCCCACAGACAGTCACCAGGAGTTAGAAACAAACCACTGAGGTAACGGGCTGTCCTTTCTCCCTGGATGCCATGTCATCTAACCTTTTACTAAGCAATCTCCCATGTTAAACCTTCACATCTGTCTCCTTGGTCATCCCTTCAAAAGCTCTATCAAGTTGGACACACCATTTCCACAAACAAAGCCATGCTGACTATACCGAATCAATTCTTGCTTTTCCAAATGCATGTAAGTTGTCTCTCAGAAGGTCCTCCAACAGCTTACCCACCACTGCCATCAGGCTCACAGCTCCATAGTTCAATAGCTGTTCCTTGCAGCCTTACTTCAATAATGGCACATCATTAATCACCCTCCAGTCTTCAGGCACCTCACCCGTTGCCACTGATTGGTCCACCTGACAAGGCCATCTACATCCTTCTGTAATCTAAGGCTATCCTCCTCAGTATTTATCACCCAACCAATCTTCATATCATTCATGAACCCAATGATTAACCCGCCACCATTCAAATCTAAATCTTTTCTATCAACCACATCAGCAAGATCCCAACAGTGAGACATGAACAGACAGAGATTTCTAATTGGGCCATCACTGTCTGCTTCCTGCCACTCAGCATTCTGTGCCACATTTCTTGGATCTTGAGTTTTTATGTTCACTATCAGTTTCCAGTATGGGTCCTGATAAAAGCCTTACAGACCTCCAAGCAGGTGACAGGAAAGCATTCCCTTTTTTACACACCTGGTCACCTCCTTAAAAAGTGCAATCCCATTTGTCAGTCCTGAGCTCCCCTTAACACAACCATTCTGACTGTTCTTCATGAACTCCAGTCTCTTTAAATGCTGATTAATTCTCTCTCCCAAAATTACTTCCAACACACGTCCCACCCACGATATTAGCCTAACTGGCCTGTAGCTGCCTGATATATCTCATGCTCCTTCTTGAATAACAGTACCACATGGTCAGTCCGACGACACCTCTCCTGTGGTCAGAGGGGATTTGAAAATATTTGCAAGTGTACCTGCTACTTCCTTCATCACCTCATTCGGTAAACTGAGATACATTTCCACCGTCTTTGGAGATTTATTGGGTTGTTAGAAGGCCAGACCACTCAGAACCATCTCTCTCTCTATATATATGCTCATTCATTTAATTGTATAAAAGAGCATCTTCACAATTTCATATCAACCCTGTCCCAATGAGCGCTGACAAAATACATCCATTCACTGTAGCCTCTGTGTCCATGCACAAATTCTCACTGTGATCCACAACCTACTCTTTCTCTCATTATCAATTCACCCTTAATGTCACTGTAAACTACTTTCAGGTTTTTATTTCCTCTGTTAGCACTCCTCTCTCCCAGGCAAATAACCTGCGATACGAGGAGTGTGTGATGGCATTCTGGATGTGGATTAGCATTGGGAAGCTCAGAAATAAGGAACACATGACTGTACTGAGTGTGGGGCAGTGGGATTCATTTGGGATGAGCACAGGGAAGCTGAGGAATAAACCTCAGCCCTGCAGCATGAAAATATCCCTTTGAGCTGGCAGGTCAGTCACACGAAACGAAAACTTGATCCCTGGGAAAAGAGGGTGGTAACCAAATGAAGTCAGTCTGTTTGAACACAGTCTCTGGAATCTGGACGTGGGATTCATTGCTGAGCAGGTTATGAAGGACGCAGAGGCAGAAATGTACTGAACAATTTCAGATATTCCTCTTAGACCACAAGACATGGGAGCAGAAATTAAGCCATTCAGCCCATCTGATAGTGTGGCACTCACTTTACTGACTCTCTTACAATGCAGGTATCCCCCAGACTGACCCTCTGACAGTGCAGCACTCCCTCAGTAATGACCTTCTGACGTTGTGGCACTCCCTCAGTACTGACTCTCTGACAGTGCAGCACTTCCTCAGTACTGACCTTCTCACAGTGCAGCACTGCCCCCAAATTGACCCTCTGACATTGCGGCAACCCCCCATTACTGACCCCCTGACAGTGCAGCACTCCCTCAGTAGTATCCTCTGACAGTTGCAGCACTCCCTCAGTAATGACCCTCTGACAGTGTAGCACTCCCTCAGTAATGACCCTCTGACAGTGCAGCATTTCCACAGTACTGACCCTCCGACAGTACGGAACACCGGCAGTGCTGACCCTCTGAGATTCCAGCCCTCCTTCAAACTGACCCTCTGACAGTGCAGTGCTCCCGCAGTACTGACCCTCCGACAGTGCAGGACTCCCTCAGTACTGACTCTCTGACAGCGCAGTGCTCCCTCAGTACTGACCCTCCAACAATGCAGTTCTCCCACAGGACAGACCCTCTGACAGTGCAGTACTCCCTCAGTACTGACCCTCTGGCAGTGCAGCACTCCCTATTGAAGGGGGGTGATAAACCGCCCCGTGATCGAAACCCACTTTATAATCTCGTCGAGGTTCCAACTGACACACACCCATAATCTGATCATGTAAAACTGTCCTACACAAAAGGAAAACACCAAACGAACAGGATGAATCTAACAGATACTTTGGAAGTAACAAAGGTGGGTGCTAGCCTCCAGCCCTCACGGAGAGACAAGCAGATAGCACCCGGACCCATTTACGTTAAGATAAACAGCACACCTTTTGTGTATGCTGCGACTCTCCGAGGACGGTAGGAAGCTTGACATTCACACATACTCCAGCCATGATTACCACCATTCACACTCATTCATACCCAATCTCCTACATCCTGACTCATGAAGTATATAACTTGTAACATCGCGAGGGGAACGAGAGAGCGATCGAGATTCGGACCTCGGTTGGTCTCCGCTGGCGTTAAACAGTTTAATAAATTATCGATTGTCGAACCGCACTCTGGGCTCGGACTGAGATCATTTCATCGTCGCTAACACGATGTACTGACCCTCTGTCAGTGCAGCACTCCCTCAGCACTGCTACCTTGACACTGCAGCACACCCTCAGCACTGACGCTCTGACACAACAGCATTCCCTCAGTACTGACACTCTGACACTGCAGCACTCTCTTTGTGCTGACATTTCTACAATGTGGCATTCCCTCAGTACTGACCATCCGACAATGTGGCACTCCCTCAATACAGATGCTCCTACAGTGCAGCACTCCCTCGGTACTGACCCTCCAATAACGTGGCATTTTCTCAGTACTGACCCTCCGACAGAGCAGAACTCCCTCAGAACTGACCCTCTGAAACAACACTCCCTCAGAACTGACACACTGACTGTGTAGCGTTCCCTCAGTAATGACCCTTTGAGTGTGCATCACTCTCTCAGTACTGACCCTCTGGCAATGCAACAATCACTTAGTACTGACTGTCCGACACATAGTGTGGTGCTCCCTCAGTAAAAACCCTCTCACAGCGCGGTGATCCCTCAGTACTAACCCTTTCACAGTGCAGCGCTCCCTCAGGAGAAACCCTCTCACAGTGCGACATTCTGACAGCATGGCTATCCATTAGTTCTGACCGTCAGAGAGTGCGCACTTCATCATGACTGACACACTCATTGAACAGCAATCCCTGCGTCCCGACTCTCTGACAATGCTGCACCCCCCCCACACCGACATTCTGACAATGCTGCACTCCCTCCATACTGATCCTCTGACAATGCTGCACTCCCTCCATATTGATCCTCTGACAATGCTGCACTCCCTCCACACTGAACCTGACAGTGCAGCACACCCTCCACACAGATCCTCTGACAATGATGCACTCCCTCCACACTGACCTTCTGACAATGCTGCACTCCGTGCACACTGATCCTCTGACAATGCTGCACTCCCTCCACACTCATCCACTGTCAGAGCAGCACTTCCTCGACACAGATCATCTGACAATGCTGCACTCCCTCCACACTGAACCTCTGACAGTGCAGCACTCCCTCCACACAGACCCTCTGACAATGATGCACTCCCTCCACACTGAACTTCTGACAATGCTGCACTCCGTGCACAGTGATCCTCTGACAATGCTGCACTCCCTCCACACTGAAACTCTGACAATGCTGCACTCCCTCCACACAGATCATCTGACAATGCTGCACTCTCTCCACACTGACCCTCTGACAAAGCTACACTCCTTCCACACTGATCCTCTGACAATGCTGCACTCTCTCCACACTGACCCTCTAAAAATGCTGCACTCTCTCCACACTGATCCACTGTCAGAGCAGCACTCCCTCCACACAGATCATCTGACAATGCTGCGCTCTCTCCACACTGACCCTCTGACAATGCTACTCTCCCTCCACAGTGATCCTTTGACAATGCTGCACTCTCTCCACACTGACCCTCTGAGAAAGATGCACTCCCTCCACACTGACCTTCTGAAAATGCTGCACTCCCTCCACACTGATCCTCTGACAATGCTGCACTCCCTCCACACTGACTCTCTGACGATGCTGCACTCCCTCTGCACTGATCCTCTGACAATGCTGCACTCCCTCTCCACTGAATCTCTGACAATGCTGCACTCCCTCCACAATGATCCTCTGACAATGCTGCACTCCCTCCACACTGATCGACTGTCAGAGCACCACTCCCACCCCACTGACTCTCTGACAATGCTGCACTCCCTCCACACTGATATTCTGACAATGCTGCAGTCCCTCCACACTGACCCTCGGACAATGCTGCACTCCCTCCACATTGACACTCGTACAATGCTGCACTCCCTCCACACTGATCCTCGGACAATGCTGCACTCCCTCCACACTGATCCACTGTCAGAGCACCACTCCCTCCACACTGAATCTCTGACAATGCTGCACTCTCTCCATACTGACCCTCAGACAATGATGCACTCCCTCCACACTGATCCTTTGACAATGCTGCACTCTCTCCATACTGACCCTCAGACAATGATGCACTCCCTCCACACTGATACTCTGACAATGCTGAACTCCCTCCGCACTGACTCTCTGACAATGCTGCACTCCCTCCACGCTGATCTTCTGACAAGGCTACTCTCTCTCCACACTGACCCTATGATAATGCTGCACTCACTCCCCACTGACTTTCTGACATTGCTGCACTCCTTCCATACTGACTCTCTGACAATGCTTTACGCCCTCCACACTGACCCTCTGACAATGCTGCACTCTCTCCATACTGACCCTCTGACAATGCTACATTCCCTGCACACTGATCCTCTGACAATGCTGCACTCTCACCACACTGACCCTCTGACAATGCTGCACTCTCACCACACTGACCCTCTGACAATGCTGCACTCCCTTCATACTGACTCTCTGACAATGCTGCACTCCCTCCACACTGATCCTCTGCCAATGCTGCAGTCACTCCATAGTGACCCTCTGAAAATGCTGCACTCCCTCCACACTGATCCTCTGACAACGCTGCACTCTCTCCACACTGACCCTATGACAATGCTGCACTCCCTCCAAACTGACCCTCTGACAATGCTGCACTCCCTCCACACTGACTCTCTGAAAATGCTGCACTCCCTCCACACTGACCCTCTGACAATGCTGCACTCCCTCCACACTGACCCTCGGTCAATGCTGCACTCCCTCCACACTGACCCTCTGACAATGCTGCACTCCCTCCAAACTGACCCTCGGACAATGCCGCACACCCTCCACACTGACCCTCTGACAATGCTGCACCCACTACACACTGATCCACTGTCAGAGCACCACTTCCTCAACACTGAATCTCTGACAATGCTGCACTCTCTCCACACTGACCCGCTGACAATGCGACACTCCCACCACACTGATCCTCTGACAATACTGCACTCTCTCCACACTGATCCTCTGAAAATGCTGCACTCTATCCACACCGACCCTCTGAAAATTCTGCACTCTCCCCACACTGACGCTCTGACAATGCTACACTCCCTCCACACTGATCCTTTGACAATGCTGCACTCTCTCCATACTGACCCTCAGACAATGATGCACTCACTCCACACTGACCCTCTGACAATTCTGCACTCCCTCAACACTGATCCTCTGACAATGCTGAACTCCCTCCATACTGACGCTCTGACAATTCTGAACCCCGTCCACACTGATCCTCTGACAATGCTGCACTCCCTCCACACTGATCTTCTGACAATGCTGCAGTCGCTCCATACTGACCCTCTGAATATTCTACACTCCCTCCACACTGATTCTCTGACAAGGCTACACTCTCTCCACACTGACCCTATGATAATGCTGCACTCCCTCACCACTGACATTCTGACATTGCGGAACTCCTTCCATACTGACTCTCTAACAATGCAGCACACCCTCCACACTGACCCTCTGACAATGCTGCACTCTCTCCACACTGACCCTCTGATAATGCTACATTCGCTGCACACTGATCCTCTGACAATGCTGCACTATCACCACACTGACCCTCTGATAATGCTGCACTGCCTCCACACTGACCCCTGACAATGCTGCACTCTCTCCACACTGACCCTCTGACAATTCTGCACTCCCTCCACACTGATCATCTGCCAATGCTGCACTCCCTCCATACTGACGCTCTGACAATGCTGCATTCCCTCCATACTGATCCTCTGACAATGCTGCACTCCGTCCCGACTGATCCTCTGACAATGCTGC
Source organism: Chiloscyllium punctatum (assembly GCF_047496795.1). Classification (NCBI taxonomy): domain Eukaryota; kingdom Metazoa; phylum Chordata; class Chondrichthyes; order Orectolobiformes; family Hemiscylliidae; genus Chiloscyllium; species Chiloscyllium punctatum. Next base: position 89,366,415 of record NC_092752.1, on the reverse strand, counting down.
ACTCCCTCCATACTGATCCTCTGACAATGCTTCACTCCCTCCAGAATGATCCTCTGCCAATGCTGCACTCCCTCCACACTGAACCTCTGACAGTGCAGCACTCCCTCCACACAGATCCTCTGACAATGCTGCACTCCCTCCACACTGACCCTCGGACAATGCCTTACACCCTCCACACTGATCCACTGTCAGAGCACCACTCCCTCCACACTGAATCTCTGACAATGCTGCACTCTCTCCACACTGACCCGCTGACAATGCTACACTCCCACCACACTGACGCTCTGACAATGCTACTCTCCCTCCACACTGATCCTTTGACAATGCTGCACTCTCACCACACTGACCCTCTGACAATGCTGCACTCCCTCCACACTGATCCTCTGCCAATGCTGCAGTCACTCCATAGTGACCCTCTGAATATGCTGCACTCCCTCCACACTGATCCTCTGACAACGCTGCACTCTCTCCATACTGACCCTATGACAATGCTGCACTCCCTCCCCACTGACTCTCTGAAAATGCTGCACTCCCTCCACACGGATCCTCTGACAATACTGCACTCTCTCCACACTGACACTCTGACAATGCTGCACTCCCTCCACACTGATAATCTGACAATGCTGCACTCCCTCCACACTGACCCTCGGACAATGCTGCACTCCCTCCACACTGACCCTCGGACAATGCTGCACTCGCTCCACATTGACCCTCGGACAATGCCGCACTCCCTCCTCACTGATCCACTGTCAGAGCACCACTCCCTCCACACTGACCCTCTGACAATGCTACACTCCCTCCACACTGATCCTCTGACAATACTGCACTCTCTCCACACTGATCCTCTGACAATGCTGCACTCTCTCCACACTGACTCTCTGACAATGCTGCACTCCCTCCACACTGACCCTCTGACAATGCTGCACTCCCTCCATCCTGACTCTCTGACAATGCTGCACACCTTCCACACTGACCCTCTGACAATGCTGCACTCTCTCCACACTGATCCTCTGACAATGCTGCACTCTCTCCATACTGACGCTCTGAAAATAATGCACTCACTCCACACTGACCCTCTGACAATTCTTCACTCCCTCCACACTGAACTTCTGACAATGCTGCACTCCCTTCATACTGACCCTCTGACAATGCTGCACTCCCTCCGCACTGATCCTCTCACAATGCTGCTGTCACTCCAGACTGACACCTTGAAAATGCTGCACTCCCTCCACACTGATCCTCTGACAAGGCTGCACTCTCTCCACACCGATCCTCTGACAATGCTGCCCTCTTACCACACTGACCCTCTGACAATTTTGCACTCCCTCCACACTGACCTCTGACAATGCGGCACTCTCTACACACTGGCCCTCTGGCAATTCTGCACTCCCTCCACACTGATCATCTGCCAATGCTGCACTCACTCTAGACTGACCCTCTGACAATGCTGCACTTACTCCACACTGACTATCTGAAAATGCTGCACTCCCTCCACACTGACGCTCTGACAATGCTGCACTCCCTCCACACTGATCCACTGTCAGTGCAGCACTCCCTCCACACTGATCATCTGACAATGCTGCACTCCGTCCACATGAATCTCTGACAATGCTGCACTCTCTCCACACCGACCCGCTGACAATGCTACCCTCCCTCCACACTGACCCTCTGACAATGCTGCACTCCCTCCATACAGACGCTCTGGCAATTCTGAACGCACTCCACACTGATCCTCAACAAATGCTGCACTCTCTCCACACTGACCCTCTGACAATGCGACACTCCCTCCAGACTGATCCACTGACAATGCTGCACTCCCTGCACACTGACGCTCTGACAATGATGCACTCACTCCACACTGACCCTCTGACAATTCTGCACTCCCTCCACACTGATCCTCTGACAATGCTGCACTCCCTCCATACTGATCCTCTGACAATTCTGAACTCCCTCTACACTTATCCTCTGACAATGCTGCACTCCCTCCATACTGACCCGCTGACACTGCTGCACTCCCTTCATACTGACTCTCTGACAATGCTGCACTCCCTCCACACCGATGCTCAGACAATGCTGCACTCCCTCCACACTGACTCTCTGACAATGCTGTACACCCTCCACACTGACCCTCTGACAATGCTGCACTCCCTCCACACTGATCCTCTGACAATGATGCAGTCACTCCAGACTGACCGTCTGAAAATGCAGCACTCCCTCCATACTGATCCTCTCACAATACTGCACTCCCGCCACATTGACTATATGAAAATGATGTAATCCCACCACACTGACCCTCTGACAATACTGCACTCTCTCCACACTGACCCTCTGACAATGCTGCACTCCCTCCACACTGACCTTCTGACAATGCTGCGCTCCCACCACACTGATCCTCTGACAATGCTGCACTCCCTCCACACTGATCCACTGTCAGTGAAGCACTCCCTCCACAATGATCATCTGACAATGCTGCACTCCCTCCACATGAATCTCTGACAATGCTGCACTCTCTCCACACTGACCCTCTGACAATGCTACACTCCCTCTACACTGATCGTCTAACAATGCTGCACTATCTCCACACTGAACCTCTGAAAATGCTGCACTCACTCCACACTGACCATCTGACAATTCTGCACTCCCTCCACACTGATCCTCTGAAAATGCTGCGCTCCCTCCATACTGACCCTCTGTCAATTCTGAACTCCCTCCACACTGAACCTCTCACAATGCTGCTGTCACTCCATACTGACCCTCTGACAATGCTACACTCCCTCCACACTGATCCTCTAAAAATGCTGCACTCTCTCCACACTGACCCTCTGACAATGCGACACTCCCTCCGCACTGATCCTCTGACAATGCTGCACACTCTCCATACTGACCCTGTGAAAATGATGCAATCACCCCACACTGATCCTCTGACAATGCTGCACTCCCTCCATACTGACCCTCTGACAATTCTGAACTCCCTCCACACTGATCCTCTGACAAAGCTGCACTCCCTCCACACTGACCCTCTGACAATGCTGCACTCTCTCTACACTGTCCCTCTGACAATGCTGCACTCCCTCCACACTGACCCTCTGAAAATGCTGCACTCCCTCCATACTGACTGTCTGACAATGCTGCACACCCTCCACACTGACCCTCCGACAATGCTGCACTTCCTCCACACTGATCTCTGACAATGCTGCACTCTCTCCACACTGGCCCTCTGAAAATTGTGCACTCCCTCCACACTGATCATCTGCCAATGCTGTACTCCCTCTAGACTGACCCTCTGACAATGTTACAATTCCTACACACTAATCCGCTGACAATGCTTCACTCCCTCCACACTGACTATCTGAAAATGCTGTGCTCCCTCCACACTGACTCTCTGACAATGCAGCACTCCCACTACACAGATCCTCTGACAATGCTGCACTCCCTCCACACTGACCTCTGACAATGCTGCAGTCCCTCCACACTGATCCTCTGACAATTCTGCACTCCCTCCATTCTGATCTTCTGACAATGCAGCACTCCCTCCCCATGAATCTCTGACAATGCTGCACACTCTCCACACTGACCCTCTGACAATGCTACACTTCCACCACACTGATCCTCTAACAATGCTGCACTCTCTCCACGCTGATCCTCTGAAAATGCTGCACTCTCTCCACACTGACCCTCTGACAATTCTACACTCCCTCCACACTGATCCTCTGACAATGCTGCACACTCTCCATACTGACCCTCTGACAATGATGCACTCACTCCACACTGACCCTCTGACAATTCAGCACTCCCTCCACACTGATCCTCAGACAATGCTGCACTCCCTCCATACTGACCCTCTGACAATTCTAAACTCGCTCCACACTGATCCTCTGACAATTCTGAACTCCATCCACACTGATCATCTGACAATTCTGCACTCCCTCCACACTGATCCTCTGACAAGGCTGCACTCTCTCCACACTGACCCTATGATAATGCTAGACTCCCTCCATACTGATCCTCTGACAATGCTGCACTCCCCCCAGACTGATCCTCTGACAATGCTGCACTCCCTTCATACTGATACTCTGACAATGCTGCACTCCCTTCATACTGATACTCTGACAATGCGGCACTCCCTCCACACTGACCCTATGATAATGCTGCACTCTCTCCACAATGACCCACTGACAATGCTACACTCCGTCCACACTGACCCTCTAATAATGCTGCACACTCTCCATACTGACCCTCTGACAATGATGCACTCACTCCACACTGACCCTCTGGCAATTCAGCATTCCATGCACACTGATCCTCTGACAATGCTGCACTCCCTCTAAACTGATCCTCTGGCAATGTGCACTCTCTCCCTACTTATCCTCTGGCAATGCTTCACTCGCTCCATACTGATCCTCTGATAATGCTGCACCCCCTCAACAATGACTATCTGAAAATGCTGGACTCCCTCCACACTGATTCTCTGACAGTGCAGCGCTCCCACCACACTGATCCTCTGACAATGCTGCACTCCCTCCACTCTGACCCTCTGTCAATGCTGAACTCCATCCACACTGAACCTCTGACAATGCTGCACTCCCGTCATACTGATACTCTGACAATGCGACACTCCCTCCACACTGACCCTATGATAATGCAGCACTCTCTCCACACTGACCCTCTGACAATGCTGCACACTCTCCACACTGACCCTGACAATGCTGCACTCTCTCCACATTGACCCTCTGACAATGCTACACTCCCTCCACACTGATCCTCGAACAATGCTGCACTCCCTCCACACTGATCTTCTGAAAATGCTGCACTCTCTCCACACTGACCCTCTGACAATGCTACACTCCCTCCACACTGATCCTCTGACACTGCTGCACTCTCTCCATACTGACGCTCTGAGAATGATGCACTCACTCCACACTGACCCTCTGATAATTCTGAACTCCCTCAACACTGATCCTCTGACAATGCTGCACTCCCTTCATACTGATCCTCTTACAATGCTGCACTCCCTCAACACTGACCCTCTGACAATGCTGCACTCCCTTCATACTGATCCTCTTACAATGCTGCACCCCCTCCACACTGAACCTCTGACAATGCTGCACTCGCTCCACACTGATCCTCTGACAGTGTTGCAGTCACTCCATACTGACCCTCTGAAATTGCTTCATTCCCTCCACACTGATCCACTGACAAGGCTGCACTCTCTCCCCACTGACCCTATGATAATGCTGCACTCCCTCCATACTGATCCTCTGACAATGCTGCAATCTCTCCACACTGACCCTCTGACAATGATGCACTCTCTCCACACTGACCCTCTGCCAATGCTGCGCTCCCTCCATACAGACCCTCCGACAATTCTGAACGCCCTCCACACTGATAGTCTAAAAATGCTGCACTCTCTCCACACTGAACCTCTGACAATGCGACATTCACTCCACACTGATCCTCTGACAATGCTGCACTCTCTCCATACTGACGCGCTGACAATGATGCGCTCACTCCACACTGACCCTCTGACAATTCTGAACTCACTCCACACTGATCCTCTGACAATGCTGCACTCCCTTCATACTGACTCTCTGACAATGCTGCACTCCCTCCACACTGATCCTCAGACAATGCTGCAGTCACTCCATACTGATCCTCTGACAATGCAGCAAGCCCTCCACACTGACCCTCTGACAATGCTGCACCTCTCCATACTGACCCTCTGCCAATGCTGCACTCCCTCGACACTGACCATCTGACCATGCTGCACTCCCTCCATACTGACTCTCTGACAATGCTGCACACCCTCCACACTGACCCTCTAACAATGCTGCACTCTCTCCACACTGACCCTCTGACAATGCTGCATTCCCTCCAGACTGACTCGCTGACAATTCTGCCAACCCTCCACACTGACACTCTAACAATGCTGCAATCTCTCCACACTGACCCTCTGACAATGCTGCACTCCCTTCATACTGATCCTCAGACAATGCTGCACTCCCTCAACACTGACCCTCTGACAATGCTGCACTCCCTTCATACTGATCCGCTGACAATGCTGCACTCCCTCCACACTGATACTCTGACAATGCTGCACTCCCTCCATACAGACCCTCTGACAATTCTGAACTCCCTCCACACTGATCCTCTGACAATGCTGCACTCCCTTCATCCTGATCCTCTGACAATGCTGCACTCCCTCAACACTGACCCTCTGACAATGCTGCACTCCCTTCATACTGATCCGCTGACAATGCTGCACTTCCTCCACACTGATCCTCTGACAATGCTGCACTCTCTCCCCACTGACCCTATGATAATGCTGCAATCCCTCCACACTGAACTTCTGACAATGCTGCACACCCTCCATACAGACCCTCTGACAATTCTGAACACCCTCCACACTGATCCTCTGACAAAGCTGCACTCCCGAAACACTGACCCTCTGACAATGCTACACTCCCTCCACACTGATCCTCTAACAAAAGCTGCACTCCCTCCACACTGATCCTCTGAAAATGCTGCACTCTCTCCACACTGACCCTATGATAATGCTGCACGGCCTGCACACTGACTCTCTGACAATGCTGCTCTCTCTCCACACTGACCCTCTGACAATGCTGCACTCCCTCCACACTGACCCTCTGACAATCCTGCACTCCCTCCATACTGACTCTCTGGCAATTCTGCACACCCTCCACACTGACCCTCTTACAATGCTGCACTCTCTCCACACTGACCCTCTGTCAATTCTGCACACCCTCCATACTGATCCTCTGACAATGCTGCACTCCCTCCATACTGACCCTCTGACAATGCTGCACTCCCTCCACACAGACTATCTGAAAATGATGCACTCCCTCCACACTGACCCTCTGACAGTGCTGCACTCCCTCCACACAGATCCACTGACAATGATGAACTCCCTCCACACTGACCTTCTGACAATGCTGCACTCCCACCACACAGATCCTCTGACAATTCTGCACTCCCTCCACACTGATCCACTGTCAGTGATGCACTCAATCCACACTGGTAATCTGACAATGCTGCACTCCCTTCAACATGAATCTCTGACAATGCAGCACTCCCTCCACATTGACCCTCTGACAATGCTACACTCCCTCCACACTGATCCTCGAACAATGCTGCACTCCCTCCACACTGATCTTCTGAAAATGCTGCACTCTCTCCACACTGACCCTCTGACAATGCTACACTCCCTCCACACTGATCCTCTGACACTGCTGCACTCTCTCCATACTGACGCTCTGAGAATGATGCACTCACACCACACTGACCCTCTGATAATTCTGAACTCCCTCAACACTGATCCTCTGACAATGCTGCACTCCCTCAACACTGACCCTCTGACAATGCTGCACTCCCTTCATACTGATCCTCTTACAATGCTGCACTCCCTCCACACTGAACCTCTGACAATGCTGCACTCGCTCCACACTGATCCTCTGACAGTGATGCAGTCACTCCATACTGACCCTCTGAAATTGCTTCAGTCCCTCCACACTGATCCACTGACAAGGCTGCACTCTCTCCACACTGACCCTATGATAATGCTGCACTCCCTCCATACTGATCCTATGACAATGCTGCAATCTCTCCACACTGACCCTCTGACAATGATGCACTCCCTCCACACTGACCCTCTGCCAATGCTGCACTTCCTCCATACAGACCCTCCGACAATTCTGAACGCCCTCCACACTGATCGTCTAAAAATGCTGCCCTCTCTCCACACTGAACCTCTGACAATGCGACACTCACTCCACACAGATCCTCTGACAATGCTGCACTCTCTCCATACTGACGCGCTGACAATGATGCACTCACTCCACACTGACCCTCTGACAATTCTGCACTCCCTCCACACTGATCCTCTGACAATTCTGAACTCACTCCACACTGATCCTCTGACCATGCTGCACTCCCTCCACACTCACTCTCTGACAATGCTGCACTCCCTTCATACTGACTCTCTGACAATGCTGCACTCCCTCCACACTGATCCTCAGACAATGCTGCAGTCACTCCATACTGATCCTCTGACAATGCAGCACACCCTCCACACTGACCCTCTGACAATGCTGCACTCTCTCCATAATGACCCTCTGACAATGCTGCACTCCCTCGACACTGACCATCTGACCATGCTGCACTCCCTCCATACTGACTCTCTGACAATGCTGCACACCCTCCACAATGACCCTCTAACAATGCTGCACTCTCTCCACACTGACCCTCCGACAATGCTGCACTCCCTCCATACTGATCCTCTAACAATGCTGCACTGCCTCCACACTGACGATCTGAAAATGATGCACTCCCTCCGCACTGACCCTCTGACAGTGCAGCTTTCCCTCCACACAGATCCTCTGACAATGATGAACTCCCTCCACAGTGACCTTCTGACAATGCTGCACTCTCTCCACGCTGATCCTCTGACAATGCTGCACTCCCTCCACACTGATCCACTGTCAGTGCAGCACTCCCTCCACACTGATCCTCTGACAAAGCTGCACTCCCTCCACATGAATCTCTGACAATGCTGCACTCTCTCGACACTGATCCTCTGACAATGCTACACTCCCTCCACACAGATCCTCTGACAATGCAGCACTCCCTCCACACTGATCCTTTGAAAATGCTGCTCTCTCTCCACACTGACCCTCTGACAATGCTGCACTCCCTCCACACTGATCCTCTGACAATGCTGCACTCCCTCCACACTGAACCTCTGACAATGCTGCATTCGGTCCACACTTATCCTCTGACAATGCTGCTGTCACTCCATACTGGCACTCTGAAAATGCTGCACTCCCTTCAAAAGATCATCTGACAAGGCTGCACTCTTTCCACACTGACCTTATGATAATGCTGCACTCCCTCCACACTGATCCTCTGACAATGCTGCACTCCCCCCATACTGATCCTCTGACAATGCTGCACTCCCTCCACACTGACCCACAGACAATGCTGCACTCTCTCCACACTGACCCACTGACAATGCTGCACTGCCTCCACACTGACCCTCTGACAATGCTGCAATCCCTCCATACAGACGCTCTGACAATTCTGAACGCCCTCCACACTGATCCTCCAAAAATGCTGCACTCTCTCCACACTGACCCTCTGACAATTCCTCACTCCCTCAACACTGTTCCACTGACAATGCTGCACACTCTCCATACTGACCCTCTGACAATGATGCACTCACCCCACACTGACCGTCTGAAAATTCAGCACTCCCTCCACACAGATCCTCTAACAATGCTGCACTCCCTCCATACTGACCCTCTGACAATTCTGAACTCCCTCCACACTGATCCTCTGACAATGCTGCACTTCCTCCACACTGACCCTCTGACAATGCTGCACTCCCTTCATACTGATCCTCTGACAATCCTGCACTCCCTCCACCCTGATCCTCTGACAATGATGTACTACCACCACACTGATCGTCTAAAAATGCTGCACTGACTCCACATTGACCCTCACACAATTCTGAACTCCGTCCACACTGATCCTCTGACAATGCTGCACTCCCTCCACACTGACCATCTGACAGTGCTGCACTCCCTTCATACTGACTCTCTGACAATGCTGCACTCTTTCCACACTGACCCTCTGACAATGCTGCACTCTCTCCATACTGACCCTCTGACAATGCTGCACTCCCCCCATACTGATCCTCTGACAATGCTGCACTCCCTCCACACTGACCCACTGAAAATGCTGCACTCCCTCCACATTGACCCACTGACAATGCTGCACTGCCTCCACACTGACCCTCTGTCAATGCTGCAAACCTTCATACTGACTCTCTGACAATGCTGCACTCCCTCCACACTGACCCTCTCAAAATTCTGAACTGCGTCCACACTGATCCTCTGACAATGCTGCAATCCCTCCACACTGACCCTCTGACAATACTGCACTCCCTTCATACTGACTCTCTGACAATGCTGCACTCCCTCCACACTGATCCTCAGACAATGCTGCAAACCTTCATACTGACTCTCTGACAATGCTGCACTCCCTCCACACTGACCCTCTCACAATTCTGAACTCCGTCCACGCTGATCCTCTGACAAGGCTGCACTCTCTCCACACTGACCCTCTGACAATGCTGCACTCTCTCCACACTGACCCTCTGTCAATGCTGCACTCCCTCCATACTGACTCTCTGACAATGCTGCCTTCTCTCCACACTGACTCTCTGACAATGCTGCACTCCCCCCATACTGATCCGCTGACAATGCTGCACTCCCTCCACACTGACCCACTGACAGTGCTGCACTCTCTCCACACTGACCCTCTGACAATGCTGCACTGCCTCCACACTGACCCTCTGACAATGCTACACTCCCTCCACACTGATCGTCTGAAAATGCTAAACTCCCTCCACACTGACTCTCTGACAATGCTGCACTCCCTTCATACTGACTCTCTGACAATGCTGCACTCCCTCCACACTGATCCACTGAAAATACTGCACTCTCTCCACACTGACACCAGGATAATGCTGCACGGCATCCACACTGATCCTCTGACAATGCTGCACTCTCTCCATACTAACCCTCTGAAAATGATGCACTCACTCCACACTGACCCTCTGACAATTCAGCACTCCCTCCACACTGATCCTCAGACAATGCTGCAGTCACTTCATACTGACCCTCTGGAAATGCTGCACTCCCTCCACACTGATCCTCTGACAAGGCTGCACTCTCTCCACACTGACCCTCTGACAATGCTAGACTCTCTCCACACTGACCCTCTGACAATGCTGCACTCCCTCCGTACTGATCCTCTGACAATGCTGCAGTACCTCCATACTGACTCTCTGACAATGCTGCACACCCTCCAAACTGACCCTCTAACAATGCTACACTCTCTCCACACTGATCCTCTGAAAATGATGCACTCCCTCCACACTGACCCTCTAACAGTGCAGCACTCAGTCCACACAAATCCTCTGACAGTGATGAACTCCCTCCACACTGACCTTCTGACAATGCTGCACTCCCTCCACACTGATCACCTGACAAATCTGCACTCCCTCCACATGAATCTATGACAATGCTGTACTCTGTCCACACTGAACCTCTGACAATGCTACACTCACTCCATACTGACCCTCTGACAATTCTGAACTCCCTTGACACTGATCCTCTGACAATACTAAACTCCCACCACACTGACCCTCTGACAATGCTGCACTCCCTTCATACTGACTCTCTGACAATGCTGCACTCCCTCCATACTGATCCTCTGACAATGCTGCACTCTCTCCACACTGACCCTCTGACAATTCTGAACTCCCTTGACACTGATCCTCTGACAATGATGAACTCCCTCCACACTGACTTTCTGACAATGCTGCACTCCCTCGATACTGACCCTCTGACAATGCTACACTCCCTCCACACTGATCCTCTGAAAATGCTGCACTCTCCCCACACTGACCCTCTGACAATGCTACACTCACTCCACACTGACCCTCTGACAATTCTGCACTCTCTCTACACTGATCCAATGAAAATGCTGCACTCCCTCCATACTGACCCTCTGACAATTCTGAACTCCATCCACACTGATCCTCTGACAATGCTGCACTCCCTTCACACTGAACCTCTGAAAATGCTGTACTCCCTCCACACTGATCCACTGACAATGCTGCAAACTCTCCACACTGACCCTATGACAATGCTGCACTCCCTTCATACTGATACTCTGACAATGCTGCACTCCCTCCATACAGACCCTCTGACAATTCTGAACGCCCTCCACACTGATCCTCGAAAAATGCTGCACTCTCTCCACACTAACCCTCTGACAATGCTACACTCCCTCAACACTGATCCTCTGACAATGCTGCACTCTCTCCATACTGACCCTCTGACAATGATGCACTCACTCCACACTGACCCTCTGACAATGCTGCACTCCCTTCCTACTGATCCTCTGACAATGCTTCACTCCCTCCACACTGAACCTCTGAGAATGCTGTTCTCGCTCCACAATGATCCTCTGTAAAGTCTGCACACTCTCCACACTGACCCTAGGACAATGCTGCACTCCGTTCATACTGATACTCTGACAATGCTGCACTCCCTCCATACAAATACTCTGAAAATTCTGAACGCCCTCCACACTGATACTCTAAAAATGCTGCACTCTCTCCACACTAACCCTCTGACAATGCTACACTCCCTCAACACTGATCCTCTGACAATGCTGCACTCTCTCCATACAGACACTCTGACAATTCTGAACGCCCACCACACTGATCCTCTAAAAAATGCTGCACTCTCTCCACACTGACCCTCTGACAATGCTACCCTCCCTCCACACTGACTCTCTGACAATGCTGCACTGCCTTCATACTGACTCTCTGACAATGCTGCACTCCCTCCACACTGATCCACTGAAAATACTGCACTCTCTCCACACTGACACCAGGATAATGCTGCACGGCATCCACACTGATCCTCTGACAATGCGGCACTCTCTCCACACTGACCATCTGAAAATGATGCACTCACTCCACACTGACCCTCTGACAATTCAGCACTCCCTCCACACTGAACCTCTGACAATGCTGCACTCACTCCATACTGACCCTCTGACAATTCGGAACTCCCTTGACAATGATCCTCTGACAATGCTGAACTCCCTCCATACTGACTATCTGAAAATGATGCCCTCCCTCCACACTGACCCTCTGACAGTGCAGCACTCCCTCCACACTGACTTTCTGACAATGCTGCACTCCCTCCATACTGACCCTCTGACAATGCTACACTCCCTCCACACTGATCCTCTGAAAATGCTGCACTCTCTCCACACTGACCCTCTGACAATGCTACACTCCCTCCACACTGATCCTCTGACAATGCTGCACTCTCTCCACACTGACCCTCTGACAATGCTACACTCACTCCACACTGACCCTCTGACAATTCTGAACTCCATCCACACTGATCCTCTGACAATGCTTCACTCCCTCCACACTGAACCTCTGAGAATGCTGTACTCGCTCCACAATGATCCTCTGTAAAGGCTGCACACTCTCCACACTGACCCTAGGACAATGCTGCACTCCCTTCATCCTGATACTCTGACAATGCTGCACTCCCTCCATACAGATACTCTGAAAATTCTGAACGCCCTCCACACTGATACTCGAAAAAATGCTGCACTCGCTCCACACTAACACTCTGACAATGCTACACTCCCTCAACACTGATCCTCTGACAATGCGGCACTCTCCCCATACTGAACCACTGTCAATGCTGCACTCCCTCCACACTGACCCTCTGACAATGCTGCATTCCCTCCATACAGACACACTGACAATTCTGAACGCCCACCACACTGATCCTCTAAAAATGCTGCACTCTCTCCACACTGACCCTCTGACAATGCTACACTCCCTCAACACTGATCCTCTGACAATGCGGCACTCTCTCCATACTGAACCTCTGACAATGATGCACTCACTCCACACTGACCCTCTGACAATGCTGCACTCGCTTCATACTGATCCTCTGACAATGCTGCACTCCCTCCATACTGATCCTCTGACAATGCTGCAGTCACTCCATACTGACCTCTGAAAATGCTGCACTCACTCCACACTGATCCTCTGACAAGGCTGCACTCTCTCCACACTGACCCTATGATAATGCTGCACTCCCTCCATACTGATCCTCTGACAATGCTGCACTCCGCCCATACTGATCCTCTGATTATGCTGCACTCTCTCCACACTGACCCTCTGACAATGCTGCACTCCCTCCACACTGACTATCTGATAATGATGCTCTCCCTCCACACTGACCCTCTGACAGTGTAGCACTCCCTCCACACAGATCCTCTGACAATGATGAACTCCCTCCACACTGACTTTCTGACAATGCTGCACTCTCTCCACATTGACCCTCTGACAATGATACACGCACTCCACACTGACCCTCTGACAATTCTGCACTCTCTCTACACTGATCCAATGAAAATGCTGCACTCCCTCCATACTGACCCTCTGACAATTCTGAACTCCATCCACACTGATCCTCTGACAATGCTGAACTCCATCCACACTGATCCTCTGACAATGCTGCACTCTCTCCACACTGACCCTCTGACAATGCTACACTCCTTCAACACTGATCCTCTGACAATGCTGGAAACTCTCCATACTGACCCTCTCACAATGCTGCACTCCTTCCACACTGACCCTCTGACAAGGCTGCACTCCCTCCATACAGACCCTCTGACAATTCTGAACGCCCTCCACACTGATCCTCTAAAAATGCTGCACTCTCTCCACACTGACCCTCTGACAATGGTACACTCCCTCAACACTGATCCTCTGACAATGCTGCATTCTCTCCATACTGACCCTCAGACAATGATGCACTCACTCCACACTGACCCTCTGACAATGCTGCACTCCCTTCATACTGATTCTTTGACAATGCTTCACTCCCTCCACACTGAACCTCTGAGAATGCTGTACACGCTCCACAATGATCCTCTGTAAAGGCTGCACACTCTCCACACTGACCCTAGCACAATGCTGCACTCCCACCCACTGATCCTCTGGCAATGCTTCACTCCCTCCATACTGACCCCCTGACAATTCTGAACTCCCTCAACACTGATCCTCTGACAATGCTGCACACTCTCCATACTGACCTTCTGACAATGATGCAATCACTCCACACTGACCCTCTGAAAATTCAGCACTTCCTCCACACTGACACTCTGACAATGCTGCACTCCCTTCATACTGATCCTCTGACAATGCTGCACTCCCTCCACACTGATGCTCTGACAATGCTGAACTCCCTCCACACTGACCGTCTGATTATGCTGCAATCTCTCCACACTGACCCTCTAAAAATGCTGCACTCTCTACACACTAAATCTCTGACAATGCGACACTCCCTCAACACTGATCCTCTGACAATGCTGGACTGTCTCCATACTGACCCTCTGACAATTCTGAACTCCGTTCACACTGATCCTCTGACAATGCTGCACTCCCTCCACACTGACCCTCCGACAATGCTGCACTCCCTTCATACTGACTCTCTGACAATGCTGCACTCCCTCCACACTGATCCTCTGACAAGTCTGCATTCTCTCCACACTGACCCTCTGACAATGCTGCACTCCCTCCATACTGATCCTCTGACAATGCTGCACTCTCTCCACACTGACTCTCTGACATTGCTGCACACCGTCCACACTGACCCTCTGACAATGCTGCACTCTCTCCACACTGAACCTCAGACAAATCTGCACTCCCTCCATACTGACTTTCTGATAATGCTGCACACCCTCCAGACTGATCCTCTGACAATGCTGCACTCTCTCCACACTGACCCTCTGACAATGCTGCACTCGCTCCATACTGATCCTCTGACAATGCTGCACTCTCTCCACACTGACTCTCTGACATTGCTGCACACCGTCCACACTGACCCTCTGACAATGCTGCACTCTCTCCACACTGAACCTCTGACAAATCTGCACTCCCTCCATACTGACTTTCTGATAATGATGCACACCCTCCACACTGACCCTCTAACAATGCTGCACTCTCTACACACTGACCCTCTGACAATGCTGCACTACCTCCAGACTGATCCTCTGACAATGCTGCACTCCCTCCACACTGACTATCGGAAAATGAGGCACTCCCTCCACACTGACCCACTGACAGTGCAGCACTCACTCCACACAGATCCTCTGACAGTGATGAACTCCCTCCACACTCACGTTCTGACAATGATGCACTCCCTCCACACTGATCCTCTGCAAATGCTGCACTCTCACCATACTGACGCTCTGACAATAATGTACTCACTCCACACTGACCCTCTGACAATTCTGCACTCTCTCTACACTGATCCAATGAAAATGCTGCACTCCCTCCATACTGAACCTCTGAGAATGCTGTACTCGCTCCACAATGATCCTCTGTAAAGGCTGCACACTCTCCACACTGACCCTAGGACAATGCTGCACTCCCTTCATACTGATACTCTGACAATGCTGCACTCCCTCCATACAGATACTCTGAAAATTCTGAACGCCCTCCACACTGATACTCGAAAAATGCTGCACTCGCTCCACACTAACACTCTCACAATGCTACACTCCCTCAACACTGATCCTCTGACAGTGCGGCACTCTCTCCATACTGAACCACTGTCAATGCTGCACTCCCTCCACACTGACCCTCTGACAATGCTGCATTCCCTCCATACAGACACTCTGACAATTCTGAACGCCCACCACGCTGATCCTCTAAAAATGCTGCACTCTCTCCACACTGACCCTCTGACAATGCTACACTCCCTCAACACTGATCCTCTGACAATGCGGCACTCTCTCCATACTGAACCTCTGACAATGATGCACTCACTCCACACTGACCCTCTGACAATGCTGCACTCGCTTCATACTGATCCTCTGACAATGCTGCACTCCCTCCACACTGATCCTCTGACAATGCTGCAGTCACTCCATACTGACCTCTGAAAATGCTGCACTCACTCCAAACTGATCCTCTGACAATGCTGCACTCTCTCCACATTGACCCTCTGACAATGATACACGCACTCCACACTGACCCTCCGACAATGCTGCACACTCTCCATATTGTCACTCTGACAATGATACACGCACTCCACACTGACCCTCTGACAATGCTGCACTCCCACCCACTGATCCTCTGGCAATGCTTCACTCCCTCCATACTGACCCCCTGACAATTCTGAACTCCCTCAACACTGATCCTCTGACAGTGCTGCACACTCTCCATACTGACCTTCTGACAATGCTGCAATCACTCCACACTGACCCTCTGAAAATTCAGCACTTCCTCCACACTGACACTCTGACAATGCTGCACTCCCTTCATACTGACTCTCTGACAATGCTGCACTCCCTCCACACTGATCCTCTGACAAGTCTGCATTCTCTCCACACTGATCCTATGATAATGCTACACGGCCTCCACACTGATCCTCTGACAATGCTGGACTGCCCCCATACTGACCCTCTGACAATGCCTCACTCTCTCCACACTGACCCTCTGACAATGCTGCACTCTCTCCACACTGACCCTCTGACAATGCTGCACTCCCTCCATACTGATCCTCTGACAATGCTGCACTCCCTCCATACTGACTCTCTGACAAATCTGCACTCCCTCCATACTGACTTTCTGATAATGATGCACACCCTCCACACTGACCCTCTAACAATGCTGCACTCTCTACACACTGACCCTCTGACAATGCTGCACTACCTCCAGACTGATCCTCTGACAATGCTGCACTCCCTCCACACTGACTATCGGAAAATGAGGCACTCCCTCCACACTGACCCTCTGACAGTGCAGCACTCACTCCACACAGATCCTCTGACAGTAATGAACTCCCTCCACACTCACCTTCTGACAATGATGCACTCCCTCCACACTGATCATCTGACAATGCTGCACTCCCTCCAAATGAATCTCTGACAATTCTGAACTCCATCCAGACTGATCCTCTGAGAATGCTGCACTCCCTTCATACTGATACTCTGACAATGCTGCCCTCCCTCCACACTGATCCTCAGACAATGCTGCACTCCCCCCATACTGATCCTCGAACAATGCTGGACTCCCTCCACACTGACCTACTGACAATGCTGCACTCTCTCCACACTGAACCACTGTCAATGCTGCACTCCCTCCACATTGACCATCTGACAATGCTGCACTCCCTCCATACAGACCCTCTGACAATTCTGAACGCCCTCCACACTGATCCTCTAAAAATGCTGCACTCTCTCCACACCGACCCTCTGACAATGCTACACTCCCTCAACACTGATCCTCTGACAATGCTGCACACTCTCCATATTGTCCCTCTGACAATGATACACGCACACCAACCTGACCCTCTGACAATGCTGCACTCCCACCCACTGATCCTCTGGCAATGCTTCACTCCCACCATACTGACCCCCTGACAATTCTGAACTCCCTCAACACTGATCCTCTGACAATGCTGCACACTCTCCATACTGACCTTCTGACAATGATGCACTCACTCCACACTGACCCTCTGAAAATTCAGCACTTCCTCCACACTGACCCTCTGACAATGCTGCACTCCCTTCATACTGATCCTCTGACAATGCTGCACTCCCTCCACACTGATGCTCTGACAATGCTGAACTCCCTCCACACTGACCCTCTGATTATGCTGCAATCTCTCCACACTGACCCTCTGACAATGATGCACTCCCTCCACACTGATCCTCTAAAAATGCTGTACTCTCTACACACTAAACCTCTGACAATGCGACACTCCCCCCACACTGATCCTCTGACAATGGTGCACTGTCTCCATACTGACCCTCTGACAATTCTGAACTCCGTTCACACTGATCCTCTGACAATGCTGCACTCCCTCCACACTGACCCTCCGACAATGCTGCACTCCCTTCATACTGACTCTCTGACAATGCTGCACTCCCTCCACACTGATCGTCTGACAAGTCTGCATTCTCTCCACACTGATCCTATGATAATGCTGCACGTCCTCCACACTGATCCTCTGACAATGCTGGACTGCCCCCATACTGATCCTCTGACAATGCTGCACTCTCTCCACACTGACCCTCTGACAATGCTGCACTCTCTCCACACTGACCCTCTGACAATGCTGCACTCCCTCCATACTGATCCTCTGACAATGCTGCACTCCCTCCATACTGACTCTCTGACAAATCTGCACTCCCTCCATACTGACTTTCTGATAATGATGCACACCCTCCACACTGACCCTCTAACAATGCTGCACTCTCTACACACTGACCCTCTGACAATGCTGCACTACCTCCAGACTGATCCTCTGACAATGCTGCACTCCCTCCACACTGACTATCGGAAAATGAGGCACTCCCTCCACACTGACCCTCTGACAGTGCAGCACTCACTCCACACAGATCCTCTGACAGTAATGAACTCCCTCCACACTCACGTTCTGACAATGATGCACTCCCTCCACACTGATCATCTGACCATGCTGCACTCCCTCCACATGAATCTCTGACAATTCTGAACTCCATTCACACTGATACTCTGACAATGCTGCACTCCCTTCATACTGATACTCTGACAATGCTGCACTCCCTCCACACTGATCCTCTGACAAGGCTGCACTCTCTCCACACTGACACTATGATAATGCTGCACTCCCTCCAAACTGATCCTCTGACAAAGCTCCACGCCCCCCATGCTGATCCTCTGACAATGCTGCACTCTCTACACACTGACCCTCTGACAATGCTGCACTCCCTCCATACTGATCCTCTGACAATGCTGCACTCCCTCAACACTGACTATCGGAAAATGATGCACTGCCTCCACACTGACCCTCTGACAGTGCAGCACTCACTCCACACAGATCCTCTGACAGTGATGAACTCCCTCCACACTCATGTTCTGACAATGATGCTCTCCCTCCACACTGATCATCTGACAATGCTGCACTCCCTCCACACTGATCCTCTGACAATGCTGCACTCCCCCCATACTGATCCTCAGACAATGCTGCACTCCCTCCACACTGACCCACTGACAATGCTGCACTCTCTCCACACTGAACCACTGTCAATGCTGCACTCCCTCAACATTGACCCTCTGACAATGCTGCACTCCCTCCATACAGACACTCTGACAATTCTGAACGCCCTCCACACTGATCCTCTAAAAATGCTGCACTCTCTCCACACCGACCCTCTGACAATGCTACACTCCCTCAACACTGATCCTCTGACAATGCTGCACACTCTCCATATTGTCCCTCTGACAATGATACACTCACTCCTCACTGACCCTCTGACAATGCTGCACTCCCACCCACTGATCCTCTGACAATGCTTCACTCCCTCCATACTGAGCCCCTGACAATTCTGAACTCCCTCCACACTGATCCTCTGACAATGCTTCCCTCCCACAACACTGACTCTCTGACAATGCTGCTCTCGCTTCATGCTGATCCTCTGACAATGCTGCACTCACTCCACACTGATCCTCTGACAATGCTGTAGTCACTCCATACTGACCCTCTGAAAATACTGCGCTCCCTCCACACTGATCTCTGAAAATGCTGCACTCCCTACATACTGACCCTCTGACAATTCTGAACTCCATCCACACTGATCCTCCGACAATGATGCACTCTATCCACACTGAACCTCTGACAATGCTGCACTCTCTCCACACTGAACCACTGTCAATGCTGCACTCCCTCCACACTGACCCTCTGACAATGCTGCACTCCCTCCATACAGACACTCTGACAATTCTGAACGCCCTCCACGCTGATCCTCTAAAAATGCTGCACTCGCTCCACACTGACCCTCTGACAATGCAACACACCCTCAACACTGATCCTCTGACAATGCGGCACTCTATCCATACTGACCCTCTGACAATGATGCACTCACTCCACACTGATCCTCTGACAATGCTGAGGTCACTCCATATTGACCTCTGAAAATGCTGCACTCACTCCACACTGATCCTCTGACAAGGCTGCACTCTATCCACACTGACCCTATGATAATGCTGCACTCCCTCCATCCTGATCCTCTGACAATGCTGCACTCCCCCCATACTGATCCTCTGACAATGCTGAACTCCCTCCACACTGACTATCTGAAAATGATGCACTCCCTCCACACTGACCCTCTGACAGTGCAGCACTCCCTCCACACAGATCCTCTGACAATGATGAACTCCCTCCACAATGACCCTCTAACAATGCTGCACTCTCTCCACACTGACCCTCTGACAATGCTGCACTCCCTCCACACTGATCCTCTGACAATTCTGCACTCTCTCCATACTGACGTTCTGACAATAATGCACTCACTCCACACTGACCCTCTGACAATTCTGCACTCTCTCTACACTGATCCAATGAAAATGCTGCACTCCCTCCATACTGACCCTCTGACAATTCTGAGCTCTATCCACACTGATCCTCTGACAATGCTGTACTCCCTCCACACTGATCCTCTGACAATGCTGTACTCGCTCCACACTGATCCTCTGACAAGGCTGCACACTCTCCACACTGACAATATGACAATGCTGCACTCCCTTCATACTGATACTCTGACAATGCTGCACTCCGTCCATACAGATAGTCTGACAATTCTGAACGCCCTCCACACTGATCCTCCTAAAATGCTGCCATCTCTCCACATAACCCTCTGACAATGCTACACTCCCTCAACACTGATCCTCTGACAATGCTGCACTCTCCCCATACTGACCCTCTGACAATGATGCACTCACTCCACACTGACCCTCTGACAATGCTGCACTCCCTCCCGACTGATCCTCTGACAATGCTTCACTCCCTCCACACTGACCCTCTGACAATTCTGAACTCCCTCCACACTGATCCTCTGACAATGATGCACTCCCTCCATACTGACCCTCGGACAATGCAGAACTCGCTTCATACTGATCCTCTGACAATGCTGCACTCCCTCCACACTGATCCTCTGACAATGCTGCAGTCACTCCATACTGACCCTCTGAAAATGCTGCACTCCCGCCACACTGATCCTCTGACAAGGCAGCACTCTCTCCACACTGACCCTATGATAATGCTGCACTCCCTCCACAGTGACTCTCTGACAATTCAGAACTCCCTCCACACTGATCCTCTGACAATGCTGCACTCCAGCCACACTGACCCTCTGACAATGCTGCACTCCCTTCATCCTGACTCTCTGACAATGCTGCACTCCCTCCACACTGATCCTCTGACAATGCTGCACTCCCTCCACACTGACCCTCTGACAATGCTGCACTCCCTTCATACTGACTCTCTGACAATGCTGCACTCCCTCCACACTGATCCTCTGAAAATGCTGCACTCTCTCCACACTGACACCAGGATAATGCTGCACGGCCTCCACACTGACCCTCTGACAATGCTGCACTCCCTTCATACTGACTCTCTGACAATGCTGCACTCCCCCCATACTGATCCTCTGACAATGCTGCACTGCAACCATACTGATCCTCTGACAATGCTGCACTCTCTCCACACTGACCCTCTGACAATTCTGCACTCCCTCCACACTGACCCTCTGACAATGCTGCACTCCCTCCACACTGACGATCTGAAAATGCTGCACTCCCTCCACACTGACCCTCTGACAATGCTGCACTCCCCCCATACTGATCCTCTGACAATGCTGCACTCCCTCCACACTGACCCTCTGACAATTTTGCACTCCCTCCACACTGACCCTCTGACAATGCTCCACTCCCTTCCTACTGACTCTCTGACAATGCTGCACTCCCTCCACACTGATCCTCTGACAATGCTGCACTCCCTCCACACTGACCCTTTGACAATGCTGCACTCCCTTCATACTCACTCTCTGACAATGCTGCACTCCCTAAACACTGACCCTCTGACAATGCTGCTCTCCCTCCACACTGACTCTCTGACAATGCTGCACTCCCTTCATACTGACTCTCTCACAATGCTGCACTCCCTCCACACTGATCCTCTGAAAATGCTGCACTCTCTCCACACTGACACCAGGATAATGCTGCACGGCCTCCACACTGATCCTCTGACAATGCTGCACTCCCTCCACACTGTTCCTCTGACAATGCTGCATTCCCACCACACTGACCCTCTGTCAATGCTACACTCCGTCCACACTGACCCTCTGACAATGCTGCTCTCCCTCCATACTGAATCTCTGACAATGCTGCACACTCTCCACACTGACCCTCTAACAATGCTGCACTCTCTCCATACTGATCCTCTGACAAAGCTGCACTCCCTCCCCACTGACAATCTGAAAATTATGCCCTCCCTCCACACTGACCCTCTGACAGTGCAGCACTCCCTCCACACAGATCCTCTGACAATGATGAACTCCCTCCATACTGACATTCTGACAATGCTGCACTCCTTCCACACTGACCCTCTGACAAGGCTGCACTCCCTCCATACAAACCCTCTGACAATTCTGAACGCCCTCCACACTGATCCTCTAAAAATGCTGCACTCTCTCCACACTGACCCTCTGACAATGCGACACTCCCTCCACACTGATCCTCTGACAATGCTGCACTCTCTCCATACTGACCCTCTGACAATGATGCACTCATGCACTCACTCCACACTGACCCTCTGACAATGCTGCACTCCCTCCATACTGACCCTCTGACAATTCTGAACTCCCTACACACTGATCCTCTGACAATGCTGAACCCCCTCCACACTGACCCTCTGACAATACTGCACTCCCTTATTACTGACTCTCTGACAATGCTGCACTCCCTTCACACTGATCCTCTGAAAATGCTGCACTCCCTACACACAGACACCAGGATAGTGCTACACGGCATCCACACTGATCCTCTGACAATGCTGCACTGCCCCCATACTGACCCTCTGACAATGCTGCACTCCCTCCACACTGACCCTCTGATAATGCTGCACTCCCTCCATACTGAATCTCTGACAATGCTGCACACCCTCCACACTGACTCTCTAACAATGCTGCACACCCTCCACACTGACCCTCTAACAATGCTGCACTCTCTCCACACTGACAATCTGAAAATGATGCCCTCCCTCCACACTGACCCTCTGACAGTGCAGCACTCCCTCCACACAGATCCTCTGACAATGATGAACTCCCTCCACACTAACTATCTGAAAATGATGCACTCCCTCCACACTGACCCTCTGACAGTGCAGCACTCCCTCCACACAGATCCTCTGACAATGATGAACTCCCACCACACTGACCCTCTGACAATGCTACACTCCCTCCACACTGATCCTCTGAAAATGCTGCTCTCTCTCCACACTGACCCTCTGACAATGCGACACTCCCTCCACACTGATCCTCTGACAATGCTGCACTCTCTCCATACTGACGCTCTGACAATAATGCACTCACTCCACACTGACCCTCTGACAATTCTGCACTCTCTCTACACTGATCCAATGAAAATGCTGCACTCCCTCCATACTGACCCACTGACAATTCTGAACTCCATCCACACTGATCCTCTGACAATGCTTCACTCCCTCCACACTGAACCTCTGACAATGCTGTACTCCCTCCACACTGATCCACTGATAAGGCTGCACACTCTCCACACTGACCCTATGACAATGCTGCACTCCCTTCATACTGATACTCTGACAATGCTGCACTCCCTCCATACAGATACTCTGACAATTCTGAACGCCATCCACACTGATCCTCTAAAAATGCTGCACTCTCTCCACACTAACCCTCTGACAATGCGACACTCCCTCAACACTGATCCTCTGACAATGCTGCACTCTCTCCATACTGACCCTCTGAGAATGATGCACTCACTCCACACTGACCCTCTGACAATGCTGCACTCTCTCCATACTGACCCTCTGACAATGATGCACTCACTCCACACTGACCCTCTGACAATTCAGCACTCCCCCCACACTGAACCTCTGACAATGCTGCACTCCCTCCATACTGACCCTCTGACAATTCTGAACTCCCTACACACTGATCCTCTGACAATGCTGAACCCCCTCCACACTGACCCTCTGACAATGCTGCACTCCCTTATTACTGACTCTCTGACAATGCTGCACTCCCTTCACACTGATCCTCTGAAAATGCTGCACTCCCTACACACAGACACCAGGATAGTGCTACACGGCATCCACACTGATCCTCTGACAATGCTGCACTGCCCCCATACTGATCCTCTGACAATGCTGCACTCCCACCACACTGACCCTCTGACAATGCTGCACTCTCTCCAACTGACCCTCTGACAATGCTGCACTCCCTCCACACTGACCCTCTGACAATGCTGCACTCCCTCCATACTGAATCTCTGACAATGCTGCACACCCTCCACACTGACTCTCTAACAATGCTGCACACCCTCCACACTGACCCTCTAACAATGCTGCACTCTCTCCACACTGACAATCTGAAAATGATGCCCTCCCTCCACACTGACCCTCTGAGAGTGCAGCACTCCCTCCACACAGATCCTCTGACAATGATGAACTCCCTCCACACTAACTATCTGAAAATGATGCACTCCCTCCACACTGACCCTCTGACAGTGCAGCACTCCCTCCACACAGATCCTCTGACAATGATGAACTCCCTCCACACTGATCCTCTGACAATGCTACACTCCCTCCACACTGATCCTCTGAAAATGCTGCACTCCCTCCATACTGATCCTCTGACAATGTTGCACTCCCTCCACACTGACAATCTGAAAATGATGCCCTCCCTCCACACTGACCTTCTGACAGTGCAGCACTCCCTCCACACAGATCCTCTGACAATGATGAACTCCCACCACACTGACCCTCTGACAATGCTACACTCCCTCCACACTGATCCTCTGAAAATGCTGCTCTCTCTCCACACTGACCCTCTGACAATGCGACATTCCCTCCACACTGATCCTCTGACAATGCTGCACTCTCTCCATACTGACGCTCTGACAATAATGCACTCACTCCACACTGACCCTCTGACAATTCTGCACTCTCTCTACACTGATCCAATGAAAATGCTGCACTCCCTCCATACTGACCCACTGACAATTCTGATCTCCATCCACACTGATCCTCTGACAATGCTTCACTCCCTCCACACTGAACCTCTGACAATGCTGTACTCCCTCCACACTGATCCACTGATAAGGCTGCACACTCTCCACACTGACCCTATGACAATGCTGCACTCCCTTCATACTGATACTCTGACAATGCTGCACTCCCTCCATACAGATACTCTGACAATTCTGAACGCCATCCACACTGATCCTCTAAAAATGCTGCACTCTCTCCACACTAACCCTCTGACAATGCGACACTCCCTCAACACTGATCCTCTGACAATGCTGCACTCTCTCCATACTGACCCTCTGAGAATGATGCACTCACTCCACACTGACCCTCTGACAATGCTGCACTCCCTTCCTACTGATCCTCTGACAATGCTTCACTCCCTCCAAACTGAGCCTCTGAGAATGCTGTACTCGCTCCACAATGATGCTCTGTAAAGGCTGCACACTCTCCACACTGACCCTAGGAAAATGCTGCATTCCCTTCATAATGATACTCTGACAATTCTGCACTACCTTCATACTGATACTCTGACAATGCTGCACTCCCTGCACACTGATCCTCTGATAAGGCTGCACTCTCTCCACACTGACACTATGATAATGCTGCACTCCCTCCAAACTGATCCTCTGACAAAGCTGCACGCCCCCCATACTGATCCTCTGACAATGCTGCACTCCCTCCACACTGACCCACTGACAATGCTGCACTCTCTCCACACTGACCCTCTAACAATGCTGCACTCTCTACACACTGAAGTTCTGACAATGCTGCACTCCCTCCATACTGATCCTCTGACAATGCTGCACTCCCTCAACACTGACTATCGGAAAATGATACACTGCCTCCACACTGACCCTCTGACAGTGCAGCACTCACTCCACACAGATCCTCTGACAGTGATGAAATCCCTCCACACTCACCTTCTGACAATGATGCACTCCCTCAACACTGATCATCTGACAATGCTGCACTCCCTCCACATGAATCTCTGACAATTCTGAACTCCATCCAGACTGATCCTCTGAAAATGCTGCACTCCCTTCATACTGATACTCTGACAATGCTGCACTCCCTCCACACTGATCCTCTGACAATGCTGCACTCCCCCCATACTGACCCACTGACAATGCTGCACTCTCTCCACACTGAACCACTGTCAATGCTGCACTCCCTCCACATTGACCCTCTGATAATGCTGCACTCCCTCCATACAGACACTCTGACAATTCTGAACGCCCTCCACACTGATCCTCTAAAAATGCTGCTCTATCTCCTAACTGACCCTGTGACAATGCGACACTCCCTCAACACTGATCCTCTGACAATGCTGCACACTCTCCATATTGTCCCTCTGACAATGATACACTCACTCCACACTGACCCTCTGACAATGCTGCACTTCCACCCACTGATTCTCTGACAATGCTGCACTCTATCCACACTGAACCTCTGACAATGCAGCACTCCCTCCACAATGACCCTCTGACAATGCTGCACTCTATCCACACTGAACCTCTGACAATGCAGCACTCCCTCCACAATGACCCTCTGACAATGCTGCACTCTCTCCACACTGAACCACTGTCAATGCTGCACTCCCTCCACACTGACCCTCTGACAATGCTGCACTCCCTCCATACAGACACTCTGACAATTCTGAACGCCCTCCACACTGATCCTCTAAAAATGCTGCACTCTCTCCACACTGACCCTCTGACAATGCAACACTCCCTCCACACTGATCCTCTGACAATGCTGCACTCTCTCCATACTGACTTTCTGACAATAATGCACTCACTCCACACTGACCCTCTGACAATTCTGCACTCTCTCTACACTGATCCAATGAAAATGCTGCACTCCCTCCATACTGACCCTCTGACAATTCTGAAGTCCATCCACAATTATCCTCTGACAATGCTGCACTCCCTCCACACTGAACCTCTGACAATGCTGTACTCCCTCCACACTGATCCACTGACAAGGCGGCACACTCTCCACACTGACCGTATGACAATGCTGCACTCCCTCCATACAGATAGTCAGACAATTCTGAACGCCCTCCACACTGATCCTCCTAAAATGCTGCACTCTCTCCACATAACCCTCTGACAATGCTACACTCCCTCAACACTGATCCTCTGACAATGCTGCACTCTCTCCATACTGACCCTCTGACAATGATGCACTCACTCCACACTGACCCTCTGACAATGCTGCACTCCCTCCCTACTGATCCTCTGACAATGCTTCACTCCCTCCACACTGACCCTCTGACAATTCTGAACTCCCTCCACACTGATCCTCTGACAATGCTGCACTCCCTCCACACTGATCCTCTGACAATGCTGCAGTCACTCCATACAGACCCTCTGAAAATGCTGCACTCCCGCCACACTGATCCTCTGACAAGGCAGCACTGTCTCCACACTGACCCTATGATAATGCTGCACTCCCTCCACACTGACCCTCTGACAATTCTGAACTCCCTTCATACTGAGTCTCTGACAATGCTGCACTCCCTCCACACTGATCCTCTGAAAATGCTGCACTCTCTCCACACTGACACCAGGATAATGCTGCACGGCCTCCACACTGACCCTCTGACAATGCTGCACTGCAACCATACTGATCCTCTGACAATGCTGCAATCCCACCGCACTGACCATTTGACAATGCTGCACTCCCTTCATACTGACTCTCTGACAATGCTGCACTCCCTCCACACTGATCCTCTGAAAATGCTGCACTCACTCCACACTGACCCTCTGACAATTCTGCACTCCCTCCACACTGATCCTCTGAAAATGCTGCACTCTCTCCACACTGACCCTCTGACAGTGCAGCATTCCCTCCACACAGATCCTCTGACAATGATGAACTCCCTCCACACTGACCCTCTGACAGTGCAGCATTCCCTCCACACAGATCCTCTGACAATGCTACACTCCCTCCACACTAACTATCTGAAAATGATGCACTCCCTCCACACTGACACTCTGACAGTGCAGCTCTCCCTCCACACAGATCCTCAGACAATGATGAACTCCCTCCACACTGTTCCTCTGACAATGCTGCACTCTCTCCATACTGACCCTCTGAGAATGATGCACTCACTCCACACTGACCCTCTGACAATGCTGCACTCCCTTCCTACTGATCCTCTGACAATGCTTCACTCACTCCAAACTGAGCCTCTGAGAATGCTGTACTCGCACCACAATGATCCTCTGTAATGGCTGCACACTCTCCACACTGACCCTAGGAAAATGCTGCATTCCCTTCATAATGATACTCTGACAATGCTGCACTACCTTCATACTGATACTCTGACAATGCTGCACTCCCTCCACACTGATCCTCTGATAAGGCTGCACTCTCTCCACACTGACACTATGATAATGCTGCACTCCCTCCAAACTGATCCTCTGACAAAGCTGCACGCCCCCCATACTGATCCTCTGACAATGCTGCACTCCCTCCACACTGACCCACTGACAATGCTGCACTCTCTCCACACTGACCCTCTAACAATGCGACACTCCCTCCACACTGATCCTCTGACAATGCTTCACTCTCTCCATACTGACGCTCTGACAATAATGCACTCCCTCCATACTGATCCTCTGACAATGCTGCACTCCCTCCACACTGACTATCTGACAATGCTGCACTCTCTCCATACTGACGCTCTGACAATAATGCACTCACTCCACACTGAGCCTCTGACAATTCTGCACTCTCTCTACACTGATCCAATGAAAATGCTGCACTCCCTCCATACTGACCCACTGACAATTCTGAACTCCATCCACACTGATCCTCTGACAATGCTGCACTCCCTTCACACTGATCCTCTGACAATGCTGCAGTCACTCCATACTGACCTCTGAAAATGCTGCACTCACTTCACACTGATCCTCTGACATGGCTTCACTCTCTCCACACTGACCCTATGATAATGCTGCACTCCCTCCATACTGATCCTCTGACAATGCTGCACTCCCCCCATACTGATCCTCTGACAATGCTGAACTCCCTCCACACTGACCCTCTGATTATGCTGCACTCTCTCCACACTGACCCTCTGACAATGCAGCACTCCCTCTACACAGATCCTCTGACAATGCTGAACTCCCTCCACACTGACCCTCTGATTATGCTGCACTCTCTCCACACTGACCCTCTGACAATGCTGCACTCCCTCCACACTGACTATCTGATAATGATGCGATCCCTCCACACTGACCCTCTGACAGTGCAGCACTTCCTCTGCACAGATCCTCTGACAATGATGAACTCCCTCCACACTGACCCTCTGACAATGCTGCACTCTCTCCACACTGACTATCTGAAAATGATGCACTCCCTCCACACTGACCCTCTGAGAGTGCAGCACTCCCTCCACACAGATCCTCTGACAATGATGAAATCCCTCCACACTGACCCTCTGACAATGCTGCACTCTCTCCACACTGACCCTCTGACAATGCTACACTCCCTCCACACTGATTCTCTGACAATGCTGCACTCTCTCCATACTGACGTTCTGACAATAATGCACTCACTCCACACTGACCCTCTGAAAATTCTGCACTCTCTCTACACTGATCCAATGAAAATGCTGCACTCCCTCCACACTGAACCTCTGACAATGCTGTACACCCTCCACACTGATCCTCTGACAAGGCTGCACACTCTCCACACTGACCCGATGACAATGCTGCACTCCCTTCATACTGATACTCTGACAATGCTGCACACCCTCCATACAGAGAGTCTGACAATTCTGAACGCCCTCCACACTGATCCTCCTAAAATGCTGCACTCTCTCCACATAACCCTCTGACAATGCTACACTCCCTCAACACTGATCCTCTGACAATGCTGCACTCCCTCCCTACTGATCGTCTGACAATGCTTCAGTCCCTCCACACTGACCCTCTGACAATTCTGAACTCCCTCCACACTGATCCTCTGACAATGCCGCACTCCCTCCACACTGACCCTCTGACAATGCTGTACTCCCACCCACTGATCCTCTGACAATGCTGCACTCTATCCACACTGAACCTCTGACAATGCAGCACTCCCTCCACGCTGACCCTCTGACAATGCTGCACTCTCTCAACAATGAACCACTGTCAATGCTTCACTCCCTCCACACTGACCCTCTGACAATGCTGCACTCCCTCCATACAGACACTCTGTCAATTCTGAACGCCCTCCACACTGATCCTCTAAAAATGCTGCACTCGCTCCACACTGACCCTCTGACAATGCAACACACCCTCAACACTGATCCTCTGACAATGCGGCACTCTCTTCATACTGACCCTCTGACAATGATGCACTAACTCCACACTGACCCTCTGGCAATGCTGCACTCCCTCCCTACTGATCCTCTGACAATGCTACACTCCCTCCACACTGACCCTCTGACAATTGTGAACTCCCTCCACACTGATCCTCTGACAATGCTGCAATCCCTCCATACTGACCCTCGGACAATGCAGAACTCGCTTCATACTGATCCTCTGACAATGCTGCACTCCCTCCACACTGATCCTCTGACAATGCTGCAGTCACTCCAAACTGACCCTCTGAAAATGCTGCACTCCCGCCACACTGATCCTCTGACAAGGCAGCACTCTCTCCACACTGACCCTATGATAATGCTGCACTCCCTCCACACTGACCCTCTGACAATTCTGAACTCCCTCCACACTGATCTTCTGACAATGCTGCACTCCCTCCACACTGACCCTCTGACAATGCTGCACTCCCTTCATACTGACTCTCCGACAATGCTGCACTCCCTCCACACTGATCCTCTGACAATGCTGCACTCCCTCCATAATGATCCTCTGTAAAGGCTGCACACTCTCCATTCTGAACCACTGTCAATGATGCACTCCCTCCACACTGACCCTCTGACAATGCTGCACTCCCTCCACACAGAGAACTCTGTCAATTCTGTACGCCCTCCACACTGATCCTCGAAAAATGCTGCACTCTCTCCACACTGACCCTCTGACAATGCTACACTCCCTCAACACTGATCCTCTGACAATGCGGCACTCTCTCCATACTGACCCTCTGACAATGCCGCACTCCCTCCCTACTGATCCTCTGACAATGCTGCACTCCCTCCATACTGACCCTCTGACTATTCTGAACTCCCTCCTCACTGATCCTCTGACAATGCTGCACTCCCTGCACACTGACCCTCTGACAATGTTGCACTCGCTTCATACTCATCCTCTGACAATGCTGCACTCCCTCCACACTGATCCTCTGACAATGCTGCAGTCACTCCATACTGATCCTCTGACAATGCTGCACTCCCCCCATACTGATCCTCTGACAATGCTGAACTCCCTCCATACTGACCCTCTGATTATGCTGCACTCTCTCCACACTGACCCTCTGACAATGCTGCACTCCCTCCACACTGACTATCTGATAATGATGCGATCCCTCCACACTGACCCTCTGACAGTGCAGCACTCCCTCCACACAGATCCTCTGACAATGATGGACTCCCTCCACACTGACCCTCTGACAATGCTGCACTCTCTCCACACTGACCCTCTGACAATGCAACACTCCCTCCACACTGATCCTCTGACAATTCTGCACTCTCTCTACACTGATCCAATGAAAATGCTGCACTCCCTCCATACTGACCCTCTGACAATTCTGAACTCCATCCACACTGATCCTCTGACAATGCTGCACTCCCTCCACACAGAACCTCTGACAATGCTGTACTCCCTCCACACTGATCCTCTGACAAGGCTGCACTCTCTCCATACTGACGTTCTGACAATAATGCACTCACTCCACACTGACCCTCTGACAATTCTGCACTCTCACTACACTGATCCAATGAAAATGCTGCACTCCCTCCATACTGACCCTCTGACAATTCTGAACTCCATCCACACTGATCCTCTGACAATGCTGCACTCCCTCCACACATAACCTCTGACAATGCTGTACTCCCTCCACACTGATCCTCTGACAAGTCTGCACACCCTCCATACAGATAGTCTGACAATTCTGAACGCCCTCCACACTGATCCTCCTAAAATGCTGCAGTCTCTCCACATAACCCTCTGACAATGCTGCACTCCCTCCCTACTGATCGTCTGACAATGCTTCACTACCTCCACACTGACCCTCTGACAATTCTGAACTCCCTCCACACTGATCCTCTGACAATGCCGCACTCCCTCCACACTGACCCTCTGACAATTCTGAACTCCCTCCACACTGATCCTCTGACAATGCTGCACTCTCTCCATACTGACGCTCTGACAATAATGCACTCACTCCACACTGACCCTCTGACAATTCTGCACTCTCTCTGCACTGATCCACTGAAAATGCTGCACTCCCTCCATACTGTCCCTCTGACAATTCTGAACTCCATCCACACTGATCCTCTGATTATGCTGCACTCCCTCCACACTGAACCTCTGACAATGCTACACTCCCTTCATACTGATACTCTGACAATGCTGCACTCCCTCCACACTGATCCTCTGACAAGGCTGCACTCTCTCCTCACTGACCCTATGATAAAGCTGCACTCCCTCCACTCTGATCCTCGGACAATGTTGCACTCCCTCCACACCGACTATTTGAAAATGCTGCACTCTCTCCACACTGACCCTCTGACAATGCTACACTCCCTTCATACTGATACTCTGACAATGCTGCACTCCCTCCACACTGATCCTCTGACAAGGCTGCACTCTCTCCTCACTGACCCTATGATAAAGCTGCACTCCCTCCACTTCGATCCTCTGACAATGCTGCACTCCCAACATACTGATCCTCTGACAATGCTGCACTTCCTCCACACTGACACACTGACAATGCTGCACTCTCCCCACACAGAACCACTGTCAATGCTGGACTCCCTCCACACTGACCCTCTGACAATGCTGCACTCCCTCCATACAGACACTCTGACAATTCTGAACGCCCTCCACACTGATCCTCGAAAAATGCTGCACTCTCTCCACACAAACCCTCTGACAATGCTACACTCCTTCAACACTGATCCTCTGACAATGCTGCAAACTCTCCATACTGATCCTCTGACAATGCTGCACTCCCCCCATACTGATCTTCTGACAATGCTGAACTCCCTCCACACTGACCCTCTGATTATGCTGCACTCTCTCCACACTGACCCTCTGACAATGCTGCACTCCTTCCACACTGACCCTCTGACAAGGCTGCACTCCCTCCATACAGACCCTCTGACAATTCTGAACGCCCTCCACGCTGATCCTCTAAAAATGCTGCACTCTCTCCACACTGACCCTCTGACAATGCGACACTCCCTCCACGCTGATCCTCTGACAATGCTGCACTCCCTCCATACTGACCCTCTGACAATTCTGAACTCCCTACACACTGATCCTCTGACAATGCTGAACTCCCTCCACACTGACCCTCTGACAATGCTGCACTCCCTTCATACTGATCCTCTGACAATGCTGCACTCCCTCCACACTAATCCTCTGAAAATGCTGCACACTCTCCACACTGACACCAGGATAATGCTACACGGCATCCACACTGATCCTCTGACAATGCTGCACTGCCCCCATACTGATCCTCTGACAATGCTGCACTCCCACCACACTGACCCTCTGACAAATCTGCACTCTCTCCACACTGACCCACTGACAGTGCAGCACTCCCTCCACACAGATTCTCTGACAATGATGAACTCCCTCCATACTGATCCTCGGACAATGTTGCACTCCCTCCACACTGACTATTTGAAAATGATGCACTCCCTCCACACTGACCTTCTGACAGTGCAGCACTCCCTCCACACAGATTTTTGACAATGATGAACTCCCACCACACTGACCCTCTGACAATGCTCCACTCCCCCCACACTGATCCTCTGAAAATGCTGCACTCTCTCCACACTGACCCTCTGACAATGCTACACACCCTCCACCCTGATAATCTGACAATGCTGCACTCTCTCCATACTGTCGCTCTGACAATAATGCACTCACTCCACACTGACCCTCTTACAATTCTGCACTCTCTCTACACTGATCCAATGAAAATGCTGCACTCCATCCATACTGACCCTCTGACAATTCTGAACTCCATCCACACTGATCCTCTGACAATGCTGCACTCCCTCCACACTGAACCTCTGACAATGCTGTACTCCCTCCACACTGATCCACTGACATAGCTGCACACTCTCCACACTGACCCTATGACAATGCTGCACTCCCTTCATACTGATACTCTGACAATGCTGCACTCCCTCCATACAGATACTCTGACAATTCTGAACGCCCTCCACACTGATCCTCTAAAAATGCTGCACTCTCTCCACACTAACCCTCTGACAATGCTACACTCCCTCAACACTGATCGTCTGACAATGCTGCACTCTCTCCATACTGACCCTCTGACAATGATGCACTCACTCCACACTGACCCTGTGACAATGCTGCACTCCCTTCCTACTGATCCTCTGACAATGCTTCACTCCCTCCACACTGAACCTCTGAGAATGCTGTACTCCCTCCACAATGATCCTCTGTAAAGGCTGCACACTCTCCACACTGATCCTCTCACAATGATGCAGTAAATCCATACTGACCCTCTGAAAATGCTGCACTCCCTCCACACTGATCCTCTGACACGGCTGCACTCCCTCCACACTGACCCTCTGACAATGCTGAACTCCCTCCATACTGAAACTCTGACAATGCTGCACACCCTCCACACTGACCCTCTAACAATCCTGCACTCTCTCCTCACTGACCCTCTGACAATGCGACACTACCTCCACACTGATCCTCTGACAATGCTGCACTCTCTCCACACTGACCCTCTGACAATGCTGAACTCCCTCCACACTGACCCTCTGATTATGCTGCACTCTCGCCACACTGCCCCTCTGACAATGCTGCACTCCTTCCACACTGACCCTCTGACATTGCTGCACTCCCTCCATATAGACCCTCTGACAATTCTGAACGCCCTCCGCACTGATCCTCTAAAAATGCTGCACTGTCTCCACACTGACCCTCTGACAATGCGACACTCCCTCCACACTGATCCTCGGACAATGCTGCACTCTCTCCATACTAACCCTCTGACAATGCTGCACTCCTTCCGTACTGACACTCTGACAATGCTGCACTCCCTTCATACTGACTCTCTGACAATTCTGAACTCCCTCCACACTGATCCTCTGACAATGCTACACTCCCTTCATACTGACTCTCTGACAATGCTGCACGGCCTCCACAGTGATCCTCTGACAATGCTGCACTCCCACCATACTGACCCTCTGACAATGCTGCACACTCTCCACACTGACCCTCTGACAATGCTGCACTCCCTCCACACTGACCCTCTGACAATGCTGCACTCCCTCCATACTGAATCTCTGACAATGCTGCATACCCTCCACAATGACCATCTAACAATGCTGCACTCTCTCCACACTGACCCTCTGACAATGCTGCACTCCCTCCATACTGAATCTCTGACAATGCTGCATACCCTCCACAATGACCATCTAACAATGCTGCACTTTCTCCACACTGACCCTCTGACAATGCTGCACTCCCTCCATACTGATCCTCTGACAATGCTGCACTCCCTCCACACTGAGTAACTGAAACTGATGCACTCCCTCCTCACTGACCCTCTGACAGTGCAACACTCCCTCCACACAGATCCTCTGACAATGATGAACTCCCTCCACACTGACCCTCTGACAATGCTGCACTCCCTCCACTCTGACTATCTGAAAATGATGCACCCTCTCCACACTGACCCTCTGACAATGCTACACTCCCTCCACACTGATCCTCTGACAATGCTGCACTCCCCCCATACTGATCCTCTGACAATGCTGCACTCCCTCCACACTTACCCTCTGACAATGCTGCACCCCCTCCATACAGACACTCTGACAATTCTGAACGCCCTCCACACTGATCCTCTAAATATGCTGCACTCTCTCCACACTGACCCTCTGACAATGCTACACTCCCTCAACACTGATCCTCTGACAATGCTGCACACTCTCCATACTGACCCTCTGACAATGATGCACTCACTCCACACTGACCCACTGACAATGCTGCACTCCCTCCATACTGACTCTCTGACAATTCTGAACTCCCTCCACGTTGATCCATTGACAACGCTGCACTCCCTCAATACTGACCCTCTGACAATGCTGCACTCCCTTCATACTGACCCTCTGACAATGCTGCACTCCCTCTCCACTGATCCTCTGACAATGCTGCAGTAACTCCATACTGACCCTGTGAAAATGCTGCACTCCCTCCACACTGATCCTCTGACAAGGCTGCACTCTCTCCACACTGACCCTATGATAATGCTGCACTCCCTCCATACTGATCCTCTCACAATGCTGCAATCCCCTCATACTGATCCTCTGACAATGCTGAATTCCTCCACACTGACCCTCTGATTATGCTGCACTCTCTCCACACTGAACCGATGACAATATTGCACTCCCTCCACACTGACCCTCTGACAATGCTGCACTCCCTCCATACAGACCCTCTGACAATTCTGAACGCCCTCTACACTGATCCTCCAAAAATGCTGCAATCTCTCCACACGGACCCTCTGAAAATGCGACACTCCCTCCACACTGATCCTGTGACAATGCTGCACTCTCTCCATTCTGACCCTCTGACAATGATGCACTCTCTCCACACTGACCCTCTGACAATTCAGCACTCCCTCCACACTGACCCTCTGACAATGCTGCACTCTCTCCACCCTGACCATCTGACAATGCTGCACTCCCTCCACACTGACCCTCTGTTAATGCTGCACTTTGTTCATACTGACTCCCTGACAATGCTGCACTCCCTCCACACCGATCCTCTGAAAATGCTACACTCTCTCCACACTGACACGATCATAATGCTGCACTCTCTCCACACTGATTCTCTGACAATGCTGCACTGCCCCCATACTGATCCTCTGACAATGCTGCACTCCCTCCACACTGACCCTCTGACAATTCTGCACTCTCTCCACACTGACCCTCTGACAATGCTGCACTCCCTCTACACTGACCCTCAGACAATGTTGCACTCCCTCCATACTGAATCTCTGACAATGCTGCACACCCTCCACACTGACCCTCTAACAATGCTGCACTCCCTCCACACTGGCTATCTGAAACTGATACACTCCCTCCACACTGACCCTCTGACAGTGCAGCACTCCCTCCACACAGATCCTCTGACAGTGCAGCACTGCCTTCACACAGATCCTCTGACAATAATGAACTCCCTCCACACTGACCCTCTGACAGTGCTGCACTCGCTCCTCACTGACCCTCTGACAAAGCTGCACTCCCTTCATACTGACTCTCTGACAATGCTGCACACCCTCCACACTGACCCTCTAACAATGCTGCACTCTCTCCACACTTAACCTCTGTCAATGGGGAAATCCCTCCATACTGATCCTCTGACAATGATGAACTCCCTCCATACTGACTATCTGAAAATGATGCACTCCCACCACACTGACCCTCTGACAGTGCAGCATTCCCTCCACACAGATCCTCTGACAATGATGAACACCCTCCACACTGACCTTCTGACAATGCTACACTCCCTCCACACAGATCCTCTGACAATGTCGCACTCTCTCCATACTGACGCTCTGTCAATAATGCACTCACTCTACACTGAACCTCTGATAATGCTGCAATCCCTCCATACTGACCCTCTGACAATTCTGAACTCCCTCCACACTGATCCTCTGTCAATGCTGCACTACCTCCACACTGACCCTCTGTTAATGCTGCAATCAGTTCATACTGACTCCCTGACAATGCTGCACTCCCTCCACACTGATCCTCTGAAAATGCGGCAATCTCTCCACACTGACCCTCTGACAACGCTACACTCCCTCCACACTGATCCTCTGAAAATGCTGCGCTCTCTCCATACTGACGCTCTGACAATAATGCACTCACTCCACACTGACCCTCTGACAATTCTGCCCTCTCTCTACACTGATCGACTGAAAATGCTGCACTCCCTCCATACTGACCCTCGGACAATTCTGAACTCCATCCACACTGATCCACTGACAATGCTGCACTCCCTCCACACTGAACATCTAACAATGCTGCCCTCCCTTCATACTGATACTCTGACAATGCCGCACTCCCTCCACACTGATCCTCTGACAAGGCTGCACTCTCTCCACACTGACCCTATGATAATGTTGCACTCCCTCCACACTGATCCTCTGACAGTGCTGCACTCCCTCCACAATGACCCACTGACAATGCTGCACGCTCTCCACACTGAACCACTGTCAATGCTGCACTCCCTCCACACTGACCATCTGACAATGCTGCACTCCCTCCATACAGACACTCTGACAATTCTGAACGCCCTCCACACTGATCCTCTAAAAATGCTGCACTCTCTCCACACTGATCCTCTGACAAGGCTGCACTCTCTCCACACTGACCCTATGATAATGCTGCACGCCCTCCACACTGAGCCTCTGACAATGCTGCACTCCCTCCATACTGATCCTCTGACAATGCTGCACTCCCTGCACACTGACCCTCTGAAAATGCTGCACTCCCTCCACACTGATCCTCTGACAAGGCTGCACTCTCTCCACACTGACCCTATGATAATGCTGCACGCCCTCCACACTGAGCCTCTAACAATGCTGCACTCTCTCCACACTGACCCTCTGACAATGCTGCAATCCCTCCACGCTGACTATCTGAACATGATGCACTGCCTCCACACTGACCCTCTGAAAGTGCAGCACTCACTCCACATATATCCTCTGACAGTGATGAACTCCCTCCACACTGACCTTCTGACAATGCTGCACTCCCTCCACACTGATCATCTGACAATGCTGCATTCTTTCCAAATGAATCTCTGACAATGCTACACTCTCTCCACACTGACCCTCCGACAATGCTACACTCCCTCCACACTGATCCTCTAACAATGCAGGACTCTCACCACACTGATCCTCCGAAAATGCTGCACTCTCTCCACACTGTCCCTCTGACAATGCTCCACTCCCTCCACACTGATCCTCCTACTATGCTGCACCCTTCTCCGTACTGACGCTCTGACAATAATGCACTCACTCCACACTTATCCTCTGACAATGCTGCACTCCATTCATACTGATCCTCTCACAATGCTGCTGTCACTCCACACTGACCCTCTGACAACGCTGCACTCCCTCCACACTATCCTCTGACAATGCTGCACACTCTCCATACTGACCGTCTGACAATGATGCACTCACTCCACACTGACCCTCTGACAATTCAGCACTCACTCCACACTGACCCTCTGACAATGATGCACTCACTCCACACTGACCCTCTGACAATTCAGCACTCCCTCCACACTGACAGTCTGACAATGCTGCACTCCCTCCACACCGATCCTCTGAAAATGCTACACTCCCTCCGCACTGATCCACTGTCAGTGCAGCACTCCCTCCACACTGATCCTCTGACAATGCTGCACTCCCTCCATACTGATCCTCTGAGAGTGCTGCACTCCCTCCACATAGACTACCTGAAAATGATGCACTCCCTGCACACAGACCTTCTGACAGTGCAGCACTCCCTCCACACAGATCCTCTGACAATGATGCACTCCCTCAACAGTGACGTTCTAACAATGCTGCACTCCCTCCATACTGATCCACTTTCAGTGCAGCACTCCCTCTACACTGATCATCTGACAATGCTGCGCTCCCTCCACATGAATATCTGACAATGCTGCACACTCTCCACACTGACCCTCTGTCAATGCTGCACTCCCTCCACACTGATCCTCTGACAATGCTGCACTCCCTCCGCATGAATCTCTGACAATGCTGCACACTCTCCACACTGACCCTCTGACAATCCTGCATTCCCTCCAATCTGAACCTCTGATAATTCTGAACTCAATCCAAACTGATCCTCTGACAATGCTGCACTCCCTCCACACTGATCCTCTGACAAGGCTGTACACTCTCCACACTGACCCTTTGACAATTCTGCACTCCCTTCATACTGATACTCTGACAATGCTGCATTCCCTCCATACAGATACTCTGACAATTCTAAACGCCATCCACACTGATCCTCTAATAATGCTGCACTCTCTCCACACTAACTCTGACAATGCGACACTCCCTCAACACTGATCCTCTGACAATGCTGCACTCTCTCCATAATGACCCTCTGACAATGATGCACTTACTCCACACTGACCCTCTGACAATGCTGCACTCCCTCCCCAGTAATCCTCTGACAATGCTTCACTCCCTCCACACTGACCCTCTGACAATTCTGAACTCCCTCCACACTGACACTCTGACAATGCTGCACTCGCTTCGTACTGATCCTCTGACAATGCTGCACTCCCTCCACACTGATCCTCTTACAATGCTGCAGTCACTCCATACTGACCCTCTGAAAATGCTGCACTCCCTCCACACTGATCCTCTGACAATGCTGCACTCCTTCCACACTGACCCTCTGACAATGCTGTACTCCTTCCACACTGACCCTATGACAATGCTGCTCTCCCTCCACACTGACTATCTGAAAATGCTGGACTCCCTCCACACTGACTCTCTGACAGTGCAGCGCTCCCACCACACTGATCCTGTGTCAGTGCAGCACTCCCTCCACACTGATCCTCTGACAATGCTGCACTCCCTCCATACTGATCCTCTGACAATGCTGCACTCCCTCCACACTGACCCACTGTCAGTGCAGCACTCCCTCCACACTGATCATCTGACAATACTGCACTCCCTCCACACTGATCCTCTAACAATGCTGCACTCTCTCCACACTGACGCTCTGACAATGCGACACTCCCTCCACACTGATCCTCTGACAATGCTGCACTCTCTCCATACTGACGCTCTGACAATAATGCACTCACTCCACACTGACCCTCTAATAATTCTGCACTCCCTCCACACTGATCCTCTGAGAATGCTGCACTCCCTCCATATAGACCCTCTGACAATGCTGAACTCCGTCCACACTGATCCTCTTACAATGCTGCACTCCATCCACACTGAACCTCTGACAATGCTGTACTCCCTTCATACTAACGCTCTGACAATACTGCACTCCCTCCGCACTGATCCTCTGACAATGCTGCACACTCTCCATACTGACGCTCAGACAATGATGCAATCACTCCACACTGACCCTCTGACAATTCTGTACTCCCTCCACACTGATTCTCTGACAATTCTGAACTCCCCACATACTGACCCTCTGACAATGCTGCACTCCCTCCACACTCACACTCTGACAGTGCAGCACTCCCTCCATACTGATCGTCTGACAATGCTGCACTCTCTCCACACTGTTCCTCTGACAAGGCTGCACTCTCTCCACACTGATCCTCTGACAATTCTGCACTCTCTCCACACTGATCCTCTGATAATGCTGCACTCCCTCCAGACTGACCCTCTGACAATGCTGCACTTCGACAACGCTGATATTCTAACAATGCTGCACTCCCTCCACACTGACCCTATGAGAATGCTGCACTCCCTCCATACTGACCCTCTGACAATGCTGCTCTCCCTCCACACTAACCCTCTGACAATGCTGCACTCTATCCACACTGACCCACTGACAATGCTGCACTCCCTCCATACTGATCCTCTGACAATGCTGCAATCCCTCCCCACTGACTCTCTGACAATGCTGCACTCCCTTCATACTGACTCTCTGACAATGCTGCACTCCCTCCACACTGACCCTCTGACAATTCTGCACACTCTCCATACTGACCCTCTGACAATGCTGCACTCTCTCCACACTGACCCTCTGACAATGCTGCACTCCCTCCACACTGTACCCCTGACAATGCTGCACTCTCTCCACACCGATCCTCTGACAATGCTGCACTCCCTCCACACTGAACATCTAACAATGCTGCCCTCCCTTCATACTGATACTCTGACAATGCCGCACTCCCTCCACACTGATCCTCTGACAAGGCTGCACTCTCTCCACACTGACCCTATGATAATGTTGCACTCCCTCCACACTGATCCTCTGACAATGCTGCACTCCCCCATACTGATCCTCTGACAGTGCTGCACTCCCTCCACAATGACCCACTGACAATGCTGCACGCTCTCCACACTGAACCACTGTCAATGCTGCACTCCCTCCACACTGACCATCTGACAATGCTGCACTCCCTCCATACAGACACTCTGACAATTCTGAACGCCCTCCACACTGATCCTCTAAAAATGCTGCACTCTCTCCACACTGATCCTCTGACAAGGCTGCACTCTCTCCACACTGACCCTATGATAATGCTGCACGCCCTCCACACTGAGCCTCTGACAATGCTGCACTCCCTCCATACTGATCCTCTGACAATGCTGCACTCCCTGCACACTGACCCTCTGAAAATGCTGCACTCCCTCCACACTGATCCTCTGACAAGGCTGCACTCTCTCCACACTGACCCTATGATAATGCTGCACGCCCTCCACACTGAGCCTCTAACAATGCTGCACTCTCTCCACACTGACCCTCTGACAATGCTGCAATCCCTCCACGCTGACTATCTGAACATGATGCACTGCCTCCACACTGACCCTCTGAAAGTGCAGCACTCACTCCACACATATCCTCTGACAGTGATGAACTCCCTCCACACTGACCTTCTGACAATGCTGCACTCCCTCCACACTGATCATCTGACAATGCTGCATTCTTTCCAAATGAATCTCTGACAATGCTACACTCTCTCCACACTGACCCTCCGACAATGCTACACTCCCTCCACACTGATCCTCTAACAATGCAGGACTCTCACCACACTGATCCTCCGAAAATGCTGCACTCTCTCCACACTGTCCCTCTGACAATGCTCCACTCCCTCCACACTGATCCTCCTACTATGCTGCACCCTTCTCCGTACTGACGCTCTGACAATAATGCACTCACTCCACACTTATCCTCTGACAATGCTGCACTCCATTCATACTGATCCTCTCACAATGCTGCTGTCACTCCACACTGACCCTCTGACAACGCTGCACTCCCTCCACACTATACTCTGACAATGCTGCACACTCTCCACACTGACCCTCTGACAATTCAGCACTCCCTCCACACTGACCCTCTGACAATGATGCACTCACTCCACACTGACCCTCTGACAATTCAGCACTCACTCCACACTGACCCTCTGAC
Source organism: Chiloscyllium punctatum (assembly GCF_047496795.1). Classification (NCBI taxonomy): domain Eukaryota; kingdom Metazoa; phylum Chordata; class Chondrichthyes; order Orectolobiformes; family Hemiscylliidae; genus Chiloscyllium; species Chiloscyllium punctatum. Next base: position 89,322,366 of record NC_092752.1, on the reverse strand, counting down.
AATGATGCACTCACTCCACACTGACCCTCTGACAATTCAGCACTCCCTCCACACTGACAGTCTGACAATGCTGCACTCCCTCCACACCGATCCTCTGAAAATGCTACACTCCCTCCACACTGATCCTCTGACAATGCTGCACTCCCTCCATACTGATCCTCTGAGAGTGCTGCACTCCCTCCACATAGACTACCTGAAAATGATGCACTCCCTGCACACAGACCTTCTGACAGTGCAGCACTCCCTCCACACAGATCCTCTGACAATGATGCACTCCCTCAACAGTGACGTTCTAACAATGCTGCACTCCCTCCACACTGATCCTCTGACAATGCTGCACTCCCTCCATACTGATCCACTTTCAGTGCAGCACTCCCTCTACACTGATCATCTGACAATGCTGCGCTCCCTCCACATGAATATCTGACAATGCTGCACACTCTCCACACTGACCCTCTGTCAATGCTGCACTCCCTCCACACTGATCCTCTGACAATGCTGCACTCCCTCCACATGAATCTCTGACAATGCTGCACACTCTCCACACTGACCCTCTGACAATCCTGCATTCCCTCCATCCTGAACCTCTGATAATTCTGAACTCAATCCAAACTGATCCTCTGACAATGCTGCACTCCCTCCACACTGATCCTCTGACAAGGCTGTACACTCTCCACACTGACCCTTTGACAATTCTGCACTCCCTTCATACTGATACTCTGACAATGCTGCACTCCCTCCATACAGATACTCTGACAATTCTAAACGCCATCCACACTGATCCTCTAATAATGCTGCACTCTCTCCACACTAACTCTGACAATGCGACACTCCCTCAACACTGATCCTCTGACAATGCTGCACTCTCTCCATAATGACCCTCTGACAATGATGCACTTACTCCACACTGACCCTCTGACAATGCTGCACTCCCTCCCCAGTAATCCTCTGACAATGCTTCACTCCCTCCACACTGACCCTCTGACAATTCTGAACTCCCTCCACACTGACACTCTGACAATGCTGCACTCGCTTCGTACTGATCCTCTGACAATGCTGCACTCCCTCCACACTGATCCTCTTACAATGCTGCAGTCACTCCATACTGACCCTCTGAAAATGCTGCACTCCCTCCACACTGATCCTCTGACAATGCTGCACTCCTTCCACACTGACCCTCTGACAATGCTGTACTCCTTCCACACTGACCCTATGACAATGCTGCTCTCCCTCCACACTGACTATCTGAAAATGCTGGACTCCCTCCACACTGACTCTCTGACAGTGCAGCGCTCCCACCACACAGAACCTCTGACAATGCTGCACTCCCTCTACACTGATCCTCTAACAATGCTGCACTCCCTCCACACTGATCCTGTGTCAGTGCAGCACTCCCTCCACACTGATCCTCTGACAATGCTGCACTCCCTCCATACTGATCCTCTAACAATGCTGCACTCCCTCCACACTGATCCTGTGTCAGTGCAGCACTCCCTCCACACTGATCCTCTGAAAATGCTGCACACTCTCCACACTGACACCAGGATAATGCTACACGGCATCCACACTGATCCTCTGACAATGCTGCACTGCCCCCATACTGATCCTCTGACAATGCTGCACTCCCACCACACTGACCCTCTGACAAATCTGCACTCTCTCCACACTGACCCACTGACAGTGCAGCACTCCCTCCACACAGATTCTCTGACAATGATGAACTCCCTCCATACTGATCCTCGGACAATGTTGCACTCCCTCCACACTGACTATTTGAAAATGATGCACTCCCTCCACACTGACCTTCTGACAGTGCAGCACTCCCTCCACACAGATTTTTGACAATGATGAACTCCCACCACACTGACCCTCTGACAATGCTCCACTCCCCCCACACTGATCCTCTGAAAATGCTGCACTCTCTCCACACTGACCCTCTGACAATGCTACACACCCTCCACCCTGATAATCTGACAATGCTGCACTCTCTCCATACTGTCGCTCTGACAATAATGCACTCACTCCACACTGACCCTCTTACAATTCTGCACTCTCTCTACACTGATCCAATGAAAATGCTGCACTCCATCCATACTGACCCTCTGACAATTCTGAACTCCATCCACACTGATCCTCTGACAATGCTGCACTCCCTCCACACTGAACCTCTGACAATGCTGTACTCCCTCCACACTGATCCACTGACATAGCTGCACACTCTCCACACTGACCCTATGACAATGCTGCACTCCCTTCATACTGATACTCTGACAATGCTGCACTCCCTCCATACAGATACTCTGACAATTCTGAACGCCCTCCACACTGATCCTCTAAAAATGCTGCACTCTCTCCACACTAACCCTCTGACAATGCTACACTCCCTCAACACTGATCGTCTGACAATGCTGCACTCTCTCCATACTGACCCTCTGACAATGATGCACTCACTCCACACTGACCCTGTGACAATGCTGCACTCCCTTCCTACTGATCCTCTGACAATGCTTCACTCCCTCCACACTGAACCTCTGAGAATGCTGTACTCCCTCCACAATGATCCTCTGTAAAGGCTGCACACTCTCCACACTGATCCTCTCACAATGATGCAGTAAATCCATACTGACCCTCTGAAAATGCTGCACTCCCTCCACACTGATCCTCTGACACGGCTGCACTCCCTCCACACTGACCCTCTGACAATGCTGAACTCCCTCCATACTGAAACTCTGACAATGCTGCACACCCTCCACACTGACCCTCTAACAATCCTGCACTCTCTCCTCACTGACCCTCTGACAATGCGACACTACCTCCACACTGATCCTCTGACAATGCTGCACTCTCTCCACACTGACCCTCTGACAATGCTGAACTCCCTCCACACTGACCCTCTGATTATGCTGCACTCTCGCCACACTGCCCCTCTGACAATGCTGCACTCCTTCCACACTGACCCTCTGACATTGCTGCACTCCCTCCATATAGACCCTCTGACAATTCTGAACGCCCTCCGCACTGATCCTCTAAAAATGCTGCACTGTCTCCACACTGACCCTCTGACAATGCGACACTCCCTCCACACTGATCCTCGGACAATGCTGCACTCTCTCCATACTAACCCTCTGACAATGCTGCACTCCTTCCGTACTGACACTCTGACAATGCTGCACTCCCTTCATACTGACTCTCTGACAATTCTGAACTCCCTCCACACTGATCCTCTGACAATGCTACACTCCCTTCATACTGACTCTCTGACAATGCTGCACGGCCTCCACAGTGATCCTCTGACAATGCTGCACTCCCACCATACTGACCCTCTGACAATGCTGCACACTCTCCACACTGACCCTCTGACAATGCTGCACTCCCTCCACACTGACCCTCTGACAATGCTGCACTCCCTCCATACTGAATCTCTGACAATGCTGCATACCCTCCACAATGACCATCTAACAATGCTGCACTCTCTCCACACTGACCCTCTGACAATGCTGCACTCCCTCCATACTGAATCTCTGACAATGCTGCATACCCTCCACAATGACCATCTAACAATGCTGCACTTTCTCCACACTGACCCTCTGACAATGCTGCACTCCCTCCATACTGATCCTCTGACAATGCTGCACTCCCTCCACACTGAGTAACTGAAACTGATGCACTCCCTCCTCACTGACCCTCTGACAGTGCAACACTCCCTCCACACAGATCCTCTGACAATGATGAACTCCCTCCACACTGACCCTCTGACAATGCTGCACTCCCTCCACTCTGACTATCTGAAAATGATGCACCCTCTCCACACTGACCCTCTGACAATGCTACACTCCCTCCACACTGATCCTCTGACAATGCTGCACTCCCCCCATACTGATCCTCTGACAATGCTGCACTCCCTCCACACTTACCCTCTGACAATGCTGCACCCCCTCCATACAGACACTCTGACAATTCTGAACGCCCTCCACACTGATCCTCTAAATATGCTGCACTCTCTCCACACTGACCCTCTGACAATGCTACACTCCCTCAACACTGATCCTCTGACAATGCTGCACACTCTCCATACTGACCCTCTGACAATGATGCACTCACTCCACACTGACCCACTGACAATGCTGCACTCCCTCCATACTGACTCTCTGACAATTCTGAACTCCCTCCACGTTGATCCATTGACAACGCTGCACTCCCTCAATACTGACCCTCTGACAATGCTGCACTCCCTTCATACTGACCCTCTGACAATGCTGCACTCCCTCTCCACTGATCCTCTGACAATGCTGCAGTAACTCCATACTGACCCTGTGAAAATGCTGCACTCCCTCCACACTGATCCTCTGACAAGGCTGCACTCTCTCCACACTGACCCTATGATAATGCTGCACTCCCTCCATACTGATCCTCTCACAATGCTGCAATCCCCTCATACTGATCCTCTGACAATGCTGAATTCCTCCACACTGACCCTCTGATTATGCTGCACTCTCTCCACACTGAACCGATGACAATATTGCACTCCCTCCACACTGACCCTCTGACAATGCTGCACTCCCTCCATACAGACCCTCTGACAATTCTGAACGCCCTCTACACTGATCCTCCAAAAATGCTGCAATCTCTCCACACGGACCCTCTGAAAATGCGACACTCCCTCCACACTGATCCTGTGACAATGCTGCACTCTCTCCATTCTGACCCTCTGACAATGATGCACTCTCTCCACACTGACCCTCTGACAATTCAGCACTCCCTCCACACTGACCCTCTGACAATGCTGCACTCTCTCCACCCTGACCATCTGACAATGCTGCACTCCCTCCACACTGACCCTCTGTTAATGCTGCACTTTGTTCATACTGACTCCCTGACAATGCTGCACTCCCTCCACACCGATCCTCTGAAAATGCTACACTCTCTCCACACTGACACGATCATAATGCTGCACTCTCTCCACACTGATTCTCTGACAATGCTGCACTGCCCCCATACTGATCCTCTGACAATGCTGCACTCCCTCCACACTGACCCTCTGACAATTCTGCACTCTCTCCACACTGACCCTCTGACAATGCTGCACTCCCTCTACACTGACCCTCAGACAATGTTGCACTCCCTCCATACTGAATCTCTGACAATGCTGCACACCCTCCACACTGACCCTCTAACAATGCTGCACTCCCTCCACACTGGCTATCTGAAACTGATACACTCCCTCCACACTGACCCTCTGACAGTGCAGCACTCCCTCCACACAGATCCTCTGACAGTGCAGCACTGCCTTCACACAGATCCTCTGACAATAATGAACTCCCTCCACACTGACCCTCTGACAGTGCTGCACTCGCTCCTCACTGACCCTCTGACAAAGCTGCACTCCCTTCATACTGACTCTCTGACAATGCTGCACACCCTCCACACTGACCCTCTAACAATGCTGCACTCTCTCCACACTTAACCTCTGTCAATGGGGAAATCCCTCCATACTGATCCTCTGACAATGATGAACTCCCTCCATACTGACTATCTGAAAATGATGCACTCCCACCACACTGACCCTCTGACAGTGCAGCATTCCCTCCACACAGATCCTCTGACAATGATGAACACCCTCCACACTGACCTTCTGACAATGCTACACTCCCTCCACACAGATCCTCTGACAATGTCGCACTCTCTCCATACTGACGCTCTGTCAATAATGCACTCACTCTACACTGAACCTCTGATAATGCTGCAATCCCTCCATACTGACCCTCTGACAATTCTGAACTCCCTCCACACTGATCCTCTGTCAATGCTGCACTACCTCCACACTGACCCTCTGTTAATGCTGCAATCAGTTCATACTGACTCCCTGACAATGCTGCACTCCCTCCACACTGATCCTCTGAAAATGCGGCAATCTCTCCACACTGACCCTCTGACAACGCTACACTCCCTCCACACTGATCCTCTGAAAATGCTGCGCTCTCTCCATACTGACGCTCTGACAATAATGCACTCACTCCACACTGACCCTCTGACAATTCTGCCCTCTCTCTACACTGATCGACTGAAAATGCTGCACTCCCTCCATACTGACCCTCGGACAATTCTGAACTCCATCCACACTGATCCACTGACAATGCTGCACTCCCTCCACACTGAACATCTAACAATGCTGCCCTCCCTTCATACTGATACTCTGACAATGCCGCACTCCCTCCACACTGATCCTCTGACAAGGCTGCACTCTCTCCACACTGACCCTATGATAATGTTGCACTCCCTCCACACTGATCCTCTGACAGTGCTGCACTCCCTCCACAATGACCCACTGACAATGCTGCACGCTCTCCACACTGAACCACTGTCAATGCTGCACTCCCTCCACACTGACCATCTGACAATGCTGCACTCCCTCCATACAGACACTCTGACAATTCTGAACGCCCTCCACACTGATCCTCTAAAAATGCTGCACTCTCTCCACACTGATCCTCTGACAAGGCTGCACTCTCTCCACACTGACCCTATGATAATGCTGCACGCCCTCCACACTGAGCCTCTGACAATGCTGCACTCCCTCCATACTGATCCTCTGACAATGCTGCACTCCCTGCACACTGACCCTCTGAAAATGCTGCACTCCCTCCACACTGATCCTCTGACAAGGCTGCACTCTCTCCACACTGACCCTATGATAATGCTGCACGCCCTCCACACTGAGCCTCTAACAATGCTGCACTCTCTCCACACTGACCCTCTGACAATGCTGCAATCCCTCCACGCTGACTATCTGAACATGATGCACTGCCTCCACACTGACCCTCTGAAAGTGCAGCACTCACTCCACATATATCCTCTGACAGTGATGAACTCCCTCCACACTGACCTTCTGACAATGCTGCACTCCCTCCACACTGATCATCTGACAATGCTGCATTCTTTCCAAATGAATCTCTGACAATGCTACACTCTCTCCACACTGACCCTCCGACAATGCTACACTCCCTCCACACTGATCCTCTAACAATGCAGGACTCTCACCACACTGATCCTCCGAAAATGCTGCACTCTCTCCACACTGTCCCTCTGACAATGCTCCACTCCCTCCACACTGATCCTCCTACTATGCTGCACCCTTCTCCGTACTGACGCTCTGACAATAATGCACTCACTCCACACTTATCCTCTGACAATGCTGCACTCCATTCATACTGATCCTCTCACAATGCTGCTGTCACTCCACACTGACCCTCTGACAACGCTGCACTCCCTCCACACTATCCTCTGACAATGCTGCACACTCTCCATACTGACCGTCTGACAATGATGCACTCACTCCACACTGACCCTCTGACAATTCAGCACTCACTCCACACTGACCCTCTGACAATGATGCACTCACTCCACACTGACCCTCTGACAATTCAGCACTCCCTCCACACTGACAGTCTGACAATGCTGCACTCCCTCCACACCGATCCTCTGAAAATGCTACACTCCCTCCGCACTGATCCACTGTCAGTGCAGCACTCCCTCCACACTGATCCTCTGACAATGCTGCACTCCCTCCATACTGATCCTCTGAGAGTGCTGCACTCCCTCCACATAGACTACCTGAAAATGATGCACTCCCTGCACACAGACCTTCTGACAGTGCAGCACTCCCTCCACACAGATCCTCTGACAATGATGCACTCCCTCAACAGTGACGTTCTAACAATGCTGCACTCCCTCCATACTGATCCACTTTCAGTGCAGCACTCCCTCTACACTGATCATCTGACAATGCTGCGCTCCCTCCACATGAATATCTGACAATGCTGCACACTCTCCACACTGACCCTCTGTCAATGCTGCACTCCCTCCACACTGATCCTCTGACAATGCTGCACTCCCTCCGCATGAATCTCTGACAATGCTGCACACTCTCCACACTGACCCTCTGACAATCCTGCATTCCCTCCAATCTGAACCTCTGATAATTCTGAACTCAATCCAAACTGATCCTCTGACAATGCTGCACTCCCTCCACACTGATCCTCTGACAAGGCTGTACACTCTCCACACTGACCCTTTGACAATTCTGCACTCCCTTCATACTGATACTCTGACAATGCTGCATTCCCTCCATACAGATACTCTGACAATTCTAAACGCCATCCACACTGATCCTCTAATAATGCTGCACTCTCTCCACACTAACTCTGACAATGCGACACTCCCTCAACACTGATCCTCTGACAATGCTGCACTCTCTCCATAATGACCCTCTGACAATGATGCACTTACTCCACACTGACCCTCTGACAATGCTGCACTCCCTCCCCAGTAATCCTCTGACAATGCTTCACTCCCTCCACACTGACCCTCTGACAATTCTGAACTCCCTCCACACTGACACTCTGACAATGCTGCACTCGCTTCGTACTGATCCTCTGACAATGCTGCACTCCCTCCACACTGATCCTCTTACAATGCTGCAGTCACTCCATACTGACCCTCTGAAAATGCTGCACTCCCTCCACACTGATCCTCTGACAATGCTGCACTCCTTCCACACTGACCCTCTGACAATGCTGTACTCCTTCCACACTGACCCTATGACAATGCTGCTCTCCCTCCACACTGACTATCTGAAAATGCTGGACTCCCTCCACACTGACTCTCTGACAGTGCAGCGCTCCCACCACACTGATCCTGTGTCAGTGCAGCACTCCCTCCACACTGATCCTCTGACAATGCTGCACTCCCTCCATACTGATCCTCTGACAATGCTGCACTCCCTCCACACTGACCCACTGTCAGTGCAGCACTCCCTCCACACTGATCATCTGACAATACTGCACTCCCTCCACACTGATCCTCTAACAATGCTGCACTCTCTCCACACTGACGCTCTGACAATGCGACACTCCCTCCACACTGATCCTCTGACAATGCTGCACTCTCTCCATACTGACGCTCTGACAATAATGCACTCACTCCACACTGACCCTCTAATAATTCTGCACTCCCTCCACACTGATCCTCTGAGAATGCTGCACTCCCTCCATATAGACCCTCTGACAATGCTGAACTCCGTCCACACTGATCCTCTTACAATGCTGCACTCCATCCACACTGAACCTCTGACAATGCTGTACTCCCTTCATACTAACGCTCTGACAATACTGCACTCCCTCCGCACTGATCCTCTGACAATGCTGCACACTCTCCATACTGACGCTCAGACAATGATGCAATCACTCCACACTGACCCTCTGACAATTCTGTACTCCCTCCACACTGATTCTCTGACAATTCTGAACTCCCCACATACTGACCCTCTGACAATGCTGCACTCCCTCCACACTCACACTCTGACAGTGCAGCACTCCCTCCATACTGATCGTCTGACAATGCTGCACTCTCTCCACACTGTTCCTCTGACAAGGCTGCACTCTCTCCACACTGATCCTCTGACAATTCTGCACTCTCTCCACACTGATCCTCTGATAATGCTGCACTCCCTCCAGACTGACCCTCTGACAATGCTGCACTTCGACAACGCTGATATTCTAACAATGCTGCACTCCCTCCACACTGACCCTATGAGAATGCTGCACTCCCTCCATACTGACCCTCTGACAATGCTGCTCTCCCTCCACACTAACCCTCTGACAATGCTGCACTCTATCCACACTGACCCACTGACAATGCTGCACTCCCTCCATACTGATCCTCTGACAATGCTGCAATCCCTCCCCACTGACTCTCTGACAATGCTGCACTCCCTTCATACTGACTCTCTGACAATGCTGCACTCCCTCCACACTGACCCTCTGACAATTCTGCACACTCTCCATACTGACCCTCTGACAATGCTGCACTCTCTCCACACTGACCCTCTGACAATGCTGCACTCCCTCCACACTGTACCCCTGACAATGCTGCACTCTCTCCACACCGATCCTCTGACAATGCTGCACTCCCTCCACACTGAACATCTAACAATGCTGCCCTCCCTTCATACTGATACTCTGACAATGCCGCACTCCCTCCACACTGATCCTCTGACAAGGCTGCACTCTCTCCACACTGACCCTATGATAATGTTGCACTCCCTCCACACTGATCCTCTGACAATGCTGCACTCCCCCATACTGATCCTCTGACAGTGCTGCACTCCCTCCACAATGACCCACTGACAATGCTGCACGCTCTCCACACTGAACCACTGTCAATGCTGCACTCCCTCCACACTGACCATCTGACAATGCTGCACTCCCTCCATACAGACACTCTGACAATTCTGAACGCCCTCCACACTGATCCTCTAAAAATGCTGCACTCTCTCCACACTGATCCTCTGACAAGGCTGCACTCTCTCCACACTGACCCTATGATAATGCTGCACGCCCTCCACACTGAGCCTCTGACAATGCTGCACTCCCTCCATACTGATCCTCTGACAATGCTGCACTCCCTGCACACTGACCCTCTGAAAATGCTGCACTCCCTCCACACTGATCCTCTGACAAGGCTGCACTCTCTCCACACTGACCCTATGATAATGCTGCACGCCCTCCACACTGAGCCTCTAACAATGCTGCACTCTCTCCACACTGACCCTCTGACAATGCTGCAATCCCTCCACGCTGACTATCTGAACATGATGCACTGCCTCCACACTGACCCTCTGAAAGTGCAGCACTCACTCCACACATATCCTCTGACAGTGATGAACTCCCTCCACACTGACCTTCTGACAATGCTGCACTCCCTCCACACTGATCATCTGACAATGCTGCATTCTTTCCAAATGAATCTCTGACAATGCTACACTCTCTCCACACTGACCCTCCGACAATGCTACACTCCCTCCACACTGATCCTCTAACAATGCAGGACTCTCACCACACTGATCCTCCGAAAATGCTGCACTCTCTCCACACTGTCCCTCTGACAATGCTCCACTCCCTCCACACTGATCCTCCTACTATGCTGCACCCTTCTCCGTACTGACGCTCTGACAATAATGCACTCACTCCACACTTATCCTCTGACAATGCTGCACTCCATTCATACTGATCCTCTCACAATGCTGCTGTCACTCCACACTGACCCTCTGACAACGCTGCACTCCCTCCACACTATACTCTGACAATGCTGCACACTCTCCACACTGACCCTCTGACAATTCAGCACTCCCTCCACACTGACCCTCTGACAATGATGCACTCACTCCACACTGACCCTCTGACAATTCAGCACTCACTCCACACTGACCCTCTGACAATGATGCACTCACTCCACACTGACCCTCTGACAATTCAGCACTCCCTCCACACTGACAGTCTGACAATGCTGCACTCCCTCCACACCGATCCTCTGAAAATGCTACACTCCCTCCACACTGATCCTCTGACAATGCTGCACTCCCTCCATACTGATCCTCTGAGAGTGCTGCACTCCCTCCACATAGACTACCTGAAAATGATGCACTCCCTGCACACAGACCTTCTGACAGTGCAGCACTCCCTCCACACAGATCCTCTGACAATGATGCACTCCCTCAACAGTGACGTTCTAACAATGCTGCACTCCCTCCACACTGATCCTCTGACAATGCTGCACTCCCTCCATACTGATCCACTTTCAGTGCAGCACTCCCTCTACACTGATCATCTGACAATGCTGCGCTCCCTCCACATGAATATCTGACAATGCTGCACACTCTCCACACTGACCCTCTGTCAATGCTGCACTCCCTCCACACTGATCCTCTGACAATGCTGCACTCCCTCCACATGAATCTCTGACAATGCTGCACACTCTCCACACTGACCCTCTGACAATCCTGCATTCCCTCCATCCTGAACCTCTGATAATTCTGAACTCAATCCAAACTGATCCTCTGACAATGCTGCACTCCCTCCACACTGATCCTCTGACAAGGCTGTACACTCTCCACACTGACCCTTTGACAATTCTGCACTCCCTTCATACTGATACTCTGACAATGCTGCACTCCCTCCATACAGATACTCTGACAATTCTAAACGCCATCCACACTGATCCTCTAATAATGCTGCACTCTCTCCACACTAACTCTGACAATGCGACACTCCCTCAACACTGATCCTCTGACAATGCTGCACTCTCTCCATAATGACCCTCTGACAATGATGCACTTACTCCACACTGACCCTCTGACAATGCTGCACTCCCTCCCCAGTAATCCTCTGACAATGCTTCACTCCCTCCACACTGACCCTCTGACAATTCTGAACTCCCTCCACACTGACACTCTGACAATGCTGCACTCGCTTCGTACTGATCCTCTGACAATGCTGCACTCCCTCCACACTGATCCTCTTACAATGCTGCAGTCACTCCATACTGACCCTCTGAAAATGCTGCACTCCCTCCACACTGATCCTCTGACAATGCTGCACTCCTTCCACACTGACCCTCTGACAATGCTGTACTCCTTCCACACTGACCCTATGACAATGCTGCTCTCCCTCCACACTGACTATCTGAAAATGCTGGACTCCCTCCACACTGACTCTCTGACAGTGCAGCGCTCCCACCACACAGAACCTCTGACAATGCTGCACTCCCTCTACACTGATCCTCTAACAATGCTGCACTCCCTCCACACTGATCCTGTGTCAGTGCAGCACTCCCTCCACACTGATCCTCTGACAATGCTGCACTCCCTCCATACTGATCCTCTGACAATGCTGCACTCCCTCCACACTGATCCTCTGACAATACTGCACTCCCTCCACACTGATCCTCTAACAATGCTGCACTCTCTCCACACTGACGCTCTGACAATGCGACACTCCCTCCACACTGATCCTCTGACAATGCTGCACTCTCTCCATACTGACGCTCTGACAATAATGCACTCACTCCACACTGACCCTCTAATAATTCTGCACTCCCTCCACACTGATCCTCTGAGAATGCTGCACTCCCTCCATATAGACCCTCTGACAATGCTGAACTCCGTCCACACTGATCCTCTTACAATGCTGCACTCCATCCACACTGAACCTCTGACAATGCTGTACTCCCTTCATACTAACGCTCTGACAATACTGCACTCCCTCCGCACTGATCCTCTGACAATGCTGCACACTCTCCATACTGACGCTCAGACAATGATGCAATCACTCCACACTGACCCTCTGACAATTCTGTACTCCCTCCACACTGATTCTCTGACAATTCTGAACTCCCCACATACTGACCCTCTGACAATGCTGCACTCCCTCCACACTGTCACTCTGACAGTGCAGCACTCCCTCCATACTGATCGTCTGACAATGCTGCACTCTCTCCACACTGTTCCTCTGACAAGGCTGCACTCTCTCCACACTGATCCTCTGACAATTCTGCACTCTCTCCACAATGATCCTCTGATAATGCTGCACTCCCTCCAGACTGACCCTCTGACAATGCTGCACTTCGACAACGCTGATCCTCTAACAATGCTGCACTCCCTCCACACTGACCCTATGAGAATGCTGCACTCCCTCCATACTGACTCTCTGTCAATGCTGCACTCCCTCCACACTGACCCTCTGACAATTCTGCACACTCTCCATACTGACCCTCTGACAATGCTGCACTCTCTCCACACTGACCCTCTGACAATGCTGCTCTCCCTCCACACTAACCCTCTGACAATGCTGCACTCTATCCACACTGACCCACTGACAATGCTGCACTCCCTCCATACTGATCCTCTGACAATGCTGCACTCCCTCCCCACTGACTCTCTGACAATGCTGCACTCCCTTCATACTGACTCTCTGACAATGCTGCACTCCCTCCACACTGACCCTCTGACAATTCTGCACACTCTCCATACTGACCCTCTGACAATGCTGCACTCTCTCCACACTGACCCTCTGACAATGCTGCTCTCCCTCCACACTGACCCTCTGACAATGCTGCACTCTATCCACACTGACCCACTGACAATGCTGCACTCCCTCCCCACTGACTCTCTGACAATGCTGCACTCCGTCCATACTGATCCTCTGACAATGCTGCACTCCCTCCACACTGTACCCCTGACAATGCTGCACTCTCTCCACACCGATCCTCTGACAATGCTGCACTCCCTCCATACTGATCTTCTGACAATGCTGCACTCCCTCCATACTGATCCTCTAAAAATACTGCATTCCCTCCATCGTGATCCTTGATAGCAATGCACTCCCTCAGTACTCAATCTCTGTCAGTGTGGATGTGGCCCTATACTGGCCCTCCGATTGTGTGGCCCAATCTCAGGCCAAAACCTCTGACAGTACTGCACTCCATCATAACTGAGACTCTGACACTACAGCACTGCATCAGTACTGACTCATTGACAGTGTAGTACTCTCTCAGTACTGACCCTCTGCCTCGGTCCTGCACCTCTGACAGTCCAGCAGTGCCTCAGTGTACTGTCTATCTGACAGTGTAGCACTTTCTCTGTACTCACACTCTGACTCTGCAGCACTCCTTCAGTACTGACCCTCTCGCAATGAGGCACTCCCTCAGTACTGACCATCTGATGGTTCAGTGCTCTCTCAGTGCAGATCCTCTGATAGTGAGGCTTGCCGTGTGGACTGAAACTCTGACAGTGTGGTGCTCACTCAGTACTGACTCTCTGACAGTGCAGCACTCCCTCAGTACTGACTTTCTGACAGTGCAGCACTCCCTCAATACTGACAATCTGACAGTTCAGCACCCGCTCGGTACTGACTCTCTGACAGTGCAGCACTCCCTAAGTACTGATCCTCCGACAGTGCAGCACTCCCTAAGTACTGACCCTCTGACAGTGCAGCACACACTCAGTACTGACCCTCTGACAGAGCAGCACTCCCTCAGTACTGACCATCTCACAGTGCAGCACTTCCTCAGTTCTGATACTCTGACAGTGCAGCACTCCCTCAGTACTGATCCTCCGACAGTGCAGCACTCCCTCAGTACTGACCCTCTGACATTGCAACACTCCCTCAGTACTGACCATCTTGACAGTGCAGCACTCCCTCAGTGCTGACCCTCTGACAGTGCAACACTCCCTCAGTACTCCATCTTACAGTGCAACACTGCCACAGTACTAACCTTCTGACAGTGCAGCACTCCCTCAGTACTGACTCTCTGACAGTGCAGCATTCCCTCAGTACTGACCCTCAAACAGTACAGCACTCCCTCAGCAATGACCCTCTTTTTTTCTATTTCATAGAGACTTGTGGAAATTTGAAGACATAGGGTTTGCAGATTCTGAGGAAGCATGAGAGAGACACACAAACCAAACCCTGTCTGAAACTCTCTGCAATAGACTATTCAGAGGCACAGAGTCACAGAGATGCACAGCTTGGAAATGGACCCTCCTGTCCAACTCGTCCATACCAACCAGATATTCTCATCTCATTTCATTCCATTTGCTAGCACTTGGCTGATATCCCTCTAAACCCTTCCTATTCACATACTCCTGCTGATGCCTTTTAAATGTCGCAATTATACAAGCCCACATCACTTACTCTGGCAGCTACCTGCATGCCCTTGAATAAGTGCTCAAACATTCATACAAACTCTCATAAACACCAACCTACGAAAGGCTATCATTGTCATTTTCAACCGACCCTTAGCTTCTTCATTCCGCTGATTTTAACACAGGTAAAGAAACAGAGTTAGTGACCAAACACCGTGACCCTGTTATAAAACTTATTTTCAAATGTGGCTTGTATGTGATTACCACACCCTCTAATAGTTGCCTGGAAGGTGGGAGTGGGGTGTACTCTCCTGCTGCCGTCCTTGGGTGTCCCACAGTGATGTTAGCGAGGGAGCTCCAGGAGTTTGACCTGAACCATGTAAAGAGCTCTCTTACTGGAGTGCCTTTTTAACATTGGGAAGTTAATATAGACCAGGAGGACCCGAGAGCTGCTGTCTTGTCAGAGAGAGAGGCCTGGTGGGTCACACACCTCAGGTGAGGGGCAAGGTTAAAAAGCTGGGGGCTTCATGGTCATTTCAGACATGATAGAGATCGAACCAACAATGTTGGCATCACGAACCTGTTAGCTGTGGTAACTGACCCCCCATTGTCGCCGAGGGATTCAGTCCCTTTAATAGAGCAAGCTTGAGAATTGAACACTAAAATCAATCTGTACGGACGCGCTGGAGACCTGAAACATTAATACAGAGATTGTTGAAGACGCTAAGCATGTTCGGCAGCATCTCTGAAGGAGAGGGAGAAAGAGACAGAGTTCACTGATTAATCCATTGATTTCTGCGGGAAATTTCCTTCAGAACAGACCGTTTTGAGGAAGGGTGTTAGAAACGAAAATCGCTTCTTAATAAACGCTCTCGACAAATTCAGGAAAACAAAGTTTTATTAGCAAGTCTGCAGAGTTGGGCACCCTTCTGAGAAAAAGGCGCCCCGAGGCTTACAAAGTTTCTCATTATATACAGCACAAGTCCCTCCCCTCCTTGGCTCTAACGAGCCATGTGGTTCACATTCTTAAACCGTCATTATTCTCCATTTTGCACCCTTATCACAAAGTCTGCAACAAATGTCTCCAGAGTTGTTGTTTTTGTCACCCTGTAGTCTTATCAGTCAAAGACTTATTCTTCTCTGTCTGTGCTAGCGGTCTTATCAATCTATAGCAGATGTCTCTATATCAATCTGTAGCAGATGTCTCTCGAGTTGTTTTTCTATCCTGAAGTCTTATCAGTCAAGGACTCATTCTTCCCTGTCTGTGTTAATGGTTTCATCAATCAAGGACTTGTTTTTACTCTGCTCACAAAATGTCAGCATTTTGCACAATTTAAACTATCCTACTTTTGAGTATACAAAATGTTTTAGAAAAGAAGTTACTCTTGTTTTTTTTATTATAGATCAGCCTGTGGTTCAGGCACATCTTAATTGTTTGAACCGAAATTGCCTCTCACAATTCCACCCTTTCTCTTTTTAAGATGTGCCTGACCAAGATAAGCCCCCCCCCCCCTCCTCAAGGGCCCGGGAAATCCTTGGTCTTTCTCAGCAACAGCACCTTAAGTTCCTGCGTCCCATGTTGTGGAACCGCCACTGCCTGGAGTTGGGAAATATTTTTCTGAATTAAAAACTGAATACAGGGGGTTTGACAGGGTAATATGAGGAGAAGCATCACGCCCGCCCCCAACCACCAGCAACGCCGTGCGCCACCAACGACCACCTAGGAGACCATCCCACCATCCGATGCCACTAAGAGGACGCCAAGATTGTACTGGCACATGGGCCAATTTCCGAATTTCATCGGAAATTTTCAAAACCGCTTTACCATTTTCGTCAATTTCTAGACAGCAGTTAGTCAGGTTAAACTTCCCGCACACGCCCCCCTCCGAGGCCAACAGATAATCCAAGGCAAGTCGGTTTTGATATATAGCAGCCCTCATCTGATCCTGCTGCTTAGCCAGCAGCTCCAGGGCCAGGGCAGTCCGGTAAGTAATAACCTCTACGACTGCTTGGAGCCTGATAATTCGATTTAACATATAGATAGGAGTACGGTATCCCCATGATCCGTCCTGTGCCCATGTAGCTGGCCCGTAGTGTGCAATAATCCGGGCCGGTGGCCACTCATCCCCCCAATCACCGACTTGGATATCCCTTGGCGACCTATGGAGGGAGTCAAAGAGTTTAATTCCCAAATCGTCGCCTTTCTCCCGGGGTAATAGGAAGAACGCAGGTCGTATTAGACCCAGGAAGCATACCCCAGCCCATCCCATGGGCAGTTTGGAGTATGCCTGATAACCGCATATCCAAAATAGGCCATCTGGAGCAGGCCCTCCCTGCCTCACAACGTCATCCCACAGCTCCTTTACCCCAGGGACGCCCTCATAAGGACCAGGACCACTGCAATTCCAGTAATCAGCCCCCACCTCGTCAGAGGAGGAATCAGTACGTAATGGAACGCAATTTCCATGACCTCGGTTTGCAATGTACCAAGTAATATCCTCAGGCCACCATACTCGCGTGGTCGCATCCAATACATTCTGACAGAGACTAATCCCTACCTCCACGGTCCCCTTGCCTTCAACACAGAACTGGCCCTCAGGGCTGTTTGTCAGTCTCCACCCCTGGCTTTTCCTTTCGTTGACATGAGTCCAAGTGATTTGCAGCAATTCCCCTATGTCTAAGCTTTGACCAGTCCACGGCCATTGTTCCGACATATGAGGCCCCCTACAAACCCAGCAATTGCTAACATTTAAAACAGTGGCTATTCTAGAGGTGAGATCAATAAACGGGATTTGTGTAACATCAGGGAGTTCAATCTTTTCTTCTACCTCTTCGTATACAGATGGCACTTTAGAGAGCACGACCGTTCCTTGACGGTCTTGCTCTTTCCCCAACCTCCGATCAGTGTTCTGTATCTTGGTCTCCTTGACTCTGTCAACCTGCTCCCTGAGCAACACGGAGGATATGCCCCACCTCCCAGTTTTGCTAATACACACCCAGCGGTCATTTATAGGGCATCCACGGATTTTGCCACCGTATCCTTTATTATACTCCTGATAATAGGGTCTTCCACCCTCCCAACATTCGTGTCGTGCACTCACATCGTAACACCAATCGTCCACATGGGAGTGAGACACAAATGATCCCGAGTAGATTCGAATCCCGAGCCTTACTGTAGTCCGACATTTGTCACATCTCCCCTCGCCCTCCCCCACATACAGGAGTAAACTGATCAATATCCCCACCAATACAGTCCAAGTAGAGTACATTATCGCTGTCTTTTCAGTTTTACCACCAACGGCTTGTCCCCTTGCTCGCATGTCCAAGTGCTTTCTCCTTCAGGCGGAACAGGCCCCTTTATCCTTGATGCGTGGACCCACCCTTTATCTTTCGTCCGAACAGCTGCTTCAGTTGTTAACAGAACCAGGAACGGTTCTTCCCACCGCGGCTTGAGCTTTTCGGCCTTCCAGGTCTTTACAAGTACCCAATCTCCGGGCTCCACCTTATGCAAGAGGAAGTCGAGCGGCGGAGTCTGAGCCAGGAGACCTTTCCTCCGGAGTTCTGCAAAAGAACAGGATAAGGCCAGTAAATAGTTTCTGACAAATACATCTCCCCCTTGTAGAGTGGGACACCCAGCAACCTTACTCCAATATGGTAATCCGAACAGCATCTCATAGTGGGAGACCCCGATATCCCGGCGAGGTGCTGTACATATCCTCAATAGGGCAATGGGAAGGCACTTTGGCCATGGTAACTTAGTTTCTAACATCAGCTTAGTCAATTGGGTCTTGAGCGTGCCATTCATCCTCTCAACTCAACCCGAGCTCTGGGGATGCCAGGGTGAATGGAATTTCCTTTGGATACCCAGGGCAGTACAGATCAAATGGTGTAGCTTAGAAACAAAATGTGTCCCGCAGTCTGAGTCGATAGATTCCATTATGCCATATCTCGGGATTATGTTCTCTAACAACAGTCGGGCCACGGTTGGTGCATCGTCTTTGGCAGTTGGGAAAGCCTCTACCCAGTGAGTGAAATGGTCTACTATTACTAGCAGATATTTCCATCTCTGTACTGGGGGTAATTCTGTAAAGTCGACTTGGATCCTCTGAAATGGCCTAATTGCGAGGGGCTGACCACCGGCTGGCATAGAACGCATGGCTTTCTGGTTAATACGCCGGCAAGTGGGGCATCCGACTACCTCTTGTTGGGCTAATGTGTATATCCCCCTGCATACATAGTCTCTCAGGATCGTGTCACACATGGCCTGCACCCCCCAGTGGGTCTGATGGTGTAATCGGTGCAGAATACCCCGGGTGATCTGTTTGTTCAGTACTTGTCTCCCATCAGGAACCGTCCACTTCCCGTTAGTATCTAGCCGGGCACCCAATTGATCCATTTTATCAATCTCCCCCTGGGTGAAGACGGGTTGTTTAGCGAGCCCTTCCCTCAACGGTATTAATGTTAATAATTGGACGGGTTTTTCGACCGCTGCCCGCTTGGCTTCCTCATCTGCCAGCCGGTTTCCCACCGCTTCCGGTGTCGACCCCTTCTGGTGGCCGGGTACATGGACTACTGCGAGTTCCGTAGGTAACGCCAGGGCTTCCAACGTAAGGCTGATCATTTGTTCGTGAGCCAATTCTTTTCCCCGGGAAGTTTTCAATCCTCTCTCTTTCCAGATTTTTCCGAAAGTATGAACGATTCCGTATGCATACTTTGAGTCAGTATATATGGTCCCCACTTTCCCTTCCAACAACTTCAGGGCCCTCTGGAGGGCGTACAACTCACAGGATTGGGCTGACCACTTCCCGGGCAGTCGTCCGGACTCAATCGTCTGTTTTGTTGCGCCATCTACGACAGAATAGCCACTGTACCGGACCCCACTGACGCACCGGGAGGATCCGTCGATGTACAGTTCCTGTCCCTCACCCAGCGGGGCCTCTTGCAGGTCCTCTCGGCTTTTGGTCTGCAGGTCTACAAATTCCACACAATCATGCTCCTGTCCTCCATCTGCAGGACGTCCGTACAGAAACTGGGCAGGGTTGCAACTGAGATCTTTTGCAAAAGTAAGATCGTCTCCGGTCATCAAAATTGTCTCATACTTGAGGATACGAGAGTCTGTTAACCAGCAGTCAGCCTTCTGAGCCAGTATGGTGCTAACTGAATGTGGGGAGTATACTATGATTCTTCCTCCAAAGGTAAGTTTCCGGGCCTCTTCTACTAACATTGCCGTAGCTGCCACTGCCTGTATACAGGTCGGCCATCCACATGACACAGGGTCTAACATTTTTGACAAAAATGCAACCGGCTGACGCTTCCCTGCACGCAGCTGGGCAAGCACACCCTGGGCAATTCCGCCGGCGCTATTGACGTATAAGTGGAACGGTTCCTTCAGGGTGGGTAAGGCCAATACCGGAGCTCGGATCAGTTTGTTTTTAATAATATTAAATCGCTGCTGCTCTTCATCTGACCAGTCCACCTGTTGTCCTTCTTGTCCGAGTTTGTCGTACAAAAAATTTACTGGAGTGGTGTAACTTTCAATCCATATCCGGCAATACCCCACCAGCCCCAGGAATTGTCTGATCTCCTTCTTCGTCCTGGGTATTGGCATACCCGTAATCCCCGATATTCGTTCCGGCGTGATACGGCGATGCCCCTTACTGACTCGATGGCCCAGATATCTTACCTCTTGCTCCACAAACTGGAGTTTCGTCCTGGAGACACGTAGGCCCTGTTTCCCCAGGAAGTTCAGCAGGGCAACGGTGTCTGCTCGTACTTCCTCCTCTCTTAGTCCTGAGAGTAGGAGATCATCGACATATTGGAGCAATTGATTCCCCGCGTTACACTGAAATCCTCCTATGATCTGCTCCAGTATTTGTCCAAACAAGTTGGGTGACTCCGTGAATCCCTGCGGCAAGACCGTCCATCTTAACTGTCGCTTTCGTCCTGTGAAGGGATTCTCCCATTCAAATGCGAAAAGGTTCCGACTTTCTTTGTCAAGGGGGCAACTCCAGAAGGCATCCTTCAGATCTATTATGCTGAACCATTCATGTTCGGGGGGAATTTTACTCATTAACGTGTAGGGATTGGGTACCACCGGGTATCTAGCCTTGACTACTTCATTCAACCGCCGCAAGTCTTGCACCAACCTATACGTCCCCTCCGGCTTCCTCACAGGAAGTATTGGAGTATTGAAAGGGGACATACATT
Organism: Chiloscyllium punctatum; assembly: GCF_047496795.1. Taxonomy (NCBI): domain Eukaryota; kingdom Metazoa; phylum Chordata; class Chondrichthyes; order Orectolobiformes; family Hemiscylliidae; genus Chiloscyllium; species Chiloscyllium punctatum. Next base: position 89,300,681 of record NC_092752.1, on the reverse strand, counting down.
CCTCCAGCAGTCCATCTGTGATTAATCTTTCTATCACAGGTTGTAACCCTTCCCGTCCTTCCATAGCAATCGGGTACTGTTTCCTTCTTACCGGGCCCTTTTCCTGGTAACATGGTGATTTGGAGAGGTTTGATGTGTAGACCCCCTCTGTTCCCCTCTCAGTACCATACGTCCGGGTCTATTTGTTGATCATCTTCTTCGGTGAGGGTGAACAACCTTACCACCATTTCCCCGTTACTTGGTACCGTTCCAATCCCTAGTTTGACCCGTAAGTCTCTTCCTAACAAATTAAACCCCGCCGATGGCAGTAGAAGGAGGTCTCGCTTAGTAGTTCTGTTTTCATACCCAATTTCCACGTCCTCCACTACTGGGACTTGCAATTTCTGTCCTCCAATTCCAGATACCCCCATAACCTTTCCTCCTGCTCGGGTGCCGGGGGGTATTTGGATTATACTTGATCTTTCGGCTCCCGAGTCCACCATAAATGTGATCTCCGACCCTTGGGGTCCTACTTTCAAGTTTACCAGGGGTTCCTGTCGATAGTCCTTTTGCCCCAAGGGTAGGAACCCCCGACCTCCCTAATCTTCCTCCATCAGGGCGTACGACCGCACCTCCCGCTTGTAGCGGGGGCACTCTCATTTAAAATGTCCCTCTACCTTACAGTAGTAACATCTGAGTATCCTCCTCGTTTCCCTGTCGCGGTCTCGCGTTCCTCCACTCTTCCTTTGTTCCGGCCATGGTCCTCTTTTCCGGGTTTTGATGATTACCAAAGGCCTTGGTAAAATTGTGCCCCTTCGGGGCTGCCTGTCTTATTCCTTTTATCCAATGTTCCCGCATGTCTCTCATGTTGCGCCGTCCTTCTTCCGTTTGCTTATCCCACTCGGGGTCGGTGAGGGGAAACTTCTGCTCCCCTCCTTCTCTCCCCTCTCTCTCCCAGACCAAGAGCGCAGCTTGTCGTATCATCTGTCGCTCCTGGCTAAAGAACAATGTTCTCATGATGGAACACATCTCTTCCCACGTGTAAGTATTCGGACCCAGGAACTGATCCAATTGTTCAGCTAGGCCCATGGGGTCCTCTAGTAGACCCTTCATCTCCCTCCTGAAATTCCGTACTTCCGTACTCGTCAAGGGAACGTTCACATATCCCGTCCCTCCTTCCTCGCCCCCCATGGGCACTTCCCGGAGTGGATTCATTCTTGCAATCGAGACAGGGTTTTGTCTGTGACTCCTTCCAGCTTGAGATCTAGTCTGTACCCCTGAGGCAGCTTGTGATTCCTCCCCGTTTTCTTCCCCTTCCCCTGAATCGTCGTCACCCGAAGGAAGATTTTGTGGGGCAGACGGGGTCACGTAGGGCGGCGGTAAGTGATCGAACGGTTCCCATTCTTTCTGCCCTTTCGAGTCTTCATTAGTTACCTTCATTTTGCAAGATATCGTGACCGGTAGCCAACAAAGGGCATAATCACTTTCTTCCAGAATAACATTAGGTTTCGAATTGACATATAAAATGAGAGCTTGCCGGACCCAGTCTTCGTCAGTACCGAATCTAGGCCACCACACTGAGTCGCCCTGAATAGGTTTCTGGGACCACGTTTGACAGTATTTTACCATCTTCCTTCTAGATTTTCCTTTTCTCCTACCCTGATTCCAATTATTTAACATTCTTCCTAAAGGACTATCGTCAGGTACCCCGGGGTATGTGTCATTGTCCCTGTTCAAGCCTACCCTTCCCTTAATCGCCTTGGATCCCTTATTTCCCATTGCCGAGGATTTCGTATTTCTCGTATTATCCCGTGATAATCTATCACAATTTAGCCAATTCCCGGACCTTCAGTCCCGTGATCTCCCAGGTTCCTTTGCAGGCACCCCCGGTCTTTGGATTCCTGTGTCCTACGTCTCTGTGACACAGATCACATGCACCCCGTAGGTACACGTTCCTCCTCAAACACGGTCTCTGCAAAATCCCTCACAGGCGAGCCCCGGCCTCTAGATTCCTGAGTCCCACGTCTCTGTAGAAAAATCCACAGGCACCCCGTAGGTCCCCAGACCTCCGGAAACACGGTCCCCGCAAGTTTTTTTCTTACCTGGGTTCGGTGCACCGAAATTACTCGATCGTAAATCGTTCCCACTGCCTCGGCCACACCCCTCCTTTGTTTTCCTGAGCCTCCCGGATATCACTCGCTCAAGCCTCGCGGGGCGACAAGCAAGGAATCAGGGACTGTCGAACTCGGCAGGGTGCACCTTCTCCGATGTCCTTCCTCAGCTCCCCCCGCGGCCGGAGTGTTGATCGGACGAGCCCCCAAGTTTGTTAGAAACGAAAATCGCTTCTTAATAATTGCTCTCGACAAATTCAGGAAAACAAAGGTTTATTTACAAGTCTGCAGAGTTGGGCACCCTTCTGCGAAAAAGGCGCCCCGAGGCTTACAAAGTTTCTCATTATATACAGCACAAGTCCCTCCCCTCCTTGGCTCTAACGAGCCATGTGGTTCACATTCTTAAACCGTCATTATTCTCCATTTTGCACCCTTATCACAAAGTCTGCAACAAATGTCTCCAGAGTTGTTGTTTTTTTTACCCTGTAGTCTTATCAGTCAAAGACTTATTCTTCTCTGTCTGTGCTAGCGGTCTTATCAATCTGTAGCAGATGTCTCTGTATCAATCTGTAGCAGATGTCTCTCGAGTTGTTTTTCTATCCTGAAGTCTTATCAGTCAAGGACTCATTCTTCCCTGTCTGTGTTAATGGTTTCATCAATCAAGGACTTGTTTTTACTCTGCTCACAAAATGTCAGCATTTGCACAATTTAAATTATCCCACTTTTCAGTAGACAAAATGTTTTAGAAATGAAGCAAAAGTCTTGTCTTTTATTATAGATCAGCCTGTGGTTCAGGCACATCTTAATTGTTTGAACCGAAATTGCCTCTCACATTATGCACACAGATAGTTTGCTCTCAGTGGTGCATTTATAGACATTGGTGAGGGTCTTTGTGGACATGTTAAATATTCTGAGCTGCCAACGAAAGAAGAGGCGTTGTTGTGCCATCTCGACTGTCACATCTACATGAGAAGTTGGTTATCGTCACTCCAACCAACTTAATGCTTTCCACCCTTTCAACTTAAGTTCCATTGATGCAGATGGGGGCATGTTTTCCTCCTTTCTTTCTGAAGTCATTGATCAGTTGGTTAGTTCTGCCGACGTTGAATGAGAGGTTGGTCTCAGTGCAGCACTTCACCAAGTCAGCTATTTCCGTTCTGTATTTTGACTTGCCATCATTACATACATACTGTGATGGTGTCATCAGTGAACATTTAGATGGCATTCGTTCAAAACTTGGCAATACAGTCGTGGGTGTACAGGGGTATAGTAGGGGGCAGAGGTCACATCCTTTGGGATTTCAGTGTCAAATGTTATCATGGAAGAGACACACTTGCCTATTTTCACTGATTGTGCACTGTAGGTCAGAAAGCTGAGGATCCAACTTCAGAGGGCGGAGCCAAGACTAAGGTCAGGGAGTTTTGTGATAGTTCTGAAGTGAATAATGGTGTTGAAGGTGAACCTATAGTCAATGAGCAGGAACCTGACATGGGTGTCCTTGTTGTCCAGATGTTCCAGGAATATGGCAGCCGCTATGGACCAATTCCACTAGAAGGGGAAATTGTAGGGGATCGAGGCAAGCTGGGAGACTGGAACTGATGTGGGCCATGACTAGACTCTCGAAGCACTTCATGTCACCTATCAGTCTCCTGCGCTCTAAAGAGAAATGTCCCAGCTTATCCAACCTCTCCCTATGACTCAGACCCTTGAGTCCTGGCAACATCCTTGTAAAGTTCCAATTTAATTCCATCCTTCCCATAGCAAGGTGACCAAAACAGAACACAACGTTGAACTTGGAACTATTTGCAACTGTATTTTTTTTACTCTGCTGCCAGTGGTTATGCTGCTGTGATATAATGTTATTACTTGTGTTATTCTGAAATCTTATTATTTATTAAATCTTCTGATGGAAATCCCCTCGGGTGAACGTCCTCCTAACTTCGTGAATGTGAATCAATCTATTTTGTTTGGGCAGATATTTTGAGGCCGCTGCATATCAGAGAACAGGAAGAGATGATGGATGTTTGTGCAGTGTGTGTCCTTTACTGGACCAGCTTGTCTCTCCAGGCACCTAAAGCTTTTATTGTGGGTCAGAGTACCTCAGAATTGTTACATCACAGAAGGAAGCTATTCAGCCCATTGTAGGTCCATGAACATAAAACATTACATCTCAGTACCTGCAACATCCTTCAGCACTGCCCATAGCTCCACCGACCTTACTGCGAATCGTAAATGTATTAACTCATCCTTCCATTCCCTCATTAACGTCATTTTCAAAAAGACAAACCGCAGACGCCCCAAAACAGACTTTTACAGTATACCACTAGCGACTGAACTCGAGGATGAACATTCCCATCAACCACCACCCTCTGTCTTCTTTCAGCTAACCAATTTATGATCCAAACCTCAATTCCACGTCTCCGCATTTTCTGGGAGAAAGCAAGGACGACAGATGTTTGAGATCAGAGCCGTAAGTGTGGTGCTGGAAAAGCACAGCAGGTCAGGCAGCATCCGAGGAGCTCGGAGAAAGTGAAGACTGCAGCTGCTGGAGACTAGAACACTGATTTCTGATGAAGGGCTTACAAATGAAACATGGACTCTCCTACTCCTTGGACGCTGCCTCATCTGTTCTGCTTTTCCAACACCACACTCGCCATATGTTCTGCAATAGCCTAACATGGGGGACTTATCAAATGTTTTACTGAAATCCTTGTACCCCACTTTACCCTCATCCACCTGTTTGGTTACCTTCTCAATGAACTCAATAAGATTTGTGAAGCATGACATACCCTTCACAAAACTTTGCTGACTATCACTAATCAAATGATTCCCTTCTAGATGATAATAAATCCTATCTCTTATAATACTTTCCAACACTTTACCCATAACCAAAGTAAGCTTGGTATATAATAACCAGGGTTGTCTCTTCTCCATTTCTTGAACAACGGGACATCATTTGCTGTCGTGCAGTCTTCTGGCGCTATTCATCTAGACAATGGCGAAGTAAAGATTTGAACCAATGGTTGTGTAACGTTCTCCCTAACTTCTCAGGGAATCCTAGGATTAATCCCATCTAGCCAACAGGACTTACCTATTTTCACACTCTTGAGAATTGCTAACATCTCCACCTTACGAACCTCAATCCCATCTTGTCTCATAGCCTTTACTCCTGATAGGCCTCGACAAGATTGTCTTTCCATTTTGAATACTGATTCAAATATTTATTTAGTGCCTGTCCTATCTCATTGGACTACACACACAACCTCACACTATTGTCCTTGATTGACACTAATCTTAATTTGGTCATTCTTTTACTCTTGACATACCGAAACAAAGCTTGCCAAAGAATTCTCATGCTCTCTCTTGGCTATTCTTATCTCTTTCTTTTAGTCCTTCCAGGATAACTTGTAACTCTCAAGCATCCGAACTGAGCCTTCAAGTTTCATCTTTACATAAGCCTCCTTCTTCCTCTTGACAAGAGATTCAACTTGTTTAGTAAGCCATAGCAGCCTCACTCGACCACTTCCTTCTTTCCTGACAGGTATAAACTTATCAAGGATACACAGTAGCTGTTGTTTGAAAAAGCTCACATTTAAATTGTGCCCATCACCTGCAGTTTCTTTCCCCATCCTTTGTATCCTAAAACCTTTCCTAATCGCATCATAATTGCCTTTCCCCCAGCTATAACTCTTGCCCTGCGGTATAGATATCGCTAAGGTAAACATAACTGAATTGTGGTCACTATCAGCCAAGTGTTCACCTACCTCCAAATCTAATACCTGATCTGATTAATTACCCAGTACCAAATCCAATTTAGCCTTATACCTTGTTGGCCTATGTACATACTGTGTCAGGAAACCATTCTGCACACATTGGACAAAAACTGACCCATAGAAGTTAATTGAATGAAGCGTTTCCAGTCAATATTTGGAAAGGTAAAGTCCTCCATAACAACTACTCTGCTCTTTTTGCTCCTATCCAGTATCATCTTTATAATCCTTACTCTACATCTCTGGAACTTTTCAGCGGGCAATATAGAACTGTCAACGGGTGACCTCTCCGTTTTTGTTTCGAACCTCTACCCATACGAACTTATCAAACATCCTTTCTGCCACCGTAATATTGTCTTTGACTAACAATGCCACCACCCCCACCGCCACTTTTAGTACCTTCCTTGTTCTTAATGAAGCATATAAACCCTGGACCCTCCAACGATCAGTCCTGTCCATGCTCTATCCATTTATCCAAAATGGCCACAACGTTTGTGAAAAGATTTGTAACTTGGGTGCTCGTTGTTGTAACTCCGTCTGTCTGTCTGTGTATCAGACTGTATGTTTCTATCTGTGTTTATGTCTATTTGTGTGTGACTGTACATGTCTCTGTGTGCTTCTCCGTGTGTGTATGCCTATCTCCTTGTATGCATTGGGCATGTTAGTATATTGTGGTGTTTGCCAATACTTCTGTGTATTTCAATGCCTGCATTTCTGTGCAATGGGATATCTGTTCTTTTGCGAGTGAGAGAGATGAGGTGGGAACTGACAGTGGGTTTAAATTGGGAATTGTTCTTTACTGAATATTGCACCTTACTCGGTTTGTGAGACGTGGACGTTTCAGAATCTCCATTCAAGGCCTCCTGGTCCTCTCTAGCTCTTTCTAGGATGCTCCACACATGTCAGGATAGGGGGCTGAGGGAACGGATACCGGGCACTCCACCACCGGCTTGGCTCTTGCTGTCCAATTCCAAACTGTTTCTCCTGGAATGGGAGAAGAGGGTAGGAGTGGCTGTCCCTGCTGTTAGTGCTGGAGGGAGTAAGGGTGAGGGTTCAGAAGGGAGTCTGACCACAGTGTTGTATCCATGCAGTGTTATTAGTGTGCGGGGCTACTGGGGCAGTGACAGAAAAAGTGGGGGAGGGAATGTGCTGAATGCAATAGTGAGAGTGATCGCGCTTGAGCCTTATTTGGAGATAGAGCGTGAGCTTTACATGGGGATATGTGTTAAAACAGATATACAGTGAGTGTGAGGGAGCACAGAGAATACGATGACTCTTATCCTGGCAGAGCAGGGAGGATATTGATGCTTGTCCTGTGTTGCTGACCAATTCTTCAGATCATCTAAGCGTCCAGGTGGGCCTCCCCAAACGTCTTGTCCAAGTCTATCACTAATACCTTTTCAGACCCTGTCCCTAAGATCCCACAGAATCAGTTTAGGTGGATCTTACAAATAGCAAGGAGAAGCAAACATCGGCGTGTTATATATCAAGACTAAAACTGTCGTGCAAAGTGGAAATTGGATATGCAAGTATATGTAAGGTGAAGCAATGACATAATGATATTATCGCTGGTATCTTAGCCCAGACATCCAGGTAATGTTCTGAGCACCCGAGTTCGAACCCTGCCATGGCAGATGATGGAATGTGAATTCAATAAATATCTGGAATGAATGGTTTATGAAGACCATGAATCCATTGTCGATGGTTGGAAAAACTCATCTGGTTCACTGCTGTCCTTTATGGAAGGAAACTGCTGTCCTTCCCTGGTCTGGCTTGCATGTGACTCCAGACCCAAGGCAACGCTGTTGACTCTTAACTGCCCTCTGGCATGGGCAATAGATGCTGGTTATAAATGCGACGCCCTCATCCTGTGAATGAGTAACAAATAATCGTGGGTGCGGCAGTAATAATGGATGGTGTCAATTTGCATCGAAACTGCGTTACCTAAGTTACTGCTCATGTTGTGAAAAATAAATTCCATAAGTGTATATCAGGCAGTTGGAGAGGAGGTTGTGAACCAAACTAGAGGGCAGGTTATTTCGGATTTGGTGTTGTGTGGTCTGGAGAACTAATTACTAACCGGGCGCTGAAGCAGCTTTGAAGAATTGTGATGCAATATAGAAATTTTGAACATTATAGTCAAACATCGAGGAAGCCTGGAGGCTAGAGGGTCAAGTTAGTTCCAGTGAATTGGAAAAAAATAAAATATAAAATTCAATGAGAGACAAGCAATGGTTGTTTGAGTCATCGAGTCCTACAGCACAAAAATATTCCATTCGGCCCAAAGTGGTCCATTCCAAACAAAATGTTCATTCACACTAATCCCATTTCCCTGCTATTGCCCTGTATCCTTCCAATCTTTTCCTACCCATGTATTTGTCCAAATGCCTGTTTAATGTTTTTAATGTACGCACCTCAACTACTTCCACTGGCAGCTCATTCCATATGCATACACCCTGTGTGCAAAAACATTTCTTCTCAGGTTCACTTTTATTGTTTCTCCTCTGACCTTCAGCTGTTGCCCTCTAGTACGGGATTACCCAACCCTGGGGAAAAATGACTGAGTGTATTCACTCTGTTCATGCCTCCCATGATCTTATACACTCTGTCAGATCACCATCAGTCTCATACACCCGAAGGTTAAAAATTTCTAGCTTGTCCAACATCTCCTTAAAATCCAGACAATAGAGTCCTTGGCAACATCTGTGTAAATTTCTTGTGCACTCTTTCCAGTTTAATAACACCCTTCCAAGAGCAAAGTGAACAAAACTAAACATAACGCTACAGGTATAACCTTACCACCACCCTGTATAACTGCAACAGAACTCCCCAACTTCGGTATTCAATGCCCAGACTGATGAAGGCCAATGTGACAAAAGCCTTCTTCACTGCCCTGTCTATCTCTGAATCAACTTTCAGTGAACCGTGCACCTGAATTCCAGGATCTTTCTGTTCCGCTACAACCCTAAAGGCCCAACCATTCACGATGAAACTCCGACCTTGAATTGACTTTGCAAAATGCAAGATCTCACATTTATACATATTCAACTCAATTTGCCATTTCTTGGCGCACGTCCAAACTGATCAGGGTCCTGCTGCAATTTCTGATAACCTTCCTCACTATCCACGAGACCACATTATTTACTGTCATCTGCAATCTTACTAATCATCCCTTGCACATTCTGAACTAAATCATTTTACAAAGAACAAGCAGTAATGGTCCCAGCACTGACCACTGAGGCACACCACTAGTGACAAGCCTCCAGTCCGACAAGAATCCTTTCCACTATTACTCTCTGCTCCCTACCATCAAGACAATTTTCTATCTAATTTGCCATGTTCCCACTCCATTCCATGCAATCTACTTTCCAGAGCAGCGTACCATGTGAACCCTTATTGAAGGCCTTACTAAAATCAATTGGACTACGTATACCACCCTACCTTCGTCAACGTTGCTGGTCACTTCATCAAAGAACGCTAATAAACTTTTCAGCCATGATCTCCCATACACAAAGCGGTGCTGACTACTTCTAATCAATGCCTTTCCAAACATGCGTTTATCTTACATCTCAGAATCTTCTCAAGTACCTTACCCACTACAGATGTCCGGTTTACTGGTCTAGAATTTCCAGGTTTTAGTTTGTCGCCTTTCTTGAATAAAGGCACAACAATCCCTGTCCTCCAGTCATCTGGGACCTCACCCATGGCCAGCGATGATTGAAAAATATCTGCCAGGCCCCCACAATTTCGTCTCTATCCTCTTACAACGTTCTTGGATATATCTAGTTTATACAAATACTGCAAAGTCTGAAACAAAAGCCAATTTCTTTAACGTACAAACACCCAAGAGTGAGAAAGTGACTTAATGAAGGTCAACTGGCCAACTCCTCCCACATGTCTTTGTACTTAAGTTGCTCACTTATTATCACATTACATCAAGACGACAGCAATAGATATAAACCGAAAGAAGGAGTTTTGAGAGATGGGACGTGAGGAATAATTGGTGGATTCCTTAAATAGATAAAAGGAGAGAACGAGAGACAGAATGTAGATGTGGAGATAAGAAAAATGAGAAAACGAGATTATCGAAAGAAGTAGGTGCACATCCTTCAATGGTTTGACAATTCCTGTGTGTTGTGGTCCTTCGTACTGTGCATTTACAACAGAGTCATATGTTCAAATGCTGGGTCTAATGCCAGAATTTTTCTCTCCAATAACATGACAGACACTAGCGTTGGAAAGAACCCAACAGGCCAATATATTTAATTCCTTGTAGAAAGGGTGCATGAGAAGAAATTTAGCTTCTGCGAGGATTTTCATCCTGTGAGGGATAGAAATTGGGAGAAGGGGCGATCCTACAATACAAAACGAGTAAAACACACAGCAATAGTTTACCACAGGTGAAAGAAAAAGCCCAAGGGGGTTGAAAGGTGGTGAAGGCCTCAGGTGTTCTCAGTATAATGGAGTGGAACACAAAAAATTCCAGTGCCGATGGTTTAAGAAGGGCACTGGGAAAGGTGGTTTCACTGCAGTAAGCTGGGACACACAGTGCTGGGGGTTGAAGGAAGACACTTTGGGAAATGGTGTGTGGAAGAGGTTAAACCAGTGACATGAGTGAAACTGGAAAAGGAGACCGCAAATGGAGCCGAGGGGCTGCAAGATAGTGCACAACCGAGGCAGAGGCTGTGTATGGAGGCACTGTCTGATCTCTATAAAGAATTCGCCTCTGTGGTTGAAGTTTACTCTGAAAGAACAGGGGGAGAAGGACAAGAAGATATAATTTTGCAAGATACGGGATCCGCTCAGTCTCTAAAAGTTGAGAAGTTGTGACACTGGAAAAGCACAATAGATCAGGCAGCATTCGAAGAGCAGGACAATCGACATATCAGGCATAAACCCATCGTCAGGAATGTGGTGGGGAGACAAGAGGGCTGAAAAATAAATAGGAGGTGAGGAGCTGGGCTGGTGAGAGGGTCATTGGGAAGGTGATAGGAAATGTAGGTGGGAGTGATAGTGATATGTCAGACGGGATATGTGGGAAGCAAGATGGACAGTTAGGACAGTGCAAGAGGGCGGTGCTAAGTTCAACGTTTGGATCTGGGATAAGGTTGGGGGCGGGGCGATTAGGAAATTGGTGAAGTCAACGTTGATGCTGTAGAGTTGGACGGTTTCAGCTGTCCTACCACCTATCCACTTCACCCTCCTCTCCGACCTATCACCATCACACCCCACCTACACCTACCTATTGCCTTCCAAGCTCCCTTCCACCCAGCTCCACTCCCATCCTTCTATTTATTTCACAACCACTTCCCGCTCCCTTACCCCCTACTTTCCTGATGAAGGACCTGTGCCTGAAATGTCGATTCTCCTGCCCCTCGGATGCTACCTGACTTGCCGTATTTTTCCAGCCCCAAACTTTTCGACTCTGATCTCCAGCATCTGCAGTCCCCACTTTCTCTCAGCCGCTAATAGTAAGTTATAGAAGTATTTTCACTCTTCCTGACATGGTACTCAAGAGCGTGATAATCTGTTGAATGGGGACAGAAATTAAGCATGCCCTTGTGTAACATCAGGTTGGTGTGCCAAATCAAGATTGGGGAAGTAACGGTGAGAGTGAGTGACAGATTGTCAGTTCCAGGAATGCAGGTTGTTCTTGGGAATGATTTAACAGGATCCAAGGTGGGAGAGGCACCCAGGTGGTAGAGAAGTCAAAGGAAGACTAGGGAACTGGGGAGTTAAAAGAAAAATAACCAGGATTTTTTCCAGGCTGTGTAGTAACAAGATCCCACTGTCATAAGTTACAGCAGGAAGGAAAACCAAAAGAGAAAGATAATGGAGTTGTAGTTGAGTTAACTGATACGCTGTTTGATGTAATGGTGCAGGAAAACACCTGAACAAGCAGAGGGTCAGGCAGACGTGTTTAGTCCTGAAAGGCTAATGGACTTACATCAGATATGTACACGCACTTACACATACACACGCACACAGAAAAGGAATCAGAATATATTGTCGAACGTTATTAACTTGAAGATACAATCCTAAAATTGAAATGGAGAGCACAATAGGTTAGTGCAGAAGGGAAATGGGCCGAAGTGGAACACATTGTATTACTGGTAGCATACAGTATTATGGTTAGCACATGAACTAACTGCAGGAGGTCACCTAGGTGTACGGAAGAATCAGGCTAAGATACATATGCATTTCTATTGGTCTGGAATGCACAAGGACGTGGTTATTTTTTGTTGTACTTGTCATACATGCCAAATGGTAGGTACGTCACAGAAAGTAATAAAAGCAGCATCTTTGTTGCCAATTCCTATATTCAAAGAACCTTTCATGTGGGTTATGATTAATTGTGTAGCTCCCTTTCTGAAATAAAAGTGGAAACCAATATTTGCTGATGATAATGGATGTGTCTCCCAGATTTCCGGAGGCAATTCTATTTTGGAGTGCTAAGGCAAAAAGGGAGGTAAAGGGGTTGTTAACATTCTTTACTCACTGTGGGTTACGCAGAGAGATTCAGTCAGACGAAGGGTCTCATTTTACCGCTGAGCTGTTTTAGGAAGTCATGGGTAGCTTAGGCATACAGCACTTCAAATCAAGTGCGTCCCATCATGAATCCCAGGGAGCCTTGGGAAGTTAGCATCAGATGCTGAAGACCATGTTAACAGCCTGAATGATTGGGATAAAGGTGTCCCATTAATTTGCTTGCCATTGGAGATGCACCAAATAAATCCACTCAGTTTACTTCCTTTGAGTTAATATTCGTACATGAAGTGAGAGGTCCTTGAAATAAATTAAATATAAATTGACAGGACCGAAGTCAGAGGTCTCCCACTTGGATTATGTATGTGAGTTGAGGGAGAGATTATATGGAGTAGGTGAGTTATGTAAACAGGACCTGAAAAGGGCACAGCATAGAGTGAAGCAGGTGGCAGATAGAAACTCTGAAACTTTGACGATTTCCCACCTCTGCCTGACCCTCTGCCTCTTCAGGTTTTTTCTGCACCGTTACATCAAACAGGGTGTCAGTTAACTGAACATCAACTCCTTTGTCTTTTCCTTTATTGTTCCTTCCTGCTGTAACTTATGGGATCATGTTACTACACAGTCTGGAAAAATTCCTGAGAATGTTTCTTTCAATTCCCCAGTTCCCTCGTCTTCCTTTGACTTCTCCACCACAGGGGGTACCTCTCCCACCTTGTATCCTGTTAAATCATTCCCAAGAACAAACTGCATTCCTGGAACTGACACTCTGTCACTCACTCTCACCGTTACTTACCCAATCTTGATACGGGAATGACGTATTAATATTGCTACCAATGGTAGGAAATCTCGGCAAAGCCAGTTTTAGTGGTCTCTTTCAAATAAAAAAAAATGTTGAGTCAGTTAAACTATCTCGTAAAGATACTGGATATAACAAAAACGTTACCGAGAGTTTCATATGAATGAATAATGCACCACCACATTTCAGATTCAGGAACAGAGTTGTGGCCAGATGAACAAATTGTGTGGTTTACCTGTATGATGTAGTGTTCTTCAGCAAGTGATTGAAAGCTCACATTTTATAGTTGGCAGAGCATGTTGAACGATTACAAGAAAACTTGTTAATAAACAGAATTCGCGAAGGCAGAGGTGACGTTCTTGGGACATTATATTGGACATGGAAGGTTGATCCCATGGAACACAAAGACGAAGGGCTTTGAGGAATTTCCATGACCATTCTCAAAGAAAGAGGTGCTACGATTTTTGGAACTGAGTGGACTCCATCGGAAGTTTGTTCCAAACTTCAGCAGCGTATTGGCACTACTGATGGATTTATTAAAGATTGAAACAGAATTGTGTTGGGCAGAACAGTGCCAGGAGGCATTTGAGAATTTTAAAACAGCATTAATCACCACACCAGTTTTATCTGCACCAAATATTTTGAAACCCTTTGAAAATTGTGTTTGATGCTAAGGGTATAGGTGTCGGCGATGGAAAGCCATCAAATTTTGAGAATTATTGTATCATGGGAAGTATATAAAGCCAGCATTTTGAACACTAGAGGGAGAGCCGCTGCCAACCAACAACAGAGTAACTGCTGTAGAGCAGAAGTGCTAACTGACCATCTCAAACATTCTCTATCAAAGGCACATGTTCATGTAAAACCTACTGGCAGTTAAAAAAAACATGACCTAGGGAGATTAGCAGCGGAAAGAGTGAACACAGAGGGGAAGATAGAGACTGTATGGTCTTGAGATTGTAATACTTAATATGTGGGTTGTCGGAACAGCATTTTTTTACAGAGTTGGAGTCAGATAGTAAGGAGCTAAGAAAAGAGGGGCTTGTATTTATGAATAGTTGTTGTTTAGTGTTCACTATTAAAGTTAAGAAACTAACTTGTTCTTTTTTAAAAATAGTGGAATGTAGGAGATCTGTGTTGCTAATATGTTAACACATTACAAGGTGAGGTGAACATTTCTGGGTGTATCTGGGACAGACAGTTTACATTTCCTTTAAAATAAGAAAACATTAGTGTCCAGGCTACCGCCTTCAAATATTTTCGAGGGGCTGTGGTGTGGCCCATCACACTAGACTCCTTCTCTTCCTGAGTAATAGGCTGGAGACACTGAATGGGCTGTCCATGTTCTTCTCCAATAGTGTCAATGGGCTGAATGACTTCCTCATATTCCTGTGAAACCAGCGTTAGGTGCTGAATGAACTCTTGTTTCACTGTGGCAATGTGCAGTGTCAGGCAGTGCTGTTACATGAATGTTACAGACACTTTAACCGCACATGCCTCAATGGAGTCTAGGTCTTGCTGCACATGGACACAGACCAGTTCAGGAGCTGAAAGGGTCAAAATGTTCTGAACATTGTGGAATCTTCAGTGACCATCCCCACCTCTGATCTTATGGTGCGGAAGGTGGGGGTGGGGAGACATTGATGAAGCAGCTGAAGATGTTTGTGACGAGGAAGCTACCCTCAGGATCTCCCACAGAGGTGACCCAGGGCTGAGGTGATGACCATCATCAATTATGTCATGTTTGACCCCAAACATTGGAGAGGTTACTCTGATTCCCATTAAGTCCAGTTTTGTTAAGCTCCTTGATGTGAACAGAAGTCAACCACTGCCTTGATATCAGAACCAGTCATTTTTACCTGAACCCTTGTCTCAACCTCTTTTGTTCACATCAATAAGCCATAATTTAGGAGCAGTGAGGGCTTTCTTCAAACAGGTGGTATTGAATGTCAGGATTTCTCTTCTCAAGAGTGTTTGGGGAGCTAATGACTGAAAGTATTTGAAGAGGAGGTTGATGGATATTGACCGGTCACAGAGTTGAGGGCCATGAAGAATTGGGTATAAAAGAGGATTTCAGACCAAGAACAGGTCAGTCGCGATCTTAGTGAAGGGCAAGGCAGGCGTGAGGAGTGAACGACCTGCCCCTGTTTCTAATATTCACACATTGTGTTATTGGAAAGTTTGTGGGTGTTATTTTCATGAATGTTCTGTTCTTGAATGTTGCAGTGAGGGAGACCAGAGGATTTTGTTTGCCATTGATTGGTGAGGTATGTGGGCTGTATTTACAGTGAACTTGGGTCTACAAAATGACCAACAAATTAAGCACAAGTTGCAGATAGGAGAAGCTCTGTAAAGAGAGATGATACCCAGCCTGAGCTTTCCAATTACATTTCTCAAATCACCTTAAAGCGTGTGTGATAGTCTTGATGGGCTGTATGATCTCCTCTATTTCTGTGCCCCAGTTTATAGCAGTAAGTAGCCTCCCACTGCTCCTGTCAACAGGTTTGGTGTGCAGAATGGAATACAGGAACATGGGACTGAGGAGCAGGATTGGGGCATTAGATACTTTGAGCCTTCTCCACCAGGCACGAAGATTGTGGCTGATCAGGTTGGGGACTCAGCCCCACTTTCCTCTCTGTATCCCATTATCCATGACTCACTTCTCTGTCAAATATTTAACTAATGCAGCTTCCAATCAATGTGAACATAGAGGCACGATAAACTTCAAGAGACGAGAAGCACGACTTGAAAGGTTCTTTTAGAATTTTTCGTCATGCCTCTTATAGAATCTGACAGTCATGCAGAACGGAAACAGACCCGTTAGTCCAATCTGTTCACTCCGATCAGATATCAAATCTGATCCAGTCCCATTTGCCAGCATTTGGCCATTATCCTTCCTCTCAGATACTTTTTAAATGTGCGATTGTAACCAACTTCACCACTTCCTCTGACAGCACTTTCTGTACACACACCACTCTCTGTGTGAAACATTTACCCTAAAGCCCCTTCTAAATCATTCGCCCTCTCGCCTTCAACATATGCCCTCTTGTTCTGGGCTCTCCTCCCCTTGGAAACAGAAGTGTACATGCCCCTGATGGTTTTATATACCACTGTAATGTCATCCTTCTGCTTCTGACACTCCACGGAGAAACACCTCAACCTAATCAATTTCTCCCTATATCTCAAACCCTCCAGTCCTGGAACATCCGTGTCAATATTTTCTGCAGACCAACAAGTTGTATGCAATATTCTTAAAGTGGCCGCACCAACATCCTGTACAGATGCAACTCCTATATTCAATGCTCTGACTGATTAAGGCAAAAGTGCCAAATGTGTTCAGCACCACACTGTCGACTTGCAACTCCACTTTCAAGGAACGATGTACCTGCAGCCCTCGGTCCCTTTGTTCTACAACACTCCCAAGGACCTTACCATTAAGTTTATAATTTCTGCCCTGATTTGTCTTCTCAAAATGCAAAACCTCGTGTTTATCTAAGTTAAATGTCATCTGTCACTCCTTGCAACATTTTCCCATCTAATTGTGGTCTCGTTGTACTCTGAAATAATCTCCTGCACCACCTTTCTGATGTCATCTGTAACATTATGAACTATGGCCCCGATGTTCAAATCCAGATCCCTGACATAAATGATGAAATGCAGTGAACTCAGTACTGATTCTTACAGCACACTACTGCTCACAAGCCTCCAGTCTGAAAAATACGCCTCTTCCTTCAAGCCAATTATGACGAGCTCCCTCTGTATCCCATGTGACCGAACCTTACTCATCTGCCTACCAATCGGAATGATATGAACACCTTGCTGAGGTCGATGTGGACAATGTCTACCAAACTGCCTTCTTCTATCTTTTTTGTCACCTCTTCATAAGACTCAATCAAATTAATGAGACATGATTTCCCATGCAGAAAGACACGTTGCCTACCCCGATCAGCCCTTACCTTCCCAAATGTATGTAAATCCTATCCCTCAGAATCCCCTCTCACAACTTACCCACCACTGACATCAGGCTCAGCGGTCTATAGTTCCCCAGCTTTTGGGGTCACCGTTTCCTTTTCTAGTCCCACTGCTCCACTGCTCACAACAAATGTTAAAATAACCAGGTTTGTAATGTGGCCGATAATATCGGTCTCAGACTGGGTCAGGGTCAGTTTTAGGAACAAGTCAGGCTAGTTTCTTTAATCTGATAAAACAACACGTTTATGATCCAGAGCAATGTTACTCAAACTATGATGGAAAGCGGGATGGCAAAGTGTTTGGGTATTGCAATTATATAATCAATATTTCTCTGTTTGAAACACTGAGGCGCACATACACAAACAAAAAAAACAATGATAAACAAAATCTCTGCAATTTTAACTTGAAAGAACTTTGTCTAAATCTTAGTGTAACTCACAACAAAAGTAAAAACTGAGAGATTGCCCAAAATGTTATTCTGCTTCTGAAGGTATTCTACTCACACAGCTGCTAGCAATGGGATTTCATCCTAGAACAGTTGGATTTGGCTGAATTCCCTGAGCATGAGGCAGGGAGGAGATCCCAATGGACTCTGGTCAGTGATCAGCCAAAGAGTAGCACGGTGGCTCAATGGTTAGCACCGCTGCCTCATAGCATCAGGGATCTGGGTTTGATTTTAAACTTGGGCGACTGTCTGTGTGACCTTGTACATTCTCCCCTTGTCTGTGTGAGCTTCTAATGGGTGTTCCAGTTTCCTCCGACAGTCCAAAGCTGTTCAGGTTAGGTGGATTGGCCATGCCAAATGGTCCATAGTGTTCAGGGATTTCTAGGTTAGGTGCATTCGTCAGGGGTAAAGATAGGGGAACGGGTTGGGAAGATTACTCTTTGGAAGGTTGGTATGCAGTTATTGGGCCGAAGGGCATGTTTCCACACTGCAGGGATTCTATAAAAATAGGAATGGTAACGATGACTGTAGAGTTGTTTTTTTAGCTCGCACACATTGCTGTGATGAGGAACAATGAAGGAGAGAGAGTGCAATAGGCCATTCCTTCTCAGGAAGATTGCACTTTCTGCCTCTGTGAGTTGAATCACACAGTAATGTCATCCTCTCCCAAACTGGACCATGTGGGGTCTTCTTGTACATTGTTCAAACTATGTCTCCATCACATTCCCTGTTCCATGTCGGTGCATCATTGCTGCTGTCATACACAGAGCCATATCCTGAGCAGAAAATGGTCTCAGTCGCTTTGAAGATATGTTTATATGTTGCTGCATCATTAAGAACTAAAATGTTGAATGTATTCAGTATACCTGTGTTAAAATGAATGCATTATGTAACAAATACAGAAATTGCTGGAAAACCTCGGCAGATGTCTCAGCATCCAGATGCCTTTTACATGCTGTAGTTGTACCAGCCTCTATCACTTCCTCTGGCAGGTCATTCCAGACGTACACCATCCTCTGCGTGAAAAGGTGCTATTTACGCCTCTTCAAAACATTGCCCCTCTTACTTTTAACCAATGACGTCTAGTTATGGACACCCCTAACCTGAGGAAAAACCCTGACTACTCACCCTATCCATGACCATTCTGATTTTATAAACCGCTACTGCCGTGAAATGTGACTCCAATCAGGACGAATGGCTGTACTTTCAGTCATCCTGGGCCTAAATTCTGAAATTCAATACTGACACCGCTTCCTTCTCCATCAGGTCACAATTCTAAATCCATTTTAATCAGTTTGTTCAGATGCATCCTGAGACACATCTGTGGGATTAACACCGAGACCTTTGTGCCCAGAGGTAGGGACACTAGCATCACTCAGCAATACACAAAAAGCAGTAACAGTATTCTCCTGTGTGTTTGTTCATCAGCCTGTTCTGACATGATGTGACATACCTCTGCAACAGGCAGGACCTGAATCCAGACCTTCCAGTTCAGAGCGAGGAACACTACCACACAAGGTCAGGTACTGGACTAAAATGCAGAGCTCTGGCTCAGTGGCAGAGACACTACCCACTACACTATCCATACCCAAATTTTCGACAATATTTTATGTAACAGCGTTCAGCTTTGTATGGATTTATTATAATCAGGTTCCCGTTATTGAACTACACAAAACACTGTGTGTCGTGAAACAAATGCAAGGTATTTGTCTTAACTGTAGGATGTTGAGTACACGTGCTGTGCCATCGAAATTAACGATGACCATCTCTAATCGCTATTATCTGTAGTCTGCAATATTAGGAAAAGAAATCCTGCAGGCTCACTCTGCACAATGAAGGGTCTTGAATAGACAGAGACGGAGAAAGACCATAATTTCTGGCCCCAAAATACGGATCAGCATTCCCCACCTCTCATGTGTGACTGCCCTATTCCTCAAACCATGAAATCATACTAGGCCGCTGATTACTGTCTAGCCTCTCCTCTCCACTGACTGTGTCTACAATCAGTCCCTCATCCCCCTAACAACACAAGGCAATCCAAGCTCAGGGTCTTTGTGAAAATCAAGTCCGGAATCAAGGCATCCTGCAGAGGGGAAGGAATTTTAAAATTAAACGGGGAAGGTGAGTAGGTGGTAATATCACTCACTGGGTTGAAGAGTGGCAAGTTGAGTTCAGTTTGGATTAATGCGAGGTTTTGGATTTGGTAAATCAAACAAGAGCAGGATCTATACAATTAAAAGCAGGGACATCGGTAGTGTTGAGAACAGAGACCTAGGCCGTCAGGTATAGTCCTTTAAAATTTGCATCTCATACAGATAGTGTGGGTAAGAAGGTGTTTAGCACACTTGTCTTCATTGGTGAGACCTTTCAGTATCGGAATTGGGACGTCATGTTGTGGTTGTACAGGATATTGGCGAGACTTCTCCTGGAATACTGTGTCCAGTCTGGACACCCTGCCCGCTCATTCCATAGGCACACCACCCTCTGGGTGAAAAAAGATGCCCCTTAGGTCACTTTTAAATGTTTCCCTCTCACCTTAAAACGATGCCCTATAGTTGTGGTCTCCCCTACACTTATAAAATACATTGACTTTTCACTTTAATGTTATTGACCTTGATATTATTAAGCTGGAGAGGGTTCAGAAGAGATTAATCTGGATGATGGTGGGTATGGAGAGAGTGATCGATAAGGAGATGCTGGGAAGGCTGGGACTTTTTTCACTGGAGAGGATGAGATTAAGGGGTAACTTCACAGAAGTTTACAAAATAATGAGGGGTACAGATAAACTGAAGGGCTGATGTCTTTTCCCTAGAGTTGTGGATTCAAAACTGAGGGATATTTTATGGTGCGAGGAAAAAGATTTACAAAAGTCATGAGAGGTAAATATTTTATACAGAAGCTGGCTTGGGTGTGGAATGAACTTCCAGAGGAAGTAGTGAAAGCAGGGACAGCTACAATGTTTAAGGGACATTTAGATCAGTCCATGGATAAGACATAGGTTTGGATGGTGCTGTGAGCAGCTTCCCTCTCCCTACCATTTCTGAATTAATCCCTGTTGGTTTTCACCCTCTGCCAATGCCTGTGCAGTGGCGTGTGGAGGCCAGCAGACGGTGGCATTGCATCACTTTAAGCACCACAGAGACTGCCAGATCTGCCCCACACAGAAATACACAAATACACCGACAGGAATTGTTAGGACACGGCATTGAGCTCATCTGGTAATTTAAATTAAACATAGCAGTATTGGAAATATAGCAGTATTTCACTAGCTCACACTCGTGAGTGGGACAGGATTTCAGTTGTTTCATGGGGACTGTGATGCTATAACAATCTCAATGTTTATAGATAAGACCAAACCTGGAAGAATTGTAAAGTCAATGGAGCACAGTGTGGAACTCTAACAGTACAATCACACGTTGGTGTAGTGTTCAGGTTTATGGCAGATGGGGATCAATGCAGAGCAGTGTGAGGTGATGCACTTTGTTAGGAAGGACAATGAACGACAATATAAAACAGACTGTGCCATTATAAAGGGGCTGCAGGAACAGAAAACGCTGCCTGCATATGAGCACAGATTGTTGAAGATGTCAGGACAAGTGGGGAGAGCAGTAACTATCACAGATTAGTTTCAGTATCTGAGCTGTTTACAGGAGGAGGTGTAGGAGGGAGTCTCCGTGCTCCCTTCCTGGGAGGTGGTGGTGACGATGTGTTGTGAGCCCTCCCTCCTGCACACCGAGACCATGGGGATTCCATTTCTACCAGCTCGACACAAAAGGGAGATGACATCAGGGCCACGGCTTCGAAGTTGTGCCAGGAGGAAATGGAACTGCCAGTGGGTTTGAAGTGAGAATTGCCCTTCACTGAACATTGCTCCTTACTCGGTCGGTGGGACGTGGATGTTTCAGAATCTCCACACGAGGCATCACGGTCCTCTCCGGCTCCTACCAGGGTCCGCCCCACATGGCCGGGGAAGGGGGGTGAGGGAACGGATATCGGGCACTCCATCACCCAGATCGGCCCTTCCTGTCCTATTCCAGGCTGTTTCTCCTGGAATGGGAGAAAGGGAGGGAGAGAGGGAGGGGGGGAGTGGGTGGCCCTGCTGTTCGTGCTGGTGTAGGTGGGGGACATGGTCATGGTGAGGTGTCAGGTGGGAGTCAGCCCACAGTGTTGTATCCATGCAGTGTTATTAATGTTGGTGGGGGGGGAGTAAAGTGGAGGGAAGGAGAGAGAGAGAGAGACGGAGACAGAGACGGAAAGGAGGAAGGTGCTGCATGCAGCAGTGAGAGTGGTGGAGCTTGAGCTTTGTTTGGTGGTCGGTGCTATATCAGATGTACAGTGAGTGTGAGGGAGCAGAGACAATACGGTGACCCTTATCCTGACAGAGTGGGGAAGCTTATTGATACTTGTCCTGTATTGCTGGGCATTTCTTCAGACCGCAGATACTGCACTGAGCTTGGTGAGGAGCTCAGACCATGCTCGGTGGGTCTGGAGGTGGTGTTCTCCTCTGGGAAGAGAATGCTCCCCCTCTATACTAGCCCATCCACCAGGACCTCCGTGCCCCTGTCGACAAACCGCGGTGTAATTGCCAATGATCTGCCATAATCGGGGTAAACTATGCAGGGCAGTTCCTTACTGAGAAAGCTCAACAGTGTGCCCATTGGCCTTTTAAAGATGGCACCAGTGCCAGGAGCACCCAGGCGATGTTGAGTACCTCCAGTCATGATAGGTGGGAGAATCCGGCTGGTATTGAATGAGAGGAACATCATGGGGTGGGGTGGGTAGTTAATGAGGTGAGTCCGATACAATGGCACCAGGAAACGAGCTCAGCCTCGTGCGGACGATCCCTCTGTCACACTCAAGGAAAATCAAACAAAGATAAATTATTGTTAGAATCTTTCCAATTAGTCAGAGATTCTGTTGAAACTAATTGCAGTTACTAAATGCGGAACAAATGTTCATCTGATCTCACACCGATATCCCCTTTTCCCATCTTTCCCGGGAAGACTGGCTCATGTTGCAGGATGCTATCAAACTGTCTACCTTTCAGCATTCTGAAACCTGGGAAGACATCCTTCCATGATACTGTCACTCAGTCTCCCCCTCTCTGTCTATACCCCAAACCCCTCCCATGTTGTGGTATTTAAACTGATTACCCCGCCACCTCTCTCTGGCAGTGATGTTCACACCCACAGCACCCACTTGTGATGGCACAATGGAGATATGGAGCTGTAAATGGATTGGAGCTGTACATCCTGTCACTTCCAGCCCGGTCTGCAAGTTTCACCACGCTTGCCAGTGATCTAACACAGTGTTACTGAGGAATACAGTGGGTTGGTGTACAGATCTCTACATGCCGTGAGGATAACTGCTCCTGGTTTACAGATCAATGCACTGGGGTGTTGTACACAGGCCTACATGCTGGGAGGGTAACTGCTCCTGGTGTACAGATCAATGCACTGGGGTGATGTACACTGTCCTACATGCTGGGAGGGTAACTGCACCTGGGTTACAGATCAATGGACTGGGGTGGTGAACACAGTCCTACATGCTGGGAGGGTAACTGCCCCTGGGTTATAGATCAATGCACTGGGTTGGTTTACACAGTCCTACATGCTGGGAGGGTAACTGCTCCTAGTTTACAGATTAATTCACGGGTGATCACTGCACAGATCGCTTTGCTGGGCAAACTAACTGGTTGATGTTTATAGATAATGCAATGATGTGGTCTGTGTAGCTCCTTATGCAGGATAGATTTTTTTTTCAATTTACACGTTAGTGCCCTGCTATGGTCTGTACAGCTCTCGGTGCTGGACAGATATCTAGTCTGGGTTTATAGATCAATGCACTGCTGTGGTCTGCACAGCTCTCGGTGCTGGACAAATATCTAGTCTGGGTTTATAGATCAATGCCCTGCTGTGGTCTGCACAGCTCTCGGTGCTGGACAGATATCTAGTCCGGGTTTATAGATCAATGCACTGCTCTGGTCTGCACAGCTTCCGGTGTTGTACAGATATCGAGTCCGTGTTTATAGATCAATGCCCTGAACTGATTGGTGCAGTGTTCCACTCTGGCCAGTTTGCTGGGTTGTATTGACCAGTGTAATGGATGAATCTGGACAGATTGCTGGGTTGTACTGAGCAGGACACAGGCCTGGTCTGCACAGTATTCCACAGTGAACAGCTATCTCCTCTGGGTGCATGGTGTCTGGGTTGGTTCTGTGAGGTGGATTGAGAATGTGGTATAACTAACCCTTTCAGCTGATCTGGCGATGCCGTTAGTTCCCATTCCTGTGATTGGACCCTCCGTCTCTCACCCCATTATTGTTACAGTGTGTCCAGGTAGAGGACATCATGTTGGTGGGGTGGGGAGGGGGGAAAGGTGATGGACAGGTCAAGGGGTTACCCGGAACGTTCTGTCCCCAACATTCTATTACTGACATTCCCCGGAACGTTCTGTCCCTGACATTCTATAACTGACATTCCCCGGAACGTTCTGACCCCAACATTCTACAACTGACATTCCCCGGAACGTTCTGTCCCTGACATTCTATAACTGACATTCCCCGGAACGTTCTGACCCCAACATTCTATAACTGACATTCCCCGGAACCTTCTGACCCCAACATTCTATAACTGACATTCCCAGGAACTTTCTGTCCCTGACATTCTATAACTGACATTCCCCGGAACGTTCTGTCCATGACATTGTTTGAGAACAGCGGGACGTCAGTGCATTGAACAAACGATGAGATCGCGAGGGAAGCGATCCCGTTCCAGGGAGAAGGAGACACTGTTCCGAATGCCCCTCAGGCGGTTATAGGGGTGAATACGTTTTCCCTGCGTTTACATTTCTCCACGACACAGGATCGAACACAATTTAGACCAAAATACAGAAATTCCCAAACTCCGTTCGTCTTCAGGAAACTGGGAGAGAATCTTTCAGGACGGCAACGTTTCCACCCTCCCGGAACTGGGAAGGAGTGACCTGCTCTCGAGTGAGTGAGCGTGTGGGAATGTTCTAGAAACCATCTGTCCTTATGGATGTGTCTCTGTGTGTTTGGGGAGGGAGGGTTTCTTGTGGTTTATGTCACATTTTTGTCAGGAATGCAGACCTTCCCATTTGTTATTCCAGCTCCAATTATTTTAATAATCCCTGAATACAGGGACACATTTGAAAATCTCACTGGGTCCCCAATCAAACGGGTCCCTTTGCCTCCAGGCTGATGGATAATGGGTTTGTTTTCCTTCCTCACAGTTAACGTAGTGACCATCTACGTCCTGCTTTATAAAGATTGTGGATTGTCTCCAGGTGTCAGACGTTACCTGGGGGCCATGGCAGCGGCGGATCTCCTGGTCATTATCCTCGACCTGATCCTGAGACACATTCCCATTGTTTATAAGGAACAGTTTTATTTCCTGGTGTACTCCGTCCCCGTGTGTAATATCCACGCCGTCCTGCTTTATGCAGCCACTGACTGCTCTGTCTGGTTCACCGTCACTTTCACCTTTGATCGGTTTGTGGCCATTTGTTGCCAAAAGCTGAAAAGTAAATATTGCAGTGAGAAAACGGCGGCTGTGGTTCTGGGAGCAGTGACTGTGCTGAGCTGTTTAAAGAACATTTTCTGGTATTTTATGCTCACGGCTCAGTATTGGCTGAAGAACCAGCCCTGGTTTTGTTATGTAACAGACGCTGTTCGATTCTCCAGTGTCTGGGTCACAATCGAGTTCCTCCACCACATTCTCACCCCGTGTGTCCCATTTCTCCTGATTCTGCTGCTCAATGTTCTCACTGTCAGACACATTTTAGTGACCAGCAGAGCCCGCAGGAGACTCCGCGCTCACACCAATGGGGACGCTCAGTCTGACACTGAAATGAGAAACCGAAAAAATTCCATCATTTTACTGTTTGTGATCTCGGCCAATTTCATCCTGCTATGGTCAACGTTCATGCTGTGTTCTACATGGTACCGGATGTGGTTGATTGGGTATCAGTCTGTGTATATCCATTGGTTTTTGCAGGAATTGGGCTTCATGCTGCAGCTCCTCAGTTGCTGCACAAACACCGCGATTTATGCCGTGACCCAGTCTAAGTTCAGGCAGCAGCTGAAGAACGTACTGAAATATCCCGTCACCCAAATCCATCCATCAATCAAATTCCCTCATTAATCAATCCGAGATTTTCTCATTTCAGGTCATTGTTTCAGCGATGGAGATCACTTCCATTTGTAAACAATAAAAATGTTGATTAAAGCGTGCCCAGCAGCAGAGTGACCGATGTTGTTGTGTGTCTTTGTGTTGGAGAAGCTGAGCTGGAGAGAGACAGACTCAGCTCCAAGTCCTGGTCGTCAGGGAAGGGGAGGGCACTGCGCCCTGAGCTCAGGAGCTGGGTTTAACTCCCTCCGTCCCATCCACCCCAACCTGCACTCCCCATTTCATCTTCCCCCCACTTTCTACTCAATTCTCTCCCTCTCTCTCATCACCCTCCTGTTCAAACTCCCTCATTCCCCCTCTCTCACACACACCCCAACCCCGGTTTCTCCACCTGCCTACACTTTTCCCTTTCCCCTCACCCTCACACTCTCTGTCCTGCCGTCTCTGCCTCCCTGAGCAGTTCCATGTATACCCCATTTCCCCCTCCTCCTACCTTCCACATCTCCTCCCCTCCACCACAGGCAGCCTCAAGATCAACCACACCCCACCCCCCAGTCTCGGGGTCAGAGTAAGGGGGAAGTACCAGGGAAACAGAGTGTGTATGAGAGAGAGGGAGGGAGGGTGAGAGATTCAGTCAGATAGAAACAGAGGGAGGTGGGGGTAGAGAGAGAGAGAGAGACACTGGTTGAGGTGGGTCAAGAGTGAGAAGGTGGAGAGAGAGTGAAGGAGTGGGAGGAAAGAGACAGGGGGCAAGGGAAAGATAGGGTGCGATACTGGAGGGCGAGAGAGGGGAGGGAGAGACAGAGAGGGAGGGGGAGGGCGAGAGACGGGAGGGAAGATCAAGAGGGAGGGAGAGGGCGAGAGAGGGGATGGGAGAGGGTTGGAGCGCGAGAGAGGGCGAGGGCGAGAGTGGGGGAGGGCGAGAGAGGGGAGAGTGCGAGGGAGGGAGTGGACGAGAGAGAGGGGAGGGAGAATGGGGAGGGCGAGAGAGGGGAGAGGTTGAGTGAGGGGAGGACGAGACAGGGGAGGGAGTGAGGTGAGGGCGAGAGAGGGGAGCGTGAGAGAGGAGGATGGTGAGAGAAAGGAGGACGAGAGAAAGGGGGAGGGCGAGAGAGGGGGGTGACAGAAGGGAGAGTGAGAGAGGGGAGGGAGGGAGGGGTGGGCGAGAGGGAGGGGGAGGGCGAGAGAGGGGAGTGTCAGAGAGGGGGAGGACGAGAGAGAGGGGAGGGAGAGAGGGAGGGTGAGAGAGTGGAGGGAAGGGAGGGCGGGAGGGAGGGAGACGGTGAGAGAGGGGAGGGAGGGGAAGTGCAAAAGGAAAGGACACGTTGAGAAAGGTGATAGGAGAGAAAGGGAGCATGAATGAGGGGGAGGGCAAGCGAGGGGAGGGTGTAAGAGGGGGAGACGGAGGGGAGGGCGAGAGGGAGGGAGAGTGCGAGAGATGTGAGAGAGTGTGGGGAGGGCGAGAGAGGGGGAGAGGGTGGGGAGGGAGAGAGCGGAGAGGTCGAGAGAGGGGAGGACGAGACAGGGGAGGGAGGGAGGGGAGGGCGAGAGAGGAGGAGCGCGAGAGAGAGGAGGGCGAGAGAGAGCAGGGCGAGAGAGCGGAGTGCGAGAGACGGTAGGGTCAGAGAGGGGAGGGCAAGAGAGAGGGGAGAGCGAGAGACGGGGACAGAGAGAGGGGGACGGAGAGAGGGAGGGACAGAGAGGGGGACAGAGGGGGGAGAAGAGAGAGGGAGGGACAGAGAAGGGGGAACAGAGAGAGGGGGGCAGAGTGAAGGGAGAAAGACATGGGGGTACTGAGAAAGGGAGACTGAGAGAGGGGGACTGAGAGACGGGGATAGAGAGAAGGGGGACAGAGAGAGGGGGGCAGAGTGAAGGGAGAGAGAGATGGGGGACTGAGAAAGGGAGACTGAGAGAGGGGGACTGAGAGACGGGGACAGAGAGAAGGGGGAAAGAGAAAGGTGGGACAGAGCAAGGTGGGACAGAGCGAGGTGGGGACAGAGGCAGGGGTGACAGAGAGAGAGGGGATAGAGAACGGGGGACAGAGAGATGTATTCATGGAGAGCGGGGGCAGAAAAAACGTGTACAGAGAGAGGGGGACAGTGAGATGATGGACAGAGAGAGGGGGACAGAGAAAGGAACAAGGAGAGGGGGCAGAGAGAGGGGGGATAGTGAGAGTGGGTCACAGAGTGGGGACAGAAAGAGGGGGTCAGAGAGAGGGGGACAGTGCGATGATGGACAGAGAGAGAGGGACAGAGAAATGGACAGAGAGAGGGGGCAGAGAGAGGGGGGTAGAGAGCGCAGGAAGTTAGAGAGAGCGGACAGAGAGAGATGGTACAGAGGGTTAGGGCACAGAGATGGGGGACAAAGAGAGAGGGGAAGAGGAGGGGACAGAGAGAACAGGATAGAGAGAGGGGATATGAGAGCGGGGCATCAGAGAGAGGGGGGGCAGAGAGACGGGGGACAGAGAGACAGGGGACAGAGGGGGGGGACAGAGAAAGGGGGGACCGTGAGAGGGGGTATAGAGCGAGGTCAGAGATAGGGGGGACAGAGAAAGGGGGACAGAGAGACGGGAAAGAGAGCAGGGGAACAGAGAGGGGAAGAGGGGGGTACAGAGAGAGGGGGACAGAGAAAGGGGGACAGAGAGAGAGGGACAGAGACAGGAGGACAGCGACATGGGGACAGAGAAAGAGGGACAGAGAACGGGGGACAGAGAGTGGGGGACAGAGAGAGGGGGGACAGAGAGAGGGGGGACAGAGAGAGGGGGATAGAGAGTGGGGGACAGAGAAAGGGACAGAGAGGGGGGCAGAGAGAGGGGGGATAGAGAGAGTGGGTCACAGAGTGGGGACAGAGAGAGGCGGGACAGAGAGAGGGGGGACAGAGAGTGGGGGACAGTGAAATGATGGACAGAGAGAGGGGGACAGAGAAATGGACAGAGAGAGAGGGCAGACAGGGACTGGGACAGTGAGAGATCTCTCATAGAGAGAGGGTCAGAGAGAGTGGGGGCAGATATAGGGGTGACTGAGAGAGGGGCACAGAGAGAGGGTCACAGTGAGAGGGGGACAGAGAGACGGGGACAGAGAGACGGGGAAAGAGAGAGTTGGGACAGAGAGAGGGGGACAGAGAGAGGGGATCAGTGAGAGGGGGATAGAGAGAGTGGGAAAGAGAGAGGGGGTCAGAAAGAGGGGGTACAGAGAGAGGGGGACAGAGAGAGCGGGACAGTGAGACGGGGGACAGAGTGAGGGGGACAGAGAAAGGGAGACAGAGAAAGGCTGACAGAGAAATGGGGACAGAAAAAGGGGGACAGAGAGAGAAGAAAGTGAGAGGGGGACAGTGAGAGGGAGACAGAGAGAGGGGGACAGAGAGAGGGGGGACTGAGGGAGGGAGGACTGAGAGAGGGGGGACTGAGAGATGGGGGACAGAGAGCGCGGTGGACAGAGATAGGGGGTCGGTGAGAGGGGGACAGTGAGAGGGGTCAGTGAGAGGGGGCAGATAGTGGGGGGACAGAGAGAGGGTCAGAGAGAGGGGGCCGGATGGGGGCAGAGAGATGGGTGACAGTGAGACGGGGACAGAGAGAGGGGGGCAGACAGAGGGGGACAGAGAGGGAGGGACAGAGGGAGAGGGATAGAGAGAGGGGGACAGAGAGAGGGGGACAGAGAGAGAGGGGAACAGAGAGAGAGGGGAACAGAAGAGGAAGGGGGACAGAAAAGGGGTGACGGGGGGCAGAGAGATGGGTGACAGTGAGAGTGGAACAGAGAGAGGGGGCAGAGAGAGCGTGGACAGCGAGAGCGGTGTACAGTGAAAGCGCAGGACAGAGAGAGGCTTTACAGAGAGACGGAACAGATGGAGGGGGACAGAGAAAGGGAGGCAGAGGAAGGCAGAGAAAGGAGGATAGAGAAACGGGGACAGAGAGTGAGGAAAGAGAGAGGGGGACAGTAAGAGGAGGACAGAGAGAGGTGGGACAGAGAGAGGGGGGCAGAGAGAGAGGGACAGCGAAAGAGGACAGAGAGAGAGGACAGAGAGGGACTGGGACAGTGAGAGATCTCTCATAGAGAGAGGGTCAGAGAGAGTGGGGGCAGAGAGAGGGGTGACTGAGAGAGGGGCACAGAGAGAGGGTCACAGAGAGATGGGTGACAGAGAGAGGGGGACAGATGGGGGCAGAGAGGTGGATGACAGTAAGAGGGTGCCAGAGAGACGGGGACAGAGAGACGGGGAAAGAGAGAGGTGGGACAGAGAGAGGGGGACAGAGAGAGAAGGGTCAGTGAGAGGGGGGCAGAGAGAGAGGGAGAGAGAGAGGGCGTCAGAGAGAGGGGGTACAGAGAGAGCGGGACAGAGAGAGCCGGACAGTGAGACGGGGGACAGAGTGAGGGGGACAGAGAAAGGGAGACAGAGAAAGGCAGACAGAGAAAGGGGGACAGAAAAAGGGGGACAGAGAGAGGAGACAGTGACAGGGGGACAGTGAGAGGGAGACAGAGAGAGGGGGACAGTGAGAGGGGAACAGAGAGAGGGGGACAGAGAGAGGAGACAGTGACAGGGGGACAGTGAGAGGGAGACAGAGAGAGGGGGACAGTGAGAGGGGAACAGAGAGAGGGGGACAGAGAGAGGGGGGGCAGAGAGAGGGGGACAGAGAGAAGGGGACAGAGAGGGGGACTGAGGGAGGGAGGACTGAGAGAGGGGGGACTGAGAGGTGGGGGGACAGAGAGAGCGGGGGACAGAGAGAGGGGGTCAGAGAGAAGGGGACAGAAAGAGGGGACTGAGGGAGGGGTGGCAGATAAAGGGGGACAGAAAGAGGGGACAGAGAGATGGGGACAGAGAGTGTGGGACAGAGAGCGAGGGGGGACAGAGAGAGAGGGACAGAGAGAGGGGTGCAGAGAGAGCGGGGACAGAGATTGGGGCAGAGAGAGAGTGAGACAGTGAGAGACGGACAGAGAGCGGAAGACAGAGAGAGGGGGACAGAGAAAGGGAGACAGAGAAAGGGAGACAGAGAAAGGCAGAGGAAGGTGGATAGAGAAACGGGGACAGAGCGAGGAAAGAGAGAGGGGGACAGTAAGAGGAAGACAGAGAGAGAGTGACCAAGAGAGGGGGACAGAGAGAGGGGGACAGAGAGAGAGGACAGAGAGAGGAGGGCAGAGAGGGACTGGGACAGTGAGAGATCTCTCATAGAGAGAGGGTCAGAGAGAGTGGGGGCAGAGAGAGGGGTGACTGAGAGAGGGGCACAGAGAGAGGGTCACAGCGAGATGGGTGACAGAGAGATGGGGATGGATGGGGGCAGAGAGATGGGTGACAGTGAGAGCGGGACGGAGAGACGGGGACAGAGAGACGGGGACAGAGAGAGGTGGGACAGAGAAGGGGGGACAGAGAGAGAGGGACAGAGAGAGCGGGTCAGAGAGAGGTGGTACAGCGAGAGGGGGACAGTAAGAGGGGGACAGTGAGAAGGGGACAGTGAGAGGGGGTACAGAGAGGGGGACAGAGAAGGGGGGACAGGGAGAGGGGGACAGAGAGAGGGGGACACTAAGAGGGGGACAGTGAGAAGGGGACAGTGAGAGAGGGATAGTGTGAGGGGGACAGAGAGAGGGGGACAGTGAGAGGGGGCAGGGGCAGTGACTGGGGGACAGAGAGGGGGGACAGAGAGAGTGGGGGCAGAGAGAGGAGGGACAGGATGAGGGGGACAGAAGAGTGGGACAGAGAGAGTGGGGCAGAGAGAGAGGGGGACAGTGAGAGAGGGTCAGAGAGAGGGTGGACAGAAAGAGGTGGACTGAGAGAGAGGTCGACAGAGAGAGTGGGAACAGGGAGAGGGGGACAGAGAGAGGGGGACAGAGGGGGGGAGAGAGAGTGGGGACAGAGAGGGGGGGCAGTGAGAGGGGGACAGTGAGGGGGGGACAGAGAGAGATGGACAGAGAGAGACGTGACAGAGAGAGTGTTGGACAGAGAGAGTGGGGACACAGAGAGTGGGGACAGAGAAAGGGGGAAAGAGAGAGGGGGTTAGAAAGAGGGGGAGAGAGAGATGGGGACAGAGAGAGGGTCACAGAGAGATGGGCGACAAAGAGAGGGGGACATATGGGAGCAGAGAGATGGGTGACAGTGAGACGGGGACAGAGAGACGGGGACAGTGAGAGGGGGACAGAGGGAGGGGGCAGCGAGAGGGGGACAGAGAGAGGGGGGACAGAGAGAGGGGGGACAGAGAGAGGGAGATAGAGAGAGAGGGGGGACAGTGAGAGGGCTGACCGAGAGAGGGGGACAGTGAGAGGGTGGACAGAGAGAGGGGGGACAGAGAGAGTGTGGACAAAGAGAGTGGGGACAGAGAGAGAAGGACAGTGAGAGGGCGACAGTGAGAGGGGGACAGTGAGAGGGTGAACACAGAGAGGTGGACAGAGAGAGTAGGTGACAGTGAGAGAGGTGGACAGAGAGAGTGGGGACAGAGAGAGTGGGGACAGAGATTGTGGGATAGAGAGAGGGGGTCAGAAAGAGGGGAACAGAGAGATGGGGGACAGAGAGAGGGTCACAGAGAGATGGGTGACACAGAGAGGGGGACAGATGGGGCAGAGAGATGGGTGACAGTGAGACGGGGACAGAGAGACGGGGACAGAGAGAGGGGGACAGAGGGGTGGGGAAAGAGCGGGGGGAGACAGAGAGAGTGGGGAGAGAGAGAGGGGGACAGTGAGAGGGAGACATTGAGAGGGGTTCAGTGAGAGGGGGACAGAGAGAGGGCGGGCAGAGAGAGAGCCGGACAGAGAGAGGGCGGACAGAGAGAGAGGGGAAAGAGAGAGGGTACACAGAGAGGGCTGACAGAGACGGGTGACAGAGACGGGTGACAGAGAGAGAGGGGTCATGGGGGGCAGAGAAAGTGGTTCAGGGAGAGCGGGGACAGAGAGAGGGGGAAGAGACACGGTGACAGAGAGAGTAGCACAGAGAAAGGTGTGACAGAGAGGACGGGGACAGAGAGAGTGGGGCAGAGAGTAGAGGTGGACAGTGAGAGAGGGGCAGAGAGAATCAGGGACAAAATATAGGGGACAGAGAGAGGGGGGTACAGAGAGAGGGGTACAGAGACAGGGGGGACAGAGAGAATGGGACAAAGAGACGGGGGCAGAGAGAGTGGGGATAGAGAGAGGGGGGAGAGAGATGGGTGCAGAGAGAGAGGGGGCAGAGAGAGGGTCACAGAGAGGGGGCCGGATGGGGGCAGAGAGATGGGTGACAGTGAGACGGGGACAGAGAGAGCGGGACAGAGAGAGGGGGCCATAGAGAGAGGGGAACAGAGAGAGAGGGGAACAGAGATGAAGGGGGACAGAGAGGGGGTGACGGGGGTGCAGAGAGATGGGTGACAGTGAGAGTGGAACAGAGAGAGGGGGCAGAGAGCGCGGGGATTTCGAGAGCGGTGGAAAGTGAAAGAGCGGGACACAGAGGGCTTTGGACAGAGAGAGCGGGGGACAGACAGAGAGGGTCAGAGAGAGGGGATACAGAGGGAGGGGTTACAGAGAGAGGGGTTACAGAGAGAGGGGGTAAAGAGAGAGGGGGTCGGTGAGAGTGGGAAAGTGAGAGGAGACAGTGAGAGTGGGAACAGAGAGAGGTGGACAGAGAGAGAGGTGGGCAGAGAGAGTTGGGGCAGAGAGGGTTGGGAGAGAGAGAGGAGGTCAGAGAGAGGGGGTCAGAGAGAGGGGGCCGAGAGTTGGGGGACAGAGAGAGGGTCAGAGAGAGGGGGCCGGATGGGTGCAGAGAGATGGGTGACAGTGAGACGGGGACAGAGAGAGGGGGGCAGACAGAGGGGGACAGAGAGAGAGAGTGACAGAGGGAGAGGGATAGAGAGAGGGGGACAGAGAGAGGGGGACAGATAGAGGGGGACAGAGAAAGGGAGACAGAGAAAGGGAGACAGAGAAAGGCAGATAAAGGTGGATAGAGAAGCGGGAACAGAGCGAGGAAAGAGAGAGGGGGACAGTAAGAGGAAGACAGAGAGAGGGGGACAGAGAGAGGGGGACAGAGAGAGAGGACAGAGAGAGGAGGGCAGAGAGGGACTGGGACAGTGAGAGATCTCTCATAGAGAGAGGGTCAGAGAGAGTGGGGGCAGAGAGAGGGGTGACTGAGAGAGGGGCACAGAGAAAGTGTCACAGAGAGATGGGTGACAGAGAGATGGGGATGGATGGGGGCAGAGAGATGGGTGACAGTGAGAGCGGGACAGAGAGACGGGGACAGAGAGACGGGGACAGAGAGAGGTGGGACAGAGAAGGGGGGACAGAGAGAGAGGGACAGAGAGAGCGGGTCAGAGAGAGGGGGTACAGCGAGAGGGGGACAGTAAGAGGGGGACAGTGAGAAGGGGACAGTGAGAGGGGGTACAGAGAGGGGGACAGAGAAGGGGGGACAGGGAGAGGGGGACAGAGAGAGGGGGACAGTGAGAAGGAGACAGTGAGAGAGGGATAGTGTGAGGGGGACAGAGAGAGGGGGACAGTGAGAGAGGGCAGGGGCAGTGACGGGGGGACAGAGAGGGGGGACAGAGAGAGCGGGGGACAGAGAGAGGGGGGACAGAGAGATCGTGGACAGAGAGATGTGGACAGAGAAATGGGGACAGAGAGATGGGGACAGAAAGAAGGGTGACAGAGGGCGGGGCAGAGAAATGGGGTCAGAGAAAGGGAGACAGAGAAAGAAGGACAGAGAGAGTGGGGGCAGAGAGAGGAGGGACAGGATGAGGGGGACAGAAGAGTGGGACAGTGAGAGTGGGGCAGAGAGAGAGGTGGACAGTGAGAGAGGGTCAGAGAGAGGGTGGACAGAAAGAGGTGGACTGAGAGATGGGGGACAGAGAGAGAGGGACAGAGAGAGGGCGGACAGAGAGAGGTTCACAGAGAGATCGGTGACACAGAGAGGGGGACAGATGGGGCAGAGAGATGGGTGACAGTGAGACGGGGACAGAGAGACGGGGACAGAGAGAGGGGGACAGAGGGAGGGAGACAGTGAGAGGGAGACAGTGAGAAGGGGACAGAGAGAGGGCGGACAGAGAGAGGGGGGACAGAGAGAGGGAGACATTGAGAGGGGTTCAGTGAGAGGGGGACAGAGAGAGGGCGGGCAGAGAGAGAGCCGGACAGAGAGAGGGCGGACAGAGAGAGAGGGGAAAGAGAGAGGGGACACAGAGAGGGCTGACAGAGACGGGTGACAGAGACGGGTGACAGAGAGAGAGGGGTCATGGGGGGCAGAGAAAGAGGTTCAGGGAGAGCGGGGACAGAGAGAGGGGGTAGAGACACGGTGACAGAGAGAGTAGCACAGAGAAAGGTGTGACAGAGAGGACGGGGACAGAGAGAGTGGGGCAGAGAGTAGAGGTGGACAGTGAGAGAGGGGCAGAGAGAATCAGGGACAAAATATAGGGGACAGAGAGAGGGGGGTACAGAGAGAGGGGTACAGAGACAGGGGGGACAGAGAGAATGGGACAAAGAGACGGGGGCAGAGAGAGTGGGGATAGAGAGAGGGGGGAGAGAGATGGGTGCAGAGAGAGAGGGGGCAGAGAGCGGGTCACAGAGAGGGGGCCGGATGGGGGCAGAGAGATGGGTGACAGTGAGACGGGGACAGAGAGAGCGGGACAGAGAGAGGGGGCCATAGAGAGAGGGGAACAGAGAGAGAGGGGAACAGAGATGAAGGGGGACAGAGAGGGGGTGACGGGGGTGCAGAGAGATGGGTGACAGTGAGAGTGGAACAGAGAGAGGGGGCAGAGAGCGCGGGGATTTCGAGAGCGGTGGAAAGTGAAAGAGCGGGACACAGAGGGCTTTGGACAGAGAGAGTGGGGGACAGACAGAGAGGGTCAGAGAGAGGGGATACAGAGGGAGGGGTTACAGAGAGAGGGGTTACAGAGAGAGGGGGTAAAGAGAGAGGGGGTCGGTGAGAGTGGGAAAGTGAGAGGAGACAGTGAGAGTGGGAACAGAGAGAGGTGGACAGAGAGAGAGGTGGGCAGAGAGAGTTGGGGCAGAGAGGGTTGGGAGAGAGAGAGGAGGTCAGAGAGAGGGGGTCAGAGAGAGGGGGCCGAGAGTGGGGGGACAGAGAGAGGGTCAGAGAGAGGGGGCCGGATGGGTGCAGAGAGATGGGTGACAGTGAGACGGGGACAGAGAGAGGGGGGCAGACAGAGGGGGACAGAGAGAGAGAGTGACAGAGGGAGAGGGATAGAGAGAGGGGGACAGAGAGAGTGGGACAGATAGATGGGGGAACAGAGAGAGCGGGGACACCGAGAGCGGTGGACAGTGAAAGCGCAGGACCGAGAGAGGAGTTACAAAGAGAGGGGACAGAGAGAGGGGGACAGAGAAAGGGAGACAGAGAAAGGGAGACAGAGAAAGGCAGAGAAAGGTGGATAGAGAAACGGGAACAGAGCGAGGAAAGAGTGAGGGGGACAGTAAGAGGAAGACAGAGAGAGCGGGACAGAGAGAGATGGACAGAGAGAGAGGACAGAGAGAGGAGGGCAGAGAGGGACTGGGACAGTGAGAGATCTCTCATAGAGAGAGGGTCAGAGAGAGTGGGGGCAGAGAGAGTGGGGACAGAGAAAGGGGGAAGAGAGAGGGGGTTAGAAAGAGGGGGAGAGAGAGATTGGGACAGAGATAGGGTCACAGAGAGATGGGCGACAAAGAAAGGGGGACATATGGGAGCAGAGAGATGGGTGACAGTGAGACGGGGACAGAGAGACGGGGACAGAGAGAGGGGGACAGAGGGAGGGGGACAGAGAGAGCGGGACAGATGGGGGCAGAGAGATGTTCGACAGAGAGAGGGGAAAGAGAGAGCAGGGACACAGAGAGCGGGGGACAGAGAGAGCGGGGGCAGAGCGCGCGGGGAACCGAGAGAGGGGCCAGAGACAAGTGGACAGAGAGAGGGGACAGAGAGAGTGGCACAGAGAAAGGGGTGACAGAGAGGAGGGAGAGAGATAGAGTGGGGCAGAGAGAGAGGTGGACAGTGAGAGAGGGGCACAGAGAGACAGGGAGGAAGAATGGGGTCTGAGAGCTGGGGGACAGAGAGAGGGGCAACAGAGAGAGGAGGGACAGAGAGAAGGGGGTCAGAGAGAGGGGTTACAGAGAGACGGGAACAGGGATAGGGGGACAGAGAGAGAGGGACAGAGACACAGTGACAGGGACGAGAGGAAGACAGACGTGGGTGGGAAATAGGGCAGGGGGGACAGAGAGAGTGGGGGACAGAGAGAAGGGGAAATAAGAGAGAGGAGGGAGAGAGAGAGAAGTGGGTCAGATAGAGGGGGTACAGAGAGACTGGAACAGGGATAGGGGGACAGAGAGAGGGGGACAGAGACACACTGACAGGGACGAGAGGAAGACAGAGGTGGGTGGGAAATAGGGCAGGGGGACAGAGAGAGGGGGGGACAGAGAGAAGGGGAAATATAGAGGGGGATAGAGAGAGGGGGAACAGAGAGAGGTGGGCAAGAGCGAGGGCGGACAGAGAGACAGGGGACAGGGAGGGTGGACAGAGCGAGGGTGGGACAGAGAGACGGGCAGAGAGGGGGCAGAAAGATGCGTGACAGTGAGAGGGGGACAGACTTAGGGGACAGAGAGACAGGGGGACAGGAAGGGTAGACAGATCGAGGGGGCGGGGGGGCGAGAGATAGGGGTACAGTGACAGAGGGACAGAGAGAGGAGGGACGGAGCGAGGGGTGTACAGAGAGAGGGGAACACAGAGAGGGGGACAGATGGGGGGACAGAGAGTGGGGACAGAGGAGGCAGAGCGAGGCGGACAGAGTGAGGGGGACATAGAGACAGGGGGACAGAAAGGGTGGACAGAGCGTGTGGCAGAGATCGGGTGGGACAGAGAGAGGGGTGACAGAGAGAGGGGGGGCAGCCTTAGGGGACAGAGAGACGTGAGGACGGGGGTGCAGAGAGGGGAGACAGAGAGGTGGGGGACAGAGAGAATGGGGAAAAGAGGGGGCACAGGGAGAGGGTTGACAGAGATAGGGGGACAGACAGAGAGGGGGACAGAGAGAGGGGGGTGGTCAGAGAGTGAGGAACAGAGAGAGGGGGACAAAGGGAATGTCAAAGAGAGGGGGGGAAGAGGGGTTGGGGAAAAAGAGGAGTGTGGCAAAGAGAGTGGGGACAGAGAGAGTGGGGGACAGAGAGAGCTGAACAGAGAGTGGGAGACTGGGAGACAGAGGGGGGACAGGAAGAGGGGGACCGAGAGAGGGAGAGTGGGGGGACAGAAAGAGGTGGACAGAGAGTGGGGCAGGGAGAGGGGGGGAAATAGGATGGGCGGAGAGGGGAGACAGAGAGGGGGGACGGGGGTACAGAGAGAGAGGGGACAGAGTGATGGGACAGCGAGAGAGGGGGACAAAGAGAGATGAACAGAGTGGGAGACTGGGGGACAGAGGAGGGACAGAAAGAGGGGGACAGAGAGCGGGAGACTGGGGGGACAGAAAGAGGGGGACAGAGAGAGGGGGGACAGAGAGAGAGGGTCAGAGAGAGGGGTACGGAGAGAGGGGGACAGAGAGAGGGGAACAGAGAGAGTTGGACAGAGAGAGGTGGACACAGAAAGGGGGACAGAGCGAGAGGGCCGGGAGAGGGAGTGCAAACAGAGAGAGGGGACAGAAAGAGGGGGGACAGAGGGGGGACAGAGAGCGGGACAAAGAGGGGGGGCGACAGGGTGTGGGGGACAGAGAGGGCGTGGACAGAGAGAGGGCAGACAGGGAGGGGGCCAGAAAGACGGCAACAGAAAGAGGAGGGACGGGGGGACAGAGTTGGGGGAACAGAGGGTGGAGACAGAGAGGGGGGACAGAGAGGGGGGTGTCAGAGAAAGGGGGGACAAAGAGGGGGGGACAGAGAGTGGGAAAGAGTGAGCAGGCAGAGAGGGGAGAAAGAGATAGTGGGGGGCAGAGAGAGGGGGCAGTGTGAGGGGACAAAGAGAGAGGTGTGACAGAACGAGGGGGCGATAGAGTGAGGGGGAGAGCGAGAGACAGGCGGATAGGGAGGGAGGGCAGAGCGAGGGTGGGACAGAAAGAGGGTCAGAGAGAGGGAGGACAGAGCGAGGAGGACAGTGAGGTGGACAGTGAGAGGGGGACAGTGAGGGGGACACAGAGTGAGGGGTCGGGGGGGCCGAGAGAGGGGGACAGAGCGAGTGGTGGGCAGAGAGTGGGGGAGTCAGAGATTGGGGGACTAAGAGAGGGGAACAGAGAGAGGGGGTGGTCAGAGAGAGGGGGGACAAACAGAGAGGGGACAGAGGGGGTTGGGCAAAAAAGAGGGGAGTGGCAAATAGAGGGGTGACAAAGAGAGGTGGACAGAGAGAGTGGGGGACAGAGAAAGATGAACAGAGAGTGGGAGACTGGGCGACAGAGGGGGTACAGGAAGAGGGGGACAGAGAGAGGGAGAGTGGGGGGACAGAGAGAGGGGAACAGAGAGAAGGGGCGGGGGGGAGAGAGAGTGGGGCAGGTGGGAGCAGAGAGGGAGGGGCAGAGATGGGGGAAAGGGTGGGTGACAGGGAGATAGGGGACAGAGCGAGAGGGGGACAAAGAGAGATGACAGAGAGTGGGAGACTGGGGGACAGAGGGGGGACAAAAAGAGGGGGACAGAGAGAGGTAGACTGGGGGGGACAGAAAGAGGGGGACAGGGAGAGGGGGACAGACGGGTGGGACAGACAGGCAGGACAGAGAGAGACGCACAGAGAGGGGGGACAGAGAGCGAGAGGGACAGAGAGGGGGGGACAGAGAGAGGACGACAGAGTGAGAGGGGTAGAGAGAGAGAGGGGGACAAAGAGAGGGGAACAGACGGGGGCGACAGACAGGTGGGACAGAGAGAGGGGGACAGAGAGAGGGGGGCATAGAAAGGGGGACAGAGAGATAGGGCGGAGAGGGGGGAAGAGATAGTGGGGGACAGAGGGGGGCAGAGTGAGGGGGGATAGCGAGAGGTGGGACAGAGCGAGGGGACAACAGAGTGAGGGGGAGACCTGGAGACAGGGGAATGGGGAGGGTGGACAGAGGGAGGGTTGGACAGAGAGAGGGGCAGAGAGAGGGAGGACAGAGCGAGTTGCACAGTGAGAGCGGGACAGTGAGAGGGGGACAGTGAGAGGGGGACAGTGAGGGGGGACACAGAGAGGGGGTGTCGGGGGAGGCAGAGAGCGGGATGGAGCGAGGGTTGGACAGAGTGAGGGAAACGAGGGGACAGGGAGAGAGTGACAGGGAGAGAAGGGAGTCAGAGATTGGGGGACAGAGAGACGGGAACAGAGACGGAGGTGGTCAGAGAGTGGGGACAGAGAGAGGGGGGACAAAGAGAGAGATGACAAAGAGAGGGGGAACAGAGGGGTTGGGGGGAAAAGAGGGGGGTAGCAAAGAAAGGGGGAACAGAGAGAGGGAGACAGAGAGAGTGGGGGACAGAGAGAGATGAATAGAGAGAGGGAGACTGGGGGACAGAGAGAGAGGGACAGAGAGAGGGAGAGAGAGAGGGGGACAGAGAGGGGGGACAGAGAGAGGGGGACAGATAGAGTGGAGAGAGAGGGGGACAGAGGGGGGGGACAGAGAGAGGAGGGGGACAGAGAGGAAGGTGGGACTGAGGGGGTGTCAGAGAGCAGGGGGACAGAGTGGGGGGAGACAGAACGACAGGGGGCGGGGGGGAAGAAGTAGTGGGGAACAGAGAGAGGGGGAAGAGTGGGTTGTGGGGGAGAGAGCGGGCAGAGAAAGGGGGAGAGAAAGAAGGGGAGTGAGATTGGGGGAGAGGTGGGGAGAGATTGAGGTAGAGAGAGAGGGAGAGTGAGAGGGTGAGAGAGGGAGGGGGAGAAAGAGGGTGGAGGGGAGAGAGAGAGGGGGGAGAGAGAGGGGGAGAGAGAGAGGGGAGAGAGATGGCGATGAGAGTGGGGGAAGATATTCGGGAGAGATTGGGGAAAGACAGTGGGCAGAGAGGGGAGAGTGAGAGAGGGAGAGAGGGAGGGAGTGAGAGAGGGAGGGAAAGAGAGGGGAGAGATTTAGGTGACAGAGTGGGGGAGAGAGTTATTGACGAGAGAGAGGGGAGAGAGAGATTGAGTGGTAGAGAGAGAGGTGAGTGGGGTGGAGAGAGAGGGTAGAGAGAGAGGGTAATGGAGGCGGTTAGAGGGGGAGAGGGGGGGAAAGAGAGGGGAAGAGAGGGGCGCGAGAGAGTGACAGAGAGAGGGGAGTAAGTGGGAGAGAGACAGGGGAGTGAGTGGGGGTGAGACGGGGAGTGAGTGGGGGTAAGACAGGGGAGAGTGAGAGGGAGGGAGGGGGAGAGGGAGGGAGTGAGATAGGGCGGACGTTACAGAGGGAGGGAGAGTGAGGTGACAGAGTAAGGGGAGGGAGCTAGTGAAGAGAGAGATGGAGACAGAGGCTGAGAGAGAGGGTGAGTTAGAGAGGGGGAGAGAAAGGGAAGAGAGAGAAAATGGCGAGAGAGAAGGTGAGATGGGGGATAGAGGGGGAAAGAGGGAGGGGGCAAAAGAGGGGGGCAATAGAGAGTGGGCGAGAGAGAGGGGTTTGAGAGAGGTTGCAGAGAGAGGGGGTGAGAGA
This sequence comes from Chiloscyllium punctatum, assembly GCF_047496795.1. NCBI lineage: Eukaryota > Metazoa > Chordata > Chondrichthyes > Orectolobiformes > Hemiscylliidae > Chiloscyllium > Chiloscyllium punctatum. The sequence continues at coordinate 89,259,518 of NC_092752.1, read as the reverse complement.
GAGAGGCAAGAGAGAGGGGGAGAGAGGGGGGAGAGAGGGAGAGAGGGTGTTTGGGAGAGAGGGGAGAGAGAGGTTGGGGAGAGAGGGGGAGAGGGGTGCCAGAGAGGGGGAGAGAGGGCACGAGAGGAGGGGAGAGAATGGTTGGAGACAGAGGGGCTGGTAGAGGGGTTGAGACGGAGAAAGAGAGGGGCCAGAGAGAGGAGAGAGCGGGGGGAGAGGGGGAGAGAGGGGGGGGAGAGAGATGGGTGGAGAGAGATGGGTGGAGATAGATATGTGGAGAGAGAGGGGGTAAGGGAGAGGGGGTGAGGGAGAGGGGGTGAGAGAGGGGGGTGAGAGTGAGGTGTGAGAGTGAGGGGGTGAGAGTGAGGGGCAAGAGAGAGGGGGCAAGACAGGGCAAGAGAGGGGTTGAGAGAGGGGGAGAGGGGGAAGAGAGTAGGGGAGAGTGAGAGGCAGGGAGTGAGCGAGGGAGGGTGTGAGAGGGGGAGGGAGAAGAGGTGACAGAGTAAGGGGAGAGAGCTAGTGAAGAGAGAGAAATGGGAAAGGGAGGGGTAGAGAGAGGGGTAGAGAGAGGGGTGAGCAAGAGAGGGTGATGGAGAGGGGAGTTAGAGTGGGGCAAGACAGAGGGGAGATGGCCGTCAGAGGGTGCGAGAGAGGGGGGCAAGAAAGAGGGGGGCGAGAGCTGGGACGAGAGAGAGGAGGGCAAGAGAGAGTGGGTAGAGAGAGGGAGGAGAGTGGGGAAAGAGAGGGGAGAGGGGGGAGAGAGAGAGGGGAGAGAGAGGGGAGAGAGAGCGGAGAGTGTGGGGATAGACAGGGGGAGGGTGAGAGAGAGGGGAGGGAGAGGGGGAGAGAGAGAGAGGGGACAGATAGAGGGGAGAGAGAGGGGAGAGTGAGGGGGAGAGAGGAGGGGAGAGAGGGGGAGAGAGAGGGGGAGAGAGAGGGAGGAGAGAGGTGGGGGAGAGAGAGGGGGAGAGAGGGGGAGAGCGAGGGGAGAGAGAGAGACGAGAGAGAGGGGAGAGAAAGATGGAGAGAAAGGAGGAGAGAAAGGAGGAGAGGGAGAGGGGAGAGAGAGAGGGGAGAGAGAGGGGGAGAGAGGAGGGGAGAGGGGGGAGAGAGAGGGGGAGAGAGAGGGAGGAGAGAGGTGGGGGAGAGAGAGGGGGAGAGAGGGGGAGGAGAGAGGTGGGGGAGAGAGAGGGGGAGAGAGGGGGAGAGCGAGGGGAGAGAGAGAGACGAGAGAGAGGGGAGAGAAAGATGGAGAGAAAGGAGGAGAGAAAGGAGGAGAGAAAGGAGGAGAGTAAGGAGTAGAGAGAGAGTTTGGGGACAGAGAGGAGGGGAGAGGAGGGAGAGGGGGAGAGAGAGGGTGAGAGAGATTGAGTGCAGAGAGTGGGGGCAAAGAGAGTGAGGGGAAAGATTAGGGGAGAGAATGGGGGTGAGAGTGAGGCGGAGAGTGGGGAGAGAGAGTGGGGGGAGAGTGTGGGGAGACAGTAGGGAGAGAGTGGGGGAAGAGTTAGGGAGGGAGAGTGTTAGGGAGGGAGGGAGAGAGAGGGAGCGAGTTAGGTGACAGAGTGGGGGACGGAGTTAGTGAAGAGAGAGAGGAGAGAGAGGGGGGACAGAGAGAGAGAGGTGAAGAGAGAAGGGTTGAGAGAGAGAGACGGTAGAAAGAGAGGGAGAGAAGGGGAGAGAAGAGGGGAAAGAGGTGGGGAGAGAGAGTGGGAGAGAGGAGGGGAGAGATGGTGAGAGAGGGGGCGAGAGAGGGATGTGGAGAGAGGCGGGAGGGAGATAGAGAGTCTTGGAGAGGGGGGAAGAAAAAGGCGGTAGAGCAAGATAGATACTGGGGAAGAGAGAAGGGGAGGGGGAGAGAGAGTGGGAGAGAGGGCGAAAAGAGAGGTGGAGAGCGGGAGAGAGAGGGGAGAAAGAGGGGGGGAGAAACAGAGGGGGTGGAGGGGTGGTAGTGGAGAGGAGTGTGGATGTGAGGGGAGGAGAGAGAGACAGGAGGGAGTGAGTGGGGGAAATAGAGGATCGTGAGCGACAGGGTGTGAGAGAGTGGGAGGAAGAGAGGGAGGGAGTGAGAGAGGTAGGCAGAGTGACGTGACAGAATGAGGGAAGAGAGAGGGTCAGAGAGAGAGGTGCAGAGAGAGAGGGGAGAGAGAGGGAGGATGAAAGAAGGGAGGGAGATGAGGCAAAGGAGAAGGGGCAAGGGAGAGGGGGAGAGAGAGTCAGAGAGAGGGGAGAGTGAAAGGCGAGAGAGAGGGTCAAGGGAGGGGGAGAGGCGGGGGGAGGGGCGAGAGGGGAGGGGAGAGAGAGATTGGAGAGATGGAGAGGCAGTCGAGAGTGAGAGGGGGAGAGGGGGCAGAGAGCGTGGGGAGAAAGAGGAGGAAGAGACAGGGAGGTGAGAAAGAGAGGGAGAGAGAGAGGGGAGAGAGCGGATGTGAGAGAGCGGGGGTAGAGTGTGCGGGAAGAGAGAGAGGGAGAGAGTGGTGAGAGAGTGGGGAGACAGGGGTGAGAGAGTGGGGAGAGAGGGGTCAGAGCGTGGGGGGAGTGGGTGAGGGTAGAGAGTGAGGGTAGAGAGAGGGAGGAGAGAGACGGGGAGAGATACGGAGGAAGGAGAGGTGGGGGAGACGGAGGGGGAGAGAGACGGGGACAGAAAGTGTGTTGAGAGGGGGACCGTGAGAAGAGAGGGGGGAGAGAGATGGGGAGAGATGGGAAGAGAGAGGGGGAGAGACAGAAGTGCAAGAGGGGAGAGAGAAGGGGAGGGGGGAGAGACAGTAAAGGGGAGAGAGGGGGGAGAGAAATGGGAGAGAGAAGGGAGAGAGAGGGGAGAGAGAGGGGAGAGAGAGGGGGATAGAGAGGGGGAGAGAGGGGGCGGAGAGAGAGGGGGAGAGAGATGGAGAGAAATGGGTAGTAGAGAGTGTGGGGGAGAGAGCAGAGAGAATGTGGGGAGTGAGTGGGCAGTAAGTGTGGGGGAGAGAGTGGGGGAGAAAGTGGGGGAGAGAGTGGCGAGGGAGAGGGTTCGGGAGGGAGAGAGAGGGGAGAGAGTTAGGTGGCAGGGTGCGGGAGAGTTAGTTAAGTGAATGAAAGAGGGGAGAGAGTGAGTGCAGGGTTGAGAGAGGGGGTGAGAGAGACGGTAGAGAGAAACGGTAGAGGGAGGGGAGAGAGGGGGTAGATAGGACGGGAGAAAGGGGGATTGAGCGCTAAGAGAGTGGATGAGGGGGGCAAGGCAGCGGAGAGAGAGGGAGGAGAGTGAGAGGGGCAGAGAGAGGAAGAGAAAGAGAGGGGAAGGGAGATGGGGAGAGTGACGGGGAGAAAGAGGGGGAGAGAGACGTGAGAGGTTGGGGGAGAGAGAGAGAGGGTTGGTGGGAGAGAAGTGGAGAGACGGTGGAGTGTGGGTTTGAGAGAGGTGGAGAGACAGGGGGACGTGAGTGGGAGAGAGAGACGATAGTGAATGACAGGGTTAGAGAGGGAGGGGTGAGAGAGGGAGGGAGAGTGAGGTGACAGAGTGAGGGGAGAGAGGGGCAGAGACAGGGGCAGAGAGAGAAGGGCGAGAGAGGGAGGGTGAAAGATGGGAGGGAGAGGAGACAAGGGAGAAGGGGCAAGGGAGAAGGAAGAGAGAGGCCGAGAGAGGGGACAAGGGCGGGGGAGAGAGAGGGAGGGGCGAGAGGGGGAGAGGAGGAGCAAGAGGAGGGGGGAGATAGAGAGGCAGTAGAGAGACGGGGGAGAGTGGGGGCAGACAGCGGGCGAGAAAGAGGTGGAAGAGAAATGTGGAAAGTTAGGGGAAATTGACGGGTGTGAGAGTGAGCTAAGAGAGAGGGGTGAGAGAGCGGGGGTGAGAGAGCAGGGGTGAGAGAGCGGGGGTGAGAGAGCGGGGAAGAGAGTGGGGGAGGGAGAGTGGGGAGAGACAGGGAGTGAGGGGGAGAGTGAGGGTGGAGAGAGAGGGGGAGAGAGAGGGGGATATAGTCGGGGAGAGAGGTGAAGAGAGAGAGAGGGAAGCAGAGGTGGGGAGAGGGGGTGGGGGAGAGAGAAAGACAGAAAATGGGAGTGAGAGGGGGAGAGAGTGGGGGAAGAGAGTGGGGGAAGGGAGTGGGGGAAGAGAGAGAGGGTGAGAGAGGAAGGGAGTGAGAGATGGAGAGAGACGGTGAGAGAGCGGAGAGATTTAGGTGACAGAGAGGTGGAGAGAGTTATTGAAGAGAGAGCCGGGGGAGAGAGAGAGGGAATGAGGGGTAGAGAGAGGGGGGTGAGTGGGGTAGAGAGAGAGAAGGCGGAAAGAGTGGGTGAGAGAGGGCATAGAGAGAGAGTGAGAGAGCGAGGGGGAGAGAAGGAAGGGGAGAGAGGGGGGAGTGGGGAGGGAGAAGTGGGAGGCGGAACAGAGGGAGGGGGACAGAGTGGGGACAGAGAGTGGAGGGAGAGATGGGGAGAGAGAGAGGGGAGAGAGAGAAACGGGTAGAGAGATGGGGAGAGAGAGAGGGGAGACAGAAAGGGGGAGAGAGAGAGGGGGAGAGAGAGGGAGAGAGAGAGAGGGGGAGAGAGAGAGGGGGAGAGAGAGGGGGTGAGAGGGGGTGAGAGAGAGGGGAGAGAGAGGGGGTGAGAGAGAGGGGGAGAGAGAGGGGGAGAGAGAGGGGGGAGAGAGAGAGGGAGAGAGAGAGGGGAGGGAGAGGGGGAGAGAGAGGGGGGAGAGAGGGGGGAGAGATAGGAGGAGAGAGAGGAGGTGAGAGACTGGGAGAGAGAGAGGGGAGAGAGAAAGAAGAAGAGAGGGGGAGAGAGGGGGTGAGAGAGGGGGTGAGAGAGAGGGGGAGAGCGAGGGGGAGAGAGGGGGTAGAGAAGGGGGCGGAGAGGGAGGGGGGAGAGCGACTGTGGAGAGAGAGTGAGGGGAGAGTGTGGCCGGTGAGAGTGGGGGGAGAGAGTAGGGAGGGAGTGAGAGAGAGAGAGGGTAGACAGTTAGGTGACAGGATGTGAGAGACAGTTAGTGAAGAGAAAGTGAGGCGGGAGAGAGAGTGAGGGGTAGAGACGGAGTGAGAGAGATGGTATAGAGAGATGGGAAAAGAGGCGGTGAGAGGAGGAGAGATAGGGAGAGAGGGGGTAGAGAGGGGGAGAAAGAGAGGGGGAGAGCGATGGGGAGAGTGAAGGGGAGAGAGAGGAGAGAGAGGGGGTAGAGGGAGAGAAGTAAAGAGAAGAGGGAGTGTGAGTTCGAGAAAGGGGAGAGAGAGGGGGCAGTGAGTGGTGGTGAGGGAGGATAGTGAATGACAGGGTGAGAGAGGGAGGAAGGAAGAGAGGGAGTGAGTGAGAGAGGGTGGGAAAGTGAGGTGACAGAGTGCGGGGCGAGAGAGGGGCAGAGAGAGGATCAGAGAGAGAGGGGCAAAAGAGAGGAGGGAGAGGAGGCAAGGGATAAGGGACAAGGGAAAGGGGAGTGATGGGGAGAGAGGGGAAGAGAGGGAGAGGGGAGACGGGGGAAAGAGAGTGGGGAGAGAGAGGTGGAGAATGTGGGGGTAGAGTGAGGTGGAGAGTGAGGGAGAGAGTGGGAATGAGGGGGAGAGAGTGGGAGAGATTGCAGGAGAGAGGGTCAGAGAGCGGGGAGAAAGAGTGGGAAGAGAGAGGGGAGAGTGGGGGGGAGAGGGCAGTTGAGAGTGAGAGGGTGAGAGAGAGAGGGGGGAGAGGGAAGTTGAGAGTGAGAGGGTGAGAGAGAGAGGGGGAGAGAGTGCGGACAGACAGGGGGAGACAGACTGGGAGAAAGAGGGACAGAGAGGGGAGAGATAGAGTTGGAGAGGGGGCAGATAACGGGCTGAGAAAGAGGGGGAAGAGCGGCGGTGAGGAAGTGTGGGGAGAGAGGCGAGGAGAGAGTGGTGGGAGAGTGAGGGAGAGGGATAGAGATGGGGAGGGGGGGAGAAGGGTGGAGAGACAGGGAGAGTGACGGGGAGACGGGGGAGTGAAAGGGGAGGGTGAATAAAGGGGAGAGGGAGTCGGGAGAGAGGGGACAGAAAGGGGCTGAGGGAGAGAGACCGGGAAGAGAGTGGGGGGGGCGAGTGAGGGGGTTTGAGTGAGTGGAGGGTCGAATGAGGGGGGTTGAGAGAGTGGGAGAGAGGAGGAGAGAGTGGGGGAGAGAGGGGGAGAGAGGGGGAGAGGAGGGAGAGAATGGGAGAGAGGGGGAGAGAGGGGAGAGAGAGAGGATATAGACAAAGGGAGGTCAATAGAGTGGGTCGAGTGAGGGGGCCGAGTGAGGTGGGGTTGAGTGTGGGGTTGGAGTGAAGGGGTCGAGTGGGGGGGTCGCGAGTGGGGGGGGTCGAGTGAGGGGGGTCGAGTGAGGGGGTTTGAGTGAGGGGGTCGAGAGAGGGGGTCAAGAGAGGGGGTCAAGAGCGGGGGTTCGAAGGTGGTCGATTGAGGGGATCGAGAGGGGGAAAGAGAGGGGGAGAAAGGGAATCAAGAGGGGGGAAGAGAGGGAGAAAGGGGGGAGAGGAGGAGAGGGTGAGAGAGAGGTGGAGAGAGAGGTGTTTCAAGTGAGGGGGTTCGAGTGAATGGGTCGAGAGGTGGGGTCGAAAGTGACGGGTCCTGAGAGGGTATCGAGAGATGGTGTAATGTGAGGGGGTTCGAAAGGGGGGATCGAGAGAGGGGGGTCGAGAGAGGGGGGGCGCGAGAGAGAGGGATCGAGTGAGGGGTGTCGATTGAGAGGGAAAGACAGGGGGAGAGGGAGGGGGAGAGAAAGGGGAGAGGGGGTGGAGAGATGGGGAGAGCGACGGGTTGAGACAGAGAGTGACAGGATTAGTGAGCAAGGGAGGGTGAGGAAGAGGAGAAGGGATATGGAGAGAGGGGGACCGAAAAGGAGAGAATGGGGAGAAAAAGTCCGTCGAGAGAGGGGGAAGAGTGAAGGGGAGAGAGGGGTGAGAGAGGGAGTCGAGTGAGGGGGAGTCGAGAGAGGGGGATGAGTGAGGGATCGAGTGAGGGGATTGAGTGAGTGGGTTGAGTGAGGGGGAGGGGGAGAGATGGGGAAACGAGGGATGAGAGAGGGAGTCGAGACAGGGGTAGAGTGAGGGGGTTGAGAGAGGGTGAGAGTGGGATGGGGAAAGGGGGTGGAGGGGGGATTGGGGTGAGGAGAACAAGAGGGAGTCGAGAGAGGGTGTTGAGAGAGGGAGTCGAGAGAGGGGGTCGAGTGAGGGGTATGAGAGGGGGAGAGATGGGGAGAAAGGGGGAGAGAGAGTGGGGAGAGAGGGGATAGAGTGAGGTGGGTAGAGAGAGAAGGGTCGAGAGTGCGGGGTCGAGAGACAGTCGAGAGAGGGTGTCGAGTGAAGGGGTCAAGTGAGGGGGTCGACAGAGCGGATCGAGAGAGGGGGTGAGAGAGAGGGCTGAGGTGGGGAGAGAGAGGAGAGAGAGGGTTCGAGAGAGGGGGTCAAGAGACGGGGTCCAGTGAGGGGGTCGAGAGAGAGGGCGAGAGAGGGAGCGAGAGAGGGGCGAGAGAGGGGGCGAGAGGGGGGAGAGAGGGGGGTGAAAGGGGGGAGAGAGGGGGGGTCAGAGGGGGGAGAGAGGGGTGTAGAGAGGGGTGTAGAGAGGGGTGTAGAGTGGGGGCGAGAGAGGGAGTCGAGAGAGGGGGTCGAGTGAGAGGTATGAGAGGGGGAGAGATGGGGATAAAGGGGGAGAGAGAGTGGGGAGAAAGGGGTGTACTGAGGTGGGTAGAGAGAGAAGGGTCGAGAGAGCAGGGTCGAGAGACAGTCGAGAGAGGGGGTTGAGTGAAGGGGTCAAGTGAGGGGGTCGAGAGAGGGGGCGAGAGAGGGGGCGAGAGAGGGGCGAGAGAGGGGGCGAGAGAGGGGAGGAGAGTGGGGTGTAGAGAGGGGTGTAGAGAGGTGACGAGAGAGGGGGTGAGAGAGGGGCGCGAGAGGGGCGAGAGAGGGGCGAGAGAGGGGCGGGAGAGACAGGGGCAGAGACAGGGGGAGAAAGTGGGGGAGAGAGGGCGGAGGGAGAGAGGGGGCAGGGAGAGGGGGAGAAAGTGATAGAGAAGGGGGAGAGAGTGAAGGGAGAAAAGGGGAGATCGGAGTGTGAGCAAGGGAGACGGGCGAGAGATCGGGCGAGCGAGAGAGAGAGCATGATAAGGGGATGAGAGAAAAATAGAACGAGAGTAAGATAGAAAGAAGGGAGAACGGGGTAGGGAGGGATACCGGGCAAGCCAGAGAGAGAGGCACATGAGGGAAAGGTACGCAAGGGAGAGAGAGAGGTGCAAGTGTGAGTGAGTGAGGGGACAGAAATGAGAGAGAGAGTCTGAGATATCGAGAGAGAGCGCTATAAGGGGTCGAGAGTGAAACAGCAAGAGAGTAAGATAGAAAGAGGGGAGAGCGAGCTAGGGAGAGATACAGGGTGAGCCAGAGAGAGAGAGGGATGTGAGGGAGAGGCACGCGAGAGAGAGAGAGAGTTCAGTGAGAGACAGGGATGAGGTGGAGAGTGAGTGAGGGGGTGGGAGCAAGAGTGAGTGAGGGGAAGAGAGATAGAGAGAGAGGGTGAGGGGGTGAGAGAGAGAATGAGAATAGGTGGGTGAGAGAGGGGATAAAGTAAAAGAGACAGAAAGTCAGAGAGAGAGAGAGAAAGAGATGTCCCAGGGAGGACTAGTACAGCGGAGTTGAAAACAGGACCCTCAAAAGATGGTGGGAATGAAGTCTAGAATGTTGCTGCACCTTGCCAGCTATGTATCTATGTCCTGTCTTCCGTGTCTGAATATAGAAGGCCACTACCTCCTTGCTGTGCTGTTTCCTGTGAGTGATCTTACCGGCTGCAGGATTTACTGAAGGCTCCAGATCTCCCTCTCCGTCTATCTCTGGCTGACCAAGCGTCTTTGATGTGGTTATGGACGAGACAGGAATTAGGAGTTCAGCTAAGACAGGAACATCCTGATTACCTGCAGGAGACAGAGAAATAGACAGAATGGGAAGTTAAACTGCTGCAGTGAGGCAAAAACAATGACTGCAGATGCTGGAAACCAGATTCTGGATTAGTGGTGCTGGAAGAGCACAGCAGTTCAGGCAGCATTCAAGTAGCTTCGAAATCGATGTTTCGGGCAAAAGCCCTTCAGAAGTGAGGGTTACACAAGGAGAATCGCACTGAGTCCCACATAGATCTGGAAAATTTCAGTCTCCATCCCTGGCCTGTGCTGCTGTGTCTCTCTGGAGTGGAGAATTCTGTTAGCTCAGAATCTGGATTAACTGCAAGAGTGAGAGACATAACAGAGGCAGCAATTAGACCCACACAGTGAGGGATACCACATGGAGAGAGACTGAGTGATATCACCAGAATGCAGGAAGATATCAGGAGCAAACAATGGTCATGGTGAAAGGGGTTTGATTCATGCTGCATTGGGATCAGTACTCACTGACGGTTGAACTACGAGTGGGACAGGTGATGGCCTCGTGCTATTCTCACCCGACTGTTCATCCAAACTTTAATACCGGAGTGCAGTATACCCATCTAACTGCCTCATATCCTTTCAGGAAGAAAATCTGTTATGGGCAGCGGGCCTGGCCTACATATGAATCCAGACCCAGAGGAATGGGGTTGACTCTCAACTTCCCCCTGAAATGATCCAGCAAGGCACTCAGCTCAAGGGCAGCTCGGGGTGGGCATGCGATGCTGGCCAGCCAGAGACAGCAACACCCCATGAGTGAATTAAACATAACATTGCTGGGAGCAGTGTCCTGGCCAATCATGTCGGTAAGCTTATGGACAGGACTTTAAACTGACAGAGAGGATGCAGGGCCAGGGTTCAGGTGAAAGGAGCTTTCCAAATCCAAAGAGAAAACTGCGATGTAGCTGAAGACAAACAGAAAGGAACAGGGAGAGACAGAGTTTAACTGAAACTGTACATCAGCCAATTGACAGTGACAAGAAATTGTGGAGAGAGTCAATCATAATGTACTTTTTTTGTACTGGATAATGTTTCTGCAATAAGGTGGATGGACTGTGGTACAGAGATAAATGAGATTTAGTGGTGACAGGGTGAACAAAAGTGGAACATAAATATTCAATTGTTCACCTCCTTGAGGGGTCTCAGGGAGTGCAGGATGGGTAACCCTGACAGTAATGGGTAACAAAGGCATAACAGAGAAAGCATTTGGCCTCATATGATGCAGCTGAATCAGTCTGAATGCAGATAATAGGTAACACATGACAAAACCACAAACAGGAGAACTGTGTGTTGGTGGCCAAAGAGCATATCATTGCTCAGCCCTGTTACATATTCCAATGAATTCCTGTGTAATGCAAAGGCACGGTGATCATTTTGGGAGACTTCAGTCTTTGTGTAATCTGGGGCAGTCACTTCGGCAAAAGCGATGTTCTCCGAACTCCTTTTTGCATGTTTCTGTCAGTGTTTCTATGAGTAACACATTGTGGAAATGGCCAGGGATGCGACTATCTCAGATCGACCATTGTGTGATGACGCTGAGTGAAGGAGTATTGGCACACTGAGATATCCTCTGAGAAATTGTAGTGCAGTGGAATTCAGTGAGATGACGGATTTTTAAAGTGACCATAAAGCACACCCTACAATCACAAGAAAAGCCATTGACATTTGTTTGAGAGGAGAACTGACCAAGGTAGACAGGGGAAACAGTGAAGTGTATGGCTGGTAATGGACAGTGGAAAACATTTACAGACATAGAGATGTACAGCACAGAAACAGACCCTTTGGTACAACTCATCCACGCCACCCAGATATCCTAACATAATCTCGTCAATGTCCTGGGGATTTATCCACCTTTAACCATTTCAAGAGATCCAACACCTCTTCCTCTGTAATATGGACATTTTGCAAGATGACATCATTTACTCCCCAATGCTATTTCCCAAACCATCATTTTCTTCTACATCTTCCATGCCCTTCACGACAGGAAATACGTGTTTAGTATTTTCCCAATCTCCTGCAGCTCCACGTGCAGGCTGTCTTGATCTTTGAGGGCTCCATAGTCTCCCCAGTGACCATTTGGCCTTTATGCATTTGCAAAAGATCTTTGGATTATCCTCAACCCTAATTGTTCAAGCAATCTCATGTCCCCTTTTTGCCCTCCTGATTTCCCTCTAACCCTACACAATACTGCAATCTCTCCCTCCCTGAGTGATCTCTACCCAACACTGCAATCTCCCCCTCCCTGACTGATCCCTACCCAACACTGCACTCACCCCTCCCTGACTGATCCCTACCCAACACTGCAATCTCCCCCTCCTGACTGATCCCTACACAAAACTGCAATCTCCCCCTCCCTGACTGATCCCTACCCAACACTGCAACCTCCCCGACCCTGACTGATCCCTACCTAACACTGCAATCTCCCACTCCCTGACTAATCCCTACCCAACACTGCACTCACCCCCTCCCTGACTAATCCGTACCCAACACTGCACGCAACCCGTCCCTGACTGATCCCTACCCAACACTGCAATCTCCCCCTCCCTGACAGATCCCTACCTAACACTGCACTCACCCCCTCCCTGACTGATCCCTACCCAACACTGCAATCTCCCCCTCCCTGACAGATCCCTGCCCAACACTGCAATCTCCCCCTCCCTGACTGATCTCTACACAACACTGCACTCACCCCCTCCCTGACTGATCCCTACCCAACACTGCAATCTCCCCCTCCCTGACAGATCCCTACCCAACACTGCAGTCTCCCCCTCCCTGACTGATCTCTATACAACACTGTACTCACCCCCTCCCTGACTGATCCCTACCCAACACTGCAATCTCCCCCTCCCTGACTGATCTCTACACAACACTGTACTCACCCCCTCCCTGACTGATCCCTACCCAACACTACAATCTCCCCCTCCCTGACTGATCCCTACACAACATTACAATCTCCCCCTCACTTACTGATCCCTACCCAGCACTACAATCTCTCCCTCCCTGACAGATCCCTACCCAACACTGCAATCTCCCGCTCCCTGACTGATCCCTACCCAACACTGCAATCTCCCCCCTCCTGACTGATCCCTAACGAACACTGCAATCACCCCCTCCCTGACTGATCCCTATCCAACACTGTAATCTCCGCCCTCCCTGATTAACCCTACCTAACACTGCAATCTCCCCCTTCCTGACTGACCCCCACCCAACAAGGTAATCTCCCCCTCCTGACCCATCTCTCCCAGATCAGGTCAGAGAGATGCAGGTATTAATAATTAATCCGGTTCTTTGTGTATTTAAGTGAAAATGTGTTGCTGGAAAAGCGCAGCAGGTCAGGCAGCATCCAAGGAACAGGAGAATCGATGTTTCGGGCATCAGCCCTTCTTCAGGAAATTCCTGATAAAGGGCTGATGCCCAAAACGTCGATTCTCCTGTCCCTTGGATGCTGCCTGACCTGCTGCGCTTTTCCAGCAACACATTTTCAGCTCTGATCTCCAGCATCTGCAGTCCTCACTTTCTCCTTTGTGTATTTGACTGTGGCAACATTGAGATAACACTATGTGCTGTCAATCACCAGAGTGTTCGATGGGGGCACTCCGAGGAAGCTTTCCTCCAGATCTAAGTCCATTCTCAAACTAATCTGGGATATTTGCATGAGAACCGTTTCAGTGATGATTCACTTTGAATCCTTTCTGTGCCTTGCTGTAGTTAGCTGGGAACTCTGATAACCTTGGCAGTACTCTCCCTGGGAATTTTGGTAGGAGCCAGATTAAATGCAGATTTCTGGGTCCCATTCCTTCTCTTGGAAGTGATAAATTCCCCCAAGTGCACATTGAGATGCTGATGGTGTTGTCCAGTTATTTCTAAAAACAAGGTAAACAACCCAACCAGAATGTTCGGAGTGAGGTGACAGTGGGGGAGCACTTGGAACCTGCGACCATAGTTCTATTAATATTGTCAACATTGTGGAGTGAGACAGAATGTTCCCCAGGTGCTAGTTCTACATTGGGGCAAAACACATTCTGACGGAGTGAGCCAGCAGCTTGTAGGGGTTAGTTTGAGAAGTTTGTTTGCAGGCAAAGGGACCTCTGGAAAGTGGAAGCTCTTTAAATGAAGGACAGCTACAGTTAAAGATGTATACGTTCCTGTGATTGTGAAAGCAAGGGTGGCAGGAATAAGGAACCCTGGATGACAAGAGACATTGAGGCTTTAACCAGAAAAAAAGCAGGCATGGCTCAGGTACTGGCAGCTGGGGTCAAGGGAATCCCTGGGGATACATAGGGGATACAAGAGTTTACTGAAGAAGGGAATCAGGAGGACAGATGACCTTGGCTGAGAAAATTTGGGTGAATCCAAAGAGACTCTTGAAGTATATTAAAAGAAAAAGAATAACTAGAGAGAGAATAGGACTCTTCATGGACATGTATATGCAGAATCACAAGAGTTATTTCTCCTCTGTTTTGACCGTGAAGAAGCACATGAAGGCTTGGGAATTTGGGGAGGTTAGTGATCATCTCTTGGGGACAGTCCATATCACAGAAGAGGATGTGTTGAATGTATTAGAATGTATGAACGTGGATAAATCTCCTGACAAAATATATCCAACAACACTGCAAGAAGCGAGAGAAGAAATTGTGGGGTCCCTGGCTGATCTTTTTGCATCAACATTCCCCACGGGTGAGGTCCCAGATTTTGGAGGGCAGCAAATGTTGTGCCCTTGTTCGAGAAGGGCTGCAAAGGAAAACCTGTGAACTATAGATCAGTAAATCCAACATCCATGGTAAGTAAATTACTTGAGAAGATGCTATGCATTTGGAAATAAAACATTTGATTGGGAATAGTCTGCATAGCCTTGTGTGTGGGAGACCATGTCTCACAAATTTGTTAGCGTTCTTTGATGAAGTGATCAGGAAGTTTGACGAGGGCAGTCCAGTACATGTAGACTCTACAGATTTCAGGAAGGCCTTTCATAAGGTTCCACATGGTACCTTGCTCTGGAAGGTTAGATCGCATCGAATACAGGGTCCATGAGTAAACTGAGTACACAATTGGCTTGATGGTAGGAAGCAGAGGGTAACAGTCAGACTGGAGGCCTCTGACTAGTGGTGTGCCTCAGTGGTTATAGAATCATAGAATCCCTCCTCTGTGGAAACAGGCCCTTCGGCCCAACAAGTCTACAGGCCCTTTGAAGATTATTCCACTCAAACCCATTCCCATACCCTGTTACTCTACATCAACCACTGACTAATGCAACTTATTTACACATCCATGATCACTATAGGCAATTGAGCATGGCCAATTTACCTAACCAGCACATCTTTGGACTGTGGGAGGAAACCGGAGCACCCGGAGGAAACCCACGCAGACACGGGGAGAACATACAAACTCAGTTGGGTTGGCATGGTGGCTCAGTGGTTGGCACTGCTGCCTCACAGCACCAGGGACCCGGGTTTGACCCCAGCCTCGGGTGACTGTCTGTGTGGAGTTTGCACATTCTTCCTATGTCTGTGTGAGTTTCCTCTGGGTGCTCCGGTTTCCTCCCACAATCCAAAAATGTACATGTCAGATGAATTGGCCGTGCTAAGTTGTCCATAGTGCTCGGTGCATTCGTCCAGGGTAAATATTGGGTAGGCAGAATGGCTCTGGATGGATTACTCTCCGGCAGGTTGGTGTGGACTTGTTGGGCCAAATGGCCTGTTCCTTACTGTAGGAAATCTAACCCTAGCAGGATCTAACCCACACAGACCATACTGTGAGGTTGGAATTGAACCCAGATCCATGGTGCTGTGAGGCAGCAGTGCTAACCACTGAGTCACTGTGCCACTGAGCCACTGAGCTGGTCAGTACTCGGCCCATGGCTGTTTGTTATCTATATCAATGATTTGGATGAGGATGTTTAAGGCATGATTAGAAAGTTTTCAGATTACACTAAAATAAGTGAGGAAGGGTCTCAGCAATTGCAACAGGGCCTTGATCAGCTGGGGAATTGGGCTGAGAAATGGCAAATGGAGTTTAATACAGACAAGGGCGAGATCTAGCATTTTGGAAAGTCACATCAAGACAGGGGTTTCATGGTGAATGGTAGGGCCTGAAGGAGTGTGGTGAAACAGAGGGACCTTGGATTCCAGGACACGGCTCTCTGAACTCAGGGAGACAGGGCAGTGAAGAAGGCTTTTGGCACACTGGGCCCTTCACCAGTCAGGGCATGGAATATCAAAGTTGGGAAGTTCTGTTGTAGGTGTGCAGGATGTTAGTGACGCCGCACTCGCAGTATTGTGTTCAGTTTTGCCCACCTTGCTATCGGAAGGATGTTATTAAACTGAAAAGAGTGCAGAAGAAACTTACAAGGATGTTTCCAGAACTCAACTAGACAGATATAGAGAGAGGTTGGACAAGCTAGGGCACTTTCCTTAGTATGTAGGAGACTGAGTGGTGACCTTATAGATGTGTATAAGGTCATGGGAGGCATGGATAGGGTGAATGCACTCAGTCTTTATCCAAGGGAATCGAGGACGAAAGGGCATCAGTTTAAGGTGAAAGGGGAAAGATGAAAAGGGAACCTGAGGGCGAATGCTTTTACCCAAAGGTACACATATGCAATGAACTTCCAGCGGAAGTGGTCAAGGAGGATACATTTAATAACATTTAAAAGGCACTTGGACAAATACATGGAGAGGAACGTATTGGAAGGATATGGGCCAAGTGCAGGGAAACGGGGTTAGTGTGGATGGGCCAGTTTGGGCCAAAGAGCCTGTCTCCATGCTGTAGAACTCTATGACTCTATGAATATACCCAGGTGTCCCATAATACAGAAGCAGCTAAAGCAATAGGAACACGAGCCGGTACAAATGTGAAACAGTCCTGCAGAATTTCACAGGAAGCCAGCCTGGCCTTGCAGCGAAGGATTCCTGGTACAGGAGCTGTGGTGAGATGCCCAAAGGGAACCGGGGAAGGAAGCTGAAAAGCTCACTCCACTGCCGATAGCCTGGAGGACCCCCAGCTGGGATAAGGCAGCTGGGATCCGGTCACCCTAGCGAAACCTACAGTCTGTGACCGAGCAAGGTCTCCGACACAATGAGCAGGACAGAACGTTGCAGGAAAATCTCACTCATATGGAACTACTCCAGTTACAATTGGGAAGAGCCCAATCCAGTGAAAGGAGGGTCTCTGGGGATGGGGAGGCAGCCTCAGGTTACATTGACAATCTGGAAGGACAGTGTATGAGCTCCAAGCAGCTGCATGGGTCCTGTACACCTGCAACATGGAACAACACACATCAGGCCCTAGTAGGAGGTGCCAGGAGCAAATACAATCCCTAGGGAACCAGGGCTCCTCCCAGAATGGGATAATGTGTGCCTTTGGGGTTCTACCTCCCCAGGGAGATAATGACAGGCCCCACACTGACCCATGCACACCCTCCCACGGATGGGGAATCCCACTGCCCGTCTCCCAGGTAACTGCAACTTTTGCCCCCAGTTCGGGCCCACAGCCGAACTCAGAGTCCATGAATCCTGTGGTTATCCAGAGTCAAACAGCCGATGGTCTCACTCCGTACACAACAGCAGTTCCAGCCACCCAGCTGGTGGGCAGCACTAAAAATGTCACTCTGTTTGATCCTGTCTCAAACCCAGATACATTTTTGGTTGAGACAGACCGACAGTCTGTCATACACGGACTGGATGCTGACAAACAAATTAAATTAATCACCATGTGACTTTGTCCACCAGGCCATTCAGCCCTCGCTGAGGGACAACAGTGAGGGAGGGGCATCCATGATGAAATAAAGGCAGCGGTCCTCACTGCTCGAGAAAAGTCCCATTCCGGGTTAGTGACAAACAGCGTAAATATTTGTTCCAGGAGAACGCCCACACGAACATGTCTCACTGTCAGTTACAGCAGCGAACCAAGGGCTGGGTTAATGACAGCTGTCAGGACACTTTCAGTGGGGTACTGGACTTGGTGCGAGGGATTGCAATTATCCCAAATGACAAAGTTAGGATGGGGATCTTTGAAGTCGAAAGTATCGGAATTACATTGAAAAAGGTATTTGGATGGATTATCATGATTCCCTCCCACATGCTGTGGAGATAGAGGGGACATTGACAGGGACCATTCTTACGTAAATGGGAAGGAACAAGCCATACCATGGCATTCCCACCGCCTGTCATTAACGAATTCGGCTCCTCTCACATCCAGCTGTGGTCCTAACTACACTCACCTTGATATATCTCAGGATACCGGTGGTTAGGATTGCAGGCTGCAACAGATGGGTACGATCATGGTGAATAATGCCTGGACACACCCCCAGCGACTGGAAGGTAGATGGAACTCCCCGGGTGATCACCTTAGTTTCATTCATTTGCAGTGTTTGAGTGTTCCTGGCTGGGCCCAGTGTTGATTGCCTGTCCGTAGCTGCTCGGGAGCTGGTTTTGGTGGTGAGCTGCCTCCTTGAACTGTTGCAGGTGGTGGACTCACAATGTCCTTAGGGAGGGAATTCCAGGAGTTTGAGCCAGGAGGTCTCATTCACTTGCATTTATTCTGCTAACTGGATGTTGGCTATGCATCACAATTCTGTATGGATTCTCAGGACGGAATATGTTTTGTCAAAACAGTTGGGACTGCCACAGTCACTCAGTGGTTAGCACTGTTACGTCACAGCGCCAGAGTCCTGGGTTTGATTCCACTCCTGAGCGACTGTCTGTGTGGAGTTTGTACATTCTCTCTGCATCTGCATGGGTTTTCTCCCACTGTTCAATGGTGGGCATTTTTGACAGATTGCCCGTTGTGTCGAGGGATATTCAGGTTAGCTGGAATAGCCATGGGAAATGCAGTGTTTCACAGATATCATCAAGGGATAGATCTGAGTTGGATTCTCTTCAGAGGTTCATTGTGGACTCGATGGGCTGAAGGGTCTTTTTATGCTCTGTAGGGATTCTATGATATCACTTATCAGCCATATGACAATCGGTTTGACATATGTACGAAATGGCTTTCGCTCAAATAGCAGGCTACTCTGACAACAAACATAACCAGCTTTTAAAAGTAGGTTTGTAATTCATTGTATAAGCTTCTTTCTATTCAAAAGACTGGATGGGGGAGGGGGAATGGGTGAAATGTTGCTGCCTCCTTGCTAAAACACAGACAGACAGCCAAGAGATGCTGGGTATATTGGACAAGTTATACTCCCAAATCACAAAAGCCAGACAGCAGCCAGATGGTTATCCCATCAGCATAATGTAAAAGGCAACAGTTCCCCTGGGCAGACATACCCCTAATAACGTCTCCACCAAAAAAAGGAGGGCCCAAACAGGAAGGTACCGGGTCCTGCTAAACAAAGAAACGAACAGGAACAAGTCATCCAAATTATTAGCAACGCTTCAAACTATTAATTGATTCTCCGAATTGGCCAGAAGTATAGAAAGTTCTGGGAAACCATCCAGAAATGAACAAAACCAGGGATCACCTGCAGACTGATCTCTTGAATTTTCTGGAGGCTTTCTGAGGTGACCAACATGGCAAGGGACAGAGACCAGCTCACCATCCAGAGAGAGGGAGAGAGAGAGAGCGAGACAAGCTGAAGGAAACCTCATGAGCATGGGAGAGAGGGAGTGTGAAAAACCATTGAGAGAGAGAGAGAGAGCTGGAACCAACTGGAATACTGAGTGTCACCCCTTCAGTCTGTCCATGCTTTAACGCCTGTTTGTCTCAGTCTGATTTCGCCTTCTCTCTTTGTCCTTCTCTCTCCCTGTCTGTCTCTTTCTCTCAATCTGCCTTTCTCTCACACCTTCCCTCTCACTGTCTGTCTCTACCCCTTCTTTCTCTCATTCCCCTTCTCCATCCCCACTCTCTCTACTTCTCTCTTTTTTTCTCACCCTCCCTTTCTCTTTTTCTTTATTTCAGACCTGAAAGTGCTCACACAATTTTGACCCCCCAAAAAACATTTGCCCCTCATTTTAACTCTCCTCCCAAATTTATTCCCTTCCCCAAATACCTTCCCTCCCAAATACCTACCTTACCAACTGTGCCCCCCTCAAATATTTTGCTGCCCCCCCAACGTTGCTGTGAGCCCCACTCCCTGGGGCAGAGGGTGTTGACTGGAAAAGTGTGGAACTGGAAAAGCCCAGTAGGTCAGGCCTGAACCATCGACTCTCCTGCCTGACCTGCTGTACTTCCCCAGCTCCACACTTTGTAACTCTAACTTTCCAGCATCTGCAGTCCTCACTTTCTCACACCAGTAAACGAATCTGGGTTGACTGACTCGCCTGGGACGATTTTAATGTACAGCAAGATCCCAGTCCGAGAATTACAGAAGGTTTGTATCACAGATGGAGTCCTTTCTGCCCATCATCCATCCTCACCCATTAAATGATCCTGGTCCGGTTCAGGATCCTCAGGATTGGCCCCTGAATGGCCTCATTGACTATCCTTCCTGTGAAGACCTCTTCTCCACCCTGTCTCAGATTTTGCATCACATGCTTTTCCTCCCTCCATCTCTCTCTGACAACAGCCCCTCCTTTCTCCACAAACCCCAAAACCCCATCAAACCCTCCCCCATCTCTGGCTGTCCCACTGTCTCCTTGTCTCCCACACTCCCCCTTCCCACGCAGACTCACAGCCCCTGGGCTGGAGGACATAATGCAGAGACTAACTCACCTTTTGAATGACTGCTGTAATGCACAGCAAGATCCCACTCTGAAACCATCGCCAAGTACACACACATTTCTTCTCCCTCAATATATGCCCTTCTCACTCTCTCTCTCTCCCCCTGTCTCTCTCACTCTGTCCTTTTCTCACTCCACCTCCTTGACTCTTACTCTCCACTTTCTCCATCTCCACTCTCTCCATGTCTCTCTCTGTTTTTATCACTCTCCGGTTCTCTTTCTCTTTTTCTCTATTTCAGACGCACTCAGAAAAGTACTTCATGTTCCTTCCACTCACCCCCTCCCCACAGTGGGGGTAAAACCTGGGAGAGACCAGGCACTGAGGCAAACTCTTCCCATTGCCCCTTCCCCAGTCACTGGGACAGAGCAGAGGGGTCCAGGGAGAAAGAGGGAGAGAAACTACAGGAGCGAAAGAGAGATGAACGGACAGACAGTGAGAGGGAGGGAGAGAACAAGAGAAAGACAGGCAGGCAGAGGTGGGGTAGAAGAAGTGAGAAGAACTGAGAGAGAGTAGGACAGAGACAGAGAGTGAAACTCCAGGAAGAGAAATACAATGTCAGACAGATACGAGGTGAAAATATGGAGAGAAAAACAGGGAGAGAAATTCAGGCAGACAGCAAGACAGAAATCCCAGGGAGAGATATAGAACAGAGAGAGAGAGAGAGGAGTTGCAACAGCAGAGAGATAGAGCTGAGAGAGTGGGGTGGTGGTAGGGGCTGTGATGTTGCTAGAGTGATGTACAGACAGGAATAGCAAGATCTCACAGAGCTGAGAGACAGATGCAGAGAGAGATGAGCAAGGTGTTAGTTTTGTGAAAGACTGAATGATTAAGCATTCCTGAAAAACCTGGTGAGGTGACAAAGGAGGAAGGGAATCTACTGGGAATTGTAAACAGGACAGAGATGTGAAGGATGTTGAGAGATAGGGATTGAAGGAAAGATGTGGGAGAGAGAACTGGGAACACAAAAATAGACATGAGAGCTGCAGAGAGAGAGGGAAGCCGTGAAATCTTTGGAATCAGATCCCTCTCTAGCATTTTGCTCCTTTGTCTCTCCACGTTCCCACAGACGGCCTGAATCTCCTGTTCCTATTTTGGATGGTCTTATGATCTTAACACTACCTCCCAGCTCTTGGCGCCCACACTGGAGGTTATGACTCCACAAGGGACTGATCTGGAGAGTGCTGCACTCTTCCGTGAGTCTCGGAGGGAACCAGCCTGATTTGGATTGGAGTTGCAGCCTCTCAGTGAAAAGTGAAATCTCTTCGAGATTCCCCTCAGTCTCTCACTGTGAGGTGGAGCAGGCCAGACTCGGGGAAGCAAGCAGCAGGCCAGATGTGCTCTGTCCTCCAGCTCCATTTCAGAAGGCCACATGGGGGGGGGGGGGGGGTCTTGTTTCCTTCATCAGCTTCCCGTGCTCCCCCTTCTGGGTTAGGGTGGGGGCCGAATGGCCATGCTCCTGGCTTTTTTTTTTCTCTTTTTCTTCTTTTTTTATAACCCCCACACTACCGCCTAACTGCAGTAACTCACTCTTTTTATTTATTTTTTTTTCTTTTTATTGCTCCTGGCTCTTATTGAGGTGCAAGCTGGCTATGATTGGGTTATACAGGGCACGTCCTTGGAGTGAGGTTGGTTAGCTCAATTGGCTGGGCAGTTAGCTTACCACACCAGCTGGGGTTACCCTGAAGGACTCTCCTTCCCAAACTCTCCCCTCAGCTGGGCCATGGTGACCCTCTGATTAAAACACCACTAGACACTGCTCTGCAATGAGGAGCTGTCCCATGCTCTGGTAAGACTATGGTGACATTACATTGGTTTGTACCTGGAGCACTGTGTGCAGGACTAGTCACTGCATTGCCAGAGGGATGTTAGTGTGTGGGGAAGGTTTACTGGATGAATCCCCACTGGAATGAACAGCACACTCTTTCCCCCAGTTAAGCCACCCTGACAGATTTTGAGTCTTTGGAGAATCAAGGACCAATTCACCTTAAACAGCAGCTGGGCACACAATAAGATGGCTAGTTTACACACACACACACACACACACACACACACGCACGCACCCACACACACACACACACTCTCACAGACACTTACTCTCCCAAACACACACTCTCAATCCCTCAAACATATACACACACATTCCTCTCTCAAACACGCACACATTCCTCTCACACACATACACACAAACACACACTCTCTTTCAAACACACACTCTCACTCCCTCAAACACACACGCATTCCTCTCTCTCACACACACGCACACAAACACACACTCAGACAGACACATACATAAACACACATTCCCTCTCTCACATACACATACACACAGAGATACACACACATGCACTCTCTCTCACACACACAGACAGACACTCGCTCTCTGTCTCTCTCTCTCACACACACAGAGATACACACACACAACCACGATTACTGTACAAACATGGAGGAAGGTTCAATGGAGAGATTACTTCTCCTAGGATGAACCCTGATCTCGCATGATGACTGCTCTAGGGAGACAGACAGCAACTGCAAATGACTTGTTGGATCTTCCTGTGCACCACGTCTTGCATCGACAGCGTTGGTCTCTTTGGGTGCCTGCTTTTCTGGAGAGTCTCCAAGCAACAGATGACCATAGATTGACAACAGTTTTCCTCCAATCCATGTTTAAGACACATGGTGATGTTATTTTTCAATGTTTGTTTTAAAAGATCTGAATCTTCTAAAATGGCCGTGGCCTCCATCCCAAATTGCAACACCAGTGTGCCTTGCGGACCCTGAGGGAATGATCAGTGAAGTGTATCTGTACCTTCCTACATTCTACACCTTGTACCACCAGATAGTGCTCCCTCATACCTCAGAAAGCACCACTCCATTGTGTTTACCCACAATGCCCCTCAGACAGTACCTCCACAAAATATTCACACCCTTAACACCTCAGAACATAGCCCAGACAACTCTCAGACTGCATTCATCCACAAACCCCTTCAGATTGTAAGGACCCATATCCACTGCAGTCCAAGATTGGAGCCCTGGTCCTCAGAACATTATTGGGTCTGTTGATTAATCATTGAATTCCTACAGTGTAAAATCAGGCCATTCGGCCCATCAGGTCCACGTCGGCCGTCTGAAAAGCATCCCACCTACACTCACACTCTCTATTCTATCCCTGTAATGTTGCATTTCCCATGGCCACCCCACCTAACCAGCACATATTTGGACTGTGGGTAGAAACCGGAACACCCAGAGGAAACCCACAGATACAGGGAAGACGTGTAAACTCCACACAGACAGTGGCCGGGAGCTAGAATCAAAGTTGCATCCTTGGTGCTGTGAGGAAGCAGTGCTAACCACTGAGGGACCGTGCTGTCCTGTCTCCCTGGATGTCATGTCATCTAACCTTTTACTTACCAGTCTCCCATGTGTAATCTTCTCATCTATCTTCTCAGTCAACCCTTCAAAACCTCTATCAAATTGGACAAATTATTTCCACAAGCCATGCTGACCATCCCTAATCAATTCTTGCTTTTCCAAATGCATGTAAATTGTCTCTCAAAATGCCCTCCAACAGCTTACCCACCACTGCCATCAGGCTCATAGCTCCATAGTTCAATGGCTGTTCCTTGCAGCCTTACTTCAATAATGGCACATCATTAAGCACCCTCCAGTCTTCAGGCACCTCACCCGTTGCCACTAATCGGTCCATCTGACAAGGCCATCTCCATCCTTCTGTAATCTAAGGCTATCATCCTCAGTATTTATTACCCAACCAATCTTCATATCATTCATGAACCCAATGATTAACCCTCCACCATTCAAATCTAAATCTTTTCTATCAACCACATCAGCAAGACCCCAACAGTGAGACATGAACAGACAGAGATTTCGAATTGGGCCATCACTGTCTGCTTCCTGCCACTCAGCATTCTGCGCCAAATTCCTCGGATCTTGAGTTTTTTATGTTCACTATCAGTTTCCAATATGGATCCTGATAAAAGCTTTACTCACCTCCAAGCAGGCGACAGGAAAGCATTGCCCCTTTTTACACACCTGGTCACCTCCGTAAAAAGTGCAATCCCATTTGTTAGACCCGAGCTCCCCTTAACACAACCATTCTGACTGTTCTTCATGAACTCCAGTCTCTTTAAATGCTGATTAATGCTCTCTCCCAAAATTGCTTCCAACAGACGTCCCACCCACGATATTAGCATGACTGGCCTGTAGCTGCCTGGTATATCCCATGTTCCTTCTTGAATAACAGTACCACATGGCCAGTCCGACGACACCTCTCCTGTGGTCAGAGGGGATTTGAACATATTTGCAAGTGTACCTGCTACTTCCTCCATCACCTCATTCGGTAAACTGAGATACATTTCCACCGTCTTTGGAGATTTATTGGGTTGTAAGAAGGCCAGACCACTCAGAACCATCTCTCTATATATATATGCTAATTCATTTAATTGTATCACAGAGCATCTCCACGATTTCATATCAACACTGTCCCAATGAGCATTGACAAAATGCATCAATTCACTGTAGCCTCTGGGTCCATGCACAAATTCTCACTGTGTTCCACAACCTACTCTTTCTCTCATTATCAATTCACCCTTAATGTCACTGTAAAGTCCTTTCAGATTTTTATTTCCTCTCTTAGCACTCCTCTCTCCCGGGCAATTAGCCTGCGATATGATTTGGAGGATTGTGGGATGTCATTCCGAATGTGGATTAGCATTGGGAAGCTCAGAAATAAGGAGCACATGGCTGTGCTGAGTGTGGGGCAGTGGGATTCATTTGGGATGAGCACAGGGAAGCTGAGGAATAAACCTCCGCCCTGAAGCATGAAAATATCCCTCTGAGCTGGCAGGTCAGTCACGTCAAACAAAAACTCCAACACTGGGAAAAGAGGGTGGAACCTCTTCAGGTTCAATATCCAATTAAAGATGGTCTGTTTGAACACAGTCTCTGGAATCTGGACGTGGGAATCATTACTGAGCAGGGCATGAAGGATGCAGAGGCAGAAATATACTGAACAATTACAGCTATTCCTCTTAGACGACAAGACATGGGAGCAAAAATTAGGCCATTCAGACCATCTGATAGTATGGAACTCACTCAGTACTGACTCTCTTGCAATGCAGTTATCCCCCGACTGACGCTTTGACAGTGCAGCGCTCCCTCAGTACTGATCCTCTAACAGTACAGCGCTCCCTCAGTACTGACCTTCTGAAAGTGCAGCATTGCCCCCAGATTGACCCTCTGACATTGCGGTAATCCCCCATACTGACCCCCTGATAGCGCAGCACTCCCTCAGTAGTGACACTCCGACAGTGCTGTGATCGCTCAGTAATGACCCTCTGACAATGCAGCATTTCCACAGTACTGACCCTCCGACAGTATGGCACACCTGCAGTGCTGACTCTCTGACAGTGCAGCCCTCCATCAAACTGACCCTCTGAAAGTCCGGCCCTCCCTCAGAACTGACCTTCTGACAGTGCTACACTCCCTCAGTACTGACCCCTATGACAGTGCAGCACTCCCTCAGTACTGACCCTTCTGACAGTGCGACACTCCCTCAGTACTGACCCTCTGACAGTGCAGCACTCCCTCAGTACTGACCCTCTGACAGTGTGACACTCCCTCAGTACTGACCCTCTGACACTGCAGCACTCCCTCAGTACTGACCCTTTTGACAGTGCGACACTCCCTCAGTACTGACCCTCTGACAGTGCAGCACTCCCTCAGTACTGACCCTCTGACACTGCAGTACATCCTCAGTACTGATCCTCTGGCAGTGCTGCACTCCCTCAGTACTGACCCTCTGACAGTGCAGCACTCCCTCAGTACTGACCCTCTGACGGTGCAGCACTCCTTCCATGCTGACAATGTAGCAGTGCAGCACTCCCTTGGTCCTGCGCCCCAGACAGTGCAGCGATCACTCGGTACTGACCCTCCGACAGTACAGCTCTCCCTCATCACTGATCCTTTCACACTGCAGCACTCCCTCAGAAGTGAGCCGCTAACGCCACAGCATTCCCTCAATACTGACCCTCTGACTCTGCAGCACTCTCTTTGTATTAACATTTCTACAGTGCAGCACTCCCTCCGTACTGACCCTCTGACAGTGCAGTGCTCCCTCAGTACAGACCCTCTGACAATGCAGCTCTCCCACAGTAAAGACCCTCTGACAGTGCAGCACTCTCTCCGTACTGACCCTCTGACAGTGCAACACTCCCTCAGTACTGACCCTCTGACGGTGCAGCACTTCCTTGGTATTGGCCCTCTGACAGTGCGACTCTCCCTCAGTACTGTTCCTATGACACTGCAGCACTCCCTCTGTACTGACCCTCTGACAGTGAGGCATTGCACGTATACTGACCCTCCCACAGTGTAGCGCACCTTCATACTGACTTTAAGACAGTGCGGCGCATCCTCTGATCATTCAGTACTCCCTCAGAACTGAAGAACCGACCCTCTGACACTGCAACAGCCCCTTGGCCCCTGACAGTGCTGCAATCCCTCAGTACTGACCCTCCGACAGTGCAGCTCTCCCTCAGCACTGCTCCTTTGACACTGCAGCACACCCTCAGAAATGACATTCTGACACAATAGCATTCCCTCAGCACTGACATTTCTACAGTGTAGCATTCCCTCAGTACTGACCCTCCGATCACACGGCATTCCCTCAGTACTGACCCTCCAACAGAGCAGAACTCCCTCAGTACTGACCCTTTGGCAGTGCCACACTCCCTCAGTACTGACGCACTGACCGTGTAGCGCTCCCTCAGTAATGACCCTTTGGCAGTTCAGCACTCCCTCAGTACTGACACACTGACCGTGTAGCGCTCCCTCAGTAATGACCCTTCGAGTGTGCATCACTCTTTCACTACTGACCCTCTGGCAATGCAGCAATCACTCTGTACTGACTGTCTGACACATAATGTGGAGCTCCCTCAGTACTGAACCCCTCACAGCGCGGTGATCCCTCAGTACTCATCCCCTCATAGCGTGGTGATCCCTCAGTACTAATCCCCACAGAGTGCGGTGCTCCCTCAGTTCTAACCCTTTCACTGTGCGGCGCTCACTCAGTCGTAACCCTCTCACAGTGCGACACTCTGACAGCATGGCCATCCATTAGTACTGACCGTCAGAGAATGGGCACTTCATCATTACCGACCCTCTCACTGCACTGCAATCCCTCCGTCCTGACTCTCTGACAATGCAGCACTCACTCCACACTGATCCTCTGACAATGCTGCACTCCCTCCATACTGATCCTCTGATAGTGATGCACTCCCTCCGTACTGACTCTCTGACAGTGTGGAAGTGGCCCTATACTGACCCTCCGACAGTGTGGCCCAATATCAGGACAAAACCCCTGGCAGTACAGCACTCCCTCAGTACTGACTCATTGACAATGTAGCAATCCCTCAGTACTGAGCCATTGACAGTTTAGCACTCCCTCAGCACTGACCCATTGACAGTGTAGCACTCCCTCAATACTAACCCTCTGGCTCGTTCCTGCACCTCTGACAGTCCAGCAGTGCCTCTGTACTGACCCTCTGACAGTGTAGCACTGTCTCTGTACTGACCCTCTGACAGTGTAGCACTCTCTCTGTACTGACCCTCTGAGAGTGTAGCACTCTCTCTGTACTGACCCTCTGACAGTATGGAGCTCCCTCAGTACTGACCCTCTGTCATTTTCAACCCACTCTTTGCTTCTTCATTACGCTGATTTGAACAGAGGTAAAGAAACAGTCTTAGTGACCATCCACCGTGACCCTGTTATAAAACTTATTTTCAAATGTGGCTTGCATGTGATTACCACTCCCTCTAATAGTTGCCTGGAAGGTGGGGGTGCGGTGTACTCTCCTGCTGCAGTCCTTGGGTGTCCCACAGTGATGTTAATGAGGGAGCTCCAGGAGTTTGACCTGAACCATGCAAAGAGCTCTCTTACTGGAGTGCCCTTTTAAAGTTGGGAAGTTATTATAGAGCCGGAGGACCCGAGAGCTGCTGTCTTGTCAGAGAGAGAGGCCTGGTGGGTCACACACCTCAAGTAAGGGGCGAGGTTGAGAAGCTGGGGCCTTCATGGTCATTTCAGACATGATAGAGATTGAGCCAACAATGTTGGCATCACGAACCTGTTAGCTGTGGTAACTAACCCCCCTTTGTAGCAGAGGGATTCAATCCCTTGAACAGAGCAAGCTTGAGATTTCAACACTAAAATCAATCTGTACGGACGCGCTGGAGACCTGAAACATCAATACAGAGATTGCTGAAGGAGCTGAGCATGTCCAGCAGCATCTCTGAAGGGAGCGGGAGAAAGAAACAGAGAAAGAGTTCACCTTTTAATCCAGTGATTTCTGCAGGAAAGTTCCTTCAGAGCAGACCGTTTTGATGAAGGGTCACTTGAAATGCGAATTGTTCCTCTCTCTCTTCACCGTTGCTACCTGCTGAATTGTGCTGAATTTCCCCAGCCATCTGTTTACTTGAGAACATGACCTGATCCAAGCGTCACTGAGTAATTCAGTCTGTGTTCAATGCCCTGAGGCTGCTTCTGTTGAAGGTTGACAAACAGGTTTAAGGCTGTGTAAGGTATTGTATTCGGTGGGCGGGCTACATGGGAGAACAGATACAGAACACAGGCACACTGAAATGTTAGGTCTGAGCTGTTCCTTCTGAACTAACATCACAAAGTTACATTGATCAGGATCTTTGTGAAGTGCCTTTGTCAAGTGACCCTTCATCAAAACGGTCTGTTCTGAAGGAACTTTCCCGAGAAATCACTGGAGTAAAAGGTGAACTTTCTCTCTGGCTCTTTCTCCCTCTCCCTTCAGAGACGCTGCCGGACATGCTGAGCTTCTTCAGCAATCTCTGTATTGATGTTTCAGGTCTCTAGTGCGTCTGTACAGATTGATTTTAGTGTTGAAATCTCAAGCTTGCTCTGTTCAAGGGATTGAATCCCTCTGCTACAAAGGGGGGTTAGTTACCACAGCTAACAGGTTCGTGATGCCAACATTGTTGGCTCAATCTCTATCATGTCTGAAATGACCATGAAGGCCCCAGCTTCTCAACCTCGCCCCTTACTTGAGGTGTGTGACCCACCAGGCCTCTCTCTCTGACAAGACAGCAGCTCTCAGGTCCTCCTGGTCTATACTAACTTCCCAATTTTAAAAAGGCACTCCAGTAAGAGAGCTCTTTACATGGTTCAGGTCAAACTCCTGGAGCCCCCTCCCTAACATCACTATGGGACACCCAAGGACTGCAGCAGGAGAGTACAGCTCACCCCCACCTTCCAGGCAACTATTAGAGGGAGTGGTAATCACATGCAAGCCACATTTGAAAATAAGTTTTATAACAGGGTGACGGTGGATGGTCACTAACTCTGTGTCTTTACCTGTGTTGAAATTAGCGTAATGAAGAAGCTAAGGGTCGGTTGAAAATGACAATGATAGCCTTTCGTAGGTTGGTGTTTATTAGAGTTTGCATTGACAGTATGAATGTTTGAGCACTTATTCAAGGGCATGCAGGTAGCTGCCAGAGGAAGTGATGGGGGCTGATATCATTGTGACATTTCAAAGGCATCACGATGAGTTTGTGAATAGGAAGGGTTTAGAGGGATATCAGCCAAGTGCTAGCAAATGGAATGAAATGAGATGAGAGCATTTGGTTGGTATGGACGAGTTTACAGGAGGGTCTGCTTCCAAGCTGTGCACCTCTGTGACTCTGTGCCTCTGAATGGTCTATTGCAGTGAGTTTCAGACGGGGTTTGGTTTGTGTGTCTCTCTCATGCTTCTTCAGAATCTGCAAACCCTATATCTCCAAATTTCCACAAGACTCTACGAAATAGAAAAAAGAGAGGGTCAGTGCTAAGGGAGTGCAGTGCTGCACTGTCAGAGGGTCAGTACCGAGCAGGTGCTGAACTGTCAGCCGGTCAGTACTGAGGGAGTACTGTACAGTCAGATGGTCAGTACTGAGTGAGTGCTGCACTGTCAGAGGGTCAGTACTGAGGGAGTGCTAAACTGTCAGAGGGTCAGTACTGAGGGAGTGCTGCACAATCAGAGTGTCAGTACTGAGTGAGCACCACATTGTCAGAGGGTCAGTACTGAGGGAGTGTCACACTGTCAGAGTGTCAGTATTGAGGGAGTGCTGCACTGTGAGAGGGTCATTACTGAGGGAGTGCTGCACTGTCAGAGCGTCAGTACTGAGTGAGCACCACACTGTCAGAGTTTCAGTCCAGATGGCAAGCCTCACGATCAGAGGATCTGCACTGAGAGAGCACTGCACCATCAGAGGGTCAGTACTGAGGGAGTGCTGCACTGTCAGAGGGTCAGTACTGAGGGAGTGCTGCACTGTCAGAGGGTTAGTACAGAGAGAGTGCTAAACTGTCAGGTAGACAGTACTGAGGCACTGCAAGACTGTCAGAGGTGCAGGACCGAGGCAGAGGGTCAGTACAGAGGGAGTGATAAACTGTCAATGAGTCAGTACTGAGGCAGTGCTGTACTGTCAGAGTGTCCGTTATGATGGAGTGCTGTACTGCCAGAGGCTTTTTCCTGAGATTAGGCCACACTGTTGGAGGGTCACTATAGGGCCACTTCCACACTGTGAGAGGGTCATTACTGAGGCAGTGCATCACTATCAGAGGATCAGTATGGAGGGAGTGCAGTATTGTCAGAGGATCAGTATGGAGGGAGTGCAGCATTGTCAAAGGGGCAGTGTGGAGGGAGTGCAGCATTGTCAGAGGGTCAGTGTGGAGGGAGTGCAGCATTGTCAAAGGATCAGTGTAGAGGTACTGCAGCATTGTCAGAGGGTCAGTATGGAGGGAGTGCAACATTGTCAGAGGGTCAGTGTGGATGGAGTTCAGCATTGTCAGAGGATCAGTATGGAGGGAGTGCAGCATTGTCAGAGGATCAGTATGGAGGGAGTGCAGCATTTTCAGAGGGTCAGTCTGGAGGGAGTGCAACATTGTTAGAGGGTCAGTGTCGAAGGAGTGCTGCATTGTCAGAGGATCAGTGTGGCGGCAGTGCAGCATTGTCAGTGGGTCAGGATGGGGGGATTGCTGTGCAGTGATAGTGTCAGTAATGATGAAGTGCGCACTCTCTGACGGTCAGTACTAATGGATGGCCATGCCATCAGGGTGTCGCACTGTGAGAGGGTTACTACTGAGGGAGCGCTGCACTGTGAAAGGGTTAGAACTGAGCGAGCACCACACTCTGAAGGGATTAGTACTGAGGGATCACCGCGCTGTGAGGGGTTCAGTACTGAGGGAGCACCACACAATGTGTTGGACAGTCACTACTGAGTGATAGCTGTATTGCCTGAGGGTCAGTACTGAATGAGTGATGCCCAAACAAAGGGTCATAACTGAGGGAGCGCTACATGGTCAGTGTGTCAGTTCTTAGGGAGTGTTGTTACAGAGGGTCAGTACTGAGGCAGTGCTGCACTGTCAGAGTGTCAGTACTGAGCGAGTTCTGCACTGTCGGAGGGTCAGTACTGAGGGAGTGCTGCACTGTCAGAGTGTCAGTACTGAGCGAGTTCTGCTCTGTCAGAGGGTCAGTACTGAGAAAATGCCACAATATCCGAGGGTCAGAACCGAGGGAGTGCTACACTGTAAGAGCATCTGTATTGAGGGAGTGCCACATTGTCGGAGGGTCAGTACTGAGGGAATGGCACACTGTATGAGTATCAGTACTGAGGGAATGCAGCACTGTAGAAATGTCAGTCCAAAGAGAGTGCAGCAGAGTCAGAGTGTCAGTACTGAGGGAATGCTGTTGTGTCAGAGCGTCATTTCTGAGGGTGTGCTGCAATGTCAAAGGAGCAGTGCTGAGGGAGAGCTGTACTGTCAGAGGGTCTGTACGGAGGGAGTGCTGCATTGTCAGAGGGTCTGTACTGTTGAGAGCTGGATTGTCGGAGGGACTGTACTGTGGGAGAGATGCACTGTGAGGGTCAGTACTGAGGGAGTGCTGCACTATCGGAGGGTCTGTACTGTGGGAGAGCTGCATTGTTGGAGAGTCAGTACTGAGGGAGCACCGCGCTGTCAGCGGGTCAGTATTGCGGAGTGCTGCACTGTCAGAGGGTCATTACTGAGGGAGAGCTGCACTGTCAGAGGGTCAGTACTGAAGGAGTGCTGCACTGGCATAGGTCAGTACTCAGGGATTACTACACTGTGAGAGGGTCAGTACTGAGGGAGTGCTGCACAGTCAGAGGGTTAGTTCTGAGGGAGTGCTGGACTGTCAGATGGTCAGCTTGAGGGAGGGCTGCACTGACACAGGGTCAGTACTCAGGGATTACTACACTGTGAGAGGGTCAGTACTGAGGGAGTACTGCACAGTCAGAGGGTCAGTTCTGAGGGAGTGCTGGACTGTCAGAGGGCCAGCTTGAGGGAGGGCTGCACTGTCAGAGAGTCAGCACTGTGGGTGTGCCGTACTGTCGGAGGGTCAGTACTGTGGAAATGCTGCACTTCTTATGGTCATTACTGAGGGAGTGTTGCACTGTCAGAGAATACTACTGAGGGAGTGCTGCGCTATCAGGGGGTCAGTAATGGGGGATTGCCGCA
Source organism: Chiloscyllium punctatum (assembly GCF_047496795.1). Taxonomy (NCBI): domain Eukaryota; kingdom Metazoa; phylum Chordata; class Chondrichthyes; order Orectolobiformes; family Hemiscylliidae; genus Chiloscyllium; species Chiloscyllium punctatum. Next base: position 89,227,440 of record NC_092752.1, on the reverse strand, counting down.
ATGTCAGAGGATCAATCTGGGGGCAGTGCTGCACTGTGAGAAGGTCAGTACTGAAGGAGCGCTGTACTGTCAGAGTGTCAGTACTGATGGAGTGCCGCACTGTCAGGGGTGCAGGACCAAGGGAGTGCTGCACTGTCAGCGTGTCAGTTCTGAGGGAGTGCAGCACTGTCAGTGGATCAGTATGGGGGCAATGCTGCACTGCCAGAAGATCAGGACTGAGGGAGCGCTGCATTGTCAGCGGGTCAGTACTGATGGAGTGCCACACTGTCAGAGGATCAGGACTGAGGCAATGCTCATTATCAGAGGGTCAGTAGTAACGGATTTCCATGCTGCCAGAGGGTCAGTACTGAGGTGGTCAGTCAGTATTGAGTGCCTACTGGATTGGCAGAATATTGTACTGAGGAGCGCGACACTTTCAAATGTTTAGTACTGAGGGTGTTCTACACTTTCAGATGGATAGTACTGAGGGCGTGCGGCACTTTCAGAGGATCAGTACTGAGGGATCACTGCACTGTTGGAATGTCTATACTGAGGGCCTGCTGCATTGCCAGAGGATCTGTACTGAGAGAGTGCTGCACTGTCAGAGGGTCAGTACTGATGGAGTGCCGCACTGTCACGGGTGCAGGACCAAGGGAGTGCTGTACTGTCAGCGTGTCAGTTCTGAAGGAGTGCAGCACTGTCAGTGGATCAGTATGGGGGCAGTGTTTCACTGTCAGAAGATCAGTGCTGAGGGACTGCTGCATTGTCAGAGGGTCAGTACTGAGGGAGCGCTGCACTGTCAGCGCATCAGTCTGGGGATACCTGAATTGTAAGAGAGTCAGTACTGAGTGAGTGCCACACTATCAGATGGGCTGAATGGCCAAATTTCTGCTCCCATGTTTTGTGGTCTACGAGGAATATCTGAAATTGTTCAGTACATTTCTGCCTCTGCTTCCTACATACCCTGCTCAGCAATGATTCCCATGTCCAGATTCCAGAGACTGTGTTCAAACAGACCGTCTTCATTTGGTTACCACCCTCTTTTCCCAGAGATCAAGTTTTCGTTTCGTGTGACTGACCTGCCAGCTCAAAGGGATATTTTAATGCTGCAGGGCTGAGGTTTATTCCTCAGCTTCCCTGTGCTCATCCCAAATGAATCCCACTGCCCCACACTCAGCACAGTCGTGTGTTCCTTATTTCTGAACTTCCCAATGCTAATCCACATCCAGAATGACATCACACACTCCTCGTTTCCCTGGCTATTTGCCTGGGAGAGAGCAGTGCTAAGAGAGGAAATAAAAGCCTGAAAGTAGTTTACAGTGCCATTAAGGGTGAATTGATAATGAGAGAAAGAGAAGGTTGGGGATCACAGTGAGAATTTGTGCATCGACCCAGAGGCTACAGTGAATGGATGCATTTTGTCAATCCTCATTGGAACAGGGTTGATATGAAATTGTGAAGATGCTCTGTGATACAATTAAATGAATGAGTATATATATAGAGAGAGATGGTTCTGAGTGGTCTGGCCTCCTTAAAATCCAATAAATCTCCAAAGACGGTGGAAATGTATCTCAGTTTACCGAATGAGGTGATGGAGGAAGTAGCAGGTACACTTGCAAATATTTTCAAATCCCCTCTGACCACAGGAGAGGTGTCGTCGGACTGACCATGTGGTACTGATATTCAAGAAGGAGCATGAGATATACCAGGCAGCTACAGGCCAGTCAGGCTAATATCGTGGGTGGGACGTCTGTTGGAAGTAATTTTGGGAGAGAGAATTAATCAGCATTGAAAGAGACTGGAGTTCATGAAGTACAGTCAGAATGGTTGTGTTAAGGGGAGCTCGGGTCTGACAAATGGGATTGCACTTTTTAAGGAGGTGACCAGGTGTGTAAAAAGGGGCAATGCTTTCCTGTCGCCTAATTGGATGTCAGTAAGGCTTTTATCAGGACCCATACTGGAAACTAGAGTGAACATAAAAACTCAAGATCCGAGGAATTTGGCGCAGAATGCTGAGTGGCAGGAAGCAGACAGTGATGGCCCAATTAGAAATCTCTGTCTGTTCATGTCTCACTGTTGGGGTCTTACTGATGTGGTTGATAGAAAAGATTTAGATTTGAATGGTGGATGTTTAATCATTGGGTTCATGAATGATATGAAAATTGATTGGGTGATAAATACAGAGGATGATAGCCTTAGATTACGAAGGATGTAGATGGCCTTGTTAGGTGGACCAATCAGTGGCAACTGGTGAGGTCCCTGAAGACTGGAGGGTGCTTAATGATGTGCCATTATTGAAGTAAGGCTGCAAGGAACAGCCATTGAACTATGGAGCTGTGAGCCTGATGGCAGTGGTGGGTAAGCTGTTGGAGGGCATACTGAGAGACAACCTACATGCATTTGGAAAAGCAAGAATTGATTCGGTCAACTTGGCTTTGTTTGTGGAAATGCTGTGTCCAACTTGATAGAGCTTTTGAAGGGATGACCAAGGAGAAAGATGAGAAGGTTTCACATGCGACACCGCTAGTAAAAGGTTAGATGACATGGCATCCAGGGAGAGAGGACAGCACGATGCCTCAGTGGTTTGTTTCTAACCCCCGGTGACTGTCTCTGTGGAGTTTACACATTCTGCCTGTATCTTTGCGGGTTTCCTCTGGGTGCTTCAGTTTCCTCCCACCGCCCAAAGATGCCATGGGAAATGCAGCATTACAGGGATAGAGTAGAGGATGTGAATCTGGGTGCGATGCTGTTCAGACAGTCAGTGTGGAGCCAATGGACGGAATGGCTTGCTTCGACACTGTAGGAATTCTAAAATTAATCCAGAGAGACAAATAATGTTCTGGGGACCTGGGCTCCAATCTTGTTCAGGGGTGCATGTGGGTCCTTACAGTCTGAAGGGGTTTGAACACAATCTGAAGGGGGGAGCTGGGCTGAGCCCTGAAGTGTTGAGGGTGTGAATGTTTTTTGGAGGTAATGTCTGAGGGGCTTTGGGGGGTAAACACAACAAAGTGACGCTTTCCTAGATATTGAGGGAGCACTATGTGAGGTATTGAGGAAGCAGTTTCTGAGGTATTGGGGGAGCACTATCTGAGGAATTGAGTGAGCATTATCTGAGGAAGAACTATCTGAGCTATTGAGAGAGCACTTTCTGAGGCATTGAGGGAGCACTTTCTGAAATATTTAGGGAGAACTATCTGAGGTATTGATGGAGCACTTTCTGAGGTACTGAGGGAGCACTATCTGTGGTACTGAGGGATAACTATCTGTGATATTGAGGGAGCACTTTCTGAGGTATTGAGGGCGCACTATCTGATGAATTGAGGGAGCATTATATGAGGAAGAACTATCTGAGCTATTGAGAGAGCTCTTCCTGAGGCATTGAGGGAGCACTTTCTGAGGTATTGAGGGAGAACTATCTGAGGTATTGATGGAGCACTTTCTGAGGTATTGAGGGAGAACTATATGAGGTATTGAGGGAGCACTTTATGAGGTATTGAGGGAGTACTATCTGAGGTACTGAGGGAGAACTATCTGAGGTATTCAGGGAGAACTATCTGAGGTACTGAGGGAGCACTATCTGGTGGGACAGAGTGCAGAGGACAGAAAAGAACAGATGAAATTCCCTGATCATTTCCTCAGGGTCCCCGAGGCACTCTGGTGTCGTAATTTGAAATGGAAGCCACTCCCCATTTCAGAAGATTCAGATCATTTTAAACAATCAGTGAAAAATAGCAGCAGCATGGGTCTGAAACATGGTTTGGGGGAAAACTTTCAGCAATCTACTGTCACTTATTGCTTAGAGACGTTTTCGAAAAGCCAGCACTCAAACAGGCTAACGCTGTCGATGCAAGAGGTGGTGCACAGGAAGATCCGACAAGTCATCTGTTGCTGCTGTCCGTCCCCCTGGAGCAGTCATCATGCAAGATCAGGGTTCAGTCCTCAGAGAAAACATTTCTCCATCAAAACCTCAACCATGCCTTGACAGCTGTGTGTGTGTATGTGTGTATGTGTCTGTGTGTGTGAGAGAGAGACAGAGAGAGAGAGAGAAACATAGAGAGAGAGAGAGTGACAGAGACTGCCCGTGTTTGTGCGTGCGAGAGTGTGGATGCATGTGTATCTCTGTGTGCCTGTATATGTGTGCGTGAGAGAGAAAGTGCATGTTCATGTGAGAGTGTGTGGCTGTGTGTATGCTGGAGGGGGTGCGTGTCTCTGTGTGCATGTGTGTGAGTGAGGGTGTGTGTGAGAGAGTGTGCATGTGTGTGTGAGAGAGTGTGTCTGTGTGTATGTGTGTGTGAGTGTGTCTGTGTGTGAGAGTGTGTGTCTGTATGTGAGAGAATATCTGTGTGTATGTGTGTGTGTCTGTGTGTCTATGTGTGCATGTGTCTGTGTGTCTATGTGTGTGTATGACGGTGTGTCTTGTGTTAGAGAGAGTGTGTATGTGTGTGTGAGAGAGTGTGTCTGTGTGCATGTGTGTGTGGGAGTAAATGTGTCTGTGTGTGAGAGAGAGTGTGTGTCAGTGTGTGTGTGAGAGAGAGTGTGTCTATGTGTGTTTGAGGGAGCGTGTGTCTGCGTGTGTATGTGTGTGTGAGAGGTAAGAAAGAGTGTAACTGTATGTTTATGTGTGTGAGAGAGAGTGTCTGCGTGTGAGAGAGTGTGTGTCTGTGTGTGTGTGAGAGAGTGTGTCTATGTGTGTTTGAGGGAGCGTGTGTATGCCTGTGTATGTGTGTGAGAGAGTGTAACTGTGTGTTTATGTGTGTGTGTGAGATCGTGAATCTGTGTGTCTGTCTGTGTGTATGTGTGTGAGAGAAATTGTCAGTGTGTGTGAGAGACAGAGTGTGTGTGTGAGAGAGAGTGTCTGCGTGCGTGAGAGTGAGTGGGCGTGTGAGAGAATGAGAGTGTGTGTGTGAGAGTGTGTTTGTAAATGAGAGAGAGTGTGTGCATTTGTTTGTGAGAGAGTGTGGCTGTGTGAGAGGGAGTGTTTCCGTGTGAGAGAGTGTTTGTCTGTGTGTGCGTGAGAGAGTGTCTGCGTGTGTGTGAGAGAGAGTGTGTGTCAGTGTGTGTGCAAGAGAGAGTGTGTCTATGTGTGTTTGAGGGAGCGTGTGTCTGCATGTGTATGTATGTGAGAGAGAGAGTAACTCTGTGTTTATGTGTGTGCGAGAGAGTGTGTCTGTGTGTGTGTCTGTGTGTATGTGTGTGAGAGAGAATGTCTGTGTGTGAGAGAGACAGAGTGTGTGTGTGAGAGAGAGAGTGTCTGTGTGCGTGAGAGTGAGTGGGTATGTGAGAGAATGAGAGTGTGTGTGTAATAGAGTGTGTTTGAAAATGAGAGAGAGTGCGTGTATGTGTGTGTGAGAGAGTGTGTCTGTGTGTGTGAGAGAGAGTGTGTCCGTGTGAGAGAGAGTGTGTGTCTGTGTGTGCTTGAGAGAGAGTGCCTGTGTGTGTGAGAGAGAGTGTGTCTGTGTGTGAGAGAATGTGTCTACATGTATGTGTGAGAGAGTGTTTCCGTGTGTGTATTTGAGGGAGCGTATGTCTGTGCGTGTATGTGTGTGAGAGAGATAGTGTGTGCTTGTGTGTGTATGTGTGTGCGAGAGTGTGTCTGTGTTTGTGTTTGAGGGAGCATCTGTCTATGTGTGGGGGGAGTCATTTGTGTATGTGTGTGTAAGAATGTCTGTGTGTGTTTGAGGGAGTGTGTGTCTGTGTGTGTGTGTGTGCGTGCGTGAGCATGTAAACTGGCCAATCTTATTGGGTGCTCATGAATATAAAATCCAGATGCTGTTTCGGGTGAATTGGTCCTTGTGTCTCCAAAGACACAAAGGCTGCAAGAGTGAATTAACTGGGGGAAAGAAAGTGCCGTTCATTCCAGTGGGGATTCATCCAGTAAACCTTCCCCACACACTAACATCCCTCTGGCAATGCAGTGACTAGTCCTGCACACAGTGCTCCAGGGACAAACCAATGTAATGTCACCATCGTCTTACCAGAGCATGGGACAGCTCCTCATTACAGAGCAGTGTCTGGTGGTGATTTAATCAGAGGGTCACTATGCCCCAGCTGAGGGGAGAGTTTGGGAAGGAGAGTCCCTCAGGGTAACCCCAGCTGGTGTGAGAATTAAACACACGCTATTGGTTTTACTCTGCATTATAAACCAACTGTCCAGCCAACTGAGCTAACTGACTTCACTCCAGGAGCATGCCCTCTTTCACCCAATCATAGTCAGCCTGCACCTCAATAAGAGCCAGGAGCAAGGCCATTCGCCCCACCAATCTCACCCAGAAGGGAGAGCACGGGAAGCTGATGAAGGAAACAAGCCCCTCCCATGTGGCCTTCTGAAATGGAGCTGGAGGACAGAGCACATCTGGCCTGCTGTTTGCTTCCCCGAGACTGTCCTGCTCCACCTTACAGTCAGAGACTGAGGGGAATCTCGAGGAGATTTCACTTCTCACTGAGAGTCTGCAACTCCAATCCAAATCAGGCTGGTTCCTCCGAGACTCACGGAAGAGTGCAGCACTCTACAGATCAGGCCCTTGTGGAGTCATAACCTCCAGTGTGGGGGCCAAGAGCTGGGAGGTAGTGTTAAGAACATAAGACCATCCGAAATAGGAACAGGAGGAGACCATTCAGCCCCTCGAGCCTGCTCAGCTATTCAATAGGATCATGAATGATTTAGCATTTGATTTGGGAGCTGAAACCCGGACATTACAAAGACAGAGAATCAAATTATTCTGCTATAAGGAATCATCAGACAGGAGCTGGAACCAGAGAGAGTGAACACACACACACACACACATTGTCATTGTGGGATTCAGGCTGTCTGTGGGAATTTTACCACAAGATGCGAGCTCTACACTGAGGAGTGACAAAGGTGCAAAATGCTAGAGAGAGGGCAGCTGCACAGTCTGATCCCACCGATCTCACTGCTTCCCACTCCCATGAGAGATCTTATGTATATTTCTGTGATCCCAGCTGTCTCTCCCACATTTTTCCTTCATTCCCTATCTCACAACATCCTTCATATCTCTGCCCTGTTGACATTTCCCTGCAGATTCCCTTCCTACAACACTCTGTCCCTTTGACACCCCATCCTGTTTTTCAGGAATGCTTAATCATTCAATCTTCCACAAAACCAACACCTTGCTCATCTCTCTCTGCATCTTTCTCTCAGCTCTGTGGGATCTTGCCTTTCTTGTCTCTATATCATTTTCGTTGCATCGCAGCAACCCCCCCCCCACCCCCCCCCCACTCCACTCTCTCAGCTCTGTACTGCTGCTGCAACTCCTCTCTCTCTCTACCCTATTTCTCTCCCTGGGATTTCTCTCTTGCTGTCTATCTGACATTCACTCCCTGTCTTTGCCTCCGCTTTTCCATCTTGTATCTGTCTGACATTGTATTTCTCTTCCTGGGGTTTTACTCATTCTCTCTCTCTTTCTCTCTCTGCCTCTCTCCTGCTCTTCTTCAGTTCTGCTCACTTTCTCTCCGGTTTGTCTCTGCCGCTTCCGGTTGTCAGTTCCAGCTGTCCGCTACAGTGGTCGGTATATTGGGTCCAGGTTGGTGTGTTTAACAAACACATCGTCCTGGACCCAATACACTGGCCACTGCAGCGGACAGCTGGAACTGACAACCGGAAGCGGCAGAGACAGGCCACTATAAATGCCGGTGGAAACAGCACAGAAGCGCTTCACAGGTGGCTCCCAAGCACTGAGGATGTCACCTAGCAAGGGGACGAAACGATAGCAACACAAATTCCCAGCTCGGAGAACCACAACACGGAGTAGAGGTTTCCACAGAAAGGATAGTCAGTGAGGCCATTCAGGGGACAATCCTGAGGATCCTGAACAGGACCAGGTATATTTAATGGGGGAGAGGGGGAATGGGCAGAAAGGACTCCATCTGGGATACTAGCCTTCTATAATTCTGGGACTGGGATCTTGCTGTGCAACAAAACAGCCACAGGTCAGTCAGTCAACCCAGACTTATTTACCTGTGTGAGAAAGTGAGGACTGCAGATGCTGGAGAGTCAGAGTTACAAAGTGTGGAGCTGGGAAGCATAGCAGGTCAGCCAGGAGAGTCGATGGTTCAGGCCTGACCTGCTGGGCTTTTCCAGCTCCACACTTTTCCACTAATGTCCCTCTGCCCCGGGGAGTGGGGCTCATAGAATCGTTGGGGGCAGCAGAATATGTGAGTGGGGCTAATTTGGTGAGGTATTTATTTGGGAGGGAAGAAATTTGGGAAAGGGGAAAAATTTGGGAGGACAGTGAAAATGAAGGGCATAGTATTTTTGAGGGGGTACAAAATTGGGTGAGATCTTTCAGGTCTGAAATAGCGAAAAACAGAAAGGGAGGGTGAGAAAAAGAGACAGAGATGGAGAGATTGGGGATGGAGAAGGGGGGTGGGAGAAAGATAGGCAGAGAGAGACAGGGAGAGGGAGAGAGTGAGAGAAAGCGTGTCTGTGAGAGAGAGCGACAGACAGACAGAAGGACAGACAGAGAGGGGACAGAGAGAAGGAGAGAAGGGGAAGTCAGACTAAGACTGAGGATTTAAAACATGGACAGACTGAAGGAGTGTCACTCGTTATTCCAGTTGGTTCCAACTCTCTCTCTCAATGGTTTTTCACATTCCCTCTATCCCATGCCCCTGGGTTTAGCTTCAGCCTCTCTCTCTCGCTCTCTCTCTCTCTCACTCTCTCTCTCTCTCTCTCTCTCTCTGGTTCTGCTTCTGGGTCTGCGAAACTGTTTTCTCTTGTCCTCTCTCTCCCTGGCTGGTCAGGTGGTCTCTGTCTCTTGCCATGCTGGTCTCCTCAGAAGGCCTCCAGAGATTCAGGCAATCAGTCTGCAGATAAACCCTGTTTTGTTCATTTCTGGATGCTTTTCAGGAACTTTGTATCGTTCTGGCCAATTAGGAGAATCCGTTAATAGTTTGAAGCATTGCCAACCATTTGGATAGCTTGTTGCTGTGAGTTTCTTTGTGTAACAGGAGCCGGTGCCTTCCTGTCTGGGCCCTCATTTGGTAGGTAGATACGTCTGTCCAGAATAACTATTGTCTTTTACATTATGCTGTGTTTGCTCTGTGCCTGGTGTGTGGGTTTTGTGATTTGGGAGATTTCCTTGGCCAATAAACCTTGGCTGTCTATCTGTGTTTTAGCCAGGAGGTTGTGACATCTCCCCCAACTCATCCACTTGAAAGGAAAGAAAAGAAGCTTATGCAATAAATTACAAACCTAATTTTAAAAGCTGGTTATGCTTGTTGTCAGAGTAGCCAGCTGTCTTTGCAAAAGCCATTGCATACGTTTTCCAAACCGATGGTCTTAGAGCTTCACTTGGAGGTCGCCACTGATGATGCTACCCAGCCAGGTAACGAAACGTCTGGATATCAAACCTATCACCGAGCAAACCTACACCCTAAGTCTTATAGCTGATAAGTGATATAATAAAATCTTGACAGAACAGAATCATACCGTTCGGCCCATTGAGTCCACAATGACCCTCTGAAGAGAATCCAACTCAAACCCACTCCCCCAATGATATCCCTAAACCCTGCATTTCCTATGGCTATTCCAGCTAGCCTGACTATCCCATGACACAATGGGAAATTTAAGATGGCCCATCTGTCGTAATGGCAACTATGGGCAGGAAATCAATTCTGGCCCAGCCAGGAACACTCAAAAACTGCAAATGAATGCTAAGGTGATCACCCGGGGAGTTCCATCTACCTTCCAGCCCCTGAGGGTGTGTCCAGGCATGATTCACCATGATCGTACACATCTGTTACAGCCGGCAATCCTAACCACCGGTATCCCGAGATATATCAAGGTGAGTGCGGTTAGGAACACAGCCGATGTGAGAGGAGCCGAGTTCTTGGATAACAGACTATGGGAATGTCATGGTATGACCTGTTCTTTCCCATTTACGTAAGTATGGTCCCTGTCAATGTTCCCTCTATCTCCACAGTAAGTGGGAGGTAATCATGGTAGCCCATCCAAATACCTTTTTTATACAACTCCGATAATTTGGACTTCATCCTAACTTTGGTCACTTGGGTTAAGTGGAATCCCTCATACCAAACCCAGGTGTTCCACCTAGAGTGTCCTTACAGCGGTTATTAAACCAGTCCTTGGTGAGCTGCTGTCACTGACAGTCAGAGATGTTGGTGTGGGTGTTCTCCTGGAACAAATATTGATGCTGTTTTTCACGAACCGGGATGGGGCTTTCCCTTGGCTGGCCTGCCTGAGCTCCTCCCTCAGTTCCTTCATCATCCCGTTACCATAGATACTGCACAGGGTGTGGTTTTACTGCTCACCGTCATCTCTGATTGGGCCCTGGATGATCTGATTAATCGTGTTGGCGTGACCCTCCAGTTTGGTCACTAAGTGATGGTTAACCTGATTCTCCACTAGTTGTCCCATGGTCTCCTCTGGATTTTCTGTATTAAGTCTTTCTCAGGCTCATTAGAGAGTTGTTGGGTCAGGATCCTGAGTTTATTCTCCAAATTAACCAAGTCAGCGAACTGACCGGTAACACCCCTGCCCTGGGGGTGTACTCATATACTGGGCTAAATCATTAAGGAGTTCCCTTTTCTTTCATCTGCTAATTGCTGTTCTGGGATCTGCGTTTTCCCTCAAATTTCCCTGTCCATTGTCCCATTATCCTGTGGGCCAGTTGGGAACGTGATTATTTTAATGGGGAAGGACCCCACTCTGATTACTGTATCCCTGATACATTCATTATGACGAGTGTCAGTTTGTGATAAATGTTTGTGAACAAGGAATTCCCTGTGAGTTTAATGCCTAGTCCATTGTGAGAGCCTGGTATGTGTGGGACAAGCTGGGGGAGAAGCCTTCCCTCCTGGTCACAGCCCGTTTTTAATTTTGTTTCTGAGGAATTCTCCCTGGTGGGCTTCCTGGGATATTACTGTCCGAAAATGACTCCTAGTCCAGGCAGGGATCTTGGTATCCTACTACCATGCATCCATTCTCGGGGAAACCCTACCAATCGCTTCTGATCCCTGAGCTCCTGTCACACAATGTGGAAATTCCTAAAGTCTATTTCGTATTCAGCAATTAATTAGCAGAGAACCCAAGCCTCATTACGGGCGCGATATTGGGTCGAATCCCAGGTGTCCCTCCTCCTTTCTGAGACATGGGAGACAAAGGGTCGGGCCCAGTTTCTCATCGGTAAGAGAGGTGCAGGTCATATCCCCAAAAATCCAGACAAATTGGACCCAGAGTCTCCGTGTGAAGCTGATGGGGGGAGGGGAGGGGCATTCCCCTGGTTGTTGTTCTGCAGTTATGTAGCGCCTCTGCAGGATATGCCTTATCCTGCCCTCGAGCAGTGAGGATCGCTGCCTTCATCTCATCATGGATGCCCCTCCCTAGCTGTTAGCCCTCAGGGAGGGCTGAATGGCCTGCTAGACTAAGGCACATGGCGATTCATTTGGTTTGCTCCTCAGCGTCCACTCTGTGTATGACAGACTATCAGTCAATCTCATCCAAATATGTATCTGGGCCAGAGACGGGATCTTTTTGGTGCTGCCCACCAGCTGGGTGCCTGGAATGACTGTTGTGTACGGAGTGAGACCATAAGCTGCTTTACACTGGGTAACCACATGATTCATGGAATCTGAGTTCGGCTGTGGCTCAGGGCTGGGGACAAAAGGTGCAGTTACCTGGGAGACAGGCAGTGGTAGTCCACATCTGTGAGCGTGTGTGGCTGTGTCAGTGTGGAGCCTGTCATTATCTCCCTGGGGAGGTAGAACCCAAAAGGCACACCCTATCCCATTCTGGGAGGAGTCCTAGTTCCCTAGGGATTGTATTTGCTCCTGGCACCTCCTACTAGGACCTGATGTGTGTTGCTCCATGTTGCAGGTGTACAGGACCCATGCAGCTGCTTGGAGCTCATACACTGTCCTTCCAGATTGTCAATGTAACCTGAGGCTGCCTCCCCATCCCCAGAGACCCTCCTTTCACTCGATTGGACTCTTCCCAATTGTAACTGGAGTAGTCCCATGTTCCTGCACCCTTCTGTCCTGCTCATTGTGTCAGAGACCTAGCTCTGTCACAGCCTGTAGGTTTCCCTGGGGTGACCGGATCCCAGCTGCCTTATCCCAGCCGAGGGTCCTCTTGGCTATCGGCAGTGGAGTGAGCTTTCCAGCTTCCTTCCCCAGCTCTCTATGGGCATCTCATCACTGCTCCTGTACCAGGAATCCTTCAATTCAAGGCCAGGCTGGCTTCCTGTGAAATTCTGCAGGACTGTTTCACATTTGTCCCGGCTCGTGTTCGTGTTGCTTTGGCCGCTTCTGGATGATGGGACACTTAGGTATGTTCATAGAGTTCTACAGCATGGAGACAGGCTCTTTGGCTCTTTGGTCCATCCACACTAACCCCGTTTCCCTGCACTTGGCCCATATCCTTCCAATACTTTCCTTTCCATGTATTTGTCGAAGTGCATTTTAAATGTTTTTAAATGCATCCTCCTCGACCACTTGCACTGGTAGTTCATTCCGTATGTGTACCACTCTGGGTAAAAGCATTGTCCCTCAGGTTCCTTTTTAATCTTCCCCTTTCACCTAAAACTGATGCCCTTTCATCCTCGATTCTCTAAGCCTTGGATAAAGACTGAGTGCATTCACCCTATCCATGCCTCCCATGATCTTATACACCTCTATAAGGACACCCCTCAGTCTCCTACACACTAAAGAAAATGTCCTTGCTTATTCAACCTCTCTCTATAACTCTAGTTGAGTTCTGGTAACATCCTTGTAAATTTCTTCAATCCTCTTTCTCGTACAATAACATCCTTGCTATAGCAAGGTGGGTACAACTGAACACAATACTCCAAGTACGGCCTCACTAACATCCTGTACAACTACAACAGAACTTCCCAACTTCGATATTCCATGCCCTGACTGGTGACTGATGAAGGCCTCATTGTGCCAAAGGCCTTCTTCACTGCCCTGTCTCCCTGAGTTCAGAGAGCCATGCTCCTGGAATCCAAGGTCCCTCTGTTCTACGACACTCCTTCAGGCCCTACCATTCCCCATGAAACCTCAGTCTTGATTTGTCTTTCCAAAATGCAAGATCTCGCCCTTGTCTGTATTAAACTCTATTTGCCATTTCTCAGCCCAATTCCCCAGCTGATCATGGCCCTGTTGCAATTGCTGAGAACCTTCCTCACTTATTTTAGTGTAATCTAAAAACTTACTAATCATGCCTTAAACATCCTCATCCAAATCATTGATATAGATAACAAACAGTAGTGGGCCTAGCACTGACCAGCTCAGCGGCACAATGGATCAGTCGTGAGCACTGCTGCCTTACAGCACCGTCGATCTGGGTTCAATTCCAACCTCACAGGATGGTCTGTGTGGGTTAGATCCTGTTAGGGTTCGATTTCCTACAGTGTGGAAACAGGCTATTTGCCCCAACAAGCCACACCGACCTGCTGAAGAGTAACCCACCCAGAGCCATTCTCCCTACCAATGTTTACACTTGACGAATGCACCGAGCACTATGGGCAATTTAGCATGGCCAATTCATCTGACCTGCACATTTTTGGAATGGGGAGGAAACCGGAGCACCCGAAGAAAACCCACGCAGACACAGGGAGAATGTGCAAACTCCACACAGTCACCCGAGGCTGGGGTCGAACCCGTGTCCCTGGCGCTGTGAGGCAGCAGTGCCAACCGCTGAGCCACCATGCCACACCAACTGAGTTTGTACGTTCATCCCATGTTTGCGTGGGTTTCCTCTGGGTGCACCGGTTTCCTTCCACAATCCAAAGATCTGCAGGTCAAGTAAATTGGCAATGCTCAATTGCTGAGAATGTTCATGGATGTGTAAGTAAGTTGCATTACTCAGGGGTAAATGCAGAGTAATAAAGTAGGGGAATGGGTTTGAGTGAAATAATCTTCAGAGGGCCAGTGTACTTGTTGGGCCGAAGGGCCTGTTTCCACAGAGGAGGGATTCTATGATTTTATGACCGCTGAGGCACACCACTAGTCACAGGCCTCCAGCCTGACTGTTCCCCACTGCTTCCGACCATCAAGCCAATTGTGTACTCAGCTTGCCAACGCCCCCTGGATTCCATGCGATCTAACCTTCCAGAGCAAGGTAACATGTGGAACCTCATCAAAGGCCTTCGTGAAATCTGTAGAGTCTACATGTACTGGCCTGCCCTCGTCAAACTTCCTGATCACTCCAATAAAGAACGCTGACAAATTTGTGAGGCATGGTCTCCCATGCACAAGGCTTTGCTGACTACTCCCAATCAAATGTTATATTTCCAAATACATGTCTATCTAATCTCTGAGCATCTTCTCAAGTAACTTACTTACCACGGATGTTAGGTGTACTGATCTATACTTCTCAGGTTTATCTTTGCAGCCATTCTTGAATAAGGGCGCAACATATGCTGTTCTTCAGTCTTCCAAAAAGATGTGAGGCAAAAAGATCAGCAGGGAACCCACAAGTACTTCCCTCGCCTCTTGAGGTGCTGTTGGATATGTTTGGTCAGGTACAGGAGATTTATCCACCTTCATACATTCTAATGAATTCAACAGATCCTTTCCTGTGATATGGTCTCACCCCAAGAGATCATCACTAACTTTCCCAAGTTCCCAAGCCTTCATGTCCTTCTCCAAGGTCAACACAGAGGAGAAATACCTCCTGCGTTTCTGCACACACATGTCCACTCTGGTCCTTGAAGGGTCCTATTTTCTCTCTGTGTGTTATTTTTTCCTTGGGAGGGGGTGATTGCAGTGTTGGGTAGGGATCAGTCAGGGAGGGGGTGATTGCAGTGTTGGGTAGGGATAAGTCAAGGAGGGGGTGAGTGCAGTGTTTGGTAGGTATCAGTCAGGGTGGGGGAGATTACTGTGTTGGGTAAGAGATCAGTCAGGGAGGGGGAGATTGCAGTGTTGGGTAGGGATCATTTAGGGAGGGGGTGATTGCAGTGGTGGGTCTGGATCAATCGAGAAGGGGTGAGTGCAGTCTTGTGTACGGATCAGTCTGGGAGGGGGAGATTGCAGTGTTCGCTAGGGATCAGTCAGGGAAGGGGAGATTACAGTGTTGGGTAGGGATCGGTCAGGGAGGGGGAGATTGCAGTGTTGGGCAGGGATCAGTCGGGGTGAGGGGTGACTGCAGTTTCGGTGAATCTGTTTTTTTGGTGACAGTACAGATGGATGTACAGTCTGTATCTGGAACTGTAACCAACGAATCCACATTGTTCCAAAGCCAATAGAGTGTATGTTGGCTGC
Source organism: Chiloscyllium punctatum (assembly GCF_047496795.1). Classification (NCBI taxonomy): domain Eukaryota; kingdom Metazoa; phylum Chordata; class Chondrichthyes; order Orectolobiformes; family Hemiscylliidae; genus Chiloscyllium; species Chiloscyllium punctatum. The sequence continues at coordinate 89,212,221 of NC_092752.1, read as the reverse complement.
AAGATAGAAAGTGCTTTTTGAAGTTAAGCACAGCAACACCTGCCGTCTGAGAGATCAGCTGTTCCAAAATAGATACATGTTCCAATTACATGAGGTTTGGCTGCTGTTTTGACCACAATTCCAATTTACCCAATTATTTTAAATTGTACCCAGGATACCAGAAACCAATGGCATTTGGTTTGATTGTTTTGACACCTTGAAACTGATTATAAGAGTTTATTGAGTCGTGGGTGTTATATAAACCCGGTATTTTGAAAGTATGAGGGAGAGCATCTACCATCGAATAGCGAACAACTGCTGTCGAGCCCAAGAGCTGAATGGCCATCTCACATCCTCGTCTCAAAGAAATAAGAAAACAATTACGACCAATGGTACCTTTTCATGTAAAACCTTCTCACAGTGAAAAAAAAGAAACAAGATGGCCCAGCGATATCAGCAGCCAGAGGATTGAATTCAGAGGAACATGTTTGGTCTTGAGATTAAGTTAATGCAATGCTTAATAAGTGTCGCAGTTAATAATTGGAACAGTGTACTTCTGTGGAGTTGGAGTCAGATACTATGTAGGTAAAAGAAGGGGACTTGGATTTGTCAACAGTTGTTGTTTAGTGTTCACTATTAGAGTTAAGAAAATAATTATAATTTTCTTAATGTATTGGAATTTTAGAGTTCTCTGTCCCTATTATTTTAACAGATTACAGAGTGAACCAAGACTCTCTGGGTGTTTGGTTTAATTAACAGAGAGTTTCGACCTCTGCATCGTAGTCAATGGCAGGAGATTTCTGATGAGACTGCAATGGATAAGCAGCCCAAAGAAACTGGAAGCTTGATGCTGAAAAATAGAGGCCTGCCGTTTCTTTGGTGAATGGGTTCTGATAATATCATGTAATCACCTGCCACGATTTCTCACTTCAAAACAGCTCACAGATCGCTATTTGGGACATTAGTATAGAGTTGGTTGACATGGAATATTTACAGATTAACTAGTCTGTTTAACTGTATCAGAACCCGCTGAAGAATTTGATTTTTGATAAACACTTAGAGGGTTCCAAGATGATAGGACTTACCCAGTAGGAAATTCCATTTTCCTGGACAATTCCTTTGGATTATGCTAAGATGGGGAATCTGCCGGTTCCCAGCTCAAACCTGCCTCTACACTGGGATAAGGACTCTCCGTAGGATGTGATGGAATATGTTCCAATTGCCTGTATGAGTGCAGCTCCAATAAACACTCAAGAAACTTTACACCATCCAGGACAAAGCAACCTGCTTGATTGGCACCCCAACCACAAATATCCACTCCCTCCACCAAAGATGCTCAGTAACAGCAGTGTATACCAGCTACAAATGCAGTACAGATATTCACCAAAGATCCTCAGACAGCACCTTCCAAAGCCACAGCCACTTCCATTTAAGACAATGGCAACAAATGCATGGGAACACCACCTTATGTAAATTGCCTTCCAAGCTTCTCACCATCTTGAAGAGGAAATATATCCCTGTGTCAAATCCCTGGAATTCCTTCCCTAACAACGTTATAGGTTGACCGACATGGACAATAGTGGTTCAAGAAGGCAGTTCACCACCAACTTCTCTAGGGGCAACCAGGGATGGGTAATAAATGCTGGGCCTGGGCAGTGACGCCAACATCCCATGAATGAATTTGAAAAATTGTTTCATGTCTGGAACAACAGGACCCTCCTGTGGCTTAACTAAGGAGTTTTATTTATTCATTATGCGAGGAATTTGTGTAAGTCGTTACTTTGCTGTGTTAGTGATCTTCACTCTGTACCGAGATAATGTTGCTGCATAAATAAACTTGTTTGTGCACCAACTTAGGGTCTGCAGCATATAACCAAGTTTTGTGAAGTTATGCAGGAAAAGCGAGTAATCTTCAAGATGGACTCCTTGAATAACATAATGTCAGAAACTTAAAACATAGATGAACAACAGGAGGATGAAGCTCCAAGAGATGGTGAGGAGAAAAATCACAAACTTCCTCCTGCTCTCCATCTCTGGGTCTCTGTGCTTTAGATACTGCACAGAATGCAGTTTTGTTGCCCACCGTCATTATTGCTGGGAAACCCTGTGCAGTATCTGCAGGAACAGGATGATGGAGGAGTTCAGACAGGCCAGCCAAGGGAAAGCCCCACAGCAAATTTGTGACAAAAACTGTAAACATTTGTTCCAGGAGAAGACCCACCCCAATATCTCTCACTGTCAGTTTAAATTACATTCCCTATAATATGGAAATAGGCTCTTCAGCCCAACAAGTCCACACTGGCCCTCTGAAAAGGAACCCACTCAGACCCATTTCCCTACCCTATATTTACCCCTGACAAAGGTTTGGAATTATCACTGTGGGCAATTTAGCATGGCCAATTCACCTAACCTGCACATCTTTGGCCTGTGAGTGGAAACCCATGCAGACACGAGGAGAATGTGCAAACTCCACACAGACAGTCGCCCAAGGCTGGAAATGAAGCCATGTCCCTGGTGCTGTGAGGCAGCAGTGCTGACCACTGAGCCACCATCCACCCCAATTACAGCAGCTCACCAAGGTCTAGTTTGATGGCAACTGCAAGGACACTCTCAGTGCTAGGGATTCCAATTATCGCAAGTGATGAAGTTAGGATAATGTCCAAAATAACGGAATTATATTTTAAAAATGTATTTATATGGCTTATCACATCTTCCTCCCAAATACTGTGGAGATAGAGGGGACATTGACAGAGTCCACTCTTAAGTAAATGTGAATGAACAGGGCATATGATCACATGCCCATAGTCTGTCATCCATGAATTCGGCTCCTCTCAGATCAAGCTGTAATCCTAACTGCACTCCCCATGATATATCTCGGGATACCTGTGGTTATGATTGCAGTTTGGAAAAGGCACCAATCCCCACACCTGGATATGATCCTGATGAATACAGACCAGGGGCTATAAGGTAGATGGAACCTCCAGGGTTATCACTTTATTCTTATCCATTGATGGGATGTGGGAATCACTGGCTGGGCCAGTGTTTATTACTCGTCCATAGTTGCCCCTTTCGGAAGGATGAAGAATGACAATAAGAGTGACATCAGTGATACCTCCATTGTTGGAAGCCTATCTTGTTCACTCAGTCCCCTTCCTCCAGGAAAGCCCTTCATGTGCCTCTGGAACCTGGGCAATTAGAGATGGGGAATAAATGCTGACCTCGGCAGTAATGCATACATTCAGTGTGTAAGAAGAATCACATTTGAATCAGTGAGTGAAATGCTCTTGTTTAAAAAGGACAGCTCCTTCTCTAGAGAACTGAAGAACAGCTCTGAGATAAATTTTCACACATGGAATAAACTGGCTCGATGCAGCATTGGTTGAAATTATTTGTGATCTTGTGATGGGGCTCATGGTATCTGAGTGGGCAGCATTATTGCTGAGAGATCCCAGGTTCTGTTTTTTGTTATTTCATTATGATATACTGAACAGCAACGCTCCTTCATCATTGGGATTAAACTTGTTATTGTAATTAGATTGTTCATTGTCAAGAGTTTTTACACAAAGCTGAGCAATGCTGTCGTGTCAGTTTCCCAAAGGAGCTTTCAGACAGTATAAGGCAGCATCTCTGGGAATGCATCAGCCCAGAGTTTCAAACAAGGAGCTTGTCAGCTGCCTGAAGGGACAGACCACCTCACATGGAAACATGCATCGACCAACTCAGCAGGTGGAGAAGGTGTTTTACACCATCCTTGTTATTATTGGTGTTCCTGGTGTGGCATAAAGACATTTGGACTTACTTTAATCTGCTGCTAATCTGCTCTCTGGTTTTACCTTTTGAACAACAACGTTACCATCTCATTGACTGGTCAGCCATATCCAGACCCCAGAACAGTGATAACAATCCAGTGAGCAGCATTCATGGTACAATTTTCCATTGACAGAGACTCCCAAAGTCACTGCTGCTACAGAATTTCCTGACTTTAGTATTCTGTCATCTGTTCTCGTTTCATATGTTCTGAAGGTATGAAGAGAGATCATGCAACTTAGTTCTGAAGAAGGGTCTCCGAACTTGAATCATTTACTCTACTTTCTCTCTTACAGATGCTTGACAGACCTGCTGAACAATTTCTGTTTTTTTATATATAAATGAAGTCTGTGTTCGCAAGGATCTTGAAGGTTAAGGGCTGATCTGAGTGAAGTCCTCCAAGACATTAACAGAAAAAAGATAAATGATTTCCATTGGCTGGCAATTATCTAACGAGGGGGCAAAGTCTGAGAATGAGAGCCAGAGCGTTCAGGAGGAATGTTAGGATGCACATCTACACACAAAGGATGGGAGAAGTTTGGAACTCTCTTCCACAAACGACAGTGGATACTGGAACTGTCAGTCAGTTTAAATGAGGACTTTTTTTTTAACAAAGGAACTGATGAATACACGTGTTTTGATTTGTGAAGCTACATCCATCTATCATGCCCCCCCCCCCCCCCCCCTCCAGAAATGTTCTCGTTCTCTGGTTAGAGAATTCAAGTCTTGACAGATTCCCCTCCTGGTCTCTGTACGTTGAGGTGTTTGTCATGTATAGATGTGTAGATTTAGAGTGTAAATATCACCACGGTGCAAACACTCCCTTGTTGTCACGAAGGGAGCCCTGAATGCTCTGTTATACTGCATTTAGTCATAGAGATGTACAGCATGGAAACAAACCCTTCGGTCCAACTCATTCATGCCAACCAGATATCCTAACCTAATCTAGTCTCTTTTGCCAGCACCTGGCCTGTATCCCTCATTCATATACCCATCCAGATGCCTTTTAAATGCTGTAATTGTACCAATCTCCACCACTTCCTCTGGTAGTTCATTCCATACACACACAATCCTCTATGTGAAAAAAATGTCTTCTTAGGTCCATTTTATATCTTTCCCTCTTACTCTAAGCCTAGGCCCTCCAACTTGGGACTCTTTCACCTAAGGGAAAAGGCTTCATCTGATCAATGCCCCTCGTGATTTTATGAAACTTGAGAAGCCTCCGATGCTTCAGGGAAAACAGCCCCAGCCTATTTCAGCCTCTCCCTATAGCTCAAATCCTCCACCCTGGCAATATCTTTGGAAATATTTTCTGAACTCTTTCAAGATTCACAACGTTCTTCGTTTGGAAGGAGACCAGAATTGCACGTGGCCTAACTAATGTCCTGTACAGCCACAACATGACCTCCTAATTCCGATAATCAATCATCTGACCAATAAAGGGAAGCATGCCAAATGCCTTCTTCACTATCCTCTCTGCCTGAAACTCTACTTACAAAGAACTATGAACTTGCACTCCAATGTCTCTTTGTTCAGCAACACGCCCTTACCTTTAAGTGGATATGACGTGTTCTGATTTGCTTTTCCAAAATGCAGTACCTCGTATTTATCTAAACTAAACTCCAACAGCCACTGCTCGGCCCATTGGCTCATCTGATCAAGAACCCATTGTACTCTGAGGAAACCTTCTTCACTGTCCACTGCACCTCCAATTTTGTTGCCACCTGCAAACTTACTAACTATAGCTCCTACGTTTGCATCCAAATCATGTATATAAATGATGAAAAGTAGTGGACTCAACACTGATCCTTGGAGCACACCAATGGGCATAGGCCTCCAGTCTGAAAAGCAACCTTACACCACCACCTCTTGCCTTCAAGTCAATTCAAATGGCTAATTCTCCCTGTATTCCATATGATGTAACCTTGCTAACCAGTATTCCATGGGGAACCTTGTCAAGCACCTTACTGAAGTCCATACGGATCCCGTTCACCACTCTGCCCTCATCAATCCTCTTTGTTACTTCTTCAAAAAGATCAGTCAAGTTCGTGTGACATGATTTCCCACACACAAACCCATTGCTACTTTAAAATTAATCAAATTTTGGTCACGGATGAATGGGCACCACACAACAATCAACAGACAGGAGGGTTCTCTCCCAGTTGGGGAACACTTCAGTGGTCCAGGACATTCAGCCTCGGACCTTCGGGTGACCATCCTCCAAGGTGGACTTCGGGACAGGCAGCAGAGGAATGTGGCCGAGCAGAGGCTGATAGATAAGTTCGGTACCCATAGGGAGGGCCTCAACCAGGACCTTGGGTTCATGTCACATTACAGGTGATCACCATTGCACTACACCCACACACAGATATTCCTACACACACATCCTCACATGCACATGGACGCACGTACACACAGACGCACGTACAGACACCCACACACACCCTTATAGACACACATACTCCCAAACATGCACCCCCTCACAGACTTAAGACACTCTGCACTCACTACACACACACACACTTTCTCACACTCACAACCCCCCACCCCAGACATACACACACAGACAGACAAAGACCCACATGCACACATATACTACATGTAGTTTGTTCAAAAGATCCATACATTCATGTAGAACTCTGAGCTCAAAAAATGCATGAATTTATGTAAAACTCTGTTATCTCAATTTTTAGATTAGAATCAATCTAAACATCAGGTCATAGACAGAGAACACAGGGTCTAACACCTTTAATATATTGTCTAGCTATCACCATTGTTAACAGCTAACCCGAGAATGCAACTTTATAAAAAAAGGGTTTTGTGATTTACACATGAAAGAAGTGAAACTATCACTGTATTCTAACAGATGAAAGGCTTAACAGACAATTAATTTTTCAATGTATAATTTCAGTTACATCACACTAAATTTTTGCTATAAATTCTGTGTTACGATCAAGCCTCCACAATCACCTGATGAAGGAGCGTCGCTGCGAAAGCTAGTGAGCTTCCAATTAAACCTGTTAGACTATAACGTGGTATTGTGTGATTTTTAACTTTGTACACCCCAGTCCAACACCGGCATCTCCGAATCTTAACCAATCAAAGTTGCCTTATGTAAGACTTAAGAAATCAAGTGTCCTCCAGCTCTTGTCTCAATTTTAATGTTTCTTGCAAGGAGTCACCCATGAAGGCAGCGTTGCTGCAGCTGTTCCCAGTTTTACTGAGATCACAGCTGGAGGACTGTATGGGGCTTTTTAAAACTCTTTACCTCAGAACGAATTTAATTACACGAGAAGGTGTATGGACACAGATCAATCAGTTGATTCCTGGGATGACCAGTTCATCCCACGTGGAAATGTTGCGCAGTTTGGATATATACCCTTTGAAGTTCAGCAGAAATAGGCATGATCATATTGAGACATAACTGACCCTGAGGGGAATTGACAGGGTGGATGCTGAGAGGATGGATCCCCACGTGTGGGTGTGTAGAACTAGGTGAACTGGAGAACGTTTGAAAATGTGGCCTCTTCCATTTCAGACTGAGATAAGGATGTATCTGATAATGTGTTGCCCAGAGAGCAGTGAAGGCTGAATTTGATAGATATTTGATCAACTAGACAGCCAGTGCTTATATGAGTCAGGTTTGAGAGGGGTTGAATGGTCTACCACTGTTCTGATTTGTTGTGCATCATGTCACAAATAGGAGGTGATTTGGTCCAAGGACAATCACTTTAAATGTAAGGGTGCTCCCATTTCACATTGAGGTGAGGATGCTCCTTTGTCCTGAGGGCTGTGCTAGCTGTGGCATTCTCATCTGCAGGGAGAAGTAAAGATATTCAAGGCTGAGCTCCGTAGCTCCTTGATGGTCAAGGAAGCCCATGTTTATTGGGAACAGAGATGGATAGGGAGTTCAGCCACAGTCAGATCAGCTCTGATCTGCCTGAATGGTGTAGCAGAGACTGAATGGCCAACTGGAGCTTATACCTCGCGTGTAATGTCACACAACACGTCTCTGACAGAATTTCTCAAGGCTATTACTGAGGCACATGAATAAACCATTCAGCCCCTCTAAAGAGTTGCATAGGAACTTGCAGTCAGCACTTAGAACGTACTGCACAGTGTACCAAGGAGGTGATGCAACTCTTTTAAACAACTCCTCCTCATCTGGACAGATTCTGTGTATGCGTAGGGTTTGTCCATAGGGGCTGGATGTTTTAATATGTTTTGGGTGGAAGCTGGAGAAGTGTAGCATTGTGAGGTTATCTGTTGGTTTGCGGTAGAGTGAGGTGCCCATCCTTGATGGAGATACATGTGTCCAAAATGAGACAGTAGAGAGTAGTCCATTGTGAGTGTGATGATGGGATAAAACTTATTGATATCACTGTGTAGTTTTATCAGTGACTCCTTGCCATGGGTCCAGAGGAAGAACATGTCGTTGATGCACCTGGTGTATAGTGTTGGTTGGAGGTCCTGCGTAGAGAAGAAACATTGTTCATACTTATGCCTAAAGATGTTGGCATATTGGGGTGCAAATTTGGTCCCCGTGGTTGAACCATGTGTCTGGATGAAGAACCTGTTGTCAAAGGTGAAGACATTGTAATTGAGGATAAAGTGGATGAGTTGTAGGATGGTGCTTGGAAATTGACGGTTGTTGCTCGTCTTTAAAAAACTACCAAACCTCAAACAGGTAAAGGGGTAAATGGAGGGGAATGGGTCGGTGTGGACTTGTTGGATCGAAGGGCCTGTTTCCACACTGTAAGTAATCTAATCTAATCTAAACTATAGAGGAAACAGAGAGTAATGAATAAAGAACAGTACAGCACAGGAACAGGCCCTTCGGCCCAATAAGACTGTGCTCACAATCGATGCCTTTCCAAATGAAAAACCTTTTATCTTTTCATGCTCCATATCCCTCGATTCCCCACCTATTCAAGAAATTGCTATTGTATCCACCTCCACCATTACCTTTCAGAAGCACATTTCAGGTACTTATCACCATCGGTGTAAAAAAGCTGTCTCACATCTCCTTTAAACTTTCCCTTCTTACCTTAAAACTATGTCCCCTTGTAATTGAGATCAGTATCCTGGGAAAAAGGCTCTGACTATCCACAGTAATAGCCTGGGGCTCTGATTGCAAGTGTAGTGATATTATCACAATCCCACTGACTCTCCTGAAGTCAGCATCTTTCAGGGAGAACACTCAACATTTCTGGTCAAAGTTTGTGAGAAGATTTGTAGCTCAGGTGCTCGTTGTTGTGATTCTGTTCGCCGAGCTGGGAATTTGTGTTGTAGACGTTTTGTCCCCTATCTAGGTGACATCCTCAGTGCTTGGGAGCCTCCTGTGAAGCGCTTCTGTGATCTTTCCTCCGCCATTTGTAGTGGTTTGAATCTGCCGCTTCCGGTTGTCAGTATAACTACTATTATAGGTCAAGCCAAACAGAGAACAGCCAAGGAATTCCTAGAGGAATGACACTCATCCACAGATTCAATCAATAAGCACATTGACCTCGACCCAATGCACCAGCCACTGCAGCAGACAGCTGGAACTGAGAACCGGAAGTGGCAGATACAAACCACTATAAATGCCGGAGGAAAGATCACAGAAGTGTTTCACAGGAGGCTCCCAAGCACTGAGGATGTCACCTAGACAGGGGACGAAACGTCTGCAACACAACTTCCCAGCTCGGTGAACAGAACCATTTCTGGTCAAATTATTTGTGGCAGGAAGAGAATAGGAACAGTTGAATCTGGATATAACAAAGGTGCAGATGATGGTTTATTCAGCAGCTAGACTGAGACAAAATGGGAGACCTGAGATATTGCGGAGTTGATCGTGAACAGGATTGGTGCTGGAGAGAATATGGAAATAGATATCAGCTTAGAGCCGAAGTACATGTTGGAGTTATACGCAGTTTGATTCCACTTCAGATATTGGCATTAAAATTGCTTGGTTAGGAATGGAGTTTGAGGACAGAAGTCATGGCAACAGCTTCCTTTTTTTCAGTGTTTAAATTATAAGGACAGTAAGTTAGTTCAACAAAGTTTATTGAATTTATAGTCAGATAGAAAGACTTACCAGGAATAATAGTGAGGAGAGGATAGAAATCAGCTTGAATCAGCCAAAGCACTCTTAAGGGCCACCCAATCTTGAGGAAGATTGTGAAGACCCAAATGTAAACCCCTGGTCAGTATTGGGACTTTCCATTCTATTGTCCTCATATTCTGGTCCATTGTTGGAACACTCTCGTGCATTGTTCTCAGACTTTGATCTCTGCTCTCCCTCACTCTTGAACTGTTATCCTGGTTCGTGCTACAAGTTAAGTTCCTACTGATATTGTGTGATCATATTGTAAGAGCCCCTTATTAATAGGAAGTAAACCTTTTAGTGAAATAATTTGATGCATGGAGACTGACATTAACTACCGTCACTGAACGAGCAGGTTCACTTAACCCCATTCAAACCAATTTGTTCAATACCATGGTAAATTAATACATTTGCTCAGTCTGGATGGGATGTCTGAGTGTTTCTGAGGAAGGAACACAACAGCAAAGTGATTGATCTTAACTATTTAATGCTCCATAGATAGGGAAGTGCGGTCAGAGGACTGAAGAGTTTTCAATTAACATCTCTTTTCATAAAAGAAGAGACAAACCCTGTAATAAAGAACAGCCAATATAATATAATTAAAATATTGAGGAGACTTCTAGAGTTTACCATTTGGGGAGAATAATCTGTTCCTCAGAAACATTGGATTTACACAAAACAACTAGAATAGAGACGCAAATGGAAAACACATGTATAGACAAGAAAGGTCAGTTTATTTAGCTAGTATCAGAGCAGATCAATGAAGATGGTCCTGTAGATTTTCTCAACTAAAATACAATCAAGAGTCATTGTCATGGAAATTAAATCTCCTCAACTATTAGCAGGAGCAAAGAAAGGATCTTTATTTTGAATCCTGCAGGATTGACTCACTACGCCAGATGCCTTAATGCAAAGAGCACTGAAACATTGTACAGATGCTTGCCATATAGTGTTCCTTATCACACTCTCAAGGGCAATTCCCTGGTCTTTCAGACATAATGGTTCTTCAGCTTTCGCTGAGTTCGACTATCGCAAGGTCAAGTAGAATGTATACAGAATTCGCACAGAGTTAAGCTGGCGGCAACCCTTCATCAAAGCATTGTTTACAAAGATCAGTACAGCATTGAATTAAAGAAAAGCATTCTCTTTAAATTTCACAGCAAATGGATAATTAATTTCACAGTAAATGGATAATTTCCCATTTCTTTTTCCCCCTTTTTGTCATTTTATGACATCAAGCCCAACTACAACAACAACTACAAAGAAATACAAAGCCGTAATAGTTATACATCAAAAAATGTTTAGGAAACACCAGGCCTTTCCTCAGATACCACCTACCTGAAACACAGCTTTGTGGTGTTATCTTCATTTGCTCTGGTGTGCCTTGCACCTCTCCCACGTGTGAGCTGCGGCAGCCCCATAATCGTATGAGGGTTCTAATCACTACTTGCACTTTATTGGTTCCGGTGCAGTTCGATATCTCCTTGGGCTCAGCTACACGCTTGTAAAGGCTGGTGTGTATCCACGTGGCTCTTTCTGCGATCTTAACTGCTGTCTGTGTTGTGAGGAGCACTTAAAATGTTCCAAGCCACCTCTTCGCCTTCCAGTTGTTCCTCCTGAAGTCTTTCACCACTATCCAGTCTCCAGGTTCTAGATCATGCAGCTTCCCTCCTGCTGGTTGGGGTAATGCTGCTTTCACTTGATTCTGTATTTGAGACAAAAGTGCAGAGAGTTTTATGCAGTAACACAACATCTCATCCTCACAGCGGCCTGTTATCTGTCTTACCTTAGGTCTTGGGCCCATTCCTGTGTTGGGCGGTCTACCAAACAAAATCTCAAACGGTCTAGGATTAACTCTTCCTCTCCTCCTCGATCTCATATACACTCGCACAATCGGAAGTGCCTTTGTCCATGTCACCCCTAGTTCCTCACAACATTTTGTCCATTTATTTTTTAGGGGAGCATTTTCACTTTCCACTACCCACTACTCACTGGGTGGTAGGCACAGGGTTGTCTCATGTATTTTACCAAATAATCACTGATCTGCTGTAAGGCATTATTGGCAAATGGTGTCCCATTGTCACTATTGATCCTTTCAGGGATGCCCCATCTCGGAATTATCTCAGTTAGCAAAGCCTTGGCTACTGCACTGGCATCCTGGTTAGACGTGGGGAACGCTTCCACCCATTTGGAAAACATATCAACTATTACCAGACAATACCTTTTCCCTTCTATGGGCATTAGCTCCATGAAATTCATCTGTAAATGTACAAAATGTTTTTGGGGTTGGGGATGTGCTGCATGACTTATCTGTATTCCCCTTCCCATATTATTAGTGACACAGATAAAAGAATATTTCTGGGATTAATGAGTAAATCCCTTCGTGTAACAGTGTGCCAAAATACTGTCGTACGTCCACCCTTTGGACACATGGTCCTTACCGTGTGTCAGTTTGGCATATAATGGAAATAATGATGGTGGTAGACAGGGTTTCCCATTGGGACCACACCATACTCCTTCCCTCATGCTGCATCCTGCTTTCGTCCATTCACGATTTTCTTCTGGTGTGGCCTGTGACTGTAACTCCCGTACATCTGCTGTTGGGGTACAAATTTTTATCATACACATGTCAATCTGCTCAATTGGTGGCTGCTGGGCTGCTGTTTTTGTTGCTGAGTCTGCCCTTGCATTGCCTTGGGAAATAAGATCATTATTTTTTGTGTGAGCTTCACACTTACACACAGCGATTGATTTAGGCAACAAGACCGCTTCCAGGAGGTCGGAAATCAGGTTGCGGTGTGTGATAGGCTTTCCGGTGGAGGCCGAGAAGCCCCTATGTTTCCATTGGGTTCCAAAACCATGTACAACCCTAAAGGCATATCTGCTATCTGTGTAAATATTCACTGATCTTCCCTCAGCCAACTTACAGGCCTCAGTCAAGGCAATCAGCTCCGCTGCTGGCACTGACAGATGAAAAGGGAGTGATCCCACTTTGACTACCTCGTAGATAGTCACTGCATCATACCCAACACAATTCTGGCCTGTCCCCTTGCTCCTGAATGCTGACCCATCCACAAAAAACTCCATGTCTGGATTCTGACATAGTGAACCTGCAAATCTGGTCTGGGGCTATAGATTTCATTAGTTACAGCAACACAATCGTGTGGGTCTCTGTCTCCTGTGGGGAGAAGGCTAGCAGGGTTAAGGGCGTTACATCGCTTTATTGTAAGGTTAGGCTTCTCCAATAGCACAGTATTGTATCGGAGCCAACGTGCTGTTGACATGTGTGCGGTCGTTTGCTCGGAAAGCAGTCAGGATCCTGCATGTGGGACCAGAAGGGTTAATGCTACAACAGCCTTTTCAGCTGCAGTCACAGCTCACAGGCATTGAGGCAATCCTGCCACGACGGGGTCAAGTCTAGCTGAAAAATATGCTCCCGGCCTCAATCTTCCCCAATGATCCGTGAACAGCACTGATGTCATGCAGCCACGCCAATCATCTACCGTTTGTACAAAAGGCTGGTTTGGATTCAGAATCCCCAGTGTCGGTGTAGTTTGGAGAGACCCTTTTTAATTCAGCAAAGGCACTCTCGGCCTCTGGGTCCACTGTAATCGACTCTGATTCTGCCACCCTTTTCCATGGACTATGTCACTTAGGGAAGCCTCAAGGGTTGTGTAATGTGCGATAAACATCCTACAGTAGGAGCACATACCCAAAAAGGATAGCAATTGTCTCTTTGTATGAGGCTTTGGAATTTGCTGGATTGCTTGAACTCTGTCTTGACCTATAGCCTTCCCTTATTCAGATATTAGGTGATCTAAGAACGTCACATGTTGTTGCACAAATTGTAGCTTTGTGAGACTGGCTCTGTGCCCTTCCCACGCTAGATGGCAGAGCAACGCAAAGGTCTCCTTCCACATTGTTCCTTTGTTGTTGCCACTATCAAGCAATCATCTACATACTGCAGCAGCACTGACCCCGGGGTTTGAACAACAGTCTCCAGACTCCTGCGTAGAGCCCCATTATATATTGTGGGAGACTCACAGTAACCTCGCGTGAAGGTATATGATTTCCTTTTGAATGAAAAAGCGAACCAGAATTGACGATCTGGGTGCACCAGTACACTAAAGAAGGCATTTGCTAAATCCACAACAGGGAACCATTTCCTGTCCGGTGGAATTTGAGCCAATATCGTATAGGGATTGGGAACATTTGAGGCACATGGAACAGCAGCATTATTGACAGCCTGCAGGTCTTGAACAAATCTCCATTCCTCTGGTTCACCGGGAATGTTTGTCTTTTTGACTGGATAAATGGGGGTTATCACCGGTGAGTTTTCACAGGGGATTGTCACTCCAACCTTTATGAGGGATTCAAAGACTGGAGTAATTCCTTCTATGGCTTTGGGTTTTAACAGGTATTGTGCTCTGCAAGGACGATACTCAGACGTCGGGGTTATCTATATGGGCTCACAGCCCCATATGAGTCCCATATCATGTTTGCCCTTTGTCCACAACTCAGTAGGGACCATTTTTAATCTTGGGATTGAGACTTCTATCTTAGGGAAACGTCAGGCTATCCCCCTAGGCTTCTCAGGGCTAGCGGGCGTTACCTGGACTGTCCTATCTGCCTGAGTTAGCCAATTTAATTTCTTCTTATATGTCCGCATATCTGCATTTAACCAGATACACACATCATCCCTGAAGACCCAACCTTTCATTCTTTGTGCCTTTAGCACCCATGCTCCTAAATCCTGCCACCTGTCACTAGACACCTTCACCAGTGACACGTGAGACCAGAACCTTCCACATTAACAAAATAGGGTCGACTTGCCGTCACAGATACTTTAGATAAGTTCACACTGATTGCACATCTGTGATCACTCCAATAAAATTCCCACAATAACAACTGATCTGGTTTCACCAATCTCCTGAACCAATCCTTCTCATATGGTTCGTCAGGGCCATCATGGTGTATGTGTGCTGTGCAGTGCAGCATGTCTCCAGCAAGAAAATCGGTGTTCATAGGATTAACAAAGTTACTTGCTTCCAGGGCGAGTGAATTGCTCACTGAACTTGTTGCTCTCTGGATTAATAGCCACTCATAGACATACATCAGGGGTCGTAGGTCATATTTTACAGCCTGCACTGGTAAATCGTTTCTTTGAATTATCTGCAAGCCCGTCAGAGTACTGACCAAATCAAATCCCAGTCTCCGGGCCATCAAATTTAAAGGACAAAATTCCGATAACAAGAAGGAGAATTGGAATGTTTCCCTTTTACTAGTTTTGTTTAGTAGAGGTGCAGAAAATCTCTCCCGCACCATGACTCCTGATGCACCCATTGTGTTCAGGAAACTTTCACTCATCTTTATTTGTGTCGATTGTCTAAACTGGCTGAATGTAAGGATTGAGTGTGTTGCCCCTGTATCTACCAAAAAGGTAACTGATGTACCTTCACATATAACACAGAGGTGGGCATCGACTGATACACATAATTGTGATATTGGACATACTGTCCACACTTTGCAATCTCAGTGCTGATCACTGAGGTGACACATGGTCTCCTGGTCTCCTGGTCAGTGCGCTAAAGGTTAGTAGAAGAGATTAGCATAAGCGAGTCTTCGTTGCCAAGCATAAAGGAAAGAGGCTTACCTGTACCTTGTGGGCTGCCCACCTCCACCTCAGCCTTCCCCTGTCAGTCACCCTGCTGTCCCACCTCCAGGGCCGAGTGAGGCTGTGTGGGCACCGTCTCACCCAGTGGTCCATTGCTCTGCAAACAAAGCACCCGCCAGATCTCCCTCTATCAGTGCCTCTTTTGCGACCTCTTCCTCTTCTGCGACCTCCCCCTCTGCGTCTCTCTCTTCCTGCAGCACCTCCCTCCAACAGCTGCTTCACCATTTGCATCAGAGTAAGCTGAACTTTATGTGTTTGCTGTTCCATCTTTAGTTTCCGCTTATCCTTCACTTGGGTAAGCAATATTTCAACACGTATTGCAAATTCAGCTTTCCCGTGTCCCAGGTAATATATGTGTCTTTTACCTTTTTCACTATTTCTTCCTTCATTACATGATGAATTTGTTCCTCAGGTGTGCCTCATACAGTGTGATTTCTGCCGTCGTTATGTCCTCATGTCGTCTCAGTGCACTATGGGCGTTATGGACTTCAGTGAGGTACTGGGACACTCTCTCACATTCCCATTGTTTTCACATTGCTGTTGTGGTCATGTCCATTCGCTGTGGGAATGCCTCCATACAGGCAGTTGCCAGCGCTGCAACAAAAGCATTAAAGTCTCCCTTCTCTTCCACTTGCGGGTTGGCTGCTCTTGCATGGACGTTTGCAGCTGGCCAGGTATACTTGTGTTAGGTGACATTGGCCCCTAGTTTTCATCCCAGGAGACGTCTCATCTCTTGTGACGTGGGACGGAACTCAGTACAGAACTTTGTCACTTCTTATTAGCTCCAACCTCGCGTGGGTCAGGCAACTGCCCACAGGCACTTTCCAAATCCTTCATGGCCCATGGCTGGTGGGCCAACACTGGGCGCCCTTCTGGACCTGCAACTTCAACCATTGCATCTTGCAGAACGACCTGGTGAGATGATTGTACACCAGTACCCTCACCGTATGACTCATCATCCGTCGGGGGGTGATCATGGACAGGCCTTGGATGCCTTTCCACCTTGGAGTGGTTGTCCTTCTTTTGGCCTTCTTGCTTCGGTCTGTTGTGGGTATGGTGTGTTATCGGTGATCCAGCAGGCCCTGAGGCGGTGGTCGCTGACGTGGAACTTTCACCAGGCGGATCTCGTAGGTGGGAGGGGGGGGAGGGGGCAGGTCTCGGAGGGAAGTCATCAAGGTCAGGGTCTGAAACAGATTTAAGACACTGTACAGCTTCGTTAGGTTGTTTCCCACATGTGCACTGGTGGTTGTACGTGTATTTGATCTATCCTTTACTTGAGATTTCCTTTCTCTGATATCAGCCTCAGTCTTCCACATACAAGAAGCGTTCCCATTCATAGGTTCGATCTTTCCGTCCCTTTTCTAATTCTCTCTCTCCTCCTAACTCAACCTTAATATTTCCAGCTGTTTATTTACTAAAACTTCCTCCCTCCGGAAAACCACATTCATTTATCCACAATTCTAACTGCTTTACACATTCTGGGCGGTACTTATTTAGCATGTATTTTACTTTTGCTTGGCCATTCCAACTTTTGT
The DNA here is from genome assembly GCF_047496795.1 of Chiloscyllium punctatum. Classification (NCBI taxonomy): domain Eukaryota; kingdom Metazoa; phylum Chordata; class Chondrichthyes; order Orectolobiformes; family Hemiscylliidae; genus Chiloscyllium; species Chiloscyllium punctatum. The sequence goes on along the minus strand of NC_092752.1, from coordinate 89,195,141 downwards.
GTGCACTCTCCCTGTGTTTGCTCTTGCCAGAACCCATTTTTAGTGTAACTGGAAAAGTGTTCAGCTCTCTCTCTCTCTCTCTCTCTCTCTCTCTCTCTCTCTCTCTCTCTCTCTCTGTCTCTCGCTCTCGTGTTACAGTTATCTTTTCTCTTTTGACTTGTTTTTACCTCTGGAGGTTCCCCTCTCACATTGGGCGCGTCCGCCTCAAGGCCTTGGCTTTCGTAAACCAAGAAACCACATACCTGGTACGTCTTTGGCGAGTCCAACTCAGCCAGTGGTGGTTCTAAGTCTAAAACCAACCTTAACCTTGCTGTTTCCTAAACACTCTTCAGACAGCAATCCCCTTCCCTTGGGGTTTCACTCTGATACCACGCGAGAGTTCACTGAACCCTTTTCCTGCTGTATTTATTCTCTTAGAATGACTCTCTATATAGGATTACGCAAACCACGACTATTACCCAACCTTATTTGATTTGAAACTCTGGCGCTAGGGCAATCTACAGATTCCCAGTCCTCTCACGCAAAAGGGTCAATTCAGCGCTCGAGATGAAGTGAAAGACCTTCAAGGCGCTGGCACCTGCGCTTCCTGGGAATCTTCAGAATCTCATCCAGTCGCCGGGGTCCCGGGACGAGCCCCCAAGTTTACTGTCATGGAAATTAAATTGACTTGACTCAATAATTAGCAAGAGCAAAGCGAAGGTCTTTATTAAAAATTTTACAAGATTGACCCATTACACTAAGTCAGATGCCTCAATACAATGAGTACTCAAACATTTACACAGACACCTGCCTTATAGCGTTCCTTTCCACACTCTCAAGGGCAGAGACTGGGGAAACTCAAGTTGTTATCCTCTCATCCCCTGGTGCTAGACATAGCAGTTATTCAGCTTTCGCTGAGTTCGACTATTGCAAGGTCGAATTGAATGCTTACAGAAATCAAACAGAAATAAGCTAACTGCAACCCTTCATCAAAGCATCGTTTACAAAGCTCAGCACAGCATTGATTTAAACAAAGCATTCTCTTTAAACTTTACAGTTAATGGATAATTAATTTCACAGTATATGGATAATTAAATTCACAGTAAATGGATAATTTTCTATTACAGTCACAATGTGTCTCAGAGAGAGTCACAGTGAGTCAGAGTGTCATAGTGTGTCTCAGGGTGTGTCTTAGAGAGGGTCTCAGTGTGTCCCATTGTGTCTCAGAGAGTGTCACAGTGTTTCAGAGAGGGGCAGAGAATGTCAAAGTGTGTCACAAAGTGTCGCAGTGTGTCAGAGAATGACACAGTGTGTCTCAAAGACAGTCAGAGAGTGTCAAAGTATATCAGAGAGTGGCACAGTATGTCCCAGACAATGTCAGAGAGTGTCACATTGGGACTCAGAGAGTATCAGAGAGAGTCAGAGAGTGTCACAGTGTGTTACAGAGAGTGTCAAAGAGGTTCAGACAGTGCAACAGTGTGTCTCAGAGAGTGTCACAGTGTGTCTCAGGGAGTGTCAGAGAGAGTCAGGGAGTGTCACAGTCTGTTAGAGAGTGCCGCAGTATGTCTCAGACAGCGTCAGAGATTATCACAGTGTCGTAGAGAGGGATGCAGGATGTCTCTGAGAGTGTCAGAAAGTGCCACAGTGTCTTAGAGCATGTCACAGTGTGTCAGAGATTCTCATAGTGTGTCAGATAGATTCAAAGAGTGTCACAGTGTGTCTGAGAGTGTCACAGTGTGTCCCACAGAGTGACAGAAAGTGTCACAGCGTCTCAGTGGATGTCACAGTGTGTCAGGGATTGTCACAGTGTGTCAGAGAGAGAGAGAGTCAGAGAGTGTCAGAGCGAGTCTGTGAGTGTCACAGTGTGTAACAGTCTGTCAGGGAGTGTTACAGCGTGGCTCAGACAGTGTCAGAAAGTGTCACAGTTTGTCACAATCTGTCAGAGAGTGTCACAGTCTGTCAGAGAGTCTCACAGTGTGTCTAGGAGTGTCTCAGAGAGAGTCAGAGTGTGTCACAGTCTGTCAGAGAGTGTCACAGTGTGTCTCAGAGTCAGGGAGAGTTAGAAAGTGTCACAGTCAGTCTTTGAGAGTGTCTCAGTGTGTCACAATCTGTCAGAGTGCTACAGTGTGTCTAAGAGAGTGTCTGAGGGAGTCACGTGTGTCTCAGAGAGTGTCACAGTGTGTCTGAGAGAGTCATAAAGTGACACAGTTTGTCTCAGAGAATGTCACAGTGTGAAACATTCTGTCAGAGAATGATACAGTGTATTTCAGAGAGTGTCAGAGAAAGTCAGAAAGTGTCACAATGTGTCATACAGTGTCTCAGAGAGTGTCAGTGAGGGAAAGCATTTGACTCAGACAGGGTCCCAATCTGTGCGTGAATGTCACAGAGTGTCTCAGAGAGTATCAGAGTGAGTCAGAGAGGGTCACAGTATGTCATACAGTGCCTCAGAGAGTGTCAGAGAGTCAAACTGCATCACAGTGTGTCTCAGAAAATGTCAGTGAGTGTCACAGTCTGTCTCAGAGTGTCCGAGCGGGTCAGAGAGTGTCACAGTGTTTCTCCGGGAGTGTCACAGTGTCTCAGAAAATGTCACTGTGTATCAGAGAGTGTCACAGTGTGTTAGGGAGTATCGCAGTCTGTCTCAGAGTGTGTCAGAGAGGGACAGAGAGTGTCACAGTGTGTTTCAGAGTGGCAGAGAGAGACACAGAGGGTCACAGTGTGTCAGCATATCAGAGAGAGTCAGAGAGTATCACAGTGTGTCTCAGAATGTGTCAGAGAGTGTCATGGTGTGTGTCAGTGAGAGTCAGAGCAATTCAGAAAGTGTTACAATGTGCCTCAGAGAGGGACAGAGAGTGTCACAGTGTGTTCCAGAGTGTCAGAGAGAGTCACAGAGAGTTACTGTGTGTCCCAGCAAGTCAGAGAGAGTCAGAGAGTGTCACAGTGTGTCTCAGAGTGTCAGAGATAGTCAGAGAGTGTCACAGTCTGTCACAGTCTGTCAGAGAGTGTCACAATGTGCCTCAGAGAGAGTCAGAGAAAGTCAGACAATGTCACAGTGTTTCATAGTCTGTCAGAGAGTGTCATAGTGTGTCTCAGAGAGTGTCATAGAGTGTTACAGTGTGTCTCAGAGTGTCAGATATTGTCACCGTCTGTCAGAGAGTGTCACAGTGTGTCAGAGATTCCCAAGTGTGTCTCAGAGAGTGTCACAGTGTATCAGAGAGTCTCAGGTGTGTCTCAGAGAGTGTCACAGTCGGTCAAAGAGTGTAACAGTGTGTTTCAGAGAGGGTCTGCGAGTATCACAGTTTGTATCAGAGAGAGTCTGAGAGTGTTACACAGTGTCTAAGAGAGTGTCATAGAGCATTCGAAAGTGTAACAGTCTGTCTTAGAGAGGGTCAGAGAGTGTCACATTCTGTCTCAGAGAGAGTCAGAAAAAGTCAGAGAATGTCACAGTGTGACATAGTCTGTCAGAGAGTGTCATAGTGTGTCTCAGAAAGTGTCAGAGAGAGTCAGATTGTGTCACAGTCTGACTCAGAGAGTGTCAGAGCGGGTCAGAGAGTGTCACAGTGTGTCTCAGGGACGGTCACAGTGTGTCAAAAAATGTCATCGTGTATCAGAGAGTGTCACAGTCTGTCAGAGATTGTCATAGTGTGTCACAGAAAGTTTCAGTCTGTCAGAGAGTGTCACAGTGTTTCACAGAAAGCGTCAGAGAGTCTCACAGTGTGTCTCAGAGAGAGTCAGAGAGTGTCACAGTGTGTCTCAGAGAGTGTGAGAGAGAGTCAAAAATGTCACAATCTTTCTCAGAGAGTGACCGAGTGTCTCAGAGAGAGGCAGATAATCAGAGAATAACACAGTTGGAAGTAGTCTGCCAGAGAGTGTCATAGTGTGCCTCACAGTGTGTCAGAGATAGTCAGAGAGTGTCACAGTGTGTCTCAGAGAGTGTCACAGGGTGTCACAGTCTGTCACTGTGTGTCACAGTGTGTTTCAGAGAGAGTCAGAGCAAGTCAGAGAATGCCACAGTGTTTCATAGTCTGTCAGAGTGTGTCATAGTGAGTCTCAGTGAGTGTCATAGAGTGTTACAGTGTGTCTCAGAGAGTGTCAGAGAGTGTCAGACAGTGTCACAGTCGGTCAGGTAGTGTCACAGTGTGTCTCACAGAGTGTCACAGTGTGTCACAGAGAGTGTCACAGTGTGTCACAGAGAGTGTCACAGTCTGCCACGGTCTGTCAAAGAGTGTCACAGTGTGTTTCAGAGAGTCAGAAAGAGTCAAATAATGTTACAGCGTGTCTAAGAGATTCTCAGAGAGCATCCGAAAGTGTCACAGTCTGTCTCAGAGAGGGTCAGAGTGTGTCACAGTCTGTCAGAGATTGGCACAGTGTGCCTCAGAGAGTCAGAGAAAGTCATAAATGTCACAGTGTGTCATAGTCTGTCAGAGAGCGTCATAGTGTGTCTCAGTGAGTGTCAGAGAGAGTCAGAGATTGTCACAGTGTATTTCAGAGAGTGTCACGTGTGTTTCAGAGAGTGTCACAGTGTGTCACAGTCTGTTAGAGAAGGTTACAGTGCTTTTTAGAGTGTGTCAGAGAGAGTCACAGAGTGTCACAGTGAGTCGTACTATGTCTCAGAGAGTGTCAGAGAGGGTCAGCCTTTGTCTCAGAGAGGGTCACAGTCTGTCAGAGAGTGTCACAGTGTGTTTCAGAGAGTGTCACAGTGTGTCTCAGAGAGTGTCACAGTGTGTCACAGTCTGTCAGAGAAGGTTACAGTGCTTTTTAGAGTGTGTCAGAGAGAGTCAGAGAGTGTCACAGTGAGTCGTACGCTGTCTCAGAGAGTGTCAGAGAGGGTCAGCGTTTGTCTCAGAGAGGATCACAATCGGTTAGAGAGTGTCATAATGTGTCTCAGAGTGGGTGAGAATGAGTCAGAGAGTGTCACAGTGTGTCTAAGAGAGTGCCAGAGAAAGTCAGAAAGTGTCACAGTTTATCACAATCTGACAGAGAGTGTCACATTGTATCGTGCAGTGCCTCAGATAGGGTCAGAGAGAGTGAGAGAGATTAACAGTCTGTCTCAGGCAGGGTCAGAGGTTGTCACTGTGTGTCTCAGAGAGTGTCAGAGTCGGTCAGAGAGTGTCACAGCGTGTCTTAGAGATGTCAGAGAGGGTCACAGTGGGTCTCAGAGTGTCAGAGAGAGTCGGGGAGTGTCACACTGTGTCTAAGAGAGCGTCAGAGTGCGTCAGAATGTGTCACAGTCTGTCTCAGAGAGGGTCAGAAAGTGTCACAATGTGCCTCGGAGAGAGTCAGAGATAGTCAGAGAATGTCACAGTGTGTCATAGTCTGTCATAGTGTGTCTCAGAGAGTGTCAGATATAGTCAGAGAGTGTCACAGTGTGTCTCAGAGAATGTCACAATTTCTCAGAGAATGTCACCGTGTGTCAGAGAGTGTCAGAGTCGGTCAGAGAGTGTCGCAGTCTGTAAGCGAGTGGCACAGTGTGTCTCAGGGAGTCAGAGAGATACTGAAAGTGTCACAGTGTGTATCAGAGAGTGTCACAGTGTGTCAGAATATATCACCGTGTGTCAGAGAGTGTCACAGTCTGTCAGAGAGTGTCATAGTGTGTCACAGAAAATGTCACAGTCTGCTAGAGTAATTCAGAGAGTGTCACAGTGTGTCAGACAGTGTCACAGTATGTTTCAGAGAGTGTCAAAGAGGGTCAGAGAGTGTAACAGTGTGTCAGAGAGTATCACAGTGTGTCACAGAGAGTGTCACCATCTGTCAGAGAGTATCACATTCAGTCAGATTGGGTCACAGTCAGTCTCAAAGAGGGTCAGAGAGTGTCACAATGTGCCTCGGAGAGAGTCAGAGATAGTCAGAGAATGTCACAGTGTGTCATAGTCTGTCATAGTGTGTCTCAGAGAGTGTCAGATATAGTCAGAGAGTGTCACAGTGTGTCTCAGAGAGTGTCATAGTGTGTCTCAGAGAGTGTCACAGTGTGTTTCAGAGAGTGTCACACAGTGTCACAGTCCGTCAGGAAAGGTTACATGTATTTCAGAGTTTGTCAGAGAGAATCAGAGTGTCACAGTGAGTCGTACTTTGTCTCAGAGAGTGTCCGAGAGGGTCAGCATTTTTCTCACAGAGGGTCACAGTCTGTGAGAGAGTGTCATAGTATGTTTCAGAGAGTGACAGAATAACTCAGAAAGGGTCACAATGTGTCTCAGAGAGGGTCAGAGAGAGTCATAGAGTATAACAGTGTGCCTAAGAGCATGTCAGAGAAAGTCAGAGAGTGTCATGCTGTGCCTCAGAGAGTGTCAGAGAGAGTCAGAGAGTGTCAGTGTGTCTCAGAGAGTGTCACAGTGTGTCTCAGAGAGTCAGAGAGAGTCATAAAGTGTGACAGTGTCTCAAAAAGTGTCAGAGAATGACAGTGTGCCACAGTCTGTCTGAGCGAGTCACAGTGTGCCTCAGAGTGGGTCAGAGAGTATCACAGTCTGTTAGAGAGTGTCACAGTGTATTTCAGAGAGAGTCAGAGTGAGTCAGAGTGTGTTTCAGAGAGAGTCAGAGAGTGTCACAATGTGTTTCAGAGAGTGTCAGATAGGATCAGAGAGGGTCACAGTGTGTCTCAAAGTGTCAGAGAGAGTCAGAGAGTGTCACAGTCTGTCTCAGAGAGGGTCAGAGAGAGTCAGAGAGTATCACAGTGTGCCTAAGAGCGTGTCAGAGAAAGTCAGAGAGTGTCACAGTGTGTCTAAGAGAGAGTCTCAGCGTGTCTCAGAGAGTGTCAGAGAGAGTGAGAGAGACACACACAGTCGGTCTCAGAGAGGGTCAGAGAATGTCACAGTGTGTCTCAGAGAGTCAGAGAGAGTCAGAACGTGTAACAGTGTGTCTCAGAAAGTGTCAGAGAGTGACACAGTGTGTCACAGTCTGTATGAGCGAGTCACAGTGTGTTTCAGAGAGAGTCAGAGCGAGTCACAGTGTGTTTCAGAGAGAGTCAGAGAGTGTCACCATGTGTTTCAGAGAGTGCCACAGAGGATCAGAGAGTGTCACAGTGCGTCTCAAAGTGTCAGAGAGAGTCAGCGAGTGTTACAGTTTGTCTAGGAGAGTCTCAGAGAAAGTCATAGAGTCACAGTCTGTCAGAGAGTGTCACAGTGAGTCTCAGTGAGTCTCAGTGAGTGTCACAGTGAGTCCCAGAGAGTCAGAGAGAGTCACAGTCTGTCTTTGTAAGTGTCACAGTGTGCCACAAAGAGTGTCAGAGAGTGTCACAGTGTGTTTAAGAGAGTGTCAGAGAGAGTCACAGTGTGTCTAAGAGAGAGTCTCAGCGTGTCTCAGAGAGTCAGAGAGAGTCGGAACGTGTCACAGTCGGTCTCTGAAAGTATCACAGTGTGTTACAGTCTGTGTCAGTATATTTCGGAGTGAGTCAGAGAGAGTCAGAGAGTGTCACAGTTTGTCAAAATCTGTCAGGGAGGGTCACAGATGTCGTGCTGTACCTCAGAGAGCGTTAGGGAGAATCAGAGAGTGTCACAGTCCGTGTCAGAGAGGGTCAGAGAGTGTCACAGTGTGTCACAGTCTGTCAGAGCGTGTCACAGTGTGCCGCAGAGTGTGTCAGAGAGTTTCACAGTCTGTTAGAGAGTGTCACAGTGGGTTTCAGAGAGTGTCTCGGTGTGTCTCAGAGAGTGTCAGATAAGATCAGAGAGTGTCACAGTGCGTCTCAGAGAGCGTCTCAGTGTGTCACAGTCTGTCAAAGTGTCACATTGTGCCTCAGAGAGTGTCACAGTGTGTCACAGTCTGTCAGAGAGTGTCACAGTGTTTTTCAGAGAGTTAGAGAGTGTCACAGTGTATCACAGTGTGTCAGAGAGTGTCACAGTGCTTTTCAGATTGTGTCAGAGAGTGTCACAGTGTGTCTCAGAGAGTGTCACAGTGTGTCAGAAATTGTAACAGTGTGTTTCAAAGAATGTCAGAGAGTGTCACAGTGTGTCTCAGAGTGTGTCACAGTGTGTCAGAGATTGTAACAGTGTGTTTCAAACAATGTCAGAGAGTGTCACAGTGTGTGTTAGAGAGTGACAGAGTGTGTCACAGTCTATCAGAGAGTGTCAGAGTGCGTCTCAAATTGTCAGAGAGGGTCCCAATGTGTCTCAGAGAGTCTCAGAGAGTATCACAGAGTGTCAATGTGTCTCAGAGAGTGTCACAGTGTGTTTCAGAGAGAGTCAGAAAGTGTCACAGTCTGTCTCAGAGAGTGTCACAGTGTGTCACAGTCTGTCAGAGAAAGCTACAGTATATTTCAGAGTAAGTCAGAGAGAGTCAGAAACTGTCGCAATCTGTCTTTGAGAGTGTCTCAATGTGTCACAGTCGTTCAGAGAGTGTCATAGTGTGCGTGACAGAAATTGTCCCAGTCTGTCAGAGCGTGACACAGTGTGTCTCAGAGAGTGTCAGAGAAAGTCAGAGAATGTCACAATTTGTCACAACCTGTCAGAGAGTGTCACAGTGTCTCGTGCTGTGCCTCAGAGAGTGTCACATTCTCTCTCAGAGAGAGTCAGTGAGAATCAGCATGTGTCTCAGAGAGTCAGAGAGTGTCACGGTGTGCCTCAGAGAGTGTCAGGTAAGATCAGAGAGTGTCACAATGCGTCTCAGAGAGGTTCAGATAGGATCAGAGAGTGTCACAGTGTGTCTAAAAGAGTGTCAGAGAGAGCCAGAGAGTGTCACAGTGTGTCACAGTCTGTCGGAGAGTGTCACAGTGTGCCTCAGAAAGTGTCAGATAGAATCAGAGAGTGTCACAGTGTGTCTATGAGAGTGTCAGAGAGAGTCAGAGAATGTCACAGTCTGTCAGAGAGTGTCAGAGTGAGTCTCAGTGAGTTTCACAGTGTGTCTCAGAGAGTCAGGGAAAGTCGCAGTCTGTCTTTGAGAGTGTCACAGTGTGCCACAGAGAGTGTCAGAGAGAGTCAGAGAGTATCACAGTGTGTTTAAAAGAGTGTCAGAGAGAGTCACAGTGTGTCTCAGAGAGAGTCATAGTGTGTCTCAGAGAGTCAGAGAGAGTCAGAACGTGTTACAGCCCATCTCATAGAGTGTCACAGTGTGTCACAGTCTGTCAGAAAAGGTTACATGTATTTCAGAGTGTGTCAGAGAGCCAGAGAGTGTCACAGTGAGTCCTACTGTGTCTCAGAGAGTGTCAGAGTGGGTCAGCGTTTGTCTCTGAGAGGGTCTATGAGTGACAGAATGACTCAGAAAGTGTCAGAGAGTGTCTCAGAGAGTGTCAAAGAGTGTCACAGTGTGCCTAAGAAAGTGTCACAGAGTGTCACAGTGTGCCTAAGAGAGTGTTAGAGAAAGTCAGAGAGTGTCACAGTTTATCACAATCTGTCAGAGAGGGTCACAGATGTCGTGCTGTGCCTCAGAGAGTGTCAGGGAGAGTCAGACAGTGTCACAGTCGGTCTGAGAGAGGGTCAGAGAGTGTCATAGTCTGTCAGAGCGTGTCACAGTGTGCTGCAGAGTGTGTCAGAGAGTTTCACAGTCTGTTAGAGAGCGTTACAGTGTGTTTCAGAGAGTGTCTCAATCTGCCTCAGACAGTGTCAGAGAGAGTCACAATGTGCCTCATAGAGTGCCACAGAGAGTCAGAGAGTGTCACAGTGTGTCATACTGTGCCTCACGTAGTGTCAGAGTGAGTCAACGAGTGTCACAGTGTGTCTCAGAGAGTGTCACAGTGTGTCAGAAATTGTAACAGTGTGTTTCAAAGAATGTCAGAGAGTGTCACAGTGTGTCTCAGAGTGTGTCACAGTGTGTCAGAGATTGTAACAGTGTGTTTCAAACAATGTCAGAGAGTGTCACAGTGTGTGTTAGAGAGTGACAGAGTGTGTCACAGTCTATCAGAGAGTGTCAGAGTGCGTCTCAAATTGTCAGAGAGGGTCCCAATGTGTCTCAGAGAGTCTCAGAGAGTATCACAGAGTGTCAATGTGTCTCAGAGAGTGTCACAGTGTGTTTCAGAGAGAGTCAGAAAGTGTCACAGTCTGTCTCAGAGAGTGTCACAGTGTGTCACAGTCTGTCAGAGAAAGCTACAGTATATTTCAGAGTAAGTCAGAGAGAGTCAGAAACTGTCGCAATCTGTCTTTGAGAGTGTCTCAATGTGTCACAGTCGTTCAGAGAGTGTCATAGTGTGCGTGACAGAAATTGTCCCAGTCTGTCAGAGCGTGACACAGTGTGTCTCAGAGAGTGTCAGAGAAAGTCAGAGAATGTCACAATTTGTCACAACCTGTCAGAGAGTGTCACAGTGTCTCGTGCTGTGCCTCAGAGAGTGTCACATTCTCTCTCAGAGAGAGTCAGTGAGAATCAGCATGTGTCTCAGAGAGTCAGAGAGTGTCACGGTGTGCCTCAGAGAGTGTCAGGTAAGATCAGAGAGTGTCACAATGCGTCTCAGAGAGGTTCAGATAGGATCAGAGAGTGTCACAGTGTGTCTAAAAGAGTGTCAGAGAGAGCCAGAGAGTGTCACAGTGTGTCACAGTCTGTCGGAGAGTGTCACAGTGTGCCTCAGAAAGTGTCAGATAGAATCAGAGAGTGTCACAGTGTGTCTATGAGAGTGTCAGAGAGAGTCAGAGAATGTCACAGTCTGTCAGAGAGTGTCAGAGTGAGTCTCAGTGAGTTTCACAGTGTGTCTCAGAGAGTCAGGGAAAGTCGCAGTCTGTCTTTGAGAGTGTCACAGTGTGCCACAGAGAGTGTCAGAGAGAGTCAGAGAGTATCACAGTGTGTTTAAAAGAGTGTCAGAGAGAGTCACAGTGTGTCTCAGAGAGAGTCATAGTGTGTCTCAGAGAGTCAGAGAGAGTCAGAACGTGTTACAGCCCATCTCATAGAGTGTCACAGTGTGTCACAGTCTGTCAGAAAAGGTTACATGTATTTCAGAGTGTGTCAGAGAGCCAGAGAGTGTCACAGTGAGTCCTACTGTGTCTCAGAGAGTGTCAGAGTGGGTCAGCGTTTGTCTCTGAGAGGGTCTATGAGTGACAGAATGACTCAGAAAGTGTCAGAGAGTGTCTCAGAGAGTGTCAAAGAGTGTCACAGTGTGCCTAAGAAAGTGTCACAGAGTGTCACAGTGTGCCTAAGAGAGTGTTAGAGAAAGTCAGAGAGTGTCACAGTTTATCACAATCTGTCAGAGAGGGTCACAGATGTCGTGCTGTGCCTCAGAGAGTGTCAGGGAGAGTCAGACAGTGTCACAGTCGGTCTGAGAGAGGGTCAGAGAGTGTCATAGTCTGTCAGAGCGTGTCACAGTGTGCTGCAGAGTGTGTCAGAGAGTTTCACAGTCTGTTAGAGAGCGTTACAGTGTGTTTCAGAGAGTGTCTCAATCTGCCTCAGACAGTGTCAGAGAGAGTCACAATGTGCCTCATAGAGTGCCACAGAGAGTCAGAGAGTGTCACAGTGTGTCATACTGTGCCTCACGTAGTGTCAGAGTGAGTCAACGAGTGTCACAGTGCGTCTCAGAAAGAGTCAGAGAGTCAGAGCAGATCGGAGTGTGTCACAGTGTGTCTCAAAGAGTGCTACAGTGTGTCTAAGAGAGTGTCAGAGAGAGTCAGAGAGTGTCCCAGTGTGTCACAATGTGTCACAGTCTGTCAGAAAGTGTCACAGTGTGCCTCAGAGAGAGTCACAGTGTGTCTCAGAGAGAGACAGAGAGTGTCAGAGTCGGTCAGAGAGTGTCACAGTGTGTCTCAGGGAGTCAGAGAGAGACGGAAAGTGTCACAGTGTGTCTCAGAGAGTGTCGCAGTGTCGCAGAAAATGTCACCGTGTGTCAGAGAGTGTCACAGTAGGTCAGAGAGTGTCATTGTGTGTCACAGAAAGTGTCACATTCTGTCACAGTCTGTCAGAGAGCGTTACCGTGTTTCTCAGAGAGTGTGAGAAAGCGTCACAGGGTATCTCAGAGTGTCAGAGAGAGTCACAGTGTGTCTCAGAGAGAGTCAGTGAGTGTCACAATGTGACTCAAAGAGTGTGAGAGAGGGACAGAGAGTGTCACATTGTTTTCCGAGTATCAGAGAGAGTCACAGAGTGTCACAGTGTGTCTCAGAGTATCAGAGAGAGTCAGAGAGTGTCACAGTGTGTCTACGTAAGTGTCAGAGAGAGTCATAGAGTGTCACAGTCTGTCAGAGCGTATCACAATGTGTCTCAGAGAGTGTCAGAGAGTATCACAGTGTGTCTCAGAGAGTGTCAGAGATGGTCAGAGTTTGTCTCAGAGAGGTTCACAGTCTATGAGAGAGTGTCACAGTGTGTCTCAGAGTGCGTCAGAGTGAGTCAGAGAGTGTTATAGTGTGTCATACTGTGCCTCATAGAGTGTCACAGAGAGTCAGACTGTATCACAGTGTATCTCAGAGAGTCAGAGTGTGTCAGAGTCTGTCTCAGAGAGTGACAACGGGGGTCACGCTCTGTCAGAGAAGGCTACAGTATATTTTAGGGTGAGTCAGACGGAGTCAGAAAGTGTCACAGTCTGTCTTTGAGAGTGTCACAGTGTGTCTCAGATAGGATAAGAGAGTGTCACAGTGCATCTCAAATTGTCAGAGAGAGTCAGATAGTGTCCCAGTGTGTCTCAGCGAGTGTCAGAGTGTGTCAGAGTGTGTCACAGCATGTGTCAGAGAGTGTCACAGTGTGTTTCAGAGAGAGTTAGAGAGTGTCACAGTGTGTCTCAGAGAGTGTCACAGTGTGTCTCAGCATGTCTCAGAGAGTGTCACAGTGTGTTTCAGAGAGAGTCAGACAGTGTCACAGTGTGTCTCAGAGAGTGTCACAGTGTGTTACAGCGAGTGGTGTCACAGTGTGTCTCAAAGTGTCAGAGAGTGTCACGGTGTGTCTCAGAGGGTGTCAGATAAGATCAGAGAGTGTCACAGTGCGTCACAGAGAGTGTCTCAGTGTGTCACAGTCTGTCAGAGAGTATCACATTGTGCCTCAGAGAGTGTCAGAGAATGTCACAGTGTGTCTCAAAGTGCCATAGAGAATCAAAGAGTGTCACAGTGTGTCTATGAGGGTGTCACAGTGTGTCACAGAGAGTGTCACAGTATGTCTCAGAGAGTCAGACGGAGTCGGAGAGCGTCACAGTGTGCCTCAGAGAGAGTCAGAAAGTGTCACAGTGTGTCATACTGTGTCTCCGAGAGTGTCAGCATTTGGCTCAGACAGTGTCACAGTCTGTAAGAGAATGTCGCAGTGTGTCTCAGAGAGTGTCAGATAGGATCAGAGAGTGTTGCAGTGCATCTCAGAGAGTGTTAAATAAGAATAGTGCGTGTCAGTGTGTCTAAGAAAGTGTCAGAGAGTGTCGCAGTGTGTCACAATCTGTCACAGAGTGTCACAGTGTGCCTCAGAGAGTTTCCGATAGGATCAGAGATTTTCACAGTGTGTGTCAGAGATACAAGGAGAGTCAGAAAGTGTCACAGTCTGTCTCTGAGAGTGTAACAATGTGTCACAGTCTGTCAGAGAGTGTAACAGTGTGTTTCAGAGAGAGTCAGAGAGTGTCACAGCATGTCACAGTCTGTCAGAGAATGTCACAGTGTGTCTCAGAGAGTGTCAGGCAGTGCCACAGTGTGTCTCAGAGATTCAGAGAGTCAGAAATTGTCAGTCTGTCTCAGAGAGTGTCACAGTGTGTCACAGTGTGTCTCAGAGAGTGTCACAGTGTGTCAGAGAGTGTCATAGCGTGTCCCAGAGAGTGTCAGAAAGTGTCACAGTGTGTCACCGTCTGTAAGAGCGTGGCACACTGTGCCTCAGAGAGTGTCACAGTGTGTCTAAGATAGTATCAAGGAGAGTCAGAGAGCGTCACAGTGTGTCACAGAGAGTGTTACAGTGTCTCAGAAAAAGTCACCCAGAGTCAGAGAGTGTCACCATCCATCAGAGAGTGTCATCGTGTGTCTCAGAAAGTGTCACAGTCTGTCAGAGAGTGTTACAGTGTTTCTCAGAGAGAGTGAGAGATCGTCACAGTGTATCCCAGCGTGTCAGAGAGAGTCACAGTTTGTCTCAGAGAGAATCAGAGAGTGTCACAGTCTGTCTCAGAGAGTGTCAGAGCGTATCACAGTGAGTCACAGACTGTCAGAGAGTGTCACAATGAGTTTCAGAGAGAGTCAGCGAGTGTCACAGTTCGTCTATGTAAATATCAGAGAGAGTCGGAGAGTGTCACTGTCTCTCAGAGAGTGTCACAGTGTGTTTCAGAGAGTGTCAGAGTGAGTCAGAGAGTGTCATAGTGTGTCATACTGTGCCTCAGAGAGTGTCAGAGACAGTCAGACTGTATCACAGTGTGTCTCAGAGTGTGTCACAGTCTGTCTCAGAGAGTGTCACAGTGTGTCACAGTCTGTCAGAGAAGGTTACACTATATTTCAGAGTGTGTCAGAGGGAGTCAGAAACTGTCACAGTCTGTTTTTGAGAGTGTCACAGTGTGTCACAGCGTGTCTCAGAGAGTGTCAGATAGAGTCAGAGAGTGTCACAGTGTGTCTCAGCGAGTGTCAGAGTGTGTCACAGCGTGTCAGAGCGTGTCACAGTGTGTTTCAGAGAGAGTCAGAGAGTGTCACAGTGTGTCTTGTAGAGTATCAGATAGGCTCAGAGAGTGTCCCAGTGCGTCTCAAAGTGTCAGAGAGAGTCAGAGAGTGTCACAGTGTGTCTCAGAAAGTGTCACAGTGTTTAGATTACATTACAGATTAGATAACGTTACAGTGTGGAAACAGGCCCTTCGGCCCAACAAGTCCACACCGACCCGCCGAAGCACAACCCACCCATATCCCTACATTTACCCCTTACCCAACACTACGGGCAATTTAGCATGGCCAATTCACCTGACCTGCACATCTTTCGACTGTAGGAGGAAACCGGAGCACCCGGAGGAAACCCGCGCAGACACGGGGAGACCATGCAAACTACATACAGTCAGTCGCCTGAGGCGGGAATTGAACCCGGGTCTCAGGCGCTGTGAGGCAGCAGTGCTAACAACTGTGCGCACACAGTGTGTCACAGTCTGTCAGAGAAGGCTACAGTATATTTCAGAGTGAGTCAGAGAGAGTCAGAAAGTGTCTCATTCTGTCTTTGAGAGTGTCTCAGTGTGTCGAAGTCTGTCAGAGAGTGTCACAGAGTGCCTCAGAGAGTGTCAGAGAGGGTCAGAAAGTGTCACAGTCTGTGTTTGAGAGTGTCTCAGTGTGTCACAGTCGTTCAGAGAGTGTCATAGTGTGACACAGAAATTCTCACAGTCTGTCAGTGCGTGACACAGTGTGTCTCAGAGAGTGACAGAGAGAGTCAGAGAGTGTCACAGTGTGTCTAAGAGAGTGTCAGAGAAAGTCAGAGAATGTCAGTTTGTCACAACCTGTCAGAGAGTGTCACAGTGCGTCCTGCTGTGCCTCAGAGAGTGTCAGAGAGTGTCACATTCTGTCTTAGAGAGTGTCAGAGAGAATCAGTATGTGTCTCAGAGAGTCAGCAGGTGTCACAGTGTGTCGCAGTGTGTCACAGAGTGTCACAGTGTGTCTCAGTGAGTGTCACAGTGTGTCTCAGAGAGTCAGAGAGAATCAGAAAGTGTCACAGTCTGTCTCAGAGAGTGTCACAGTGTGCCAGAGAGTGTGACAGAGTGTCAGGCAGTGCCACAGTGTGCCTCAGAGTCATAGAGAGTCAGAAAGTGTCACAGTCTGTCTCAGAGAGTGTCACAGCGTATCAGAGAGTGTCACAGTGTGTCTCAGAGAGAGTCAGAGAGTGTCACTGTGTGTCTTAGAGAGTGTCACAGTATGTCGCAGAGAGTCAAAGGGAGTCAGAGTGTGCCTCAGAGAGTGTCACAGTGTGTCTTAGAGAGTGTCACAGTGTGTCTCAGAGAGTCAAAGGGAGTCAGAAAGTGTCACAGTGTGCCTCAGAGAGAGTCAGAGAGTGTCACAGTGTGTCTTAGAGAGTGTCAGATAGAATCAGAGAGTGTCACAGTGTGTTTATGACGGTGTCAGAGAGTGTCACAGTCTGTCAGAGAGTGTCACAGTGTGTCTCAGTGAGTGTCACAGTGTGTCTCAGAGAGTCAGTGAGAGTTAGAACGTGTCACAGTCTCTCTTTGAGAGTGCCCCAGTTTGTCACAGTCTGTCAGCGAGTGTCACAGTGTGACTCAAAGTGTGTCAAAGAGAGTCATAAAATGTCACAGTCTGTCTTTTAGTGTGTCACAGTGTGTCTCAGTCTGTCAGAGAGTGTCACAGTGTGTCTCAGAGAGTGTCAGATAGGATCAGAGAGTGTCACAGTGCGTCTCAAATTGTCAGAGGGAGTCAGAGAGTGCCCCAGTGTGTCTCAGTGAGTGTCAGAGTTTGTCACAGTGTAGCACAGTCTGTCAGAGAGTGTCACAGTGTGTTTCAGAGAATGTCACAGTGTGTCTCAGAGAGAATCAGATAGTATTAGAGAGCGTTCCAGTGCATCTCAAAGTGTCAGAGAGTGTCACAATGTGTCACAGTCTGTCAGAGAGTGTCACAGTGTGTCTCACAGAGTGTCAGATAAGATCAGAGAGTGTCACAGTCCGTCTCAGAGAGTGTCTCAATGTGCCACAGTCTGTCAGAGAGCGTCATATTGTCTCAGAGAGTGTCACTGTGTATCACAGTCTGTCAGAGAGTGTCACAGTGCTTTTCAGAGCGTGTCAGAGAGTGTCACAGTGTGTCTCAAATTGTCAGAGTGGGTCGCGGTGTGTCGCAGACAGTGTCAGAGTGTGTCACAGTCTGTCAGAGAGTGTCAGAGTGTGTTTCAAAGAATGTCAGAAAGTGTCACAGTGTGTCTTAGACAGTGTCAGAGAGAGTCAGAAAGTGTCACAGTCTGTCTTTGAGAGTGTCTCAGTATGTCACAGTCTTTCAGAGAGTGTCACAGAGGGTCACAGTGAGTATAAGAGAGTGTCACAGTGTGTCTCAGAGTGGCAGAGAGAGTCAGAAAGTGTCACAGCTTTTCTCAGAGAGTGTCACAGTGTGATACAATCTGTCAGAGAATCTTACAGTGTATTGCAGAGTGTCTCAGAGAGAGTCAGAAAGTGTCACAGTGTGTCATACTGTGTCTCAGAGAGTGGCAGCATTTGCCTCAGAGACAGTCACAGTCTGTGAGAGCGTGTTACAGTGTGTCTCCGAGAGAGTCAGAGAGTGTCACAGTGTTTCACAGTCTGTAAGAGAGTGGGACAGTGTGTCTCAGAGAGTGTCAGAGAGCGTCACAGTGTGTCTCAAATTATCAGAGTGGGTCCCAGTGCGTCACAGACAGTGTCAGAGTGTGTCACAGTGTGTCACAATCTCTCCGAGAATGTCACAGCGTGTTTCAGAGACAGTGTTGTCTCAGAAAGTGTCACAGTGTGCCATTGTCTGTCAGACAATGCTACAGTACATTTCAGAGTGAGCCAGAGTGTCAGAAAGTGTCAGAGTATGTCTTTGCGAGTGTCTCAGTGTGTCACAGTCTTTCGGAGAGTGTCACAGAGGGTCACAGTGAGTCTCAGAGTGTTAGAGAGTGTCAGAAAGTGTCACAGTTTTTCTCCGAGTGTCGCTGCGAGACACAATCTGTCAGAGAAGCTTACTGTGTATTGCAGAGTGTCTCAGATAGAGTCAGAGAATGTCACAGTGTGTCATACTGTGTCTCAGAGAGTGTCAGAGAGTGTCAGCATTTGGCTCGGAGAGTGTCACAGTGTGTGAGAGAGTTTCACAGTGTGTCTCAGAGAGTGTCAGAGTGACAGCATTTGGCTCAGAGAGTGTCACAGTCTGTGTGAGAGTTTCACAGAGTGTCTCAGAGATGTCAGAGTGAGTCAGAGAGTGTCACAGTATGTCATACTGTGCCTCAGAGAGTGTCAGATAGAGTCAGACTGTATCACAATGTGTCTCAGAGACAGTCAGAAAGTGTCACAGTGTGTGTCAGAGAGAGTCAGAGAGTGTCACAGTCTGTCTCAGAGAGTGTCAGAGCGGGTCAGAGAGTGTCACAATGTGTCTCATGGAGTCAGAGAGAGGCATAAAGTGTCACAGTGTGTCTCAGAGAGTCATAGTGTCTCATAAAATGTCACAGTGTCTCAGAGAGTGTCACAATCGTTCAGACAGTGTCATAGTGTGTCACAGAAATTGTCACAGTTTGTCAGAGCGTGACACAGTGTATCCCAGAGAGTGACAGAGAGAGTCAGAGAGTGTCACAGTGTGTCTCAGAGACTGTCAGAGCGGGTCAGAAAGTGTCACAGTGTGTCTCCGAGAGAGTCAGAGAGTGTCACAGTGTGTCTAAGAGAGTGTCAGAGAATGTCACAGTTTGCCACAACCTGTCAGAGTGTATCACAGTGTGTCATGCTGTGCCTCAGAGGGTATCAGAGAGAGCCATAGAGTGTCACAGTCTGTCTCAGGGAGTGCCAGAGAGAGTCAGCGTGTGTCTCAGAGAGTCAGAAAGTGTCACAGTCTGTCACAGAGTGCCACAGCGTGTCTCAGAGAGTGTCAGAGAGCATCACAGTGTGTCTCAGAGAGTGTCAGGTAGGATCAGAGAGTGTCACAATGCATCTCAGAGAGTGTCAGACAGGTTAAGAGAGTGTCACAGTGTGTCTAAGAGAGTTCAGAGAATGTCACAGTGTTTCACAGTCTCTCAGAGAGTGTCACAGTGTATTTCAGAGAGAGTCAGAGAATGTCACAGTGTGTCTCAGAGAGTGTCAGATAGCGTCAGACAGTGTCTTAATCTGTCAGAGAATGTCACATTGTGTCTCAGTGAGTTTCACAGTGTGTCTCAGAGAGTCAGAGAGAGTCATAAGATGTCACAGTCTGTCTCAGAGAGTATCACAGTGTGTCACAGTCTGTCAGAGAGTGTCATAGTGTGTCTCAGTGAGTTTCACAGTGTGTCTCAGAGTGACAGAGAAAGTCAGAAAGTGTCACAATCTGTCTCAGAGAGTGTCACAGTGTGTCAGAGTGTGGCACAGTGCGCCTCAGGGAGTCAGAGAGAGACATAAAGTGTCACAGCGTGTCGCAGAGAGATTCACAGTGTCTCAGAAAATGTCGCCATGTGTCAGAGATTGTCACAGTCGTTCAGAGAGTGTCATAGTGTGTCACAGAAATTGTCACAGTTTGTCAGAGCGTGACACAGTGTATCTCAGAGGGTGACAGAGCGAGTCAGGGAGTGTCACAGTGTGTCGAAGAGAGTGTCAGAGAATGTCACAGTTTGCCACAACCTGTCAGAGTGTGTTACAGTGTGTCGTGCTGTGCCTCAGAGGGTATCAGAGAGAGTCAGAGAGTGTCACAGTCTGTCTCAGAGAGTGTCAGGGAGTGGTCAGCGTGTGTCCCAGAGAGTCAGAAAGTGTCACAATGTGTCACAGTTTGTTACAGAGTGTCACAGTGTGTCTCAGAGAGTGTCAGGTAGGATCAGAGAGTGTCACAATGCATCTCAGAGTGATAAGAGAGTGTCACAGTGTGTCTAAGAGAGTTCAGAGAGTGTCACAGTGTGTCACAGTCTCTCAGAGAGTGTCACAGTGTATTTCAGAGAGAGTCAGAGAGTTCACAGTGTGTCTATGAGATTGTAAGAGAGTGTCACAGTCTGTCAGATAATGTCACATTGTGTCTCAGTGAGTTTCACCGTGTGTCTCAGAGAGTCAGAGAGAGTCATAAGGTGTCACATTCTGTCTCAGAGATTGTCACAGTGTGTCACAATCTGTCAGAGAGTGTCACGGTGTGTCTCAGAGAGAGTCCGATAGGATCAGAGAGCTTCACAGTGTATGTCAGAGAGACAGGGAGAGTCAGAAAGCGTCACGATCTGTCTCTGAGAGTGTCACAGTGTGTCACAGTCTGTCAGATAATGTAACAGTGTGTTTCAGAGAGAGTCAGCGTGTGTCGCAGCTTGTCTCAGAGACTGGCACAGTGCCATTCAGAGAGAGACAAAAAGTGTCACAGTGTGTCTCAGAGAGTGTCACAGTGTGTCTCAGAGTGTGTCAGATAGGATCAAAGTGCCACAGTGTGTCACAGCCTGTTAGAGAGTGTGACAGTGTGTCTCAGAGAGTGTCACAGTGTGTTTCAGAGAGAATCAAAGAGTGTCACAGTGTGTCACAGTCTGTCAGAGAATGTCGCATTGTGTCTCAGTGAGTGTCACAGTGTTTTTCAGAGAGAGTCAGACAGTGTCACAGTGTGTCACAGTCTGTCAGAGTGTATCACAGTGTGTTTCAGAGAGAGTCAGAGAGTGTCACAGTGTGTCTCAGAGAGTGTCACAGTGTGTCTCAGAGTGTGTCAGATAGGATCAAAGTGCCACAGTGTGTCACAGTCTGTTAGAGAGTGTGACAGTGTGTCTCAGAGAGTGTCAGATAAGATCAGACAGTGTCATAGTGCGTCTCAGAGAGTGTCTCAGGGCGTCTAAGAGAGTCTCAGAGAGAGTCAGAGAGTCACAGTCTGTCAGAGAGTGTCACATTGTGTCTCAGAGAGTGCCCCAGTGTGTCACAGTCTGTCAGAGAGTGTCACAGTGTCTTTCAGAGAGAGTCGGAGAGTGTCACAGTTTGTCATAGTCTGTCAGAGAGTGTCACAGTGCTTATCAGAGAGTGTTAGAGAGTGTCACAGTGTGTCTCAGAGTGTGTTGGATAGGATCAGGGAGTGTCCCAGTACATGTCAAATTGTCAGCGAGGGTCCCGCTGTGTCACAGAGTGTGTCAGAGTGTGTCACAGTCTGTCAGAGAGTGTCACAGTGTGTTTCAAAGAATGTCAGAGTGTCACAGTGTGTCACTTTCTGTCAGAGAGTGTCACGGTGCATCTCAAAACCTCAGAGAGTGTCCCAGCGTGTCTCAGAGAGTCTCAGAGAGTGTCACAGTCTGTCTAAGAGAGTGTCAGATAGAGTCAGAGTTTGTCACAGTCTCTCTCAGAGTGTCAGATTCTGTTAGAGAAGTTTACAGTATATTTTAGAGTGAGTCAGAGAGAGTGTGTCACAGTCTGTCTTTGAGATTGTCTCAGTGTGTCACAGTCGGTCATAGAGTATCGCAACGTGCCTCAGAGTGTGTCAGAGGGAGTCAAAAAGTGTCACAAACTGTCTAAGAGAGTATCACTGACTTTCAGAGAGTCAGAGAGAGTCCAAGAGTGTCACATAGTGTCTACGAAAGTATCAGAGAGTGTCACAGTGTGTCACAGTCTGTCAGAGAGTGTCACAGTGTGTCTCAGAGTGAGTGCGATAAGATCAGAGAGTTTCACAGTGTGTGTCAGAGAGACAGGGAGTGTCAGAAAGTGCCACAGTCTGTCTCTGAGAGTGTCACAGTGTGTCACAGTCTGTCAGAGAGTGTAACAGTGTGTTTCAGAGAGAGTCAGAGAGTGTCACAGTGTGTCTCAGAGAGTGTCAGATAAGATCAGACAGTGTCACAGTGCGTCTCAGAGAGTGTCTCAGTGTGTCTAAAAGAGTCTTGGAGAGAGTCAAAGTGTCACAGTCTGTCAGAGAGTGTCACATTGTGTCTCAGAGCGTGTCACATTGTGTCACAGTCTGTCAGAGAGTGTGACAGTGTGTCTCAGAGAGTGTCACAGTGTGTTTCAGAGATAATCATAGAGTGTCACAGTGTGTCACAGTCTGTCAGAGAGTGTCACAGTGTGTCTCAGAGAGTGTCACAGTGTTTTTCAGAGAGAGGCAGAGAGTGTCACAGTGTATGACAGTCTGTCAGAGAGTGTCACAGTGCTTTTCACAGAGTGTCAGAGAGTGTGCCAGTGTGTCTCAGAGAGTGTTGGATAGAATCAGAGTGTCCGAGTGCGTCTCAAAGTGTCAGAGAGTGTCCCGCTGTGTCGCAGAGTGTGTCAGAATGTGTCGCAGTCTGTCAGAGTGTGTCACAGTGTGTCCCCTTCTGTCAGAGAGTGTCACAGTGCATCCCAAAGTCTCAGAGTGTGTCCCGGTGTGTTTTGGAGAGTCCCAGAGAGTGTCACAGTTTCTCAGAGAGTGTCACAGTGTGTTTCAGAGAGAGTCAGAGAGTGTCAGTGTGTTTCAGAGAGAGTCAGAGAGTGTCACAGTCTGTCAGAGAGTGTCACAGTGTGTTTCAGAGAGAGTCAGAGAGTGTCACAGTGTGTTTCAGAGAGAATCAGAGTGTGTCACAGTGTGTCTTATAGAGTGTCAGAGTGTGTCACAGTGTGTCACTTTCTGTCAGAGAGTGTCACAGTGCATCTCAAAATCTCAGAGTGTCCCAGCGTGTCTCAGAGAGTCTCTGAGTGTCACAGTCTGTCAGTGTCTCAGAGAGTGTCACAGTGTGTTTCAGAGGGTGTCAAAGAGTGTCACAGTGTGTCTCAGAGAGAGTCAGAGAGTGTCACAGTGTGTCTCAGAGAGTGTCAGATAGGATTAGAGAGTGTCATAGTGCATCTCAAAGTGTCAGCAAGAGTCAGAGAGTGTCACAGTATGTCTAAGAGAGTGTCAGAGAGAGTCAGAGCATGTTTCAGTGTGTCACAGTCTGTCAGAGAGTGTCTAGTGCGCCTCAGGGAGAGTCAGAGAGTGTCACAGTTTGTCATACTGTGTCTCAGAGTGGCAGAGAGTGTCAGCATTTGGCTCAGAGATGGCTACTGTCTGTGAGAGTATCACAATGTGTCTCAGAGATGTCAGAGTGAGACAGACTGTATCCCAGTGTGTTTCCGAAAGTGTCAGATAGGATCAGAGAGTGTCACAGTGCGTCTCAAAGTGCCGGAGAGTGTCAGATAGTGTCACGGTGTGTCACAGTCGGTCTGACAGTATCACAGTGTGTGTCAGAGAGTGTCAGTTAAGATCAGAGAGTGTCGCAGTGCGTCTCAGAGAATGTCTTAATGTGTCACAGTCTGTCAGAGAGTGTCACATTGTGTCTTAGAGAGTGACAACAGTATCACAGCATGTGTCAGAGATTCTGCGAGAATCTGAAAGTATCACTATCTGTGAGAGAGTGTCATGGTGTGTCACAGTCTGTCAGAGAGTGTCACAGTGCTTTTCAGAGAGTTTTAGAGAGTGTCACAGTGTGTCTCAGAGTGTGTAGGATAGGATCAGAGAGTGTTACAGTGCGTCTGAAATTGTCAGAGAGGGTCACAGTGTGTCTTAGAGAGTGTCAGAGTGTGTCACAGTTTGTCAGAGAGTGTCACAGTGTGTATGAAAGAATGTCAGCGAATGTCACAGTGTGTGTCAGAGTGTGTCACAGTCTGTCAGAGAGTGTCACAGTGCGTCTCAAATTGTCAGAGAGGGTCCCAGTGTGTCTCCGAGACTCTCAGAGAGTGTCACAGTGTGTCTCAGAGAGTGTCACATTGTGTCTCACAGAGTGTCAGATAGGATCAGAGAATGTCATACTGCGTCTCAAAGTGTCAGCAAGAGTCAGAGAGTGTCAAAGTGTGTCTCAGAGAGTGTTGGATAGGATCAGAGAGTGTCCCAGTGCGTGCCAAATTGTCAGAGAGGGTGCCGTTGTGTCACAGAGTGTGCCAGAGTGTGTCACAGTCTGTCAGAGATTGCCACAGTGTGTTTCAAAGAATGTCAGAGAGTGTCACGGTGTGTCTTATAGAGTGTCAGAGAGTGTCACAGTGCATCCCAAAATCTCAAAGAGGGTCCCAGTGTGTCTCAGAGAGTGTCACAGTGTTGTCTCATCGTGTGTTGGATAGGATCAGAGTGTCACAGTGCATGTCAAATTGTGAGAGAGCGTCCCGCTGTGTCACACATTGTGTCAGTGTGTCACAGTGTGTCACAGTCTGTCAGAGTGTCATAGAGCATCTCAAATTGTCAGATAGGGTCCCAGTGTGTCTCAGAGAGTGTCACAGTGTATCACAGTCTCTCATAGAGTGAAGCAGTGTGTTTCAGAGAGAATCAGATCGGATCTGAGAGTGTCATAGTGCGTCTCAACGTGTCAGCGAGAGCATAGTGTGTCTAAGAGTGTGTCAGAGAGAGTCAGAGCGTGTTTCAGTGTGTCACAGTCCGCCAGAGAGTGTCACAGTGTGACTCAGACAGCGTCAGAGAGTGTCACAGTTTGTTACTGTGTCTCAGAGAGTGTCAGAATTTGGCTCAGAGATGGTCACAGTCTGTGAGAGAGTGTCACAATGTGTCTCAGAGATGAAAGAGTGAGTCAGAGAGTCTCTCAGTACGTCATACTGTGCCTCAGAGAGTGTCACATACAGTCAGCCTGTATCCCAGTGTGTCTCTGAAAGTGTCAGACAGGATCAGAGAGTGTCACAGTGTGTCTCAAAGTGTCAGAGAATATCAGAGAGTGTCACAGTGTGTCACATTCTGTCAGGGAGTGTCACAGTGCGACTCAGAGAGAGTCTCAGTGTGTCACAGTCTGTCAGAGAGTGTCACATTGTGTCTCAGAGAGGGACAGGCAGTATCACTGTGTGTCAGAGATTCAGAGAGTCTGAAATTTTCACTATCTGTCATAGAGAGTCACAGTGTGTCACAGTCTGTCAGAAAGTGTCACAGTGCTTTTCAGACAGTGTCACAGTGTGTCTCAAATTGTCAGAGAGGGTCCCAGTGTGTTGCAGGTAGTGTCAGAGTGTGTCACAGTTTGTCAGAGAGTGTCACAGTGTGTTTCAAAGCATGTCAGCGATTGTCACAGTGAGTCGCAGTCTGTCAGAGAGTGTCACAGTTTGTCTGAAATAGTCAGAGAGGGTCCCAGTGTGTCTCTGAGGGTCTTAGAGAGTGTAACATTGTATCATAGTCTCTCAGAGAGTGTCACAATGCGTCTCAAATGGTCAGATAGGGGCCCAGTGCGTCTCAGAGAGTGTCACAGTGTATCGCAGTCTCTCAGAGAGTGTCACAGTGTGTCTCCGAGACTCTCAGAGAGTGTCACAGTGTGTCTCAGAGAGTGTCACATTGTGTCTCACAGAGTGTCAGATAGGATCAGAGAATGTCATACTGCGTCTCAAAGTGTCAGCAAGAGTCAGAGAGTGTCAAAGTGTGTCTCAGAGAGTGTTGGATAGGATCAGAGAGTGTCCCAGTGCGTGCCAAATTGTCAGAGAGGGTGCCGTTGTGTCACAGAGTGTGCCAGAGTGTGTCACAGTCTGTCAGAGATTGCCACAGTGTGTTTCAAAGAATGTCAGAGAGTGTCACGGTGTGTCTTATAGAGTGTCAGAGAGTGTCACAGTGCATCCCAAAATCTCAAAGAGGGTCCCAGTGTGTCTCAGAGAGTGTCACAGTGTTGTCTCATCGTGTGTTGGATAGGATCAGAGTGTCACAGTGCATGTCAAATTGTGAGAGAGCGTCCCGCTGTGTCACACATTGTGTCAGTGTGTCACAGTGTGTCACAGTCTGTCAGAGTGTCATAGAGCATCTCAAATTGTCAGATAGGGTCCCAGTGTGTCTCAGAGAGTGTCACAGTGTATCACAGTCTCTCATAGAGTGAAGCAGTGTGTTTCAGAGAGAATCAGATCGGATCTGAGAGTGTCATAGTGCGTCTCAACGTGTCAGCGAGAGCATAGTGTGTCTAAGAGTGTGTCAGAGAGAGTCAGAGCGTGTTTCAGTGTGTCACAGTCCGCCAGAGAGTGTCACAGTGTGACTCAGACAGCGTCAGAGAGTGTCACAGTTTGTTACTGTGTCTCAGAGAGTGTCAGAATTTGGCTCAGAGATGGTCACAGTCTGTGAGAGAGTGTCACAATGTGTCTCAGAGATGAAAGAGTGAGTCAGAGAGTCTCTCAGTACGTCATACTGTGCCTCAGAGAGTGTCACATACAGTCAGCCTGTATCCCAGTGTGTCTCTGAAAGTGTCAGACAGGATCAGAGAGTGTCACAGTGTGTCTCAAAGTGTCAGAGAATATCAGAGAGTGTCACAGTGTGTCACATTCTGTCAGGGAGTGTCACAGTGCGACTCAGAGAGAGTCTCAGTGTGTCACAGTCTGTCAGAGAGTGTCACATTGTGTCTCAGAGAGGGACAGGCAGTATCACTGTGTGTCAGAGATTCAGAGAGTCTGAAATTTTCACTATCTGTCATAGAGAGTCACAGTGTGTCACAGTCTGTCAGAAAGTGTCACAGTGCTTTTCAGACAGTGTCACAGTGTGTCTCAAATTGTCAGAGAGGGTCCCAGTGTGTTGCAGGTAGTGTCAGAGTGTGTCACAGTTTGTCAGAGAGTGTCACAGTGTGTTTCAAAGCATGTCAGCGATTGTCACAGTGAGTCGCAGTCTGTCAGAGAGTGTCACAGTTTGTCTGAAATAGTCAGAGAGGGTCCCAGTGTGTCTCTGAGGGTCTTAGAGAGTGTAACATTGTATCATAGTCTCTCAGAGAGTGTCACAATGCGTCTCAAATGGTCAGATAGGGGCCCAGTGCGTCTCAGAGAGTGTCACAGTGTATCGCAGTCTCTCAGAGAGTGTCACAGTGTGTCTCCGAGACTCTCAGAGAGTGTCACAGTGTGTCTCAGAGAGTGTCACATTGTGTCTCACAGAGTGTCAGATAGGATCAGAGAATGTCATACTGCGTCTCAAAGTGTCAGCAAGAGTCAGAGAGTGTCAAAGTGTGTCTCAGAGAGTGTTGGATAGGATCAGAGAGTGTCCCAGTGCGTGCCAAATTGTCAGAGAGGGTGCCGTTGTGTCACAGAGTGTGCCAGAGTGTGTCACAGTCTGTCAGAGATTGCCACAGTGTGTTTCAAAGAATGTCAGAGAGTGTCACGGTGTGTCTTATAGAGTGTCAGAGAGTGTCACAGTGCATCCCAAAATCTCAAAGAGGGTCCCAGTGTGTCTCAGAGAGTGTCACAGTGTTGTCTCATCGTGTGTTGGATAGGATCAGAGTGTCACAGTGCATGTCAAATTGTGAGAGAGCGTCCCGCTGTGTCACACATTGTGTCAGTGTGTCACAGTGTGTCACAGTCTGTCAGAGTGTCATAGAGCATCTCAAATTGTCAGATAGGGTCCCAGTGTGTCTCAGAGAGTGTCACAGTGTATCACAGTCTCTCATAGAGTGAAGCAGTGTGTTTCAGAGAGAATCAGATCGGATCTGAGAGTGTCATAGTGCGTCTCAACGTGTCAGCGAGAGCATAGTGTGTCTAAGAGTGTGTCAGAGAGAGTCAGAGCGTGTTTCAGTGTGTCACAGTCCGCCAGAGAGTGTCACAGTGTGACTCAGACAGCGTCAGAGAGTGTCACAGTTTGTTACTGTGTCTCAGAGAGTGTCAGAATTTGGCTCAGAGATGGTCACAGTCTGTGAGAGAGTGTCACAATGTGTCTCAGAGATGAAAGAGTGAGTCAGAGAGTCTCTCGGTACGTCATACTGTGCCTCAGAGAGTGTCACATACAGTCAGCCTGTATCCCAGTGTGTCTCTGAAAGTGTCAGACAGGATCAGAGAGTGTCACAGTGTGTCTCAAAGTGTCAGAGAATATCAGAGAGTGTCACAGTGTGTCACATTCTGTCAGGGAGTGTCACAGTGCGACTCAGAGAGAGTCTCAGTGTGTCACAGTCTGTCAGAGAGTGTCACATTGTGTCTCAGAGAGGGACAGGCAGTATCACTGTGTGTCAGAGATTCAGAGAGTCTGAAATTTTCACTATCTGTCATAGAGAGTCACAGTGTGTCACAGTCTGTCAGAAAGTGTCACAGTGCTTTTCAGACAGTGTCACAGTGTGTCTCAAATTGTCAGAGAGGGTCCCAGTGTGTTGCAGGTAGTGTCAGAGTGTGTCACAGTTTGTCAGAGAGTGTCACAGTGTGTTTCAAAGCATGTCAGCGATTGTCACAGTGAGTCGCAGTCTGTCAGAGAGTGTCACAGTTTGTCTGAAATAGTCAGAGAGGGTCCCAGTGTGTCTCTGAGGGTCTTAGAGAGTGTAACATTGTATCATAGTCTCTCAGAGAGTGTCACAATGCGTCTCAAATGGTCAGATAGGGGCCCAGTGCGTCTCAGAGAGTGTCACAGTGTATCGCAGTCTCTCAGAGAGTGTCACAGTGTGTCTCCGAGACTCTCAGAGAGTGTCACAGTGTGTCTCAGAGAGTGTCACATTGTGTCTCACAGAGTGTCAGATAGGATCAGAGAATGTCATACTGCGTCTCAAAGTGTCAGCAAGAGTCAGAGAGTGTCAAAGTGTGTCTCAGAGAGTGTTGGATAGGATCAGAGAGTGTCCCAGTGCGTGCCAAATTGTCAGAGAGGGTGCCGTTGTGTCACAGAGTGTGCCAGAGTGTGTCACAGTCTGTCAGAGATTGCCACAGTGTGTTTCAAAGAATGTCAGAGAGTGTCACGGTGTGTCTTATAGAGTGTCAGAGAGTGTCACAGTGCATCCCAAAATCTCAAAGAGGGTCCCAGTGTGTCTCAGAGAGTGTCACAGTGTTGTCTCATCGTGTGTTGGATAGGATCAGAGTGTCACAGTGCATGTCAAATTGTGAGAGAGCGTCCCGCTGTGTCACACATTGTGTCAGTGTGTCACAGTGTGTCACAGTCTGTCAGAGTGTCATAGAGCATCTCAAATTGTCAGATAGGGTCCCAGTGTGTCTCAGAGAGTGTCACAGTGTATCACAGTCTCTCATAGAGTGAAGCAGTGTGTTTCAGAGAGAATCAGATCGGATCTGAGAGTGTCATAGTGCGTCTCAACGTGTCAGCGAGAGCATAGTGTGTCTAAGAGTGTGTCAGAGAGAGTCAGAGCGTGTTTCAGTGTGTCACAGTCCGCCAGAGAGTGTCACAGTGTGACTCAGACAGCGTCAGAGAGTGTCACAGTTTGTTACTGTGTCTCAGAGAGTGTCAGAATTTGGCTCAGAGATGGTCACAGTCTGTGAGAGAGTGTCACAATGTGTCTCAGAGATGAAAGAGTGAGTCAGAGAGTCTCTCAGTACGTCATACTGTGCCTCAGAGAGTGTCACATACAGTCAGCCTGTATCCCAGTGTGTCTCTGAAAGTGTCAGACAGGATCAGAGAGTGTCACAGTGTGTCTCAAAGTGTCAGAGAATATCAGAGAGTGTCACAGTGTGTCACATTCTGTCAGGGAGTGTCACAGTGCGACTCAGAGAGAGTCTCAGTGTGTCACAGTCTGTCAGAGAGTGTCACATTGTGTCTCAGAGAGGGACAGGCAGTATCACTGTGTGTCAGAGATTCAGAGAGTCTGAAATTTTCACTATCTGTCATAGAGAGTCACAGTGTGTCACAGTCTGTCAGAAAGTGTCACAGTGCTTTTCAGACAGTGTCACAGTGTGTCTCAAATTGTCAGAGAGGGTCCCAGTGTGTTGCAGGTAGTGTCAGAGTGTGTCACAGTTTGTCAGAGAGTGTCACAGTGTGTTTCAAAGCATGTCAGCGATTGTCACAGTGAGTCGCAGTCTGTCAGAGAGTGTCACAGTTTGTCTGAAATAGTCAGAGAGGGTCCCAGTGTGTCTCTGAGGGTCTTAGAGAGTGTAACATTGTATCATAGTCTCTCAGAGAGTGTCACAATGCGTCTCAAATGGTCAGATAGGGGCCCAGTGCGTCTCAGAGAGTGTCACAGTGTATCGCAGTCTCTCAGAGAGTGTCACAGTGTGGTTCAGAGAGTGTCAGAGAGTGTCACAGTGTGTCTGAGAGAGTGTCAGATAGGATCAGAGAGTGTCACAGTGCGTCTCAAAGTGTCAGAGAGTGTCAGAGTGTGTCACAGTGTGTCACAGTCTGTCAGAGAGTGACAGAGTGCTTTTCAGAGAGTTTTCTGAGAGTGTCACAGTGTGTCTCAGAGAGTGTCGGATAGGATCAGAGAGTGTTACAGTGCATCTCAAATTGTCAGCGAGGGTCCCAGTGTATCGCAGATAGTGTCAGAGTGTGTCACAGTTTGTCAGGGAGTGTAATAATGTGTTTCAAAGAATGTCAGAGCGTATCACAGTGTGTGTCAGAGTGAGTCACAGTCTGTTAGAGATTGTCACAGTGTGTCTCAAATTGTCGGAGAGGGTCCCAGTGTGTCGCAGAGTGTTTCGGAGTGTGTCACAGTTTGTCAGAGAGTGTCACAGTGTGTTTCAAAGCATGTCAGCGATTGTCACAGTGAGTCGCAGTCTGTCAGAGAGTGTCACAGTTTGTCTGAAATAGTCAGAGAGGGTCCCAGTGTGTCTCTGAGGGTCTTAGAGAGTGTAACATTGTATCATAGTCTCTCAGAGAGTGTCACAATGCGTCTCAAATGGTCAGATAGGGGCCCAGTGCGTCTCAGAGAGTGTCACAGTGTATCGCAGTGTCTCAGAGAGTGTCACAGTGTGGTTCAGAGAGAGTCAGAGAGTGTCACAGTGGGTCTGAGAGAGTGTCAGATAGGATCAGAGAGTGTCACAGTGCGTCTCAAAGTGTCAGAGAGTGTCAGAGTGTGTCACAGTGTGTCACAGTCTGTCAGAGAGTGACAGAGTGCTTTTCAGAGAGTTTTCTGAGAGTGTCACAGTGTGTCTCAGAGAGTGCCGGATAGGATCAGAGAGTGTTACAGTGCATCTCAAATTGTCAGCGAGGGTCCCAGTGTATCGCAGATAGTGTCAGAGTGTGTCACAGTTTGTCAGGGAGTGTAATAATGTGTTTCAAAGAATGTCAGAGAGTATCACAGTGTGTGTCAGAGTGAGTCACAGTCTGTCAGAGATTGTCACAGTGTGTCTCAAATTGTCGGAGAGGGTCCCAGTGTGTCGCAGAGTGTTTCGGAGTGTGTCACAGTCAGTCAGAGAGTATCACAGTGTATTTGAAAGAATGTCAGAAAGAGTCACAGTGTGTCTTATAGAGTGTCAGAGTGTGTCACAGTGTGTCATTTTCTGTCAGAGTGTGTCACAGTGCATCTCAAAATCTCAGAGAGGGTCCCAGTGTGTCTCAGAGAGAGTCACAATTTGTCACAGTTTCTCAGAGAATGTCACAGTGTGTTTCAGAGAGAGTCTGAGAATGTCACAGTGTGCCTTATAGAGTGTGAGAGTGTGTCCCAGTGTGTCATTTTCTGTCAGAGTGTATCACAGTGCATCTCAAAATCTCAGAGAGTGTCCCAGTGTGTCGCAGAGAGTGTCACAATTTGTCTCAGTTTCTCAGAGAGTGTCACAGTGTATTTCAGATAGAGTCAGACTGTTTCCCAGTGTGTCTCAGAGAGTGTCAGTTAAGATTAGAGAGTGTCACAGTGCGTCTCAGAGAGTGTCTCAGTGTGTCACAGTCTGTCAGAGTGTGTCACATTGTGTCTCAGAGAGTGTCAGACAGTATCACAGTGTGTGTCAGAGATTCAGAGAGAGTCTGAATGTGTCACTGTCTGTCAGAGAATGTCATAGTGCTATTCAGAGAGTTTCAGAGAGTGTCACAGCGTGTCTCAGAGAGTGTCAGATAGGATCAGAGAGTGTCACAGTGTATCTCAAATTGTCCGAAAGTATCCCGCTGTGTCGTAGATAGTGTGTCACAGTCTGTCAGAGATTGTCACAGTGTATATCAAAGAATGTCAGCGAGTGTCACAGTGTGTGTCAGAGTATGTCAGAGTGTGTCACAGTGCATCTCAAAGTTTCAGCGAGAGTAAGAGTGTCACGGTGTGTCTCAGAGCGTGCCAGATAGGATCAGAGAGTGTCATAGTGCATCTCAACGTGTCAGCGAGTCTCAGAGAGTGTCATAGTGGATCTAAGAGAGTGTCAGAGAGTGTCACAGTGCTTTTCAGAGAGTGTCATAGTATGTCACAGTGCGTCTCAGAGTGTGTTGGATAGGATCAGAGAGTGTCACAGTGGGTCTCAGAGTGTCTTGGATAGGATCAGAGAGTGTCACAGCGCATCTCAAATTGTCAGAGAGGGTGCCAGTGTGTCACAGATAGTGGAGAGTCTGTCACAGTTTGTCAGGGAGTGTAATAATGTGTTTGAAAGAATGTCAGAGAGTATCATAGTGTGTGTCAGAGTGTGTTACAGTCTGTCAAAGAGTGTCACAGTGTGTCTCAAATTGTCAGAGAGGGTCCTGGTATGTCGCAGAAAGTGTCAGAGTGTGTCACCGTCTGTCAGAGTTTGTCACAGTGTGTTTCAAAGAATGTCAGTGAGTGTGTCAGTGCGTGTCAGACTGTCACAATGCGTCTCAAATTGTCAGATAGCGGCCCAGTGCGTCTCAGAGAGTGTCACAGTGTATCACAGTCTCTCAGAGAGTGCCGGAGTGTGTTTCAGAGAGAGTCAAAGAGTGTCACAGTGTGTGTCAGAGAGTGTCAGATGGGATCAGAGAGTGTCATAGTGCGTCTCAAAGTGTCAGCGAGAGTCAGAGAGTGTCACAGTGTGTCTAAGAGTGTGTCGGAGAGTGTCACAGTGCTTTTCAGAGAGCATCAGAGAGTGTCACAGTGTGTCTCAGAGAGTGTTGGATAGGATCAGAGAGTATCACAGTGCGTGCCAAATTGTCAGAGAGGGTCCCAGTGTGTCGCAGAGTGTGTCCTAGTGCGTCACAGTCCATCAGAGAGTATCACAGTGTGTTACAAAGAATGTCAGAGAGTATCAGTGTGTCTTATAGATTGTCAGAGTGTGTCAAAGTGTGTCACTTCCTGGCCTAGAGTGTCACAGTGCATCCCAAAATCTCAGAGAGCTTCCCAGTGTGTCTCAGAGAGTCTCAGAGAGAGTCGCAGTGTGTTTCACCGAGAGTCAGAGAGTGTCACAGTGTGTCTCCGAGTGTGTCCGATAGGATCAGAGAGTGTCACAGTGCATCTCAAAATGTCAGAGAGTGTTACAGTGTGTCGGAGAGAGTGTCAGATAGAGTCAGAGAGTGTCGCAATGTGTCTAAGAGAGTGTCATAGAGAGTCCGAGCGTGTTTAAGTGTATCACAGTCTGTCAGTGAGTGTCACAGTGTGCCTCAAAGAGAGTCAGAGAGTGTCACAGTGTGTCATACTGTGTCTCAGAGAGTGTCAGCATTTGGCTCAGAGATGGTCACAGTGAGGGAGTGTCACAGTGTGTCTCAGAGATGTCAGAGTGAAACAGAGAGAGACACAGTACGTTATACAGTGCCACAGAGAGTGTCAAATAGAGTCAGATTGTATCCCAGTGTGTCTTCGAGAGTGTCAGACAGGATCAGAGAATGGCACAGTGTGTCTCAAAGTGTCAGAAAGTGTCAAAGAATTTCGCGGTGTGTCACAGTCTGTCAGAGAGTGTCACAGTGTGTCTCAGACAGTGTCAGATAAGATCAGAGAGTGTCACAGTGCGTCTCAGAGAGTGTCTCGGTGTGTCAGTCTGTCAGAGTGTCACATTGTGTCTGAGAGAGTGTCAGACAGTATCTCAGTGTGTGTCAGAGTTTCAGAGAGAGTCTGAATGTGTCACTATCTGTCAGAGAGTGTCACAGTGTGTCACTATCTGTCAGAGAGTGTCACCGTCTGTCACAGTCTGTCAGAGAGTGTCATAGTGCTTTTCAGAGAGTTTCAGAGAGCATCACAGCGTGTCTCAGAGAGTGTCAGATGGGATCAGAGAGTGTCACTTTGTGTGTCAGAATGTGTGACAGTCTGTCAGAGAGTGTCACATTGCATCTCAAATTGTCAGAGAGTGTCCCGGTGTGTTGCACATAGTGTCGGAGCGTGTCAATGTTTTTCAGAGATTGTCACAGTGTGTTTCAAAGAATGTCAGCGAGTGTCACAGTGTGTGTAAGAGAGTGTCAGAGTATGTCACAGTGCATCTCAAAGTTTCAGCGAGAGTCAGAGTGCAACAGTGTGTCTCAGAGAGTGTCAGATAGGATCAAAGAGTGTCATAGTGCGTCTCAAAGTGTCAGCGAGTCTCAGAAGGTGTCACAGTGTGTCTACGAGAGTGTCAGAGAGTGTCACAGTGCTTTTCAGAGAGTGTCAGAGATTGTCACAGTGTGTCTCAGAGTGTGTTGTATAGGATCAGAGAGTGACACAGTGTGTCTCAGAGTGTGTCGGATAGGATCAGAGTGTGTTACAGTGCATCTCAAATTGTCAGCGAGGGTCCCAGTGTGTCGCAGATAGTGTCAGAGTGTGTTACAGTTTGTCAGGGAGTGTAATAATGTGTTTCAAAGAATGTCAGAGAGTATCACAGTATGTGTCAGAGTGTGTCAGAGTGTGTAACAGTCTGTCATAGGGTCACAGTGTGTATCAAATTGTTAGAGAGGGTCCAGGTGTGTCGCAGAAAGTGTCAGAGTGTGTCACAGTCTGTCAGAGATTGTCACAGTGTGTTTCAAAGAATGTCAGTGAGTGTCACAATGTATGTCAGAGAGTGTCACAATGCGGCTCAAATTGTGAGATAGGGGCCCAGTGAGTCTCAGAGAGTGTCAAAGTGTATCACAGTCTCTCAGAGAGTGTCACTGTGTGTTTCCGAGAGTCAGGGAGTGTCTCAGTATGTCTCCGAGTGTGTCAGATAGGATCATAGAGTGTCATTGTGTGTCTTAAAGTGTCAGAGAGAGTCAGAGTGTCGCAGTGTGTCTAAGAGAGTGTCATAGAGTGTCAGAGCAGGTTTCAGTGTGTTACAGTCTGTCAGTGAGTGTCACAGTATGCCTCAAAGAGAGTCAGAGATTGTCACAGTTTGTCATACTGTGTCTCAGAGAGTGTCAGCATTTGGTTCCGAGATGGTCACAGTGAGAGAGTGTCACAGTGTGTCTCAGAGATATCAGAGTGAATCAGATAGTGTCACAGTACGTCATACTGTGCCTCAGAGAGTATCAAGTAGAGTCAGATTGTATCCCAGTGTGTCTTCGAAAGAGTCAGACAGGATCAGAGAGTGTCACAGTGTGTATCAAAGTGTCAGAAAGTGTCAGAGAATGTCGCGGTGTGTTACAGTCGGTCAGAGAGTGTGATAGTGTGTTCTCAGAGAGTGTCAGATAAGATTGCAGAGTGTGACAGTGCGTCTCAGAGTGTGTCTGAGTGTGTCACAGTCTGTCAGAGTGTGTCACATTGTGTCTGAGAGAGTGTCAGACAGTATCACAGTGTTTGTCAGAGATTCAGAGAGATTCTGAATGTGTCACTATCTGTCAGAGAGTGTCACAGTGGGTCACTATTTGTCGGAGAGTGTCACAGTGTGTCACTATCTGTCAGAGAGTGTCACAGTGTGTCACTATTTGTCGGAGAGTGTCACAGTGTGTCACTATCTGTCAGAGAGTGTCACAGTTTGGCACAGTCTGTCAGGGCATGTCACACTGCTTTTCAGAAAGTGTCAGTGAGTGTGACAGTGACGGAGAGCGTCACAGTGCTTTTCAGAGAGCATCAGAGAATGTCACAGTGTGTCTCAGAGTGTGCTGGATAGGATCAGAGAGTGTCACAGTGTGTCGCAGAGTGTGTCGGATAGGATCAGAGAGTGTCATACTGCGTCTCAAAGTGTCAGCGAGTCTCAGAGAATGTCACAGTGTGTCTAAGAGAGTGTCGGAGAGTGTCACAGTGCTTTTCAGAAAGTGTCAGAGAGTGTCACAGTGTGTCTCAGAGTGTGTCGGATAGGATCAGAGAGTGTCACAGTGTGTCGCAGAGTGTGTCGGATAGGATCAGAGAGTGTCATACTGCGTCTCAAAGTGTCAGCGAGTCTCAGAGAATGTCACAGTGTGTCTAAGAGAGTGTCGGAGAGTGTCACAGTGCTTTTCAGAAAGTGTCAGAGAGTGTCACAGTGTGTCTCAGAGTGTGTCGGATAGGATCAGAGAGTGTTACAGTGCATCTCAAATTGTCAGCGAGGATCCCAGTGTGTCGCAGGTAGTGTCAGAGTGTGTCACAGTTTCTCAGGGAGTGTAATAATGTGTTTCAAAGAATGTCAGAGAGTATCACAGTATGTGTCAGAGTGTGTCAGAGTGTCACTGTGAGTCTCAAATTGTCAGAGAGGGTTCTGGTATGTCGCAGAAAGTTTCAGAGTGTGTCACAATCTGTCAGAGTTTGTCACAGTGTGTTTCAAAGAATGTCAGTGAGTGTCACAGTGTGTGTCAGAGAGTGACACAATGCGTCTCAAATTGTCAGATAGGGGCCCAGTGCGTATCAGAGAGTGTCACAGTTTATCACAGGCTCTCAGGGAGTGTCGCCGTGTGTTTCAGAGAGAGTAAAGAGTGACACATTGTGTCTCAGAGAGTGTCAGATAGGATCAGAGAGTGTCCTGGGGCATCTCAGAGAGTGTCAGATAGGATCAGAGAGTGTTATACTGTGTCTCAAAGTATCAGCGCGAGTCAGAGAGTGTCACAGCGTGTCTAAAAGAGTGTCAGAGAGTGTCACAGTGCTTTTCAGAGAGCATCAGAGAGTGTCACAGTGTGTTTCAGAGTGTGTTGGATAGGATCAGAGAGTATCACAGTGCGTGTCAAATTGTCAGAGAGGGTCCCAGTGTGTCGCAGAGTGTGACAGAGTGTGTCACAGTTAGTTAGAGAGTGTCACACTGTGGTTCAAAGAATGTCAGAGAGTGTCACAGTGGGTCTTATAGAGCGTCAGGAAGTGTCACAGTGTGTCTAAGAGAGTGTCGGAGAGTGTCACAGTGCTTTTCAGAGAGTGTCAGAGAGTGTCACAGTGTGTCTCAGAGTGTGTTGGATAGGATCAGAGAGTGTCATAGTGTGTCTCAGAGTGTGTCGGATAGTATCAGAGAGTGTTACAGTGTGCATCTCAAATTGTCAGCGAGGGTCCCAGTGTGTCGCAGATAGTGTCAGAGTGTGTCACAGTTTGTCAGGGAGTGAAATAATGTGTTTCAAAGAATGTCAGAGAGTATCACAGTGTGTGTCAGAGTGTGTCAGAGTGTGTCACAGTCTGTCAGAGAGTGTCACAGCGTGTCTCAAATTTTCAGAGCGGGTCCCGTTGTGTCGCAGAAAGTGTCAGAGTGTCTCACAGTCTGTCAGAAATTGTCACAGTCTGTTTCAACGAATGTCAGCGAGTGTCACAGTGTGTGTCAGAGAGTGTCACAATGCGTCTCAAATTGTCAGATAGGGGCCCAGTGCGTCTCAGAGAGTGTCACAGTTTATCACAGTCTCTCAGAGAGTGTCGCCGTGTGTTTCAGAGAGAGTAAAGAGTGTCACAGTGTGTCTCAGAGAGTGTCAGATAGGATCAGAGAGTATTATAGTGTGCCTGAATGTGTCAGCGCGAGTCAGAGAGTGTCACATCGTGTCTAAGAGTGTCAGAGAGTGTCACAGTGCTTTTCAGAGAGCATCAGTGAGTGTCACAGTGTGTCTCAGAGTGTGTTGGATAGGATCAGAGAGTATCACAGTGCGTGTCAAATTGTCAGAGAGAGTCCCAGTGTGTCGCAGAGTGTGACAGAGTGCGTCACAGTCAGCTGGAGAGTATCACAGTGTATTTCAAAGAATGTCAGAGAGTGTCACAGTGGGTCTTATAGAACGTCAGAGTGTGTCACAGTGTGTCTTATAGAGTGTCAGAGTTTGTCACAGTGTGACACTTCCTGGCAGAGAGTGTCACAGTGCATCTCAAAATCTCAGAGAGGTTCCCAGTGTGTCTCAGAGAGTGTCACAGTTTGTCATATGTTCTCAGAGAGCGTCTCAGTGTGTCTCAGAGAGTGTCAGATAGGATCAGAGAGTATTATAGTGTGCCTGAATGTGTCAGCGCGAGTCAGAGAGTGTCACAGTGTGTCTCAGAGTGTGTTGGATAGGATCAGAGAGTATCACAGTGCGTGTCAAATTGTCAGAGAGAGTCCCAGTGTGTCGCAGAGTGTGACAGAGTGTGTCACAGTCAGCTGGAGAGTATCACAGTGTATTTCAAAGAATGTCAGAGAGTGTCACAGTGGGTCTTATAGAACGTCAGAGTGTGTCACAGTGTGTCTTATAGAGTGTCAGAGTTTGTCACAGTGTGACACTTCCTGGCAGAGAGTGTCACAGTGCATCTCAAAATCTCAGAGAGGTTCCCAGTGTGTCTCAGAGAGTGTCACAGTTTGTCATATGTTCTCAGAGAGCGTCTCA
The DNA here is from genome assembly GCF_047496795.1 of Chiloscyllium punctatum. Lineage (NCBI taxonomy): Eukaryota > Metazoa > Chordata > Chondrichthyes > Orectolobiformes > Hemiscylliidae > Chiloscyllium > Chiloscyllium punctatum. Next base: position 89,157,678 of record NC_092752.1, on the reverse strand, counting down.
GTGTGTCTCAGAGAGTGTCAGATAAGATCAGAGAGTGTCACAGTGCGTCTCAGACAGTGTCCCAGTGTGTCAGTCTGTCAGAGTGTGTCACATTGTGTCTGAGAGAGTGTCAGACAGTATCTCAGTGTGTGTCAGAGTTTCAGAGAGAATCTGAATGTGTCACTATCTGTCAGAGAGTGTCACAGTGAGTCACAATCTCTCAGAGATTGTCACAGTGTTTTTCAAAGAATGTCAGTGAGTGTCACAGTGTGTGTCAGAGAGTGTCACAATGCGTCTCAGATTGTCAGATAGGGGCCCAGTGCGTCTCGGGGAGTGTCACAGTTTGTCACAGTTTCAAAGAGAGTGTCACAGTATGTTTGAGAGAGAGTCAGAGAGTGTCACAGTGTGTCTTATAGAGTGTCAGAGTGTGTCACAGTGTGTCATTTTCTGTCAGAGTGTGTCACAGAGCATCTCAAAATCTCAGAGAGTGTCCCAGTGTGTCTCAGAGAGTGTCCCAGTGTATCTCGGAGAGTGTCAAAGTTTGTCACAGTTTCTCAGAGCGTGTCACAGTGTATTTCAGATAGAGTCAGACTGTATCCCAGTGTGTCTCCGAGAGTGTCAGATGGGATCAGAGAGTGTCACAGTGTGTCTCAAAGTGTCAGAGAGTGTCAGAGAATGTCGCAGTGTGTCGCAGTCTGTCAGAGAGTGTGACAGTGTGTCTCAGAGAGTGTGAGATAAGATCGGAGAGTGTAACAGTGCGTCTCAGAGAATGTCTCAATGTGTCACAGTCTGTCAGAGTGTCAGACAGTATCGCAGTGTGTGTCAGAGATTCAGAGAGAGTCTGAATGTCTCACTATCTATCAGAGAGTGTCACAGTGTGTCACTATCTGTCAGAGACTGTCACAGTGTGTCTTATAGAGTGTCGGAGTGTGTCACAGTGCATCCCAAAATCTCAGAGAGGGTCCCAGTGTGTCTCAGAGAGTGTCACAGTTTTTCTCGAATTGTCAGAGCGGGTCCCGGTGTGTCGCAGAAAGTGTCAGAGTGTGTCACAGTCTGTGAGAGATTGTCACAGTGTGTTTCAAAGAATGTCAGTGAGTGTCACAGTGTGTGTCAGAGAGTGTCACAATGCGTCTCAAATTGTCAGATAGCGGCCCAGTGCGTCTCAGAGAGTGTCACAGTGTATCACAGTCTCTCAGAGAGTGTCGCAGTGTGTTTCAAAGAGAGTCAAAGAGTGTCACAGTGTGTCTCAGAAAGTGTCGGAGGGTGTCACAGTGTATCACAGGCTCTCAGGGAGTGTCGCAGTGTGTGTCACAGAGAGTAAAGAGTGTCACAGTGTGTCTCAGAGAGTGTCAGATAGGATCAGAGAGTGTCATAGTGCGTCTCAAAGTGTCAGCGCGAGTCAGAGAGTATCACAGTGTGTCTAAGAGAGTGCCGGATAGTGTCACAGTGCTTTTCAGAGAGCATCAGAGAGTGTCACAGTGTGTCTCATAGTGTGTTGGATAGGATCAGAGAGTATCACATTGCGTGTCAAATTGTCAGAGAGGGTCCCAGTGTGTCGCAGAGTGTGTCAGAGTGTGTCACAGTTACTCAGAGAGTATCACAGTGTGTTTCAAAGAATGTCAGAGTGTGTCACAGTGTGTCTTATGGAGCGTCAGAATGTGTCACAGTGTGTCACTTCCATGCAGAGAGTGTCACAGTGCATCTCAAAATCTCAGAGAGGTTCCCAGTGTGTCTGAGAGAGTCTCTCGGTTTGTCATAGTTTCTCTGAGAGGGTCTCAGTGTGTCTCAGAGAGTCTCAGAGAGAGTCACAGTGTGTTTCAGAGAGAGTCAGAGAGTGTCACAGTGTGTCTCCGAGTGTGTCAGATTGGATCAGAGAGTGTCACTGTGCATCTCAAAATGTCAGAGAGAGTCAGAGTGTTACAGTGTGTCAGAGAGGGTGTCAGAGAGAGTCAGAGCGTGTTTCAGTGTGTCATAGTCTGTCAGTGAGTGTCACAGTGTGCCTCAAAGAGAGGCAGAGAGTCTCACAGTGTGTCATACTGTGTCTCAGAGAGTGTCAGCATTTGGCTCAGAGATGGTCAGTGTGAGAGAGCGTCACAGCGTGTCTCAGAGATGTCAGAGTGAATCAGAGAGTGTCACGGTACGTCATATTGTGCATCAGAGAGTGTCAAATTGAGTCAGATTGTATCCCAGTGTGCCTTCGAGAGTGTCAGACACGATCAGAGAGTCACATTGTGTCTCAAAGTGTCAGAAAGTGACACAGAATGTAGTGGTGTGTCACAGGTTGTCAGTGAGTTTCACAGTGTTTCTTAAACAGTGTCAGATAAGATCAGAGAGTGTCAAAGTGCGTCTCAGAGAGTGTCTCAGTGTGTCAGTTTGTCAGAGTGTGCCACATTGTGTCTGAGATAGTGTCAGACAGTATCTCAGTGTGTGTCAGAGTTTCAGAGAGAGTCTCAATGTGTCACTGTCTCTCAGAGAGTGTCACAGTGTGTTACTATCTGTCAGAGAGTGTCACAGTTTGTCACAGTCTGTCAGAGAGTGTCACAGTGCTTTTCGGATAGTGTCGGTGAGTGTAACAGTGTGTTTCAGAGCCTGTTGGATAGGATCAGAGAGTGTCCCAGTGCGTGTCAAATTGTCAGAGAGGGTCGTGCTGTGTCGCAGAGTGTGTCATAGTGTATCACAGTCTGTCAGTGATTGTGACAGTGTGTTTCAAAGAAAGTCAGAGAGTGTCACATTGTGTCTTATAGAGTGTCAGAGTGTGTCACAGTGCATCTCAAAATCTCAGAGAGGGGCCCAGTGTGTCTCACAGAGTGTCACAGTTTGTCACAGTTTCTCAGAGACTGTCACAGTGTGTGTCAGAGAGAGACAGAGATTGCCACAGTGTGTCTTATAGAGTGTCAGAGTGTGTCACAGTGTGTCATTTTCTGACAGAGTGTGTCACAGTGACTCTCAAACTCTCAGAAAGCGTCCCAGTGTGTCTCACAGAGTGTCACAGGTTGTCTGTTTCTCAGAGAGTGTCACAGTGTATTTCAGATAGAGTCAGACTGTATCCCAGTGTTTCTCCGAGAGTGTCAGACAGGATCAGAGAGTGTCACAGTGTGTCTCAAAGTGGCAGAGAGTGTCAGAGAATGTCGCAGAGTGTCACAGTATGTCAGAGAGTGTGACAGTGTGTCTCAAAGAGTGCCAGACAGAGTCACAGTGTGTGTCAGAGATTCTGAGAGAATCTGAATGTGTCACTATCTGTCAGAGAGTGTCATAGAGCTTATCAGAGAGTTTCCGAGAGTGTCAAAGCGTGTCTCAGAAAGTGTCAGATAGGATCAAAGAGTGTCACATTGCATCTCAAATTGGCAGAGAGTGTCCCGGTGTGTCGCAGATAGTGTCAGAGTGTGTCACAGTCAGTCAGAGATTGTCATAGTGTTTTTCAAAGAATGTCAGCGAGTGTCACAGTGTGTGTCAGAGTGTGTCAGAGCGTGTCACAGTGCATCTCAAAGTTTCAGCGAGAGTCAGAGTGTCACAGTGTGTCTCAGGGAGTGTCAGATGGGATCAGCGAGTGTCATAGTGCGTCTCAAAGTGTCAGCGAGTCTCAGAGAGTGTCACAGTGTGTCTAAGAGAGTGTCGGAGAGTGTCACAGTGCTTTTCAGAGAGTTTCAGAGAGTGTCACTGTGTGTCTCAGTGTTGGATAGGATCAGAGAGTGTCACGGTGTGTCTCAGAGTGTGTCGGATAGTATCATAGAGTGTTACAGTGCATCTCAAATTGTCAACGAGGGTCCCAGTGTGTCGCAGATAGTGTCAGAGTGTATCACAGTTTGTCAGGGAGTGTAATAATGTGTTTGAAAGAATGTCAGAGAGTATCACAGTGTATGAAGGAGTGTGTCAGAGTGTGTCACAGTCTGTCATAGGGTCACCGCGTGTCTCAAATTGTCAGAAAGGGTCCCGGTGTGTCGCAGAAAGTGTCAGAGTGTGTCACAGTCTGTCAGAGTTTGTCACAGTGTGTTTCAAAGAATGTCAGTGAGTGTCACAGTGTGTGTCAGAGAGTGTCACAATGTTTCTCAAATTGTCAGATAGGGGCCCAGTGCGTCTCAGAGAGTGTCACAGTGTATCACAGTCTCTAGGAGAGTGTCGCTGTGAGTTACAGAGAAGTAAAGAGTGTCACAGTGTGTCTAAGAGAGTGTCAGTTAGGATCAGAGAGTGTCATAGTGCGTCTCAGATGGAGTCAGAAAGGATCAGAGACTGTTATAGTGTGTCTCAAAGTGTCAGCACGAGTCAGAGAGGGTCACCGCGTGTCTAAGAGAGTGTTGGAGAGTGTCACAGCGCTTTTCAGAGAGCATCAGAGACTGTTACAGTGTCAGAGTGTGTCACAGTGTGTCACATCCTGGCAGAGAGTGTCACAGTGCATCTCAAAGTTTCAGAGAATGTCAGGGAATGTCGCGGTGTGTGACAGACTGTCCGAGAGTGTCACAGTGTGTCTCAGACAGTGTCAGATAAGATCGGAGAGTGTCACAGTGCGTCTCAGACAGTGTCAGATAAGATCAGAGAGTGTCACAGTGCGTCTCAGACAGTGTCCCAGTGTGTCCGTCTGTCAGAGTGTGTCACATTGTGTCTGAAAGAGTGTCAGACAGTATCTCAGTGTGTGTCAGAGTTTCAGAGAGAGTCTGAATGTGTCACCGTCTCTCAGGGAGTGTCAAAGTTTGTCACAGTCTGTCAGAGAGTGTCACAGTGCTTTTCGGATAGTGTCAGTGAGTGTCACAGTGTGTCTCATAGTGTGTTGGATAGGATCAGAGAGTGTCGCAGTGCGTGTCAAATTGTCAGAGAGGGTCACGCTGTGTCACAGAGTGTGTCAGAGTGTATCTCAGTCTGTCAGTGATTGTGACAGTGTGTTTCAAAGAAGGACAGAGAGTGTCACAGTTTGTCACAGTTTCTTAATGAGTGTCACAGTGTGTTTCAGACGCAGTCAGAGAGTGGCACAGTGTGTCTTATAGAGTGACAGACTGTGTCACAGTGTGTCATTTTCTGTCAGAGTGTGTCACAGTGCATCTCAAAATCTCTGAGAGGGTCCCAGTGTTTCTTAGAGAGTGTCACAGTTTGTCACAGTTTCTCAGAGAGTGTCACAGTGTGTTTCAGATAGAGTCAGACTGTATCCCAGTTTGTCTCCGAGTGTCAGACGGGATCAGAGAGTGTCACAGTGTGTCATACTGTGTCTCAGAGAGTGTCAGCATTTGGCTCAGAGATGGTCAGGGTGAGAGAGCGTCACAGCGTGTCTCAGAGATGTCAGAGTGAATCAGAGAGTGTCACGGTACGTCATATTGTGCATCAGAGAGTGTCAAATTGAGTCAGATTGTATCCCAGTGTGCCTTCGAGAGTGTCAGACACGATCAGAGAGTCACATTGTGTCTCAAAGTGTCAGAAAGTGACACAGAATGTAGTGGTGTGTCACAGGTTGTCAGTGAGTTTCACAGTGTTTCTTAAACAGTGTCAGATAAGATCAGAGAGTGTCAAAGTGCGTCTCAGAGAGTGTCTCAGTGTGTCAGTTTGTCAGAGTGTGCCACATTGTGTCTGAGATAGTGTCAGACAGTATCTCAGTGTGTGTCAGAGTTTCAGAGAGAGTCTCAATGTGTCACTGTCTCTCAGAGAGTGTCACAGTGTGTTACTATCTGTCAGAGAGTGTCACAGTGCTTTTCGGATAGTGTCGGTGAGTGTAACAGTGTGTTTCAGAGCCTGTTGGATAGGATCAGAGAGTGTCCCAGTGCGTGTCAAATTGTCAGAGAGGGTCGTGCTGTGTCGCAGAGTGTGTCATAGTGTATCACAGTCTGTCAGTGATTGTGACAGTGTGTTTCAAAGAAAGTCAGAGAGTGTCACATTGTGTCTTATAGAGTGTCAGAGTGTGTCACAGTGCATCTCAAAATCTCAGAGAGGGGCCCAGTGTGTCTCACAGAGTGTCACAGTTTGTCACAGTTTCTCAGAGACTGTCACAGTGTGTGTCAGAGAGAGACAGAGATTGCCACAGTGTGTCTTATAGAGTGTCAGAGTGTGTCACAGTGTGTCATTTTCTGACAGAGTGTGTCACAGTGACTCTCAAACTCTCAGAAAGCGTCCCAGTGTGTCTCACAGAGTGTCACAGGTTGTCTGTTTCTCAGAGAGTGTCACAGTGTATTTCAGATAGAGTCAGACTGTATCCCAGTGTTTCTCCGAGAGTGTCAGACAGGATCAGAGAGTGTCACAGTGTGTCTCAAAGTGGCAGAGAGTGTCAGAGAATGTCGCAGTGTGTCACAGTCTTTCAGAGAGTGTCACATTGTGTCTCAGAGAGTGTCAAACAGTATCACAGTGTGTGTCAGAGATTTAGAGAGAGTCTGAATGTGTCACTATCTGTCAGAGAGTGTCAAAGTGTGTCACAATCTGGCAGAGAGTGTCATAGTGCTAATCAGAGAGTTTCAGGGAGTGTCGCAGCGTGTCTCAGAGAGTGTCAGATAAGATCGGAGAGTGTCACAGTGCGTGTCAGACAGTGTCTCAGTGTGTCACAGTCTGTCAGAGTGTGTCACATTGTGTCTCAGAGAGTGACAGACAGTATCACAGTGTGTGTCAGAGTTTCAGAGAGAGTCTGAATGTGTCACTATCTGTCAGAGAGTATCACAGCGTGTCTCAAATTGTCAGAAAGGGTTCCGGTGTGTCGCAGAAAGTGTCAGAGTCTGTCAGAGTTTGTCACAGTGTGTTTCAAAGAATGTCAGTGAGTGTCACAGTGTGTGTCAGAGAGTGTCACGATGTTTCTCAAATTGTCAGATAGGGGCCCAGTGCGTCTCAGAGAGTGTCACAATGTATCACAGTCTCTCAGAGAGTGTCGCCGTGAGTTACAGAGAAGTAAAGTGTGTCACGGTGTGTCTAAGAGAGTGTCAGATAGGATCAGAGAGTGTCATAGTGCGTCTCAGATAGAGTCAGAAAGGCTCAGAGACTGTTATAGTGTGTCTCAAAGTGTCAGCGCGAGTCAGAGAGGGTCACCGCGTGTCTAAGAGAGTGTTGGAGAGTGTCACAGCGCGTTTCAGAGAGCATCAGAGACTGTCACAGCGGGTCTTATAGAGCGTCAGAGTGTGCCACAGTGTGTCTTATAGAGTGTCAGAGTGTGTCACAGTGTGTCACATCCTGGCAGAGAGTGTCACAGTGCATCTCAAAATCTCAGAGAGGTTCCCAGTGTGTCTCAGAGTGTGTTGGATAGAATCAGAGAGTATCACATTGCGTGTCAAATTGTCAGATAGGGTCCTGCTGTGTTGTAGAGTGTGTCGGAGTGTATCACAGTCTGTCAGTGATTGTGGCAGTGTGTTTCATAGAATGTCAGAGAGTGACACAGTATGTCTTAAAGAGTGTCAGAGTGTGTCAATGTGCATCTCAAAATCTCAGAGAGGGTCCCAGTGTGTCTCAGAGAGTGTCACAGTTTGTCACAGTTTCTCAGAGAGTGTCACAGTGTGTTTCAGATAGAGTTAGAGAGTGTACAGTTTGTCTTATAGAGTGTCAGAGTGTGTCACATTGTGTCATTTTCTGTCAGAGTGGGTACCAGTGCACCTCAAAATCTCAGAGAGGGTCACAGTGTTTCTCAGAGAGTGTCCCAGTGTGTCTCAGAGAGTGTCCCAGAGAGTGACACAGTTTGTCACTGTTTCTCAGAGAGTGTCACAGTGTATGTCAGATAGAGTCAGACTGTATCCCAGTGTGATTCTGAGAGTGTCAGACAGGATCGGAGAGTGTCACAGTATATCTCAAAGTGTCAGAGAGTGTCAGAGAATGTCGCAGTGTGTCACAGTCTGTCAGAGAGTGTGACAGTTTGTCTCAGAGAGTGTCAGATAAGATCAGAGTGTCACAGTGCGTCTCAGAGAGTGTCTCAGTGTGTCACAATCTGTCAGAGTGTGTCACATTTCGTCTCAGAGAGTGTCAGACAGTATCACAGTGTGTGTCAGAGATTCAGAGAGAGTTTGAATGTGTCACTATCTGTCAGAGAGTGTCACAGTGTGTCACAGTCTGTCAGAGAGTGTCATAGTGTGTCTCAGAGTGTGTCGGATAGGATCAGAGAGAGTCACAGTGTGTCTCAAAGTATCAGCGCAAGTCAGAGAGTGTCACAGTGTGACTAAGAGAGTGTCGGAGAGTGTCACAGTGCTTTTCAGAGAGCATCAGAGAGTGTCACAGTGTGTCTCAGAGTGTGTTGGATAGGATCGGAGAGTATCACAGTGCGTGTCAAATTGTCAGAGAGGGCCCCAGCGTGTCTCAGAGTGTGTCAGAGTGTGTCACAGTCAGTCAGAGGGTATCACAGTGTGTTTCAAAGAATATCAGAGAGTGTCACAGTGTGTCTTATAGAGTGTCAGTGTGTATCACAGTGTGTCACTTCCATGCAGAGAGTGTCACAGTGCATCTCAAAATCTCAGAAAGGTTCCAAGTGTGTCTCAGAGAGTGTCACAGTTTGTCATAGTTTCTCAGAGTGGGTCTCAGTGTGTCTCAGAGAGTCTCAGAGAGAGTCGCAGTGTGTTTCAGAGAGAGTCAGAGAGTGTCACAGTGTGTCTCCGAGTGTGTCAGATAGGATCAGAGAGTGTTACAGTGCATCTCAAAATGTCAGAGAGAGTCAGAGAGTGTTACAGTGTGTCTGATAGAGTGTCAGAGAAAGTCAGAGAGTGTCACAGTGTGTCTCAGAGAGTGTCAGATAGGATCATAGAGTGTCATAGTGCGTCTCAAAGTGTCAGAGAGTGTCAGAGAGCGTCAGAGAGTGTCGCAATGTTTCTAAGAGAGTGTCATAGAAAGTCAGAGCATGTTTCAGTGTGTCACAGTCTGTCAGTGAGTGTCACAGTGTGCCTCAAAGAGAGTCAGAGAGTGTCACAGTGTGTCATACTGTGTCTCAGAGAGTGTCAGCAATTGGCTCAGAGATGGTCTCAGTGATAGAGTGTCACAGTGTGTCTCAGAGATGTCAGAGTGAATCAGAGAGTGTCACAGTACGTCATACTGTGCCTCAGGGAGTGTCAAATAGAGACAGATTGTATCCCAGTGTGTCTTCGAGAGTGTCAGACTGGATCCAAGAGTGTCGCAGTGTGTCTCAAAGTGTCAGAAAGTGTCAGAGAATGTAGTGGTGTGTCACAGTCTGTCAGAGAGTGTCACAGAGTGTCTCAGACAGAGACAGATAATATCAGAGAGTGTCACAGTGCCTCTCAGAGAGTGTCTCAGTGTGTCAGTGTGTCAGAGTGTGTCACATTGTGTCTGAGAGAGTGTCAGACAGTATCACAGTGTGTGTCAGAGTTTCAGGGAGAATCTGAATGTGTCACTATCTGTCAGAGAGTGTCACAGTGTGTCAGTATCTGTCAGAGAGTCTCACAGGTTGTCACAGTCTGTCAGAGAGTGTCCCAGTGCTTTTCAGAGAGTGTCAGTGAGTGTCACAGTGTGTCTCACAGTGTGTTGGATAGGATCAGAGAGTGTCCCAGTTCGTGTCAAATTGTCAGAGAGCGTCGTGCTTTGTCGCAGAGTGTGTCAGAGTGTATCACAGTCTGTCAGTGATTGTGACAGTGTGTTTCAAAGAATGTCAGAGAGTGTCACATTGTGTCTTATAGAGTGTCAGAGTGTGTCACAGTGCATCTCAAAATCTCAGAGAGGGGCCCAGTGTGTCTCAGAGAGTGTCACAGTTTGACACAGTTTCTCAGAGAGTGTCACAGTCTGTTTCAGAGAGAGTCAGAGAGTGTCACAGTATGTCTTATAGAGTGTCAGAGTGTGTCACAGTGTGTCATTTTCTGTCAGAGTGTGTCACAGTGCATCTCAAAATCTCAGAGAGGGTCCCAGTGTGTCTCAGAGAGTGTCACAGTTTGTCACAGTTTCTCCGAGAGTGTCACAGTGTGTTTCAGAGACTGTCACAGTTTGTCACAGTTTCTCAGAGAGTGTCACAGTGTATTTTAGATAGAGTCAGACTGTATCCCAGTGTGGATCTGAGACTGCCAGACAGGATCAGAGAGTGTCACAGTGTGTCTCAAAGTGTCAGAGAGTGTCAGAGAATGTCGCAGTGTGTCACAGTCTTTCAGAGAGTGTCACATTGTGTCTCAGAGAGTGTCAAACAGTATCACAGTGTGTGTCAGAGATTTAGAGAGAGTCTGAATGTGTCACTATCTGTCAGAGAGTGTCAAAGTGTGTCACAATCTGTCAGAGAGTGTCATAGTGCTAATCAGAGAGTTTCAGGGAGTGTCGCAGCGTGTCTCAGAGAGTGTCAGATAGGATCAGAGATGGTCACAGTGCATCTCAAATTGTCAGAGAGTCCCGGTGTAAAATTGTCCCGGTGTGTCGCAGATAGTGTCAGAGTGTGTCACAGTCTGTCAGAGATTGTCACAGTGTGTTTCAAAGAATGTCAGCGAGTGTCACAGTGTGTGTCAGAGTGTGCCAGAGTGTGTCACAGTGCATCTCAAAGTTTCATCGAGAGTCAGAGTGTCACAGCGTGTCTCAGAGAGTGTCACAGTTTGTCACTGTTTCTCAGAGAGTGTCACAGTGTATGTCAGATAGAGTCAGACTGTATCCCAGTTTGATTCTGAGTGTGTCAGTCACGATCATAGCGTGTCACAGTGTATCTCAAAGTGTCAGAGAGTGTCAGAGAATGTCGCAGTGTGTCACAGTCTGTCAGAGACTGTGACAGTGTGTCTCAGAGAGTGTCAGATAAGATCAGAGAGTGTCACAGTGCGTCTCAGAGAGTGTCTCACTGTGTCACAGTCTGTCAGAGTGAGTCACAGTTTGTCTCAGAGAGTGTCAGACAGTATCACAGTGTGTGTCAGAGATTCAGAGAGAGTTTGAATGTGTCACTATCTGTCAGAGAGTGTCACAGTGTGTCACAGTCTGTCAGAGAGTGTAATAGTGTGTCTCAGAGTGTGTTGGATAGGATCAGAGAGAGTCACAGTGTGTCTCAAAGTGTCAGAGAGTGTCAGAGAATGTCGCAGTGTGTCACAGTCTGTCAGAGAGTGTCACAGTGCGTCTAAGAGAGTGTCTCAGTGTGTCACAGTCTGTCAGAGTAAGTCATAGTGCATCTTAAAGTGTTAGCGAGAGTCAGAGTGTCACAGCGTGTCTCAGAGAGTGTCAGATAGGATCAGAAAGTGTTATGGTGCGTCTCAAAGTGTCAGCGCAAGTCAGAGAGTGTCACAGTGTGACTAAGAGAGTGTCGGAGAGTGTCACAGTGATTTTCAGAGAGCATCAGAGAGTGTCACAGTGTGTCTCAGAGTGTGTTGGATAGGATCGGAAAGTATCACAGTGCGTGTCAAATTGTCAGAGAGGGCCCCAGCGTGTCTCAGAGTGTGTCAGAGTGTGTCACAGTCAGTCAGAGGGTATCACAGTGTGTTTCAAAGAATATCAGAGAGTGTCACAGTGTGTCTTATAGAGTGTCAGTGTGTGTCACAGTGTGTCACTTCCATGCAGAGAGTGTCACAGTGCATCTCAAAATCTCAGAAAGGTTCCAAGTGTGTCTCAGAGAGTGTCACAGTTTGTCATAGTTTCTCAGAGTGGGTCTCAGTGTGTCTCAGAGAGTCTCAGAGAGAGTCGCAGTGTGTTTCAGAGAGAGTCAGAGAGTGTCACAGTGTGTCTCCGAGTGTGTCAGATTGGATCAGAGAGTGTCACAGTGCATCTCAAAATGTCAGAGAGAGTCAGAGAGTGTTACAGTGTGTCTGATAGAGTGTCAGAGAAAGTCGGAGAGTGTCACAGTGTGTCTCAGAGAGTGTCAGATAGGATCATAGAGTGTCATAGTGCATCTCAAATTGTCAGCGCGATTCAGAGAGTGTCACAGTGTGTCTAAGAGAGTGTCGGAGAGTGTCACAGTGCTTTTTAGAGAGTGTCACAGTGTGTCTCAGAGTGTGTTGGTTTGGATCAGAGAGTGTCACAGTGTGTCTCAGAGTGTGTCGGATTGGATCAGAGAGTGTTACTGTGCGTCTCAAATTGTCATAGAGGGTCCCATTGTGTCGGGGTGTGTCACAGTCAGTCAGAGAGTATCACAGTGTGTTTCAAAGAATGTCAGAGAGTGTCTCAGTGTGTCTTATAGAGTGTCAGAGTGTGTCACAGTGCGTCACATCCTGGCAGAGAGTGTCACAGTGCATCTCAAAATCTCAGGGAGGTTCCCAGTGTGTCTCAGAGAGTGTCACAGTTTGTCATAGTTTCTCAGAGAGGGTCTCCGTGTGTCTCAGAGAGAGTCACAGTGTGTCTCAGAGTGTGTTGGATAGGATCAGAGAGTGTCACAGTGTGTCTCAGAGTGTGTCGGATAGGATCAGAGAGTGTTACAGTGCGGCTCAAATTGTCAGAGAGGGTCCCATTGTGTCGGGGTGTGTTAGTCAGTCAGAGAGTATCACAGTGTGTTTCAAAGAATGTCAGAGTGTCACAGTGTGTCTTATAGAGTGTCAGAGTGTGTCACAGTGTGTCACTTCCTGGCAGAAAGTGTCACAGTGCATTTCAAAATCTCAGAGAGGGTCCAGGTGTGTCTCAGAGAGTGTCACAGTTTGTCATAGTTTCTCAGAGAGTGTCACAGTGTGTCCCAGAGAGTGTCAGATAGGATCAGAGAGTGTCATAGTGCATCTCAAAGTGTCAGCGAGAGTCAGAGAGTGTCACAGTGTGTCTAAGAGAGTGTCGGTGAGTGTCACAGTGCTTTTCAGAGAGCGTCAGAAAATGTCACAGTGTGTCTCACATTGTGTTGGATAGGGTCAGAGAGTATCACAGTGTGTGTCAAATTGTCAGAGAGGGTCCCAGTATGTCGCAGAGTGTGGCAGAGTGTGTCACAGTCAGTCAGAGAGTATCACAGTGTGTTTCAAAGAATGTCAGAGAGTGTCACAGTGTGTCTTATAGAGTGTCAGAGTGTGTCACAGTGTGTCTTATAGAGTGTCAGAGTGTGTCACAGTGTGTTACTTCCTGGCAGAGAGTGTCACAGTGCATCTAAAAATCTCAGAGAGGTTCACAGTGTGTCTCAGAGAGTCTCTCAGTTTGTCATAGTTTCTCAGAGAGGGTCTCTGTGTGACTCAGAGAGTCTCAGAGAGAGTCACAGTGTGTTTGCGAGAGAGTAAGAGAGTGTCACAGTGTTTCTCAGAGAGTGTCAGATAGGATAGGAGAATGTCACAGTGCATCTCAAAATGTCAGAGAGAGTCAGAGAGTGTTACAGTGTGTCTGAGAGAGTGTCAGATAGAGTCAGAGAGTGTCACAGTGTGTCTCAGAGAGTGTCAGATAAGATCATAGAATGTCATAGTGCGTCTCAAAGTGTCAGAGAGAGCCAGAGAGTGTCGCAATGTGTCTAAGAGAGTGTCATAGAGAGTCAGAGCGTGTTTCAGTATGTCACATTCTGTCAGTGAATGTCACAGTGTGCCTCAAAGAGAGTCAGAGAGTGTCACAGTGTGTCATACTGTGTCTCAGAGAGTGTCAGCATTTGGCTCAGAGATGGTCACAGTGAGAGAGTGTCACAGTGTGTCTCAGAGATGTCAGAGTGAATCAGAGAGTGTCACAGTACGTCATACTGTGCCTCAGAGAGTGTCAAATAGAGTCAGATTGTATCTTAGTGTGTCTTCGAGAGTGTCAGACAGGATCAGAGAGTGTCACAGCGTGTCTCAAAGTGTCAGAAAGTGTCAGATAATGTCGCGGTGTGTCACAGCCTGTCAGAGAGTGTCACAGAATGTCTCAGACAGTCATATAAGATCAGAGAGTGTCACAGTGTGTCTCAGAGAGTGTCTCAGTGTGTCAGTCTGTCAGAGTGTGTCACATTGTGTCTGAGAGAGTGTCAGACAGTATCTCAGTGTGTGTCAGAGTTTCAGAGAGAGTCTGAATGTGTCACTATCTGTCAGAGAGTGTCACACTTTGTCACAGTTGTCAGAGAGTGTCACAGTGCCTTTCAGAGAGTGTCGGTGAGTGTCACAGTGTGTCTCAGAGCGTGTTGGATAGGATCAGAGAGTGTCCCAGTGCGTGTCAAATTGTCAGAGAGGGTCCCGCTGTGTCGCAGAGTGTGTCACAGTGTATCACAGTCTGTCAGTGACTGTGACAGTGTGTTTCAAAGAATGTCAGAGAGTGTCACAGTGTGTCTTATACAGTGTCAGAGTGTGTCACAGTGCATCTCAAAATCTCAGAGAGGGTCCCAGTGTGTCTCAGAGAGTGTCACAGTTTCTCATAGCTTCTCAGAGAGTCACAGTGTGTTTAAGAGAGAGTCAGATCGTGTCACAATGTGTCTCTGAGAGTGTCACAGTGTGTCTCAGAGATAGTCAAAGAGTGTCACAGTGCATCTCGAAATGTCAGAGAGAATCAGAGAGTGTCATAGTGTGTCTCAGAGAGTGTCACATAGGATCAGAAATTGTCACAGTGCATCTCAGTGTCAGAGAGTGTCACAGTCTGTCAGAGAGTGTCACAGTGCTTTTCAGAGAGCTTTCTGAGAGTGTCACAGTGTGTCTCAGAATGTGTTGGATAGGATCAGAGAGTGGATTAGTGGTGCTGGAAGAGCATAGCAGTTCAGGCAGCATCCAACGAGCAGCGAAATCTACGTTTCAGACAAAAGACCTTCATCAGGAATAAAGGCAGTGAGCCTGAAGCATGGAGAGATATGCTAGAGGAGGGTGGGGGTGGGGAGAGAGTAGCATAGAGAGCTTCAGAGCAGAGGAAATGACCTGGGAGTTGCAGTGGGAGAGGGACTCCCTGAGATTCTTGTAGAGAGAGGAGGAAAACTTCTTCAAGGAAGGCATCCTTGCAAGAGGATTCGCAGTAGGGTTAAAATCAACAAGGTAAAAACAATGACTGCAGATGCTGAAAACCAAATACTGGATTAGTGGTGCTGGAAGAGCACAGCAGTTCAGGCGTTGGATGCTGCCTGAACTGCTGTGCTCTTCCAGCACCACTAATCCAGTATTTGGTTTTCAGCATCTGCAGTCATTGTTTTTACCTAGGATCAGGGAGTGTTACAGTGCATCTCAAATTGTCAGAGAGGGTCACAGTGTGTCGCAGATAGTGTCATAGTGTGTCACAGTTTGTCAGGGAGTGTAATAATGTCTTTCAAAGAATGTCAGAGAGTATCACAGTGTGTGTCAGAGTGTGTCACAGTCTGTCAGAGAGGGTCCCAGTGTGTCTCTCCCCATCTCTCTCCCCACTCTGCCACCCCTCTCTTCCACCCCTCACTTTCCCCCCCTCTCACCCTATCTTTCTCCACAACTCTCTCTCCCCCACTCTCTCTCCCCCACTCTCTTCCCCTCCCCCTCTATCTACACCCCTCTCTCCCTCTCTCTCCCCTCTCTTTCCCGCCTTTCTCTTCTCCGTCTGTTCCCCCTCTCTCTCATCTCTCCCGCCAAATCTCTCTCCCCACTCTCTCTCCCCAAATCTCCCTAAATCTCTCTCCCCCCTCTTTCGCCCCCTTCTCTCTTGACTCCTCTCTTTTGCCCTCCTCTCTCGCACTCTCTCTTGCACCCCTCTCGCCCATGTCTCACCTGCCGTCTTGCTCCCCTCTCTCACCCCCATCTCTCGCCCCCTCTCTCTCCCCCTCTCTCTCGTCCCCATCTCTCCCCCATCTCACTCCCTCTTGCCCCCACTCTCGCCCCCACTCTCGCCCCCTCTCTCGCACCCCCTCTCTCATCCCCATCTCTCCCCATCTCATTCCCTCTTGCCCCCACTCTCGCCCCCACTCTCGCCCCCTCTCTTGCCCCTCTCTCACTCACACTCTCGCCCCCTCTCTCTGTCCTCCTCTCTCTGTCCCCTGCTCCCTGTACCCCATCTCTGCCCCCTTTATTTGTCCCCATCTCTCTGTCCCCTCTCTCTGTTCCCCTCTATCTGTCCTCGTCTCTCTGTCCCCATCTCTCTGTACCCCTTTCTCTGACCACCCTCTCTCTATATCCCCCTCTCTGTCTCCCCACTCTGCCCCCTGTCTGCCCCCTCTCTCTGTCCCCCCATCTTTATACCTCCTCTCTTTCCCACTCTCTCTGCCCCCCTCTGTCCACCTCTCTCGCTTTTCCTCTTCTCTCTGTCCCCCCCTGACCGTGCCCCCTCTCTCTGTCCTCCCTCTCCCTGTCCACCCTCTCTCTCCCCCCTCTCTGTCCCCCCTCTCTCTGTTCCCGTCTCTCTGTTCCCCCATCTCTTTCCCCCTCTCTCTGTCCCCCTCTGTCTCTGCCCCCTCTCTCTGTCCTCCCTCGCCCTGTCCACCCTCTCTCTCCCCCTCTCTGTACCTCCTCTCTCTGTTTCCGTCTCTCTGTTCCCCCATCTCTTTCCCCCTCTCTCTGTCCCCCTCTTTCTCTGCCCCCTATCTCTGTCCTCCCTCGCCCTGTCCACCCTCTCTCTCCCCTCTCTCTGTCCCCCCTCTCTCTGTCCCCCGCTCTCTGTCCTCCCTCTCTCAGTCCCCGTCTCTCTGCCCTCTCTCTGTGTCCTCCCTCTCTCTGTACCCCCTCTCTGTTCCCCTCTTCTCTGCCTCCTCTCTCTGTCGCCGTGTCGCCCATCTTTCTGACCCCGTCTCTCTGCCCTCTCTCTCTGTCCCGCCACTCTCTGCCCCCTTTTTCTGAGCCCTCTGTCTGTCCTCCTCTCTCTCTCCCCCTCTCCCTGTCCCCCTCTCTATGTCCCCCTCTCTCTGTCCCCCCTCTCTCTGTCACCCACTCACTGTCCCCCCTCCCTCAGTGCCCCTCTCTCTGTCCCACACTCACTATCCCCCTCTCTCTGTCCCCCGCTCCCTGTCCCCCATTTCTGCCCCCCTTTCTTTGTCCCCATCTCTCTGTTCCCTCTGTCTGTCCCCGCTCTCTCTGTCCCCTCTCTCAGTCCCCCCTCTCTGTCCCCCTCTCTCTGCCCCCGTCTCTCTGCTCCCCCATCTCTTTCCCCCTCTCGCTGTCCCCCTCTATCTGTCCTCCCTCTCTCTGACCCCATCTCTCTATACCCCTTTCTGTGAACACAATCTCTCTGTCCCCCTCTCTGTCTCCCCACTCTGCCCCCCTGTCAGCCCCCTTCTCTCTGTCCCCCTCTCTCTGCCCCCTCTGTCCACCTCCCTCGCTTTCCCTCTTCTCTCTGCCCCCCTCTGTCTCTACCCCCCTCTCTGTCCTCCCTCATTCTATCCACCGTCTCTCTGTCCCCGTCTCTCTGCCCACTTTCTGTCCCCCTCACTCTGTCCCCCCTCTATGGCCCCTCTCTCTGTAACCCCTCTCTCTGTCCTCCCTCTCTCTGCCCCATCCCTCTGTCCCTATCTCTGTTCTCCCTCTCTCTGTCCCCCTCACTCTGTCCCCCACTCAATTTCCCGCGCTCTCTGTTCCCCTTTCTCTGTTCCCCTTTCTCTGTTCCCCTCTCTCTGATCCATTCTATCTCCCCCTCTCTCAGTCCTCCCTCCCTCTGCCCCCACTCTCTGTCCCGCTCCCTCAGTCCCCCCTCTCTCTTTGTCCCCCGTTTCTGTCTTTCTGTCTCTGTCCCCATGTTTCTGCCCCCCACAGTGTCCACCCACTCTGTGCGCTCACTCTCTGACCCCCACTATCTCCACCTCTCTCTGTCCTCCTCTCTCTGTCCCCCGCTCCCTGTACCCCATCTCTGCCCCCTTTCTTTGTCCCCATCTCTCTGTCCCCTCTCTCTGTTCCCCTCTATCTGTCCTCGTCTCTCTGTCCCCATCTCTCTGTACCCCTTTCTCTGACCACCCTCTCTCTATATCCCCCTCTCTGTCTCCCCACTCTGCCCCCTGTCTGCCCCCTCTCTCTGTCCCCCCATCTTTATACCTCCTCTCTTTCCCACTCTCTCTGCCCCCCTCTGTCCACCTCTCTCGCTTTCCCTCTTCTCTCTGTCCCCCCCTGACCGTGCCCCCTCTCTCTGTCCTCCCTCTCCCTGTCCACCCTCTCTCTCCACCTCTCTCTGCATCCTCTCTCGACTCTGCTCTCTCTTCACCCTCGATTTAAATCCTTCTGTCTATCTCGCCCCCTCTCTCGCCCCCTCTTCTCCCATCTCTCGTCCTCCTCTCTCGCGCTCATCTCTTCCTCTTCTCTCTACCCCTCTCTCAGCCCCACTCTCGCCCCTACTCTCGCCCCCACACTTGCCCGCTCTCTTGTCCCGTCTCTCGTTCCCACTCTCTCTCTCTCTCTTTCACCTCCCTCTACCCCTCTCTCGCCCCTTTCTCTCCCTTTCTCTTTCTTCCCCTTCTATCTACCCTCTCTCTCCACCTCTCACTTCACCCTCTCTCTAACTCCGTCTGTCTCCTTCCCCCCTCTCTCTACCCTCCCTTCCGAATTCTCTCCCTCTTCCCTCCCTCTCTCTCCCCTCTCCAACTGCTCTCTATCTGACCTCTCTGCATCTCCCCCTCTCTGCCCCCTCTCTCCCCCTACCCCTCTTCCTCCTCTCTCTCCCCCCTCTCCCCCCTTCCTCCGCTCTCCTCCACACGCTGTCCCACTCTCTTCCCCTCTCTCTCCACTCTTCAACTCCCATTTACAACTCCGCTGTCCATCTCCTGTCTCTCCATCTCCCCCCCTCTCCCCCGCGCTCTCCCCCCTCTCTCGCCACGCACTCTTGACCCCTCTCCCGCCCACTCTCTCACCCCCTCCTTTGACACCTCCCACGCACCCTCCCTTGCCCCCTTCCTCGTTCCCTCCCTCTGCCCTCCTGTCCCTGTCACATTTCTGTCCCCCTCTCATTCTCCCACTCACTCTGTCCAGCTCACTCTCTCCCCTCTCTCTCCTCTGTCTCCCTCCTCTCTCTCTACTGCCTCTCTCTTCCCCGTCTCTCCACGACTCTCTCTCTACACCCCCTCTCTCTCCCCCCCTCTCTCTCCCTCTCCCCCTCCCTCTCCCCCTCTCTCCCACTCTCTCTCTACCACCGTCTCTCTACCCCCTCTCTCTACCCCTTCTCGCTCCACGCCTCTCTCTAACCCCTCTCTCCTCCTCCCCTCCCCCTCACTCCCTCTCTCTCTCCCCCTCTCTTCCCCTCTCTCTCTCTACCCCCTCTCTCTCCATGCATCTCTCTCCCCTCTCTCTCACCGCCTCTCTCTACCCCTTACTCTCTCTCCCCCTCTCCCACTCTTCATTATCTGTCTCCCCCAACTGTCACTGAACTCTCTCCCCCTCTCTCCCTCTCTTACCCCTTCCCTCTTTAACTCCCTCCCTTACTCACCCTCTCACTCTCCCCTCTCTCTCACTCCTCTCTCTCCCCGTCTCACCCCAACTTTCTCCAGCTCCCTCTCACCCTCTCTCTTTCCCTCCCGTCTCCCCCTCTCTCGCCCCCTCTCTCTCTCCCGTCTCGCTCCACTCTCTCGCCCCCCTCTCTCTTCCCCTCTCTCTCTGTCCCCTTCTCTTTGTCCCCCTCTCTCTGTCCCCGTCTCTCTCTTTCCCCCATCTCTATCTGCCCCCTCTCTATGCCCCCTCTGTCTGTCCCAACGTCTCCGTTCCCCCTCTCTCTGCCCCCCTCTCTGTCCCACTCTCTCTCTATGCCCCGCCTCTGTACATCACTCTCTGTCCCCTCTCCCTGTACCCACTCTCTCTGCCCCCCCCGTTCGCCCTCTCTCTGTCCCCCCCTCTGACACCCTCTCTCTGTCCCCCCTCTCCCTGTCCTCCCTCTCTCCGTCTCCCCTCACTCTGTCCCCGTCTCTCTTGGTCCCCTTCTCTCTGGCCCCCCCTCTCTCTCTCTTTATCCCCTCGCTCGCGCTCTCTGCCCTCTCTGCCCCCCTCTCTCTGTCCCCCTTACCTGTCCCCCTCTATCTCTGTACCCCACTTTCTCTGTCCCACCCTGCTCTCTGTCCCCCCTCTCTGTACACCCCTCTCTCTGTCCCACTGTCTCTATCCTCCTCTCTCTGATCCCCAACTATCTTCCCCCACACTGTACTCCCACTCTTTGTCCCTGCATTCTCTGTCCCCACACTCTCTGACCCCTTCTATCTACCCCCTCTCTCTGTACCCCTCACTTTGTGCCCCTCTTGCTCTGTCCCCCTCTGTCTGTCCCTCCTGTGTCTGTCCCCCTCTGTCTTCCCCCTCTCTCTGTCGCCCTCTCTCTCTGTCCTCCTCTCTCTGTCCCGCCCCCTCTGCGCCCCCTCTCTTTAACCCCCTCTGTCTGTCCCCCCCTCCATCTCCCCTCTTTCTGTCCCCCCCTCTCTGTCCCGCCCCCTCCGTCTCCCCTCTCTCTGTCCCTCTCTCTCTGTCCCCCACTCTGTCCCCCACTCTGTCCCCCACTCTGTCCTCCCACTCTGTACGCCCAATCTGTACTCCCAATCTCTGTCCCCCCACTCTGTGCCCCCTCTCTCTGACCCCTTCTATCTCCCCCTCTCTCACTCCCCCCTATCTCTGTCCCGCTTCCTCAGTCACCCCTCTCTCTCTTTGTCCCCCATCTCTGTCCCCCTGTCTCTGCCGCACCTGTTTCTGCGCCCCACAGTGTCAGCCCACACTGTGCCCCCACTATCTTTCCCTCTCTCTGTCCTCCTCTCTCTGTCCCCCGCTCCCTGTCCCCCATTTCTGCCCCCCTTTCTTTGTCCCCATCTCTCTGTTCCCTCTGTCTGTCCCCGCTCTCTCTGTCCCCTCTCTCAGTCCCCCCTCTCTGTCCCCCCTCTCTGTCCCCCCCTCTGTCCCCCCTCTCTCTGCCCCCGTCTCTCTGCTCCCCCATCTCTTTCCCCCTCTCGCTGTCCCCCTCTATCTGTCCTCCCTCTCTCTGACCCCATCTCTCTATACCCCTTTCTGTGAACACAATCTCTCTGTCCCCCTCTCTGTCTCCCCACTCTGCCCCCCTGTCAGCCCCCTTCTCTCTGTCCCCCTCTCTCTGCCCCCTCTGTCCACCTCCCTCGCTTTCCCTCTTCTCTCTGCCCCCCTCTGTCCCCCCTCTCTCTGTTCCCGTCTCTCTGTTCCCCCATCTCTTTCCCCCTCTCTCTGTCCCCCTCTGTCTCTGCCCCCTCTCTCTGTCCTCCCTCGCCCTGTCCACCCTCTCTCTCCCCCTCTCTGTACCTCCTCTCTCTGTTCCCGTCTCTCTGTTCCCCCATCTCTTTCCCCCTCTCTCTGTCCCCCTCTTTCTCTGCCCCCATCTCTGTCCTCCCTCGCCCTGTCCACCCTCTCTCTCCCCTCTCTCTGTCCCCCCTCTCTCTGTCCCCCGCTCTCTGTCCTCCCTCTCTCAGTCCCCGTCTCTCTGCCCTCTCTCTGTGTCCTCCCTCTCTCTGTACCCCCTCTCTGTTCCCCTCTTCTCTGCCTCCTCTCTCTGTCGCCGTGTCGCCCATCTTTCTGACCCCGTCTCTCTGCCCTCTCTCTCTGTCCCGCCACTCTCTGCCCCCTTTTTCTGAGCCCTCTGTCTGTCCTCCTCTCTCTGTCCCCCTCTCCCTGTCCCCCTCTCTATGTCCCCCTCTCTCTGTCCCCCCTCTCTCTGTCACCCACTCACTGTCCCCCCTCCCTCAGTGCCCCTCTCTCTGTCCCACACTCACTATCCCCCTCTCTCTGTCCCCCCTCTCTCTCCTTCCCCTCTCACGCTCGCTCTGCCCACCCTCCCCGTCCCTCTCTCTCTGTCCCCCTCTCTGTCCTTCCGCGCTCTCTGCCCCCCTCTCTCTCTGTCGCTTCTCTCTCTCTATCCCCGACTCTGCTCTGTCCCTGTCTCTGTTGCCCCCTCTGTCCACCCTCTTTGTCCCCCAACTCTGTCCCCCCACTTTCTGTCCCCCCACTCTCTGAACCCTTCTATCTCCCCCCTCTCTCTGTCCCCCACTCTGTCCCCGCTCTCTGCCCCCACTCTCTGTCCCCTCTCTCTCTGTCCCCATCTCTCTGTCCCTCCCTCTCTGTCTCCCTCTCACTCTCCGCCTCTCTGTGTCCCCCTCTCTCTGCCCCCTGCCTGTCCCATACTCTCTCTCTCCCCCTCTCTGCCCCCCTCTCTGTCCCCCCTCTCTCCTGCCTCTCTCTCTCTCTGTCCCCCCTCTCTCTGCCCCCCTCTCTGCAACCCCTCTCTCTGTCACCCCCCGTCTCTCTGTCCCGCCTCTCTCTCTGTCCCCCCACTCTCTGTCCCCCATTGCTCTTTGTCCCCCTCTCTGATCCCCCTCTGTCTCCCCCCCGTCCCCATCTCTCTCTCTGACCCGCTCTCTCTCAACGCCTGTCTCTGTTCCCTCTCTCTGTTCCCTCTCTCTCTGTTCTCCCTCTCTCTGTCCCCCCTCCTTTTCTGACCCCTCTCTCTCTCTGTCCCCCTCCCTCTCTCTACCCCTTCTCTCTGTACAAAACACTCTGTTCCCCCTCTCTCCGTCCCCCTCTCTCTCTCCCCCCTATCGGTTCCCCCCTAAGTCCACCCCTCTCTGCCCCCCTCTATCTGTCCCCCTCTCTCTGTCCCCGATCGCTGTCGCCCCCCTCTGTCCCATCTCTTTGTCCCCCATCTCTGTCACCTCCTTTCACTGTCCCCCCTCTCTGTCACCCTCTCTCTGCCCCCTACCTCTGTCTCCCCTCTCTCTGTCCTGCCCCCTCTGTCCTCCCCCTCTCTGTCTCCTCTCTCTCAGTCGCCTCTCTCTCTATCCCCCTCTCTCTCTGTGCCCCCTCTCTTTCTCTCCTCCCTCCCTTCTGTCCCCACCTCGCTGTCCCTTCGCTCTCTGTCCCCCCTCTGTCACACGCCTCTGTCGTCCCTCTCTCTATCCCCTCCCTCTCCACCGCCCTCTCTGTCTACCCTCTCTCCATCCTCCACTCTCTGTCCCCCCACTCACTGTCCCCCCTCTCTCTGCCCCCCATCTGCCCCTCCCTCTCTTTCCCTTCTCTCTCTGCCCCTCCCTCTCTTTGTCCCCACTCTTTACCCCCTCACTCTGTCCCCCGATCTTTGACCCCCCAATCTCTGTTCCCCCACTCTCTATCCCCCCTCTCATTATGTCCTCCCCTATTTCTCTCTCTCTCCCCCTCCCTCACCTTATCTCTCCCTTGCCCCCCTCTCTCTCTCTGTCTCTGTCTCTCCCTACTCCATCACTATTTCTCCACCTTCTCTCACTCTCGATCCACCTACCTCGGTCTCTCTTTCTCCCTGCTTCCCTCTGTTTCTTTCTGACTAAATCGCTCTCCCTCCTGCCCCTCCCTTTCTCTCTGACACACTCTGTCTCCCTGATGCGGCCCTCTCCCTCTGATCTAGAGACTGGGGGTGGGGTTGTGGGGTGGATGTATTTGTTGCTGCTGTGGCTGCATGTAGTGGTTTTGAGATGATACAGCAATGAGAGAGGTGAGAGGAGGGGGAAAATGTGGTACAAATGGAATTGCATGAGGGAGACAGACGGCAGAAGAGAGAGAGAGTGCAGGGGAGGGGGGAGGAATGACTGGAGGCAGGTGGAGAAACCAGGGTTGGGGTTGTGTGCGTGAGAGATTGGTGGACGATGGAGAGTGAAAGGGGAGGTGGTGTGGAAGAGAGAGTATGCAGAGAGAGAGAGAGAGACAGAGACAGAGAGAAATGAGGAGAAAGTGTGGGGGTGAGGAAATGGGGAGTTCAGGTTGGAGTGGCGGGAACAGAGGGAGTTAAACCCAGCTCTTGAGCTCAGCGCGCGGTGCCCTCCCCTTCCCTGAGGACCAGGACTTGGGGCTGAGTCTGTCTCTCTCCAGCTCAGCTTCTCCAACACAAAGACACATAACAACATCGGTCACTCTGCTGCTCGGCACGCTTTAATCAACATTTTTATTGTTTACAAATGGAAGTGATGGATACAGTCAGTGGTATGGTGCCTTTTCTACTGACCCCTGTGTTGTGAGAAACATTGAAATGTGTCCCTGTTACCCCCCTGTGGTATAAGGATGGACAAACCAGCGCTACCCTCAGTCTGTTACCATAGCGACAGGCTGCTCCATCGCTGCAACACTGAACTGAAATAAGAAAATCCCGGATGGTGTGATTAATGAGGGAATTTGATGGATAGATGGATTTGAGTGAAGGGATATTTCAGCACATTCTTCAGCTGCTGCCTGAACATAGTCTGGGTCACGGCATAAATCGCGGTGTTTGTGCAGCAACTGAGGAGCTGCATCATGAAGCCCAATTCCCGCACAAAGTCATGGAGATACACAGACCGATACCCAATATACCACATCCGCAACCATATAGAATACAGCATTAACGTTGACCATAACAGGATGAAATTGGCCGAGATCACAAACAGTAAAATGATGGATTTTTTTCGGTTTCTCATTTCAGTGTCAGACTGAGCGTCCCCATTGGTGTGAGCGCGGAGTCTCCTGCGGGCTCTGCTGCTCACTAAAATGTGTCTGACGGTGAGAACATTGAGCAGCAGAATCAGAAAAAATGGGACACACGTGGTTAGAATGTGGTGGAGGAACTCGATTGTGACCCAGACACTGGAGAATCGAACAGCGAGTGTTAAACCACAAAACCCGGGGGAGTTCACCAGGTAATACCGAGCCGTGAGAATAAAATACCAGAAAATGTTCTTTAAACAGCTCAGCACAGTCACTGCTCCCAGAACCACAGCCGCCGTTTTCTCACTGCAATATTTACTTTTCAGCTTCTGGCAACAAATGGCCACAAACCGATCAAAGGTGAAAGTGACGGTGAACCAGACAGAGCAGTCAGTGGCTGCATAAAGCAGGACGGCGTGGATATTACACACGGGGACGGAGTACAGGAAATAAAACTGTTCCCGATAAACAATGGGAATGTGTCTCAGGATCAGGTCGAGGATAATGACCAGGAGATCCGCCGCTGCCATGGCACCCAGGTAACGTCTGACACATGGAGACAATCCACAATCTTTATAAAGCAGGACGTAGATGGTCACTACGTTAACTGTGAGGAAGGAAAACAAACCCATTATCCATCAGCCTGGAGGCAAAGGGACCCGTTTGATTGGGGACCCAGTGAGATTTTCAAATGTGTCCCTGTATTCAGGGATTATTAAAATAATTGGAGCTGGAATAACAAATGGGAAGGTTGGAATTACTGACAAAAATGTGACATAAATCACAGGAATCCCTCCCTCCCCAAACACACAGAGACACATGCATAATGACAGATGGTTTCTAGAACATTCCCACACTCTCGATCACTCGAGAGCAGACACAGGTCACTCCTTCCCAGTTCCTAATACGGAAGGTGGAAACGTTGCTGTCCTGAAGGATTCTCTCCCAGTTTCCTGAAGACAAACGGAGTTTGGGAATTTCTGTATTTTGGTCTAAATTGTGGTCGATCCTGTGCCGTGGAGAAATGTAAACTCAGGGAAAACGTATTCTCCCCTTTAACTGCCTGAGGCGCCTTCGGAACAGTGTCTCCTTCTCCCTGGAACGTGATCTCTTCCCTCGGGATCTTATCGTTTGTTCAATTCACTGACGTCCGGCCGTTCACAAACAATGTCAGGGACAGAACGTTCCGGGGAATGTCAGTTATAGAATGTCAGAAACAGACGTTCCGGGGAATGTCAGTTATAGAATGTCGGGGACAGAACGTTCCGGGGAATGTCAGTCATAGAATGTTGGGGACAGAACGTTCCGGGGAACCCCTTGACCTGTCCATCTCCTTTCCCACTACCCACCCCACCAACATGATGTCCTCTACCTGGACACACTGTAACATTAATGAGGTGAGAGACAGAGGGTGCAATCACAGGAATGGGAACTAAAGGCATTGCCAGATCAGCTGAAACGGTGAGATATACCACATTCTTAATCCACCTCACAGAACCAGCCCAGACACCATCAACCCAGAGGATATATCTGTTCACCATGGAACACTGTGTAGACCAGGACAGTGTACTGCTCAGTACAACCCAGCAATCTGTCCAGATTCATCCATTACACTGGTCAATACAATCCGGAAACTGGTCCAGAGTGTAACACTGCGCAGATCAGACACGGCATTGATTTATAAACCCAGCCAATATATCTGCCCAGCACCGGGAGCTATGCAGACCACAGCAGTGCATTGATCTATAAACCCGGATGAGATATCTGTCCAGGACGGGGAGCTGTGCAGACCACAGCAGTGCATTAATGTGTGAACCTGAAACAAATATCCATCCAGCATAAGGAGCTACACAAACCACATCATTGCATTATCGAAAACCTCAACCAGTTAGTCTGCCCAGCACAGCGATCTGTGCAGTGATCACCCGTGAATTAATCTGTAACCCAGGAGCAGTTACCCTCCCAGCATGTAGGACTGTGTACACCACCCCAATACATTGATCTGTAAACCAGGAGCAGTTACCCTCCCAGCCTCTAGGACTGTGTACACCACCCCACTGCATTGATCTGTAACCCAGGAGCAGTTACCCTCCCAGCCTCTAGGACTGTGTACACCACCCCACTGCATTGATCTGTAACCCAGGAGCAGTTACTCTCCCAGCATGTAGGACTGTGTACACCACCCTAGTGCATTGATCTGTAAACCAGGAGCAGTTGCCCTCCCAGCATGTAGGATTGTGTACACCACCCCAGTGCATTGATCTGTAAACCAGGAGCAGTTACCCTCCCAGCCTGTAGAACTGTGTGCACAACCCCAGTGCATTGATCTGTAAACCAGGATCAGTTACTCTCCCAGCATGTAGGACTGTGTAACCTACCCCAGTGCATTAATCTGTAAACCAGGAGCAGTTCCCCTCCCAGCATGTAGGACTGTGTACACCACCCTAGTGCATTGATCTGTAAAACAGGAGCAGTTGCCCTCCCAGCATGTAGGACTGTGTACCCCACCCCAGTGCATTGATGTGTAACCCAGGAGCACTTACCCTCCTATCATGTAGAGCTGTGTACACCATTCCAGTGCATTGATCTTTAACCCGGGAGTAGTTAACCTCCCAGCATGTAGGACTGTGTGCACCACCCCAGTGCATTGATCTGCAAACCATGAGCAGTTACCCTCCCATTATGTATGCCTGTGTACACCGCCCCAAAGCATTAATCTATAACCCAGGAGCAGGTACCCTCCCACTATATAGGACTGTGTACCCCACCCCAGTGCATTGATCTGTAACCCAGGAGCAGTTACTCTCCCAGCATGTAGGACTGTGTACACCACCCCAGTGCATTGATCTGTAACCCAGGAGCAGTTACTCTCCCAGCATGTAGGACTGTGTACACCACCCCAGTGCATTGATCTGTAACCCAGGAGCAGTTACACTCCCAGCCTCTAGGACTGTGTACCCCACCCCAGTGCATTGATCTGTAAACCAGGAGCAGTTACAACCCCAGCATGTAGGACTGTGTACCCCACCCCAGTGCATTGATCTGTAACACAGGAGCAGGTCCCCCCCCAGCATGTAGGACTGTGTACACCACCCCAGTGCATTGATCTGTATACCAGGAGCAGTTACCCTCCCAGCATGTCGGACTGTGTACACCACCCCAGTGCATTGATCTGTATACCAGGAGCAGTTACCCTCCCAGCATGTAGGACTGTGTACACCACCCTAGTGCATTGATCTGTAACCCAGGAGCAGTTACCCTCCCAGCATGTCGGACTGTGTACACCACCCCAGTGCATTGATCTGTATACCAGGAGCAGTTACCCTCCCAGCATGTCGGACTGTGTACACCACCCCAGTGCATTGATCTGTATACCAGGAGCAGTTACCCTCCCAGCATGGAGGACTGTGTACACCACCCTAGTGCATTGATCTGTAACCCAGGAGCAGTTACCCTCCCAGCATTTAGGACTGTGTACACCACCCCAGTGCATTGATCTGTAACCCAGGAGCACTTACCCTCCCAGCATGTAGGACTGTGTCCACCACCCTAGTGCATTGCTCAGTAAGATCCCTGCCCAGCGTGGGGATACTTGCAGGCCATGCTTGAAGTGACAGGGGTGCACAGCTCCCACCCATTTTACAGCTCCATATCTCCACTGTGCCATGACAAGGGGGTGATGTGGGTGTGAACATCACTGCCAGAGGGAGTTGGTGGGGTATCTCTTTAAATATCAGCACATGAGAGGGGTTTGGGAAATGAACAGAGAGGGGGAGACTGAGAGACAGTGTCATGGAAGGATGCGTTCCCA
Source organism: Chiloscyllium punctatum (assembly GCF_047496795.1). Lineage (NCBI taxonomy): Eukaryota > Metazoa > Chordata > Chondrichthyes > Orectolobiformes > Hemiscylliidae > Chiloscyllium > Chiloscyllium punctatum. The sequence continues at coordinate 89,129,859 of NC_092752.1, read as the reverse complement.
GGTTTCAGAATGCTGAAAGGTAGACACTTCGATCACATCCTGTAACATGAGACTGTCTTCCCAGGAAAGATGGGAAAAAGAGTTATTGGTTTGAAGTCAGATGAGCATTTGTTCTGCATTTTTGTGACTGCAATTAGTTTCAACAGAATCTATGACTCATTGGGCAGATTCTAACAATAATTTTTCTTTGTTTGATTTTCCTTGAGTGTGACAGAGGGATTGTCCGCATGAGGCTGAGCTAGTTTCCTGGTGCTATTTTATCTAATTCCCCTCATTAACTACCCAGCCCATCCCATGGTGTCCCTCTCATTCAACACCAGCCCTATTCTCCCATCCATCATGGCTGGAGGTACTCACCATCGCCCGGAAGCCCCTGAATATTCCGTGATCCATGGCACGGGTGTCATCTTTAACAAGCCAATGTTTGAGCTCTCTCCGTTAGGAGCTGCCCTGCACAGTTTTCCCCGAGCATGGCAGATAAGGGGAAATCACACCATGGCTTGTCAACAGGGGCACGGACGCCCTGGTGGATGCGCTAGTACAGAGGGGGGGCATTCTCTTCCTAGAGGGGGCCACACCACCAGCCCCATCTAGCATGGTCTGAGCTCACCAGCCAGATCAGTGCAGTATCTGCAGTCTGAGGAAATGTCCAGCGATACAGGACAAGCACCAATAACCTTCCCTGCACTCTCTCTCTCCCACTCTGTCTCTGTCTCTGTCTCTGTCTCTGTCTCTCTCTGTCTCTGTCTGTCTGTCTCTCTCTCTTTTCCCTCCACTTTACCCCACCCCCCCACAACAATAACACTGCATGGATACACCACTGTGTACTGACTCCCTCGAACCCCTCCCCATATCTCCCCACCTGCACCAGCACAAACAGCAGGGTCACACACTCCCACCCTCCCTCCCTCGCTTTCTCCCATTCCAGGAGAAGCAGCCTTGAATAGGACAGAAAGGGCCAGGCCGGGTGGTGGAGTGCCCGATATCCGGTCCCACCCCCCTCCCTTCACTATGTTGGGAGTACCCTGGTATGAGCAGGAGGGGACCGGAACGCCTCGTGTGGAGATTCTGAAACATCCACGTCCCACCGACTGAGTAAGGAGCAATGTTCAGTGAAGGGCAATTCTCACTTTAAACCCACTGGCAGTTCTGTTTCCCCCCGGCACAACTTTCGGTGGCAGGAGGGTGGGCTCACAACACATCGTCACCACCACCTCCCAGGAAGGGAACACCGGGGCTCCCTCCTACACCTCCCCCTCTAAACCGCTCAGATACTGAAACTAATCTGTGATAGTTACTGCTCTCCTCACTTGTCCTGATATCTTAAATAATCTGTGCTCATATATACCCAGGGCTCTCTGCTCCTGCAGCCCCTTTATAACGGTACGGCCTGTTTTAAACTGTCTTTATTTCTCTTTCCTACCAAAGTGTTTCAACTCACACCGTTCGGCATTGATCCCCATCTGCTATATACCTGAACACTACACCAACGTGTCACTGTCCTGTTAGAGTTCCAAACTGTCGTCCATAGACTTTACAGTTGGTCCAGGTTTGGTGTTATCTACAAACATTGAGATTGTCATGGTGTCACAGTCCCCATGAAACAACTGAAATTCTGCCCCACTCACGAGTGTGAGCAAGTGAAATCTGCTGTATTGCCATGGACGGAGTCGAATAATGACATACTGTCAATGGAGCAGCACAAATCCTGATGGATTGAATGAAATATTGACAAACCACAGAGCAAGAGAAATCCGGATAGGCTTCACTTATCGATATTCATCAGGGTATAATGTGATGAAGTTGAAAGTGTGTACTGTACCTTTAAGAGAGAGGGAATGCTGTCCTGAACTGAGAGCTGCCAAGCACCTGTGATATGAGCTGGAGTCGGGTCATAAGCAGTGAAAAGATTGGGAGTCCCAGAGTTGAGAATAGTTGATGTAAAATGTTCACTTGCAGAGGTAAAACATAAATTGATGTTTTCATTTAAACAGTGGAATTTGGAAGTTCTCTGTCATTCATATTTTACCACTTTACGAGGTGAATTGAGCATTTCTTTGTGTTTAATTTAAATTACCAGGTGAGCTTCACGCCGTGCCCTAACAATTCCTGTCAGTGTATCTGTGTTGGGCAGGTCTGGCAGTCTCTGTGGTGTTTAAAGTGATGCAATGCCACCCTCTACTGGCCTCCCCATGCCACTGCACAGACATTGGCAGAGGGTGAAAACCAACAGGGATTCATTCAGAGATGGGGAGGGAGAGGGCAGCTGCTCACAGCACCATCCAAACTGATTTCTTATCCATGGACTGATCTAAATGTCCTTTAAACGTTGTAACATTCCCTGCTTTCACCACTTGCTCTGGAAGTTCATTCCACACACAAGCCAGCTTCTGTCTAACATAATGACCTCTCATGACTTTTGTACATCTTTTTTTCATCGCAACTTAAAATATCCCTCAGTTTTGAATCCCCAACTCTAGAGAAAAGACATAAGCCCTTCAGCTTATCTGTACCCATCATGATTTTGTAAACTTCTGTGAAGTTACCTCTTAATCTCATCCTCTCCAGTGAAAAAGGTCCCAGCCTATCCAGCCTCTCCTTATAGCTCACTCCCTCCATTCCCAGCAACATAATCTGTTCTCAATCCTCTCCAGCTTAATGATATCAAGGTCAATAATATCTGGGTGAATAGTCAAAGTATTTTCGAAGGGTCAGGGAGACCAAAACTCGAGGGCATAGGTTTAAGGTGAGAGGTGAAACATTTAAAAGTGACCTAAGGGGCAGCTCTTTCACACAGAGGGCAGGATGACCAGACTGGACAAAGTATTCCAGAAGAGATCTCACCAATGTCCTGTACAACCTCAACATTGACATCCCAATTCCGATACTCAAAGGTCTGACCAATGAAGACGTGTGTTAAACACCTTCTTAACCACACTATCTGTATGGGATGGAAATTTTAAAGAATTATACCTGACGGCCTAGGTGTCTGTTCTCCAACACCACCAAAGGCTCTGCTTTTAATTGTATAGGTCCTGCTCTTGTTTGATTTACCAAATCCAATACCTCGTATTAATCCAAACTAACCTCCATCTGCCACCCCTCAGCCCAGTGTGTGATATTACTGCCACCTCACTCTCCCACTTCAATTTTAAAATGTCCATCCCTCTCCAGGAGGCCTGCACATTCCGGCCTTGATTTTCACAAAGACCCTGAGCTTGGGTTGCCTTGTGTGGTTAGGGGGAGGAGGGACAGATTGCACATACAGTCAGTGGGGAGGACAGGCTGAACAGTAATCAGCGGCCTCGTATTATTTCATGGTTTTAGGAAGAAGGCAGTCACACTTGAAAGTTGGGTAATAGTGATCGGGCTTTGGAACCAGATATTATGCTCTTTATTCATCTCTGGTGTTCAGTAATAAATATCCATTTGAGACCCTTCATTGTGCAGAGTGTGCCTGCAGGATTTATTTCCCTAATATTGTCGACTACAGATAATAGCGATTAAAAATATTCATAGTTAATTTCGATGGCACAGCACGTGCACTTAATATCTTACAGTTGAGACAAATATCTTGCATTTGTTTAACAATACAAAGTGTTTTGTGTAGTTCAGTAATGGTAACCTGATTATAATAAATCCACACTGAGCTGAAAACTGGCCCTTAAAATATGACCAAAATCTGGGTATGGTAGTGTAGTGGGTAGTGTCCCTGCCTCTGAGCCAGAGCTCTGGATTTGATTCCAATTCCTGTACTTGTGTGGTAGAGTTCCTTGCTCTTGAATAGAAGGTCGGGATTCAATTCCTGCCTGTTGCAGAGGTATGTCAAATCATGTCAGAACAGGCTGATAAACAAACACACAGGAGAATACTGTTACAGCTTTATGGGTATTGCTGAATGATGCTAGTGTCCCTACCTCCAGGCACAACGGTCTAGGTGTAAAGCCCACAGAAGTGTCTCAGGATACATCTGAACAAACTGATTAAAATGGATTTAGATTTGTGACTTGATGGAGAAGGACAAGGTGTCAGTATTGCATTTCAGAATTTAGGCCCAGGATGACTGAAAGTACAGTTATTCATGTTGATTGAAGTCACATTTCGCAGCAGTAAAGGTTTATAAAATCAGAATGGTCATGTGTAGGGTGAGTAGTCAGGGTTTTTTTCCCCAGGTTAGGGGCGTCCACAACTAGAGGGCGTTGGTTGAAAGTGAGAGGGAAAAGGTGTTGATGAGGCCTAAGGGGCACCTTTTCACACAGAGGGTGGTGTCTGTCTGGAATGAGCTGCCAGAGGAAGTGGTGGAGGCTGGTGCAACTACAGCATGTAAAAGGCATCTGGATGCTGACAGACCTGCCGAGCTTTTCCAGCAATTCCTGTATTTCTTTAAAAAGTGCATTCAGTTTAACACAGGTATTCTGAATACATTAAACATTTTATTTATTAATGACGCAGGGCCATGTAAACATACTTTAAATAAACCGAGACCATTTTCTGCTAAGGGTTTGGCTCTGTCTATGACAGTGGCAATGATGCACCTGCATGGAACAGGGAATGTGATGGAGACATAGTTTGGACAATGTGCAAGGAGACCTCACATGGTCCAGTTTGGGAGAGGATGACATTACTGTGTGATGCAGCTCAGAGAGGGAGAAAATGTAATATGCCCGAGAAGGAATGGCCTATTGCACTCTCTCTCCTTCATTGTTCCTCATCACAGCAATGTGTGCGAGCTAAAAAAAAGCTCTACAGTCATCGTTGCCATTCTTATTTTTATACAATCGCTGCAGTGTTGAAACAGGCCCTTCCACCCAACAAGTCCATACCAACATTCGCAACTCATTCTCCTATATTTACCCCTGACTAATGCACCTAACATTGAAACCTCTGAACACTACAGATAATTTAGCATGACCAATCTACCTAACCTACACAGTTTGAGCTGTGGTAGGAAACTGGATCACCTATTAGAAGCTCACACAGACAAGTGGAGAACGTGCAAACTCCACAGAGACATTCACCCAAAGATGGAATCGAACCAAGCCCCTGCTGCTTTGAGGCAGCAGTGCTAACCACCGTGCTACCCTATGGGTGACCCCTAATCTGAATTCATTGGAATTTACTCACTGCCTAAAGCAAAGGGAATCCACCCAAATCCAGCTCTCCCAGGATGAAATCGCATTGCTCATAGATGTGTGAGTACAATATCTTCAGAAACAGAACAACCGTTTGGACAATTTCGCATTTTTTCCTTTTGTCATGAGTTCCAAAAATATCTGGGCAAAGTTTTTTCAAGTTAAAATTGCAGAGACTGTGTATGTGTGTGTGTGTGTGTGTGTGTGTGTTAGTGTTTTTGGAAAGGGAAATATTGATTATATATTTGCAGTACCCAAACAATTTGGCATTCATCTTTCCATCATAGTTTGAGAAACATTGCTCTGGATCATAAACATGCTAGTTTAGCAGATTAAAGATACTAGCCTGACTTGTTCCTAAAGCTGACCCTGACCCAGTCTGAGACCGATATCATCGGCCATATCACCAACCTGGTCACATTTAACATTTGTTGTGAGCAGTGGGACTAGAAAAGGAAACAGTGACCCAAAAAGCTGGGGAACTATCAGGTGAGCCTGATGTCAGTGGTGGGTAAGTTGTTGGAGGGGATTCTGAGGGACAGGATTTAAATACATTTGGGAAGGCAAGGGCTGATCGGGGTAGACAACGTGGCTTTCTGCATGGGAAATCATGTCTCATTAATTTGGTTGAGTATTATGATGAGGAGACAAAGAAGATTGATGAAGACAATTTGGTAGACATTGTCTATATGGACTTCAGCAATGTGTTCATTTAAACAACAAAGAACAAAGAAAATTTACAGCCCAGGAACAGGCCCTTCGCCCTCCAAGCCTGAACCGATCCAAATGTACTGTCTAAATCTGTCGGTCAATTCCTAAGCATCTGCATCCCTCTGCTCCCCACCTACTCATGCATCTGTCCAGACGCATCTTAAATGAATCTACTGTGCCTGCCTCTACCAGCTCTGCTAGCAACGCGTTCCAAACGCCCACCACCCTCTGTGTGAAGTACTTACCGTGTGTATCCCCCTTAAACTTTCCACCTCTCACCTTGAAAGCATGACCTCTCGTTAGTGAATCCTTCACCCTGGGAAAAAAGCTTGTCTCTACCCACCCTGGCTATACCCTTCATGAATTTGTAAATCTCACTCACGTCCCCCCTCAATCTCCTTTTTTCTAGTGAAAATAAACCTAACCTACTCAGCCTCTCTTCGTAGCTAGTATTTCATCCTGATTTGTAGACAGATTAGTAAGTTTCAGTCACGTGGGATTCAGAAGAGGCTAGTCACAATTGGCTTGAAGGAAGAGGGATATTTTTCAGACTGGAGGCTTGTGAGCAGCAGTGTGCTGTAAGAATCAGTACTGAGTTCACTGCATTACATCATTTATGTAAAGGATTTAGATGTGAATATTGGGGCCATAGTTAGTTGGTTTACAGATTACATCTGAAAGGTGGTGTAGTAGATTATCTCAGAGTACAACGAGACCACAAATAGATGGGACAAAGGGACAAGGAGTGACAGATGAAGTTTAATTTAGATAAATACGAGGTTTTGCAGTTTGCGAAGGCAAATCAGGGCAGAAATTATACACTTAATGGTGAAGTCCTTGGGAGTGTTGTGGAACAAAGGGACATAGGGCTGCAGGCATATTGTTCTTTGAAAGTGGAGTTGCAGGTAGACAGAGTGGTGCTGACCACATTTGGCACATTTGCCTTAATCAGTCAGAGCATTGAGTGTAGGAGTTGTGGTCGTATGTTGCATCTGTACAGCATGTTGGTGAGCCCATTTTAAGAATAATGCGTACAATTCGGTTTTCTACAAAAACAACTTACACGGATATTCCTGGACTGAAGGTTTGAGCTGTAGGGAGAGGTTGATTAGTTTGAGGTGCTTTCTCCTGGAGTGTCAGAGTTTGAGGGGTGACATTATAGAGGTTTATAAAACCATCAGGGGCATGAATATTCTGAACAGCCACGCTCTGCTCCACCAGGATAGGGGAGTCCAGAACAAGAGGGCATAGGTTGAAGGGGAGAAGGCGAATGATTTAGAAGGGACCTGAAGTTAAATGTTTCACACAGAGAGTGGTGTGTGTACAGAAAGTGCTGTCAGAGGAAGTGGTGAAGGCGGTTACAATCGCACATTTAAAAAGTATCTGAAAGAGGAGGGATATTGGCCAAATGCTGGCAAATGCGACTAGATCAGACTTGATATCTGATCGGAGTGAAGAGATTAGACTAATGGGTCTGTTTCCGTTCTGTATGACTCTCTGATTCTACAAGAGGGATGACAAAAAATTCTGAAAGGACCTTTCAATCATAATGCTCTTTGCTGGAAGTTTATCGTGCCTTGATGTTCATGTTGATTGAAAGCTACGTTAGGTCATATTTGACAGAGAAGTGAGTCATGGATAATTGGATGGAGACAGGAAAGTGAGGCTGAAACCCCAACCTGATCAGCCACAATCTTAGTGCCTGATGCAGAAGGCTCAACGTATCTAATGACCCACTCCTGCTCCTCAGTCCCATGTTCCTGTGTTCCATTCAGCTCCTCAAACCTACTGGACAGGAGCAGTTGGAGGCTACTTACTGCTATAACCTGGTGCACAGAAACAGTGGAGACCATTCGGCCCTTCAAGACTGTCCCACACGGTTTGACATGATTTGGGAAATGTAATTGGAAAGCCCAGGCTGGGTACGAAAGAGGCCCCTCATCTCTCTTTACAGAGTTTCCCCTCTCTGCAACTTGTGCTTCATTTGTTGGTCATGTTGTACACCCAGGTTCACTGTGAATACAGCCCCTTTACCTCACCCAGAGTTGGCTCACAAGATCGTCTGATCACCCTGACTGAAACATTCAATAACAGAAATTAACACCCACTAACTTTCCAATAACAGGATGGGAGAACATCAGAAACAGGGGCAGGTCATTCACTCCTCAAGCCCGCCTTGCCCTTCACTAAAATCTTGACTGATCTGCTTTTGGTCTGAAATCCTCTTGCATACCTAATTCTTCATAGCCCTCAACTCTCTGACAGATCAATATCCGTCTACCTCCTCTTCAAATACGTTCAGTCATCTTGCTGCCTAACATTCTTGAGAAGAGAAACCCTGACATTCAATACCATTTGTTTGAAGAAAATATGTGTTGTTCCTATACCATTGCCTATTGATATGAACAAAAGAGGGTGACTCAAGGGTTCAGATAAAAATGACTGGCCCTGATATCAAGACAGTGGTTGACTTTTATTGACACCAAGGAGCTTAACAAAACTGAACTTAATGGGAATCAGAGTAAACTCTCCAGTGTTTGGTGTCAAACATGGCACAAAGGAAGATGTTCATCATCTCAGTCCTGGGTCACCCCTGTGGGAGGTCCTCAGGGTAGCTTCCTCTTCACAAACATCTTCAGCTGCTTCATCAATGTCTCTCAGCCCCCACCCTCCCCACCATAAGATCAGAAGTGGGGATGGTCACTGAAGATTCCACAATGTTCAGAACATTTTATCCCCCGTCAGTTCCTGAACTGGTTTGTGTCCATGTGCAACAAGACCCAGCCTCCATTGAGGCGTGTGCTGTTAAAGTGTCCATAACATTCATGTAACAGCACTTCCTGACACTGCACATTGTCACACTTAAACAAGAGTTCATTCAGCACCTCACGCTGTTTTCACAGGAATATGAGGAAACCATTTAGTTCATTGAAACTATTGGAGAAGAACAAGGACAGCCCATTCAGTGCCTCCAGCCTATTACTCAGGAAGAGAAGGAGGCTAGTGTGATGGACCACACCAGAGCCCCTCGAAAATATTTGAAGGCAGTAACATCGACTCTAATGTTTTCTTATTTTAAAGGAAATATCGTGTCTGTCCCAGATGCAATGTGAGTGGTCAAAATACTCTATGTAAAGCAAAACACCATTTATTTAAACACGGAAGATAAAATAAAACCGAAGAAAGAGGAATTTAGAATAACGTAATTGTATTGGGCAACTATACAGAATAATAGATCTAGGAGCTATTACTAATGAACTAGTCCAACATAAGAAATTCCCATAAACACAGCCTTTAATAAAAAGAAAAATTCAGGAATTGAAAACAGCATCAAGAGAAAAATCAGAGAGAGTAGCAGCCAGGAGACATTCCCTGAAGCTTCCAACTCTGTGGAGACCATTATAGTTTTTGATGTTACTGAGAAACCAAAACCCAGTGATGCTAATCTGTGAGAGCTGGTCACACACATTCAGGCTGCATTAAAATTAACCTAAGGCCTCGCTAGCTGTTTACTCAAGTGGTCTTAACTAGCCAGCCTGGTAACAATCGTTCAATCTCTCTCATAAAAGAAACCAGGATAAAAATGACCTCTGAAAGCTGCAGCAACATCACACAAATCAGCACATCGAGCTGTCAAACAGGAACCAGGGTTAACCAGTCAGGCCCTTGGCCCTGGCTAATCGGACGAGGAAGAAGCCAGTCAGTCCCTTGAGTCACTTATACAGGAACAGTAGGAGGCCATTTCCACCTCAATGCACTTACACAGAGGCAGAATATGGTAATTGATGCTGATTCCTGATGAATGGCTTATGCCCGAAACATCGATTCTCCTGCTTCTCGGATGCTGCCTGACCTCCTGTGTTTTTCCAGCAATCGAGGCTCTACTCTGATCTCCAGCATCGGCAGTCTTAAGTTCTCCAGATTGATGCTCTAACATGATGAACAATTGGAGCAGAGGCTGCACAGACAGACTGCTCCACGTTGTTCCTCTTGGCTCCGATGTTTATGATACACATGTGGGACTTTAACATGGTTTTCTAGTGGTGAAGAGGGAATCCATACGTCTTGTTGTGAAGTCTCAACAAGGCATCTTCCATCTCCACGATGGCAGCCTGGTGTTCTCTATGTAGGGTGGAAGCTGATGGGAATGGCTACCTGTTTCAGATGGAAGATATTGTGGCTGCTGTTGGGGATTGTGACAACCTGACGTTCAGCACAGGGTCACACGCCGACTGCCCAATAACATGGGGAGAGTTAATTTAGGCATATAAACTATTAGGAAAGCCACATTAGACTGATGAATGGACTCTCTAAGTTCAAATAATGCTGATCTTGTTCATGTTGATCTTGTCGAGGGCACGTCCTGTTCAGTGTATCCTGTGTGCCTTACTCTGTCTAAGTCTATTTCCACCCTATGATCTGCCTGGCCATGCTTACTATGATCTGCCCCCACTGCACATAAATAAAGTGTTTCCCTGTACTGAAGTACACGTGACAATAAATCAAACCAATCAATCCTGGGTAACGTATGGAATTTCTCACCCTATCAATGTCTCTTTTGGAAATAAGTGATCGCTGCCACTCCTCGTGTTTCAGCGTCACCATTTCTTCATCATTCATAGTTCTACAGATTAAACACTCAGCTTCTTTACTCTGTCCTCATGTTACCATCATCCTTATCTGTGGTAAGGAGATCATTCCTTACAAAGGAGATCAAATATGTACAGAGTGCCCCAAATGGTCTCTCAGCAAGGCTCTACAACAGCAGGAAGATGGCTTTACTTATGTACTCGAATCATCTTACAATGAAGGACAGCATACCATTGTCTGAACTCATTACTTACACAGGGTTTGATTCGGAGCAGTCAGCATCGACTTGTGAGTGGGAGATCATGCTTCCCAAATTTGTTAGAGTTCTTTGATGAAGTTACGAGGAAGGTTGACGAGGACAGAGCGGTAGACGTAGTCACCATGGATTTCCGTAAGGCCTTTGATAAGGTTCCATATAGTAGGCTGCTCAGGAAGGTTACATGGCGTGGAATTCTGGGGGAACAGGCCAATTGGATACACAATTGACTTGTTGGTAGGAAGCAGAGGGTTTAGTGGAAGGATACTTGTCAGACTGGAGGCTGTTATCTATGATTATCTATGACTGCAGACACATATACATGTGAGAAATCTTTTCAATGATCGCTGAATCGGCCAAGCAAGACACTCTATTGTATCAAACTGCGCCGAGGTCTTAAAGGATAAACCCAGACAGAACACCCGGCCCCAGCCTCAGTATCGGAAAAAGGGAACGGGAAACACACTCCTGTTGAACCTGCAGAAACCTCCTTCGTAACATCTGAGATAGCATTTACAGAGCTTTCCCACAGACTGCACAGAAACATCAGGAATGGAGTAGGCCATACAACACATTGAGCTTTCCTCATTGTCGTTCATGTTCAAACATCTCCGCAATGCACTTACCCCACAATATGAATATCTCCGTTAATGTGAGTAACCTTGGGAAGCTATACATTAGCAAGTGCAGTAGTCCCTTTGGTCCATTGAGTTTGCTCCCAATGCAATATAATGATGACTTGCCCTTTATTACCACACCGTCCTCCTGCTCTCCCATCATATCTCTACTGTCTCTAACTACATATCTATATTCAGTGTCATGGTTTGAGTGTATTCCCCAGGTTCACCAGTCTCTGAGGGCAGTCATTTATTGGCATCTCAATGCAGAATAGCCTGTCTGTATCTAATACTGTGGCCCCTTGTTTTAGACCCCACAGCCTGTGGAATCATCATCCCTGCTTCCAATCTGTCTCAACCTGTCATAGTTTTATATATCTCACTGAGATCACCATCATTTTCCTAAAGCCCATAGAATACAGGCCCAGTCGCCCCAAATACTGCTCCCACAACAAGCCTGTCATCCCAGAGATCAGTCTGGTCATCCTTCACTGCTCTCCCTCAATGTCAGGGTTGCCCTTTATTAGGTGCAGAGGCCAAAACTGCACACAATACTGGACAATGTTCGGAATGGGGTCTCACTAAGGCCCTGTACAGCTGCAGTAAGACACCCTTACTCCTGAAATGAAGGTCAACACCCATTTACCTTCCTAACTGCTTTCTGTTCCTGCAATATTGTTTTCAGTGACTGGTCTACAGGGATATCTAAATCATTTGCAATGTTACAGCTCCCCACTCGGTGGGACTATGTACACTGGGAAACGTGCCAATGACATTCCCAGTATTGCCTTCCGGGTTCAGACCTCATTGTGCTGCAGGGACCTTGGAGGGCCGCGTAGAAGGAAACAACAAAAAGGAGCAAGCATCCCTGTGTAGATCAACATGTTTCAAACAATCCCGTTACAAACGATAGGCTTCAAATCAAAGGGCACACCGCCACCTCTACCCACATTGCTCTCCATCTGCCACGTATTTGCCCATTCACTCCACTTGTCTGTCACCTTGGAGGTTCTTTGCAACCTCCTCACCCACTCGCAATCCAACATCCTTTAGTTCTGTCAGCAGGTTGGGATATATTATATTTGATTCCCACAACCAAATGTTTAATGGGTATTGTGAACAGCTGGGGCCCTAGCACCGATCCCTGTGATATCTCCGCAACCGTCCTCTGTTATTTTTTTAAAAAATATTATTTATGTCGTGAATCTGGATGTGACTGGTTGGGCCAGCAATTATTACCAGTCCCTGGTTGCCCTTGAGAAGGTGGTGGTGAGCTGCCTGATTGAACGACTGCATTCCACTGTGGATTCAGTGATGGTAACACCATTGAATGCCAAGGGGCAGTGTTAGATTGCATATTAGTGGTGATGGTCACGGTCTGGCATTTGTGTGGCATCAATATTACTTGCCACTTGTCAGCCTGGATACTGTCCAAATCTTGTCACATTTGGACATGGACTGCTTCAGTATCTGAGGACCCACAAATGTTGCTGAACATGGTGCAATCATTGGCAAACATCCCCACTTCTGATATTATAATGGAGGGAAGGTCATTGATTAAGCAGCCCTGAAGATGTTTGGGCCTAGGCCACTGCCCGAGGGACTCCTACAGATTTATCCTGGAGCTGAGTTGAAAGACCTTTATCAACCATGACCATCTTTCTCCGTGTCAGGTATGATTCTAACCAGCGGGGAGTTTGCCCCTGATACCCATTGATTCCAGTTTTGCTAAGGCCCCTTGATACCTCACTTGGTCGAAGGCAGCCTTGTTTTAAAGGGCTATCGCTCTCACCCCACCTCTGGAATTCAGTTCTTTTGTCGATGTTTGAACCATGATAATGAGATCAGGAGCTGAGTGGCCCTGGTGGAGCCCAAACCGGGCGTCATTGACCAGGACATTGCTGAGCAGGTGCTGCTTGAAAGCACTGACATCTCCCATCAGTTTACTGATGATCGAAAGTAGACTGATGGGGTGGTAATTGGTCGGATTGGATTTGCTCTGCTTTTTATGTATAGGGGATACTTGGGTAATTTTCCATGTAATCAGGGAAATGTTGTTGTAACGATACTGGAACAGTTTAGCTAGGTCAGTGACAAGTTCTGCAGTACACGTTTTCATTACTATTGCCAGAATGTTGTCACCATGCGTCCACTTTGGTGTATCCAGTGCCTCCAACTGTTTCTGAATATTGTGTGGACTGAATTGAATTGGCTGATGACTGGTGACTGAATTGCTGAGGATCACTGTAGGACGCTGAGATATTTCATCCACTCAGCACTTTTGACTGAAGATGTCCTTTTGACAGAAGAATGCATCAACCTTATCTTATACACTGAAGTGCTGGGCTATTCCATCATTAAGGATGGGGATACTTGTAGAATCTCCTCCTCCAATGACTTGTTTAATTGTCCATAACTATTCTCGGCTAGAAGTAGATGGACTGCAGAGCTTAGATCTGAACCGTTGCTTGTGGGATCACTAAGCTCTGTCTATCACTTACTGCTTATGCTGTTTGGTGCACACATAGTTCTGTTTTGTGGCTTCACCTCATTGTCAGGTATGGCTGGTGCTGCTCTTGCCATCCTGCACATTCCATTGAACCAAGGTTGATTCTCTGGCTTGATGGTAATTGTTGTGAGGGGGATATGCCAGGCCATGAGGTTGCACTGGAGTACAATTCTGCTGCTATTGCTGACACACAGCACCTTATGGAAACCCAGACTTGAGCTGCTAACTGTGTTTGAAGTTGGTCTTATTTAGCACAGTAAGAGTACCACTCAAAATGATAGATGTTACTCTCATTGTGAAGGTAGGACTTTGTCTTCACAGTGACTCTGCGGTGGTCACTCTTACCGACACTGACATGGGCAGATACTTCTGCATCTGGCAGATTAGTAAGAATGTGGTCAAGTATGTATTTTCCTCTTGTTGTTTCCTTCATGACCTGCCTTAGACCCAGCCTAGCCTTAACATCCTTTAGAACCCGACCAGATCAATCAGTAATGTTGCAGCTGAGCTACTGTTAGTGGTAGACATTTAAATCCACGACTCAGAGTACATTTTGCATCCTAGCCACCCTCAGTGCTTCCTCCAAGTGTTGATCAGCATGGAGGAGTACTGATTCATAGGTTGAGAGAGGCTGGTACATGGTAATCAGCAGGAGGTTCCCTTTACCATGAAACTAACACCATGAGACTTCGTGGGATACTGAGTCACTTTTCAGGACTCCCAGAGCAATTCCCTTCCAACTGTATCCTACTGTGCCGCCACTTCTGCTGTGTCTGTCCCGTTGGTGAGACAGGAGATATCCGAGGAAGGTGATGGAGAGTCTGGGACATGGCCATACTCACAGAATCATACTTTACAGACAATGTCAGACTGTTTCTTGACGAGTCTATTTATTTCTATTCACTGTTTCCTGCCAGCTGTCCCATTCTGGAAACATGGCCATATATTCGCCCCAATCCACTCAGATTTGATTTTGGAAACTCGGCTTGGAGCTTCACCAAAACTTTTCTGAAAATCCAAATGTTTTACATCCATTGCTTCTCTTTCATTTGTCTCCTAGTCTATTTCTGTAACTTAATTCCCATTTCATAAATCTATGTTAGTTGTCCATGTCCATTATTTTTACTCCCAATAATTTCTCCTAAACCATTTACTTACTATGTTCCACGTTCAATATACTCTATCATTTTCCCACACCAGACTTGGTTTCCCTAGTATTGTTAGAAAGTTCTGTGAAGACAGAACTGAAGTAGTGGTTTCATAGTTCTGCCGTTTCCCTATTCTCCATTCTCCATTCTCTGGTTTCAGTTTGGAAGGAAGCTGCACTTGTTTTCTCATATTTCTCACATTGACATAATTTAACAAGTAATTACCGTTCGCTCTTATAACCCTTGTGAATATACTGTTCAGATACTCATCAATTCCTGCCTTAAACTGCTCAATGATTGACCTTCCACACCATACACTCACAGGAGCATAGTCTTTGTACCAACAGAAATACACACGATCTATATGAGTCCCACTTTCCTACATCAGGCCCATAGCCTGGAATGTTATGACACTTCTAAGTGCTCGTCCAAGTATGTGTTAACGATCGTGAGGTTACTCGTGATAATTCCCCTTTCAGGAAGTAATCCCAGAACCCAACACACTCTTGGCGAAAAACATAAATATTTAAATGCTCTCTGATCCTCAAACTCTTCGCTTTAAAAGTGTGCTCCTTTGTTCTTGACCCTCTCACTAAAAGGAACAGTTGCTGTCTATCCACCCTGTCCATGTCGATCATAATCTTATCCTTCTGAATCACGGACCCCTCAGCTTTCTCTGCTCCAAACTAAACAATCCGAGCTTATCCAGCCTCTCTCGATAGCTGATATACTCCATCCCAGGGAACATCCTGGTGAATCACCTCTGCACCCTTTCCAGTACAATCACATCCTTGCTGGATTGCGGCTCCTAGAACTACGTACAGTATTCCATTTTGGCCGAACCAAAGCCCTGTCTAGCTCTTATAATCTACGCCCTGATTAGGAAACACAACACCAAAGGTCCAATGCTTTACTAGTCCATTAACCTGTCCAGTCACATTCAGGGATGTGTGGAGAAGCACACCCTGATGTTCCCAGTGTGCTGTCATTCATTGAGTCCTCCCCTGCCTGGTTCCTTCTGCCAAAGTGCATCACCTCATATTTATGAAGGCTACATTCCATCTGCCATTGATCTGCCCATCTGACCAATCATCTGCATCTTCTTATAACTTAACGCCTTCCTCCTCACTGCTAACCACCCAGCCAATCTTTATGTCAAACATACACTTACGTATCACTCCTCCCCCACTCTCCACCTAGCGCCCTGGGACACAGCACTGATCCCTGTGGTATACCAGGGGACACTGATCTCCACTCACACAAACAGCCTTCTCCCACCACCCTCTGTTTCCTGCCACTAAGATAATTTTCCTTGTAACTTGTCAAGTTATCCATCATATTGTGAGATTTTACTTTATTTTCAGTTTCCCAGGTGGAAATCTTTTCAAAGGCCTTGCTACAAAACAAAACAATCGAGCTTCTCAAACTAATTCAATCAAACCTATTGCTTGTGACTTCCATCTGATAAAGTCATGATGATTATCCCTGATCAAACCTTGTGACTCTGATTGGAGTACAATTTTCTCCTTCACTATGTTCTTCAGTAGTTTCCTTAACAGTGATCTAATACTCGCTCGTCTATAGTTCCCTGGTCTATCTCTCCCACCCTTACTGTGAAGTGGAATCGTATTAGCAGTTCTCCAGTTCTCTGGCATGTCCCCTATGGACAGATTCTAATTAAAATATTCAGTCAGGGTCTTTCCTCCCTTGACCCCAACAGCCGACTAAAATACAACACTTTCAGACATGGAGATTGGAACAAATTTATGCAGAACAAACTCTCAAATCAATCTGTTCAAGACTTTTCCAGTCCATCTTCTTACATTCTGTACCTGCCTCCTCCTTCTCCCAAGTAAAATAGATGTGAAGGTCTCATATACCAATCCATCAATGTTCTCCAGCTTGACACACAGATTGCCCCTTTGGTTTCTAATGGACACTGACTATTCTGTTCTACTTGTCCGTGTAGTTTATCGTGGGATTCTCCCTTATCTCACCTACTTGTACTTCTTCATGTCCCTCTGTTCTTTAGTCTCCGCAATGTTCCTAAGTTTCACTGCAATCATCTCTCATGTTTTGACATTCTAGATCACAGGCTGAGTTTCCACATCAGCCAATATTGCCATTTTAGGGATTAATCTGGATAACACCTTTGGCAGTTCCTCTGTAGTCAATATATTCTTTCTTAAATTGGGATTCCGAACGATACAAATAACTCTAAGTGTAGTCTCATTAACACTCGATGCAACTGGTGTACGACATCCTCTATATTCCAATTACATTCACATGAATGTAAACCTAATTTTTACTTTCCCATTTGCATATGTTCTTCCTAATACCTCTCGCTTTTACTTTTCGTATGAGCTTACTGTGTGAGTTTTTAAAAAGATCTCATGAATATCCAACTATACGTTATCCATTGGTTCTTCATTGCCTATGCCCACAAGAATCATCTTCAAACCATTCCAAAAATATGTTCGCCACTTCTGGTTTTTCTTTCATCGATACATTACCACACTCCCCAGTTATGTTATTACCGTCTATATATCTAGTAGCATGTTCTTTGTAATCGATTCCAATAGACACCCAACTGTGGATGACAAGTTACTGGTCTGCAGTTCACCACTCTCTATCTTCATCCTTTCTTAAACTATTGGACAATATTTATAACCTTTGCCTTATCCAGATTGTCTAAATGCCTTTCAGGAATGTGTCGAAAAATAAAGTGAAAATCCGCGATGCAATCAACATGTCTATTGCTGCTTCCTCTGAAATTCTTGTATGAAGTACATCTCGTCTGTCAGATTTATAAATACTCAATCCGGCTTTCTTTTCAAAGATGACCCCAACACTGATAAGAATGACCTTAGACGTTACTTACACAAGTCCCATGGTCACTTGGTATTTCTGGAAGAATTTCTGGACATTCTTCCATGAAGATAGACACAAAGAAACTGTTTCTTTTCCCTGCAATTTCTCTGTTCTCTGCAATAAATTATCATGAACGCACAGCAACTCTCCACATTTGACCTTGTTTTTAGTTTTTATTTCATACATTGATAGACGCTTTTTATCTGTCTTTATGTTTTTCTTTCGTTTGCACGCATTTTCTCTTTCTGATTTTCTTCTCAGTTTCTTGGTCATCCTTTGCTGGGTCCTACATCTCTCTGAATCCACTGGCTTACTGCAACACTTGGCATTCTTCTAAGCTGCCTCCTTTCATCTAATAGGTAGATGAAGGTGGGTTTGAAAGTGATAGTCCGAGAGGAAGGAGGGTGGAACAGACTGATAGGGAGGAAGGTGGACACATAGGAACATTCAAAAGGGCGGTGCTGACTTAGAAGGTTGGAGTAGGATAAGGTGAGATTAGGGGACATGGGGAAATGGGGAAATCCACTATGATCCCCTGTGGTTGGAGGGTCCCAAGGCAGAAGAGGAGGCTTTCTTCCTCCAGGCTTCTGGTGGTTCTGGTTTAGCAATGGAGCAGGCCCAGGATCCTCATGTCCTAGACAGAGTGGGAAGGGGAATTAAAGTGCTCAGCCACAAGGCGATGGAGTTGTTCAATGTGGCTGTCCCAGAGATGTTCTCTGAAATGATCCACAAGTTGACCTTCTGCCTCGCCAATGTAAAGAAGACCACATTGGGTTTAATGGATGCAGTAGATGAGGCGTTCTGTCTCCCTTCGTCACCTACCACTTTCAACCCCACCTTCATCTACCTATCGCAATCCCAGCTACGTCCCTCCTGCCGCACCCGCTTCCCATTTATCTCTCAGCCCCCTTGGCCCAGAAGCTTCATTCATGATGAAGGGCTTATGTCCGAAACATCGATTTATCTACTCTTAGTATGCTGCCTGACTGTGCTTTTCCAGCACCACACTCTTCGACTCTGATCTCCAGCATCTGTATTCCCCACGTTCTCCTCACACCTTCAGGGCTTGCATGACTCAGATTTATAACGGTTACTTCAACTAAAACAAAAATTGTCGTGTACTCAAACAGCACAAAATAAAACCAATGCATTTTTGTCACTGTTCCCAGAAGTTCATTTCTTACAAAATTTTCAATTAGCTCTTCTGATCACTCAACACCAATTCCTAAATAACCTGATCTCGATCTCAGTGCTCGACATAATGTTCATGTAAACCATCTCGCACGTGCTCATGAAATCTATTTTTCCCAGCATTAGCATTCAATTGGGTGAACACAGTTTAGATATAATGTGCTGCCTGACCTGCTGTGTTTTTCCAGCAACACATTTTTCAGCTCATACATTTGGGAAGGCAAGGGCTGATCGGGGTTGTCAACGTGGCTTTCTGCATGGGAAATCATGTCTCATTAATTTGATTGAGTTTTATGAAGAGGTGACAAAGAAGATTGATGAAGGCAGTTTGGTAGACATTGTCTATATGGACCTCAGTAAGGTGTTCACAACATTCCGATTGGGAGGCAGATGAGTAAGGTTCGGTCACACGAGATACAGAGGAAGCTAGTCACAATTGGCTTGAAGGAAGAGGGATATTTTTCAGACTGGAGGCTTGTGACCAGCAGTGTGCTGTAAGAATCAGTACTGAGTTCACTGCATTTCATCATTTATGTAGAGGATTTAGATGTGAATATTGGGGCCATAGTTAGTAAGGTTCCAGATTACATCAGAAAGGTGGTGAAGTAGATTATCTCAGAGTACAATGAGACCACAATTAGATGGTACAAAGGGAAAAGGAGTAACAGATATAGTTAAATTTAGATAAATACGAAGTTTTGCATTTTGGGAAGGCAAATCAGGGCAGAATTTATACACTTAATTGTAAGGTCCTGGGGCGTGTTGTGGATCAAGGGGACATAGGGCTGCAGGTTTATAGTTCCTTGAGAGTGGAGTTGCAGGTAGGCAGAGTGGTGCTGAACAGAATTGGCACATTTGCCTGAATCAGTCAGAGCATTGAGTATAGGAGTTGTGGTGGCA
Organism: Chiloscyllium punctatum; assembly: GCF_047496795.1. Taxonomy (NCBI): domain Eukaryota; kingdom Metazoa; phylum Chordata; class Chondrichthyes; order Orectolobiformes; family Hemiscylliidae; genus Chiloscyllium; species Chiloscyllium punctatum. The sequence continues at coordinate 89,109,934 of NC_092752.1, read as the reverse complement.
TGTTGCCTCTGAACAGGAAGTTGGTGAGGCCACTTTAAGAAAACTGCGTACAACTCACTTGCAGAACTGGAGGTTTGAGCTTCAGGGAAAGGTTGATTAGGTTGAGGTGTTTCCCCCTGGAGTGTCAGAGGCTAAAGGGTAACATTATAGAAGTTTATAGAATCATCAGAGGCATGGATATTCTAAACAGCCATGTTCTGCTCCCCAAGATAGGGGAGTCCAGAACAAGAGGGCATAGTTTGAAAATGAGAGGGCGAATAATTTAGAATGGACCTGAAGGTAAATGTTTCACACAGAGAGTAGTGTGTGTTCAGAAAGAGCTGTCAGAGGAAGTGGTGAAGGTGGCTACAATCGCACATTTAAAATGTATCTGAAAGAGGAGGGATATTGGCCAAATGCCGGTAAATGGGACAAGGTCAGATTTGATATCTGATCGGAGTGAACAGATTAGACTAACGGGTCTGTTTCCATTCTGCATGACTGTCAGATTCGATAAGAGGGATGGCGAAATATTCTGAAAGTATCTTTCAAGTGTGAATTCTCTTCACTGGAATATTATCGTGCCTCTCTGTTCACATGGATTGAAAGCTGTTTAGTTAAATATTTGACAGGGAAGTGAGTCACGGGTAATAGTATACAGACAGGAAAGTGGGGCTGAGTCAATTATCATAGTGCCTGGTGGAGAAGGCTCAAATTATCTAATGTCCCACTCCTGCTCCTCAGTCCCATGTTTCTGTATTCCATCCAGCCCCGCATACCTGCTAGATAGGGGAAGTTGGAGGCCACTTACTCCTATAACCTGTTGCACAGAAACAGAGGAGACCATTCAGCCTCTCAAGACTATCACACACACTTTGAAGTGATTTGGGAAATGCAATTGGAAAATCCAGGCACGGTTATGAAAGAGGCCCCTCATCTCTCTTGACAGATCTTCCCTTCTCTGCAACTTGTGCTTCATTTGTTGGTCATGTTTAGACCCAGATTCACTGTGAATACAGGTGCCATACCTCACCCAGAGATGGCTCACAAAATACTCTGGTCTCCCTGCCTGCAACATTCCATAACAGACATTCATGAAAATAACACCCACTAACTTTCCAAGAACAGAATGTGAGAACATCAGAAACAGGAACAGGTCGTTCACTCCCCAAGCCTGCCTTGTCCTTCACTAAGATCATGATTGATCTGCTCACTGTCTCAAATCCTCTTTCATACCCAATTCATCATTGCCCTCAACTCTCTGACAGATCAATATCCATCTACCTCCTCTTCAAATACTTTCAGTCATTTTGCTCCCCACCACTCTTGAGAAGAGAAATCTTGACATTCACTACCACCTGTTTGAAGAGAAATCCTGACATTCACTACCACTTGCTGCTCCTATATCATGGTTTATTGATATGAACAAAAGAGGTTAAGACAAGGGTTCAGGTATAAATGACTGGCCCCGATATCAAGGCAGTGGTTGACGTCTGCTGACATCAAGGAGCTTAACAAAACTGGAATTAATGGGAATTAGAGCAAACTCTCCACTGTTTGGAGTCAAACATGGCACAAAGGAAGATGTTCATCATCTCAGTCCTGGGTCACCTCTGTGCGAGATCCTCAGGGTAGCTTCCTCTTGACAAACAGCTTCAGCTGCTTCATCAATGTCCCCCGCCCCCACCTCCACCCCTACCCCCCACCCTCACCCTCCCCACCATAAGATCAGAAGTGGGGATGGTCACTGAAGATTTCACAATGTTCAGAACATTTTGTACCCCTGTCAGCTCCTGAAGTAGTCTGTGTCCACGTGCAGTAAGACCCAGACTCCATTGAGACTTGTGCTGTTAAATGGTCCGTAACATTCATGTAACAGCACTGCCTGACACTGCACATTGCCACAGTAAAACATGAGTTCATTCGGCACCTCACGCTGGTTTCACAGGAATATGAGGAAGCCATTCAGCCCATTGACACTATTGGAGAAGAACAGGGACAGCCCATTCAGTGCCTCCAGCCTATTAATCAGGAAGAGAAGGAGTCTAGTGTGATGGGCCACACCAGAGCGCCTGGAAAATATTTGAAGGCGGTAACCTAGACTCTAATTTTTTTTTTATTTTGAAGTGACTGTTCCAGATGCAATGGACTGGTCAAACTACTTGGTGTGAAGATAAACACTATTTATTGAAACACGAAAGATAAAATGAAAGCAAAGAAAGAGGAATTTAGAATAACGTAATTATATTAGACAAGTTAACAGAATAACAAATCTAGGAAGTATTACTAATGAACTGTTCCAATATAGGAAAATCCCATAAACACAGCCCCTGGCAGAAAGGAAAATTCAGACACAGATTGTCACAAACATTTCTCTAATCCAGGATTTAAAAACAGCACCAAGAGAAAATTCAGGGAGTAACAGACAGGAGATAGTCACTGAAGCTTCCAACTTTGTGGAGACCCCAACAGTTTCTGATGCTACTTGGAAACCAAATCCCAGAGATCGTAACCTGTGAGAGCTGGCCACACCCATTTAGGCTGCATTAAAATTAACCCAAGGCCTCCCTAGCTGTTTACTCAGTGGCCTTAACTAACCACTTTGGTAACGATCATTCAATCTCTCTCTGAAAAGGAACCAGGACAAAATAACCTCTCAAAGCCTGCAGCATCATCACGCTTGTCAGCACATCGAGCTGTCAAACAGGAACCGGGGTAACCCAATCAGGCCCTTGGTCCTGTCCAATCGGAAGAGGAAGAAGCCATTCAGACCCTTGAGTCTCTTACACAGGAACAGGAGGAGGCCTTTCAGCCCCTGGAGTCTCTTACACGGGAACAGGAGGAGGCCATTCGGCCCCTAAAGCCACTTCCACAGCAACACGATGAGGCCATTCTGCTCCTTCAGTCTCTTACACAGGAACAGAAGGAGGCCATTCAGCCCCTAAAGTCACCTATACAGGAACAGGAGGAGGCCATTCAGCCCCTTGAGTCATTTACACAGGAACAGTACAAGGCCATTCCCCCCTCAACGCACTTGCAAAGGGGCAGATGAGGTAATTGATGCTGATTCCTGGAATGGCTTCTGCCCAAAATGTGGATTCTCCTGCTGCTCGCAGCTGCCTGACCATCTGTGCTTTTCCAGCAATCTACTCTCGACTACAATCTCCAGCATCGGCAGTCCTCATTATCTCCAGATTGATGCGCTAACATGATGAACAAGTGGAGCAGGGGCTGCACAGACAGACTGCTCCACATTGTTCCTCCTGGCTCCGTTGCTCACGATACACACGTGGGACTTTAACATGGTTTTCTAGTGGTGAGGAGGGAAGCCATATGTCTTGTGTGAAGTCTCAAGAAGGCACCTTCCATCTCCGAGAATCCAGCCTGGTGTTCTCTATGTCGGGTGGAAGCTGGTGGGAATGGCTACTTGTTTCAGATCGATGGTATTGTGGCTGCTTTTGGGGATTGTGAACAACGTGGTGTTCAGTACGGGCTCACACGCCAACTGCACAATAACATGGGGAGAGTTAATTTAGGCATATAAACAATTCGGAAAGCCATGTTAGATTGATGAATCGACTCTCTACATTCAAATAATGCTGATCTTGCTCATGTTGATCTTGTCGAGTGCTTGTCTTGTGCAGTGTGACCTGTATGCCTTACTCTGTCCAAGTCTATTTCCACCCTATGATCTGTCTGGCCATGCTTACTATGATCTGCCTCCACTGCTCATAAATAAAGTGTTTCCCTGTACTGACGTACACGTGACAACAAATCAAACCAATCATTCCTGGGTAAAGTATGGAATTTCTCACCCTATCAATGTGTCTTTAGGAAATACACTTGCTACACCTCATGTTTCAGCACCACCATTTCTTCGTATTTCACAGCTCTGCAGATTAAACTCTCAGGTTCTTCACTCTACCCTCATGAAAGAGCCATCTGTATCTGTGGGAAGGATATCATTCCTTACAAAGGAGATCAAATCTGTAGAGAGTGTGCCAAAAGCTCTCTCAGCAAGTCTTTACAACAGCAGGAAGATGGCTTTACTTATGTACTCGAATCATCTTACAATGAAGGACAGCATACCATTGACTGCACCCATTACTTACACAGGGTTTGATTCAGAGCAGTCAGCATCGTCTTGTGAGTGGGAGATCATGCTTCCCAAATTTGTTAGAGTTCTTTGATGAAGTGACCGGGAAGGTTGATAAGGACAGAGCGGTAGATGAAGTCTCTATGGATTTCAGTAAGGCCTTTGATAAGGTTCCACATGGCAGGCTGCTCTGGAAGGTTCCATCACGTGGAATGCTGGGGGAACTGGCCAATCGGATGCGCAGTTGGGTTGATGGTTGGAAGCAGAGTGTTTAGTGGAAGGATGATTGTCAGACCGGAGGCTGGGTCCATTGCTGTTTATTATCTATGATTTGGTTGAGAATGTACAAGGTATGATTAGTAAGTTTGCAGATGATACTAAAATAAGTGGTAGCGTGATCAGTGAGAAAGTTTATCAGAAATTGCAGCAGGAACTTAATCAGTTGGGGAAGTGGGCCGAGAAATGGCAAATGGAATTTAATATAGATGTGTGAGGTCTTGCATATTGGAAACTCAAGTCAAGGTAGGAGTTACACTGTGAATGGGAGGGTCTTAAGGGGTGCAGTGGGCAGAGAGACCTTGGTTTTCACAAGCACGGTTCTCTAAGAGTAGAGTCACAGTTAGACAGGGCAGTGAAGAAGGCTTTTGGCACATTGGCCTTCATCAGGCAGGACATTGAGTACAGAAGTTGGGAATTTATGTTGCAGTTACACAGGAATTTGTAAGGCCGCACTTGGAGTGTTGTATTTAGTTTTTGTAACCTTGTTATCTGGAGGATGTTATTAAATTAGAAAGAGTGCAGAAGAAATTTACAAAGACGTTGCCAGGACCCAATGGTCTGAGTTATAGGGAGAGGTTGGACAAGCTAGGACCTTTTCTTTAGAGTTTTGGAGAATGAAGGAGTCCTTACAGAACTGTATAAAATCACGAGGGGTATGGATAGGGTTAATGCTCTCAGTCTTTTTCCAAGGTATAGAAAATCGAGGATTAGAGGGGATCAGTTTAAGGTTAGAGGGGAAGGAAGAAAAGGGAACCTGAGCCGCCACTTCTTTACACAGAGGGCTTGTACATAGATGAGCTGCCAGCAGATGTGGTTGGTGGTGGGGCGGGGGGTGGGGGTGTACATTAACAACATTTCAATGCATTTGGATAAATATGTCGATAGGAAAGGACTGGAAGGATATGGCCCAGCTGCAGGGAAATAGGGCTAACGTGGATGGACATTTACAAGGTGAAGATGAACCCCTCTGTTAATTAAAACCAAACACCCAGAAAAGCTCGCCTCACCTCGTAATCTGTTATAATATGAGTGACACAGATCTCCTATATTCCACTATTTAAACAAAAATTAACAAGTTTATTTCTTAACTTTACCAGTGAACACTAAACAACAACTATTGACAAATACAAGCCCCTCTTTTCTTAGCTACTTACTATCTGACTCCAACTCTGTAAAAATATGCTGTTCCAACAGCGCACATATGAAACATGACAATCTCGAGAGCACACAGTCTCCATCTTCCCTGCTGTGCTCACTCTTCCAGCTGCTGATCTCCCCGGGTATTTTTTTATTGCATGTAGGTTAAGATGAACATGTGTCTTTGATAGAGAGTGTTTCAGATGGTCAGTTAGCACTCCTGCTCTACAGCAGTTGCTCTGCTGTTGGATGGCAGTAGTTCTCCCACCAGTGTTCAAAATGCTGGGTATGCATACTCCCCATGATACAGTAATTCTCATAATTTGGTTGCTTACCAGGTGTCCAAACAATAATATTCAAATTCCATTGGCTTCTGGTTTCCTGAGCATTCTTTAAACTTTTTGGTTGCATTTGAATGGCTGTCAAAACAGCAACCAAAACTCAGGTATCCATTTCTCAGCAAATGGTGACATGTGGAACAGTTTGACCTTTAGCTGGCATCTGTGGCTTTAAGTTCTATTCGGAAAAACCCGTTCTATTTTAAAGTACCGTACATGTTTTTGGCTTCATAACATCTCCCCGCTTCAGAAAATAAAGTGAACTAGCAGAATGAAAAGATGACTACATTTCTTCTCCTCTAATTCTTAATCCCAATTTTATGAAATACAGAAGTATTAATCTCAGTTATATCATTCATATTAATTCTGCACACCAATACAACACTGGGATAAGTCAAATCTTATCTTCACTGCTTTCCTTTAAATCCGCGAAAACCCATCTGCTATCACATTGTAGGAGCCACAGCGTGTACATTTTGTGAGTTTGAAGTGGGTAAGGTAAGACTCCAATTAAATAGTCTCATATTCTGGTCTTTAAATATTCCAAAAAATGCGAGAGATTTGTCGTTGTCCACAACCATCTCCGACAATTTGTTTGTCATATACACATTAAAATATTGTCAGGCCAGTGCGAAACATAATCATTCTTGTTCAATGATGGAGTTTTTGTATTTTTTTCTGTTGGATATTGAGTGTTTTCGACAAGTAGCCAATTAGCGATTCAATTCCATCATCCTCTTTCTGTATCAATACATCTCCGACCCCTATATCCCGAGCATCAAACACAATTTTCAAAAGGTTTCAAAATATTTGGTGTATCTAAAACTGGTGTGGTGATTAATCCTGATTTAAAATTCTCAAATGCCTCCTGGCATTGTTCTGTCCACCACAAGTCTGTGTTCTTCTTTAATAAATCTATCAGTGGTGCCAATACGTTGCTGAAGTTTGGGACAAACTTCTGATAGAATCCACTCAGTTCCAAAAATCGAATCATCTCTTCCTTCGAGGATGGTTGTGGAAATTCCTCAAAGCCCTTCGTTTTTATGTTCCATGGGATCAACCTTCCATGTCCAATGTAATGTCCCAACAAGTCACCTCTGCCTTCGTGAATTCTGTTTTCTTTAAGTTTATTACCAAGTTTGCTTCTTGTAATCGTTCAACATGCTCAGCTAACTGTTACATGTGAGCTTTTAATCACTTCCTGAAGATCACCACATCATACAGATAAACTGCACAATTTGTTCATCTGGCCACAGCCCTGTTCCTGAGTCTTAAATGTGGCTGGAGCATTATTCATCCATATAAAATACTCGATATTTTTTTTTGTCATCTCCAGTGTCTTTACTGGATAGTTGAACTGACTCCACATTTTTTTTAATTTGAAAGGGGCCACTAAACCTGGCTTTGAAGGGATTTCTTACCATTGGTGGTGATACTAATACGTCATCCCCACGGGATATCCTCAAAGTTTCAGTGGTTTTATCTGCCACCTGCTTCACTCTATGATGTGCTTTTCAGATACGATTTAGCAAACTCACCTACTCCATCTACTCTCTCCTTCACCTCACACACAGAATCCAAGTGTGAGATTTCCGACTTTGGTCCTGTCAATTTATATTTAATTAATTTCAAAGGACCTCTCACTTCATGTACGAATATTAACTCAGAGGAAGTAAAGTGAGTAGTTTTATTTGGGGCATCTCTAATGGCAAACAATATAATGGGACAGCTTTATTGCAAACATTCGGGTAATCATAACAGTACGCTGTTAACATGGTCTTCAGCGTCTGATGCTAACTTTCCAAGGCTCCCTGGGATTCAGGATCCGACGCACTTGATTTCAACTGCTGTATGCTGAACCTATCCATAACTTCCTTAAACAGCTGAGCGGTAAAATGAGATCCTTGGTCTGACTGAATCTTACTGCCTAGCCCACAGCGAGTGAAGAAAGCTACCAATCCCTCCACCTCCCGTTTTATCTTAATATTCCGTAATGGAATTGCCTCGGGAAATCTGGTGGACACATTCATTATGGTCAGCAAATATAATTTTCCACTTCTATTTTAGGAAGGGGAGCTACACAATTAATCATAACCCACGTGAAATGTTCTTCGAATGCAGTAATTGGCAAGAAAGGTGTTGGTTTTATTACTGCCTGTTACTTACCTACCATTTGGTATGTATGTCATGGACAAAAAAAAAAACCACGTCACTGTGCATTCCAGGCCACTATAAACGCTTCTGTACCTTAGCCTGAGTCTTCTGTACACCTAGGTGACCGCCTGCAGTTAGTTTATGTGCTAGCCATAACATTGTACGCTACACGTAACACAATGTGGTGCACTTCAGCCCATTTCCCTTCTGCAGTAACCTATCGGGGTCTCAATTTTAATTTCACGATTCTATCTTTAAGTTAATAACGTTCAACAATATATTCTGATTCCTTTTCTGTGTGTGTGAATATGTGTGTATATATCTGTTGTAAGTCCATTAGCCTTTCTGGACTAAACCCCCCTGCCTGATCCTCTGCACCGTTACATCAAACAGGGTGTTAGTTCAACGAGCATCAATTCATTTGTCTTTTTCTTTCGTTTTTCCTTCCTGCTGTAACTTATGACAGTGGGATCTTGTTACTACACACTCTGGAAAACTTCCTCGGTATTTTTCTTTTAACACCTCAATTTTATAGACTTCTGTTGGCTTCTTCACCACAAGGGGTGAAGAAGCCAACCTTGCCTCCTGCGAAATTGTTCCCAAGAACAAACTGTATTCCTGGAACTGACACTCTGTTACTCACTGTCACTGTTACTTCCCCAACCTTGATTTGGCACTGCATCCTGATGTTACACAAGGGAATGCTTAATTTCTGTCCCCATTCTACAAATTAACACGCTCTTGATTAACATGCCAGAAAGAGTGAAAATACTTTCATCTCTTCCTATTAGAGGGTGAGAGAAAGTGAGGGAAGCAGATGCTGGAGATGAGATTTGAAAAGTGTGGTGCTGGAAAAGCACAACATGTCGGCAGCATCCGAGGGGCAGGAGCATTGATGTTTCAGGCATAAATGCTTCATCAGGAAAGTGGGAGGTAAGGGAGAGGGAAGGAGGTTGAGAAATAAATGGGAGAGTGGGGATGGAGCTGGGTGGAAGGGAGCTTAGAAGGTGTTAGGGAGATGCAGGTGAGGTGTGATGGTGACAGGTTTGACAGAAGGGTGATAGGACACCTATTGGTGGTAGGACAGCTGGAACCCTCAAACTGCATAGCATCAACGTTGACTACAAATTCCAAATCTCCCCTCCACCAACTCTCCCAGATTCAACCGTTCAACCTAGCACTGCCCTCTTGAACAGCCCTAACTGGCCATCTTCCTTCCCACCTATTGACTCCATCCTCCTTTCCGACATATCACTATCACTCCCACCTAAATCTTCTTATTGCCTTCCCAGTGACCCTCCCTCCGGCCCAACGACTGCCCTCGTATTTATCTTTCAGCCCCCTTGTCCCCCCACCCCTCCTGACGATGGGTTTATGCCTGATAGTCGATTGTACTGCTGTTTGGATGCTGCCTGATCTGTTGTGCTTTTCTGGCGCCTCACTTCTCAACTATTAGAGAATGAGCAGATTCCATATGTCACAAAATTATAACTTCTTATCCTTCTCCCCCTGTTCTTTCTGAGTAAACCTTATCCACAGAGGCGAATTCTTTCAGAGATCAGGTACTGACTCCATACCTAGACCCTGCCTCAGCTGTGCACTCTCCTGCAGCTCCTCGGCTCTACTTGGGGTCTCCTTTACCAGTTTCACTAATGCCACTGAGCTTAGCCTCTTCTGCCACATCTTTCCCCAAAGTGCCTTCATTCAACGCCCATCACTGTGTGTCCCAGCTTACTGCAGTGAACCCACCTTTTCCCTCTGCCCTTCTTAAACCATCGGCATTGTCATTTTATGTGTTCCACTCCCTTATAGTGAGAACACCTGAGGCCTTTCACCACCTTTCAAGCCCCTTGGGCTTCTTTCTTCACCTGTGGTAAAATATTGTGCGCTATTGTTTGCTTTGTTATGTGTGATCGTCCCTTATCCAAATTTCTATTCCTCACAGGATGAAATTCCAGCCAGAAGCTAAATATCATCTCATGCCCCAGTGCATATTTACCTGCCATTTCTGCTGAGCTTCTCACTTCTTGAACTTTCTCGACATTCACATGAATTCTTACTATCTATGGAAGTGAGTCTTTTAACTTCTCCAGCAAATTAATCTCCCTTCAAGCCTCACAGGTCTTATCCATTTTTAATGCGAGCACCCACCTGTCAAAATGACTGTGGTTAATTCTTTCAAACTCAGTATAAGTCTGACCTGGTTCCGTCTCTATTTTTCTGAACTTCTGTCTATATGCTTCGAGTACCAATTCATAACCAATAAAAATAGCCAATTTAACATCTTGATAATCTCTTGACCCCACATCTGATAGCGCTGCACATGCCACACCAGCATTCCCCACCAGTTTAGTCTGCACTAGCATTATCCAGAAGTTCATTGGACACGTCATCTACCTTGCCATTTTTCCAAATGAAATAAAAAAGGTTTTGACATTTTTCTCACCGAAACATGGTAAGTTATCAGCATAGTTTTATACATCCCTACGTTCTCCCTTCATCTCTATCCTGTTAATTTAACTTTCTTGTCTAATTTCCAACTTCTGAATTTCAAATCCTCTCTTTCTTTCTTTTTCCTCTCTTTCTCTTTCTTCTCTCTCTGTTACCTTCCCTTTATTTATCTTCTATCTCCAGTTGCCACATTTGCAATTTAAGGTTTTTCTAACTCTACTATAGATACATCAAAGTGCTTGACCAACTCCATTACAATTTCAGCTTCCCTTTTCTCCCTGGTTAAACCCAATTCCAACCTATTTGCTAATTCTAAAAAATGTCCTCCATTTGTCCTTCTAAACTTCCTTGGAAATTTGGGAACCTCTTTAGTAATGTTAAAAGCCATTTCCCTCACTTTTGACTTAATCAACCACAAGTAACAAAATTAAACGAATTTTCCTACTGGTTTTATTTGAATATAAAAATCACTAATTGCAATGAGTTGGAATTTGCAGGGACCTTTTGTACCCCAAATCTGTTCAAGTCGGTCCAAATCCCACACAGCAAGGCCCCAAAACTGTTATGACATCAATGTCGAACCCCTCTGTTAATTAAAACCACACACCCAGAAAAACTCACCTCACATCATAATCTGTTAAAACGTGAGTGACAGAGAACTCCTAAATTCCACTAATAAGCAAAAAATAATAATTTATATGTGTGCAAGTTAGCTCGTTGAGCTTGAAGGTCTGTTTTCAGAAGTTTCGTCACCAAGACTAGGTGACATCATCAGTGAGAGTCTCCGCTGAAGCTCTGGTGGTATGTCCCGCCTCTGTATTTATAGGTCTTGGTTTCTTCAAGTGGGTGATGTCATTTCCGGTTATTTTTAAAAAAGAATGTAGACAGGATCTAAATTGATGAGTTTATTGATGGACTTCCGGTTAGAACGCCATTCCTCTAAGAAGGTACTTGCGTGTCTTAGCATGTGTGTGTGCTTTTTCCCAGTCAAAGTGGTGCCTTTCATTGTCTGTATGTATGGAACATGGTGATAGCGCGTCATGTCTTTTTGTGGGCAGTTGGTGTTCATGTATCCTCGTAGCACGAAAACAGGACAGTTTCAATGGTCGAAAAGTGATTTTATACACACTGTTTAATCAATGTTTGTGTGCAGTTAAGTTGCATTTTTCACATCTGCACAACACATTGTAAATGAACAACAGAGACACAGTTAACGAAAAATGATGCAAATGATGTATAAAATTGATAAAACATTAAAGCATGATTTGATACTCTCAACGTTCCCTCCTTTTCTGGGATTCCTAACACTAATCTCTCATTCTTATCAGGATGTGTGCTCCAAATTCTTGATTCTAGTGTCCCACTTTATTTCAATTAATCCCCTTTTTATCGGGATTTCAATATATTGGCCTGTTGGATTCTTTCCAAAGCTAGTGTCTGTCATATTATTGGAGATAAATATTCTGGCATCAGACTCAGCATTTGAACGTATTACTCTGTTGCACACGCACTGTACAAAGGACCACAGCACACAGGCATTGCCAAAACATTGGGGAATGTTCATCTACTTCTTTTGATAATGTAGTTTTCTCATTTTCCACACCTCCAGATCTATATCCTCTCTCTCGTTCTCCCTTTGTATCAAGTTAAGAAATCCACCAGTTATTCTTCATGTCCTATCTCTCAAAACACCTTCTTTCTGGTTATATCTAATGCTCTCTTCAAGATGTAATGTGGTTATAATTAAGCAATGTAACTACAAAGACATGCGGGCGAAGCTGGCCAGAGTTAATTGGAAGGGGAGCTGAGCAGGAAAGACCATGGAGTAGCAATGGGAGGAGGTTCTGGGGTTAATTCGGAAGATAATACCAGAAATGCAACCCCAAAAAGATGAAACATACTCATGGGAGGACATGGCAGCCATGAGTGATAAGGCATCAAACCAAAAGAGGAAACATACAATGTGGTGAAGAAGATTGGGAATCCAGAGAATTCATTGGCTCTGAAACTACATAACGCTGGCATCACTGACACGACAGAGCTCTTAATCATGGTCAGGGAAAGGAACAGAGGAAACACATTCACTTTAAACACAGAACATAGTATTTCTATAGGAAAAAGATTCAGGTGAATTAAGATCAGTTAAATGCTTTTGTGGAATGTGTCAGATTGGAAGCAAGACCCGGGGAGAAAGATCCTCAGTAGAATGAGAGCTTGAAAATGGAAGTATTTCCACATCAGAAACCAGGTTAGGTCACTGAGTGCAGGGCTGATGGGTGAATGGGTGTCAGTGAGAATTGGGGAATAGACAGCAGAATTGCAATGCAGGTATTGCAGTTCGAAACTGCGTATTCATGTCGTGCTGTAGACCACAGCAGCAGGAGAAGGAGACCTGCATTCAACCACAACCTGTAACTTTTTGCCAGGGTAACACCTCAGTCTGCCATTACCATCAACACCATCTATGGCTCAGTGACGAGTATGGGTGAATATGTCAGGGTCAGAATCACATGAGCATTAACCTGATGCTAACTCATTAAAGCTACCAGACTTGACCAACAGATCTGATCGAAGCACTGCAGTCCTGTCACATTCAGTCATAAATGGTGATGGACGATTAAAGAAATGACTTGGAGGAGTGGGCTCCATAAACATCCCCATCCTAAATAATGGAACAGACCTGCACATCAGTGTAAAAGAGAAGGATGTTTTATCTGCACCATCTTCTGCCAGAAGTGCGGAGTCGATGATACACCTCACCCATATCATGATGCCCACAAAATCACAGATGCCAATCTTCAACCAATTCGATCCGCTGCACGTGACATGGAGAAACAGGTGAACACAGTAGATACGACAAAGGCAAAGGGCCCTGCCACAGTTCCTGCAATGGAACTGAAGACTTGTGCTGCACAAGAAGCCGTCTCCCTGGGGGAAGCTGTTTCATTCCAGCTCCAGCTCTGATATCTCCCTGGCAATGTGGAAAATTAGGCAGCTAAGTCCCGTCCCCTAAAACGGGAATAATTACAATCTGACCAATTACCACCCCCTCAGTCCCATCACGACAGTCAAATTGGTGGGAGTTCTTTTTGACAGAGCTGTTTAGCAGCACAGAAATAACCTATTCAGTATGGTTTCTGATCGGTCCCCATGTGGAGATGATGCTGTTGTGGTAATGGCACTGGATTACTAATCCAGACCAGGCTAATGCTCTGGCAGTGGGTGGAAGTTAAAAACAATTAATAAAATATCGAGATCTCAAATCTGGGGTCAGTAACAGTGACCTTGAAGCCAATATCGATTGTAAACAGAATTTCCTTCTCCAATGTACTTTTAGAATGTGAATCTCCCGTGATTTCCTGGGCTGGCCAAAAAAGTGACTCCAAAGACGCTGACATGTGATAAACATTTCAATGGTCTCTGAAACGGCCAGTCAAGACACTCATTTGTAACGAAGTACTCCGAGGTCTAAAAGGATGTAACCGGACAGAACACCCGGCCTCGGCATCTGGAGCAGAAAAGGGAATGGGAACACAGTCCTGTCGACCCTGCAGAGACCTCCTGAGAGCGTGTGACAACATTTACAGAGCTTTCCCACAGACTGCACAGATACAGCGGGAAAAGAGTAGGTCATACAACACATTGAGCCTCCCCCATTCTAGTTCATGGAAAAAAAATCTCCTCAATGCACTTACCCCACACGATATACATAACCGTTAATGTGAGTAACCTTGGGACGCTATAAAATAGGAAGTGCAGTAATACGTTTGGTCCATCGAGTTTGCTCACCAATTCAATGTAATAATGCTGGGCCCTTCATTTCCACACCGTACTCCTGCTCTCCCATCATCCCTTTACTGTCTCTAAATCCTTATTTATAATCAGTGTCTCGGTTTCCAGGTGCGAGCGAATTCCCAGGTTCACCAGTCTGTGAGTGCAGACATTTATTCTCATCTCAATGCAGAGTGACCTGCCTGTACCTAATACTGTGGCCCCTGGTTTTAGACGTCCCAGCCAGGGGAATTATCATCCCTGCTTCCAATCTGTCTCACCCTGTCAGATTTTTGTATATTTCACTGACATCCTCACTCATTTTCCTAAACCCCTTGGAATACAGGCCGAGTCTCCCCAATCTCTGCTCCCACAACAAGCCTGTCATCCCAGAGATCAGTCTGGTCATCCTTCACTGCTCTCCATCAATGTCAGGTTTGTCCTTTATTAGGTACGGAGATCAAAACTGCCCACAATACAGAACAATGTTTGAGATGATGTCTCACCAAGGCCATGCACAGCTGCAGTAAGACACCCTTTCTCCTGGACTCAAATCCTCCTGAAATGAAGGTCAGCACACCATTTATCTTCTTAACTGCTTTTTGTCTTGCAATATTGGTGTTATTTACAACCTCCTCACCCACTCACAATCCCACATCCGTTCGTGCTGTGAGCAGGCTGGGATACATTGTATCTGATTCCAGCAACCAAATGTTTAAAATGCATTGTGAACAGCTGGGCCCCAAGCACTGATCCCTGCGACACCTCAGCAAACTTCCTCTGCTAAAATCTATTTATTTATTTCGTGAATCTGGGAGTCACTGGCTGGGCCAGCATTTATTGCCTGTCCCCAATTGCCCTTGAGAAGGTGGTGGTGAGCTGCATTTTTGAACGCTGCAGTCCACCTGCTGTGGTTGACCTCCAATGCCATTAGGGAGGGAATCCCAGGATTCTGACCCAGCGACTGTGAAGGGGTGGTGATATATTTCCAAGTCAGGATGGTGAATGGCTTGGACGGGAACCTAAAGCTGATGGTTTTTCCATACATCTGCATCCCTTGTCCTTCTAGATAGACGTGGTCGTGAGTTGGGAAGGTGGTCTCTCAGGAACTTTGGTGAATTATTTCATTTCAGCATGTAGATAGTAAAACACTGCTGCTGCTGCTGCTGAGCGTTGATGTTGGAGCTTTGTGGATGAAGGGACAGTCAAACTGGCTGCTTTGTCCTGGATGGTATAAAGCCTCTTGAGTGTTGTTGGAACTGCACTCATCCAGACAAATTGGGAGTCTTCTATCACACTTCTGATTTATGCATTGTAGATGATGGACAGACTTTTGGAAGTCAGGATGTGAGTTACTCGCCGCACAATTCCGAGCTTCTGACCTGCTCTTGCAGTTACTGTGTTTATGTGGTGAGTCCAGTGAGTTTCTGAGCAATGATTACCAACCAGGACTTTGATACTGGGGGATTCAGTGATAATAACACCATTGAATGCCAAGGGGCAGGTTGGATTATATTTTATTGGTGATGGTCAAGGTCTCTCATTTGTATGGCCTGAATATTACTTGCCACTTGTCAGCCTGGATACTGTCCAGATCTTGTCGCATTTGGACATGGACTGCTGCAGTATTTAAGGAGCCACAAATGTTGCAGAACAATTGTACAATCATTGTCGAAAATCCCCATTTCTGACCTTAAAATGGAGGGAAGGTAATTGATGAAGCGGCCATGAAGAGGTTTTCAGCCAAGGCCACTGCTTTTCCTGGAGCTGAGTTGACTGACCTTTTTCAACCATGACCATCGTCCTACGTGCCAGGTATGATTCTAACCAGCGGGGAGTTTGCCCCGATACCCATTGATTCCAGTTTTGCCAAAGCCCCTTGATGCCACATTTGGTCGGAGGCAGCCTTGATTTAAAGGGCTATCACTCTCACCCCTCCTCTGGAATTCATCTCTTTTGTCCATGTTTGAACCACGGTAATGAGGTCAGGAGCTGAGTGGCCCTGAGGGATCCCAACCTGGGCATCATTGACCAGCGTATTGCTGAGCAAGTGTTGCTTAAAAGCACTGACTACTTCCACCACTTTACTGATGATCGAGAGTAGACTGATGGGGTGGTATTTGGCCCGATTGGATTTGTTCTGCTTTTTATATATAGAAGATACTTGGGGTAATTTTCCCTAAAATCGGGAAAAGCCATTGTTGTAACTGTATTGAAACAGTTTGGCGAAGGGAGTGGCAAGATATGGAGCTCAGGTTTTCAGTACTATTGCCAGAATGTTGTCAGATTATGGACCCTTTGGAATATCCAGTATCTCCAATCGTTTCTGGATATCGCGTGGACTGAATCGAATTGGTTGATGACTGGTAACTGAATAGCTGCAGACCACTGGAGGAGGCTGAAATGGATCATCCACTCAACATTTCTGGCTGAAGATTGTTGCGAATGCATCAGCCTTATCTTATACACTGAAGTGATGGGCTCTTCAATCATGAAGAAAGGGGTTATTTGTGGAATCTTTTCCTCTGGTGAATTGTTTAATTGTCCCCAACGTTTCTCGACTAGATGTCAAAGGCCTGCAGAGCTTAGATCTGATCCTTTGCTTTTGAGATGACTTAGCTCTGTCTATCACTTACTGCTTATGCTATTTGGCGCACAAGTTGTCCTGTTTGGTGGCTTCATCAGGCTGACACCTCACTTTCAGGTTTGCCTGGTCCTGCTCCTGCCATCCTGCACACTCCATTGAACCAATGTTGATCCTCTGGATTGATGGTAATTGTTGCAAGGGGGATATGCCAGATCATGAGGTTGTGTGGGGTACAATTCTACTGCTGTTCATGATCCACAACACCTTATGGTCACCCAGACTTGAGCTTCTAGATCTGTTCGAATTCTGCCCTATTTAGCACCGTGATAGTACCACAACATAATGGTGGAGGCGGTTCTCAATGTGAAGGTGTGACTTTGTCTCCACAATGACTATGCGGTGGGCGCTCTTACCGATCCTGGCATGGACAGATACTTCTGCAACTGGCAGATTAGTAAGGCTGTGGTAAAATATGTATTTTCCTTTTGTTAGTTCCTTCACCACCTGCCACAGAACCAGTCTAGCAGTTATATCCTTTAGGACCCGGCCAGCTCGATCAGTATTGCTGTAGCTCAGATACGCTTGGAGGTGGACACTGAAATCCTCCACCCAGAGTACATCTTGCATCCGTGCTACCCTCAGCGCTTCCTCCAAGTGTTGATAAACATAGAGGAGTACTAATTCATCAGTTGAGAGAGGCTGGTACATGGTAATCAGCAGGAGTTTCCTTTCCCATGTGTAAACTAACGCCATGAGACTTCATGGGATACGGAGTCACTGTTGAGGATTCCCTGAGCAATTCACTTCCAGCTGTGCCGCCACTTCTGCTGTGTCTGTCCTGCTGATGAGACAAGAGATATCCGGGGAAGATGATGGGGTGTCTGGGATATAGTCATACTCACATAATCATATCTTACAGACAATGTCAAGCTGTTGCTTCACGAGTCTGCTTATTTCAATTCACTATTTTCTGCCAGCTGTCCCATTCTAGAAATATGTCCACATATTATCCACAATCCACTAAGATTTAGACCATAAGACCATAAGACATAGGAGCGGAAGTAAGGCCATTCAGCCCATCGAGTCCACTCTGCCATTTAATCTTGGCTGATGGGCATTTCAACTCTACTTACCCACATTCTCCCCGTAGCCCTTAATTCCTTGTGACATCAAGAATTTATCAATCTCTGCCTTGAAGACATTTCGCATCCCGGCCTCCATTGCACTCCGTGGCAATGAATTCCACAGGCCCACCACTCTCTGGCTGAAGAAATGTCTCCGCATTTCTGTTCTGAATTGACCCCCTCTGATTCTAAGGCTGTGCCCATGGGTCCTAGTCTCCACGACTAACAGAAACAATTTCCTAGCGTTCACCTTTTCAAAGTCATGTATTATCTTGTAAGTTTCTATTAGATCTCCCCTTAACTTCTAACCTCCAATGAATACAATCCCAGGATCCTCAGCCGTTCCTCACATGTTAGACCTACCATTCCAGGGATCATCCGTGTGAATCTCTGCTGGCACGCTCCAGTGCCAGTATGTCCCTCCTGAGGTGTGGGGCCCAAAACTGGACACAGTACTTCAAATGGGGCCTAACCAGAGCTTTATAACATCTCAGTAGCATATCGCTGCTTTTATATTCCAACCCTCTTGAGATAAATGACAACATTGCATTCACTTTCTTAATCACGGACTCAATCTGCATGTTTACCTTTAGAGAATCCTCAACTAGCACTCCCAGATCCCTTTGTACTTTGGCTTTATGAATTTTCTCACCGTTTAGAAAGTAGTCCATGCTTGTATTCTTTTTTCCAAAGTGCAAGACCTCACATTTGTTCGCATTGAATTCCATCAGCCATTTCCTGGACCACTCTCCCAAACTGTCTAGATCCTTCTGCAGCCTCCCCAGTTCCTCGGAACTACCTGCCTGTCCACCTAACTTTGTATCATCGCAAACTTCGCTAGAATGCCCGCAGTCCCTTCATCCAGATCATTAATATATTACGTAAACAGCTGCGGCCCCAACACTGAACCCTGTGGGACACCGCTTGTCACCGGCTGCCATTCTGAAAAAGAACCTCTTATCCCAACTCTCTGCCTTCTGTCAGAGAGCCAATCCTCAATCCATGTCAGTAACACATCTGGAACACCATGCCCCCTCACCTTACTCAGCAGCCTCCCGTGTGGCACCTTATCAACGGACTTTTGGAAGTCTAGATAGACCACATCCACTGGGTTTCTCTGGTCTAACCCACTTGTCACCCCTTCCAAGAATTCCAACAGGTTTGTCAGGCAGGACCTCCTCTTACAAAATCCATGTTGATTTGTTCTTTTCCAACCCTGATCTTACAAGAATTAATCCTTAACGATGGATTCTAGAATTTTACCACCAACCGAGGTTAGGCTAATTGGCCTATAATTTTCCATGGAGAAAGTGAGGACTGCAGATACTGGAGATCAGAGCTGAAAATGTGTTGCTTGAAAAGCGCAACAGGTCAGGCAGCATCCAAGGAGCAGGAGAATCGACGTTTCGGGCATGAGACTGAAGAAGGGCTCATACCCGAAACGTTGATTCTCCTCCTCCTTGGATGCTGCTACAATTTTCCATCATTTGTTTTGATCCTTTCTTGAACAAGGGGATAACAACAGCGATCTTTCAATCATCCGGGACTTTCCCTGACTGCAGTGACTTTTGAAAGATCTCAACCAACGCCTCCGCTATTTCTTCAGCCACCTCCCTCAGAACTCTCGGATGTAGCCCAACGGGGCATGGAGATTTATGAATTTTAAGACCTTTTCGCTTTTCTAGCACTTCCTCTTTTGTAACGGCAACCATATTTAACTCAACCCCCTGACTACCTTTAATTGTTGGGATATTGCTCATGTCTTTCACTGTGAAGACTGACGCAAAGTACTTATTAAATTCTCCTGCTATTTCCTTATCTCCCATCACGAGGCTTCCAGCATTAGTTTGAAGTGGCCCAATGTCGACTTTTGCCTGTCGTTTGTTTCTTATGTATTGAAATAAACGTTTACTATCATTTCTAATACTTCTGGCTAGCCTACCTTCATGTGTGATACACTCCTTCCGTATTTCTCTCTTTGTTATCCTCCGTTTGTGTTTGTAGCTTTCCCAATCTTCTGATTTCCCAGTGCTCTTGGCCACTTTATAGGATCTCTCTTTTCTCTGATACGTTTCCTGACTTCCTTTGTCAGCCATGGCTGTCTAATCCCTCCCCGGATAATCTTTCTTTTATTGTGGATGAACCTCTGTACTGTGTCCTCAATTATACCCACAAACTCCTGCCATTTTTGCTGTACTGTCTTCCCCGCTAGGCTCTGCTTCCAGTTGATTTTCGTCAGTTCCTCTCTCATGCCCTCATAATTACCTTTATTTAACTGTAACACCATTACATCCGATTTTGCCTTCTCTCTTTCAAAATGCAGACTGAACTCTCCCATATTATGATCGCTGCTTCCTAAGTGTTCCCTTACTTTAAGATATTTTATAAAGTATGGTTCATTACACAGCACTAGGTACAGAATAGTCTGATCCCTGTGGGCTCCATGACAAGCTGTTCCAAAAGGCCATCCTGCAAGCCTTCTATGAATTCCCTTTCTTTAGATCCACTGGCAACATTATTTACCCAGTCCACCTGCATATTGAATACCCCCATGATCACCGTGACCCTGCCTTTCCGACGTGCCTTCTCTATTTCCTGGTTCATGTTGCGCCCCTGGTCCTGACCACTGTTCGGAGGTCTATACATAACTCCCATTATGGTTTTTTTGCCTTTGTCATTCCTCAATTCCACCCACACAGACTGCACATCATTCGACCCTTTGTCATTCAGTGCCAGAGATTTAATTTTGTTGTTAACTAACAAGGCAAACCCGCCTCCACTGCCGACCTCCCTGTCTTTTCGATAAGTTGTAAATCCTTGGATGTTTCACAGCCAGTCCTGAACCCCCTGCAACCACGTCTCTGTGATGCCTACCGCATCATAATCATTCTCGATGAACTGTGCCATTAGTTCATCTACTTTTTTACGATTGGTACGAGCATTCAGGTAAAGTGCCTTAATGCTAACTTTCTGATCATTAGAGGTATTGGAAGTCATAAGATGTCCTAAGTTATCCTTCCTTTTTGCAGCATTTCTAGTCTGCCTCAAGCTGAAATTCACCTGTACACATGCTATCCTGCTGCTTATCTTTCCATTTAACTCCATACTCCCTGTCGCTTTCACTTTCCCTTCGCCCCAATTCAGAAGTTTAAAGTCCTACTGACCACCCTTTATATCCTCTTCGCTAGAATATTGGTACCAGATCGGTTCAGGTGGAGACCGTTCCAACGATACAGATCCCGCTGGGTCCAAAACTGATGCCAATGCCCCATGAAGTTCTCAAACATAATTCCCATTTCATAAATCTATGTTAGTGTTGTCTATGACCATGACTTTCATCCCTAATAATTTTTCCTAAACCATTTACTTACTATGTTCTATATTCCATGTACTCTACTATTTCACCAAACCAGACTTGGTTTTCCTTGTATTGTTTGAAAGTTCTGTGAAGACAGAACTGCAGTAGTGGCTTCATAGTTCTGCCATTTCCCTGTTCCCCATTCTCCATTCTCTGGTTTCAAACTGTAAGGAAACTGCACTTGTTTTCTCATGTTTCTCACATTGATATGATTTAACAAGTTATTACAGTTCATTCTTATAACCCTTGTGAATATAGTTTTCAGAAACTCATCAATTCCTGCCTTAAACTTCTCAATGATTGACCTTCCACACCATTCATTCACAGGAGCATAGACTCTGTGCCAATAGAAGTACAGCACGATCTACATTAGTCTCACTTTCCTACAGCAGGCCCATAGCCGGGAATGATATGACACTTCCAACTGCTTATCCAAGTACTTTTTAACGATTGTGAGGTTATCCGTGATAATTCCCCTCTCAGGAAGTAATCCCAAAACCCAACATCCTCGAGGTGAAAAAAATATTTAAATCCTCTCTGAACCTCAAACTCTTCACTTTTAAAGGGTGCTCCTTTGTTCTTGATCCTCTCACTAAATGGAACAGCTACTGTCTATCCACCCTGTCCTTGTCCCTCATAATCTTATCCTCCTGAATCACGGACCCCTCAGCTTTCTCTGCTCCAAAGTAAACATCCCGAGCTGATCCAGCCTCTCTCCATAGCTGGTATGTTCCATCCCAGGGAACATCCTGGTGAATCACGTGTGCACAATCACATCCTTCCTGGACTGTGGCTCCCAGAACTACACACAGTACTCCAGTTTGGCTGAACCAAAACACTGCATTGCTCTTATAATGCAAGCCCTGATCGGAAACACAACACCCAAGGTCAAATTCTTAACTAGTCCATTAATCTGTCCAGTCACATTCAGGGATGTGTAGACAAGCACGCACTGAGGTTCCCAGTGTGCTGCCATTCATTAAATCCTCCCCTGCCCGGTTCCTTCTCCCAAAGTGCATCACCTCATCTTTATCAGGGTTACATTCTATCTGCCATTGAAATGCCCATCTGACCATTCCATCTGCATCTTCCTGTAACTTAAGGCCTTCCTCCTCACTGCTAAACACTCAGGCAATCTTTATATCAAACATACACTTACTTATCACATCTCCCCCACTCGCCACCTAGACCCCTCCACATTCAGATCTATATTTTGTTATGAATAACACAAACAGTAAGGGACACAGCACTGATCCCTGTGGTACACCAGGGGACACTGGTCTCCAGTCACACAAACAGCCTTCTCCCACCACCCTCTGCCTCCTGCTACGAAGACAATTTTTGTTGTAACGTGCCAAGTTTTGCTTCATATTGTGAGATATTACTTTATTTTTCAGTTTCCCAGGTGGAAATTTGTCAAAGGCCTTCCTAAAACACAAAACAATCGACTTCCTCAAACTAATTCAATCAAACGCATTGGATATGACTTCGGTCTGATAAAGTCATGATGATTATCCGTGATCAAACCTTGCGAATCTGATTGGAGTTCGATTTTCTCCTTCACTATCTTCTCCAGTAGTTTCCTTAACAGTGATCTAATACTCGTTCGTCTAAAGTTCCCTGGTCTATCTCTCCCACCCTTACTGCGAAGCAGAATCGGTATTAGCAGTTCTCCAGTTCCCTGGCACCTCCCCTATGGTCAGATTCTAATTAAAATATTCAGTCAGGGTCTTTCCTCCCTTGACCCCAACAGCCGCCTGTGATACAACACATTCAGATATGGAGATTGGAACAAATTTATACAGAACAAAACCTCAAATCCTTGCTAGTATTTTACATCAATTTGTTCAAGAGCTTCCCCGTCCATCTTCTTGAATTCTGTACCTGCATACTCCTTCTCCCAAGTAAAATAGATGTGAAGGTCTCATGTAACAATCCATCAATGTTCTCCATCTTGACACACAGATTGCCCCTTTGGTTTCTAATGGACACTAACTGTTTGCTGATTATTGTGTTCTATTTGTCCGTATAGAATATCGTGGGATTCTTCCTAATCTCGCCAACCTGTACTTCTCCATCTCCCTCTCTTATTCAGTCCCCTCTATGTTTCTAAGTTTCACTGCATTTACCTCTCATGTTTTGAAACTTGTGATCACAGGCTCTGTTTCCACATCAGACAATCTTGCCATTTTAGGGATTAATCTTGATAATACCTTTTGCAGTTCCTCGGTACTCAGTGTATTCTTTCTTAGATTGGGATTCCGAACGACACACAATGCTCTATGATTAGTCTCATGAACACTCGATGCAAATGGTGCACGACATCTTCTATACTCCAATTACATTTACAGGAATGTAAACCTAATTTTTACTTTCTAATTTGCATATAATCTTCCCAATAACTCTCGCTTTAACTTTTCTTATGAGTTTACTGCGTGAGTTCTTTGAAAAAAAAAGCTCATGAATATCCATCTATACGTTATACATTTGTTCTTCATTGCCTATGTCCACAAGAATGATCTTCAAACCATTCCAAAACAATGTTTGTCACTTCTGGTTTTCCTTCCATCGATCCATTCTCACACTCCCCGATTATATTATTACTTTCTATATATCTATTAGCACGTTCTTTGTTATCGGGTTCAACAGATACGCGACTGCGGATGACAAGGTAACTGGTCTGTAGTTCACCACTCTCCATAATAATCCTTTCTTAAACTGTTGGATAATATTTATAACCTTTGCCTTATCCAGGTTGTCTAAATAACTTTCGGGAATGTGTCAGAAAATAAAGTGAAAATCCACGATGCAATCAACATGTCTATCACTACTCCCTCTGACATTCTTGTATGAAGTACAACTAGTCTGTCTGATTTATAAATACTCAATCCAGCTTTTTTTTTCCAAAGATAATCTCAGCATTGATAAGAGTGGTCTTAGACCTTACTTGCACAAGTCCCATGGTCACTTGGTATTTCTGGAAGAATTTCAGGACATTCTTCCATGAAGATAGACACAAAGAAACTGTTTCTTTTCCCTGTGATTTCTCTGTTCTCTGCAATAAATTATCTTGAACGCGCACCAAGTCTTCCACATTTTACCTTGTTTTTATTTTTATTTCATACATTGATAGACGCTTTTTAGCAGTCTTCATGTTTTTCTTATGTTTGCACGCTTTTTCTCTTTTTGATTTTCTTCTCAGTTTCTTGGTCATCCTTTGCTGGGTCCTACATCTCTCTGAATCCACTGGCTTACTGCAACATTTGGCATTTTTCTAAGCTGCCTCCTTTCATCTAATAGGTAGATGAAGGTGGGGTTAAAAGTGATAGTCGGAGAGGAGGGTGGACCAGATTGAAAGGAAGGAGGGTGGACACATACGAACATTCAAAAGGGCGGTGCTGACTTGGAAGGTTGGACTGAGATAAGGTGGGATTAGGGGAAATGGGAAATGGTGAAATCCACTATGATCCCCTGTGGTTGGAGGGTCCCGAGGCCGATGAGGAGGCTTTCTTCCTCCAAGCTTCTGGTGGCTCTGGTTTGGGGATGGAGCAGGTCTAGGACTCTCATGTCCTTGGCAGAGTGGGAAAGGAAGTTAAAGTGCTCAGCCAGAAGTCGATGGAGTTGTTCAATGTGGCTCTCCCAGCGATGTTCTCTGAAATGATCTACAAGTTGACCTCCTGCCTCTCAATGTAGAGAAGACCACATTGGGTTTAATGGATGCAGTAGATGAGGCATTCTGTCTCCCTTCATCACCTATTACTTTCAACCCCACCTTCATCTACCTATTGCTATCCCTGCTAACCTCCCCCGCCACACCCCCTTCTCATTTATCTCTCAGCCCCCTTGGCCCATAAGCCTCATTCCTGATGAATGGCTTATGCCCCAAACATCGATTCATCTGCTCTTAGTATGCTGCCTGACTGTGCTTTTCCAGCACCACATTCTTCGACTCTGATCTCCAGCATGTGTAGTCCCCACTTTCTCCTCACACCTTCAGGGCTTGCATGATACAGATTTATAACGGTTACTTCAAATAAAACAAAAACTGCCGTGTACTCAAACAGCATAAAAGAAAACCAATACATTGTGGTCACTGATCCCAAACGGTCCTTTACAGCAAAAGTTTCAATTAGCTCTTCTGATCACTCAACACCAATTCCTCAATAACCTGATCTCGAGCTCAGTGCTTGACATAATGTTCATGTAAACCATCTCACACGTGGTCATGAAATCCATTTTTCCCAGCATTAGCATTCAATTGTGTTAACACAGTTTAGATATAATTTAAACAGTACATTATTACTGCAGTACCCACAAATGTGTATGTCTCATTTCATGTTTTATAACATGTCCAGCATTTGTATTGCAGCTTTCACTTTGATATAAAACTCCCATCAATGTTTGCTCCTCCATGCTGTTTTTGCACTCCACCTTACAAGATGCTGGGGCTCTGGGGAGATGAATGGTAGAGATCATATCGCCACATCGATTATGATCTTCTCAAATTTAATTTCTCCTGATCTCCCGTGATGCTGATGGAGTAGAGAAGGATAATGATCTTTCAACAATGCTCTGTATTCCCCCAGACAGCTGAGACTGCTCTAACCTGGGTGGGAACTTTACAGCAGGCTGGTAAAGTGTTACTGCTGCTGTACAGGTTCTTAGTGAGATCACATCTGGAGTAGTGTGTACAGATTTAATCTCTTCAATGAAGAAAGGATATTGTTATATTGGAAGCAGCTCAGAGATGTTTCCCTCAACTGATTCCTGCAATGAAGGTGCTAGCTTATAACGAAAGGATGATTAGGTTGACCCAGTAGCCATAGATGACGGAAGAAGTCAACAAGTGAAGCGAATTACACAGATAGTGGAGGAATCCATTCCATTCTCCAGTATGTTACACAGGAACAACAGGAGGATATTCAGGCCTTCAACCCTGTTACACCAAAACAGGACGAGTCTATTCAGTCCCTGGAGCCTGACATACATTTCCAGAAGGAGGCCAATCAGCCAGTCGAGCCTATAACAGTAGGCCATGCTGCACCAGTATCGTGTTAAACAGCAACAGGATCAGTCCATTCAGTCTCCTCAAGTCTGTAACATAGGAACTGGAACAGGTCACATAGTGACTGAAGATTGTTACACTGAGATAATAGGAGGCCATTCAGACACACCGAGCCTATTACAAGGGAATTGGATAAGGATAAAAACTATCTAAGACTTCCTTCATGAGAAAGGAAGAGGTAATTTAGACACGTGATTGTTTTATGGGAAGAAGAGAAGACAAATCACTCCCTCGGTCCCATCTCTGGGATACATGAGGAGACCGTTCAGTATTTCCATCTGTTATGGAGAAGTATGAGAAGACCCGTCAGCCTCTCGAAATGTTAGACAGCAACAGAAAGATTCCATAATCTCCCAATCCTCTAAAGTATCAACAGGAGGAGGTCATTCTGGCCTTCCCATGACAACATGGGAACACCAGAAAGACGTCAGCTCATCGAGTTTGTCCACCAGCAGGATAATGAGTCCATTCAACCACATATGGCTCTTACACAGCATTTGGAGCAGATCTCTTAAAAATGTTTGTCCATTATACAAGAATTCAAAGAAAACGTAAAGGCTTTTGAAAGGGAAGAACTTGTAATAATGGTATACATTCGGGACTAAAGTGTAACAATAAACTATTGTAATTTAAGGCAAATTGTTAGAATCCATTGTTCAGGACATTTGCAAAGTTAAACCACAATCAGTTAGAGTCAACATGGTTTTACGAAGGCTAAATTGCGTTTGATTTGTTTGCTTGAGTTATTTGAAGTTGTCACAAACAAGGTGGATCGTGGGAATCCTGGAGATGAATCATACCTGGTCTTCCTGAAGGCATCGGATATGTTGCCTCTCCAAAGAGTAAGTGGTCAGATCAGACAACATGGGTTTAGGAGTAATTTATTCGCTTGGATGGAGGATTGGTTAACCTCAAAATGGAGTCAGATGGAATAAATGTGTCATTTTCTTTTGGCAAATACAATTTGTGGGGTACCATTGATTTCAGTACTCATGTCTCATATATTTGCGATCGATGGTATTACTGTACTCGGTTGATGGGATAGAAAGTGCGATGCCACATTTTCAGATGTCACTAACATCGCTGGGAAATTACTTCGGAATGATGATGCAAGAGATTTAAAACGATATGGATAGGTTGGGTGAATGGGCCAACATTTGGCAGGAAAATTAAAGTGAATAAATATGGCGCTATTCAAGTTGGCCACTATAATATAAAGACAAACTATTATCTGAATGGAGAGAACGTTCAAAGTGTTTAGGGGCAGAGGGATCTGGGTGTCTGCTTGCATATCACAGAAAACCTCCCTGTGGGTACTGCAAGTAATGAGAAATGCAAGCATAATTTCAGTGTTTATTTATAAAAGGATAGAGTAGAAAGGTAGGGAGTGTTGGTGTAGCTATGCAAGGCATTACTAGGGCTGCAACTGGAGTACAGTTTGGGTGTCCTGCAGAATGAGGTATTTCCATTGGAGGCAATTCAGAAGAGCTTCATTAGATTGATTCCATATTTGAAGTGTTTGTCTTGTGAAGAGAAATTGAGCAGTTTAGGCTTTTACTCTCGAGTTTTTAAGAATGAAAGGAGATCTCATTGAGGTCTGTAAAATGCTAAAAGTAATTGAATGTGTAGATGTGGAGTGGATTATTTTTCATGTGGCGCATGAAAGAGACTGGAGTTTTAGGATGGAGAGATAGCAGGAAAGCACAAAGATATATCAAATACAGATCCTTACAGCAGTTTTCCAATCCAGGAGGAAACAACATCAACAGAGATCTCAGAGAAAAGCAGCTGGGGATCATGTATCCCCAGCAGCTTCTGAATGCTTCAGCTAATAACAAAATGAGAAACCCTGGTCTGGGAGAGCTGGCCACTGCCCTTCCATTGTTACCACTGTTTTAATGAAACCTAAAATCTCAGTTATTTCGTTTAACTGTTTTCAGACAGCAGTTCTTCACCTCTGCCTTTAAAACCTCTCTTTAAAAAAAACCAAGAGAAAATAACCTTTTTACAGTGAAAGTATTCTCACAACTTCATCTTTAACAGAATCATCTATCAATATACAAAAGTGGATTCATTTTAGACCACCTAATCTCCCTCTATTAGCAGACTGGAATGAATATGCTTTACATTGACTCTGAGCATACAAATGTTGACAACTAGTTTCGATTTCAGTCATTTTACTCCTGCCACAGAATGCCTTTGTCTTATTTCATCCAAGTCTCCACAACGTGTCAAAACTTAGGTTTTCTCGCCGTGTCACCTGTATAATTTCAAACTGAATGGCAGCAATAATAAGCTCAATTGAAACAGACTGGTATTTTTCTCCCTAAACTTCTCCAAAAACTTTAAGGGGTCACAATCAGTGATAAAGATTTGTCTCATGTATGTTATTCGCAATTTAACTGCTGAAATGTTGTAACGCCAACACCAAGCTCAAGGCCTTCTTCCTCATTGTGGCATAAATCTGTTGATGTTTCCACTGGACACTCCAATCACACCTTACATAATTGAGCACTTCTCATCTCTCCAATAATCCCTCTGAATGGCATAGCTGCTCGTGTCTCAGCATAAAAGAATTACCTCTTAATGCTCTAACCTCTTTACCTGCTACTCCTGGCAACCTTACTCTCACAGGTATATGTTTTAAAAAGATCTCGCACAATCTTCTCAATCTGTCACAGAAACCAAACTTTGATTTCTGAACTCAATTATCATCATCAGACATTTCAGCTTCTAATCTTGCCATTGTTAATCTCTGCTCTACCACACGAGTTCTCACGACTGCAGGAAGTCAATTGTTGAACTTCTCCAAAATAGAAATCTCTCTAAGAGTGCCATACGTTTGTTCTGTTTTTAATATCCCTACCCACCTTTCAAAATGACTTTGTTTGATCCTTTCAACCTCAATGTGCGTTTAACCAGGGACCCTTCTTTAGATGCTGTCTATTGGCTTCTGGCCCAAGCTCATATGGATTTCAGATGCCTTTCACCACCCCATACTGGTCAGATACCTCCTCCGATAGGGATGCAAATACCTATCAGCTTTGTTTGGATCAAGTAAATCCACATGGTCACTGGGCACTGCATTTGTTTAGCCACTTTCTCAAATGAAATTCAAAAGGCTTCCCCATCCTTCTCATCGAATTTAGATAATGCCTGGATGTATTTAAACAGAACCCCATTAGGCCATTGGTTACAATAGGGTTGCTCAACCTCACTATCCTCCTCATCCTGCCGACCTTCTACCTTCATCACCGCCCTCTATGTCAACTTTCCTCTCTAATTGCTCACATTTTAAGTTGAAACTCTCTGCTTTTCTTCTGTCGTTTCCTCTCTTTCTTCTTCATTTCCTTTTCTTTTATTTCTACTTTTCATCATAAGTCAAACTGTTTCAATTCCTTCTCATGTTCAAATTACCTCATTTGAAATTGAATTCCAGCTATTTCCAAAGAGTCTGATGGCAGTTCTACACAATGTAATTGCCGAGCTATAGCTGTAATTATCTCTCATTTTCTCACAGACAAAATCAAACCCAACTTCAGCTTGTCTGTCAATTCCTACAGCTTTGCCTTCATTACCTTTTGTAAAACCCCCAACTTTACTTCTTTCA
Organism: Chiloscyllium punctatum; assembly: GCF_047496795.1. Classification (NCBI taxonomy): domain Eukaryota; kingdom Metazoa; phylum Chordata; class Chondrichthyes; order Orectolobiformes; family Hemiscylliidae; genus Chiloscyllium; species Chiloscyllium punctatum. Next base: position 89,079,985 of record NC_092752.1, on the reverse strand, counting down.
CACCCAGAGAACTCTTAGTGACTGAAAGAGTCTTTATACACAAAACACTGTTTAAACCAACCGAATTCAACATCCGCAACAAAAGACACGAACAACTACCATACGCGACCTTTGAACCCAATGTCTCCCGGTGCATACTCTCCAGTATCTGCATGAGCTTCTTCTGGATTCTCTGGTTACCTCCCACAATCCAAAGATGTGCATGTCAGACGAATTGCCCATGCTAAAATGTTCATAGTTTTCAGGGATATGTGGATTATGTGCCTTAGTCGGGGTAAATGTGTAATAATAGTTTAGAGGACTGAGTCTGTGTAGGTTACTCCTCCGAGGGTCGGTGTGGACTTGTTGGGTCCAATGGCCTGTTTGCACACTGTAGGGATTGTAATTCTAAACCCAATATGGTATTATCGATATAGAACCAGACAAGAGTCCCCAGTCTGCTACAGATCAACCAGACTGCCTCAAACTAGTTTAAGAGGGTAGCTTGGATGCCAAACCTTTATTATTTTAAAGGTAGATGTGAAATGGTGTTCCAAATGTGATGCTACTAGACAAACCTCTCACCATTAAGCAAAACACAATATATTTAAGTACTCTAATGAAAATCCATTCAAAATGAAGAGGAATTTAGAATAATTTAACTATTGGAAACCTGAACTGAATAATGGATACAGTACTTTCTACAGATTAACTGTTTCAATATAATAACATCCCATAAACACACCCCTTTGCATAAAGGAACATTCTGGCAGACATTCTTGCATACAGTTCTCCAATCCAGGAGGAATCAGCATCAAGTCAGGTTTCAGAGAGAGTAGCAGCTGGGGATAAGTTACTAGGCCGTTGTTACTACTATTTATTAAAAACCCTAAAAGCGTCGTAAGTTATTTACTTGAGCCGTTTTCAGTAGGCAGTTTGGCCTTTAAGATCTCTTATTTAAAAAAAGGAGAAAATAACTTTTTTTAAAAAGTGACAGCATTGTCACACAATTTAGATGCCTGGTCCTTTACTCTCCGGGCTTCCTCGTGCTACTGATCACAAGGTCACTTAAGAGAGACAAATTCAGGTACAAAGTTACAAGGATGTATCTCATAACTTCTGAAACACCCCTGTCCGTGGATCATCACGTGGGACATACTGGGAAGTGAACAACAGCCTGAAACACACCACTTCACTGTTTCTCAGCTTCACAATGCCAGCACTCCATACACCACGGAGCCAAAAGCAAAGGCCAGGGAAAGATACAGAGGGACAGAAAGATTCATATTAAAGACAGAAACAGGCAGTTAATTAACTGGAAAATGTTGTGGAAATATGGAGAAAAAGACAGGGCAGTGGGACTAACTGGAGAAGTGAGATCTTCGAGAGAAAACTTACAAGAATGACAACATTGAATAAAGGCATTGTCAGATCAGCTGAAATGGTTTGTTACATCAAATTCTGAATCTGCTTCACAGAACACCACAAACAACATAAACGGGGACAAGATGACAGCCCAGCATGGAGAGCTGTGCAGAGCATGCTAGTGTGTTGCTCAGTAAACTGCACTATCTGCCCAGCATAGAGAGTATTGCAAACTTTACTATAATATGCGAACCATACTCGCATCAAATTACTGCCGACAATGGGAAGATTTGCTGTGTGCGTGTGTTCATCTGAAACTGGGGGGGAGTGCGTGTGTATGCGCGATTGGCGTGGTTGATTGCGAAACTCATTGTTTGAGAAGGAACGCACATCGAGGAAATTGTTTCAAATAAGAACAACTGGCAGGCTTTTTGTTAATCGACAGAGAGAGAACGAGAGAAGTTTCATGGACAGATGAGGTAAAGTGTTTGAGAATGTTAAAATAAAGGCATTGCCAGACACAATAGCAATATACATCGGCGTGCACATGAATGACAGATGGATGTGAGTTTGGTGTGAGGTCGAATCAGATTTGCTTCGGCAGGTTTGAAGCCGGGACCGTCAGCAGCAGATTATTAACTTTATTAAGACTGTATTTCATAGCTCAAGGTTCAAACAGCAGATGGACTAAACCAGTGAGATATATTCTGGAGTGGGGAGTATTTCAAGTTAGAAATGTTCAGGGTATGGTGTCAAGAATCAGCTCATAGTCAAAGGGATCTCCCACAGTTGTGACTTGTCTGCTTCAGCAGCAGATATTGGCCAGGGATGGGATTGAAAGAGTGGAAGGAATTGAAGTTTGTAACCAGAACTGTAGAGAGTGACCTCTATGCTCTTAATATGTAAATAACATGGCAATGATACAGTAAATTGTAGTTCGCAGCTGGAACTGAGTAGGTCAACATAGAGACCCGTGAGTAACACTGCCAGAGCAGAGAGGGAGACAGTAATTGAACACATTCATTGATGTAGTTATTAGTAGTCTGTACAGTGAATATATGGATTGAAAGTTTTAACAGGAAAATAACAGTGACAAGAAGTGTAGACTATATTAAAGAACAGTAATACAGTCATAACCGGTTTATAGAAAAGAAATCTGGTCAGTGACACTTACCAGGAACACCAACGATTGCCAGGAAAGGATAATAAAAATCTTGAATGATGAGAAGAGTGGAATAGATCCGCAATGATAATGACCAGCAATAAAATGCAGAAAGATACCATAAATAATAAACTCCTGTCTATGGTTGGAACATGTCAGTGTAATGTTCCCAGATTCTGATACATTTTTGGAACATTCCAGTCTAATGTTCTCAGATTCTGATCTCTCCTTCCCCTCTCTCCAAATCTGCTGATCCCTGTCAGTGCTGTGATGCTCCGATCATGTTATGGGATAACACATTGAACGGCGCACATTTAACATTTAAATATGGAAACCTTCCACTGGAATAATTAGAATCCATGGAGTTTAGCATTAATCACAGTCACTGAACAAACTCTGGGAAACCGGTTGTCAAAGGCTACAACAACGGATGAATGGGCACCGCACAACAATCAACAGACAGGAGTGTTCCCTCCAGTGGGGGAACACTTCAGTGGTCCAGGACCATCAACCTCGGACTTTCTGGAGACCATCCTCCAAGGCGGACTTCAGGACAGGCAGCAGCGAAAGGTGCCTGAGCAGAGGCTGATAGCTAATTTTGATGCACATAGGGAGGGCCTCAACCGGGAACTTGGGTTCATGTCACATTAGAGGTGACCACCATTGCACTATACACACACAGGCACTCCTGTACACACACATACATACGGACACACATGTACACAGACACGCACACAGACACTCACATGCACCCTTACAGACACACACACTCCCACACTCACACAGTCATCCTCTCAGATACTTCGACCATTCTACACTCATGCAAACACATATACACTCTCTCGCACAGACACTTTCAATCCCCCACCCCAGACATGCACACACACTCCCACACTCACACATGTACCCCCTCACAGACTTAAGACACTCCACATCACTACACACACATGTACATTCTCTCTCACATTCAAAAACCCCCCAATCCAGACAGACACAGACACACACACACAAACCGACAAAGACCCACATGCACACATATATTTTGTGGGATGAATTTGTACCTGCAGAGTTGTACTTGAAATTTGTTCAAACATTTCGTGTATTTATGTAAAACCCTGAGCTCAAAAACTGCATGGAGTCATGTAAAACTCTGTTATCTCACTTTTCAGATTAGAATCAATCTACACATCATGGCATAGACAGAGAACACAGGGGGATAACACCTTCAAAATATTGTCTAGCTAACACTCACTGTTACAGCTAACCTGAGAATGCAACATTTTATTTTTAGAAAAGGTTTCGTGGTTTACACAAATGAATGAAGTGAAACTATCATAGTATTCAAACAGATGAAAAACTCATCAGACAATCAAGGTATTTTTCAATGAATAATTTCAGTTACATCACACTGTAAATTTTTGCTATAAATTCTGTTCCTTAGAAGTGTGTCCTCCACTATCACCTGATGAAGGAGCGGCGCTCCGAAAGCTAGTGTGCTTCCAATTATACCTGTTGGACTATAACCTGGTGTGTGATTTTAACTTTGTACATCCCAGTCCAAATCATGACTGAGCAAACAGGTTCAATTTCCCAGTTCCACACATCACTTTTCATATAACTACAAAAGCGAATATTTACTGGGTTTGGATGGAATGGATGAGGGTTGCTGAGGGATGGATCATAAATCTTCAAATCTTTTTTTTTAAACTTGGATATGAGAGAATTAACAGAACACTGCAGGGGTCTATATATGTTCCACTCTGTTTTTGAAAGAGGCTGTTATAAAATAATAGATCGGCTGCATAAAGAAAAGTCGGGTGGGCAAGTTTCTAGATTCCTTATTGGCCAGTGTGAGACTACTCCTGGTTTTGAGTGCCCTGCTAGCAAATCGTTTCATAATCTTGAGACAGAACATTGAGACTGCTGCTCAGTAACAGGCCGAAGCAATTCTGTCTCTCTGGGCCTCTTACAGAGGGAGAATAGAAGGCCATTCAGCCCATATTAGCCTGTTGCTACTTGAAAAGGTGGTAATCTAGAATATTGGCACATTTTGCCAACAAGGAGAAAGTGAGGACTGCAGATGCTGGAGATCAGAACTGAAAAATGTGTTGATGGAAAAGCGCAGCAGATCAGGCAGCATCCAAGGAGCAGGAAAATCGATGTTTTATGCTTTTCCAGCAACACATTTTTCAGCACATTTTGCCAACAGAATCATTCAAAACGAAGAGATATGTCGCTGCAGCTGTATGAGGTGTCACTGAGAGGGCACCGGGAGTACATTGTGTTGTGTGTGTTTCTGTAACTGAGAAGGGATGGACCTCCATCAGATACAGTTTAACGGCTGCTCGTAATCCACGGGTTGTTGTCTCATTTAATGTCTCGGGTCTGTTACACAGGGACAGGAGAGGAGGCCATTCTACCTTTCCAGTCTATTACAGAGGGCCACGAGGAGCCCATTCAGCTTCTCGAGCCTGTAACAGAAGGGCAGGAAGTGTTTTGTTAACTTTCTCTTACGCATAAATATTAGTTTCAAATTAGTTGTGGAATAGGAAAGACCTGATGTAAACATTAAAGTTCTAACTTTGAACAAGGCCAATTTTGAAAGTGTTAGGCGCACACTTTGAAAGGCCGATTGGAATACCCTATTCACAGGTAAAGGGATGGTTGGAAAATACAAGGCCATCAAAACATGGTTTCAGAGAGTCCAGAGCCAACATGTTCCCATTAGTGAGAGGGGCAAGGCTGGTGGGTGCAGGGAGTGCTGGATGGCTAGATATATTGATGCTTTGGTCAAGGTAAGGAAGGAGGCATATGTCAGGTTAACAGAGCTGAGATCAAGTGAATCCCGAGAGATGGAAAATGGCAGCAAGTGCATAGTAAATGGGGAAATCGGGCCAGAAAAATGTGGACATGAGATGGCTTTAGAAATAGGGTTAACGAGGCATTGAAGAAATTCTACAAATCCTTTAATGGCAAAAGATTAACTAGGGAGAGAACAGAGCCCCTTAAAGATCAGTAAGACTACCTTTGTGTGGAACCACAGGAGATTTGAGAAATATGAAACAAAACCTTCTCCTCAGTATTTAATGAGGAGGAGATTACAAGAGCGAGAGAATGAATAAATATACAGTGAAACATTGAAAGGTGTCTATATTACAAGGAGGGGTTTGACATTTTAAAACACATAAAGGTGAACTAATCCCTGGGACCTGCTCAGTTGTATCCCAAATGTATGTGGGAAGCTAGGAAAGAAATTGGTCAGCATTTTGCTGATGTATTTGTATCATTGATTTCCACAGGTGAGGTGTCAAAAGACTGGAGGGCTGCTAAAATACTGTCATTATTTAAGAAAGTAAGGGAAAAAAACAGGTAACCATAGATCGCTGAGCTTGACGTCAATGGTAACTAAAGTGTTGGAGGGGAGTTTGCGGGAAAGGATGTGTATGCATTTGAAAAGACAAGGACTGAAGAGGGCTTTGTACATTGGTGATCACGTCTCACTGACTCGGTGTCATCTGTTGAGGAAGTGATGAAGATGATTGATGAAGGCAGGACAGTGGATGTTGTCTTTATGGAATTCAGTAAGATTACCAAAATGATCTACATGGTTGACTGGTTAGCAAGGTTAGACTGGCTGGGATCCAGGGAGAACTCGCAATTAAGATCCAAAATTTTCTTGAATATTGGAGACAGGGCGTGACAGTGACATATGTTCATTAAACTTGGAGACATGTGACCAGTGGCGTGCCGCAAAGATCAAAAATGGGTCCACTGCCTTTTGTCACTTATACAAATCATTTGCATTTGAGTATATGAAGTATGGTAAGTAAGGTTGTAGACAATTACAAATTTGTTGCTGTCGTCGACAGTGAAGAATGATCTCTAAGACTATAATGGGACCTTGTTGAGGTGAACCGAGTGGCAGATAGAGTTTATTTTATTTAAATGTGAGGTGTTGCATTTTGGCAAGACAAATCAAGGCAAGGCATATAGGTAGGTTCCTGTGGAAAACTGAAATTAAGAAGAACACCATAGAAATGATCGAATCCCTCCAGTTAGGAAACGGCTTTTCGGCCAATCGAGGCCACACCGACCCTCTAAACAGTATCCCACTGGACAAACACCTGCCCTATCCCTCTGAGCCAGCATCTCCCATGGGTAATCCACCTCCCCTACACATCCTTGGGTACGGTGTGCAATCTAGAATGGCCAATCTACCCATACCTGTATATCCTTACACTGTCGGAGTAAAACATAACACCCGGAGGAAACTGACGCAGACACGGGGAGAATGTACCAACTCCACACAGCCAGTCATTCAAGGATAAAATTAAACCCAGGTCGCTGCCCTGTGAGGCAGCAAAGCTAGCCTCGTGGTGCAGGTTCTCCGTTCCTTGAAAGTGCTGTCACAGGTAGACAGCGCAGTGATGAAGGCATTTGGTGATCTTCCCTTTATTGGTGTGTGCTTTGAGTCAAAGCATTTGCATGACATGTTAAATCTGTACAGGACATTGGTTGGGCCACTTTTGTAATATTGCCTTTAATTCTGGTCTCCCTGCTGTCAGAAATGTGTTGTCAAACTTGAAAGGGTGCAGAAGAGATGTAAAATAATGTTGCAGGACTTGGAGGGTCAGAGTGACAGGGAGAGTTTGAATAGGCTGGGGCTATTTTCAAGTGTTGAGGCTGAGGGGTGACCTTAAAGAGGTTTATAAAATCATGAGCGGCATAGATAAGGTAAACAGTCAATTTCTTTTCCCAGGATAGACATGTCCAAAATTAGAAGACAAAGGTTTCAGGTGAGAGGAGAAAGATACTAAAATCGGGACATGAGGGACAACATTTTCACACAGAGACTGCTGTGTGTATGGATTGAACAGCCAAAAGAGGTGGTGGAGGCAGGTACAGTTACACCATTTAAAAAGCATTTGGATGGATATATGCATGGGAAGAGTTTAGAGGGAGAAGGGCCAAGTGCTGGCAAGGGGGACGAGATTAATTTAGGATGTTTGGCGGTATGGATGACCAGACAGAACGATCTTTTTCCGTGCTGTACATCTCTGAGAGTTTATTGACTCTTCAATGGATAACACGGGAACAGGAGGAGGCCATTCAGCATCTGATTTCTGCCATTTGGCTTGTTTGCTCCATTACAGAGAGTCAAAAACAGAAATACATCAGTCAGATTTTGATGAAGTTTTACAGAAACAGAATGGCTTTTCATTACAGAAAAGCTGTAACGAATGTGAAGAGGCCATTCAGTCCCTCACCTCCATTCCACAGGAGCAGCAGGTGAGCACAGAGCTATTGGAGCCTGTTACTCAGGAGCAGGAGGAGGACATATATTTTTACAAACTTGGGATCAGGAGGCAGTCATTCAATTGCTTGAAACTGGGACACAGGGACAGGAGACAGTCACTCAACTATTCGAGGCTGGGACACAGGAACAGGAGCCAGTTATTCAGCTGCTCAAAACTGGGTCACAGGGAAATCTGGAGGCTAGTGAGTCCCGAGGATCCTGTTACGCAGGAACAGGAGGAGGTGACTCAGTCCCCACCAGTATGGGACACTGGGAGAGAAGGGGAGTTTGCTTGGAACAAACAGAAATATATAAATAAATTGCATCAGTGGTCCATTCAATCCTGCCCCACCATTCACTAAGACCACGGCTGATCTGATGGTGATTCCCTCATTCCATTTTACAGAGATGCTCCTCTCTGTAGCCTCTGCTCCATTTGTTGGTCATGTTGCAGACACAGATGCTGTAACAACCGTCACCATGACTCATTCAGAGGGATGGTTCTAACCGGATGAGTCAGGATTTGAAGAGTCCAATCACAAGAATTAAAACACAAAATAAAGGCATTGCCAGATGTTTAGTTCTCTCACATTCGCAATCCAAATCACATAACCAGGCAATCCATGACATATTCAGGATGGAGTACTGTGGAGATCCGGCTAGTGTCTGCTGAATGCAACCCAGCTATGTGCAGAGTGAAACTCTGTGCAGCCCACACCAATGCTGGACCTATAAGCCTGGGCTAAATGTCCAGCATGGCGGGCTGTGCAGTCCGCACCGGTTCATTCATATATAAACCCAGGCTGTTGCATTGTTCGGCAACACTGTGTTCGATCACTGCCCAGTGTGGGGAAAAATGTAACCAAAGCTGAGATAATATCCAATGAGATTTTGTAAATGATGCAAACAAGTAAGAGGGGGTGGTAATGTTATAGAGGTTGTGCTATATGTCTTCAAATAATCAATGAGAAGTAGAAGAACAAATATGCAGGAAGACTGGCAAGACTTCCAGGAGCAATAGGGTTGTCATAACAGGTGATTTTAATTATCCTAACATAGGCGGGGACTTCCAGAGGGTTACAAACTTAGATGGAACGTCATTTGTTAAGTGTGTTCAGGAAAGCTTCCACAAGCAGCATGTAGAGGGTCCTCCTGGGGAAGGGACAAACTCGACCTACTGTTAGGAAATTGGGTAGGATAGGTGACAGGCGTAAAGTGGGGGTGGAGTTTGGGAAAAGTGACCAGAGCTGTATTAATGTTAAAATAGGTATGATAGGGACAAAAATGGTCCACGGATTAAAGTTCTAAATTGGGGCAAGGCGAATTTTGTTGGAATTAGACAGGGGATTGCAGGGGTTGATTGGAGTCGTGTATTTCCAGGTAAAAGGATCCCGGGCAAGTGGGAGGGCTTCAAAAGTGACATAGCTCGAGTTCAAGGCCTGCATGTTCCTGTGAGGGTGAAGGGAAAATGAGGCTGGAAGAGAGAACCTTGGATGAAAAGAGATATCGAGGCTCTGACCAGAAAAAAAGGAGGAGTAACTCAGATACAGGCAGCTGGGACCAAGGGAATCTCTGGAGTTACATAGGGGTTACAGGAGTTTACTGAAGAAGGAAATCAGCAGGGCTAAAGTGGGGTATGAGATAGCCTTGGCTGAGCAGATTAGAGTGAATCCAAATTCAGTATAGTAAAGAAAAAGAACAACTCGAGAGAGATAGGACGCCTTAAAATCCAAAATGGGAATACATGTGTAAAACCTCAAGAGATGGATGAGGTCCTCAATTTCCCCTCTGCGTTTATCATGAAGAAAGACATGAAGACTTGCGACCTTTGAGAGGTTAGTTGCGATATCTTGGCACAGTCCATATCACAGTAGAGGTGCTGTTGGACATATTAGAATGCACAAAGTCAGATAAATCTCTTGGTCCTGACCAGATATATCTAATAGCACTTTACAAGGTGAGAGAAGATAGTTCAGGGGCAAGGTCCCAGAAGACTGGGCAGTCGCAAATTTTGTGCCCTTATTCAGAAGTGCTGAAAAGGAAAGCCTGGGAAATATAGACCAGTAAGCTTCACATCTGTTTCGGAAACCACAAGAGAAGGTTCGGAGATATAAGATATGTATGCATTTGGAAAGACAGAGTTTGACTTAGAGCAGTCAGCACAGCTTTGTGCGTGGCAGATCATGCCTGACATATTTTGGTAGACCTTTTGAGAAAGTGACCAGGAAGGTTGACGAGGGCAGGGTGGTGGGCATATTCTATATGGATTTCAGTAAGGCCTTTGATAGTGTTCCACATGGTAGGCCGCTCTGGAAGGTTAGATCGCAAGGACTCCAATGTAAACTGGCAAATTGGCGACACAGTTGGCTTGACGTTATGAAGCAAATGCCTTTGGTGGAGGTATGCTTGTCGGACATGAGGCCTGTGACTAGTGGAGTGCCTCAGTGGTCGGTCCTGGGCCCATTGCTGTTTGTTATCTATATCAATGATTTGGACCAGAGTGCACAACACAAGTTTGCAGATGACGCTAAGTTAGGAGACATCATTTACAGTGAGGAACGTTATCAGAAATTGCAACAGTACCTTGATCAGCTGGGGAAGTGGGCTGAGAAATAGGAAATGGAATTTAATATAGATAAGTGTGACATCTTGCATTTTGGAAAGTCAAATCCAGGTAGGAGTTTAATGACGAATGATAGTGCCTTAAGACGTGTAGTGGAACAAAAGGACGTTGGAGATCAGGTGCACGGTTGTCTGACATTTGAGTCACAGATACACAGGACAGTGAAGAATGCTGTTGGCACATTGGCCTTCATCAACGCATTGAGTAAAGAAGTTGGAACGTTATGTTGCAGGTGTACAGGATGTTGGTGAGGCTGCAGTTGGAGTATTGTGTTCAGCTTTGTTCACCTTGCTCTGGAAAGGATATTATTGAACGAGAAAAAGTGCAGAAGAAATTTACAAAGATGTTTCCTGGGCTAAAGGCTCGAAGTTTTAGGCAGAGATTGAACGGGTCAGAACTTATTTCTTTACAGTGTTGCAAACCGAGGGGGTTCTTATAGAAGTGTAGCTCTTATAAAATCATGAGAGCTGTGCATGTGGCGAATAATTCAAATTTTTTTCCCAAGTTTTTGTGAATCGAGTACTAGAGGAAATCCATTAATGTTTGGGAAGGATAAAAAATGTAAAAAGGAAACTGAGGGGCAACGTTTTAAAATAGAGTGTAGTACGCATATGGACTGATCTGTCAGTGGAAGTGATTGAATTGGGTACAATAACAACATTGAAAAGGCATTTGGACAAATACACTGGTAGGAAAGGATTAGAAGGATACAGAACAAGGACAGGGGAATGGAGTGAGTCTAAATGGACATTTTATTTGCCATAGACCAGCTGGGCCAAATGGCCAGTCATACTGGCAGTCTCGTGCAATATGACCGTAAATCAGTGTGTTTTGGGGTGGAGACAGGGTGGGGGAGTATACACCGAGATAAAATGTCATGGAAGGATATATTCACAGGTTCAGAATGCTGAAATAAATTCATTCCGATAGTATCATGCAACACGGGTCAGTATTTCGAAGAATTATGAGTGAAAGTGATATTGATGTGAGTTCAGGCGATGGAGAGTTTTGGATGAGCATTTGTTCTGCAGCTTTGTAAATGGGAATGAGGACAGCAGAGTCTTCGCCTCACTGGGCTGAATCTAACAAAAACCTGTCTCAGTGACATTTTCATTGAGTGTGACAGAGGGGTTGTCTGCACGAGGCCGAGCTAGTTTCATGGTGCTATCTTACCAAACTCATCTCATTAACTACCCATCCCACGCCATAGTGTCCCTTTCATTCAATGCCAGCCCGATTCTCCCAACCATTATGACTGGAGGTACTCACAGTCGCCTGGATGCCCCGGGATATTCCGTGATCCCTGACACTGTTGCCATCTTTAAAAGGCGAATGGGCACACGGTTGCGCTTTCTGAGTTTGGAGCTGCCATGAACATTTTCCCCAAGCATGGCAGCGAAGGGGAAATTACACCACGGTTTGTCGACAGCAACACAGAGGTCCTGATGGATGGGCTAGTATGAAGGGGACCATGCTCTTCTCAGAGGCGGCCACACTACCAGAACCACCCAGATGGTCTGAGCTCACCACCCAGCTCAGTGCAGTTTCTGGGGTCTGACGAACTTACCAGTAAAACAGGACAAATATCAATAACCTTCCCCACTCTGTCAGGATAAGGGTCACCATACTTTCTCTGCTCCCTCACACTCACTGTATGTCTGTTATAGCACCGACCTCCAAACAAGGCTCATGCTCCACCACTCTCACTACTGCATAGAGCACCTTCCCTCTCTTTATCTCTTGGCTTTCTAATGCCTCCCACACAGTTATAGAATATTATGGGGAATGCCAATTATGGAATGTTCCAGGTATTGTTCCAACTTATTCCCAGTTTCAGGAAAACGGCAGTGCCCCAGTGTGTAACATGTAAGAGGATGGAGTGGAGATGCACGTTTTTCAAATCACACGCAATTAAAATCCATCATGAGGCCATTCAGTACTTCAAATATGTTCCAACAGTCAATACGTTTGGGGGTGATCTGATGGTTTTCTCAGCTCCATGTTACAGGAACTTTCAGTCATTCGACCCCCAGGTTCCTGTTACCGAGCAGACGATTCTCAGACACTTCATACCCCGGGTTTCTTCTCGCATGTGTTCAGAAGGCATTTCTCATGGGGACGGACTCTCCTTACAATATATTTCATCTGATGTATAAATTCATACAACAGTCAGCATGCTTTCCACAGACCAATCAAAAACATGCACTTATTTTATGCTTATCGATATCCAATCACAATTATTCATTCTGGTTATTTCAATGGTCTCACCTTACTGTATTCAGCCAAAGACAGCTTCCAAACACTTGTCTCATTATAAAATGTGATCTCTAGCAGAGAACCTTTTTGTCTCAAATACACCTTTTCCCTTGTCATTAAAATTTCTCTTGCCCTTTGTCTGTGACTGACGCTGTGTGTAACAGTTACAAAGTCTCCCACTCAGTTGGCTGGATGGTTGGTTTGTGATGCAGAGGGAGGCCACCAGCGCAGGTTCAATTCCCCACACTGACACAGGTGACCATGAAGGGGATGCTCTCTCAACCTCACCCCATCACCCGTGTTGGGACCTTCAATGTAAACCAGCATGAGTGGTCTCTCTAATCAGAGTTATTTGGGACTCAAATCTATCAATGTTAGCATTTGAATTTTTTAACATTTGTTTTATTGAAAAATATATTTTATTATTTATATTAAACCAATAACAAAACAACTCAAATAACTGAACAAAATTACACCCATATGCATGTATATACAAAATAAGTTAAAGTCTCTAAACGGACAGAAGAAAAACAAAAATAAACAATAAATAATAAATAAATAATATGGCTCAGCATAACAAAGTAATATCTCTCGTTCTTCGAGAGCATGAACTGATACACGTTCATACATTCACAATTCTTAGTATGTGATTCATTAGACAATATCGTCATGGCTATACAAAAGCCCTTTTTAGACTGTCAGATCAGCCTGTACCACGGTAATCCAAAAAGAGTTGCCGTATCTTATATAAATCTCTGCTTTACGGTGCACTATACTTGTGAGAATGTCCAAAGGGATATTCTCCATGACGAGCTTATGATGACACAACAGACCCGGAGGTTTTTCAGACATCCAACACAACAGAATATTTGTACTAGCACAGGAAGTATATGGCAGATACTAAAGGAGCATTGTCAATCAGTATTTACTGTGGAAAAGGATATGGAAGAGATAAAATGTAGGGAAATAGATGGTGACACCTTGAAAAATGTCGATATTACAGAGGAGGAAATGCTGGATGTCTTGAAACGGCTAAAGGTGGATAAATCCCCAGGACCTGATCAAGTTTACCCTAGAACTCTGTGGGAAGCTAGATAAGTCATTGCTGGGCCTCTTGCTGAGATATTTGTAGTATGGATAGTCACAGGTGTGGTGCTGAAAGTCTGGAGGTTGACTGACGTTGTGCCATTGTATGAGAAGGGTGTTAAGGACAAGCCAGGGAACTATAGACCTGTGAGCCTGACGTTGGTGGTGGGTAAGTTGTTGGAGGGAATCCTGAGGGACAGGATGTGCATGTATTTGGAAAGACAAGGAATGATTAAGGATAGTCAACATGGCTTTGTGCGTGAGAAATCATGTCTCACAAACTTGATTGATTTTTTTAAGAAAGTAACAAAGAGGATTGAAGAGGGTAGAGGGGTAGATGTGATCTATACGGATTTCAGTTAGGGTTTTGATGAGGTTCCCCATGGGAGACTGAATGGTATGGTTAGATCTCGTGGAATACAGGGAGAACTAGCCATTTGGATACAGAACTGGCTCAAAGGTAGAAGAAGAGGGTGGTGGTGGAGGGTTGTTTTTCAGACTGGAGGCCTGTGACAAATGCAGCGCCACAAGGATCGGTGTTGGATTCAGTACTTTTTGTCATTGACATAAATGATTCAGATGCGAGCATAAGAGGTACAATTAGTAAGTTTGCAGATGACTCCAAAATTGGAGGTGTGTTGGAGAGCGAAGAGGGTCACCTCAGATTGACCAAATGGCCAATGGGCTGAGAAGTGGCAGATGGATTTTAATTCAGATAAATGTGAGGTGCTGCATTTTGGGAAAGAAAATCTTAGCAGGACTTATACACTTAATGGTAAGGTCGCAGGGAGTGTTGCTGAACAAAGAGACTTTGGAGTGCAGATTCACAGCTCCTTGAAAGTGGAATCACAGGTAGAGAGAATAGTGAAGAAGGCGTTTCCTTTATTGGTCAGAGTATTGAGTACAGGAGTTGTAAGATCATGTTGCGGCTGTACAGGACACTGGTTAAGCCAGTGTTGAAATTTTGTGTGCAATTCTGGTCTCCTACCTATCGGAAATATGTTGTGAAACTTGAAAGGGTTCAGAAAAGATTTCAAGGATGTTTCCAGCTTTGGAGGATTTGAGCTAGAGAGAGAGGCTGAACAGGCTGGGGCTGATTTCCTTGGAGCGTCGGAGGCTGAGGGGTGACATTATCGAGGTTTACAAAATTATGAGGGGCATGGATAGGGTAAATAGGTAAAGTCTTTTCCCTGGGGTCAGAGAGTCAGAATGAGAGTGTGTAAGTTTAGGATGAAAGGGGAAAGATATAATAGAGAACTACGAGGCGACTATTTCACACAGAGAGTGGTACGTGTATGGAATGAACTACCAGGTGATGTCAGGGAGGCTGATACATGTGCAACATTTAAGAGGCATTTGGATGGGGAATTGAATAAGAAGGGTTTGGAGTGTTATGAGCCAGGGTGCTGGCAGGTGGGACTGGATTGGTTTGGGATATATGGTCGGCATGGATGGGTTGGACCGAAGGGACTGTTTCCATGCTGTATATCTCCATGACTCGATGATTCTATGACTTATATTAATCTCTTTTTTTTGGTGCACCATGCTGGTGAGAAAGTTCAAAGGGATATTCTCCATGATATGGTTACAAAGTCTCAACAGACCCGGGGAGTTTTCAGACATACAACACAACATAATATCTTTCCTAGCATAGAAAGTAAGGATATATTTTTTTTCCCATGTGCATCTGCGTAAGATACTCTGGGCAGGTCCAGGAAAAGAGAAACCGGGTCCATCTCCAATTCGGTCCCCATGACCCACGCTACCACACCTAATGCAGAGCTCCAATATATACAAAGCCTGCAGTAGGACCACATGCAATGAGTAAAAGTGTCTGTAGTCATTCTTAGGACACGCTGAAGATAATCCCACTTAGAATTTTGAGAAAAAATATGGGGTCACATGGAACCTATGAAGATTTTTCAACTGCATGGAATGGGTTCTATTACAGATCAAAATCCTTCGACCATTTTCACAAATATCCTCCCATGTCTCCGAAGAGATCTAAAATCCCAACTCTCTCGCACAGACGTCACGAAGCTGCACAGTCTTGTCTGTGGGGACACTATCCAACAAATGGTAAAGGGTACTGACAGAGAATGTATTCTTTACAATAATCACCTGCTTATCTGTATCGGATCCATAAGTGGTTTTTAAAATTGTGTTTTTTAATCAAATCTCTAATCTGGAAAAAAAGAAGAAGTCTCTACTCGGTAGTTCATACTTATGTGTTATTTGATCCAATGGTATCATTGTTTCTCCTTCAAGTAACACGTGGTGGCTCGGTGGTTTGCACTGCTGACTCACAGCACCAGGGTCACGGGTTTAGTTCTAGCCTTGGGTGACTCGCAGTGTGGAGTTAGTATATTCTCAACTGTGACAGCGTAGGTTTCCTCCCACAGTCACAAACATGTGCAGGTTAGATGACTTGGCCATTGCTCAATCGCTCATAGTGTTCCAAGATCTGTAAGTTGGGGCATTAATCAGGGTAAATATAGGATGGCAGGGGAATGGGTGTGGGTGGGTTACACTTCAGAGGATCGAAGTGGACTTGCTGGGCCCAAGGACCTCTTTCCATACTGTAGGGGTACTACTAATTCTTAATCACCGAAACAAGGTACCCCCATCGCTGCCCACAGTTTAAACCTGGAATCCATTATCCCCGGAAATCCAATTATAGGAGTAAGAAACATGGTTTTGGCTGTATTGCCTCGATCTGACGCATTGTCCTTGAAGTTTTAACAGTATTGGTAATCATTATTTTATGACAATATTCCAAAATGTTGTCATTTTATCGAAGAACAACAGACTAATAAGGGTTCACTTTGTCTGAGAGGGCTCAATGTCTAGCCATATCGATGTCGAGACCTCAGCGGCCCAGGCACTAACATACGATGAAAAAAAACTCAATTGATTGCTTTTAATCAGGGAGATCTAACCTACACATCCCCGGGTACTATGGGCAATTTAGCATGGCCAATCCGCCCTAAGCTGCATATCTGTGGACGATAGGAGGAAACCCACACAGACATGGGGAGAATGTTCAAAATCCACATAGAGAGTTGCGCGAGGTTGGAACTGAACGCAGCTACTTGGTGACGGGAGGTATCAGTGCTCACCACAGATCCACCATGCGCATCTGTAAGTTCTGTTAGTTACTTGTGGTTAACTAAAGAAATCTGCCTGACTTGTTCCTGTCACTGAACTTGACTCAGTCTGAGAACTTTATCATCGGCCATATCACCAACCTGGTTACATTTAAAATTTGGTGTCAGCAGTGGAGGAATGAGATAAGAAAAGGAAACAGTGACACCCTCCAACCTCCGTCAGAGCAGAAATTAGGATAAATCCACAAAGTGGGATTTCAGTCAAGTGGGAATTCTCTTTCCCAGAAGTTTGGGGTGGCTTGGCCTTTATATTACATCGAAGCTGGCTTTGACTGATTTTCCATGGACAGGTGAATCAGGGATAATGGTGCTTGGAAAGAAACGTGCAGCTGGGATCACAATGTGATGAGCCATGACCTTATTTACTGGTGGAGTAGTGTGAAAGGGCCGAATGGCCCAGTTGTGTCCCTCAGCCCTATGTTCTGATGTTCCATTCAGCCTTAGAACATGCTAAACAGGGAGAGATCCAGGCCAATCCAATGGTTAGGTGTAGCTTTGGAAATGTACTTGGAAAATCCAGGCTGGATCAGGAAGTGACCACCACCCCACCCCCGATTCCGTGTTTACAGGTCTCGCCTCTCTGTAACTTCTGCTCCAGATGTGGGTCATGTTGCAGACCCAGGTACGCTGGGAATACAGCCACACACCACACCCAGGGTTAAAACAACAAATCCTCTGCTCTCCCTGAATGCAACATTGTACAACACGATTTCCAGAAAAATAACCCGTTACTTTCCAAAAGCATAACATGTGAAATGAATAAATAGGAACAGGAGTAGGTCAATCGGCCCCTCAAGCTAACCCTGCCATTTAATAAGAACATGGCTTATCTACTCCAGGGCTCAACTCCACTCTCTTGCCGACTCCTTGTATCCCTCCACACCTCTCTGAGTTAGGGAATTCCAGACATTCACTATCTTCGGAGACAAGACATTACTCTGCATCTCAGATTGATATCGATGTTCCATATTCGGTATCTATATCATCGAGTTCGACACTTTGCTCATGAATGGAAAAAACTTCTCAACCTCTACCTTCTCCAACCCCTTCAGTGTCTTGTAGTTTTCAGCAGGATCACTCCTCATTCATTTAAACCCCATGAATAAATGCCTCACCATCTTATAGATTCTCAATAACACAACCCTTACATCCCAGGAAACCACCTAATGTACCAACCGAGTTCCTTGCTGCATCATCATGCTAATTTTATGTTTCATACACAGGAAGGCTCCAATGTCTTTACTGTTCCTTTTGTGGAAGTCCTCTCCATTAAGTAACAGCCTGCCTTTTGATTCTCAGTGTCATCCTCAAACTCGGATGTGTATTGCACCCAGCTCCCTCCTTCAGGCTGTCAGCATAGATTGTAAATAACTGATGCCATCAGACTGATATTTGTGGTACTCCAGCAGATAAACCTTAACCATAAAGATCCATTAATCCTGACTCTCCGATTTCTGTGTTAAACAATCATCATCCCATGTTAATTCAGTATCCGACGTCCTGGAGCTCCTGTTTTGTGTAAGAACTTTTGTTTAGTAATACCTTGTGGAAAATCTCTGGAAAGCCTGGTGTCTACCAGATCGCCTTTATCAAGTCCACTTGTTACATTTTCAGGCATCTCCAGAAATACTTTGCATGATTTTACAGGGCAAAATATCATTTCCCTTTCACAAAACCACCCTGACTCTGCGTGAAGCTTTTCTAAATGTCCATGCTTGCCAGGCTTTCCAAATTATACTAGTCCTATCTGTTTTCATTAGGTCCATGTGCCTCTTAATGTTTCTCATTCATATATTTGTCCAAATGAGTTTCAAATGTTGTAGATGTCCTTGCATCTCCCACTCTTCCTTTGGAAGCTCATTCCATACCCACAACGCCCTCTGTGTATAAACGCTGCCCCTTAGTCCCTTTTACATCTACCCTCTTCCACCTTAAACCTATTCCCTCTGTTTGGATTCCCCTACCTTTTGGAAAAGACCTTGGCTATTCACCCTATCCATACCTCTCATGATTTTATATGTTTATATAATGTCACTCCTCAACATCCTACACTCCATCTGATGCTAACGACAGGTAACCAACACTCAGCCCAAATGTCATGCTGTGATTTGTTTTTCTCCATGTTACAATACTAAGGCAGCATGAAACGCTTACTAGTGCCAATAAGAAGGCAAGCACCTGAATTCCTTTGTCTAAAGGGGGCGATGATCACGACAGTGAAAACGTTTCTGTGGACAGATTTATATAATACCACATGGTCAACATTCTCCCTCCTGGCCTCCGTATGACTTTGTGTGGTTGTGTCTTCTTTATCTTGCATTCAACAGAGAGAACCCCTTTACCCCATTCACACCTTAAATTCGACCCGTTATACAGAATCTTTCCTTTCACCACTGCTAAAAGCCCGTTTTTCTTTTGGCACACACTCTTTTCCCTGCCACTCATCCTCCACTTCTGGCAAGGGATTAAAAGACCATTTTGCAATTTGAAGAATTGTAACACTGGACTGGAAACGCTAACACTATTTCTCTTTCTCTACAGATGGTGACAGACTTGCAGAGTTTCTCCAGAAATGAATAGGCGCAGAACAATTTTTCAATTAAACAAATAAATAAGGAATACTGGAAATAAAAATAAAAAACCTTTATAGACAATTAACTGGACCTGAAAGTTTAACTCTGCATTCACTCCAGAAAATTCTGCAACATCTTTAGCAATTTCTTCAGCAATTTCTGTTTATGAACAATTTCCAATGACATAGTGTCAAAGATGCCCAAACATCCTGTCCAACATGGAGTGCCGTACACTGGGGACTGAACATTAACGCATGGTGACAAGTTCCGTGACTCTGAAAATGCATAAGGCTGGCATCACTGATACTGCAGAGCTCTGAATCATGGTCAGGGAGAAAAACAGAAGGAAACACATTCACTTCAAATACAGAAGATTGCATTACTGAAAGGAAAAGATTCAGATTAGTACCTTAAATGGATATTGTTTATGTAACAAATTGGAGGCGTGACACCAAGGAAAGACTTCCAGCAGAATGAGAAAATGAAAATGGAAGTATTTCCGCATCAGAAACCAGAGGAGGTCACTGAGAACAGGGCTGATGGGTGAATGGGTCTCGGTGTGAACTGGGGGACAGTAGAATTGAACTGTAGATATTGCAGCTAAAACTTGGTTATCATCTGATGCTGTAGATTTCAATGATAATCTTTAACTTTTCCCCCAGGATAGTCCATCCGTCTACCATTACCATCAAGCCGATCCATGGGTCAGTGACGAGTGGAGGTGAACATGGTCGGGTCGGAATCACGTGCACCTAAACCTGATGACAATCCATTAAAGCTACTGCACTTGACTGGTTACACTACAAACATCAGGACTAACATCAGATACAGAGAGAGAGATGATCCCAAGACTAACAAATCAGATCTAAGCTCTGTCGTCCTGTCAAATCCATGCATAAAAGTCGATGGACCATTTAACAACTTACTGGAGGAGAGGACTCCACAAATACCCCCATCCTACATAATGCAGCAGCCCGGTGCATCCATGTAAAAGATGCAGTATCTGCACCATCCTCACCATCCAGAAGTGTTGAGTCGATTACCCACCTCACCCTCAATATGATACCCTCAGAATCACAGATGCCCGTCTTCAACCAATTCAATTCACTGCACGTGACATGAAGCAACAGCTGGACACTGTAGATACGACAAAGGCATTTGGCCCTGACACCATTCCTGTAATAGGACTGAGGACTTTTGCTACACAACAAGCCGTGTACCTGAGGAAGCTGTTTCATTCCAGCTCCAACTCTGACAACTCCCTGGCAATGTGGGTAATTACTCAACTATGTCCCATCCCCTAAGAAGAGAATAATTACAATTAGACCAATTGCCACGCCCTCAGTCCCATCACGATGGTCAAATTGTTAGGGGTTATTTTTGATAGAGCTGTCAAACAGTACAGAAATATTCGGTTCAGTGTGGTTTCCGATAGGCCCCCATGTGCAGATGGTGCTGTTGTGGAATTGTCATTGGATTGCTAATCCAGACCAGGATAATTCTCTGGAAACTGGTGCAAGTTAAAAACAATTAATATAATATCGTGATCTATTATCTGGTGTCAGTAATATTGATCTTGTGTTCAATGTCGATCATAGATGTCGATCTCATTCCCCAGTGTACTTTCAGGAAGTGAATCCCCCGTGCTTTCCTGTCTGGCCTAAAAGTGACTCCAGACACACAGACATGTGATACACTCTTCAATAGTCTCTGAAACGGCCAAGCAAGGCACTCAATTGTATCAAACTGCTCCGAGGTCTTAAAGGATAAACCCGAAGAGAACAGCCGGCACCAGCCTCGTTATCAGAAAAGGGAATGGGAAACACAATCCTGTTGACCCTGCAGAGACCTCCTTCCTAACAGCTGAGAGCTTGTGACAACATTTACAGAGCTTTCCCACACACTGCACAGAAGCATCAGGAAAGGAATACGTCATACAACTCATTGAGCTTTCCCTATTCTAGTTAATGGTCGAACATCTCCTCAACGCAGTTTTCCCCATACAATATACATACCTCTTAATATGTTTAAACATTGTGAAACATAAAATGAGAACTGCTGTAGTCCATTCAGCCCATCAGTTTTGTGCCTCCATTCTACGTACCGGCGGTTCACCAATAACACGTGTTGAATAAATACATTTCGGCTGCAATGCAATTCATGAACCTTTTTCTATAAAGTGAACTGGCATTCACTGTGACGCGATTCCTTGTCGGGCAGCAGCTGACCAGCAAATCCTGCGTCAGAAACCCTCTTTCTACAAAAGGTACAATCAAAACAAGGTTCAGCAAAAACAGGAATGCAATCCGCTCTGCAGGCCTTGAAACTGAGCCTGAAACTGGGAATTGTCGTCTATGTTTCGAAAGAACTCTATTTCAAACTGTGTGGAGAATGTTGGAGAGAACTGCAATTCCCCATCAGCATCACATGGTCAGTCAGCCCGCGCGCGCTTTCTGGTGAAGATTGTCGTGAAAGATATCGTGCACCAGTGAGTGACTGTAGTGTGAAAGCGTTGCATTTACAGCACTGTTCCATTACAACATGTAATTTAAAGATTTATTTAGACTGTCCTGTTGCTTGTTAGATCAAATTTAATTTTTGGTTTTTAACTGATATTTTTGGGGGTTTGCCAATTACCCTCTTTTTTCCATAGACGCCATTATTAATATTGCACGATTTTGTACACCACAGTGTTGTACAGGAACACAGTTATTGCGTTATTGGACAACAACTGGAATGATAGCTGATTTTCTATCTTCACACCATACTCCTGCTCTCTCCCTATCCCTTTAGTTTCCACAAATCCTTATTTATATTCAGTCCCTTGACTTCCACAGCCTGATCTGGGAGAGAGTACCCCTGGTTCGCCAGTCTCCGAGTGCAGGCATTTATTCTCATCTCAATGCAAAGTGGCCTGTCTGTACCTAATATTGTCGCCCCTTGTTTTAGACGTCCCAGCCACGGGAATTACCATCCCTGTTTCTAATCTGTCTCGCCCTGTCAGAATGTTATATATTTCACTGAGATTTCCATTCATTTTCCTAAACCCCATTGAATACAGGTCCAGTCGACCCAAACTCTGCTCCCATAACAAGTCTGTCATCCCAGAGATCAGTCTGGTCATCCTTTACTGCTCTCCCTCAATGTCAGGTTTGTCCTCTGTTAGGAAAAGAGACCGAAACTGCACACAATACTGCACAATGTTCGAGATGGGGTCTCACCAAGGCCCTGTACAGCTGCAGTGAGATACACTGACTCCTGTACTCAAATCCCCCTGAAATGAAGGTGAACACAGCATTTTTCTTCCTTCCTGCTTTCTGCTCCTGCAATATGCTTGAAGTGATTGGTGTACAGTGAGATCCAGATTCCTTTCAAAGTTACAGTTCCCCACGTGCTGGGCCTACATACAATGGTCAGCGTGCCAATGCCATTCCCAGTATTGACTTCTGGCTTCAGAACTCACTGTCACACATGGACTCGGAGGGCTACGCAGAAATAAACAAAAATGCAGCTTAAGTTCATTTATAGTGCAACCTTTTTCAACCACTCCTTTTTCAAATGAGAGGCTGACAGTCCATTGTTCCCATCAAAGTACACAACATCTCATCTCTCCCATTGCTCTCCATCTGCCACGTATTTGCCCAGTCACTCCACTTGTCTCAGTCACCTTGGAGCTTTTTTATATCCTCCTCATCCACTCACAAGCTGACATTGTTTAGTGCTGTCAGCAGACTTGGGAATATTGCATTTGTGCCCGTCACCCAAAGATATGATGTGTATTGGGAATAGCTGGAGCCCAAGACACGATCCGTACAATATCCTCTAAGCCTTCCATTTGAAAATAAAACATGGTTTTATTCCTACTCACTCGTTCCTACCAGCTCTCCTATTCTAAATCTATGACCATATATTCGCCCGAGTCCCATAGGATTCGAATTTGTGCAATAGGTTTGGGGCTTTATCAAAAGTCTTTCCGTTAATCCACTCGTATTGCATTGATACCTCCTACATAAATTTCCTAAAAGCCACTTTCTCAAATATGATTTCCATTTCATAAATCTCTGCTGACTTTGTCTATGCCCATTAATTTCAGTCCAGTACTTTCTCTAAACTGTTTAGTTGCTATTTACATTCTATTCCCCTTTTCTCACAAGACTGAAATTCCCTAGTATTGCGAGGAAGTTTTCTTTTTGGTTTTGTTTTCTTCTGTGAAGGCATAATTAAAGTATTTGGTCCATAGTTCCGCTATTTCCCAGTTCTCAATTATCTGGTATCAAACTGTAAGTAATCTGCAACTTTTTTCTCTTAAATTTGCCATTGACATATTTCCAGAAAATATTACAAGTTCTCTCTTATCAACATTGTGAAGATAATCTTCAGAAACCCATCAATTCCTACCTTAAGCTACACAATGATTGACCTTCCACAGCCATACAATCACCAAAGCACAGACTCTGTACTACCAGAAATACAGCACATTCTTCATTCGGCCCACTTTCTGACACAAGAACTTAGCCGTGAATCTTAAAGCATTTGAAGTGCACAACAGTGTTGTTTCTAATGGTTTGAGGTTAGCATGATAACTCCACGCTCAAGAAGTGCATTCCAGACCCCAACACGCTCTGGTTGAAAAACAATTCTCAAATCCTCACGAAACCGTAAATCCTTCACTTTTAAAGTCTGGCCCTTTGAGTAACAGCAACAGCTGCTGTCTATCCACCCTGTCCATGTACCTCGTAATCCTATCTTTCTGAATCACAGACCTCGCAGCCTTCACTCCTCCAAACTAAACAACCTGAGGTTATCCAGCCTCTCTCCATAGCTGATATGCTCCATCCAAGGGAACATCTCTGCACACCCTCTACGACAATCACATCCTTCCTGTAATGTTGTTCCCAGACCTACACACAGTATTCCATCTTGCCCTCACCAAAGTTCTGCATAGTTCTTATAATCTATGCCTCGATTAATAAAGGCTATGTTTACATTCCCCCAGCCTTTCCCAGATTGTGTATTAACCTGTGCAGACACATTCAGCTATGCCTGGAGAAGCACCCTCTGAGCTTTCTAGTGTGCTGCCATTCATTGAGTACTCCCCTGTCTGGTTCCTTCTTCCAAAGTGCATCACCTCATAGTTATCAGGGTTACATTCCATCTGCCATTGATCCACCCATCTGACCTTTCCATCAGTGTCTACCTGTAACACAAGGCCTTCCTCCTCACTGCCAACCACGCGGCCAATCTTTGTATCAAATACAAACTTATTTATTACACACCCCACCCCTCGTCCATATTCACAGCTGCTTCATTTATGAATACCACAAATAATAAGGATAAAAATCTCTCAACATCAGTTACATCACGTGGTTGTGCACGTTGATGAAGAAGCAGCGTTTCGAAAGCTAGTGCTGCTGAATAAACCTGTTAGACTATGATCTGGTGTTATGCTATTTTTAGATTTGTCCAACGCAGCCCAACACTAGCACCTCCGAATCACATATAATAAGGGACGCAGCACTGATGCCCATTGGTACAACATTGGACACTAGCCTCCAGTCACACAAACAGCCTTCTACCACTCCCCTCTTTCTCCTACTACTAAAGTTGATTTAGATGCAAGTTACTAATGAGTCCCACGAGTTCACTGGTTATTCTGTTCCGCTTGACACACTTGTAGATTATCTGGGGATTCTCTGTAATCTTGTCCATAAGGCCATAAGACATAGGAGCGGAAGTAAGGCCATTCGGTCCATCGAGTCCACTCCGCCATTCAATCATGGCTGATGGGCATTTCAACTCCACTTACCCGCATTCTCCCCGTAGCCCTTAATTTTTTGTGACATCAAGAATTTATCAATCTCTGCCTTGAAGACATTTAGCGTCCCGGCCTCCACTGCACTCTGTGGCAATGAATTCCACAGGCCCACCACTCTCTGGCTGAAGAAATGTCTCCGCATTTCTGTTCTGAATTTAGCCCTTCTCATTATAAGGCTGTGTCCACGGAAATAGTCTCCTCGTCTAACAGAAACAATTTCATCGCGTCCACCCTTTCTAATCCATGTATTATTTCGTAAGTTTCTATTAGATCTCCAATTAATCTTCTAGACTCCAATGAATACAATCCCAGGATCCTCAGTGCTTCCTCGCATGTTATACCTACCATTCCTGGGATCATCCGTGTGAATCTCCGCTGGACACGCTCCAGTGCCAGTATGTTCTTCCTGAGGTGTGGGGCCCAAAACTGGACACAGTACTCCAAATGGGGCCTAACCAGAGCTTTATAAAGTCTCAGTAGTACAACAGTGCTTTTATATTCCTACCCTCTTGAGCTAATTGAAAACATTGCATTCGCTTTCTTAATCACGGACTCAAACCGTATGTTTACCTTTGGAGAATGCGCAACTAGCACTCCCAGATCCCTTTGTACTTTGGCTTTATGAATTTTCTCACCGTTTAGAAAGTAGTCCATGTTTGTATTCTTTTTTCTTTAGTTTTTTTGTCCTGCCTTGCCCCTGTGTTAGTCAGTCCCCTCCATGCGTAGACTTTCCTCCTTATTGCAGTTTTCAATGGTTTGTCCCTTATCCTGTCATTATTTGCCTTGAATGTGGATTAGACAGCCTGATAAATTTTCTGTTAATTTCCAACTTGCCGTATGTTTTGTGAGTTTTATAAGTTCATAGTGACCCACCGCTGATTCATTGAAACTCTAGAGAACATAGGCCGAGCTTCCTCATCACGCAATCTCGCCATCTGAGGGATTTATCTGGATAATGGCCATTACACTTCCTCTGTGGTCAGTATATTCTTTCTTAGATTTGGTCACCAAAACTGTTCTCAATACTCTAGGTACAGTCTCACCAACACTCTGTGAAACTGCTTCAACGTGTCTTTACATCTATATTCTGACTCCCTTAAAGGAAGGCAAACCAAACTTTAAGTCTCCACTTACATATATTCCTCCAAATACTCTTCACATCATTGTATTTTCGAACTCACTGTGTGAGTTCTTATAGAAAGCCTTCTGATAACATAAAATATGCCAATTTTACTGGATCCTCATTATCTATGCTGTAAGAATCAACTTCAAACAATTCCAAAGTTTGTAAAGTATGATTTCCCTTTCAGAAATGCATACTGAGTCTCTCAAAGTTTGCTGTTAATGTCTAAATATCCAATATCACATCCTATATAATATGTTCCAACAGTTTCCCAACAAATGTCAAGTTAATTGGTCTGCAGTTCTCCACACTATCTCTTCTTCTCTTTGTAGATGCTTCGATCATTCATCTATAGTGCTTGGATCACGTTTACGACTGTACATTTATCTACATCAGCTTCTGGACGCTGCAGAATGTACAGGAAAATAGAACACAGTCATCGACAATGCAATCAATACTTCTATTTGTGATTTATTTCTGATGATTTTGGTATGAAGTACATCTGGTTTGTCAAGGTTAGCAATGCTCAATCCAGCTGCATGTTCAATATTGCCTTGTTACTGATATGAATTGACTTTATGTCTTTACTTCCACAAGTCCTATACAATCACTTCGTATTTCTGGGTGATTTTCTGGATCTTACTCCATGAAGACAGATGTATAGTAACTGGTCATTTGTTTTGCCATTTCCCTGTTATTCACCATAAACTCGTCTCTCCCGATTGCAAATTTCCAAATTTGACTATGTTTTTTTTTCTTTTGAATTATAGACCATCGATTTTTGCAGTCCTTGTGTTCCTGTTTGTTTGCATGCATGTTCGCTTTTTGATTTCCTGATCAGTTTCATGGTCCTCCTTTTCTGGATTGCAATTTTCTGAGAATTCTTTGGATTCCACAATGTCTGGAATTCTTCTGAAGTTGCTTCCTGTAATTAATATATTCTTTAATTTGTTATGTTAATCATCGAGTCACTTACTCACTCTTTGGTATTTTCACCTGAAATAAGTCGACATATCTTTCAGACTTTGCAGTATTTCTATAAATCTCCTGGTCCTGACCAGATATATTCAGGAACACTGCAGGAGGACAGAGAAGTAATAGTGGGGGCCCTGGTTGGTACTTTTGTATCATCAGTAGCCAACGGGTGAGGTCCCCGGAGGATTGGAGGGTTGCGAATGCTGTGCCCTTATTCAAGAAGAGCTACAAAGAAAAACCTGGGAATTAGAGACCAGTAAACTAGTAGGTAAGTTTCTTGAGAAGACTCTGAGAGAGACGATATACATGCATTTGGCAAGGCAGGGTGTGATTATGAGCAGTCAGCACGTCTTTGTGCGTGGGTGATCATGGCTCAAAAATTTGTGAGATTGCTTTGGTGAAATGACCAATAACTTTGACAAGGGCATGGTGGTATACGTAGTGTATATGGATTTCAGTAAGGCACTCAGTAAGGTTCCACACGGTAGGCTGCTCTGGAAGTTTAGATCATATGGAATTGAGGGGGAGCTTGCAAATCAGATCCAAAATTTGCTTGATGGTAGGAAACATACAGTTAAGTGGAAGGATGCTTGTGGGACTGAATGCCTGTGATGAGTGGAATACCTCAGGGGTCGGTTCTGGGGCAATTACTGTTAGTTTTATCCATGTATATTGTATGTATATATATACACACATCTATGATTTAGATCAGAATGTACAGGCATGAATTATAAGTTTCAAGGTGACACAAAAATAGGTCGTATCGTGGACAGTGAGGAAGATTATCAGAAATTTCAGAAATTACAGCAGTGCCTTAATCAGGTGAGGAAGTGGGCCGAGAAATGGCAAATGGAGATTAATACGGATAAGTGTCAGTTCTTGCATTTTAGAAAGTCAAATCAAGGTAGGAGTTTCATGGTGAATGACAGGGTCTTAAGGAGTGTATTGAGACAAAGGGACCTTGGAATTCAGGTTCAAGGTTCTCTGAAAGTGAAGTCGCAGGTAGATAGGGCAGTGAAAAAAGGCATTTGGCAAACTGACCTTCATAAGTCAGAGTAATGAGTATCGAAATTAGGGAGTTATGTTGCGTTTATACAGGATGGTGGTGAGGCAATACTGGTACTGTTATGTTCAGTGTTGTTCACTTTGCTATAGGAAGGATGTTATTAAACTGGAAATAGTGCAGAAGAAATTTACAAGGACGATACCTGGACTCAATGGTCTGAGATATAGTGAGAGGTTGGGCAAGATAGGAGTTTTTTCTTTAGAGTGTATGAGACAGAGGGGGATCTGATAGAAGTGCATAGGATCATGGGAAGCATGGATAGAGTGAATGCACTCAGTCTTTTTTTCCACATGATTGAACAACCCACGAACTAGAGGGCATCAATTTAAGATCCGAGGGGAAAGAGTAAAAGGGAACCTGAGGGGCAATTTCTTTTACACACAGGGTAGTGTGCACATGGAATGAGCTGCCAGCAGAAGTGGTTGAGGGCGGTACATTCACAAAATTTAAAATGCATTTGGACGAATACACGGATAGGAAAGAAGAAGAAGGATATGGGGCAAGAGCAGGGAAATGGGGTTAATGTGAATGGACTTTTTGGTTGGAATGGACCAATTTGGGCTGAAGGGCCTTTCTGCGTGCTGTCGGACTCTAATGCTCTCACAATCATTGCTTCTCCCATTGAATTTTATATTATACTTCCCAAATTCATTGGAGTGTACTTGACCCTCTAGCCTCCGAACTTCCATGATGCTTAACCAGAATGTTCAAACATTCGATATTGTATTCAGACGCCGTGTAAAAATGTAACATATTGATGTCACTATTCCTCCAAAGCTGCTTCAGAGCAAGGTTATTAGTTAGTCCTCCTGACAACACAACACCAAATCTGAAATAATCTGCTCTCTAGTTTGGTCCACAACACACTGTTCAATCTACCTAATACACACTTACGGAAGTTTATCTTCACAGTATTAGTAGTCACTGCAGTTTCGGTGCAACTTGAGACCATCTATTATTACTGCAGCACACACGATTATTTGTTACTTATTCACAGGATGAGGGTGTCGCTGGATAACCAGCATTTATTGCCCATGCCAGAGGGCAGATAAGAGTCAGCAGCGTTGTCTTCAGTCCGCAGTCACATGCAGGCCACACCAGGTAAGGACAGCAATTTCCTTCCCTCAAGAGCATCAGTGAACCAGATGAGTTTTTCCAACAATCGACAATGGATTCCTGGTCATCATAAACCCTTGATTCCAGATACATATTGAATTCAAATTCCACCATCTGCCTTGTCAGGATTTGAATTCATGTCGCCAGAATATTACCTGGGTCTCTGGGTTAAGACCCCAGTGATAATATCACTGTGTCATTGCTCCCCCTTGAATATACTTGCATACCTAATTTCCAGAGCAAATGTTGTAAAGTATTTACGTGATAGGTTTGGTTTTGATATATTTTACACTAATATTTGCTTCCCCTTACTATTTGTAAGATCCACCCAAACTGATTCTGTGGGAAGCGAGGGAAAGGGTCTGAGGCGTTATTCCTGATAGACTTGGACAAGACGTTCAGGGAGACTCAACTCAACGCTGAGATGATCTGAAGAATTGGTCAGCAATACAGGACAAGCATCAATATTCTTTCCCCCCACTTTGCCAGGATAAGTGTCACCATATTTTTCTGCTCCATCACACTCACTGTATATCTGTTATAACACGTACCCCCGATCAAGGCTCACACTCTATCTCCAAATAAGGCTCAAGCACGACCACACTCACTGTTGAATTCAGTACCTTCCTTCCCTCATTTTTTCTGTCACTGACGCAATAGCCCCGCACACTAATACCACTGCATGGATACAACACTGTGGTCAGACTCCCTCCGGACATCTCACCCTTCCCCCTTCCCCTATACCAGCATTAACAGCTGGGACACACACTCCCACTCTCACTCCGTCCCTCCTTTTCTCCCATTCCAGGAGAAACATCCTGGAATAGGACATAAAGGGCCACGCAGGGTGTTAGAGGTCCCGATATCCGTTCCCTCACCCTCTACCTCGACATGTGGGGATGATCCTGGAAAGAGCCAGAGAGGGCCAGGACACCTTGTGTGGAGATTCTGAAACATCGACGTCCCACCAGCCAAGTAAGCTGCAATGTTCAGTAAAGAGCAATTCTCAATTTAAACTCGCTGGCAGTTCCAATCTCATCTCTCTCACTTTTCAGGCTTAGTTAAAAGATGTCAGATGGAGACAGAGCGTCTGCAATGGGATACAGACAGGGGGAGGGCAGAGCGTCTGCAATGGGATACAGACAGGGGGAGGGAAGAGTGCCTGCAATGGGATACAGACAGGGGAGGCGCAGTGTGTCTGCAATGGGATACAGACAGGGGAGGCAGAGCGTCTGCAATAGGATACAGACAGGGGAGGCAGACCGTCTGCAATAGGATATAGATGGGGAGGCATAGCGTCTGCAAGGGGATACAGACAGGGGAGGGGCAGTGCGTCTGCAATGGGAGACAGACTGGGGAAGGGATGCACCTCTGCAATGGGATACAGACAGGGGAAGGGCAGGCGTCTGCAATGTGATACAGACAGGGGCAGGGAAGAGCGTCTGCAATGGGATACAGACAGGGGAGGTCAGAACGTCTGCAATGAGATACAGGCAAGGGAAGGGCAGGCGTCTGCAACGGGATACAGACAGGGGGAGGGCAGAGCGTCTGCAATGAGATACAGACAGGGGGAGGCAAGAGCGCCTGCAATGGAACACTGATGGGTGAGGGCAGAGAGTCTGCAGTGTGATACAGATAGGGGAGGCATAGCGTCTGCAGTGGGATACAGACGGGGAGGGCAAAGCATCCGCAATCGGATCCAGACAGGAGAAGGGCAGAGCGTCTGCAATGGGATACAGCTAGGGGAAGACAAAGCATCTGCAATGGGATCCAGACAGTGGAAGGGCAGAGCGTCTGCTGTGGGATACAGATGGGGAGGGCAGAGTGTCTGCAATGTGTTACAGACAGTGGAGGGCAGAGTAAGGGCAGTGCGTCCACAATGGGATACAGACAGGAGAAGTGCAGAGCGTCTGCAATGGTATACTGAGAGGTGAGGGCAGAGGGTCTGCTATTGCATCCAGACGGGGAGGCAGAGCATCAGCAATGGGATACAGATGGAGGAGGGCAGTGCCTCTGCAATGGGATAGAGACAGTGGGAGTGCAGAACGTCTGCAATGGGACAAAGACTGGGGGAGGGAATAGCAACAAGCAATGGCATAGAGACAGAGAATGGCTATGAGCAAATCTTCAGCAGAAAAAAAAACAGTATAATATATATGTGATGGAAATTATCTGTTTTGTGGAAAAGACGAAACAGCAGAAATTTATTTAAATGCAAGGAGAATGCAGAACTCAGTGTTGCAGAGGGATTTGTGTGTCTTAGTACATGGATCACATCAAATTAACCTGAAGGTGTAGCAAGTGATTTGGAAGGTAAATGTCGTGATCCTGTTTCGTGCAAGGGGTGATGGGTATGATCTTAGCGTTGTTTTCTGCATCAGTACAGGGTATTGCCGAGATTACATCTGTTGCATTATGTGTAGTTATAACAGCCTAAACTGAAAAAAAAACAAAATTGCTTTCGAAACGTCTCAAAGATGTTTCTCTTTATGCATTCTTGGAATGAAG
Organism: Chiloscyllium punctatum; assembly: GCF_047496795.1. NCBI lineage: Eukaryota > Metazoa > Chordata > Chondrichthyes > Orectolobiformes > Hemiscylliidae > Chiloscyllium > Chiloscyllium punctatum. Next base: position 89,047,875 of record NC_092752.1, on the reverse strand, counting down.
GCATTACGTTTTGAAGAATTAACAGTTCGGCCTGAGAATGAGGGATGTTTTGTTGGCCATATAAGATCTTGAGAAGAATGTAGTTGGTGAATACCAGATGGATATTTCTCATTGTGTGGGAGAATAAAACTGGGGAAATAATTTAAGAATAAGTCAGTTTCAAAGGAAAGGTCATTTGACAGTAAAATTGAACTGTGAATTCTCTTCCTACATGCTGATCGTCAAGCTGAGCTTTTTCAGCAATTACTATATATGTTTAAGAATATTCATTTTAACACAGATATTGTGAAGACATGAAACACTGATTTTTACATTATGCAAGCACATAGTAACACATCTTCAAAACAAGTAGAACTATTTATTGTTAATGAATTGATACTGCAGTAATGCACTGACCTGGAGTCGAGAATGTGATGGAGTCATATAGTTCAGACAATGTTCAAGAATAGCTCACAGAGTCCAGTGTGGGACTGATAACGTTACTGATTTAACTTACAGATGGAAAATGTAGCCTATCTGTGGAGAAACATTCTATTGCTCCCTTTCAGTTTCCCAATCGCTCATCACAGCAATGTGTGGGAGTGAAAAAAGCCCAGTCGTCTTTCCCACTAATGGAGGATTCCTGATGAGGATTCATTGGAATCTCCTTATTGCCTGAAGCAAAGCAATTCAGCCAAATTCAACTGTTTCATGAAGTAAATCCCATTGTCAGAAGGCTGTGCAAGCAGAATAACAACAGAAGTAATTATCTGACTCGATAGTGAGGGGAACAGACAGGAGATTCTGTGGCTGCAAATGGGAAACCGGAATGGTGTGTAGACTCCCACATGCCCAGGGTCCAGGTTGTCTCAGAATGGCTGCAGAACGTTCTCACTGGGGGTTGGGGGGGTGCAGTGGGGGGAAGCATCCAGAAGTCATTGGGCACATTGGTACAAAGGACAGAATGACACAGGTAGATATAGTGATGACATCCTGCAGAGAGATTGTAGAGAGCTAGGGAAAAGGATAAAAGACAGTGCTAATATCCAGTTTACTTTCAGTTCTCTGTGCTAGTGAGGGTAAGAATAGGATGATATGGCAGATGAAGGGGTGGCTAAAGAATTGGTGCGGGGGCAGAGATTTTTGGATTACTGGGATCTTTTGTGGGGAAAGGTGACCTGTTCAGGAAGGACGGGTTGTACCTCAGCTGGAAGGGGACCAAATCCTGGCGTTTGCAACTGCTGCAAGGGAGGGCTTCAACTAGATTGGCTGGGGTTGGGGAGTGGTGGGATCCTCCACAGCAGGGAGGCAATTGCGGGGCTGGAAGGAGATACAGTAATCAGAAACAGTAAAATGAAGAGACTGGTCAGGCTCGACAACGACAGGGATCAAGGAATGTCTGTTGGATTAAATTGTAACTGTTTCAATGCAAGATGGCTGACAGGTAAGGCCGATGAACTCAGGGCGTGGATCGGTGCGTGGGACCGGGATATTATAGCCATTACTGAAACATGGCTAAGGGAGGAACAACACTGGCAGCTTAATGTACCAGGGTACAGGTGTTTTATGTGGGACAGAGATGGTGGAAAGAGGGGACGGGGAGTTTCATTTTTGATTAAGGCGAGTAACACAGCAGTAAACAGAGATAAAATAACTGATGAATCATCCTGTGAGGATTTGTCTGGGAGGGTAAGACATAAGAAGGGAATGGCGATAGGATTTGGATTGTACCATAGGCCCCAAAATAATAAACGAGGAATTAGGGGAGCAAAGGTATGTAGACAGACTGGGGAGACTTTCAGGGCCAATAGGATTGCATTAGTAGGAGATTTTAATTTTCCGAACATAGTCTGGGAATGACATTGAATTAAGGACTGGGATGGGGTGTATCTATTAAGTGGGTTCAGAATAGTTTCGTCAAGCAGTAAGTAGAGGGTGCAAATCGGGAAGGGACAAAACTTGACCACTCTAAGATCAAGGGCAGGACAGGTGACTGAGGTGACAGTTGGGGACCACTCTGGGACCCGTGAACATAGTTCTATTAATTCTTAAATAGTAATGGAGAAGGACAAAACTGCCCCACATGTTCAAGTTCAAACTTGGGGCAAGGCGAATTTTGATGGAATGAGACAGGAGCTTGTAGGGATTGGTTGGAGGAGTTTGTTTGCAGGCGAAGGGACCTCTTGCAAGTGGGAGGCTTTTAAAAGTTAAATGTCTACAGTTCAGGGTCTATATGTTCCTGTGAGGGTAAAAGGCAAGGTTGGTAGGAAGAGGGAACCTCAGATGTCAGGAGATATTGAGGCTTTGAACAGCAAAAAAGAGGCGTGGCTCAGGTCCAGGCAGCTGGGATCGAGGGAATACCTAGAGGTATACAGGGGATACAAGAGTTTACTGAAGAAGGAAATCAGGAGTGCGAAAAGGGGACACAAGATAGCTTTGGCTGAGAAGATTAGGGTGAATGCAAAGAGGTTCTTCAAGTATATTAAAGTAAAAGGAATAACTAAATGAGAATATGACGCCTCAAGTCCCAAAGTGGACATGCATGTCTCGAACGGTAGGAGATTTGCGAGATTCTCAATGAATATACCTCCTCTGTGTATACCGTGGAGAAATACATGAAACTTGGGAGATTAACAAAAGTCGTAGTGTTATCTTGGGGTGAGTCAATATCACAGGAGAAGATGTGTTGGATGCATTAGAATGTATGAAGGCGGATAAATCTCCTGGTCCTAAACAGATGCATCCAAGAATACTGCAAGAAGTTACAAAAGAAATTACGGGGACCCTGGTTGATATTTTTGCTTCATCGTTAGCGACAGGTTAGGTTCCAGAATATTGGAGATTAGCAAATGTTGTGCTATTATTCAAAAAGGGAAGCAAAGAAAAATCTGGGATCGATAGACCAGGAAGTCTAACATCTGTGGTACGTAGACTGCTTGAGAAGAATCTGAAGGATGAGATATGCATGCATTTGGAAAGATAAGGTTTGTTTAGAAATAGTTTTTTTGAAAGATTCCCTACAGTATGGAAACAAGCCATCTGTCACAACAAGACCACACCGACCCTCCAAACAGTAACCCACCCAGTCCCATTCCTTTACCCTATATTACCCCGGACGAATGCACATAACACTATGGGTAACTTAGCATGGCCAATTCACCTGACCTATCGATCTTTGGATTGTGGAAGGAAAATGGAGCACCCAGAGGACACACGCACAAACACAGTGAGAATGTGCAAACACCACACAGTGAGTCACCGGAAGCTGGAACCAAACCCGGATCCATGGCACTATGAGGCAGCAGTACTAGCCACTGAACTACCATGTCACCCTTGCTTTTTTTCAAAACAGTTCAATGACACAGGTACAAAATCTATTCTGCCCTTCACCCATGATGCACGTTCCAATATCACATACCATGAATAATTTATTCTCCACTGAAAGTGTCATATTATTATTATTTATTAGTTTTATATTATTAATTTTAATAATTATTATTAATAGTTGCTTTTAGACTGGAAAGATTGCATGGCTTTGTGAGTGGGAGATCATGCCTCTCAAATTTGTTTGAGTTCATTGATGAATTGACCAGGAATGTTGATGAGGGTAGGGCAGTAAACTGTGTGGTTTTCAGGAAGGCCTTTGACAAGGTTGCCATTGACAGGCTGGTCTGGAAGATTAGAATCGCATGGAATCCAGAGGGAGCTGGCAAATTGGACACACAATTGGCTTGATGGTACTGAGCAGAGGTTAATAGTGGAGGGATGCTCTCGGACTGGAGGCCTGTGACACATGAAGTACCTCAGGGGTCGGTGCTATTTGTTATCTGTATCAATGATATTCTTGCGAATGTACAAGGCATGTACAAGGTTAGGCAACTTGAAGATGACACTAAGATAGGTTAAAAATCACAAAATACCAGGTTATAGTCCAACAGGTTTAATTGGAAGCACACCAGATTTAGGAGCGACGCTCCTTCATCAGATGATTGACAATCACCTGATGAAGGAGCGTCGCTCCGAAAGCTGGTGTGCTTCCAATTAAACCTGTTCGACTATAACCTCGTGTTGAGTAATTTTTAAGTTTTTACACCCCAGTCCAACACCGGCATCTCCAAATCATGACTAAAATAGGTGGTATCGTGGACAGTGTGAAAGTATATCAGAAGTTGCAGCAGGACCTTGATCAAACTGGAGAAGTGGACTGAGAAATATTTTGGCAACGTTAGATCAAGGTAGGAGTTTCATGGTGATTGGTAGGACCTTAAGGAGTGTAGTTAAGCAGAGGTACCATGGAGTTTAGGTCCATCGTTCTCTGAAAGTGGGGTCATAGTTAGACATGGTAGTGAAGAAGGCTTTCGCCACACAAGCAAGCATTAGTCAGGACATGGAGGAGAGCAGTTGGGAAGTTATGTTGCAGTTATACAGGATGTTGGTGAGGCTGCACTTGTAGTGTTGTGTTCAGTTTAGACACTTTGCGATCGGGAGGATGTTTTTAATTTGGAATGTGTGCAGACGGAATTTACAAATATGTTGCCAGCACCCAACATAATGAATTATAGGGAGAGGTTCGACAAGCGAGGACTTTTTTTCTTTAGAGCACAGGAGAGGGGTCTTATAGAAGTTTACATGGTTAGGGTGAATGGACCCAACCTTGTTTTCCTAGAGTTGGGGAATCAAGGAGGGGAGAGCATCAGTTTAAGGTGAGAGGGGAAAGAATAAAAGGGAAACTAATGGAAACTGTTTTACAGAGAGAGTGGCACACAAAGCTGCCAACGGAAGGAGTTGAATTATTTATATTAACGATATTTAAATGGCATTTGGGCAAGTACATGGACAGGAAAGGTCGACAATGCTATGGGCCAAGTGCTGGGAAATGAGTTTAGTGTGGTTTGATATTTGGGTCAGCATGGACGAGTGTGGGCCAAAGAGCCTCTCTGCCTCTCTCCATGCTGTAGGACTTGATGACTGTATACATAGAACAGCATTTGGGTCAAACTCTCATTTTTCCTTAGGTCATAAGTTCGAATCATATTTGGACAATGTTCTTTCAATTTAACTTTGCAGATATTTTGCTTTTCAGTTTGTTATCAACAATACGTATGTGTGCGCGCATGCGTGTGTGTGTGTGTGTGTGTGTGTGTGTGTGTGTGTGTGTGTCTGTCTGTCAGTCTGTCTGTCTGTGCGTGTGTGTGTCTGTGTGTCTGTGTGTCTGTGTGTGTTTCTCAGTATTTTTCAAAGGGAAATATCACTGTACATATTTGCAATATGCTCTCGTCATTCCTCTTTCCATCATAGTTTGTTTTGGTCACAGACATGTTGTTTTAGTAGATTAAAGAAATCTGCCTGACTTGTTCCTGACACTGACCCTGACATACTCTGAGAACTATATCATTGGCCATATCACCAACATAGTTATAATTATTTTTTGTGGACAGTGGAGGAGTGGGGCGAGAAAAGGGAGAAGTGAGCCAAAACAACACAGGGAATTATCGACTGAATCAGCCAACGTCAGAGACGAGGAGTACCTTGGAGGGGATTCTGAGGGATAGAATTTTCATTTATTTAGAAAGACAAGGGATGAATAGGGATAGTCAATATGGATTTATGTGATGGAAATCATGTCTAATTCATGTGATTGAGTATTATGAAGAGATGACAAAGAAGATTGAAGAATACACTGTGGTGTACAATGTTTACACAAACTTCAGCAAGGCATTTAATAAGGTTCCCCATCGTAGACAGATTACTAAAATTGGGTTATATGTAATCTAGGAAAAGCTAACCAATTGGATACAAAATTGGATTGAAGGTAATGGATTGTTTTCCAAACTGAAGACCTGTGGCCAGCGGTGATTTGAAAGAATCAGTGCTAAGCTCACTGCTTTTCATAACGGATAGAAACAACTTTGATGTGATTATCGGAGGCATGGTTAGTAAGTTTACAGATAACATCACCAACGCGGTGCAGTGGACAGAGAAGAAGATTATCTCAGAATATAACGGGATCCTTGAACATCAATGAGCCAAGAACTGGCAGATGGATTTTAAATTTGGATATTTGTGAGGTTTTACATTTTGGTAAGATAAAGAGGGGTAGTGCCCTGGGAAATGTTGCTTAACAAAGAGACCTACGGGTGAAGATTCATAGTTCCTTGTAAGTGGAGTTTAGGTCGGTAGAGTAGAGAGGAACGTGGTTGACATGCTTGCCTTAATTGGTCAGAACATTGAGAATAGGAGTTGGAGTAACGTGTTGCGCTTGTACAGGACGTAGGTGAGGCCACTTTAAGAATACTGCGTACATATCAGTTGACTCTTGTTAAGCTTGAAAGGGTGCAGAAAAGATTTGCAAGGATTTTCTGGAACCTGAGGGTTTGAGCGACAGGAAGATGATGAACAGGATGAGGCTTTTTCCCCTTGACTTTCAGAGACTGAATGGTGATATGACAGAGGTTTAATAAAGTCCTGAGGGGCATGGATAGTCTGATTGGACAAGATCTTTTTCCCAGTGTAGGGCCGTCCAGAACTAGACGGCATAGGGTGAAGGTGACAGGGCAAAGACTTAGAAGGGACCTGAGGGGAAACCTTTTCATACAGAGGCTGGTGGGTGTACAGTTTGAGAAAGTAGTGAAAGCGTGTACAATTACATGTTTACAATTTAACTGGATAGGTACATAAATCGGAATGGATCGTGTGATGTGGGTCAAGTGCTGGCAAGTGGGATGAGATCGGATTAAGATGCCTGATCGGCATGGACAAATTGGACAAAAGGATCTTTTTCCACGCTGTATGATTCTCTTATTCTCACAGCGGGATGATGAAGAATTCTAAAAGGGCCTTTCGAATGGGAATTCTCTTCCCCGGAAGTTTGTGGTGCCTCTCTCATTACAAGTATTCACAGCTGAGTTAGTTAAAGATTTGATAGAAAAGTGAGTCACGGATAATGGGACACAGACAGGACGATGAGGCTGAGACCACAATCTGATCAGCCACAATATTAATGCCTGGTGGAGAAGGCTCAAATTCTCGAATGACCCACTCCTACTCCTCAGTCCCATGTTTCTGTGTTCTATTTAACCCCTCTAACCTGATAGACAGGAGCAGTTAGATTCCGCTTATTGTTATAGCATGGTGTACAGAAATAGAGGAAACAGTTCGGTCTCTCGAGACTGTCCCACTCGGTTTGGGAGATTGGAAAATGTAATTGGAAGACCCAGGCTGGATATGGAAGAGGTTGCTCATTTCTCTTTACAAAACCACCCCTCTCTGTATCTTGTGCTTCATTTGTTGAACATGTTGTAGACCCAGTTTCACTGGGAATACAGCCCCCAAATCTCATCCAGTGATGGCTCACAAAATCCACGGGTCTCCCTGATTGCAACATTCCATAAAAGACCTTCCAGGAAAATAACACATACTAACTTTCCAATAACAGAATGGGAGAGCATCAGGAACAGGGGCAGGTCATTCACATCCCAAGCCTGCCTTGCCCTTCACTAAGATCAAGGCTGACCTGCTCCAAGTCTCAAATCTTCTTAATGTCCAAGTCTTCTTGAGCACTTCCATAGAACACAGAACAAAGAACAGTATTGATTTGAAGATGTCGGTGTTCGACTGGGGTGTACAAAGTTAGAAATCACATAGCACCAGGTTATGGTGCAACAGGTTTAATTGGAAGCACACTAGCTTTTGGAGCATCGCTCCTTCATCAGGTGATAGTGGAGGGCTCGAGCATAACACAGAATTTATAGCAAAAATTTACAGTGTGATGTAACTGAAATTATACATGGAAAAATTGATTGTCTGTTAAACCTTTCATCTGTTAGAAGACCATGATAGTTTCACTTCTTTCATGTGTAAATCACAAAACCTTTTTTTAAACAAAAGTTGCATTCTCAGGTGAGCTGTGAACAATGGTGATAGCAAGACAAAATGTTGAAGGTGTTGGCCCCCTGTGTTCTCTGACTATGCCATGATGTTTAGATTGATTCTAAGCTTAAAAAGTGAGATAACGGAGTTTTACATGAATTCATGCAGATTTTGAGCTCAAGGTTCTACATGAATGCATGCAGTTAGGACCTTCAGCCCTAGACGTTGTGTTGTTTGTCCTACTCTAACCTTCATGCTTCAGTTCTCTTTGTTCCATGTGCCTATCCAAGAGTCTCTTAAGTTTCCCTCACGTATTTGACTCTACTACCGCTGATGGTAGTGCATTCAACACACCCACCACTCTCTGTGTAAAGAACCTACCTCTGATATCTCCCCTAAAGCTTCCTCCAATTACCTTAAAATCATGCAACCTAGTGATAGACATTTCATCCATGAGAAAATGTATCTGGCTATTCACTCTATCTGCCTCACATCATCTTGTACACCTCTATCAAGTCACCTCTCATCTATTTTTCCTCCAATGAGAAAAGCCCTCACTCCCTCACGGTTTCTTTGTAAGACTTCTAGTCCAGGCAGCATCCTGGTAAATCACCTTTTTACACTCTCAAAAGCTTCATTATCCTTCCTGTAATGAGGAGACCAGAACTGAACACAATATTCCCTGTGCGGTCTGAGCAGGGCTCTATCGAGCTGCAGCATAACCTCGCGGCTCTTAAACTCAATCCCCCTGCAACTGAAAGCCAACATACCATACGCCTTCTTAACAACCCGATCAACTTGGGTGGCAGCTTTGAGGGATCTGTGGACACGGACGCCAGGATCCCTCTGTTTCTCCACACTGCCAAGAATCCTGCCTTTAACCATGTATTCTGCATTCACATTCCAGCTTGCAAAGTGAATTACTTCAGTTTGAACTCCATGTGCCACTTCTCAGCCCAGCTCTGCATCCTGTCGATGTCCTATTGCAACCTACAATAGCCCTACACATTCTGTACCACTCCAACCACCTTTGTGTCATCGGCAAACTTACCAGCCAACACTTCAACACCCACATCCATGACATTTTTGAAAATAACAGAGATCAGAGGTCACTGAACTGATCCCAGCGGGACACCACTGGTCCCTTTCAGTGATCTAGCTCCCCTAACTCTCTGTGTAAGAAGGTTCCTGACATTCACTACACTCTGTTTGAAAAAAACCCTTCTCTGCTTCTGCACTATTACCTATTGATATGAAGAAAAGAGGTAACGCAGGGGCTCAGATAAGAGAGACTGTCCCTGAACTCAAGGCAGTATTTGACTGAGGATGACATCAAGGAGCCTGAACAAAATCACACTTACTGAGAATTAATTATGACCTCTACACCGCTTGGAGTCATTCACGGCACAAGGGAAGATGATTATCATTGATGGGCATCAATCATCTTAGCCGTGGGGCACATCTGCAGGAGCTTCTTCAGATCAGGCATCTCCAGTTTGTCATCATAGAATCCCTACAGTGTGGAAGGAGGCTATTCAGTCCATTGAGTCCAAACTGAGCAGATTCGATTCCCTACAAAGTGGAAACAGGCACTTCGGCCCAACCAGTCCACACCGACCCTCCAAAGAGTAACCCACCCAAACACATTTCCGTCTGACTAATGCACCTAACATGATGGACAATTTAGTATGGCCAATTCATCCTGCGTGCACATCTTCGGACTGTGAGATGAAACCAGAGCACCCGAAGGAAACGCATGCAGACAAGTGGGGAATGTGCAAACTCCACACAGACAGTTGCCCAAGGCTGGAATTGAACCTGGGACCCTGGTGCTGTGAGGCAGCAGTGTTTGCTACTGAGCCACCGTGCCAGCAGAAAAGGGGGCATTCACTGAAGTCTACAAAATTTTCAGGACAGGTTGTCCCTCTTCAGCTCTTGAAACAATCTGTGACCATGTATAGCAAGACTCGAACAACATTCAAGACCGTGTTGTTAAAGTCTGGGTAACATTATGTAACAGCACAGTACATTTCCACAGTAAAAGGACAGGTTCATTCAGCAGCTTAATCTGGTTTCACGAGAATGTGGGGAAGCCATTCATCCCATCAAAACTACTGGGCAAAAGAAGGATAGCCCTTTCAGTCCTCCTGCCTGTTGCACAGCATGGTGCGAGTCTGCTCTCTCCCACATGTCACGTACATGGGATCAGAAAGAACCATTTCACACCCGGAGTCACTTACAAAGGAACAGGAAGAGGCTATTAAGCTTTTCAAGCCACTAACACAGGAACAGGAAAGTGTCAGAGATGCTCCAACATCACAAACAAATGGAGCAGGGGCTACACAGACAGACTGCTCCAAATTGATCCACATGGCTTAATTACTCATGGTACATATGTGTTACTTTAACATGGTTTTCTGGCAGTCGGAATGAAGCCAACATTTTTTAGCCATTCTCCAAGTTATCTTCCATCTCCGTCCTATGGTCTCCGTGGAGGTCAGAAACCCGTGGGGAATAACTAACTGTTTCAGAATGAAGGTGTTTTGTCTGCTGACAGGATTGTGTACAAAGTGACATTCAATGTAGTGTCACACAGTAACTGTGCATTAAAGTGTTCAGGGTTCATTCAGAGCCTGTACCGCTCTGTCAATCGACATGGGGGCTCTGCAGATGCATGTAAACTGTCGTGAATCAAACATTCAATGAAAAGTATGACATTGTCACCCCATTCAGCTGTTTGCGACTTAATGAGTTTCTGTCCATACCCATCAAGCTTCAACTTCTTATTCTCTCACAGCGCTACAGATTAAGCACATCGTTACTGCACTGTCTCCTCATGGTTACATCATGCTAGTGTTTAGTCTGGTCAAACTCCTTTGCACTGTCTCGGTGACAAAGAGATCGTTGATTATAAAGCAGACCAAACCTTTACACAAAGCACCAATACTATCTCAACAAAACACGATCAGTGGGAAAGATATTCTAACTTTTGTACTTCAATCATTTTGCCTGAAGAGCCACATATCATTTACTTCCTGCTCCTGTATGAATTCTGTCACTGACTTATGACCAAGGACATCCAGGTCCTTTTCAACAAAAGCACTCGCCAACCTCTCTACCATTTAATAAATATAAATGTACATTTGTTGTTCACATCTGAATAATTGTTATACCTTGTGAACAGCTATTGCTCAACACTGATCCTGCTGCCACCCATCAATCCTTCAGTCCAGAGAAAAACGCTACTCTTCTTGTATCTCCGTTCCTCAAATTTTAATCCATGTGGTATATATTCCACCCCTACCTACCCATGGACTCTAACATTCCCCATTCACCTGTATTCAGACATGTCAAGCGTCTTCTAAAAATACAAATACTCCAATCCCATTGGTTCTCAACTTTCGATGTCACAATGGACAATCTCCATAAACAGGTTTATCAAAGATCATTTCCCTTTCCTGAATCTAGGCCGAATGTACCAAATCATATCATTAGTCTCCAAGTGTCGAGTCGTCACGGTCCTTATAAAAGGTTCCAATATTTTTTTACTCTCAAAGCTGACATCAAATTATTTAGTTTTCTGTTTTCCCTCTCCATCCTGTTTTAAATATTTAGGTTGACAATTGCTGCTGTCCAGTCTGCAGGATCCTTTCCAGAATCTAACTAGCTTTGAAGAATAATCAGTAATTATTTCACTAGCTTTGTTCTCATCGCAATCACTCTGAGATGTAACTCATCAGATGCAGCATCTTATGAAACTTCAATTCAATTAGATTTTCAATAACATATACTCTTCATTTATTCTGATTTCCTGCAGTTTCCAATTTTTACCAATTCCTCTGTTCCCTAATATTTGTGGAAAGTAGTTTCTGTACCTTCCCCTGCGGAGATGGAACCAATGCACTCCTCTCAGCAGGCAGATGGTTTCAGTCAACTCGTGAATACATTGGAGGACTGCACTTCAGACATGGTGGATATATTACCCACTGCTGCCTGCAAAGTTCCAGAATCAATCCAGTTTAATTTATCGTGAGTGTCAGCACAGTCCTGCTACTGGTGTGAGAACACAGGTTATACTGAAGGAGAGAATACAGCTCAGTGACCACCTCAGTTTTGAGACAAGCTGGTTTTACACCTTACACCTGAATGCGTACAGCTTAGACAAATGTTCCTGGAAATCCCAGAGAGGTAAATATAGTGCCTCACTCCTCCCTGTTTATACAGCTTCCCTTCTTTGTAGTCTCAGCTTCAGTTGTTTATCATGGACCCAGACACTTTGCAAATGCAGTATCCAGAGTGGGGTTCCCAGACCATCAGGGCTCCCTGAATGAACCCAGTTGCTGACATCACTATCCTGAGAACACCATCCACAGAGACTCCACTGACTTTCCAGATGGCAGCAGCAAGTGAATTCCCCACACCTACAATGCATCCATTCACTACTGAAAATGCCTCGGTCTCCTCAGTTTCTCTCGGAGACAGTGAGGACTGCAGATACTGGAGATTAGAGCTGAAAAACGTGTTGCTGGAAAAGCACAGCAGGTCAGGCAGTATCCAAAGATCTGGAGAATCGACGTTTCGGGCATGAGCCCTTCTTCAGGAATGCGGAAACTGTGCCAAGCAGGCTAAGATAAAATGTAGGGAGGAGGGACTTGGGGGAGGGGTGTTGGAAATGCGAGAGGTGAAAAGAGGTTAAAGTGAGGGTGATAAGCCGGAGAGGGGGAGGGGGCGGAGAGGTCATGAAGGAACTTGCAGGTCAGGAAGGTGGTGCTGCGTTCGAGATTGGGATTGAGACAAGGTGGGGGGAGGGGAAATGAGGAAGCTGGAGAAATCTGAATTCATCCCTTGTGGTTGGAGGGTTCCCAGACGGAAGCTGAGGCACTCTTCCAGCTTTTTGTGGGCGGCACGGTGGCACAGTGGTTAGCACTGCTGCCTCACAGCGGTAGAGACCCGGGTTCAATTCCCGCCTCAGGCGACTGACTGTGGAGTTTGCACATTTTCCCAGTGTCTGCGTGGGTTTCCTCCGGGTTCCTCCCACAGTCCAAAGATGTGCAGGTCAGGTGAATTGGCCATGCTAAATTGCCCGTAGTGTTAGGTAAGGGGTAGATGTAGGGGTATGGGTGGGTTGTGCTTCGGCGGGGCAGTGTGGACTGGTTGGGCCGAAGGGCCTGTTTCCACACTGTAAGTAATCTAATTTCTCTCTCTTTCTGGACATCATCCACTCAACATAAACCTCCCGCTCACCCTTCCTACCATCCCTGATATAATAATATTATTTCTCAGTTGCATTCAGTTTTGATAGGTTCACTGAACTCAAAATACTATTTGTGTTTCTTCCGACAGACTGCCATACCTGCTGAGATTCTCCAACATTCTTTCAGACGGTGGAGAATTTTATTTCAGATCACCAGCATCCACATTTCCTTTGTTATCTCACCTTTAATGTTGTTTCGCGGGATGCCAGCAACACTGGCAAGGGTAGTATTTATTGACCATCCTAACTGCCCTTGACCGCGGTGCCATTTGTCAAGGAAATATGGAGGCAACAAAATTGTTATGGATCTGAGGTGACACTTAGTTCAGACAGGGCAAATATGTTAGGCTTCTTTAAAATAAGAAAATAAATCCTGATGGTTTATGCTTGCCATGAGTGAAATTAGGTTTCATTCCAATTTTTGATATTGGAATTTTACTTTAGTCATCGGCAGTGGTAGGATTTCAGACAATGCTTTTAGAGTCATGACTTGCGCATCTGAATTACACAGTCAGTGACATTATTACTCTGTTTAAGAGTCCCTGTTGTGAAGTAACTGTAGAGACAAGAACAAGTTTGTGGTCAAACTATTTGTAACTGGAAGAGAGGTCAGATGAGAACTGGAGCCATAAAATCTGTTTTTAACGAAGTGGTAGGTGATGGCGAAGTCAGCAACAGAACTCAGGCAGAGCTGGAGATTGGGGATATTATGAAGGTGGGTGGCGGCGGGTTTGATCACAGAGAGAGTATATGGAGATATAAAACAGTTCACAGTAAAAAGGTTCTGAACAGTCTTATTCCTTCTCAGATGTGTATGAGTAAGTACTTTGGAAATGCATGAGAAGGACGTGGCGTTTGTGACTGCAAGTTTATGTATTTGTTAAATATAATCTACCAGAATAGCAATAATATTCAGCATCATTTATAGAATCGACAGAGATAGACTTACCAGGAACACCAGTAATAGCGAGGATGGGATAGTACCCAGCTTGACTAATCAGCAGTACGGTTCGTATCCGCAACTGTAACCATGGCCAATCCTGAGAAAGCCAGGAAAGACCCGATAATAAACACCTGTCCATTGTTGTAACATTCAAGTCTGACGTTCTCAGATTCGGATCCATTGTTGGAACATTCTCGTCGAATATTCTCAAATTAAATCCATTGTTGGACCATTTTAATGTTCTCAGATTCTGATTTATCTCTCTTCCTCTGTGGCTGCTGATCCCAATCTTGTTGAGGTTGACGCTGTGACATAATATGTTGAAAGAAGGCCCTAATAATGGAAGAGGAAAATCCTCCAGTGACCCAGGTGGGTCCAGAAAGACTGATAGTAATCACAGTCACTGAACAAACAGATCAAGTTAACCCATTTCACGGCAACTCTTATATATCACAATAATTGGTGTGGGTGGGATTTTGATATCGATGATTATTGGGCTCATGGCACTTCTCCAGTTGTAAACATCGAGGTGAGGGAGAGACATAATTCTTTCTCTTCACAAGCTGGATTATTCTGCTGTGTTTTGGCAATATAGGAATTGCTGGGCTCCCGAGGCCGTCTGTGTCTGATCACCAGGCCCGCTGCATCTTTTTGTTTTATTTATTTATGTTTAACTTTGACTTTTGTCTGTCCAGCATTTAACGGCTTAGGTGGGTTAGGCATTTTTGAGAGACACCTACAGAGCCATTGACGGTGTAGATACAGTCCATTCCTTGTGTTCTTGCAGCCGCAGCCTGGTCCTGTGGAGTGATGGTCAAACTCTCTCAGAACCAGGACTCATAATTTTACCTTTCACCAGTTATTGCTGGTGTCTCAGCAGGGTTGGAAGGCAGGAAATCTCTCCTGGGTGCGACACACTCTCTCTGTGATTTCACTCGGAACTGTCTTTTAATATTCTTTCCTCCTGGATTGGAGAACTGCATGTCAGACAATCTGTTTCTTGCATTTGTTTTTTGACCTTTGTGTGCTTATTGGATGATACCATATTGGAGCAGTTAGTGTATAATAGTTAAATAAACTATTATTCTGCTAAGTTTTCGAACAGAATTAAGTTATTGCAAGTTCGTCTTCCTTTTGTTGTCTTCTATCGACAGTCTTCGAATAAATTGTGTTTTGCTCAATGTCAAATATTTTGACAAAGTAAATTCTATCTCAAACACAGCACCTTACATTTACCAGCGGAATGGGCCGAGCTGGAGGAGTGATAATCATGTCAAGAATTATATCGGTTACCCAATCCACCTCTCAGATCCAGCCCGGGCATGTATAAGCCCAGATGAGGTACCTCTTCAACATGAAGCGCTGCGTAGACCAGGCTAGTGCACTGCTCAGCAATCTGTTCAGGATCGAACACTGTTTAGAGCTCACAAGTTCACTACTTACGTGTCCAACAGTGCACTGATCTATAAATTTGGACTAAATGATCTGTTCAACACAGGGCGCTGTCAGAACACACAAAGGCATTGTTCTCTCCACACGGACTGGATATCTGTGCAGAATGGGGAGCTGTGCAGTAAATAGCAATGAATTTATCTTTTTATCTGGAGCAGTTCCCTTCCCAGCATAGGCAGCTGTGTGCACCAATTGCTGCATTGCTGTGTAACACTGTGTTAGATCACTGCTCAGCATGGGGAACCTTGCAGCTCATGCTGGAAGCGACAGGATGTGCAGCACCTCTCCATTTACAGCTCCATATCTCCAGTGTGGCATGACACAGGAGTTCTGTGGGTGTGAAACTCACTGCCAGAGAGAGCTGGCGGGGGAATCAGTTTAAATACCAACAAATGGGAGGAACTTTGTTAAAAGCGAGGGGAAGATTGAGAGAGAATTTCAGAGAATGATCTGATGGTAGGTTTAAAAATTGTGAAATGAGAAGATTTCGATAGCGTCTTGATATTTAAGATACTGCTTCTAGGAATGATGGGTGACCAGGATATTTGTGTAAGTTATGATGATTGAGAATTTTCGATAATCATGTGTCCTGCAGAGTTGTAACTGGGAGTAGGATCAGCAGAGTTTTCGACTCACTGGGCTGAATCGTACAATAATTTGTCTCAGTGCCATTTTCATTGAATGTGACAGAAGGAATATCTGCACGAGGGAGAGCTAGTTTCCTGATGTTATCTTATCGAACTCATTAACTACCCACCCTACCTCATGGTGTGCCTCTCATTCAACGCCAGCACGATTTTCCCACCCATTATGGCTGGAGGTGCTCACCATCGCCAGGATGCCCCTGGATATTCCGTGATCGCTGTTACTGCTGCCATCATGAAAAGGCCAAAGGGCACACGGTTGAGCTTTCTCAGTTTGGAGTTGCCCTGCACAGTTTACCCGAGCATGGCAGATAAAGGGAAATTACACCACAGCTTGACAACAGAGGCACGGAGGTCATGGTGAATGGTCTAGTACAGAGGGGGACCATTCTCTTCCCAGACCATGGTCTGAGCACACCACCCAGCTCAGTGCAGTATCTGCATCCGAAGAAAAGTCCAGCAATACAGGAAAAGCATCAATAACCTTCCCCGTTCTGTCAGGATAAGGATCAACGTATTCTCTCTACTCTCTCACACTCACTCTTACCACTGCAATACAGCACCTTCTCTCTCTCTCTCTCTCTCTCTCTCTCTCTCTCTCTCTCACACACACACACACACACACACACACACACACACACACACACACACACACACACACCTACGCAATACCCCCACATGGTTATAAAATGTTCTTATGAGTGCAGTTTCTAGAATTCTCTGGTTGATGTCGTTCGTACAATGTTCCAAATAATTTTCAAAATAATTCAATTTCAGCTAAATGTTCATCCCCCAGTATGCAACGCATCAGAGGAAGGAGCAGAGTTTTACTTTTTTTTAAAATCACTCAGGATGAAAGTGCATCATGAGGCCATTAAGCCTCTCAAATATGCTCCACTAATCAAGCAAAGGGAGCACCTAAACACTTGACGACTCACTCTCTTCTTGAAGACAGGCGCCACTTTTGAGTTTCGCCAGTTTCACTGGAACACTCCTGTAATCCCGAGAGTAATGGAATATTTCACACAGTGTCACGAGTCACTCTGTAACCATTTCTATCAAAACAAGCTATGAATTGCTGATGACCTGTTTACCCTTGGTATTTCCTTTTTGAGAAAAGCCTTGTTCATTTTGTTAGAGACAGTGCAAAACTTTCATCTCACTACAATTTTGTTTATAATATGTTTTAAATTCTCTGCATGTTCCCTGAAATCAGTTCCCCAGTCACATCCTACAGGTGTCCCACATATTCTTTCCTGTCTTCCTTCCAAGGGTCACACACACATCATGAATGTTTTTTATTTGATATGGGAAAACTCTTGCGATTAGTTTCTTTTCATATTTCTTGCCAGTTTTGAAATGTTTTTTCTTTGTATTTTGTTTATACAATCTGCTTCTTGTTCCAAAAGTAAACTTCCCAAATGTGGCCGACGCTAGAGCTCAACAATCTGAATTCTTTAGTTTGTGATTGATTAGCATACTTCACAGCATTTGTGCATCATGGGTGATTCATCTTCACATCTTCATATCATCTTCTTTTTCACCAGAGCCAAACATTACTGAGAGTTATTAATCAGTACCTGCTTTAATGTTCCCACACCCCTTCTCCCCCGCCACACACATATCTGCTGACCTTTATCTGTGTCTATTTTCACACTCCGTATTTGACCAGATATATGACATAAATCTGCATTTGAAATGACTGGCTCTTTTCAATCATTCAGGGGGAACGTACATATGTGGCTGAACACATGATCAGCTGAAGGTGACTCCATTCTCCCAGTTTCCCTGGCTCTGTCATTTCTGTTCGATGATGTCACATTCCAGTGGGAAGCTTCCTACATGACATCTTTTTCTCTCAAACGAGAAATCCCCTAAATCTGATGGATTGACTTTTCAGCTGTGTCTGGCCCATCTCCCTCACTTCTGCCCTCACTCCGTCCCTTCCTCCCCAGAACAATGATAGATCTCCCCTTGTCCACACTTCCTTCTGAACGAGAATCTGCATTCACAGAATCATCCTCCGCCACTCCCACCACCTCCAGCAGGACAGCACCAGCAAACACATCTTCCCCTCCCGTCCACTGTCAGAAATTTACCGGGACCATTCCTTCTGTGGCATGCTCCATGATTCCGAACACTTCCCCACTCCCCCATGGCACCTTCCCATGTACAGCTGCAGCATTTACTTATTCATCTCTTCCCTCTTCACTGTCCAAGCACACCTTCCAGGTGAAGCAGCATTTCACTTGTACGCTTTCAATTCAATCTCCTATCATTGCTGCTGACAATGCAG
Organism: Chiloscyllium punctatum; assembly: GCF_047496795.1. Taxonomy (NCBI): domain Eukaryota; kingdom Metazoa; phylum Chordata; class Chondrichthyes; order Orectolobiformes; family Hemiscylliidae; genus Chiloscyllium; species Chiloscyllium punctatum. The sequence continues at coordinate 89,029,438 of NC_092752.1, read as the reverse complement.
TCTCTTTTACATTACTGAGCTAAACAGATACTGATTTGATGAACATCTCCACTCTGTCTGTAGGAATGACACTGACATTCTGATTGCTCCCCATTTCAAGAACCTACATTGCTCTCAAGATAATGAGAATTCTTTGAGGAGGCAACGACGGGTTGGACAATAGAGAGTTACCTATCTGAACTTCCAGAAGGCCTCTGATATGGAACCCCACAGGAGGCTGCAGAGTAAGATAACGACCCATGGATAAAAGATTGCCTCTCTTACAGGTTGCAGAGTGAGGATAAAATTGTCTCTCTCAGGATGGCAGCCGGTGACTTGCAGTGTTCCACAAGAGTCAGTGTTGAGATCACAACATTTCAATTTCCATGTTAATGATCTGAGTGGCGCGACAGAAGGCATTCTGGCTACGTTTGCAGATGAAGCAAAGATAGGTGGAGATGCATGTAATCGTGAGGAGGCAGGGAGTCTGCAGAAAGATTTCGACAGTTTAGGAGAGTGGGAAAAGGAGTAGCAGATGGAATACAATGTGGGGCAGTGTGAGGTCATGACCTTTGGTATGAAGAATACAGGCGTGGACCATTTACTAAATGGGGAAGAAAATCAGAAATCTGAGGAACAAAGGGACTTGGGATTCCAAGCGCAGGATTTCCCTTAGATAAACTTGCAGGTTCAGTCAGTAGTTAAGAAGGCAGATACAATGTTGTCATTCATCACGAAAGGAGTAGGATATACTGGTGGGGATTCTGAGGCTTTCTAAGGCTCTGGTCAGACCATATTTCCAGTATTTTATGCCTCATACCTCAGGAAGGATGTATTAGCCTTGGTGTGTGTCAAGAGAAGGTCCACCAGAAATGAAACACTTAAAACATGAGGAACGTTGGAGAACTCTGGGTTTATACTCAATGCTAATTAGAAGGATGGCGGGGGGGGGGGGGGGGGGTGGGCGGAGGTGGGGATCATATTGAAATTTACAGAATACTGAATGACCTGGATACAGACAAAATTGGGAGCACGTTGGCACTGGCAGGAGGACACAGGCTTAGAGCAAAGGGAAAACACATTAGAATGAAGATAAGATGAAACGTCTTTAGACAGAGAGTGGTGAAATTGTGGAATTCCTTACCACAGAAAGCTGTGGAAACCAAATTATTTGGCACCAACGATATAGCCAGGAAAGCGACTGAGGATCTGAAAAGTGACTACAGAGAGTTAGTTTGGAAGCTGAAGAGCAGGACAAGTAGAGTAGTGATCTCAGGTTTGCTACCAGTGCCACGAGCTAGTTAGATGAGGAACAGTCAGCAAATGCAGATTTACACGTGGCTGCGGGGCTGGTGCAGGAGGGAGGGCTTCAGATACCTAGATCATCGGGATACCTTCTGGGTAAGGTGGGACCTGTACATGAAGGACGGGTTGCACCTGAACTGGAGGAGCACAAATGGCCTGTTTGGGAGGTTTGCTCGTGTGATTCTGGCGTGTTTAAAACGCGTTTGGCAGGGGGGTAGGAATAAGACCACATGTCTGAGAGGGGGTTAGTTGCAGATGGGACAGTGACAGGATATATTGAATCTATCAGGAAGGTTTCTCACGCTATGAAACAAAGGAATCAGTTAAAGTGCATCTGCTTTAATGCAAGGAATGTCTGATCTAAGAGTGACAAACGTAGATTATGGATCAGTACTTGGGGCTACGATATCGTGGCCATAACAGAGACGTAGGTTTCACGGGGCAGGGATGGTTGCTTGATGTTCCAGGGTTTAAAACGTTTAAAAATGTTTCGGGGCAGCACAGAGTCTCAATGATTTGTACTGCTGCCTCACAGCGCCAGAGACCTCGGTTCAATTCCCAACTCAGGGAACTGTCTGTGTGGAGTTTGCACATTTTCCCCGTGGGTGTGCTCCGGTTTCCCTCCATAATCCAAAAATGTGCAGATTAGGTGAACTGGCACATGCTTAATTGCCCGAAATGTTTGATGAAGGGGTAAATGTAGGGGAATGGTTGTGGGTGAGTTGTTCTGTGGCGGGTTGGTATGGACTTGTTGGGCCGAAGGGCCTGTTTCCACACTGTAAGTAATCTAATCTTATCTAAAAAAGAACAGGGTGGGTGAAAATGAGGAGGGGGTGTAACATTGCTAATCAGAGATTCCATCACAGTCACAGAAATGAAGGTTGTTGAGGAAGGTTTGTCTACTGAGTCAGTATGGGTGGAAGTTAGGAACAGCAAGGGAACAGTCGCCGGATTTCTACAGACCATCTAATAGCAGAAGAGAGATTGAAGATCTCATAGGCGGGCAGATTCCAGAAAAATGCAAAAGTAGCTGGGTTAATGTTATGGGCGATTTCAACTTTTCCAATATCGACTGGAACCTCCTAAGTGCAGATAGTGTGGATGAAGCCGTTTTTGTCAGGTGTGTTCAAGATGGTTTCCTTGCTCAGTATGTAGACAGACCGACAAGGGGAGAGGCCATTTTGGATTTGGTGTTCGGCAACGAGCCAAGACAGGTGTCAGAACTAATGGTGGGAGAGCACTTTGTTGAAAGTGATCACAACTGCCTCACATGTAGCATAGTCTGTGAGAGTGAAAGGAGCAGTTTCCGAAGGAAGATATTTAATTCTGGAAAAGGAAATTATGATGCTATCAGACAGGAGTTGGGAAGTACAGACTGGGAGCAATTGTTATACAGAAAGGCCACAGCAGGCATATGGAGACTGTTTAAGGAGCAGTTGTTGCGAGTGATACACAAATTTGTTCCTCTGAGACAGGTAAGAAAGGGTAAAATTAAGGAACCTTGGATGACGAGAACAGAGAAACTTCTCGTCAAAAGGAAGCAGGCAGCTTATGGAAGATGGAGGAAGCAAGAATCTAACACAGCTTTAGAGGATTACAGGCTTGCTAGAAAGGAGTTCATAAATGGACCGAGGCGAGCCATGATGGGGCATGAAAAAGGATTGGCAAGAAGGATTAGGGAGAATCCAAAAGCATTTTTCTCATACGTGAGGAATAAGGGAATAATTAGGGAGAAGGTAGGGCCAATCAGGGATAGTGTAGGGAACTTATGCATGGAGTCTGAGCTGATAGGGGAAGTCCTAAATGAGTTTTTGCTTGGATTTTCACCAGGGAAAGGGAACTTGCTGTAAATGAAAACTTAGAGGAGCTGGTTCAGATCAATATTGATGAAATTGATGTGCTAGAAATTTTGGAAAACATTAAGATAGATACGTCCCCAGGGCCAGACTTATCCTAGACAGCTCCGGGAAGCGAGAAAGGCGTTTGCTAAGCTGCAGGTGAGGATATTTGCTTCCTCAGTCTCCACAGGAGTCGTACCGGAGGATTGGAAGGAGGCGAATGTTGTTCCTTATTTCAAGAAGGGTAAAAGGGAAATCCCTGGCAATTACAGACTAGTCAGTCTAACGTCAGCGGTCAGCAAAGTTTGGAAAAAAAATTCTGAGGGATAGGATTTATGACTATTTGGCAAAGCATTGTGTGATTAAAGCAGTCAGCATGGCTTTGTGAGGGGCAGGTTATGCCTCACAAATCTTATTGATTTCTTTGAGGAGGTGTCAAGACATGTCGACGACGGTCGAGCAGTGGACGTGGTGCATGTGAACTTCAGCAAGGCATTTGATAGGGTTCCCCATGGAAGGCTCAGTCATAAAGTCAGGAAGTATGGGAACGGGGAGATTTGGTTATCTGAATTCAGAATTGGCTGGCTAGCAGAAGGCAGACAATGGTTGTAGATGGAAAATATTCTGCTTGGAGGACAGTGTTGAGAGGGATCCCACAGGGCTATGTCCTTGGGCCTCTGCTCTTTGTAGTTTTTATAAATGACTTGGATGAGGAGGTTATGGGGTGGGTTAGTAAATTTGCTTATGACACAAAGATTGGAGGCGTCGTCGATAGTATAGAGGGCTACTATAGGCTGCAGTGCGACATAGACAGGACGCAGAGCTGGGCTGAGAAATAGCAGATGGAGTTCAACCTCGGTAAATGCGAAGTGATTCATTTTGGAAGGTCAAATTCGAATCCTGAATATAGCATTAAATACAGGATTCTTGGCAGTGTGGAGGAATAGAGGGATCTGGGTGCGCAAGTTCATAGATCCCTCAAAGTTGCCACGCAAGTGGATGGGGTGTCAAGAAAGCATATGCTGTTTTGGCTTTCATTAACAGGGGGGATTGAGCTTAAGAGCCGCAAAGTTTTTCTGCAGCTCTACAAGTTCCTGGTGAGACCACACTTGGAATATTGTGTCCAGTTGTGGACCCCCTACTATAAGAAAGATACAGGGGCTTTAGAGAGGGTGCAAAGAAAGTTTACCAGGATGCTGCCTGGACTGGAGGGCTTGCTTTATGAAGAAAGATTGAACAAGCTTGGACCTTTCTCTCTGGATACAAGGAGGAGAGAGGAGATCTGATCGAGGTGTACAAAATAATGAGAGGAATAGAGAGAGACAATACCCAGAGACTTTTCCCCAGGGTAGGATTGACTAGTATGAGAAATCATAGTTTGAAGATATTAGGAGGAAGATAAAAGGGAGACGTCAGAGGTAGGTTCTTTACGCAGAGTGTTGTGAATGAATGGAATGCTTTGCCAGCTCCGTTGGTGGAAGCAGAGTCACTTGGGACATTTAAGCGACTGATGAGCATGCACATGGATAGCAGTGAGTTGAGGGGTGTGTAGGTTAAATTACTACATTTTACATTAGGATTAAATCTCAGGACAACATCGTGGCCCAAAGGGCCTGTTCGGTGCTTTCCTGTTCTACGTTCTATTTAGTATCATTAAAAGAGACTCAGATAAGTTCTTGATTGACAAGGGGATCAAAGATAACTGGCAGGAAGCAGGGAAATGGGGTTGAAAACCTTTAATTCGCGATCGAATGCCGGAGCAGACTTTATGGTCCGAATGGCTTCATTTCTGTTCATATCGAGTTGTGTTCTTATAATATTTTGGTCCTGGATGGCACGGTGGCTCAGTGGTTTGCACTGGTGCCTCACAACATCAGGGAACTGGGTTCGATTTCCTCTGGGTGTTCTCGTTTCCTGCCACAGTTCAAAGTTGTTCAGGTTAGGTGAACTGGCCATGCTGAACTGCCGATTGTGTTCAGGGATGTTGATGTTTGGTGCAATAGTCAAGGGCCTATGTATAGTTTTATGGTAGAGAATGGGATTGGTTTGCATACTCTTTGGAGGGTCAGTATAGACCTGTTGGGCTGAAGGGCCTGTTTACACACTGTAGGGATTCTAAGAAAATGCAGACTGCTGCAATGTTCCAATGAAGCACAATCCACGCTCGAGTAACAGCTCACTTTACACTTTGGTGCGTTACAGTCTGTAGGAATTAATATTGAATTCCATAAATTCACAGCCTGAACCCACTATGGCTGTTCTCCATTTTCCGTACACTCTCCCTTCTGAGCTCCCTAAGTTCGTGTCTTGTTTATGTTCCATTCAACACAGAAAATCAATTTCTAATATTTACACATTAATTTACACACATTATATACCTGTGTCTCTTTCACCACAATTTCAGTCCTAGTTGTTTTTCACACTCGGCCTCCAAACACTCTTTCCCACCTCTGCCAAGATACTAAAGTGCTCACTTTCCAGTCCTTTACACGTCTGAAGAAGATTTGCACTGGACTTGAAACATTAACATTGTTTCCCTCTCTCTGCAGATGTTGCCAGACCCCTGAGTTCCTTCAAAAATGAAAAGTTACAGAACACATTTTCAATATTGCAAAGATCATTGGATACAGGAAATATGAAACAAAAACAAAATTGTTGGACCTACTGGGTGCTTTGAGGAACAGTCACAGAACCCGAAAGATTAACTCTGCTTTCACTCCACAGATGCTGTCAGACTGGTCAGTGTCTTCAGCACTTTCTGTTTTTGAATAAGTTTCAAACATGTGTGTCAAAGCTGCTCACACGCCCTGTCCAACATGGAGAGTCATACACCGGGAAGTGAATGATAATGCAATGTGTACAAATTTATTTGCTCTGAAACTACATAAGGCTGTCATCACCGACACGACAGAGCTCTTAATCATGGTCATGGAGAGAAACAGCGGGAAACACATTTGCTTTAAACAGAAGATGGCATTACTGGAGGGGAAAATATTCAGGTGAAAACGTTAAATGCTTTTGAGGAATGCGACAATTGGAGGCATGGCATCATGAAGATACCCAAAGAGGATGAGAATTTTTTAAAAAGGAAGTGTTCCCACATGAGAAACTGGGATAGGGCACTGTGTACAGAGGAGGAGGACGACCGTTTCCGCGTGCGAATGAGGACAGGCAGCAGAATTTTATTGCAGATAATGCATCTCAAACTGGGCATTCATGTGATGCTGTAAATCATAGCAGCTGTCGTAGCAGCAGCAGCAGCAGAATTATATTCAACCACAATATAATCTCTCAGTCTACCATTAACATGAAGTCGATCTCCGCTTCAGTGATGAGTGTGGGTGAACATTCCACGGTTAGAACCGTGTGTACGTAAACCTGATGACAACCCATTCAAGCTACTGCACTTACTGCTTACATTAATAAATAGCAGAGCTAACATCTGATAGAGAGGGCGCCATGACCACAAGACTGTGACCACTTCTTTTAAAACCAGCTGTGAATTACTGCTGGCCTGTCTACTCTTACTCTTATCTGTTAGAAAATCCTTGTTTCTTTTGTTCGAGATGTTTCAAGAACTTCCCTCCTATTACCATTTTGTGTACATCTTTGAAATACTTACTGTACCTTCCCCTGTGAGGAAAGATGTAAAACATGGGTGTAAATGATCTGTCTGCTCCCTGTAGCCAATTCTTCAGTCACACCCTCCAATTATCCTCAGTATACTTTCCTAATTAATTTCACCTAAGATCACACACTCATCTTGAACTTTTTTTATATGCTCGGAAAAGATCGTGCTGCCTGTTTTTGTATTTCTTGCCAATTTACTACATCATGTCTTTTCTCCCCTTTTCCTCGCTTTCTAGATTGATACAGTCATATAGCGCACAAACAAACCATTTGGTCCAACTTGTCCATGCTGACCAGGTTTTTCAAACTAAACTAGTCCCATCTGATTGCATTTTGTCCATATGCCTCTAAACTTTTCCAATTCATATGATTGTCCTAATGAGTTTTAAATGTTGTAGCTGTACTTGCACCTCCCACTCTTCCTCTGACAGCTCATTCCACATACACACATCACCCTCTGTGTGAAAACATTGATCCTTTGTCCATTTCAAATCTCCCCTCTTTCACCTTAAACCTCTGCCTTCTATGGTTGAACTCCCCCATCCCGTGGGAAAGACCTTGGCTGGTTACTCTATTCATACCTCTCATGATTTTATAAACTTCTACAATGTCACCCCTCAACCTCCTACATTCTATCTGACACTAACTTTACGAACAAACATTTCAAGATAAAGCACTGCAAATTTGAAACAGTATTCAAATGACAGGTAAATAACATTCAGCCCAAGCTTCATACTGTGATTTATTTTTCTCCGTGTAATAATACTAAGGCAGCAGGAAACTGTTACGAGTACCAATTAGAGGTCAAACATCTGAATTGCTTTGTCCAAATGGGATGATGATCTCTACAGTGAAAGCGCATCACTGGCCTGAACCATATAAGAAGGGGAATTCTTGTACCACACGGTCAGCGTGCAGTTGCCTTTAGCAGAGTGAGGTGAAGGCTGAGTATACTTTTTGAAATTTGGATCACAGTGTGAATTCAGTGCAAACGGGGAGAGGTCTTTTCAATAAGGTTTACTCAAAGAAGGAAACTTTCCGGAGTGAGATGTGAGTGGGAGGTGTAAAACAGCATGAATGGAGAGGTCGAGGCACACTGAGACCAGAGGCAAAGTGGCAGCACAAAACGCAGCTTGATGCTACTGCAGAGTAGGTAGACTTGAACAAAGAGTTTCAGGTGAAGTGGGGAGGGATCATAATGTGAGAGAATGTACTCTGTAATTTGAGAGGGAGAACCTGGAATCAGGAAGGGGACACGAGCAGGGAACAGGATGGAGCAGCAATAGCAGCAGTTTCTGGGGGGAGTTCAGGAAGCACAGCTGAAATTCATACCCAGCATCTGCTTCTGGTCCCTGAACGAAACATCCTAAATCTGGCCCTCCACTCATGCTCATCCATAGTATCCTTGAGAGCCTTTGTCAACCATGGGTGCTTCATCTTCTTATCGAGTTCATCTTTTTGAACAGAAACAATAATTACTGAGCGGTTTGGGATATCTGCTTGAATGTCTGCTCATGTATACTCACTGAGCTTCCTCTGGGTCTATTGAAAAGATGCCTGATTCTTTTCAATCATTCAGGGGAACTTCTGCCTGTGGCTGAGCACAAGATCAGCGGAGGCTGACTCCATTCTCCAAGTTTCTCCATCTCTATTGTTTCTGTCTGACGATGCCACATTCCTGTGAGCTGTGTCTAACGTGACCTCCTTTTCCATCAAACCAGAAATCCCCGAATTATGGTGGACAGGGCCTTCAGCTATGACTGTCCCATCTCCCACAGTGTTGCCCTCAATCCGTCCCTTCCAATCCCAGAACAATGATAGATTCTTCCTGGTCCACACTTCCTCCTGCACGAGAATCCACATTCACATATTCATCCTACACCATTTCCACCACCCCCAGCAGGACAGCATCATCAAACACATCTTCCCCTCCCGTCCTCGGTCAGTATTTCACAGCGACCGTTCCCTCTGTGTCACCGTCCATCACCCCGAACGTTTCCCCACTCCTCCATCGCAACATCCCATGCATTTACAGAAGCTGCAACACTTGTCCATTCATCTCTTCCCTCCTCACTGTCCAATGCCCCAAACATAGCTTCCAGGTGAAGCAGCATTTCACTTGTAACCTTTTAATCTGATCTCCCGTCATTGTTGCTCATAATGCAGTCTCTTTATATTGGTGAGACCAAATAGAGATTGCTTTGAGGAACACAACCACTCTGTCTGTAGAAATAACCTTGACCTTCTCATTGCTTCCCATTTCAATAACTTACCTTGCTCTCATGCTAACATTTCAGCCCTGGGCTGCTGCAATGTTCCAAGGCAGCACAACCCAAGCTCGAATAACTCACTTTACACTTTCGTACATTACAGCCTTTAGAAGTTAACGTACAATTTCATAATTTCACAGTCTGACCCCATTATAACTGTTCTCCAATTTCCGTACAATCTCCCTCCTGGCCTCCCTATGACCTTCTGTGGTTGCATCTTCTTTATCTTTCACTCAATAGAGAGAAACCCTTTTCCCTATTCACATCTTAATTTAAAGCTATTTCACATGGTCTTCTCGTTCACCACTACTAAAAGCATGTTTATCTTTTGCCACACCCTCTTTTACCTCTCAACCCACTCCCCACATCTGTCAAGGTATTATAAAGCTCATTTTCCAATCCTTTTTGAGTTCTGAAGAAGTGTCATACTGGACTTGAAACGCTAACTCTGTATCTCTGTCTCTGCAGATGATGCCAGACCTGTTGAGTTTCTCTAGAAATGAATAGGCTCAGAACAAGTTTTCAATTAAACAAATAACTATGGATACTGGAAAGGAAAATGCATACATTGCTGGAAAAAATGGGAGTTTTGTAGAATGGTCACTGGTCCTGAAAGATTAACTCTACTTTCAATCCACAAGATGCTGCCAGACCTGCTGAGTTTCATCAGCAATTTCTGATTTTGAACAAGTTCCATAGACGTGTGTTAAAGCTGCTCAAACGCTCTGTCTCACACGGAATACACTGGGATGTAACCGATAATGCAAGGTGCACAAATTCCTTGATGTGAAACTACATAAAGCTGGCATCACTGACACTGCAGAGCTCTTAATCTTGGCCAGGGAGAGAAACAGAGGGGAACACATTCACATCAAACACAGAAGGTGGCATTGGGGGGAATGGAAAAGATTCAGATGCATATGTTAAGGGATTTGAGTAAAGTAACAAATTGTAGGCGTGACACCAGAAAGAGACCCTCAGCACAATGAGAATAGGAAAATTGAAATGTGACCACATCAGACACCAGGTTAAGACACTGGGTACAGGGCTGATGGGTGAATGGGTTTCGGTGTAAACTGTGGGATAGTCAGTAGAATTAAATTGAACATATTGGAGCTCAAAGTGGGCATTCATGTGGTATGGTAAAATCACAGTTGCAGCAGAATTGTATTCAACTACAATCTGTAACATTTTCGCCAGGATAATCCCTCAGCCTACCATTACCATCAAGCTGATCTATGGTTCAGCGATGAGTGTGGGTGAACATGATAGGGTCGGAACCATGTGCACCGAAACCTGATGACAATCCATTAAAGCTATCGCACTTGACTGGTTATATTCGCAACAGCAGGACTAACATCTGATACAGAGGGCGAAATGATCCCAAGACTAACAGATCACATCGAAGTTGTGCAGTGCTGCCACATCCAGAAGTAATTGTCGATGGACTATTAGCCAACTCACTGGAGGAGAGGACTCCATAAATGTCACCAACCTAAATAACGGGACAGTCCTGTACATCAGTGTAGTGTTATCTGCACCGTCCTCAGCCAGAAGTGTTGAGCTGATGATCCACCTCACACTCGCCATGCTGCCCGCAGAATCACTTTTGCCAGTCTGTAATCGATCTGATTCACTGCACGTGACATGAAGAAACAGCTGAACACAGTGGATACGACAAAGAAAATGGGCCCTGACCATATTCCTGCAATAGGACTGAAGACTTGTGCTGCACAACAAGCCGTGTCCCTGGGGAAGCTGTTTCATTCCAGCTTCAACTCTGACATCTCCCTGGCAATGTGGAAAAGAACTAGCTATGTCCAATCCCATAACAAGGGAATAACTACAGCCTGACCATTTACCACGCCCTGAGTCCCATTGCAATAGTCACATTGGTGGGAGTTCTTTTTGACAGATCTGTAAAATAGCACAGAAGTAACCAACTCAGTGTGGTTTCAGATAGGTCCCCATGTGGAGATGGTGCTGTTGTAGAAGTATCACTGGATTACTAATCGAGACCAGGCTAGTGCTCTGGAAGCTGGTGGACGTAATAATTAATAAAATATCGAGATGTACAACCTGGAGTCATTAACAATGACCTTGAAGCCAATGTCGATTGTAAACACCAATTTCCTTCCTCAATGTACTTTCAGGAAGTGAATCTCCCGTGCTTTCCTGGTCTGGACTAAAAGTGACTCCAGACACATAGATATATGAAACATTCTTCAATGGTCTCGGAAACGGCCAAGCAAGACACTCTATTGAATCAAACTGCTCTGAGGTCTTAAAGAATAAAACAACACAGATCACCCAGCACCAGCCTCAGTATTGGATGGGGAAACACTATCCTATTGACCCTGCAGAGACCTCCTTTCTAATACCTGAGAGCTGGTGGCAACATTTACAGTGATTTCCCACAGGCTGCACAGAAACATCGAGAGTGGAGTAGGTCATTCACCACACTGAGCATCCTCCATTGTAGTTCATGGTGAAAATCTCCTCAATTCAGCTTTCCCCACAGTGTTCATATCCTTTAGTATGTTTAAACATCGGAACATGTAAAATAGGAACTACTGTAGTCGCTTTGGTCCATAAATTTTGATCCTCCATTCGATATGCAGGCAGTTATCTAATGAGGTGTGTTTATTAAACGCAATTTCGCTGCAACACAATTAGTGAATTGTGCCCCTTCCTTTATAAAGCGAGCTCCCGTTCACTGTTATGGGAGTCCGTCTCTGGCACCAGCTGAACATCAAATCCCAGCCTCAGGATCCCTCTGTCTGCCAAATGCACCCTCAGTGTGTTCAGATAAAGCTGGTCTGTAATCCGGTCTGCAAGCCTTGAAACGGAGCCTGAATGTGAGATTTGTGGTCTACATTTAGAAGGAATTTTATTTCAAACTGGGAGGGGAATACCTTGGAGAGAACTGGAATTCCGCATCAGCATCACGTGGTCAGTCAGCTCGCGTGCTTTCTGGTGAAGATCTTGGTGAAAGGTACAGTGTTGTAGTCAGTGACTGTAGTGTTAAAGTGTGACATTTACTGCACTAACTCCTTACAATACACAGTTTAAATGTTTATGTAGCCTGTGCTATTGTTTGTGTTAGGTTGACTATTATTTTTGTTTTGATTTTTACTGGTAGTTTTGGGGTCTGCACCGAAGCCTCTTTTTCCCATTGGCCCCATTATTTATATTGCACCATTTTCTATAATACGGTGTTCCACGGGAATACAGCTGCCACATTATTGGATAACTGCCTGTAATTATTGCTGATTCTATACCTTCACAATCAAACTCCTGCACTTTGCCCATCCCTTCTGTGTCTTGAAATCTTTATTTATATTCAGTACCTTAGCTTTCATAGCCTGATCAGGGAAATTATTCCCCAAGTTCACCAGTCTCTGAGTGCAGACATTTAGTCTCATCTCAACGCACTTTGGCCTGTCTGTACCCAACACTGTGAGCCCGTGTTTTGGTCATCCCATCCAGGGGAATTATCATCCCTGCTTCCAATCTGTCTCGCCATGTCAGAGTTTTATATCGTTCACCCATTTTCTTAAACCTCATGGAATACAGACACAGTCGCCTCAAACTCTGTTCCCACAACAAGCCTGTCATTCCAGAGACCAGTCAGGTCATCCTTCGCTGCTCTCCCTCAATGTCAGGTTTGTCCTTTATTAGGTATGGAGACCAAAACTGCACTCAATACTGCACAATGTTTGAGATGATGTCTCAGCAAGGGCCTGTACAGCTGCAGTAAGACACCCTGACTCCTGTACTCAAAACATCCTGAAATGAATGTCAGCACACCATTCATTTTCAACAAAATTGTGTATTCCCGTGACAGCTGAGCCTGCTCTAACCTGAGCAGGAACCTTACAGCAGGCTGGTAAAATGTGGCTGCTGCTGTACAGGGACTTAGTGAGATCACTTCTGGAGTAATGTGCACAGATTTAATCTCCTCACTAAGAAAGGGTATTGGTATTAACTCAGATATTATTCCCTCAACTGATTTCTGCAATGAAGGTGTTTATCATAGAATCCCTACAGTGTGGAAGCACACCATTTGACCCATCGACTCCACGCTGATCCTCTGAAGGCCATACCATACAAACCCCACTCCCTAACCCCCTTCCCAACCCAATCTCTGCAACCTAACATTTTCCATGCCTAATGCACCTAACTGGCACATCTTGGGACTTTGGGAGGAAACTGCAGTACCCGACAGGCACACTTTGCAGGCACGGGGGAATGTGCATAATCCACACAAACAGTGAACCGAGACTGAAACTGAACCAGATCTCTGGTGCTGGGAGGCAGCAGTGCTAACCACTGAGCTACCTACCATGGAAAACGCAACCTGCCTGCTCAATTCAACACTCAAAATGTGGCATAACAGCAGGGAGATTCCATAAGTCTACAAGCTTGTTAATGTGCAACGGGATGAGGACAATGATATCTTAAGCAGCTTGGTCAGGAACAGGCGCAGGACATGCAAGACATCGAAGCTATAGTGTAGGAACACCAGGAGGACATTCAGCCCATCTTGTGTGTAAAGCAGGAACAGAATGAGTCCAATCAGCCACCCATGCCTCTTACACAGCAATTGGAGCCGATCTTTCACAGCCTCGTGCCGATTTCACAGGAATTGAAACGGACTGTCAAGGTTATGGAAAGGGAAGAACTAAGAATAACCAACTTCACTCGGGAATGGAAAGGTATGAGCAAATGATTGGGACTGAAGACAAATTGTTCGAATCTGTTATTAAGGAATCAACAACAGGAGACTTTGAAAGTCAAACCACAATCCATCAAAGTCGACATGGCATTATTAAGGATAAATCATCTTTGAATGATATTCCTAACCTTTTCGTATTAAGATGTATGACAAAAAAGTTGAATAAGGGGGATCTGAAAGACGTATTATATCTGGACTTCAAGAAAGCAATGCTGAACATGCTTGACGAAAGCTTAATATGCAAGACAAGAGCACATGGTGTTGGGACAATTTATTTGCTTGGAGAAAAAATTGGCTAACCAATAAAAACCATGATATAGAGCTGCTAGCTTTGGACTGGGTTGAGTAAGGTCAATAATCGCATGGCACCAGGTTATAGTCTGACGGGTTTATTTGAAAACACAAGCTTTCATTGTCCTGCTCCTTCGTCAGGTGTTAGAGAGAGAAGACCTTAGGCACAAAATTTATTAGGAAAAGATGAAAGGCTTATACAACACATGCACATGAATGGAACACATCTAAGATGGCTGCTAAATCTTAATTCGGTTAGAGTGGAGATACAGGTTTTGATTGATGAATATGCAAATTCCAGAGTTCCTTTCAACTCCTGCCTGGAGATACCTTCAGGTATTATCAATGTAAAGGAGGTGACCCCTCCAGTCAGACAACGTATTTTAGGCAGGCGGTCTTGTTTGGGGTCTGTATGTGTCTTCACCTGGAATCAGACTGGGTTTATTTTCAATTTAGGAGTTCATAAAATATCACATTGACTGACTGTCTACAAATTGTATATTTTTGAGAAAATATAATGCATCTGGAAATAAAAGCCAGCAAATGAAAATTCATCTTACAGATTAGATGCGTGTGTGTGTGTCCGTGTGTGTGTGTGTCCGTGTGTGTGTGTGTCCGTGTGTGTGTGTGTCCGTGTGTGTGTGTGTGTGTGTGTGTGTCGATGTGTCTTTGTGTTTGCATGCACGTGCATGTGTGTGATTGAAAATAAGATGGAGTGTCTGTGGGATGGAGAGAGAGTGTGTGTGTTTGTGAGAGAGTGAGGGAAGTATGTGAGTCTTTGGGAGGTAGCGAGAGGGTGTGCATGCGTGTGAGAGAGGGGAGTGTGTGTGTGTGCATGTGAGAGAGGGGAAGTGTGTTTGTGTGTGGGGAGGAGACGGTGAATTTGCATGGGTGTATTTAAAGGGGAGAGGGAAAGGATGTGTGTCTCCTCGTTAAAACACAGGCAGATTTAACAGATCCCTTTCCCCACACACACTATGTGGTTTCAGAGCTTCCCGTCTCTGCAGTCTCTGCTCCATTTGATGTTCATGTTACAGATCCAGATGCTGAAACTACACTCCCCATGCTACATCCAGAGGTGGGTCACCAAATCCTCAGGTCTCCCTGAATATCTGAGGCGGCTCACAGTACAACCTTCAGAAAACCATCCCCAGCCCCTCCACTAACCTTTCCATAACAGGAGCCAGTCAGAAGCCCCTCAGCTGCAAGTAAGAGACCTGTTACTTGAGAATATTATTCGAGGTGTTTCTTCATGTGATGAACCGCACAATCATGTAAGAGGGACAAACACAGGCTTTCAGTGGTCAGGCACAGACCAAGTTTCAAAGACGTGTCTCAATGCTGCTGGGACCCCCTTTCCAACTTGGAGAAACAGCCCGCCACATGCCATTTCATTGTTTCTGAGCTTCACAATTCCAGCACTCGGTACACTCGGGAGCCAAAAAAAAACACCAGGGAAAGGTACTGAAAAACAAACAATTAATTAACTGATAACATGTTGTGAAAATATGGATAAGGAGACGGGGAGTGGGAGTAACTGGAGAAGTGAGACAATGGTGGGTCCAATCACAAGAATGAGAGCATTCAATAAAATTATTGCCAGATCAGTTGAAATGGTTAGTTACATCAAATTGTGAATCTGCCTTACAGTACCATCCCAGACACCATAAACTGGGACAAGGGACCAGCCAGAATGGAGAGCTATGCACACCATGCTCGTGGACGACTCTATAAACTGTTCAACCTGCCTAGCATGGGGACCATTGCAAACCCTTGCCAGTATATTGCTACTATACTTGCACTACAGAAATGTCTTGCACGGGAAGATTTGTAACCCATGCAGTGAGTGACAGTAAATGGGCTCCCACAAATGCATGGCTCTGTATCTCCACTGCCGAAATATAATGCAAGAGATTGTGTGTGTGTGTGTGTGTGTGAGTGTGTGTTTGTGTGTGTGTTGGTGGCAGTAGATTTGTAAATTACTATTTGAGAGAGAATAGACAGAGAGGAAATCAGCTTAAATGTGAACAACTGACAGGGCTTTGTGTCATTAACAGAGGGAGAATGAGGACCGTGTTATAGTCAGAGGTGACGATGTGCTTGTGAATATTAAAGTAAAGGCTTTGCCAGACCCAACAACAATATAAAGCAATCCGTACAGGAATGATGGGATTTTGGTCTGCTTTTAGATACAAGCCATGGAATAACGACTCAGATTTAGTTAAGCAGCAGCAGATCATTGGCTTTATTAGGACTGTGTTTCATAGCTGAAGGTTCAAACAGCAGATGGGATGAACCAGTGAAGTATAATCTGCAGTTGGCAATAGTTAAAATTAGGAATGGTCAGGATATAGTGTCAGTAATCAGCTTGGGGCCAAAGGGATTACGGTAGTTGTGACTCATCTGTTTCAGCCTCAGTTATTGGCCAGGGAAGAGATGGAGTCAAAGGACAGAAATGGAGTTTGCATCCAGAACAGAAGACAGTGACCTCGAGGCTTTCAATATTTAAATAGCAAGGGCAGTGATGCAATGAATCCTGGTTCATACCTGAAAGTGAGTAGGTCAACCAACAAGGCCCAGTGCCAGAAATAAAGAAGGAGAGAAAGAATGAACAAGTTCACTGTTGTTTGTTGTGGTTTGGAGCGTGAATACTTACAGAGTAGAGTAAATGAAAAGAACATTAATACAGTCGCACATGGTTAATGCAAATAATATCGACAGTGAAACTTACCAGGGACACCAACAATAGCCAGGATAGGATAATAAAAACATTAATGATGTAAAGTGCATATCTGATCCGCGATGATAACGGCCACAAATATGTGGAAAGAATCCAAACATAATCGGATAACCTCCTGTCCATTGTTGGAACATTCCAGTCTATTGTTCTCAGAGTCTGATCCACTTTTGGAACTGTCCAGTCTAATATTCTCAGTTTCTGATCTCTCCCTCTCTCTGCAGCAGTCGATCCCTGTTAGTGCTATCGGTGATGCTCCCGCCCATACCATGGGATAACATATTGAATGGAACCGTTTTATCATGAAAAGATGGAAACCCTCCACTGGGATAATTCGAATCCATGGAAACTGACATTAGTCACAGTCACCAAATAAACAGTTTCAGTTAACCAGTTCCTTACATCATTTTACATAACACAATAAAAGGGAACATTTACTTGGTTTGGATGGTATGGATGAGGGTTGCTGATGGATAGACCATAAATCTGTCAATTTTGATAATCTGTCTTCCCTGTATGTGGGAGTATTGTGGGAACAGTGCACTGTTGTATACGTTTCACCCTGTTTATAAAAGGAGACAGGAATAAAATAACAGCTGCATAAAATGTTTGGTGGAGACGTTTCTAGGTATCTTTGTGTAATGCTGCTCCAAGTTTGAAATTCCCTGTTATCAAGTCCTTTCTTAAACTTGTATCATCATTCAGAGCATTGAAACTGCTGCTCAGGAACAGGGAGATGCAGGAGGTAGTCACTCAAATGCTCGAGACTGGGACGCAGAGACATGAGACAGTCTTTCAACTGTCCGAGACTGGGACACAGGGACAGGAGGTAAACACTCAACTGCTCGATACCGGAACACAGGAACAGGAGGCAGTCACGCAATTGTTCGAGACTGGGATACAGGGAAACCTGGAGGCGAGTGAGGACCCAGATTTCAGTTCCCCAGGAACAGGAGGAGGCGACTCACTACCCACCAGTCTGGGACACTGGGAGAAAAGGGAAGTTGGCCTGTTACGAACAGGAATATCTGAATACGTTGCATGAGTGAGCCATTCAATCCTGCTCCAACATTTTTCAAAACTATGGCTGATCTGTTTGTGATTCCCTCATCCCATTTTACAGAGATTCCCCTCTCTGCAGCCTCTTCTCCATTTGTTGGTCATGTTGCGGATCCAGATACTGTAACTACAGTCACCATGCTTCACCCAGAGTTGGGTCACCAAAGCCTCTGGTCTTCCTGAATTTCCACAGCAGCTGAAAACACAGCCTCCAGAAAAGAATCCCCAGCATTTCCCCGAACGTACAAAAACTAGAGATAAGTCAAATGTCAGTCAAAGTCAAATGAGAAGCCTGGTCTGAAGCACTAACAGTTGTGAGGATTCCTCATGTTACTGAACACATGAGCAGCAGAGAGTGATTAACACAGGCGTTCAACGAATAGGAACAGAGCAAGTTACAAAGGTGTGCCTCAAAACTGTTAAAACCCCATTATCCAACACGGAGCACAGGGCAGGACACTGGGAAGTCAAAGAAAACGCAATTAATGCTTTTTTGAACACTGTTTCTAAGCTTCTTAGTGTTGAAAGCTGATGCTCTTGAGTGAGCAACATTCAAGGGCAGGAAAAGATATAGGACAGTTATTCACATTGAAACTGGACAATTAAAACTAGATGGTGGGGAAGCAGTTTAAACACCAACAAATGGGAGGGGTTTGGGAAATAGACAGAGGGAGAGAGACTCTGAGCCAGTGTTATGGAAGGATGTGTTTTCAGGTTTCAGAATGCTGTAATGAAGACATTTCGATCATATCTAGCAACATAGGTTAGTATGTCCGGGAATGATGAATTAATACGATATTGGTGCAAGGTCAGATAGAGTCAGAGTCTCGGAGATGTACAGCACAGATGAAGACGCTTCAGACTAACTGGTCCATGCTGATGGGATACCCCAAATTAAACTAATCACATTTGGCCAATGTCGATGTAAACCCTTCTCTTTATGTACCCATCCAAATATCATTTGGACGTTATAATTGTAAAAATCCTCCACCACCTCCTCTGGCAGCTCATTTCTCACATGCGCCACCCTCTGTGGGAAAAAGTTGCTCCTTAGGTCATTGTTAAATCTTTTCCCTCTCATCAGAAATCGATGGCCTCTAGTTTTGGGGAAAAAGACCTTGGCTATGAACACTATAAATGCTCCTCACGTTACAGGAATAAAATAACCAAATCATCAAAGTTTGTGAGCACCCAATTTAATCGTACTATCCCTATAGCTCCAATCCTGGCAACATCCTTGTAAATCTTTACTGACTCCCTTCAAGTTTCACAATATATTTCAAAAAGGAAGCAGACCAGAATTGAATGCAGTACTCCAGGAGTAGTCAAAGTAATGTGCTGTACAGCAGCAACATGACCACCCAATTCATATAGTCAAAGCACTGGCCAATAAAGGCAAGCATACCAAATGACTTCTTCACTATTCTACCTAACTGTGACTCTACTTTCAAGAAACTATGAACCTGCATTCCAAGGTCTCTTTGTTCAGCAACACTCCCCAGGACGTTAGCATGAAGTGTACATGTCCTGCCCTGATTTGCATTTCCAAAATGCAGCACCTCCCATTTATCTAGATTAAAAACCACCTGCCAATTGTCAGCCCATCTGCCCATCTGATCAAGATTCCATTGTACTCTGAGGTAAACCTTCTTTGCTTTCCACTGCACCATCATTTTAGGTTTCATCTGCAAACTTAGCAACTATTGCTGCAATTATCACATCCAAATGATTTATGTGAATAGTGAAAAGCAGTGGAGCCAGCACTAACCCTTGTAGCACACCAATGGTCACAACCCTCCTGTTCGAAAATCAATCCTTCACCACCACCCTCTGTCTCCTGCCTTCGGGCTAATTCTGTATACCTATAGCTAGTTCTCCCTGTATTCCATATGGACTAAACTTGTTAACCAATCTACCATGCAGGAAGTTGGCAAATGCCTTACTGAAGTCCATACCAACAATATACACCTCTGCCTCAATGAATCCTCATAGTCACTTCTTCAAACATACTCAGTCAATTTAGTGAGATACAACTTTCCATCCTTCGATCCATGTGGCCTATCACTTACCAGTCCTTGCTTTTCAAAATCCATGCAAACCTTGTGCCTCATAATCCTTGTCAACAGCTTGCTCCACGGAAGTCTGGCTCACTAGTTTTTCCTTATTATCCTTCAAAATGTTTTCAGTAATCGCACCACGTTCGCAAGCTAAGTTACGGTACCTCATCTGTGACAATTCACGATACAAAATATCGCAGCAAGGGGCTCAGCAATCACTTCACTCGCTTCCCACAGAGTTCTCGGGTACAGCTGATCAGGTGCTGAAGATTTTCCCACCTTAACGGGTTTACGAACCCCAGCATCTCCTTCTCTGTAATACTGGCACTTTTCAACATGTCACGGTTTATTTCCAAAGTTCTTTATCTTCCATATCCTTCTGCACAGTGAATACTGACGCATGATGCTTGTTCAGTATCGTCTCCATCTCCTGCGGTTTTGCACATCGGCAACCTTGCTGATCTTTAAGTGGCCCAAAACTTTCCTGAGCTATTCTTTTGTCCTTAATGTATGTGTAGAGTCCCTTTGGATTCTCCTTAACCCTACTTGCCAGGACTATCTCATGTCCCCTTTATGGCCTCCGGATTTCCCTCTTATGTATACTCCGACTGGCTTTAGACCCTTCTCAATAGTCACTTTGAAACTGGAATTAAGAGCCAAATGACGATGATGAATCCATTTTCGATTTTTGGAAAAACCCATCAGGTTTGCTGATGGCCTTGAAGTAGGCAAACTGCCTGAGTTACATGTGACTCCAGACGGACAACAATGCGTGTGACTCGTAACTGGATTAGTGTTGCTGGAAGAGCACAGCAGTTCAGGCAGCATCCGAGGAGCAGTAAAATCGACGTTTCGGGCAAAAGCCCTTCATCAGGAATAAAGGCAGAGAGCCTGAAGCGTGGAGAGATAAGCTAGGGGAGGGTGGGGGTGGGGAGAAAGTAGCATAGAGTACAATAGGTGAGTGGGGGAGGGGATGAAGGTGATAGGTCGGGGGCGGGAGGAGGATGAAGTGGATAGGGGGAAAAGAAGATACGCACGTAGGATAACTGAGGACAAGTCACGGTGACAGTGCTGAGCTGGAGGTTTGGAACTGGGGTGAGGTGGGGAAAGGGGAAATGAGGAAATTGTTGAAGTCCAAATTGATGCCCTGAGGTTGAAGTGTTCTGAGGCGGAAGATGAGGCTTTCTTCCTCCAGGTGTCTGGTGGCGAGGGAGCGGCGGTGAAGGAGGCCCAGGACCTCCATGTCCTTGACAGAGTGGGAGGGAGAGTTGAAATGTGACTCGTAACTGCCCGCTGGGCAATTAGTAATGGGTAATGAATGCAGGACAACCAGTGATACCCTCAACCCGTGAATCAGTACTGAAAAAAACCTTGACTCCTGCTCTCCCTACCTGACATATGCTTCCCTCTTATCCATGACCAGACACTCAATTTCTCCCGTCCTCCAGCATTCCTTACACCTATCAGCTTTACCCTTCACCCTAACAGGGGCAGACTGTCTCTGATTTTAACATCACCTTTTTGAAGGCTTCCCTCTTCTCAGCTGGCCCCGTAACTGCGAATATCTGTTCCAATCCAGTTTGGAATTTCTTGCTAATATCATCAAAATTGGCCTTCCTCCAAGTTAGAGCGTTACCTTTTGGACCCAGTTCATCCTTTTCCATCTCTATTTTGAAACTAATAGAATTATGATTATGTGTCTCAAAGTGGTTCCCCACTGATAGCTCAGTCTCCTGCCCTGCCATATTTCCCAAGGGGAAGGTGACATTGAGATCCTTCTCTGTGATGGAGAGCATTGATCAAGCAGCTGCAGCGTTGTAACTGGGATTGGGGTCAACATTGTCTTCGTCTCATTGGGCTGGATCGAATCATAATTTATCTCAGGGCCATTTTCATCGAGTGTGACCGAGGGATTGTCTGCACAAGGTCGAGCTAATTTCCTGGTGCTACCTTATCGAACTCACCTCATTAACTACCTACCCCACCTCATGGTGTCCCTCTCATTCAATGCCAGTCCTATTCTCCCACCCATCATGTCTGGAGGCACTCACCATCGCACTGATGCCCCTGCGTATTCTATGATCCCCGGCACTGGTGCCATCTTTAAAAGGCCAGTTGAGCTTTATTGATGTCGGAGCTGGTTTGTACAGTTTACCCCGAGAATGGCAGATAAGGGGCAATTACACCACAGTTTGTCGACAGGGGCACAGTGGTCCTGGTAGATGGGCTAGTACAGAGGGGGACCATCCTCTTCCAAGAAAGGGCACACTATCAGACCCACCGAGCATGGTCTGAGCTCCCCACCCAGGTCAGTGCAGTATTTGAGGTCTGAAGAAATGTCTAGCAATACAGGACAAGCATCAATAACCTTCCCTGCTCTGTTTGGATAAGGGTCACCGTATTCCCTCTGCTTCCTCACACTCACTGTACATCTGTTGTGGCAGCGACCCAGAACACCATTCATGCTCCACCACTGTCACTGCTGCTTGCAGTACCTTCCCTCTCTTTCTCTCTCCCCATTATTCGTCCCACCACACACACACACACTAATAACATTGCATGGATACAACACTGTGGACTGACTCCCTCCAGACACCTCACCATATCTCCCCCTACCTACATGAACACTAACAGCAGAGGTACCCACTCGCACCCTCCCTCCCTCCGTCCCTCCCTTTCTCCCATTCCAGGAGAAACAGCCTGGAATAGGACAGTAAGGGTCAAGCCGAGTGGTGGAGTGCCCGATATCCGTTCCCTCACGTCCCCCCTCCCCCTGCCATGTTCGGGGGAACCTGGTACAAGCCGGAGAGGACTGGGACGCCTCGAGTGGAGATTCTGAAACGTCCCAGCAACCGAGTAAGGAGCAATGTTCAGTGAAGGGCAATTCTCACTTTAAACCCACTGGCAGCTCCGTTTCACCCCGGCACAACTTAGAAGCCATGGCCCTGTTGCCATCTCCCTTTTGTGTCGAGCTGGTACAAATGGAATCCCCACGGTCTCGGTGGGCAGGAGGGTGGGCTCACAACACATCGTCACCACCACCTCCCAGGAAAGGAGCACGGAGAGTCCCTCCGACACCTCCTCCTGTAAACAGCTTAGATAATGAAACTAATCTGTGAGATTTACTGCTTTCCTCCCTTATCCTGACATCTGCAGTAACCTGTTCTCATATACACCCTGGCCCTTTGCTCCTGCACCTCCTTTATAACGGTACAGCCTGTTTTATATTGTCTTTCAATGTCCTTCCTACTAAAGAGCATCACCTCACATTGCGCTGCATTGATCTTCATCTGCCATACACCTGAACACTACACCAACATATAACTTTCCTGTTGGAGTTCCACTCCGTCCTCAACAAACTTCACAATTCTTTCAGGTTTGGCATCTGCAAATATTGAAATTGTCCCACAGTGACACTCTACTCAAAAATACTGACGCACACCAAACAGAGGGAGTGAAATATTGACACACTCTTCAGGTCTATATTACTGTCAATGTATAGAGAGTGCCTCTATGTGTCTGTATCCATGTGTGTATCTGTGTGGGGCGGGTCTGGCAGTTTCTGTTGTGTTCAAAGTGATGTAATATCCCCTGATATGAATTCTGAGTAAGTATCACTCGATCCAAAACGTCAACTTTCATTTTTGTCCAAAGATGCTTCCAGAGCTGCTGAGATTTCTCTTGTTTTCAATCTCTGTTGCACCCCTACCCCGATCACCCACCCCCACCCCTCTGTAATCGTGGGGCTAAAGTGTGTAAACGATCAGGGATTCAGTCTGAGAGGGAGATAGGGAGGGCAGCAGCTCGCAGCAAAATCCAACCTGAATTTTTATTGCACCAAACACGCACACATGCATACAAACACATGCACACACTCGGTTGGTTTGGAGAGGATTGTC
The DNA here is from genome assembly GCF_047496795.1 of Chiloscyllium punctatum. NCBI lineage: Eukaryota > Metazoa > Chordata > Chondrichthyes > Orectolobiformes > Hemiscylliidae > Chiloscyllium > Chiloscyllium punctatum. The sequence continues at coordinate 89,005,635 of NC_092752.1, read as the reverse complement.
ATTGTATTTAGGCCCGCAGAGTGGAACATGTTCGTGTGGAGAAATGTCTGCGCTCCTTCTGCAATGTGGAAATGTTTTGTCACTGGGTAGTATTTCCAATACACAGTTTACACATTAAAGCATATTTCCATTGCAATTATATCCAAGCAGTTCCGAGTGAGCCACTTTCCAAGGCGATGAGATTAATTTTAATGCACTTCCTGTAACTTGGAATTTTTAATGTTTTACTCTTACAAGTAATCTCACATTTGAGAAAGGATTGAAAAGACCTAAACCAGACCAGCAGAGTGTGGGCTTGTATCACTTTTAGAAAAGAGGGAAATGGAGAGGAAGGGAGAGTGGTTTTGACCCAGTTTCAGTGATTCACACCAAAAACCAGAAGAGTTCCCATTGCACAGAGATGCAGAGACAGAGATCCACACACTAATGCAGGAACTCATGTAACAAGCACAGAGAGATAGACATGCAAACAGAGGTTAACTGAGACATATATAGACACACAGGAATAGACAAACATGAACAGAAACATGCAGGCACATACTTGGACATGCAAACACACATAGACTCATCGAGTTATACAAGGTATTTGCAAACAGTCCCATACAGTCCATGCTGACCATAATCCCAAACTAAACCAGTCCCACCTGCCTGCGCTTGGCCCAGATTTGTCCAAATGTTCTCTTATTCTTGTAAATAACTAAATGCGTTTTAAATGTTATAACTTCACCCACAATTCATCACTTCCTCAGAAAGTACATTCCCTTCACGAACCACATGCTGTGTAAAAATGAATCACCTCACAGGTCCTGATCAGGTGGACCCAGGAAATTTGTAGGAAGCTAAGGAAGTGATTGCTGGGTCCCTTGCTGAGACGTTGTCATCATCAATAGCCACAGGTGAGATGCTGGAAGTCATGAGTTTGACTAAAGTTTTGCTATTAAACAAAATGGAAAGAAAAAGCCAAGAACTATAGATTGGGGAACCTGACATCAGTGATGGGCACGGCGTTGGAGGGAATCATGAGCTACAGGATTAAAATGCATTTGGAAAGGCAAGGACCGATTCGGGATCGGCCAAAGTGAGGACTGCAGATGCTGGAGATCAGAGTCTAGATGAGAGTGGTACTGGAGAAAGCACAGCAGGTCAGGCAGCATCTGACGAACAGGAAAAGCGACGATCTGGACAAAAGCCCATTATATGCATCGTGAAATGGGGGTGTGCGTGGATAATCATGTCACACTAATTTGATTTTGTTTTTGTTGAGAAGTAACGGACAGCATTGATTATGGCAGAACGCTGGATGTGATCTATATGGACTTCAGTTAGGCATTTGAGATAGCTCCCCATGGAGACTGGTTAGCAAGATTAGATCACATGGAATACAGGGAGAATTACCCAGTTGGTTACAGAACTGGCTCAACAGTAGAGGACAGAGGGTTGTGGTGGAGGGTTGGTTTGCAGACTGGAGGCCTGTGACCAGTGGAGTGCCACAGGGATTGGTGCTGGGTCCGCTACTTTTCGTCACTTATATAAATGATTTCGATATGAACATAGGACAGTTAGTACGTTTGCAGATGACACCAAAATTGGAGGTGTATTGGCCAGCAAAGAAGGTTACTTCAGATTACGATGGGATCTTAATCAGATGGGCCAATGGGCCGAGGAGTAGCAGACAGAGTTTAATTTAGATAAATGTGAGATGCTGCATATTGGAAAGGCATATCGGGGCAGGACTTATACACTTACTGGGAGTTTTAAATGTTATAACTTCACCCACAATCCATCACTTCCTCAGAATCCTGGGGAGTGTTGCTGAACAAAATGATCTCAGAGTACAGATTTATACTTCCTTGAAAGTGGATTTGCAGGTAGATAGGGCAGTGAAGAAAGTATTTGATATGTTATTGGTCAAGTGCATTGTGTATATGCGTTAGGAGACTGGACTGCGACTGTACAGTACATTGATTCGGGCCAGTTTTGGATTACTGTATGCAATTCTGATCTCCGTGCTCTGTAGGAAGGATGTTGTCAAACTCGAAAGGGTTCAAGAAGGGTTTACACTGCCATGATTGGAGGGTTTGAGTTACAGGGAGAGGCTGAATAGGCTGAGCCTGTTTTCCCTGGAGAATCAGAGGAGGAGGGTTGATGTTAGAGGCTAATAGAACATAGAACATAGAACAATACAGCACAGAACAGGCCCTTCGGCCCACGATGTTGGGCCGAACTTCTATCCTAGATTAAGCACTCATCCATGTACCTATCCAAATGCCGCTTAAAGGTCGCCAATGATTCTGACTCTACCACTCCCACGGGCAGCGCATTCCATGCCCCCACCACTCTCTGGGTAAAGAACCCACCCCTGACATCTCCCCTATACCTTCCACCCTTCACCTTAAATTTATGTCCCCTTGCAACACTCTGTTGTACCCGGGGAAAACGTTCCTGACTGTCTACTCTATCTATTCCTCTGATCATCTTATAAACCTCTATCAAGTCACCCCTCATCCTTCGCCGTTCCAACGAGAAAAGGCCGAGAACTCTCAACCTATCCTCGTACGACCTATTCTCCATTCCAGGCAACATCCTGGTAAATCTTCTCTGCACCCTCTCCAAAGCTTCCACATCTTTCCTAAAGTGAGGCGACCAGAACTGCACACAGTACTCCAACTGTGGCCTAACCAAAGTCCTGTACAGCTGCAACATCACTTCACGACATTTGAATTCAATCCCTCTGCTAATGAACGATAATACACCATAGACCTTCTAACAAACTTTATCCACCTGAGTGGCAACTTTCAAAGATCTATGTACATAGACCCCAAGATCCCTCTGTTCCTCCACCTGACTAAGAACCCTACCATTAACCCTGTATTCCGCATTCTTATTTGTTCTTCCAAAATGGACAACCTCACACTAGGCAGGGTTGAACTCCATCTGCCACTCCTCAGCCCCGCTCTGCATCATATCTAAGTCCCTGTGCAAACGACAAATGCCCTCCTCACTGTCCACAACTCCACCTATCTTTGTATCATCTGCAAATTTACTGACCCACCCTTCGACTCTCTCATCCAAGTCATTAATAAAAATCACAAACAGCAGAGGACCCAGAACTGATCCCTGCGGAACTCCACTTGTAACTGGACTCCATGCTGAATATTTACCATCTACCACCACTCTCTGACTTCGACCGGTTAGCCGGTTTTCTATCCAATTGGCCAAATTTCCCTCTATCGCATGCCTCCTGACTTTCTGCATAAGCCTACCATGGGGAACCTTATCAAATGCCTTACTAAAATCCATGTACACGACATCCACTGCTCTACCCTCATCCATATGCTTGGTCACCTCCTCGCAGCAATCAATAAGACTTGAAAGGCAAGACCTACCATTCACAAATCCGTGCTGGCTGTCCCTAATCAAGCAGTGTCTTTCCAGATACTCATAAATCTTATCCCTCAGTACCCTTTCCATTACTTTGCCTACCACAGAAGTAAGACTAACTGGCCTGTAATTCCCGGGGTTATCCCTATTCCCGTTTTTTAACAGGGGCACAACATTCGCTACTCTCCAGTCCCCTGGTACCACCCACGTTGACAATGAAGACGAGAAGATCATTGCCAATGGTACTGCAATTTCCTCTCTTGCTTCCCACATAATCCTAGGATATATTCCGTCAGGCCCGGGGGACTTGTCTATCCTCAAGTTGTTCAAAATGTCCAACACATCTTCCTTCCTAACAAGTATCTCTTCTAGCTTACCAGTCCGATTCACATTCTCCTCTTCAACAATACGGTCCCTCTCATTCGTAAATACTGAAGAGAAGTACTTGTTCAAGACCTCCCCTATCTCTTCCGACTCAATACACAGTCTCCCACTACTGTCCTTGATCGGACCTACCCTCGTTCCCGTCATTCTCAGGTTTCTCACATACGCATAAAATGCCTTGGGGTTATCCTTGATCCTATCCGCCAAGGATTTTTCATGCCCTCTCTTTGATCTCCTAAACCCTTTCTTAAGGTCCTTCTGGCTATCCTGTATCCCTCCACTGCTCTGTCTGAACCCTGTTTCCTCAACCTTATGTAAGCCTCCTTCTTCCTCTTTACTAGACATTCAACCTCCCTCGTCAACCAAGGCTCCCTCACACGATCATTTCTTTCCTGCCTGATAGGTATGTACATATCAAGGACACGTCGTATCTGCTCCTTGAAAAAGTTCCACATTTCCACCACATCCTTCCCTGACAGCCTATGCTCCCAACGTATGCTCCTCAAATCCTGTCTTACAGCATCGTAATTTCCCTTCCGCCAATTGTAAAATCTACCTTGTTGTGCGCACCTATCTCTCTCCGTAACCAAGGTGAAAGTCACAGAATTGTGGTCACCATCACCAAAATGTTCACCCACTAACAAGCCCACCACTTATCCCGGTTCATTACCGAGTACCAAATCCAATATGGCCTCCCCTCTGGTTGGACAATCTACATACTGAGTTAGAAAAGCTTCCTGGACACAGTGCACAAACACCGCCCCATCCAATCTACTTGATCTAAAGAGCTTCCAATCAATATTTGGGAAGTTGAAGTCGCCCATGACTACGACCCTGTGGCTTCTGCACCTTTCCAAAATCTGTTTCCCAATCTGTTTTTCCACATCTCTGCTGCTATTGGGTGGCCTATAGTAAACAACCAACAAGGTGACTGCACCTTTCCCATTTCTGACTTCAGCCTCCAGAGGCAGATCCCCCTCAAACTTCCTTTCTGCAGCCGTTCTACCATTTCTAATTAGCAATGCCCACCACCCCTCCTTTTTTACCACCCTTCCTAATCTTATTGAAACATCTGTAACCAGGAACCTCCAACAGCCCATTCCTGTCCCTCATCGATCCACGTTTCCGTGATGGCCACAACATCGTAGTCCCAGGTACCAATCCACGCCTTAAGTTCACCCACCTTATTTCTGATATTCTGAAGGTTAGTAAAATCATGGGTACAACGGATAGATTGAATAGCCAAAGTCTTTTCCCTAGGGTAGTGCAGTCAAAAACTAGATGGCAAAGGTTTAAGGTTGGATGGGAAAGACAAAAAAGGGCTCTAATGGGCAATATCTTCATGTAGAGGATGGTCCGTGTGTAATGAGCCTCCAGAGGAAGGTATTGAGGCTGGCACAATTTCAACATTTTACAGGCATCTGGATGGACAAATGAATGGGAAGGGTTTAGAGGGAAATTGACTAAATGCCGGCAAATGGGAGGAGAATAGTTTTGGCTGTCTGGTTGCCATGGACACGTTGGACCAAAGGGTCTGTTTCCATGCAATACAGCTCTATGACGCCATGTATTTTAACACACTTTCTCCTCTTATCTTAAAACAATCCCCCACTCGAGGAAAAAGATACCTACCATTCAACATTACCGATACCTCTTACGATATTATCAACCTCTAAAAGGTTAATTCTCAGTCTCCTACGCTCCAGTAGAAAATGTCCGAGTCTGTTGAGCCTGTCCTTATATGCAAACACTCCATTCCCAGCAACATCCTGATAAATGTCTTCTGAACTCTCCCGAACTTGATAATATTCTCGATATAACAGGGCGAACAGAAATGCACAAAGTCCTCCAGGACATGCCTCATGGATGTCCTGTGCAACCTGAAAATACCGTCCCAACACCTGTACTCAAAGGACAGTCCACTGCTATTCGTCATTTATATAAATGATTTGGATGAGAACATAGGAGATATAGCTAGTAAATTTGCAGATGACATCAAAATTGGAGGTGTAGTGAACAGTTAAGAACGTTACCACAGAATTAAAATGGAATCTTGTTCAGATGGGCCAATGGACTGAGGAGTGGCAGATGGAGGTATATTTAGATTAATGTGAGGTGCTAAATCTTGTAAAAGCAAATCAGAGCATGACTTATATATGACAAAGTCCTGGACAGTGTTGCTGAACAAAGAGACCTTGGAGTACGGGTCATACTCCCTTGAATGTAGAGTTGCAGGTAGATAGGATAGTGAAATAGGTGTTTAATATGCATTCCTTTATTGTTCAAACCACTGAGTGAAAGAGTTGGGAGGTCATGTTGCGGCTGTGCAGGACATTGGTTAGGCCACTTTTGCAATATTGCGTACAATTCTAGTCTCATTCCTATCGGAAAGATGTTGTGAAACTTGGGAGGTTGCAGAAAAATTGACAAAGATGTTGCCAGGGCTGGAGGATTTTAGCTGTACGGAGAGCTGGAATAGACTGAGACTGTTTTCTCTGAATTATTAGCGGCTGAAAGGCGAATTATAGAGGTTTATAAAATCATCAGAGGCATGCATTGGGTAAATAGACAATGTTTTTTTCCCCAGGGTAAGCGAGTCCACAATTAGAGGGCATAGGTTTAAGATGAGAGGGGAAAGATTTAAAAGGGACCACAGTTAGCAATTTTTATGCTTAGAGGGTGGTATGTGTATGGAATGAGTTGCCAGAGGCTGGTAAAAATAAAGTTTCTAAAAACCATCTGGATGAGTATATAAATAGGAAGGGTTCAGACGGATATGGGCAGGTACAGGCAAAATCGACAAGATTAGGTTAGGGTATCTGGTCGACATGGACAAGTTGTACCAGAGGGTCCGTTTCCGTGCAGTACATCTCTATGACTATGTCTATATAATGAAGAACATCAAGTGAAACACCTTCATAACCGCCCTGTCTATATATGAAGCAAACTTCAAAGAATTATGCCTGAAACCCTAGGTTGCTCTGTTCTACAACACGACCTATGGCTCAACATTTAATTGTATATGTGTTTTTTTCGTTTGTTTTACCAAAGTACAATACCTTGCATTTATCAACATTAAACTCCATCTACAATTCTTTAGCCCAGTGAGTGATAATACTGGGGAAGAAAGGCTGGAAAGTAATCAGTTACCTTGTATCATGTAATGGTTTTAGGAAGAGGGCAGTCACACATTAGAGCTGGGAAACAGTGATCGGTGTTTCAGGCCAGAAAATATGCTCTGTCTTTGTCTCTGATGTTCAGTGTTGATATTTATTCGAGATCCTTCGCAGTGCAGAGTGTGTCTGTAGGATTTCATTCCCTCATATTGCAGACTACAGATAATAGCCATTTAAACTGGAAATGATAGACAAGTATTTAAAGATGTTCATACTTTATCTCGAAGGCAGAGCTTATAAACTCGATATCCTACACTTGAGGCAAGTACATTGCATTTTTTAACAACGTTATTATTTTAACTGAGTAATTCAGTAGAGTGAACCAGATTTCAATAAATCCATACAGATCTGGAAGCTGGCATTTATAGTTAAAAGTTTGGGCATGGTTTAGATTTTGTGCAATTGGTAGTATCCCTGCCTCTGAGGCAGAGCTCTGGATTCTATTCCAATTCCTGAACTTGTCTGGTAGTGTCCCTAGATCGAGACCAGATTGTCTGGATTCAGGTGCAGCATGTCAGAACAGGCTGATGAACGAACACACAGGAGAATACTGCTGCAACTTTTGGGGCTATAGTGGAGTGGTGGTATTGTCCCTACCTCTGGCCGCCATAGGTCTAAGTTCTAATCCATCTAGAGGTGTTTGATAATATGTCTGAACGCGTTGACTAAAACGATTTTAAAATTGTGGTTTGATCGAGATGGAAGAAGTGTCATTATTGAATTTCAGAATTTAATACCCGGATGACTGAAAGCACAGACCCTGGGTGGGAGGAGCATTAGCACCTTCTCGAGGTCTATAAATTCCTGAGGTGCATGGATAGGGGGTGAGTAGTCAAGATCTTTTCCCCATGCTTGGAAGTCGAAAATTAGAAGGCATAGATTTAATGTGAGAGGGGAAAGACTTTAAAGTGACGTCGGGGCAACGTTATCACTCAGAATGTGGAGTGTGTACAAAATGAACTGCCAGAAGAAGTGATGGAGGAAGGTATAATTACAACATTTAAAAGGCACCCAGATGGATATATTAATAGGAAGGATTTAGAATGATATGTTCCAATTGCTGGCAAATAGATTAGATTCCCTACAGTGTAGCACAAGTCCACACCAACTCTCTGAAGAGTTACCCACCCAGAACCATCTCACCACATTTACCCCGACTAATGCACCTGACTTATGTGCAACTTAGCATGGCCAATTCACATAAGCTGCACAATTTTGTACTGTGGGAAGAAACCCACGCAGACACACCGAGAATGTGCAAACTCCACACTGTCAGTCAGCTGTGCCAGAAATCACACGCAGGTCCCTGGTATTGTGAGGTAGGAGTGCTAACCACTGAGCCACTGCACCACCCCAAGTAGGGCACGATTAATTTCAGAAATCAGGTTGGCATGGACAAATTAGTCAAAAGTGTTTGCTTCGGCGCTGTACAACACTTTAGATTCATCAAGCCATTTGATCTAGGTCCCTGTGTAATCTTCACTGTCCACTACATAGCCAAACTTGGTTTAATCCACAATCTTTCTAACCACGCCTTCTATAATTTTCATCTGAATCATTTGTCTAAATGTCAAAACAAAAATGGATTCAGCACAAGTCCCTGTGGAACACCACCGTGCACAGTGTCACAAAGCTGTTCCCTTTTCTTTAAAAGCTTCCTTTTCTCAAAGATACTGTGTCCTTGATTTCTTTTTTAGAGGTGTCGTAAATAGTTCCCGGCTCCAAGGTGACTGGTTTGGTTCAGAGATTAAACGGTTTTGTGATTAAAGGTATAATGAAAGGGGAGTGATCAGCTCTCTATGTGAGCAGTTCAGTCCAGAACTAATTTATAGTTTAGCTGATTGGACAGGGTCTCTCTCTCTCTCTCTCTCTCTCTCTCTTTCTACCCTTCTAACTTTAAAGTCCAATCAATTGTTCCATTTGTACTGTTTTAAGAGGGGGTTTGCTTATTGGGATGGTTGTGTGCTTCCCGAACAGCTAATTAAGTCTAGTTTGAATAGACTGAGTTCTGTAGGGGTTCTTTATTCTGTTCTTTGTGTTTCATTGTGTAGTTTTTTGAATATTTTTTGTCTATTTTAAAACCTGATAATTTTCACTGCGCACTCACTGAAACACATTACAAAGTTATTGTCTGCACTGCCTACTCAAGAATATTTTGAGTGGGCTGGCCTAATCCATAACAACAGGCCTCCAGTCTGAAAAACAACCGTCCTCGATAATGCTGTCTCCTGCTATTAGGTAAACATACACACATACACACAGACACGTACACGACAAACACACACATACACACACACCCAGACACACACAAAGAGACACACACACGCACAGAGGCACATACACAGATACACACACAAAGACTCGCACACAGAGATGCACAGACACATGCACACGCACAGACACACACAGAGACAACACATGCACACAGACACACATGGACGCACAAAGACACACACACACATACACACGGATACACACGTGCATACGCGTGTTGCGCACACAAACATCTTAGAGTCGTTAGGATATAACTTGATCAGTTATGATTAAAGATGGACTCAAGGCTTGTTGTGAGAGGGTAGTAGATCTGACTTGAAAAACATTTCAGCCATGATCAATAGTTCTGTAGACTGGATGGGCCAAATGGACTTTTTACCGCTCTAATTCTGTATGCAGTATAGTACATGCATTCGTCTGTGTTAGTGTGTGTATTTGCGGGTGCATGCGTGTCTATGTGTCCAAGTTTTTGTGTTCCTATGTTTTTGTGAGGTTGAGTGTGTCTGCGTGTGCACCTCTGAGTGTGTGTTTGAGTGTGCCTGTGTGTGTTTGCCTGTGTATGTCTTTGAGTTTGTCTATGTGTGCCTGTGTATGAATCTGTGTGTGTCTGCATATGTTTGTGTTCCTCATTACTTTTAGTAATGGAAATATCAATATACATTTTTGTAATTTCTACACTGTTTGTCTTTCATCTTTACATCATTGCTTGAGGAACTTTGTTTTAGTTCTGAATTTGTTTTTTTAACAGACAAGGAAATCTACATGACTTCTTCCTAGGACGACCATGACCCAATGTGTGACCTATATTATAAGCCATATCATCAAACTGGTAACACCGATAATTTGCTGTGACCAATGGAGGAGAGGCAGTAGAAAAGAAAACAGTTACTCAACAACCCAAGAAACTCTGGACCGGTGAGCCTGACATCAGTGGTGGGTGAGTTGTTGGACGGGATTCTGAGGGATAGCCAATTGCATGCATGTTATTGGGAAGGCTTGATTGGGGATAGTCACCATGGCTTTTTGCATGAGAAATCGTGTCACACTAATTTGACTGAGTATGTTAAAGAGATGACAAAGCAGATTGATGAAGGCAGTGTTGTAGATGCTTTCCATATAGACTGGAGCAAGTTCTTCGACAAGATTCTGCATATTAGGCAAGTTAGTAAGGTTAGGTCACATGGGAAACAACACACCCAAGACAATTGAATAAAAAATTAGATTGAAGGCAGTCGACAGAGTTTGGTTGAGGATTGCTTTTCAGACTGGAGGCCTGTGAACAGTAGTGTGCCAGAAGGATCAATGCTGAGCCCACTGCTTTTCATCATTTATATAAATGATGTGGATGTGACCATAGGTAGTCAGGGTAGCAAGTTTGAAATTGCACCAACATTTTCTGTGTTGTGGGTAATGAAGAAAATTATCTCAGAGTGCAATGAGACAACGATCAGATGGGCCCATGGGCTGACGTTTAGCAGATGGTGTTTGATTCAGTTAAATGTGAAGTGCTGCATTTTGGGAAGCAAATTGGGGTACTTAATGGAAATTTATTGGAGGATGTTGCTGAGCAACGAGATGAAGAGATGTAGTGCAACGCTCCTTCAAAGTGAATAGTATAGTGACAAGGTGTTTGGCATGTTTAACTTCATTTGTCAGAGCATTGAGTTTCGGAGTTGGGATGTCATGTTACAGCTGTACAGGATGTCAGTGAGGCCACATTTTGGAATACTGTGTGCAGTTCTGGTCTCCCTGCTGTACGAAGGTTGCTGTGAAACTTGAAAGGGTTCAGAAAAGCTTTATAAGGATGTTGCCAGGTTTGGAGAGTTTGAGCTATAAGCAGAGGCTGAATAGGCTAAAGCAGTTTTCCCTGCAGAATTACGGGCTTAGGGCTGACCTTATAGAGGTTTATAAAATCATAGGGGGCATGGATTTTGTAAAAACACAAGGACTATTTCCCAGAATAGGGGATTCCAAAAATAGAAGGTATAGGTTTAAGGTGCGAGGAGAAATATTTTAGATGGAACTTAGAGGAATTTTTTTCATACAGAGGGAGGTGTGCATATGGAATCATCTGCCAGAGGAAGTGGTGGAGTCTGGCATCTTGATGGGTATCTGAATAAGGAGGTACAGAGGAATATGAGCCAAATGCTGACAAATCAGACTCGATCAGATTGGGATGTCTGGTCAGCACGGACAAATTTGCATCCTATAAGACTCTTATAAGAGGGATGAGGAGATATTCTAAACAGGCATTTCATGTGGGAATTCTCTTCCCGACAAGGTTGAGATGCCCCTTTGTTTACATTGATTCAAAGCTGAGTTAGTTAAATATATGGCAGAGAAGTGAGTCATGGATAACGGGATACAGTCAGGAAAGTGGGGTTGTGACCATAACCTGATCAGCCACAATCTTAGTGCCTGTTGGAGAAGGCTCAAAGTGTCTAATCGCCCATTTCTGCTCCTCAGTCCCATGTTTCTGTGTTCCATTCAGTCCCTCAAACCTGCTTGACACGGACAGTCAGAGGCTACTTACTGCGATACCCTAGTGCACAGAAATACAGGAGACCATTCAGCCACTCAAAACTGTCACACACAATTTGGGCTGGTTTGGAAAATGTAATTGGAAAACCCAGGTTGGGTATCAAAGAGGTCGCTCATCTCTCTTGATAGAGCTTCCCCTCTCTGCAACATCTGCTTCATATGTTGGTCATGTTGTAGACCCAGTTTCACTGTGAATACAGCCCCACCACCTCAGCCAGAGATGGTCCAGACAATCTGGCAACATTCAATAACAGAGCATCCAGGAAAATAACACCCTCTACTTTCCAATAATAGAATGTGAGAACCCCACAACCAGGGGTATGTCATTCATCCACACGTCCTCCACCCCCCGCAAGCATGTCTTCACCCACAATAAGATCATAAGGTATAATATCCTCTTTCATGTCCAATTCTTCAAAGCCCTCAACTCTGATTGGTCATGTAGCACTCCTTACCCCCACACTGTGAACTATTGATATGAGCAAAAGACGTGAACACAAGGGCTCAGGGAAGAGTGACCAGCCCTGACATCAAGGCATCATTTAACTAAGGATGGTCTCAAGGATCTTGAGACGGATTGCGCTTAATGGGAATGAGTTGGAAACTTCCCTGGTTAGAGTGATTTAAAGCATAAAGCACAATGATTGTGGTTTGTGTACAAAAATCCATGCAGTCCTGGACATGTCTGCAAAAGATCCTCAAGGTAGCTTCCTTAGCACAAACATCTTCAGCTGCTTCATAAAGATTAGAAGTGAGGGTGTTCATTAAAGGTCACACAATATTCAGGAAAAATGCTCCCCTTCAGCTCCTGAACTAATCTGTGAAAATGTGCAGCACGACCTAAACAACATTCAGGCTTGTTCTGTTGGAAGTATCGGTAACATTCATGCAACAGTGCTGCTGGACACTGCACATTTCCACAGTTAAAAGGAGGAGATTATTCAGCGCCTCACGCTGGCTTCACAGGAATATGAGGAAGTCATTCAGCTCAATGAAAATATTGGAGAAATGTAGAGATAGCCCATTTAGTGCATCCAACGAATTATACAAGAAGAGAAGGAGTCACGTGTTATAGAAGACCGCAGAGCTCCTCAAAAATATTTGAAGGCTTAGCCTATCAACAATGAAATGTTCTGATACGTAATATCCCATAAACATGTACTTGGCAAAAAGGAAAGATCAGATACAGATTGTCAGATGCAGTTCTCCAATCAAGGAAGGAAAACAAATCCACTGAAGCGTCCAACTCTGTGGTGACCCCAATAGCTTCTGATGTTACTGAGAAACCAAAACACTTGCTGTAATGTGGCTGCCAGAACTGCACACAGTATTCTATCTATGGCCGAACCAATGACATGTTTAACTCATATTATGTCGCCTCGATGAATAAACACTATGCCTACAGTCCCGTGCGATTTCTTAACTGGCTATTAGACTGTCCATTCACATTCAGGGATGTGTGGAGAAACACCCTCTGACCTCCCTAGTGTTCTGCTATTTATTGAATTCTCCCCTGTCTAGTTCCTTCATCCAAAGTGCATCACATCCTATTTATCAATGTTCCATTCCATCTGCCATTGATCTGACAATTCCACCTGTATCTTCCCGTAACATAAGGCCTTCCTCCTCACTGCCAACAACCTGACAAATCTTTGTGTCAAACACAAAATTACTTATTACGCTCAGCCCCCACCCCCACCACCCCCTCCACATTAATATTTACATCATTTATGAATACCACAAATAATTAGATACACTACACTTCTCGCTGTGGTACACCACCAGACACTGGTCTATCGCTACCACCTTCTGAGTGACTTGGGACCACAAAGCAGTTTCCTAGTCCTCTAGCACCTCCCTTGTGTGGTCAGATTCGACTAAAACATTTAGGACAGGACATTTCCTCTCTTGTTTCCAACAGCATCCTGCGATACAACTCATCTGGACTTTACATCATCCAAAACCATTAATCCCAACTTGCATCTTATATAAATCTGCTCGAGAGCTTCCCAGGCCATCTTCTTGAATTCTGTACCTGCTTCTTCCTTTCTCAAATAAAACAGATGTGAAGCTCTCATATCACAGTCTATCAATGTTCCCCGGTTTCATATACTGATTACACCATTGGTTTAGAAATGGGTCCTAATTTTTTCCTGATATTCTGTTCAGCTTGTTTTTGTAGAACATCTTGGGTCCCCCTAACTTTGCCTGCTGCACTTCTCCATGCCCCTGTATGAGTCAGTGTATTGTGAGTGAATTTTCTAGGTTTCCCTGAGATCACCTCTCATTCTTTGAAACAGTACAGAACACAGGTATAATCTCATCCACACTGCATGCAGTCTGTGCAGAACGCCTTTACTTCGATATTCCAATTTCCGTTAACTGAAGGCCAACTTCACTTTTACTTTTCCGTTTCCTAAAGTCGCCCCTGAACCACGTTGGTTCAATTTTATTTACTATTCACTTTCTGAACTCTTAAAGAACCACCTGAATATCTAACTATATCACATCCAATAGTTCTCCATTGTCTCCCCCTACAAGAAACATCTTCAAACCATTTCAAAAAAAGTTTGTTAACAGTGATTATTTGGGTGAGATCCAAGATGGCGGCGATCCAGTCGGTCTGCCCTGCTGAGCTCTGCACCAGAACCCAGACAAAGTTATGCATTCACCATCTCTTTCTTCCCTATTGTCGTAAAATCGGAGGTTTTTGATCCCCACTATTGCTCTATGCCATTTTAAGTGAATAACGGAAAATACCTAAGGGAAAAGGATCATCAGGATCACAACCAGCAGTGCACTTCAGCAATGGATACGCCCGCGGCTGTGACGTCGGCCTCTGCAAACGCTCCAGGAGACTTATCTGTGGAGTAGAGCCTGGCCTCAGAGTTCAGAGCCTGCGAGAGAAGATTGATTCAGCGATGGAGGAGACCTGAACCCGGCTGGAACTGATCTCAGCCAAGCTGCAGAAGCAGGATCAGGAGACCCAGCGTCTCGGGCCTTGCATCGTCGAGGTGGAACAGTGGATCACGGCTTTGGAAACCATGGCAGACTCCTCGACGGGTCATGTCGAAGCCCTGGAATGGTAGCTAAGGGCCTTAGTAGAGTAGGTCAACGACCTCGAAAATCAGGGCCATCAGAAGAACATCAGCCTGTTCGGGCTGCCAGAACGAGAAGAAAACGGCCAGCTCGTCAACTTCTTTTCATTTCTCTCACTTACCGCCGAATGAGAAAGTGGGTTTAGGGATGGTGGGGGTGGTTACATTTTGTTTCACCCGGACTGCCTGAGGTCATAGTATGGATTGGACGGTTTTAATTTTCTTGTTGTAAGACGCATGCAACTTTTGAACACATTGTTTTGCCTGGATTTGATGAGCGGCTTCAGCTCGGAAGAGCCACGAGGGATGAATGGGTGATACGTACACCCTCTGCAGGAAGGGGGGATCTCTCCACTTATTTGTGTTATATGTTGGCTCATTTTAGAAATATTTGTGAGAAGTTTTGATTTGGTTGTTATTGTAGTTATAGTTTCAAGTTTGTATGAACTGTTTACTGCTTTCACTTCACGTGCTATAAATGGGTTCTTCTACCAGTGGGTCATGGGCTGCTTCGGATAGTTATGGCTAACCGCTTGTTTAATGGTGCACGTGGAACCTTAAGGAGAGTCACTCACTCATTAAGAGAAAAAGATACTTTCAAGCCTCGGAAAGGAAGGGGTCAATGTAGCCTTGCTGCAAGAAACACATCTAACTGATAAGGAGCACTTAAAGTTACAGCAGGGAAAGTTCGGTCCGGTGTTTATTTCATCCTTTAATTTGAAAAGTAGAAGAGTAGCTTCACTCATTCATACAAACCTTCCTCTTCAGTTGTTTGACCAAATGAACGACGAACGTGAGTGGTTTCTGATCCTTAAAGCTTTAATACATGGAGAGGAATATGGGACATTGTATACTATTGCCCCACCACACCCCCTCAAATGCGCTCTCCAGGTTGATGACCCTTGGGGAACATTGCACAATTAAAAGGGAGACTATAAACGACTTATGGACCCCGAAGTGGATAGGATGTCAAGGGGTCTCACGGGTATTTCCCAGCCATCAAGGCAGCTGGTGGACGTGAACAGGGAGCTGCGTTGGTGAACGTTTGAAATGTCTTCACCCTGAAGGTAGGGGCTTAACGTTTTTTTTTATCCCACGTAAGTGCTATACCAGGATTGACATTTTTTTGCCACATTGGACTTTTTAAATTCGATGCTGCCCTGCAAAATTCTGATCATGCAGCAGTGTACGTGGATGTTAAGGCCGCTGGCGATGGGACAGGCTCACAGCACTGGCGCATGGATCCTTGCCTCCTGAAAGATAGCAAATTCATTGAGTACTTTTCGCGGGAATTGAAGTTTTTAATGGGACATTAACTTGGGTACGGGCAGTAATCCATCTGTGTTCTGGAAGACTGCCAAGGCCTATACAAGGGGTTTGATTATTTCTTACTCGGTGACTCAGAAGCGGCAGAAGGGACAGCAGTAGCGTATGCTCAAGGCTTGGCTGAAGACAGCTGAGACAGCATTCTTTGACAGACTGTCTGTAACTAAGTTGCAGCAGATTACAGCCCTCCGGGCTGCTCTGAACACTGTGCTCACCCAGACTGCAAAGAGGGAAATTTCCTTTGCGAAACAGAGGTTATTCGAGTATTGTGCTTAACTGAGAAGGTATTTGGCGCACTTGGCCAGAAAGAAGAGTGCCCCCAATCTATTACATCCATTACAGAGGGTGCTGGTACTATCACCTGCCGTCCCAAAAGGTTCCCTGCAACCGGATGTGGCTGATTGAGCTTGCAAAGACCTGCGGTCAGTTTGGCTGGACATTGAGGCATCGCAGGCAAAATGTCCCCTCATTAATCTGTTGTTCATGGACAAGACGAGGATTGTTATGAACCATTGCAGAAATCCAATTGTCCATAAAATAGTTAAAGCCTGTAAAATGATGCGACAAAGTGAGGTCAATTTACAAAAATAATCTTCCCCTTTGACTCCCATTGTAGGATTGGTAGGATCCCAGCTGGGATTGATGGATTATGGCTTTCGGCTCTGAGAGTCCCGAGGAGTTTCCTGTTTCGGAGAATTATTTGACGTGGTGGTCATGGTGGTTTTAGAGCAGCAGAGCCAGAAATATGAGTTATCTTGGAGGGGCCACATTCGTTACTTTTAGATGAGGAACTTTAGACAGAAAAAAAGACTGCATTAATGGTTAGTCCCTATAGGTCGGAAATGAAGGGAAGAGTGCTTCGTCCACAGGTGCTCTCTCGGTCAACACCCTGTATAATTTATTAAGAGGTAGTGTCTCAAATGATATAGAGCGGCTGCAAGGAATCTGGGCTCAGGAATTGTGGGTGGAGATCTCACCATAGGAGTGGAAAGATATTTGGGAAACCGTAAGGAAGATTTCAATTTGCAATAGGATGTAGGCTATGCAGTTGAAGGTACTCCGCAGGGTTTAATTGACACCCGAGTAGCCTTTCAAATTTAAGACAGGAGAGTCCCCAATGTGCCCCAAATGTACAATAGATGTTGGTACACTTACGTATTGCTTGTGATCATGCCACAAGCTTCGTTGGTATTCGTGCACTATAGCAAATGTTTTGGAAGGGGTTTTGGGAACCGGGGTCAAGGCAAATCCGGTGCCCCTCCTCTTGTGTTCGCTGAATCTTCCCTCTTTGGACTTGCATGGGAATAAATTGTTTAGTATTCTTTCATTTTGTGTGAGGAAGAACATTGTGATAAACTGGGTCGCAGGAAACCTCCCAGGACTCTGATCGTGGTGTAGGGTAGTTATGGAGCCAATTCCCCTCGACTTCCTAATGAATATGGGCACCCAAGAAATGAACATTGTCATAGGACGTGGCGGCCCTATTACAACCATATACACATGGTTTTATTGGCTATATTGGTCGGGACATTTGTGTAACAGTGAGGGCTCTGAGAGGAAGAATTCTGAACGAATACGGGTATGGCAACACATGCTACCGGTGATGGGGAGCTTTGGTAGGATTGTGCTGGGTGTTGTAACTTCATGTAATTTAAGTTAATTTGCCTTGGTTCAGCTCGGTTTAATCTATGTTTTGTTTTGATTTTGTTTTGACATCAGCCTATTGATTTTGTGCACAGGGAAGAGAATGAGTCCATTCAGCCACTCATGCTTCTTACACAGCAACCAGAGTAGGTCATTTCACACCATGTGTCAATTATACAGGATTGGAGGGAATGAAGAGAATATATAGAGGTGAGAATACAAGCTTACCACATTCACGATGGAATATAAAGTAGTGAGAAAACTGCTGGAATTTAAGAAAATTATTAAAATCGATTATTCAGGCATTAATGAAAGGACATTTACAAAGTGAAGCCACAATCCATCAGAATCAACGTAATTTTACAAAGGATGAATCATATTTTCATTATTTATTTGAGTCTTTAAGAATGTGACAAGCAAGCTGCATAATGAGGATCCTGGAGATGTAAAATCAGGACTTGCAGAAGACATTGAATAAGGTGTGCACAAAAGATTAATCTGCAGAATAAGATTGCATATGGTTAGAAGTAATTTATTCGCTTGGATGTAG
The DNA here is from genome assembly GCF_047496795.1 of Chiloscyllium punctatum. Lineage (NCBI taxonomy): Eukaryota > Metazoa > Chordata > Chondrichthyes > Orectolobiformes > Hemiscylliidae > Chiloscyllium > Chiloscyllium punctatum. The sequence continues at coordinate 88,987,261 of NC_092752.1, read as the reverse complement.
GCTTGGCGAAACAAAGAATTGCATTGAGTTGGAATAACTGGTTCATTTTCTGTTTCCAAAAATACCATAGGGCTCAGTCCCCAGGCCGCAACTATTAGCAATCAATACTATCACCTATTTGAGGGGATGGACATGCTATAATCAGTTTTTCAGAAAACACTGACTCCGTTGAGAAATTGTAATGAATGGTTAAGGATAGGTTGCAGATGAAATGAAACAATGGAAAGTATGCGGCCGTTTTGGTCAGTGTAACAGAAAGGCAACTTACTATCCAAACAGAGGGAAACTACGTATTGCTTAGGTACAGAGGGATCTGGTATCCTCATCCATATCGCAAAAGACACAGATGCAGGTGTAGCAGATAATGAGAAAGGCAACGGCAAATTTGGTGTTTATTTCAGAAAGAATACATTATAAAGCGAGGGAGGTACTGCTGCAATAATGCCAGGCATTTGTGATATCGCAATTGAGTACTGTGTACAGTTTTGGTGTCCTGACTGCAGGAGGGATGTAATTACCATGGAGGCAGTTCAGAAGAGGTTTAATAGACTGATTCGAGAGATAAGGAGTTTGTCCTCTGAAGAGAGATTGAGCAGGTCAGGCCTATACTCTCTGGAGTTTAGAAAAATGGGAGGAGATGTCACTGACGACTGGACAATGCATTGGGTATTTCCTCATGTGGGGCAACCTACAAAAAGAGATCAGAGTTTTAGGATAAGTGGAGAGGAATTAGAAAATTGATGAGAGAACTTCTCTCAAAGCATTTTAAATCAGTGTAATTCACTGTTCAAGAGTGCAGTGGATGCTGGGAAATTGAGTAACTGAGGGGATATGGAGAGTGGGCCGGAAAGTGGGCCTGAGACCGAGATGACATCAGCCATGATTGTATTCAATGTTGGAGCAGGCTGACATCAGCCATGTTTGTTTTCAGTGATGGAGCAGGCTGACATCAACCATGATTGTTTTCAATGGTGGAGCAGGCTGACATCAGAAATGATTGTTTTCAATGGTGGAGCAGGCTGACATCTGAAATGATTGTATTCAATAGTGGAGCGGGCTGACATCACATATGATTGTATTCAATGGTGGAGCAGGCTGACATCACATATAATTGTATTCAATGGTGGAGCAGGCTGACACCACATATGATTGTATTCAATGGTGGAGCAGGCTGACATCTGAAATGATTGTATTCAATGGTGGAGCAGGCTGACATCTGAAATGATTGTATTCAATGGTGAAGCAGGCTGACATCAGCCATGATTGTATTCAATGGTGGAGCAGGCTGGAGGAGCTGGATTGCTGACTGAGGTTCCTCGTCTTTCTTCAGTCCTTCGAACGTGTTACACAGGAACAGGGGAGGGCTGGTTAATCGACAGAAAGCAGGCATCAGATTTAATCAGTTTAAAAGAATGTAACCAGTAGGGTCACACAGTGACCAGTGCAGGGTCCTCAGCTATTTATCATCTATATCAATGATCTAGAGAAGTGAAACAAATGTACTGTAACTAAGTTTGCCAATGGAAATAATATAAGCAGGAAAATAAATAATCAATGGAAGTTGTAGAGTATGTAAATGGATATGGACAAGTTAATCAATGGATAAAAGTTTGGCAGGTGGGATTTAACGTCATATATAACCTGTCATTTTCTTCCAGGAAGAACGGCAAGCAGTATGTTACTGAAATACAGAGGGATTACAGGACTTAGTGATACCGTGTGTACTGAAGGGTTTACTCTGAGCCGTGCAGACGTGGCATGTGTTGCTCCATCACCCTGATTGCCTGCTGCCTGATGTTCCCAGCGGGCCTATTGCTCTCATCCACCATATATATCCTCCGTCACTGAATGATGACACGTATGTTGAGATCGGAGAGTTGATGGAGTTGTCACCCAGTCCTGCCTGGAAAGTTCTGAAACATAGAAGCTGAATGAAACTCTGACCCAAAAACCACTGGTCGCACGGTCCTCCCCCTGGTGCGAAGCTGCAGGTCGTGTTCAAGGAGGTGACACCGCTCTGTGACCAGCTCCGTGTTCAGTCAGGGTCCCCTCACACTCTGCGCCTTGGTTAGGTGGAGCTTGGGAAGCTGTTCCTGGAAAACCCTGGGGTGGATCCAGCAGATCCCTTTCCCCAGACACACGCATTGCGTGGTTTCAGAGCTTCCACTCTCTGCAGCCTCTGCTCCATTTGTTGTTCATGTTACAGACCCAGATGCATTTACTATCGTCCCCATGCTCCATCCACAGTTGTGTCACCAAATCCTCAGGTCTTCCTGAATGGCTGAGGTAGCTCGCAGCACAACCTCCAATAAAACATTCCCAGCAGCTCCACTAACTTTCCAATAACAGGAGTCAGTCCGCAGTCCCTCAGTTCCAAGTTTGATGCCTGGTAATTAACAATAGTACTCGAGGGGCTTCCACGTGTAATTGACCGCATGATCAGCTGAGAGGGACAAACACAGATGTTCAGTGAATAGGCACAGACCAAGTTTCAAAGACGTGTCTCAAAGCTGCTGGGACCCTCTGCCCACCAAGGAGCAGTACATAGGACACATGGGGATGTGAGCAACAGCACAACACACACTCCACTGTTTATGGAGCACCACATGGGACACACCAGGCAGGGAAAAGCCCGAGACACACCATTTCATTGTTTCTGAGCTTCACAGTGCCAGCTCTTGATACATTAAGGATCCAAATGGAATCCACAGCCGTGATGTATAGAAGAGCATGAGCCGTGCACTTTGCATATTGTTTCTGAACTTCGTAATTACGTCCCCGGGGATTCAAGAATATTAGCACCAACGGTCAGGTTAAGGTACAGAAAGCCAGATACTCGTGTTATATTTGGATGATTACTTGATCAACAAGTTGAATAAACACGGCTCTTCTCAGAGAAATGGGATTAGCCGGAGGAGTTAGATGCTGACGGGTCCAATAACAAGAGTAAGAACATAAAATAAATATGCTGACAGATCAGCTCAAATGGTCAGTTATGCCCGATACCAACTCCACCTCACAGAATCAGACATCATAATCCAGATGAGATATATATTCAGCGTGAAGCACTGTGCAGATGAGGCTGGTGTAGTGCTCAATACAAACCAGCAATCTGTACAGACTGTGCAGACCACATCAGTCCACGGGGGGCTGTGCAGTGAATAACTCTGTAAACCTGGAGAAGTTACCCTTCCAGCATGTACAGCTGTGTCCACCATCCGAGTGCATTGCTCAGTAATACTGTATTTGATCACTGCACACTGTCGGGAAACTTGCAGCCCATGCTGCAAGTGACAGGATGTGCAACTCCCATCCATTTTCAGCTCCATATCTTCATTGTTCCAGGCGCTTTAGAAGATCTAATCAAGAGGAAGGATGAAGCTTACATAAGGTTGAGGAGCCAAGGGTTACTCAGTGCCCTAGAAGGTTGCAAGGTAACCAGGGTGGAAATGAAGAATAAACTCAGGAGAGATAAAAGTGTGCATGATAAAGGCTTGGCGGGTAGAATTAAGGTAAAACCTAAGACGTTCTACACTTACATGAGAAACAAGAGGATGGCCAGAGTGAGGGTAGGGCGATCAGGGATAGTGGAGGGAACTTATGCCAGGAGTCGGAGGAGGTAGGGGAGGTTCTTAATGAATATTTGCTTCAGTATTCACAGATGAGAGAAACCTTGACGTTTCTGAGGACAGCATGAAACAGGCGAATATGCTAGAACAGGAGGATGTGTTGAAAAATTTGAGAAACACACGGATATATAAATTTATTTGGCCAAACAGGATATGCCCTATGATACTATAGGAAGTGAGAAGAGATTGCCGCGCATTTTGCGATGATCTTTTGCATCCTCACTGTCCACTGGAGTCGTGCCAGATGTCAGGAGGCTGGCAAAGGTTCATGCCTGGTTCAAGAAAGGGAATAGGGATAATCCTGGGAAGTATTGGCCAACCAGTCTTACACCAGTGACGGGCTAAGTATTGGAGAGGATTTGAGAGACAGGATTTATGAATACTTGGAAAATTATAAATGATTAGAGACAGTCAACATGGCTTTGTGAGGAGCACGTCATGCCTCATAAATCTTATTGAATTCCTTAAGGATGTGGCAAAACACGTTGATGAATTAGAGCAGTGGATGTGGTATATATGCATTTTTACAAGGCGTTTGATGAAGTTATTCACAGTAAGCCCATTCACAAGATAAGGAGGCATGGCTTACAGGGAGGTCTGGATGTCTGGATGCAGAATTGGCTGGCCCACAGAAGACAGAAGGTGGTGGTAGATGGAGCAGATCCCGCCTGGAGCTCGGTGACTAACTTGGTGATCTGTTCTGGGACCTCTGCTCTTTGTGATTTTTTTTATAAGAGAGTAGATGATGAATTGGAAGGGTGGGTTCATAGGTTCGCTGCTGTCACGAACTTTGGTGGAGTTGGTGGTTAGTATGGAGGGCTGTTCTAGGTTACAACAGGACATTGACATAACTGAGCTGATGAGTGACAGATCGAGATAAATCTGGAACGGCGGGATCTTGGGGTCCATGTCTATAGATCCTCAAAGTTGCCATCCAGGTTGGTGCTGTTGTTTCGAAAGCATATGATGTGTTGGCTTTCACAGCCGGGGAGATCAGTTTCAGAGCTATGAGGTTATGCCACAGCTCAATAATCCCACTGTTTAACCCACTGTGATAAAGTTGAATGTTGTTCTGCATTGAGAGCTTGCAAGTACTTGCCATATGACTAGCTAATATTTTCAGAGTTTACTGTACTGAAACTATGTAACATCTGGCTGTGAAACAGATATGTTGAGCTTTGGTTGCTCTTTTAACAACTATTCGAATTTAAACAACCAAGTTTAAATAATGTCCCACTATACTAAACCCAATCGATTTTAAATTTATTGTTTTGTCAACATCAAACCAAGGAGATGAGCTGATGTTGAGGGAATAAAGAGGCACGCATTTTGGAAGTTAGACAGAGAGTAAACTACCATCGTGATAGTCTGCCATGAACAACATTCTCTGTGTAAGATTCATTTTTTGAACGAAATATCCTTGCATTAAAAGACAGAACATGACCCAGGGAGATATTCAGTGGAAAGTAGGAGGGCATTGGAGACTACAGCCACTGTCTGGTTTAAGTAATTGTAATACAGTTTTTCTTTAATTGAAAGATTATATTATTCAAGGTGGAGAAAGATAACAAACAGTTCAGAGAAAGGGAAACTTAGAGTTGGGAATAACTGTTGTTGTTCAATGTTCACTTTTAGAATTAAAGGATACATTGATATTATTTCCTGTTAAGTAGCGGAATTTGCGATCTCTCTGTCACTCGACTTTAACAGATTATGAGCGACGTGAGCTTTTCTGCGTGTTTGGTTTCATTCACAGAAGGGTTCGTCGCCGTGTCATAACACCACACTTGTAATACCGTGTTCTAGTCACCTCATTAAAGGAAAGAGGTGAAAGCTATAGAGAGAATGCAGAGAATTATCTATGGAACAGCAGAAAGGTCGACACAAGCCACGCAGAGAGAGTGAAATATTGAGAAAGTCACCACGTGAAAAGTAAACACTGGCAGATTCCCGATGTCTATTGAAACGTCAGTGTGGCACTGGGTGTAGTGCATCTGTATTGATGACTGGGTATCTGTGTGTGCATGTGCATCTGTGTATCGGCATTTGTCTATGTGTGCTGGAAATGTGTTGCTGGAAAAGCGCAGCAGGTCAGGCAGCATCCAAGGAGCAGGAGAATCGATGTTTAGGGTATGAGCCCTTCTTCAGGAATTTGTTTATGTGTGCCTGTATATGTGCTATTGCATCAGTTTCCGTGTGTGTCTGTGCATCTATATTCATCTCTGTGTGTCTCTGCATGTCTGATTTTTTCAATGTGTGTATCTGCGTTTCTGCATTCATCGCTGTGTATATCTGCATTTCTGTATTTGTCTCTGTGTGTATCTGCATGTCTGTATTTGTCTCTGTGTGTATCTGCATGCCTGTACTTATGTCTGTGTGTAGCTGCATGTCTGTATTTGTCTCTGTGTGTATCTGGATGCCTGTATTTATGTCTGTGTGTATCCGCGTATCTGTATCCATCTCTGCGTGTATCTGTGTGTCTCTATTCATCTCTGCGTATCTCTGTGTGTATCAGCACGTCTGTTTTTGTCTCTGTGTATATCAGTTTATCTGCATTCAACTCTCTGTGTATACGTGTATTTGTATTCGTCTCTGTTGGTATCTGTGTGACTTTATTCATCTCTGTGTGTAACTGCGTGTCTATATTTGCCTTTCTGTGTATCTGTGTGTATGTATTCGTCTCTGTGTACATTTGCGTGTCTGCATTCATCTCTGAATCTGCGTGTCTGTATTCATCTCTATGTGCATCTGCGTGCCTTTATTCATCTCTATGTGCATCTGCCTGCCTGTATCCATCTCTGTGTGTCATTAAATTCGTCTCTGTGTGTATCTGCGAGTCTGTATGTGTGTCTGCGTATCTGTGTTTGTCTCTGTGTGTATCTGTGTGTCTCTTTTCATCTCTGTGTGTATCCGTGTGTCTTTATTCGTCTCTGTGGGCATCTGTGTGACTCTATTCGTCTCTGTGTGTATCTGCATGTTTGCGTTTGTCTCTGTTTGTATCTGCGTGTCTGTATTCTTCTTACGTGTATCTGTGTGCCTCTATCCATCTCTCTGTCTATCAGCATGTCTCTGTGTGTATCTGTGTGTCTGCATCTGTCTCTGTATGCATCTGCGTGTTTGCATTCATGTCTGTATCTGCGTGTGTGTATTCGTCTCTATGTCTATCTGCATGCCTGTGTTCATGTGTGAGTACCTGTGTGTCTGTATTCGTCTCTGTGTGCAGTTGCAGGTCTGTGTTTGTCTCTGTGTGTATCTGCGTGTCTGTGTTCATCTCTGTGCGTATCCTTGCGTCTTTATTCATCCCTGTAGGCACCTGTGTGAGTCTATTTGTCGTTGTGTGTATCTGCGTGTCTATTTTTGTCTTTGTGTGTATCTTCCTGTCTGTATTTGTCTCTGTGTGTATCTGTGTGCCTGTATTTGCTTCTGTCTGTCGCTGCACGTCTGTATTCATCTCTGTGTGCGCCTGTGCATCTATATTCATCTCTGTGTGTCTGTATTTGTCTCTTTGTGTATTTGCGTGTCTGTTTTAATCTCTGCATTTTGTCTGCCTGCCTGTATTCGTCTCTGTGTGTATCTGTGTGTCCTTGTGCACAGCGGATCTGTCAGCCTCTCTGGTGTTTAAAGTGATGCAATGTCCCTCTCTGCTGGCCTTCACACTCCTCTGCGTTGATAGCACCGCAGGGTGACAACCATCAGGGGATTCAGTCTGGGAGGGAGGGGGAGAGAGGCAGCTCATAGCGCCATCCAAACTGACAGAACCATCGGCACACGCACACACACAGTTTGGTATATGGAGGATTGTATTCGTACTAAGGACCCTTAGAGTGGAGAATGTTCATGTAAAGTTATGTCTATGGTCGCTCTGCAATGTGGAAGTGATTTGTCTTTGAAGATTATTCATGACACAGAGTGCGCAAATCAAAGTGTATTTCTATCGCAACTGCATCCAAGCAAGATTGACGGAACAATTTGTAAGTCAATGCAATGAAAGTATTTCACGTTCATTATTTTGACATGTTTTATAATATACTCCTACAAATTATAAATGAGAAAAGATTGAAAATCCTGAAATGGACACAGTGGTGGTGGTAATATCTCAGGAACGATATCGTTAGGTATCAGACGAAACTGCTCTGTGCTTCCAAAGACGTTATTTGAAAAAACAAACAGCCATGCAATGTTTAAGATTGACAGTATTTGATGTCCTCTGAAAGAAACAAGAAAAAACTGACACTAGTGCAAAGGCATGGGGAGGCTAGCAGAAGGTGGCATTGCATAACTATAAACTAAACAGGGACAGACGTAGAGGTGTGGGGGTGGTGGCGGTGAGGGGCTGATCTCAATTTCAATGGATTTACCTCATAAAACTGCAGGACATCATCTCACGGAGATACACACAAACATACACAGACACGTTAAACACACAACACATATACATACAGCTATGGACACACAAACCAACACACACACTCCTGCACACAGTTTCTTTAAGATAGAGTTGAATAAGCTTTTCATTAATTTGGGAATCAGTGATCATTTGGCGAAGGCAGGAGAATGTAGGTGAGAAACAGTTCAGCTGTAATCCAATGGCACAGCAGATCCAATGGGCTAAGTGGCCTGATTCTGCTCTATTTTCCCATTTTCAGGAGAGAGCTTTCAAAGGTTGAATTTGAATGCAGATTGCAGGGTTAAAGGTTAAAGGCTTCTTGGCAGTGTGGAGGAACAAAGGGATGTTGGGGTCCACGTCTGTAGATTCCTCAAAGTTGCCAAAGCCCTCAAGGTAAGAATGTGTATGATGTGTTGGCTTTCATAAGCTGGGGGATTGAGTTTAGAGCTGCGAGGTTATGCTGCAGCTCCATAGAGGCCTGGTTAGACCACACTTGGAATATTGTGTTGAGTTCTGTTCGCCCCATTAAAGGAAGGATGTGGAAGTTTTAGAGAGGGTGCAGACGGGAGTTCCCAGCACGTTGCCTGTCCTATTGGGCATGTCTTATGAAGAAGGTTTGAGGGAGCTTTAGCTTTTCTCATTAAGTAAAGAAGGATGAACGGTGACTTGATAGAGGTGTGCAAGATGATGAGAGGCACAGATAGAATGGATTAGTAGATTATTTTTCATAGGGTAGAAAAAGCTAACACGAGGAAAACATAATTTTAATGTGATTGGAAGAGGGTTTCGGGGAGATGTCAAGAGGCAGGTTGTTTACACCGGTAGTGATAGGTGCGTGGAATGCACTGCCAGCAGTGGTCGTAGAATTAGCTACATTAGGGACATTCAAGTAACTCTTGGATTAGCACATAGATGATAATAGGATGAAGGCTCTGCAGTTTAGTTTAATCTTAGAGTCGGATAAAAGGTCAGCACACCATTGAGGAATGAAGGGCTCTTACTGTGCTGTACTGTTCAATGTTCGCTGTTCTAATTTCTTGAAATCTTGTGAAAATATTGTACCTGGAATTCCTTTAACTTCAGTGGAGGTTAATCTGATCAGTATTTGATTGTTGAGGGTTAATGGAAATTTGGGGAGGTTTGAGGGGCTGAATGGTCTATATCTGTTCCTTACCGTTGTGTCAAAAGAATAATGATTGGTTTGAGGGGAACTCATTTTGAGAATAAGGGCATTCCTATTTCAGACTGGAAAAGGGATGTTCCTTTTTCTTTAGGATTGTATGGTCTGTGGTCTTCTCATGCCCAAGGATCAGTGAAGACTGGGTTAATGAAAACACTCAAGGAGGAGTTATATAGATCGTTGATGAACAAGAGAATCCATGATTGTTGGGAACAGACAGGAAAGGGATGCTTAGTTGCCATCACATCAACAATGAGCATTCAGAATTGAACAGCAGGCTCGAGGGGCTGAATGGCCACCTGCTGCTCTTGCTTCATGTACTGTTCACTCACTCAACCCCGCGATGCTGTTACAGAAGGTGAGGAAGATCGCATTCAGCCATTCAGGATCGATCTGCACCTCTAAGTAATTATAAAGAAATAGGATGAAGCTCTTCAGCCATTTCAGTACATTACGCAGCGCAAGAGGAGTTCACACCTACTTTCTAGATTGCTACACAGGAACAGGGGAGTCCTGGGTAACTATGAGGAAATAGATAGTCGGGAGAAATGTGTATTTTCGGGTTGGAAATCTTTAACTTGGTGAAGTGCCTCAGAGATCAGTGCAACTTCAAAAGCTATTTAGAATCTGTCAATGATTTGCCTGTGGGAACTGATTGGATGGAAATCAATTGGCTCAACCACTAAGATTCGATATCAAGTGGAGGTAGAGAGTCTGTAATGTGATATAGACAGGGAAGTTTAGTGTGCAAACCTTCAGCAGAAACAGGATAACATGGGGTACCGAAGTGTGTGCTGTGGCAGAAGGGGAAAACAACAGTAATCTAATTCAAAGAAGAGAGATCACAAAACTCAGTTGTACAAAGGCATTTGTTCACCCTGGTACATACATCACACGGGGTTAGTATGCAGATGCAGCAAGTAATTAGGAAGGTATTTGGAATGATTACTGCATGAAAAGGCTATCAGGATATTTTACTGCATCTGTACAGAGGATTTCTGAGTCAACATCAGATGTACTGTGGGCAGTGATGATTCCATAAACTGAAAAATAAATATACTCAATAGCTTTAGAAGATTTTGCGAATATGTTTCACTGTACTTGCTCCTGGAAAGAAGGCCTTATCCTGTCATACAGCACGGAAACAGACTCTTCACTGCACCATGTCCATGCTGACCAGGTGTCCTAAATTAATCAAGTTCCATTTGCCAGCACTTGGCCCATATCCCATAAAACCTTCGTGTTCACTCAAATGGCTTCATTCAAATGGCTAAAAATGCTGTAGCTGTCCCAGCCTCCAACATTTCCTCTGGCAGTTCATTCTATACACTCTGTGAAAAGTTACCACTTTTGTCCCTTTTATATGTTTCTCCCCTCACCTTCAATCTATGTGCTCCAATTGTGGACTGCCCTAAGCTAGGAAAATGTTCTTGGATCTTCACCATTTCTTTTCTCCTCATGATGTTTTAAACCTCTATAAGGCGAGAGAACTTCAGGATTTAGAATGAGAGGCGTTCGTATTGAACTGTATAAGATATTGAGGAGAGTGTATCTGATGCATAGCCTATGGACATTTTCTAGACTCATATGGTATATGAGTCTAGAACTGAGGATTCAAATTTAAGAAAACAACATGTATATGTTATATACTCTTTTCATAGTATAAGAAAACAAATACTATGAAGACATGATTTTATTGGACAAAAATATGAGGACACATACAAACATAATTTCATTAAAACTCCTACATGGAGCAGAGAACAGGGACATAGTCCTACAGTTCCGAGAATGTTCAAGGACGCCTCACGTGGTCCAGTTTGGTTTTGAGATAACATTATTGTATATTTCTGCTCCGAGATGGAGACAATGCAACATGCTGGAGAAGCCACTGCTTATTGCTACCTATCTTTCCTTGTTCCTTCTCTCAGCAATGTATGAGAGATGAAAACCGTTCAGTCATCTTTATCATTCATGTAGGATTACTGTTGAGGAATCATTGGCATCTCCCCACTGCCTAAAAAAAAGGTAATTCAGTCAAATCCGACTGTTCCAGGAATAAATCCTGCTTGTGTGAGCAGAACAACTTCAGAGGCAGAATAACATTTAATTATTTAACTTTTGTCTTCAGTTTAACTATTGCTTGGACAAAGCTCTTTCAAGCTGATATTTTGCAGCTTTTTTTCCTGTTTGTATTTAGGTATGTGTTTGTGTGTGTCTGTGTGCACTTGCGTGTGTGAGACACTGTGTATGTCTTAGTGTGTGTGTCTGTGTGTATGCACAGACTGCATCTCAGTATGCGTTCAAAGATAAATATTAATGTACGTATTTGTCCAAACTGTTTGCCATTTATTTTTCCATCTTAGCTTTGAGTAACTTTGCTTTGATGAATTATTTTTGCAAATGTAAGATATCGAGCTGACTTGTCCCCAGCAAAGAACCGGACCTAGTCTGAGACCTATATCATTGGTCATATCACCAACCGAGTTACATTTAAAATTTATCATGATCAATGGAGGAACGGGACTAGAAAATGAAACAGTGGTCCATCCAACCCCAGTCTGAACACGGATGAGGAGAATTTCACAATGGGTTGTTTGAGTGGGAATGATCTTCCCCAGAAGTTTGTGGTGCCTGTGTGTTTGCATTGAGTCAAAGCATTTAGATATTGGACAGCAAAGGACAATGAACTACAGATATGGGAGTGGGGTTGAGAACACATCCAGATCAGCCACGACCTTACTGCCTAGCTGAGAGGGCTTAAAGTGTCCTCAGTCCTACGTTCCTATGTTCCATTCAGTTCCTCAAAACTGCAAGACAGGAGCATTTGGAGTTCATTTATTCAGATAACCTGGTTCACAGAAACAGAGGAGACCATTCACTGACTGAAGACTCGAGAGTGTAGTGCTGTAAAAGCACAGCAGGACAGGCAACATCCGAGGAGCAGGAGAATCGCCGTTTCTGAGCATAAGCTTCTGCCCGAAACGTGGTTTCAACAGAATACAAGGACGCTATTGAATCCATTGAAACTATTGCATAAGAATAGGGGTATCCCATTAAGACACTCCTGCCTATTACACAAGGAGGGAAGGAGTGTAGTCAGCACATCAAGTTGTTAAAAAGGAACCGGAGTCGCCAACTCAGGTCATTGAGCTGCTTCCAGATGGCCAGGACGTGGCCATTCAGCCTATCAGACCACGTGTACAGAAATAGGAAGATGTCTTTGATGCCCCAACATGACAAAGAGTGAAGCAGAGTCTACACAAATAGACTGCTCTATGTTGTTCCTCCTGGTTCCTTTGCTCGTGGTACATATGTGTCACTTTAACTTGGTTTGCTGAACGTGAGGGGGAAAAGTGAATGGTTTCTGTCAAGTCTCAAGGAAATGCCTTCTATCTCCGAGAAGACATTATTGTACTCCTATAGAGGTCAGAAGCTGGTGGGAATGGCAAACTATTTCAGAAGTAAGTCATTAAGGCTGCTGATAGATTTCTGAACAGTGCAGAGACACACAACAGCTGCACATTGAGACAGTGAGAATTCATTCAGAGCCTGGAGCTCCCTCTCAACCAACATGGTGTCTCCACACTGAAATGTGAACTATTGGGAATTACATAAAATGGGGAAAATGCAATTTCTCATAAAATTACCAACTTTTTTCTGGACATAATAAATGTTAGTCCAGAACCCTCAAGTTGAAATCTAATTGCTTGTTATTCTCTCGCTGTGCTACGTATTTCGCTTGATTATACTCTCATAACTTTTATCAGTTCATTATCGTTTACACAATGTAATTCTATAAATTAGTTGCAAAGGTGGAAACCTCTTATTGCACAGTTTGTTTGCCTTTTCTTTTTTATATTTGATGTAGCCTTAGCACAAAAGTACATGTCTTGTTGACTGAACAGCATTGATCAACTGTCTGTGTGGCGTTTGCACATTGTCGCCGTGTCTGCGTGGGTTTTCTCCAGGTGCTACGGTTTCCTCCCACATTCCAAAGATATGCAGGTTAGGTGAATTGGCCATGCTAAATTGCCCATAGTGTCAGGGGTGAATACAGGGTAGGGGAATGGGTCTGGGTGGGTTACTCTTCGGACGGTCAATGTGGACTTGTTGGGCCAAAGGGCCTGTTTCCATACTGTATGTAATCTAAAAAAAAGTGACCTGCTTATCGGGATTCAAGGGTCAGACACAGTATGTATTTTCCATGGGCTAAGAAACAGAAGACAGTGACTGTCGAGACTGATGAGGAATAAAATTACATCCCCCAAGTCCCCAATGTCTTCTTGACAGACAGAATAAAATCCAATGTAGAGAAAGAAACCGAATATATTCGGATGAAGGAATTACAAGTGACAATGTAAATAAAACAGGATAATTTGAAATGGAATGGCTGAACAATGATTGATCAGTGTGTGGGTGTGCCTGTGTGTGTGTGTGTCTATCTGTGTGTGTGTGTGTGCGTGTGTGTCTGTGTGTGTCTGTGCGTGAGTGAGTGTGTGTGTCTGTGTGTGTGAGTGCGTGTGTGTGTGTCTCTGTGTGTGAGAGTGTGTGTGGGTGTTTGCATGTGTGTCTCTATGTGTGAGTGCGCGTCTGTGTGTGTGGGTGTCTGTGCGTGTGTCTGTGTGTGTGAGGGTGTCTGTGTGTGTGGGTGAGTGTGTCTGTGTTGTGGGTGGGTGTGGAAGTGTGTGTGTGTGTGCATGTGTGCGTGCAGATACATAAGACTGTTCGTATGTGTGTACCATATTCAGAATGAACAAGAGAGACATATTTAATAAAAATTATGCATGTGATGTACAAAATTTACAAAACGTTAACATGTTATTTAGTCTTCAGCTGAGATGTTCTGTTCCCCTTCTTTCAACGTACACTCTGCCTCCTGCCTCTTCCCTGCATTCCCAGACTTAATCTCTAATTCTTATCAGGAAGTATGTTATAAATTCCTGCTTCTTGTGTTCCAATTTATATCAGTTAATCAATTTTCTCCCGGGAAACATATACATTGGCCTGCTGGGTTCTGTCAACAGCTGTTGCCTGTCATATTGATGGAGATAAAAGTTCTGGCATCAGACCCACATTTCAACATATTAATCTGTTGCACAGACACTGTACAATGTACCACAACACACAGGAATTGTCAAACCAAGTACAGAAGTACATCTATATCTATCAGTCATATAGACTTCTCTATTTTTATATCTCCATGTCTATATTCTCTCTCTCTCTCTCTCTCTCCCTCTGTCTGTCTCTCGATTTCTGTTTTAATCTAATTGATACATCGTCCAATCGTTCTTTCTGTGTCATGCCTCAGACTTCCTTACTTCTGTTTACATCTATTGACCACATTTGGATGTGATGTCTTATAATTGAGTAATGTAACTACAAGACACGAGGGAGCAGATGGCCAGAGTTAGTTGGAAGCGAGGCTGAGCACGGGAAGATGGTGAAGCAGCAATGACAGGAGTTTCTGGGGATAATTCAGCAGCACATCAGAAATTCATCCCAAATAAGAAGAACAATATTCAGCAGAAGACAAGTCAGCCACGAGTGATAACGAATTCAGGGAAAGCTTAAAAACAAAAGAAAATACACACAATGTGGTAAAGATTATTGGAATCCAAAGGATTACGAAGTCTACAAATTCGAGCACGGATAACTAATAACAGCAAATGGGAGGAGGGTATGAAATATGATATTATGCTTCTTAATCGTGTAAAAGAATATGGAAAGCAATTGTTGGATATATAAAAAGGAAGACAGGGAGTAAAAAACAGACAAAGGACTGTTGGAAAATGAAGCTTGAGTAGTTATGGGAAACAATGGAATGGCAGATGAATTGAATAGATACTTTACATCAGTCTTCACGGTGTAAGACACCAGGAAAATGCCAGAACCTCAAGACAGTCAGGGTATAGACGTGAGTATACTGACCTCAGTAAGGAGAAGGTGCTAGGGAAGGTGAAGTTGAATCAATCAGCGAGACCAGTTGGGAAACAGCTCGTAGTTCTAAAGAGATATCGAACGTGATTGTAGAGGCATTGCTGGTGATACTTCAGGAAACTTTGGAGTGAGGGAGGACTGATAAATATAACCTCCCCGTTTAAGGAAAGAGGGTCGCAGAAGACAGGAAATTATAGAAAGACTTATTGGATCTTTGGGTTTATGAATAAATGTGTGGAGTATAAGTACAAGGAAGTTGTGAAGTACATTGGAAATTGTGTGATTAAGCTAAACAAGAGTTGCGTTTACAATGCCATTGCGAACAACAGTGATGAAAGTACGGTTAAAACAAAGGAAATCAGTTCGAAGCCGACAGTAGCATTAGGGACAAAAAAACTGTTTCCTATATCTTGTTGTGAGAATGTTCAGATAAGCTTGTCAGTAAACAGACAACAAGGAATGCATAAAAAGCACAATAAAATCTGTTGCTGATAAGGTCTCAACGTGCAACTAAGTAGCCAATACACATGAAGCTGAAAAAGCAAACCAAGTGAGACAGCATCCTAGGAACAGGAAAGCCAACTTTTCAGGCTGAAAGACGTCATCAGGATTGGGGTGAGGGAAGGGGATCCCGAAAGTAAATAGAGGGAGTGGCGTGGGGCTGGGGAAGGGTAGGTGGAATGGCGATAGGGGGATGCACGCAGGGAATTATTGTGATTGGTCAGTGGGAAGGGTGCAACAGATAGACGAATGGAAAGATGGACAGCGTTGGTCAGGTCAGGGAAGTGGACATGGGGTAAGACTGTGGGTAGAGAAATTTTGAAGCCAGTCAAATCAATATTGACACCATCGAGCTGTAAGGTCTCCAGCTGAAATATCAAGTTGTGTTCCCGAGTTTCTGTTTGGCTTCACTCTAATAGTGGAGGAGGCCAAAGATGGACCTGTTGCTGGATGAGCAAGGGGAGGGAGTGATTGAAATGGATGGCAATTGGAATGCTGAGTTTGTTAAAGTGTGCAGAGAGCAGATGCGCCATGAATATGTCCCTGAGTCTTCCTTTCATATCCACAGCATAGAGGAGACAACGTTGGGAGTTGGAGACGAGCTCGGTTGGTCAGGATCAGGCTCTGTGTGGAATATTAGTGCTCTGCACGAAGCAAACAACCCGACTTTCCAGTTTCCAATCATTTTGATTTCCACTCCCACTCGCCCGGCGACATGCTCATACGTAGCCTGTCCACTGTCAGAGGAACACCACCTGAGAGTTTACCTTTGAAGCTGATAGCCCAATGGCCACAATATTGACTGAAGCCGCATCAAAAGCCATCCACCCACAGCGTTATCCCAAGTCCCTTTTCCCTGAACAGACCCACCTGTATCTGCTCCATCCTTCTCATTGACCAATCACAGTAACCTCATACCTGCATGTACCTACCACCACCATACCTACCCGCCACCCCTCCATATCCCATCACTCCATTTCTGGGCTCCCCTCCTCCTCATCAGTCTTGACGAAAGGTCCCAGATCAAAATAGTGCCTTTGCTGCTCCTCTGATTCTGTCTGGTCTGCTGTGTTTATCCAGCTCCAAGTTTATTAACTATGGCCTCCCGCACCTATAGGACTTCCTCTCTCCACGCTGTGGAACTAGGTGGTCCACATATAAGAAGTAATAAATTTGGACATTTGAAAAGATCGCGGACACATTCGATATTTCACCTTCCAGATGAAGCAGCATTTTACTTGTACTCTTTCAATCCAGTCTCCTGTCATTGCTACTCACAATGCAGTCTCCTTTACATTGGGGGGACCAAACATAAACTGTTTTGAGGAACACTCCCACTCTGTCTGTGGGAATAACCCTGACCTTCTCATTGCTTTCCATTTCAATAAAGTACCTTGCTTTCATGCTAACATTTCAGTCCTGTGCTGCTGTAATGCACCAATGAAGCACAACTCAAACTCGAGTAACACCTCACTTTAGACCTTGGTACATTCTATCCTGAAGGAATTTTTATTCAATCCCATACATCCACAGCCTGACCACATTATGGCTGTTCTCCATTCTTCACACATTCTTTCTCCTGGTCTCCCAATGAACTTGCCCTGTTTGTGAATCGTTTGTCTTGCACTTAATTAAAGAACCAATTTCCCCCATTCACAATCTAATTAATGCTCATTTTACATTTGATTCTCTTTTACCAGAAATAAAAGTCAATTTGTCAGTGGCATTGCTCCTCCACACCATCTTGTTTCCAGCCACCGCTCCTCTACCTCGGTCAAGGGAGTTAAACGCCCATTTTCCAATCCTTTAATGTTCTGAAGAGGAGTCACACTCGACTTGAAATGCTAACTGTGTTTCTCTCTCTCCGCAGTTGCTGCCAGATCTGCTGTGTTTCTCCAGAAATGAAAAAAAACACATTTTCAATTAAACAAATAACTCTGGATACTTGAAATCTGAAACGAGAACAAAAAAAACTGTGAGCCTTGAAGAATGGTCAGTGCACCCAAATGATTAAGTCTGCTTTCACTCCACTGATGCTGCCAGACCTGCTTAATTTCTCTCGCAATTTCTGCTTTTCACCACGTTTCAAAGACGTGTGTTAACGTGGCTCAAACGCCCTGTTCAACCTTGAGCGCATACACCGGGAAGTGAAAGATAATACAAGATGCACAATTTCCGTGTCTCTGAAATGACATAAAGCTGGCATCACTGAAACTACAGAGTTCTTACTGTTAGTCAGGGAGAGAAACAGAGGGACACGCATTCACTCTAAACACAGAAGGTAGCATGTACTGGAAAGGAAAGGATTCACATGATTATGTTAAAGGGTGTTGGGCAATGAGGCAAACTGTAAATGTGACACCATGGAGAGACCCTCAGTATAATGAGAATATAAAATTGGAAATGTGCCACATCAGAAACCAGAGTAGGTCACTGAGTACATGGCTGATGGGTGAGTGGGACTTGGTGTGAACAGGGGGCGGAACTGTATTGGAGATATTGCAGCTAAACCTGCATGTTCTATGTGATGCTGTAGACCACAACAGCAACAGAAGCAAAATTATATTCAACCATAATATGTAACATTTTGCCTGGGATTATCCCTCAGTCTACCATTACCAATAAGCGAATCTATGCTTCAGCGACGAGTGTGGTGAATATGCCAGGGCAGAACTATGTGTACCTACAACTGATGGCAAATCATAGAGCTACCACACTTGACTGTTCACATTCCAAACAGCAGAACTGCCATCTGATAGGGAGGGCGGAATGATTGCAAGACCAACAGATCAGTTCGAAACTCAACTGTCCTGCCAGATCCAGTCGTTAATATATTAAACAACTCACTGCAGGAGACGACCCAACACATGTCCCCCTCCTTAACAATGGAACAGCCCTGCACATCAGTGCAAAAGGCAAGCATGTAGTTATCTGCGACATACTCAGGCAGAAGTATTGAGTCAATGATCTTCCTCACCTCATCAGAATGCCCACAGAATTACAGATAGCAGTTTTCAAACAATCTGATTCGCTCTCTGTGACATGAAGAAACATCTGAACACAGTAGATCTGACAAAGGCAATGTACAACAAGCCGTGTCCCTGGGGAAGCTGTTTCATTCCAGTTCCAACTCTGAAATCTCTATGGCAATGTGGAAAATTACTCAGCTATGATAAGTCTCTTAAGAGGAGAATAATTACAGTATGACCAACATCACCCCCTCAATTCCATAATGACAGTCAAATTGTTGGGAGTTCTTTTTGACAGAGTTGTCAAGCAGCACAGAAATAAACTGCTCAGTGTGGTTTGCGACAGATACTATGTAGAGATGGAAATGTCACTAGATTTCTAATCCAGGCTAGGCTGATGCTCTGGCAGCTGGTGGAAGTTAATAATAATTGATAAAATATCGAGATCTAAAATCTTGATTCAATAATAATGACCTTGAAGCCAATGTCAATTATAAACACCAATTTGCTTCCTTTCAGGAAGTGAATCTCCCGTGTTTTCCTGGTCTGGCCTAAAAGTGACTCCAGACACACAGATATGTGATATACTCTTCAATGGTCTCTGAAATGGCCAAACAAGATACTTAATTGTATCAAACTGCTCCAAAGTCTTAAAGGATAAAACCGGTCAGAACACCCGGCATCAGCTTCTGCATCAGAAAAGGGAAACACTGGCCTGTCAACACTTCAGAGACCTCCTTCCTAACATCTGAGAGCTTGTGACAACATTGACAGTGCTTATCCACAGACGACATAGAAACTTTTGGAATGGAGTAGGTCATTCAACACATTGAGCCTCCCACGTTCTCACCATGGCCGAGAATCTCCTCAATGCATTTCTCCTACAGCAGACTGTGATATGTTGCAATTGATTCCGTCAACCAAATGTTTGAGGTGTTTGCGAATAGCTGAGACCCAAGGACATAATCCTGAGATACTCCACGAGCCTTCATCTCCAATAAAGGGATCCTTTTATTCAAGTTTTTCTGGTCCAAGTGCTTCTTTGCTGACCTGCTTTCTTTTTCATATTTTCTCATCCACTTTTCTTTTTGTAATTTACTGACCTAAAGCTGGACCCAGCGTTTGAAACTCAAGCTAAGCCCAATGCGGAGGGGAGTGAGCCCTTACTTACTTTTCAGGAGCAAGCACATGACCTGGAATTGGCAGCTGCAACATCAGCAGAGTCAACGTGAGTGAGATAGGGCCCAGTAGCAAAAGGTGATACCTGAAGATTGGAGACATGTTGTTGGTTGGGTCCTGTACTGGTTGTGGTGAAGTGCATAGTGGAAGGCCATGATGGTAACATCGATGAGGTGGGACCAGCAGTAAGAGACATGTTTCTGACATTTGAATGGCCTGGCAGAGGAGACAATGAGCTGGTGACAGAGGAGTACCTGCCAAGTGGCAAAGATGGTGCCTTAGGATCAGAAACTTCGATGTTGCTGGGGTCTGGTGTAGATGGGGATGAAGCTGTCATGAAGGGGTTGGGCTGCAGGGGTGGTCGATGATGAGGAGCTGTCTCACAACCCATAAACTCTATTCAGGCTGTATCCTCTGTTTATTCCACTGTCTTCAATTAATCAAAATGGCACCACTTTGAGGCAACAAGTGAAAGCATTTCACTGATTTTATTGTATTTATCCTGGAAAGTACACCTGGTCATAAAATCAAAATCAAAAACTTTTACTCACTCTTTCCTGCCAGCTGTCCCATTCTGTAACCATGTCCAAATATTTGCCACAATCCCATAAGATTTGATTTTGTACACTGGATTTGGGACTTCAGCAAAAATCTTTCTGGAAATCCCCCTCGTAATTTTATCCTTGTGAATCACCTCTCCCTCAACCTTCTCTGCTCCAAAGTAAACAACCCGAACTTATCCAGACTATCTCCATAGTTGATATGCTCCATCCCAGGGAGCATCCCGGTGAATCTCCTCTGCACCCCTCCACTACAATCACATCCTTCCTGCAATATGGCTCCCAGAACTACGTGCAGTGTTCTAACATGGCCTAACCATAGATTTGTACAGCTCTGACAATCGATACGTCGGGGAATGAAGGCTCTGCCTATGGTTCCCTCTGCCTTATTAACTAACGTATTAACCTCAGCCAAAAAATATATTGCTGGAAAAGCACAGCAGATCAGCCAGCATCCGAGAAGCAGGGAAGTCGACTTTTTGAGAATATGCTTTTCATCAGCAAAGTGGCCACCAATCCTGATAAAAAGCTTATGATCAAAAGATCGACTCTCCTGCTCCTTGCATGCTGCTTGACCGACTGTGCTTTACAAGAACTACACTTCTTTATTCTGATCTCAAACATCTGCAGTCCTCATTTTTTCCCCTAACCTATTACCCTGTGCTGTCACATTCAGGGATTTGTGGAGGAACACCCTCTCAGCTTCTTAGTGTGCTGGCATTCATTGTATACCCCCATTTTTGGTTCTTTCTTCCAAAGTGCATCACCACAGGTTTATTAGTGTTACATTCCATCTGATTATCTGATCATTCCATCTGTATCTTCCTGTAACATAAGTTCTTCCTCCTCACTACCAACCACCCGGCCAATATTTGTGTCAAAACCAAACTTAATTAGCACAGTCCCTCACCATCATACCCCCCCACCCCACCCCACCCCACCCCCCCACCCCCCCCCCGCTAACATATTCACATTTATGAATACCACAAATAGTAAGAGACACTGCACTGATTCCTGTGGTACATCAGGGGGCACTGGTCTCGAGTCACACAAATAGCCTTCCTCCACCACCCTCTGACTCCTGCGAATAAGACAATGTTTGATGTAACTCACTAAGTTACCCTTGATATCATGGCTTTTTGTTATCAGTTTCACATATGGGGCTCTGTCAAAGGTCTTGCTGAAACCCCATAAGAACAACATGCTCGAAAACAGACAATAACATTCACTTGGTCTGACTTCCCTCCTATGATGTCATGCTGACTCCCCCTGATCAAACCATGCCTCTGCAAATAGAGACAAATTTTCTCCTTTCTTATTTTCTTCAGTGCTTGCCCAAACACGGATCTAAAACTGACTGGTTAACAGTCAGTCTATTTTCACCCTCCTTCCTGTAAAGTGGGACTATATTCGTTGTTCTCCAGTCATCTGGCAACTCCAACTTCCCTGTGGCCAGATTCGGCTTAAAAATTTGAGTCAGCGCCTTTTCTCCTCTGTCTCTAACAGCAGCCTGTAATACAACTTATCCAGACATGGCAATCAGTCCAATTTTATACCAGCCAAAGCCTCCAATCCCTGCTCCCATCTTATATCAGTCTGTTCAAGGGCTTCCCAACCCATCTTTTTGAATTCTGTCCCTGCATTCTCCTTCTCCAAGTAAAACAGATATGGAGCCTTTATGTAACAATCGATCAATGTTCTCCAGCTTCACACACAGAGTGCTCCCTTGGTCTCTAATGGGCCCTAGTTGTGTCCTGGTTATTTTGTTCTGATTGATATACGTGGACAACATCTTGGGATTCCCCCTAACCTTGCCTGGCAACTCTTCTCCATGCCCCTGTGTCAGTCCGTCTCTCTGTGTGAACTTTCTAATCTTCACTGCGATCTTATTTCATTTTGGCAATCACCGGAGAACAGAAACTGAGTTTCACCATCAGTTAATCTTGCCTCTAATAAGGTTGGCATGAAAGTAACTGTTTAGATTCTCTGTAATTTCCAAGTTCGCTGCAAGAAACTATCGTGTGTGGATATTCCCCATTCCACACGTGTCCTTGCCTTCACTTTTCCATCGAGTACCGAGAGAAGCGTTTGGTCATCGTAATGTTTCTTTTTAGTTTGCATTCTTTTTTTATTATTTCATTATCAGTTCATTTGTCCTCAAATGTCTCTGAATCCATGGCTTACAACAATATCTGACAATTTCCTGAGCTGCTTCCTTTGATCTAATGCAATCTTTAAATAATTTGTTCACTATTGTTAAGTACCTTGCCCCTTTGCTGTTTGAACTGTGGACAAGTGTATATTGTACTTTTTAAGGTGTTTATTCAAACAACAACCATTCCCTGTCTTCCAGTAAATCATTTTCATGTACTTCTTCAATTCACTGAAGCGAATTTTAGCCTCATACTCAGGTTTATTACCACAGTTCCAAAAATAACTGGTTTGCTTTCAGACGTTATATAAAATTCCATGTATTATAAATACTATTCCCGAAACCTCCTTTTCAGCAGGGTTTTCAATTGGCTCTTCTGATCACATAATATCATTTTCAAAACAGCCTCACCTCGACCTCAGTACTCAACATACTGTTAAAGGAGACCATCTCAAATGCCCTAATGAAATCCATTTTCCCAGCATTATTATTCACGTGGGTTACCACGGTTTAGATGTAGCTTGAAACTGTTCATTATTACTGTGGTACCCACAAACCTGGATATCTAATTTCCTGTTTTATATCATACCCAACTTTTGTATTGCAACTTTCACTTTAACATATGACTTCCATCAATCTTTGCTTCTCCTTGTTGTTTCTAAGCTTCGCCGTATTAGATTCTGTGGAATCTGAGCTATGTGGCCTCTTGGAAGGTTCATGGTAGATTCAGGTGAGATATTTGGTGAAGCCTATTTGGACGTTGAGATAATCTCGTCACGTCATTCATTCTTCTCAAGTGTTATTATGACATTTTCACCAGATCTCCCGTTATGCTGGTGGAGTAGAGAAGGACAATGATGTTTCATCGATGCTATGCATTCCCCCAGACAGCTGAGCGTGTTCTAACCTGGCTGGGAACCTTATAGCAGACTGGTAAAGTGTTGCTGATGCTGTACAGGATCATAATCAGATTACATCTGGAGTAGTGTCCACAGATTTAGTCTCCTCACTGAAGAAAGGATATTGCGATATTGGAAGCAGATCAGAAATGGTTCCTTCAACTAATTCCTGCAATGATGCGGTTAACTTCCAAGAAAAGGATTATTAGGTTGATCCAATACGCATGAGAGTTTACAAGAATGAAAAGTGACCTTAGTTTTACATAGAACATCGGAAAGAGTAAGCAACAGAAGCCATTTACACAGCCAATTCCATTTCTCCAGCCTGTAATACAGGAACAACAGAAGGGTATTCTGAACTTCGACCCTGTTACACCACAACAGGTCAAGATTATTCAGCCCTTGAATCCTGATATACAGTTACAGGAGGAGGCCAATCAGCCCCTCGAGTCTATAATACTGCACGCAGAGTAGGCCATGAGTCACCAGTATCCTGTTATACAGCAACAGGTTCAGTTCATTCAGCCTCCTTAATTCGTTAACACAGGAACTAGAAGAGATGGGTACACTAGAATAACAGAAGGCCATTCAGCACGAGAATTAAAGAAGGAGATAACATTATTTGAGACTTGTTACGGAAAGGTGGAGGTAATTCACCCATGTGTCAGTTGTATGGGAACAGGAGGAGACTAATCACTCCTTCGATCCCATTTCAGGGATTGTTCAGCATCTCGAGCCTGTTGTGAAGGAATATGAAGAGACCTTTCAGCCCCTCAAAATATTGCACATTAACAGGAAAATTCCACAATCCCTCAGGCTTCTGACGTATTATCAGGAAGAGTAGAAGCAGATTTTGAATCTGCAAATCAGGACATTCCGTCCATCGAGACTATAATGTAGGATCACCATGGGGACATTCAGCCCGTTGAGCATATAAACCATGAACTGAGTGAATCCATTCAGACACTCATGTCTATTACACTGCAATTGGAGCAGATCTTTTAAAGATTTGTACCTGTTTCAGAGGAACACGGGAAAGGGAACGTAAAGGGTACCGAAAAGTTAGGAATTAGGATAATCATCTTCACTTGTAAATAAAAGGTTGTGAGCAAACTGTTCGGAATTAAGGGAAATTATGAGACTCCATTATTAATTAATTAATTACAGTGGATTTGCAAAGTAAAACCAGAATACATCAGAATCAGCATTTTTTAAGCATTTGTTTGCTCGAATTCTTTAAAGATGTGACATGCAAAGTTAGACAATAGGTATCCTGGAGGAGGAAAGTACCTGGACATTGAAAAGATATTGATTAAACGCTGCGCAAAATATTAAGCTGTGAAATAAGAGGACATGGGTTTGGGAGGAAGTTATTCGCCTGGATAGAGGGCTGGTGAGCCAACAAAATGCAGAGAGATAGAATAGTTGTTTCGTTCGTGGTTGGCAACTTTTGGGGTTCCATAGAGTTCACACCGCATGACCTGCCAATTTACCATCCACAAACACATTTTCAGCTGACAGTAAAACAAGTGGAAAAGTAGGTTGATGTAATGCAGATATAGAACATTTACAAATGGGCATAAACAGTTTAGATGAATGTGCCAACATCTGGAAGCAAAAACTTAACGAGGATATTCCCCAGAGGAATCCAACATGTTATTGGAATGGACAGGAACTGCAGAGTGCTTACTTGCAGAGGCATATGGGTGTCCTTGTGCAGACCACAGAAAACTCAATGTAGGTACAGCAGGGAATGGGAAAAGCAAGTGCATTTTCCGCATTAACTTAAAAAAGGATAGAGTATAAATAGAGGGAAGAATTACTGCAAATCTTCAAGGTATTAGGGAGACTGTAACTGACATACTGTGTTCAGGTTTGTTATCCTGACTGCAGGAGTGACGTTGTTTCAACAAAGGCAGTTCAGAACAAGTTCATTAGATTGATTCCAGAGATGAATTTGTCTTTTGAAGCAAGTTCGAACAGTTCAGGCCGACGCACTCTCGGTTTGGAAGAATGAGAGGAGACTTCATTGAGGCCTGAAGGATGTTAAAGGTGATTGACAATGTCGGTGTGGAGTGGACATTTCCTCATCTGGGGCAAACTAGAACAAGAGATCATAGTTTTAGGATTAGGCAGAGCAGATTTAAAACAGGGGTGAGGAGAACTTACTTCTCTCAATGGGTTGTAAATCTGTGTAACTCACTGTCGTAGTGTGCAGGGGATGATGGGACATTGAATAAATGAAGGGATATGGAGACAAGGCAGGGGAATGGAACTGACCCGGCGATGACATCAGTCATGGTTGTATTCAATGGTGGAACATGCTTGAGGGGCTGGATAGTTGCTCTTTCTTATTCAGCCCTTCGATGTGCTCCACAGGAACGGGGAGGACTGGTTATCTATCAGGAAGCAGGCACTCTGGATAAATCAGTCTTAATCTTGCTGACCCATCCTTCAATCCCCTC
Organism: Chiloscyllium punctatum; assembly: GCF_047496795.1. Classification (NCBI taxonomy): domain Eukaryota; kingdom Metazoa; phylum Chordata; class Chondrichthyes; order Orectolobiformes; family Hemiscylliidae; genus Chiloscyllium; species Chiloscyllium punctatum. The sequence continues at coordinate 88,961,403 of NC_092752.1, read as the reverse complement.
ATCTAAGTCATTAATAAAAATTACAAACAATGGAGGCCCAAGGACAGAGCCCTGTGGAACACCACTCACCACAGATTTCCAGGGAGAATATTTTCCTTCTACTACCACTCGCTGTCTTCTGTTGGCCAGCCGATTCTGTATCCAGACAGCTATGTTCCCCTGAATCCCATTCCTCCTGACCTTCTAAATGAGCTTACCATGGGGAACTTTATGAAATGCCTTGCTGAACCCCATATCCACCACATCCACAGCTCGACCTTCATCAACTTTTCTAGTCCCATCCTCAAAGAACTCGGTAAGGTTTGTGAGGCATGACCTGCCCCTCACAAAGCCGTGTTGACTGCATTTAATCAAGCCATGCTCTTCCAGGTGGTCATAAATCATATCACTCAGAATCATTTTTAACACGTTGCAGATGACAGACGTGAGGCTTACTGGGCTGTAATTGCCGGGGATTTCCCTAATTCCTATCTTGAAGAGAGGAATTACATTTGCCTCTCTCCAGTCCTCAGCTACGACCCCAGTGGAGAGCGAGGATGAAAAGATCATCGCAAGTGGTGAAGCAATTGCATTTCTCATTTCCCAAAGCAGCCGAGGACAAATCTGGTCCGGGCCTGGCGACTTGTCAATCTTAATGTTTGACAAAATTTTCAGCACATCAGCTTCCTCTATCTCTATCCATTTCAGCATGCACACCTGCTCTTCAAAGGTTTCATTCACTACAAAGTTCGTTTCTTTCGTAAAGACAGAAGCGAAAAACTCATTTAGGGCTTCCCCTACCTCCTCAGACTCCACACACAAATTCCCTATGCTATCCCTGATCGGCCCTACTCTTTCTTTGACCATTCTTTTATTCCTCACGTAAGTGTAAAATGCCTTTGTGTTCTCCCTAATCCGTTCTGCCAAGCCTTTCTCGTGCCCCCTCCTGGCTCTCCTCATTTTTGAGCTCCTTCCTCGCCTGCCTGTAATCCTCTAGAGCTGAGCTTGACCCTAGCTTCCTCCACCTTATGTAAGCTACCTTCTTCCTTTTGACGAGAAGCTCCACCGCTCTCGTCATCCAAGGTTCCTTTATCGTACCACTTCTTGCCTGTCTCAGAGGGACATATTTATTCATCACTTGCAACAACTGTTCCTTAAACAGTCTCCACATGTCTATAGTGCCTTTACCATGGAACAATTGCTCCAATTCATGCTTCCTATCTCATGTCTAATCGCATCATAGTTTTCTCTTCCCCAATTAAATATCCTCCCATTTTGCCCAATCCCCTCCTTCACCATAGCTATGTGGAATGCGAGGCATTTGCGGTCACTATCAAAAACATGCGCTCTCACCACAAGATCTGACACCTGCCCTGGCTTGTTTCTGACCACTAAGTCTAGAATGGCCTCTCCCCTCTTCTGCCTGTCAACGTACTGAGTTCGGTAACCCTCCTGAACACACCTTACAAAAACAGTTCCATTCAAATCTTCTGCTCGAAGGATGTTCCAATCAATATTGGGAAAGTTAAAGAAATCCCATTACAACAACCCTTCTACACTTTTCCAAACTCTGCTGACCTATGCTTCCTTCCATCTCCCTGCTGCTATGTGGGGGCCTGTAGTAAAACCCTAAAGAGGTGACTGCTCCCTTGCTATTCCTAATTTCCACCCATACTGACTCGGTCGGCAGATCTTCCTCGACAATGGAAGCTTCTGTAGCTGTGATACCCTCTCTGATTAGTCGTGCTACACCCCCTCCTCTTTTCCCCCCTCCCTATTCTTTTTAAATGCTGTAAACCCTGGAACATCCAGCAACCACTCCTGCCCCTGAGAAACCCATGTCTCTGCTATGGCCACAACATTATAGAGCCAGGTACTGATCCATGCTCTAAGTTCATCACTTTTATTCCTGATACTCATTGTGTTAAAGCAAACACACTTTAACTGATACCTTGGTTCCTTTCCAGGAAAATCCTTCCCACCAGCTGGTCTACCTCTTGCTATTGCCTGATCTGCATCGACTCTCACCTCCAGTATACAGCTGAGGTTCCCACCCCCCTGCCATACTAGTTTAAACCCTCTCGAACTACGTGAGAAAACCTTCCACCCAGGACATTGGTCCCCTTCCAGTTCAGATGCAACCTGTCCTTCTTGTACAGGTCCTACCTTCCCCAGAAGGCATCCCAATTGTCTACATATCTGAAGCCCTCCCCCCTACACCAGCTGTGCAGCCACGTATTAAGCTGCGCCCGCAGGTGAAATTAGGTGAATTTAGCATGGCCAATTCACCTAACCTGCGCATTTTTTGGACTGTGGAAGGAAACCGAAGCACACGGAGTGAACCCTCGCAGACAGGGGGAGATTGTGTAAACTCCACGCAGGCGCCAATTGAACCCGTGTCTCTAGCGCTGTGAGGCAGCAGTGCTAACCACTGTGTCATCGTGGTGCTGGGAGACGATGCATATGTCACTCACTCCCGCCTGGAAAGTTCCTGATCATAGAATTTGAATGAAACAGTGACCCTGACAATCACTGGCAGCACAGTCCTCCCCCGGTGTGAAGCTGCAGATCGTGTTCAAGGAGGTAACACCGCTCTGTGACCAGCTCCTTGTTCAGTCCGGGTCCCCTCATACTCTGCTCCAGGGTTAAGTGCAGCTTGGCAAGCTGTTTCTGGAAAACCTGTGGTGGATCCAGCAGATCCCTTTCCCCAGACACACTCACTCCGTGGTTTCAGAGCTTCCCCTCTCTGCAACCTCTGCTCCATTTGTTGTTCATGTTCCAGACCCAGATTCTGTAACTACAGTCCCCGTGCTCCATCCAGAGTTGGGTCACCAAATCCTCAGGTCTCCATGAACGTCTGAGGTAGCTCACAGCACAACCTCCTGAAAACCATCCCCAGCACCTCCACTAACTTTCCAATAGCAGGAGACAATCAGACTTCCCTCAGCCACAAGTGTTATTGTCCTGACCAGACCCCATCAAAATATTTTAAGCAGGCAGCCTATACCCTAAAGTTTTCTTATTTTAAATGTAGATGTTAACTGTGTGTCCCAGATGTGTTGCACTCAACGTAAAGCAAAATGCAATCCATTCAAATGCTCCAATTAAGACACAAAGAGAAGAATAATTTAGGATAGCTTCTCTACTGGAACGCTTATGTTACCATTAGATACAGTGCCTTCTACTAATTAACTGCGCTAATACAGGAACATCCCATAAACACACCCCTTGGCAAAAAGGTAAATTCAAAAACATAATTTTATGTGCAGTTCTCCAATCCAGGAGGAAGCAACTTTAAGTGAGTTTTCAGAGAGAATAGCAGCTGGGGATCATGTATTGAAACTTCCAACCTTTCTGGGATCCCAAGCAGCTTCTGAATGCTGCAGCAAAAACAAAACGAGAAAACCTGGCCACTCGCCTTCCATTGTTCCCAACGCTTTAATAAAACCTAAATGCCTTCTCAGTTATTTACTTAAGCTGTTTCAGGTGACAGTTCGGCATTTCTGCCTTAAAGACCTCTCTTAAAAAATACAAGAGAAAATAACCTTTTTAAAGTTGAAAAAGAAACATCAATATTCAAACATGGCCTCATTTAAACCCTTTATTCTTATTTTTCCAGGAGACTGCAATACATATATATTACATTGACACTAAGTGTGCTAACATTCACAACTCTATTCTATTTCAGTCACTTTACTTCTGCAACTGAACGCCTCTGTTTTTTTTTCATCTAAGTTTCGACAACTTGTCAGCAAGTACGGGTTCTTGTCCGGTCACCTGTATAACTTCCAAATTAAATGGCAACAATAATAACCTCTGTCTGAACGGACTGGAAGTATTCTCCCTAATTTTGTCCAAAATCGTTCAGGCGTTATGATCATTATATATATTTGTCTTGACACGGTATTGGCAACTTAGATGCTGAAATGTTGGAACATCAACACCAAGCTCAAGGCCTCCTTCCCAATTGTGAAATATTTTACAATTGATGGTGTCACCGGACACTCCAAACAAATTTACATAATGGAGCACTTCTCATCTCTAACATAGTCCTTCTCAATGACATATCTCCTCATGTCTCAGCTTAAAGGATTTACATCTTCCTGTATGTCTTAATGCTGTAACCTCTTTACCTCGTAATCCTGGCCTATGCCACTAAATCTTAAACACAGGTATATATTTTAAGATCTCGCTCAATCTCTTCAAGCCCTCCCAAAAGCCAAGCTTTGATTTATGGACCAACTGATGCTCATCAGGCATTTCAGATTCGAATCGTGCAATTTCAACTCGCCGCTCTTCCCCACGCGTTCTCACAACTGCAGGAAGTGAGTTTTTGAACTACTCCAAAGTATGAGTCTGTCTAAGAGTGTCATAGGTTGGTCTGTTTTTAATACCCTGATTCACCTTTCAAAATTACTTTGGTTAATCCTTTCAAACTCAATGTACGTTTCACCAGGTACACAATTTTACATTCTAAATCACTGTCAGTGGGCTCCTGGCACAAGTTCATATGCCCTTCAAATGTCTGTCTTCACCTTCTCATACTCTCCAGATACCTCTTCCAATAGGGATACACATACCTCACTCATAATACCGACCAGCTTTGTTTGGATTAACTCAACCCACTTGCTCAGTGGTCAGTGCATCCGTTTAGCCACTTTCTCAAATGAAATTCAAACGACTTCTACATCCTTTTCATCAAATTTAGACAATGTCTGTACATATTTAAACAGATCCCCCTCAGGTCTTTGGCTACCATAGAGTTGTTCATCCTCACTATCCTCATCCAGCCTACTATCTCCCTTCATCTCCACCCTGCTAAGTCGAATTTCCTCTCAAATTGCTAACGTTTGAAGTTGGAACTCTCTCTCTTTTGCTTTTCTTCATTCTTTTTGTGTCTTTCTTCTTCCTCTTATTTTAATTCTACTTTAAATCATATTTCAAACTGTCTCAATTCCTTTTTGTGTCCAAGCTGCTCCATCTGCAAATGATTTCTAGCCATTTCCAAAGATTCTGATGATCTTTTTGCAAAAATTTAAATGTCAAGCTACTGCTGTAATGATCTCCTTTTCTCACAGACAAACACAAACCCAACTCCAGTTTGTCTGCCAATCCTAAACGCTTTGCCGTGCTCACCTTTTGTAAAATCTCCAACTTCACTTTGTCCTCACCCAGAGAACTCTTAGTGACAGAAATAGCCATTACTACACAAAACATTGTACAAACCAACCGAATTCAACACCCACAACAAAAGATACTAACAACTACAAAATGCTACCTTTGAACCCAACAATCTCCCTTTGTACATTCTCCCCGTCCTACGTGGGTTTCCTCCAGGTGCTCCAATTTGCTCCTACAGTACAAATATATGTAGTTTAGGCGAAATGGCCATGTTAAATTGCCCGTAACGTTCAGTGATATGTACGTTATTTGCACTAGTCAGGGGTAAATATGGAGTAATAGGGGAGGGGAATTCGTCTGGGTAATTTACTCTTTGGAGGGTTAGTATGAACTTGTTTGGCCAAATGGCCGGCTTCCACCCTGTAGGGATTCTAATCCTGAACCCAATTTGGAATTATCGATTTTGAACTGGGCAAGTGTTCCCACTTTGCTATGGAACAGACCAGACTGCCTTCACATGCTTTAAGATGGTAGCCTGGACACCAGCCTTGTCTTAGGTTAGATTTCCAACAGTATGGAAACAGGCCATACAGCCCAACAAGTCCACACTGACCCACCGAACACATAACCACCCAGCCCCTCTCCCCTACCCCATATTTACCCCTGACTAATGCACCTAACACTACGGGCAATTTAGCATGACCAATTCACCTGACCTAAACATCGTTGGATTGTGGGAGGAAACCACAGAACCCAGAGGAAACCCACGCAGATACAGAGAGAATGTGCAAACTTCACACAGTCATCAGTGGGATTTGAACCTTGGTCCCTGGTGCTGTCGCCCCACTACCTTTTAGTAAAGGTAGATGTGAAATGGGTACTCCAGATGTGATGCGGCTGGTCAAAACACTCGACCTTAACCAAAACACAATTTAATTAAACACCATAATAAAAGTACACACAAAAAGAAGAGAAATTTAGAATAACTTAACTATTGGAAATCTTGACAGTGTATTAGATACAGTACTTTCCACTAATGAAGAGTTCCAATGTACTAACATCTCATAAACTCGTCTCTGGGCAAAAAGACACATCCAATCCAGGAAGAAACAGCATCAAGACAGATTTGAGAAAGAATACAGCTAGGGATAATTTACTGAAGCATCCAACCCTTCTCCCACCCCAGGCACCTGGTGATTGTTACAGCTCAGCAAATCTGGAAAGTCTGGTCTGTGAAAGCTGGCCATTGTTATCACTATTTGTTAACAAAAACACCCCAAAAGCCTCGTAAGTTCCTTACTTCAGTCGTTTGCAGTAGGAAGTTCGGCCTTTAAGATCTCTCTTTAAAGAAAAGGAGAAAAGAAACTTTCTTTAAAAGTGAGAGCATTGTCAGAAATGTTAGACACCTGGTCTTTTACAATAATATTCAAGGGGATTCCTCATGTTACTGACCACACAATCAGCTCAAAGGGGCAGATACAGACGTCAGACGTTCAGTGGGCAGGCACAGACCATCTTTCAAAGACATGAGTCAAGGTTGCTAACACCCTTATGCAACATGGAGCACCACATTGGGCACACGGGGAAGTGAACAACCGACCGATACACACACACATATACCCCTTTCCAATATGGAACACCACATGGAAGTGAATAACAGGCTGACAAACACTACCTACCTCTTTCCCAACTTCCACCCCCTCCCCCCACCCATCCGTGGAACACCACATGGCACACACTGGGAAGTGAACAACAGCCTGACACACACCATTTTATTGCTTCTGAGCTTCACAATGCCAGCACTCAACACACTAGAGAGTCAAAGCCCAAGGCTAGGGAAAGTTACAGGGGGATAGAGAGATTCACATTAAAGACAGAAACAGACAATTAACTAACTGAGAGCATGTTGTGGAAATATGTAGAAAAAGACTGAGTAGTGGGACTAACTGGAGAATTGATCACTTAGAGAGCAAAATTACAAGAACGAGATCATTGAATAAAGGGATTTTCGGATCAGCTGAAATGGATTGTTTCATCAAATTCTGAATCGGTTTCACAGAACACTTCAAACAACATACGCTGTGACAAGATTACAGGCCAACATGGAGAGCTGTGCAGACTACGCTAGTGCATTGCTTCGTAGACTGGATTATCTGTCCAGCATGAGGAGTATTGAAAACTATACTTGAAGGAAACCAGGTTAAATATGAACAACTGGCAGGGATTTGGATAATTCACACAGATAGACTGAGTGAAGCTTCATGGACAGATTAGTTAAAGTAATTTAGTATAGTAAAATAAAGGCATTGCCAGACACAATAGCGATATAGATAATCGTGCACAGGAATGTCAGATGGATGGAAATTTGATCTGAGTTCGAATCAGATTTCTGCAGGTTTCACCCGAGAGTGTCAGCAGCAGATTGTTGTTATCATTAAGTCTGTGTTACACAGCTCAAGGTTTAAACAGCAGAGGGGTTATGCCAGTGAAGTATATTCTGGAACAGTGAAGAGTTAAAGTTAATAATGGTCACGGCATGGTGTCAGGAATCAGCTCATGTCTAAAGGGATGACCAATGTTGTGATTCGTCTGGTTAAAACACCACCTGCAAGTTCCCCTCCAAGCCACTCACTACCCTGACTTGGAAATATACCGTTGTTTCTTCACATTCGTTGGGTCAAAATCCTGGAATTCCCTCCCTACCAGCATCATGGGTCAACCGACAGCAAGTGGACTGCAGCGATTCAAGAAGGCAGCTCACCACTACCTTCTCAAGGGCAAATAGAGGGAAGCTATCAATGCTGGCCAGCCAGCGACACCCAAGTCTAAGAAATGAATGAATAAAAATATTGGCCAGGGATGAGATGGAGTCCCAGGAAGGAAACGGAGTTTGTAAACATAATAGACGACAATGACCTCCACGCTCCCAATATTTAAATAAAAATGACAATGAGACAATGGTTCACATCTGAAACTGAGTAGGTCAAAATAGAGACCCATGAGTAACACTACCAGAAGCAAGGAGGGAGACTGTAATTGAACAAGTTCACTGATGCAGTTAGACGTGATCTGCAGAATGGATATCTGGATTCAGAGTCTCAACATGAACAATAATAGTGGCAAGAAGTGAAGACTATATGAAAGAACAGTAATACAGTCGTAATTAGTTTAAAGGAAAACATATCTGGACAGTGAGACTTACCAGGAACACCAACGATAGACAGGAGAGGATAATAAAAATATTGAATAATGCGAAGAGCACAATAAATCTGCGAATTCAATGACAACCAATAATAATTTGTAGAAAGATACCAAACATAAAAGGATAAACTCCTGTCCATTGTTGTATCGTTCCAGTCCAAAGTTCTCAGATTCGGATCCATTGTTGGAACATTCCAGTCTAATGTTCTCAGATTCTGTTCCATTGTTGTAACATTCAAATCTAACGTCCTCAGATAATGATCTCTCCTCCCCCTTCTCTCTGGAGCTGCTGATCCCTGTTAGTGCTGTCAGTGATGTTTCCGCTCATACTATGGCATAACACATTGAACGGAGCCCATTGATCATTAAAAGATGGAAACTCTCCACTGGGATAATTACAAAACACGGTGACTGCCATTAATCAAAGTCACCAAAAAAACAAGTTCAGTTAACCCTTTCCTTACATAACATTTCACATCACAATAAAAGGGAATATTTACTCAATCTGAATGGAATGGATGAGGGTTACTGATGAAAGGCCTATAAATCTTGCAATTTATAAAAACTTTTTCATTGTATGTGGGAGTATTGTCAGCGCACTGCGGGGCTGTATAAGTCCCATTTTGTTTATAAAAGAGAAAGGGAAAGGGATAAATTAACAGAAAAGCTAACTAAGATGTCTGGTGAGGAAATTACGGGATGCATTAACTCAAGGGACAAAATTAGGATTGTAGATGCTGGAGATCAGAGTCGAGAACGTGGTGCTGGGAAAGCACAGGCTGTCAAGCAGCATTGGAGGAGCATCGACATTTCTTGTGTAAGCTTTTCATCAGGAATGCTGTTTGTGGACCAAGGGTACTGAGAGATAAATGGGAAGGGGATGGTGCTAGGGGAAGGTAGCTGAGAATGTGATAGGGCGATGAAGTTGGTGTTGGAGGTAAAATGTCAGAGAGGAAGGTGGAGTGGATGGGGAGAACAAAGACGTACAGGTAAGACAGGTCATGGGGCGGTGCTGAATTGGTAGGGTAGATGTGGGATAAGGTGGGGGGACGGGAAATTAGGAAACTGGTGAAATCCACATTGACCCCATGTGGTCGCAGGGTCCCAAGGCAGAAGATCAGTATTTCTTCCACCAGGCATTGGATGGTTAAGGTTCGGTGGTGGATGATGCCCAGGACCTGAATGTATATGGCGGAATGGGAGAGGGAATTAAAGTGTTCAGCCACGGGGTGGTGGGGATTGTTGGTGCCGTTGCCCCAGAGATATTCCCTGAAGTGTTCCACACGTTGGCATTCTATCTCCCCAATGTCGAGGAGACAACAGGAGCAATGGATACTGTAGGTGACTTGTGTAAGTGCAGGAAAAACCCTGAAGGATGTGGAAGGGTCCTTTGGGGTCTCGGACAAAGGTTAGGGTCCTGGTTTTCCAATTCATGCGGTGGCAGTGGAAGGTGCCAGGAGTGAATGCTGTGTTGGTGGGTGGTGTGGACCTGACAAAGGAGTCACGATAGGAATGTTCTTTATGGAAAGCAGATCAGGGTGGGAAGGGGGGAATATATCCATGGTAGTGGGGTCTGTTTGTAGGTGGCGCACATGGGGGAGGATAATGCGTTGTATCTGCAAGTTTGGTGGGATGGAAGGTAAGGAACGGGGTGTTATTTTCGTGTTGAGTTTGGAGGGGTGGGATTCGAAGGCGGAAGTGTGGGAAGTGGATGAGATGCAGCGGATGGCATCGTTGACCATGCCGGAGGGTAAATTGCTGTCTTTGAAGAAGGAGGCCATCTGGGATATATACTGGGTTCAAAGAGTGGTGCGGGAAAAACACAGCTGGTCAGGCAGCATTCGAGGAGCTGGGAACTTTGACGTTTTCACACTCTCGACTCTAATCTCCCGTATCTGCAATACTCACTTTCGCTAGTTTTAGTCACTTTAGTAATACTGCCTTTAATTCTGTTCACACTGCTACAGGAAAGATGTTGTTAAACTTGAAATCATGCAGAAAAGATTGCCAAGTATATTGACAGAGTTGTGCAGGGTGGTGGTGGCGAGTGATGGTGAGTATGAATGGGCTGGGACTATGTTCCCTGGAGCGTTGGTTCTCAGGAGTGACCTTACTGAGGTTTATTGCGGTGAATTCCGATGCTCCAGGATGAGCAAGGCCAAAGGCCAGGGAAATAGAGAGAATAGTTATTCACATTGAAACTGGATAATCACTCACGGGACAACAATTTGCTGAACTCTGGAGTTAACCTGAAGAATGGGACTGGCTGGCGGAGTCAGAATTTGGAGTCAGTTCACATGATTGCGAACAAAAATAAAGGCATTGCCATATCAACTGAAAGGATCAGTTATATCACATTCTCAATCTACCTCACAGAACCAGAACAGGCATTATAAACCCAGAGGAGATATCAGTTCAGCATGGAGCACTGCGCAGACCAGGCTAGTGTACTGCTGAAACCCACCCTGCAATCAGTCCAGAGTGGAACACTGTACACATTATAGCAGTGCATTGATCTATAAACCCAGATAAGCTATGTGACCAGGGTGTGGAATTGTGTCCATCACCCTAGTACATTGCTCAGTAACACTGTGTGAGATGACTGCCCAGTGAGGGGAAACGTGCAGCCCATGCTGGAAGTGACAGGATGTGCAGCTCCCATCCAATTACAGCTCCATATCTCCCTTGTGCCATGATAAGGGGGTGCTGTGGTTGTGAACATCACTGCCAGAGAGAGATGGCGGGGAAATTAGTTAAAGTATTAACAAATGGGAGGGATTTGGGGAATAGACAGAGTGAGCGAGATTGAGAGACAGTGTCATGGAAGGATGTGTGCATGGTTCCAGAATGGTGAAATGAAGACATTTCTACCGTATCTTGCACCATGAGCCAATGTTCCCAGGAAAGATGGGTGAACAGGATATTGGTGTGAGCATGGTCTGAGCTCCCCACCCGGCTCAGTGCAGTATCTGCAATCTGAAGAAATGTCCAGCAATAAAGAACAAACATCAATAACCTTCCCCATTCTATCAGGAGCAACACAAATTCCCAGCTCGGTGAACAGAACCACAACAATCAGGATAAGGCTCACCATATTCTCTCTGCTCCCGCAAACCCACTGTATATCTGTTATAGCACCTCCCCCCGATCAAGGCTCATGCTCCACCACTCTCGCTACTGCATGCAGTGTCTCTCTCTCTTTCTCTCTCTCTCGCTCCACGTTACCTCCCACACAAATAACACTGCATGGACATAACACTGTGGACCGACTACTTCTGGACACCACCCCACCTGCACCAGACTAACAGCAGGGCTACCCATTCCCACTCTCCCTCCCTCCCTTTCTCCCATTCCAGGAGAAACAGCATGGAATAGGACAGAAAGGGCCAAGCTGGGTGGTGGAGTGCCCGATATCCGGTTCCTACCCTCCCCCCTCATGTGGGGAAGACCCTGGTATGAGCCCGAGAGGACCGGGATGCCTCGTGTGGAGACTCTGAAACATCCACGTCCCACCGACCGAGTAAAGAGCAATGTTTAATGAAGGGAAATTCTCATTTTAAACCTACAGGCAGTTCCGTTTCCCGGGCACAACTTAGAAGGCATGGCCAAGATGCCGTCTCCCTTTTGTGTCGAGCTGGTACAAATGGAATCCCCATGGTCTCGGTGGGCAGGAGGGTGGGCTCACAACACATCGTCACCACCACCTCCCAGGAAGGGCGCACGGAGGGTCCCTCCTACACCTCCTCCTGGAAACAGCTCAGATACGGAAACTCATCTGTGATATTTACTGCTCTCCCCACTTGTCCTGACATCTTCAAAAAGATGTGCACATATACATCCTCTGCTCTTATACCCCTTTATAATAGTCTAGATTTTTTTTATTGACTTTCCAAGTTAATCCTACCAAAATGCATCATCTCACACTGATTTGCATTGTATCCTGATCTGCCATAAACCTGAAAATACACCAATATGTGACTGTCCTGTTAGAGTTCCACACTGTCCGCCACACACTTAATAATACTTCCAGGTTTGGTATCTGCGAACATTGAAATTGTCATACAGTCACACTCCACACAGAAGTACTTACTCACTCACTATTGTGAGCAAGTACAATATTAACACACTCCCTAATGACAGACTTAAATATTGACACACATCAGACAGAATAATTGAAATATTGACAAGGTCACCGTGGAGTAAGAGAAATACTGACAGACATTCCATGTCTATATTACTTTCTGTGCATTGGTGAGTGCCTTTATGTCTCGGTGTTAGTGTGTATTTATCTGTGAGTATCAGTGTGAGGCGAGTCTGCAGTCTCTGTGGTGCTTAAAGTGCGAAAAGAGATCTATCATTTCTGTCCACAGATGCTGTCAGAACTGCTGAGCTTTCTGTTGCTGTCATTCTCTGCTGGGCTCCCCACACCACTGTACAGGTGGGAGTGGAGGGTAAAATCATCAGGGATCCAGTTTGGGAGGGACAGAGGAAGGGCAGCAGCTCGCAGTACCATCAACACACACACACATACACACACACACACACACACACACACACACACACACACAGACGCACGCATACACATACACAGACACTGACACACAAGCACCTTCAGACACACAGACACGCACACAGACACACACACATAAACACGCATACACGGACACACAAACACAAACAGTCACAAACACACAGACATACAAACACACACAACAACACACACACAAACACACCCAGACACATACACTGACACGGGCACGCACACTCACAGAAACAGGCACACACAGATTCAGACATACAAGCACACATGCACAGTGTCAGACACAGACACACATTCACAGGAACATGCACACACAGATGTAGACACACACTCGCAGACAAACACAGATACATATACAGATGCATACACACTCACAGAAACAGACACGCACGAATACATGCATACAGCAGCACACAGACACAAACACACATACTAACAGAAACCCCACTCCCACCCAGACACACGCACACACACAGAGATGCAGAGAGACACAGAGACGCACAAACAGACATACAGAGACGTACACACGCCGACCGACACACATACACGTGCGCACACACACACACAACACACACAGCCAGATTTCATCAGTTTCATCATTTTCCCTCCCCCCACCTTATTCCAGATCCAACCCTCCAACTCGGCACCTCCTTCTTGACCTGTACTACATGTCCATCTTCCTTCCCACCTATCTACTCCACCCTCCGCTCCGACCTATCACCTTCACCTTCATTTAACAATCACCTTCCTAGCTACCTTGCCCCCAGCAGCACCCCCTCACATTTATCCCTCTGTCCCCTTGGCCCACAAGCCTCTTTCCTAATGAAGGGATTATGCTCGATATTTCAACTGTGCTGCTCCGTGGATTCTGCCTGAATGGTTGCGGTTTTTCAGCACCACACTCTTTCAACACAGACACACACATGCACACACATAGACGCAGAAACACACACACAGACGCAGAAACACACACACAGACAGACACAGAAACACACAGACAGACAGAGAGACAAACACACATACCGACACACGCACAAAGACACAGACAGCCACACTTCCCACCGACGAAGACACCCACCCTACCCCCCCCCCCACACACAGACACCCACACTCCCCACACGCGCACACTTACAAAGAACAAAGAAGAAGAACAAAGAAAACATGCAGCCCAGGAACAGTCCCTTCGGCCCTTCAAGCCTGAGCCGATCCAAATGTACTGTCCAAACCTGTCGGTCAATTCCTAAGCATTTGTATCCCTCTGCTCCCCACCTACTCCTGCATCTATCCAGACGCATCTTAACTTAATCTACCTCTGCTGGCAATGCGTTCCAAACGCCCTCTGTGTGATGTACTTGCCGCGTGTATCCCACTTAAAATTTCCACCTCTCATCTTGAAAGCATGACCTCTGTTGATTGAATCCTTCACCCTGGGAAAAAAGCTTGAGTCTATCCAGCCTGTCTATGCTCTTCACGATTTTGTAAACCTCAATCAGGTCCGCCCCCTCACTCTCTTTTTTTCTAGTGAACATAAACCTAACCTACTAAACCTCTCTTCATAGCTAGCACCTCCCATACAAGGCAACATCCTTGTAAAACTTTTCTACACCCTCTCCAAAGCGTCCACATCCTTTTGGTATTGTGGCGGCCAGAAATGTACACAATATTCTAAACGCAGCCGAACCAATATCTTGTAACATTTTAACATGACTTGCCAGCTCTTATCCTCAATATCCAGTCCAATGAAGGCAAGCGTACTATATGCCTTCTTGACCACTCTATCCACCTGTGCAGCAACCTTCAGGGTACAATGGACTGCTTTCCCTGATCTCTCTACCCATCAACTTTTCCCAAGGGTCTTCCATTCATTGTGTAATTCGCACTAGAATTAGACTTGCCAAAATGCATCACCTCACATTTATCTGGAATGAACTTTATCTGCCACTTTTCTGCCCAAACCTCCAGTCTATCTATATCCTCCTGTATTCTCTGACATTCTCTTATGTTTTCTGCTAATCTTTGTGTCATCTGCAAAACTGATGATCATGCCCTCTTCTGGATCATTTATGTATATTACAAACAACATGATCCCAGCACTGACCTCATGTGGAACACCGCTGGTCACCTTTCTCCATTTCGAGAAATTCCCTTCAACTACTACTCCCTGTCTCCTGTTGCTCAACCAGTTCTTTTTCCACCTAGCTGCACACCATGTGACTTCATTTTCTCCATTAGTCTACAATGGGGAACTTTATCAAACGCCTTACTAAACTCCATGTTTATGACATCAACAGCGCTTCCTTCATCTAACAACTTGTTTACTTACTCGAAGAAATCTATTTAGTTGGTAAGGCACAATCTCGCCTGCACAAAACCATGTTGCCTATCACTGATAAGCTCATTCTTTACGAAATATAAATAGATCCTATCTATTAGTACTCTCTCCAGCACATTCCCCACCACTGACGTCAGGTTCACTGGTCTATTCTTACCCAGAATATCCCTATTACCCTTCTTACACAGGGGTACAACTTAATCTACTCTCTCGTCCTCTGGCACCACGCTTGTATGAAAGGATGCCACAAAGATATCTTTCTGGGCCTCAGTTATTTCCTCTCTTGCCTCCCTCAACAACCTGGAACAGATCCCATCTGGCCCTGGGGATTTGTCCACCTTAATAGCCTCCAGCATACCCAACACATCTTCCCTACTTATGCCAACGTGACCGAGACTAATCAAACGTCTATCTCTATTCTCAAGATTCATCATGTTCCTCTCCTCAGTGAACACTCTCAGGTTCGGCACACAGCCTTCCTTCATTGTATTTTAGTGGGCTAATCCTTTCACTAGTTACCCACTTGCTTCTTTTTTAAGAACAAAATGCTTTAGGATTTTCCTTAATTCTGCTTGCTAAAGCTATTTTATTACCCCTTTTCGCCCGCTTGATTCCTTGTTTAAGACTTGTCTTACTCTTCCGATATTCCTCCAGGACCCGTTCTGTTCTCAGATGCCTAGATCTTATGTACGCTTCCCTTTTCCTCTTGGCTAGTCGTACAATTTCTGCTGTCATTCACGGTTCACGAATCTTGCCCTTCCTATCCTTTGCCTTCAACTGGACATGCCTATCCTATACTATCTTTAGCCTATCTTTGAAAGCCTCCCACATCTCAAAATGTGGACCTCCCTTCAAATAGCTGTCCCCAATCCACATTTCCCAGCTCCTGACTAATTTTGATATAATTGGCATTGACCCAGTTTAGTACACTTCCCTGAGGACCACTCTCTTCTTTATTTACAAGTATTCTGAAACTTACGGAATTGTGGTCACTGTTCCAAAAGAAATCCCCCACCGCAACTTCTACCACTTGTCCTGGCTCGTTCCCAATTCCAGGACCAATATGGCTAATTCTCTCGTCGGACTATTGACATACTGCTCAAGACAACTCTCCTGGATGCTTCGCACAAATTATACTCCACCCAGAACGCTGACTCAATTATGTAGTGTACAAAATCCCATGCAAGCACTGCACAAAACACTACATAGGACAAACAGGAAGACAGCTAACGATCTTCATCCATGAACACCAACTAGCCACGAAACGACACGACCAGCTATCCTTAGGAGCCACACACGCAGATGACAAGTAACATGAGTTCGACTGGGACAATACTACGATTATAGGACAAGCCAAACAGAGAGCATCCAGGGAATACCTAGATGCATGGCACTCGTCCACAGACTCAATCAACAAGCACATCGACCTGGACCCCATATGCCGGCCACTGCAATGGACAGCTGGATATGACAACTGGAAGCGGCAGATTCAAACCACTATAAATGTCGGAGGAAAGATCACAGAAGCGCTTCACAGGAGGCTCCCAAGCACTGAGGATGTCACCAAGACAGGGGATGAAACGTCTGCAACGCAAATTCCCAGCTCTGCGAACAGAACCACAACAACGAGCATCCGAGCAACAAATCTTCTCACCAACTTTGAGGTGTTTGACATGCTTGTCGTTGTTGGACAGTGCATTGAATCTCGGAGTTGGAAGGTCATTTTGCAGCTGTTCAGGACATTGGTTAGGCCACTATTTAATAATTCGTGCAATTATGCTCCCGTTATTCGAGGAAAGATGTGTGAATCGTGAAAGAATTCAGAAAAGATTTACAAAGATATTGCCAGGGTTGGATGTTTTGAGATTTCGGAGAGGCTTAATATGCCTGAATTATTTTCTCTGAAGCATCAGCGGTTTAATTGTGATCATAGAGGTTTATATACTCACAAGGGGAATGGGTAGTGTCAATAGCCAAGGTCTTTTCTCCACGGTAGCAAGCTCCAAAGCTAGAGGACGGAGGTTGAAGTTCAGAGGGGCAAGACTTAAAAGGGATGTATGGGGCAACGCTTTCAAAGAGAGGGTGCTTTATATATAACGAGCTGCCAGAGGAAGTTGTGCAGGCTGGGACAATTACAACATTTAAAAGGCATCTGGACGGGCACGTGAATAGGAAGTGTTTAGGGGGATATAGGCCAAATGCTGGCAAATGGAACTACACTAATGTAGGTCATCTGTTTGGCAGGGACAGTTGGGTAGAGCTGGGTAGCTTTATGACACTTCATCTTCAGTAAACCTTTCTCCTGTCATCTTAAAATTACCCCCTCGTCTTGAAATCCACCACTGCAAGGAAAGGGCACCTTCCATTCAACATTATTGATACCCCTAAATGTTTTATAAACCTCTTTAAGTTTGATAATGCCTCAACCTTCGACGCTGCAGTGGCAAAGGTCCCAGTCCATCGAACCTGTTCCTAAACACTCCATTCCCAACAACAGACTGACAAATCCTTTCTGAACCCTCTCCAGTTTAATAATATCCTCAATGTAACTGGGTGACCATAACTACACAGTACTTCAGGTGAGACCTCACGAATGTCCAGTGCAACCTGAAGATAATGTTCCAGCTCCTGTACTCAAAGGTCTGAGCAATGAAGGCTAGCAAACCAAACGCCTTCATAACCACCGTGCCTACACATGATGCAAACTTAAAAAAAAAACCAGAACACTAGATACCTCTGTTCTACAATACTACCAATGGCCCGACATTTAATTGTAGATGTCCTCTCCTTGTTTGTTTTCTCAAATTGTGATACATTGTAATTATTGAAATTAAACTCCATCTGCCACTCCTCAGTCCAGTGACTGATAGTACTGGGGACGAAAGGCTGGACGGTAATCAGCTGCCTTGGATTCCTTCGTGGTTTTAAGAAGACAGCAGCCGCACATTAGAGGCAGGAAAGGGTGTTTGGTGTTTTTGATTCAGAAAGTATGCTCTTTCTTCGTCTCTGGTGTTCAGTAATAAATATCTATTCCAGATCCTTTATAGTGCAGAGTGTGTCTGCAGGATGCTTTCTCCCTCATATTGCAGATGTCGGGTAATAGCCACTTCAGTGGAAACCATAGCCAAGCAATTAAAGATCTTCATAGTTTATCTCGAAGGCAGCACACACAAACTCAACAATCTAGAGTTGAAGTGAGTACATTTCACCTGTTTAATAATGTAATTCATTTAACTGTGTGAGTCAGTAAAGTGAACCAAATTTTAATGAATCCACACCGAGCTGAAAGCTGACATTTAAAATGTCACCCAAAATCTGGGCATGGTTTAAGACATGTATAGTGAGTAACGCCCATACCTCTGAGCCAAGCTCTGGGTTTGATTCCAATACATGAACTTGCGTGGTAGTGTCTCTCACTCTGGGCCAGAATGTCCGAATTCAAGACCTGACTGTCACAGAAGTATGCCACGGTATTTCAAAAGTGTCTGATGAACAAACACACAGAAGAGTAATGTTGCAGCTTCAGGAATTGTTGCCAAATGGTGGTAGTATGTCTACCTCTGAGCCCATAAGTTTTTATTCAAATCCCACAGAGGTGTTTCATAATGTGGCTGATCAAGTTGTTAAAATGTATTTAGAATTCTGATGTGATGAAGAAGGAAGAGGAGTCAGTATTGAATTTCAAAATTTAGGCCCAGGTTTACTGAAAACACAGCCATTCGTGTTGATTGGAGTCAATCTTGCACATTCTAGAGTTTCGTAAAATCATGAAGACGATGGATAAGGTGAATATTCAGGGTCTTTTCCCAAGTGTAGGGAAGTCCAAAACGAGGGGAAATAGATTTCAGATGAGATGCACAAGATATAAAAGGGACCTAAGGGGACCATTTTCATACAGAAGGTGGTATCTGTGGGCAACGAGCTGCCAGACGAAGTGGTGGAGGATGGTAGAATTGCATCATTTAAAACGCATCTGGATGATGACATGAATTGGAAGCGTTAAGAGCAATATGGTACAAATGCTGAAAAATGAAACTAAGTTAACTTACAACATCTGGTTGGCACGAATGAGTTTGACCAGAGCGTCCGTTTCTGTGCTGAACATTTCTATGATACTTTGAGCAATTAAACATGATCTCGTTGTAATCTTATGTAATCTTCTTCACCTTTCACTTTATAACTAATCTTTTTGTCGTCTGTAAATTTGCTCATCATACTTTGTATAAATCTCATCTAAATAATTGATGTAAATGACAAGCAAAAGTGGATCCAGCAGCAATCCCTTTGGAATGCCACTGGTAACAGGCCTCCATCCAAAAGTCACCTTTCCTCCACTACCCTCTGCCTCCTGCCAATAAGCTGAAACACACACCTGCATACAGACATAGTACACAGACACAGATAGATCTATTCTGATTGATACATGGATCAAGATAACAGTGAGAAAGCGGGATAAATTTGTGAGAAACATGTCAGCCCTTATTGAACAGCAGGTCTGACTTGTTGACCCAAACAGTCTAGTCCTTCACCAATTTCATACGCTCTATGGTTTACGCTATCTGAAATGGCTAACCAAGGGAGCAGTGGAGGCTGCGTTTGATAAATACTTTACTGAATGTAGCCAATGGGAATGTGGGATAGGTTTGAGGGGCTGAATGGTCTCTGTCTTTCCTATTGGTTGTGCCCTCATTTTTATAAAAATGGAAGCCGACTTGCTGTGAGGTTCATACACTTTTACAATTAAATGTTTCCCCATTTAAGATTGAGATAAGGATGTTCCTAACTCCTTAGAGTTGTACTGTCTGTGGAATTCTCATCCCCAGTGAACAGTGAAGACTGGGCCATAGAGTCCTAGAGTCCTAGTGATGTACAGCATGGAAACAGACATCTCGGTCTAACTCCATACTGACCACATATCCCAACCCAAACTAGTCCCACATGCCATATCGCTCCAAAGCCCTCCTACTGACATACCCATGCAGATGCCTTTCAAATGTTGCAGTTGTACCAGCTTCCACCACTTGCTCTCATGAATCATTCCATACACGTACCACCCTCTGCATGAAAAAGTTGCCTGTGAGGTCTCTTTTATATATTTCTCTTCTCACCCTAAACCTATGCCATCTAGTTCCGGACTCCCTTACGACAGGAAAAAAACATTTTCTGGAAAAGCGAAGCAGGTCAGGCAGCATCCAATGAGCAGGAGAATCGACGTTTCAGGCATGAGGAGGGTGTGTCAAGCAGGCTAAGATAAAAGGTAGGGAGGAGGGACTTGGGGGAGGGGCGTTGGGAATGGGATAGGTGGAAGGACGTTAAGATGAGGGTGTTAGGCCGGAGAGGGGGTGGGGGCGGACAGGTCGGGAAGAAGATTGCAGGTCAAGAAGGCAGTGCTGAGTCCGAGGGTTGGGACTGAGAAAAGGTGGGAGAGGGGAAATGAGAAAAAAGGAGAAATCAGCATTCATCACTTGTAGTTGGAGGGTTCCTAGAAGGAAGATGAGGCGCTCTTCCTCCAGGCGCCGTGTTGCTATGGTCTGGCGATGGAGGAGGCCAAGGACCTGAATGTCCTTGGTGGAGTGGGAGGGGGAGTTAAAGTGTTCAGCCACGGGGCGGTTGGGTTGCTTGGTGCAGGTATCCCAGACATGTTCTCTGAAACGTTCTGAAAGTAGGCGACCTGACTCCCCAATGTAGAGGAGGCCACATCGGGTGCAGCGGATGCAGTAAATGAGATGTGTGCAGGTGCAGGTTTATTTGTCACGGATATGAGAGGATCCCTTGGGGCCTTGGAGGGAAGTGAGGGGAGAGGTGTGGGCGCACGTTTGCATTTCTTGCGGTGGCAGGGGAAGGTGCTGGGAGTGCAGGTTGGGTTGGTGGGGGGTGTGGAACTGACGAGGGAGTGGCGGAGGGAGTGATCTTTCCGGAACACTGGTAGGGGAGGGCAGGGAAATATATCCCTGGTGGTGGGGTCTGTTTGGAATTTGCGGAAATGATGAAGGATGATAAAATGTATCTTGAGGTTGTTGGGGTGGTAGGTGAGGACCAGTGGGGCTCTGTCCTGATGGCGATTGGAGGGGCGGCATTCAAGGGCGGAGGAGCGGGAAATGGGGGAAATGTGGTGGAGAGCATCATCAATCACGTCTGAGGGGAAATTGCGGTCTTTGAAGAAGGAGGCCATCTGGGTTGTTTGGTATTGAAATTGGTCCTCCTGGGAGCAGATGCGGCGAAGGCGAAGAAATTGGGAATATGGGATGGTGTTTTTACAGGGGCAGGGTGGGAGGAGTTGTAATCTAGGTAGCTGTGGGAGTCGGTCAGTTTATAGTAAACATCCGTGTTGAGTCGGTCGTCCGAGATAGAAATGGAGGGGTCTAGGCAGGAGAGGGAGGAGTCTGCGACTGTCCAGATAAATTTGAGGTTGGGGTGGAAGGTGTTAGTAAATTTGACGAACTGCTCAACATCCTCGTGGGAGCACGAGGTAGCGCCGATACAGTCGTCGATGTAGCGGAGGAAAAGGTGGGCGGGGTGATGCCAGTGTAGCTGGACTCTTCCACATATCCGATGAAGAGGCAGGCATATCTGGGGCCCATGCGGGTGCCCATGGCTACTCCTTTGATTTGGAGAAAGTCGGAGGATTGGAAAGACAAGTTGTTCGGAGTGAGGACCAGTTCAGTCAGTCGAACGAGGGTGTCAGTGGAAGGGTACTGGTTGGCCCGGCGGGAAAGGAAGAAGTGGAGGCCTTTTGAGGCCTAGTGGGGTTATTTGTTCCAAAAGAAATGGCTTGGAGTCCAACATTAGCAGTTAGGTACCTACATGGAGCAGGGAATATGATGGAGTCGTACAGTTCAGACACTGTTCATACAGACTTCATTTGGTTCAGTTTGGGGCCGGATAACGTTATTGTGTGATTCAACTCAGAGAGGGAGGAAATGCATCCTTCATGAGAAGTAACAGACTGTTGCTCCCTCTCTCTCGCTGTTCCTCTTCCCAGCAAGGTGTGTGAGCTGAAAACTTCTTAGTCGTCTTTACCACTCATGGAGGATTCCTGTCGAGGATTGATTGGAATCGCCCCACTGCCTGAAGTAAAGGCAATCCAACTAAATCCACCTGTTCCAGGATGTTATCCCATTACCAGTAGCTTGTAAGAGCAGAGTAGTTTCATAAGCTGAATGATGTTTGGAACTATCACTCATGTTTCCTTTCAACATGAGTTCAATTAATATTTGGGCACAGTTCATTCAAGTTAACGTTCTGCAGAGATTATATTTTTCCGTTTGTCATCAAACGTGTGCATGTGTCAGTATTTTTAGAGAGGGAAAGATCGACACACAGATTTGCAGTTGTCAAACTATTTGTCATTCATCTTTCCATTTTAGTTTGAGTAACTTTGTTTCGGTCATAAACTTGTTAATTTTAGCAGATTAAAAACTCCTGCCTGATTCGTTCCTAATCATCACACAGTGTGAGACCTATATTCTTGATCATATCACCAACCCGGTTACATTAACATTTGCACTGAGCAGCGGAAGCGTGGGACAAGGAAATGGAATAGTGACCTGAACTATAGATCAGAGAGCCTAACGTCATTGGTGGTCATATTGTTGGAGAGCATTGAGAGGGGCAGGATTTCCATGTATTTGCAAATGCAACTGATGAAGGATAGCCAACATGGCTTCGTGCATGGGGAATCATTTCTAACAAAGTTGATTACATTTTGTGAAGAGGTGACAAAGAAGATTGAAGATGACAGTGTGGTCGACGCTGTCCATATAGATTTAGCAAGGCAGTCGACAGGATCCCACATGGCAGACAAGTTAGGACGGTTAGGTCATAAATAGATCCAAGATAAGCTAGCCAATTGACGACAAAATTAGAAAGAAGGTAGGAGAGAGATGTGGCAAAGAACTGTTTTTTCAGACTGGAGGTCTATGACCAGAGATGTGCCACAAAGAGCCGTACTGAATCCACTGTTTTCATTATTTATATAAATGATTTGAATGTGAATATTTGCCCGTTTATTATGTTTACACATGACATTAAAATTGGAGATGCAGTGGCCAGCAAGTTTTACCCCAGAGTTCAATGAGACCTTGGTCAGATGGGCCATGGGCCAAGGAGTGATCGATGGAGTTAAACTTAGATAAGTGTGAAGTATGGCATTTGGTAAGGTAAAATAGGGCAAGACATATACAATTAATGGTGAGGTCATGGGGAGCGTTATTGAACAAAAGAGCCCACAATCATAGATCCTTGAAAGTGAAGTCGCAGGTAGACAGGGTGGTGAAGGTGGGGTTTCATATGCTTGCCTTTATTGATCAGTACATTGAGTATGCGAGTTGGGAGATCATGTTGCGACTGGGCAGGGTGTTGCTGAGGCCAGATTTAGAATACTGTGTTTAATTCAGTTCGCTCTCCTACAGGAAGGATGTTGTTAAACTTGAGAGGGCACAGAAAAGATGTACAAAGATATTGCCGGGCATGAAGGGATTAGGCTACAGGGAGAGGCTGGACAGACTGGGGCTTGTTTACTCTGGGGCATCGGAGGCTGAGGCGTGACATTATAGAGGTTTATAAAATCATGAGGAACATGGATAATCTGAATAGCCAAGATATTTTTTCCCACGTTAGGGGAGTCCAAAACTATAGGACAAAGGATTTAGGTGACAGGAGAAAGATAGTAAAAGGTCAGTGTTTTCATGCAGGTTGTGTAGTGTGTATGGAATGAGCTCTCAGAGAAAGTGATGGAGGCTGTTACAGTGGCAACATTTAAAAGGCACCTGGATATGCATATTAATAGGAAGGATTTAAAGGAATATGAGCCTAATGCTGGCAAGTAGGACTAGATCAGATTGGGATGTCTGAGTTATGTGGACAGGTCTCTGTGCTGCATGACACTGTAAGGAAGATGAGGAGAAATTCTAAAAGGACCATTTGAGTGGGAATTCTCTTCTCCAGAGGTATCTGCTGCCTCTTTGTTCACATTTATCCAAAGCAATGTTAGTTATATATTTGACAGAGAAGTGAGTCACAGATGATGGAATACAGATAGGAAAGTGGGGCTGAGACCACAAGCTGATCAGCCACAATCGTAGTGCCTAGTGGAGAAGGTTCATAGTGTCTAACGATCTAATCCTGCTCTTCTTCTGATGTTCCGTTCAGACCCACCAACTTGCTTGACACATGCGGTTGAAGGCCACTTACTGCTATTGCTCTCCTGACTCTCTGGAATAGAGAATTCCTGACATTCACTACCCCCTGTTTGAAGAAATCACTGCCTGCTCCTACACGATGCCCTATTGATATGAGCAATAGAGGTGAATACAAGGACTTAGCAAAGAGTGACTGGCCCTGATATCAAGGCAGTCTTTAACATCAAGGAGCCTGAGCAAAATTGCACTTCATTAGAATCCGTTGCAAACTCTCCAGTATTTGGAGTCATCCACAGCACAATGGAACATGTTTATCATCGGTGGACAACAATCATCTCAGCCGTGGGACATCTCTGCAGGGGATCCTCAGGGTAGCTACCTCAGCCCAGGCATCCCCATTTTGTCAGCAGGGAATCCCTGCTGTGAGGAAGTAGGCCATTCATCCCATTGAGCCCACATCGATCAGAAGTGGGGATATTTACTGTGCGTTGCACAATACTCAGAAAGTTTCATCAGCCCTGACCTCCTGATGCAGTCTGTGTCCATGTGCAACAAGACTTAGACAACGTTCAAGCTTGTGCTGTTAAACAGTCGGTAACATTCATGAAACAGAGTTGCACATTTCCACAGTAAACGGAGCAGTTCACTAAGTACCTCAATCTGGCTTCACAGGAATATGGGAAAGTCATTCAGCCCATCAAAACTACTGGACAAGAAGAGGGATAGCCCATTCAATCCCTTCTGCCTTTACACAGGAAGACAAGGAGTTTGCTCACTCCCACACATCTTTTACACGGGATCAGCAAGTGACCATTTCGCACCTGGAGACGCTTACAAAGGAAAAGGAAGAGGCCATTCAGATTGGCAAGACACTTACACAGGAACAGGAGAGTGTCAGAGATGCTTCAGCATAATAAACAAATGGAGCAGGAACTGCACAGATGGACTGTTCCATGGTATTCTTCGTGGCATCATTATTCGTAGTGCATTAGGGTTATGTTAGCATGCTTTTCTGGCAATGGGAATGAAGCTTTTTTTAACCAGTCTCAAAGGCATCTTCCGTCGCTGAGAGAGCAGACCTATGATCTCTCTGGAATTCAGCAGCTGGTGGGGAATGGCTAACTGTTTCAGAATGAAGGTATTGTGGCTGTTGTCCGGATTATGGACAATGTATCATTGAGTGGAGGGTCACACGGTAACTGCGCATTACAGTGTTCAGAGTTCATTCGGAGCCTGTACCTCTCTGTTAATCGAAATGAGGTCTATGCACTGACACGTAAACTATTGGGAATCAAGCATCCTATGGAAAGTACGAAATTTCTCACCTTATCATTGGCTGCTTGGGACAAAATGAGTGTCTGTCCATAACCGTCAAGTTTCACCTTCGTATTCTCTCACAGTGCTATAGGTTAACTACATAGTTACCGCTCTCTCTCCTGTTGATGCCATCATGTCAGGATCATTATTTATGAAGTAGACTTAGTCTGTACATAATACCCCAAATGCTCTTTCAACAAAACACTACCATTGAATAAGGTATATTTACTGTGGTACGTCAAGTATTTTGCATGAAAGACCAGACTTCATTTTCAGTTATAATTACTTACTGAATTCTGTTAGTGACTTATAACCAAGAACATCCAGGTCCATTTCAACAACAGAACTTCCCAGCCTCTCACCATTTAATAAACGTAAATGAGAATCATTTTATCTGTTGTTCCCACCTGAATCATGTTATGCCATGCGAACAGCTATTGCCCAAGAACTGATCCTTCTGAAACCCCACAAGCCTTCCACTCACAGAAAAACACTACTCTCTTCATTTTGCCCATTATCCAATTTTTGATCCATTCTGTGTGTTTCACCCCTACCTACCCAAGGACTCGAACATTCCCCACTCACCAGTGTTCAACCGTGTCAAATGTTTTCTGAAAATTCAAATCCTCTACCCCCACTGGTTGTCAATTTTCGATGTCACAACGGACAATCTCCACAAACTGCAGCAAGTTTATCAAAGATCATTTCCCTTTCCTGAATCTAGGCTGAATCTACCAAATCATATTATTTTCCAAATGTCTAGTTGTCACATTCCTTATAAAAGGTTATATGCTTTTCTTACAGCTGACATCAAACTATTTACTTTTCTTTTTGCCCTCTCCCCACTGTTTTAAATGTTTAGGTTTACAATAGCTGTTTTCCAGTCCGCAGGATCCTTTCCAGAATCTAACCAGTTTTGACGAATAGTCAGTCGTTCTTTCACTAGCTCTCTTCCCTCCTCCTCAATATTCGGGGATGGAGCTCATCAGTTCCAGCAAAATGCCAATATTCAATTCGATTAGGTTTTCTAAAACATACACTTCATTAATTCTAATTTCGTGCAGCCCCTCATTTTCACCAGGGACCCTGTTCCCTCGTATTTCTGGAAGTTAATTTCTGCACCTTTTTCTGTGGAGACAGAATCAATGTATTCCTCTCAGCAGGCAGGTGGCTTCTATCAGCTAGTGATATATCGGAGGACTGCACTCTGGTTATGTTACGCACTCCTGCCTGGAAAGGTCCAGACTCAATCCAATCCACTTCATTGTGATGGATATGTCACCCACTCTTGCCTGGAAATTTCCAGAAACAATCCAGTTCACTTCATGGTGAGTGTCAGCACAGTCCTGGTGTGAGTTTGAAGGAGGGGACACAGCTCAGTCGCCACCTCATTTTTGAAAGACGCTGGTTTCACATTTTTCACTTGGAATGGGTCCAGCTTAGACACATGTTCTTGGAAATTTCGGCAGGATCAAGCAATGCCCTGCCCCTTCCTGTGTACGGAGCTTCCCTTCTGTGTAACCTCGACTCCATGTGTTTACCATGGACCCAGAACACTCTGTAAATGCAGTACTCATATCTCTCCCGAGTGGGGTCACCATTCCCTTGGGTCTCTCTGAATGGACGCAACAGCTGATAACACAAACCCGTGAAAAGCGTCCACAGAATATCCCTTTATCTGTAATGAGAGTAACAAGTTAAGACTTCACACACACGGTGCACCAGTTTAGTGTTGAAAATGTTTCTGTTCATAGCAGAAAAAAAACAGTTACATCTCTGCACAGTCTGACAATTACAGTTCCCTTCTCCAAAAATAATCAGTTGACAATGTGACATTCCATTTATTTTCATCTCAGTAACTATAAGGGCGGCACCAGTATTGCCGATGGAGTTGATCATCACACTCAGAGAAGAAAGACAGAGGGAATATAACTCAATTTAAATAGTGATATATCTAAATTGAAATGATATTCAGGAATATGGGAAAAGGGGAAATTTTAGAATAAGCTCCCATGTTATTTCCCTTCTGGTTGCTTATCAGCAGCTCCTATGTTTGCTTTTCATTTCTCTCTCTCTCTCTTTCTCGCTGGGCATTTCTACATCCACTCAACTACCCTCCCCCTCACACATCCGACCACCCCTGATATAAATAACATTACTTCCCAGTTGCTTTCCGTTGTGATATAGGGTCACTAGATTCGAAACTTTTATCTGTTTTTCTCCTGCCAGAGGCTGCCATACTTGCTTAGATTCTCCAATATTTTCAGACGCTGGGGAATTTTATTTCAGATCTCCATCATCCACAGTTCCTTGGTTTATTTAACCTTCAATTCTGTTGTTTCACGAGATGTCCGCATCACTGGCAAGGGCAGCATTTGTCATCCATCACTAATTGCCGTTGACTGCGAGACCATTTGTCAAGGCAATATGGAGCCAACCTTTTATTGTCACACTTGGTTTCTTTACCAAAGGCTATCAGTGAAATAATAAAAGAAATCCTGATGGTTTCTGTTTGCTGTTTGTAAAATGAGGTTTCTTTCCGATTGCTGCCATTTGAATTTAAGTTCAATCATTGATTCTGGTAGAAATTGAAGCAATGCTTTAGAGTCATAACAGGCCAGTGATATTATTACTGTAAAAGGAGGTCCCTATTGTGAAATAACTGGAGAGTCAAGTGCAAGCTTGTGGTCAAAGTATTTGTAATTGGAAGAGTGTTCAATAAAGAACTGGAGCCATAAAATCTGAAGTTAACAAGGCAGCAGATGATTGCTTATTCAGCAAAAGCACTGGGGCAGAGCTGGAGACTGGGGATATTATAGTGGTGGGTGTAGGCAGGGTTGATAACAGAGAGAATATAGAGACATAAAACAGTTCAGGGCAAAAGGAAAAAACAAGGTCTGAACAGTCTTGTTCCTTCTTAGATGTTTATGAGTGAGGATTCGATAATTGATAGAAATGAAGTGGAATTTGTGAATGAAACTGAAGACAACAGGTTATGTATTTGTTATATATAATTAACAGAAATAGCAATAACCTTCACCATCGCTAATAGAATGCACAGAAATAGGCTTACCCGAAACACCAATAATAGCGAGGATGGGATAGTAACCTACCTGAATAATCATCAGTATGGCTCGTATCCTCAACTCTAACCATGCCCAATCCTGAGAAAGCAAGTATAGACCAAAGGACAAACTACTGTCCATTGTTGTAACATTCCAGTCTAATGTTCTCAGATTCTGATCCATTGTTGGAACATTCCAGTCTAATGCTCTCAGATTCTGATCCATTGTTGGAACATTCCAGTCTGTTGTTCTAAAATTCTCTTCCTCTCCCTCTCCCTGTAGCTGCTGAGCCCAATCATCTTGAGGATGACGCTGCCGCTGATACTATGGAATCGCAGGTTGAAGGAAGCCCATTAATAATAGAAGAGGGAAATCCGCCAATGACACATTTAGTATCCATGGAGACTGACATCAATCACAGTCAATGTACAAACGGTTCCTTTCACTTACAATGCTTATAAGTCACAATAATACTTGGTCTGGTTGGAATGTCGGCATCGCTAACTATTGGGCTAATAGTATCAATCTCCATTTGTAAAGTTAGAGGTGAAGAAGAGAGATGATGCTTTCTATTCACCAGCTCGATGACCCTACTATGTTGTGGCAGGGTCGGAATTGTTGGTCTCCCAGGGCCGGCTGTGTCTGATAACCAGGCCCGCTGCATTCTTTCGTTTTATTTATTTATGTTTAACTTTGACATTTATCTTACCATCATGCAATGGCTTAGGTGAGGCTAGGCAGTTTTGAGAGGGTCCTTCAGTGGCATAGACGGTGTATATACAGTCCATTCCTTTTGTTCCTTGCAGCTGCTGCGTTGTCCTGTGGAGCGATGGTCAAACTCTCACGGAACCAGGATTCTTAGTTTTACCTTTCAGCAGGTATTGCTGGGGTCTCAGCAGGGTTAGAAGGGTGGAAATCTTTCCTAGCTGCTACACACTGTCTCTGAGATTTCTCTCAGAATTGTCTTTTTATGTTCTTTCCTCCTGGATTGGAGAACTGCATGTGAGACATATTGTTCCCTGAATTTGTTGTTTGACAAGTGTGTGTTTATAGGATGTTACCATATTGGAACAGTTAGTGTTTAGTAGGTAAACAATCTATTACTCTGATTTTTTTGTGTTTTGTCAACAGTAGTTGAATGCATTGTGTTTTGCTTAATGTCGAATATTTTGACCAAGCGAATTGCATCTGAAACACAGCACCTCACACTTACCTTTAAAATAAGAAAATGTTCCGGTCAGGACTACCTTCATCATGTATTTTGAGATGCGTCTACTCAGTTCCATAACAAAAAGGACAGGTATTCACGTTTTAATTGGCTAATTACTTAATGAACAACATGTTGCAGAAACACAGGATTTAACAGCGGAATGCGCCATGCTGGAGGAGTGATAGCTCTATCAGGAATTATATCGCAGAGTTAATCCACCTCACAGATCCAGCCCAGATCATATAAGCCCAGATGAGATATCTGCTCAACATGGAGCACTGTACAGACCAGGTTCAGTACAACCCAGCAATCAGTCCAGGATGGAATATAGCACAGGTCTCTCCAGTCCACTAGCTATTTGTCCAACATGTGGAGCCGTACAGTACACACCGATGCATTCATTCAGAAACACTGACGAAATGGTCTGTCCCGCATGGGGTGATATGTAGTCCAAACCAGTCTCTTGCTCTATAACGTGGACAAGGCATCTGTACAATATGGGAATCTGTGAACTGAATGAATCTTTAGACCTGGAGCAGTTACCGTCAAAGGAACTGTTTTCACCACTCCAGAACATTGCTGAGCAACACTGTGTAGGATTTCTGCCCATAGTGAGGGGAAACTTGCAGACCATGGTGGAAGTGAAAGGATGTGCAGCTCCCATCCATTTAAAGCCCCATATGTCCACTGTGCCATGACAAGGGGATGCTGTGGGTGTGAACGTCACGGCCAGTGGGAGATGGCGGGGGAATCAGTTGAAATATCAACAAACAAAATAATTTTGGGGAAAAGATTAAAAGGGAGATTGAGAGACAATTTCATTTAAGATCACAGGTTTCAGAATGGTGAAATTAAGATATTTTGACAGCAGCCAGCAACGAAAACCTGAATTCGCAGGGATGATGGGAGAATGGGATATTGGTGTGCGTTCGAATGATGGAGAGTTTTGGGTGAGCATTTGTTATTCAGGTTTGTAACTGGGAGTGGAGTCAACAGATTCTTCAACTCATTGGGCAGAAACTAACAATAATTTATCTCAGGGCCATTTTCATTGAGTGTGACTGAGGGATTATCTGGACGAGGCTGAGTTAGTTTCCTGGTGCTATCTTATCGAACTCACCTCATTAACTACCCACCCCACCCCACGGTGTCCCTATCATTCAATACCAGCCTAAATCTCCCAACCTTCATGGCTGGAGGTAAACACCATTACTTGGATGCCCCATGGATATTCTGTGATCCCTGGCACTGGTACCATCCTTAAAAGGCCAATTGGCAAACGGTTGAACTTTCTCAGTTTGGAGCTGCCCTGCACAGTGGTGTGAGCTCACCGCCCTGCTCAGTGCAGGATCTGCGGTCTGAAGAAATGTCCAACAATACAGGACAGGCATCAATAACCTTCCCCATTCTGCCAGGATAAGGGTCACCGTCTTCTCTCTGCCCCGCACACTCATTGAAACCTGTTCTAGCATCTACCCCCAAACAAGGCTCATGTTCTACCACTCTCACTGCTGCATACAGCACCTTCTCTCTCTCTCTCTCTCTCTCCACTTTGCCCGCACACTACAAACACTGTATATCTGTTATAGCACCTATCCGAACAAGGCTCATTCTCCATCACTCTCACTGTGGCACGCAGCGCCTTTCTTGTTTCTCTCTTTCTTTCTTGCCTTTCCAATACCCTCACATGGTGATAGAATATTCTGGAGAATGCCGATTATAGGATGTTCCAGAAAATGTTCCAAGTAATTTCCGTTTTCAGGAAAATGTCAATGCACCAGTATGTAGCATATAAAAGGAAGGAGTAGAGATGTATGTTATTCAAATCACATACAATTAACATACATCATGAGGCTAATCAACTCTTCAAATGTGCTCTAGCTTATAATAAGATTGCGGCTTATTTGATGATTTTCTTAGCTCAATGTTGCAGGAACTTTCAGTTATTCAACCCCCTGGGTTCCTGTCACCGACCAGACGACACCCAAGCACTTTTACCCCGGTTTTCTTCAAGCGCCTGTTCGAGGGCATTTCCCATGGGGACGGACACTCCAAACAATATATTCCATCAGTTGTATACTTTTATGAAATGATAAGCTCATCTTACACAGACCGACCAAAATCTACACTTATTTTATGGTTATCAGTAAGCAATAACAATTAGTGTCTGGTTATTTCACTTGTCTCACTTATTGTATTCAGCCAAAAACAGCTTCGAAACACTTGTCTCGTTATAAAACACAATTTCTAGCCGAGGACATTTTTAACCTCAGCCGTTATCTTGACTGTTATCTGAATTGTACCTTTTCCCCTTGTTATGAAAGATTCTATTGCCCTTTGTCTGTAGCTGTTTCTGTCTGTAACAGTTACACAGTCTCCCACTCATTTAGTTCGATGGTTTGTGATGCAGAGGGAGGACACCAGCGCAGGTTCAATTCCCCACACTGACAGAGGTTACCATGAAGAGGACGCTCTCTCAACCTCACCCCAACGCCTTAGGTGTGCTGACCCTCAGGTTAAACCACCACGAGTGGTCTCTCTCTCATGACAGAGCAGCCCCATGTTCCTTTGGAACTCTATTCTATCACTTTTGCATTTTTTAAAAAATTACGTTACCGTTTGTTTTGCATTATGTTCCTGGATGTTTTGGATCAGTGTCATTTTGTACTACTGCCAGCATTTCCCCCACACTGCACATTCCTGACAAATAATCCTTGACTCCATTGTTATCTACGAACGTTCTGTCTTTGCCTAAAGAATATTTAATATCTCTGCCTCCAATACTCTGCGGGAAGAGATTCCCAAAGTCTCACAACACTGAGAAAATAATAAATAACCTCATCTGGGGTGTGAGGTTGTTATTTTGTCTCCTTACCTGAGAAAAGATATAATTACATTGGAAGCAGTTCAGAGATGCTTCAATTCACGTGTTCCAGAAATGAAGGGCTTATATTATGGAGGCTTTAAACGATTATTCTTGGAATGAGAGGTGATCTTATTGAAATATGCAAGACCTTGAGGAGCATGGATCAGGTAGATATCCACTGGGTGTTTGTCTAGTCCAAACTTGTCATTGTCATAGAACCTCTACAGTTTGGAATCAGGACATTCTGTCCATTGAGTCCACACTGACCCACCGAACGGCATCCCACCCAGACCTATCCCCCAACACTAATCATGTAATCCTGCATTTTCCATGACTAAACCACCTAACATACACATCCCTGAGCACAATGGGGCAATTGAGCATGGCCAATTAACTCTAACCTGCACATCCTTGGACTGTGGGAGGAAACTGGACCACAGGGAGGAAACACACACAGATACGAGGAGATTTGAAGGTTGCAATTGAACTCAGCATCTTGGTGATATGGGAAGCAGTGCAAACCACGGATCCACCATGCTGCTCCGTTATGTCTATAGTTAGATGTGACTGCCAAAAGAAATCTGCCTGACTTGCTCCTATCACTGAACGTAGCCTTTATCATCGGCCATATCACCAACCTGGTTACTTTTAAATTTGTTACAAACAGTGGAGAAGCGGTACTAGAAAAGGTAACAGTCACAACCTCCAACCACCGGAGTGAGGAGAATTCACAAAGTGGGCATTTATTCAAGTGGGAATTCTCTTTCCCAGAAGTTTGTGTTGGCTGAATCTTTATATTATATCGAGGCTGGCTTCGTGTGATTTTCCATAGACAGGTGAATCAGGGATAATGGTGCATGGACAGAAAAGTGCAGCTGAGAGCACAATGAGATGAACCATGATCTACTTTACTGGTGGAGTAGTGTCAAAGGGCCGAATGGCCCACTCGTGTCCCTCAGCCCTATGCTCTGATGTTCCATTCAGCCCTTCGGACCTGCTACACAGGAGCAGATCGAGGTCAATCCGATGGTTAGGCCTTGTTTCGAAAATGTACTTGTAGAATCCAGGCTGGCCAAGCTCCACTTTCCTGCTACCCCCTCGTATCTTTCAACTCGCTTATATGTCCAAAACCAATCCACCCCCTCTATAAATACATTCAGTGACGCACCTTCCACAAATCTCTGGGTTCGGGAATTCCAGAAAATCACTACCTTCTGAAAGATGACATTTCTTTATATGTCAGTTTGAAACCGATATCCCTTATTCTGTATCAATGTCCCGAAGTGAGACACTCTGCCCAGGTGTGGAACCACATTCTCAACAAATACTTAGTCAAGCCCCCTCTGTATCTTTCCCATTTCAGTAATGTCACACTCATTCATTTCAAGCACAATGAATAATTGCCTCACCATTTTAGATGTACTCAATAATACAACCCTCTCATCCCAGAAACCCACTTAACGTACCAATCTAGTTACTTTCTGCATCAGCATGATGACTTTATGTTTCACGCACAGGAACACTCCAATCCTTTTTTAATGCCCTTTTGGTTAAACTCCTTTTCATTAAATAACAGCCTACCTTTTATTTGTCAGTGTCATCCTCAAACTCGGATGTGTATTGCACTCAGCTCCCTCCTTCAGGCTCTCAGTATAGATGTAAATAACTGAAGCCATTGGACTGATATTGGTGCTACTCCAGAAGATATGTCTTTATCATAACGATCAATGAAGCCTGACTCTCCAATTTCTACGTGATAACCATCCGTCATCCCATGTTATCCATCATACTATGAGTATCTGTCTGGTGGAAGATTCTTTACTATGTGATACCTTGTGGAAAATCTCTGGAAAGCCTCATGTCTACCATTTCCCCTTTATCAGGTCCACTTGTTACATTCTCAGGGATCACCAGAAAAAACTTTGCATGATTTTACAGGGCAAAATAGAGTTTCCCTTTTACAAAACCATGCCGACTCTGCCTGAAGCTTTTCTAAATGCCCTGCAATTTCTTCCTTAATAACAGACTGTCTCAGATTCCCAGCAATAATGGTGAGGCTAAATGTGTCCTGCTTTCTGTCTCGCTCCATCCTTTGAAAACAGGCACCATATTGGAGCTTCACGAGTTTCACTGGAACAGCAGTGCTAACCACTGCGCCACCATGCCGTACAGCGCGATGATTGGTGAGAATACGTTTTGAAATTGGGGTTATTCAGTGCAAAGGTAAAGAGGTGTTTTCAATAAAGTTTATTCCAAAAAGGAAACTTGCCGGAGTGAAATGTGAGTGGGAGGTGTAAAACAGCATGAAGGGAGATGCCGAATCACACTGAAACCAGAGGCAAAGTGGCAGCACAAACGGAGCTAGATGCTAAAGCTGGGAAGGTCGACTTAATTAAAGAACTTCAGTTCCAGAGGGTAGGGACCATAATGTGAGAGAATGTGCTCTGTAATTGGAGAGGGAGAACCTGGAATCAGAAAGTGGAAAGTGAGGGTTACAGATGCTGCAAATCAGAGCTGAAAAATGTGTTGCTGAAAAAGCGCAGCAGGTCAGCCAGCATCCAACGAGCAGGCAATTCGACGATTCGCGCATAAGCCCTTCTTCAGGATTCCTGAATAATCCTGAAGAAGGGCTTATGCCCGAAACGTCGATTCTCATGCTCCTTGGATGCTGCCTGACCTGCATCTGAAAGGGGAGACAAGCAGGGTAGAGGATGGAGCAGCAATGGCAGAGGTTTCAAGGTGTCATTTAGGAAGCACAATTGAAATTCATGCCTCGCATCTGCTTCTGGTCCCTGCAATAAATGTCCTAAATCTGGGCACACACTGATGCCCGTTAATGTGTCATTAAATAGTATTCTTCACAGACTTTGTGAACCACGGGTGGCTCATCTTCTGTCGAGTCCTTCTTTTCGAACAGAAACAATAATTTATGAGCAGTATGGGATATCTGCTTGAATGTCGACCCATGTATACACACTGACCTTCCTCTGGGTGTAATTCCACATCACGACTCAGACCAGATGTGAGACAGAAATCCGCAATTTAGATGTGTGGTTCTATTCAATCATTCAGAGGGAACTTCTGCATGTGGCTGAACATATGATCAGCGGAGACTGACTTAATCACACCTCCCAGGTGAAGCAACATTTCGCTTGTACTCTTTCAATCCAGTCTCCTGTCATTGCTGCTCACAATGCACTCTCCTTTACACTGGTGAGACCAAACAGAGACAGCACTGAGGAATATTCCCAAGCTTTCCGGAGGAATAACCCTGACCTTCGCACTGCGTCCCATTTCAATAACCTTCCTTGCTCTCATGCTGACATTTCGGTCCTGAGCTGCTGCAATGTTCCAGCGAAGCATTGTACGTTACAGCCCATAGAAGTTAACAGTCATTTCCATAACTTCACAGTCTGAACCCATTATGGCTGTTCTCCATTATTCATACATTCTGCTTCCTCGTTTCCCTGTGACCTCGTCTATATCTTGTTTATACTGCACTCAGTAGAAAGAAACCATTTCTCCCATTCACACTTTAATATACACCCAATTTACATCTGTTTCTCTTTCACCACAATCAAAAGCCCCTCCTCTGTGACATTGCACCTCCACATGTTATTTTCCCATCATCCCTCGTCCACTTTTGTCAAGTGATTAAAACGTCCTTTCCAATTCTGAACAAGGGTCAATCTGGACTTGATACACTACCTCTGTTTCTCTGTCTTCACAGATGCTGCCAGACCTGCTGAGTTTCTCCAGCAATTTCTGGTTTTTAACAGCTTGAAAGACGTGTATCAAAGCTGCTCAAACGTCCTGTCCAATATGGAGCACTATACACTGGGATGTGAACAATAACGCAAAGTGTACAAATTCATTGGTTCTAAAATTAAGCAATATTGGCATCATTGACACTACAAAGTTCTTAATCAAGGCCATGGAGAGAAACAGTTACAATGTTAAAACCGAAAGTGGCACGATTGGACTGAAACGGTTCTGATGAATATCAGAATTGGAATCGTTACAGTGTGGAAGCAGGCCCTTCGGCCCAACAAGTCCACACCAATCCTGTGAAGACTAAACCAACCAGACACATTCCTCTATCCTATATTTACCCCTGACTAATGGACATAACTTGCACATCCCTGAACACTATAGTCAGTTCAGCATGGTCAATAACCTGCACAGTTTTGGATTGTGGGAGGGAACTGGAGCACGCGGAAAAAAGAATTGGCACAGACACAGGGAAAATGTGCACGACAGTTGCCAGAGGATGGAATCGGACCTGGGTCCTCACTGCTGTGAGGCAGCAACACTAATCACTGAGCCACCGTGCTGCCCCAGAAAATATTCAGGGGTTTTCAGAAACATGACAAGCAAGAGGTATGAGAATATTAAAATGGAAGTGTTACCACATAAGTAAACAGAGTATGTCACGGGGTGATGGGTGAATGGGTCTCGGTGTGAACTGGTGTGACAGCTGAATTGCATTGCAGAAATTGCAGCTCAAACCTGGATATTCATGTGGTACTGTAGATCACAGCTGGACAGAAGGAGAATTGTATTCAGTTACAACCTGTAACGTTTTGTCCAGTCTAATCTTTCAGTCTATTATTCCCATGATTGGATCGATGTTTCATTGACGATTGTGGGTGACAATACTAGGGTCAGAACCACGTGTACGTAAAACTGATGACAATCCATTTAAAGCTATCACACTGACTACTGTACTTACATTCAAAACAGCTAGACTAATATCTGATAGAGAAAGCAACATGATTACAAATCAAACAGATCAGATCGAAGCTCTGCAGTCCTGCCACATCCAGTCAGAAATCGAGTTGAACCATGGAACAACTGACGAGAGAAAAGGACTCCACAAATATTATTTGAAAACAATGTTCATTCGAATTAGGGCGTCGCTTACTAGGTCAGACTTTATTGCCCAGAGGACTGTTAAGATTCAATGACATTGCTGTGTGTCTGGAGTTACATGTGGGCCAGAACAGGTATGGATGCCATTTTCCTTCCCGAAAGGACATCAGTGAACCAAATCGATTTCTCCCACAATCAGCAATTGATTCATGATCATCATTAACTCGTAATCCCAAACATTTATTGGATTTGAATTCCGTCATGTCCTCTAACAGGATTCGAACTCAGGTCACCAGAACATTACTGGGGTTAGCAAGGCCAATGACCTGCACATTTTTGGATTGTGGGAGGTAACACA
The DNA here is from genome assembly GCF_047496795.1 of Chiloscyllium punctatum. Classification (NCBI taxonomy): domain Eukaryota; kingdom Metazoa; phylum Chordata; class Chondrichthyes; order Orectolobiformes; family Hemiscylliidae; genus Chiloscyllium; species Chiloscyllium punctatum. Next base: position 88,923,402 of record NC_092752.1, on the reverse strand, counting down.
TCAGCAGCAACACCACTTCGCTATTGCTTTAACATTCCGCGAAAAAATGGAAACTTCCAGCACATCAGTGTAAAAGACTATACGCCATCCTCAGCCAGAAGTGTTGCTTGGATGATCCCCAGAGAAGCACTTGTGCCCGACTTCAAACAATTCGATTCGCTTCACGTAACATGAAGAAACAGCTGAACATAGTAGATACGGAAAAGGGAATGGATCATGACACCATTCCTGCAATAGAACTGAAGACTTGTGCTGCACAACAAGCCGTGTCCCTGTGGACGCTGTTTCATTCCAGCTCCAACTCTGACATTTCCCTGGCAACGTGGAAAATTACACAGAAGTGTCCCGACCCTAAGAGGAGAATAATTACAATCTGACCAATTACCACCCCCTCAGTCCCATCACGATAATCAAATTGGTGGGAATTCCTTTGACGGAGCTGTAGACCAGCACAGAAATAACGTGCACAGTGCTGTGTCTGATAGGCCCCCATGTGGAGACGATGTTGCTGCGAAAATGTCACTGGATTACTAATCCAGACCAGATTAATGCTCTGGCAGCTGGTGGAAGTTAGAAGCAATTAATAAAATATCGAGATCTAAAATCTGGTGTCAGTAATATTGACCTTGAAGCGCATGTCCATTGTCAACGTAAACTTCCTTCCCCAATGTACACTCAGGAAATGAATGCCCCGTGCTTTCCTGGTCGAGCCAAAAAGTGACTCCAGACTCACAGAAATGTGCTAAACTCTTCAATGGTCTCTGAAACGGTCATGCAAGGCCGTTATATTAAACTTCTCTAAGGTCTTAATGGATAAAAATGAGGTAACACCCGGCACCAGCCTCTGTATCGGAAAAGGGAAGAGGAAGCACAGTCCTGTCGAAACTGCAGAGACTTCCTTACTTACATCTGAGGGTTTATGACAACATTAACAGAGCTTTCCCACAGACTGCACAGAAACATGACGAAATGAGTGGGCCTTTCAACACACTGAGACTTCCCTACTCTAGGTTTTGATTAAACAACTCTTCAATTAACTTTTCCCTAACAATATATACTGTATATCCTTTGAAGTGATCATATATCAGAAAAAATATGAAGTAGGAACTTTGGTCTGTCAATTTTGCTCTCCCATTCAAATAAACAATGGCTGATCCTGTATCTCCACACCAAACGCCTGCTGCAACTTCACCCCTTTAGTGTCTAGAAATTCTTATGTATATTCAGTGCCTTAGTTTCCACAGTAATATGTGGGACAGAATTCCCCAGGTTCACCAGTCTGCGAGAGCAGACATTTATTCTCATGTCAATGCAGAGTTGCTTGTCTGTATCTAATACTGTGACCCTTGTTTTAGACGTCCCAGCCAGTGGAATTATCATCCCCGCTGACAATCTCTTTCACCCTGTCAGAGTATTATATATTTCACTGAGATCTCCACCCATTTTCCGAAACTCCATGGAATATAGGCCCAGTCGCCTCAAACTCTGCTCCCACAACAAGCCTGTCTTCCCAGAGATCAGTTTGGTCATCCTTCACTGCACTCCCTCAATGTCAGGTTTGTGCTTTATTATGTAAGGAGGCCAATACTGCACACTGTATTCCACAATGTTTGAGATGGGGGCTCACCAAGGGCCTGTGTAGCTGCAGTAAGTCACACCTGGGCTCAAATCCCCAGAGATGAAGGTCAGCATACTATTTATTTTTCTACCTGCTTTCTGTTGCAGCAGTATTGCTTTCTGTGACTGGTGTACAAGGAGATAGAGATCCTTTTCAATGATATATCTCCCCACTTGGTGGGTCTATGTATACTGGTCAGTGTGCCAATATCAATCCCAGTATTGACTTCTGGCTTCAGAACTCACTGCTCTGCATGGACCTTGGAGTTTGGTGAAAAAGTCAACAAAAGTATACACATAAGTAACTTCATGCAGCAACTTCTTTACATTAATTCGTTTTGAAATGCTAGCCTGTCCGTCTATTTGTCCTACCAAATTGCTCAATGTTACGTCTATCCACATTGTTCTTCATCTGTCACGTATTTTACCATTTCGTCCACTTGTCTCAATCACCTTGAAACGTTTTTATATCCTCCTCATCCACTCACAATCTCAGTTTGGTACCATCAGCAGATTTGGAAAGATTACATTTAATAACCATGAACAAATGCTTGATATGTTTTCTGAATAGATGGGGCCCGAATATCAATTCCTGGATTATCCCGCTAGTCATTGCTTTCTACTGCCAAATATATGGAACGGTTTATACTGATTCTCTTTTCCCTGTCAGCTCTCCTATTCTCAACCCATATTAGATCTAGCTGTTGCACACTGTTATGTTCCAGGACAGACCCCCTCAAATCATTTCAAGGAAGTAGCATATACCCTATTTTTGCTCGTTGACTTAAGCATGTGTAAAGCGGATATTCCAGAAGTGATGTAGCTGGTCAAATCACTTAGTTTTAAACAAAACAGAATGTCTTTGCAAGATTACTGGGTGAGACGCAAACAGAAGTAGATACAATACAGAATAACCTCTTCGAAAACCCAACAGATTATCCAAACTTAATGTTGGTGTTCCAAGTATTTGATATAATCCCCATAATTCCAGAGATTACAACTCTCTGGGTAAAGAGGTTCCTTCTCAATTCAATCCTAAATCTACTCCCTCTAATATTGAGGTCATTCCATCTTATCCTAGCTTCACCTGCCAGTGAAAACATCCTGTCTACTTCTATCGTATATACTCCCTGCATAATTTTATATGTTTCTATGAGATCATCCCATCATTCTGCTAAATTCCAATGAATATAGTTCCAGTCTGCAAAGTAACACTTCATAAGCTAACCTCCTCACCTATGGAATCACCCGAATAAACCACCTCTGCACCCCCTCCAGTGCCAATATAGCCTTCCTGAAGTAAGGAGATCAAAACTGTATGCAGTACTCCAGGTGTGGCCTCACCAGTACCCTGGACAGCTGCAACATAACGTCCTTGCTTATAACCTCAATACCTTTAGCAATGAAGGGCAACATTCCATTTGCTTTCCTCAGTAATTGCTGGACTTTCAGACCAACCTTGTGTGATTCATGCACATGGACACGCAGGTCCCTCTGTGTAACAGCATGCTCCAATGTTTTACCATTCAAGTAATAATCCTTTTTACTGGCACTCCCAACAAAATGGATGATATCATCTTTATCAACATTGTATTCCATCTGCCAGACCTTTACCCACTCACTCAGAATATCTATGTTAATCCACGAAGTCTCACAGTCCTCTGCATGCTTTGCTATGAAACGCATCTTCGTGTCATCTGCAAACCTTAACACACTACACGTTCTCTCCAACTCCAAATCATCTATATAAATTGTGAATAATTGTGGCCCCAACACCGATCACACAGGCACACCACTAGGTATTGATTGTCAGCCAGAATATCACTCACTTACACTCAAAATTTGCTTCCTGTAATCCAGCAATCCTTTATCTATGCTGATACTTAACCCGTAACACCATGCACCTTTTTCTTATGCAGCAGTTTCTTGTGTGTCAACTTGTTGAAGATCATTTGGAAATCTAGGTACACCATAGCCACTGGGGACTCGTTGTTCACCTTGCTCATACTGTCTCCAAAGATTTCCAAATAACCTGTTAAACATGACCTGTTCTTCATCAACACATGTTGCATCTGCGCAATAGTACGATTTCTATCGAAATGCCTTGCTATTTCTTCCTTGATAATACACTCAAGCAGCTTCCCCACTACACAGGAAAAGCTAACTGGTCTATAATTCCACATACTTTGTTTACCTCACTTTTTAAACAGTGGTGTCACATTTGCTGTTTTCCAACCTGCTGGAACTGCGCTGGAGTTCATCAAATTTTATCAAATTGCCATAATTGCATTTACTATTTCTCTTGCTCTCTCTTCTAGAACCCTGGGACGCATTCCATCAGGGCCAGGAGACTTGCCTACCCTCAGCTCCGTTAGCTTGCGCAACACTATCTCTTCCACAATAATGAATGTTTCCAAGGTCCTCACGTACCTCTGTCTCTTTGGCAATTACTAGCATGCTATTAGTGTCCTCCACTATGATGATAGATACAAAACACCTGTTCAATGCCTCGGCCATTTCGTCATATCCTCTAACTAAATGTCCATTCCCATCCTCTAAAGACCAACATGTAATTGAGTCATGCTTTTTAATTCTATACATTTATGGCATATACCATCATTTATCCATCTTTATGTTCATTTTTTTTTTCTCTCTCGTGTCCATTCATACTTTTCTTTATAGTTCATTTTGTGGCATTCTGTTGACCTTTAATGTTTTCCACAATCTTTTAGGTTTCTGCTGTTCTTGACGAGTTCGCATTCCTTCTCTTTCAATTTGATAGCGTCCCTTATTTCCTTAATACAATTGACAGATTACCCATTTTCTTAGAGTCTTTCCTTTTCACTAGAATATACTTTTGCCACGGAAATTAAAAATCTCTTTTGAAAATTCTCCACTGATTGTCAACTCTCCCAACATGAAGTATTTTTTTCGAGGTGATTTTAGCCAACTCCTCCCTCATTCTATTATAGTCTCCCTTGCTGAAGCACAGGAACCTGGTATTGGATTTTATCTTCACACTCTCCATCTGTATTCTAAAGTCAACCATACTGTGATCACTCCTTCACTATGATGTGAATAATTATTCTTGTCTCATTGTACATGACCAGACCTACGATATCTTGCTCCTCATTATGCGTGCTTTTATTTTAGACTTGAAAGCATTCCCGAGCAGTCAAACCCAAAATTTTTGGATTCGCTGCTTTTAAGACATCCATGAAAAATAAAACAAGGCCATTATAAACTTGTTAAAGGAGTAGCATTGTCACAACACTAGACTTGGGACTTCAAAAATGTTTCTGATAATCCAAGTTCACTGCATCAATTGCTGCGCCATAATTTATTTCCCATTCAGTTTTTCAAATATGAGTGGCGTTTAATAATTCGGCAATGAATTTATCTATGTTTATTACTTTATGATTAATGCAATTTTCAAAGTTCCCTGAAAATGCGATCTTTCTAATAGACTCTTGTATTGCCCTGATTGCTTTTTTGGTGCTAAGCAGACTCTGTTTCCCTGCCTCCTTTAGAAATACTGAGATTACATTTGCTGCTGTGAAAATCTGTGAATTCAGTTCCAGAATCATCAAGCACTTGGAAGAGGATAAACAGAGTATTCATTATTACCTTGGCCACCTCCCTTAGTAATCAACGAGAAGATTAACAGGTCATGGGGATGAATCAGATTTCAGTCAAAATAATTTCTCCAAAACTGTTTATGTACAGATTTGATTCTTTTTACTTTTTTTCAGTGTACTGAGAAGTGCTTGGAGTTTACTTTTTGAAACGTTTTCTTTTGTGAAGGCAGAAAAGAAGTGGTTGCTTTCATCGTCCTGCCATTTTCCTGTTCTCTGGTTTCAGCCTATAAGGAAGATACAATGATCTTCTCTAACATTTCACCTTGGTATACTCTATGTTGAGAAGCTTTTACATTTCACTCTTGTTAATGTACGCTTCATGCACCCATCATTTCCTGTCTTAAGCTGCTCAGTGATTGACCTTCCACAGCCATACAATCACAGAATCAATCTCTGTACAATCAGAAATATGGTACCCTCTACATTCATCCCACTTTAATGCATCAGGCCCATAGACGTGAGTGTTATTACACTTCAAGTACTTGTCCACGTACCTTTTAACGGCTGTGCGATGACCCACAACTTTTCTCTCAAAAAGTGCATTGCAGACACCAACATCCTCTGAGTGAAAAACCATCCTGAAATCCTCTCTAAACGTCAAACCCTTCACTTTAAAAGCGTGCTTCTTTGTTCTTGACCCTCTGACTTAAAGGAAACGCTGCTGTCTATCCAACCTATCCATGCCCTTCGTAATCTTATCCTTCTGAATCACGTTCCCCTCAGTCTTCTCTGCTCCAAAATAACCAACCCGAGCTGATCCAGCCTCTCTCCATAGCTGATATGCTCCATTCCAGGGAACATCCTGGTGAATTTCCTCTTGCCACATTCAGTGCATTCACATCTTTCCTGTAATATGGATCTCTGAACTGCACACAGTATTCCATTTTGGCCGAACCAAAGTTCTGTATAGCTCTTGTAATCGATGCCACGATTAGTAAAGGCTATGCCTGCTGTCTCCAATTACCTCTTTACTAATCTATTACCCAGTCCCGTCATATTCCTGGATGTGTGCAGAAGCACCCTCTAAACTTGCGAGTCTGCTGCCATTTATTGAGTCCTCCACTGTCTGGTTAATTCTTCCAAAGTGCATCATCTCATATTTATCAGGGTTACATTCCATCTGACATTAATCTGCCCATCTGACCATTCCAAGCGCATCTTCCTGTAACATAAGACCTTCCTCCTCACTGCCAACCACTCGAATAATCTGTGTGTCAGACACAAAAATAATTATTACACCGATCCCATGCCCCTTCACATTCACATTTATATCATTTGTGAATACCACAAATAATAAGGGACACAGCACTGACACAGAAACAGGCTTCAACAACCACCTATTTTCTGCAATAGTTTCTCGAACACTGATCTGATACTCAAAGGTCTGTAGTTCCTTGGTCATTCTCTATAGCCCTTCCCATAAAGGGTGTTCTCCAGTCCTCGGCACCTTACCTGTGACCAGATTGTATTTAAACATTTTCATCAGTGCCTTTCATCCCTTGTCTACATCAGCAGCCTGAGATGTAACTGAGCTGGAACTAGGGACGTGTCCAATTTTATATCAGCCAAAACTATAAATCCCTGTACACATCTTACATCAATCGGCTCAAGAGCTTCTGAGTCCATCTTCTCGAATTCTGTTGCTGCATCCTCCTTCTCCCGAGTAAAACAGACATGATTCTCTCATATATCAATGTTCACCAGCTTCACCAAGAGATTCCCGCCTTGATCTCTTGCCAAGTTTCGTCAGCAGAAAACCTTGCTATCTGAGGGATTAATGTGGAGAATGTCCATTCAGTATATGGGATCAGTATATTTTATTTCGATAAATACATCAAAATTGCATACAATGCTCCGGGTACTGTCTAGGAGAAAGAGCGGAATGCAGATGCTAGAGATCAGAGCTTAAAAAAGTATTTTGCTGGAAAAGCGCAGCAAGTCAGGCAGCATCCGAGGAGCAGAAGATTCGACGTTTTGGACATAAGCATTCCTAAAGAAGGGGTCATGCCCGAAACATCGATTGTCCTGCTCTTGGGATGCTGCCTGACCTGCTGCCCTTTTCTAGCAACACATTTTTCTGCTCCAGGTACAGTCTCACCAGTACTCTGTGTAACGAGTGCAGAATGATTTTACTACTCGTCTGAACAAATTACTGCAGAAGCTGGAATCTGTACTGAAACTAAGAAATGCTAGTCATCACATTGAGTCAGACAGTATCCGTAAAGAGAGAGCAAGTTAATGCTTTGTGTCTAGTTGACCCTTCATTGTCTGTATTCGGATTCCCTTTAAATGAAGACAAACGTAACTTTTACCTTCCCAGTTTGTATATGTTCCTTCCAATACCCTTTGCTTTAATGTTTTCTGCTAACTTACTGGGTGGACTGATTAAGATTCCTCCTGAATATCTGACTATATCGCATCCATGGCTTCTCATTTTTAAGTCTACAAGATATATCTTCAAACAGAATGTTTCTAAATGATAACTTCCCTTTCATAAATGCAGAATAATTCTCTTGAAGTTTGCTATAACTTTCTCAGTGTCCAATATCACATTTGTTATGATAGATTGCAAAAGGTTACTTCCAACGGATGACAAGTAAACTGATCTGTAGTTTTCCACTCTCCCTCTTCTTCCCTTCTTAAATCGTTGGAATGCATTTATATCCTTTCAAATTGAATACGGATAAATACAGTCATCCACAATCCAATCCATCTGTGTATTGCTGCTTTCTCTGAAATTGCAGTGTGAAGTACATCTGGACTGTCAGATTTATCAATTTTCAATCCAGTTATGTCGTCATATCCTACCACGTCACCAGTATCAATGATTTTAGTGTTTAGTTACAAACGGCTGTGGTGTTTCTGGGATATTTTCTGGATCTTCGTCCGTGAAGGCAGACATAATGTAACAGTTTCGTCTCCCTGTCAATTTTCTGTTCTCTACAATAAATTATCCCGTCCACACATTCACTGTGCCATAGTTGGCCTTGTTTTCATTTTCCTTTCAAATATGGACAGACACTTTTCGCCAGTATTTACCAAGAGCAAAAAAAAAAATTCCAGCAAAGGAACAGGCCCTTCGGGCCTTCCAAGCCTGCACCGATCGAGATCCTCTATCTAAACCAGTGAACTAATTTCAAAGCATCTGTATCCCTCTGCTCCCTATCCATTAATGTATCTGTCGAGATACATATTAAATGTCGCTATCGTGACCACATTTACCAATTCCGCTGGCAATGCGTTTCAGGCATCTGCCAGTCTCTGTGTAAAGAACTTTCTGAACATATCTCCATAAACCTTTTCCCTCTCATCTTGAATTCCTGACCAGTAGAAATTGAGTACCCCACTCAGGGAATAAGCGTCTTGCTATCCACCCTGTCTATACTTATCATGATTTTGTAGAACCCAACCAGGTCCCCCAAACCTCCGTCAGTTTAATGAAAGTAATCCTAATTTACCAAACCTCTCTTCATAGCCAGTTGCCTCCAATACCAGAAAACATCCTGCTGAAAGTCATCCGCACCATCTCCAAAACATCCTTTTGGTAAGGTGGCGATCAGAACTGTGCGAACTATTCCAAATGTTGTCGAACCAAAGCCGTACACAACTGTAACATGTCCTGTCATCTCTTGTACACAATAGATTCCAACAGATTCCCTCCTGTGGATGACAAGTTAACTGGTCTGTACTTCGCCACTTTCTCTTTTCTGCACTTCTTAAAATGGTGGAATGCAGGAAGCAAAGTATGTTGTATGCATGCTTGACCACTCTATCGACCTGCCCCTCGAAGGAACAATGGATCTGAACACCCAGATCTCTCTGTACATTAGTTTGCCCAGGGCTTTTTCCATTTACCATAAAGTTCACTCTTGAATTGGATCCTCCAAAAGGTATCATCTCACATTTGTCCAGATTGAACACTATTTGCCATTTCTCTGCACAACTCTACAATCGATCTATTTTCTGCTGCATTATCTGAGAGTCCCCTTCACCTTCTGCTACTCTACCAACCGTCGTGCCATCTGCAAACTTATTAATCATACCACCTTTACCTTCCTTTAGTTCTTTTATGTGCATCATAAACAATAGCGGTCCCAGCACTAAACCCTGGGAAACATCACCCAGAACAGTTCTTCATTTTGAGAAACTCCCTTCAACTGCTACTCTCTGTCTGCTGCTGCCCAGCCTGTTCTCCATCCATTTAGCTAGTAGACCCTGGACCCCTTGCAACTTCACCTTCTCCATCAGCTTACCTCATCAAATACCTTACCGAAAGTCCATCATATAACATCTACAGCCTTTTCCTCACTATCAATTTTCACTTCCACAAAGGAATGTACTATGTTTGCGAAGATGTGACCTCCCCGGAACAAAACCAGGGAAGGTCTTGTTTGGAGTCTGTCTGTGTTGTACTCTGGAATCAGTCGGGTTTTATTTCCAAGGCAGAACTTTATAAAATGCTACATTGACTGACTGCCTACAAAATGCATGTTCTTTTAAAACTAAATTGAATGCATTTGCAAATACAAGTCTGCAAATTCAAATTCACCCCACAGATTTATGTGTATGTGCATGTGAGAAATGTGGAGTGTGTGTGCGCGGGGGTGGGGGAAGAATGAGAGAGAGAGCGCGTGTATGTGTGTGTGAGAGAGAGAAAGACCATGTGCGTGTCTGTGTGTGCACATGTGCATGCAAGGGTGGCATGTGCGTGTGTCCTCGTTAAGACACACACCGATTTGGCAGATCCCTTTCCCCACACAGACTAACGCTCTGGTGTCAAAGCTTCCACACTCTGCAGCCTCTGCTCCTTTGTTGTTCATGTTACAGACCCAGGTACTGTAACTACAGTCTGGATTAGTGGTGCTGGAAGAGCACAGCAGTTCAGGCAGCATCCGAGTAGCTTCAAAATCGACGTTTCGGGCAAAAGCCCTTCATCAGGAACTGCAGTCCCCATGCTCCATCCAGAGTTGGGTTACAAAATCCTCAGGTCTCCCTGAATATCTGGGGCAGCTCACAGACAACCTCCAGCAAACCATCTCAACCCCTCCACTAACTTTTGAATAACAGGAGTCAGTCAGGAGATTTTCATAGAATCATAGAGTCATAGAGATATACAGCATGGAAACAGACGCTTTGGTGCAACCCGTCCTTGCCGACCAGATATCCCAACCCAATCTAGTCCTACCTGCCAGCACCCAGCCCATATCGATGCGAACCCTTCCTATTCATACACTGATCCAAATGCCTCTTAAATGTTGCAATTGTACCAGCCTCCACCACTTCCTCCGGCAGTTCATTCCGTACACGTACTACACTGTGTGAAAAGGTTGCGCCTTAGGTGTCTTTCCCCTCTCACCCTAAACGTCTGCCCTCTATTTCTGGACTCCCCGACCCCAGCGAAAATACTTTGTCTATTTACTCTATTCATGCCGCTCATAATTTTGCAAACCTCTATAAGGTCACCCCTCAGCCTCCAACGCAAGTTCGATGCCTGCCCCTTTACAATAATACTCGAGGGCTTTGTCGTGTTACTGAAAGCACGATCAGCTGAGAGGGACCAACACAGGCGTTCACTGGACAGGCACAGACTAAGTTTCAAAGACGTGAGTCAAAACGGCGGAATCCCTCCTGTCCAACATGGATCATTAAACTGTCAACCATTTTTCTTTCTTCCGTGTGTGGGAGTAGTGCAAGAGCACTGCAGGATTGCATATATAACATGTAACACGGGGCACGCGGGGAAGTGAACAACAGCCCACACACACCATTTCACTGCTTCTGAGTTTCACAATGTCAGCACTCGATACATTAGGGAGCCAAAACGCAAAGCCAGGGAAAGATACGGAGGGAGAGGAAAATTCACATTAAAGATAGAAACAGATAATTATGGCAGAAATAGGCCATATTGGTGAAATATGGGGAAAAAGGCAGGGCAGTGGTACTAACTGGGGAGCTCTGCAGACTATGCCAATGTATTGGTTAGTAAAATAAACTATCTACTCAGCATAGGGAGCTGTGCAGACTATGCCAGTGTATTGCTCAGTAAGCTGGACTGTCTGCCCAGCATGGGGAACTGTGTAGACTATTCCAGTGTATTTCAGCCTCAGTATTAGCCGAGGATGGGATGTAGTCAGAGGAACGAAATGCAACCTGTAACCATAACAGAACACAGTGACCGCAATGCTTTACATATTTAAACAGCAAGGGCAGTGATGCAATGAATCATGTTTCACAGTTGAAACTGGACAGGTCAACATAGTGACCCATGAGTAACACTGCCAGAAGCAAGAAGCGAGAGAGTGAATTAACAAGTTCATTGCTGCAGTTAGTAGTGGTTTGTAAAGGGAATATCTCGATTTAGTCTCAGCAGTAACAATAAAAGCGACAATGATAGTAGAGTCAATGAAAGGACAGTATTACAGTCAATCATGATTTATAAAATTAATGACTGAACATTGAGACTTACCAGGGACACCAGCGAAAGCCAGGATTGGATAATAAAAATATTGAATAATGTAAAGTGCATATTTGATCTGCAGCGATAATGGGATTCGATCATAATATGTAGAAAGAAACCAAACATCCCAAGATAAACTCCTGTCCATTCTTGAGACATTCAAGCCTAATGTTCTCAGATTCTGACTCATTGTCGGAACATTCCAGTCTAATGTTCTCAGAATCTGACTCATTGTTGGAACATTCCAGTCTAACGTTCTCAGATTCTGACTCATTGTTGGAACATTCCAGTCTAATGTTCTCAGATTCTGACACATTGTCGGAACATTCCAGTCTAATGTTCTCAGATTCTGACTCATTGTTGGAACATTCCAGTCTAATGTTCTCAGAATCTGACTCATTGTTGGAACATTCCAGTCTAATGTTCTCATATTCTGACTCATTGTTGGAACATTCCAGTCTAATGTTCTCAGATTCTGACTCATTGTTGGAACATTCCAGACACTTGTGCTCAGATTCTAATCTTTCCCCACTGCATTTCTTGAGCTGCGGATCCCTGTTAATGCTGTCAGTGGTGCCCCCACTCATACTGTGGAATAGCACATTCATCGGAACCCATTTATCATTAAAAGATGGAACCCCTCCACTGGGCAAATTACAATCCATGGAGACTGGGATTAATCACAGTCACTAAAAAAACAGGCTCAGTTAACCCCTTCCATTTGTAACTTTTACTATCCCAATAAAAGGGAACATTTACTCAGTCTGGGTGGAATAGATGGGTGTTGCTTAGGGATGGTTCAGAAATCTTTCAATCTTCTTCTTCTTTCTTCCGTGTATGTGGGAGTAGTGCAAGAACACTGCAGGACTGTTTATATTACATACTGTTTGTAAAGGAAGATATAGATAAATAAACAGACCGGCTGCATAAGGTGACCAGTGGAGACACTTGCATAGACAATAAACCAGTGTACACTATTTATTGCCCATTGGCGTTGTGTAGTGCTGCTACTTGTGACATCATTCAGAGCATTGAGACTGCTGCTCAGCAACAGGCGAAGGTAATTCTGTCCCCATATGTCTGTCAGAGAGGGACAGGAGGAGACCATCAGCCTCTCGACCCTGTTACAGATGGACAGTGGGAGGCCATAAAGCCCCTCAGGTCTGTTGCAGAGGGATAGGAGGAGATAATTCAGCCTCTTGGGTCTGTTGTAAATGGACAGAAGGAGGCTATTCAGCCTCTCGGGTCTGTTGCAGAGGGGCAGGAGGAGGCCATTCAGCCTATTGAGTCTGTTCCAGTGGGAACGAAGGAGGCCATTCTGCTTCGTGAGCCTGTTATTCAGTAACTACCACTTTTAAAATACTCAAAAGAACCGTCCTGACATAAATGGTAAAATTCTAAATTGAATCAGGCCAACTTTGAACATTTTATACGGGCAATTTCAAAAGCTGTTTGTGAGGAGATCGTGGCAGGAAAGTGGGAGGCCTTCAACAAATGAGATTACAGAGTCTAGATCGAGTATGTTCCGGTTCATGAGCAATGCAAGGCTGGTCGGGAATTCTGGAAGGCGAGCGGAATTGAGGTTCTGTTCAAGAAAATGACGGAAGTATATGACAGGTACAGACAGTAGAGATCGAGTGAATCCATTGAGGAATACCAGGGTTGTAGGCTAATACTCAAGAGGGAAATCAGGAGAGTAAACTGGGGGCATAATATATCTTTCGAAAATAAGGTAAGGGACAATCCAAAGAATTGCTACCAATACATTGAGATCAAAAGAGTATTTAGGGAGAGGATAGGGCCCTTTAAACATCAGAAAAGTGACCTATGTGTGGAAGTACAGGAGAATGGTGAAATGCAACATGAGTATTTTGCATCAGTACATATTGTGGAGTAGGATATGGAAGGTAGAGAACCTGGGGAAATGAATAGTGATATCTTGAAAAGTGTCCATATTACAGAAGATGAGGAGCTTTCCATATTAAAAAGCATTAAGGTGCATAACCCCCTCTGACCTTTTATGTGACTCTTGGATAGGCAACTGGAAGTAAGTACAATGAAGGGCACATAGGTTAGTCTGATCTTAGAGGAGGAGAAACTGCCGGCACAAGATCAACAGCTCAAGGGCCTGTATTGTGATACACTGTTCTGTGTTCTATGACCTGATCAGGTGTACCCCAGAATCTATTGGGAAGCTAGGGAAGCCATTATGTGATATCTAGCTGAGATATTTTTATTATGGACAGCACAGGTAAGGTTGTGCCATTTTTTAAGAACACTTGGTTAGGAAAAGTGAGGAAATTATAGACCGGTGGGCCTGATGTCATTAGTGGGCAAGTTGTTGGAGGGGATTCTGAGGGACAGGATTTCCTCGTGTTTGGAAAGGTAAATTCCAATTAGCGATAGTCAACATGATTTTGCTTGTGAGAAATCTTGTCTCAATAATTTGATTTAGTTTATTGAAGAATTGACGAATAAGATTGATGAAGGCACAAAAATAGAACTGTGGAATAGAATATGAACTTTAATAAGGCATTTAAAAATGGTTCCGCATGGGAAACTGTTAAGCATGGTTTGATCGCATGGAATGCAGAGAGAGTTGTAGATACTTCGCTCAAAAGTAAGAGATGAAGGCAATTCTGGTGCAGCATACTTTATTTGGCCTGGAGGCCTGTGACCAACAAGGATCTAATGAATTTTGTCATTTCTGTAAATGATTTGGATGTGAATATAAGTAGGAATGGTTTGTGAGTTTACAGATAACACCAAAATTGGTGAGGTGGTGGACAGTAAAGATGGTTAACCTAGAGTAAGACGGGACCCTGATAAGCTGAGCCAAAGTGCCGAGGAGTGGCAGATGGAGTTCATGTCAGACAAACGGATGGTGTAACAGTTTTCTGAGCCAAATTGGGTCAGCACTTGTAGGCAGGATCCTGGGAAGTGTTTCCAAACACAGACAGCTAAATAGAAACTATAGAAACCCTGCAGTGTGGAAACAGGCCATTTGCTCATCTAGTCCATACTGACACTCCTGATAACATGCTGACCAACACACCCATACGTTACCCCGGTAACTCTACATTTCCCTTAGACAATCCACTTAACCTGCAAATCCCTGGATACTGTGGGGCAGTTTAGTGAGGCCACTGAACCAACCCTGTGTATTTTTAGACTGTGGGAGGAAAACTAAGCACCCGAAGGAAACCCACACAAACACGGCAAGAAATTAAAAACACCGCACAGAGTGTCACCAAAGGATGGAATCGAACCCAGGTCATTGGTGCCCTAACACAGTATTGAGAGCCGGTTTGCCACCTAACGACCATCAGAGAGAGTGACTGATTTCTCCAGCTTTCTCTGGTTCTGTCACATCATGTGATGTCAAATTCCAGCGTGGTACCTCTGTCAGGCCCTCCTTTACCTTCACCCCAGTATTCACATTCCACTAGACAGGTCCTTAAGTTGTGACTGACACATTGCCTGCACATCTGCCCTCACACCTTCCCCTCCTTTCCAGATCAAGTGTTCCATTAATACTGCAGCATGCAAGATAATTGCTGATCTAAAATAAAACAAAGAGCTGTATACTCTGGAGATCGGTGACCAATACTGTTCTGATGTATACTCCCCAGATTTGAAACATTGACTCTGCTCTCTTCTGACAAAGGATTGCGAGAAAGTGACAACTGCAAATGCAGTGAATACTAAAGTGAATTCCTGATGAAGGGTTTCTATCTGAAACATAGTCTTTCCTGCTCCTCGGATTCTGCCTGACCTGCTGTGCTCTTCGGGGCCCAAACTTCGACTTTCTTCCTTCAGCTGCAACCAGACCCGTTGAGTTTTTCCTGCAAACTCTTAGGTATCTAATTTCCTGTTTTTAACATAAACAAAGATTTCCCTGCAGTATTAACATCCATGCACATCTTCCACCAGTGTTTGCTTCTCATTCTTGGTTCTAAGCTGCAGTCAAACTTTCTGTATAAACTGAGCACCATGGTGAGATGAATGGTAGATTCAGCGAGATTTTTCTTGAGGCATTTCTTGATGTTACAAAATCTCACTGCATTTTGTTCTAAAAACGCATGGAACAGAAAGGCTGAGAAGGACGTGGGCCAAGTGTAGGGATATGGAGTGAATGTGGACCGAATGTCATGGAAAGATATGTTCACAGGTTTCAGAATTCTGAATGTAGACATGTCGATAGCATCTGGCAAAATAAGCCAACATTACCAGGAATGCTGGGTGAATGGGATATTGGTGTGAGTTCAGATGATGGAGAGTTTTGCATGAGGATTTGTTCTGCAACTTTGTACCTGGGAGTGGGGTCTGCAGAGTCTTTGACTCTGGGCTGAAACTAACACTAATTTCTCAGTGTCATTTTCATTGAGTGACAGAGGTTAGGTCTGTGTGAGACTGAGCTAGTTTCCTGGTGTTACCTGATCGAACTCACCTCATTTACTACTCACCCCACCGCATGATGTCCCTATCATTCAATGCCAGACTAATTCGCCCACTCATCATGGTTGGAGGTACTCACCATCGCTGGAAATCCCTGGATATTCCGTGATCCCTAGCACGGATGCCAAAAATAAAGGCCAGTGGGCAAATAATTGAGCTTTCTCAGTTCGGAACTGCCCTGCCCAGTTTAGGCCGAGCATGGCAGATAAGACAATACATAATAGACAATAGACAATTGGCGCAGGAGTAGGCCATTCGGCCCCTCGACCCAGCAGCAACATTTATTATGATAATGGCTGATTATCCACAATATGTATCCTGTCCCTGCCTAATCCCTGTCACCCTTGATTCCACCATCTTTAAGAGTTCTATCCATCCGTAAGGGGTAATTACACTACGGGTTTGTCGACAGGGGCAATGATGTCCTCGTGGACGGGGTAGTAGAGAGGGGGACCATTCTCTTCTCAAAGGGAGCCACACCACCAGACCCACCAAGCTCAACCACCCAGCCCAGTGCAGTATATGTGGTCTGAAGAAATGTCCAGCAATACAGGACAAGCATCAATAGCCTTCCCCACTCTGTCAGGATAAGGGACACCGTATTCTCTCTGTTCCCACACTCGCTGTATATCTGTTATAGCACCTACCTCAGAACAAGGCTCATCCACCAACATTCTCACTGCTGCAGTCATCACATCCCCCTCCTCCTCTCTCCCTCGCCTTTGATATACCCCCACAAATTTATAGAATGCTCTGGAGAGTGCTGATTATGGAATATTCCAGATAACGTTCCAAACAATTCCCAGTTTCAGAATGACAGTGCACCATTGTGGAAAACATGAGGGGAAGGAACAGCTTTTTTTAAAATTAAAATTATATGCACACGAAATTGAAATCCATCATGAGGCCATTCCGTACTTCAAACGTGCTCTACCACTTAATAAGATCGGGAGTGATCTAACTGTCTCCTGAGCTCAATGTTAAAGCAACTTTCAGTGATTCAGCCCCCAGCTTCCTGTCACTGACCCCGATTCTGTCTCTGAGTTTGAGACTCTGCCCAGGTGTGGAAACACATTCTCAGCATCTACCTTGTTGAGCCCCCTCTGCATCCTTTACGTTTCAGTAATATCACGCTCATTAATTTCAAGCACAATGAATTATCGCCTCACCATTTTAGATGCATTCAATAATTCAACCCTTTCATCCCAGGAATCTGCGTACTGTATCATTCTTGTTACTTGCTGCATCACCACAATGCCTTTTTGTTTTATACACAGGAACACTCCAATCCTTTTTTCCTGCTCCTTTGTTGGGAGTCTTCTTCATTAAATAACAGCCTGCCTTTTGGTTCGCAGTGTCATCCTCAAACTCGGATATATATTGCATTCAGCTCTCGCCATCAGGCTGTCAGAATAGACTGTAAATAACTGATGCCATCGGACTGGTATTTGTGATACCGCAGTAGATATGTCTTTATCATAACGATCCATTAATCCTGACTGTCCGATTTATATGTGCTAACCACCCGTCATCCCATGCTAATTCATTGTCCGTAGCACTACGAGCTTCTATCTTGTGTAAGAACCTTTATTTTGTGAAACCTTGTGGAAGATCTCTTGCAAGCCGCATGCCTCCCAGTTCCCCTTTATCAAGTCCGCATGTTACATTTTCAGGGCTCTCAGAATAACTTTGCAGGCAAAATATAGTTTCCCATTCACAAAACCATGCTGACTCTGCGTGAAGCTTTTCTAAATGCCCTTGAATTCTTGCCTTAATAAAGACTCTTGCAGATTCCAGGTAATTATAGTTGGGCTAACTGGTTCCTGCTTTCTGTCTCGCTCCTTTCTCGAAGACAGGCACCACATTGGAGGTTGCCAGTTTCGCTGGAATACTACTGAAATCCAGAGAGTTATGGAATCGTTCACACACTACCACCAGCCACTCTGTAACCACTTTTTAAACAAAGCAACTATGAATTACTGCTGACCGGTCTATCCTTACTCTTATCTGTTTGTCAAAAAAACCTTGTTCCTTTTGTTAGAGACAGTTCAAAAACTTTCCTTTTATTAACATTTTGTTTATATAATTATCATGCTTGCAGAGCCTTCCCCTGTGAGGAATAATGCAAAGTACTGGTGTAATTTATGTCTGTTCTCTGTAGCCAGTTCCCCAGTCACATCCTTCAAATGACCTCAAAATACTTTCCAGATTTCATTTCTATCTAAGGTCACACACTCATTTTGAACTTCTTTTATATGCACAGAAAAGTTTGTGATGCTTGTTTTTATATTTCTTGCCAACTTACTTACATCATATCTCTTGTTCCCCCTTTTCCTCGCTTTCTAGATTCATACAGTCACATCACGCATGAACAGACCCTTTGGTCCAACTTGTTCATGCCTAACTAAACTAGTCCCATCTGCTTTCACGTGCCCCATATGCCTCTAAACATTTCCCATTTATATATTTGTCCAAATGTATTTTAAATGTTGTAGCTGTGCTTTCATCTACCACTCTTCCTCTTGCAGCTCATTACATATACACATCACCCTATACGTGAAAAAGTTGCTCCATTGGCACTTTTACATCTTCTCTCTTTCACCTTAAAGCGATGTACTCTATGTCTGAATCCCTGTCCCCCCTCCCCCCCTCTCCGGGGGAAAATACGTTGGCTCTCCACCCAATCCATGCCTATCATGATTGTATAAACTTCTATAACGTCACTTTTCAACCTCGTCCACTCCATCTAATACTAACTTCAAGAACAAGCATTTAATCGTAAGCACTGCAAATGTGAAACAATATTCAAAATGACAGGTAAACAACACAGACATAACTTCATACTGTGATTTGCTTTATCTCAAAGTAACAAAACTAAGACAGCGTGAAATCCTTACCAGTTCCATTTAGGAAGTCAAACACTTGAATTTCTTTGTCGAAAGAGGGTGATGATCCCTACACTGAAAGCGTATCTCTGGCCAAATCCAAGTAAGAAAGGGAATTCTTATACCACACGGTCAGCATGCAGTTGCCTTTAGCAGAGTGAGATGAAGGCTGAGTATACTTGTTGAAATTTGGATCACAGTATGAATTCAGTGCAAAGGGAGAGAGGTGTTTTCAAGAAGGTTTAATCCAAGAAGGAAACTTTCCGGAATGAGATGTGAGTGGGAGGTGGAAAACAACACGAATATAGAGGCAGAGTCACACTGAGACCAGAGGCAAAGTGGCAACACAAAACACAGCTTGATGCTCGTGCAGGGAAGGTAGACTCAGATAGGAACCATTATATGAGAGAATGTGCTCTGTAATTGGAGACGGATAACCTGGAACAAGGAAGGGGAGATGAGCAGGGAAGAGGATGGAGCAGTAATGGCTGGGGTTTCTGCGGGTAATTCAGGAAGCACAGCTGAAATTCATGCCCAGAATCTGCTCACGGTCCCTGAAATATCCACCCTAAATCTGGGCACGCACTAATGTTTGTTAATTTGCGGTTGAATAGTAACCTTGACAGATTTTGACAACCACGAGCAGTTCATCTTCTTCCGAGTCCTTGCTCTCCTGTATGTCTGTCATTGTATGCAACATTGTATGCATTCTTGCATACAGTTCTCCAATCCAGGAGGAAACTCCATCAAGTGAGGCTTTAGAGAGAGTAGCAGCGAGGAATAATTTACTAAAACTTCCAACCCCTGTGGGACCCCAAGCACCCGGTGATTGTTACAACTACAAGAGAAAACAAACTAGAAAGCCTGGTCTGTGTGAGCTGGCTATTGTTACTACTATTTATTAAAAACCCTAAAAACCCCGTAGGTTATTTATTTGAGCCGTTTTCAGTCGGCAGTTGGACCTTTAAGATCTCTTACTAAAAAAAAAATGAGAAACTAACATTTTATTTAAAAAGTAACAGCATTGACACACAATTTAGATGCCTGGTCCTTTACTCAATGAGCTTCCCCGTATTACTGAACGCAAGGTCCCCTGAGTGGGGCAAACACAGGTACAGACCAAGTTACAAGGATGTGTCTTATAACGTCTGAAACACGCTTGTCTATGAACCATCACACGGGACATACCGGGAAGGGAACAACAGCTTGAAAAAACACCATTTCAGTATTTCTGAGCTACCCAATGCCAGCACTCGATACACTAGGGAGACAAAACCCAAGGCCAGGGAAAGATACAGAGGGACAGAGAGATTTACTTTAAAGACAGAAACAGACAGTTAATTAACTGAAACGATGTGAAATTATGTGGAAAAAGGCAGGGCAGTGGGACTAACTGAGGAGGTGAGATCTTCGTGAGTAAAATTACAAGAATAAGAACATTGAATAAAGGCATTGTCAGATCAGTGGAAATGGTTCGTTACATCAAATTCTGAATCTGCTTTACTGACCACCACAAACAAACATAAACTTGGACAAGATGACAGCCCAGCATGGAGAGCTGTGCAGACCATGCTCGTGTGTTGCTCAGTAAACTGCACTACTTGCCCAGCATGAGAGTATTGCAGACTTTGCTGTCATATGCTAACTATCCTCGCATCCGATTACTGCCTGCAGTGGGAAGGTTTGGTGTGTGTGTGTGTGTGTGTGTGTGTGTGTGTGTGTGTGTGTGTGTGTGTGTGTGTGTGTGTGTATGTGGTTGAATGCGAAACTCATTGTTTGCGAAGGAACGCACATGGAGGAAACTATTTTAAATACAAACAACTGGCAGGCTTTTTATTAATCAACAGAGAGAACGAGGGAAGTTTCATGGACAGATGATATAAAGTGTTTGAGAATGTTAAAATAACGTCATTGCCAGTCACAACACCAATATACATCGGCGTGCACATGAATAACAGATGGATGGGAGTTTGGTGTGAGGTGGAATCAGAATTGTTTCGGCATATCTGAAGCCGGGAGTATCAGCAGCAGATTATTAACTTCATTAAGCCTGTATTTAATAGCTCAGGGTTCAAACAATAGATGGAATTAAACCATTAAGATATATTCTGGAGTGGTGAGTATTTCAAGTTAGAAATGTTCAGGGCATGGTGTCAAGTATCAGCTCATAGTCAAAGAGATGTCCCACAGTTGTGACTTGTCTGCTTCAGCTGCAGATATTGGCCAAGGATGGGATGGAAACAGTGGAAGGAAGTTTTGTTGGTAACCAGAGCAGTGACGGTGACCTCTATGCTCTTAACAGCAAAGGCAATGATACAATGCATTGTAGTTCTCCCCTGAAACTGAATAGATCAACATAGAGACCCGTGAGTATTACTGCCAGAGCAGAGAGGGAGGCAGTAATTGAACACGTTCATTAATGTAGTTAGTCGTGGTCTGTAGAGTGAATATCTGGATTGGGAGATTCAACAGGAACAATAATAGTGACAAGATGTGTAGACTATATGAAATAACCATAACATTGTCATAACTGGTTTATAGAAAACAAAATCTGGACAGTGACACTGACCAGGAACACCAACGATAGCCAGGAAGGGATAATAAAAATATTGAATAATGAGAAGAGCGTAATAGATCCGCGATGATAATGACCACCAATAAAATGCAGAAAGATACCAAACATAATCGGATAAACTCCTGAATATTGTTGGAATATTCCTGTCCAATGTTCTCAGATTCTGATCCATTGGTGGAACATTCCAGTCTAATGTTGTCAGATTCTGATCCATTGTTGGCACATTCCAGTCTAATGTTCTCAGATTCTGATCTCTCCTCCCCCTCTCTCTGGATCTGCTGCTCCCTGTCAGTGCTGTCGGTGATGGTCCCGCTCATGTTATGGGTTGACACATTGAACGGAGCCCATTTATCATTAAACGATGGAAACCCTCCACTGGGAGAATTAGAATCCATGGAGATTGGCATTAATCGCACTTACTGAACAAATAGGCTCAGTTAACCAGTTCAAAACATCACTTTTCATTTACTGGTTCTGGATGGAATGGATGAGGGTTGCTGAGGAATGGATCATAAATCTTTAAATCTTTTAAATCTTTTTATTAACTTGTATATGAGAGTATTAACAGGACACTGCAGGCGTCTATATATGTTCCACTCTGTTTATGAAAGGAAGCAGTTATAAAATAACAGATCGGCTACATTAAAGAAATCGGGTGATCAAGTTTCTCGATACTTGAGTATTTCAAGTTAGAAATGTTCAGGGCATGGTGTCAAGAATCAGCTCATAGTCAAAGGGATCTCCCACAGTTGTGACTTGTCTGCTTCAGCTGCAAATATTGGCGAAGGATGTGATGGAAAGCACGCAAAGTACGGTACTTCTTGACCAGTGTGCGGCCACTCCTGGTTTTAATGCCCTGTTGTCAAATCCTTTCATAACCTTGATACAGAGCATTGAGACTGTTGCTCAGGAACAGGCCGAAGCAATTCTGTCCCTATGGGCCTCTTACACAGGGATAAGAGAATGCCATTCAGTCCATATTAGCCTGTTGCTACTAAAAAAGGTGGAAAGCTGGGATATTGGCACATTTTGCCGAAAGAATATTTCAAAATGAAGAGACGCATCGTTGCAGCTGTATGAAGTGTTACTGAGAGGGTACCTGGAGGAAATAGTGTTGTTGGTGTTTCTGTAACTGAGAAAGGATGGACCTCCATCAGATACAGTTTACTGGCTGCTCATAATCCACGGGTTGTTGTCTCATTTAATGTCTCGGATCTGTTACACAGGGACAGGAGGAGACCATGGAGCCTCTTGAGTCTATTTCAGAGGAACAAGAGGAGGTCATTCAGCCTCTCCAGTCTATTGCAGAGGGACAAGAGGAGACCATTCAACCTCTCCAGTCTATTTCCGAGGAACAAGAGGAGACCATTCAGCCTGTCCAGTCTATTACAGAGGGACAGGAGGAGCCTATTCAGCCTTTCGAGCCTGTTACAGAGGGGAGGAAATGTTTATTTAACATTCAAGACTGTTACACATAAATATTAGTTTTAAACTAGTTGTGGAATAGGAAAGACCTGGTGTAAACATTGAAGTTCTAACTTTGAACAAGGCCAATTTTGCAAGTGTTAGGCGAGTCCTGTGAAAGGCTGATTGGAATACCCTATTCGCAGGTGAAGGGATGGTTGGAAAATGCAAGGCCATCAAAACGTGGTTTCAGAGAGACCAGAGCCAACGTGTTCCTATTAGTGAGATGGGCAAGGCTGGTGGGTGCAGGGAGTGCTGGATGGCTAGATATATTGATGGTCTGGTCAAGGTAAGGAAGGAGGCATATGTCAGGTAAACAGAGCTGAGATTAAGTAAATCCTGAGAGGACTATAAGGTCAATAAGTGCATAGTCAATGGGGAAAGTGGGCCAGAAAAATGTGGACATGAGATGGCTTTAGAAATAGGGTTAACGAGGCATTGAAGCAACTCTACACATCCTTTAATTGCAAAATATTAACTAGGGAGAGAATAGGGTACCTTAACGTTCAGTTAGGCTACGTATGTGTGGAACCATAGGAGATGGAAAGGATACTAAACAAGTATTTTTCCTCGTATTTAATGTAGAAGAGGTTACAAGAGCGAGAGAATGAAGAAAAACATAGTGATATCTTGAAAAGTATCTATATTACAAGGAGATGTTGGACATTTTAAAACACATAAAGGTGAACAAATCCCTGGGACCTGATCAGTTGTATCCCAGAATATTGTGGGAAGCTAGGAAAGAAATTGCTCAGCCTTTTGCTGATATATATGAAACATTGATTTCCACAGGTGAGGTAACAAAAGACTGGAGGGTTGCTAACATAGTGTCATTATTTCAGAAATTAAGGAAAACCCAGGTAACTATAGATCGGTGAGCCTGACGTCAATGGTGACTAAATTGTTGGAGGGGATTTTGAGGGAAACGATGTATATGCATTTGGAAAGACAAGGACAGAAGAGTGCTTTGTACATTGGAGATCACGTCTCACTGACTCGATGGAATGTTTTGAGGAAGTGAAGATGATGATTGATGAAGGCAGGACAGTGGATGCTGTCTTCATGGAGTTCAGTAAGAAAACCAAAATGTTCTACATGGTAGTCTGGTTAGCAAGGTTAGACTTCCTGGGATCCAGGGAGAACTCTCCATTTAGGTCCAAACTTTTCTTGAATCTCGGAGACAGGCCGTGACAGTGGACATTTATTCATTAAACTTGGAGACCTGTGACCACTGTCATGCCGCAAAGATCAATAGTGGGTCCACTGCCTTTTGTCACTTACACAAATCATTTGCACTTGAGTATATGAAGTATGGTCAGTAAGTTTGTAGATAATAACAAATTTGGTGGTGTAGTCGACAGTGAAGAATGATCTCTCAGATAATAATGGGAACTTAATTCGGTGAGCTGAGGAGTGGCAGATGGAGTTTATTTTAGATAAATGTGAGGTGTTGCATTTTGGCAAGACAAATCAGGGCCAGACATATAGGTAGGATCCTGTCGAAAGTTGCCAATCAAGGAGAGCTCCATAGAAATTATAGAATACCTACAATTAGGAAACAGGATTTTCGGCCCATCGAGGCTGCACCGTCCCTCTAAACAGTATCCCACTAGACAAACACCTCCCCTACCCCTCTCAGCCTGCATTTCACATGGCTAATGCACCTTCCCCTCACAGCCAAGTGTACTATGCACAATTTACCATGGCCAACCTATCCTTATCTGTATAACGTTATACTGTCGGAGGGAAACATAGCATCCGGAGGAAACTCTCACAGACACGGGGAGAATGTGCAAACTCCACACAGCCAGTCGTTCAAGGATGGAATTAAACCCAGGTCACTGCCCTGTGAGGCACCTTGTGGTGCAGGTTCTCCGTTCTTTGAAATTGCTGTCACAGGTAGACAGCGCAGTGAAGAAGGCACTTGGTGATCTTCCCTTTATTGGTGCGTGCTTTGAGTCGAAGCGTTTGCATGATATGTTGCATCTCTACAGGACATTGGTTTGGCCACTTTTGTAATATTGCTTTTAATTCTGGTCAACCTGCTGTCGGAAAGATATTGTCAAACTTGAAAGGGTGCAGAAGAGATTTAAAAGAATGTTGTAGGTGTTGGAGGGTTGAAGTTACAGGGAGAGGTTGAATAGGCTGGTAGTATTTTCAAGTGTTGAGGCTGAGGGTGGACCTTAAAGAAGTTTATAAAATCAGGAGGGGCATAGAAAACTAAACAGTCAATGTATTTCCCAGGATAGACAATTCCAAATATAGAATAAAAAGGCTAAAGGTGAGAGGAGAAAGATTCAAGTAGGGACGTGGGGGACATCATTTTCACACAGAGTCTGCTGCGTGTATGGATTGAACAGCCAAAAGAGGTGGTGGAGGCAGGTACAGTTACACCATTTAAAAGGCATTTGGATGGATACAGGCATGGAAAGTGTTTAGAGAGAGATGTGCCATGTGCTGGCAAGGGAGATGAGATTAATTTAGGATATTTGGTGGGTATAGATGACCAGACCAAAGGATCTTTTTCCATGTTATACATCTCCGAGAGTCTATTGACTCTTGAGAGTTTAACACGGGAACAGGAGTAGGCGATTCAGCTTCTGAATTCTGTCAGTCAGCTAGTTTGCTTAATTACTGACAGTCAACTACAAAAATACATCATTCAGAATTTGATGTTGTTTCACAGAAACAGGAGAAAGGCTTTTAGTCAAGAAAAAGCTGTAAAGAATGTGAAGAGGCCAAACAGTCCCTCACCTCCATTCCACAGGAGCAGCGGGTGAACACAGAGCTATTGGAGCCTGTTACTCTGTAGCAGGAGAAGGACATCTACTTTCACAAAACTTTGATTAGGAGGCACTCACTCAACTGTTCGAAACTGGGACACAGGGAAATCTAGAGGCTAGTGAGGCCCGAGGATCCTGTTACGCAGGAACAGGAGGAGGGGACTCACTCCACACAAGTATGGGATACTGGGAGAGAAGGGAAGTTTGCTTGGAACAAACACAAATATATGAATAAGTTGCATTCGTGGTCCACACAATCCTGCCCCAACATTCACAAAGACCACGGCTGATCTGATGGTGATTCCCTCATTCCATTTCACGGAGACTGTCCTCTCTGCAGCTCCATTTGTTGGTCATGTTACAGACCCAGATGCTGCAACAACAGTCACCATGACTCATTCAGAGGTTCGGGTCTAACCGGATGAGTCTGCATTTGAAGGGTCCAATAACAAGAGTCGTGAAGTGATGTTGCAGCTGTACAGGACTTTGGTTAGGCCACAGTTGGAGTACTGTGTGCAGTTCTGGTCGCCTCACTTTAGGAAAGACGTGGAAGCTTTGGAGAGGGTGCAGAGAAGATTTACCAGGATGTTGCCTGGAATGGAGAGTAGGTCGTACGAGGATAGGTTGAGAGTTCTCGGCCTTTTCTCGTTGGAACGGCGAAGGATGAGGGGTGACTTGATAGAGGTTTATAAGATGATCAGAGGAATAGATAGAGTAGACAGTCAGAAACTTTTTCCCCGGGTACAACAGAGTGTTACAAGGGGACATAAATTTAAGGTGAAGGGTGGAAGGTATAGGGGAGATGTCAGGGGTGGGTTCTTTACCCAGAGAGTGGTGGGGGCATGGAATGCGCTGCCCGTGGGAGTGGTAGAGTCAGATTCATTGGCGACCTTTAAGCGGCATTTGGATAGGTACATGGATGGGTGCTTAATCTAGGTTAGAAGTTCGGCACAACATTGTGGGCCGAAGGGTCTGTTCAGTGCTTTATTGTTCTATGTTCTATGTTCTATGTTCTAATGAAAACACAAAATAAAGATATAGCCAGATGTTTAGTTCTCTCACATTCACAATCCAACTCACATAACCAGCCCGTCCATTACACTTTCAGGATGGAGCACTGTGAGGATATGGCTAGCGTACTGCAGAATACAACCCAGCAATGTACAGAATGGAACTCTGTGCAGCCCACACCGATACTTGATCTATAATCCTGGGCTAAATGTCCAGCTTGGGGAGCTGTGCAGTCCGCACTGGTTCATTCATATATAAACCCAGGCTGCTGCATTGTTCGGTAGCACTGTGTTAGATCACTGCCCAGAGTGGGGAAACTTGCAGCCAATGTTGGAAGTGACAGGATGTGCAGCTCCCATCCATTTACAGCTCCATAACTCCACTCTGCCTTGACAAGGGGTGCCATGGATGTGAAAATCACTGCGATGTAGAGATGTAAATGGAAACAGTTTGAATACCAATAGTTCTGATTATGGCGAGTATCACACCAGTCTTGAAAGTTGAAATACCTGAGATAATACACAGTGAGGTTTTGTGAATGGTGCAAAGTATTTAGAGGGGGGTGGTAATGTTGTAGTGGTTGCACTGTAAGCCTCCAAATCGCCAATGTGAATTAGAGGAAGAAATATGCAGGGAGACTGGGGAGACTTGCAGGAACAATAGGGTTGTTACAAGAGGTGATTTCAATTTTCCTAAAATAAACTGGGGCTTCCAGATGGTTAAGAACTTAGATGGAACGTAATTATTTAAGTGCGTTCAGGAAAGTTTCCACAATCAATATATAGAATAACCTACTTGGAAGGGACAAACTCGACCTTCTGTTGGGAAATAGGGCAGGACAGGTGAAGGAGATAAAGTGGGGGAGCATTTTGGGAAAAGTGACTAGAGTTGTTTTAATTTGAAAATAGTTATCGGAGGGACAAAATTGTTCCACAGATTCATGTCCTAAATTGGGGCAAGGCGTATGTTGTTGGAGTTAGACAGGAGGTTGCAGGCGATGATTTGAGTAGTTTGTTTCGAGGTAAAAGGATCTTGAGCAAGTGGGAGGGCTTTAAAAGTAAGATAACTCGAGTTCAAGGTTTCCATTTCCCTGGGAGGGTAAAGGGAAGTGAGACTGGAAGAGAGAACCCTGGATGTCAGGAGATATTGAGGCTCTGACCAGAAAAAAAGGAGGCGTGGCTCAGGTTCAGGCAGCTCGATTCAAGGGAATCCCTGGAGGTATACAGGGGATAGAGGAGTTTACTGAAGAAGGAAATCAGCAATGCGAAAAGGGAATATGGATAGTCTTGGCTGAGAAATTTAGAGTGAATCCACATTCAGTACATAAAGATAAAGTACAACTAGAGAGAGAATAAGATGCTTTAAAATCCAAAACAGGCATGCATGTGTACAACCTCAAGAGATGGGTGAAGTCCTCACCCCTATGTGTTTACCATGAAGAAAGACATGAAGACCTGTGACCTTTAGGAGGTTAGTTGTCATATCTTGGTACTGTCCATATCACAGTAGAGTTGTTGTTGGATATATTAGAATTAACAAAGTCAGACAAATCCGATGGTCCTGACCAGATATATCCAATAGCACTGCAAGAGGCGAGAGAAAAAGCTTAGGGGCCAAGGTGCCGGAAGTCTGGGCGGTAGCAAATGTTGTGCCCTTATTCAAGAATGGCTGCAAAGAAAAGCCTGGGAAATATAGACCAGTAAGCTTCACGCCTGTTTTCACTAAACAATTTGAGAAGCTTCTGAGAGATAAAATGTGCATGCATTTGGAAATACAGCGTTTGAAGTGGAATAGTCAGCTTGGCTTTGTGCGTGGCGGATCATGCCTTAAAAATTTTGTTATAGATTTTGAGGAAGTGACCAGGAACGTTGACGAGGGCAGTGTGGTAGACATATTCTATATGGATTTCAGTAAGGCCTTTGATAAGGTTCCACACAGTCGGTCGCTCTAGAAGGTTAGATCGCATGGACTCCAAGGTGAACTGGCAAATTGGCGACACAATTGGCTTGACGTTATGAAGCAAACGGCTATGGTGGAGGTATGCTTGTCGGACTGGAAGCCTGTGACAATTGGAATACCTCAGGGGTCGGTGCTGGGCCCATTACTGTTTGTTATCTATAGCAATGATTTGGACCAGAGTGCACAACGCAAGATTAGTAAGTTTGCAGATGATACTAAAATTACTGGCATCATTTACACCAGGAAAGTTATCAGAAATTGCAGCAGTACCTTGACCAGCTAAGAAAGTGGACTGAGAATTGGCAATTGGAGTTTAATATAGATAAGTGCGACGTCTTGTTTTTGGAAAGTCAAATCCAGGGAGGAGTTTAATGATGAAAGAGAGGGCCTTAAGAAGTGTAGTGGAACAAAAGGACGTTGGGGATCAGGTGCACGGTTGTCTGAAATTTGAGTCACAAATACACAGGACAGTGAAGAAGGCTGTTGGCACACTGGCCTTCATCAGGGCATTGAGTATAGATGTTGGGACGTTATGGTGCAGTTGTACAGCATGTTGGTAAGGCTGCAGTTGGAGTATTGTGTTCAGTTTTGTTCACCTTGCTCTAGAAAGGATATTATTGAACTAGAAAAAATGTAGAAGAAATTTAGAAAGATGTCTCCTGGGCTAAAGGGTCTGAGCAATAGGGTTGGCCAGGGTAGTTTCCACAGATGAACATGGGGGAGAAAAAAACTATATCCTTACTTTCCGTACTTTCCATGCTAGGAAAAATAGTTTGTTGGACAGGTTAGAACCCTATTGTTCCTGCAAGTCTCCCCAGTCTCCCTGCGTATTTTTTCCTTTAATTCACATTGTCGATTTGGAGGCTTACAGTGCAACCACTACAACATTACCATCCCCCTCTAAATACTTTGCACCATTCACAAAACCTCACTGTGCATTATCTCAGTTATTTCACTTAATAGGTAATACCACTTTGCATTTTGAGAGACAATTTGGAGTCAGATAGACCCTATGAAGAATTTTCAACTGCATGGAATGGGTCCCATTTCAGATGAAAATCCTTTGAGCATTTTCACAAATATCCTCCCATGTCTCTGAAGTGTTCTGACCCGCAACTCTCCATCGCAGACATCGCAAAGCTGCACAGTGTCGTCTGAGGGGACACACTCCAACTAATGATAAAGGGTAATGACAGTGAGTGTATTCTAATCAATAAACATCCTCTTCCCTCTATCGGATCTGTCGGATCTGTAAGAGTCTGTTAAAAGTGTGTTTTTTAAAAAATCTCTGATCTGGAAAGAAAATACAGAAGTCTCTACTAGGTAGTCCATGCGAGTTATTTGACCAATGACATCATTGTTTCTCCATCAAATAACACGTGGTGGCTCATTTGTTAGCATTGCTGCCTCACAGCACCAGTGTCTCGGCTTTGGTTCTGGTCTTGGGTGACTGACTGCGTGGAGTTAAGATTCTCGCTGTGTCTGTGTGGGTTTCCTCCCAAAATCCAAAGATGTGCAGGTTAGATGAATTAGCCATTGATACATCACCCACAGTGTTCAGGGATGTTTAGGTTTGGGCATTAGTCAGGGTAAATATAGGATGGTCGGGGAATGGGTCTGGGTGGACTACTCTTCAGAGGGTCGAGGTGGACTTGCTGGACCCAAGGACCTGTATCCACACTGTAGGGTTTCTACTAATTCTAAATCACTTAAGCAAGGCACACCCCTTGCTGCCCACAGTTTAAACTTGGAATCCATTATCCAAGGATGACAACCTGGTATACCAATTATAGGAGTAAGAAACATGGTTTTGGCTGTATTGCCCTCAATCTGACAAATTGTCATTCAAGCTTTAACAGTATTGATAATTATTGGGTTATGATAATACTTCTTAAATGTTGTCACTTTAGCTAAGAAAAACAGACTAATCAAGCTTCACTTTGTCTGAGAGCGTTCAATATCTCACAGTATTGACGCCGAGTCCTCAGCATCCCAGGCAATAACATGGGATAAAAATATCTTAATTGATAGCTTTTATCTGGGAGATCTACTCCCCACAATCAGTGGGGTATTTGCAATCTGGTTAGCTTAATAAAGAGTCGCTTATGGCGCCAAATAAAAGAGATAAACCAGCCATAAAGTCTCCGAAATATCTGTCTGGGAAACACCAAAGGAATCATTCACACGAGGTATCGTACATGAGGAAGGACATTCATTTTAAGAACCAATATCCGACCTAGCCAGGATATTGGATTTGCCTCCCATCTTTGAAGGACTTGTTTAATATTGTCAAACAAATGGACATAATTCACGTTAAATAAATGATCAAAGATGGATGTAATGAATATACCGAAATAAGGAAACCCTTCCCCACCTACCCCCCGTGACCATTTAAAAGGAAACCAGGATTTGACCTCAACATCATGTATTTCCCCAAGATTTCCCATAGGCATGGCCTCAAACTTTGTAAAATTAATCTTAAAGCCCGAAAAGGTGACAAGTGAATGACTACATTGCATCACGTGAGCTGCCGAAATTGCGGGATTTGACAAAAACATAAGACCATCTGCATGCAACATAATCTTATGTGACTTTTATCCCACTTCTGGGGCAGGGATGTTGGGGTAATATTCCCTATTGCGCAGGATGCCACCGAATCATACATTGTTGCAGGATTGTGGAAGAGATCAACCGTCCTGTGCCATTTCTGCGGATTAAAGAAGAAAATAAAATCCCTACTTGTGAGGTAGGTCTGCCTCCAGACATCCACCAGCTCCAGTTCTGCACACTAATTACTTACATTATAACGAGGGTATTGGGGGACCTTTGGACATTCTATCCACCGTGGGGCCATAAGACAGTCGAAATCTCATCCTACAATAATGTGCCACGATGCAAGATAACTGAATTTGGGAAATGCATCTACCAAAAGTTTAAGAGGGTGCACCGGGTGGCAATAAAAATTCAAAATACTGTATTAATTCCCATAGTTTAAGGCTTTGAGGATTATGATCCTTCCATAGGTGTTTAATATAATCTAGTAATTTAAATGGAAGATTCTTCCTATCCATTACGATTTTTCCCCCACACTTAGTATTAAAACATGAGAAATAAACCCAATCAAACCCGCCCTGCTTTAGCGTCAAATGTTCTTGTCATCAAGGTGCATCTCCTGCAATAGGACAACATTCATTCTCTCTTTTTTTAAGACGAGAAAATACATTTTTCCTCTTGACTGGCAAATGGCTCCCTTTTATGCTCCAGGTGCACCATTTAAGCACATCATTATCCATAACACACTGTAGCAACATTTGGACTCTAGAGAATTTCATATCGAATTACACATCGCTGAGCATTAAAGACAAAAGACTCATCGACCTCAAATCTGTACAAACTAAAACTACTGCAACTAACAAGCTCTCAAAACTTTCCAAAGTTAAAAACATAAAAAAAGAACGAAACAAAATCCAAAGTACCAATGGCACTTGATAGAGTTTTCACCACCCCACCACCAATCCCCCCCCCCGCCCCCGCCCAATGGGGACTCTTACATATCACAAAATGTTATCCTCTGCCCGCTTCAAATATGGCATCAAGGGCAATTAATAACAATTAATAGGTGAGCACTTAGTCATCACAACTACATTTGTAAGTAGTTACAGCTTGAGCTACACCCCAGACACAAGCAAGGAAAGAGAAAAAGAGTCGTCATAGCATGAAGAAGTTAGAAGTGAGTAATGTACCAATCCCCGACTATAATTTAACACTGGTTAATAACAGAAAAATCCAACAAAATTTCTTTCAGAGGGTAACATGATTATCTTAGCATCCAACTTACTTTAAAATATCCACAAAGTTTTTGCTTTCTCTGGAGATTGAGACAAGTTCATTGATCCATTCAAAGCAATACGAAGAACCGTTGGGTAGCGGAAGGAATACTGAATCCTGAGTTCCTTTACTCTTCTCTTGACGTCATCACAATATTTTCTTTTCTGAATCAAGGCCGCTAAAAATTCCGGAAAATGCATAATCCTGGAGCTCGCATGAATTAAAGCCATCGGAATACACACTGAATTTCCATCAGTCTTCCATCAGTTTTGAATTATATTCCTGGATGTTCTGGAGCCGTGTCATTTGGTACTACTGTCTACATTTTCCCCCACATCGCGCATTCCTGCCAATCCCCGATAATCCTCGACTCCATTGTTATTGATGAACCTTCTGTCTGTGCCTCAAAAATATTCAATATCTCTGCCTCCAATGCTCTGCGGGGAAGAGAGTTACAAAGACCCACAATACTGAGAAAACAAAAATAAAACAGAAGCTCTGAGTGTAAGATTGATTTTGCTTTGTCTCCTTATCTGAGGAAGAATACAATTACATTGGAAGCAGTTCGGAGATGTTTCATTTCACGTATTCCAGGAATGAGTACCTTATATGATGAAGGCTTTAACAGGTTACTCTTGGAAAGAGAGGTGATCTTATTGAAACAGACAAGACCTAGAGGAGAGTGGATCAGATAGATACCCACTGGGTATAGTCCAAATCTATTGTTATTTTTTAATTGAATCTCTTCAGTGTGGAGGCACGATATCCCATCCATCAAGTCCGCACTGACCCTCCGAACAGCATCACCCCCAGACCTAACCCCCCTTCCCTATCCATGTAACCCTGCATTTCCCATGACTAACCTACCTAACCTACACATCCCTGGACGCTATGGGCAATTTATCATGGCCAATCCACTCTAAGTTGCATACCTTTGGACTGTGGGGGGAAATTGGAGCATTGTGAGGAAACCCACACTGATACCTACAAAGAGAATGCTCAAACTCCACACAAAGCATCGCCCGAGTTTGGAACTGAACCCAGGCCTTGGTGATGGGAGGTAGCAGTGCTAACCACAGATCCACCATGCACATCCGTTGGTTCTATTAGTTAATTGTGGCTGACTAAAGATATCTGCCTGACTTGTTCCTGCCACTGAACCTGACCCAGTCTGAGACCTTTATGATCGGCCATAACACCAACCTGGTTACATTTAAAATTTGTTGGGGGCAGTGGAGGAGTGCGACTAGAAAAAGAAACAGTGGCTCCCTCTAATCTCAGTCAGAGCAGGAATGAGGAGAAATTCACCAAGTGGAATTTCATTCAAGTGGGAATTCTCTTTCCCAGAAGTTTGGGATGGCTGAATCTTTATATTATATTGAGCTTGATTTCACCTGGTTGCCCATAGACAGGTGAATCAGGGATAATGGAACATGGAGAGAGAAGTGTAGCTGGGACCACAATGAGATGAGCACGACCTTATTTACTGGTGGAGGAATGTCAAAGGGCCGAATGGCGCCCTCGTGTCCCTCAGCCCTGTGTTCTGATGTTCCATTCAGCCCTTCAGACCTGCTACACAGGGGCAGATCGAGGCCACTCCGATGGTTAGGTGTAGTTTTGGAAATGTACTTGGAAAATCCAGGCTGGGTCAGGAACCGACCCCCGCCCCCAATCCCTCTTTCCAGGCTTCCCCTCTCTGTAACTTCTGCTCCAGATTTTGGTCATGTTACAGACCCAGATTCACTGGGAATATAGCCCCTTTACCCCACCCATGGTTAACCCAAACAAATCATCTGCTCTCCCTGAATGCAACATTGTACAACACAACTTCCAGGAAAATACTCAGTTACTTTCCAAAAACATAACATGTGAAATTAATAAATAGGAACAAGAGTAGGCCATTCTGCCCATCAAGCCAGCCCTGTAATTTAATAAGGACATGGCTGTTCTACTCCAGGTCTCAACTTCACATTCTTGCCGACTCCTATATCCCTCCACACCTCCACACATTTACTATATTCTGAGAGAAGATATCACTTTGCATCTCAGATTGAAATCGACACTCCTTATTCGGTATCTACATCCTCGAGTGCGACACTCTGCCCAGGAATGGGAGCAACTTCTCAACATCGACCTTCTCAAGCTCTTTCTGTGTCTTGTATATTTCAGCAGTATCACTCTTCATTCATTTAACTCCCAATGAATTATCACCTCACCATTATAGAGGTTCTCAATAACTCAACCTTTTCATCCCAGGAAGCTACCTAATTTCCCAACCTAGTTACTTGCTGCATCAGCATGCTGACGTTATGTTTCATACACAGGAAGACTCCAATCTCTTTGTACTGCTCCTTTATTGGGAGTGCTCTCCGTTAAATAACAGCCTGCCTGTTGATTTTCAGTGTAATCCACAAACTCGGATGTATGTTGCACACAACTCCCTCCTTCAGTCTGTCAGTATAGATTGTAAATAACTGATGCCATCGGACTGATATGTCTGGTTCTCCAGCAGATAGACATTTATCATAAAGATCCATTAATCCTGACTCTCCGATTTCTATGTGTTAACCAATCACCATCGCATGTTAATACATTATCCGTCATCCTACGAACTTCTGGCTTGAGTAAGGACTTTTATTTGGTAATACCCTGTGGAAAATCTATGGAAAGTCTCTTGTCTACCAGATTCCCCCCATATCAAATCCGCTTGTTACATTTTCAGGAATCTCCAGAAAAACTTTGCATGATCTTACAGGGCAAAATATAATTTTTTAAATATAAATATAATATCCAAATTAAAATATAATTTGGATATTCACCCGATCCATAACTCTGATGATATCATAAACTTCTATAATATCAGCCCACAACCTTCTTCACTCCATCTGATACTAACTTCAAGGACAAGCATTTAAAGATAAGTGCTGCAAATTTGAAACTATATTAAACATGACAGTAAACAATACTCAGCCCAAACTTCATACTGTTATTTGTCTTTGTCCATATTGCAATACTGAGGCAGCATTAAATACTTACGAGTGCCAATAAGAAGTCAAGCACCTAAATTTATTTGTCTAAAGGGGGTGATGATCTCGACAATGAAAACGTATCTATGGCCAGATCTATATAATACCATATAGTCAACATTCCCCCTCCTGGCCTCCCTATGGTCTTGTCAGTTTGTGCCTTCCTTATCTTGCACTCAATAGAGAGAACCCCTTTCCCCCAGTTACATCTTAATTTAAACCCGTTTTACATACTCTTCATTTATCTTTTGTCACACTCTCTTTTCCCTGTCACCCATTCCCCATCTCTGGCAAGGATTAAAAGCCCATTTTCCAATCATTTTCAGATTTGAAGAAGTGTCACACTAGACTTGAAACACTAATTCTGTTTCTCTGTCTCTGTAGATGCTGACAGACCTGCTGGGGCACAGAACAAATTTTCAATTAAACAAATGATGATCGATACTGGAAATAAAAATACCAAATATTGCTGGAGAAACAGGGAGCTTTGTAGAAGGTTCACTGGACCTGAAAGTTTATACCTGCATTCACTCCAGAAAATGCTGCAACATCTTCAGCAACTTCTTTAGCAATTTCTGTTTTTGAGCAATTTCCAATGACATATGTCAAAGATGCCCAAACATTCTATCCAACATGGAGCGCAATACACTGGGAACTGAACAATAACGCATAAGTTCCTTGACTCTGAAACTGCAGAAAGCTGGCATCACTGACACTGCAGAGTTCTAAAGGCAACAGAAGGAAGCACATTCACTTCAAATCCAGAAGATGGCATTACTGAAAGGAAAAGATTCAGATTAGTACCTTAAATTGATTGAGTTAAAGTAACAAATTGGAGGCGTGACACCAAGGAAAGAATTTCAGCAGAATGAGGCTATGAAAATGGAAGGGTTGCCGCATCAGAAACCAGAGTAGGTCACTGTTGGGTGAATAGGTCTCGGTGTGAACTGGGGGACAGTCACTGGAATTGAATTGTAGATATTGCAGCTTAAACTGGGTTATCAGCTGATGCTGTAGATCACAGCAGCACCAGAAGCAGAATTGTATTCAATGACAATATGTAACCTTTCCCTCAGGATAATCTCTCAGTCCACTATTACCATCAAGCAGATCTATGGTTCAGTGACAAGTGTGAGTGAACATGCCAGGGTCAGTACCATATGTACCTTTACCCGATGACAACCCATTAAAGCTACCGCAATTGACTGGTTACATTTGAAACAGCAGAACTAACATCTGGTTCAGAGGCAGAAATGATCCCACGACTAACATATCTGATCTAAGCTCTGTCATCCTGCCAAATCCAAGCATAAATGTCGATGGACCATTAAACAACTTACTGGAGGAGAGAACTCCACAAATATCCCCATCCTAAATATTGGAACAGTCCTGTACATCAGTGTAAAAGTCAAGTATGTGGTGTCTGCACTATCCTCAGATAGACATGTTGAGTCGATAATCCACCTCACCTTATCATGATGCCCACAGAATCACGGATGAAAGTCTTCAACCAATTCGGTTCGCTGCAGGTGACATGAAGAAACAGCTGAACACAGTAGATACGACAAAGGCAATGGGCCCTGACACCATTCCTGCAGTAGTGCTGAAGACTTGTGCTGCACAACAAGCTGTGTCCCTGAGGAAGCTGTTTCATTCCAGCTCCAACTCTCACATGTCCCTGGCAATGTGGAAAATTACTCAACTATGTCAAGTTCCTAAGCAGGGAATAAATCCAATCTGACCGAATACCACTGCATCAGTCCCATCATGACAGTCAAATTGGTGGAATTTCTTTTTTTAACAGAGTTGTCAAGCAGCACAGAAATAACCAGCTCAGTGTGGTTTCCGATAGGTCCCCATGTGAAGATGATGCTGTTGTGGAATTGTCATTGGATTATTAATGTAGACCAGGCTAATGCTTGGGCAGCTGGTGGCAGCTGGTGGAATAATAAAAACAATTATTAACATATCTAGATCTAAAATCTCGTGTCAGTAACAGAGATCTTGTGTCCAATGGTGATTGTAAACATCGATCTCCTTCCCCAATGTACTTTCAGGAAGTGAATCTCCCGTGCTTTCTTGGTCTGGTCTAAAAGTGACTCCAGACACCGAGACATGTGATCAGCTCTTCAATGATCTCTGAAACAGCCAGCAAGACACTCTATTGTATCAAATGGTCCGAGTTCTTAAAGGATATACCCGGAGAGAACACCCGGCCCCAACCTCGGTGTCAGAAAAGGGAACGGGAAACATAGCCCTGTTGACCTTGCAGAGACCTCCATCCTAACGTCTAACGGTTTGTGACAGTATTTACAGCGCTTTCCCACAGACTGCACAGGAACATCGAGAAATGAATATGTCACACAACACATTGACCTTTCCCTGTGCTATTTAATGGTCAAACATTTCCGTAATACAGTTTTACCCAAACAATATTCATATGCCTTAATATGTTAAAACATTGTGAAATATAAAATGAGAACTGCTGTAGTCCCTTCAGCCCATCAATTTTGCTCCTCTATTCAATATACAGGCAGTTCTCAGATAACGCGTGTTGATTAAATACAATTTGGCTGCAATGTGATTCATGAACCTTTTCCATAAAGTGAACTCCCGTTCACTGTGACGGAATTCCTTGCCAGGAACCAACTGAACAGCACAACCCAGCCTCAGGATCCTCTGTCTGAAAAATGTACAATCAATGTGTTCAGCTAAAACAGGAATGTATTCCACTCTGGAAGCCTTGAAAATGAGCCTGAAACGGGGAATTGTAATCTTCCTTTAGAAAGAACTTTATTTCAAACTGTGGGAGATTCTTGAGCTGGAATTTCCCCATCGGCATCACGTGATCAGTCAGCCCCACGCACTTTCTGGAGAAGAGTGTGGTGACAGGTACACTGCTTTAGTCAGTGACTGTAGTTTGAAAGTGTTACATTTAGAGGACAGTTTCATTACACTATGGGACTTAAAGATGTATTTTGACTGTGCTCGTGTGTGTTGGACTAAATGTAATTTTTGGTTTTATTGATATATTTGGGGGTTTTTCCCTTACCCTCTTTTTCCCATAGACCGCATTATTAATATTACACGATTTTCTACAACACGGTGTTGCACAGGAACATAGCTACTGCGTTATTGGAGAACAACGTGTACTGATAGCTGATCCATCTTCACAGGATACTCCTGCTCTCTCCCTATCCCTATAATTTCCAGAAATCCTTATTTATATTCAGCGCCTTGGTTTCCACAGCCTGATTTGGGAAAGTGTACCCCTGGTTCGCCAGTCTCTGAGTGTAGACATTTATTCTCATCTCAATGCAAAGTGGCCTGTCTGTACCTAATATTGTGGCCCCTTGTTTTAGATGGCCGAGCCATGGGAATTACCACCCCTGCTTCCAATCTGTCTCCCTGTCAGCATTTTATATACTTCACTGTGATCACCAGTCGTTTTCCTAAACGGCATGGAATATAAGCCCAGTCGCCCCAAATTGTGCTCCCACAACAAGCCTGTTATCCCAGAGATCAGTCTGGTTATCCATCACTGCTCTCCATCAATGTCAGGTTTGTCCTTTATTGGGTAAGGAGACCAAAGCTGCACACAATACTGTACAATGTTTGAGATGGAGTCTCACTAAGGCCCTGTTCAGCTGCAGTAAGATGCTTTTACTCCTGTACTCAATTCCCCTGAAATGAAGGTGAATACGTCATTTATCTGCCTACCTGCTTTCTGCTCCTGCAATATTGCTTTCAGTGACTGGTGTACAGGGAGAACCAGATTCATTTCAATGTTGCAGTTCCCCACTTGCTGGGTCTATATACACTGGTCAGCGTGCCAATGCCATTCCCAGTATTGACTTTTAGCTTCAGAACTCACTGTCCTACATGTGCCTAGAGGGCTGCGCAGAAATAAACAAAAATGCAGCTTAAGATCCTTTATGGAGCAACATTTTTCAACCACGCCCTTTTCAAAGGAGAGGCTGCCATTTTAATGCTCCAATCAAAGTGTACAACATCTCATCTCTCCCATTGCTCTCCATCTGCCATGTATTTTCTCAATAATTTCCCTTGTCCCAATCACTTTGGAGCTTTTCTACATCCCCCTCACCCACTCACATGCTGACATCGTTCAGTGCTGTCAGCAGAGTTGGGAGTATTGCATTTGAGCCCCTCAACAAAATATATGTTATGTATTGGGAATAGCTGCGGCCCAAGCCTCGATCCTTGATATAGCCTCCTAGCCTTCCATTATATTAAAAAAGACATTGTTTTATTCCTACTCAGTGTTTCGTGCCAGCTCTCCGATTCTTAAACCATACCATATATTAGCCTCAGTCCCACAGGATTCGAATTCGCACAATAGGCTTGGGCTTTATCAAAAATCTTTCTGAGATTCCACTCGCATTGCATTGATAGCTTCTCCATAATTTTGCTAAAAGCCACTTTCTCAAATATGATTCCCATTTCATAAATCTCTGTTGACTTTGTCTCTACCCGTTAATGTCAATCCGCTACTTCCTCTAAACTGTTTAGTTGCTAATTTCATTCTAGTCCCTTTTTCTCACCAGACTAAAGATCCCTAGGATTGCTAGGAAGTTTTCTTTTTTGTTTTCTTTTCCTCTGTGGAGGCATAACTGAAGCATTTGCTCCATGGTTCTGCTATTTCCCGGTCCTCAATAATCTGGTATCAAACTCCAAGAAAGCTGCACATTTCTTTCTGTTAATTTTGCCATTGGCATATTTTAAGAAAACATTACAAGTTCTGTCTTATAAACTTTGTTAAGATATTCTTCACAAAGCTATCAATTCATATTTTAAGGTACTCAGTGATTGGCTTTCCACAGCCATGCAATCACAGAAGCAAAGATGCTGTACCATCAGAAATACAGCACGGTCTAAATGAGGCCCATTTCCCGATACGATACCTGTAGCCGTGAATCTTAAGGCATTTCAAGAGCACAACCGTGTATTTTCTAATGGTGTTGAGTTTACAAAGACGACTCCCCTGTCAAGAATTGCATTTCAGACCCCAACATACTCTGGGTGAAAAGCAATCCTCAAATCCTTACTCAACCGCAAACCCTTCACTTTATAAGTGTGGCCCTTTGACTAAAATGAACAGCTGCTGTCCATCCATCTTGTCCATGCTCCTCGTAATCCTATCCTTCTGAATCACTTCCCCCTTAGCCTCCTCCCCTCCAATCTAAACAACCAAAGCTTTTCCAGCTTCTCTCCACAGCTGATGTGCTCCACCCCAGGGAATAACCTGGTGAATCTCCTCTGCGCCCCCTCCAGTGCAGTCACATCCTTCCTGTAATGTGGTTTCCAGAACTACACACAGTATTCCATCTTGGCCTCACCAAAGTTCCGCATAGCACTTATGTGCCTGAATGAATCAAGGTTATGTTTACAGTCCCCTTTGCTTTCCCAAATTGTGTATTTACCTGTCCTCCACATTCAGGGATGTGTGTAGATGCACCCTCTGACCTTCCTAGTGTGCTGCCATTCATTGAGTCCTCCCCTGTCTGGTTCCTTCTTCCAAAGTGTATCACCTCATATTTATCAGGGTTATGTTCCATCTGTCATTGATCATCCCAGCTGACCATTCCATCTGTATCTTCCCGTAACTTAAGACCTTCCTCCTCAGTGCCAACTAACCGGCCAATCTGCGTATCAAACATAAACTTACTAATCACACTCTCCACCCTTCGTCCATATTCACAGCTACATCATTTATGAGTTCCACAAATATTAAAGTTGAAAATCACACAACATCAGGTTACAGTGGAACAGGTTTGTTTGGAGGCACTCGCTTTCGAAGCGCTACTTCTTCATCAGGTGATTGTGCGCTTTGATGAAGAAGCAGCAGTTTGAAAGGTAGTGCCGCCGAATAAACCTGTTGGACTATAATCTGGTGTTATGCGATTTTTAGAATTGTCCACCTAGTCCAACCCCAGCACCTCCGAATCACAAATAATAAGGGACACAGCACTGATCCCTGTGGTATACCACTGGACACTGGCCTCCAGTCACACAAGCAGCCGTCTACCAACACGTTGTGTCTCCTACCACTAAAGTTCATTTGGATGCAATTTGGCAAGTCACTAATGAGTGACCTGTTCCCTGGTCATTCTGTTCCGCTGGACACTTTTGTAGAATATCTGGGAATTCTCCCTAACTTGCCCTGCCAGCAGGTTTCCATGCCCCTGTGTTAGTTAGTCCCCTACGTGTGCAGAATTTCCTCCTTATTGCAGCCTTAAATGGTCGTCCTTTATCCTGCCATTAATTCACTTGAATGTGGATTAGACAGCCGGAGGAATATTCTGTTAATTTCCAACTTGTCACATGTTTTGTGAATTTTATAAATTTCACAGTGACCCACCGCTCATTCTTTGAAACTCTAGAGAACACAGGCCGAGTTTCCTCATCACGCAATCTCGCCAACTGAGTGATTAATCTGGAGAATGTCCATTGAACTTCCTCTGTGGTCTGTATATTCTTTCTCAGATTTGGTCACCAAAACTGTACTCAATATTCCAGGTACAGTACTCACCAACACGCTGTTAAACTGCTTCAAAATGTCTTCACATCTATATTCTGACTCTCTTAAAGCAATGCAATCCAAACTTTAACTTACCACTTGCATATATTCCTCCTAATAACCTTCACATTCATTGCATTTACG
Source organism: Chiloscyllium punctatum (assembly GCF_047496795.1). Taxonomy (NCBI): domain Eukaryota; kingdom Metazoa; phylum Chordata; class Chondrichthyes; order Orectolobiformes; family Hemiscylliidae; genus Chiloscyllium; species Chiloscyllium punctatum. The sequence goes on along the minus strand of NC_092752.1, from coordinate 88,881,019 downwards.
AACTCATTGTGTGAGTTCTTATAGAAAGCCTTCTGATAATCTAAAATATGCAGATTCTACTGGGTCCCTATTATCTGTGCCGTAAGAATCAACTTCAAACAATTCCATAGCTTGTCAAGTATGATTTCCCTTTCAGAAATACATACTGATTCTCTCCAATGTTGCTGTTAATTTCTAAATAACGAATATCACATCCTATATAATAGACTCCAACAGTTTCCCCACTGGGCTTTGTTGGTAGAGGAATTGAGTTCCGGAGTCCTGAGGTCATGTTGCAGTTGTATAAGACTCTGGTGCGGCCTCATCTGGAGTATTGTGTGCAGTTTTGGTCGCCATACTATAGGAAGGATGTGGAGGCATTGGAACGAGTGCAGAGGAGGTTTATCAGGATGTTGCCTGGCATGGTAGGAAGATCGTATGAGGAAAGGCTGAGGCACTTGGGACTTTTCTCATTGGAGAAAAGAAGGTTCAGGGGAGATTTGATAGAGGTGTACAAGATGATTAGGGGTTTAGGTAGGGTTGACAGTGAGAACCTTTTTCCGCGTATGGAGTCAGCTGTTACTCGGGGACACAGCTTTAAATTAAGGGGTTGTAGGTATAGGACAGATGTTAGGGGTAGATTTTTTACTCAGCGGGTTGTGAGTTCATGGAATGCCCTGCCAGTAGCAGTGGTGGACTCTCCCTCTTTATGGTCATTTAAGCGGGCATTGGACAAGCATATGGAGGTTATTGGGCTAGTGTAGGTGATGTAGGCTTCGGTCAGCGCAACATCGAGGGCCGAAGGGCCTGTACTGCGCTGTATTTTTTCTATGTTCTATGTTCTAAATGGTAAGTTAATTGGTCTGCAGTTCTCCACACTATCTCTTCTTCCCTTTGTAGATGCTAGTATCCCTATTGTTCATCTATAGTGCTTGGATCAATTTACTAATGTCCATTTACCTACAACGGCTTACAGACTATGCAGAATGCACTGTAAAATAGAACACAGTCATCGACAGTGCAATTAATACTTCTATTAGTGGTTTATTTTGGTATGAGAACATCTGGTTTGTCAAGGTTAGCAATGCTCAATCCAGCTGCATGTTCAAGTAAAGCCTTGTTAGTGATATAAATTGATTTTATGTTTTTCGATCCACAAGTCCTATATGATCACTTCGTATTTCTGGGTGATTTTCTGGATCTTCCTCCTTGAAGACAGATGTAAAGTAAGTGGCTATTTGCTTGGCCATTTCCCAGTTATCCATAATAAGCTCGTCTCTCCTGATTGCAGATTTCCACATTTGACTATGCTTTTCTCTTTCGTTTGAAATATAGAACATAGATTTATGCAGTCTTTGTGTTCCTGTTTGTTTGCATGCATGGTCGCTTTTTGATTTCCTTACCAGTTTCATGGCCCTCCTTTTCTGGATCATAAATTTCTGAGAATTCTCAGGATTCCACACTGTCTGGAATTCTTCCTGTGATTAATATAATCTTTAATTTATTATGCTAATAATTGTTAACTCACTTTCTCACTCTTGGGTCTTTTACCTGAAATAAATAGACATATTTTTCAGACTTTGTCGTATTTCTATAAATCTCATGGTTCTGACCAGATATATTCAGGAACACTGCAGGAGGACAGGATAGAAATAGTGGGGGCCCTGGTAGCCAACGGGTGAAGTCCTGGAGGACTGGAGGGTAGTGAATGCTGTGCCGTTATTCAAGAAGGGCTACAAAGAAAACACGGGGAACTATGGATGAGTAAACCAAAAATCTGTAGCAGGTAAGTTACGTGAGAAGATTTTGAGAGAGAAGATATATATGCATTTGAAAAGACAGGGCTTTGTGAATGAGGGGTCATGGCTCACAAATTTGTTCGACTGCTTTGATGGAGTCACTAGTAACTTTGACGAGGGCATGGTTGTATATATAATCTATATGGATTTCAGTAAGGCCTTCAATAAGGTTCCACATGGTACGCTGCTCTGGAAGATTAGATCAGATGGAATTGAGGGGGAGCTGGAAAATTAGGTCCACAATTGGCTTGATGAAAGGAAGAAGAGGGTAATCGTGGAAGGATGCTTGTCCGACTGGAGGCATGTGATGAGTGGAATGCCTGAGGGGTCGGTACTGGGACCATTACTGTTTGTTTTAAGCATATATATTCATATATTACACGTATCAATGATTTAGATGAGAATGTACAGGCATGATTTGTAAGTTTCAAAGTGACACTAAAATAGGTGGTATAGTGGACAGTTAGGAAGGTTGTCAGAAATTGCAGAAATCATAGCAGTACCTTGATCAGGTGGGGAAGTGGGCCGAGAAATGGTAAATGGTGTGTAATACAGATAAGTGTAAGTTCTTTCATTTTAGACAGTCAAATCAAGATAGGGGTTTCATGGTGAATGGCAGGGCCTTAAAGGGGGGCAGTGGAGCAGAGGGACCTTGGAATTCAGGTGCACGATTCTCTGTAAGTGGAGTCCCAGGTAGACAAGGCAGTGAAAAAGGCATTTGGCACACTGTCCTCATCAGTTAGAGCATTGAGTATCGAAATTAGCGAGTTATTTAGCAGTTATACAAGATGTTGGCGAGTCCTTACTTGAAGCGTCATGTTCAGTTTTGTTCACTTTGCTAGAGGAGGGACGTCATTTAACTGGAAAGAGTGCAGGAGAAATTTACAAGGATGTTGCCAAGACTCAATGGTCTGAGTTACAGTGAGAGGTTGAACAAGTTAGGAGTTTGTACTTTAGAATGTATGAGGCTGAGGAGGATCTGATAGTAGTGTATAAGATCCTGGGAGGCATAGATAGAGTCAATGCACTCAGTCTTTTCCCCCCCCCAGGATTGGGTAATCACGGACTAGAGGACATCAATTTAAGGTCAGAGGGGAAAGAGTAAAAGGGAACCTGAGGGGTAATTTCTTTTATACACAGGGTGGTATGCATATGGGATGAGCTGTCAGCAGAAGTGGTTGAGGCGGGTACATTCACAAAATTTAAAACACATTTGGACAAATACACAGGTAGGAAAGGATTAGAAGGATACAGGGAAATGGAATGGAAATGGGGTTAGTGTGAATGGACATTTTGTTCAGAATGACCCAGTTTGGGCTGAATGGCCTGTCTCCGTGCTGTAAGACTCTACGAGTCTAACAACCATTGTTCTCCTACTGAATGTTACATTATACTTTCCCAATTCACTGGAGCGAACTTGACCCTCTAACCTCTGGGCTTCCATGATGTTTGACCGGAATGTTCAAACATTCCACATTGAATGCAGACGCCATGTAAAATACAACATATTAATGTCACTATTCCTCCAAAGCTGCTTCAGAGCAGGGTTAGTAATTAGTCCTTCCGACTACACAACACCAAATCCGAAATAATCTGCTCTCTAGTTTGGTTCACAACATACTCTCCAACCTACCTGATATACACTAAAGGAATTTATTTTTCACAATATTAGCAGTCACTTTCTTCACTCAGTTTTGATGTAACTTGACACCATCCATTATTACTGCAGAACCCACGAGTATTTGTTACTCATTCACAGAATGAGGGCTTAGCTGGATAACCAGCATTTACTGGCCATGCCAGATGGCAGTTAAGAGTCAACTGCATTGCCTTTGCACTGGAGTGACATGCAGGCCAGACCAGGTAAGAACAGTCGTTTCCTTCCCTAAAGGACATCATTAAACCAGATGAATTTTTACAACACTCAACAATGGATCACTGATCATCACAAACCCTCGATTCCAGATACTTATTGAATCCCAAATTCCACAATCTGCCATGGCAGGATTTGAAACCATGTCCCCAGAACATTACCTGGGTCTCTGGGTTAAGAACCCAGCGATAATATCAGTATGTCATGGCTTCCCTTTGCATATAGTTGCATATATAATTTCCAGAGCATATGATGCAAAACATTTGCGTGACAGTTTTGGTTCAGATATATAACACATCAAGTTTGCTTCTCCTTTCTATTTGTAAGACCCACCCAAACTCGTTCTGTGGAATCTGGGGGACAGGGCCTGTGTCGTTACTAGTGATATGGCATTCGGGGAGGCTCACCTCGATGCTGAGATGATTTGAAGAAATGTCCAGCAATACAGGACAAGCATCCTGCTCTGTCAGGATAAGTGTCACCGTATATTCTCACTGCTCCCTCACACTCACTGTATGTCTCTTATAGCACCTACCCCCCGAACAAGACTCACACTCTATCTCCAAATAAGGCTCAAACACGACCAATCTCACTTGAATTCAGCACCTTCCCGGCCCCACATTCCTGACGTAATAGCCCCACACACTCATAACACTACATGGATACAACACTATGGACAGACTCCCTCCGGCCACTTCACCATGTCACACCTCACCTAGTCCAGCACTAACAGCAGGGCCATCCACTCCCACCCTCACTCATTCCCTCCCCTTCTCCCATTCCAATGAGAAACAGCCTGGAATGGGACAGAAAGAGCCAAGTCGGGTGATGGGTTGCCGGATATCCGTTCCCTCATTCCCCTACACTGACATGTGGGTAGGATCCTGGAGAGAACCGAAGAAGTCCAGGAGGCCTTGTGTGGAGATTCTGAAATATCCACGTCCCACCAACCAAATAAGGAGCAGTGTTCAGTAAAGAGCAATTCTCAATTCAAACCGACTGTCAGTTCCAAACTCATCTCTCTCACTCGCAGAAGAACAGATACCCCATTGCACAGAGATGTGGGCAGTGAAATACACAGATGTATTGGTAAATACCCCAATATACTAACATACACAATGCATACAAGGAGATAAGCTTGCACACACGGAGAAGCACACAAAGACATAAACAGTCACACACAAGTAGACACAAACACAGATAGAAACAAACAGGCTGATACAAAGACAGACAGACATAGTCACACAAATACACTGATAACAAGCACATGGACACAGACACACACACACACAAATACACAGTAAGACACAGACACGAGTTCCGTTAAGACACAAATAAATGCAGTTTTGATTTATAAGGAGGTCAAGGATGCTAGGGAGAAGTTATTACAAAGATGTTGACAACATATTAGAAATGACTGAATGGTATATCAGACTCGATAGGCCAAATGGTCTAAGTCTGCTCCTTTTTTAATGCTCGTGTGGTGTTATGCTGTCAGGAATTCTCTTCCTGAGACAGCAGCAGCAACATATTTGATTGAAAATAGTCAGTGGTAAAGCGGGAAAAGATTCAGGTCAGAATGGTTAATGTCTATTCTTGGTTATTGTACCACTATATTCGAAAAGGGGCAGTGATTTGATGTGAGGTTAACACAGTTTTATTAAAAATGGGTCACACAATGAAACAAGGATACCCCTTTCCCTTCACTGTTGTGCTATCTGTGGTGTCCTCATCCTCAGGGAGCAGTGAAGACTCCGTTAATGAAGGTATTCTATGTTGAGCTTTAATGTTCTTTGCCGGACAGGAGATTCAATGTTTATTGGATACAGACCAGAGACAGATGGTCAGAAAATTCGGATCAGCCATGAGCATTCTGAATGGTGTCGCCAATTGGCCAACTGTTACCGCTATCCTATGTGTTGTTCCCTCAATCCACGCTCCCGGCCGTTACAAAGATATACTGCTGCCCCATCCCATGTGTTATTCCCTAAATCCACCCCTCGAGGCTGTTACAAAGATATACTGCTGTCCCTACCCCTTGTGTTGTTCCCTCAATCCACCCCTCATGCTGTTACAGCGATATACTGCTGCCCCTACACCATGAATTGTTCCCTCAATGTGATTCCAGAGTAGAGGACCATCCCATTCAGCCAGACTGGATCGTTATAATGAGACGGGAGGAGACCATTCTGCCCCTCTAAGGAATTACGCAGGAATATAGAATGAAGTAATTCAGCTCGTTGAGTGCATTACACAGCCCAGGAGGAGGTCATTCAACCCGCCTGAACTGCCGCACAGGACCAGGGATGCTGTCACTAACAGGAAATAGACAGTAGAGATTTATGATTTTTTAAACAAAATTGTAACTAGTTCTGCCTCAGATATCACTATGGGGTCAACAATGATCAATAATCTATGTCAAAATTCTGGATGAAGGGACTGAATGGAACAAAGTTGAATTACTTCGTACACCAAAATGATCATTCAATATATCTTCAAATGGAGGTAGTGAATCTGCATTATGATGTAGACAGGGAATTTTAGTAGCATATCTCCAGCAGAAATAATATAATGTGAGTTGTCTATTGCAGTCGGAAACAATTTAAATGGAGAGAGATTGCAGAATTCTACGATGCAGATGTTTTTCATATTCTTGGTGCATGAATCATATGAAGTCTGTCTGCAGGTGCAGCAAGTGATTTGGAAGGTAAGTGGAATGATGTTGTTTGTGGCAACGGGTATTTTGTTTAATTAGGAATGTTTTACTGTATCTGTACAGGGCATTGCTGAGACCACAATAGATACTCTGGGTGCAGGTTTGACCCTCTAAACTAAAACAAAGGATTCGATTCCTTTCACAGATGTTCGAAGATGCTTCCCTTTGCTCATTACTCGTTTTGTTATCGGGGATTATCTGTTTAGATCTTAGATGAGAAATCTTATTGAACCACGGTTTTCAGAGGAGTGCTTTGGCTGGCTAAATATTTTCTCTTGTTAAGGAGACTAAAGCTAAATAATAAATTTTTGAATGAGATGCATTGGTATTAACACGAATATTATGAAATTATCAAGTTATTTTTAAAAATTATGCAGACGCATGTGAACATGTCATCAAATTATAAAGAGGGCATTTTTTTTTCTTTTGCTAATGAAAGGCACTGTGCACAACAACAGCAATGATGCTGCATACAGCATACAGTCTATTATCATCTATACCAGAGAATGTACATGGAGAGTGCGCATGGTCCAGTTTGGTGTTCAGTTGACATTATTGTATATTTCCACACATACACGGTGAAAACTATTACTTGGCTCAGAAGCAGCAGTCTCTCTCTCTCTTACTTTTTTCTGCCTGAAAACAAGGTGTGAGAGCAGAAAATTCGCCACATTTATTTACCACTCCTGGAGGATTCATGAGGATTCATAGGAATCTCTGCACAAGTCGAAGCATAGGGAATTCAGCCAAATCCAACTTGTCCGGGAATAATTCCGCATTCCCAGACATTTGTGTGAGCAGAATAACTTCAACGGCACAAAAACATTTGGCACCCTCTAACATTTCACCATTTGTTCAGAGTTCAACTTTCTGTGTCTCAGATTTTTCTAGAAAATTACCCAGTCTGAGACCTATATCATTGGACACAGCACTCAACTGGTTACATTTAAAATTTGTTTTCCCAAGGAGTGGGAAAAGACATGGGTGACCCTCCAATATTGGTCAGAACACGAACAAGAGATTTTCATAGGGTTGGTAAGATGTGAATTCCCTTCCCCAGAAGTTTGTGATGACTGGATATTTCCATTTGTTCAAAATTGTCTGTGTTAAACATTTGACAGACAAATGAATGTAGGAAAATAGTTAACTGTGCTGCTGAGACCTTAATCAGATCATAGTGCGTGGTAGAACAGTGACAAAGTGTCTGATGACCCACTCTTGCTCCACAGTCCCGTGTTACTATGGTGCATTCAGCCTCTCACAGCTCCTGCAAGGTGCAGATGGGGGCCACTTGCTCCAAATACCTGGTCCACAGTAACACAGGATCTCATTTAATCCCTTACAATTGTCACACACAGATTAGTGCAGAATGGAAAATGTTATTTGGAAATCCATGCTGGGTTCGAAAGACGCCTCGGGTCTCTTTACAGAGTGCCCCCTCTCTGTAACTTGTGTTCCATTTGTTGGTCTTGGTCTAGACCAAGATTCATTATGAATAAAGCCCCATAACTCACTCAGAGATGACTCAAAAATGATTTGCTCTCTCTATTGCAACATTCAATAACAGAACGTCCAGGAAAATCACAATCATTTACTTTGAAATTACAGAAAATGAAAACATATGGAACAGGAATAGTTAATTTGGGCGGTGCAGCCATTGTATGCGATCATGTCTGATCTACTGTTAACATTAACTCCTCTTTAATTCCCAGTTCTTCACACCCTCAGCTCTCTGACAGGTTAAAAATCCATCGACCTCCTCTTTAAATCCTTTCGATGATGTAACTCCCCTAACTCTCTAGGCCAGATAATTCCTGACTTTGATTACCCTCTGTGAAAGGAAAACACTCTCTACACATTAACCGTCACCTATTGAAATGAAAATGAGGTGACCACAGGTGCTCAGGGAAGAGTGAATTGCCTTGATATCAAGGCAGTTTTTGACTGAGGATGTCATCAGGACCACCTACTTATTTGAGCTTAATGGGAATCAGGTGTAACCTCCCCACTGGAGTGGGTCTTTCAGAGCACAAAGGAAGATGTTTGTGGTCGGTGACCGACAATCCTCTCAGTCCCTAGACATCTGTTCAGGAGTTCCTCAGATTAACTTCCTCAGCAAAAACATCTTCAGCTCCTTCGTCAACGTCTACGTGAACCCACTCCCGGCGCCCCGAATCCATCACAAGATCATAAGCGAGGTGATCACTGAAGATCACACAATATTCAGAACATTTTTTCCCCACTCAGCTCCTGAACAAGTCTGTGTCCATATTCAGCAAGTCCCTAACAACATTCAAGTTTGTGCTGTTAAAGTGTAGTTAACATTCATGTAACAGTACGGTCAGATACTGCACATTTCCACAGTTGAAAGAGGAGCTCATTCAGCATCTCAAGCTGGTTACACCCGGATATGTGGAGGCCATTCAATCCATCGAAACGATTGAACAAGAAGAGGGACAGCCCATTCTTACCTCCTGTATGTTGCATAAGAAGAGGAGGGTGTGGTCAGGACATTGAGCTGTTAAACAGGAATAGCCAGAGCACAATCAGACCCCTAAACCTGTGCGATGGAACCAGGAGGAGACCATTCACCCCTCGAGACATTTATACAGGAATAGGAGGGTGTCATTGATGCTCCAACATGAAAAACGAATGGAGTAGAGAATGCACTCATAGAATGCTCACAATGGTCCTTGTGGCTACATTGCCTGTTGAACAAATTATTCTTTACCGTGTTTTGCCGGCAGTGAGGAAGGATGCCAAATATTTAGTGCCAAGCCTCAAGGAGGCATCTTCCATCTCCAAGAAAACAGACCCATGTCCTCCGTGGGGGTCAGAAGCTGGTGGGAATAGTTAACTGTTTTAGAATGAAGGTATTGTGGCTCCTGTCGGAATGGTGGATAAAGTGAAGGTCTATGCATGATCACACACCAAATGTACTGTACTAATGTGGGAAAAGTTTCGTCAAAACTGGCCATCTCTCTCTCTCTCACTCGACATGGGGAGTTGCGTGCAGTGTGAGGAACTTTCTCAGAGGCTTGTAAGCCATCGCGTATCATGTAACCAAGTAAAAAAAAACATGGAATGTATCACCGTATTAGTTCTGTTTGGAATATAATGAGTGAATGTCTATCCCCTTAAGGTTCAATGCAATCACCTCTTATTCCTTCAAAGCGCTACACATTAATCCTCATCCACTCCCGATGGTACAATCATCCCAACAACTAACCTGGTGAAACTCCTTTTCACTCTTTCTGCCAAGAGGATTATTTCTAATCGAGAAAATCTGTGCACAGTACCACAAATATTATCTCAGCAACACTCTCAGGGTTGATCAGAATATTTCTGTTCCCTCACTTAGCTGTCTCAGCTTCTTTCCAGTGGCATAAAAAAGTTATTCCTTCTCCCTACACTGCGAATGATGTGGAATTTTGAAGTTTCTTACAGCATTGTGTCAGTCATCACCAGAAGTTCCGATGGAGATGAATATCACTCTCGGAGGGAGATTCAATCAGAAAGAATTCACTCGAAACAGGGAATGGTCACCTACCTGAGTGGAAATGACTTGCAATAATATGGAAATAAGACAGAGGAAGGGAGCTAGTTTTCCTGTTCTTCTTCCCTCACGGGATATATGCAGCCTTGGGCAGGCCAGCATGTTATGCCAAACTTGAACTGCCTGGCTGTTTCAGCTGTTCAACAGGACAGTAAAGAGTAAATTACATTGCTGTGGATTTGCAGTCACACAGAGACCGTCCCAGGGAAGGATAACCCATTGCCTTCTCTAAAGGACATGAGGCAAACAGATAGTTTTCTGTTTAAAACAATGGTGATGATTTCATTTTCATTCCATCAACTTCCTTCATGAGACATCAAAATATTATTATTCTGTGTCTCGCAATTATGAGTCAATGATTTGACCACCATACACTCTCTGCCCATCTGACAGATTATGTGGAGACAACAAATTAACCATCTCAAGTGTAAGTATTTTGTGACGGAAGCATAGTTAGAAGGGACTTGAAACGGTTATATCTGGACTTAACCAAGTCACAAACGATGGAATATTAAGCAGAGGCACTGAGGAGAGAAGAAGATTGAAAAATCCTGATAGTGGTCCTGGGCAGGATTGGTGAGTGAGGAGAATATGTCGAAATGTAAACCTAAATGGAGAAAAACAGATCATGGAGTTTGCGAACAGTCTGATTTCTCCAAGCATGTTGTTGGGTAAGTTGTGAATAGTAATTTGCGAGTTATAATTTGCAAGGAATAACATTTTTCACTGGATATGAAAATGATGACTTCTAAATTCTAAAATTTGAATGTGAACAGCAATTCAGTTAAACTCGGTTTAATGGTCAGATGGAATGACTTACCAGGAACACCAACTATAGCAAGGATGGGATAGTAACCACCTTGAATAATCCAAAGGATATCTTCGATCCGTGAGGCTAATAATGTCCAAGTCTAAGAAATATAGTAAAGACACCAGGATAAACTTCTGTCTGTTACTGTAATATTCCAGTCTAAAGTTCTCAGATGCTGATCCATTATTGGAACATTCCAGTCTTATGTTCTCAGATTCTGATCTATTATAGGAACATTCCAATCTTATGTTCTCAGATTCTGATCTCTCCTCCCTCGTCTCTCGAGCTGCTGTTCCCTGTTAGTGTTGTCGGTGATACTCCCGCCCATACTATGGGATAACTCGTTGAACCAAGTCCCGAATTAATAGAAGAGGCAAATCCTCCAGTGACACATTCAGGATCCACGGAGACTGACATCAATTACATTCGCTGAACAAATAACTCCAATGAACGGCTTTTAATTCAATGCTGTTTTATTAAAATTCAAAACAATGATCAATGTTTTGCATTATTAATGGGGTAGGTGAGGGTGAATGATGGAGCAAATGTTGGGGCTGGTAGATCAATTGAGTGTAACCATTCAATCTGCCTTGGACATGGGAGTAATGCCATAAGTTGGTCAGAATGTAAACATGCTTCTCTTTTTATAAATGGAAGTTTACATTCTGTAACTACTGACCAAGCATTATAATTTCAATAAAACATTGAGACCATTTTTATAGTTCATGATCTGAGGGGAATGTTTGCCTGAGGCAACGTGGGGTTATAACAAACAAATGGCATGAATATTTTAACAGAGAATTGTACGTGGAAAATGCAATTCAGTTTGATATTTCAGGTTCAGAGAGGGCCGATGAGGACTGTGCTATTGATGTTAGTGATATTAATGAACTGTGTGGAAGTGTCATTTATTTGACTTTAATTACAGTGTGATTATGGCATTGTTGAGGAGACAGAAAACAAAGAGAATTGGGGGACGTGGCAGTTCAGAATCGAGGGAGTGACAATAATATTCCCCAGTCATCATATTCCCCAGTATTGGAATCTTACTCTTTATAACTCATATGAAGAACAGATTCAAGGATACATCTACAGTAAGGAATGAGCACTGATATTTGTTTATTGAACCTAAAATACAGCGACAAAATGGTTTTCTGAAAATACTAAACATAGAGATAAGATAGTTAAAATTGAGCTACATAAATTGAAATGTGTATTACAAAACCGTGGAAATGGTGTGCAAACTTTATCAATCATTATTTGGCCCACAGCTGAGATGCTGATTCCCCCTCTAACAGTGATCCATCTCACTGAGATTCACTGGCATATTATCTCAGTATCGAATGGGGTTCTCAGTTCTTGCTACTGTTCTATTAAAATTAATCCACTTTCTCCCAGGAAAAAAAAATCGTTTGGCCTTATGGTCTCAGTTGAACTGTCATTAACTCAGGTCTGTTATATTATTGAAGATAAATGATCTGGGACCATAGTCAGTATCAGCACAGTGCTCACAGGTTATGGCATCAGACAAAGGCCTTGCAGTCCATGAGAATTTCTAAATAAAACTTCCACTTTCTGACTATTCCTGTCTATCTCCCCTCCTGATGTCTTCTGATCTATCCAACTGACCATCGTTTAACACCATTCCAATCACTCCCTGTTTCCAAATGGTGCAGTTGTACATTTTGATGTGTGGTCATTTTGGAGAAATGGATAGAGCAGGGACAGGAATGATTGTTGCAGGGTCCAGGGTTTCGATGCTTCATTAAGAACAGGGAAGGCACTAATAGGGGGGAGGGTGGCATTGTTAATCAGAGACACTTCTACGGTGGCAGAAAGGATGTATGATGAGGACTTGTCTACTCAGGTAGTATGGGAAGAGGTTAGAAACAGAAAAGGAGAAGTCACCCTGTTGAGAGTTCTCTATAGACCTCTGAAACGTTCTGAGATGTAGAGAAAATTATTACAAAAATGATACTGGATAGGAGCGAAAGTATCAGAGTAATTGTTATGTAGGAGTTTAACTTTCCAAATATTGACGGGAAACGCTACAGTTCAAATACTTTACATGGGGCAGTTTTTTGTCAAATGTGTGCGTAGTGGTTTCCTGACACAGTATGCCGATAGGCCAAAAAGGAACGAGGCCAGATTGGATTTGGTATTGGGTAGTGAACCAGACCAGATGTTAGATTTGGATGTAGGTAAGCACCTCGGTGATAGTGACCACAATTCAGATTGAAAGGAATGAATGTACACCGTAGGGCAAGTGTTATAGCTGGGGGAAAGGCTATTATGATGCGATTAGGAAAGGTTTTAGGATGCATAGGATAGGGAAAGAAACTGCAGGGGTTTGGCACAATTCAAATGTGGAGCTTTTTCAAGGAACAGCTACTGTGTGTCCTTGATAAGGTTATACCTGACAGAATAGGAGGAGTGGTCGAGTGAGGGTGCTGTGGTTTATTGAATAAGTTGAATCTCTTGTCAAGAGGAAGAAGCAGGCTTCCTTCTCCATGAGGTTATGCTGCAGCTGTACAAATTCTGGTGCAGCCATACTTTGAGCATTGAGTACAGTTCTGGTCGCCGCATTATAGGAAGGATGTGGATGCATTGGAAAAGGTGAAGAGGAGATTTGCTAGCATGTAGCCTGATATACAGGTAAGGTCTTACAGGAAAGGCTGAGGGGCTTGAGGCTGTTTTCATTAAAGAGAAGAAGGTTGAGAGACATGCAAGATGATCAGAGAATTAGATATTTTGGAAAGTGAGAGCGTTTTTCCTCTAATGATTATGGCTAGCATGAGGGGATGTTGTATTAAAATGAGGGATGATAGATTTCAGACAGATTTCAGAAATAATTTCTTTCCTCAGAGCGTAATCAGGGCGTGGAATATGCTGCCTGCCCGACAATAGTAGACTCACCAACTTTAAGACCATTTAAATGAGCATTGAATAAACATAAGGATGAAAATGTAACAGTGTAGGTTAGGTGGGCTTCAGATTGGTTTCATAGGTCGGTGCGACATTGAGACCCGAAGGGCCTGTACTGAGCCGTAATGTTCTGTGTTCATGAACCTACAATGGGCTGAATATCTTCCTTCTGTGATACAACAATCCTGAGGTACTCTTACACACAATAATTGCTTTAGGTGTCTGCAGAGGCAAATTGATCCAGTAAAGGACACACACTGCACAGTCATCCATCATCTCTTCCTGTTTTCTGATATACAGCAGCCTCAAAATATCAGTCCAAACAAAATAGATTGATTCAAATTCACGCAGTCAGGAGGACGTTCGCTCGAGGGGATTGGCGTCAGAGGATTCAATGAATAATAAGATATCAGAATAACACAAAAAATAAAACAATGTCACAACAGCACAATAATTGACAACAGAGTAAAACTTACAGTTACAAATAGTTCCAAGTTCAACACTGTGTCCAGTTTTGGACACTTTGCTATAGGAAGGATGTTATTAAACTGAAACTTTACAAGGTTCTTGCCAGGACTTAAGAGTCTGAGTCAGAGGCAGAGTTTGGATATGCCGGAACATTTCTGTTTAGAGCGCAGGAGACTGCAGGGAGCATGAAGTGCTTCGAGAGGCTAGCCAAGGCCCACATCAGTTCCAGTCTCCCAGCCTGCCTCGAACCCCTCCAATTTTCCTACCAGTGGAATTGGTCCATAGCAGATATCATATCCCTGGAACATCTGGACAACAAAGACACCTACGTCAGATTGCTGCTCATTGATTATAGCTCCACCTTCAACACCATTATTCCCTTCAGCCTGATCACGTCGGCAGAACGTCGGCAGAAATAACCAACTAATCAGTGACTTCAAAATGAAAGCAGGAGAACATGCTCCCATCTACATCAATGGAACTGAAGTTGAAAGGGTGGACAGCATTAAGTTCCTCGGAGTGACGATAACCGACATCATGTCCTGGACTTCCCATGTAGATGTGACAGTTGAGGTGGCACAGAAACACCTCTTCTTTCTCTGGCAGCTCAGGACATTTGGTATGTCACAGGACCTCACCAATTTCTACAAATGCACCACTAAAAGCAAATCATCCGGGTGCATAATGGCTTGGTGTGGCAACAGCCCTGCCCAGGACAGTAAGAGAAATGACAGAAGGTAGTGTGCACAGCCCATGCCATCACATAAACTAATGTCCCATCCATTGTCACTATTTACATGGCTCGCTGCCGTGGAAAGGCTAACAACATTATCAACGATCCACCGCATGCTGGATCTCCTAAAATTTCTTCCATCAGGCAGATCATACAGAAACTTGAACACACAAACCTGTGTCTCATGAATAGCATCTTCCCAGCCATTATTAAAATGAGGAATGGACTCTCTAACTTCAAATAATGCTGATCTTGTTCACGTTGCTCTTGGCTGTTGCAAGCCCTATGTGGTAGCTTGTATGCCTCAGTATAAATCTTTCCTTTCCTCTCTGATCAGTATGTCCTTGTTTACTGTAGGAGCGAGATTCCTCGGCTAGGGACGAAGACTCTGGAGGCAGACAGGACACAGGCACGGAGTGGCTTTTAACTCAAGCAAACACCAGTTAATGCAGAGAGAGTACCAAAGGATCTTCCTCGAATCTGGCTTTGACAGAGAAGGCAATCGTTTCCGGAATCCTCAGCGCAGATAAGCAGACAGATCAATGATACGCTACGATTTTACAGAAAAAAGACAGTATTTTTAAACGTTCTGCGTTGCAATGATTAGACACAACGTTGTCAGTGTCCCCTCCACTTCCCTTCTGCTGAACGAATCTCGTAAAACAACTGATCAATGATGGACACTCCCATGGACAGCCCTAGATTCAATTTTGTTTCGGATGTTTAACGATTTTTGTTATCTCTAGGTCTTTGGATCTTTCTATGTTTCAATCCAAAGTTAGTGGCTGTGCTCTTTTTAGTGATGCCCTGCATTTTTTATCTTGAAGGATTGCATGAATTCTTCTCTCCATTGAACACGCTATCTCTTACCAAATTCCATTATCACATTTTGCATTAAAAAGTTGATTCTGTTACATAACCCGTATTATTATTATTATTTCGACTGTTAACCGTTTTTCAGCTAATTGAACAAGGCAAGCCAGGCATCTCTTTAAGGTTTTATAATTACGTTCAAATCTGTCTCCATGATTATTTACCAAATCTTTAATTAGAACTTATTACTATTGTAAATAGTTTCAAAGGCACAGCTAGCTACTTAAAGATAAGTTGAGTTGCTGTTTTTGAAAACATCCTAAATGAGATCAGAATAAGTTCCTTTTTGTTATGATTCTTCAAAGTGTTTATGCTGCAATTTCATTATTTCATCTGTGTTCTGTTACAAATCAAAAATTTCAAAAAAAGAACATTCTTTATCGCTATATTAGCATGTTTCAGAATCTTGTGAATCAGGTTATACTTTCTTTTGCTTGGAATAATTCCCTTCTCAAATGCTTTTTTTTGCACTTTTGCTGAAGCAATCTACTTTAAATTCTGACTATTTTGTGGCTCTTCAAAAACAGACAGTTGAAGTAGATTTTTAAATTTCGGCCACTCCATGTCTCTAAAAAAAGGCAGCTCCAACTCTCACTATGATCTGCCAGAACTGTGCATAAACAAAGAGTTTCACTCTACTTAGATACATGCGACAATAATCCTATCAAATTAAATTAAGTCAAATCAAATGATAGAGAGGGAGAAATTCTCATAAGGTCAACAGACCCAGATCGAAGCTCTGCCACATTCAGCCAAAAATTGTGATCGATGAGTATAGAACCAACTGGGACACAATTATCCATATCCTATCAATGGATCAGCTCTACATATCAGTGTAAAAAACAAGGAAATAGTATCTGTACCATCCTTAGCCAGGAATGTTGAGTCGACGATCCACCTCAACCTCATCATGATGCCCACAGAATCAAAGAGGTCAGTCTTCAAACAATCTGATTCACTGCACGTAACTTGACGAAACAGCGAGACACAGTAGATACGACAAAGGCCCTGAAACCCGTCCTGCGATAGGACTGAAGACTTGGGCTGCACAACAAGCCATGTCCCTGGGGAAGCTGTTTCATTCCAGGTCCAACTCTGACATTTCCTTGGCAATGTGGAAAATTACTCAGCTATGTGCAGTTCCCTAAGAGGAGAATAATTACAATCTGACCAATTACCACACCAACAGTCCCATCACGACAGTCAAATTGGTGGGCGTTCTTTTTAACAGATCTGTTAAGCAGCACAGAAATAACCTGCTCAGTGTGGTTTTCGATCAGTCCCCATGTGGAGATGGTGCTGTTGTGGAAATATCATTGAATTACGAATTCAGACCAGGCTAATACTCTGGCAGCTGGTGGAAGATAAAAACAATTAATAAACTATCGAGATCTCAAAACTGGTGTGAGTAACAGTGACATTGAAGCTAATGTCGATTGTAAACACCAATTTGCTTCCCCGATGCACTTTCAGAAAGCAAATCTCCTGTGCTTTCCTGGTCTGGTGACTCCACACATACAGCCATGTGATAAACTCTTGAATGGTCTCTGAAATGGCCAAACAAGACACTCAATTGTATCAAACTGTTCCGAGGTCTTAAAGGATAAACCCGTACCAAACACCATGCCCCAGCCTCGGTATCAGAAAAAGGAATGGGAAACACAGCCCTGCCGACCCGGCAGAGACCTCCTTCCTAACATCTGAGAACTTGTGACAAAATCAACAGAGCTTTCCCACAGACTGCACAGAAACATCGGGAATGGAGTAGGCCATACAACACATTAAGCCTCCCCCATTCTAGTTCATGTCTGAACACCTCCTCAATGCACATTCCCTACACACTGTACAAATCACTTAATATGATTAACCTTGTAAAGCAAGAAAATTGAACTGCAGTAGTCCCTTTGATCTATCGAGTTTGCTAACCAATTGAATATAATGATAGCTGAACATTTATTTCTACACCATACTCCTGCTCTCTCCCCCAGCCCTCCAGTATCTCGTCATCCTTATTAGTCTTTAGTGCCTTGTCTTCCACAGCCTTACGTGGGAGAGAATTCCACAGGTTCACCAGTCTCTGAGTGCAGACCTGTATTTTCATCACAATGCAGTGTGACCTGCCTGTACCTTATACTGTGGGCCTTTGTTTTAGGCGTTCGAACCAGGGGAATAAGCATCCCTGCTTCCAATCTATGTCGCCCTGTCAGTGTTTTATATATTTCACTGAAATCTCCACTCACTTTCGTGAACCTCATGTAAGACAGGCTCAGTCGCCCTAAACTTTGCTCCCAAAACAAGTCTGTCAATCCCAGAGATCAGTCTGGTTATTTTTCACTGCTCTCCCTCAATGTTAGGTTTGTCCTTTATTAGGTAAGGACACCAAAATTACACACAATATGTGCACGATGTTCGAGGTGGGGTATAACCAAGGCCCTGTCCAGCTGTAGTAAGACACCCTGACTCCTGGACTCAAGTCCTCCTGAAATAAAGGTGAACACACGCGTTACCTTCCGAACTTTCTGTTCCTGCAATATTGTTTTCAGTGACTGGTGCACAGAGGGATCCCAGATCATTTTCAATGTTACAGCTCCCCACTTGGTGGGTCGATGTGCACTGGTCTGGGTGCCAATGTATTCCAATATTAGCTTCTGTCCTCAGAATTCACTGACCTACATGGATCTCGGACGTCTGTCCAAACAGAAACAAAAACAAGCGAGTGTAGTTCCCTTTATAGATCGACTACTCTCTTTTCAAATGTTCAGCTGCATTCTATTGTCCCCAACAAAGTAGACAACATCACATCTATCCACACTGCTCTTCATCTGGCACATATTTACTTATATACTTCATTTGTCACAATCACTTTGAAGTTTCTTTTTCACATCCTCCTCTCCCTTCAAAATGCTATTTCTGTCAGCAGACTTTGAAACTTTGCATTTGATACCCTCAGCTAGATGTTTGAGATGTATTGTGAATATCTGGCGCCCCAGCATTAATCATCTTGATGTCACAAGAGCCTTCTCAACTGAAAACCATACATTTATTCCTACTCACTGTTCCTGTTAGCTCTCCCATTATAACACCATGTCCATATATTATCCCCTATCCCATGTGCTTTTACTTTGCATACGAGGCTTGGGACTCCAGTAAAAGTCTAGTTGAAAATCCAAGTTCAATACCTCTATTGCTTTTATGTAATTAATCCACCAGTCAGTTTCACAAATATGTTTCCCATTTCATCAATATGTATGCCCATTATGTTGAGTTCCAATAATTTCTCCAAATTAGTTTATTTACTAATTTCATTCTACATTATTTTCTCATCAGACTCAGGTTTTCTCCTATTGCTGGGACGGCGTTGTATCTACCTTTTTCTGTGAAGACAGAAGTGAAGTTTTGTGTCATGTTTCTCTGTTCTCCATTCTCCATTCCCGGGTTTCAGACTGGAAGGAAGCTGACACTTTGACTAAAAAGAACAGCTGTTGTCTATTCACCCTGTCCATGCCTCTTGTAATCTTAAACCTGAATTACTTACCCACTCAACTTCCTCTGCTCCAAAGTAAATAATTCAAGCGGACCCAGATTCTCTCCACAGCTCATATTCTCCATCCTAGGGAACATCCTGGTGTATCTCCTCTGCATCTTATCCAGTACAATCACATCCTTCCTGTAATGTGGCTCCACGAACTGCACACAGTATTTAATTTGGCCTTATCCAAGTGTGATATAAAACTCTTACAATATTTAGGTCAACAAATGAAGGCTTTATCTACAGTTCTGCTTAACTCATCAATGATCATGTTCAGTCACATTCAGGGATGTGTGAAGAAGCACGCGCTGAGCTTCCTAGTGCGTTGCTAATTATTGAGTCTTCCTCTGTCTCGTTCCTTCTTCCAAAGTGTATCACCTCATATTTATCAGATTTAAATTCCAACTGCCATTAACCTGCCTAGCTGACCATTCCATGTATATCCTCCTGTAACATAAGACCTCCCACCTCACTGCCAAACACCCGGCCAATGTTTATGACAAACACAAACTTGCTTATCACACTCCCCCTACTCACTTCACATTCACAACACTTATGAATACCACAAACAATAAGGGACACAGCACTGATCTCTGTGGTACACCAGGGGACATTAGTCACCAGTCACACAAACAACCTTCTCCCATGAAGTTGATTTTGGATGCAACTTGGTAAGTCACTAATAGGTCCTACCTGTTCACTGGTTATTCTGTTCCACTTGACGTACCTGTAGAATATCTGGGAATTCTCCCTAATCTTGCTCTGCCAGCAGGTTTCCATGCTCCTGTGTTAGTCAGTCCCCTCCCAGTGAAGAATTTCCTCCTTCTTACGGTCATAAATGGCCTGTCCCTTATCCTGCCACTACTTGCTTAAATGTAGAGTAAACAGCCAGAGAAATATTCTGTTTACTTCTACCTTGTCACATGTTTCGTAGATTTTCTAAATTTCACTGCTCATTGAAACTGGAGAGGTCACAAGACAAGTCTCCCCATCAGAAATTCTTGTGATCCCAGGCATTAATCTGGAGAATATCCATTGCACGTCCTCTGTGATCAGCATACTCTTTCTTAGATTGGATTACTAACGCTGTACACAATACTCGAGGTACTCTTTCATCAACACTCTGTGCAACTACTTCGTGAGGTCTTTACATTTATATTCTGATTTACTTAAACAAGTTCCAATCTAACATTAACTATCCAATGACATGTATTTCTCCAAATACTATTCACGTTAGTTGCATTAACGAATTCACTGGGTGAGTTTAGATTAGATTACTTACAGTGTGTAAACAGGCCCTTCAGCCCAACAGGTCGACACCAGCAGCCGAAGCTCAACCCACCCATACCCCTACACCTACTACAGGCAATTTAGCATGGCCAATTCATCTACCCTCCACATCTTTTGGACTGTGGGAGAAAGCAAGAGCACCCGGAGGAAACCCACGCAGACACGGGGAGAATGTGCAAACTCCACACAGTCAGTCACCAGAGGCGGGAATTGAACCTGGGTTTCTGGCGCTGTGAGGCAGCAGTGCTAACCACTATACCACTGTGCCACCGTGCTGCCCACTTCATAAAACTCCAAACACACCACATCCGCTAGTTGTCCTTTGTTTACTCTGCAAGAGTAAAGCAGCCTCAAACAATTCCAAAGTTTGTCAGGTATAATTTCTCTATCAGAAATGCAGAGTGATTCTCTGCAATGTTACTGTTAATTTCTAAGTACCCACTATCACATCTGATCGAATAAATTCCAACTGTTTCCCTACAAATGTCAAACTAATTGGTCTGCAGTCCTCCACATTATCCCTTCTTCCCTGCATAGATAGTTGGATATTGTTTACTACCTTCCAGTTATCTGCAAGGGCTTATGGTCTTTGCAGGATCTACAGTAAAATAAAACGCAGTCACCGAGTTCAACTAACATGTTGTTTTATTTCTGACATTTTTATATGAAGTACATCTGGCACATCAGACTTATCAATGATCAATCTAGCTCCATTTGCAAGAACTACCTTGTTGCTGATTCGAATTGACTTTTGTCTTTACTTCTACAAGTCCCATGTACTCACTTGCTTTACACGGAGATTTCCTGGAGCTTTCTCCATGAAGACCGATGCAACGTAGCTGGTTAGTTTCTGTGCCATTTCCTTGTTCCACACAATGAATTATCCTAAACCTTATAAATTTCCACATTGGCCTTACTTTTGTTTTCTTTGGTGTATGGATCGTAGATTTGAGCAGTCTTTGGGTTTCCTGTTTGTTTGTATTCATGTTCTTTTTGATTTCCTTAACACTTTCTTCATCCTTATTTTCGGAAAGGTAAATCTCTCAGAATATTGAGGTTTGCACAATATCTGGAATTCTTCTGTAGCTGCTTCCTTTGGTTTAATGAAATCTTTAATTTTTTACATTAACCATCATTGAGTCACCTTCCCTTTCTTTGGTATTTATAACTTACTGATGTGTATGTACTTTTCAGTTTGTATGTATTTCTATCAATAACATTGTTTATCTCACATTAAATGTTATATTGTATTTTCCCAATTCACTTGGTCCTCTCGCCTCTGGGGTTCCACAATATTTGAGTGTAATGTTAAAAAATTCTATATTGCATGCAGACTCTATGTAAAATGCAACATACTAATGTCATTATTACTCAAAAGCTGCTTCAGAGCAAGGTTAGTAATTAGTCCTTCTGACCACATAACACCACACCTGAAATAACCTGCTCTCAAGTTTGGTTAACAACACACTCTTCAACCTACCTCATATACACTTTTGAAATTTACTTTTCAAAGCTTGAGCAAACATTTTGTTAACGCAGTTTAGATGCAATTTTAGATCATCCAGTATTACTGCAGCACCCACAATATGTGTATATCTACTTTCCAGAGAATAGCATGCACAAAATTGCACAACATATTTGATTTAGATATGTAAGGCACCAATGTTTGTTCCTCCTTGTTGTTTACAAGATCCACGCAAACTGTTTCTGAAGAAGCTGGGGATGTGGTCTGTGGTGTTAGAACATAGAACATAGAAGAATACAGCGCAGTACAGGCCCTTCGGCCCTCGATGTTGCGCCGATCAATGCCCACCTAACCTACACTAACCCACTATCCTCCATATACCTATCCAATGCCCGCTTAAATACCCATAAAGAGGGAGAGTCCACCACTGCTACTGGTAGGGCATTCCATGAACTTACGACTCGCTGAGTGAAGAATCTACCCCTAACATCAGTCCTATATCTACCCCCCCTTAATTTAAAGCTATGCCCCCTTGTAATAGCTGACTCCATACGTGGAAAAAGGTTCTCACTGTCAACCCTACCTAACCCCCTAATCATCTTGTACACCTCTATCAAGTCACCCCTAAACCTTCTTTTCTCCAATGAAATCAACCCTAAGTGCCTCAGCCTTTCCTCATACTTCCTACCATACCAGGCAACATCCTGGTAAACTTCCTCTGCACCCGTTCCAGTGCCTCCACATCCTTCCTATAGTATGGCGACCAAAACTGCACACAATATTCCAGATGCGGCCGCACCAGAGTCCTATACAACTGCAGCATGACCTCAGGACTCCGGAACTCAATTCCTCTACCAATAAAAGCCAGTACGCCATATGCCTTCTTCACTGCACTATTTACCTGGGTGGCAGCTTTCATAGATCTGTGTACATGGACACCAAGATTAGTGATAGACGTGGACAAGGCATTGGGGAGGCTCATCCCGATGCTGAGATGATCTGAAGAAATGCCCATCAATACAGGACAAGCATCGATAACCTTCCCCGCTCGGCCAGGACAAATGTCTCCGTAATCTCTCTACTCGCTCACACTCTCTGTATATCTGTTATAGCACATACCCTCACAAAAGGCTCTTGCTCCACCAGTCACACTGTTGCATGGAACAGTCTCATTCCTTCTCTCTCTTTGTAACTAAAACTCAAATCGAGATTGAATTTATTGTTTTACCAACATCGAACCAGTGTGACCATTTGATGCTGGGGATTGAAAATGCGGACATTTTGAAAATTGGGGAGAAAGCAGATGCCATCGAGACAGAAGAATCCTGGGAATCAATCATCTTGCTCTCCAAGAAATTAGAAAATACTCACTATCATAGTTTTTTTTCGTGTGAAACACATTCACAATAAACAGAAATACGATGATCCAGGGAATTCATCAGCCCGAAGAGAAGCATCACAGAGGACACAGTGGCTGTGCGGTTTTGAAATTAAGTTGATGTAATCTTCATGAGTGTCTTATTGAAACAGATTATTGTGATGGAGTTCAGGGAATTTGTGGGGGGGGGGGTGGGGGGGAGCGGTTGTAAATAGCTGTGGGGTAATTTCCATTTTTACAGTTAAAAATAAATTGACGTTATTTTCTTTAAATAGTGGAATTTGGGAGTTCTCTGTCACTCATATTCTAATAGACTATGAGGTGAAGTGAGCTTTCTTGGGTCTTTGGTTTAATTAACAGAGAGGTTCACCACCATGTCGTAACACTTGTAAAGACCAACAGAAGCAAAAAAAAAGAAGTGAGGAGCGAGAAAATTAAATATGAGGGTAAGTAAGCCAGTCATGTAACGAAAGACTGTAAGAGCTTCTTTTGATATGGAAAGGGAAAACGAGAGGCAAAAATAGACAGTTGATCGCTAGCAATTGGCACAAGAGAGAAACGTGGAACAAGGAAATGGCTGAGGAGCTGAACAATTACTATGTGTCAGTCTTCATGGTTGAAAACACGACTAATATCCCAAACATTGAAAACACTTAGTGGACAGACCAGAGAAAGGTTGCCATCACCTATGAGAAGGTGCTGGAAAGACTGAATGGCCCGAATGTAAGTAAATAACCTGGACCAGATAGACTCCACTCCAGATTTCTAAGGCAGTGGAGGCGTTGGTGGTGATCTTTCAAGAATTGCTCGAATCAGGGAGATGCCCAGAGGACTGAAAAATCGCTAACGTGACACCCCTGTTTAAAAAGGGAGTAAAGCAAAAGAGGGAAAATTACAGACTGATTAATCTAAACTTGGCTGTGGGTAAGATCCTGGAATCCATTGTGAAGGATGAGATTACTGAATATTTGGATGTGGATGGTAAAGTAGGACAAAGTTAGCATGGTTTCATCAAGGGGAGGTCATGCCTGGAAAATCTGCTAGAAACCCTTGAGGACATCATAAGCAGCTTAGAACAAGGACAGTCAATGGATGTCATCCACCAGGACTTCCAGAAGATCTTTGACAATGTGGCGACGGGAGGCTACTGAGTAAGGCAAGGGCCCATGGTGTTAGAGGCAAGGTACTAGCATGGATAGAAGTGTGGCTGCCTGGCAGGAAGCAGAGAGTGTCGAGAAAATTGTCCTTCTTAGGATGACAGCCAGTGACAAGTAGTGTTCCATAAGGCTCATTGTTAGGACCAAAACTTTTCACTTTATACATTAACGATCCAGATGAAGGAACTGAAGGCATTCTGGCTACGTTTGAAGATAATACAAAGATAGGTATAGGGATAGGTATGGTCGAAGAGGCAGGGAGGCTTAAGAAGGATTTGGATAGGTTAGGATAATGGGCAAAGAAGTGGCAGATGGAGTACAAAGTTGGAAATTGTGGGAACATGCACTTTGGTAGGAAGAATAAAAACATGGACTACCGAGAAAATTTAGATGTCAGAAGTGCAAAGGGATTGGGAGTTCTACTCCAGGATTCTCTCAATGTAAACTTGCAGGTTGAGTCAATAGTTAGGAAGGCAAATGCGGTGATGGCATTTATTTTGAAAGGATTTGAACGTAAAAGCAGGGATTACTTCTGAGGCTCTATACGGCTCTGGTAAAACCACATTTGGAGTATTGTGCGCTGTGATGAGCCTCATATCTCATGAAAGATGTGCTGACCTTGGAATCGTTTCACAGGAGGTACACAAGAATAGTCCCAGGAATGAAAAGCTTAACATATGAGAACATTTGAGGACTCTAGGTCTGTTCTTGATGGAGTTCAGAGGGATGTGGGGGGATCTAATTAAAACAGACAGAATACTGAATGGCCTGGACAGTGTGCATATTGAGAAGTCTTCCATTGGTCGGCTCTCTTGGACCCAAGGATACAATCTTAGAGTAAAGGGAAATCCTTTTAGAACGGAGGTAAAGAGAAACGTTTTCAGCCAGAGAGTGGAGAACCTATGGAATTCATTTTCACAGAAGGCAGTAGATGTCAGGTCATTGAGCATATTAAAGACAGAGAGTGTTAGCTTCTTGAGTTTCAAACGGATCAAGGATTACAGGAAGTAAGCAGAAAAATGGGGCTGAGAAACTTGTCAGCCATAATTGAATGGTGGATCAGAGTCGATGGGCTGAATGGCCTAATTTCTGTTCCTACGTCCGATGTTCTTATGGTAGTAAGCCGCAGCCTGATACTTCCCTTCACTGACTTTGTCCCTCCTGACAGCAAAGTGTGAGAGTAAAAAATCTCTGAGTCATCTACACCAAACGTGGAGTATGCCTGTTGAGGATTAATGGGAATCGCTCCACTGCTTGAAGGAAAGGAAATTCTGCCAAATCCAACTATTCCAGGAAGAAATCTCACACCAGCAACTTGTTTGAGTAAAATAACGTCAGAGACAGAATAACACTTGGGACACATTATTACTTTTCCATTTGATATGAGTTCAAGTACTATGAAACTCTGGAAAGCTTTTCTTATTCTTTATCGTATTAAGACAGGAGCATTTGTGTATGTGCCTGGACATGTGTGACTCTGTATCTCACATTTTTCGAGAAAATGACCTAGGTTACACTTCAAACCTGTTGTGACCAGTGGGGAAGTGAGGCTGGAAAATGAAATCGTGACCCTCCAACATTTGTCAGAGTAGGAATGAGAAATTTTCCAAGTGCTGTTCAAATGGGAGTTCTCTTCCCCAGAAGGTTATTCCTAAGATGGCAGCTCAACACTACTACTTCCAGCGAAATTAGACATGGTCCATAAATGTTGGCCTATCAACAACACCGACATTCCATGAACAAATTAAAAATGATAAACTGCAGCAGGATTAATTGGATGGGAACCATACTGATAGATAAATGTCTGTTGCTTTCCAGAATTGCGCTGCCTGTGTACTTTGGCTTTATGCAGTTTCCTCGTATTGTGCCTGGGTGTTTGCATTTATTCAAAGTTGGGTTTGTTCAACATTTGACAGACATGTGAATGGAAGGAAATTGTGGACATACAGAAAAGTGCTGCAGAGATCAGATCAACCATGATCTTCCTGTCTGGTCGAGCAATGACAAAGTGTGTAATGACCAACTACTGCTCCTCAGTCCTATGTTCCTATGTTCCATTTAGTCCTTAAAACCACCTGAACAGGAGCAAATGGAGACCACATGCTCCAAATACCTGCCGCAGTAATACAGGATATCATTCAGTCCCTCAACACTGTATGGTTTGGTGTGGGGAGTAAAATGTGATGGGAAATCCAGACTGGGGACAAAAGAAGCCACCCATACCTTCACAGAGTGTCTCCTCTCTGAAACTGGTGTTTCACTTGTTGGTCATGTTGTAGACCCAGGTTCGTTGTGAATATCGGGCCCATATCTCTCCCAGAGATGGCTCATAAAATACTTTTCTCTCACAGTCCTCACCATTCAATAACAGCACTTCCAGGAAAATTGCAACCATTCACTTTCCAAAGACAGATTATGAGAATATAAGAAACAGGAGTAGCTAATTCCGATGCTCACGCCATTGTATGCGATCATGTCTGACCTACTGTTGGCATTAACTCCTCTTTAATGCCATATTCTTCACAACCCTCAGCTCTCTGACAGGTCAAAAATGCGTCTACCTCCTCTTTAAATACTTGCAGTAATCTACCTCCGCAAACTTTCTAGACCTGAGAATTCCTGACATTTACTACCCTCTGTAAGAAGAAGACACTCTCCACACGGACTCTATCACCTATTAACATTAACAAATGGGATTAACTGACCTGCTCAGGTAAGAGGGATTGACCCTGATATCAAGGCAGAATTTGACTGAAGATTTTATCCTCAGAAACACTTAATGATCCAAAATCATGCATCCCGATTAAAATAAAAAAAAACATGCCATGGCATTTATCACCTTCTCACTGTCTGTGTAGAGCAGAACGAGTAATTGTTCATCACTGTCAAGTTTCAATGCAATGACCTCTTATTCTCTGACAATGCTACAGATTAACCTTCACTCACTCCTTGTTTACCATCAGCCCAGGGAGTAGGCTGGTGAAATTCCTTTACACTCTGTTGCAATGAGATCATTCCTTTTAAAGGTGAGAAAATCTATCCACAGTATCCGAAATACTGCCTCTACCACACTCTCAGCGATGATCATAACAATTCCTTTCCCTCACTTACCGATCAACATTTCTTTATTATGACATAAACCCCCATTCCGTCTCTATGCACTGCCACTGATGTGGAATTTAAACGTCCCTTACATCTGAATGTCAGCATCAGTAAAGCCAGGACCAGAGGTGCCCGAGGAGATGAACATCACTTTTGGGAGAGACTCAGTCAGAAAATTGCACTTGAAGTAAGAAATGGTCACCTACCTGAATGGAAATGAAGTGTAGGAATAAGGAAAACAGACACAGGAAGGGAGATAACTTTACTTTTTTTCTTCCCTCTCGGGATGTGGGCAGCCCTGGTCAGGTCGGCACGTTGTACGGATCTTGAACTGAGTGGCTGGTTCAGCTGTTCCCCAGGACAGTAAAGAGTAAAACACATTGCTGTGTGTTTGCATAGACCTGACTAGGGAAGGATAACCCATTGATTTCTTCGAAGGACATGACGCAAACAGATGGGCTTTTTCTCACAAATGATGATAGTTTCAGCTCAAATACATCAATTTTCTTCATGAGATATCAACAGATTATTATTCTGTGCATCTAGATTATGTGCAATGACTTAAGCAGTATGCAGTGTCTGCCTGTCGGACAGATTATGTGCGGTGAACAAGTCCAACATACTCAAGCGCAATTATTTTGAAACTAACATGTGGTTAGAAGGGACTTTATAACATGTATCCAGATTTGGCAAACGCACAATTGATGGTTTATTCAGAAGATGCACTGAGGCTGAGGAGGTGACGGGATATCATGATAGTGGGATTGGACAGTATCAGTGAGAGGGGAGGATATGGAAATGTACATCTGTGCAGGGCTAGAAGGATTGTGGAGTTTGAGAACAGTCTGGTTCCTCCTCGCATATTGGTGAGTAATTTGTCACGAGTAATTTGCTCGTTATAATTTGGGTGAAATGGAATATTTCATTGGAATTGAAATTGTTGACGTCCACCTTTCTATATTTAAAATAATATTAGCCGCACTTCAGTGTAACCTGTCTTTATGAACAGATAGAATGACTTACCAGGAACACCAACTATAGCGAGGATGGGATAGTAACCAGCTCGAATAAGCAGCAGAACATTATAGATCCATCATCTTAATGATATTCCAGGATGGGAAATCCAGTAAAGACCATCTGATAAACTCCTGTCCATTGTTGGAACATTCCAGTCTTATGTTCTCAGATTATGATCTCTCCTCCCAGGGATGAGCAGCTCATGCCTGTTAGTGCTGTCGGTGAGCTCCTGCTCATACTATGGGATAACCCACATTGAACAGAATCCTTAATTAATAGAAGAGGCTATTTCGTGACACATTTAGGATCCACAGAGACTGACATCAATAATATTCTCTGAACTAATAGCTCCAGTTAACCCGTTTCAATTCAATACTATCTCATTAAACTTCAAAATAATGATTAATATTTACACATTATGATAGGGATATGTGAAGTGACTGAGGGAGTGAATGTTGGGGCTGGTAGGTCAATTCAATTCAATCTGCCTTGAATGTCGGAGCAATGCTGGAAATTTATCGGAACATGAATGTGCTTCCCTGTTTATAAATCCTGTAAATATTTCTCAGGCATTACAATATCAATACAACATTGAGTGAAATTCTATCATCCATGATCTTGAAGAAAATGTCCCTTAGACTATGTGCATGTACAACAGACAACGACATTATGTTAACAGAGAATTGTACCTAAGAGGCAATGGGGACTACAGATGCTGGACAATTCAGTGTAGATAAAGTGTGGTGGTGGAAAATGCACGGCTGGTCAACCAAAAACCGAAGAGCAACAAATTCAACGTTTCAGTCAGGATCCTTCTTTGGAACTGGGGAGGGTGAATAGGGCTGAGAGAAAATGGGTGGTGGGGTGAGGCTGGGGAAAGGTAGGCGACACGTGGACAAAGGTGTGAGGTGATAATGATAGGTCGGTGGGGACTGTGGACCAGTCGGTGGGAAGGAACATGAACAGTTAGGTCCCCTCGAGAGGGCGGACCTGAATTGGAGAGTTGAATTTGTGATCTGGGTGGATGACGGTGGTTTGGAAACTGGTCAATTCAATGTTTATGCCTTGTGTTTGTCGGCTCACGAGGCAGAAGGTAAACAACCTGGTAAATCTCTTCCCAACCTTCTCCAGCTTAACAATATCCCTCCTATAACATAACGACTAAAATTGCACACAGTACAACAGAAGAGGCTTCATCAATGTCTTGCACAACCTCAGCATGACTTCTCAACTTCTAATCTCAATGGTCTGAGCAATGAAGTAACCTTCACCACCCTGCAGCACAAACGTCAAAGAATTATACCTGTGCCCCGGGTCCCTCTTTTACTGAATAACTACCAAAGCCCAGCATTAATTGTACAAGCCCTTCCCTTGTTTGATTTACCAAAATGCAATACATCGCATGTATCCAATTTAAACACCATGTGCCACATTTCAGCCCAGTGAGTGATGTTACTGCCCCCTCTACATTCTCCCTCCTGATTAAAACGACATTCCCCTCTCCAGTAGGTCCACAAACAACAGCATTAACTTTCCTAAAGACGCAGAGCTTGGTTTGCTTTGCGCAGGCAGAGGGAGGAGTGGGTAAGGAGAAGCTGGATAGTATGATTACATGATTTTAGAAAGAGGAAAGCGACATGATAGAGATTTGAAATAGTGACCGGTGTTTTGGGCCCAGAATTGTGCTCTTTCCTCGTCTCTGGTGTTCAGTATTGATATCTACTCGAGAACCTTCATTGTGCAGAGTGTGTTTGCAGGATTTCATTCCCTGATATAGCAGACGACTGATAATAGCCATTTAAACCGGAAATCATAGCCAAGCAATTCAAGATGTTCATAGTTTATCTCAATGGCACCGCGAATGCACTCAACATCCTATAGTTGAAGCTAATAACTTGTACTTTTTTTTCAATGAGAAATGTCCCCTGTATAAATTGGTAATGTTAACCAGGGTTTAATAAATCCATATATTTAAAATAAGACCCAATATCTGGCATGGTTTAGTCCTTGTGTAGTGGGTCGTGCACACGTTTCTGAGACGAAACTCTGAATTCGATTACAGTCCATGAATGTGTGGTAGTGCCCCTATCTCTGGAGACGGTCATGTGTATTCATGTCCTGTGGAGGTGTCTCACAACATATTACAACAGGATGAAAAAAAAACACACAGCAGCATCATGTTGCAGCTTTAGGAGATAATGCTGAATGATAGGAGTGTCCCTATAACTGTACCGAAAATTCTAGTTTCAAATTCCATAGATCTGCTTTATAATATGTCTGAATAAGTTGGTTAAACCTTTCTGGAATCATGCCTTGATGGAGAAGGAAGAGGTACGACTACTGAATTTGAGACTATACACCCAGGATGACTGAAAGCACAGCCAACCGTCTTGATTGGAGTCACATTTACACTTTCTAGAAGTTTATAAAATTATGAAGGGCATGGATAGGGTGAGTGGTCAAGGTTCCTTCCCGCCAAGGTAGGAGAGTCTAAAACTAGAAAGCATAGGTATAAGGTGGGAAGAAAAATATTTGACAGACAATGAAGATCTACTTTTTTCCTGCAGAGGGTGGTGCTTCTATGGAATAAGCTGCCAGAGAAACTGGTGGAGGCTGGAACAATTATTGCATTTAAAAGGTAACTGGGTGGCTTTACGATTAGTGGGATATAGGCCAAATGCTGGCAAAAGTGAGTGGATTAATTTAGAATAATCGGATGGCATGATCGAGTTGAAGGGCCTATTTCCCTGTTGTACATCTCTGTGAATCATTGATTTAATTAATGAAGGTCTCTTTGAAATCTTATGTTGTTCACCATTATACAAACACTGCCCACTGTACACCCATGCTTGATGTCATCCACAAATTTGCGAAATATGCCTTCATTAATTCTCATATAAATCTTTTACATGAATGACAAACAAACGTGAACCCAACAATTTTGCCTCTGGATCATCGCTGCCCACAGGCTTCCAGTTCAAAAAAACAACCATCCAACACCACCCTGTCTCCTGCCATTAAACAGATATACACAGAAACACACACGCAATCACACACACATACAGAGACACCGACGGAACTATGTCTTTAAGACAAAGGTTAGATTAAAACCACGATCAAGAGTTACAGTGAGAAGGCGGAGAAATTGTTGAGAAACACATCAGACAGGATCAAACAGCAAAGTAGACCGAATGGGCCAAATGGCCTAATTCCAATTTCCTATGCTCTGCATCCTTAAGGTGTCAGGATTATTTTCCACGGGTGCAGTAGAAGCTAAGTTTGATAAATACTTGACTGGACAGTCAATGGGACTGTGGGATACGTTTGAGGGGCTGAATTTTATATGTTTGTTCCTATTTGCTGTGCCGTTGTTTCTGAAAAGAGTAGGTGACTTGCTGTGAGGTTAACACGCTTTAATATAAAAGGGGACTCCCATTTCCATTTGAGATAACGTTGCTCCTTTCTCCTTTGGATTGTGCGATCTGTGGCGTTCTCATCCCCCGTAATAGTGAAGTCTGGGTCATTGAGGATATTCAAGGCTGACCTTTGATTGACAGGGGAGTCAAAGTTTATTGGGAACAGACAGGAAAGGGATATTCAGCTACAAACAGACAAGCCATGATGTTTTTAAACTGAGCAGCAAGTTGGAGGGCGCGAATGGCCAACTACTGCTCCTACCTCACCCGTTGTTCTGTCTATTCACTCCCGAGGCTGTTACAGAGGGAGAGAAAGGTCCCATTCAGCTAGTCAGCATCGTGACGATATAGCAGGGGGAGGCCATAATGAAATTCCATGGGGTTAGACAGGAAAATAATGAAGTATTCAAGTTATTTCAGTAAATTACACAGCACAGGAGGACGCCATATAACCATGCCAGGCTACTACGCAGGAGCAGGGGCGCCTTGGGTGGCGTCAGGAAGTACAGAGTAGAGATCATTACTCATTTTGTGTTTGGAAAGCTGTACCGAGTGGAGTTCTTCAGGGATCTGTGTGAGGTCATCAACAAATTACAATCCATACTAACAAATTGGATGAAGGGGTTGGAGCTCAGTTTGCTCATACATCAGGATAGTCAATCAATAAGATGTCAAATGGAGACAGAGCGTTTCAAATGAGATACAGATAGGGGAGGGCAGAGCGTCTGCAATGGGATACAGGCAGGGGGAGGGAAGAACATCAGCAATGAGATACAGACGGGGAGGGCAAAAAGTCTGCAATGGGACATAGGCAGGGGAGGTCAAAGTATCTGCAATGAGAGCGACGGGGAGGGCAGATCATCTGAAATGGGACACAGACGTGGGTGGGGCAGAGCATCTGCAATGGGATACAGACAGGGGGAGGGCAGCACGTCTGCAATGGGATACAGACAGGGGGAGGGCAGCACGTCTGCAATGGGATACAGACAGGGGGAGAAAAGAGTGTCTGCAATGGTTTACAGACAGAGGGAGGGCAGAATTTCTGCAATGGGATACAGACAAGGAGAGGCCAGAGTGTCTGCGATAAGACGCAGAAAAGGGTTGGGCAGAGCATCTGCAATGGACACAGACAGGGGGAGGGCAGAATGGCTGCAATGGGATACAGACGGGGGAGCAGAGCGTCTACAATGGGGTACAGACAAGGGGAGGGAAGAGCGCATACAATAGGATGCAGACAGGGGGAGGGCAGAACATCTGCAATGGGATGCAGATAGGGGAAGGCAGAGCATTTGCAATGGGATACAGAGAGGTGGAGTGCAAAGCGTCTGCAGTGGGATACAGACAGGGGAAGACATATCGTCTGCAGTGGAATACATTCAGGGGGATGCAGAGTGTCTGCAAAGGAATACAGACAGGGGAGGCAGCGCATCTACAATGGGGTACAGACAGGGGGAGGGTAGAGCCTCTGCAGTGGAATACAATCGGGGGAGGTAGAGCATCTACAATGGGATACATTCAGGGGAGGGGCAGAGCGTCTGCAATGGGATACAGAGCGGGGAAGGGCAGAGCGTCTGCAATGGGATACAGACAGAGGGAGGGAAGGGCGTCTGCAATGGGATACAGACAGGGGCAGGGTAGGGCGTCTGCAGTCGAATACAGACGGGGGAGGCAGAGCGTCTGCAATGGGTTCTCGACACGGGAGGCAGAGCGTCTGCAATGGAATGCAGACAGGAGAGGGCAGAATATCTGAAATGGGATACAGACTTGGGGACAGGCAGAAAATCAAGCAATGGCAGACAGACAGAGGAGAGTTTTCAGCAAAACTTCAGCAGAAAAAAAACATACTATATATGTGATGGGAATTTTCTGTTTTGAGGAAAAGACAAAACAGCAGAAAATTATTTAAATGCAAGGAGAATGTAGAACTCAGTGGTACAGAGGGATGTGTGTGTCTTAGTACATGAGTAACCTCAAATTACTCTGAAGGTGCAGTGGTTTGGATGGTAAATGGAATTATTCTGTTTCGTGCAGCGGGTGTTGTGTTTTATCTTAGCGATGTTTTTTTTTCCATCAGTACAGGGCATTGCTGAAATCACATCTGATGTATTATGTGTAGTTATAATTGCCTTAACTGATAAAAACAAATTTGCTTCCGAAACGTTTCATATGTTTTTCTCTTTAATCATTCTTGGGATGAAGATATTACGTTATGAAGAAGGAACAATCCGGCCTGAGAATGAGAGATGTTTTATTGACCATAAAACATCTTGAGAAGAGTGTAGTTGGTGAATACCTGATGGATATTTCTTCTTATGTGGGAGAATAAAATTGGGGAAATAATTTAAGAATAATTCAAGTTCAAAGGAAAGGTTATTGGACCGAAAAATTGAACTCTGATTTATCTTCTTATCTGATGCCAGACAGGCTGACCTTTTCCAGCAATTTCTTTATTTGTTTAAGAATAAAACATATTCATCTTAACACAGATATTATGAAGTTATCAAACGCTTTTGTTTACATTATGCAGGCACATATTAACACATCTTCAAAACAAGTAGGGCCATTTATTGTTAGTGAATTGATTCTGTGTATGACAACAGCAATAATGCACTGACCTGGAATCGAGAATGTGATAGACTCATATAGTTCAGACAATATTCAAGGACAGCTCACATGGTCCAGTTTGGGGCCTGATAACGTTACTGATTTAACTTACAGATGGAAAACTGTAGCCTATCTGTGAAGGAACAGCCTATTGCTCACTTTCTGTTTCCCTGCCGCTCATCACAGCAACGTGTGGGAGTGAGAAAAAGCCTAGTCGTCTTTTCCACTCATGGAGGATTTCTGATGATGATTCATTGGAATTTGTCCACTGCCTGAAACAAAGCAATTCAGCCAAATCCAACTATATCAGGAAGAAATCCCATTGTCAGAAGGTTATGCGAGACAAATAAATTCAGAAGTAATTATTCAGACTGGATAGTGAGGGGAACAGACAAGAGATTTTATGGTTGCAAATGGGAATCCAAGATGATCTATAGCCATCTACGTGCCAAGGTCCAGGATGTTTCAGAGCGGCTGCAGAACGTTCTCAACGGGGTGGGGGAGCAGCCAGAAGTCATTGTACACATTGTATGGACACGGGAGGCAGAGCGTCTGCAATGGAATGCAGCCAGGAGAGGGCAGAATATCTGCAATGGGATACAGACTTGGGGAGGGGCAGAGCACCAAGCAATGGCAAACAGACAGAGGAGAGTTTTCAGGAAACCTTTAGTAGAAAAAAAATACAATATGTATGTGATAGGAATTTTCTGTTTTGGGGAAAAGACAAAACAGCAGAAAATTATTTAAATGCAAGGAGAATGTAGAACTCAGTGGTACAGAGGGATTTGTGTGTATCTGTGCACCTGTACCAGGTAGAAATAGTGATGAGGTCCTGCAGAGTGACTATAGAGAGCTAGGAATAAAGGGTAAAAGACAAGACCACGATAGTGGTAATATCCAGTTTACTTCCAATGCTCTGTGCTAGTGAGTGTAAGAAAAGGAGGAATTGGCAGATGAATGTGTGGCTAAATAATTGGTTCCGGAGGTAGGGATTCAGAGTTTTAGATCACTCAGATCTTTTGTGGGACAGAGGTGACCTGTTCAGGAAGGGCAGTTTGTACCTGAATTGGAAGGGGACTAATATCCTGGCTGGCAGGATTTCTAGTGCTACAAGGAAAGGTTATAACTCGATTGGTTGGCTTGGGGACGGTGTGGGATCCTCAACAGCAGGGTTGCAAGTGCGAGGCTGGAAGGAGACACCATAATCACAAACAGTAAATTGCAGAGATAGGTTAGGCAGGAACACGACAGGGAGCATGGAATGCCTGTTGGATTGAGTTGCACCTGTTGCAATGTAAGGTGGCTGACAGGTAAGGCCGATGAACTCAGTGCATGGAGAGGTACGAGGGACTGGGATATTATAGCCATTTAAGAAACATGGCTAAGGGAGAGACATGGCTGGCAGCTTAATGTACCAGGGTACAGGTGCTTAATGCGAGACAGAGATGGTGGAAGGAGGTGTGAGGAGTCGCATTTTTGATTAAGGCGAAGACCACAGCAATAATCAGAGATAAAATAACTGAAGGAATATGCTGTGAGGATTTGTGGGTGAGCTTAGAAATAAGAAGGGAATGGTGATATTATTTGGGTTGTTGCATACGCCCTCAAATAGTAAACAAGGAATTAGCCGAACAAAAATATGTAGAGTGATTGGGGAGACTTGCAGAGCCAATGGGATTGCCACAGTAGGAGATTTTAATGTTCGTAACATAGACTGGGATTGACATAGAATTAAGAACTGAGATGGGCTGCATCTGTTATGTGTGTTCAGGAAAGTTTCCCCAAGTAGTATATAGCGGGTGCAACTCGGGAAGGGATAAGACTTGACCTACTCTAAGAAGTAGGGCAGGACAGGTAACTGAGGTGAATGTGGGGGAGCACGCTGTCAACAGTGACCATAGTTGTAATAATTTTAAAATAATTATGGAGAAGGATGAAACTGCTCCACATGTTCAAGTTCAAACTTGGGGCAAGGCGAATTTTGATGGAATTAGACAGGAGCTTGTAGGGGTTGGTTGGAGGAGTCTGTTTGCAAGCGAAAGGACCTCCTGCAAGTGGGAGGACTTTAAAAGTGAAATGTCATGAGTTCAAAATGTGTATGTTCCTTTGAGGTAAAAGGCAAGGTTGCTAGGAATAGGGAACTTGGATGTTAGGAAGTATTGAGGCTTTGACCAGCAAAAAGGCGGTGTGGCTCAGGTCCATGCAGCTGGGATCGAGCGAATACCTGGAGGTATATAGGGGGATATAGGGGTTTACTGAAGAAGGAAATCAGGAGGGCGAAAATGGGGCACAAGATAACCTTGGCCGAGAAGATTTGGGGGAATCCAAAGTGGTTCTTTAAGTATACTAAAAAAAACTAAATGCGATATGACCCCTCAAGATCCAAACCAGACATGCATGTCCAGAACCGTAGGAGATTTGTGAGATTCTCAAAGAATATTTCTTCTGTGTCTTTACCGTGGAGAAATGCATGATGACTTTGGAGCTTAACAAAGGTTATTGTGATATCTTTGGTTCGTCAATATCACAGGAGAGGACTTGTTGGATGCTTTAGAATGTATGAAGATGGAGAAATCTCCTTGTCCTAAACAGATGTTTCCAAGGACACTGCAAGAGACTTCAGAACAAACTGCGGGGACCTGGTTGATATTTTTGCATCATCGTTGGCCACAGGTTAGGGTCCAGAATATTGGAGGGTAGCAAATGTTGTGCCATCATTCAAGAAGGGAAGCAAAGAAAAATCTGGGAACTATAGACCAGAAAGCCTAACATCTGTGGTAGATAGGTTACTTGAGAAGACTGCGAGGCAGAAGATGTACATCCATTTGGAAAGACAGCGTTTGATTAGAAATAGTATTTTTTTCAGATTCCCTACAGTTTGCAAACAGGCCACTTGGCCCAACAAGGCCTCACCAAACCTCCGAACAGCAACCCACCCAATGCCATTCTCCTACCCTATATTTACCCCGACTAATGCACATAACACTATGTGTAAATTAGCATGGCCAATTCACCTAAACTGAATATCTTTGGATTGCGGGAGAAAAATGGAACACACGGAGGAACCCCACACAAACGCAGGGAGAATGTGCAAACTCTACACAGAGAGTCACCTGAGGCTGGAACCAACCCTGGATCGTGGTTCTATGAGGCAGCAGTGATACCCACTGAGCCACCACGCCACCCTTGCTTTTTTTCAATACAGTTCAGTGACACAGGTACAATATCTATCCTGCCCTTCACCCATGACGCATGCTCCAATATCACATACCGTGGATAATTTATTCTCCATTGAAAATGTCATCTTATTATTATTTATTATTGTTTGTTATTAGTAATTTTAATCATTATCATTAATAGTTGTTTTTATACCGGAAACATTGCATGGCTTAGTGAGTGGGAG
Source organism: Chiloscyllium punctatum (assembly GCF_047496795.1). Classification (NCBI taxonomy): domain Eukaryota; kingdom Metazoa; phylum Chordata; class Chondrichthyes; order Orectolobiformes; family Hemiscylliidae; genus Chiloscyllium; species Chiloscyllium punctatum. The sequence continues at coordinate 88,842,925 of NC_092752.1, read as the reverse complement.
ATCATGCCTCACAAATTTCTTTGAGTTCTTTGATAAAGTGACCGGGAATATTGATGAGGGTAGGGCAGTAGACGTAGTTTGTATTGTTTTCAGTAAGGCGTTTGACAAAGTTACCCATGGTAGCCTGGTCTGGAAGTTTAGAATCGCATGGAATCCAGAGGGAGCTGGCCAATTGGGCTTGATTGTAGTAAGCAGAGGGTAATAGTGCAAGGAGGCTCTCAGACTGGAGGCCTGTGACACATGAAGTGCCTCAGGGATTAGTGCTGGGCACATTGTTGTTTATTATCTATATCAATGATATCCTTGAGAATGTACAACGCATGATTAGTAAATTTGAAGGTGACACTAAAATTGGTGGTATCGTGGTCATTGAGGAATTTTATCAGAAATTGCAGCAGGAACTTGATCAACGGGACAAGTTGGCTGAGGAATATTTTTGCAAACTTAGATCAATGTATGAGTTTCATGGTGAATGGTAAGGCCTTAAGCAGTGTGGTTGAGCAGAGGGACCTTGAAGTTCAGTTCCACCGTTCTCTGAAAGTGGAGCCACAGGTAGACATGGGCTTTTGGTACACTGGCATGCATCGGTCAGGACATGGAGGAGAGCAGTTGGGAAGCTATGTTGTAGTTCTACAGGATGTTGGTGAAGCTGTACTTGTAGTGTTTTGTTCAGTTTTGGACACATTGTGATCAGAAGGATTTTTTACATTGGAATGAGTGCAGACGGAATTTACAAAAATGTTGCCAGGACAGAGCAGTGTGACATATAGGGCGAGGTTGGACACGCAAGGACTTTTATTAGAGCGTAGGAGACTGAGGGAGGATCTTATAGAAGTGTACAAGATTATGAGAGGCAGGGATAGGGTGAATGGATTCAGCCTTTTTTTTCCCAGAGTTGGGGAATCGAGGAGGAGAGGGCATCAGTTTAAGTTGAGAGGAGAAAGAATAAAAGGCAAACTGGTGGAATCTGTTTTACCCAGAGAGTGGTACGCAAAGGGAAAGAGCTGCCAGTGGAAATGGTTGAAGCATTTATATTAGCAATATTTAAACAGTATTTGGACAGGTACATGGACAGGAAAGGACGAGAAGGCTGTGGGCCAAGTGCTGGGAACTGGGGTAAGTGTGGATGGACATTTGGGTCAGCATGGATCAGCTTGAGCTAAAGAGCCTCTCTCCATGCTGTAAGACTTGAATACTCTATAAATAGGAGGAGAAAGTGAGGACTGTAGATGCTGGAGATCAGAGCTGAAAACGTATTGCTGGAAAAGCGCAGCAGGGAAGGGCTTATGCGCGAAACGTCTATTCTCCTGTTCCTTGGATGCCGCCTGACCTGCTGCGCTTTTCCAGCAACACATTTTCAACGCTACTCTATAAATAGAACAGCATTCGGTTCAAACTCTCATTTTTGTTTTGGTCATGAGTTCGAATACTATTTGGACAAAGTTCTGTCAAGTTAACTTTGCAGATTTCTTTTTTCAATTTGTTACCAAATATACGTGTGTGTGTGTGTGTGTGTGTGTGTGTGTGTGTGTGTGTGTGTGTGTGTGTGTGTGTGTGTGTGTGTGTGTGTGTGTGTGTATGTGTGTTGTGTGTGTGACATATTTGCAATATCGATTCGTCATTTTTCTTTCCATCATAGTTTGAGTAAGTTTGTTTTGGTCACAACGTTTATTAGCAGATTGAATAAATCTATCTCACTTGTTCCTAACACTGATCCTGACACACCCTGAGAACTATAACATTGGCCATATCACCAACCAGGTTACATTTTTGTTTGTGGCCAGTGGACTGGTAGGACTAGAAAAGGGAACTTGATCCAAAAACATAGTTAATTATCGACTCAGTGAGCCTAACGTCAGTGTCGAAGAGTTTGTTGGAGGGAATTCTGAGAGATAGGATTTACATCCATTTAGAAATGCAAGGATTGATTAGAGATAGTCAACATGGCTTAGTACGATGTAAATCATGTCTCATAAATGTGTTTGAGTATTTTGAAGAGGTCTTAAAGAAGATTGAAGGCACTGTGGTACATATTGTCTTCACAGACTTCAGCAAGGCGTTTAATAAGGTTCCCCATCGGAGACAGATTAGGTCTTTTAGAATCAAGGAAAGGCTAACCAATTGTTTGCAAAATTGTATTGAAGGTGATGGATTGGTTTCCAGACTGGCGGCCTGTGGCCAGCGGTGTGCTGAAAGAATCAGTGCTGAACTCACAGCTATTCATCATGTATATAAATGACTTGCATGTGAATATCGGAGGCATGGTTAGTAAATTTACAGATAAAATGTTTAAAAAGGGGTGCAGAGGACAGTGAGGAAGATTAGCTCAGAGTACAACAGCACCACTAACCATCAATGGGCCAAGGACTGGCAGATGGAGTTTAATTTTAATATTTGTGAGGTTTTGCATTTTGGTAAGTTAAAGCAGGGTAGTACCCTGGGGAGTGTTGCTGAACAAAGAGACCTCAGGTGTATGTTCATAGTTTCTTGAAAATGGAATTACAGGTAGACAAGGTGGTGAAGAACGCAGCTGGCATGGTTACCTTAATCGGTCAGAACTTTGAGTATAGGAGTTGGGGTGGCATCTTGCACTTGTACAGGATGCTGGTGAGGCCACTTTAAATACTACTCTGCAGCTATCTCCAGCCTCTACGAGCATTTCCATAGAACACAGAACAAAGTACAGTACAGCACAGTACAGGCCATTCAGTCCTCGATGTTGTGCCCCCCCCCCCCGTTTATCCTACTCTGAGATCAGACTAACCGACATGCTTCCTTTCACTTTCTTCCTATGCCTATCCAAGATTCTCTTAAGTCTCCTTCACATATTTGACTCTATTTCCACTGTTGGCAGTGCATTCCACACACCCACCTCTCTATGTCTAAATAACCTGCAACTGATATCTCCCCTAAACCTTCATCCAATTACCTTATTATTATGACCCCTTGTGATAGGAGAGAAATGTTGAGAAATGTTGCTCTTGGTTTTATGTGCACTGTTGTCAAAATCTTCCATAACCTTAGGACATCATTCAGAGCATCGGGACTGCTGCACAGGGACAGGAGGAAGTAATTCTGTTCCCACACCCCTGTTACAAAGGGGAGGCCATTTAGCCTCTCAAGTCTGTTACAGAGGGACAGGAGGAGGCCATTCTGCTTCTTGAGCCTGTTATGCAGTAACTATCAGTTGTAAAATACTTACGGACAAAAATACTCCTAATATAAATTTTAAAGTTGTAAGTTGACTCAGGCCAACTTCGAACGTTTTATTTTGACACTTTGAAAAGCTTCTTTGGAGAAGCTATTGGTGGGAAAGTGGGAGGGCTTCACAAATGAGTTACAGAGTCTAGCGACATATTGTTCCTGCCTATGAGCAGGGTAAGGCAGGTAGGTATAGGGAATGCTAAATGACGAGCAGAATTGAGGCTCTGTTCAAGAAAAGGCGAAAGTATGTGATTGGTACAGACAGTAGGGATCGAGTGACTCCATCATGGAGTACCAGGGATGTGGGCTAATGCTCAAGAGGGAAATCAGGAGGGCACAATGGGGGCATAAGATATCTTTCGAAAATTGGGTAACGGACATTCCAAAGAGATTCTACAACTGCATTAAGGTCAAAAGAATAACTAGGGAGAGAACAGGACCCCTTAAAGATCAGCATGTTGATCTATGTGTGGAACTACAGGAGATCGGTGAGATATTTAATAAATATTTTGCATCAGTATTTACTGTGGAATAGGATATGGAAGGTAGAGAACTTGGGGAAATGAATAGTGATATCTTGAAAATTGTCTATATTACAGAAGATGAGGAGCTGGATGTTTTAAAGTGCAATAAGGTGGATAATCCCCTCTGACCTTTTAAGTGACTCTTGGTTAGGCACGTGGATTTTAGTACAATGAAGGGCATGAAGGTTAGTCTGACCTTAGAGTAGGATAAACTGCCGGCACAACATCAGCAGCTCAAGGGCTTGTGCTGTGCTGCACTGTCCTATGATCTATGAACTAATCAAATGGACCCCAGATCTGTTGGGAAGCTAGAGAATTAATTGTTCGGTCTCTGGCTGAGATATTTGTATCATGGACAGTCACAGGTAAGGTTGTGTCATTGTTTAAGAACAATTGGTAAGGAGAAACCAGGAAACTGTAGACAAGTGGGACTGATGTCATTGGTGGGTAAGTTGTTGGGGGGGGGAGATTCTGAGGGACAGCATTTACTTTTGTTTAGAAATGCAAATTCCGATTAGCGATAATCAACATGACTTTGTGTGTGGGAATTCGTGTACCACGAATTTGATGTAGCATTTTGAAGAAGTGACGAATAAGATTGACAAAGGCACTGAAATAGAACTGTGGAATAGAATATAGACTTTAGTAAGGCATTCAAAAGGGTTCCGCATGGCAAAGTGGTTAACATGGTGAGATCAAATGGAATACAGGGAGAGTTGGGGGTAATTGGCTCGAAGGATAGTAGACGAAGGAAATGTTTGTGAATTGTTATATATAGTTTGGACTAGAGTTCTGTGACCAGCAGTGGACCACAAGAATCGAATGGCTTTTGTCATTTTATATAAATAATTTGGATGTGAATACAGTAGGAATTGTGAGTTTGCAGATAACATCAAAATTGGTGAGGTAGTGGACAGTGCAGATGGTTAACTCAGAGTAAACCGGGACGCTGATCAGATAGGCTGAAGGTCCGAGGAGTGGCGGATGAAGTTCATGTTAGACAAACGGAAGATGTGACATTTTGTTGAGGCAAATTGTATTAGTGCTTAGAGTTAGACTCCTAGGAAGTGTTTTCAAACAGACAGCTACATAGAAATTAGAGAAGCCCTGCAGTGTGGAACCAGGCCATTTGGCCCACCGAGTCCACACTGACCCTCCAGATAACATCCCGACCAATAAACCCAAAGGTTACCCAGGTAACTCTACATTTCCCATCGACAATCCACCAAACCTGCACATCCCTGGATACTGCGGAGCAATTTAGTGAGGTCACTGAATCTAATCTGGCCATTTTTGGCTGTGAGAGGAAAACCAAGCACCCAGAGGAAACTCACGCACGCACAGGGATAAGGTGCAAACACCGCACAGAGTGTCACCAAAGGGTGGAATCTAACCCAGGTCATTGGTTCTGTAAGCCAGTATTGCTAGCCACTGAGCCACCCAATGACCAGCTGCGAGAGAAACTGCATCCTCCCACTTTCTCTGGATCTGTCACATCTGTTCAAGTGATGCCGAGTTCCAGTGTGGTGCTTGCCGACAAGCCCTCCTTTACCTCCACCCCAGAATTCACATTCTGGTGGACAGGAACTTAAGCTGTGACTGATGCATTGCCTGCTCTTCTGTCCTCACCCCTTCCCCTTCTTCCAAGTTGTCCATTAATACTGCAGCATGCAAGATAATTGCTGATCTGCTACATATACTGGTGATCGAAAACAAAAGCTGTTTTGATGAAGAATTCCCAAATTAAAAATTTTGACTCACTCTCTTCCTACAGAGGATTAGGAAAGAGTGAATTCTGAAATGAATTCCTGAAGAAGGGCTTATGACCGACACATAGACTTTCCTGCACCATGGATGCGTCCTTACCCGCTGTGCTCTTCGAGGGCCAAACTTTCGACTTTCTTCCTTCAAATAGTACCAGACCCGTTGAGTTTTGCCTGCAAACGCTTGTATATCTAATTTCCTGTTTAGAACGTACACATTTTTTCCCTGTAGTATTGACTTTCATACACATCTCCCAACAGTGTTTGCTAATAAATCTTGTTTATAACCTCCAGTCAAATTGTTTCTGTGTAATCCTATTGCTGGGGTGAGATGAATGGTAGATTCAGTGAGATCTTTCCTGAGGCCTTTCTTGACATCACAAAATCTCGCTGCACTTTATTCGAACAATATATGAATTGAAAAGGCAGAGAAGGATATGGGCCACGGGAAATGGGGTTAATGTGGACAGACATTTGGGTTGGTATGGACCAGTTTTGGCTGAATGGCCTGTCTCTGTGCATGACCGTAAATGAAAGTGGTTTTGGGTATAGACATAAAGGGTGAAATTGAGCAACAATGTCTTGGAAGGATGATTTCACAGGTTTCAGAATGCTGAGATATAGACATTTCAATAGCATCCGGCAAAATAAGCCAGTATTACTCGGAGTGATGGTGAATGGAATATAGTAATGAGTTCAGATGATGGAGAGTTGTGGATGAGGACTTGTTCTGCAGCTCTGTAACTGTGAATGGGGTCAGCAGAGTCTTCAACTCGTCGGGCTGAATCTAACAATAATTTGTCTTGGAGTGATTTTCATTGAGTGTGACGGGGGATTGTCTGCACGAGGCCGAGCTAGTTTCCTGGTGCTATCATATCGAACTCACCTCATTAACTACCCATTCTACCCCATGGTGTCCCTCTCATTCAATGCTAGCCCCATTCTCTCACCCATCTTGGCTGGAGGTACCCACCATCGCCCGGATGCCCCTGGACATTCCATTATCCCTTGCACTGGTGCCTTCTTTAAAAGGACAATGGGCATTCGATTGAGCTTTCGTCAGTTTGGAGCTGCCATGTACAGTTTACCCAGAGCATAGCAGATAAGGGTCAATTACACCACAGTTTGTCAACAGGGTCACAGATATCCTGGTGGATGGGTTAGTACATCTCTTCACAGAGTGGGCCACACCACCAGTCGCACCGATCAATAACATTCCCCACTCTGCGAGGATAAGGTCATTGTACGCTCTCTGTCCCTCGTGCGAAATGTATGTCTGTTCCAGCACCAACACCCGAACAAGGCTCATGCTCCACCACTCTCACTCCTGCATGCAGCACCCACCCCTCTCTCTCTGTGTCTCTTGCCTTTGCAATATCCCCACAGATGGTAGATTTCTCTGGAGAATGCTGATTATGGAATATTCCAAATAATATTCCAAATAATTCCCAGTTTCAGGAAAATGGTAGTGCCCCAGTGTGTAAAACATTAGGTGAAAGAACAGAGTGTTTCTTTTTAAGTCACATGCAACTAAAATCCATCATGAGTCCATTCAGCCCTTCAAATGTGCTCTACCATTTAATAAGTCCAAGGGTGATCTGACTGTCTCCTGAGCTTCACGTTGCAGGAACTTTCAATCATTTTCAGCCCTCTGGTTTCCTGTCACTGACCAGACAACACTCACGCACTTCCTACCTTGGGTTTCTTCAAGCATGTGTTCGGGATGCATTTCCCATGGGGACCAAACATCAAAAAGTATATTCCATCAGCTTTTTACTTTCAGACAATGGTTAGCATGCTTCACACAGACCTGACAAAAATGTACTTATATTTTATAGATATCGATCTCTAATCACAATTATTAATTCTGGTTATTTCGCTTGGGTCACCTTATTATATTCAACCAAATATAGCATCCAATCAACTGTCTCGCTATAAAATACAATTTCCAGCGAAGCATTTTTTCTTCCTCAGCCATTATCTTGACCGTTATCTGAATTGTACCTTTTTTCCTTCTTATCAAAATTTATATTTTACTTTGACTTTGGCTATTTCTATCTATAGCAGTTACACAGTCTCGCAATCTGTTGGCTGGATGGATGGCTTATGATGCAGAGGAAGGACAACAGCGCAGATTCAATTCCCCAATCAGACAGAGGTTGCCACGAAGGGGACGCTCTCTCAACTTCATCCTGTCACCCGTGGTGTGATGATACTTAAGATAAACCATAATTTGTGGTCTCACTAATGAGAAAGTGGTCATTTGGGAATCTATTCTATCCATGTTAACATTTTAATTTTTTCAAAAATATTTTTATTCAGAGAAAATCTTTTTAGTGCTTCAGTGAACTCGGAAAACAATGCAAATTGAACACAATTACACCCATGTGCATGTACATGAAAAAAAAAACAAGGTAAATCAACGGACCAAAGGAAAATTTTAAAAATTAAAAAAACAAATAGTAGAACTCAGTGTAACAAAACTATAGCTCTCAACCTTCAAGAGGCTTAACTAATACACGTTCATTTGTTCGTAATTCTTCCTCTGTGGACATTAGATTCATTAGTCAAGTTTGTCATAGCTATATAAAAGTCCTTATTTGAGTAGCACGTCAGCCTGTACCTTGGTAATTCAAAAAGGGCTGCCATGTCTTATAAAAGTTCTTTATTTTCTAGTGCAACATACCTTTACAAAAGTCCAAAGAGCTATGCTCCTTGAAGAGGTGACGACAACCCAATAAACCCAGGGGATTTTCAGACACCCAACACAACAAAACGTTTTTTCTGAACAAAGAGAGTGAGGCTATCGAAGTATTTTTTTTCATATGCACATGTGAGTAAGGTAGACTGGGCAGGCCCAGGAAAAGGGAAACCTGATCCATCTCCAATTCGGTCTCCAAGATTCTCTCAATCCCATCGAACACACCGCTCCTATAGCGCTGGTGGAAGGTGACCAAGAAATTAGTAAGAGAGCCCATAGTCATTCTGTATTTAAGACATATTCCCATCTTGAATTCTGAGAGAGGATCTGGGGCTAAATATATGAAGAATCTTCAACTACATGGCAAGAGTCTTCTCACAGATCGAAATCCTTGCATTTTCACAAATATCCTCCCCTGTGTCCGAAGAGATCTGAACTCCCAAATCTCTTTGCAGACCTCAGAAAAGCACAAAGTCTCGTCTGAGGACCCACTCTCCAACAAATGATAAAGGGTACTAACAGAGAGTGTGTTCTTAGCACTAAGCACCCTCCTCTCTGTATCGGATCTGTACGGGTCTGTTAAAAGCGTGGTTCTTTTTTGAATAATATCTCTGATCTGATGAAAAGAAAACAGAAGAGATCTCTCCTCGGTAGTCTATAGTTACGACTTATTTGATCAAAGGACTTCCTTGTTTCTCCCTCAGATAAATCATCAAAGCAAGATATACCCACGAGTTCCCCATAGTTTAAACATGGAATCCAGTATCCTCGGTCGGAAACACGGTATACCACATTTTTGGATAAGAAATGAGGTGTGTCGATATTGCCCTCCATCGGACACATTGCCCTCCCTACTTTAAAATCATTGATACTCATTGGAAAATGGCAATTCTTTGTACCTGTCCTCATTTTGTCTATGAATATCAGACTAATAAGGGAGCACTTTGCCTAAGAAGCTTCAATATGTAACCATATTGATGCCGAGGCCTCACTAACATCGGGTAAAGAAGAGCTTAATTGATAGATGTTAATATCCGGGAGAACTACTCACCACAAACTGTGGGGTCATTGTAACTTGGTTAACATGATATCGGGTAGCTTATGGTGACAAATCAAAAAGCTAAATCATCCATTAAGTCTCCTAAATGTCTGCCTGGGAAACATTGAAGAACGCATTCACACGGGGTATAGCGAACATGGGAGGGAATTCATTTTAATAAGAGCTATCCGACCTAGCCAGGACAGTGGAAGTGCCTCCCATCTTCGAAGGTTTTGTTTAATTTTGTCAAACAAATGGATGAATTCCTCATTAAATGTAAGTTCAAAGATAGGATTAATGAATGTAATTAAATAGAGAATATCTCCATACCCCCAGGACCATTGAAAAAGTAACCAAGATTCTCCATCATCATCAGGTATTTCCCCAAGATCGCCCACAAACATGGCCTGCGACTTTGTAAAATTAATTGTATAGCCAGAAAAGGCACCATTCGAACTGATGCATTACATGAGGTGAAGTACCAAAACTGTGGGATTTAATAAAATATTAAACCGTCATCACGTGACTTCACTCCCACTTCTGGGGCAGCTTTGTTGGGGTCCCTGCAGATGGCCTTCAACAGTGGCTCAATCACCAATGTAAACAACACTGGCAGAAGGGGTCTACCTTGGACTGCCTCTAGGACTATTAATGTTATAGGATAGCACAACATTGGTGAGAAACGTGGCCAGAGGATCGCTTTCAAGGGCCCTTACCCACTTGATAAAAACTTTGCTTCGACCAAACCATTCTAACATATTGAACAGATACAGCCACTCAACCCAATGAAATGCCTTCTCTGCGTCTAAAGGGATCACTAATACATGTATAATTTGTTCTGGACACGCTGGGACCATATTGAGTAATCTCCTAATATTGTTAGTGTATCTGCAGCCCTTTATAACCTGGTGTGGTCCAGTTTGACAATGGAAGGATACACATTTTCCAGCCGTAATGTAAGGGTCTCAGACAGGATTTTGAAATCAACATTTAAAAGTGAGATGGGCCTATAAGAAGCAAAATCTTCCGGTGTCTTCGTTTTGTTAAGAATAAGAGAGACATGAACCTCTCTTAAGGATGGTGGGCGGCAGTCGTGACTGTGGTAGTGACTAACATGGTAAGCATCGGCCCTGACAATAGATTCATAAATTCAACATAAAATTCACTTGGAAATCCGTCAGGACCGGGCGCCTTTCCGCCCTGAAGCTGCTCTACACCCTCCAGCACTGACAATGGTGCATTACGGCAAGACACTTATTTGGGGGTTAACCCTGGAAGATCCAAGTTCTTGAAGAAAGACTCCATCGTAGTCCACCTCTCATTATAATGCTCAGTCTGATATAATTAGGAGTAAAATCTCCGAAATGCTGCTTTAACCTTTATGGGATTTCAGGTAAGGGTTCCAGTACCTTCCCTAATTGAGGTAGTGGCTTTGGGGCTCTCTTTTACCTCGCAAGATAGGCTAAATACTTGTCCAGCTTATCACCATGCTCAAACAGACTTTGTTTTGCAGAAGTAAGTTCCTTCTTGGCTGTCTGTGTGAGCGTGGAATTCATTGTAGACCGAAGTGTTGTGATCATCTGCAGCCTAGCCACCGAAGGTCTATCACAGTATGCCCTCTCAGCTGCCTTCAAACGTGCCTGGAGCAAGCGTTCCTGCTCAAACTTCTGCCATATCCGAAGGAATAATTATTCCTTTGGCATAAGCCGAAGCAATTTTCCATAGAATGGATGGGTTACTGGTTGAATCTGAATTAATGGCTCAGAAAGATCTGAATTCATTACAGAAATACTCAATGTACTTTCTATCCTTAAGAATAAAGGGATCAATTCGCCACTGTCTCGAATCTGTTATATTGCCCTTAATCTTAACCAATAAGTAGACAGTTGCATGGTCAGAAATGGTAATATTCCTAATTGAACAGAACACCACTGAATTGAAGATTGCTGCAAGGTGTGGAAGAGATCAACCCTAGTGCGGCATTTCTGCGGGTTAAAGAAAATATTAAAATCTCTATTTATGAGATGGTTCGGCCTCCAAACATCTACCAGCCCCAGTTCCACACAAAAATCCACTAACTGCTCAGATCGTAAAGATGGTACTGGGGACTTTGGGCATTCTGTCCACCGTGGGTGCAAAAGACAATTGAAGTCTCCTCCTACAATAATGTGCTGCGAAGAAAGATTGCTTAATTTGGAAAATGCATCTGTCAGGAATTTAAGGCTGTGCACCAGGGGGCAATAAACCTTCAAAATACCATTTCTTCCCCATATATGTTTGAGGATTATGATCCTCCCGTGGATGCCTAATACAATCTCGTAATTTAAATGGAAGATTCTTCCTCACCAGTATGGCTTCTCCCATACTCCTAGTATTAAAAGACTAGAAATAAACCCGATCAAACCCATCCTGCTGCAATGTCAAATGTTCCTTGTCATCAATGTGCATCTCCTGCAATAGGACAAGATCCACCCTCTCCTTGTTAAGGCTAGAAAGTACCTTTTTCCTCTTAACTGCCTCCCCTTAATGCTCCAGATACACCATTTAAGCATGACATTAGCCATAACACACTGGAACAACATTTGAACTCCAGAGAGGAAGAACTCAAATTACACATTGCTGAGCATCAATGAAAAAAGACTCATCGAGCCTAAAAAAACACACTAACTAAAATTACTACAACTAACAAGCTTTCAAAACGATCTACAACTAAATACATATAAAGACAAACAGAAAACAGGCTACAAAGTGCCAATGGCAATCCGGAGAGGCATTTCACACCCCCCCCCCCCCAACTGGGGGCTTTTGCACGTCACAAATCTTTATCTGCTGCCCCATTATCAATACTACATCCCTGGCAATTAAACACAAAAATCTGGATTGAACTGCCCTTAGGTAGGAATTCAGTCTTCATGATCAGCTTCATAACTCCCTCCAGCTTGAGCCGAACCCGACACACAAACTAAGCAAGAGAAAAACGAGTAGCAATATTAATCAAACTAACAGTGAGTACTCTACCCATCCCTGACTGTAATTTAATATTACTTAATACCAGAAAGATTCAACAAACGTTCTTTAAAACGAGAGAAACATGATTGTCGATATCCATTAAAGCATCCAGCCTGCTTTATAGTTTCCACAAAGTTTTCGCGTCCTCTGGATCGTCAATGGATCTATTGAAAGATCCACCAGTGCGTCGAACTATTAAAAGCATATGGAGCACCGCTGCTTTCATGAAGGAATACTGAATCTCAAGTTCCCTTACTCTTCTCATGATATCATCAAAAGATTTTCTTTTCTCAATTACGGCCGCTGAAAAGATCTGGAAGAGCATAATCCTGGAGCCCTCGTCGGATCTTTTCCCTGTGTTCTGGAAGCTTCCATAATTCTTTGATTGTCTCTGCAACTAAGTAATCGCACAAGGACAGGGTGAGGGATTTAGTCTGAGTCTGACCTACGCTCCATAACCCGATGAACTGTCTCACTCTTCACTCGTCCCTCTTCAGCTTCGAAGTGAAAGAACACGGCAGCCAGTTCTTGAAAAAAACTCACTGGCTGAACACCTTATGTCTCCAGCAGACTGATCATATGAACAGTCTTCATTCTGCCCCTGTTTTCGAGGTCGTCACCTTGTTCAGTTAAGGTACGGACCTGTTTTCCAAGGGCAAGGATCCGCTCCTTAGAGAAATCGATGACAGTCTCTGCTCCTGCAGTTTGATGCTCGACCTCATCCGTTCTGTTTCCAAGGCTTTCAAGTTGCTGTTCATGTTTTTGGAGCACGGCTGAGAGTGGTTCTAGTTTCCTACTGAATATTTCTTCAATCATGGTTTCAATCATTTCACGTAACTTGATTAACTCGGTGACCAAGTCCATCGAACGAGCAGAGCGGGTTGCAGCTACAGCCTCAGGCATGCTGACAGCTTCTGACGTTGCCCTGCATGTTGGGACTTACTCGATCCTTTCCCATGTTTTGTTATTTCCACTTGACAAAACGGAATTAGTAAGGATTCTATAGCTCATTTAGTGTTCAATTACCACTGTGATTCAGAGCCCAGCAAAGCAAACCTTTCAGATCGCTGCCGTCTTGTTTCCCCGTTAAAACTTTATCGATGTTATAATTTGTTTTAATTCCTGGATATTCTGGAGCCGTTCCATTCAGTACCACTGACTACATTTTCCCCACAAGGCATATTGCTGCCCATTCCTCGATAATCCTTGACTCCTTTGTGATTCGTGAACCTGCCTCAAAAATATTCAATATCCCTGCCTCGAATAGACTGCAGGAAAGAGTGTTTCAAAGACTCACTGCACCCTGAGAAAATAAACATAAACCGACTGATCGATGTGTGAGATTAGTTTTATTTTTGTATCCTGATCTGAGAAAGGATATAGTAATATTGGAAACAATTCAGAGGTGCTTCCCTTCACTTATTCCATGGATGAAGTGCTGACAATATGGAGACTTTAACAGGTTACTCTTGGAATGAGAGCTGATCTTATTGAAATATACAATGCCTTGAGGTGAATGGATCAACGAAATACCCACTGGGTGTTTGCATAGTCCAAACTCGAAGTCATTGTCATAGAATCCGTACAGAGTGGAAGCAGGGCATTCTGCCCATCGAGTCCACACAAATCCACCGAACAGTATCCTACCCAGACATGCCCCCCGACCCTATCCATGGAACTCTGCATTTCCCATGACTAACGCACTTAACCTACACATTCCTCGTCACTCTTAGTAATTTAGCATGGTCAAACACTCTAAGCTGCACATCTTTGGAATATGAGAGGAAACTGGAGAACGGGGAAGAAACCCACACAGGCACGGGAAGAATGTTCAAACTCCACATAGAGGGTTGGATGAGGTTGGAATTGACCTCAGCTCATTGCTGATATGAGGTAGCAGTGCTAACCACAAATCCAACATACTGCTCCATTAGCCCTAATAGTTACCAGCGGCTCATTAAAGAAATCTGCCTGACTTGTCCCTGTCACTGAATCTGGCCCAGTCTGAAACCTTTATAATCGGTCATATCAACAACCTGGTTACATTTAAAATGTGCTATGAGCAGTGGAGAAGTGGGAATAGAAAAGGAAACTGTTGACACCCTCCAACTTCAGTCAGAGCCGGATTGAGGAGAAATTCTCAAAGTTAGATTTCATTAAAGTGGGAATTCTCTTTCTCAGAAGTTTGTAATATTTGAATCTTTATATGAAAGCAAGGCTGGCCTCGTCTGATTGTTTATAGACAGGTGAATCAGGGATAATGGTGCATGGAGAGAAAAGTGCAGCTGGGATCACAATGAGATGAGTCACGACCTTATTTACGTGTGGAGTAGTGTCAAACGGCCGAATGGCCCCCTCGTGTCCCTCAGCCCTGTGTTCTGATGTTCTATTCAGCCCTTCGGACCTGCTACACAGGGGCAGATCGAGGCCACTCCGATGGTTAGGTACAGTTTCAGAAATATACGTAGAACATCCAGGCTGGGTCAGAAAGTGGCCACCAACCACAATCCTTCTTTCCAGGCTTCCCCTCTCTGTAACTTCTGCTCCATATGTGAGTCATGTTCCAGACCCAGATTCACAGTGAATACAACCACCATACCCCACCAAGGGCTAACTCAAAGAAATCTTCTGGTCTCCCTGAATGCAACATTGTACAATACGATTTCCAGGAAAATAACCCGTTACTTTCCAAAAGCATAACATAAGAATGCAAGAAAAAGGAACAGGAGTCGGCCATTCGGCCCCTCAAGCCTGAACGCTCATTTAATAAGAACATGTCTGAACTCCGCTTTCCCACGCAATTCGTTGTATCCCTCCACAACTCTTTTGGAATAGGGAATTTCAGGCATTCACTACCTTCTGATAAAAGATTGAAATTGGTGTTCCTTATTCGGTATCTATCTCCTTGAGTTCGAGGCTCAGGGGAAACACCTTCTCAGCATTTACCTTGTCAAGCCCCCTCTGTATCTTGTACATTTCAGTACTATCACCCTTATGCATTTCAACTGCAATGAATAATCGCCCCAGCATTTTCGATGCACTCAATAAATCAACCCTTTCCTACCAGGAACCCGCCTCATGAACCAACCTAGTTACTTGCAACATCAGCATGCTGACGTTACGTTTCATGCACAGGAACAGTCCAATCACTTTGTATTGCTCTTTTTTTTCGGAGTCCTCTCCATTAAATAACAGCCTGAATTTTGGTTCTCTGTGTCATCTACAAACTCGGATGTATATTGCACTCAGCTCCCGCCGTCAAGCTATCAGTGTAGATTGTAAATAACTGATGCCATCGGCCTGATATTTGTGGTAATCCAGTAGTTACACCTTTATCATGAAGATCCAGTAATCCTGACTCTCCGATTTCTATGTGTTAACCCACCGTCATTCCATGCTAATATATTATCCGTCAAACTAAAAGCCTCTGTCTTGTGTCAGAACGTTTATTTTGTGATATCTTGTGGAAAATCTCCGGAAAGCCTCATGTTGACCGGCTCCCTTTATCAAGGCTGTTTGTCACATTCTCAGGCGTTCCTGATGAAGGGCTCTTGCTCTTACTCTTGCTCTTGACTTTCCTGCTCCTTGGATGCTGCCTGACCTGTTGTGCTTTTCCAGCATGACTCTAATCTTGACATTCTCAGGATCGCCAGAAAAAATGTATGATTTTACAGAACAAAAGTAGTTTTCCTTTCACAAAACCATGCCACTCTGGGTTTAGCTTTTCTAACTGCCCTGCAATTCCTTCCTTATCAACAGGATCTAGAAGATTCCCAGCAATAATGGTTAGGCAAAATGTTTCCTGCTTTCTGTCTCATTCGTTTCTTGAAGACAGGCGCCACATTGGAGGGTCTCCAGTTTCGCTGGAACACTTCTGTAATCCAGAGTGTTATGGAGTAGTTCACACAGTGCTGCTGGTCACTCTGTGACCACTTCTTTTAAAATTAACTATGAATTACTGCTGACCTGCTACCCTTATTCTTGCCTGTGAGTTTAAAACCTTGTTACTTTTGTTGCAGACAGTTCAAGACATTCCCTCCTACTACCATTTTGTTTATACCATTTAAATGCTTAGAGTACTTTCCCCATGAGGAACCATTTAAAATACTGGTGTAAGTTATTTGCCTGTTCCCTGTGGCCAGTTCCCTCGTTACACCCTCCATATGGCCTCAATGTACTTTCCTGACTGCACTTCTGCCTCAGCTCACAAACACATTTTTAAGCTTTTCTTTATACAGACGGAAAAGCTCGTGGTACTTGTTTTTAAATTTCTTGCAAATTTACTACATCATATCTTTTCATACATCTTCCTCGCTTTCTAGATTCATACAGTCATATTGTGTACAAACAGACCATTTGGTCCAATTTGTCCATGCTGGCCAGGTTTTCTAAACTAAACTCGTCTCATTTGCTTGCACTTGGCCCATATTCCTCTCAACGTTTCCATTCATATGTTTGTCCAAATGTCTTTGAAACATTGTTGCTGCACTTGCATCTACGACTGTTCCTCTGGCAGCCCATTTCATACTTACATCACCCTCTGTGTAAATAAAGTTGCCCCTTTGTCCCTTTCAAGTTTTCCCTCTTTTACTTTAAAGCTATGCATCTATGTTTGAACTCCCCGATCCTGCAGAAAAGACCTTGGTTATTCACCCTATCCATGCCTCCCATGACATTATAAACTTCGAGAATTTCACCCCTCAACCTCCTACAATCCATCTGATACTAACTCCGAGATAAAATGTTTAACAATAAGCACTTCAAATTTGAAAGAATTATGAAGATGACAGGTAAAGGAAACAGCCCAAACTTCATACTTTCAGTTTTGCTCTTTGTTACAAAACTAAGGCAGCATGAAACTGTTACTAGTGCCAATAAGAGGTCAAGCACCTGAATTCCTTAGTGTGAAGGAGGTGATGATCTATAGAGTGAAAACCTATCTCTTGCTAGATCTATATAATACCACATGGTCAACATTCTCTCTCCTGTTCTCTCTATGACCTTGTGTGGTTGTGTTTTCTTTATCTTACACTCAGTTAGAAAGAACCCCTTTCCCCCATTGCCATCTTAATTTAAATCCATTTTGCATCATCTTCTCGTTCACAACCGCTAATATCCCGTTTATATTTTGCCATGTCCTCTTTTCCAAGTCATGCATCCCCCAACTCCGGCAAGGGGATAAAAAGCCCAGTTTCCAACCTTTTTCAGTTCTGAACAAGTCACACGGACTTGGAAGGCTAACTCTGTTTATCTGTCTCTGCAGATGCTGCCAGACCTGCTGGGTTTCTCCAGAAACAAATAGGAACAGCACAAATTGTCAATTAAAGAAATAGCGAATCTTACTGGAAGTAAAAACACATAAATGGCTGGAGAAACTGAGAACTTCGTAAAAGGGTCACTGGACCAAAGGATTGACTCTACATTCACTACAAAAGACGCCCGCAGACGTGCTTTGTTTCTTCAGCAATGTTTGAACAAGTTCCAATTTGTGAAAGCTTCTCAAACGCCCTGTCCAACATGGAGCGTCGTACCCTGGGAACTGAACGATAATGCAAAGTGCACACATTCATTGGCTCTGAAACTGCATATGGCTGGCATCACTGACACCACAGAGCTCTTCATCATGGTAAGGGAGAAAACCAGAGAGAAACACATTCAATTCAACCGCAGAAGATGACATTAAGATAAAGGAGAAGATTCAGATGAATATGTTAAAGGGTTTGACTAATGTAACAAATTGGAAGCATGACACCAAAGAGAGACCCTCAGCAGAATGAGAGTAGGAAAACTGAAGTATTACCGCATCAGAAACCAGGTGATGTCACTGAGTTCACGGCTGATGGGTGAATGGAACTCGATGTGAACTGGGGGACAGTCAGTAGAATTGAATTGCAGATATTGCAGCTCAAACTGGGCTATCACGTGATGCTGTTGACAACAGCAGCAATAGAAGCAGGATTGTATTCAAACATAATCTGTATTATTTTCCCCAGGATATTCCATCAGTCTATCATTACCACCAAGCCGAGTTCAGTAATGTGTGTGGGTGAACATGCCAAGGTCAGGACCATGTCCACCTAAAGCTGATGACAAACCACTAAAGCTACCGCACTTGAATGGTTTCATTCCAAACAGCAGAACTGACATCTGATAGAGAGGATGAAATGATCCCAAGACCAACAGATCAGATATAAGCTCTGCAGTCGTTCCACATCCAGACATAAATGTCGGTGTACTAGTAAACAACTTACTGGAGGAAAGGACTCCAGAAATATCCCCATTTTAAGTAATGGAACAGCCCTGCACATTAATGAAAAAGACAAGGATAGCATAACTGCACGATCCTCAGCCAGAAGTGTTGAATCGATGATCCATGTCACTGTCGACATGATGCCACAGAATCACAGATGCCAGTCTTCAAAGAATTCGATTCGCTGCACTTGACATGAAGAAACAGTTGGACACGTAGATACGACAAAGGCAATGGGCCCTGACACCATTCCCGCAATGGTACTGAAGACTTGTGCTGCACAACAAGCCATGTCCCTGGGGAAGCTTTTCTATTCCAGCTCTAACTCTGACAACTCCCTGGCAATGTGGAAAATTACTCACACTATGTCCCATTCCCTAATAGATTAATAATTACATTCCGACCATTTAACACTCCCTCAGTGCCTTCACGATAATAACATTGGTGGGAGTTCATTTTGACAGAGCTGTCAAGCAATACAGAAATAACCCGCTCAGTGTGGTTTCTGATAGGTTAATATGTGGACATGGTGCTGTTGTGGAAATGTCACTGGATTACAAATCCAATACAGGATAATGCTCTGGCAGCTGGTGGAAGTTTAAAAAATCTATACTAAAATATCAAGATCGAGAGTCTGGTGATGGTAACAGTGACCTTGCATCCAATGTTGATTGTAAACATCCATCTCCTTCCCCAACGTACTTTCAGGAAGTGAATCTCCCGTGCTTTCCTGGTCTGGCCTAAAAATAACTCCAGATGCAGAACCATGTGATAAAGTCTTCAATGGTCCCTGAAACGGCCAAGCAAGACACTCAATTGTATCACACTGTTCCAAGGTCTCAAAGGATAAAACCAAACAGAATACCCGGCACCAGCCTCCATATCACAAAAGGGCACGGGAATCACAGTCCTGTTGACCCTGCAGAGTCCTCCTTCCTAAGATCTGAGAGCTTGTGACAACATTTACAGAGTTTTCCCACAGGCTGCAGGGAAACATCGGGAAAGAAGTAGGCCATTCAACACATTGAGCCTTCCCCATTCTAGTTCATTGAGAAAATCTCCTCAATGCAGTTTTCCCGACACATTGATCATATCCATTAATATGTTTAAACATTGTGAAATATAAAATAATAACTGTTGTAGTCCCTTCTGTGCATCAATCTTGCTCCTCGATTCAATATACAGACAGTTCTCTGATAACGCGGGTTTATTAAACATGATTTGACTGCAGTGCGATTCGTGAATTGTGCACCTTTTTTCGATAAAGTGAGCTCCCGCTCACTGTGACGCGATTCCTTGCCAGGCACCAACTGAACAACAAAACACAGCTTCAGGATCCTCTGTCTGCAAAATGCACCCTCTGAGTGTTCAGCTAAAACAGGAATGCAATCCGCTCTGCAAAGCCTTGTACCTGAGCCTGAAACGGAGAAGTGTTCTCTCCAATTAGAAGGAACTTTATTTCAAACCGGGGGAGAATCTTGAGGAGAAATGGAATTCCATGTTGGCATCACGTGGTCAGTCAGCGTTGCACGCTTTCTGGTGAAGAGTTTGGTGAAAGGTGCAGGGCTGTAGCCAGTGATTGTATTGTGAAAGTGTTGCATTTACAGCACTATTTCATTACCATATATGATGTAAAGGTTGAATTAGACTGAGCTAGTGTGTGTGTTAGACTAACTTTAATTTTGTTTTTTTACTGATATTTTGCAGTTCGCCCATTTTTCCCTTTTCCCCACAGACCACATTATTAATATTGCATGATTTTCTGCAACACAGTGATGCACAGGAACACAGCTACCACGTTATTGGAGAGCAACCTGTAATAATATCTGATCCTCCATCTTCATACCATACCTGCTCTCTCCCTATCCCTTTAGTTTCCAGAAATCCATTTTCATATTCAGTGTCTTGGTTTCCACAGTCTGATCTGGGAGATAATTCGCCAGGTTCACCAGTCTCTGAGTGCAGACATTTATTCTCATCTCAATGCAGAGTGGTCTGTCTTTATCTAATACTGTGGCCCCTTGTTTTGATGTCGCAGCCAGGGGAATTGTCACTCCTGCTTCCAATCTGTCTTGTCCTGGCAGAGTTTTATATACTTCACTGATATCTCCACTCATTTTCCTAAAGCCAATGGAATTCAGGCCCAGCCGCCCCAGATTCTGCTCCCACAACAGCGATCAGTCTGGTTTTCTTCGCTGCTCTCCCTCAATGTCAGGTTTGTCCTTTATTAGGTAAGGAGACCAAATCTGTACATAATACTGCACAGTGTTCGAGATGAGGACTCACCAACGCCCTGTACAGCTGCAGTAAAACACCCTTACTCCTGTAATCAAATCCCCCTGAAATGAAGGTGAATACACGATTTATCTGCCTATCTGCTTTCTGCGCCTGAAAATTTGCTTTCAGTGACTGGTGTACAGGGAGATCCATATTCTTTTTCAATGTTACAGCTCCCCACTTGTTGGGTCTGTGTACACTGGTCAGCGTGCCAATGCCATTACCAGTATTGACTTCATGATTCAGATCACATTGCCCTACATTGTCCTCGGAGGGCTGCACAGAAGAAACAAAAATGCAGCTTAAGTTCCTTTATAGATCAACATTTTTCAACCAATCCCTTTTCAAATGATCGGATCCAGTTCTGTTTTTACCATCAAAGGTCACAATATCACATATCCCCCGCCTCCCCTCCCCATTGCTCCTCATGTGCCACGTATTTGCCCAGACACTCCACTTGTCTCAATCACCTTGGAGCATTTTGACGTCCTGCTCACCCACTCAAAATCTTATATTGTTTAGTGCCATCTGCAAACTTGAAAATATTGTATTTGATCCACTCAATCATATATTTGATGTGTATTAGGAATAGCTGGGGCCCAAACCCCAACCCTTGCTATATCCTCCAAGCCTTCCATTCAAAAAAATGCATTGTTTTATTTCTACTCACTGCTTCCTGACAGCTCCACCATTCTAAAGCCATATTAGTCCAAGACCCATAGGATTTGAATTTGTATAATAGGCTTTATCAAAAATCATTCTGAAAATGCACATATTGCATTGATTGCATCTCCATTATTATGCTAAAGGCATTTTCTCAAATATGATTCCCGTTTGATCAATCTCTGTTGACTTTGTCTGTGCTCAATACTTTCAGTTCCAATACTTCCTCTAAAACTGTTCAGTTGCTAATTTCATTCTATTCCCTTTTTCTAAACAGACTGATGTTCACTAGTTTTGATGGCAAGTTTTCTTTTTTGTTTCGTTTTCTTATGTGAAGACATATCTGAAGTATTTGGTCCACAGTTCTGCCTTTTCCCTGTCCTCAAATCTCTGTTATCAGACTGTAAGAAAGCTGCACCCTTTTTCGCGTAATTTTGCCATTGACATATTTTCAGAAGATATTATAAGTTCAATCTTAAAACCCTTGTTAATATACTCTTCAGAAACCTATCAATTCCTACCTTAAGCTACTCAATGATTGACCTTCCACAGCCATATAAACACAGAAACACAGACTTTGTACCATCAACAATACAACATGGTCTACATTAGCCCCACTTTCTGACACAAAACCGTAGCCATGAATCTTATGGCATTTCAAGTTCACAACCGTGTATTTTCTAATGTGACGTTACCATGACAATTCTTCTCTCAGGAAGTGCATTCCTGAACCCAGCACACTCTGTGTGAAAAACAATCCTCAGTTTCTCTCCAAATCTCAAACCCTTCACTTTAAAATGTGCTCCATTGTTCTTGGCCCATTGACTAAAAGGAACAGCTTCTATCTATCCACCCTGTCCATGTCCCTCGTAATCCTATCCTTCTGAATCTCGGCCCACTCAGCCTTCTCTCCTCCAAACTAAACAACCAGAGCTTATCCAGCCTCTTTCCATAGCTACTATGCTCCATCCCAGCGAACATCCTGGTGAATCTCCTCTGAGCCCTCTCCACTACAATCACATTCTTCCTGTAATGTGGCTCCCAGAACTACAATCAGCATTCCATCTTGGCAAAAGCAAACTTCCGCATAGCTCTTATAACCTATGCCTTGATGAATAAAGGTTATGTCTACGGTCCCCTATGCTTTCTCAAATTGTGCATTAACCAGTTTAGTCACATTCTGGGAATTGTGGAGAAACACCCTCTGAGCTCCCTAGTGTGCTGCTATTCATTGAATTCTCCCCTGTCCAGTTCCTTCTTCCAAAGTGCATCATTTCATATTCATCAGGGTTACATTCCATCTGCCATTGATCCACCCATCTGACCATTCCATCTGTATCTTCCTGTAATATAAGACCTTCCTACTCACTGCCAACCACCCGGCCAATCTTTGAATTAAACACAAACTTAGTTGTCACACTCCCGCCACCCCCGTCCATATTCACAGCTGCATCATTTATGAATACCACAAATAATCAGGTTAAAGATGACACAACACCAGGTTATAGTCCAACAGATTTATTCGGAGGAACTAGCTTCGAAGAGCTGCTTCTTCATCAAGTGGTTGTGCGCTTTGAAATCTCGTGCCTCTGAAGAAACCTGCTGGACTATCACCTGGTGGTATGTGATTTTTAAGTTTGTCCACCCCAGTCCAACACCAACACCTCCGTATCACAAATAATAAGGGACACAGCACTGATCCCTGTGATACACCATTGGACAGTCACACTAACAGCCTTCAACCACTACCCTCTGTCTCCTAACAGTAAGGTGATTTGGATGCAACTTGGGAAGTCACGAATGCTTCCGAGCTGTTCCTTTGTTATTCTTTTCCGCTTGACACACTTGCAGAATATCTGGGGATTCTCCCTAATCTTGCCCTACCAGCAGTTTTCTATGCCGCTGTTTTAGGCAGGTGTCACAAAGTGAAGAATTTCCTCATTATTGCGGTCTTAATTGCTCTGTCTCTTAAACTGCAATTATTTGCCTTGAATGTGTAACTGACAGCCAGGGAAACGTCATGTTTATTTCCAACTTGACATATGTTTTGTGAAGTTTCCAAGTTTCATTGTGACCCTCCTCTCATTCTTTCAAACTCAAAGAACACAGGCCGAGTTTCCTCATCAGGCAATCTCGCCATCGAGGGATTAATCTGGACAATGTCCATTGCACTTTTTTGTGGTCAGTATATTCTTTTTCAGATTGGGTCATCAACACTTTACACAATGGATGTAGGTTTGCTCGCTACATTTCCAGACGTTTCTTTATCTTACTAGGTAACATCTTCAGTGGACCTCATACGAAACAATGCTTAAAATTTTTTGCTTTCCATTTATATGTTTGGATTTCTTTGTGTTGCTGATGCTATGTCCCGTGGCGAAGTCACCTCCTGTTTCTTTTCTCAGTGGGTGGTTGTTGGGGTCTAAAAGCTAATAGCACATCGAGTTAGACATCTGTCAGGAATACATATGGATTTTCTCCATTATTGCTGTTCATTCCTAAATATCCAATATCACATGCTGTATAATAGATTCCAAGATTCCAACTTGCAGATGTCAAGTTAATTGTTTGGGAGTTCTCCAAACTATGTCTTCTTCCCTTTATAGATGTTTGGATCCCTTCCATTAATCTATAGTGCTTGGACCACGTTTGCTAACTTCCATTTATCCACAATGGCTTCCAGCCTCTGCAGAATGCACAGGAAAATAAAACACAGTCATCGACTGTGCAATTAATATTTCTGTTGCCGATTTATGTCTGACATTTTAATATGAAGTACATTAGGTTTGTCAGACTTAGCAATGCTCAATCCAGTTACATTCTCAAATACCTCCTTGTTACTGACATATGTTGACTTTATGTCTTCAGTTGCACAAGCACGACATGATCACTTGGTATTTCTGAATGATTTTGTGGATCTTCCTCCGTGAAGACAGATGCAAAGTAACTGGTTATTTTCTTGGTCATTTCCCTGTTTTTCACAATAAACTCTCCTCTCCCGATTACCAATTTCCATATTTGATCTTGCTTTTGCTTTGTTTCCTTTGAAATACAGCTTGTAGATTTATGCAGTGTTTTTGTTCTTGTTTGTTAGCATTCATGTTCTGTTTTTGATTTCCTTATCAATTTCATGGCCCTTGTTTCTCGATCGTGAACTTCTCCGAATTCTCAGGTTTTCACAATGACTGAAATTCTTCCGAATCCACTTCCGATCATTAATACGTTTTCTAATTTGTTATGTTAAACATCATTGTGTCATTTTCCCTTTCTTTGGTGTTTATACTTGAAATAAATAGACGTATTTTTCATACTTTGCATTATTTCTATAAATCTCCTGGTCCTGACTAGATATAGTCAGGAACACTGCAGGAGGACAGAGAAGGAATTGCGGGAACCATGGCTTATATTGTTACATCATCGCTGGCCCACAGGTGAGGTCCCAGAGGACTGGGGGAGTAGCGAATGCTGTGCCCTTACTCAAGAAGGGCTTAAAAAGAAAAACTTTGGAACTATGGACCACTAAACATAAAATCTGTAGCAGGTAATTTCCTTGAAAAGGTTCTGAGAGATAAGATATACGTGCTTTAGGAAAGACAGGGTGTGATTCGGAGCAAGATTAGAGTTTTGCTCGAAAAGCACAGCAGAGCAAGCAGCATCCGAGGAACAGGAAAATCAACGTTTCGGGCAAAAGTCTATCATCAAAGTTAGCACGGCTTTGTGCATCGGACACCATAGCTCACAAATTTGTTCGAATTCTTTGACGAAGTGACCAGCAACGTTGAGGAGATCAGGGTGGTATGCGTAGTCTATATGGATTTAAGTAAGGCTTTCAATAATCTTCCACATGGTGCGCTGCTATGGAAGGTTACATCTCA
This sequence comes from Chiloscyllium punctatum, assembly GCF_047496795.1. Classification (NCBI taxonomy): domain Eukaryota; kingdom Metazoa; phylum Chordata; class Chondrichthyes; order Orectolobiformes; family Hemiscylliidae; genus Chiloscyllium; species Chiloscyllium punctatum. The sequence goes on along the minus strand of NC_092752.1, from coordinate 88,817,620 downwards.
TGAAATTGAGGATGACCAGCCAAATTGGATATAAAATTGGCTTGATGGGAGGAAGAAAATAGTAATAGTGGAAGGGTGCTTGTCAGACTGGAGGCCTGGGACTAATGGATGCATCGGGGTGATGCTGGCAACACTATATATTACATATATCTATAATTTAGATGAGAATGTACGTGCATGATTTGTAAGTTTGAAGGTGACAATAAAATTGGCTGTTACATAGAGAATGACAAAGGTTATCAGAAATTTCTGAACTTACAGCAGCACCTTGATCAGCTGGGGAAGTGGGCCGAGAAATGGTAAATGGATTTTGATGCAGGTCAGTGCAAGTTCTTGCATTTTACAAACTCAAATCAATATCGGAGTTTTATGGTGAATGGCTGGGTCTTAAGGAATGTAGTTGAACAGAGGGACCTTGGAATTCAGGTACATGGTTCTCTGAAAGTTGATTCAGAGGTAGACAAGGCAATGAAGAAGACTTTTGGCACACTGGCATTCATCAGTCAGGGCACTAAGTAGCGAATTTGGGGAGCTATGCTGCAGAATACGGGGCACTGATGAGGCCATACTTATCGCGTTATGTTCAGTTTTGTTAATTTTTCTATAGGAATGATGTTATTAAACTGGAATGAGTGCAGAAGAAATTTACGACGATGTTGCCAAGGACTCAAGGCTCTGAGTTATAGGGAGAGGTTGGAAAAGCTAGGACTGTTTACTTTTGCGTGTATGTGACTGAGGAGAGGATCTTACTGAAGGGTATAAATCATAACAGGCATGGATAGAGTGAATGCAGTCAGCCTTTACTTCCCGGGATTGGACAATCATGGACTAGAGGGCATCAGGTTAAGGTCAGAGGGGTAAGAATAAAAGGGGTCCTGAGGAGCAACTTTTTTACACACAGGGTGATACGCATATGGAATGAGCTGCCAGCAGAAGTCGTTAAGGTGGGTACATTCACAACATTTAAAATGCATTTGGACAAATACAAGATAGGAAATGATTAGAAGGATGCGGGGCAATGGCTGGGAAATGGGGTTAGTGTGAATTGACATTTTGGTCGGAATGGATCAGTTTGGGCCGAAGGGCCTATAGGACTCTATGACTCTAACAACCATTGCTTATCTCCCACTGAATGTTATTTTGTATTTTCCCAATTCACTGGAACAAACTTCACCCTCTCGGCGCCATGCTTCCATCATTGACAAACATTCTATATTGTATGCAGACTCCGTGTAAAATACAACATATTAATGTTACTACTCCTCCAAAGCTGCTTCAGAGCAAGGGCATTGATTAGTCCTCCTGACCACACAAAACCATATCCGAAAAAACTTGATCTCTAGTGTGGTTCAATACATACTCTTCAACCCACCTGATATACATTTAGGGATTTTTTTTTCATAGCATGAGCAGTCACTTATTTAACGCAGTTGAGATGCAACTTGAGACCATCCAATAAGACTGCAGTGTCCATGATATTTGCATGTCTAATTTTCAGAGCATATGACGCTCAGAATTTCTGTAACAGTTTTAGTTTCGATATATAATACACCAATGTTTGCTTCTCCTTTTTATTTGTAAGCTCCCCTTAAAATGAATCTGAGGGACATGGTCTGTGGCGTCATTGGTGATAGATTTGTCAAGACATTCTGGAAGGGTCACCTTATGATACAGGCCAAGCGTTAATAACCTTCTCCGCTCTGTCCGCATAAGGGTCACCATATTCTATCTGCTCCTTCACACTCCCTGTATGTCTGTTATAGCACTGACCCCCGAACAAGGCTCACACTCTATTTCCAAATAAGGCTCAGGCATTTCCAAACTCACTATTGAATTCAGCAACTTTCTTCCTCACTTTCTCTGTCACCTACACAATACCCCCAACACTAATAATACTAAATTGATTTACAACTGTCGACTGACTCATTCCGGACCCCTCACCATTTCCCCAGCCCCACATCCACCAGCACTAACAGCAGGGTCACTCATTTCCACTCTCCCTCCCTCTCTCCCTTTCTCCTGTTCCAGGAGAAACTGTCTGGAATGGGACAGAAAGGGCCAAGCTGGGTGGTGCTGTGCCTGATATCTGTTCCCTCACACCCCCTTCTCCCGCCATGTGGGGAGGAACCTGGCATGAGCCGGACAGAAACAAGAGGGCTCATGTGGAGCTTCTGAAACATCCACTTCCCATCAACTGAGAAAAGAGCAACATTCAGTTCTCACTTTAAACCCACTGTCAGTTCCAACGTCAGTCCATTTACTCCCAAACAAAAACAGATACCTCACTGCACAGAGATGCAGACACTGAAATGCACAGACGTATTGGTAAACACCCCAACATACTAACATGCACAACAAATAAAAGGAGATGGGCATATACACAGATTGCAACACACAGAGACATATACAATTGCACACAAATAGACACAAACACAGATAGAAACACAGAGGCTGATACATAGGTACACAGATGTAGACACACAAATACACAGAAAACAATCACTTGGACATACACACACACACACACACACACACAGACACACACACACATATATACACACACATACACACAGAGACACAAGCACTAGTGTCATTAAGACACAAATCGACACTTTTTTGGTTTATAAAGGGATCAAGGATTCTAGGGAGAAGGCAGGAGATTGAGTTTGGGGTACATACAAGAAATTATTGAATGGCATATCAGACTTGATGGGCCGAATGGCCTCATTGTGCTCCTTTTTTCATGCTCATGTGGTGTTATGCTGTCAAGTATTCACTTTCTGAGATTGCAGCAGAGGATGGATTTGATACATATTTGACTGGAAAGAGTCAGTGGGAATGTAGGACAGGTTTGGAGGGCAGAATGGTTTATAGTTATTCATAATTATTATATCCTTAAGTATGAAAAGAGGTGGTGATTTGATGTGAGGTTAGCACAGTTTTAATGTAATGGGTCCGACAATGAACAAAGATGACCCTTTCCAATTATTGCTGTGTGCGGTCTGTGGTATCCTTATCCTCTGGGAATAGCGAAGACTCTGTTATTGAGGATATTCTAGGGTGAGCTCGACTGATCTTTGCTGGACAGGAGAGTCAATATTTATCGGGAACAGACAGGAGAGGGATGATCAGATACAATTGGACCAGCCATGAGCATTCTGATTGTGTTGTTATCTCAATCCACCCTCGATGCTGTTACAGAGATATACTGCTGTCCCTACCCCATCTGTTGTTCCCTCAATCCGTCTCACGGTGCCGTTACAGAGATATACTGCTGCCCCTACCCCATGTGTTGTTCCCTCAATCCACCCTCGATGCTGTTATAGAGATATACTGCTGCCCCTACCCCATGTGTTATTCCCTCAATCCACCATCGAGGCTGTGACAGAGATATACTGCTGCCCCGAACCCATGTGTTGTTCCTTCAATCCACTCCTCGATGCTGTTACAGGGTAGGGGACCACCCCAATCCGTCAGACGGGATCGTTACAATGAGACAGGAGGAGACCATTCTGCCCTTCTAAGAAATTACACAGGAATATAGAATTAAGTAATTCAGATCGTCGAGTACATTACACAGACCAGGACGAGGCCATTCAACCCGCCTGAGCGGCTACACAGGAACAGGGAATATGTCGCGAGCAGGAAATAGAGTAGAGAGAAATGTTTACTTTCAGGCTGCAAAGCTCTAACTGATGGAGTGCCTCAGAGATCACTGTGGCGTCATCAATGACCAATAATCTGTATCAATGGTCTGGAGGGAAGGGAGGGAATGGGTTGGAGCTCAATTAGCACGTACACCAAGATTCATTGTGTCGTCAAATTGAGATACTGAGTCTGCAATATGATTATAGACAGGGATGGTTAGTGTGCAAACCTTCAGTAGAAATAACATAAGGTAAATTGTCTGTTTTGGCATGAACGATAAAATAATGGTAATCAATTTAAATGGAGAGAGATTGCAGAACTCTGAGATACAGGAGGTTTCCATGTTCCTGGGACATGAATCATGTGAAGTCAGTCTGCAGATGTAGCAAGTGATTTGGAAGGTAAGTGGAATGATGCTGTTTTTGACAAAAGGTTAAGGTTTAATTGCAGGAATGTTTTACGGCATCTGTACAGGGCATTGCTGAGACCACATCTGATGCACTGTGTACAGTTTTGATCCCCTAACACTAAAATAAAAGGATATAATTATTTTTGAAATTTTCAAAGAGGTTTCCCTTTTCTCATTCCTGGGATGCCGGCCTTTGATTATGGGGGATAATCAGTTCCGATCTTAGCCTGGAAATAGTATTGAACCACCATGACTTTCAGAAAAGTGCATCAGCTGGATGCATATTATCTCTTGCCAGGGAGACTAAAGCTAGAGAAAATATTTGAAGAAAAAGATGTATTGATATTAACACACATACTATGGAGACACCTACCAATATTTACAAATTACACAGACACGTGTAAGTATGTCATCAAATTATGAAATGGGGACATTTTTTGAGATTGAATGGAATTGTGTCCAACAAGAGCAATGATGCTCCTACATATAATCCAAAATCAGGTTTTCCAGAGAATGTTCCAGGAGAGCACACATAGTCCAGTTTGGTGTTCAGTTGATATTATTGTATGTTTCAACACAGAGAGGGAGAAAATTGTTCCCTGCCTGAGAAGCAACAGCCGATTGATCCCTTTCTCTTACTTTGTTCCACAAGATAGCAAAGTGTCAGTCTATAAAATCCCTGAGTTATCTTTGCCACTTGTGGTGGATTCCTGGTGAGGATTCATTGGAAACTCTCATATGCCCGAAACAAAGGGAATTCAGCCAAATCCAACTGTTCCAGAAAGAAATCCCACAACCAATAGCTTATTTGAACAGAATAACTTCAAAGGCAGAATAACATTTGGAACACTCTGTCATTTTACTAATTGATATGAGTTCAACGTTCTGTGTCTTACATTTTTTTTCTAGAAAATGACCTACTCTGAGACCGATATCATTGGCCACATCATTAAACATTTAAGATTGGTGTAACCAGTGGAGGTGTGAGACGGAAAAGGAAACAGTGACCCTCCAACATTGGCTAGAACACAAATGAGAAATTTTCAAAGGGCTGTCCAAGTGGAAATTCCCTCCCCAGACGTTTGTGGTGCCTGGATGTTTACATTTATTCAAAGTTATATTTGTTGACATTTGACAGAAAAGTGAATGTAGAAAATGGTATACAGACAGAACAATGCTGGGGAGATCACAATCACATGACCCATAATCTTTGTGCATGGTGGAGCGGTGACAAAGTGTCTAATGGCACACTCCTGCTGCTCAGTCGGATGTTCCTATGTTCCATCCAACCACTCACAGCTCCTGCAAGGAGCAGTTGGAGGCCACTTGCTCCAAATACCTGATCCACATTAACACAGCATCTCATTCAGTCCCTCAAGACTGTCACACACACACGGTTTAGTGTGGGTTGGAAAATGCTATTTGGAAATCCAGGCTGGGTTCGAAAGACGCCTCTGGTCTCTTTGCAGAGTGTCTCCTCACTGCAATTTGTGCTTTATTTGTTGGTCATAATACAGGCCCAGATTCACTGTGAATACAACCCTCATATCTCACCCAGAGATGACTCACAAAATACTTTGCTCTGTCTGATTGCAACGTTCAATAACAGAACGTTTAGGAAAATTACAACCATTAACTTTGTAATTACAGATTATGAGGACATAAGAAACGGACTCAGCTAATTCGGACGATCAAGACATTGTCTACCATCATGGCTTATCTACTATTGGCATCAACTCCTTTATAATACTCAATTCTTCACATCCCTTAGCTGTCTGACAGCTCAAAAATCCATCTCCCTCCTCCTTAAAGACTTTCAGTGATGTAGATCCCATAACTCGCTAGCCCAGACAATTCCTGACATTGATTACCCGCTGTGAGAGGAAAACATTCCCTACACATACATCGTCACCTAATTGATATAAACGAGAGGTGAACACAGGGGCTCAGCAAACAGTGAATGGCTTTGATATCAAGTGAGTATTTGACTGAGGATGGCATCAGGACCACCCACTTATTTGAGCTGATTGGAAATCAGGTATAACCTCCCATTTGTCTGGGTCTTTCAGAGCACAGAGAAAGATGCTTGTGGTCGGTGGCCAACAGTCCTCACAGTTCCGGGACATGTCTGCAGGAGATCCTCAGGTTAGCCTCCTCAGCACAAACATCCTCAACTGCTATATCAATATCTTTCCCCATCATAAGATCTGAAGTAAGGATGATGACTGAAGATCACACAATATTCAGAGATTTTGTGCCCCCTCAACTCCTGAACCATCTTGTGTGCATGTGCGGCAAGACCTGGACAGTATTCCGTTTCTGCTGGTAAAGTGTCGTTAACATTCATGTAACAGCGCTGCCAGACCCTGCACATTTCCACAGTTAATAGAGGAGCTCAATCAGCATCCCAGGCTGGTTGCACACTGATATGTGGAAGCCATTGAGCCCGTGGAAACTCATGAACAAGAAGAGGGACAGTCCATTCCATCCACCTGCCTATTCTACAGGAATAAGAGGGGTCTGGTCAGTACATCGAGCTGTTAAACAGGAACAGGCAGAGCCGAATCAGACCCTTAAACCTGTTTCATGAGACCAGGAGGAGGCTATTCAGCCCCACGAGATAGTTATACAGAAACAGGAGGGCGTCATTGATACTCTAACATTACAAACCAATGAAACAGAGACTGCATTGATAGGGAGTTCCTTGGTGTTAATTATGGTTCCATTGTGTGTAGAACGTGTGCTACCTTAACATGGTTTGCTGGCAGTGATAAGGGAAACCAAATATTTTGTGTAAAGTCTCAAGGAGGCATCTTCTACCTCCGAGAAGACACTCCCATGTGCTCTATGTAGGTCAGAAGCTGCTGGGAAGTGTTAACTCTTTTATAATGAAGGTACTGTTGCTGCTGTCGGGAATATGGATGGTATTATGTTCATTGCAGGATCACGCACCAATTGAACTGCATTAACGTTGGGAGAGGTTTTTTTTCAAAAGCCTGAACCTCTCTCTCTCTGTTTCTGAATCGAAATAGGGAGTGGGTGTGGTTGGGTGGAACGTTCTCAGAGGCTCTTAAACTATCGAGAACCATTTAACCCGATTGAAAAAAAGACATGGAATTTATCACCTTAACAGTGTCTGTTTAGAACATCATAAGTGATTGTGCATCCCCTTAATGTTCAATGCAATCACCTTATTCTCTCACTGAGCTTCACTCACTGTTCATGTTGCCATCATCCCAGGGATTTGTCTGGTGAGACTTGAGAGAAATTCTTTCCACAGTACCCCAAATACTGCCTCAGCACACTCAGGGATGATCACAATAATCCTTTCCTCTCACTTAGACATCGCCGTTTCCTTTCTGTGTTATGAAACGCCATTATTTCTCTCTGCACTACGACTGACATGGAATTTATAAGTTCCTTATATCTGTACGTCAGCATCAATAAAGCCAGCACCAGAATTGCCTATGGGGATGTGCATAACACTCGGGGAGCATTTCAATGAGATCGAATACACCTAAAAGATGTAATGATCACCTACCTGAATAGAAACGAGCTGTACAAATACGGGAAACAGGTAGAGGATGGAAGCTACCATTACTTTTGTTCTTCTCTCACAGGATGTATGCAGTCCTGGTCAGGGCAGCATGTTACACCAATCTTAAATTGAGTGGCTGGTTCAGTTGTTCCACAGGACAGTAAAGAGTAAAACACATTGCTGGGAGGTTGTAGTGTTACAATTCAGGATAAATTCTCCTGCTTAATTAAAACCAGCAACACAGAAAAGATTTATCCAATGTGTGATGTTTCTAGAGTCTAAGAACTATTTAAAGTAAAAATTAACAACTTTATTTCTTAAAGTTTTACAGAGAATAATAATCGAACGAATATTTACAACTTCTTCCTCTAACCTACCTTTGACTTCCCCCCTCCACAATACGAGTCAGATAAGACTCCTCATTAAGATTTACAAAATAAAACTTCTTATCTCAAAACCAGGAAGCTTTAGGTTTTTCTCCATAGTCCTGTCTTCTTTTCTTCTGGGGAATTCTGCTTCACTAGTTACTAATCAATGAATATACTTTTAAGGGAACTATTTTTCAGGCAGTCTTTGCATGCTGGTAGCTTGGCAGCTCTGCTCTCAACTGTTCAATTTTCCACGGTCTTGTACCTCCAAACTATTGGATTGTGTCATTGGCTTTTAAGATTATCAATCTATTACATTCAAACTTGATTGGAAGTGGGTCATTTGAGGTATAATTTAAACTGTTTGGCTGAATTTGTTTTTGTCTCAAGACAATGAGCTAATCCAGTTGTTCGATCAAATGTTAAATTATATCTATTTTTCAGAAGACTTGGTGCTGTCAGGTAGTTTAAAGGTGCAGTACACCCACATGTTCATCACTGAAGTCACACGGAAACCTGATTAGGGAAGTTTGACACATTGACTTACCTAAAGGACTTCAGCCAAGTAGATGGACTTTTATAACAAATGATAATCGTTGCTTTTAAATTCCACCACTTTCCTTCATGAGATATCAACAGATTATTATTCTGTGGTTCTAGATTATGAGTCAATGACTTGACTACCATAAACTGTCTTCCTGTACATGTCAAACATCCCCAAGAGCAATTATTTAGTGATGGACATGTGATTAGAAGGCACTTGAAACTGTTGCATCCAGATTGAACAAAGGCAAAAATCATGGTTCATTCAGAAGTTGCACTGAGCCTGCAGACGAGACTGAGATATCATGATGGTGGTTTTGGACAGGATTGGTAAGTGGGGAGGACATGGAGATGTAAATCCATGAAGGACAAAATGGATTGTGGAGTTTGAGAACAATCTGTGTCCTTCTCGCTTATCAGTGAGTAATTTATAAATAGCAGTTTGATAGTTATAATTTATAAGGAAAGGATTTTTTGTTTGGAACTGAAGACATTGACTTGCACTTTCCACAATTTGTATATCATAATCAGAAATTGAGTTCAACCCAGTTTAGTAGATAAATATAATGACTTACTAGGAACACCAACTATCGCAAGGATGGGATAGTAACCACCTTGAATAATCCAAAGGATATACAGGATCCGTAACGCTAATGATATCCAAAGCCACGAAAGCCAGTAAAGACCCGAGGATAAACTTCTGTCCATTGTTGGAATATTCCAGTCTAATGTTCTCACATTCTGATACATTGCTGTACCATTCCAGTCAAATGTTCTCAGATACTGATCCATTGTTGGAGCATTCCAATCCATGGTCCTCAGATTATGAATCATTATTGTAACGTTCCTGTCTAATGTTCTCAGACTCTGATCTCTCCTCCCCCTCTCTCTCACAAGCTGCTGATCCCTGTTAGTGCTGTCAGTGATGCTCCTACTCTCGCAATGTGATAGCACATTGAACAGAGCCCATTTATATTTCAACCATGGAAACTCTCCACTGCCATAATTAGGATCCACTGAGATTGATATTAATCACAGTCGCTGAACAAATAGCTCCAGTTAACCCCTTTGAATTCAATAATGATTTTATTAAAATTCAAAAGAACTTTTAAAGTTTACACATTTGGCATGGGATATGTGTGGGGAGTGAACAGGATGAAATATTTGAGATGGTAGATTGATCGTATGTAATCATTCAATCTGCCTTAGATATGACAGTAATGTCAAAGGATTGTCAGAACTTAAACAAGTTTCTCGGATTATAAATCGAAATATACTGTCTGTAACTACTGATCAGTGATTATAATGTCAGTAAAATATGTAGAGAACTTTTCTAGTCCATAATCTGACAGAAAATTGCTTATGACAACATGAGTGATAACAGACAAATGGCATGGATATGTTAACAGAGAATATGATGTGACACACAATTCAGATGGTTATTCAAGGATCAGAGAGGGCAGGTAAGGGTCCTGCTGTTAATGCTATCGATGTCAATCAACTGTATTGAAGTAAATTTCACTGGATTTCAATTGCAGTGTGATTATGATATCGGGGCATGGCTGCTGAGAGTGGAGGGAGTGAACATGATGTTTCCCAGCCATCAGTATTGGAATTTTATTCTTCATAAATCATATGAAACTCAAATTCAAGGGTACATCTCCAATGAGGAATGAGGAGAGCTAATATTAACCACACAACCAGAAGACATTGGAGCAAACATTTGGCCATTAGACCCATTAAGCCTGCTCCACCATTCCATGATGGCTGTTAAGCTTCTCAACCCCATTCTCACACTTTCTACCTGTAACCCTTGATCACCTTTACAGTCAAGAACCTATCTGTCTCACTCCTAAATATACTCACTGACCTGGACTCGACAGCCCTCTGTAGCAGTGAATTCCATAGATTCACCGCTGTCTGGCTGAAGAGGTTTGTCCTTATCTTTGTTCGAAAAGATCTTCTCTTTCCACTGTCCGCTCGGGTACTAGTCTCTCCTACATTGGATACATCTTCCCAAAATCCCCTCTCTCCCAGGTCATTTAGTATTCTGTAAGTTTCAATTAGACCTCCTAACATCCTTCTGAATTCTACCAAATACAGACCCAGAGCCCTCAATTTTTTTATATATGATAAGCTTTTATTTCCTGGCACCATTCTCGTGAATCTCTTTGGAAAACGCTCCAGGACCAGTGCATCCTTCCTGAGATATGGGACGCAAAACTGCGCACAATAATCCAAATGTGGCATGACCAAAGCCTTGTAGAGCCTTCGAAGTACATCCCTGCTTTTATATTTAAGCCTTCTTGAAATAAATACCATCATTGTATTTGCCTGCCTAACTAGTGACAACCTGCAAGTTTACCTTTCAAGACTCCTGGACTAAACTCCCTAGTCTTTTTCCCCTTCAGAGTTCTGAATTTGCTCGCTATTTCGAAAATAGTCCATGCCTCTATTCATCCTGGAAAAATGCTTTCCCACACTTTCCCACATTGTACTCCATCTACCACTTCTTTGCTCACTCTCCAAACCTGTGAACGTCCTTCAGCAGGTGAAAGTGAGGACCACAGATGCTGGAGATCGGAGTCAAAAAGTGGGGTCATAGAGAAGTACAGCCTGTCAGGCAGCATCCGAGGAGCAGGAGATTCGACTTTTCAGGCATAAAGCCTTCATCAGGAATGTGGGGTGGGTGGAAGAGAGCGGAGAGATAAATGGTGGGGGGGGGGGGGGGGGGTGTAGCTGGTGCTGGGAGGAATGTAGCTTGGAAGGCGACAGCGAGATGAAGGTGGGTGATGACAGTGATAGGTCAGAGTGGAAGGTGGATTTGATACTTGGGAAGGTGGATGGACAGGTAGGACAGTTCAAGAGGGTGGTGCTGAGTTGGAGGGTTAGATCTGGGATAGGATGGAGGAAGAGGAGATAAGGAAACTGGTGAAATTGTCCTTGATACCGTGTGTTTGGAGGGTCCCAAGGCAGAAGATGATGCGTTCTTCCTCCAGAAGCCAGGTGGCTAGAATTTGGCAGTGGAGGAGGCCAAATGCTTGCAGGGCTTTGGCGGAGTGGGAGGGGGAGTTGAAGTATTCGGCCACAGGGAAGTGGGGTTGTTGGGTTTCTGTGTCCAAGAGTGTTCCCTGAACCGTTCTGTAAGTTGACATCCTGTCTCGCTAATATATAGGAGACAGGAGCAAAGGACTGACTAGAAGAGGTGTTTGGATGCACAGGACGTTCTCTGCCTGATGTGGTAGGATCCTTTGGGGCCTTGGGTGGAGGTGAGGAGGGAGGTGTTGGCACAGGTTTCATATCTCTTGCAGTGTCAAGGGATGGTGTTGGGAGTGGAAGGTGGCTTGGTGGGGGCGTGTGGACCTAACGAGGGAGTTGTGATGGAATGGTTTCAGCAGTATGATGATAGGGGTAGGGAGCGAAGTATATCTCTGGTATTGGGGTCTGACTGTTGGTGGCAGAAATGGCGGAGGATGATGCGTTGTATCCTGAGTTTGGTGGGATGGAAGGCGAGCACCAGAGAGGTTCTAACTTGTTGTGATTGGAAGGGTGGAGTGCAAGGGCAGAGGTGTGGGAAGTTGAGGAGATGCAGGAAACCACCCTCCTGCAGCCTCTTCAATGCTACCTGTCCCTCTGTCTATCTTTGCACAGTTTGAAAGCTTAGCCAGAATGCCCTCAGTTCCTTCATATAGATAATGAATGCACAAAGTAAAAAGTTGTGGTCCCAACACTGAGTTTTGTGGAACACCACTTGTCACTGGTTGCCATCCTGTGAATAGCACTTTTATCCCCACTCTATGCTTTCTCTCAGGCAGCCAAACTTCTATCCATGCAAGCACCTTGCCTCTAATACCATGGGCCCTACCTTTCTCAATAGCCTCGTGCATGGCACTTTGTCAAAGGAATCTTGAGTGCAGATGGTTAACATCTATTGGTTCTCCTTGATCTAATCTGCTCATTACTCCCTCACTGTTTTCTAGCCGGTTTGGCAGGACTCATCTCCCCTTGATGAAACCATGCTGGCTCTGTCCTATTTTACCAAACACCTCCAAGTATCAGAAATCCCATCCTTCACGATGGATTCCAGGATGTTACCCACAACCAAGGTTAGGCTAATCAGTCTGCAGTGTTCCATCTTCTACCTAACTCCCTTATTAAACGATGTGTCATGTTAGCAATTATACAGCCACTTTGCCGTTTCCTGATTTTAGTCATTCCTGAATGATTACCACTTACGCTTGCACTAACTCTTCAGCTATCTCCCTTACAAGGCTGGGGTGTAGTCCAACTGGTCCAGATGAGCTATCCACATTCAGACCATTCCGTTTTCTAACATGCTCTTCTTGGTGATGACCACCATATTCAGGACTGCCCTCTCACTCTCGTCAATTCTTGAGAAATTACATGTGTCTTCCACCGTGAAGACTGATGCAAAGTTCCTCAGCCATTTCTTTGTTTCCCACTACCGTCTCTCCAGCATCATTTTTCAGTGGTGCATGTTCACTTTTACCTCTCTTTTGCACTTTATATATCTAAAGAATCTCTTAAAGTTTCCTTTATATTAATGGTTAGCTTGCCCCCTTAATTAATCTTCTCCCTTTTATTTATTTTTCCGTGCCTTCTGTTGGCCCCATTCTCCAGTTTCCCTTTGCCCTTCACATTGCTTGCGCTTTTACTTATACGAAATCCCTGACTTCTCTCGTCAGCCCTGGTTGCCTCATCCTCCCTGTACCATACCTTTATTGCTCAGCATGTATTTCTGCAGTGTCTCCTGAATTAATCTTGGAATTTTCTGCCATTACTGTTCCGCTGTCTTTCCTGCTAGACCTCTGTCCCGGTCAATTCTACCCAGTTACTCCCTTGTGCCTCTCCAGTTGCCTTTATACAACTGAAACACTGTTAACTCTGATTCTACTTTCTCTCTCTCAAATTGCAGAATAAATTGAACAATGCTCTAATCACCGCTTCTGAAGCTATCTTTCACCTTAAGCTCCCTTATCTAGCCTGCGTCATTAAATCCAGTGTCATCTGTTCCAGAGTGGGCTCCACCACATGATGCTCCAAAAAGCCATCCCATAGACATTCCTCAAATTCCTTTTCTTGCGATCCACTCCCAACCTGGTTTCCCATTACACTTGCATATTGAAATCCCCCTATGATCTCGGTAACTTTGTCTTTCCAACAGATCTTTTCTATCTCCTGGTTTATCTTGTACCCCAGTTCCTGACTACTCTTTGGAGGCCTGTGCAAGCCTCCAACTGTGGTTGTCTTACCTTTGTGATTCCTCAATTCTACCCAGGCAGATTCTACACCATCTGACTTTACTTCCTTTCTTACTATTGATTTAATTTCATTTCTTATTAATAATATAAACCCACTCCCTCTGCTACCTATCTTTTCGATAGGATATATGTCCTTGAATATCCTGATCCCCTTGCAACCACTTCTCTGTGATGCCCATCACGTCATACCTACCAATTTCAATCTGTGCCACAAGCTCATTTACTCTATTCCTTATACTGTGTGCATTCAGATATAACCCCTTCAATCTTGTATTAACGGTTCCTCTTCTCATTGTATTTGTTTGTCCGGTGTGCTTGAAGTCTGATTGCTTACACTTTCCATATACTCTGTCTTATTTGCGTCTGTGCTGGAGATTTTAATAACCTCTCCTGAGCACTGTGCATTTACCTCCTCTTTTCTAATGAAACCCTATAACGGACTCCCCACCCTGCCAACACACATACACCTAATCAGTTTAGAGCACTGTCTACAGCCTTAGTTAGGATTCAATCGGACTCTGGTCCCAACACAAAATAAAGGGACAAAAAACAAGCTTTTCTGTACATATCAAAACATGAAAACTACAAAGATGCAAGATTGTTAAAATACACTTACGATGTGGAGTTATATGAATTGAAATGTGAATTTAAAATCCACGGACGAGGTTTTCAACCTTTATCAGTCATTATTTGACACACAGCTGAGATGTTGATCTCCCCCCTGTCAGTGATCCCCCTCATTGAGAATCTCTCGCCCTGTCTCTCACACCGTGTCTAGAGGAACTACAAGTTCCTGTTGGCACAGAATATTTAAATTAATTCACCTTCTGCCTGGACCTAATCTATTGTTCTTTTGGATCTTGTTCAGCGTCAGCAACCCGGTTCGGTGATATTATTGTCGATAAATGATCAGGGATGACAGCATAGTGCTCACAGGATACGGACCAGACAAAGGGCTTGCAGTCTGTGGGAGTTTCTAAATGAAATTTCTGTGTATTTCTCCTCATGCTGTCTTCTGATATAACTACACACTTGTCTGGCACCCCTTGTTCTCACTCACTCTGCCGCTCCATTTTCTCTCCATTCCTTTTGTCTCTCGTCACTTCCTTTTTTCTCTGTTAACTTTTTTCTCTCTCACGCACACACACACAGACACACACACATTCTGTTCTCTCTGTTGACAAATTGTGCTGTTGGAGAGCTCGTCGGTGTACAATGGGCTAAATGGCCTCCTTCAGTGCTCTATCAATTCTGAAGTTCTCTGACCCACAATAAGGACTTCAGGTGCCTGGAGAGACAAACTGATACTGCGAAGGACACAGTGCAGAATCATCCTTTATCTCTTCCTGTTGTCTGATATGCAGCGGCCTTGAAATATCAGTTCAAAAAAAAGATAGAAATTCGAGCAGTTTGGAGAACGTTCACGAGATGATTTTGCTGTCAGGATTTAACAAGCAGTTCCCTCTTACAAAATTCGATTTGCCTGATAGCAGCTCCTCGCAATTGACACGTCCTAGCTCTGCCTGATGCTGACGTAATTTGCCCTCCGCCAATTCAGTAGATTCCCATAAGGTCCTGACATATCCATGTTCATAGCTATCTTAAATCTGAAGGAACTGTGACTACAGTTTGTGAAATTATGTCCCACTGAAAGGTCAGTCACCTGTCTAGGCTCATTAGCCAATATGAGGTCCAGTATGGTTCTACCTCTCGTTGGACTATCCACATACTGCTGCAGGTAACAAATTCTGCCCCGTCTAAGCCCCTTGCTCTAATGGACTTCCAGTCATTATTGGGGATATTAAAGTCACTCACTATGACCACTCTGTTTTTAATACATCTTTCCTTAATCGACATACATATCTGTTCCTCAATCCTGCCGTGGCTGTTGGAGAGATTATAGTAACGCAGTGCTTACATCCATCTTATTTTTGAGCTTGACCCATATTGCTGCAGTGAATGTTCCCTCCTGTATGTCCTGTTCACGTGCAGATGTAGCAGTCTTCCTGATCAGTAAAACAACTCGTCCACCTCTTTTAGCTTCTTCTCTATCTCGCCTAAACCAATGAAACCCTGGATACTTTGAACAGCCAGTCCTTTCCCTCTCTCAACCAAGTCTCTGTAAAGCCGCAACATCATAGTCCCAAGTATGGATTCAGGCTCCCAGTTCATTTTCCTTACCCATAACAATTTTTGCATTGAAATAAACACACTTCAGCCAAACTCCATCAGATCCTGACCTGATATTTGGTTTGAGTTTCCCTGATGTAAATTCCTCCTCGTCTATTCTTTGGTAGCAGGAGATTACAAAGGACGGTCAGTAAAGCGGTAAATATGGTAAACAGATAATTTCAGTTTCCTCCCTTGTCCCTTCAATCTTTACATTGCATCCCACACTGTCCAATTCAAATAAACTGCTGGATGATTATTTTGCTTCAAACAACAGTCTCCAGCCTCTCACGGCACAATCTTCAACTTGCTCTGGAACATTGGATTGATAGTTTTCTGATCCCTCTCTCAACCAAATCTCTGGAAAATTTGTCTCATGGTTATATATATTCATCTGTCTTGCCTGTCATACTGCTTACATTAAAATCAGCATACTTCAGACTTCCAGACCCATTGTGTTCACTCTCCTCTGCCAGTTTGTTGTTTGTCTTAGCTTTTCTGGGATTAGTCTTCAACTGCTCTTCAGTCACTGTGCTTGTGGATACTGCTCTGGCTCCACCCTCCCTCCCCCACCACCACCACACTAGTTTAAAACCTCCTGAGTGACAATAGCAAACCTCCCTGCCAGGAGATTGCTGCCGGTTCACGTCCATCCCGTCCTTCTTGTGTATTTTATACTGACCCAGGATTCCCAATGACCCACATATCGGAGATTGCTGCCGGTTCACGTCTATCCCGTCCTTCTTGTGTATTTCATAATGACCCAGGATTCCCAATGACCCACATTGCTGCCAGTTAAGCTGCATCCCGTCCTTCTTGTGCCTATCTTACCGTCCCGGGAATCCCAATATTGCAAGTGCTGCCGACCCTACTAGCTCTTTGGCCATGTTTTTAACTATACTGCCTTCCCATTCCTAACCTCACTGGCACGTGGCATAATCTAGTCTCCCCAATATTTACATATGCTTTCAGCACAACTCCAGCAAGACCTTTACTTTAAAATGGATAGACTTGACAATAAAAACTTAAGTGTGATCTCATTAACCAAGAACGTGGCGCCCAACGAATCAGTCATAATAATCATAGGGTCTGATATCTGTTACCTCCACCAAACCTGTGTGACAAGATATACTTATGGAGCATCTATTTGCATATGGACGAGGATAAACAGAAATTAGTTTAAAAGACCTGAAAGTGTCATAACAGATGGGTGCCAGTCAGCCTGTTTACTCTGCTTTGCTGTTCAATTGGATTTTAGCTATTCTGTTCCTTTTAATGGCTGGGTCTTTACCCCGGATCCCTAGCGCGTCAGAATGTGCGCTCACTGCGTAGGGAGCATCCAGTGCCAGGCGATGGTGTATGGGGTATGGGGTGTGGGGTATCCTGGCGTGGCTCAATGACAGGCTGCATGCAGTGACAGGTGGACTCAGGTATTGAGAGAGACAGAGTAGGTAATCAGGGACATGCACTCACATAAGTATCTGGGCAAGATTCCCAAACACTCAGGAAGCCTGAGGACCAGAGCCACTTTTACAATACACCTGTCATATTTGCAGCAATTCTCCATCAAACACAAGCAAATATACTGTAGATGGCAGAAACCTGAAACAAACACTCAAACATACTGTGGAGAGAGAAAACAGGTAATTCTCCCAATGCAGAGATTGTAAAATCTCCAGAAAGACAGGGTCCAGAGATTGGAATTGAACCCGAGTCTCTAGCACTGTGAGGCAGCAGTGTTGTGTCACTACGCTATCCAATGATGGACAACAGGATTAGGACAGTTACATTAGTATATTTTCGACAGTTAGTTAACAGGAATGCTCTCACGCAGCCTATCTAAGATTGGGAAGCCTTTATACAGCAGCAGAGGACAATTCAAGAAGCAATAAAGTAATGAACACGAAACATGTAAGCCAGCTTGTTTTAGAAAATGAGATTGCAGGAGTTTTGTTAAGATATATAAAAAGGGAGAGTGAACATTGGACAACCAGAAATTGAGGCTGACTGCAGAGAAATGGAAAACAAAGAATTGGAGAATGACCTGAATAGGTACTTTCTGTCAATCCTCACAATGGTAGATACTATGAACATTCCAGAACTTAAAGTGAGTCAAGGGTGAGGAATGGATGTAGTGATCAGCGCTGAGGAGAAGATACTGGGGAAGCTGCAATGTTTGAAAATGGATAAATCACACAGACTGGAAGGATAACAACTAATGTTCTGAAGGAATTAGCGGAGGAGATTGTGAAACCATTGGTCGCGACTGTTCAGGAATAACTATCATCAGACAGAGTCCCAGAGAACTGGATAATGGACAATTTAAAATCTCTGTGTAAGAAGGAACAAAGGCAAAATACAGGAAATCATAGGGCAGTATAGCCTGGCATCGGTCATTATTAGGGATTTAGAATGCATTGCTAGCAATGACATTGCAGAGTACTTGGAGGTGCATGGTAAAATAGGGCTGAGTCAGCATGGCTTCATCAAGGAGTGGTCCCGCTGACAGGTCTGTCAGAATTCTATCAGAAGGTAATGAGCAGGTTTGACAAAGGGAGGATGTGATCTCATTTGCTAATAGGCAGTGTGTTAACTTTGAATCTGTGTTAAAATAACTCATGTTAATTTATTGGTTACAACTTGCATAAGCAGATGTACATAAACAAATAAAATTCCAGAGGAACAATTCAATAGTAGATAAATAAAGTAAGGATGGAGGGTCGGGTGATGTGTTGTTTCTACATGATGTGGGAGTGGTCGACCCCACTGTGGTTCCCAGTGACCATGTCTGGCGTAAATGTCGCATGCAAGAACAACTCTGGTTCTGAGTCGGTGAGCTGGAGTTTGAGCTTCAAACATTGCGAGGCATCAGGCAGGGCGAGAGTTCCCTGAATGCTGTGATTCAAGAGACAGTTACACTCCTTAGATCAACTGACTCAAATTCAGCCAGTGGTTAAAAAGCAGAGAGATTATCTATGATTGAGGCAGATAAAGGGATCCAGGACATAGAATTGCTGGAGGCTCAGCCGCTGTCCATGTCTAACAGGTTCAAGAGTTTTGTTCTATGTGTGGATGGGATGTGGACTGCAGGGAGGATGAGCTGAGTGGCCACAGCACCGAGTTCAGGAATGCTTTCCAGTGGGGCAAGAGTAAAGAAATGTTAATGTAATTGGGGATAGTATAATTAGTGGCATAGACACTGTTCTCTGTGACCCGGATTCAGAGTCCTGAATGCGGCGTTACCGACTGGGGTTTGGGTAAGGGATGTCTCATCTGGGCTGCAGGGGAACTTCGAGTGTGAGGGTAAACATTCATTGGTCATGGTCTGTGTCGGTACCAACAACAGAGATATAACTAGGACAGAGGTTCTGCTAAGGGATGCGAAGAGCTCGGAGCTAAATTAGAAAACAGAATCAAAAAGGAAATAATCTCTGCATTACGGCCTGAGCCATGAGCTAATTAGCACAGGGTTAGCAGGAAAATCCGTGGTTCAAAGTTTGGTGTGGGACAAATGGGTTTGTACCATGGGACATTGACACCAGACACTGGGGAAGGAGTGCACTGTTCTGATCGGACGGTCTTCATCTGAACCGTGTTGGGACCAGAGTCCAAGCAAATCGCATAACTAGGGCTGTAGACTGGGCATTAAGCTAAATGGGGGTGGGGTGGTGTCAGTTATAGGGAAAATTATAAAACCCGAAGTAAAGGAGCGGGTAAGACTGCAGATCTCAAGAAGAAGGCGTTTGCTATGCTTTACGTTGTTGGTCACAGAATTGCGTACAGGAGTTGGGAGGTCATGTTGCGGCTGTACAGGACATTGGTTCGGCCACTGTTGGAATATTGCATGCAATTCTGATCCCCTTGGTATCAGAAAGATGTTGTGAAACTTGAAAGGGTTCAGAAAAAATTGCAAGGATGTTGCCATGTTCGGAGGATTTGAGCTGTAGGGAGAGGCTGAGCAGGCTGAGGCTGCTTTCCCTGGAGCGTCGGAGGCTGAGGAGTGATCTTTTAGATATTTACAAAATTATGAGGGGCATGGAAATGATAAATAGACAAAGTCTTTTCCCTGGGGTCACGGAGTCCAGAACTAGAGGGCAGAGGTTAAGGGTGAGAGGGGCAAGATATAAAAGAGACCTAATGGTCAACGTTTTCACGCAGACGATGGTACGTATATGGCATGAGCTGTCAGAGGATGTGGTGGAGGCTGGTACAATTGCAATGTTTAAGAGGCATTTAGATAGGTATATGAAGAGAAGAGGTTTGTAGGTATATGGACCGGGTACTGGCAGGTGGGACTGGATTAGCAATATCTGATCGGCATGGACAGATTGGACTGAACGGTCAGTTTCCATTCTGTACACCTCGATGACTCTAAAACTCTAAGT
Organism: Chiloscyllium punctatum; assembly: GCF_047496795.1. Taxonomy (NCBI): domain Eukaryota; kingdom Metazoa; phylum Chordata; class Chondrichthyes; order Orectolobiformes; family Hemiscylliidae; genus Chiloscyllium; species Chiloscyllium punctatum. Next base: position 88,797,278 of record NC_092752.1, on the reverse strand, counting down.
TATTCAAATCTTCAGCACAGACGCAGAGTATGGAAAGTGTTAGCAATCAAACTTCAAGCAGTCAGGACAAGCAAATGACGATGAGAAGATGGATGGTTACTACGGGACTGAACTGTTATATCGGAATGCATGCAGTATAAGGAATAAGATAAATAAGCTTGTGGCTCATACACAAATTGGCAGATCGCCATCACGGAGACGTTGCTGCAAGAGGATCAGGATTAGGAGCTGAATATTCAAGGATATGCATCCTATCAAAAAGATAGGCAGTTGGGCAGAGGGGATGGGGCTGTCTTATTCGTAAGAAATGCAATTAAATCAATAATAAGAAATGATGTAAGCTAAAATGGTGTAGAATCTGTGTCGGTAGAATTGATGAATCAAAAAGGTTAAAAACAAGTAGTTGGACTTCTGTTCAGGCCTCCAAACAGTACTCAGGATCTGGGGTGCAAGATACACCAGGAGATAGAAAGATGTGTAGGAAATACAAAGTTGCCGTGATCATGTGGGATTTCATTACGGAGGTGGGCTGTGAATTCAGATTGATGGGGGTTTGCAAGAAAAGGAATTTGTGGAATGTCTATGAGATAGCTTTTTGGAACAGCTTGTGCAGGCAGATTAGATGAGGGAGCTTAAGGTGAAGAAAATCATAGGAGGTAGTATCGTAATATGATTGAATTTACTCTGCAATTTCAGATGGAGAAGTTATATTCCGAAGTAACGGTATTAAAGCTGAATGAAGGCAACTACAGAGACATGAGAGAGGAGCTTGGTAGAATTGACTGGTAGAAGGGCACAGCAGGAGAGACAGTGGAGCAGCAGTGGCAGGAGACTTTTTGAGTAATTCGGGATGCAGCAGAGATTTACGCCTAGTAAAATGAGGCAGAGTACATGGAGAATGAGGTAACCATGACTGATGAGGGAAGTCAGCTATAGCAGGGATTAAGGAAAAATTACTTTTAAAACCGCAATGAATAGCTTAACCTCTGTCCTGGGTAAGATCCTGGAATCCATTGTGAAAGATGAGATTTCTGAATACTTGGAAGTGTTTGGTAAAATAGGGCAAAGTCAGCATGGTTCCATCAAGGGAAGGTCATGCCTGACAAATTTGTTGGAGATCTTTGAAGAAGAAATGAACAGGCTCGATCAAGTACAGCCAATGGATGTTATCCACCTGGACGCGAAGAATGCCTTTGACAAGGTGTCACAAAGGAGATTATTGAGTATGATAAGGATCCATGGTGTTAGAAGCAAGGTAGAGGCATGAATAGGAACTTGCCTGTCTGACAGAAAGCAGAGGGTGGGGATAAAATGGTCCTTCTCAGAATGGCAGTTGGTGACAAGAGGTGTTCCACAAGGCTCAGTGTTGGAATCGTAACTTTTTACTTGTTACGTTAACAATATAGATGATCGAACTGAGGGCACTCTGGCTAAGTTTGCAGACGATACAGAGATAGGCAGATGGACTGGTCGCATAGAGAGGCTGAAGAAGGAATTGACCCGGTAAAAGTGTTGGCAGATGGATTCCAACGTCACAAAGTGTGGGGTCATGCACTTTGTCATGAAGAATCAAGGCATGGTCTATTTTCTAAATGGGGAGAAAATTCAGAACTGTGAAGTGCAAAGGAACTTGGGAGTTCTAGTGCAGGGTTCTCTTAAGGTAAGCTTGTAGGTTGAGGCAGTACTTTAGAGGGCAATTGCATTTATTATTGATGGCATTTATTACGGAAGGAATTGAATATAAGAACAGGCTTTATACAGTTTTGGTCAGACTACATTTGGAGTGTTGAGCGCAATGTTGAGCCCCATATCTCAGAAAGGTATACTGACACTGGAGTGTGTTCAGAAGATTTTCACGGGAATAGTCATAGGAGTGAAAAGTTTGTTGTATGGCGAATGTTTAAGTCTTTGGTCTATACTTGATAAAGTTTAGAAGGAAGAGAGGAAATGTAATTGTAACATACAGAATTCTGAATGACCTGAACAGAGTGGATGTGCATAAGATGTTTCCATTGGTAGGAGAGATGAGACCCAAGGACACAGCCTAAGCTTAAAGGGAACATCTTTTCGAACGTTGCTAAGGAGAAACTTCTTTGAAATTTATTTGCAGAGAATGCTGTGGGGCCAGGTTATTGAGTATATGTGAGACGGGGATAGCTTTTCAGATTATTCAGGGGATCAAGGGTTACGGGGAGAAGGTTGGAGAATGGGTTTGAGAAACTTATCAGCGATGACGAAATGGCAGAGCAGACTCGATGGGCTGACTGGCCTAGTTTCAGCCCCTATGTATTATAGTATTATGGTTTAAACTTTAAGGAGTCTTTTTGCATCTCTGAGGATATTAATTCGTGCTTTTCATGAAGGTCAAAAGCTGGTGGAAATAGATAATAGACAATAGACAGTAGGTGCAGGAGTAGGCCATTCAGCATTCGAGCCTGCACCACCATTTAATATGATCATGGCTGATCATCCTTAATCTGTATCCTGTTCCTGCCTTATCTCCATAACCCTTGATTCCACAATCCTTGAGAGCTCTATCAAAATCTTTCTTAAATGAATCCAGAGACTGGGTCTCCGCTGCCCCCTTGTGCAGAGCATTCCACACAGCCACTACTCTTTGGTTGAAGAGGTTTCTCTTCATCTCTGTCCTAAATGGCTTACCCCGTATTTTTAAGCTGTGTCCTCTGGTTCGGCACTCACCCATCAGTGGAAACATGTTTCTTGCCGCCAAAGTATCCAATCCTTTAACAATCTTATGTGTCTCAATCAGATCCCCTCTCAGTCTTCTAAACTCAAGGGTATACAAGCCCAGTTTCTCCAGTCTTTCAGTGCAAGTTAATCCCACCAATCCAGAATTGACCTCGTGAACCTACGCTGCACACCCTCAATAGCCAGAATGTCTTTCCTCAAATTTGGAGACCAAAACTGCACACAGTACTCCAGGTGTGGTCTCACCAGGGCCAAAAATAGTTGATTGTTTTTGAATGAAGATATTTTGGCTGCTGTCAGGGTGGTGGATAATATGACATTCAGTGCAGGATCACACACTAACTGTACTGTATTAATGTGGTGATAATTTATTCAAAACCTGGACGTCTCTGTCTCTGTCAACTATCCAGAACCATGCATCCTGAATGAATATTCAGGCATGGAATTTATCACCTTCTCATTGTCTGTTTAGAATATAAGGAGTGATTGATCATCCCTCTCAAGGTCCAATGGAATCACCTCTTATTATCTCACAGCGCTACAGATCAACTTTTACTCACTCCTCATGGTGCTATCATCCCAGGGATTCATCTGGTGGGACTCTTGTTCATTCTCTCTGTGGTAAGGAGATCATTCCATATAAAGGAGATAAAATCTGTCCACAATACCCCAAACCCTGCCTCAATAACGCTCTCACAGTTGATCACAATAACTCCTTTCCCTCACTTAGCTGGCTCCCTTTCCTTCATGTGACACAGGATACCATTCATTTACAATGCACAGCCACTGACGTGGAATTTAAACCATCCTTACATCTGTAGGTCAGCATCAATAAAGCCAGCACCAGAGGTGCCTATCGAGATGGAAAACACTCTTGGAGACAGACTCAATCACAAAGAATACGTCTAAAAGTGTGAGTGGCCACCGACCTGAATGTAATTCAACTGCAGGAATATGGGATACAGACAGAGGAAGGGGGTTATCTTTCCTTTTCATCTCTCCTCACGGGATGTATTCAGCCCTGGTCAGGTCAGCATGTTATGTTGACCTTGAACTGAGTGGCTGGTTAGCTGTTCCACAGGACAGTAAAGATTAAAACGCAGTGCTGTGGGTTTGCAGTCACACAGAGACCTGACCAGAGAAGAATGACCCATTGCCTTCTCTAATGTGCATGAGGCAAGCCGATATCAACAGATTATTATTTTGTGGCTGTAGATGATGAGACAGTGACGTAACAACCATCTTTCTAATTCTGTGCAGAGAACAACGTAAACATCTCAAGTGCAATTATTTTGCAATGGACACATGGTATGAATGGGCTTGAAACAGCTGTATGCGGAGATTAACAAAGGCACAAATGATAGTTTATTCAGGAATTGTACTGAGGCTGAGGAGGAGACTGGGATGTCATGTTGGTGGTACTGGACAGAAATGGTAAGTCGGGAGGATATGGAAATGTAAACTTGTGTAGGAGAAAACGAATCAAGGAGAACAGTTTGTTTCATCCTCACATATTGGTGCGTAATTTTTAAGTAATGATTTTCTAGTTATAATATGTTAGGAATGGAATCTTTGATTGGAACTGAAAACATTGACTTGCACCTTACCAAAATTTACATATCATGGCCATCAATTCAGTTCAGACCGTTTCACTAGACATCTCGAGTGACTTAGCAGGAACACCAACGATCGCAAGGATAGGATAGTAACCAGCTTGAATAACCATCAGTACATCTTCAATCCGCGATGCTAATGTTATCCAAGGCTGGGAAAGCCAGAAAAGTCCCGAGAATAAACCCCTGTCCATTGCTGGAAATTTCCATTTGAATGTTCTCAGATCTTGATCCATTGTTGGAACACTCCAGTGTACTCTTCCCAGATTCTGATCTCTCCTCCCTCTCTCCTTGAAGCTGCTTATCCCTGTTACTGGTGTGGATGATGGTCCCGCTCATACTATGGGATTACACATTGAACACATTCCATTATTGACAGAAGACTAAAACTCTCTGGGGACCCATAGGATCCATGGAGACTCGCATAATCACAATCGCTGAACAAACAGCTCCAGCTAACCTCTCTCAATGTGATACTGTTTTACTAAAATTTAAAATAACTCTGAACACATGCATTCTGGATGTGAGATGTGAGTGTGACTGAAGGAAGGAATGTTGGAGATGACATATTATTTGCGTGTAATCATTCAGTCTGCCTTGGATATAGAGGTAATGCCAGAGGTTTTACTGAACATAAACATGCTTCTCTGCTCATAAATGGAGAAATAAATCCGATAATTACTGATCAGTCATTGCAAAATCAGTAAAACATTGAGAGAATATCTTCCGTCCGTGATCTGATGGCAACATGTGCCTAAGACAATGTGGGTTTATAACAATCAAACAGCATGCATATGTTAACAGAGAATTGTACGTGACAAATACAATTCAGATTGTTATTCCAGAAGCAGAGAGGGCAAGCGTGAGTGTTCACGTTATCAATGTTAAGGAACTGTGATGAAGTGTCATTTACTGCCTTCAATTACATTGTGATTATGACATTGGGGAAAAGACAGAAGATGGAGAGGACTAGGGGACATGGCTGTTCAAACTGGGAAGAGGAATGTTATCAGTATTGGAACGTTACACTTTATATCTCAAATGAAGAACAGATTCAAGGATAAATCTATAATGAGAAATTAGCAGAGACAGCATTAATGAAATGTATTTATGCAATGCAAAATACAGGAACAAAATGATTTTATATACAGACCAAAATATGCAAAGTATAAAGAGATAAGTTTGTTAAAATGCACTTCTCATATTGAGTTATATAAAGTGAAATGTGGATGTGAAAACTGGAAAGGTGATGTGCACACTGTATCAATCATTATTTGATCCACAGCGGAGATGCTGATTTCATTTCTGTCAGTGATCCCCCTCACTGAGATTCTCTGGCCCAGTCTCTCACACAGTATCTGGAGGTGGGGTGGGAGTGTTGGGTGGGTTTATCATTTCCTGCTGCTCATGGCAAAATTTATTTTTTAAAAAATACACCTTCGCCATATAACTAATCTACGGTCTTTTGGGTTCTGTTTAGCGGTCAGTAACATAGCTCTGTGATATTATTGGAAAACAATGATCTGGGACGACAGCCAGTCTCAGCAGAGTGGTCACAGGGAATGGCACACAGACAAATGGATTGCAGTTCAGAGGAATTTCTAAATAAAACTTCCAACTTCTGTCTGTCCGTATTTATCTACCCTCATGCTGCCTTCTGATCTATCTGACTTCATTCTCATCTCACACCTCTTCCTCTCCCACTCAGTCAGTCGCTCAACTTTCTATCCTCTCTCAGTTTATCTCCATTCATTTTCTGTTCCCCGGTTTATTTCTCTCTCACGCCATCTATCTCCACACGCTCTCTCTATCTCCAGTTGTACAGTTGAAGAGCTTGTGACCCCACAATGGGTTGACTGACCTCCGTCGGTGTTATAATAATTCGGCAGTTCTCTGATCCACAATAAATACTTTAGGTGCCTGGTCAGAAAAGCTGGTGCGGTGACAGGTACAGTGCACAATCACCCATTATCTCTTCCTGTTCTTCTCTGATACACAGCTGCCTTGAAATTTCTGTGCAAACAAAATAGACTGAATGAAATTCGAGCAGTCCAGAAGACGGTCATGACGGTGTATTTCAATTAGGATTTAATGAAGGATGAGATTCTAGAAAAACCTCAGCAATGAAAGAAAAACAGGGCAACACAAGAAATAGCACATGAATACAACATGCGGCACCAAGTAGGCCTCATGGTGTTATCGCGAGATTATCAATCCCGAAAATCAGCTCTTGTTCTGTGGACCCAGGTTCTAAACCCACCACTGCAGAAGGTGGAAGTTGAACTCAATAATTTTTTAAAAGCTGGAATTAAGAATCTACTGATGAGAATGAAATCTTTGCCGATCGTCAGAAAAGAAAAACCATTTGGCTCACTAATATCCTCCAATGAAGTAATCTTGCATCCTCACTCCAGACCCAAAGCAATGTGATGACTCTCAGTCCCGCTCTGAAATGGACTAGCGTGTCATTCAGTTATACCAATCGCTACAAAATCTCAAAGAAATGAAACCAGGTGGACCAACAGTTATCGATCTGAACACCGAAAACGTCAGTTGGAAACATCACTTTTGGACCTGTAAACTCCTCCTTACTAACACCTGAGGGCTAGTGCCAATATTGGAACAACGGCCTTATAGACTAGTCAAGCAACAGCCTGACATAGTCATGCTCATGAAATTATAACTGACAGAAATACCCCAGAAACCACCATCACCATGACTGGATATGTCCTGGCCCAAGGTCAGGACCAATCCAGCAGATGGGGCAGCTCAGTGCGATACATTCTGGAGGTAGTTGCACTGCGAGTCCCCAAAATTAACACCAAACCCAATGAGGTCCCATGGCTTTAGATTAAACGTGGGCAAAGCAGCCTTACTGATTAACATGTAACGTCATTCCTCAGCTGGATCAGTACTCCTCCATGTTGAACAACACTTGGAGAAAGCACTGACTGTGAAAAGGGCACAAAGTTTATTCTCGCTGAGGAATTTCAAAGTCAACCACTAAAAGTGGTTTGGTACCAGGACTACCGATCACGCTGGTCGGATCCTAAAGGACATATCTACTTGATTGGGTCTGCAGAAGGTAGTGAGGGAATGAACGAGAGGGGAAAAAAACATACCTGACCTCATCCTTACCAATCTACCAACTTCAGATGCATCTGTCCGTGACAGCATCGGTAAAACTGACCACCGCACTGTCGTTGAGGAGACAAAGTCTCACGGTCACATTGAGAATAAACACTGTAGTGTTGTGTGGAGCTATCACCATGCTAAATGGCACAGACTTCAAACACATCTAGCAACTCAAGACTGAGTATCCATAAGACGCTGTGGTCCAACAATAGCAGAAGAATAATATCCCAGCACAATCTGTAATCTCATCGCGCAGCATATTAACCACTCAATCATTACCATCAAACCAGTGGATTAGCCCTAGTGCAATAGAGAGTGAAACAATGAGAAAAAAAACTGCTCAGGTATGTTCTGTACATAAAACTTAGGATAAATTCAAACCAGCCAAATACCGCCTCATCAGTCTACCAGCATAAAATAAAGTGATGGAAGGACTCATCAAGAGTGCTATCAAGCAGCACATGCTCAGCAATAACCTGCTCAGTGACGCCCAGTTTGGGTTCCACCGGGGACACTCAGCTCCTGACCTCACCACAGTCTTTGTTCAAACATTGAAAAAGGAACTGAATTCCAGCACTTGAAAATCAAGGCTGCATTCTTTCAAATGTGGCATCAAGGAACCCAAGCAAAAAGGATATTTCGAGAAAGTATTTCATTATTGGAGTTATACCTGACAGATAGGAAAACGGTGATTGTTGTTGGAGGTCAGTCATCACACTTCCAGAATATCTCTGCATTAGTCCCTCAGGATAATGTGGACGTAGGCTTGCTCCATGAGCTGCAATGGTCATTTTCAGACGTTTCATCACCATACTAGGCAATATCTCAGTTGCCCTCCGGATGAAACCTAGGTCAAAACACCTTCTGTTGCTTCATCAATGGCCTTCTCTCCATCATAAGATCAGAAGTGGGGATATTCGACGATGACTGCACAATGTTCAGCACCATTTGCAAATGCTCAGTAATGGAAGCAGTACATGCCTAAAGGCAACAGGATCTGGTCAATATCCAGGCTTGGCCTAATAAGTGACAAGTCACACTGGCACCACACAAATGCCAGACAATGACTATCACCAATAAGAAACAATATAACTACTTGGTATTCAGCAGCATATTTGTCACTAAATTATCCTCCCCACCACACTATCAATACACTTCGGGTTACCAATGACCAGAAACTCAACTAGACTCGCCACATAAATATAAGAGCAGATCAAAGGCTAGGAATATTGTGCGTTTAACTCACCTCTTGCCTTCCAAAAGCCTGCTCACCATCGACAAGACACAAGTCACGAGTGAGATGGAATACTCCCCAATTGCCTGAATGAGTGCAGCGACAACGGCACTGAAGAAGATTGACACCATCCAGGACAAAACAGCCCAATTGATTGGCACCACATCCACAAGCATTCACTCCATTCACCACCTCTGCTCAGTAGCAGCAGTATGTACTATCTACAAGACAGCACCTTTCAATCCTACAATCACTTCCATCTTGAATGACAACGGCAGCAGGCTTTGGCGAACACCACCACCTTCAAACTCCCTTCCAATAGGCAATAGACAATAGACAATAGATGCAGGAGTAGGCCATTCAGCCCTTCGAGCCTGCACCGCCATTCAATATGATCATGGCTGATCATTCCCAATCAGTATCCTGTTCCAGCCTTATCTTCATAACCCTTGACTGAACTATATTTAAGAGCTCTATCCAATTCTTTCTTAAATGAATCCAGAGACTGGGCCTCCACTGCCCTCTGGGGCAGAGCATTCCACAAAGCCACCACTCTCTGGGTGAAGTAGTTTCCAAACCAGTCAACATCCTGAGTTGGAAATATGTCACCATTCTTTCATTGTTGCTGGGTCAAAACCCTGGAATTCCCTCCCTCGTAGCATTGTGGATCAACTCACAGCAGGTGGACTGCAGCAGTATAAGAATGCAACTCAGCACCACCTTCTCAAGAGGGTAACTACGGATGGAAAAGAAATGGTAGGCCCATTCAGAGATTCCCATAACCAAAAAAATAAGTTTAAAAAGTTCCAAGTTGAACACCTCGATATAACAGGTTTTCTGATTTGAACATGAACAGGAAAGCAGTGTTTCTGATACTGAACATTTTTTACCTTTCTGTTATTAGAAAGGTGTTCAGTGTTCCATGGCATATTATTGCGGAGTGCTGTGATAAATTGCAACAGTTTTATTAAATGTAATATTAGTGCAAGTGGATCGATCTTTCAAAAATATCAGACTGAAAATGACAATCATCGTCGAGACAATGTACTCCCGCCAGATAAGACTCACAGATAGCAGCTTATATTCAACATCTTACTGCGCGACTGCTTTACACTGAATCCTCCCACCGTCCATATTACAGGGGTTACCATTGACCAGAAGGTGAATTCATATCAAAATTCAGATACAACGGTTACAAGAGCATCTCTGAGATTTACAATTCTGCACTGAATAATAGACTGTATGACAATACAGGCATGCTATATAGCAACAGATTTAGGCAATTCAGCCTATTTCTTCACTCTGAAACTGTCTCATTTTGTCATAGTCTCTAAGACTTGTGGCAATATCTTCTATACTCTAACTGTATCAAGCTTTGCAGTAATCGCTCAGTTTCAATCAGTTGAGCCCCCCCCACCCCGCCCCCCCCCGCCATTCTTCGAAATTCCATTGAGTACAGACATGGAGCCCTCAAGTGCCACTCATATGACAAGCCATCATTCCCAGGATAGATCATGACCAACACCCGTAGATCCTTCCCCAGAACAGCTCACAAAACTCCACATCCCGTCTGTCCATAGCCCATTACATTCTCAGCAGTATGTCTCCGCTCTTGTATTCTCACTCTCTTGAAATGAATGTTGACATTGCATTTGCTTTCCTAACTGCCAACTGCACCTGCGCATTAACCGTAAGAGAGGACGATGACTCCAAATTCCTTTTGCGGTTCAGATTTCATGAAGCCTTTTAGAATATAATGTCTGCCTGTATTCTGATTTCGCTGTTCGTTGGATGCTGCCTGAACTGCTGTGCTCTTCCAGTACCTCTAATCCAGTATCTGCCTGTATTCCACCTACTGAAGTGCATAATCTCACATGTTCCCATATTGTGTTCCATCAGCCATGTGTTTTCCCAGTGTCCTAAACTGTCCAAGTCTTTCTGCAGCCTCCCCACTTCCTCAATATCACCTGCCCATCCAATCATCATTGTACCATCTGCAAACCGAGTAAAACTGCCGTCAGGTCAGATGGTTCACGTAAATGGTACTTCTTGACTCCCTAAGGACTATACACCATTGAAAAGGCACAACGCTCAAGGTGCTTGACTCCACTTAGGTTAAAGCAGCATGACTGGAATTACACCTGCAATGCCTTCACCCCTTGCACCACTGGCACTGACACCCTACTCACTATTTTATTATGAATTTATCGCATTATGGTGACACAGAACTTGATGGCGCACGATCCCAGTCTATTAATGGCAATCTGTCTCAATACTGACTGTGTGGTGGTCACACTAACGAATGTCATTTTGTGTTGAAGACGACAGAGGGAGGTGTGGGGAGGAGATGTCGATCATAAATGACTGTGTGACTGTCACTGAGGGCTGACACAGGCCGCGAATGCCCCAGATGTACCTGTGTCTGTTGTCACCGCTGCAGGAAAGGTCAGCATTTCCGTGAGTCAAATCAAAGAAAGTGATGGGCCTGGACAGTGTTCCTGGCTGAGCATTCAGATCCTGTTTGTACCAACTAGCAGAGGTATTCACATACAACTTCAGCCTCTCCCTCCAGAAGCCGAAGTCCCAATCTGATTCAAGAAGGCTATCATCATCCTCGTAAGAAAGCACATGAAACATGCCCTTATAGACGACCATCCAGTGGCTCTGACCTCAATAATCATGAAGTGCTCTGAGAGACTGGTTTTAGCCTACACCAACTCCAATCTCCCAGCCTGACCTGCTGCATTATAGTTTGCCGACTGATGTTACAGGTGCACAACAGATTCCATATCCGATCCTGCACGCATCACTGGAAGATCTGGACCACAAGTACACTTACACCAAACTCCTGCTCATTGACTAAAGCTCCACCTTCAAAATTATTATCCCTTACAGACTAATCAAAACCTCCGAGACCTTGGTCTCGGTTACATCCTCTGCAACTGGCTCCTCAGATTTCTGACCAACAATCGTGAAGATAGGTTACAACCACCTCCTTCACAATAGCAATGAACACTAGAGCTGCTGAAGGATGTGTTCTCAAAACCCGACAATACTCCCTGTACACCCACGGCAGTACACTCAGCCCACTCCTGTCCTCTCTACACACCCATGGCTGTGCCCTCAGCACCTTACTGTACGCCCTGTACACCCACGGATGTGCCCTCAACCTCCTACTGTATTCCCTGTACACTCACGGCTGTGTCCTCAGCCCCCCACTGTCCTCCATGCACACCCACATCTGTGCCCTCAGCCCCTTACTGTATTCCATGTACTCCCACGTCTGTGCCCTCAGCCCCTTATGGTACTCCTGGTACACCCACGGCTGTGTCCTCAGCCCCATACTATCCACCCTGTACACCCATGGATGTGACCTCAGCCCCTTAGTGTGTTCCCTGTACACCCACGGCTTTGCCCTAAACCAACTATTGTACTCTTTGTAAACCCACGGTTGTTTCTGCAGTCCCCTAATGTCCTCTTTGTACACCCACGGCTGTGCCCTCAGCCCCTACATAATCTCTGTACAGCCACGGCTGAGTTTCCAAATTCCAAACAACGCCAGCTACAAGTTCGCAGATGACATCACGATAGCATTACGGATATTAAACAACAACGCGTCAGAATGTAGAAAGGCGATAGAGAGCTTGGTGACATGGTGTATTGATAATGACCTCCCTCTCTAATCCGGCAAACGTAAAGGACTGATCACTGACTTTATGAAGAAAGGAGGGGAACACACCCCATCGACATCAACCGTTTGAGGGAGTGCAGAGCATCAAGTCCCTCGGAGTGAAGATAACTCACAACCTGTCCTGAACTGCCCACATAGGTCCGACGGTCGGGAAGGTTCAACAATGCCTCTCCTTCCTGAGGTGATACAGGAAAATCAGCATGTGCTACAATTACAGATGCACCATTGAGAGTGTATTGTCCAGTTGGATAACAGCCTGGCACAGCAACTGCTCTACTCAGGATTGTTAGAAACTACAGAAGGTTGGGTGCACAGCTCTGACCAACACGGACTCTAACATCCCAACCATCGATTCCATTTACATGGCTCGTTGCCGCAGAAAGGCTGACAACATCTACCCCAGATTACTGAGGGAAGGGAGACAGGAAATATCTGGGCATTAACAGATATCTTTGTAGCATCCTTGAACACGGCTGAGGTCGCGGAAGACTGGAAAATTGTTAAACCCCTTGTTTAAGAAATGTAGTAGGGATAATCCAGTCAATTATGGACTGGTGAGACTGATGTCAGGGGTAGGGAATCTGCCAGAGAAGATACTGAGGGGTAGGATCTACACTCATTTGGATGAAAATAGTCTTATCTGTGATGGACAACATGGTTTTGAGCAGAGAAGTTCACGTCTTTACAAATCAATACAATTCTTTGACGAAATGACAAAGTTGATTGATGAGGGAGATACTGTAGATGTCATGTACATGGACTTCAGGAAGGCGTTTGGTATGTTTCCCCTCGGTCGGGTTATGGAGAAAGTGAAAGTCACATGGTGCGCTAGCTACGTGGAGAAAGAACTGGCTGGGCAACAGGAGGCAGAGAATAGAAGGGGGAGGGAGTTTCTCAAAATGGAGAACTGTGACCAGTGGTTCCATTTAAGATGTTTCTGGAAAGATACATGAATGGGCAGGGAACAAAGGGATACAGCTCCTGAGAAAATAGGCGACAGGTTTAGATAGAGGATTTGGATCAGCGCAGGCTCGGACCACCGAATGGCCTGTTTTTGTGCTGGCATGTTTTGTTCTAACATTATCAAAGACCCATCACACCCCAGTAATAGTCTCCCACAACCTCTTCCATCAGGCTAAAAGATATGGAAGCTTGAAAACACTGAGCAGCTGGCTCATTAAAAGTTTCTTCCTGACTGTTATTAGACTGATGAATGTACTCTCTAATCTCAGATAATACTGATCTGGTTCATGTTGACCTCGCCTAGCGCATGCGCTGTGCAGCGTAACCTGCATGCCTCTCAGACATGTTTTACAGCCATTGTTCTGCACATCTTTGCTTACTATGATCAGCCTGTAGTCCTTGGTACAGGTCAAAGTGAAACCTCATCTTCCTCCCCCCAGCTCACTCCGAGCTCTCTCTGGTCCTCACCCCCAGCACCTCCCATTCCCCATCCCCAGCACACTATGACCCCATCCCCAGCTCACTGTGTGCTTTGTGTCTCAGTCTTTCTCTCACACTATCTGTTTCCTTGTATTTTCCTTTTCTCTGTCTTCTGTTTCTTTCCCTGAACTTCCTATCTCCCCTTCTCCCTGTCCATGTGACTGTTTGTTTCTTGTTTTGTTTCCTTTCTCTGTTTTACTGACTGTAATTTTGTTTCCCTCGTTTTGTTCTCTCTCTCCTTATCTGTGTCTGTCTAGTTCTCCCTCGTTGTGATGGTGATGGCGTCTCTATTGTTTTGAAGCATGTGATGGCTCTTTGGTTGGATGTTGACAATATTGGTTAAATTTCAATTGTTGTCAAAACGGCAACCAGAACTTGGATATCCATTTAATAGCCAATTGCTACATCTAAATATTTTGGAACTGCCTTCTCCCACGCTCTGCATACTAGCAACTGAACGCATTCTATTCATGTGCATAATAGTGTGACGGTAACAGCTCTTCCCAGGACCAGAAGAAACAACAGACGGTTGTGTGCACAGCCCAGACTATCATGGAAATCAACCTTCCATCCATTTATACTTCTCATTGTGAGCGAAAGGCGGGCAACATCAAATATCTCTCCAAAACCGGTAATGATCTCCTATAACCTCTTCCAAAAGTTAGAAGATACAGAGGCTTGAAAACATGGACCGGCGTGCACAGGAACACCATCTTCCTTACCGTAATTACACTGACGAATTGACATCTCTAACTTTTCAAATAATATTAATCTTACGAAAGTCGATCTTGCTTTGCACACCTCCTGTGCAGCTGTAACCTTGAGTGCTTCACTCTGTGTAAGTGCCATTGAGGCTCAAGGTCTTCTCAAGGGCAATCAGATGAGTGAACTAATGCTGGCCCAGACAGCGATACCTATTTCGCATTAATAAATTTAAGAAGATGACGGCACTCAGCGAAGACAGACAAATGGGATCAAATCACTTTAAACGTGATCTTAGATATATACAGGTTTCCCTCGGTATCTGAAGGTAGAGTGTTCCTACAAAACCTTTCATAAGCTGATATGGCATAAAGCAAAGCAGCATTAATTTATGTGGGAAAAAATCATCTTTCTTGGTAAAAGTGAAAATCCTCTTCGGATTTCTTTTGGTTAGCGAAAACAGGACGCATTGGAGGTTTTTCGGAAAGGGAAGTGGCAAA
Source organism: Chiloscyllium punctatum (assembly GCF_047496795.1). Lineage (NCBI taxonomy): Eukaryota > Metazoa > Chordata > Chondrichthyes > Orectolobiformes > Hemiscylliidae > Chiloscyllium > Chiloscyllium punctatum. The sequence continues at coordinate 88,782,251 of NC_092752.1, read as the reverse complement.
AAGCGAATATTTGAAAAGCGGGGTATACATGTACCGGCATGGGCAAGATATTCAGGAAGATGGGAAAAGTCAAAAATAAATGAGGTGAATTTCACATTTTATTTCCATCTCAGCTGATCATCGTTCCCCTTGTTTCCTCTTTTTCTTCTATCTCTCTCTTTCTCTATCGATTTAGCTCACTCCTCCTCCCTTTCAAAGCAGACTTCCCTGTCCCCAGCATTATTCACACTATTTTCAAACTGTTTTCAGTTCAGGAAAGCTCCCAGCACTTTCTGTTCTTTGCTTTGCATTTCTTATGCAATTTCAGATCTCCAGCATCTTCTTTTATTTGATTTAAGCCTCAAATTTGTTATCCCATGGGAAGTCGGCATCTCTGCCAGGGCAGCATTTGTTAATCATCACTAATTGTTCTGATTGTGAGGCCATTCCACAAGCCAATATAAAATCAAGCACATTGATATGGGTCTGAAGTCACACTTAACCCAGACTGGGTAGTAACATTAGACTTCATTAAAGTCATCAGTGAAACAGCAAGATTTTCAGACAAAATCTGGGTTTTATGGTTGTTTTTCGTGAAATGCACTTTATTCGAATTCTTATCATTTTTATTTAAGTTCTGCCATCAGCTGTGGTAGGACTTGAAACAAAGTCTTTCGTTTAATAAGCTTTGCTCCTGAATTACATCCAGCGACATTCCTACTCTGATACAATTTCCTAATCATGAAGTAACGTCCGAGACAAGAACAATTTTGTGATTGAAATACTTGTAACTGGAAAAGTGGCCAGAAGAGAGCTTGAAACATAAAGTCTGAATTTTACCAACGTGCAGACAATGGTTTGTTCAGACACAGAACTGACGCAGAGATGGAGACTGGGGATATTATGAGCTGGTAGTGGACAAGATTCGTGACAGAGAGAACACGAGACATAAATCAATTCAGGGCCAAATGGGATCTCGAGGTTGTCCACAGTTTTGTTCTCAGATGTTTGTAAGGGAGTGGTCTGCATTTCAGATGAATGGAGACTGCAATTTGAATTGAAGATAACAGTTTCTTTCTTTGACAAATATAGATAACAGCAATTGCAATGAATTTCAAAATTGTTTATGGGCTTAATGAATGGACAGATGTAGAAAACACCAACAATAGCGAGAATAGGTTAGTAACACACCCTCCACGCCGCCCAAAATAATGATCAGTACCACTAATATCCGATATGGTAGAAATTGCCAACAGAGAAAATTTTTGAAAAGTCCCAAGGAAAGCCTCCTCTCCATTGGTTTAATTATCCAGTCCATTATTCTCAGATTCAAATCTGTCCTCTCCACGTCTGTGCAGCTGCTGATCTCGGTTACGTTTGGAGCTGATACATCTGCTCCGGCACTGGGATAGCGCACTGAGTGAAGCCCCTCCCCCATAGGAGAGGGAAACCCTCCAGTGACACAATTACAATGCATGGAGACTGACATCAATAACAGTCACTGAGCAAACAGTTCTAGCTTTCAATACAGCATATTCAGTTCACAATATAACTGGACTGGACTGGATGCTGACATCGCTGGCTATTTGTCACATCTCCCATCACTAATTGCTCTAGTGAAGTCATTGTGTGAGAGAATGATGGATGTTTTCTTTTCGCAGGCGAGATGATTCTGCTCAGTTGTACGTTTGCAATGCTGTAACCATCTTACCTCAAATTTTCACCAATGATAATACGGAAAATGTTGGTTTATATGCAGAAAAGACTGGATGGTGGGATTGGATGAGAAACCATCACTATTCAAGAAAATCGGGACCTGGAATTCATTCAAAATTAAGAAAGGATTTCTTGTACTCTCTCTTGTATCGCTTGGTCCTTGTTCAGGTTGTACATGTACTATATATTTCTAAATCTCCATCAAGTGCAGATACAATCAGGACGTTCTTACTGTGCTGATCTCTCCTGCACGGGAAGAAACGCCAGCCAACACACTGTCACTGGGTGCAGTTGCTCTGCACATAGACAGGAAGTGTGGGCTTCGCTGAATGTTCCTCTCCCTGCTCTAATAATGAAACGCTGGACCTTCCATTCATAATATGCTTGAGTAATTAATTTATACAAATGGACTAAACATTTTAATGCAGCTTTATTTGCTATAAAGCAGTAATTTTTACACTTTTTCTCCTCAGTCCCAAACCAAAAGTGAACTTATTCATTAAGACTTTTGAATTAATGAGTCAGGTTTGGCTGGGAGATAGGGCGGAATGGGGGCATTGGCTGTGGAGACTGCATGGGGAGTACAATGATATTCCACATGTCATCAACACTCTTAACGTCAGATAGAATTAAATATAGTTCATAACAAGGATATTTTATATTTTATATACACACCAATTAATCATTGGGAATACAGATTGAGTAGGGTCACCGCACCTGATGCATTACATTGATTTCTGTTCATAGCTACTGCCAGACCTGCTGAGCTTTCCCTCCATGCATTTTAATGTTTGAGGTTGATTATATTGTTCATATCTTGCAGGATGCTTACAATTAAAAACAGATGCTAATAACAAAATGTGCAGGGCTATGGGGACAATACAGGAGAATAATAGTAGAGATATCGCTCATTCCAAACTGAAAGAGACAATGGGCTAAGCTTTCACCACCTTTGTTGTAATAATTCTATGTTATGCTTTGAAAGCATTTGTAGAGTGGGGAGACAAGCTTGTTCAATGAAGGACACAGAGTGTTCCATCATCAATAATCTATCCCTATTTTTTCATGAAGTTCAGCTGCCTCGAAAATATATTTTAAAAAAAGATCTCCTGAGATTTATAGGATGTTCAGAATTGTTTTTACTTTCTATCTTAAAGAAGAAGCAGATTTCGTTTGTAATTCAGGTGTCACAGGAATACCAACTGTAATAGCACGAGAAATGACAACATTGTCCAAATATAACCAAGTTCAACGTGTAGACCTGTCAAGAAACATGAAATATAGTGATAATGGAAACATGAAATATAAACAGAAATTGCTGGAAAAACGAAAAAGATGAGGAAGTATTTGCAGAGAGCAACAGAATTAACATATGTCATGTGATGTGACACTGTTCTGAAAAGTCATATTAGAATCAAAGGTCAATTTTTTTGCATCTCTGCTCAGATGTTGCCAGATCTACTGAGTTTCGCTCCAGCTCTTTTGATTTCTTTCTTCTTTCTGAACTGTGACAAAGTGTCTGATCTGAATGATAACAACAAAGTTGTTATCTCAGTTGAATCTTGAGTAATTTGTTATGGACATTAAATGAGAAATTACACAGTTCCTCTGTTTGACAGGGCTCTAAATATCGATGACGTATTGTGTTGTGAGAACTTGCGATGAAAATGTTGAAACAAAACAGAAGTTGCTGCAACTGCTTCGTACGTCTGGGAGCATCGGTGCAGAGAAATCAGAGTTATCGTTTCAGGTCCAGTGCCCCTTCCTCAGAACTGATGGTAACACGGAAAATGTTGGTTTATATGCAGAAATGACTGGATGGTGAGATTGGATGAGAAACCATTACTATTCAAGAAAATCGGGACCTGGAATTCATTCAAAATTAAGAAAGGATTTCTTTTACTCTCTCTTCTATCGCTTGGTCCTTGTTCAGGTTGTACATGTACTATATATTTCTAAATCTCCATCAAGTGCAGACGGCATGTTTTTTTTCTCCCCTACTGTGGTGTTTCAGTATTTTTGATTATTTTCCAGTATGTATTTGCTTCCAATTCAATGCGGATATGAGAATATGTCTTGACCTTCTGCAGTTTGCCCATAATATAGAATTTAATTGAATACTTATCCCCATCACACCCGTTGAATTAAAGAAACAATGCATGAGTCCACGTCCATCCTGCAGATGAAACATTTCATCAGCTCTGGCTATTGCAGGGAATGTTACAAAGAACAGTGCCACACAAAATGCTAATGTTCCAGCGCAAGATGCCATACCCAGTTTATCCTAATTTATTTACAAGGTTTATAAATAAAACATGCAGAGGGGCAGAGTGTAAAAACTGAATTCAACTCTGTGTCGAAAATGCTATTTGTGGCTCCCTCATAAAATGTGTTAATTGCATCAGTCATAAATTCACCAAAATAGGGAAAGCAAGAAACTGGAATTGTCAAATAATCCTCTGAATAACATCTGGAGAACAGGAAGGAAATCACGGCTTGTTTGTGATATTCAGAAATGACGATTGTGAGAATGTGGAGGTGGGGAGCAGTGAAATGATGATCAATGTTGTGGATGACACAAAGATGGGCTGGGTGGATCACAGTCAGGAGGGAAGTGTTAGGCGACAGGAGGATTTAAACAAACTATTCAGATAGCTAGATCAATGGCCTGATGAACTTTAACACCGATAAATTGGGGAGATGCAAGTCAGAAGTAACAAGACAAGTAAGTACTCAAAAGTGAGTATGAAAGAGGTGGGCTAAATTTGCTCGTTTTTTTCTTTGCAGCAGGAAGGTTTGAGGAGGGAATCTGGTACAGATGTACAAGAGCATAAGGGGTATGGAGAGGATGAACAGACAACAGCTGTTTTCCTGAGTCAAAGGATCAAAAAATAAAGGGACTCACTTTTGAAGAGAAAGGGAGGGGTTTGAGAGAGAATTTGTGGAATGTGTAACGAACTGAGAGGGTAGCCTGAATCTGGAATGCGTTGTTTAGGAAGGTGGTTGAGGCAGGTAACCTCACAAACGTTTAAAAAGCCTTTGGATGTGCACTTGCTGGCACAGGCGTGATGAGCCTGTTTTTCATTGCATGATTCTTTGCAGTGGCAGCCATGAACACTCTGGTATATTCTGAAACAATAAGCAATGGCATTTGCTGCTTTGTTCCTTTGATGGTACTCAGTAAGTTCCTGTATTACAAAGCAGCAGCATCTCATGCAGCTTCAGCACTTACTCAACCAAAGTCAGCCCAGTCATCTCTGGGAACATCCAGGGTAATTCACATGCTCTGTGCAAGCATTGTCCAACAACAGCCCTGACACTATTCTCGCTGTTTGCCACCATTATTATAGTTGCAGCCATAATTTGAACGCAGCTTTTCCTCCATTATAATAAACACCTCAAGCAATAAGGATGTTATTTCACTGAAGCATAATAAATTATTTCGCAAGTATTCCCTTTGGCAAACAGCAAGTTTTCCTGTGTTTTTTTCTGCCAGTTGTTTCTCACAGAATTCCCCACCCCACCCTCTTTCCACTTTATCATTTTCTTGTGCACTGTCTCTCTGCTCTCACACATCTCACTCCCTCACATCCCCCACACTCTCCATCCTTATTTATTAATCCCTGAAAAACTTGCGACTAGTCTCTATAATTTATTCGAACTCCCAACTCACATTTTGGACTGATTTGATTCCTTCTCTCGGCATGGTCATTAGACTGGCCGTGTCTGATATCCTATTCACTTCGACCTTCTGCTCAGTTCCTGATCTGCTGCTTTGGTTCTCACTCTCCTGGTTTATTCAAATCCATCTGACTTGCACTAGCACACCTCCCGACAAGGATATTGGTGCTCATGCAGTTAAGATACAACCTGTATTCTTTGTACAGTTCCTCGCCTGTCTTGGAAGAGATCGCAATGATCCAACAATCTGAAATTCCCACCCTTGAAAGGGCTTGTTAACAACGAGTTAAGCTATACTGCCTTCCTCATCTATCCCTCTTTTCCACATGGCACGGGGAGTAATCCAAGGATTATAGAAGATTGTTTTCTCTCTGTGTCTCTGCCTCTCTCTCCGTCTGTCTCTCTCGCTCTCTCTCTCTCTCTCTCTCGCACCCACCCCCCCAAAAAAAACACGCACACATTCAGAAGACAGACAGACACCAAATTACTTTGCAGAAGAATACAAATAACCTTAAAATAATGGGAATGATAACTGGAATGAAGGATTTAGTTAAAGGGAGGATGAGAGAAATTGCACTTCTTCTGGATGTCAGTTTGCTCACTGAGCTGGAGAGTTCATTTTCAGATGGTTCATCACTGCACTAGGGAACATTGTCAGTGAGCCTCTGTTAAAGTGCTGGTATTATGTCCCACTTGCTATTTATGTGTTTAGGTTTCCTTGAGTCAGTGATATAATTTCCAGTATTGGTGATTTTATGTCCGGTTCTTTTTTCAGAGAGTGTTAGATGGAATCAAAATCGATGTGTTTATTGATAGAGTTCCGGTTGAAATGCTCTGCTTCTAGGAATTCTCGTTCGTGTCTCTGATTTGTCCTAGATGGACCCAGTCAAAATGGTGTACTTCCTCATCTGTATGTAAGGATACTAGTGATAGTGGGTCGCTGTTGTTCATGTATCCAGGTGGCTAGTTTTCTGCCTGTTTTTCCAATATAGTGCTTGTTACAGTTCTTGTAAGGCTTATTCTTCCTGGAGGAGAACAGACAAATATGTGAACTTGTTGCGGTGCTCAAAAGTATGAAATAAAGTTGTAGAGTAAAACAGGGAAACTCTGTTGCCGTTAGTTGGCATTACAGCATCAAGGAGTTCTAATTCCAAGATTGTTCACAAAAGAACCAGGTTTGAGATAAGGAAAAACTTCTTTATTGAGAGAGTTGTTAGGATTTGGAATGAAAAGCCTGGGAGAGTTATGGATGAAGATGACAAAGAGATCTGGATATGTATTTGGAAATATGAATTTAACAGGCTGCAGAGATAAGGCTAGCAAATGGGAGGGGCTTTGGAGACATTCCTGGAGCTGATGCACACGCTCTATCATGTGTCTGATGTGAATAAAAGTCAGTATCCGATTATTTCCCATTTTAAATCCTCGCACATATCTGATTATTTAGTGCAGCATAAGCGTTTAAAATGCAAGTATTGCAAGACCGTCTTCATTATATAGTCTAATTATTGCTCAGAACATGAATATTTTAAATGTTGAATTCCAATTACGAAAACAAATCTGTCATTGCTTTGGCACAAGTCTTTTTGAAAAGATCTGACTTTTAACTCACACAATAATATGTTTATTGTTTTTGTTCATTCTCTGCATTTCAAATTAAATAACATTTTTTCGAAAAATTAAATGTTTTCAAATTATTGTTTACTAAAATTTGATAACACAAACCATTTACTTCGTTTAATATTCACAGTGCATGTTGAATTATAGTCATTTCTAATTCGCTAGCAAATAGATGAAGCTTGTACATTTCAGTGAGAAATTAAAGTGATTGATTATGTATAATTCGATAAGAACGCTAATTCTATTTGATTATTCAACCGTTTGCTCGCCCTGAACATGTAATCATTCAGAAGCCAACAGCTTTCAAAATGTTGGAGTGACAATGCATTGTTTTGAATCCTGACATTGTGTGTGTAATTCTGATCGCCAGAAGAGTTACATCCATGTTGTTTGTTCGAAATAAAATAACATGTACATTCTTTATTTCTGTGTTAGAAAATCTTGACAGGAGTTTATTTCTTTGATCCATAAATATAGAATCAACCTAATTCTTTTCAGAGATTATAGGTCAGTTGAATAAGCGTAGTTGAGGTTTTATTTTTGCCTAATTCACTTAACTTAGCAAACATCTGATTAATATATGGGTCACCGAAAAGATTGTATCTGAAGAAAAGAGAAGCAAATGACAAGTCAAGAATCACGTTAATAACTGAACGTGGCGGACCCTGCCTGGTGTAGGACACTGCACATACTGGCATTCAGATGAATGGAACAATGAACAAAATAACTGGAAGTTTTGGGCTAACGCTCCTCCCCAGCTTCCTAATCTTACACATATCACTCCCTCACACATTCAACAATTGATAAGAATCCACAGGCTGGGTGAAACGTAAAACACAGAACAGTACAGCACATTGCAGACCCTTCGACCCTTGACGTCCTGCCAATCTTTTATCCTACTCGAAGATCAGACTAACTGACATACCCAGACATGCTGGTCCGGTGACAGGTACAGTGCACAGTCAGCCATTCTTACTTCCTGTTCTTTTCTCATATGCAGCTGCCTTGAAATGTCTGTTCAAACCAAACAGATTGAATGAAATTCAAGCAGTCGAGACGACGTTCATGACTGTGTATTTTAATCAGGATTTAATGATGGATGAAATTCCAGAAGAACATAATCAATGAATGAAAAACAGGCCAACACAAAAAGTAACAGTGGAGTACAACATGTGGTTCCAAATAGGCCTCACGGTGTTACCGATAGATTATCAATCCAGACAATCAGCTGATGTTCTTTGGACTCAGGGTCGAATCCCGCCACTGCAGATGGTGGAAATTCCATTCAATAATTTTAAAATATCCCTGGAATTATGAATCTACCTATGAGAATAAAATCATTGCCGATTTTTACAAAAGTCCATCTGGATCATTAATATCCTTCAATGAAGGAATCTTCTATCCTCACCTGGTCTGGCTGGCATGCAAATCCAGACCCAAAGCAACGTCATTGACTCCTAATCGCTCCCTGAAATGATCCAGTGAGTCATTCACTTGTACCAATCGTTACAAAGTTTCAAAGAAATGAAACCGGCTGGACCACCTGGCATCAAACTGTGCACTGGAAAAGTCAACATTAGAATCATCACTGTAGAACCTCCAAAGTTTTCCTTACTACCATCTAATGTGTAGTGCCAAAGCTGGGACAACTGCCTTACAGGCTATTCAAGCAACAGCCTGACATAGTCATACACACGGAATCAAACCTGACAAAAATAACCCAGCCACCACCATCACCATCCCTGGATATGTCCTGCCCCAATGGCAGGACCGATCCAGCAGAGGGGGCAGCTCAGTGAGACATAGTCGGTAGGTAGTTGCTCTGGGAGTCTCCAGAATTTACTCCAGACCTAATGAAGTCCCATGGCTTCAGATTAAACATGGACAAAGAATTCTCTTACTGATTACCATGTAACGTCATTCCTCATCTGAATCAGTGCTCCTCTATGTTAAACAACACTTGGAGAAAGCACTGACTGAGGCAAGGGCAGAAAGTGTATTTTGGCTGGGAGATTTCAAAGTCGACCACCAAGAATGGATTGGCAGCAGTACTATTGATCACGTTGGGCGGGTCCTAAAGGACATAGCTACCAGATTGGGTCTGCAGCAGGTGGTGTGGGAAAGAACAGGAGGGGAAAAAAATCAAACATGACCTCATCCTTACCAATCTACCAACTTCAGACGTACCTGTCCATGACAGTATCGGTACAAGTCTCGTGATCAGGTTCAGAATAAATTCTATTGTGTTGTGTGGCACTATCACCATGCTAAATGGCACAGATTTCGAAGATATCTAGCAACTCAAGACTGAGCATCCATAAGACACTGTGGATCATTAATATCAGCAGCACTGTACTCCAGCACAAACTGTAATGTCACGACCCATCATATCCCCCCACTCAACCATTACGATCAAGGCAGAGAATCAACTCTGGTTCAATGGAAAGTGCAGGAGGGCATGCCACGAGCAGAACCAGGAATATACAAAGATAAAATGTTAATCTGCTGAAGCTTCCAAACAGAAATACTTGCGTGAAGTAACATAAACAGCAAGGGACAGACAGAACTGAGCTATCCCACAATGAATGCATAAGATTTAAGCTCTGCAGTCCTCCTAATCTGATCATGGATGGTGGTGGATGATCAAACAACTCACTGGAGTAGGAGTCTCCACAACTATCCCCATCCTCAATGATGGAAGATCCTAGAACATCAGTGTAAAAGTTAAGGCTGAAGCTTTCGCAGCAATCTTCAGTCAGAAGTTTTGAGTGGATGATCCATTTCGGCCTCCTCCCGTGGTCCCCATCATTACAGATAGCAGTCTTCAGCAAGTTCGATTCACTGATATCACGAACCGGTTAAAGGTATTGGATACTGCAAAGGCTATAACCCTGATAACATGCCGACAATAGTCCTGAAGACTTGTACTCCAGAACTTCCCGCTTCCCTAGACAAGCTGTTCCAGTACGGTTACAAACAGACAATGGGGAAAACTCCTCAAGTATCTTCTGTACATAAAACGCAGGACAAATTCAACCCATCCAAATACCGCCTCATCAGTCTAGTCTCCATCATCAGTAAAGTGATGGAAGGTATCATCAACAGTGTTATCAAGCAGCACCTGCTCAGGGACGACCATTTGGTGTTCCACCAGGGTCACTCAGCTCCTGACCTCATCACAGCCTTGGTTCAAACATAGAAAAAGGAACTGAATTCCAGCCCTTGATATCAAGGCTGCATTCTGCCAAATGTGACATCAAGGACCCCAAGCAAAAATGGTATCGCAGGCCACCACTGCATTATTGGAGTCATACCTGACAGTTAGGAAGATGGTCATTGTTGTTGGAGGTCAGTCATCTCAGCTCCAGAACATCTCTGCAGTAGTCCCTTAGGATAATGTTCTAGGTCCAAACATCTTCAGCAGCTTCAGCAATGACCTTCCTTCCATCATAAGGTCGGGAGTGGGGATTATCCAGGCTTGGGCTGACAAGTTGCAAGTAACATTCGTGCCACACAAATCCTGACAATGACCATCATGAGTAAGAAACAACATAACCACTTGTTATTCAGCAGCAATACTGCGCGATTAACTCACCTTCTGACTTCTCAAAGCCTGTCCAACATTTACAAAGCACAAGTCAGGAATGAGATGTACGAATCCTCACTTGCCTGACTGAGTGCAGCCCCAACAACACTAAAGAAGCTTGACACAATCCAGGACAATGCAGCCCATTTGATTTACACCACATCCGCAACCATTCACTCCCTTCACCACGGTCGCTCAGGAACAGCAGTGCGTACTATCTACTCGACACAATGCAGAAATTCCACAAAACTCCTCAGAGAGCTCCTTCCAAATTCACGAACACTTCCATGTAGACTGACAAGGGCAGGAGACTTTTGGGAACACCACCAACTTCAAATTCCCCTCCAAACCAGCCAACATCCTGATTTGGAAATATATCGCAGTTCCTTCCCTGTTACTGGTTCAAAACACTAGAATTCCCTCCTTAATCACGAGTGGGTAAACGCACAGCACGTAGATTGCACCAGTTCGAGAAGGTATCTCACCACCACTTTCTCAAGGTCAACTTGGGACGGGCAAGAAATGCTGGGCCCATCCAGTGTTTCCCACATCCAAAAAATATATTTTAAATAAATATTTCCAAGTCGAGCATCTCGATGGGACAGACTATATGATTTGAACACGAATAGGAAAACAGTGTTTCTAATAGTGAATATTTTAGACTTTTTCTGTTATTGGAAAGGTGTTCTGTATTCGATGACATATTGTTGCTGAGTGCTGTGATAAATTGCACCTTTTTAGTTAAAATCCACAATACTGGTGTCACAGGCTCAATCCTTCAAAATGACCAGATTACAAATGACACTTATCCTAGAGACAATGTACTCCCGCCAGGTAAGACTCACAGATAGTAGCTTACAATCAACAGATTAATGGACTACTGGCTACACTGAATCCTCCCACCGTTTATATCACAGGGGTTACCACTGACCAGAACGTGAAGTCAAATCAACTTACAATTACAAGAGCAGATCAGAGACTTACAATTCAGCACTGTGCTGGTTTATCATTGTCTCTCTGTCTCGTGGAAATATGTTCTGCACACTGACTGTATCAATCTTTGCAGTGATAGATCACTTTCAATCAGATGCGCCCCCCCGCCATTCTTCAAAGTTCCATCGAGTACACACACTGTCGCTCATATGACAAGCCGTCATCCCTCAGCAGTTCACAATATGCCAAATGCCGTCTGACCATTGCCCATTACATTCTCAACAGTATGTCTCCTCTCTTGTATTCTTGTTCTCTTGAAATGAACGTGAACGTTGCATTTGCTTTCATAACTGCCAACTGAACCTGCACATTAACCATAAGGGAGGACGAGTGATTCAAAATCCTTTTGTGCTTCAGATCTAATGGATCCTATTAGAACATAGTGTCTGCCTCTATTCCGCCTATAAAAGTGCATAATCTCACACGATTCCATATTGTGTTCCATCAGCTACATGTTTTCCCACAGTCCAAAACTGTCCAAGTCTTTCTGCAGCCTCCCCACTTCCTCAATATCATCTTCCCAGCAAACCATCACTGCATCATCTTCAAACTTAGCAAAGCTGCCCTCAGCTCCTTTGTCCAATTTGTCCAAATATAATGCATTTCCTGGCTCCCGAAGGACTGTCCACCATCTACAAGGCACAACACTCAAGCTGCTTGACTCCATTCCTGTTGAAGCAATGGCTTGAGTGGAATTACACCTGCAAAGTCTTCACTCCCTGCTCCACTGACTCTCAGTAGAAGCACACCCTGCCCCGTTTTGTGGTGATATAGGGGGTAGTGTAATTTTTAAACGGTTAGCTGCCTTTTAGTCTTTTCTACCTCATAGTAAACACAAGCATGTAGGGGGTAGACGGTTAGCTGCCTTTTAGTCTTTTCTACCTCATAGTAAACACAAGCAGACACTCGAAACTGTTGCCGGACCTCCCCCACGTTTATATGAATGAAACAGTTGTAACAGCTTTCCTCGATAGTTGAGAGGCCGCCCTTAACCACAGTTGTACAACATCATCCATATAAGGGAAGAATGGGAAGCTCAAACACTGATTGGCCAAGTGAATGATAAAAGAATCGCAGGCACCAGAACCCAAATAAGGAAAACAGTGGGGAATCCGAGCACTCGTTGGTCAAGGCAGCAGTAGTAAACCCAGCCCACATATACATGTATATAATGTGTGGAGATTACTATGCTTGTGTGTGTGTACCTTTGGGAACAGCACCCGACTTTGCAAAGTTGAATGAAAAGTTTTGGACTGACTCCTCCGTGTCTTTGTTCCTGGGAAGGGAAATAAAAAGTTTCGTAGATGGGGCTGGACAGCCACTTATCTCGCACAATTGGGGGCTCGTCCGGGATGAAATAATTATTGCCGGGGGGGGCAGTCTCTTCGGCTCACGGATCAAGCCTGATTACAACAAAGACGCGTCTAGTATATATTTATACTTCTCACTGATCGGCTTGGTCCGTTGGCCGTCGGCCAAGAGACGATGTGACCCGGCTCATTTAAAAATAATTTTGAATCCTGGAAAAGGAACACACGGACGAGTGCTGGGACGACCGGTTAGTGACTATACACGGGGGTACACACATTTAAAAAGGCCAGACAACTCCGTGCACGGATCAAGGTAAGAGATTCTTTTGTTCTTCCTTGTTGGCCGCGTGGTTTTGACGGTCATCTGTGAAAACGCTTTGGGCGTTTAAGACCAGGACTGAAGATAAACCACGGGAAATTGTGGTTTTGACGGTCATCTGTGAAAACGCTTTGGACGTTTAAGACCAGGACCGAAGATAAACCATGGGAAATCAGACTTCTAGATTTACTAAGGAAAAGTCAGGGAAGACTGCAAATGGGAAAGAAATACCCCCCGATAGTCCATTAGGTCGGAAGTTAAGTCTATGGACGGACAGTAGTAGAACGAAGGACTTAAAGAAAGAGACCATGATAAAATATTGTTGTTTTATATGGACCAAAGAACCTATCCGCGCCCCCTCGGTAGTTTGGCCCGAGTATGGGTCTGATGAAGACTGGGTGTGTCAAATCCTAAATGTATATGTTAACAGAAAACAACCGTTTGACCCAGAGGAGAGCAAATATGCCGCCGCCTGGTTGGCGGGAGATGGCGAGAGTCCCACGCGTCTCTATCCTCTGATTCCCCAAACAGACCCGAGGAAGCCCCAGAAGTCTTGGGACATCCTCACCGACGGTTTGCCACCGTCTTCCCCGCCCCCGTATATACCACCCGCGCACGACCAGGCGTCCAGCGCGGACCTCCCTCCTGCGATGGGGATAATTCCGAGTCCCAGCAGGCTACGACCAGTGAGGAAGGGACTGCTGGGGGGGGTACAGGAGGGGGCACAGAACTCACCCCAGGCACTAGGAAATCAGTCCGACTCGAGATGCGGAGAGGTCGAGAAGAGGGATTGAGAGCTGGGAGGAGTGACAATATTGAATAGCTGAACCCCTTACGAGAGGTGCCGTTTGGGAACGAACGGACCGGGTTCGTAGTACAACCATTAAATTCTGGGGATATCCGGCAACTCCGTAATGAACTACCCCGTCTACTGGACGACCCCGTCAGTGTGGGAATACAACTGGACCAATTTCTGGGGCCCAGTATATACACATGGGCTGAACTGCAGGCCATGATGAGAATACTATTTAATTACGATGAAACTGTTATGATCCGGAATAGTGCAATGGCCATTTGGGATAGGGAGCATCAGGACGGCCCTCAGCGTGGAGAGCAGAAGTACCCCTTAGAGGACCCCCGGTGGGATCATAACGACGCGGGGGGACGGGCCAATATGACAGACCTCAGAAGCCTTATAATCAGGGGAATCCAAACCTGCGTGCCCAAACAGCGGAATTTAGCAAAAGCATTTGAAGTTGGACAGAAAAAGGATGAATCCCCGAGTGAGTTTTTAGACCGTTTGCGGGAGTCCATGCGAAAGTATTCAGGTTTAGACCCCGATGGGGAAATAGGCAAGAGCATGCTTAAGGTGCACTTTGTGACTAAGTCATGGCCTGACATTCAGAAGAAATTACAGAAAGTGGAGGATTGGGCTGAAAAGGATGTTGCAGAATTATTACGGGAAGCACAGAAGGTGTACGTTTAGAGGGATGTAATAAGGGAGAAACATAAGACAAAAATGATGGTGGCAGCCGTACGGGAAGCTTGTAAGTCCACCGGAATGGGGGAGGGAGATTATGGGGTGGAAAGAGGAACGTCGAAGAAAGGTTGGAGAGGGAGAGAAGCGAGACGGGGCAGAAGTGAGAGAGGAGGATCTTATGGAATTGAGCGCCCTCAGAAGGCCGGATGTTACCATTGCGGGAAACTGGGACACTTCAAAAGGGATTGTCCCGAGTTTAAAAGGGAAAGAGAAGGGATGTATGAAATGGAGTGTGAACAAATGGATTAGGGAAGTCAGGGGAGGATCGGAACACGGGCCTACCAAGAACCCCTGGTAAATTTACGGGTGAGCCCATTTAGACAAGATGTTACCTTCTTAGTTGACACAGGCGCTGGCAGGTCCTCAATTCCCCTCCATACGAGGGGGGGTTGGCTTCCAAGCTAAAACATTAAACATTTCTGGAGTTAAGGGTGGGGTTTTTAATGTGAAAATATTCGAACCACAACCCTTGCGGCTGGAGGAGGAGGAACTCCAGGTTGAACTCCTTTACCTCCCCCATCTTCCCTATGGGTTGTTGGGACGGGATTTGATAGTCCGTTTCGGATTGCGAATAGAAGTGGGAGAAGAGGAAGAATTAGCCGTTACCATGTCATACCTTAGTGAGTCCCGATTGACAGAGATAGACCCTAGGGTTTGGGTCGCCAAAGGGAACCGGGGGGGACTCGCAATTCGACCTGTGGAGGTAAAATTAAAGCCCCAGAGCCCCGACGTCAGAGTGCGCCAATACCCCATCTCTTGGGAAGGGAGGCAGGGCCTGAAGACAGTTATGGAAGACCTAATAAAAGATGGATTGGTAGAGCCCTGTATGTCACGATACAATTCCCCCATCCTGGCGGTCCGGAAGTCGGATGGGAGCTACCGAATGGTCCAAGACCTAAGGGAAGTAAATAAAATTGTCCAAGTACGGCACCCTGTGGTACCGAACCCATACACTATTCTGGGGCGAATCCCCCCGGACCACGGCTGGTTTAGTGTTATAGACTTAAAGGATGCCTTCTGGGCGTATCCCCTGGACAAGGACAGTAGGGATCTTTTTGCTTTTGAATGGGAGGATCCTGATACTGGCAGAAAACAACAGTACAGGTGGACCGTACTCCCCCAAGGATTCACTGAGTCCCCGACTCTGTTCGGGCAGATTCTGGAACAATTATTGGAGGGACTAACCTTGTCTCCGGCCCTTAAGCTTATACAATACGTGGACGATCTCCTTTTATCCGGACCGGCGGAGGAGGACGTCCTACTTGGGACTAATGCCCTGTTAAATTACCTAGCTGAGAAGGGTTTAAGAGTGAGTCAGAAGAAGCTCCAATATGTCGAGAAAGAGGTTAAGTACCTGGGACACTCGATAAGCCAGGGACAGAAACGAATAAGTCCGGAAAGAGTGCGGGCAATAATCGAACTAGGCCTCCCAACGACCAAGACGGAGTTGCGGAAGTTCTTGGGACTCTTAGGCTATTGTCGGTTATGGATAGACGACTATGCCCCCCTTACTAAAGACTTGTACCTAAAACTCATTGAGGAGGCACCCAACAGAATAAAATGGGAGGAGGAGGAGAAAAAGTTAATTGAAATCCTAAAAGGAAAATTGATGGCCGCACCTGTTTTAAGCTTGCCGGATTTTAGTAAGACATTTCGCCTCTTTGTGAACTCCAGAAAGGGAACCGCTCTTGGAGTATTGACCCAGGACTGGGGGGGTAAAAGGAAGCCCGTGGCTTTCCTGTCAAAAATTCTGGATCCAGTCTCCCGAGGGTGGCCGGAGTGTGTCCAAGCGGTGGCAGCCACGGCAAAGCTGGTAGAGGAAAGCAGGAAGTTGACTTTTGGGGCCCCCTTGACAGTCACTACTCCCCACCAGGTTCGAACTATTCTGAATCAGAAGGCCGGGAGGTGGCTGACTGACTCGAGAATTCTGAAATATGAAGCCATATTGTTAGACCGAGAAGACCTCCGAATAGAAGTCGGGGGCTGCCAGAACCCGGCGGACTTTCTTTGGAAAGGGGAAGGGGAGGAGGAACTGGAACACTGCTGTTCAGACATAATAGAGTACCAGAGTAAAGTGAGGGAAGATCTGAGGGAAACCCCCTTACATGCAGGAAGGCGGTGGTACATTGATGGGTCCTCTCGAGTGATAGATGGGAAGAGACACAACGGTTATGCAGTCATTAGTGAGACTGGTTGGGAATTAGTGGAAAGTGGACGGCTACCGAATGCCTGTTCCGCACAAACGTGCGAATTGTACGCCTTGCACCGGGCTCTGAGGAATTTAAAGGGAATAGCCGGGACAATCTACACTGACTCTAAGTATGCCTTTGGGGTAGTACACACCTTTTGGAAGATCTGGAAAGAAAGGGGAATGATAAATAGTAGAGGAAAGGAGTTGGTCCACGAGGAACTAGTAGCCATGATCTTGGAGGATTTGTTGCTGCCACAAGAGATTGCTGTAGTACATGTGAAAGGACACCAGAAAGACGATAAAATAGAGACCCTGGGGAATCAATTGGCAGATGAACAGGCAAAATTGGCTGGGATGGGGAAGGAAGTAATAAACTGCCTGGTAAGGATTCCACAGATATCCGAAATTACCGAAGTGCCCACGTTTACTGACAAAGAAGAAACTCTTCTCGCGTCTCTGGGGGGTACAAAGGATAGGGAAGGCAAGTGGACCTTACCCGATGGCCGCCAGCTACTAAATCGACCGTTGACGCGGGACATTATTGCCCGTTTACACCAAGGGGGTCACTGGGGCGCCCAGGCACTGTGTGATGCCTTCCTGCGCCGATATGCTCACCCTGGTCTGTACACGGTAGCCAAGCAGGTCACAGGAGATTGCATAACATGTCGAAAGATTAACAAAAGGGGGCTGCGGCAGCATGCAAGACAAGGGGGTAGGAGTCCGGCCTATAGGCCGTTTGAGTATATCCAGGTAGATTACACTGAGCTCCCCCCCATAGGTCGCCTGAAGTACCTATTAGTAGTGGTAGATCACCTGACAGGATGGGTGGAAGCTTTCCCCACTACCACGGCAACGGCAACTCAGGTTAGCAAGATTCTACTCGAGCAAATCATCCCACGATTTGGGCTACCCCGCGCTATTGACTCTGACCAGGGGAGCCACTTCACCTCGACCGTCCTCCAGAATGTAGTGCAAGCAATGGGGATTGACTGGGATTTGCACACCCCCTGGCATCCCTCCTCCTCGGGCAAGGTCGAAAGAATGAACCAGACCATCAAAAAGCAGCTAACCAAGCTCACTAGTCAAATCGGCCTGCCTTGGACCAAATGCCTACCCCTTGCCCTGCTGCAAATTCGCACCCAGCCAAGGCGGGATTTGGGCGTCTCCCCTTTCGAAATGTTATTTGGCCTCCCGTTCCATGGGCCGAAGGGGGAACCTCCTGTATTTGAGTCTCGGGATATGTTTGTGCAAAAATATGTGGTGGCTCTGGGGTCTGCTCTATCTCGTTTACGCCAACAGGGACTTTTGGCACAGACGCCGCCCCTCGAGTTTGCGGTGCACACCGTCAAGCCGGGTCAGTGGGTCCTGATTAAAAGCTGGAAGCAACGTACCCTCGAACCAACTTGGGATGGTCCCTTCCTGGTACTTTTGACGACCGAAACGGCTGTCCGTACGGCCGAAAAGGGCTGGACACATTACACTCGAGTCAAGGGACCAGTGCCACAACCGACGGAGGACGAACGAACCTCTCTGACAAAGGCATCTAAGGAACAGAGACTCTGAGAACGAACTAATCGGACTTTGGCGAGTCTATGGAACTGTGCCCTCGGGCTACGGGTGTCGCGACAAAATGCGGTCAATCGTATTGTTAACTTGCTATGCCATTGTCCTTGGGCTGGGTCATAGTGTGCGTGTTACCCAATTTGGCCTCCGGATGAAACAAATAGAGGACCGTCAGTGGTTCACCATCTCCGTGCTTGCCAACCAATCAACACAGACACTTAGCTTAGACCTATGTGAGTTGGTGCCCTGTAGGACTAAAAGTCAACTGAATCAAACTAAGCAGAATCTAGAGAGAGAAAGATGATTCCAGGGTCAGACGTTAGTATTACAATTGCATGGTAGGGAAGGCCTAAGTAGGCCTCCAGCCCCCGGGGTCCAGGCTATGGTGTCAGTTGTCCGTGATCCCATCACCCCTGGACGAGATTGTGGGCATAATCGGTGCAATCCGCTTTATCTGACCATAAAGAACTTGGAAAAGAACGAGGCGAGACTTAATAGAACAATACTGGGTATTAGAGTTGGGGGCCAGGCAGGATGGGGGGGAATGCAGCTGTGCTGCACGTATATCACGGTCATTGAAGCTGAGTCTGGGGGCTCATCCACCACTGATAAGCAGGAAAAGATTAGAATAATTGAGACAACGGATTTGGAAAAGACCTTTAAAATAGAAACGGGATACGGGGAGGCGAATGCCTGGATGGAATGGGTCAAATATACTGTGAGGAGCATGAAAAAGAGTGATTGCTACGCATGCACGAGTGCCCGCCCTAACCCTCAGGTGGTCCCATTCCCGCTGGGATGGGAGAAACACCCACAAGCCATGGACTGCATGATAAGGCTGT
Organism: Chiloscyllium punctatum; assembly: GCF_047496795.1. Taxonomy (NCBI): domain Eukaryota; kingdom Metazoa; phylum Chordata; class Chondrichthyes; order Orectolobiformes; family Hemiscylliidae; genus Chiloscyllium; species Chiloscyllium punctatum. The sequence continues at coordinate 88,762,911 of NC_092752.1, read as the reverse complement.
ACCAGGACCGAGAGGCCTGGAACGACCCCACTTGTCGACCCTTGAGTTTGAAGTTTCCCCCCGTCAGGTCTGAGGGGGCGCCCCGCCCGCCATCATTCTCAGGGGTAACGGGTACGCACCAGGCCTGCGTCTATCGGACGGGACTACAGTGGGACGACGATGTGGGGACATTTGACAAGTGCAGCGGATCAATCCGGCTGGTCAATGAAACTACCGGGGGCGGGAATTACTCCCACATTCATGTACCTAGGGCAGACCTCTGGTGGTACTGTGGTGGGAGGGTTCTGCGACCGACCCTGCCCCAAAAATGGACGGGCACTTGTGCGATCGTTCAATTGGCCATCCCATTCACCCTGGCATTCGAAAAACAAGAGCGACCCCGTTCTAGTGGAAGAACTGAGAGAGCTTTGGAGACCTCTTTCGATGATAACATATATTTAGATGCCATAGGGGTCCCCAGGGGTGTTTTGACGAATACAAGGCTAGGAACCAGATAGCGGCGGGTTTTGAGTGGTCACTGTTCTGGTGGGTGACCATCAATAAGAACGTGGATTGGATTAATTATATTTACTACAATCAGCAGAGGTTCATTAATTATACCCGGGATGCAGTGAACGGAATAGCAGAACAACTGGACGCCATTAGTAGGATGGCGTGGGAAAATAGGTTGGCCTTAGACATGATGTTGGCAGAAAAGGGGGGTGTTTGTGTCATGATAGGCACTCAGTGCTGCACTTTCATCCCCAACAACACAGCCCCTGATGGGTCCATCACCCGCGCCCTGGATGGACTCACCACATTGGCGGACGAACTGGCCGAAAACTCGGGCATCGACTCTGGCCTCACGGACTGGTTGGAAGCTTGGTTCGGTAAATGGACGGGGGTGGTCGTCCCCTTTCTTGTCTCATGTATAGTGGTGGCAGGGGTACTCACTGCCCTTGGGTGTTGCGTTATTCCCTGTGTCCGGGGATTAACTCAACGACTGATCGAAACCGCCCTTACTAAGAAGGATGTTCCCTATGGGCACGTTGAACGAATAAATCTCGAGATGGAACAACGTGAATCCCTCTTGGGCGGGGGTAGTATTAGAGAAGGGCAGTTTGATGAACAAGCTCGGGAGTTATTAAATGCCCTGGAGAAGAAACTTACGGTTGAAAAATTACAGGCCGTAAGAAAAGACACGGGGGATTTGTAGGGGGTAGTGTAATTTTTAAACGGTTAGCTGCCTTTTAGTCTTTTCTACCTCATAGTAAACACAAGCATGTAGGGGGTAGACGGTTAGCTGCCTTTTAGTCTTTTCTACCTCATAGTAAACACAAGCAGACACTCGAAACTGTTGCCGGACCTCCCCCACGTTTATATGAATGAAACAGTTGTAACAGCTTTCCTCGATAGTTGAGAGGCCGCCCTTAACCACAGTTGTACAACATCATCCATATAAGGGAAGAATGGGAAGCTCAAACACTGATTGGCCAAGTGAATGATAAAAGAATCGCAGGCACCAGAACCCAAATAAGGAAAACAGTGGGGAATCCGAGCACTCGTTGGTCAAGGCAGCAGTAGTAAACCCAGCCCACATATACATGTATATAATGTGTGGAGATTACTATGCTTGTGTGTGTGTACCTTTGGGAACAGCACCCGACTTTGCAAAGTTGAATGAAAAGTTTTGGACTGACTCCTCCGTGTCTTTGTTCCTGGGAAGGGAAATAAAAAGTGCCGTAGATGGGGCTGGACAGCCACTTATCTCGCACAGTGAGTTTACTCATTATTGTGCACAATCCCAGTCTATTGATGGCATTCTGTCTGGACAAACTGTGTGTTGATGATGATGGAGGGAGGTGGGGGAAGGAAAGTCTATGATGAATGACTGTGTGAGTGCCAGGTTAAAACCTGCCCCGACAGCCCCGGATGTATCTGTGCCCGCTGTCATCGCTGCAGGCATGATCAGTCTTCCTGAGAGTCAAGGCAAGGGAAGCAACAGACCTGGATGATGTTCCCGGCTGTGTACTCAGAGCCTATGAGGACCAACTGATAGAGGTATTCATTTACACCTGCAGCTTCTCCCTCTTACAAACCGAAGTCCCATCCTGCTTCGAGAAGACCACCATCATCCTCGTAAGTGAGAAAGCACATGTAACGTGCCTTAATGATTACCGCCCAGTGGCTCTGACCTCAATAAACATGGAGTGATTTGAAAGGCTGGTTATGGCCCACATTAGCTCCAGTCTCCCAGTCTGACCTGATCCCTTATAATTTGCCTACTGATGTAACAGGTCCAGAACGGATGCCATACCCCGATCCCTGCACTCATCCCTGGTACACCTGGACAACAAGGACACTTACACCAGACTCCTGCTCACTGACTAGAGCCCCACCTTCAACATCGTTATCCTCTCCAGACTGATCTCAAAATTCCGTGACCTGAGTCACGGCTCCACCCTCTGCAACTTGATCCCCGGTTTCAGACCCACAGACCACAATCTGTGAAGAAAGGTATATGCACCTTGACCACAATTACACTCAACACTGGATACCCAAAGGATGTGTCCTCAGCCCCCTACTCTACTCACTGACCACACACGGCTGTGTTGTCAAATTCCAAACAATGCCAGCTGCAAGTTCGCTGATGACATGCCCACGTAAATACTGCTTTTCAAATGTTCACTTTTCGCTGCTTCCCTTTCCAAAATGACCTACATTAGGACTTGTTTTCGCTAATCAAAAGAAATCCAAACAGGATTTTCACTTTTACGAAGATTGCTGAAATTTTTCTCATACAAATGAATGCTTCTTCACTTTACACTATATCAGCTTATGAAAGGAACACTGTACTTTCAGATAGCGTGGGATACCTGTATATGTCTAAACCAATGTTTAAAGCGATTTTATCTCCCTGTCTCTCTGCCCTGAACGGTGGTCATCTTCTTATATTCATTAATGAGATATGGGTATCACTGGCTGGGCCAGCATTACTTCACTTTTCTATCTGCTCCTAAGAAGACAGTGAGGCACTGTAGTCCACGTGTTTTATTTGATTTGATTTGATTTGATTTATTTTAGTCAAATGTACAATGGAAAGCTTTGTTTTTTGAGTAGTGCAGGAACATGATCGTAGACAAAAAAAAACATAGCTCATGAGTGAGGCATATCAGGTTACAGCTGCACAGGAGATGTGCAAAGTAAGATCGCTATAAGCAAGACGAGTAATATTTGAAGTTAGAGATGTCAATTCGTCAGTCTAATTACGGTAGGGAAGAAGTGTTCCTGAGTATGCTGGTCCATGTTTTTAAGCCTCTCTATCTTCATCCTGTTGGAAGAGGTTATCAGGGATCATTACCGGCTTGGGAGAGTTTTTTTATCAGTATTTCGGTGACAATAAGAAGTATAAATGGATGGAAGGTGGTCTTCCGTCATGGTCTGTGTTGTGCATAAAACCGTAGTAATTTCTTAAGGTCCTGGGCAGAGCATTTACCGTGTCACGCGAATAGAATGCTTTCAGTTGCCAGTATACAGAATAACAGTAAGAAATACAGGATTAGTGGTGCTGGAAGAGCACAGCAGTTCAGGCAGCATCCAACGAGCAGCGAAATCGACGTTTCGGGCAAAAGCTCTTCATCAGAAATAAAGGCAGTGAGCCTGAAGCGTGGAGAGATAAGCTAAAGGAGGGTGGGGGTGGGGAGAAAGTACCATAGAGTACAATGGGTGAGTGGGGGAGGAGATGAAGGTGATAGGTCAAGGAGGAGAGGGTGGAGTGGATAGGTGGAAAAGAAGATAGGCAAGTCGGACAAGTCCGGACAAGTCAAGGAGACAGTTACTGAGCTGGAAGTTTGAAACTAGGATGAGGTGGGGGAAGGGGAAATGAGGAAGCTGTTGAAGTCCACATTGATGCCCTGGGGTTGAAGTGTTCCGAGGCGGAAGATGAGGCGTTCTTCCTCCAGGCGTCGAGTGGTGAGGGAGCGGCGGTTAAGGAGGCCCAGGACCTCCATGTCCTCGGCAGAGTGGGAGGGGGAGTTGAAATGTTGGGCCACGGGGCGATTTGGTTGATTGGTCCGGGTGTCTCGGAGATGTTCCCTAAAGCGCTCTGCTAGGAGGCGCCTAGTCTCCCCAATGTAGAGGAGACCACATCGGGAGCAACGGATACAATAAATGATATCCGTGGATGTGCAGGTGAAACTTTGATGGATGTGGAAAGATTCAGGTCATTCTAAGCTGGAAGAGACAATGGGTTGAGTTTCCTCAACCTTTGCTGTAATAATTCTGTGATATGTATTGAAAGCCTTTGGGGGGGGGGGGGGGGTGGGAGACAAGCTTGTTCAATAAAGGACACAGACTGTTCCATCAACAAAAATCGATTCTTATTATGACATGAAGTTCAGTTACAATAAAAAGTGTTTTAAAACAAAGCGGTTTTCTGAGATTTACAGGATATTCAGAAACATGTTTTTTTTCTCTTTGAATCTTATCGAAGAAACAGATTTCGGCCTTAATACATGTCTCACAGACACACCAACTGTAATAGGAACAGGATAGGACCACAGTGTCCAAATACAACCAAGGTCAACATATGGACCTGTCAAGAAACTTGAGATATAATGATATGCAAACATGAGATACAAACTGAAAATGGTGGAGAAACGAAATAAAAAGATGAGGAAGTATCTGCAGAGAGAAACAGAATTAACATATTGATTATGATGTGACACTTCTGAAAAGTCAAAGGTTAATTCTAAGCATCTCTGCTCAAATTCTGCCAGATTTGTTGAGTTTTGCTCCAGCTCTTTCGATTTCTTTTTCTTTCTGAACTGTGACAAATTATTTGATCTGAACAATAACAGCAAAGCCCCTGTCTCACTTGGATCTCGAGTAATTTGTTATGGACATTAAATGAAAAATTACAACGTTCCTATGTTTGACAAGGCTCTAAATATTGATGACGTATTGGATTGTGAAAACGTGCCATAAAAATGTTGAAACAAAAACAGAAGTTGCTTCTAAAGCTCAATAGGTCTGGCAGCATCTGTGAAGAGAAATCACAGTTAACGTTTCGGGTTCAATGACCCTTCCTCAGAACTGATGGTAGCTAGGAAAATGTTGGTTGATATGCAGAAGGGACTGGACAGCTGTTAATTGAGATTGTTAGTGGCTAAACATAGAGGGTGTGTAATGGAAGGCGATGTGAGAACTAGGCCTGGTGTATTATTGGTCGGGGGCGAGGACATTGGGGAGTTCAGGCCGAAAATTATTGAACTTGATTTTGAGTCTGAAGGGCTGTTGGGTCCTCACAGCGTAAATGAGGCGTTGTTCTTCCAGTTTGCATAGACTTTTCCTGGAACACTGCAGCAAGCCTGACACAGAGATGACACAGGGAACAGGATGCGGTATTAAACTGGCAGGCAACTGGAAGCTCAGGGTCATTTGTATAGATACACTTTGGATGTTCAGAGAAGCGGTCACCCAGGCTACCCGTTAGTTTCCCCAATGTAGAGGAGACCACATTGTGAGAAGCGAATCTAGTAGACTAATTGTGGGAAATGTCAGTAAGGTGCTGCTTCCTCAATACGGTGTGGTTGGGCCCGTGGATCGTGAGAAAGGAAGACAGGAGTGCGAACATGTTACACTTCACTTGCCCCTGCCGAAAGTGTATCTGTGGTGGGGGTGTGGGCGGGGTAATGGGAGTGAATAAAGAGTGAACCAGGGTATCCTGGTCCCTCCAGAAGGCGGAAAATTTTGAGGAGGAAAATATGTATCTGGTGATGGCATCTTGCTGGAGGTGGGGGAAATGGCTGCTGATGATCCACTTCATATGAATGCTGGTGGGATGGTAAGCCAGGACGAGAGGAATTCTCTCGCTGTTGCAAGAGGGTACAGAGACGGTGAGCACAGAAATGTGGGTCAGACCTGGTTGAGGGCCCTCTCGAGAGCAGTGCTGGGAAGTTCTCAGTTGAGGAAGAAGGTGGACATTTTGGAAATTGACATCATCAGAAGCAATGCGGTGGAGACAGAAAAATTATTGGAATGGAATGGAGTGTTAGCAAGAAACAGGTTGTGAGGGTGTATACTCCAGGTAGCAGTGGGAGTCAGTTGGTTAATACTGGATATTAGTGGCCTGTCGATGCCCAGAAATAGAAACAGAGATGCCGAGGAAAGTAAGTGATGAGCCAGAGAAAGACTAGGTGAAAGTGAGGGAGGGATGCAAATTGAAAGTAAAATCGATGTTTTTTTCCAAATGCAGGACAAGAAAGAGAAGCAGAATCGATGATATAATCTATGCATTGGAGAAAGAGTTGTGGATGGGTCTGGAATAGAAGTGGAACAGGAAATTGTCTATGTACCCCTTGAAGAAACAGGTATGACTGGAGCCCACGTGTGTATCCATGCACCCCCTCTGTGTGGCAGGATTAGGCTGAAGCAATGGGTCTGCCCGGGCAGTTCTGTTTGTGGATTTTCAGGAGAAGACAGAAGTGAGCTCTGCTATCAGAGGACCATCAGCTTGGGGACCGTTAGGTGGGGGCAAGTACGGTGTGAATGACCAGATGAAATGTGGTCAATTATCATAGTTGATACAATGGCCTGATGTGCCATGGTCGGGTCATGGTCCAGCAGATGATATGAGGAGATAACTGAGAACTGGCCCTCAGTCTCTGCAATGTAGAGGTCAGTCCACCAGACTACAGCAGCATCACCCTTACCAGCACAGGCTGAAAAACAAAGTCAGGTTTGGATCAAAGCACACGGCATACAGCCTGTCCAGAGGTGATTTGTTGGATTGGGTGAGGGGATGCAGATAAATTAAGACAATCAATGTCACATCGAACATTCTCAATGAACAGATTAAGTTCAAGCAAACAGCAGAGGGAGAGGTCCAGGTGGAGGAAGAGTATTGGAGCTATTCGAAGAGTCTGTGGAACAGGGAACAGAATCTTTGCCCAAAGAAATGGGCACCGAGGAGAAGATGGTGGGAGAAGAGTTCAACGTCATGCCGTACCCGAAATTTATTAAAGTCGGGGCACAGTGGGATAACGCTGAGACCATTGTTAAGTACAGAACATTGAACATCAGAGTGTGGAGGGGTAGGACGGAGGGTGAAGCTACGACAGGAGGTGCATTTGGGGGAGGGGATGCAGTCAGAGTGCAGGGCACAGGTGGGGAGGCAGGTTCCAAGGGTTCATAGACATCTCTGTGTTATTGCATCTTGTGCGCCTCATATATCTGATGAGCATGGCGAATGAGCCAGGGAAAGAAATAGAATTGGGGAGTGGTGCAGCCTTGAGCCAATGAGATGTGATGCTTTTGCAGAGATAAAATGTTGATATCACTGGCACTGCAATCACATGATCAGTCCTCAGGAAGTAACTGAATGAAAATGAACGTAATCTTATTGTAATGCCCTGATTTCATTGGAGTGACACTCAATCAGCAAAGTCTTACTTTTCTGAGATTTTAGACAAAACTGTGAAAATATAATAAATGTTGATGTTATTAACAGGACAGAGTCATCCATGGTTTTGGCAGGTATTAGCAAGGGCAGAGTTTATTTGACCTTCTCAAAAGCTCTGGGGAAGGTGTCATCGTTCAGTGATGAAATTACCAGGACAGAATTTCCTCCGATTCCCATTGACCCCTGTTTACTCAGGGTCCGTGATGCCACATGAATCAAATACTACTTTGATGCAAGGGAAGTTACTCTGATCTCACCTCAACAGAGGTAAACCGTTAAATAATAAAAAGCAAAAGTGTAAAACAGGGCTTGTTTGAACAATGTGCTCACTGTACTCACAATGTTTAAGGGAAAACGGATGCATGGAATTCTGATTTTGAGGAAAGGTTCATCCTATTTGTGATGAGGCTGTTTGGTTGTGCACTGTGACACAGAGACAGAAAGATACTCCACTCTGGACGATTGGGAACAAAACCATCCTGTTCTTGGTGCATCAGACAGTGACAGACACACACTATTGTCTGTTCCGATTGGACATTGATCATCCCAATCTCAACATTCACTGATGATCAATAGCAGAACAGAAGCCAGTGGCTCCCATCATCCCAGTTGGAAAGCAAAAAGGGAATGCGATGGTCAGATGAAGTGGGAGTAATTGGGGAATTGGTGTAACTTACGGTGGGAGTGACAGAAGGAGGGTGTAAAGGGAAATCATCAGTGGAACTGCATGTAGCAGACGAAGGGGTAGTGCAAGGGGAGTAAGAGTGTGAGGAAAGAGTAGGTCGAAGGAGGAAGAAAGACGGATGAAGTTTTAGTGACAAGGAAAAACTTGTTTTTGGGGAAGCGGGATTGGGTGCGAAAACATCACTGTTCAGGAAAATCGAGATCAGGTTTCCATTCAAAATTAAGAAAAGATTTCATGTTAAGATGATACATGTACTCTATCTTTCTGTATCAAGTGCAGAGGATTTTTTTTTCTTGTCTTTTGTGATGTTTCAACATTTCTGATTTTTCTTTACAGTATTTATTTGCTTCCAATTCAAGGTAGACATGAGAATATGATTTGATCTCCTTCAGTTTGTCCATAACATAGAATTTCATTGAGTATTTATCCTCATCACACGAGCTGATTTAAACAAACAATGAATTAGTCTGTGTCCATTCTGCAGATGAAAAATGTCTCCAGGTCTGACTATTGCAGTGCCTCCAAAAGGTTAATGTTCCAGCGAAAGATGCCAAACCCTAGTTCACCCTAAATTATTTACAAGCTTTATGAATAAAACATGCAAAGTGTAAAAGATGAATTCAACTCTGTGTCAAAACTGTTATTTCTGGCTTCCTCGGAAAAGATGTTAACCAAATCACTCTGTAAATTGACCAAAATAAGAAAAAACAGACTGGAATTCTCAAATCTTCCTCTGAATAACATCTGGGAAACATGAAGGAAGTCACGGTTTGTTTGTGATATTCATAAATGACGATGGTGGGCATGTGGAAAATGGGGGGGGGGGGGGGGGGGGCAGTGGAATGCTGACAAATGTTGTGGATGACACAAAGCTGAGCTGAGTGGCTCACAATCAAGAGAATATAAATAGATTATTCAGATAGCCAGATCAATGGCCGATGAAATGTAATACTAATAAATGTGGGATGATGCATGTCAGAAGTAATAAGACAAGTGAGTACTCAAACTATGAATGGGGAGGGCTAAATTTGCTCGTTTTTTTCTTTGCAGCAGGGAAGGTTGAGGAGGGAACCTGCTACAGGTATACTGGAGTATAGGGGTATGGAGAGGATGAACAATCAGAAGCTGTTTCCCTTAGTGAAAGGGTCAAAACAAAGGAACGCGTTTTTAAAATGAAAGGCAGGGATTTGAGAAAGGATTTATGGAATGTGTTTCGCACTGAGAGGGTGGTATGAATCTGGAATGCATTGTCGAGGAGGGTCGTTGAGGGAGGTAACCTCACCAACGTTTACAAAGCCTTTGGATGTGCACTTGCTGGCACAGATGTGATAGGCCTTTAATTTGTTTCATGATTCTATGCGTTGGCAGCCATGAATGCTCTGATATATTCTGAAGTTATAAGCAATGGCAGTTGCTGGTTTGTTCCTTTGACTGGACTCAGTAAGTGGCGAGATTACAAAGCAGAATCATCTCATGGAGTTTTAGCCCTTTCTCCACCTACAGCATCCAAGACATCTCTGGGAACATCCAGGGTAATTCACATGCTCAGTGCAAGCATTGTTTAACAACAGCACGAGCATTTTTCCAGCTGCTTACCACCATTACTATAGCTACAGCAATGTCATGGACACAGATTTTCCTTCAATATAATGCAGACTTCGAGCTATGAGGGCGCTATTTCTCTGAAGCATAATAAATCACTTCCCAGATATTCACTTTGACAAACAACACGTTTTCATGTGTTTTACTGCCAGTTATTTATCACAGAATACCCCACTCCACTCCACCCCTTCAAAATTTACCCTTTAATATTTTCTTGTGCACTGTCTTCCTGATCTCTCACACCTCAATCCCTCACATCCCCCAGACTCTCCATCCTCATTTGTGAATCGCTGATAAACCTGAGCCTCATTTCTATCATTTATTCCAACTTCCATCTCACAATGTGAACTGATATGATTCCTTCCCTCAGCATGGTCATTAGACTGGCCATGCCTGATGTGCTATTCATCTCGACCTTCTACTCAGTTTCTGACCCGCTGCTTTGGTTACCAAACTCCTGGTTTATTAGTTTAAATCCATTCGACATGCACTAGCAAAGCTCCCCAAAAGGATGTTGTTGCTCCTCCAGTTTAGATGCAATCTGTCTTTTTGGTACAGGTCCCAACTGTCCTGGAAGAAATCCCAACAATCCAAAAATCTGAAACCAGCAACCCTGAACTAGATGTTTACAACATGTTAAGCTATACCGCCGTCCTAATCCTTACCTCTTTTCCATATGGCACGGGGAGTAATTCAGAGATTACAGAGGATTGTTCTGTCTCTCTCTCTCTCTCACAAACACATTCACACACACAATCAGACGGACACTTCATTACTTTGCAGAAGAATACCAATAACCTTATAAATAGTCAGAATGTTAACAGGAATGAAGGATTTAGTTAAAGAAAGGACGAGAGAAATTGTATTTCTTCTGGATGTCAGTTTGCTCGCTCAGTTGGAGAGTTTATTTTCCGATGGTTCATCACTATCCTAGTGAAAATTATCAGTGAGACTCCGGTGAAATGCTAGTTTATGTCCCACTTCCTATTTATGTGTTGAGGTTTCCTTGAGTCAGTGATGTCATTTTCAGCATTGGTGATTTCATGCCTGGTCCGTTTCCTCAGAGAGTGTTAGATGGAATCAAAATCGATGTGTTTGTTGATAGAGTTCCATTTGGATTGCCATGCTTCTAGGAATTCTCGTGCGTGTCTCTGTTTGGTGGTCCTAGATGGATGTGCAGACCCAGTCAAAATGATATACTTCCTCATCCGTATGTAATGGTCCGTATGTAGTGATAGTGGGTGATGTCTTTTTTTCCGGCTAGTTGTTGTTCATGCATCCAGGTGGCTCGTTTTGTGCCTGTTTTTCCGATGTAGTGTTTGTTACAGTTCTTGCAAGGCTTATTCTTCCTGGAGCTGAACAGACACAGATGTGAACTTATCGCGGTGCTCAAAAGTATGAAGAAAGTTGCAGAGTAAAACAGGAAAACTCTTGTTTCTGTTAGTTGGCATTACAGCATCAAGGAGTTCTAATTTCAAAATGGTCAGCAGAAGAGCTGGGACTGAGATACATAATACTTCTTTATTGAGAGAGTTGTTAGGATTTGGATTAGACTGCCTGGGAGAGTTGTAGATGACGATTCAATAAAGAATTGGACATATATAATTGGAAATTATGAATTTAATGGGCTACAAAGATAGGGCTGGCAAATGGAAGGTGCTTGGGAAACATTACTGGAGCTGGTGCACACACAGTGGCCAATGGCCTCCTCCTGTATTTTAAAGGCTTGTACTCTATCATGTGTCTGATGCAAATAAAAAACAGTATCAGATTATTTCCCGTTTTAAGTGCTCGCAATTATCTGATTATTTGGTGCAGGATAAACATTTAAAATGCAACTTTTTCAAGGTCACTCTCACTATGTAGTCTATTTATTACTCAGAACATGAATATTTTAAATGTTATGTTCAGATAACGAAGACAAATATATCATTGCTTTGGCACAAATCTCTTTGAAAAGCTCTGACTTTTCCTTCACACCATAATATGTCCTTTTTTTATCTGTCCATATTAATTATAATTCTTTCTAAAAATCGGCAGTTTTCAAATTATTCTTCACTATAATGTGATAACATAAATCATTCACGGTGCATGATGAATCATTGCCATTTCTAAACTGCTGGCTATTAGCTGAAGCTCGTAGATTTCACTGAGAAATTTAACTGATTGATTATATATAAATATATAAGAATGCGAATTCTATTTGATTGTCCAATCGTTTACTCACTTTGAACATGTAATCAGCATTTTCAAAATGTTGGAATGGCAATGCATTGTTTTGAATCCTGACATTGAATATATAATTCTGATCACAACAGTTAGGTACCATGTTCTTTATTCGATATAAAATAAAATGTGCATTCTTTATTTTTGTGCTACAAAAAATTGATAGGAGTTTATACTTTACTCCCATAAATATAGAAACGACCTAATTGTTTTCAGAGATTATAGATCAGTTGAATAATCATACTTCACATCTCATTTTTGCCCAATTCACGAAACACAGCTAACAGCTGATTATTGTTCGGGTCAGTAAACTCAATACCTTGCAATGAGCTATGCTAAAAATGGCTTCCAAAAGAGTTGGACTCATTTACAGTGTTACTGGAATTCACAGTTGCCTGTGATGCTGAGTGACACACTGACCTGCTCCTAAATCTGTGCAAAGAGTTTCTAACCTGGGTCAGGGCAGTTAGTCAAACATTTCTACAAAACGAATAAATTGGAATCCACCCTGGGAAAGGTGAGAGCTCGCTAACAGACTATTACTGGTCTCAGTGTAGCTACAAATAATGTCCAAATTAGATATCAATGGCTGACCAGCAACCAGGTTTTAAAAAAAAATCATCTTCAGTCAGAGCCTGACCAAATGAGCAGATGTGTCGACATGCAGTGTCCAACTTTGCCCAATGCTGATGTAAACTGACTGGTCTGTAATTCTCAGGATTATCCCTATTCCATTCCCTGAACAAGGGAGTGACATTTGCCACGTTCCAATCATCTGGCACGACTCCAATGGAGAGTGAGGACGCAAAGATCATCTCCAAAGGTTCAGTAATCTCTTCACTCTCTTCCTGTAGTAAGCCAGGATGAATCCCGTCTCGCCTAGGAGATTTATCTATCCCTATGTTTGTATTTCAATCAGTCTGTACTTCACCTCACCATGTCTACTCACTGTCCAACTATCTGATTGACTGCTTTCCATTTCAGGACTCTAAACAGTGCTGCTTTCCTGAACACATATTGTTCCCTATAACCTGTTAATCATGGAATGGAAAACATGGAAAGGCACCAATGCCGTCCTGATGAAAGGCTGATGCCCAAAGCTTTGACTCTCCTGCTCCTCAAATGCACCTGATATGTTGTGCTTTTCCAGCGCCACACTTTTCAACTCTGATCCCCAGCATCTGCAGGTCTCACTTTCTTCATTACAAAGGGCTGCCACCTCTGCACACTGAGCAGGCAATTCATCAGCAGAAACTCACTGTATTTAGAGCTGACCGTTCAGTTCTGGAAAGTTGCATTTGATGAATACATTTACTGAAAACGAAATTACTATTCAACAAATATTCATTCAGTCCCAGAGTTACAGTTTTGGTTCATGGATTAGGCAGCTTGATAACGAGCAGTCAATGACTGAAGAGCTCCGAAGTACAGAGTATTCCAGGTAATATATTCCAGGGTGGATGTGCTTTCCCTTAATGTTGGGTATGTTATCGGACAGACAGTTGTGATAAGGGAATGAGCGGACACGTGGAATTGTGACATTTTTGCCATTACAGAGATGTGCATGATGGAGGTCAGGGCTGACAATTCAATATTCTGTGGTGCAAGAACTATCGGCAGCACAGGAGAGGGATAAAGGAGGAGCTGCTGATGCATTATTAGTCATTATGGAGTCAGTTGCTGCAGTAAGAAGGAATTAAATCGGAAAGAGAAGCTTAAAGCAGGTACAAATTGAGCAGGTCAATGGAGGCAATTACCATATATGCAAGGTAAAACTTAAAACGGAAGTAGAAGCGTAAATATGAGGCGTGATAAAACATTAGCGGGTAGTATAAGCGGGTTGAGAAAGATAGGGAGTAGTATCTGATTTGGGAGGGGCTTAGAGATATAGGGAGGGGTGTAGGGTTTGGAGTGGATTAGAGGGATAGGCAGGCGTGCAGGGTTTGAGAGAGTTATGGAGTAGTATATGGTTTGAAGGAGGTTGGAGAGATAGAGAAGGGTTATGGATTGGAGGGGGTTGGACGGACAGGGAAATGTGTAGGTTTGGAGGGCTTAGAGAGATAGGGAGGCGTGCAAGGTTTGAGAGAGATACGGAGTAGCATAGGGTTTAGAACAGGTTAGTGAGATAGGGAAGGGTGTAGGGATTGGATGTGATGAGAGAAGTAGGGAAAGGGTTCGGTGGGGTTGAGTAAGTAGGGAGAAGTATAGGGTTTAGAGGGTTCGGAAATATAGGGAGGTGAGCAGGGTTTAGAATGGGTTAAGGAGATAGAGTGTGGTGCAGGGTCTAGAGTAGGTTGAAGTGATAGGGAAGGGAGTAGTGATTGGAGGAGTTTAGAGAGTTAGTAAGGGGTGCAGTATTTGGAAAGCGTTAAGGAGATAGGGAGGGGTGTCGGGTTTGGAGGAAGTTAGAGAGATATAATAGGGGTACAGTGCATGGAGAGTGTTTATAGAGATAGCAAAGGCAGTAGGGGCTGAAGGAAGTTATATCGATGGGGTGGGTGGAAGGTTTGGAGGAGGTTATAGAGATAGAGAGGAATGCAGGGTTTGGGGAAGGAGAGAGAGATAGCGAAGGGGGTAGGTTTGGAGGAGGTTTGAAGCTCATTGTGTCAGATCAAACACTGACAGAAACATCCTGCTGACTGCCCTCCCTAAGCCTCACGGTGTCAGATCAAACACTGACACGGAAACCTCCTGATGACTTCCCTGCCTGAGCTGGTGGATCAGTGTCCCTCTACATTGAACAACACTTGGAGGAAGCACAGAGACTGACAGAGCTGGCGGATGTATACTGGGTGGGCCATTTCAAAACCACCACCAAGAGGAGCTCAGCAGCAGCGTTGCTGATTGAGGTGGTTGAGTTTAAAAGGACACAGCTGCTTCACTGTGTCTGCACTGGGTCAGGGGGAATGACTGATAGGGAGAAACATCCTTGACCTCATCCTCACCAACCTACCGGCTGCAGACACATTGTTCGATGACCGTATTGGTAACGGTGAACTACCGCACACAGTATTTTTGCAGACATTTTCCACTTTTATATCGTGAAGACCCCCTGTGTATATGTGACACCATCACTGTGCTCAACGGGGCAGATTTCCAATAGATTTTGGAATTTTGCAGTGGCCTGTGTGAGGTGGTTCGGATCATACCAACAGCAGCAGAATTGTACTCCAGCATAATTTTCGCTATCACTGCCTGATATATACTCCACTTTATCCTGGCCGTCAAGCCAGGGATACACCCTTGATAAAAGGAGAAAACAGGAAGGCCTGACTATAGTAGCACCAAATACACCTCAGAATGAGATGAAGTTACTAAATTGGGCCACTTACTCATCACATGGTATAAATAGCAAATGAGCCACAGACGTAACCAGTGAATCAGACCTAATCTCTACAATCCGGGTGAGTGGTGGTGGACAATCACACAACTCACTGGAGGAGAAGAATCCACCAATACCACCTTCCTGAATGATGGAAGGGCTTAGCACAACAATAGAAATCTAAGGCTGAAACATTCACAGCAATGTTCAGACAGAAATATCGATGGGATGATCTATTTTAGTCTCCTCCAGATGGCAGTCTTCAGCTAATCCGATTCACTTTGTGTGGTATTAACAAACAGCTGGAAGGATTGGAGAATGCAATGTCTGTGGGCCATGATAACATTCCATTCAGGCTGTTCCTGCTGGGATACAGCACTGGGACCTACCTGACAATGTGGGAAACTATCCGGGTGTGCTCTGTACTCACACAGACAAAACATCGGACAATCAGTAACTACCCCATTGCTCTAATCCCTGTCATTAATAAAGGGATGGCAGATGTCATCTACAGTGGGATCAAGCAGCACTTCCGCAGTACTAACCTGCTCGCTAAAGCTCAGTTTGGGCTCTCATCCCTTGGGCTCATTGAAGCCTTGGTTTAATGATGTACAGCAAGAGAACACATAGCTGAATTCGAGAGGTGAGGTGACAGTTACTTTTTACACGATCATAACTGCATTTGACCAAATGTCGTATCCAGGATTAGCGGCAAACAGGAATCGTCTGCACTGGTAGATGTTACACCTGGTACAAAGGAACGTAGCTGGGGTTGGTGGAGAGCAGCCATCTCAGCTTCGCCACAGTACCCCAGGGGCGGGTTTCTGGGTAAGCCTGTAGATTAGCAATGTAAAGGTAGGGCACCATACTCTTACAGGATGATAGAGACAACTGGCGGTAGTTTTACTGGACAGTCATCATACCTCAAGTAAGGGAGAGATTGAGTAGGAAAGTCCTTTAGTCACCCCAGGAATTGAACCCACACTGTTGACATTAATCTGCATTATAAACCAGCCATCCAACTGATTGAGCTAACCAAATCCTCACGCAGCTCTGTGTGGTAGATATTGTAATACTATTCCGTTCAGATATGTTGTTAGACCCCTCTGGAGCGGGTGGAACTAGAAGCAAGCTTCCTGCCTCAGAGAAAAGGACAGCATCAGTGAGCTATAAGAGTGCTCTCTGTCCTAGGCCCTATAATTTTCAGCTGCTTCATAAATGACTGTAAAATCAAAAGTGGTGATGTTTGCCAATGATTCGACAGTATTCAACACCATTCATGATTTACTCAGATACTGAAGCAGTCCTTGTCCAAATGGAACAGGACCTGGAAATATGCAGGTGTGTGCTGAACAGTGACAATCCCATTTCCTTTACACCTGTGCCAGACAACGATTACCTCTAACAATGAAAAATTGAAACACATCCTCTAACGTTCAATTCCACCAACATAACTGAACACACACCAAACAATATCGCGGGGATTATCGTTAACCTGAACTGGACTGACCATATGATTTCATTACCCATTCCTGTGAAGGGCTTATGCTGAAATATTGACTTCTCCTGTACCTCAGATGCTGCCTGACCTGTTTTACTTTTCCAGCGCCACTCTTTGACGCATATAAATTCTTTAGCTACAAGAATACGTCAGGGGCTCGAAAGTCTGCAGGAATAACTCACCTCAAAATTTCTGAAAGCATGTCCCCTATTGCTAAGGCACATGTTGAATGTGTGTGATTAAATACTTCCATTTGCCAGTGTGGGTGCAGCTTCACCCCTCATCCACTGATGCTCAGTAGCAGCAATACCTGCCATCTACACTGTGCTCTACAGAAATTTACCAAGGCTCCTTACAACGTACCTCTGAACCCCCGACCATCGAGAAGGTCAAGGGAAGCAGACACACGGGACCCCCACCATGTTCGCGTTCTGTTCCAAGCCACCTCCCATCCTGATTGGGAAGTATATTGCCGTTCCTTCAGTGTCACTGTTTTAAGTTCACTATCGATCAATAATTGCCGTCCCAATCACATTTCATGAATAAATTAACATAAAAGTATTGTCTAGACCTGTTTAATGCTGGACACGGTTTTGGGTTTTGTGAGCTCAGGCTGCTTGGTCCAGTCAGTACATTGCTGTTGTGAACAACTGAAGGGATATGATGTTTGAAAGAATCTGTCAGTCTCTCAGAGGCATGGCCTACATACCGAGCACCACAGACACTGGCATTGTCATCCCACATTACTGAGCTCTGAGATAGACAGAAGCAACTGAAAACGTACTCATATCTCACTGGAACATGTTTAAACACACAGTGACATTGTTGCCACGAAAAGGATTATGATGAATATTAGCAGGGTGAAAGTGAGGACTGCATATGCTGGAGATCAGAGTCAAAAAGTGTGGTTCTGAAAAAAAAAACTGGGACGTTCAGGCAGCATCTGAGGAGCAGGAGAATAGACTATTAGTTAAAAATATTTATAAAAGGGAAAGTAATTGTGTATTTTCAAAGTCCTTGTACTTAATAACAATTTGGTCTTGGGTGTGGCAATGAGACTCATCATTTCAATGCTACTTACCTGTGAGTTTACATCATATTGTTGTTATAACAGTGTACTGAATAAATGGGTGAATTTTGTGCTTATTGGATAATCTAAAAGTTGGTATTATGAAAGGCTATCGGACCTTCAGTAAAGAGACTTTACTTAATGGTTGTTAATGGTTAGAACAATGCTGTAAACATTTACACAGAGATTTCCAGCTCAAGTCACACAGAAGGTCGTTGGTTTGAAATCAAGCTGGCCATCAATGGAGCTGCACACTTCTGTTTGTATAGTGACATTGTGGGGCTAACATACACTGGATATTGTTTATGAGGGATTCAATGTCAGATGCCATGTGCTGCAGGAGTCCATCAACTTTATAACACCTTCATTCAGGATCGGGTCCAAGGTACAGAATTAGAGTTTAGGTGGAACACAAGAAGAGCTATCCTTGCAAGACATGGCTGTTTACAGGTCGTTGTAATAAATATTGAACTGCATCTGGACCAGCGCCATGTGCTAGTCCATTACCAGTCTGCCCCACACATCTCCCCGTTGTTCAGGTCTGTCTCTAACCAGTCTATTGTGAGGGATTGTGTGAGTAACTGCCCAGCTCCAGTTTGGGAGCTCTCCGGACAGATTGTGGAGATGGCCAGTATTTTGGAGGTCGTGGTGAGGCCCAATAACACTGTGTCTGAATTCAGGCTTTTCCTCAAAGTCATTTCCAACAGCTTTGCTGCCTGCAAGATGGTGTGTTCACTGATCTGAACATGAATCGGCTGTTTACTACAGTCACTGAATTGTGTAATAGTTAGGTATGCGCTCTGGTAATTCAATTATCGTTCACTTCAACTGAAAAACAATGATCATTGGTTTATTTTAAAATATGTAAGAAACAAAGTGATCTTAACTCTTCATTACAGAAAATGTGAAAGTGACCTGGTATCTATTTCCCTTGGACTAATCAAGCAACAGTCAGATATTGTCTGTAAAGCAGGATTCTGTGAACAGGACTATGTCCGAGGCAATATCACCACCCTCTCTGGTAGGTTCTGACCCACAGACAGGACACAGCCAGGCAGAGGGGGACAGCTCCTTGGTATATAGTCAATATAGGATGACATGGCGGATCAGTGGTTAGCACTGCTGCCTTATAGCACCAGGATCCCAGGTTCGATTCCAACCTCGGGCAACTGCTGGTTGGGTGCTTGCACATTCTCTCTGTGTCTGCGTGGGTTTCCTCCCACAATCCAAAGATTACAGCTCCGGTGAATTGGCCATGGTAAACTGCCCAAAGTATTCCTGCATTTGTCAGAGGAGGGTGTGTTGCTCTTCGGAGGGTCGGTGTGGACTGGTAGGGCCGAAGGGCCAGTTCCCATTCTGTAGGGAATCCAGTCTAATGATAGTGCTCAGCGTTGATGCTGGATCCTATGGCTGCTAGACTGCTTTGTTTCAGGTTATGGTAGAATTAATAAAAGCGAAACATATAATAGACCACATCGTCACCGATCTGCTGCAGATACACGTCTCCATTTCATATATCAGTAAGAATGGTTACTGCACAATGGGGAGCAAGGGCTACCTTCACATTTTGCAGACCCTCCTCACTATGATATGTAGCCCCTTTCGTACTGAATGGGTCAGAGTTTATACAGATTGAATAACCAATGATGATGCAGCCATGAGGTGCAAAGGGCCATCGGCAGCAGCAGAATCATACTCTGGACAGCTCATGCAGTCTGCAACTTCACAGCCAGACATAGCTCCCACTGTACAGTAACCATCACGGCCCGACATACCTCCCACTGTACAGTAACCATCACGGCCCGACATACCTCCCACTGTAAAGAAACCAGAACGGCTTAACATACCTCCCACTGTACAGTAACCATCACAGCCCAACATACCTCCCCTATCGCGAGGGGCATGGTAGCTCAGTTTTAGCACTGCTGCCTTACAGTACCAAGGTCCTGGGTTCGATTCTGGCCTTGGGTGACTAACTGTGTGGCGTTTGCACATTCACCCTAGGTCTGTATGGGTATCCTCCCACAGTCCAAAGATGTGCAGGCCAGGGGAATTGGCCATACCAAATTGTTAAGTGTTTTAGTCAAAAGGAAATGGGTGTGGGTGGCTTACTCTTCGGAGGGTTGATGTGGACTGGTTAGGCCGAAGGTCCTGTTTGCATACTGTAAGGAGTCTAATCTACTCTCCAAGGTTCATGTGAGGAATATGATGGAATAATCACTTATCTGAATGAGTGCAACTCCAATAGTACTCTAATCTGGATTTACTAGCAACAGGCAACACAGTTGTGTGGGGAATATCCTGTCTCACAAACTTGATTGATTATTTTGAGGAAGTGACAAAATTGATTGATAAGAGCATGGGGAGGGATATTGGCGGTTTGCACCTTAGCAAGGCCTTTGATATGGTTCCTTATGCAGGCTCATATAGAAGATGAAGTGAAAGGGGATCAGCAGTCAGTTAGTAAGATGGATAGAGAACTGCTTGGTCATTGAAGACAGAGTAGTGGTGGAACAGTGTTTTTGTGACTGGAGATCCGTAAATAGATTGGCGGAGTTGCAGATTTTGAGGATGATTGCCAGAGAATACAGCAGGATATAGGTCAGCTGCAGACTTGGACAGTGAAAACACCGATGCAACTTTATCTGGACATGATGCGACGTGGTGTGTTTTAGAAGGTCTAATGCAGCAGAGAAGAATAAAGTGGAGGGAAAAACTACTGATTGCATCAACATCCAAAGATATCTTCGTGTACCGCTCCACAGCTCCCTGAAAGTGGTAACACGGGTGGAGAGGGTGATCAAGAGGACTAACGACAAACTTGCAGACAGACATCCGAGCATGCAGTATGAAAATTAGCAGGTCATATTGCAGCTGTATAGAAACTTAGTTCGAGTAACATTTATAATATTGGGTACAGTACTGGTTGCCATATGAAGTTGAAGTGTTGGTGAGGGTATGGAAAACTTTTATCAGGATGTTGTCTGGTTTGGAGGGTATTAGTCAGAAGGAGAAATTGAACACACATGGTTTGTTTCCACCAAGGCATCATTGGCTATGGGGCTACCTGATAGATATTTACAAAATTATCAGAGGCATAGACAGAAGGACAGTTAGAGTCTTTTTTCCCCCCAGAGTAGAAATATGAATTACTCAGGACCGTAGGTTTTAGGTAAAAGGCAAAAAGTTCAGGAGATATGATAGGTAAGGCTTTTTTTTGCTGTTCCAGACAGAATGTGAAAATGCCAGAAATGCACTGATAGAGGGGAAGAAGCCAATAAAGCAAGGTTTAAGAGGGATCTTGGCACAAGTATGAGTAAGTAGGGAATAGAATGACATAGAGGGTATTGGAGCAAAAACTTCTGTTTTAACATTGGAAGGGCATCAGGTGTCAGTGCGGGTTTGCTGGGCTGAAGGGCCTGTTCGGTGCTAGACTGTTCTTTAAGTCAAGATTTGAGCGCGGGAGAGGGGAGATGCTGACTGAATGATTACTGATGATCAAGAGTCACATTATTGTGGATCCCTCAGCCCCCCCACTCATCAACTTGCAGCTTCATATCCTCCCCCACTGTGGGGAAACTCAATATGAAGAATTTGACATGAATGTCAGAGTTGGTACCTGGTGACCCCATCTCGCCGCTCGCTTCTGCAGCCTTCTGTCCTGGACACCAACGTATCGGGGGACGCCACATGAACAGAAGCTGCATGTACTCCACACCCACCAATTCTGGCATCTGTCACATGCCAGCCTCACCATGCCATCCCAGCACATGTCCGACCCACTAACAATATACTTCTGTATTTCAATGCTGCAGCTCAGGGTGCACTGACAACTCTCATTGCAATGCTGCTGCAAGGACACTGTGCTCAGGTACACACACCCAGCTCATGGACTGTGCCTCTGGGCTGCTCATTCCGTGTTTGTACACACTCACTTTAAGCTGACTTGAATGCTCACAGAATTATTGCCTTGTCTTACCCTGCCCTCAACAGTGTTTCCCCTCAGCCAAATCTACCGGGCTCACCCGCCTGCTGTACTGTCTTGGTGTTTAGCACAGACACAAACTCAGAAAGCTGAATATCATTGTCAACAGTCAGTCAAGGTGCCCAGCACAGTGAGTCAAGAGGAGTCTCAGATCCCTGTCCGGGAGTTTGGACACGGTCAGTCAGCCTCTTGTGGTTGTTAGGGTCAGGATCCCCTGTGAGGGAGTGAGGAGCTGAATGTTGGGATATCTCATACCCCTCTTAGCTCTTTCTGCCCTATTGTGGGATAGTTCCTTCTGGAATGAGAGAATTATCAAGACGTATCAGGGAGATGGAAGTGGTTGGTACAGCTGTTAGTGCTGGGGCAGCTGAGGGAAAGGTGGGGAGGTGTCCTGAGTGAGAGAGGGACCGAGAAGAGGTTAGAGAGAGACCGAGAGAAGGTGCTGCACTCAGTGAGAGTAGGAGAACATGAGTCTTGGTGGGAGATGGGTGCAGTAACAGACACACACACACACACACACACACACACACACACACACACACACACACACACACACACACACACACACACACAGAGAGAGAGAGAGAGAGAGAGAGGGCAAGGTCACAAACTGCAGATGGTGGCACTTACCCCGTTCACTGACGTCCTTCCTACACTGTTGGGCATTCACCCAAAAAGGTTGGCACCTCACTGCCCCACGGGCCAATCTCAGACAAGCTAGCAGGTCTGGTGCCATGGCTTCCCCCGCCAGTCATAGAGTCATAGAGATGTACAGCATGGAAACAGACCCTTCCGTCCAACCCATCCAAGCCGACCAGATATCCCAACCCAATCCAGTCCCACCTGCCAGCACCCGGCCCATATCCCTCCAAACCCTTCCTATTCATATACACATCCAAATGCCTCTTAAATGTTGCAATTGTACCAGCCTCCACCACAGCCACTGGCAGCTCATTCCATACACGCACCACCCTCTGCGTGAAAAAAAGTTGCCCCTTAGGTCTCTTTTATATCTTTCCCCTCTCACCCTAAACCTATGCTCTCTAGTTCTGGACTCCCCGACCCCAGGGAAAAAGACTGTCTATTTATCCTGGAGGAAGATAATGTCCCTGTCCTGCATCATGCCATCCACCAGAACCTTAGGGGTTCAGCCACAAAGTGGGGCCCACAGTTTAATACCTTTCCCAATCCACAGCCCTCCACCACCCTCCCTCCCCCCACCCCTCCACAACACCGCTGTCATGTCCAGGGCAGTTTCGGACTGACAATTCAAGATTGTAATGACTTTTTAGAAATGGCATCTGTAGCAGGGAATCCGGTGCATTCTGGGAAACCTGGGCAGTGGGCAGTTTTTATACCGATAACAAAGTGGAAAATAATCATTGGGCTCGTTTCATATGAAAGAAGGGACATAGAGACAGGGAAGTTAGTTAATGAGGCAGTTTCGGGATGTTGTTATTATGAGAACATTCACTTAGACTTACATAGAAAATAGAACATAGAACAATACAGCACAGACCAGGCCCTTCGGCCCACGATGTTGTGCCGAACATTCGTCCTAGCTTAAGCACCCATCCATGTACCTATCCAATTGCCAATTTAAAGGTCACCAGTGATTCTGACTCTGCCACTCCCACAGGCAGCGCATTCCATGCCCCCACCACTCCATGGGTAAAGTACCTACCTCTGACATCCCCCCTACACCTTCCACCCTTCACCTTAAATTTATGTCCCCTTGTAACACTCTGTTGTACCCGGGGAAAAAGTCTCTGACTGTCTACTCTATCTATTCCCCTGATCATCTTATAAACCTCTATCAAGTCACCCCTCATCCTTCGCCGTTCCAATTCGAAAAAGGCCTAGCACTCTCAACCTATCCTCGTACGACCTATTCTCCATTCCAGGCAACATCCTGGTAAATCTCCTCTGCACCCTCTCCAAAGCTTCCACATCTTTCCAAAAGTGAGACGACCAGAACTGCACACAGTACTCAAAATGTAGCCTTACCAAGGTCCTGTACAGCTGCAACATCACCTCACGACTTTTGAATTCAATCCCTCTGCTAATAAACGCTAATACAACATAGCCCTTCTTACAAGCTCTATCCACTTGTGGAGACAAACCCTCCATGAAACTGACAGAAATGAGATTGGCCAAGTCAAAAGATTCAGGCCCTTGTCTTATGCAGATTTTGTCGTGCAAACTATTGTAAGTTATATAATTAAAGAGAGACAGGACCTATACAGGAGATTCACATCTTTAAAAGAAGCTGGGGAGAAAAATCCCCTGCCATGTTTGCTCATTGTCCATCATTTTCGGTTCCTCACGGAATAGAGGCAAAGTGTCAGAGATCTGCAGATATTGTAGCTTAGTTTAGTATGAAGCAAGGGGCTGACTGAATACTTACAGATCGGAATTCTGCGAGGCAGTAAGAATGGTCCCTTAGAAAATCCCAGAGGAATCCAGGACTGTCAGTCTGAATTTCTGCAGGGAAAGCTGTGTGTAATTAATCAGGCTGTTTAGTTTTCATGCAGAGACTTGTACAGTTGACGTGACTTCCTCGATTTGATGAACGGACACATAACAGATGGAAGCTAGGAGGTCCAGTTGATGGAAACTAGGAGGTCCAGCAACCTGGAGAAGTGCAAGTCAATTCATTTAGAGACAGCAATCAATAGAAAGAATACACAATAAGTGAACATACAGTCAGTGTGGACAGATCCTAGTATAAATAACTCCCTATTCCTCACTTTTTTTTGCTTTGACAAAGGGTCAATTAGACTCGAAATGCCAGCCTTTTCTCTCCTTACAGATGCTGCCAGACCTGCAGAGATTTTCCAGCATATTCTGTTTTGGTTTCAGATTCTAGCATTCGCAGTAATTTGCTTTTACCCTGAAGCTCGTCGATAATCTAGATAAGGCAGCAAATGGCAACATTTACTCTCTCAGTCCAGGTGCAGAATCTAAGAGCAGGAAAATTATACTAGAACTGTATAAATAATTAGTTCAGTCACAGCCTGTGTGTTGCATGTAGTCCTGGTCACTATATCACATGGAAGGATGGAATTAGAATGGAGAGTGTACAGGAAGAATGTGAGGATTGCAGATGCTGGAAATTAGAGTCAAAGAGAGTGGTGTGGGAAAAGCACTGCATATCAGATAGCAGAGTCCCGCGAGAATTGACTTTTCGAGCATGTTTCACTCTTGGAAATGGTACAGAAGAGATTTGTTATCCTGGGAAAGTGATAATGCAGTTATGAGGAAAGTTGAGAGTGGAGGATGCTGAGAGGAGATTTGATAAACCTGTACGGGTTGTCGAGGGCCTGGATAGAGAGGGAGAGACTGTCTTGTTCTTATTGGAGAGCTTAGTTACCAGCAGCAAATATTTAAGGTAATTGGTTGAAATATTAGAGACGTGGTGAGGAAAGTTGTTATTTCACCCAGAGTAAGGAAGGGATCTGGGAGTCATGCATGGATGCGGAGTCGAGGCAGAAACTCTGGAAATTTTTAATGATGTGCCAAGATCTGAACCTGAAGTCATACAGTCTCTGTGCTACCATAAAAATGATTGTTTTTGAAAGGATGATGCTGGGTGGTACCTTCTGTTTAGTCAGTGAAGACAATTTCGAGAATAATCTTCTCTGTGCTGTAGAAATTTCTAATATTTAGACAATATCTAGAGAATCAATACAAAGGGATCGGGGAGAGGACAGAGAGGAGTAGTATGTAAATTGATTAGCATCACAAAAATACCGAAATACAGCCTTTATATACAACGCTGCTTCACTGTGGTGGCCTTTTAACCTTCTTGTATAAATGCTGAAAGCCTTTGATTATCCGGTTCTCAGTCTTGGTCACATTGCTGCCATATCTGTCTTGTTTCATTCTATTTGTTCGACTGATTCATTGGCCTTGTTGACAAAACAGGAAGGAATTTGGGGATGATACCAAGTACCAGAAACCATGACGAATGTAAATTTGGGAAACGTTTACAGAGATAGGAAGGCGTGGGAAGACAGTGGGATATTACAGAGATATGGATTGTTCTAGGGGCTGAAGGACATTACAAGGACAAAGATAGTTTTAGAGTTTGGTTGAAGTGAAAAGTGAGCTGGATCAGCCAGATCAATAGTTTGTCTACAGTAAACTTGCAAAGAGAAACTCTCCACAAAACCTGATGAAAATGATTTCCATGTCTGTATGTATCAGAAACAGAATACGACAGATGTGGGAGATGGTGGGAGGGCTAAGTGGTGTTGGGAGAAGTGGTTAAGGCACACCAGGCCAACAGATAGAGCCCACACTGTGACAGATGAACTGATCTGTCCTACCATAGAGATTCGGGTCAATGATGCAGACTGAATTCACACCAGATGAAACAAGATTGGTTCTCATAAAATAATTTTCAATTGTAACATTTCAGGAAATGAGAATTTAATCTTATCTGAGGCTCTGTTGAGTTGACCCTGGTCAAGTATTCCTATCTGGGATTTGCTGTCTTTCAACAGTCACTTATGTTGTAACAATGTCAGTTCGGAGTCACATGCAGATATGGATACAGAATAGGTAAGTACGTTCAGAACTGAACAAGCCCAGCGCATGAGATATTTATAGATACTCGCATCCATTCTGGAAATGAGTCCCACAATCAGATCAGGGAAATCCCATGCTTCTTGACTTGCCTGAATATTGTCAGCTGCTCTCATCTATCCTGGAACTGATCTCCCAAATACGATTTGGAAGATTACAGATTCTGCCAAGCCTTTGGAGGGTCAGCTTCTCGCACCTATTCTAGTATGCAGTCCCACAGTTAGGATAGGCAGAACCCAAACTCAATAATAGGCCCATACATTTGAAGTTTAATAGCATGTTTTCCTCTTCAAACTATACCTAAACAGGCAAATCACATATTATTTTCCCTGTGCCTACAAATATCAGTCTCTGCAACCTCCCTCATGTTCTGTCACCCTTCCCATCTCTATAAATCCTCTCCTTTCTACAAAC
The DNA here is from genome assembly GCF_047496795.1 of Chiloscyllium punctatum. Taxonomy (NCBI): domain Eukaryota; kingdom Metazoa; phylum Chordata; class Chondrichthyes; order Orectolobiformes; family Hemiscylliidae; genus Chiloscyllium; species Chiloscyllium punctatum. The sequence continues at coordinate 88,736,076 of NC_092752.1, read as the reverse complement.
AGTCATACATTTATGACATCCTCCAAACACAAAATCTACCCCTACTCCCGTAAAGCCATTCCTCCTCCTGGAGAAGGTCACAGACATACAGGCCGATCAAGTTTGTGAATGAGATTAGAGATAATAAGGACGTTTTAGGTGAAGGGTTTGAGATAGAGAGCTTGCAGAAGACAAAAGAAAACCTTGTATTGGCACTGCAGGAGATTAATAAGATGAGGTTGTCTGAAACGAATGGGACTTTTCTTGGATGATTTCACAGCGAGTATTGCTGTAACGGGAGGAATTTCAGAGACAGTGATATTTGAAGGGGCTAATGAAGGTTCAAGATACATAGAGGTTTCTTTTGATCTGGTGGTGATTACAGAAATAAGGAGAGCTGGAGGTGTTTCCACTGATAGGGTGTGATTTTGAATGTGGAGGCTGCAGAGATTGGGACTTGTGTAGGGACAGAAGGTGGTTACAGAATCGGCAGAGCTGTAGGGACACGAGGATTTTACACAGAAGATCACCCATTGGTGCACGTTAGACAACAGGGAAAATTGTAGGGACTTGAGGAAGTTTAACAGATGGGCTGATTTGTAAGGGACGGAGAAAGGTGCACTGAATAATGAACAGTGTAATGGCTGGAGGAGATTATGGAGATCATGAGGTTTGTCAGGGCGGGAGGGAGTTAGTGACATTGATAGATTGATGATTGCGTGAGCTGGAGGAGATTGTAAAGATTGGGAGCTTTCTATGTATCGGAATAATTACAGACAAAGGGAGAGCTGTCAGGTGTTGAGAATTATTACAGAGAGAGGGAGTATTTAGAGGACATTGCAGAGAAAGAAGGTTATAAAATGGCCTGTATGAGTTACAGAGATAAAGAGGGGTGCTTTGATTGATGGATGTTTCAGCGGTAGAGAATGGATCGCACTGGATCAATGAGGTTATGGAGACACAGTATTATTAGAGTTGGAGAACTCTTGAGACTGCACCAAACCACACAGAAGTCTTAAGGCATAGAAGGGTGTCATTTGACCCATGATGGTTGCACCAGCTCTTCATCTGAGTTCGTGACAGAGTATTGATCGCCTACTTTCCCCCATACCGTTACACATTTCTTTTAGTCGCTCTAATCATCCAATCCCCTCTTGAACATGTCCATTGAACATCCATTTACAACACATCCAAGTGTATCCTGACTACTTCAATCAGATTTCTCCTGTTGAACATAACGTGAAATCTGTGCCCTCTCGTTTTTCCCTCCTTTTGTGAATGGGCACAGTTTTATCCAATCTCATCTATTCAGTCTGCCAATGAGTTTGAAGAACTGCATCCGATCTCCTCTTAGCCACCTTCACTTCAGTGAGAACAGTTGCAACATTTTCATTCTGACTTCATAACTGATCTTACTCATTCCTGGAAATACTCTTTTAGATCAGTTCTTCATCCTTTCCAATGTGTTCATATATGTCCTATCATGTGACACCCAGGAATGTATACGATACTCCAGTTGAGGTCGAATGTGTTTGATGCAAATTCAACATCACCTCCTTACTCTTGCCCTATCAATATTTATTCAGACAGGAACACTGTAGGCTTTGCCTATGTTTAATGTCCTACAAACTTCATTGATCTTTGCACATCCTCAGTTCCTGTATTCCTGCCTATTTTATATTATCTTTTAATGTACTTTTTGGAAATTTGCATTGTCTCATATTTAAATATGCCAAACTTCATCAATCACCTCTCTACTCTTTCTAAGAAGTTGGCGATGTAAGTTTAGAGCTCTACAATGTTTTCCTCACAGTTTACAATTTCCTTAAGTGCTGCGTCAACTGTAAACTTTGAATGGGTCCCTGCACAACAAATGTATATAGTTCATACATATCAAAATGAATGAGGTCCCCAAAACTGAATCCTGCAGAACTTCACTGAAAATCTTTCTCAAGCCTGAATTAAAAATCTAGTGACCACTCCTCTCGATTTCCTACCAATCAGTCAATTTTGTTTCCAAATTGATACAGTCCCTTTTATTCCATGAATGAATGGATGAATGAATGATTTAAGGTCACACATATCGAGGGGAAAAAACCGTGAAACACGTTTGTTGCCTGTGCCACAAAGATATTCCTCATCAATTTTGTACCTTTCTAGTGACAGAGCTTCCTCCTCTGTCACCATGGCCTGGGTGGGTTCGGCCACTTTGGTAAAGACAGAGATGAAGTATTCATCTCACACTCAGCCATTCCCCTTCTTCTCAGCATAAATCCTCTCTCAAGTGTGGAATCAGCCTTACTTCACCTTTTCGCACGCTCCCTTAGAGGTGTGACAACTTTATGTTGGCTCTCCGTTCCCTTATAAATCCCTCTGCTCTACCATCTCTACCCTAAAGCTTCAGCATTTCTCCTGGTTCACAATATTGTTCTCTATCCGACAGCTATTCAATTGTTCTTCTTCACCTTAACCTTTTGCTCCATTGTCATCGATGGACCATTGGGTTTGCTTACCCTGCCTTTCCTGTGTGAGGAACTATTCCTCGAACTGACCCAAGCCATTGATGGAGTCAAATGTTCAATTTTTATTTTTCTGACCAACTTGGTGTTCCGGCCATACTTTCCCAGATTCATTCTAACCACAGTGAAGGCAGCTCCCAGTCGATTAATTTTTCTCAAACTTAGTCAATCCACAGTATTCTCTGCCATCATCCTGAACATTATAATAAAATGATCATCGTAACTGAAAATATTCCCACCTGATACTGGATCCACTTTCCCCACCACTTTTCCAGGGTTCAACAGTACATGGATCCTTGGGGTGGGTACATTTTCCTGCAGAAAGCTCTCTTCCATGCAATCCGTCACTCCCCAGACACTGTCAGTATCCCAGCCTGTATCTAGATAATGCAAGTTTCTCAACACTATCACGTTGCCATCTCTGTATCCTTTTCACCAGTTGGTAGCCCACAGACGGTCCCTTACAGCGTAACCTTATAGGTTTTTTTTTAACTAAAGCTCCAGCCAAATTCATTCTGGACTTGATGGCATCAACTTAATCTCAGACTCATTAACTAACACTATCCTGAACCAATACTTCTACACTTTATCCTTTGCTTTCCTTTATATCATTTTTGAAAACGTTATTCTTTGGGCTCCATACATCAGGAAGGATGCATTGGACCTGGAGCAGGTCCAGAGGAGGTTCACAAGAAAAATCCCAGGAATGAAAGGTGTAACAGATGAGGAATGTTTGAGGACTCTGGGACTATACGTGATGGAGTTTAGAAGGACAAGGGGACATCTGATTTAAACTTACAGAATACTGAATGGCTTGGACAGAGTGGACGCAGGGAAGATGTTTCCATTTACAGGAGAGACGAGTAACCAAGGGCACAGCCTTCGAGTAAAGGGAAAACCTTTTAGATCAGAGATAAGGGGAAACTTCTTCAGCCAGAGAGTGGGGAATCTGTGGAAGTCAATGCCACAGAAGGCTATGGATGCACGGTCATTGAGTAGATTTAAAACACAGATAGAAAAGTTCTTGATTGCCATGAGATCAAAGGGGGAAATAAGGAAAACGGGCTTGAAAAACCGAACAGTCAAACGTGAATGGTAGAGCAGACTTCATGGACACAGTGACATTCTTGATACCACGATCCTGGAATTACATTGACAGTCACAGAAACACAGACACCTTCTTCAATTTCCTGACTGCTCTGTGACTATTGCCCTTCCTTCCTTCTCCCTCCCCTCCTGTACAGTCAGGCTGCTTGTGGTTCCACAGATATGGCTCTGACTGCATTCCTCTGAGCAGCACGCATCTTCATCACCTTCCAAACTGGGAAAATGAATGGGGAGGGAGCCTCACCTCCCCTCCCCTCCAGGGTAATCCTGTGCTGCCTGACCGTATCTCTTGACTGATCACCCATTCCCTTCCTTCTTACAGGCCGTTATGACAGCAGTGTGATCCCCTTCCTTTAAGTGTTATCCACCTAACTCTCAGCGTCATAGATGCCTCACAGAATCTCCAGTCATTAACTGAGCTGCAAGACCCGGTGTTCATTTCGGACACCAGCAGGGGCTATGACTTCCCAATGAAACAGAAAACGTTTCCCATTTGACCAACCTGCACTTCCAGAACATAAGCTGAAACGTGTTTAGTCAATGAATTATGTTGGATAAAGTTAACATCAGAGGTATACGTTTCACATGCATTCCCTTATCAGTCTGTACCTGACTGAGATTCTTTATTATACTGATTCAGACTTTCACTTGTTACTGATAATTCAGCCTTCAGCCCTAATTCCATGAAAGAAAATACCATTTTGCAGCAAGTTACAGCAAGTAACGGTTTATTATCAGCAAATTAACTTTCATTTTCTTCTGTGAAGACATCCCAGTATCACCATCTCGTGTAATCCACCAGCTCCCAATCCACTCTGTTCCCTCAGAATGTCACCGTCTCTGTGCCTCCCAATATGACTAGGCCTCGATCCTCAGTGCTGATTTATTTCCTCACACTTTGGTGCCTCTAACTCCCAGGTGTGAGTGAGCCTCAAGCTCCTGCTCAAAATTTCTCCATCACACAGTCACTCCCTCTGTGACTCGGGGCTGATTTTCAGCCTCCTGCTCTGCGGTTTCTCCAACTCCAAGTCCCAGTCGGCCTCAATCCTCGCTGCTAATTTATAATCTCCCGCTCTGTGCTGCTCTCTCTCAGGTTCTCTTTGTGACTCCCAGGTAATTGTATTCCTCAAGCGTGAGCTGAGATTTATCATATCCGATTCTGCACTGCTCCCTCACAGGATTGCCGCTGTGCCTGGAAGACAGTGAAAAAGAGAACGATTAGAAGGGGCAGAGAGTGTTACAGTGATTGAGCGAGCTGTAGGGGATGGAACAGGCTATCTGGAGAGGTAGGCAGACGTGCAAAGCCTAAAACATTTTACTGGAAAATACAGGGAGATTTGCAGGAACTGAATAAGGCAAAGGAAATAGAGAATTGGTGGTTCGTTTTTGACGGAGCTTTGTCGAGTCTAAAGGACTTTTTGTGAACTGCTTGCAGAGATAGAAATACTTCAACGAATGCAAATTGACAGCCAGGAAGCATTGTAAGGTACTGGACACTGCTGGATGTTACAGAGTTAGAAGACTTATAATAACTGGGTTGATATAGATCATTGGAGCACTGGTGGCATTCAAGGACCCTCAGGATATGAGGCGCTGCAGAGAACGGGAGCATTCCGATATGGTGGGATTGTAGGGGCTAGACGAGGTGAGATGGATAAGGAGTTTGAAAAGTGTGAATTAAACACATCCAGCCACGGTAATTCATAGAGATTTAAGGAGGAGAGCCTGTGTTATAATTTCTAACAGTGATATGGAGGGATACAGATACTGAGAGATTACAAATTTAAAATGGAAGAGTTGAATGCTGATCAGAAGATTAAACAGGAATAAAAAAACAATTTGCAAGATCAACAGTGCAGACGGGAATGGAGGAGGTGAGATATTGTGAGGAACTATAAGAGTTGTACGTAGAGGAGTATGTCACCCATAAAGGGAGAGCTGCATTGTCTGTATGCAGTTACAGGGACACATGTGGGATATGTTACAGACATGAGGAGTGTTGGAGCGCCTGCTGGAGAGGACTCAGACAACAACAGTTCAAACGGCTGGTGCAGTCAGTCAAGAAGGCAGCTCACCACCATCTTCTCAGGGACAACTCAAATTCAATTAAAAAAATGCTGACTCAGCCAACAATGCATATGTCCGTGAATGAATGAAGGAAGGAATTTGTAGAAAAATCAACAAGCAGCACTGAGGTCACTCAGGAAGGCGCTTTCAGCAGCCCTTCACAAACCCGGAACCACTATTCCCTAGAATAACAGGAGCTCCAGGTGCACGGGAACACCAGAATTTCCAAGGTGCCGTCCAAGTCACGCTCCATCCTCCCACCAATGTGTCTGTCCCGACACCCAAAGGACTGCAATGGGTCAGGAAGACAACTGACCACCACCTTCACCAGGGAATTACAGATGGGAAGGTAATGATGGCCGAGCAAGTAATGACCACGGTACATCATTGAATTTTTAAAAAGGGAAATTCACAGACTGTTCATGTTCTCTTTGCTTCCTCCATACAACCCACATTCCCAGCTAATTTTGTGTCACCAACAAATGTAGAACATTAGATTTTATCCGACCATCAAATCCATTTGAATTTAGCTGTACGTCAAGGACTAATCCATTCACTTTCACTTAATTTTCTGTCTATTAAAGAATTCCCAATCTAGCCCAGTACATTCCCTCCAATCCCACATGTGCCAATTTTGCTTATCCACCTCTTCAGTGGGACCTTGTTAAAAGGTTTCTGAATATCCCATTAAACCATTCCTCCCTTTTATCTACTCTGCTGTCTACAGCCAGACAGGAAAACAAAGCCAGCAGTGATTATGAAATGACATCTTGCTTTCAAAACAACATGCTGGCACTGTTAGAACACAGAGAGCAGATATAAAGGAGTCAGCCAGTGACAAGTGGAGTTCCACAGGGGTAAGCGTTGGGACCACACTGAACATGCTGTACATTAACAGTCTGGACAAAGGATGCGAGGGGGTACGGGAAACAGATTTCCCAGAAAGATCCCAGGGATGAAATGCTTGTCACATGAGGAGCGGTTGGAGATTCTGGGTCTACATTCGATGAAGTTTAGGCAGCGGTGGCAGAATCTGATTCAAACGTACAGAATACTGAGGGACCTGGATAGAGTGGATGTGGGGAAGATGGTTCCATGATTCGGAGAGACTCGGGCCCAAAAGAGAGAGCTTCAGAGTGAAGGGACGCCCCTATAGAATGGAGATGTGGAGCAATTTATTCAGCCAGAGGGCGATAATCTGGGAAGCTCACTGCCTACGGGGTGGGGGGGGGGCTATGGATCAGAAGGAATTCAGGGTATTAACACAGAGATAGATAGGTCTTGTCAGGGGTGTTGTGCCGGAAAAGATCTGCATGTTAGGCAGCATCCGAAGAACAGGAGAATCGACATTTCTGGCAAAAGCCCTTCGTCAGGAAAGGACTGATGAAGGGCTTTTGCCCGAAGCATTGATTCTCCTGATCCTCGGATGCTGCCTGACCTGCTGTCCTTTTCCAGCACCACACACTGAACTCTAATCTCCAGCATCTGCAGCCCTTTCGCCTGATAGATCGGTTCTTAATGAGTAAGGGGATGAAGGGTTACAGGGACTAAGTAAGTGAAACAATTTCACCATCATCGAATAGTGGAATAGACTCGATGGTCCAAGGGACCTCCTTCTATATTTGATCAAACCTGACAGTGTGGACAACGTTCCATGGCCGCCTCACTTAACCTGCACATCTTTGGACTGTGGGAGAAAACAGGAAAACCTGGAGGAAACTCACACAGACACAGGGAGATCTCCACACTGCCAATCGCCCGAGGCTGGAATCAAAGCCAGATTCCTGTTGCTGTGAGGCAGCAGTGCTAACCACTGAGCCACCGCGCTGCCTCTGTGCCATTGGGATGGGCTTGCGGGCCGTGCTTATTCATCTGCTTTTGAATTGTGCAGTTATCATTTCTTTCATCTCGTTTACCATACTTTCTAACACTTTCCTGATTATTACCGTCACCTCTTGGTTTCAGATAGACTGCAGAAAGGTACATCACAAAGTAACTTGGAAATTCTTGTGAGTAAATCTCAGAGCAGTAGTTTACAGGGTCAGCAGGTCATAGAAAGGACAAATGGAATGCTGGGGTTTACTCCAAAGGGAATGGAGAATAACAGTAGGGAACGCTTGTAATAGCTTTAGAGGGTTCCAGTCAGCTCACAATGAAAATAATGTGAACAGATGTGGGCCCCTATCTGGAGGGAAATGTTCTTGCATTGGAGGCAGCCCAGAGAAGGTTCAACAGACTGTCCCTCAAAATGGAGCGATATTGATGAGAAAAGTTGGAGAACGTTGAATTTGAACTCATGAGAATTTAGAAAATGAGGCACATTTACTGATACATCGAAGATTCTTTGGTCTTCTTACAGGATCTGTACTGAGACATTGCTTCCCTGAGAAAGGATCTGTAACCGGAGATAAAGGCGAATGTCAGCACTCGGGAAGCTTACAGAGAAAAGCAGGGTTGTAGAGACTGGAGGATGTTACAGAGTTGGGCTAGTTTGAGGTGATTGTTGGTGGTTAGAGATCAGACAGGTTGTTGGGATGAAAAATGTCACAGGGAGGTACAGAGTTATCAGTCTTGAAGGAGTTACAAAGATAGGGATGGTGGTATTTGGGGCTGTACGGAGGGTTGTAGGGCCTCGGCAATACACTGATAAGGATGTTCGTTGGCTCTGCAGGTGTTTACTGAGTTAGGAAGGTTCGAAGGGGCTGGATCAGATCAGAGTCAGGGAAATTGTAAGGATTGGAGGAGCCACAGATACTAAAGGTTGTAAGGCTGCGGGATTTCAGAGAGTTATTGAGGGCTGTGAAAACAGGTTTGCAGCATTCCCATCCATTACACAGAGATGTGGAGTGCTGTTACGGAGCAGGTAAGAACTGGAGAAGGTGATGGAGAGGAGTAGATGGATGGAGATACTGGAGGAGCGTACTTTGACAGGGTGGGTTTTATTTAGAGAGAGAGAGAGTTACAGATACAGGGAGATTTTGGAGACAGAAATACGGAATGCAAAGGGAGAGTTGCCAAGTCAGACAAAGAGAGAGTGTTTGAGGTGCTGGAGGGAGAGGAGGTGCAAACAGATATGTGGATTGTTGCTGTGGCTGGAGAAGTACTCTGAGTACAGAAAGACTTTCAGGGCCTGGAGCAGGTTATTGAGACAATGGCCTCCAGAGTCTGTGAGGACTGGAGTACGCCTAACAGTTTGGGAGTGTTATAAATGCTGGAGCAGTTACACGGTAGGCGTGACAGATGGGGAGTGATATAGCTGCTGGAGCAGTTACAGAGCAGGTCTGACAGATGGGGAGTGATATAGCTGCTGGAGTAGTTACAGAGTAGGCTTGCCAGATGAGAGTAATATCACTGGTGCAGTTACAAAGTTGGGGACACGGGGAGTGATATCGCTATTGAAGCAGTTACAGAGTAGCCTTGGCAGACAGGGCGTGATAGAGCTGCTGGAGCAGTTACAAAGTGAGCCTGACAGATGGCTAGTGACATAGCGGCCAGAGCAGTTTCATAGTAGACCTGACAGATGGGAAGTGACATAGCTACTGGAGAAGATACAGTGTAGGGTTGACAGATGGGGAGTGATATAACTGCAGGAGCAGTTACACAGTTGACCTGACAGATGAGAAGTGATATCGCAGCTGCAGCAGTTACAGTGTTGGCCTGACAGATAGGGAGTGATATAGCTGCTGGAGCAGGTGACAGATGTAAGGAGGGCTCTGGAGGCTGGTATAGATTGCAGAGACATGGTGGACTGATGAACGTCAGAATTTCATACCGACAGGGAGGTCTGTGGTTGCATGAGAAAGTAACAGAAACAGTGAAGGTTTCAGTCTTGGAAGTGGATTCAGTGTGTGGGATAACGTCGCAGAGGTAGGCGCCGCCATAGTGATTGGAGGAGCACACAAACGGAGGGATGCTATAGGATATGATGTTCCAGAGATAGGGAGTGTTCTAGCAGCTAAAGGAAGTTACAAAGACAGGCGGAGTTATCGGGCTGCACGACGAATCAGATTGGGAGAGTTGGAGAGGCTGAAGAGATTGGACAGATGGGGAGTATTCCATGGTCTGAGAAAATTCCAGTGATTGGGTGATTGTGTAGTTTACACAGACAGTGGGGATAGTGGGGACTGACAGTGATACAGAGCCAGGGAGTGCTACACAGAAACATAGGAAAGAGACGCAGTTGTAGGCCATTCTGCCCCACCAGGAGAAGGTCAGCTCTGCAGATGCTGGAGATCAGAATCAAGAGTGTATTGCTGCCTGATCCACTATGCTTTTCCAGCATCCGAGGATCAGGAACATAGACGTTTCGGGCAGAGCCCTTCATCAGGAATGAGTCGTAAGGAAAGGATGGTGCACAGAGATAGGGAGGAACTGGAAGAATTGACTGCGATAGCGAGGTTTGTGGTGATGGTTTTTGTGATTGGATGAAGTCAGTAATACAGAGTGGTGTAGACACTGGATGGTTCTTCAGACTGAAGGAGGTTACAGAAAGTGAGAACTGTAGGAACTGGGCTTGGATACAGCAACAAAGAGGATGTTTCATGTACATGGAAGGTTTTAGTGACCTCGTGGTTACAGAGATAGGAAGGCTGGTAGTGACGACAGGGGTACAGTGATGGAGCAGTGTCGTGATGGGAGAAGGTCACAGCGATAGAGGAGATTGCAGACATTGGGAGGGTTATTGCGGCTTCAGGACACTCTACACAGGGAGGGCTGCCGGGATAGGATGAGGTTACACAGGCAGGAAAGGCTGTAGGGACTGGAGGCGTTTATACAGATAGGGAGGTCTGTAAGGATGGTGGATGATTAGAGGCCGTGTGGTGGTGTAGGATGGGAGGCAGGAATGTTATAGTGATTGAAGGTTACAGTGATATCATGTGCTGTAGGGGCTGGAGGAGGGTACGCAAATAGTCGGATTTTACAGAGAATGTTACAGAGACAGGGTGGACTGGAGGTATTGTGCAAGATGACAGAAAGAGAGATTATTGTAATGATGGGAGGAGGAGATTCCTGAGATTTGGCATGTCATCCAGTCCGGAGCATTTTACAGTGACAGGGAGATAGTCAGCATTGAAGTAGGTTTTAAATTTGCAAAGGGATTGTAGGGAGGGGAGGACGTTACAGAGATAGAAACTGTTCTCAGAGTTAAAAGCATTCAAGGCACTAGCTCAGATGAGTTGGACTGAAGGGTCTGTTTCCTTGCTATATGACTCTATGGTGCGACAATAGAGAATGTTGGAGTGTAAATAGAGAACATAAAGATCCCAGGCTTCAATAGCAACTTCTCGTGGTCGGCCTGCTTTCCCCTCCATTGTCCTGATGCTCACTGTGACAGCATAGGCCTGGATTGATAACTGTAACACTCCTGATGCTGTCTCAGACAGGCTCAGTACAGCAGAGCTGAAAGTAATCCTCTCACAAATGATGGGGATTGAGCCTGGGAGCTTTATGCTCTGTGTTCACCCTTCAGCACTGTATCTATGTCATGTCTTAAGGGCCGACGTTTCGAGCTATTTAAATGCTCTCTGCTCTGTTCCCTGTGAATGATCTTACCTCACTGCAGGATTTGTTGAGGACTCCAGATCTCCCTGCCCTTTGTCTCTCTGGTTGACCAACCATGAGGTAATGGATGAGACACCCAGCAGTTGGGAAGTCTATTGGGTCCGGAGCTTCCTGAGTACCTCCAGGAGAGAGAGAATTAGACAGAATGGGAAATTAGACTGATGCAGTGAGGGTGACACAAGGAGAATGGTACTGAGTGCCACAGTGATCTGGAACATCCGAGACTCCACCCCTGGCCTGTGCTGCTGCGTGTCTCTGGAGTGGAGAATTCTGTTGGCTCAGGATCTGGAGTAGCTGCAAAAGTGAGAGACATTGACAGAGGCAGCAATTAGACCCACAGTGAGGGATACCAAATGGGGAGATACTGAGTGATATCACCAGCGTGCAGGAATGATTTCAGGATCAAGCAATGGGCATGATGAAAGGTTTTTGATTCATGATGCAATAGGATCAGTACTCAGTGACGATTGAGCTCCGAGTGGGAGAGGTGATGGCCTCGTCTTATTCTCACTAGACTGTTCATCCAGAATTTAATGCCGGTGTCAGCCAAAACCATCTAACTGCTTAATATCCTTTAAGGAAGGAAGTCTGTTATCAACAGCAGGTCTGGCCTACATGTGACTCCAGACGCAGAGCAAGGAGGTTGACTCTGAACTGCCCCCTGAAATGATCCAGCAAGCCACCCAGCTCAAGGGCAGCTCGAGGTGGGAAATACACGCTGGCCAGCCAGAGAGGGCAACATCCCACGAGTGAATTAAAAACAACTATCCTGGGAGCAGTGTCCTGGCCAGTCATGTCGGTAGGTATATGGACAGGGCTTTAAACTGACAGAGAGGAGGCAGGAACAGGGTTCAGGTGAAAGGAGCTTTCCAAATCCAAATAGAAAAGGTGAGGTATCGGAACACCATGGAATGTGGCTGAAAACAAGCAGAAAGGAACTGGAAGGGACAGAGTTTAACTAAAACTGTACATCAGTGAATTAGGATGTGACAAGAAGTTCTGGGAAAAAGTCAATTACAATGTTCTTTCTTTGGAATGGACAAAGTCTCTGCAATAAAGTAATAGACTTGTGACACAGAGATAAATTATATTTAGTCACCAGAAAGATGTGGTTACAGGAGAAACAAAAGGTGGGACATAAATATTCAATTCCACACATCCTAGAGTGGTCTCAGGGAATACAGGATGGGTAACCCTGACAGTAATGGGTAACAAAGGCATGAGAGAGAACGCATTTGGCCTCAGCTGATGCAGCTGAATCAGCCTGAATGCAGATTCTGGGCAACACGTGTCAAAACCATAAGCAGGAGAATGTTTCTCAGGCTACCTGACAACATTTCATTGCTCAACACTATTACACATTCAAATGAATTCCTGTATAATGCAAAGGCACTGCGATAATTTTGGGAGACTTCAGTCTTTGTCAAAAGTGATATTCTCCAAAATCATCTTGGAATGCTTTTGTCAGTATTTCTTTCAATTGTGTAAATGGCCAGGGATGTGACTATCTCAGATCGACCATTGGCTGATGACGTTGAGTGAAGGAGTAATGTCCCACTGAGATATCCTCTGGGAAATTGTATTGTAGTGGAATTCAGTGAGATGATGGATTGTTAAAGTGACCATAAAGCACACCCTACAATCACAACCAAAGTCATTTATATGTGTTTGAGAGGAGAACTGACCAAGGTAAACGGGGGAAGCAGTGAAATGTGTGGCTGGAAATGGACAGTGGAAATCATTTATAGTCATAGAGATGTACAGCACAGAAACAGAGCCTTCAGTCCAACTCATCTACGCCACCCACATATCCTAACATCATCTCGTCTTATTTGCCAGCACTTTGCCCATATACCTCTCAATCCTTCCTGTTCGTGTACCCATCCAGATGCCTTTTAAATGCAATAATTGTACCAGCCTCCATCACTTCCTCTAGCAGTTCATTCCATACACACATCACCCTCTGCCTGTAAAAGCTGTCCTTTTATATCTTTTATATCTTTCCCCTCTCATCCTGAACCGAGGCTGTCCAGTTCTGGGCTCTACTACCTCAGGGAAAAGACCTTTCTGTTAAAGCTATCCATACCTCTCTTGTAAACCTCTATATGGTCTCCCCTCAGCCTCAAATAGCCCCAGCCCATTCCACCTCTCCCTGTAGCTCAAATCTTCCAATCCTGGCAACATCCCTGTAAATCTTTTCTGAACACTTTCTACTTACACAACATCCTTCCGATAGGGAGGAGACAAGAATTGCATGCAATATTCCAGAAGTGGTTTATCCAATGTCCTGAACAGCCAGAACATGACCTCCCAACTCCTCTACTTAATGTTCTGATCAGTAAACGCAACCATACCAAACACCTCCTTCACTATCCTATCTACCTGCAACTCAACTTTCAAGGAGCTATGAACCTGCATTCCAAAGTTTCTTTGTTGAGCAACACTCCCTAGAAATATACCATTAAGTGTGTAAGTCCTGCTGAGATTTGCTTTTCCAAAACGCAGTACTTTACATTTATCTAAATTAAACTCCATCTGCCACACCTCAGCCCATTGGCCCATCTGATCCACATCCCGTTGTAACCGGAGGTAACATTCTTCACTATCCACAACACCTGCAATTTTGGTGTCATCTGCAAACTTACTAAAACACCTTCTATATTCACATCCAAATCATTTATATAAATAACAAAAATAGTGGATCCAGCACCGATCCTTGTGGCACTCCACTGGTCACAGGTCCCCAGTCAGAAAAACAACCCTCCACCACCAACCTCTGTCTTCTAGCTTTGAGCCAGTTCTGTATCCAAATGGCTGGTTTTTCCTGTATTTCATGAGATCTAACCTTGATCACCAACCTCCCATGTGGAAACTTTTCGAACACCTAATTGAAGTCCATATTGCTCACACTGACCGCTCTGCCCTCGTCAATCCTTTTTGTTATTTCTTCAAAAACCTCAAACAATTTCTTGAGACATGATTTCCCATGCACAAAGCAATGCTGACTATCCCTAATTATAAACTTCCTTTCAAAATACATGCAAATCCTGTCCCTCATGATACCCTCCTTCAACGTGCCCACCACTGACGTCAGGCTTAAATAGTGGCACCACGTTAGCCAACCGCCAGGTCTTCTGGTACCTCATCTGTGACTATCGATGATTAAAATATTTCAGCACAGGGCACAGCAATCACTTCCATAGCTTCCCACAGAGTTCTAGGGTACACCTGATCAGTTCCTGGCAAGGTCCTACGAAGTATTCCTGAATCAAGAGACCTTGGAGTGCGGGTTCATAACTCTTCGAAAGTAGAGTCGCAGGTAGATAGGATAGCGAAGAAGGCATTTGGTATGCATTCCTATCTTGGTCAGAGTACTGAGTACAGGAGTTGGGAGGTCATGTTGCGGCTATACTGGACATTGGTTAGGCCACTGTTGGAATACTGCATGCAATTCTGGTTTCTCTTCACAAGATGATGTGAAAGATTTACAAGGATGTTGCCAGGGATGGACGATTTGAGCTACAGGGAGAGGCTGAAAAGACTGGGGCTGGTTTCCCTGGAGCGTCGGAGGCTGAGCTTATAGAGTTTTACAAAATTATGAGTGGCATGGACAGGATAAATAGACAAAGTGTTTTCCCAAGGATCAGGGTGTCCAGAACTAGAGGGTATGGGTTTTGGGTGAGAGGGGAAAGATATAAAAGAGACCTAAGGGGAAACCTTTTCACACAGAGGGTGGTACGGGCATGGAATGAGCTGCCAGAGGAAGTTGTGGAGGCTGGTACATTTGCAACATTTAAGAGGCATTTGGATGGGTATATGATTAAGAAGGGTTTGGAGTGATATGGGCCGGGTGCTGGCAGGTGGGACTAGATTCGGTAGGGATATGTGGTTGGCATAGACGGGTTGGACCAAATGATCTTTTTCCAGACTGTACATCTCTATGATTCTATGACCTGATAAGGTCCTGGGGATTTATCCACCTTTATGCATTTCAAGACATCTAGCACCTCCTCCTTTGTAATATGGACATTTTGAAAGTTGACACCATCTATGTCCCTACATTCTACATCTTCCATGTCCTCCCCACAGGAAACACTGATGTAAAACACTTGTTTAGTATCTCCCCCATCTCCTGCAGCTCCACGTGCAGGCTGCCTTGCTGATCTTCAAGGGGTCCTATTCTCTCCCTAGTTACCATTTTGTCCTTAATTTTTTTATAAAAACCCTTGGGATTCTCCTTAACAATATTTATCCAAGCTATCTCGTGACCCCTTTTCACCCTCCTGATTTCCCACCTTAGTACACTCCTACTGCCTTTATACTCTTCTCAGGATTCACACTCTCTCCTGAGATATGTTTACTTAATTTTCTTCACTGAAACCTCAATTTCTCTCCATATCCAGTACAGAATACTGTACACTGTCTCTAGACTGTTGTTTTCATTTTTAAAGGTTTCCCAATTCCCAATGGTAAACGTTTCATTCTCTCAAAATGGCAACTCCCCAATTCCTGCATCTCGCGAAACCGCCGCTTGACAATAATGACAAAATAAAGAACTTTCCAAAGGAAGGCATCGACGAGGTGAGCTCTGGATAGGAACATAGATCTGGAGGTTACCAGATGCACGGAGAGTGTTTCTACCAGAGTAGCACCAGGTCAGTATCAGGCAAACAGACAGAATGGGCAAATAGATTCACATTTGAACTCCAATCTCCCAGCCTAGGAACCTGAAGCTGTGCACAGCCATTCTGGAGAGTTATGCAGATATCAGGAGTATTGCTGTGGCAAATAGGTTTCAGTAATTTTGAGGGAAGATACTAATAAAAGGAGGTTACAGAGTAAGGAGGAATGTCGGGACTTGAAGAAGTTTCCCAGTTTATGAGTGTTGGAGGGATTGGAACAGGTTACCAAGATAGGGAGGGTTTAAGATTGAAGGATTCCGCAGAAAGCCTTTACAGGGAGAAAAGAAGGATTCGTGACAGTGTGGAGGAACCGAAGAATCTTGGGGTCCACGTACATTGATCCCTCAAAGCTGGTCCTCAAACTGATAGCCTTGTTCAGAAGGCATGTGATGTCTTGGCTTTCATTAGCAGGGGGATTGAATTTAAGAGCTATGAGATTATGCTGCAGCTTTATCGAGCCCTGGTTAGACAACACTTGGTTTATTGCGTTCAATTCTGGTTGCCTCATTATCAGAAAAATGTGGAAGCTTTAGAGAGGGTGCAGAGGAGATTTATCACGATGCTGCCTGGACTGGAGGGGAGAGCTTACGAAGAATATTTGAGGGAGTTAGGGCTTTTCTCATTGGAATGAAAAAGGATGAGAGGTGATTTCATGGACGTGAATGAGATGATTTGAGTCTTAGATAGAGAGGATAACCACATACTTTTCCCATTGCAAAAATGGAAATGATGAGGTGGCATAAGTTGGAGGTGATTGGAGGAAGGTTTATAGGAGATGTCAGGGGTGGGCTCTTTACACACCGTGTAGCGGGTGCGTGGAAAGCACTGCCAACAGTGGTAGCACAGTCCAATACACTAGGGACATTTAAGCAATTCTTCGATAGGCAAACGGATGATAGTAAAATGTAGGGTCTGTAGGATAAAAGGTCATCACAACATTGAGGCCGAAGGGCCTGGGCTGTGCTGCACTGTTCTACGTTCAAAATACGGAGGGTCACAATGGCACAAAGAGGTTTCAGAAAGCTGGAGAGGATGGGATCTGAACGAAGAGACATAAATAGGAAGGGTTGCCAGGATTGTCTAGTGTAACAGAGACAGCAATGATCTGATCTGGAGCAGACGACCCAGACTGGGAGGGGTGTTAGGACTGGAGGTAGTTTCACAGGGAGGGAGGACAATAGAACCATAAGAGGTTACAGAGCTATAGGGCCTGTAGGAGGTCATGGAGATGGGGAGCTTGGGAGGGATGAAGCAGTTTACAGGCACAAGGATGTTGGTCGGATGGGATTGTTGGAGACAGTTTCACAGATAATGAAGTTTAAACCTCTTGCAGTTTAGTCAAAGTGGGAAGGTTTGTAGGGGAGGGTGGCATTTACACAGATAGAGGTGTAAGAGCTGGAGAAGGTTATGGAGATGAGTAGATGGATGGAGAGTTTGGAGGAGCTTACATTGACAGGGTGGGAGATAGCCATGGGAGGATGTTACACAGATAGTGAGTCTTATCGGAACTGGATTAGGAGAGTAACAGGCATTGGAGTGAGTTCGACAGATCCTGACTGCAGCAAGGACCTGAGAGGATTGCAGGGTCTCCACAGATTAATCGTGTCTTTCGGACTGGAAAAAAAGATATGGATCGACTAAACCCAATGTATGTTGTTTTCTTTTTCCTGAATAGAGCCTCAATAACCCTCAGCAGACAGGGATCCCGAAACCTGCCAGCTTTTCCCTTCACCCTAACAGGGATATACTGGCCCTAGATTCTTGAGATCACACTTTTAAATCCCTCCCGTTTGCCAGTCATTCCTTTTCCTTCAAACAGACTCACCTAAATCGATGATAATCGTGATGTGGAGGAGCCGGTGTTGGACTGGGGTGGACAATGTTAAAAATCACACAACACCAGCTTACAGTCCAACAGGTTTATCTGGAGGCACTAGGTTTCAGCGCGCTGCTTCATCAGGTGGTTGTGGAGCACAGTTGTACAGCACAGAATTTATAGCAACAGGATAGCAGTGTCATGGAATGTAATATCAAACACATTTAGTTTCTGCCTTTCACCTTTTAGGATTATCACGTGTGCTTCGAAAGCTGGTGCTTTGAAATAAACCTATTGGACTATAACCTGGTGTTTTGTGATTTTTAATTCACTCAATCCTGCCTAATGGCCCCAAACCCAGCCCTGCTCCAGTTTCATCTGTGGCCATGTCTGATCCTTTTCCAGAACTATGTTAAAATGAAGACAGTTGTGGTCACTGGACCCGAAGTGCTCTCTGACTGACACTTCAGTCACTTTCCAGACCTCGTTTTCTGAGGGGAGGTCCAGTGCTGCTACCACCTGAGTAGAGTTAGGCCTTGTTCGAGTTACATCTTGGTTTGGGAAAATTTCTTGGACACATTTGACAAATTGCACTCCGTACAGGGCTTTTACTCTGTGAGCGGCCCAGTCCATCCAGGGGAAGCTAACATCTCCAACCAATACTACATTATTATTTCTATAGGTACCTGCACTCTCTCTACACATCTGCTCCTCTGGTATCCGCTGACTCTTTGGGAATCTAGTATACTGTCCCAACAGAGTCCATCCCCTTTTTGTTTCTAACTTCTAACCATATGACCTAATTTGATGATCCCTTAAAAGTATCCGTTCGAAGCACTGTTGTTCTGCCCTCCCTTATCAAATGTGGAACTCTCCCATCTCGCTCACTCTGTCAGACCTGTAGCTTCTGTATCCTGGAACACTGAGCTGCCACTCCTGCCCTTCTCTCAGCCATGTTTCTGTTATGGCTATAATATCCTAGTCCCCAAAGCTAATCCATGCTCTGAGATCGTCTGCCTTACCAGTCAGGCCTCGTGTGTTGAAATAAATGCACATTAAACCAGTAGTCTTTTTCCTCCCTTGACTGTGCCTCAGGATATCCAGAATAGGAAACGTGTTCTCGGTGGCTGACGTAGTTTTCCCCTGACTGGGCAATGGTATCTCTCTTACTCAGAGTCCCTGCCAACCTAGTTTACATCCTCCCCAGGTAACACTAACAAATCTCCCTCGCAGTGATCTTGGTGCCCCTCTGTTTTAAGACAAACCTGTTCCCCCTTGTACAGGTCACTTCTACCCCAGAAGAGATCTCAATGATCCAAACATTACCCCATCCCCCTTCTCCTCAGCCACACATCTATCTGTCCTATCTTTCTATTTCAGTCCTCAATGGGGCAGGTGGCTATAGGAATAATCTGTAGATCACTTCCCTTGAGGTCATCCTTTTAAACCTCTCACCTAAATCCTGATACTCATTTCACAGGACCCCATCCCATTGTCTACCACTGTCATGTGGACTGATGAGCACAATGACCAATGGCTACTAACCCTCTCCTTCAGAATGTTCATTAACCGCACGGAGACATTCTTAACCCTGGTACCTGGAAGGCAGCACACTATCCTGGGATGTCTTCTGCAGCCAAAGAATCTTCTGTTTGCTCCCCTCACAAGTGAGTCTCCTATCAGTATCACGCTCATTAGAGAGGATCTGGCAAACGTGGACTGGGAGGACTTTCTGCAGTTGGGTCTATATTTGGAAAGTGGGAGTATGTTAAAGTGATACAGTGAGAATTCAGGCCAGTGTGTTCCT
Organism: Chiloscyllium punctatum; assembly: GCF_047496795.1. Lineage (NCBI taxonomy): Eukaryota > Metazoa > Chordata > Chondrichthyes > Orectolobiformes > Hemiscylliidae > Chiloscyllium > Chiloscyllium punctatum. The sequence goes on along the minus strand of NC_092752.1, from coordinate 88,716,537 downwards.
GACGAGGGAATAGCAAAGGCAGAAAGTTCAGCGAATACTGATCAAGCGACATCGTGAGATTGATAAAGAAAATACAGTGTAATAAAACCAGGCGAAGCCATCCAAAAGTTTAGGGACTGAAAGGGGGTCTTTAGAAATGAGGGGAAAACAATGGCCATAAAATCTCCTTGTCAGATACTAGAAAGGAAAAGCCACAAGGTATTTTATCAGTCTAGTTAGAATAAGAGGATTACTGGGGAAATAGTGAGGCCTGATAAAAACCAAAGGGGCAATCCGTGCATGGAGCCAGAAGAAGTAGGTGAGGTCTTCAATGAATACTTCCCATCTGTATTCACACAAGAGAAAGACTTTGCAGCCATGGATTTCAGTTGGGATGGTGAGGCTCGAGAACATATTAAGATCGATAAAGGGGAGATATTAAATGTTTTCACAGGCATAAAGCTGGAGAAATCCTCAGTACCCAATAAAATGTATCCTAGGCTGCTATGGGAGGTAAGGAAGGAGATTGCTGGGGCCCTGGTGTATATATTTAATACTTTGCTGGCCACAGGTGAAGTGCCGAATGACTGGAGGATATCGAATGTGGGTCCTTTGTTCAAGAGCAGCAGGGGTGGCGAGAGAGGAAGGACGCATGGTGGTGGGTTTTGATTGCATGAAACATTATAGCAATACTTAGAGAGGACATTCCTGTGGGATCACCCACTGTGTTGGAGGAACTGTGAAATAATAATGGGTCATCACTTTGATACGAGTGTACTGACCCTGAATAATCCATGGCAGACTCAGGAACAAATATGTCGGGAGATCTCAAATATCAATCATAATAATAAGAATGTTATGGTAGAGGTTTTTAAACTTTCCAAATCTAGATTGGCATTGCCACTATTCAATGTTAGGAACAGAGAAATTTCGTAATTGCGTTCCAGAAAACTCCCAAACAGTATGTAAATGGCCCAACTGGAGAAAGGTGCAAAACCTGACCTCCCTTTGGGAAACAAGGTAGGGAAAGGTACTGAGGTGTTAGTGGGAACGCATTTTGCTAAAGTGACCACAGTCCTATTAGTTTTGAAAACAGCGATGGAAAAGGACAGGCCTGGTCCTCAAGTTCAAGTTATAAAGTGTAGCCAGCCCAATTTTGGTCGTATCAGCCAGGAACTTTCAAAAGGTGATTGGGGAGTCTCTTTGCAGGGAAAGGGAAATCTGGCAAGTGAGAATATTTTAAATGTGAGATAAATTGAGCGATCAGCGCCAGCATGTTCCTGTTTGTGTGCAGGTCAATGCTGACAGCATTCGGAAACACTGGCTGTCTGTTGAGGGTCTGGTCAACGAAAAGGGGCACATGTCATGTATAGCCAGCTGGATCAAGGGAATCCCTGAGGATAACAGGGGCTGTAGGAGTATACTTTTGGTGGAAATCAGGAATGCAGAAAGGGGACATGAAATAACTTTGACAGAGAAGGATAAGGAGAATCCAAAAGTGATTGCATAAATATATTAAGAGCAAAAGAGTATCTCGAGACGAAATAGGGGCCCTTAAAGATCAATTAGGCTATCAATGTGTGGAACTGTAGAATATGGCTAAGACCCTAAACACATTTTGCACTCAAGAACTTGCTGTGGAAAAAGTCTGGGCAACTCAAGGAACAGGAGTAATACGTTAGACCACAATTCGAGTTCTCTGTAATTCCAGTATCCCCGCTACAGGAATGATGTTGTGAAACTTGAAAGTGCTCAGAAAAGATTGACAAGATGTTGCCAGGGTTGTTGCGGAATAAGCTGGGGTTATTTTCCCTGGATCATCAAAGACTAAGGGGTGACCCGACAGAGGTTTATATAAACATGAAGGGCATGGATTGGGTAAACAGCCAAGGTCTTTTCCCAGGGGTTGGGAAAACGAGAGGGCATAGGTTTGAGGTTAGAGGAGAAAGGTTTAAAAGGGACCGAAGGGATGGCTTTTTCATGCACACAGTGATGTGGGTATGGAACAAGCGGAGGGAGAAAGTAACAGAGTCTGATACTATGACAACATTTAAAAGGTATCTGGATGGGTATATGAATAGTCAGAGTTTAGCGGTATATGGGTCAAATGCTGATTAATTGGGATGGATTTGTTTAGGTCTTCTGGTCAGCCTAGACGAGTTGAGGACTGAAGGGTCTGTTTCCATGCTGTACTTCTCTACAACCTGAAAACAGTGCGTGCTAGAGAAGAGGTGGTGCTGGAGATTTTAAAACACAAAGGTATGGAAGGCCCCAGGACCTGATTAAGTGTATCACAGGACATTGTGGAATGCTAGGGAAGAAATTGTGGAGCCCTGAGCAAAAGGTACTTTTACCATTGACAACCATGTGTGATTGGCTGGAAGGCTGGAGGTTGGAATCATGGACAGTGAAAGAGGGTTTTTGAGATTACAAAGGGATCTTGATGAAATGGGTGAATGGGCTGAAAAACTGCAGTTGGAATTCAATCTGAATAAATGCGAGGTAATGCATTTGGTAAAACAAACAAGGGTAGAGCTTATACAATTTATGTTCGTGTCTCAGTTAGTGTTTTAGAGCGGAGGGACCTCTGGGTTCAGGTACATAACTCTTGAAGTTTGCATCACAGGATGGAATAGACGATGCTTGGTCCGTTTGACTATTGCTCAGTCCATTGAGTGGAGGAATTGGGACGTCATGTTGAGATTGTACAGACACTGGTGAGGCCTGTTCTGCAATACTCCATCCAGTTCTGATCGCCCAGTTATAGGGAGGATATTATTAAGCTGCAGGGGGTTCAGAAGAGATTTACCAGCATGTTGCTGGGTTTGGAAGGCTTGAGTTCTGAAAAATGGCTGGATAGGCTGAGTCTTTTTTTCACTGGAACCTGGAGAATGAGAGATGACCTTATGGAAGTTTATGAAAAAGATGCGGGATATAGATAGAGTTAATGGCATTTGCCTTTTCCCAGAATGGGGGAGTCTCAAGAAAAGGGGACACATTTTTAAGGCCAGAGGACAGAGATGTTCCAAACAAAAGGATATAAGAGGCAAATTGTTATACAGAGGGTGGTTTGAGGGTGGAATGAACTTCCTGAGGAAGGGGTGGATGTAGATACACTTTCAACATTTAAAAGACATTTGGATAAGTACATGAATGGGAATGGTTTGGAGGGATATGGGCCAGCAACAGGCAGCTGGGACAAGTTTACTTTGAGATTATGGTTTGTTTCAACTGAAGAGTCAGTTTCCACGCTGTACGACTATGACAAGAATATAGTTTTGTTCCATTATTTAAGAAAGGTTGTGATGGAAAGCCATGGAACTAAAGACCAATAAGCCCAATATCAGTGGTGGGTAAGTTGTGGAAGCGATTCTGCCAGACAGGAGTCACATGCATTTAAAAAGGCAAGGATTGATGAAAGATAGTCAGCACAGCTATGTGCAGACAAAGTCAGGTTTCACTAACTTGATTGTTGTTAAAGTAGTGACCATACATTGTCTACACTAACGCCAAAAGGGCCTTTGACAGGATTTAGCATGATATACTGGTTTGTAAGGTTAGATCACATTGGACCAGGGAGGGCTAGCCGTCTGTAAACAAAATTGGCTTGACAGTCGGAGACAGGGGTGATGGGAGAGGGTTGTTGTTCGGACTGGAGGCCTGTGACCTGCGGGGTGCTATAATGATTAGAGCTGGGACCACTGATGTGTATCATCTAAATAAACGATTTGGTTGAGAATATAAGAGTCATTGATCCTAAGTTTGTAGATGATCCAATTAATTTTATAGAGGGCAGCGAATACAGTTACCAAAGGGGATCTTGACCAACTGGGCCAGTAGACCAAGGAATGAAAGGTAGAGTTTAAAATCAGGTGTTTGATCTTGTTAAGACAAACCAGGGAGAATGATCACAGTTAATGGTAGAGCCCTGGGCAGTGTTGTCAAACAGAGAGAGTCCAAGGGGTGCAGTTACACTATTCCTTGGAAGTGGTATCACAGATGGACAGTTTGGGGAAAGCGGCATTTGGCACACTTACCTTTATGGATCAGAGCATTGAGTACATAAGTTGGAGACCTTTGTAACATTGTCCTCAATATTTCCCTTGGGCAGAGGAGGCTACGGGTTGATCTTATAAAGGTTTATAAAACCATGCGGTTGATGAGGAAGGTGAATAGCCAAGGGTAGGTGAGTCCAAAACTAGAGGCATAAACGTGAGGCGAGAGAGCAAAGAAGGAGCTGAGGGGCAACATTATCCACAGAGGAAGGTGCATAGATGGAAAGGAATGGCAGGGCCACATGGGAGAAACAAGAACAATTACAACATGGAAAAGACATTTGGGCAGGAACATGGAAAGGAGAAGGTTTGAAGGGATATGGGCCAGACGCAGGCAAATGAGTGTCGTTCAGTTTGGGAAACCTGGTCAGCATGGACTCGTCGGACTGAGGTTCTGTTTCCATGCTGCATAACTCTGTATCAAGTTACTGGAAGAGGAGACTATCCAGGTAAGGCATGTTTTAGACACTGAAGCAAGTTACAGCGATAGGGCTGGTAGTCTGGAATGCAGCTCATTTCAAATATGGGGAGGGACTATAGAGAAGGGAGGAGGTTACAGTGATGGGAACTAATGGAGGAGTTACAAATTATTGAAGAGAGTGGTCCATCAAACATGCCTCAGGCGACTGACTGTGTGGAGTTTGCACATTCTCCCCGTGTCTGCGTGGGTTTCCTCTGGGTGATCCGCTTTCCTCCCATAGTCCAAAGATGTGCAGGTCAGGTGAATTGGCCATGCTAAATTGACCATAGTGTTAGGTGAAGGGGTAAGTGTAGGGTAAGGGTGGGTTGCACTTCGGTGGGTTGGTGTGGACTTGTTGGGCCGAAGGGCCCTTTTCCACACTGTAAGTAATCTAACCTAATCTAATGCCATAGATACAGCGTTGGGAAGGGAACACAGAACAGAAAGATCTCAGGCAGCATTCCCACCCTCTTGTGGGAGGCCTGCTTTCCCCACTGTTGTACGAATGCTCACGAAGACAGCACAGGCCTGGATTAATAACTCTGAATTCCCGATGCTGTCTCAGTGCAACGTAAGTTAAAGTAGGAGCGGTGATTGAGCCTGGGGTGTGTGTGATCTGTGCTCCCCCTCCAACACTGTAACTATGTCATGTCTTGTTTTCCGATGTTTGGAGCCCTCTCATTGCTCTCTGCTCTGTGCACTGTGAGTGACCTTACCTAACTGCAGGATTTATTGAAGTCTCCAGATCTCCCTGCCCTTTGTTGCTCTGGCTGACCAACCATTTTCAATGTGACACCCAGCAGCTGGGAAGTCTATTGTGTCAGGAACTTCCCGAGTAACCACTGGAGACAGAAATAGACAGAATGGGAAATTAGACTGATGCAGTGAGGGTTACACATGGAGCATGGCCCTGAGTCCCACAGAGATCTGGAAAATCCAAGTCTCCATCCTTGGGCTGTGCTGCCTCGTCTCTCTGGAGTGGAGAGTTATGTTGGCTCAGGAGCTGGAGTAGCTGCAAAGGCTCTGTGCCTCCGCATTTCAATACCTCAGCAGGGAGACCATCTGCTCCAGCAGCCTTGTTGTTCTTGAACTGGCATTAAATCCTAATGCAAAATATTTGTTCAGTATCTCACCCATAAGCAGTGATTCCACACAGACAGCCTCATTGACCTTTCAGTGGCCCTATTCTCTCCCGAGCTAATTCTTAGCCCTTGTTGAATCTTGTCAAAATGCTTCTGAAATTTCAAATATCCCTCTAGCGCTTCTAGCCTCCCACAGATTTAACTATTCTGTCATTTATGGTCACACCAAAATATAGAATGCAACAAATTTAAAAATATTCCCTTTTTATAACATCATGCCTCTCCCATTGTTTCTAAGCGTCGATATCATTTTCTGCTCTATCCTTTATAACAAATTCCAGCATGTTCCCAACTTACTGTCAGGCGAACACCGTTTGGTTTCAGACTGACTGCACAAAGGGTTTTGGGACTCCTTGTGGAGCATTCTGTAAAAGGTAGTTTACAGTGTCAGCAGGTAATAGAGAAGGCAGATCAAATGCTGCCATTTATTACAGAGGCAATGGAGTCTAAATATAGGGAGGTCTACTTAAAATGATGCAAGGTACAAGTCAGACCACACCTAGATTGTAATGAACAGTATGCATGCCCTAAGAAAAGATATTCTTGTATTGGAGGCAGGCCAGGGAAAGTTCTTTCAGCTGATTCTGGAGATGGCTGGATTTTCCAATGAGAAGAGGTGGAGTAGATTCACATTGAACCTAATCGGGTTTTGAATAATGGGATATAAATTGAATGAAACATCCAGGATTCTGAGGGGCTTTGACAGGGTAGCTGCCATGAAGTTAGAAACTCGAACAGTACAGCAGAGTTATCGGCCCTTCGGCCCACCATGGCTGTGCTGACCATGATGCTATTCTAAACTAATCCCATCTGCCTGCACATGGGCGATATCCCTCTATTCTCTGCCTGTTCATGTTTCTGTCTAAATGCCACTTCAAAACTTTGCTCTCATTGCAACTTCTCCCACCTCCTGAGCAGCTTGCACTCTCTCTGTCAAGAACACTGGCCTCATTCATCTCACTTAAAACTTCTCACTCTCACCTTAAACCGAGGTGCCCGAGTATTTGCTATTTCTACATTGTAAGAAGGATTCCAACTATCCACACTGTCCATTCTTCTCCTAATGCTATATATCTGTACCAGGTCACCCCTCAGCCACCGAGGCTCTCGCAAGACAATCCAACTGTGCTTAAACTCCTTACAGTAAACACATTCTCATCCAGGAAACATTCTGGTAACCCTCGGTTGCACGCTCCCCAAAGCCTCCACATCCTTCTATAGTGTGGCGATGAGACCTACACACAACATACGAAATATGGCCAAATGAAGTTTCATTCAGTCACAACATGACATGCAAATGTCTGTACTCAATATTGTGACCAATGACAGGAAGCATGCCATACACCTCCTTTACAACCACGTTCTGCTGAGTTGTTACTTTCAAGTAGCTACAGATTTGCATCCAATGTCGCCTGTTTTATCAATGTTTCCAATTAGTCAATTAGTGCACTTCTCTCTTCCATTAGACTTCATAAATGCATCACTTCACACTTGTCCCGATGAAATTCGATTTTCCACATCTCTGCCCAGCGTTCCAGCTGATCTACATACTGCTGCAACCTTTAACACTCTTCCTCACTATCCACAATTCCCCTAACTATCCCTAATCATTACATGCCTTTCCAAATGTCGTCTGCAAAATTACCACTCAAACTGCTGACCTTTTCATCGGAATCACAGATATAAATGACACAAATACATCGCAGCACTGATCCTTGTGAAACAGAATTGGCCACAGACGTCCAATCAGAAATTCACCACTCCACATACCTCTGTCTACTATCACCAAGAAAATATTGTATCCAACTTACCAATGACCATTGATTCCATGGATTGTGATTTGATCTTCCAGATTTCCCTTGCTATTTGAAAGTTGTACATTCAACATGACTCTATATTTTGATTCCCAGATTAAAGTGGTTGTCTCAGGATGCACTGACTGCATCCTTTCTTCACAACAAAACGGGACCTTGTTCGGTTTTTTGCTGATCCTGCATAACTCCCTACAATCCCTCAATAATCACATTGCTGTCATGGTCATTCTGCAGCCACCCCTCCACAATAACAGTTCGATCATATCTGTTCCCTTCAGTTAATGCAGTCATTCCATCTGCCTTGTTGCAAATGCATGGCGCGTGTCACCGAGAGAGGGCCTTTGAAGGACGGTTAGAGGTCACAGAGTGGGAGAGATGTTTGTGGGCGCGACAATGTTGCAGGGTTTAGCATAGCTGCAGTTGCTAGTGAACGTTCAAGGAGAAAACATTTTATTGTTTGAAGGAAGTTAGAGAGATAAAGTGTCTTTGATTAGATTCCAGAGATAGGGACGTGTATAGGGGTGTGGATCGTTACATGGACTATACTGATCAGGGTGTAGAAACATTCGCATGATTCCAGGATGTGGTACATTTAGCAACAGTTGTGGGATCTGGAGAATATCACAGTGATAGGGAGGATGGTATGGACTGGAAAATATTACAGGGAAGAGTGGGTGGTATGGAATGGAGAATGTTGCAAGCACATGGAAGACGATATAGACTGGAGAATGTTGCAGGGATAGGGAGGAAGTTGTGGACTGAATAAACTTGAAAGGAGAGATGATTTTATGCACTGGAATGGACTTCAGAGAGAGTGAGTGCTGTGCATGCTGCAAGTTACGACAGGGATAGGGAAGCTTGTAGAGACTGGACGAGAGAGTCATTGAGAGGCTTGTGAGAGACCAGATTCACTTATGAGCATAGGATGTGCTACAGCGAGCAGAGCCTTTTGAAGATATAAACGAGGATACAATGGCCACAAAGCAGTCACACCAATACATAGGTATATAGGAACTGAAGGAATTGAAGAGATTACACAGACTGGGAGTATTGTATGCAGTGGAGGAGATTAAACTGATAGGAACGGTTTTAGAGACTCAACAACATTAGGAAATAATGGGGGTTGCAATAGAGAGAGCAGATTTCAGCACGTTGGAAGATATAGACCTGAAGGAGATTTCACAGATAGCGATGGCTTTCGGGTCTGGTGGGGGCTGCAAAGTAATGGGGATTGTAAAGACTGGAGGCATTTACATAGAGAGTATTAGTGATTGGCAGAATTCACAAAAATGGGTCTGCAGGACACGACAGAAATCAGAAGGGTTGTATCAACTTGATGGTGTACACAGGCAGGAAAGCTTGTGGGGGGTTGGAGCAGCTCAACATGATAGGGAGGGGCATGGAGTCTGGAGATGATGCAGAAAGATTAATATGTTTAATGCTTCAGAACTCCACATAAGTCTGTCCTGGTTCCTTCTTTATGTTTCTGAACCGCTGTCGATACGCCTCTGGTACTAATCCGTAAGCACTTTGAGGGGATGTGACTACAGTGTTTTTAAGGATGTTGGTCTCCGACTGGTGCCTGCGTAGTCAGCTTTGTGATTCGTATTTTGTCGGTCACAAAGTGAGGTCGAACCTGCTCGTGGTTCACGGCCAGGTAACGGCCTGGAAGAGGAAGCGAAACGGGTTGACAGTTTTATCTGTTGGAGAGTTTTAGTCTGTTTTTTACTGATGGTTTTACCTTGACCTTATGGTTGGTTTTACCTCGGTTTTAACCTGTACTTTGCTTTTCTGACGATTTTATTGTTTTATCCCGTTGTTAAAGCATTACTCTGATCAGGCCGGCTAATACGACCTCATAGAAAAGGTACGAGACGGCTGGTGACCTTTCGGTCAGATTAAATCCAACTATGGCTAACACTGAAAATTCCGGTTGGGTGGGAAACCGGGAGAATAACCACCCCGCACAGTTGTTATTGGCGGCACCGTGCGCTAAGTGTACTAGCCAAAAAATGACGAGACAGTCTGTCTCAACCCAGACAGATGAGACCATAGTTATTACTCCGGCAAGGCTGTCCTTGGGCAGGCACAAGGAAGCCGTTAAAAATGTCCAGAGTAACTCGGACAGAATTCGAATTGAGGGCTTGATAGAGAAGGCTCCTCTACAGCCCAGTCTTTTTAACAGCCGGACTTATTTTAATTCGAATTTTAAAGGGTCCACTGATTTTAGTCGTAATGGAGAATCGGAGCAGAGTGAGGAGAGGAATGAAGGGATAGTCATCCACCAAATAATTAGGGAGATTGAAAAACTAGAATTAATCATTAATTATCCAGTTGATAATTTTAGTTGTAATTATTGTAAAAATATTTATAATACGACAGGGTTATTTAGGAAACATTTAAAAGTGTGTCGGGGGATTAAATTGATTAGAGTGAGAGGTAGCAAGTGTGGTTGGGAAGGGAGCTACCATGCGGTAGCCTGCCACTATTCTAAATGTAGTAAAACTAATAATGAGAATGTTAATGTAGAGGGAGAGGGAATGAAAAATCACATTGTTGTGAACTATGCCCATTAAAATTCAAGACAGTTGGGGGTTTGAGTCAGCATGCGCATCCCAATTTGAGGAATGAAAAATTGAAAAAAGGAAACATAGAGACCAAGGAAAAGGTGGTAAATAGTGAGAAAAGTAAGAAAGGAGTATGGTCTGAGGAAGAAATTACAAAATTACAACATTTGGATTTGGAATTAAGGGGATGTAAAAATATTAATAAGCTCATCGCAGAAAAAATTGGAACTAAAACAGCTAAACAGATTTCAGATAAGAGAAGGTTATTAAATAAAAAGAATAGAAGCCGCGAAGAGGATATGGGCATGGATCAGGAAGTAATACTCAATAATATGAGTGTGAATGAAGAAACAGATAATGAGGAAGTAGAAGTGGAAAGGATAGGTGAAGGGGGAAGGCCTCTTGATAGTGATAATCAACAGGGTAAGGGTAGAACCGATAATTTAGACCACAGTGATAAATCACTGGATGATTTAATTAAAATCGTGGAAGATGAATTAGGTAGGAACAAAGGTAGTTTTAAGGAATATGAAATTATTATGGATAGAATTATAGTGAAAGTGGGAAAGTATAAAGAAGGGGTAACATTTAAGAAAAGGAGTATAAAATCGAAAGATAGTGGGCGAGGAAAGAGAGGAAAAGAGAATAATGCTAAAAGAAGGTACAGTAGGAAAAAAGGAAAGTTTAAGGAAATGCAAATCCTATATAAGAAGAATAAGCAGCTTTTGGCAAGAACCCTAATGGGGGCTCCTTCGAAATGTAAATGTCCCCTTAGTAAGGAAGAGTTAGAAGACTATTATAAAATAAGACTCTCTAGGGTTCATGAGAAAAACAATTTAAGAGGATTTGCTAAATATGAAAAAAAGAGCTGAGGAATCTGATGATGTTGTCCTGTTGGGTCCGGTAATGGTAGACGACATCAATCAGGCTATTAAGGCGATGGTACCGCAGCTGGGCCGGACAGGATGACATTAAAAGATATAATTAATAAAGATAACACACTGCTACCTAGACTCTTTACAATTTGGATTGAAACTGGTAAAACCCCAGATGAGATGAAATTGAGTAGGACCGTATTGATCCCCAAAGTAAATGATGAGGAGGAATTAAAGGATATAAATAACTGGAGGCCAATAACGATTGGACCAATTATGCTAAGATTATTTACCAAAATAATGGGGGGTAGGGTAAATAAAGTGATAAGTCTTAATAAAAGGCAAAAAGGTTTTATGACCGGCGTTCAGGGATGTGAGGAAAATATTAAAATTTTAGAAAATATTATTAAGGGATCAAAAAAGAGAAAGAAAGATCTAGCAGTGGTCTTTGTAGACCTTGCCAAAGCATTCAATACGGTATATCATAAATTAATTTTAACAGTCCTTAGGAGACTCCATCTCCCGGTTTTATTTATTAAATTAATAGCTAACCTATATGATAATAATTTTACACAGATCGAGGGTTTTAATTGTAGAACAGAAAGAATTAGAATTTTAAGAGGGTGCCTTTTAAGCAAAGGGATGCTTTGTCACCAATTCTTTTTTAATATAGTGATGGATCCTCTTATCGCGACCATCAAAGAAAGGCAAAAAGGAATAATTTTAGGATCCAATGGGAAAAGCTGTCACTGTGCTACTTTAGCATTTGCAAATGACATAGCGTTAGTTAGCGATTCATATGAGGGAATGAAATACAAAATAAAACTAGTAGAAAGATTCTGTAATAATACGGGAATGGAGGTAAATGTTAAAAAAGACTAAAGGGTTTTACTTTACTGTTAAAAATAAGACAATTATCTCTAATGATACGGCAAATTGGAAATTCAATGATGGGAATATTCAATTTATAGAACCAGGTCAAACAGATAAATACTTAGGAGCGAAAATAGACCCGTGGATTGGCGTCAGCCAATCAGACTGGGAAGATTAGTTGGAAAATTGGATTAGTAATTTAAAATCATTCCCCCTAAAACCGGTACAAACATTAGAGCTTTTAAAAACCTATTTTTTACCTAGATTGTATTATTATTTAATTTTATCAGAATCCTCTATAAATTATCTTAACAAATAAGATAATATAATTAAGAATGCTGCAAAAGAAATATTACATCTGCCTCAGTTGATCACGGATGGCGTTTTATATGCTAGATGTCGTGATGGTGGCCTTGCTTTGAATTGATTGGCGACTTTCATCCCAATTTCAATTATGAGAAAATTCGGGAGGCTCCACAGATCCTCGGATGAAATTTTGCATGCCTCATTTCATTTTGAGGGTGAAAGTGTAGCTGAGAAGATGCGTAAATTGAGTAAATTAAAAAGACTGGAATTGATTTGGAACCCGAACATTAATTGGGAGAAAGTGATACTATCGGAGAGTGTAGTGATGAGGAGTTGGAAGATTTCAGTAACACTAATTATGGCAACTGGAGATTAACGGAAGTCGATAGATGGATAGCCCTCCCATGTCAAGGAGCTGACGCTCATTACTACAAAAATGATAGTATTTCGTACAACTGGTTGAAGAAGGTTCAATTTATGAAAACATCAAAGGTAATTAATTCGATCTTATTTAGGACTAATCTATTTCCGACAAGGGCATCCTTGTCGTATCGAAGGCCTTTTAATGTTAAAGTCTGCAGAAGATGCAATGCAACCTCAGAGACATTGCCTCATATCTCTGGATGATGTCCCTATGTTAAGAATATGCGAATAAAAAGACACAATAGGGTGGCAGAAGAATTAATTTAATTTGTTAGTAAGAATGGGTGGACAATTTTCATAGAACGAAGGATCAAGGATACGGCTGGGAAATTATGGATCCCGTACCTAACTTTTAAGAAAGACCAGCAAATAGTTGTTGTAGATGTGACAATAAGGACAGACCTTCAAATTAACTCCTTGGAAGCAGCATGGGAAGAGAAGACAAGCAAATACCAACATTTAAAGGATGAGATAATGGACCTCACAGGAAGAGGAAACATATCCTTCCATGGTTTTGTAATGGGTGCCCGAGGAAAATGGTTGGAAAAGAATAATAAACTTATGAAAAGCCTCGGGATTTTGAAATTTAAATCTTTTGCCCAGAACATTACCACCCTTGTTTTATCGCTGACCCTGGAATTACTGCGGATTTTTATGGACTCATAAGTTCTCCTTACGACATAATTTAATAACTTTTTAGATATTATATAAACTATAGAATTTTAAGTAGTGTTTATTGTTTTAATTAATTTTAGGTATTTTAATTTTAAAATCTTTTAAAATGTTTTTAGTAATAAAGTTTGGTAGATTTTAGTTCACATAATAATTGGTGGTGGGTAATAGATGTATTAAATAAAGTGCACGCTTAACACAGCAGGTGATGAGTGGTAAACACTGTTTAATGGTTGATAAACCCAGCTCATCCTTTCCCTTGCTGAGTTCTGATTCAACATTGTTTTTTGTCGTTTCCCTTAAGATCATCCGGCTGTGGTTTCGCTGGATAGGGGTATTCATGCGTCGACGAGCGACGTTAAAACTCGAAAAGGACACAATCCATCGCGCATGGTGAGTGCATCAAATAGCCTGTTTGACATGTGCATAATCTCTTGACCACTCATGAGGCAGCACTGCAAATACCTCACTGGCTCTACCTAATAGCTTAGACTGAACTAGTTTTACCCACAAGACCTCAGGCTACTCCATCTGTTCATCCAATTTTTCAAATGAAATACAGAGGTCCTTGAAAGTAGAGTCACAGATAGATAGGATAGCACAGAAGGCACTTGGTATGCATTCCTTTATTGGTCAGAGCATTGAGAACAGGCGTTGGGAGGTCATGTTGCGGCTGTACAGGACATTGTTGGGCTACTTTTGGAATACCGTGTACAATTCTGGTCTCCTTCCTATCGGAAGTATATTATGAAACTTGAATGGATTCAGAAAAGATTTAAAAGGATTTTGCCATGGATGGAGGATTTGAGCTACAGGGAGAGGCTTAACGGCGTGGGGCTGTTTTCCCTGGAGCATCAGAGGTTGAGGGGTGACCTTATAGAGGTTTATAAAATCATGAGGGGCATGGATAGGATAAAAATGCAAAGTATTTTCCCTGGGGTCGGGTGTCCAGAACTAGCGGACATAGGTTTCGGGTGAGAGGGGAAAGATATAAAATCGACCCAAGGAGCAACTTTTTCACACACTAGGTGGAATGAGCTGCCAGAAGAAGTGGTGGAGGCTAGTACAATTGCAACACTTAAAAGGCATCTGGATGGGTACATGAATAGGAAGGGTTTAGAGGGAGATGGGCCAGGTGCTGATTGGTGCGACTGGATTGTCAAGGACGAGTTGGACAGAAGGGCCTGTTTCAATGCTGTACATCTCTATGATTCTCTGGCTTTAATTGCCAAAGTTTCAAATCACTGCAGGCAGTTAGAGACTGAGATAGAATTGTAAGGTCTTTTGGAGATTCCACAGTTCGGGAGGATTGCAGGGACTTGCTGATGTTGTACATGGAAGTAGAGTTATAAGGACTGAAGCTGGGAACAGAGATAGAGAGACGCGCAGGTGATTACAGAAATATGGTGGCCAGTGGTCTCTGGTGGAAGTTCCATGTACAGGGATGGTTTTTGTAACTGTTGGACTTTAGAAAGATAGGTAGATTTGGAGGGGCTTGAGGGGTTTACAGATGCATGCAGAAATGTAGTGACTGGAGCATACAGAGATGGTGAGGGCTGGAGGAGATGCAATAATTTGGTTGGATTGTAGAAGCTGGAGGGGTTTTCACAGACAAGGAGGATTGTAGGAATGTGGGGGGTTTACGGAGATACAGGGTTGGAGAATTCTCAGTAATTAGTGTTTGGAGCACTGACCAGACTGGGGGAGGTTTCAGAATGATGGAGGGACAGAGGAAAAGGGAGTTGTCGCAAAAATTATAGAACATAAACAGATCACTTCGGTGCTGTGCCACTGAGGGTCATCAGGAGGACAGTCTTCCTCATTAAAATGTACAGATCCTCAGGGGAATGGACAGGTGGATGCTGAAAGGATGCTTCCTTCTCCTTATGGGAGAGAGGCAGACAACGAGACTCTGTTTGACAAAGATGGAGAAGAGGGAGTTGTCTTTTTCTCCCAATGGCCCAAACCTACTTCAGGTTTGTTCCCACACAGCTCAAAGAAAAGCAATGCGATAACAAAGAGCAAGGTTGTTTGGGACTGCAGGAGATATGAGACGAAGGCCAAGTTGGAAGGGCTGGAGATAGTGGGAGAGAAGGGAGATGTTCAACAGCAAGAAGGGTTTATAGGGAGTGGACATTGTCAGGACTGGAGAACATGTCACGCTGACTCATGAGAGGGGGAGAACGATATGGCACAATGTCAAACACAGCAGGAGGATCCCAAGCTCCATACCTGTCATTTACTCAGGGAGCTGCTCTCACCCAGTCTGTTGCCAAGCTCCACATGCAAACAGCATGAGGTTTCCGAGTTCCTGGTGCTCAGAGCCCAGTGAACTCACCCCTGAACCAGTCGGTGAAGTATATACACCGTTGTACATTTCCAGAAACATTATGTCCTAGTCGACATAAACTGGTAAATTCACATTCTACCAAGCAAAGACCATCTGCACTCAGATTCCCTGGTGATACAGTCCTCTGAGTGATAGTCTCCAGAGAACAACAGAATCCATGAATCCCCATTGCATGGGTCAGGGTCAATGACAAAAGTTGCATTCTTTCAAAAATGACAACTCCTCAATTCCTGCATCTCACAAAACTGCCATTTAAAAATGTTAAAATAAAGAAAATTCCAAATGAAGGCTTTGATGAGGTGACCTCTGGTCAGTAACATAGATCTGGATGTTACGGAGAGTGCTTTCTACCAGAGCAACACCAGGTCAGTATCAGGCACACAGACAGAACGGGCAAATAGATTCACAACGGAATTCACATCTCAACAGCCTGGCAATTTGAAGCTGTGCTCACCCATTCCGGTAAAGATCTCTAGAAACAGGACATCAGAACCAGGAGACTGGAGGTTGGCTATCGTGTTGCTACTATTTAAGGAAGGCAGTAAAGAAAATCCAGGAAACTATAGATTGTTGAGCCTGACATCGATGTGCAAGTTGTTGGAGGGAATCGTAAGAGATAGGATGTACATATATTTGGAAAGGCAAGGACTGATTAGGGATAGTCAACATTGCTTTGTAAGTGGGAAATAACGTCTCTCAAACTTGATTGAGATTGTTGAAGAAGTAACATAGAGGATTGATGAGAGCAGAAGAGTGGATGTGATCTATATGGACTTCAGTTAGGCGTTCAACAAGGTTCCCCATGGGAGACTGGTTAGCAAGGTTACATCTCACGGAATACAGGGAGAACTAGCCAATTGGTACAGAACTGGCTCAAAGGTAGACGACCGAGGCTGGTGGGGGAGGGTTGGTTTTCAAACTGGAGGCCGGTGACCAGTGGAGTGACAGAAGGATCAGTGCTGGGTCCAATACTTAGCATTGTCTACATAAATGATTTGGATGTGAGCATAAGAGGTATTGTTTGTAAGTTTTCAGTTGACAACAAAATTAGAGGTGTAGTGCTCAGTGAAAGAGGTTACATCCGATTACAATGGGATCTTGATCAGATGGGCAAATGGATTGAGAAGTGGCAGATGGAGATTAATTCAGATAGATGCGAGGTGCTGCATTTTGCAAAAGCAAACCTTTGCTGGACTTACACTCTTAGTCGTAAGGTCTGATGGAGTGTTGCTGAACGTAGAGAAATTGGAGTGCAGGTTTATAGCTCCTTGAACGCAGAGTCGGAGGTAGGTAGGATAGTGAAGAAGGCATTTGGTATGCTTTCTTTTATTGGTCAGAGTATTGAGCACAGGAGTTGGCAGATCATGTTGTGGCTGTACAGGACATTGGTTAGGTCACTTTTGGAATATTGTGGGCAATTCTAGTCACCTTCCTATCGGAAGGATGTCGTGAAACTTGAAACGGCTCAGAAACGTTTTACAAGGATGTTACCAGGATTGGAGGGTTTGAGTTGTAGAGAGAGAAGCTGAACAGGCTGGGGCTGTTTTTCCCAGAGCGTTGAAGGCTGAGGGGTGACCTTACACAGGTTTATAAAATCATGAGGGGCATGGAGAGGGTAGAGAGACAAAGTCCCTTGGGTGTGGGAGTCCAGAACTGGAGGGCATAGGTTTATGGTTAGAGGGGAAAGATATAAAAGAGACTTAAGGGCATTTTTTTTTCATGCAGAGGGTGGTACGTGTATGGAATGAGCTGCCAGAGGAAGTGGTGGAAGTTGATACAAAGACATCCGGATAGATTTAGGAATAGGAAGGGTTTGCAAGAATATGGACCAGATGCTGGTAGGTGGAACTAGATTGGGTTGGGATATCTGGTTGGCTTGGATGGGTTGGACCGAAGGGTCTGTTTCCATGCTATACATCTCTTTGACTCAAAGAGGGGCTGAATGGTTCAATCAGAAATGACCTGTGGTTCAAATTATAATATCCTTCAGTTTCCACAACCCATTCTTGGTTCCATCTTGCAGGCTCTATGAAACCGGCTCCCTCTACACTCCTCCAGGACCAACGTCTCTTCCTACATTAGTACCATCCTCCAGGTTCTGCAGCCCTTCCTACCTCTGTAACACGGCCCGGGCTCTACAACTCTTCCTTCCTCTGCAATGTTCCCCAGAATGGACAATGGAGGCCGGTGGCATTTACAGAGTTAGGGAGGGATATCGAGACTGGAGGATTTTTCAGACATTATGAATATAGGGACTTGTGGAGGTTTCACTGTATAAGAGTGTTGTAGGGACTGGAGAAAGTTACAAAGATAGGGATGGTTTCAGATTGGAGGATTCTTAGAAAAAAAAACTTTACATGGTTAAAGGCAGGATACTTAGCAGTGTGCTCAAAAAGAGGGTTCCTGTGTCCCTGAAGTTACTACTCAAGTTGAGAGGGTTTTAAGAAGGCGTATGCTGTGTTGGCTTTCATTAGCAGGCGATTGAGTTTAAGAGATCCAGGTTTTGCTGCAGTTCTATGGAGCCCCAGTTTCACCACACTTGGAATACTGTGAATAGTTCTGTTCACCTCATTATAGGAAGGTTGTCGAAGCTTTAAAGACAATGCAGAGGATACTTAGCAAGATGCTGCCTGGACTGGAGTGCATGTCCATTGAAGTTAGGTTGTAGAAGCTCATTCTTTTCTGATCAGGGTGAAGAAGGAAGAATGGTAACATGATAGAGGTGTGCAAGGTAATGAGATGCATCGATTGCGTGGATAACCAGAGACAACTTCCCATGGCAAAATGGCTATTAAAAGGGGACATATTTTTAAGGTAATTGGCAGAAGATTTAGCTTAGATGTCAGAGGTAAGTTATTTCACAGAGTGTGGTGGGTGTGTCGAATGGACTGCCAGCCATGGTAGTAGATTCAGACACATTACGGACATCTAAGCAACTCTTGCATAAGCAAAGCGATTATAATAAAATGTAGGGTATGTAGGTTAGTTTGGTCTTAAGAGTAGGATAAAAGGTCATCACAATATCGAGGGCTGAAGGGCTTGTACTGGGCTGTCCTATTCTATGTTCTAAATAGCGAGGGTTTTATGATGGCAGGAAAAAGTTTCGGGAAGCTGGAGAGGATGGGGTCTGAATGAAGAACCACAAAGAGGAGGCGTTGCTAAGGTCGTATGAGGTAACAGAGACAGAGGATTGTGGGGACTGGTGGTGGTTTCACAGGGAGGGAGGTGCATAGAGCCACAGGAGGTTACAGAAATGTGGAGAGCTGTCGGGCTTACAGGAGTTCATGGAGATGGGGAGGTTGGGAGGAATGGAGCAGTTTACAGGGATAAGGATGTTGGTAGGATGGGGTATTTTACACAGACAGGAATGTTTCAGGTGAATGGAGCTGAGTACAGAGATAAAGTGGGTTGTACAGATTGGAAAAACAAATAGACGTATGGAGGGTAGTCGTGACTGAAGATGTTTATAGACACAGGAAGGCTTAGGTTCTGCAGGTTATTTTGACATGGAGGGTGTGGAATCATACAGATTTTCCAGTGATAAAAACAGCTATTTTGGTTGGAGACAGTTTCACAGATTAGGGAGCATTAGTAACCTCCTCCAGTTTGGTCAGAGTGGGAAGGGTTGTAGGGGAGGGTGATGTTTACAAATGGAAGAGCTGGAGAAGATTGTGGAAATGAGTAGATGGATGGAGACACTGGAGGAGCTTACATTGACAGGGTGGGTGCTGGCAATGAAAAGATATCACATCGATAGTGGGTCTTGTAGGAGCTGGACTGCAAGAGTCACAGGCATTGGAATGACTTCTGCAGATTGGGAGAATTACAGGGACTGAGAGGATTGTAGGGTCTCCACAGATTGATCGTGTCTTAAAGAATAGAAGGGTTTATGTAGATATGGATAGCTTAAACACATTGCATGCAGTCCTCATTTCAAGACAAGAGCTTTATTATCCCTCATCAGCTAAGGATCCCGAACCCTGCCAGCTTTTCCCTTTACCCCAATGGGGCATACTCGCCCTGGATTCTTGATATCACACTTTGAAAAGCCTCCCATTTGCCAGTTTTTATTTTTCCTTCAAACAGATTCACCAAATCGATTGGAATCATAATGTGGAGGTGCCGGTGTTGGATGGAGGTGTACTAAGTTAAAAAAATCACCCGACACTCGGTTCCAGTCCAACTGGTTTATTTGAAAGCACTAGCTTTCGGAGCACTGCTTGTTCATCAGGTGGTTGAGGAGCACAATCCTAATGCATAGAATTTAAAGGAACAGGATGGGAGTAAAATGGAATATAATAGCAAACAAATTTAGTTTAAGCCTTTCATCTGTTACAATGATCACCAGCGCTTCCAAAGCAAGTTGGATTACAACCGGCTGTTATGCAATTTTAAATACACGGCATTGATGCTGGCCAGGTCCTGCCTAATGGCCCGAAGCCTGGCCCTGTTCCAGTTTTCCTCTTCAATTGTGGACCTCTCCTATCTTTTTCCATAACTATATTAAAACGAAGACAACTGTGGGCACTGGACTCAAAGTGATCTCCGAATGACACTTCAGTCACTTGCCTGACCTCGATTTTTCAGGGAAGGCCTCGTGTTGCACCTGCCTGAGTAGAGTAGGGCCCTTTGCATTTTGATTTAGGAACCTTTCTTGGACACATTTGAAAAATTGCTCTCCTTCCAGGTCTTTTATCCTCTGGCTGGTCCAGTCAATACAGGGAATATTAAAATCTTCAGCCTGCACTCCTCTATTATTCCTATAGTTATCTGCAATCTCTCTACACAGCCGCTCCTCTGGTATCTGTTGGGTCTACAACAGTCTACTATACAGTCCCAACAAAGTGACCACCCCCTCTTCTTTCTAACTTCTAACCATGTGACCTCATTTGATGACCACTTAAGAACATCCTCTCTGAACACTATGGTTATGTCTTCCCTTATCAAGACAAGTCTCTCCCTTCACCCCCTCACATACCAGTCAGGCCTCGTGCATTGAAATTAATGCCCTTTAAACTAGAAGTCTTTTCCTTGCCTTGACTGTGTCCCTGGGTATCCTGAATAGGAAACTTGCTCTCGATGGCTGATGTATTTTCCCCTGACAGGTTGCTGGTCCCTCTCTTATTCAGAGTCCCGACCCCCTGCCAAACTCGTTAACACCCTCCCGGGTATCGTGAACAAATCACCCCACAGGGATGCTGGTGCCCCTCTGCTTCAAGTCTAAACTGTCACCTCTACCCCAGAAGAGGTCCCAATAATCCAAGAACTGACAAGCCTGCCCACCTTAAGAACTCCTCAATCACATATCTGTCTGGCCTATCTTTCTATTTCTATCCTCACTGGCACACAGTACGGGGGTAATCGGGAAAGGTCTCCTGAGGTCTTGCTTTTTAACTTCTTACCAAACTGAGTGGGGTTCTTCCGGGTGCTCCGGTTTCCTTCCACAACCCAAAGATGTACAGGTTAGGCGAATTGGCCATGCAAAATCGCCGATAGTGTCAGGTGCGTTAGTCAAGGGTAAATATAGGGGAGGGGAATGCGTCTGGGTGAGTTACTCTTTGGTGGGTCGGTGTGGACTTGTTGGGCCAAAGGGCCTGTTTCTATAATGTAGCAAATCTAATCCATTCAAACTACCTGTGCACATTTCACAAGACCACATCCCTTTGTTTAACTATGGCATGTGTACCAATTGCACAATGACCTCTGGCTGTTCATGCTCCCCCTTCAAAATGTTCTGTAACGGCTCAGAGATATTCTTGACCCTGGTACCGGGAGGGGGCAGACCATCTTGGGGTCGCTTCTGCAGCCACACAGGCTCCTGCTTGTCCCCCTCACAACGGAGTCACCTATCGGTATCAATAGTATCATTATCTCCTATCGGTATCATTAGACAGAGACTGTGAGGACCAACCTGCAGTTGGGTCTATATTCGGAAAGTGGGAGTATTTTAAAGTGATACAGTGAGAATTCAGGGCCAGCGTATTCCTGTTGAGTGAATAATAAAGGCCACATGTCCAGCAAACACTGATTCAGCGATATTGTGAGTTTCATAAAGGAAGTACAATGCAATAAAAACAGGTGAAGCTCTTCAAAATTTCATCGAGTGAAAGGCGATTGTCGAAAATGAAAGGCAAACAATAGACAAGAAATATATTTAGCAGATATGATTGAGGAAAATCCACAAGGTATTTTATCAGCTTGCTAGAGGAAGTGGATTACTGGGAAAAGAGGGGTGCCTGTTAGAATCCAAAGGGACAATCTGTACATGGAGCCAGAGGAAGTAGGTGAGGTCTTCAATGAATACTTCCCATCTATATTCACACAGGAGAAAGACATTGTAGCCGGGGATTTAAGTGGAATGGTGTGGTCCCAGCACATGTTAAGGTCAATAAGGAGGAGGTATTAAATGTTTTCACAGGCATAAAAGGTAGAGAAATCCCCAGTGCCCAATGAAATGTGCCTCAGGCTGCTGTGGAAGGTGAGGGAGCAGATTGCTGGGGCCCTGGCAGAGAAATTTAATACTTCGCTGGCCACAGGTGAAATTCAAGAAGGGCAGCAGGGATAGGCCAGGTATTTAGAGTGTATAACCCAACATCAGTGCGAGGGAAATTATTGGAAACAATTGTGAGGGTCAATTTGAATCAATAATTGGAAAGGTAGGGATCGATTAGGGATACTCAGTATGGATTTGGTAGGAGAAGATCCTGTCTGATGAATTCAGCTCATTTTTCTTTGAAATTACAATTAAAAATATTGATGAGTGCAGTGCAGATGATGTGCGTTCCATGGAGTTCATTAAGGTCTTTGACAAGGTCCCACATAGAGGGCTCTTCCAAATAGGAAGAGACCATGGGATCCAAAGCAAGTTAGCAAATTGGATCCAAAATTGGTGGAGGATTGGTTTTGTGATTGAAAGCCTTTGCCCAGCGGGTGTACCACAGGGATCTGTGCAGCAACCGTTGCTGTTTATTATGTACATTAATGAGTTGGATGTGAAAGCAGAAGGTATCATTAGTAGGTTTGCTGATGACATGAAAGGTGAGGGTGTTGTCCACAGTGAGAGAGACGGTCTCAGGCTACAGTCTGAAGGTTGAGGCTGGATCAGAATTCAAGAGAGTCATTTCAATTGAAAAGGCAGGCTAGAGCACAGCAGGCGATGAGGGAAAACTGATGTATTAAGCTGCATTTACTTTGATATAAAATGCCTGACAGGAAATGCAGATGAATGCACGGCATGGATAAGAACATAGGACTGGGATATCACAGGAATTACAGAGATACAGCTGAGGGAAGGATAGGTCAAGCAACTTAATGTTCTGGGGTACAGATGCTGCAGGAAGAAGAGAAGGAGAGGCATTTGAGGAGGAGGAGGAGGAGGAAGAGGAGCGGATGTTTTGATCAGTGAAAACATCACTGCAGAATTTAGAGAGGATATTCCTGGCGATCGCACAGTGAAGCTATAATAGTGCAATTGAGAAATGAGAATGTGTGGTCAGTTTGATATGACTGTACTACAGGTCCTCAGCAGTCAGCAGGAATTTGAGCAACAGATATGTGGGAGATGTCAGATATTTGGTCCACAAGACCTGACATAGGTACAGTGTTGGAGGGACAGCACAGTTCAGAAAGTTCCCAATCAGCATTACAACCCACTCATGGGAAGCCTGCTTTCACCTCTGTTGTACTGATGCTCGCTCAGACAGCACAGGCCTGGATTGATAACTGTGACACCCTCGGTGCCGACTTAGTACAACAAAACTTACAGTCGTCTAGTAACTGAGCCTGGGTATGTCTGTACTGTGCTCCCCCTCCGGCACTATATCCATGTCATGTATTGTTAGCTCATGTTTGGAGCCCTCTCATTGCCCTCTGCCCTTTGCACTGTGAGTGATCTTACCTCACTGCAGGATTTATTGAAGACTCCAGATCTCCCAGCCCTTTGTGTCTCTGGCTGACCGACTATCTTCAATGTGGCGATGGACGATACACTCAGCAGTTGGGAACTCTATTGAGTCAGGAACTTCCTGAGTACCTACAGAAGATAGAGAGATAGACAGAATGGGAAATTAGACTGATGCAGTCAGGGTTACATGTGGAGAATGGCACTGGGTTCCACAGAGATCTGGAAAATCCCAGTCTCCATCTATGGCTATTTCTGCTGCGTTACTCGAGAGTGGAGAATTCTGTTGGCTCAAGATCTGCAGTAGATGCAAAACTGTGAGGCGCTGACACAGGCAGCAATTAGACCGTCACAGTGAAGGATACCACATGGAGAGAGACTGAGCGATAGCACTAGAGTGCAGGAAGATGGTAGGATCGTACAATTGTGTTGGAAGAACAGGGTTGGTTCATTATGCACTGGCATAACTGGTCAGGGATGAGCAACCAGTGAGCAGGCGAAGTGATGGCCGAGTGGTATTATTGCTAGACCATGTATCCCAAATCTCAGCTAATGTTCAGGGGAGGCAGGTTTGAATACCACCATTTGAAATGGTGGAATTTTAAATGAATATATTTTTTAAAAATTGGAATTAACAATTCATAAATAAGTATTGATAAAAATCCAAACACTTGACCTTCAGAGAAAGACAACAGTTCACTCTCATGTGGTCTGCACGACATCCCCAGAGCAAAGTGTTTGCCTCTCAATTACCCTGTGAAATGGGCGGAGCCAGCTGCTTAGCTCAAGGGCAGCAAGGGATGGGCAATAAAGGCTAATCAGACACAGACACCCACATCCCATACCTGTTTTTTTAAAAATCCATTCAGATTGTTCCACTGGAACCGTGCTGGGAATAGTGTCCTGGCCAATCACGTCGTTAGGTTTATGGACAGGGCTTTAAACTGACAGAGAGGATGCAGGGACAGGGTCCAGGTGAAAGGAGCTCTCCAAATCCAAAAAGAAAAGGTGAAGCATCAGAGCAGCATGGGGATGTGGCTGAAAGCAATCAGAAAGGAACAGGATGGGACAAAGTTTAACTAAAACTGTACATCAGCAAATCGATTTATGACAGGAAATTGTGGGAAAGAGTAAATTATGTTTTATTTTAATGGACAAAGTTTCTTCATCAAGGTAGATGGATTTGTGACACAGAGATAAAAGAGATTTAGACACCAGAGAGATATGGTTACAGGGTGAACAAAAGGTGGAACATAAATATTTAATGGTTCACAACCTTGCAGAAACTCAGGCAAAATGGGTAACGCTAACAATAATGGATAAGAATGGCATTACAGAGAAAGCATTTGGTCTCAGATCATGAAGTAGAGTAATCTGAATGTAAATTCTGGCTATTACTTACCAGGGACACAAGCAGCAGAACAGTTTTAGACCACCGAACAGTATTTCATTGCCCATCACTGCAATAAGCAGGAGTTCAATGGAATTTTTAATAAAGGCACTGTGAAAATTTAGTGAAACGTCAATATTCGCATAATCTGGAACAATCACGCTGACAAGAGTGATATTGGAAGGAGAGTACAGAGAATTTTTTTTCAGTGTTTCTTTGATTAACACATTGTGCAACTGGCTAGGGAAATAGCTATTGCAGAGTGACAGTTGTGTGATGACACTTCGTGAATGAGTAATGTCACTTGGAGAGATCCTCTGGGAAATTGTGATAAAGTGCAGTTTAAGGAAATATAAAGTTTTAAACTGAATCACAGAATGTACAAACTACAACTAGAAACAAAAATAGACAATTACATGAGTTTGAGAGGAGAACTGACCAAGGTAAACAGGCTGAACAGACTGAAACATGTGTCTGTAAATGAAAAGTGGAAAACATTTGAAGGAACAGTTTAAAA
This sequence comes from Chiloscyllium punctatum, assembly GCF_047496795.1. Classification (NCBI taxonomy): domain Eukaryota; kingdom Metazoa; phylum Chordata; class Chondrichthyes; order Orectolobiformes; family Hemiscylliidae; genus Chiloscyllium; species Chiloscyllium punctatum. The sequence continues at coordinate 88,691,214 of NC_092752.1, read as the reverse complement.
CACTCAAAAAGTCATTCCACTGAAACAGACCAAACCTCAGCAAGAAATCCCCACCAGTCCCTCACTCAGGACAAAATGGATCATATTAGATTAACAGGCTGAGAAGATCACGACAAAGTACTTAAAATCCTGAAATGAGAGAGTGCTTTAGGAGTAAGATTTGAAGGGATTGTAAAGGGTCTGCTAGCAGGGGGAGGGCAGTGGGAAGGGGAATCATTGTCAGGGTTTAATGACACGATAGGAACAGGGAGAGGTGAAGGTGCTGGAGGTGGTGAGAGTGTTACAGAGAGTGGTCAGGTTCTGAACGGTGTTACAAAGCCAGTAAGGATTGCTGCAGCTGTGAGGTGTGTCAGAGGTAAGGAGGGACATATGTATTTTTGTTTATTCTTTCATGGGATGTGGGTGTCACTGCCTAGACCAGCATTCTTTGACCCCATGCTAATTACCCAGAGATTGCTGGGGCCCGGGTGGATATATTTAATACCTTGCTGGCTAAAGGTGAAGTGCTGAATGACTGGATGGTAGCTAATGTGGTTCCTTTGTTCAAGAAGGGTAGCAGGGGTAGGCCAGGTAATTACAGAGCAGATAATCTGACAGCAGGGGAAGGGAAATTATTGGAAACAATTGTGAGGATGAATCAACACTTGCAAAGGTAAGGATCATCTCGGTTTAGTCATCACGGATTTGGCAGAGGAAGATAATGTCTGAGGAATTCAGTTCAGTTTTTTTGAAATGGTGCTAAAGTATATTGATGAAGGCAGTGCAGATGATGTGGTTTACATGGACTTGACTAAGTCCTTAAACAAGATCCAACATGGAAGGCTGGTCCAAAAGGACTGCGTTGCAAGGCAAGTTGGCAAATTGGATGCAAAATTGGTGGATAGCATACTTTCACCACCGGGTGTACCACAGGGATCTGTGTAGGAACCATTGCTGGTTATTCTGTCAAATACTAACTTTGAAGTGAAAGCAGAAGTTATCAAGAGTAGGTTTGCAGATGACATGAAAGGTGAGGGCGTTGTCCACGGTGAGGAGGATGGTCTCTGTCTGCAGTCCATTGTCGATCGAATGATAATCTCAGCAGAGTTTAGTTCTGATTGAAGTGAGGTAATACTCTGTGGGAGCTCCGATAAGCGAAGAACAAACATAATGAACGGTAGGTCCTTGCGGAGTACTGAGGAATACAGGGACCATGGTGGACAAGTCCATAGATCCCTGAAGGTTTCAGCACAGGGAGACAGGGTCGGAAAGGCACCTTAACTGGGAGCGAGAGAGGGACCCATATCCTTGTGGGGTGAGTTGCTAGAGCTGCTTGAGAGGATATAACCTCGTCTCGCAGGGTGTTGGACCTTAAACAGTCGTAAGGCCAGTAAGAAGATTAAGGCTGGTACACGAGTTAAAGAGAGCGATTTCAAAAGACAAGGCAGGCAAGAACATAGCAGGAAATGGGGGAAAACTGATGATTAAACTACATGTATTTCATTTCAAGGGGCCTGACAGCTAAGGAAGATGAACTCAGGGCATGGACTGGAACATCAGACTGGGAGATTATAATTATCACAGAAACACAGCTGAGGGAAGGGCAGGACTGGCAACTCATTGTTTCAAGGTAGAGGGACTGCAGGAAGCATCGAAGGGGAGGCAAGAGAGGATGTGTGGTGGTGGGTTTTGATTGCATGAATCATCAAAGCAGTACTTAGAGAGGATATTCGTGTGGGATCGCCCAGTGAGGCTATGTTAGTCGAACTGAGAAATAAGAATGGGTCATCACTCTGACACGACCGTACTGCTGATGCCTAATAATCAGTGGGAGACTGAGGAACAAATATAAGAAACTGAGGAGCTCAAAAATGGTCTGAGGAGAGCCAGGAGGGAGCACGAGAAAGGCTTGGCAGAACGGATTAGAGAGAACACAAAGGGATTTTACACTTATGTGAGGAATAAAAGAATGGTCAAAGAAAGAGTAGGGCTGATCAGCGATAGCATAGGGAACTTGTGTGTGGAGTCCGAGGAGTTAGGGGAAGCCCTACATGAGTTTTTTGCTTCTGTCTTTACGAAAGAAACCAACTTTGTAGTGAATGAAACCTTTGAAGAACAGGTGTGCATGCTGGAATGGATAGGTATAAAGGAAGCTGATGTGCAGAAAATTTTGTCAAACATTAAGATTGACAAGTCGCCAGGCCCGGACCAGATTTGTCCTCGGCTGCTTTGGGAAACGAGAAATGCAATTGTTTCCCGACTTGCGAAGGTCTTTGCATCCTCGCTCTCCACTGGGGTCGTACCTGAGGACTGGAGAGAGGCAAATGTAATTCCTCTCTTCAAGAAAGGAAATAGGGAAATCTCCGGCAATTACAGACCAGTCAGTCTCACGTCTGCCGTCTGCAAGGTGTTAGAAAGTATTCTGAGGGATAGGATTTAAGACAATCTGGAAGAGCATGGCTTGATTAAATGCAGTCAACACGGCTTTGTGAGGGGCAGGTCATGTCTCACAAACCTTATCGAGCTCTTTGAGGATGTGACTAGAAAAGTTGATGAGGGTCGAACTGTGGTGTATATGGACTTCAGCAAGGCATTTGATAAGGTTCCCCATGGTAGCCTCATTCAGAAGGTCAGGAGGAATGGGATTCAGGGGATCATAGCTGTCTGGATACAGAATTGGCTGGCCAACAGAAGACAGCGAGTGGTAGTAGAAGGAAAATATTCTGCGTGGAATTCGGTGGTGTGTGGTGTTCCACAGGGATCTGTCCTTAGGCCTCTACTGTTTGTAATTTTTATTAATGACTTGGGTAGGGGATTGAAGGATGGGTCAGCAAGTTTGAAGATGACACAAAGATTGGAGGTGTCATTCACAGTATAGAGGGCTGTTGTAGGCTGTAGCGGGACATTAACAGGATGCAGAGATGGGCTGAGAGGTGGCAGATGAAGTTCAACCTGGATAAATGCGAGGTGATGCATTTTGGAAGGTCGAATTTGAAAGCTGAGTACAGGATTAAGGATAGGATTCTTGGCAGTGTGGAGGAACAGAGGGATCTTGGTATGCAGGCACATAGATCCCATAAAATGGCCACCCAAGTGGACAGGGTTGTTAAGAAAGCATATGGTGTTTTGGCTTTCATTAACAGGAGGGTTGAATGTAAGTCGTGAGATCTTGTTGCAGCTCTAAAAAACTTTGGTTAGACCGCACTTGGAATACTGCGTCCAGTTCTGGTTGCCCTATTATAAGAAAGATGGGGATGCTTTGGAGAGGGTTGAGAGGAGGTTTACCAGGATGCTGCCTGGACTGGAGGGCTTATCTAATGAAGAGAGGTTGACTGAGCTCGGACTTTTTTCATCGGAGAAAAGGAGGAGGAGAGGGGACCTAATTGAGGTATACAAGACAATGAGAGGCATACATAAAGTCGACAACCAGAGACGATTTCCCAGGGCAGAAATGACTAACACGAGGGGTCATAGACTGAAGCTGGTTGGAGGAAAATATAGAGGGGATGTCAGAGGTGGGTTCTTTACACAGAGAGTTGTGAGAGCATGGAATGCGTTGCCAGCAGCAGTTGTGGAAGCAGGGTCATTGGGGACATTTAAGAGACTACTGGACATTCATATATGGTCACAGAAATTTGAGGGTGCATACATGAGAATCAGTGGTCAGCACAACATCGTGGGCTGAAGGGCCTGTTCTGTGCTGTACTGTTCTATGTTCTAAATATGGCGGGAGATCTCAAATAACAATCATAATAATAGGGCTGTTATGGTAGGGGTTTTTGAACTTTTCAAACCTAGACTGGGACTGCCAGTGTTCAGTGTTTGCAAGGGAGGAATTTGGTAATTGTGTTCCAGAAACTCCCAATAAATACGTAAATTGCCTGAAAAGAGAAACGGCAAAACCTGACCTCCCCTTGGGAAATAAGGTAGGAAAGGGACTGAGGTGTGAGTGGGAAAGCATTTAGCCAAAGTGACCACAGTTCTATTAGTTTCAATATAGCTAAGGAAAAGTACAGACCTGGTCCACATGTTCAAGTTATAAAATGGGGCCAGATCAATCTTGATAGTCCTAACCAGGAACTTTCAAAAGGTGATTGGGGAGTCTATTTACAGGGAAAGGGAAGTCTGGCAAGTGAGAATATTTTAAAAGTGAGATAAATTGAACGATCAGCGCCACCATGTTCCTGTTTGTGTGCAGCTCAATGCTGACAGCATTCGGAAACACTGGCTGTCTATTGAGGGTCGGGTGAAGGAAAAGGAGGCGACATGTCAGGTATAGCCAGCTGGATCAAGGGAATCCCTGAGGATATACAGGGGCTGTAGGAATACACTTCGGGTGGAAATCACGAACGCAGAAAGGGTACATGAAATAGCCTCGGCAGAGAAGGATAAGGAGAATCCAAAAGTGATTGTATAAATATATTGAGTAAAAGAGTAACCCGAGGCAAAATAAGGGCCCTTAAAGAAAAATGAGGCAACTGATGTGTGGAACTGTAAGTTATTTGCTAAGACCCTAAACAACTTTTTCACTCCACAACTTACTGTGGACAAAGACTGGGGAACTCAGGGAACAAGAGTAATACGTTAGACAACAATTGGAGTTCTCTGCAATTCCAGGCTCCCTGCTCTAGGAATGACGTTGTGAAACTGGAAAGTGCTCAGAAAGGATTTACAAGATTTTGCCAGGATTGTTGCTGAATAAGCTGGGGTTATTTTCCCTGGAGCACCGGAGACTGAGGGGTGACTTGACAGAGGTTTATATCAACATGAGGGGTATGGATTGGGTAAACAGTCAAGGTCGTTTCCCAGGGGTTCAAGAGTCCAAACCTAGAGGGCATAAGTTTAAGTTTAGAAGGGAAAGATTTAAAACGGACCGAAGGAACAGTTTTTTCATGCATAAGGTGATGCGTGTATAAAATGAACTGAGAGAGAATGTAACAGATACTGATAGTGTGACAACATTTAAAAGGTATCTGGGTGGGAATATGAATTGTAATGGTTTAGTGGTACATGGGCCAAATGCTGGTAAATGAGATGGATTTGTTTAGATCTTCTGGTCAGCATGGACGAGTGGGACCGAAGGGTCTGTTTCCATGCTGTACATCTCTATGACTTGAAAAGAGTGCATGTTATAGAAGAGGTGGTGCTGGACGCTTTATAACACAAACGTATGGAAAGACCCAGAACCTGATTAACTGTAAGACAGGCGATGCTAGGGAAGAAATTGTGGAGCCCCAAGCAAAGGTATTTGTACCATTGACAGCCACGTGAGATGGGCTGGAAGTTTGGAGGGTGGAATAGTGGACAGTGAAGGAGGTTTTCTAAGATTACAAAAGGGACCTTGATGAGTGAATGGGCTGAAAAACTGTAGAAGGAATTCTATTTGAATAAATGCAACCTGATAAATTTGTTAAAACAAACAAGGGTAGAGCTAAAACAATTAATGTTAGGGCCTCGGTTAGTGTTTCAGAGCAGAGTGACCTCTGGGTACCTAATTCTTGAAGTTTGCATCACAGGATGGACAAGGCTGTGCTTGGCATGATTGACTATTGCTCAGTCCATTGAGTGTAGGATTTGGGACATCATGTTGAGATTGTACCGATATTGGTGAGGCCTCTTCTGCAACACTCTGTCCAGTTCTGGTCACCCAGTTATAGGGAGGATATTATTCTGCTGCAAGGGGTTCAGAAGAGATATACCAGGATGTTGCTGGGTATGGAAGGCTTGAGATCTGAAAAATGGCAGGATATGCTGAGTCGTTTTTCACAGGAGCCTGGAGATTGAGAGGTGACCTTATTGAAGTTTATATGATAATGAGAGATATAGATAGAGTTAACGGTAGCTGCATTTTCCCCAAGATGGGGGAGTCTCAAGAGAAGGGTCCACATTTTTAAGGTTCGAGGAGAGAGATCTTCAAAAGAATGCCATGAGAGTCAAATTGTTACACAAAGGGCGGTTTGAGTGTGGAATGAAGTTCTTGAGGAATGGGTGGATGTGGGTACAATAACAACGTTTTTCAGACATTTTGATAAGTACGTGAATAGGAAATGTTTGGAGCGATATGGGCCAGCAACACGCAGCTGGGATGGGTTTAGTTTGAGATTATGTTTTCTACAAACTGTAGGGTCTGTTTCCATGCTGTACAACTATGACAAGAATATAGTTTTGGTCCATTTTTTTGAGAAACGCTGTGATGGAATACTAGGGAATTAAAGACCAATTAGCCAGATGTCAGTGAACGGGTGGGTTGTGGAAGTGATTCTGCCAGGCAGGAGTTACATGCATTTGCATAGGCAAGGATTGATGAAAGCTAGTCAGCACAAAGTCAGGTCTCTTTAACTTTGTGCGTACAAAGTCAGGTCTCACTAACTTGATTGCTTTTGTTGAAGTGGTGACCATACATTGTCTACACTCTAGTCAGCAGGACCTTTGACAGGGTTTAGCAAGATATACTGGTTCAGAACGTTAGGTCACATGGGATCAGGGAGAGCTAGCCAACTGGATATAAAATTGGCTTGACAGTTGGAGACAGAGAATGGTGGAAGGGGATTGTTGTTCAGACTGGAGGCCTGTGACCAGCGGAGTGCTATAAGGATCGGGGCTGGGTCCACTGATATGTATCATCTACATAAACGATTTGATTGAAAATACAGGAGTCATTGTTAGTAAGTTTGCAGATGATCAAATTAATAGTGTTGTGTGCAGTGAATATGGTTATCGAAGGGGCTCTTGAACAACGGGGCCAGTGGATCAAGGAATGAAAGATGCAGTTGACGTAAGGTGTTGGGTTTTGTTGAGACAAACTAGGGAGGAGTAACACAGTTAATGGTTTGGCCCTGGACAGTGTTGTCGAACAGAGAGACACCAAGGGCTGCAGTTACATTGTTCCTTGGAAGTGACATTGCAGTTGGACAGGGCGGTGAAAGCAGTATGACGCACTTTCCTTCATTGTCCAGAGCTTTGATATGATTTGGAGACATTTGTAACATTGTCCTAAATATTTGCCGGGGAGGCTATGGATTGACCTTATAAAGGTTTATAAAACCATGCGGGGCCTCTGTAAGGTGAAAAGCCAAGGGTAGGTGAGTCCAAAACTAGAGGGTATAAACAGGAGGTGAGAGTGCAAGGATTTAAAGAGGGAGTTGAGCAGCAACATTATCCACAGAGGATGGTGCACAGACGGAACAGGCCGCCAGAGGAAATGGGAGAAAAGTGTACAATTACAACATGGAAAAGACATTTGGGGAGATACATGAAGAAGAGAAGGTTTGAAACGATAAGTGCCAAACACAGGCAAATGCGACACATTTAGTATAAGAATCATGGTCAGCATTGATGAGTTGGAGTGAAGGTTCTGTTTCCATGCTACATGACTCTGTATGCAGTTAAAGAGGAGGAGACTACTGAGATAAGACATGTTGTAGACATTGAAGCAAGTTACAGCGATAGGGATGTTAGGCTGGAATACAGTACGCTTCAAATTAGTGAAGTGACTAAAAGGAATGGAGGAGGTTACAAAGATAGCAACTATTATAGGATTTAAAAAAAATATTGAAGACATTCGTCACCAAGATATAACATAGATTCAGTGTTGCAGTGTGGTTATTCTTAGTACAACAGACCTTACACTATGGGCAGGGATTGAGCTTGGGGTATGTCTGTATTGTGCTCCCCATCCAGCACTGTATCTGTCATGTCTTGTTAGCTGAGGTTTGGAGCCCTCTCATTGCTCTCTGCTCTTTGCACTGTGAGTGATCTTACCTTCCTGCAGGATTTATTGAAGGCTCCAGATCTCCCTGCCCTTTGTCTCTCTGGCTGACCAACCATCTTCAATGTGATGATTGACGAGACACCCAGCAGTTGGGAAGTCTATTGAGTCAGGACCTTCCTGAGTATGTGTAGGAGACAAAGAGATAGACAGAATGGGAAATTAGACTGATGCTGTAAGGGTTACACATGGAAAATGGCACTGTGTCCCACAGAGATCTGAAAAGTCTCAGTTTCCATCCCTGGCCTGCGCTGTCACGTCTCTCTGGAGTGGAGAATTCTGTTGGCTCAGGGTCTAGAGATCCTGAGCAAGAGGCACTGACAGAGGCAGCAATTAGACCCACACAGTGAGGGATAACACATGGAGAGAGACTGAGTGATATCATCAGAGTGCAGCAAGTTATCAAGATCAAACAATTGTGTTGTAAGAACGGGTTTAGCTTCATGATGCCCTGGTGTCAGTGTTCAGGGATGGGCAACCATTGAGCAGGTGAAGTGACGGCCGAGTGGTATTACTACAGCACGTATCCAAAACCTCAGCTAATGTACAGGGGAGAAAGGTTTGAATCCCACCATCAGAAATGGTGGAATTTGAAATCAATCATTTTAAAAATAATAATTAACAATCCATATGTAAGTGTGAGATCATTGCTGATGTACAAAAAACCCAAACACTTGTCCTTCAGAGATGGACATCTGCCCATCCTCACGTGGTCTGCACGACATAACCACAGCAAAGTGTTTGCCTCTCAACAACCCTCTGAAATGGCCGAGCACGTTACTCAGCTCAATGACAGCTAGGGCTGGGCAAGAAAGGCTGGTCAGCCAGAGACACCCACATCCCATAACTGATTTTTAAAAAAAATAATCCATTAGGTTGGACCCACTGGAACCGTGTTGGGATCAGTGTCCTGGCCAATCATGTCGGTAGGTTTATGGACTGTGAGAGGATGCAGGGACAGTATTCAGGTGAAGGAACATTCCAAATCCAAAGAGAGAAGGTGACGAATCGGAACAGCATGTGAATTTGGCTGAAGACAAGCAGAAACGAACCGAAAGGGACAGAGTTTAACTAAACCTGTACATCAGCGAATAGGAATGTGACAGGACATTGTGGGAAAGAGTAAATTATGTCTTTTTTTTCACATGGACAAGGTCTCTGCAATCAGATAGATGGATTTGTGACACAGAAAAAAGAAATTTAGACACTAGGGAGAAATGGTTACAGGGCGAACAAAAGGTGAACATAAGTATTCAATAGCTCACAACCTTGCAGAAACTCAGGCAAAATGCAGAACGAGAACTATAATGGATAACAAAGGCATTACAGAGAATGCATTTGGCCGCAGATCATGAAGTAGAGTCGCAATGTAAATTCTGGCTACTACTTGCCAAGGACTGAAACAGCAGAACAGTTTTAGCCACTGAACTGCATTTCATTGCACATCACTGCATTAAACAGGAATTAATTGGAATTTTTTAACAAAGCTATTGTGATAATTTTGGGAAACCTCAATATTCGCATAATCTGGGACAATCACACTGACAACAGCGATAGTGGAAGGGGAGTACGGATTTTTTTTTCAGTGTTTCTTTGAATAACACATAGTTATGTCCCGAGCGAGTTGCAAAATGTCAGATCGATGGTTGTGTGATGAAACTTAGTGAGTGAGCAATGTCACCTGGTGAAATCCTCCGGGAAATTGTGATAAAGTGCAGTTTAAAGAAATATAAAGTTTTAAAGTGAATCACCGAAAGGACAAGTTACAATGAAAAACAAAAATAGCCAATTGCAGTGACCAAGGTAAACAGGCTAAACAGACTGGAACATGTGTCTGTAAATGGACAGTGGAAAACATTTGAAGGAACAGTGTAAATCACTCAAAAAAAAGTACATTCCATCGAAACAGACAAAACCTCTACAAGAAACTCACTCCTGTCCCTCACTCAGTACAAAATTGATCATATTAGATTATGAGGCTGACAAGATAAACAAAATGTGCTTAAAATCCAGAAGTGAGAGTGTGCTTTAAGAGTAAGTTTTAAAGGGATTGCAAAGGGTCTGCGAGCAGGAGGACAGTTGAAATGGGCATCATTGTCAGGGTGTAATGACACAACAGGAACAGGGATAGGTGAAGGTGTTGGAGGTAGTGTGAGAGTTACAGAGAGTGGTCAGGGCCTGAACGGTGTTACAAAGCCAGTACAGATTGCTGCAGCTGGAGGGGTTTGCAGAGATAGGGAGGGACATTGGAGGGAGAGGATCAACCAGCTGCTCATCCAAAACCACCACATCAGTGGCCACAGGATTTTTTGTACACACTATTGACCATCCTCAGGCCATAGGATTATTCACACACAGTATTGTCCATTCTCAGCCCACAGGAGCATTCACATAAAGCATTTACGAATTACAGGCCAGAGGATAATTCACACGCTGTATTGACCGTCCTCAGGTCACAGGAGTATTCACACAGTTTTGAGTATTCACAGCGCACAGGATTATTCATACTCTGTATTGACCATGCACAGGCCACAGTATAATTAACAAACAGAAATGACTATGCAGAGACCACAGATTATTAACACACAGCATTGACCATCCACAGGCCACATTATTCACACACAGTATTGCCCACCCTTAGGCAAAGGTCTATTCACACACGGTATTGACGATTCACAGGCCACAAGTTTATCAACACACAGTATTGACCCTTCTCAGGCTGCACGATTATTTACACACAGTATTGACCATTCTCAGGCTGCAGGATTATTCACACACAGTATTGACCATTCTCAGGCTGCAGGATTATTCACACACAGTACTGAACATCCTCAAGCAACAGGATTATTCACACACCATTATCAGGCCACAGGAGTATCTACACATATTATTGACCATCCTCAGGTCAAAGGGTTTCTGACACACTGTATTGACCAGCCTATGGCCACAGGATTTTTGAACACACTGTCTTGAACATTTACAGGTCACAGGATTACCCACACACAGTATTGATTTCCCTCAGGCCACAAGTTTATTCACACACAGTATTAAGCATTCACAGTGCACAGGATTATCACATACAGCATTGACAATCCTCAGGCCACAGTATTATTAACAAACAGAAACAACCACACACAGGCCATTTATTATTAACACACAGTATTGACCATCCTTAGGAAAAGGTGTATTCACACACAGTATTGACGATTCACAGGCTATGGGATTATTCACACACAGTACTGACCATCATCAGTCCGGAAGATTATTCACACAGTATTCTACATCTTCAGGCCTCGGGATTATTCCCAAACTGTATTGACCATCCTCAGTCCACAGGATTACTCACACACAGGATTGACCATCTGAAGACCACAGGATTATTCACTCACCGTATTGAGCATTCACAGCCCACAGAATTATTCACACACAGCATCGACTACACTCAGGCCACAGATTTATTCCCACACAGTATTGACCATGAACGGTCCAAAGGATTAATTGCACATCATGTTGACCATCCTCAGTCCACAGGATTACTCACATACAATATTGACCATCCGAACACCACAGAATTATTCACTCATAGTATTGATCATTCACAGCCCACAGGATTATTCACACAAACATTGACCATTTACAGGTAACAGGATTATTCTCACACAGGACTGAAAAACCTTAACCAACAGGATTAATCACACATCGTATTGATCATCCTTAGGCTACAGGATTACTCACACACAGTTTTGATAATCCTCTGGCTAAGGGTTAATCACACACTGTACTAATGATTCACACGCCAGAGGATTAATCACACACAGTATTGATCACCCTCAGGCCACAGGATTGCTCACACACAGTATTGACCATTCACAGGCCAGAGGATTATTCACACATGGTATTGACCATTCACTGTTCAAGAATAATTCACACACAGCATTGACCATCACAGGACACAGGTTTATTCACACACAATATTGAATATCCTCAGGGCACAGGATTATTCAGTATTGACCATCATCAGACCACAAGATTATTCACACACTGTATTAACCAGCCTCCAGCCACAAGATTACTCACAACAGTATTGACCATTCACAGGCCACAGCCTTATTCACACACAGTATTGACTATCCTTAGGCCACTGGATTATTCCCACACTTTATTGACTACTCTCAGGTCACAGGTTTATTCACACAGAGTATTGAGCAGTCACAGTGCACAGGATTATTCACACACAGTATTGACCATCCTCAGGCAACAGTACTATTAACAAACAGAAATGACCATCCACAGGCCACAGGATTTTTCACCCACAGTATTGACCATCCTCAGGCCAAGAGTTATTCACACACAGTATTGATGATTCACATGCCAGAGGATTATTCACACGTGGTATTGACCATTCACTATCTAAGGAAAATTCACACACAGTATTGACCGTTCACAGGCCACAGGATTATTTGCACACAGTATTGTACATCCTCAGGCCTCAGAATTATTCACATACTGTATTGACCATCCTCAGGCCACAGGATTGTTCACACACAGTATTGACCATCCACAGGCCAAGGGTTATTCACACACGGTATTGACCATTCTCAAGCCAGAGGATTATTTTCACATGTTATTGACCACCATCAGCCCACAAGACTATTCACACACAGTATTGACTAACCTCAGGCCAGAGGAGTGTTCATAAACAGTATTGAGCATTCATAGTTCCCAGAATTATTCACACACAGTATTGACTAACCTCAGGCCACAGGAGTGTTCATAAACAGTATTGAGCATTCATAGTTCCCAGGATTATTTACACAGTATTGACAATCCACAATCCACAGGATTATTCACACAAGTATCCTCCATCCTCAAGCTGCAGGATTATTCGCACATAATATTCTATATCCGCTGGTCTCAGAATTATTCACACACTGTATTGACCAGCCTACATCCTCAGGATTATTCACACACAGTATTGACCATTCACATTACAAAGGAATAATTACACATCGTGTTGACCATCCTCAGTCTACAGGATTACTCACACACAATATTGACCATCTGTAGACCACAGGATTATTCACTCACAGTATTGACCATTTACATGTAACAGGATTATTCTCACACAGGATTGTACAACCTCAGGCAACAGAATTAGTTACACATAGAGTTGATCATGCTCACGCCACAGGATTATTCACACATGGAACTGACCATTCACTGCCCAAAGGATTATTCACACACAGTATTGACCATTCACAGCCCACAGCATTATTCACACACATTATTGAACATCCTTAGGCAACAGGATTATTCACACGCAATATTGACCATCCTCACACAAAGAATTATTCACACACAGTATAGACCACCCGACTGCCACAGGATTATTCACACACTGTATTGACCAGCCGACTTCCACAGGATTTTTGAACCTACTGCCTTGTCAATTTACAGGTCACAGGATTATTCACAGAAAGTATTGACCATCCTCAGGCCAAGGGTAATTCACACAGTATTGACCAGCCTATCGACCCAGGAGTAATGAATACTGTCATGACCATCCTCATGCCACAGGATTATTCACACACAGCATTGACGATTCACAGGCCACAGGATTAGTGACACTCATTATTGACCATCCTCAGGTTCCAGGATTATTCACACACGGTATTGACCATTATCAGGACACAGGATTATTCATACATGGTATTGACTTATCTCAAGCCACGGATTTTTCACACACAGTATTGACGATCCTCAGGTCACAGGATTATTTTCACAAGGTATTGACCATCATTAGGCCACAGGATTACTCACACACTGTACTGACCATCCTCACGCAACATAATTATTCACAGAAAGTATTGACCATCATCAGAGCACAGGATTATTCACATATAGCATTGACCATTCTCAGGCCACAAGATTATTCCCACACAGTATTGAGCATTCATAGTTCCCAGGATTATTTACATACAGTATTGACATTCTCAGGCCACAGCAACACTCACAGACAGTATAGACCATTCACAGACCACAGGATTATTCACACAGAGCATTGAACAACCCCAGTCAACAGGATTGCTCACACCCAGTATTGACCATTCTCAGGCCAAGGGTTATTCACACACAGTATTGACCATTCACAGGCCAGTGGATTATTCACACGTGGTATTGACCATTCACTGTCCAAGGATAATTCACACACAGCATTGACCGTCACAGGCCACAGGTTTATTCACACACAATATTGAATATCCTCAGGGCACAGGATTATTCACAGTATTGACCATCCTCAAGCCACAGGATTACTCACACACAGTATTGACCAGTGTACGGCCACTGGATTTTTGAACCAAATGCCTTGACAGTTTACAGGCCACAGGATTATTCACACACAATATTGACAATTCACAGGCCACAGGAAGATTCACTAATGGAACGAACCATTAACTGTCTAAAGGATTATTCACACACTGTATTGACATTTCTCAAGCCACAGGATTAATAAACACACTGTCCTGACCATCCTCAGGCCACTGAATTATTTACACATGGTATTGATAACCCTCAAGCCATGGGTTATTCAAACACAGAATTGACGATTCTCAGGCCAGTGGATTATTCACACAGAGTATTGACCATTTTCAAGTCACAGAATTGTTCACACACGGTATTGACTAACCTCAAGCCATAGAATTATTCACACACAGTATTGACTACCCTTAGGTCACAGGTTTATTCACACATGGAACTGACCATTCACTGTCCAAAGGATTATTCACACACTATATTGACCAACCTCAGGCCACCGATTAGTGCCACACATTATTGAACATCCTCAGGCCACAGGATTATTCACACACACTATTGATCAGCCTCCAGCCTCAAGATTATTCCCTCACAGTATTGACCAACCTCAGACCACAGAAGTATTCATAAACCGTATTGACCATTCATATTTCCCAGGATTATTTAAACACAGTATTGACAATCTACAGTCCACAGGATTATTCACACAAGTATTCTCCATCCTCAGACCGCAGCATTATTCGCACACAGTATTCTACATCCTCAGGCCTCAGGTTTATTCACACACTTTAGTGACCAGCCTACAGCCATGAAATTTTTGTACCATCTGTCCTGTCAGTTTACAGGTCACAGGATTAACACGCAAGGTAATTACCATCCTCAGGCCACAGGATTATTCACACACAGTATTGACCATCCTCAGGCCAAGGGTTATACATACACAGTATTGATAATCCTCAGGCCAAGGGTTATTCACATATGGAACTCAGAATTCACTGTCCAAAGGATTCACACACTGTATTGACAATCGTCCAATGACAGGATTATTCACACACTGTATTGAACAACCTCAGGACACAGGAATATTCACAAACAGTTTTAAAACTTCTCAGGCTACATGATTATTCACACACTATTGACCAGCCAACTTCCACAGGATTTTTGAATACACTGTCATGACCATCCTCATGCCAAAGGATTATTCATACACAGTATTGACACTTCACAGGCCAGAGTATTATTCACACACAGTATTGACGATTCATAGGCCACAGGATTATTCACACACAGTATTGACCACCCTCATGCCACAGGATTATTCACACACAGTATTGACGATTCATAGGCCACAGGATTATTCACACACAGTATTGACCACCCTCATGCCACAGGATTATTCACACACAGTTTTGACGATTCATAGGCCGCAGGATTATTCACACACAGTATTGACCACCCTCATGCCACAGGATTATTCACACACAGTATTGACGATTCATAGGCCGCAGGATTATTCACACACAGTATTGACCACCCTCATGCCACAGGATTATTCACACACAGTATTGACGATTCATAGGCCGCAGGATTATTCACACACAGTATTGACCACCCTCATGCCACAGGATTATTCACACACAGTATTGACGATTCACAGGCCACAGGATTAGAGACACACATTATTGACCATCCTCTGGTACCAGGATTATTCACACACGGTATTGATCATTATCAGGACACAGGATTATTCATATACAGTATTGACTTTCCTAAAGCCACAGGATTTTTCACACACAGTATTGACGATCCACAGGTCACAGGATTATTTTCACAAGGTACTGACCATCATCAGGCCACAGGATTAATCACATAATGTACTGACCATCCTCACACAACAGAATTATTCACATAAATTATTGACCATCATTAGTCCACAGAATTATTCACACACAGCATTGACCATCCTCAGGCCACAAGATTACTCCAACACAGTGTTGAGCATTCATAGTTCCCAGGATTATTTACACACCATGTTGACCATCCTCAGGCCACCAGATGTCTCACAAATCTTTTTGACCTTCCTCAGGCCAAAAGATTATTCCTACACAGAAATGACCATCCTCAGGCCACGGGATAATTCCCATAGTTTGGGCCATCATCAGGCCACAGGATTGTTCACAAATAATATTGACCACCCTCACACTGCAGGATTATTCACACACAGTATTCCCCATTCACAGCTCACAGCATTACTCACACACAGCATAGACCGTAAACAGACCACAGGATTATTCACACAGAGCATTGGACAACCCCAGTCAACAGGATTAATCGCACACAGTATTGACCATCCCCAAGCCACATGATTATTCGCACACAGTATTGACCATCTTCAGACCACTGGATTATTCACACACAGCGTTGACCATTCACAGCCCATAGCATTATTCACACAGTATTGAACAACCTCAGGCAACAGGATTAATCATACATGGAACTGACCATTCACTATCCAAAGGATTATTCAAACACTGTATTAACCATCCTTATGCAACAGAATGATTCACACAAAGTAATGACCATCCTTAGGCCACAGGATTAATCACACATGGTATTGTCCGTTCACTGACCAAAGGATTATTCACACACATTATTGACCATCGTACGGTAACAGGATTAATGAAAACACTGTCCTGACGATCCTTATGTCACAGGATTGTTCACACATCGTAGTGAGGATCCTCAGGGCACAGGATTATTCACACAGTATTGACGATTCACATTCCAGAGCAGTATTCACACACAGTATTGATGATTCACAGGCCAAGAGTTATTCACACACAGTATTGACGATACATAGGCCAGAGGATTACGCACACATGGCATTGACCATTCACTGTCCAAAGCATTATTCACACACAGTATTGACGATACATAGGCCAGAGGATTATGCACACATGGCATTGACCATTCACTGTCCAAAGCATTATTCACACACAGTATTGACCATCCTCAAGCCACAGGATGGTTCACACACAGTATTCACCATTATCAGGCCACAGGATTATTCATACACTGTATTGACCACCCTCAAGCCACAGGATTTTTTGGACACAGTATTGATGATCCTCAGGCCAGAGGATTATTTTCACATGGTATTAACCATCATCAGGCCACAGGATTATTCTCACACTGTATTGGCCGTCCTCCGGCAACAGGATTTTTCACAGTATTGACCATCCTCAAACTGCAGGACTATTTACACACAGTAATGACAATCCTCAGGCCACAGGATTATTCGCACACAGTATTGACTAACATACGGCCACAGGATTAAAGAACACACTGTCTTGCCCATTTACTGGTCGCAGAAATATTCCCACCCAGTATTGACTATCCTCAAGCCACAGGATTATTCCCACACAGCATTGACCATTCTCAGGCCAACACGGTTATTCACACACAGTATGGACAGTCCTTAGGTGACAGGATTATTCACACAAAGTATTGACAATCCTCAGGCCACAGGATTATTCACTCACTGTATTGAACATCCTCAGGCAGCAGGATATTTAACACACAGTATTGACTATCCTTCGGCCCAACGGTTATTCCCATACAGTATTGACCATTCTCAGTCCACAGGATTATTCACACACAGCATTGACCATTCTCAGGCCAACAGGATTATCCCTATACATTATTGACCATTCTAAAGCCACAGGATTATTCACACACAGTACGGACCATCCTCAAGTGACAGGATTATTCACACACAGTATTGACAATCCTGAGGCCACTAGATTATTCACACAGTGTATTGAACATTCTCAGTTCACAGGATTATTCGCACACAGTATTGACCACCATATGGCCAGAGTATTAATGAACACACTGACTTGGTCATTTACACATCACAGGATTATTACCACGCAGTATTGACTATTCTCAGGCCACAGCAATATTCACACACAGGATTGACCATTCACAGGGCACAGAATTATTCACACACAGCATTGACTAGCACACAGACACAGGATTAATGAACACATTGTCTTGACCATTTACAGGTCACAAGATTATTCCCACACAGTATTGACAATACTCAGGCCACAGGATTATTCATACACTGTGTTGATCGTCAGACCACAGGATTATTTACAAACAATATTGACAGTATCCAGGCCACAGGATTATTCACACACTGTATTCACAATCCTCAGGCCACAGGATTATTCGCAGACTGTATTGAACATCCTCAGGTCACTGGATTATCCACACACAGTACTTACCATCCTCAGGACACACTAGTATTCACACACAATATTCAATATTCCCAGCCCACAGCATTATTCACACACAGTATTGATTGGAACACGGCCACAGGATTAAAGAACACACTGTCTTAACCATTTACATGGTCACAGAATTACTTTCACACAATATTGACTATCTTCAAGCCACAGGATTGTTCACACACATTATTGAACATCCTGAGACCACAGGAGCATTCACACACTGTATTGACCATTCTCAGGCCACAGGACTATTTACACACCATACTGACCATCTTCAGACTGCAGGATTATTCACACACTATTGAACATCCTCAGGCCACAGGATTATTCACACATAGTATTGAGCAGCATACGGCCACAGGATTAATGAACACACATGTCACAGAAATATTCGCACCCAGTATTGATCATCCTCAAGCCACAGGATTGTTCACACTCAGTATTGACTGTCCTCAGACCACAGGATTATTCTCACACAGCATTGACCATCCTCAGACCACAGGATTATACACACACAGAATTGACTATCCTCAGGCCACAGGATTATATTTACACGGTATTGACCATCATCAGGCTCCAGGAACATTCACTCACAATATTGACAATTCTCAAATTACAGAATTGTTCACACACAGTATTGGTGATGCACAGGCCAGAGCATTATGCATACATGGTATTGACCATTCACTGTCCAAAGGATTATTCACACACAGTATTGACCGTCCTCAGGCCAAAGGCTATTCATACACAGTACTGACGATTCACAGGCCACAGGATTATTCCCATACATTATTGACCATTCTAAGGCCACAGGATTATTCACATACATTATTGACTATTCTAAGGCCACAGGATTATTCACACACAGTATGGCTGTCCTCAGGCAACATAATCTTTCACACACAATGTATGGACCACTCTCAGGCCACAAGATTATTCACTCGCTGTATTGAACATCCTCGGGCAGCAGGATATTTAACACACACAGTATTGACTATCCTTCGGCCCAATGGTAATTCCCACACAGTTTTGAACATTCTCAGTCCACAGGATTATTCACACACAGTATTGACCACTATACGGCCACAGGATTAATGAACGCATTGTCTTGATCATTTGCACGTCACAGGATTAGTTTCACGCTGTATTGACGATTCTCAGGCCACAGGAATATTCACAAATAGTATTGACCATTCACTGGGCACAGGATTATTCACATACAGTATTGACTAGCACACGACCACAGGATTAATGAACACTCTGTTTTCACTTTTGCAGGTCACAGGATTGTTCCAACATAGAATTGACAATGCTGAGGCTACATGATTATTCACACACAGTATTGACCAGCCGATGGCACTGGATTAATGAACACACTGTTTTGATCATTTTCAGGTCACACGATTATTCCCACACAGTATTGACCATCCTCAAGGAACAGGAATATTTACACAAAGTATCACCATCCTCAGGCCATGGATCATTCACACACAGTATTGACAATCCTGAAGCCACAGGATTTTTCCTACACGGTATTGACCATCCACAGGCAACAGGATTATTCATACACGCTATTGAACGACCTCAGGCAACACGATTGTTCACACACAGTATTGACCATCTGCAGGCCAAGGGTTATTCATGCACAGTATTGTCCATCCACAGGCCACAGGATTATTTGCAAATAATTATTGACCATACACAGGTCACAGATTATTAACACATAGTATTGACCATCCACAGCCCACAGGATTATTACCACACAGCATTGACCATCCACAGGCCAAATTATTCACACACAGTAATGCCCACCCTTAGGCAAAGGGCTAATCACACACAGTATTGCCAATTCACAGGCCACAGGATTATTCAAACACAGTATTGACCATCCTCAGGCCGCAGGATTATTTACACAGTGTAATGACTACTCACAGTCCAAAAGGATTATTTACACACAGTATTGACTATCCTTAGGCCAGGGTTATTCGCACACAGTATTTATGATTCACGGGCCATAGGATTCTTCACAGACTTTATTGACTGCCCTCAGTCCACAGGATTATTCACACACAGTATTGAACATTCACAGTGCACAGGATTATTCCCACACTGTATTCACAATTCTCAGGCTACAGGTTAATTCACACACAGTATTGACAATTCTACATCTACAGGATTACTCACACACAGTATTGATCATTCACAGTCCTCAGCATTTTTCACACACAGTATTGACCATTCTCAGCTCACAGGATTATTCCCACACAGTAATGACGAACATACGGCCACAGGAATAATAAACACATTGCTTTGACCATTCAGTACAAACAGTTCTGAACATGCACAGGCCACAGATTATTGATTCACAGTATTGACCATCCACATCACAAAGGATTATTATCACATAGCATTGACCATCCACATCACAAAGGATTATTATCACACAGCATTGGCCATCCACAGCCCACACTATTATTCACTCACAGTATTGACCATCCTTAGGCAAAGGGTTATACACACAGTACTGATAATTCACAGCCCATAGCATTATTGACTGCCCTCAGGCCACATTATTATTCATGCACAGTATTGACCATCCTCCGTCCACAGGATTACTCACACACAGTATTGATCATCCTCAGATCAACGGTTATTCACACACAGTATTGACCATCCTAAGGCCATTAGATCATTCACACACTATTGACCAACCTGAGGCCACAGGATAAATGAACACATTCTCTTCACCAATTAACAGGTTACAGGAATATTCCCACACAGTACTGACAATCCACAGGGCACAGGATTATTCATACACAGTATTGAACATCCTCAATTTCAGGACTAATCTGACACACTATTGACCATTCACAGTTCACAGGATTGTTCACACATTGTATTGTTCATATTTAGCCAAAGGATTAGTCAAACACAGTATTGATGATTCACAGGCCAGAGGATTATTCACACACAGTATTGACTAACCTCAGGCCACAGGTTTATTCACAAACTGTATTGACTAAACACAAGCCACAGGATCATTCACACACAATGATCAATATTCTCAGCCAACAGGATTATTCAGATACAGTATTGACTAGCATACGGCCACAGGATTAATGCACACACTGTCTTGTTCATTTACACGTCACAGGATTATTCCCACACAGTATTGACGATTCTCAGGCCACAGGAATATTCACACACAGTATTGACCATTCAAAGGGCACAGGTTTATTCACACACAGCATTAACTAACACATGGCCACAGGATTAATGAATACTCTGTCTTCAACATTTGCAGGTCACAGGATTATTCCCACACAGTATTGACCATCCTCAGGCCATGGGTTATCCACACAACGTATTGACAATCCTCAAAGCACAGGATTATTCCCACACAGTATTGATCATCCTTAGGCAACAGGATTATTCTTACACTATATTGACCATTTACAGGCCACAGGATTATTAATAAACGGTATTGAACAACCTCAGGCAACACGATTGTTCACACACTGTATTAATCATCCTCAGGCCAAGAGTTATTCACGCACAGTATTGACCATCCTCAGGACACAGTATTATTTGCAAACAATATTGACCATGCACAGGCCACTGATTTTTAACACATAGTATTGACCATCCACAGCCCACAGGATTATTATCATACAGCATTGAACATCCACAGGCCATATTATTATTTACACACAGTATTGCCCATCCTTATTCCAAGGGTTATTCACACACAGTATTTACGATTCACAGGCCATAGGATTATTCACACACAGTATTGACTACCCTCAGTCCACAGGATTATTTACAAACTGTATTGAGCATTCACAGTGCACAGGATTAGTCACACACTGTATTCACAATTCTCAGGCCACAAGTTAATTCACACACAGTATTGACCATTCTCAGGCCACAGGATTATTCACACACGGTATTGAACCACCTCAGGCAACACGATTGTTCACACAGTATTGACCATCTGCAAGCCAAGGATTATTCACACACAGTATTTACGATTCACAGGCCATAGGATTATTCACACACAGCATTGACTGCCCTCAGGCCACAGGATTACTCACACAGTATTGACTATTCACAGTCCACAGGATGAGTCACACACTGTATTCACAATTCTCAGGCCTCAAGTTAATTCACACACAGTATTGACCATTCTCAGGCCAGAGGATCATTTTCACACACGGTATTAAACCACTTCAGGCAACACGATTGTTCACACATAGTATTGACCATCTGCAAACCAAGGGTTATTCACACACAATACTGATGATTCATAGGCCACAACATTATTCACACAGTGTATGGACCACTCACAGTCCTCAGAACTATTCACACACAGTATTGACCATCCTTAGGCCAAGGGTTATTCACACACAGTATTGACCATCCTTAGGCAAAGGGTTATACACACAGTACTGATAATTCACAGCCCATAGCATTATTGACTGCCCTCAGGCCACATTATTATTCACGCACAGTATTGACCATCCTCCGTCCACAGGATTACTCACACACAGTATTGATCATCCTCAGATCAACGGTTATTCACACACATTATTGACCATCCTAAGGCCATTAGATCATTCACACACTATTGACCAACCTGAGGCCACAGGATAAATGAACACATTCACTTTACCAATTAACAGGTTACAGGAATATTCCCACACAGTACTGACAATCCACAGGGCACAGGATTATTCATACACAGTATTGAACATCCTCAATTTCAGGACTAATCTGACACACTATTGACCATTCACAGTTCACAGGATTGTTCACACATTGTATTGTTCATATTTAGCCCAAGGATTAGTCAAACACATTATTGATGATTCACAGGCCAGAGGATTATTCACACACAGTATTGACTAACCTCAGGCCACAGGTATATTCACACACTGTATTGACTAAACACAAGCCACAGGATCATTCACACACAATGATCAATATTCTCAGCCAACAGGATTATTCAGATACAGTATTGACTAGCATACGGCCACAGGATTAATGCACACACTGTCTTGTTCATTTACACGTCACAGGATTATTCCCACACAGTATTGACGATTCTCAGGCCACAGGAATATTCACACACAGTATTGACCATTCAAAGGGCACAGGTTTATTCACACACAGCATTAACTAACACATGGCCACAGGATTAATGAATACTCTGTCTTCAACATTTGCAGGTCACAGGATTATTCCCACACAGTATTGACCATCCTCAGGCCATGGGTTATCCACACAACGTATTGACAATCCTCAAACCACAGAATTATACCCACACAGTATTGATCATCCTTAGGCAACAGGATTATTCTTACACTATATTGACCATTTTCAGGCCACAGGATTATTAATAAACGGTATTGAACAACCTCAGGCAACACGATTGTTCACACACTGTATTAATCATCCTCAGGCCAAGAGTTATTCACGCACAGTATTGACCATCCTCAGGACACAGTATTATTTGCAAACAATATTGACCATGCACAGGCTACTGATTTTTAACACATAGTATTGACCATCCACAGCCCACAGGATTATTATCATACAGCATTGAACATCCACAGGCCATATTATTATTTACACACAGTATTGCCCATCCTTATTCCAAGGGTTATTCACACACAGTATTTACGATTCACAGGCCATAGGATTATTCACACACAGTATTGACTACCCTCAGTCCACAGGATTATTTACAAACTGTATTGAGCATTCACAGTGCACAGGATTAGTCACACACTGTATTCACAATTCTCAGGCCACAAGTTAATTCACACACAGTATTGACCATTCTCAGGCCACAGGATTATTCACACACGGTATTGAACCACCTCAGGCAACACGATTGTTCACACAGTATTGACCATCTGCAAGCCAAGGATTATTCACACACAGTATTTACGATTCACAGGCCATAGGATTATTCACACACAGCATTGGCTGCCCTCAAGCCACAGGATTACTCACACAGTATTGACTATTCACAGTCCACAGGATGAGTCACACACTGTATTCACAATTCTCAGGCCTCAAGTTAATTCACACACAGTATTGACCATTCTCAGGCCACAGGATCATTTTCACACATGGTATTAAACCACTTCAGGCAACACGATTGTTCACACATAGTATTGACCATCTGCAAGCCAAGGGTTATTCACACACAATACTGATGATTCATAGGCCACAACATTATTCACACAGTGTATGGACCACTCACAGTCCTCAGAACTATTCACACACAGTATTGACCATCCTTAGGCCAAGGGTTATTCACACACAGTATTGACCATCCTTAGACCAAGGGTTATTCACACACAGTATTTATGATTCATGCGCCATTGGAGTATTCCGACATGGTATTGACTGCCCTCAGTCCACAGGATTATTCACACACAGTATTGAGCATTCACGGTGCACAGGAGTATTCCCACACTGTATTCACAATTCTCAGGCCACAGGATTATTCCCACACAGTATTGACAATCCTCAGGCCACAGGATTATTCCCACATAGTATTGACAATTGTCAGGCCACAGTATTATTCACAGACAGTATTGACAGTACAGAGGCCACAGGAGTATTCACACACAATATTCAACATTCTCAGCCCACAGGATTATTCCCACAAAGTATTGACGAACATACGGACACAGGATTAATAAACACATTGCCTTGACCATTCAGTACAAACAGTACGGAACATGCGCAGGCCACAGTTCATTAACACCTAGCATTGGCCATCCACAGGCCACAGTTTTATTAACAAACAGTATTGAACGTGCACAGTCCACAGATTATTGATTCACAGTATTGACCATCCACATCACAAAGAATTATTATCACACAGCATTGACCATCCACAGGCCACAGGATTATTATCACACAGCATTGGCCATCCACAGCCCACATTAATATTCACTCACAGTACTGACCATCCTTAGACAAAGGGTTGTACACACACAGTACTGACGTTTCACAGCACATACCATTATTCACACACAGTACTGAGTGCCCTCAGGCCACATTATTATTCACACATAGTATTGAACAACCTCCATCCACAGGATTACTCACACACAGTATTGATCATCCTCAGATCAAGAGTTATTCACACACAGTATTGACCATTCACAGGCCAGAGGATTATTCACACATTATTGACCACCCTAAGGCCATAAGATCATTCACACACTGTATCGACCAACCTCAGGCCACAGGAGTATACACACACAATATTCAATATTCTCAGCCAACAGGATTATTCCCACACAGTATTGACCAGCCTACGGCCACAGGATTAATGAACACACTGTCTCGACCATTTACAGGTCACAGGATTATTCCCACACAGTATTGACAATCCTCAAGCCACAGGATTATTCCTACACAGTATTGAACATCCTCAGGCCACACAAGGACTCACACACAATATTCAACATTCTCAGCCGACAGGATTATTCCCACACAGTATTGACTCGCATACAGACACAGGATTAATGAACAAAATGTCTTGACCATTTGCAGGTCACAGGATTATTCATACCCAGCATTGACCATCCTCAGGCCACAGAATTATACACACAAAGTATTGACCATTCTCAGGCAAAGGTTATTCACACACAGTATTGATGATTCACAGATCACAGAATTATTCACACCCAGTATTGACCATTCTCAAACCACAGGATTATTCACACACAGTATTGCCCATCCACAGGCCACAGTATTTTTTGCAATCAGTATTGACCATGCACAGGCCAGAGATTATTAACACATAGTATTGACCACCCACAGCCCACAGGTTTATGATCACACAGCATTGAACATTCTCAGGCCATATTATTATTCACACACAGTATTGTCCATCCTTCGGCAAAGGACTATTCAGACAGTCTTGACAATTCACAGGCCACAGGATTATTCACACAGTATTTACTATCGTCAGGCCGCAGGATTATTCATACAGTGTATTTGCCATTCACAGTTCAAAGGATTATTCACACACAGTATTGACCATTCTTTGGCCAAGGGTTATTCACACACAGTATTGACAATCCTCCGTCCACAGGATTACTCTCACACAGTATTGACCGTTCACAGTTCACAGCATTTTTCAACACAGTATTGACCATCCTCAGACCACACGAGTTTTCACACACATCATTGATTATCTTCAGGCCACAGGATTACTCCCACACAGAATTGACCATCCACAGGCCACTTGATTATTAACAAACAGTATTGGCCATCCGCAGGCCACATTATCATTCACACACAGTATTGACAATCATTAGACAAATGGTTAATCACACACAGTATTCAGCATTCACAGTGCACAGGATTATTCACACACTGTATTAACCATTCAAATTCCAAAGGAATATTCTCACACAATACTGACCACCCTCATTCCACAGGATTACTCAGTCATAGTATTGATCATTCTCAGTCCACAGGATTAACCACACACCGTATTGATCATTTTAACCCAAAGGATTATACACAAACTGCATTGACCAACCTCAGGCCACAGGATTATTCCCACACAGTATTGACCATGTTCAAACCTCGGGATTATTCACACGACGTATTGATCATTCGCAGTGCACAGAATTATTCACACACTCTACTGACCATCCTCAATCCACGGGATTACTCACACACAGTATTGACCAGCATACGGCCACAGGATTATTCACACACAGTATTGATGACTCATGGGCCACAGGATTATTGACACACTGTATTGACCATTCACATTCCAAAGGATTATTTACACACAATATTGACCATCCTCAATTCACAGGATTACTCATACACAGTATTGACCATCTGAAAACCACAGTATTATTCACACACAGTTTTGACCATCCTCAGTCCACAGGATTATTCACACACTGCATTGAACAGACACAGGCCACAGGAAATTTCTCACAGAGTATTGACCAACTACAGGCAACATGATTAATTACACACGCTTTTCACCATCGTCAGGCCAAAGGATTATACCCACAATGTATTGATCATTCTCAGGCTACAGGATTATTCAAACACAATATTGATCATTCTCAGTCCACATGATTAATCACACACAGTATAGACCATCCTCAGGCCACCGGATTAATCACACACAGTATTGATCATTGTCAGTACTCAGACTTATACACACACTGAACTGACCAACGTCAGGCCACAGGATTATTCCCACACAGTACTGGCCATGTTCAAGTCTCAGGACTATTCACACACAATATTGAGCATTCACAGTGCACAGGAGTATTCCCACACAATATACACCATCCTCAGTCCACAGGATTACTCACACGCAGTATGGACCATCCTAAAACCATAGGATTCTTCTCACACGGTATTGACCATTTACAGTCCACAGCATTATTCATACACAGCATTGACCATTCACAGGCTAGAGGATTATTCACACACAGTATTCTACATCCTGAGGCCTCAGGATTATTCAAACACAGTATTGACCATCCTCAGTCGACAGGATTACTCACGCACAGTATTGATGATTCAGAGGCCAGAGCATTATGCACACATGGTATTGACCATTCACTGTCCAAAGGATTATTCATACACAATATTGACCGTCCTCTGTCCACAGGATTTTTCACACACAGATTATGACCACACTCAGGCCACAGAATTATTCACACATAGTATTGACAAACCTCAGGCCACAGGATTACTCCCACACAGTATTGACTATCCTCAGGCCAGAGGAGTGTTCACACACAGTATTGATAATCTTTAGGCCACAGGATCATTCGCACATTGTATTGCCCAACCACAGGCCACAGAATTATTCACACACAATATTCAACATTCTCAGCCAACAGGATTATTCACACACAGCATTGACTAGTTTATGGCCACAGGATTAATGGACACACTGTCTTGACCATTTACAGGTCAGAGGATTATTCCCACGCAGAATTGACCATTCTCAGGCCATAGGATTATTAACATACAGTATTGAACATCCTCAGAGCACAGGATTATTCCCGCACAGTATTTTCCATTCTCAGGCCACTGAATTATTCCCACCCTGTTTTGACCATCCTCTTGCAACAGGACCTTTCACACACAGTATTGAACATCCTCAGGCCACAGGATTAGTCACACACATCATTGAGCTTTCTCAGCCCAGAGGATTATGCACACATTGTATTAAACATCCTCAAACCACAGGATTATTCTGACACTCTATTGACCATGCTCAGGCCACAGGATTATTCCCACACAGTATTGATCATCCTCCGTCCACAGGATTACTCACACACAGTATTGATCATCCTCAGGTCAAGGGTTACTCACACACAGTATTGACCATTCACAGGCCACAGGATTATTCACAGGAGTAATCCTGTGGCCTGAGGTTTGTCAATACTATGTGTGAATAATTCTGTGGCCTGAGTGTGGTCACACACATTATCGACCATCCTAAGGACATGAGATCATTCACACACTGTATTGACCAACCCGAGGCCACAGGATTAATGAACACATTCTCTTACCAATTAACAGGTCACAGGATTATTCCCACAAAGTACTGACAATCCACAGGGCACAGGATTATTCCCACACAGTATTGAACATCCTCAAGACACAGGATTATTCTGACACAGTATTGACCATTCACAGCCACTGGATTGTTCACATATAGTATTGATCATGCTCATGCCAAGGATTAGTCACACACAGTATTGACCATTCACAGGCCAGAGGATTATTACACACAGTATTGATCATGCTCAGGCCACAGTATCATTCACACACTGTATTGACCAACCTCAGGCCACAGGAGTATACACACACAATATTCAACATTCTCAGCCAGCAGGATTATTCAAACAGAGTATTGACCAGCATATGGACACAGGATTAAAGAACACACTGTCTTGACCATTCACAGGGCACATGATTATACCCACACAGTATTGAATAACCTCAAGCCACGGGATTGTTCACACACAGTATTGACCATCGTCAGGCCATAGGATTATTCACACACGGTGAAGACCATCTTCCGGCCACAGGATTGTTCCCACACAGTATTGTCCAACCTTAGGCCACAGAATTATTCGCACACTTTATTGACCATTCTCAGGCAACAATATTTTTCACACACTGTATTCACCATCCTCAGGCCAGAGGATTATTCACACACAGTATTGAAACATCTTCAGGCCACTGGATTATTGCCGCACAGTATTGACCAGCATCAGGCCAGAGGATTATTCAACACAGTATTGATCATCCTCTGGCCACAGAACTATTTACACAGTGTTGGCAGTACAGAGGTCACAGGATTACTCACATACAGTATTCACAATCCTCAATCCACTGGATTATTCTCACACAGTATTGACTATTCTTAGGCCAAAGGGTTATTCCAACACAGTATTGGCCATTCTCAATCCACATGATTATTCACACACAGTAATGACTACCCTCAGGCCACTGGATTATTAACACACAATATTGACCATCCACGGCTCACAGGATGATTATCATACAGCATTGACAATTCACAGTCCACATTATTATTCACACACAGTATTGCCCATCCTTATGCAAAGACTTACTTACACAGTATTTACGATTCATAGGCCACAGGATTAGTGACACACAGTATTGACTGGCCTCAGTCACAGGATTACTCACACATGGTATTTAGCATACACACTGTACTGAACATTCACAGCGCACAGGAGTATTCACACAATGCATTGACCATGCACAGTCCAAAGGATTATTCCCACACAGTATCAACCATCCTCCGTCCACAGGATTGCTCATACACAGTATTTACCATCCTAAAACCATAGGATTATTCACACAGAGTATTGACCATTCACAGTCCACAGCAATATGCACACACACCATTGACCATTCACAGGGCACAGGATTATTCACACCCAGTATTGAACAACCTCAGGCAACAGGATTAATTACATACAGCTCTGACCATCCTCAGGCCACAGGATTGTTCACACATAGTATTAATCATCCTCAGGCCAAGGGGCTTCCACACACGGTATTTACGATTCACAGGCCACAGGATTGATGAACACAGTGTCTTGACAATTTATAAGACACAGGATTATTCATACACAGTATTGACTATCCTCAGGCCAAGAGTTATTTTTACACACTGTATTGACCATTCACACTGCAGAGGATTATTCACACACAGAATTGACCATCCTCATATCACAGGATCATTCATTCACTGTACTGACCAACTTCAGGCTACAGGAGTATTCACACAGAGTATTCAACATTCTCAACCAACAGGATTATTCCCACACAGCATTGACTAGCCTATGGCTGCAGCAAAAATTAACACGCTGTATTGACCCTTTACAGGCCACAGGATTTTACACACACAGTATTGACCATCCTCAATCCACAGGATTTTACACAAACAGTATCGACCATCCTCAATGCACAGGATTATACACACACAGTATTGACCATCCTCAATCCACAGGATTTTACACAAACAGTATTGAACATCCTCAGGCCACAGGAGTATACGCAAACATTATTGACCAGCCTCAGGCCTCAGGATTAATCACACACAGTATTAACCAACCTCAGGCCAGAATAATATGCACACAGAGTACTGACTATCCACAGAACAGAGGATTGTCCATCCTCAGGCCAAAGGATTTTTCACACACATTATTGATCATCCTCAGGCCACAGGATTCCTTTTCACAATATTGACAGTACACAGGCCACAGGATTACTCACACACAGTATTAGCCATTCACAGGTCAAAGGGTTATTCCTACACAGTATTGATCTTTCTCAGGCCACAGGATTAGTCACACACAGTGTTGACCATTCACAGGCCACTGTCTTATTCACACACAGTATTGGTCATCCTCAGACCAAAGGCTTATTTACAAACAATATTGACCATGCACAGGCCACAGGATTACTCACACATAGTATTGACCATTCACAGGCTACAGGATTATTATCACACTGCATTGACCATCCACAGGCCACAGGATTATTCACACACAGTATTACCCAAGCTTCGGCAAAGAGTTAGTCACACACAGTATTGACCATCCTCGGGCCGCAGGACTATTCACACTGTGCATTGACCATTTACAGTCCAAAGGATTATTTACACACAGTATTGACCATCCTTAGGCCAATGGTTATTCACACACAGTATTAGATTAGAGTAGATTACTTTTCACAGCTTTTCACAGTATTTACAATTCACAGGCCATAGGGTTATTTACACACAGTACTGACTGCCCTCAGGCCACAGGAGTTTTCACACTCTGTGTTGAGTATTCACAGTGCACAGGATTATTCACACATAGTACTGAATAACCTCAGGCAATAGGAATAATTACACAAAGTTTGGACCATCCTCAGGCCAAGGGTTATTCACACACAGTATTGACCATTCACAGGCCAAAGGATCATTCACAAACTGTGTTGACCAATCTCAAGTCACAGGGGTATTCACACACAATATCAACATTCTAAGCCCACACGATTATGCACACACTTTATTGACCAGCATGTGACCACAGGATTATTCTCACACTGTATTGATCATCCTCAGGCCACAGGATTATTCACATATTTTATTGACATATGTCAGGCCACAAGATTATTCTCACACAGTATGGACCACCCTCAGGCCAAAGGATTATTCACACACAGAATTGATCATCCTCAGGCCACAGGATTATTCTCTCATAGTATTGATCTTTCTCAGGCAACAGGATTATTTACACACAGAATTGACCAACCGCAGACCACAGGATTATTCTCATACAGTATTGACCATCATCTGGCGACAGGATTATTCACATACCATATTGTCCATCCACATGCCAAGGGTTATTCACACAGAGTACTGGCCAGACAAAGTGAGAGCGTTAGAGGTTCTCGGAGGAGCAAACAGAGATGTGGAGTGTTTTGGCGACTGGAAAAGGGTCTGAAAAGGATTTTACAGTGACAGGGTGGACTGTAGTTATTGTGAAAAACTACAGAAATAGTGATTATTGTACTGAGTGGAGGATGAGATTATTGAGATTCGGCATGTTATCAAGACTAGAGCAACTTACAAATATGAAGAATCATCAGTATTGGAGTAGGGATCAAATTAATAGTGGGATTGTGGGCAGGGTTAAGCTTACAGAAATAAGAACTTTTCTGGGAATTACAAGCATTCATGGCCCTGGCACAGACATTTTGGACCGAAAGGTATGTTTCCTTAATGAATGACTCCATCCCATGACAAAAGTCAGCGTGATCAGGGGAAGTGTGGAATACAAAGATCCCAGGATTCAAAACCATCTCCTTGGGGGAGGCCTGCTTTCCCCTCTGTTGTACTGTTCCTCACTAAGACAGCACAGGCCTGGATTGATAACTGTCAACTTCCTATATTGACATAGGAAGACTCAATACAGCAGAGAAGAAAGTAAACAAGAGAGTGGAGATTGAGCCTGGGACCATCACACTCTGTGTTCACCTTTCAACTCTGTACCTATGTCATGTCCTCCATACCAAAGATCGATCGCTGATATGCTCTCTGCTCTGTTCACGGTGAGTGGTCCTATCTCGCTGCAGGATTTCTTGAAGGCTCTAGGTCTCCCTTCCCTCTGAATGAAATGTATCCCAATCTGCTTTGGGAGGTAAGGGAGGAGATTGCTGGGGCCCTGGTGGTTCTATTTAATACATTGCTGACCACGGATGAAATGCCGAATGACTGGAGGATAGCAAATGTGGTTCCTTTGTTCAAGAAGGGCAGCAGGGATAGGCCAGGAAATGACAGAGCAGATAGGTCACCCCATTAGAGGAACGATGTGTAAGATTTGGAAAGGATTCAGTGGAGATTTACTAGGATGTTACCTGGTATGGAGGGAATGTGATATGAGGAGCTTGAAGCTGTTTTTGTTCGAGAGAAGACGTTTGAGATGAATTAATTGAGACATTAAGATAATCAGAAAGTGAAATGGATTGGCCAGTGAGAGCATTTTCCCTCAGATGGCGATCTGAGGGGAGATAGCTTTAAATTGAGGGGTAAAAGATATATGACAGATGTCAGAGATAGTTTCTTTACTCAGAGTTGTAGGGGCATGGAACAAACTGCCTGCAACAGGACTCGATCTGCTAACCTTAAGGGCATTTAAACGGTCATTGGATAGTCACATGGACGAGAATGGAATAGTGTTGGCTAATTGGGCTTCACATTGGTTTCACAGGTTGGCGCAACATCGAGAGCCGAAGGGCCTGTACTGTTCCGCCATGTTCTATGTTCTAGAGGGAATAAATAAAAGGTGAGGGGGAAAGACTTAAAAGGGATTGGAGGATAACATTTTTCACACAGAGGATGGTGCAGATGGTAGAGAAAAGTACAATAACAATATGTTAAAAAGATTTGGACAGAAACATGGAGAGGAGAAGATTAGAAGGAATTTGGGTCAAATGCAGAGAAATGCGACTCAGTCAAGGACTCTGGTCAACATGGACGAGTTGGATTGAAGGAACTACTTTCATGCTGCATGACTCAATCTCCTCCTCCAATAACTGGAGACAACCGAGATAAGGCATGTTGTAGACACTGAAGCAAGTTACAGCGATAGGGATAGTAATCTGGAATGCAGTACGTTTCAAATACGTGGAGTAACTATTGGGATAGGAGGAGGTTACAGAGATACGAACTGTTATCGGAGTTAAAAATTATTGAAGACACTGGTCCACAAGACATAGGTGCAGTGTTGGAGTGTAGCAAGTTTTAGTACAACAGAACTTAAAGTAGGGGTGGAGATTGTGTGTGGGGTGGGCCTGTACTATATTCCCCCTCCAGATCTGTATCGACGTCATGTCTTGTTAACAGAGGTTTGGAGCCCTCAGTTATCGAGACTGGATGAAGTTATCAATATTGAGGGTTGCAGAGTTAGTAAGGACTCTTCAGACTGGCCAAGGTTACAGGTAGAGAGAGTTGTTGGGACTGGAAGAGGTGACAGTCCTCAACAGGATGGTACACATTCACGGATGATTTTAGTGACTGCAGGAGGTTACAGAGTTAAGAAGGAGAGTAGTGATGGGAGGAGGTCACAGAGTTAGATAAGATTGCAGAGATTGGCCAAGGTTACAGATCTGGGGAACGGTCACGTGGCTTCATAATTTACACAAAGGGAGGATGGGCAGGAATGGCTGTGGGAGCTGGAGGGGTTTACACAGATAGGGAGGTTTATAGGGATGGTAGAAGGTTCATGGGAGTGAGGTGCTGTAGGATTGGATGGAGGAGTGCTGTGGGGACTGAAGAAGTTTGCAGTGATATCATATGATGGAAAGGCTTGAGGAAGGTGCACAGATGGGGCGATTGGTAAGGGCTGGAGGATATCAAAAAGACAGGGTGGGCTGTAGGTAATGGACATTTTGACAGAGATAAGGATAAGGTAGCGTTTGGGGATAATGATCATAATTCTATACGTTTTGAAGTCATGATGGAAAAAGCTAAGGATCATGCAGAAGTTGTGTGTCCAAATTTGGGGAATGCCACTTATCATTTCATTATCACTATCACTATCATTATTACTAGCATTAGACAGGATTTGAAAAATATAGATTCAGAGGAACTATTTGCTGTCGAGCCTACAATTGGAAAGAGGGAGTATTTTCAAGTGATACAGTGATAATTCAGGGCCAGCGTGTACCATGAACAGTGAATGACAAAGGCACCAAGTTCAGCGAATACTGATCAAGTGATATTGTGAGTTTGGTAAAGAAAATACAGTGCAATAAAACCAGGTGAAGCCCTTCAACAACTATAGAGAGTGCAAGGGGGTCCTTAAAAATGAGGGGCACTCAATGGCCATGAAACCTCCTTGGCAGACACTAGTAACGAAAAGCTACAAGATATTTTATGACGAGGTTCAGAGTAAGAACATTCCCAGCTAAAGAGTGCGGTCTGTTGGAAACCAAAGGGACGATCTGCGCATGGAGCCAGAGGAAGTAGCTGAGGTCTTCAATGTATGCTTCCCATCTGTATTTACACAGGAGAAAGACATTGCAGCCGGGGATTTCAGTCGGGATGGTGAGACACGAGAACATGTTAAGATCAATAAGGAGGTATTAAATGCTTTCACAGGCATAAAAGGGGAGAAATCCCCAGTGCCCAATGAAATGTATTGCAGGCTGCAGTGGGAGGTAAGGGAGGAGATTGCTGGGGCCCTTTTGGATCTCTTTAATACTTTGCTGGCCACAAAGATATTGGGTAAAAATTGGGAACAATTCTGAGGGACAAGATGTATCAACATTGAAAAGGAAGGAATAGATTCAGGACAGATTTTGTAAACGAAAATCCTGTCTGATGAATTCAATTGAGTATTTTTGAAAAGTTATCTAAAAATATTTATTTAGAGCAGTGCAGATGATGTGGTTATCGTGGCGTTCGGTAAGGCCTTTGACAAGGTCTCAGTCAATATGTAAATGACCCAACTGGTGAAAGGAGCGAAACCTGACCTCCCCTTGGGAAACAAGGTCGGGAATAGGACTGAGGTGTTAGTGAGGGAGCACTTTGGCAAAGTGACCGCAATTCTATTAGTTCGAAAATAGCTTTGCTGAAAGACAGACCTGATCCAAAAGTTTTAGATTAGATTAGATTACTTACAGTGTGGAAACAGGCCCTTCGGCCCAACAAGTCCACACCGCCCCGCCGAAGCGTAACCCACCCATACACCTACACCTACATCTACCCCTTACCTAACACTACGGGCAATTTAGCACGGCCAATTCACCTGACCTGCATATCTTTGGACTGTGGGAGGAAACCGGAGCACCCGGAGGAAAGCCACGCAGACACGGGGAGAACGTGCAAACTCCACACAGTCAGTCGCCTGAGGCGGGAATTGAACCCGGGTCTCCGGCGCTGTGAGGCAGCAGTGCTAACCACTGTGCCACCGTGCCGCCCTCAAAGTTAAAGTTATAAAATGTGGCAAGACAAATCTTGATAGTATTAGACATGAACTTTTTAAAAAGTTGATTAGAGAGTCTATTTGCAGGTAAAGGGAATTCTGACAATTGCAAATATTTTAAATGTGAGGTAAAAGGACCGTTCAGCACCAGCATGTTCCTGTTTGTGTGCAGCTCAATGCTGACAGCTTTCGGAAACACTGGCTGTCGACTGAGATTCTGCTCAAGGAAAAGGGGGCACATGTCAGGTATAGCCAGCTGGATCAAGGGAATCCCTGAGGAGCTTAGGGGGTGTAGGAATACTCTTTGGATGAAAATCAGGAATGCAGAAAGGGGACATGAAATAACTTTGGCACATGAAGTTAAGGAGAATCCAAAGTGTATTAAGAGCAAAAGAAGAGCTCGGGACAAAACCAGTATTCTTAATGGTCAACAAATCCAACGATGTGAGAAACTACAAGATCCTAAACAAATATTTCAATTTAGAACTTACTGTGGATAAGGTGTGGGGCGCTCAGTGTTTGGCCTGACCACTATTGGAATATTGTGTGCAATTCTGGTCTCAATGCCATCGGAAGGATGTTGTGGAACTTGAAAAGGTTCAGAAGAAATGAATAAGGATGTTGCCAGGGTTGGAGGGTTTGCGCTCCAGAGAAAAGCTGAAGAGACTCGGATTATTTATACTTTAACATGGGACGCTGAGGAGTTATCTTATAAAGGTTTTTTAAAATCATGATGAGCATGGATAGGGTCAATAGATAAAGACTTTTCTGCGGTCGTGGGGGGGTGGGGGGGGGGGGGTGAGTCCAAAACTACAAGGCATAGCTTTAAGGTGAGAGGAAAAGATTTATAAGGGACCAAAGGATCTCATTGCTCTCTGCTCTGTGCACTGTGAGTGATCTTACCTGGCAGCAGGATTTATTAAAGTCTCCCGACCTCCCTAACCTTCGTTCTCTGTTTCCTGCAGAGGTTGGTATATATATATATGATATAAACTGCCAGAAGAAATGGTGGAGGCTGACAAATATATTTTGCAGGCATCTGGATGTGTGTCTAAATAGCAGGATTTTAGAGGGATATTGGCAAAGTTCTGGCAAATGGGATGAAAAACGTCATGGAGGAGTTGGACCAAAGGGTCAGTTTCCGTGCTCTACATCTCGATGACTCCATGTCTTGAAATGAGTCCACACTATAGAAGAGGCGGTTTTGGACGTTTTAAAACATAGAGGTAGATAAATCCCCAGGACCTGATCAAGTGTATCTCAGAACATTGTGGGAAGCTGAGGAAGAAAGTGTAGAGGCCTGAGCAGTGATATTTGTGGCATTCTGGGCAGTGATGGAGGTTTTCTGAGATTACAAAGGGATCTTGATGAAATGCGTGAATGGTTGAAAAACTGCAGATGGAGTTCATTTCGGGTAAATGCGAGGTAATGCATTTAGGTTACAACAAACAAGGGTCGAGCTTTCACAATTAATGGTAGGGTCTTCAGTAGTGTTGTACGCCTTGGGGTTCAGATACGTAGTTCTTTGAAGTTTGCCACAAGGAGAGACAGGATGGTTATAAATGGTACTTGCCTTCATTGCTCAGTCATTCGAATTTAGGAGTTTGGGACGTCGTGTGTAGATTGTACAGGACATTGGTAAGGCCTGTTCTGGAATACTCTGCCCAGTTATAGGTAGAATATTAAGCTGGAGAGGGTTCAGATCAAATTTACCAGTATGGTGATGGGTATAGAAGGTTTCAGTTATAAAGGAAGGTTGTATAGTCTGGGACATTTTTCACTTGAGCCTGCAGATTGAGAAGTGAGCGTATAGAAGTCTATAAAATAATGAGGGGTATAGATAGAGTTAACGTGACTTGTCTTTTCCCAACAGCAGGTCATTTTATAACTAGAGGCTACATTTCTTAAGGTTAGAAGGGAGAGATTTAAAATCAGAAAACATAAGGAGCAAACTGTTAGAGTGTGTATTGTGTGTGGAATGAAATTCCCAAGGAAAGGGTGACTGTGTGTACAATTACAATTCTTGAAATATTAGTACAGAAATAGGAAAGGTTTGAAGGGATGTGATCCAGGAAGAGGCAGGAGGGACGAGGTTAGTTTAAGATTATGGTCAGTATCAACCGAACAGTCAGTTTCTGTGCTGTATGACTGTCTGACTATGAAAATAATTTTGTGCCCTTATTTAAGAAAGACTGCAAGGGGAAGCCAAGGAACCGCAGACTGAGGAGACATAAATCAAGGATGGGTAAGGTGTTGGAGATCATTCTGAGACATAGGAGTTACATACATTTGGAAAGACAGGACTGATTACAGACAGTTAGAGTGGCTTTGTGCGCAGGAAAACATGTCTCACAAACTTGCCTGAGTTTGTTGAATATGTGACCAAGAAAATAGATGGAAGCAGAGCAATCGACATTGTTTCTGGGTTCAACAAGGCCTTTGAATGGGTTGAGCAGGCTTCATGGGTTAGTAAGGTTCGGTCACGTGGGTTCAGGGAGAGCGACCCAACTGGATACACAATGGGTTTGACAGGAGGAGGTAGAGGGTTGTTGTTCAGACTGGAGGCCTTAGACCAGCAGTGTGCTGTAAGGATTGGTGCTGGGGCCACCGATGTGCATCATTTATATAGAGGATCTGGGTAAAAATATAGGAGTCACTGTTTGTATGTTTGCGGATACCAAATTAGTGGAAGAGTGGGCAGGGAATATAGTTATCGAAGGGGATGTTAATCAACTGGGCCAGTGGGACAAGGAATGAAATATGGAATTTAATTCATGTGTTGGATTTAGTTAAGACAAACCAGGGAGTACGAACACAGGTAATGGTCGGGCCCTGGGCAGTGTTGTCGAACAGAGAGAGTCCAAGGGGTGCATTTACACTGTTTTGGAATTGAATCACAGGGGGACAGGGTGGGGAAAGCGGCAATTGGCACACTTGTCTTCATTGGTCAGAGCACTGAGTACATGAGTTGGAGATATTTGTAACATTGTCGTCAATATTTCTCCTGGGCAAAGGAGGCCACGGGGTGGCCTTATAAAGTTTTATGAAACCATGTAGAGCCTAGGTAAGGTGAAAAGCCAAGGGTAGGTGAGTCCAAAGCAAGAGGCATAAACGTGAGGTGAGAGAGCAAGGATTTAAAGAGGGAGCTGAGGGGCAACATTTTCCACAGAGGATGGTGCATAGACAGAATGGACAGCCAGAGGAAATGGTAAAAACAAGTACAATTCCAACATGGAAAAGATACTTGGGCAGGTACATGGAGAGGAGAAGATTGGAAGGGGTATGGGCCAAACACAGGCAAATGCAACTCATTTCGTTTAGGAAACCTCAGCCGAAGAGTCATGCCACACAGAAACAGACCCGATGTCTCCAGTTGTTGGAGGAGGAGACTATCGAGACAAGGCATGTTGTAGAGACTGAAGCAAGTTACAGCGATATGGATGGTCGTCTGGACTGGAGCTTTCAAATATGTCAATTAATTGGTAAGAGGGGAGGAGATAACAGAGATAGGAACTGTTATAGGAGTTAGAATGATTGAAGACACTGGTCCACAAGATGACCCATAGATACAATGTTGACAGGGAATAGAGAACAGAAAGATCCCAGGCAACATTACCACTTTCTCATGTGAGGCCTGCATTCCCTTCTGTTGTCCTAGTGCTCACCAAGACAGCACACATCTGGATTGAAAACTGGGAATTCCCGATGCTGTCTCAGTGCAACAAAACTTAAAGTAGGGGTGGTGATTGAGCCTGGGGTGTGACTGTACTGTGCTCCCCGTTCAGCACTATGTCTATGTCATGTCCTGTTAGCTGATGTTTGGAGCCCTCTCATTGCTCTCTGCTCTGTGCACTGTGAGTTATCTTACCTGGCAGCAGGATTTATTAAAGGTTCCCGACCTCCCTGACCTTCGTTCTCTGGCTGACCAATCATCTTCCCAACCAGCAGTTGGCAAGTCTATTGAGTCAGGAACTCCCCGAGTACCTAAAGTAGACACATAAATCAGCAGAATGGGAAATTAGACTGATGCTGTGAGGGTTACACATGTAGAATGGCAGGGAGCCCACAGAGATCTGGAAAATCCCAGTCTCCATTCCTGACCTGTGCTGCCTCATCTCTCTGGAGCGGAGAATTCTGTTGGCTCAGGATCTGGAGTAACTGCAAGAGTGAGAGACACTGACAGAGGCAGCAATTAGACGCATACAGTGAGGGATCACACATGGAGAAATACCGACTGACATCACCAGAGTTCAGGATCAAATAATTGTGCGGAAGAAAGGGTTTTGATTCATGTTGCACTGCGAAATACAACCTGTGAGCAGGCGAAGTGATGGCCTAGGGGCATTATTGTGTGACAACTTATCCAGAAACTCAGAAAGTGTTCTCTGGACACAGGTTCAAATCCCACCATTACAAATG
Organism: Chiloscyllium punctatum; assembly: GCF_047496795.1. Lineage (NCBI taxonomy): Eukaryota > Metazoa > Chordata > Chondrichthyes > Orectolobiformes > Hemiscylliidae > Chiloscyllium > Chiloscyllium punctatum. Next base: position 88,650,394 of record NC_092752.1, on the reverse strand, counting down.
ATTGAACGTGAAGCAAATGCTTAAAAAAAGATGTAATTAAAAACCTGTAAGTGAGTATTAAACAATTGTTGATGTTAAGAAAAATCCATCGGGTGCATTCCTGTCTTTAGTGAAGTAATCTAAGATGGGACTGGGATATCACAGTTATTACAGAAACACAGCTAGGGAGGGACAGGACAGGCAGCTCAATGTTCTAGGGGACAGATGCTGCAGGAAGGACAGAAGGGGAGCTGAGAGATGAGGAGAGCTAGTGGTTCTGACTGGGTGAAACATCACAGCAGGACTGAGAGAGGATATTCCTGCAGGATCGCCCAGTGAAGCTGTGTTCGTGGAATTAATCAATAACAATGGGTCTTCCCTTTCCTCTGATTGTTCTACAGATCCCGATAACCCCGCCCTCCTGCACCTTGACATTCCCAAGATGGCGACCGTCAGGCCCGCGCTCCCTCTTCCCTCAAACAAATGGTGGCCGTGACTCTGGGCCGCTTCCCTGATCAGAGACCGCCACCTCCTTACCCGGGCTTGGTGGGTCTTTTCCGAGTTTTTTTTTAACCTTTATCCGGGACTTGTGAATTCTCTCCGCTCCATTCTCCCGGCGAGGCTCCCACACACCGGCTCTCAGTCCCGCTGTCTGAAGCCGATCGCAGCCGCTGCCGGAGAAAGGAGCTCCATATCTCTCCATGTGTCCTAACCAATGTGACACTGCGCATGCTCTGCATAGAAACCAAACTACGCGTGCGTCTGAGGTTGTCAGGGGATTTATGGAGAATATTCCTAACTGCACAGACTGATGGGTAAAATATTAGTCATTAACAATTGCTTTGTCGAGTTATAATCATGGAGATGTATAACATGCAAATTGTCTGGTCCAAATCAACAATACCGGCCAGGTATGTAAATTACCAACTGTTCTGGGAGTTTGAAAAGAAGTTTCTTACTCGAGTAGTGTAAATCGATTGGAAATATGTACATTATCAGATTTACATTTCAACTACACTATTTTTAAAAATCTCACATTGATTTATGAGAGACGTTTAATGCTCCACTATGTCGTGAGAATGATCAATCCTGCAAAAGAGTTTGCTTTCTCACCAATCATGAAGCGTTCACTCCCGAGAATGCTTTGGCCCCTCTCCTCATTGACTCTGGTTAGAGGACCAGCCGCTGCTCGGTCCTCCTGTTCCGCCCCTTCCTCCCAATTGCAGAGTTGATTCGGGCGTGACTTAGCAGGCAAGGGACAAAGGAAGTTCGAGTCGATGTTTTGTGACGCGGCGAAAATATCCCGAATCTTGGACGAGAGGCTTGGGTTCAATTCACAGCTTGTGCAGATGTGTGTAATAACAACTTCAGCAGGTTCATTAGGAAAGCTAAGGGAAGTCAGGAACAGAGTGAAAACAAGAGAAAATGCATGCAGTGTGATGGGGCTTTCAATGCTCAGATGATTTGACTCTTTACCAAGCGTTTCAGGGTCCCAGTACAAACTGTTGCACTGCTCTTAGTGCACAGCCAGATACCACGATTGTGGGGCAAAATGTTGTGGTGGAATATAGAGATGCTTTTCTGGAAGGCGCTCGGTTTTTGTGGTGAAAACAGTTGAGAAGGAGTCGGGTTTTGTATGGAGCTACCTGTCCCCCTCCTGTTGCAGCTTCTTATTATTGTCCTGACTCTACCTCGTATATGGAGAAAGTGAGGACTGAAGATGCTGGAGATCAGAGCTGAAAAATGTGTCGCTGGAAAAGCGCAGCAGGTCAGGCAGCATTCTGTACCTCGTACATGTTTGGTAGAGATCAGTGACATTTCGTAAGCCCACAATACAAGATCCATCACTCTGTTTAAGACAGTAAAAATCTCTTGTAGCACAATAGTCAGAGAACAATACAGCGCAGAACCGGCCCTTCGGTCCTTGATGTTGCACCAACCTATGAACTATTCTCAGCTCATCCCCCTACACTATCCTGAAATCACCCATGTGCTTATCTAAAGGATTGTTTAAATCTCGCTATAGTGGCTGAGTTAACTACATTAGTAGGTAGTGGATTCCATGCCCGAACCACTCTGAGTAAAGAACCTGCCTCTGACATCTGTCTTAAATCTATCACCCCTCAATTTGTAGATATGCCCCCTTATACACACTAATGTCTTCATCCTAGGAAAAAGACTTTCACTGTCTACCCTATTGTCGAATTCTGGCTCAATCTACAAACTTACTTTCTTCTATGTGTAGCCAAGTCCTGCGTGTTCTTTAAATTGAAGCAATAGGAGAAGGTATTCGGTGTCACACTTTTTGAGTTTATTTTACAGTAAGCGGATAAAGCATACAGAGCTCTGGGTCTAGACCCTTCCATCTCTGACAAACTGTACAGCGTGTCAGTTCAGAAAAATACCACATCCTTGTCCCTGACCCAGTCTTTTTATATAGTAAAAAACATCATGCAGTCACTGAGGTGGGATTATCTTCTGATTGGTTGTTAGTCTGACTCCATTCTCCGCCTCCTTCCATTCCCGGATATTCGACCCCACGTGACCTTGTTATGCGCGTGAAACGGAGTACCACGTGTCCCCAGTTTGCCCGCGAAACGGAGGACCACGTGACCTCCCTGCACGCCTCCGGCGCGTGAACAGTGCATCACGTGACCTCCCTGCACGCCTCCGGCGCGTGAAACAGTGCGTCACGTGACCTTCTTTTGGAACGGTGCGATGCACCACGTGACCTTATCCAGCGCACGCGCGTAACGGAGCGTCCCCAAATGCCTCCAAATGCCGAGTATATTTACAGTGGCAGCCAGCCATATACTTATTAGTAAGCCATATATTTACACTATCTAAGCCTCTGATCATCTTGTTTGTCTCTATCAAATCCTCTCTTCGCCTTCTTCTTGCCAATGAGAACACTTTCAAGTCTCTCAACCTTTCCTCATAAGACCTTCCCTCCAGACCACACAACATCCTGGTAAATATCCTCTGTGCCTTTTCCTATGCTTCCACATCCTTCCAGAAATATGGGCACCAGAACTGCACACAATATTCCAAATATGGCTGCACCAGTGTTTTGGATAGTTGCAGCATGATATTGCGGCTCCAGAACTCAATCCATCTACGAATGAAACCTAACACACTGTATGCCGCCTTAACAGTACTGTACACCTGGGTGGCAACTTTCAGGCATCGATGTACATGGCCTCCAACATCCGCCTGCACATCTACACTACCAAGAATCTTTCCATTGACCCAGTACTCTGCCTTCCTGTTATTCTTTACAAAGTGCATCACCTTACATTTCGCTGCATTGAACTCCATTTGCCACATTCAGCCCAATTCTGCAGTTTATCCAAGTCCCCCTGCAACCTGTAACATTTTTCCACACTGTCCACTACTCCACTGACTTTGGTGTGGTCTGCAAATTTACTAATCCATCCACCTATCCCTGCGTCTAAGACTTTTATAAAAATGACAAACAGCAGTGATCCCAAAACAGATCCTTGTGGCACACCACTAATAACTGCACTGGAGGCTGATTATTTTCCATCATCCACCACTCGCTGCCTTCTTTCAGAAAGCCAGTTTCTAATCCAAACTGCTAAATCACACTCAATTCCATGTCGCTGCATTTTCTCTAAGAACCTACCATGTGGAACCTTATCAAAGGCTTTACTGAAGTCTATATATACCGCGTCAACTGCCCTACCCTCATCTCTATGCTTGGGCACCATCTCAGAAAACTCAATGAGATTTGTGAGACACGACCTGCCCTTGACGAAAACATATTGACGATCTAAAATCATATTGTTGTTTGCCAGATGATTACAAATAGTGTCTCTTATACACCTTTCCAAAACCTTTCCTACAACAGAAGTAAGGGTCACTGGTGTATAATTACCTGGGTCATCTCTACTGCCCTTCTTGATCAAGATTGCATTCTTGATTGCATAACATTTGCAATCATCCAGTCCTCTGGTACTGAACTTGTAGGCAATGACAGCTCAATATCAAAGCCAAAGTCTTTGCTATCTTCTCCCTAGCTTCCCAGACAATCTACGGATAAATCCCATCTAGCCCAGGGAACTTGTCTACTTTCATTCCTTCTCGAATTGATAACACCTGTTCGTAACTAACCTCTATCCTTTCTAGTCTAACATCTTCTACCTCATTATTATCTACAATATTCTAATTTTCCTGAGTGAAAACCAATGAGAAATGTTCGTTTAGCACCTCTCCGATTTCCACAGTGTCCAGACTCAACTTCGCATTTCTGTCTTTGATTGGCCCGATTCTTACCCTATCCTTTATTCCTCACATACCTATAGAAAGCTTTAGGGTCCTCCTTTATTCTATTCGCTAAAGACTGCTTGTGTCCTCTTTTTGTTCTTCATAACTCTCTTTCAATCCTTCCTAGCTGTTCTGTAAGTCTCCATCACATCATCTGTACCATTTGCCTCATCAAAACATAAGCCTCCTACTTCTTCTTAACAAGAGATGCAATTTCTGTGGTAAACCACGGTTCCCTTACCTTATCACTTCCTCCCTGCCTGACAGGGACATACCTATCAAGGACACGCAATAACTGTTCCTTAAACCAGCTCCACATTTCCATTGTCTGCATCCACTGCATTTCGGTACCCCATCCTATGCATCCTAATTCTTGCTGAATCGCATTATAATTGCCACTGCCCCATCAATAAGTCTTCACCTTGGCATGTTCCGATCCCTTTTCATCGCCAAACTAAACATAACTGAATTATGATCACTCTTTCCAAAGTGCTCACCTACACCTAAATCAAACACCTAGTCCGGTTCATGACCAAGCGCCAGATCCAATGTGGCCTCCCCTCTTGTCGGCCCTTCGACATACTGTGTCAGGAAACCCTCCTGTACACATTGGAGAAAAACTGATCTATCCAACGTACTAGAGTTATAGCATTTCCAGTCAATGTTGGGGAAGTTAAAGTCCCCCATAATGACAACCATGTTACTTTGACTCCTACCCAGAGTAATTTTGCTAATCATCTTTCCCCCACCCCCCCGGAACTCTGTAGGGGCCTATAAAAAATCAAAGCAGTGTGACCTCCCCTCTCCTGTTTCTAACCTCAGCCCACAATACTTCAGTAGACAAGTCCTCATCGAATTTTCTCACAGCCACCGTTATACTATCCTTGACTAACATGACATGCATGGGTCCATTGCGGTGCTTCAAATTCCATGAGGCAGCCATACTGTCTATGACAGACAGACTCAGTCTGGAACGTCCTCGATCCTTAAGAGCTTATGCACTGCCTACACTCCTCCATTTCCCCTTTGCACGTTCCCTTTTCAACCCACCCCACCTGTATCACTCTACAATTGGAGCTGTCAAGGGAAGAAGTCTGTGGAATACCCTCCCTAACCGTCTCTATCCTCCGTTAAGATGTATTTTAAAATCATCCTCCTTAATCAATGTTTTGATCATCCATGAAGCACCTTAGGAGATTTGCCATTGTGAAAGTTTCATACAATGCAAGTAGTTGTTGTTATTGTTGTACATTAGGAGAAACAGGAATGATGCTGTCAAGATTCTAACAAGAAATTCAATGATAGGCGCAGTGTGTAGGCCAAATAATAACATCACATTGGGATGGGCAATAAACAAAGAAATAACTAATGCCTGTAAAAATGGTATGTCTATTACCATGGGTGATTTTAATCAACATGTAGATTGGTCAAACCAACTCAGTCAGGGTAGCCTTGAGGAGTTCATTAAGTGTATCCATGATAGTTTTTTTTTGAACAGTATGAAATATAACCGACAAGGAGCAAGCTATCCAAGATCTGGCCCTGTACAATGAGACAGGAATAATTAATGACCTCCGAGTTAGGGATCCTCTTGGAAGAAGTGATCACTGTATGGTTGAAGTTAGAATACATATGGAGAGTATATTGGTCCTGTGCTTGAACATGGGGAACTAAAATAGAATGAGGGAGAACCTGGATAAAGTGGACTGAAAACAAAGATTTTATGGTGGGACATTTGATGAGCAGTGAAAGATTTTCAAAGACATTTTTGGAAGTGCTCAGCAAAAACATATTCCAGTGAAAAGGAAGGACTGTAAGAAAAGGCAGTGGACAAAAGATAGGGAATTCTACACCAGTTAGTTTATTCTCTGTGGTTGGAAAGATGCTTGGGTCTATTATCAGGGAAGAAATAGCAGGGAATCTCGATAGAAATTGTCCCATTGGGCAGACAGAGCATGGATTCATGAAGGGCAGATCATGCTTGACAAATCGTTTGGAATTCTATGAAAACATTTCAAGCAAGGTGGACAACGGGGACCCAGTAGATGTGGTGTACCTTGATTTCCAAAAGGCCTTCAACAAGGTGCCACGCAAGTGGCTGTTGCATTATATAAGGGTGCCTGGGATATAGTATTAGCATGGATAGAAGATTAGTTGACGGACAGGAAGCAAAGAGTGGGGATAAATAAGCCTTATTCTGGCTGGCAATCAGTAACTAGTAGTGTGTCTCTAGGATCAATGTTGGGTCTGCAATTATTTAGAGTTGATAGAGATGATTTGGAGTTGGGGACCACATGTAGGGTGTCAACGTTTGCATATGACAGTAAGATGAGTAGCAGGACAAAGTGTGCGGAGGACCGGGAAACATTGCAGAGGAACACAGATACATTGAATTCGTGGGCAATGGTTTGGCAAGTGGAATATTATGTTCATAAATGTAAAGTCATACTCTTTGGTTGGAGTAACATTAATAAAAAGATTATTACTTGAATTTTTAAAAAAGTTACATTGTTTGCTATGCAGGGGCACCTGAACATCCTTCTGCAGGAGGTTTGGTCACGAGGTACAACAATCATTCAGAAGGCAAATGGAATTTTGTCCTTCATTGCTGAAGGGATTGTGTTTAAAAGCAGAGGTTATGTTCTCGCTATAGTGGGTGCTGGTGAGGCCACACCTGGAGTACTGCATGCAGTTTTTATCTCCTTACGTGCTCAACGATGTACTGGCACTAGAAGGGGGTGCAGAGGAGATTAACTATGTTGATTCCGGAGGTGAGGGGTTTGGCTTAATAGAGACTGAGTAGATTGGGATTATATTCATTGGAATTCAGAAGAATGGGAAATATATAAAATAATGAATGGAATGAATAAAATAGAAGTAGAGAGGATGTTTCCACTGGCAGATGAAGCCAGGACAAGAGGACATTACCACAAGATTAGAGGAAGCAAATTTAGGAGTGAATTGAGAAGGAGGTTCTTGACCTCGGTGGAGTGCATTGTCCAGGGAAGGAGTTGATGTTGGTTCAATGAACTTTTTAAAGCTAAGTTAGTTTCTTTTAAATGTGGGATATAGGTAAATTAATGTTACTTCTGTAATTCCATTTTACAAAGTAAAATAAACTCACACCAGTGTGTAATTGTTTTAGCCACGAGCTGAGTCAATAAGAATGGAAACGATGTGGAGGAAATATATAATTGTTTTTGTATTAGCTAAAATTGTATGTCAGAATGACATGTGACTGCAAAACAATGGTAGACATTACGGGCAAGTAGATAAGATGTTGTGAGGGGATGAAGTTAAGCTAGATACGCCTGTACAAACAGTAGGTATAAACATCTGTTTCCCACTTTTACAGAGACAGAGGAACAAACCCCAATTAAAAGGGTTATAGGGATCAGAACGGCCTCGGGAAAGGCACAGATGAAGGGGGTAGATAATGATGAAGAAAGAATATGCCTAACAATGACCTATAGCAGGATGAGGTCAAAGAGCCTTGTGAGTCCAGAAATAAGCATTTTGTCACAGACAAGGCCGGATAAGGCAAGAGATAAACAGGGGTAATGGGGGCCGGTCTTAGGGAAGTGGAAGATGTAAACTGGGGAGGAGCAGTGTAAAACAAAAGAAATCAAGTTATATAAATGTTGTGTATGAATTGAATTTGGTGTGTATGTCCTCTGCGTTATAGACACTGGACATCACACCCACTTGCAAGTGTAAAATAAATGACACTATTGATTCAGATCTTGTCTCGGACTGAAATTATTGAAGTGAGTGGGCTTTGTTTCTCACAATTGGGGGCTGTCCGGGATGTTCTTCCATCGCCGGGGGGAGTGGCTGGCCGTGGACACTGGGAAGACACGTCCCGTTCCCCATTGAGGAGCGGTCTCGTGTCCCGGTTTGGTCCGCTCCCTTGGGCGACTGGTACGAATCCCACAAGAAAGACATCTGAATCAGGCAGTGAAAGGAGGTCGATAGAAAATACGGCACAAAGGGGCCAGGCAACTCTGTGCACAGACCAAGGTAAGAATCCTGACTTTTAAGTATTGCCTTGGTGGCCGGGATTGAGTTTTAGTAGTTAATAAGGGAGTAACGCAGGAACTCAATATGGGTTGTGCCGTGGGTAAGGAAAAAGCCTCCGGGAAAACAAAAGAAGGAAAAAGCAATGGAAATGGAGGCGGGGTGCCTTACAACATACCTCCAGAAATTCCTTTGGGGTGGATGTTGTGGAATTGGCAAAATAATACTTGTACGAGGGGAAAAGATGATTAAATATTGTTGCTTCGTATGGACTAAGGAATCCATTCTTCGTCCCGCCTCTTCTGGCAAAAATACAGGTCGGATAAAGACTGGGTTTGTAAATATCTGAATTTATTTGCCAATGAGTGAGAGAGAGAGAGAATGAAAAGAGCTGTACAGCTGGTAGAAAGTATAACTCTTTGTGTTTTGGTTTGAATGCACATTTGTTTGTTGGTGATTGAATATTTGCGTTTTATTCCCTGGAGCTTGAGTTCCGGGACTGTTTTGAATCTGATTTTTATTATGGAATCTTAACATGATTTCTTTTAAGGTTAAGGATTCTATAGAGATTATGAAAAAAAAGAATGGTACCTCCTGTTCTTCTTACAGGTCTTGACTGCCTTACTATCAGTTTCTAACTAATCTCTTTTTTATTTACATAAAAGCGATTTATGGAGGACAGTTGAAGTTTCAGTTCAACATTAGATTGTAGTAAAAACAAAATTCTATGGTTAATATCTGTGACCTTGGATTCGGCCATTGTTCATGCATTAGAAGTTTTTTTTACTTGAATAGACAAATTCTTTTAAGGCAGCTCTGATTATTTCACGACCTATAGTATTGTAATTGAGCAATGATTGGTCAGCACTACTTAAGAAAACTAATTTTGGATTTAAATTAAGAGACTAAAACTGGGTGATTACAGTGGATTTCAAAATTGAGAACTGTATGCATTTTACATTTTAAATATTAAATACTGAATAAATGAACGTAAATATATAAATATATATAAATATATTTACAAGTTTGGAACAGGCTTTCAAGTTAATCAAGCATGAATTGATGAATTGGTGTTTGAAGTTATGGGGAGCTAGAAATATTGCAATATTTCTTTAAAAACGAAAAAGGGGAAGAACGTAATGACTTATCCCCTTCGGGAGGTACCAATAGGGGACAAAGAGATTGGGTTTGTAAGTGTCCCCCTCAGCAGTGGGGAAGTTAGAACATTTAAAATAGAAATGAAGTTCCTGGTTGAGGATGAGGTAGGGTTGTCTGAACAAATTGATCAATTGTTGGGGCCCAATCTGTATACCTGGGCTGAGTTAATGTCTATTTTGAATATACTATTTACTGGGGAAGAAAGGGGACTTATACATGGAGCAGCCATTAAAATATGGGACAGGGACCACCCCATTGGAGATGGGGATGCTGGACAGGGAGAGACGAAGTTTCCCCTCAGAGACCCCCAGTGGGAAGATCAAAACCCAGAGTATTAAGAAGGAATGAGGGAATTGAAAGACCTGGTTCTAAAAGGAATAAGAGAGGCAGTTCCGAAGTCACAGAATTTGGCTAAAGTCTTTGAAGTTAGACAGGAGAAAGATGAGACTCCTTCAGCTTTTTTTGCAGAGATTAAGAGACTCAGTGTGGAAATATTCTGGAATGAACCCTGAGGACCCAGTGGCACAGGGTCTTTTGAAAGTACATTTTGTGACAAAGGCATGGCCAGACATACAGAGAAAGATACAGAAGATAGAAGGGTGGAGTGAAAAGCCATTTGATGAATTGTTAAGAGAGGCACAGAAAGTGTTTGTAAAGAGAGAGGATGAGAAATAAAAACAGAAGGTGAAAATGATGGTAGCTACGGTTGATGAGGTTGTTAAGAAAAGAATTGAACCAATATTGAGCAACCGGAGCGGCGGGTGGCAGCATGTAGGACAGAGAGGACAAGGGGGAGCGTTTGATAGAGGGTTCGAGCGACAGGGGCAGAGCTGGAGGTCTCCACAGGCGGGATGCAATTATTGCGGAAAGATAGGGCACTTTTAGCGGGAGTGTCCTGCTCTGAAAAGGGAAGACCGGGCAATTCCGCTTATGAATTTTGATGAAGAATAGGGGTGTCAGGGGTTCCTGCCCTCGGAGGCCAACCAGGAACCGTTGATAAACCTGAAGGTGGGACCCTATAGGGAAGAGGTAGTCTTCCTAGTAGATACGGGGGCAGCACGGTCATCGCTGAATTCTAAACCAAAGAAAGTAGGAATGTCAACACGGTCAATTACTGTTTCGGGGGTAAAAGAAGAAGGCTTTACTGTTCCAGTATTTGAACCTATGATGATAGAAGGTCCTAAGGATAGGGTCACAGGGGAACTGTTGTATATCCCTGATATAGGAAGTAACTTACTCTTCGAACTGGGGATTGGAATTCAGGAAAAAGAATTAGTTGTACAAAGGCAAAGTTGACAGAAGATATGGAGAGAGAGATAGACCCTATTGTATGGGCTAGAGAAGGGAATCGTGGAAAACTACAGATCCCTCCCCTTGAAGTAAATTAAAAAAAGAAAAGGGGACGTTGTCTGTGAGCGACAGTATTCAATTTCCATAGAAGGTAAACGAGGACTGCAGCCAGTAATTGAAGGACTGATTAGAGATGGACTGTTGGAGCCATGTATGTCTCCTTATATTACCCCAATACTACCAGTGCGGAAATCCGATGGAACTTATCGATTGGTACAGGATTTGAGAACATTAAATCGAATAGTACAGATCAGGCACCCAGTGGTGCCAAACCCTTATACCTTATTAAGTGAGATCCCTCATGACCACAAATGGTTTAGTGTGATATATTTAAAGGATGCCTTTTGGGCTTGTCCCTTGGCAGAGGAAGGTAGGAATTTGTTTGCCTTTGAGTGGGAAGACCCGAAGACAGGACAGAAACAGAAGTACCAGTGTACTGTGCTCCCCCAGGGGTTTACGGAATCCCCATATTTATTTGGACAGATGTTAGAACAAATATTGGAGAAATTTAGCAGTCCCAAGGGGACTACCCTGTTGCAGTATGTAGACGACCTCTTAGTAACAGGAAAAAGAAGAGAAAGAGTAGTAGAAGCCACTAACAAACTATTGAATTTCCTGGGCCAGCAGGGACTGAGGGTATCTAAAAACAAACCACAATATGTGGAGCAAGAAGTGAAATACTTGGGACATTTAGTTAGTGAGGGAAAGCGAAAGATAAGCCCGGAACGGATAGAGGGAATAGTGGGATTGACGCTGCCCAGCACTAAACGGGAGTTCCACAAAGTTTTGGGTCTCACGGGTTATTGCAGATTGTGGATTGATTCCTATGCACAGAAGACTAAGAAATTATATCTCAAACTATTAGAGGGGGAACCAAAATGTCTAAGTTGGGATGATGAGGCAAAAGAGATCTGATCCATGCCCCCGTGTTCGCCTTACCTTCCCTAGATAAACCTTTCCACCTCTTTGCTACCGTGGATAAGGAAGCGGCTTTGGGAGTATTAACCCAGAGGTGGGGGAAGGAATTAGTACATGAAGAATTGATTAAACGGGTCTTGGAATCCCTATTACTCCCCTGAGAAATAGGAGTAGTGCCTGTAAATGGTCATCAGAAAGGAAGTGAACCAGAGGTTAGGGGAAATAGATTAGCCAATGAAGTGGCGAGGGAAGCCGCCCTGAACCCACAGGAAGTGGTGATTCATTCCCTAATACCTACTGTACCAGGTCCTCGGGAACCTCCTATATTTACTGAAAGCGAAGAAAATGAATTGAGAGATTTAGGGGTTGTAAAAACAGCAGATGGGCATTGGAGGTTACCTGATGGAAGGAGAATGTTAAACAAAATGATGATGTGAGAGATTATGGCTGTCCTACACCAAAGCAGCCATTGGGGAGTACAAGCAATGTGTGATTTAGTTCTTAGGGAATATGGATGTAAAGGAATATGTAGAATTGCTAAAAGATATATGTGAGGGATGTATCATATGCAGAAAGCTAAATAAGAAAGTCTTGAGAAAACAGACCCCGGGAGGAAGAGACCCAGGATTGAGACCTTTCCAGAGTATACAAATAGATTGTACTGAACTCCCCAGGGTAGGGAGACTAAAATATATGCTAGTCATAGTAGATCATTTATCTGGTTGGGTTGAGGCATACCCCCGAGCTACTGCCACTGCGAGTGGAGTGTCTAAAACAATATTGGAGAACATAATTCCCCGATGTGGGCTAGTGAATCGTATAGATTCCGACCAAGGAACTCACTTTACCTCTAAAGTGTTACAGGGGGTAATGAAAGGGTTGGGAATTTCCTGGGAGTTCCATACTCCATGGCACCCGCCATCATCGAGAAGGGTTGAGAGAATGAACCAAACACTCAAACGACAGCACTCTAAATTGATAATAGGAACCAGACTCCCTTGGACCAAATGTTTACCTATAGCTCTCTTGCGAGTCCGAACAGCCCCAAGGAAAGATTTGGGACTATCCCCCTATGAAATCTTATTTGGATTACCTTACTTGGGAATGAATGGAGAATCGCCAATTCCCGAAACTAAAGATTTGTTTTTAAAGAAGTACATACTGGGCTTGTCCTCCTCTTTGTCTTTCCTCAGGGAACAGGATTTATTGGCACAGACTCCACCCCTTGAATTCACCGTTCATCCCATCCGGCCGGGCGATTGGATCTTAGTAAAATCATGGATAGAGACTAAATTGCAACCGGACTGGGAAGGGGAGTGCCAGGCTCTTTTGACTACCGAAACGGCAATAAGGATGGTGGGGAAAGGCTGGACTCACTACACTCGGATCAAAGGGCCAGTGGAATCTCCAGTTGAGGAAGAATTCTGGACAGCAGAATCAACGCACGATCTGCTGAAACTCAGACTAAAGAGACTTCGAGTAACTAATTTTACAGTAGCGACGCGAGCGCGGAATTATTTCTGTAAGATTGTATATTAAGTATTTTTGTGCTTCAGCATGATATTTAGAATACTGGGAATGCTGCTAGAATTATGATGCTAGCCCTTTTAGCATTGGGATTTCGTCAAATATCATTTTCATATGTATTATTAACGGTTCCTGAATCTGATAATTCACAAGTAATAGACACTGATGTATGCAGCTTAGTAAATTGTGGGGATGGAGATAATCATAGACAGTACAGCAGCTCTGCGATACATCTTAAGTCCTATGGGGATGGCCTTGGGGATGGTACTTAGTATAATGGTCTCGTCACAGTACACCGGGCCCCCTTCCGACCAGCTCGTGATTGTCCTGATAAAAAGTGTAACCCAATATACCTAACGATAAGGAAAATCACATGGCATGAAACAATCCTGGGAGGCGAGGGGGCACCTATGAGATACAATGAAATGAAACGTTTGGGATAGAAATGAAAGCAAATGGGAAGGATTTCTTGGGCTATTGTTTTCGAATTAGCGTAGGACGGGGAAAACGGGTAGAACTACTGGGTAATAAGATACAATCTTTCACCACTCCCGCTGATCCTAAAGTAGTAAAATTTATAGAGGTAAAGGACTTGAAACAGACCATTGAAATAGAAACTGGGTACGGGAATGCAAATGCCTGGGTTGAATGGGTAAAGTATACTGTAAAAAGTCTGAACAAAAGCAATTGCTATGCATGTGCCTCCAGTCGGCCAGTGGCCCAGGTGGTTCCCTTTCCGCTCGGGTGGAAGCGAGGCAGGAAGGGCATGAAATGTATGATAGCCCTGTACCAGGATGAGACTGCATGGAATGATAGGAATTGTTCCTCCCTATCTCTGATGTTCCCTCCCTTGGAGAAGAAAGATGCAAAACTTCCCCCCCTATTTTCCACCGCAGTTGGAAATCACACATCGTGTGTGCATAGACAAGGTACAAGTCGGTCGAAAGATTTGGGGGAGCTGAAATTATGTACAGAGATTAAGAATGTTACCGAAATGGAGAAGGGAGGGAACTACTCAGCACTGAAGGTTCCCCGAGCGGATCTGTGGTGGGACTGTGGAAGCAAAATATTGAGACCCACTCTCCCTCCGGATTGGAGAGGGATATGTGCAATTGTACAATTGGCAATTCCATTTACCCTGGCATTTGAGAACGAAAAGATAGGAGGGAAAAAGGTAAGGGGTAAGAGGTTACTGTTAGAGACTTCTTTCGATGACAGGATTTTTCTCGATTCAGTAGGAGTCCCTCGGGGGTACCTGATGAATTCAAGGCTCGTAACAAGATTGCAGCAGGCTTTGAGTCAGCTCTCTTTTGGTGGATAATAATTAATAAAAATGTAGATTGGATAAATTACATTTTCTATAATCAACAGCGATTTATACATTATACAAGAGACGCGGTTAAAGGAATATTAGACCAGCTTGATGTGACAAGTAGGATGGCATGGGAAAAAAGAATGGCCCTTGATATGATTTTAGAAGAAAAAGGGGATGTGTGTGTGATGTTAGGAGGAAGCTGTTGTACCTTTATTCCTAATAACACTGCACCTGATGGTTCAATTACTCGGGCCTTAAGGGGATTGACGACCTTAGCAGAGGAATTGCCTGAGAATACAAGAGTAGACACATCTCTCACAGGATGGCTTGAATCATGGTTTGGAAGGTAGAAGGGGGTGGTGGTTTCTATCCTTACTTCCCTGATAGTAGTAGTCGGGGTATTGGTGGCCATTGGCTGTTGATTCATACCCTGTATACGAGGACTCACCCAAAGACTGATTGAAACAGCCTTGATGAAACAGGTGCCTCGAAAAGAAAAATGCAGAAGATAACAAATGGTAATTAAAGAAAAGGGGGAAATTGTGGGATATAGGTAAATTAATGTTACTTCTGTAATTCCATTTTACAAAGTAAAATAAACTCACACCAGTGTGTAATTGTTTTAGCCACGAGCTGAGTCAACAAGAATGGAAACGATGTGGAGGAAATATATAATTGTTTTTGTATTGGTAAAATTGTATGTCAGAATGACATGTGACTGCAAAACAATGGTAGACATTACGGGCAAATAGATAAGATGTTGTGAGGGGATGAAGTTAAGCTAGATACGCCTGTACAAACAGTAGGTATAAACATCTGTTTCCCACTTTTACAGAGACAGAGGAACAAACCCCAATTAAAAGGGTCATAGGGATCAGAACGGCCTCGGGAAAGGCACAGATGAAGGGGGTAGATAATGATGAAGAAAGAATATGCCTAACAATGACCTACAGCAGGATGAGGTCAAAGAGCATTGTGAGTCCAGAAATAAGCATTCTGTCACAGACAAGGCCGGATAAGGCAAGAGATAAACAGGGGTAATGGGGGCCGGTCTAAGGGAAGTGGAAGATGTAAACAGGGGAGGAGCAAAATAAAACAAAAGAAACCAAATTATATAAATGTTGTGTATGAATTGAATGTGGTGTGTGTCTGTCCTCTGCCTTATAGACACTGGACATCACACCCACTTGCAAGTGTAAGATAAATGACACTACTGATTCAGATCTTGTCACGGACTGAAATTATTGAAGTGTTTCTCACAGTCAGGGAGGGAAAGATTGCAGTGTTGGGTAGGGATCAGTGAGGGACGGGGAGATTGCAGTGTTGGGTAGGGATCAGTCAGGGAGGGGGATATTGCAGTGTTGGGTAGGGATCAGTCAGGGAGGGGGCGATTGCAATGTTGGGTAGGGATCAGTCAGGGAGGGCGAGATTGCAGTGTTGGGTCGGGATCAGTCGGGGGGAGGGGTGACTGCAGTGTCGGTGAATCTGGTTTTTTGGTGACAGTACAGATGGATGTACAGTCTGTAACTGGAACTGTAACCCACGAATACACATTGTTCCAAAGTCAACAGAGTGTATGTTGGCTGCAAGATCGAAAGTGCTTTTTGAATTTAAGCACAGCAACACCTGCCATCTGAGAGGGGAGCTGTTCCAAAATAGATACATGTTACAATTACTTGAGGTTTGGCTGCTGTTTTGACCACAATTCCAATTTGCCCAATTAGTTTAAGTTATGCCCATGATACCAGAAACCAATGGCACTGGATTTGATTGTTTTGACCCCTTGAAACTGATTATAAGAGTTTATTGAGCCGTGGGTGTTATATAAACCCGGTATTTTGAAAGTATGAGGACGAGCAACTGCCATCGAATAGCGAGCAACTGCTGCCGAGCCCGAGAGCTAAATGCCCATCTCATATCTTCCTCTCAAAGAAATTAGAAAACATTTTCAACCAATGGTACCTTTTCATGTAAAGCCTTCTCACTTTAAAAAAAAGAAACAAGATGGCCCAGCGAGATCAGCAGCCAGAGGATTGAATTCAGAGGAACCTGTTTGGTCTTGAGATTAAGTTAATGCAATGCTTCATAAGTGTCCAGTTTAATAATTGGAACAGTGTACTTTTGTGGAGTTGGAGTCAGATACTAAGTAGGTAAAAGAAGGGGACTTGGATTTGTGAACAGTTGTTTAGTGTTCACTATTCGAGTTATGAAAATAATTATAATTTTCTTAATGTATTGGAATTTTAGAGTTCTCTGTCCCTTTTACTTTAACAGATTATGGAGTGAACCAAGACTCTCTGGGTGTTTGGTTTCATTAACAGAGAGGTTCGACCCCTGCATCGTAATCAATGGCATGAAATTTCTGATGAGACTGCAATGGATAAGCAGCCCAAAGAAACTGAAAGCTTGATGCTGAAAAATAGAGGCCAGCCATTTCTTTGGTGAGTGGGTTCCAATAATATCATGTCATCACCTACCACGATTTCTCACTTCAGAACAGCTCATAGATAGCTATTTGGGACATTAGTATAGGGTTGGTTGACATGGAATATTTACGGCTTAACTCGTCTGTTTAACTGTATCAGAACCCGCTGAAGAATTTGATTTTTGATGGACACTTAGAGGGTTCCAAGCTGATAGGACTTACCCAGTAGGAAATTCCCCTTTCCTGGACAATTCCTTGGGATTATGCTAAGATGGGGAATCTGCAGGTTCCCAGTTCAACCCTCTCTCTGCACTGGGATAAGGACTCTCTGTAGGATGTGATGGAATATGCTCCACTTGCCTGTATGAATGCAACTCCAGTAAATACTCAACAAACTTGACACCATCCAGGACAAAGCAACCTGCTTGATTGGCACCCCAACCACAAATATCCACTCCCTCCACCAAAGATGCTCAGTAGCAGCAGTGTGTACCACCTACAAATGCAGTGCAGATATTCACCAAACATCCTCAGGCAGCACCTTCCAAACCCACAGCCACTTCCATTTCGGACAATGGCAACAAATACATGGGGACACCACCTAATGTAAATTGCCTTCCAAAATTCTCACCATCTTGGTGTGTAAATATATCCCTGTGTCAAATTCCTGGAATTCCTTCCCTAACAACGTTATGGGTTGACCTACATGGACAATAGCGGTTTACGAAGGCAGTTCACCACCAACTTCTCAAGGGGCATCTAGGGATGGGTAATAGATGCTGGGCCTGGGCAGTGATGCCAACACCCCATGAATGAATTTGAAAAATTGTTTCATGTTGGGAACAACAGGACCCTCCTGTGGCTTCATTAAGGAGTTTTATTTATTCATTATGCAAGGAATTTGTGTAACTCGCTTCTTTGCTGTGTTAGTGATCTTCACTCTGAACCGAGATAATGTTGCTGAGTAAATAAACTTGTTTGTGCACCAACTTAGGGTCTGCAGCATAAAACCAAGTTTTGTGAAGTTATGCAGGAAAAGCGAGTAATCTTCAGGCTAGACTCCTTGAATAACATAATGTAAGAAACTTAAAACATAGATGAACAACAGGAGGATGAAGCTCCAAGACATGGTGAGGAGCAAAATCACAGACTTCCTTCTGCTCTCCATCTCTGGGTCTCTGTGCTGTAGATTCTGCACAGAATGCAGTTTTGTTGCCCACCGTCATTATTGCTGGGACACCCTGTGCAGTACCTGCAGGAACAGGATGAGGGTGGAGTTCAGACAGGCCAGCCAAGGGAAAGCCCCATAGCAAATTTGTGACAAACAGTGTAAACATTTGTTCCAGGAGAAGACCCACCCCAATATCTCTCACTGTCAGTTAAAATTACATTCCCTATAATATGGAAACAGGCTCTTCAGCCCAACAGGTCCACACTGGCCGGCTGAAAGGGAACCCACTCAGACCCATTTCACTACCCTATATTTACCCCTGACAAAGCACCTATCACTGTGGGCAATTTAGCATGGCCAATTCACCTAACCTGCACATCTTTAGCCTCTGGGTGGAAACCCATGCAGACTCGGGGAGAATGTGCAAACTCCACACAGACAGTCGCCCAAGGCTGGAAATGAAGCCATGTCCCTGGTGCTGTGAGGCAGCAATGTGGACCACTGAGCCAGCATCCACCCCAATTACAGCAGCTCACCAAAGTCTGGTTTAATGGCAAATGCAAGGGCACTCTCAGTGCTAGGGATTCCAATTATCCCAAGTCACGAAGTTAGGATGATGTCCAATATAACGGAATTATATGAAAAAAAATTAGATGGGTTATCATATCTTCCTCCCACATACTGTGGAGATAGAGGGGACATTGACAGGGACCACTCTTAAGTAAATGTGAAGGAACAGGCCATATGATCACATGCCCATAGCCTGTCATCCATGAATTCGGCTCCTCTCACATCAAGCTGTGGTCCTAACTGCAGTCCCAATGATATATCTTGGGATACCGTTGGTTATGATTGCAGTTTGGAAAAGGCACATATCCCAACACATGGGTATGATCCTGATGAATACAGACCAGAGGCTATAAGGTAGATGTAACTCCCAGGGTTATCACTTTATTCTTTGATGGGATGTGGGCATCACTGGCTGGGCCAGTGTTTATTACTCGTCCCTAGTTGCACTTTGGGAAGGATGGAGAATGACAATAAGAGTGACATCAGTGATACCTCCATTGTTGGAAGCCCATCTTGTTTACTCAGTCCCCTTCCTCCAGGAAAGCACTTCATGTGCCTCTGGAACCTGGGCAATTAGAGATGGGGAATAAATGCTGACCTCGGCAGTAATGCATACATTTAGTGTGTAAGACTAATCACATTTCAATCAGTGAGTAAAATGCTCTTATTTAAAGAGGGCAGCTCCTACTCTAGAGAACAGAAGACCAGCTTTGAGATATATTTTCACGCATGGAATAAACTGGCTCGATGCAGCATTTGTTGAAATTATTTGTGATCTTGTGATGGGGCTCACAGTATTTGTGTGGGCAGCATTATTGCTGAGAGATCCCAGGTTCTGTTTTTTGTTATTTCATTATGATATACTAAACAGCAACGCTCCTTCATAATTGGGATTAAACTTGTTTTTGTAATGAGTTTGTTCATTGTCATAGTTTTGACACAATGATTTCCATTGGCTGGCAATTCTCTAACGAGGGGGCACAGTCTGAGAATGAGAGCCAGAGCGTTCAGGAGAAATGTTAGGATGCACATCTACACACAAAGGATGGGAGAAGTTTGGAACTCTCTTCCACAAACGACAGTGGATACTGGAACTGTTAGTCAGTTTAAATGAGGACTTTTTTTTAACAAAGGAACTGAAGGATACACGTGTTTTGATTTGTGAAGCTACATCCATCTATCATGCCCCCCAGAAATGTTCTCGTTCTCACAGTCTCTGGTTAGAGAATTCAAGCCTTGACAGATTGCCCTCCTGGTCTCTGTATGTTGAGGTGTTTGTCATGTACAGATGTGTATATTTAGAGTGCAAATATCACCACAGTGCAAACACTCCCTTGTTGTCACTAAGGGAGCCCTGAATGCTCTGTTATACTGCACTTAGTCATAGAGATGTACAGCATGGAAACAAACACTTTGGTCCACCTCATTCATGCCAACCAAATATCCTAACCTATTCAAGTCTCTTTTGCCAGCACCTGGCCTGTATCCCTCTAAACCTTACTGTTCATATACCCGTCCAGATGCCTTTTAAATGCTGTAATTGTACCAATCTCCACTACTTCCTCTGGTAGCTCATTCCATACACACACCGTCCTCTATGTGAAAAAGTTGTCTCCTTAGGTCCATTTTATATCTTTCCCTCTTACTCTAAGCCTATGCCCTCCAATTTGGGAGTCTCTCACCCCAGGGAAAAGACTTTGCCCGATCCATGCCCCTCGTGATTTTATGAAACTTGAGAAGCCTCCGATGCTCCAGGGAAAACAGCCCCAGCCTATTTCATCCTCTCCCTATTGCTCAAATCCTCCACCCTGGCAATATCTTTGTAAATATTTTCTGAACCCTTTCAAGATTCTCAACATTCTACATTTGGAAGGAGACCAGAATTGCACATGGCCTAACCAATGTCCTGTACAGCCACAACATGACCTCCTAATTCCGATACTCAATCATCTGACCAATGAACGAAAGCATGCCAAATATCCTCTTCACTATCCTATCTCTCTGCAACTCTACTTACAAAGAACTATGAACCTGAACTCCAATGTCTCTTTGTTCAGCAACACACCCTTACCATTAAGTGGATATGACATGCTCTCATTTGCTTTTCCAAAATGTAGCACCTCGTATTTATCTAAATTAAACTCCAACTGCCACTGCTCGGCCCATTGGCCCATTTGATCAAGATCCCATTGTACTCTGAGGTAACCTTCTTCACTGTCCACCGCACCTCCAATTTTGTTGCCACCTGCAAACTTACTAACTATACCTCCTATGTTTGCATCCAAATCATTTATATAAATGATGAAAAACAATGGACTCAACACCGAGCCTTGGAGCACATCAGTGGGCATAGGCGTCCAGTCTGAAAAGCAACCTTACACCACCACCTCTTGCCTTCGAGCCAATTCAAATGGCTAATTATTCCTTTATTCCATATGATCTAAGCTTGCTAACCAGTATTCCATGGGGAACCTTGTCAAACACCTTACTGAAGTCCATACAGATCTCGTTCACTGCTCTGCCCCCACCAATCCTCTTTGTTACTTCTTCAAAAAAATCAGTCAAGTGCGTGTGACATGATTTCTCACACACAAAACCATTTTTACTTTCAAATTAATCGAACTTTGGTCACTGGCCCCAAAGTGTTCCCCCACTGACACCTCAGTCACCTGTCCTCAGTCTGTTATCATTGTGATAGGCTGCTTCATTGCTGTAAATTTGAATTAAAATGAGAAAAACCTGGACTGACTGGAAGCTGCTCCTCCATCAGGTAGCTAGTGTGGCAGGATCACAGGACACCGAATTTATAGTAAATTCTGTGTTCCATGATCTTGCCCCACAAACTACCCAATGAAGCTCTCGAAAGCTAGTGTACTTCCAAATAAACCAGTTGGACTATACCAGGTGTTGTGTGAATTTTAACTTTGGCCAGTCCAACACTGACACATCTATGTCCTCATAGAATCCCTACGGTGTGAAAACAGGACGTTCGGCCCCATAAGTACACGCCAAATGAATTTGATTGATTCTCTCATTGATTAGAGTGATGGGATATTTCAGCACCTTCTTCAGTTGCGGCCTGAACTTTGTCAGGGTAAAGGCAAAAATACCATGCAGCAACTGAGAAACTGCAACATGAATCCCAATTCCAGCACAATTCATGTTAATACGTAGACCAATAGCCTAACACGAACATTTGGCTCCATATTGAATACATCGTTAAAACTAACAGTAACAAGATAGATTTACTTCAGCTTTGCATTTCGGTGTCCCTGTGAGACTCTTCACTGGTCTCCTGTGGGCTCTGCTCGTCATTAACATGTGTCTGGTGATGAAAACATTGATCAGCAGAATCAGGGGAAATTGGAAAGTCGGGTTAGAATGTGGTGGAGAAACTCGATTATGACCCAGACTCAGGAGTAATAAACACCGATTGTTACATTACAAAGACAGGGGGTGTTCTCGAGGCAACACCGAGCTGGGAGAATAAAATACCAGAAGATGTTCTTTAAACAGCTCAGCACAGTCGCTGTTCCCCGAGCAGTTTTCTACCTGCAATATTTAAATTCAGCTTCTGGAAACAAATGGCCACAAATCAATCGAAGGTGAAAGTGATGGCAAACTAGACAGGACCATCTGACCGATATAAAACAGTACGGCATAAATATTACACATGGGGATGCCCCATAGGAAACTGCCGTGTTCTCAATAAACAATCAGAATGCATCTCAGGATCAGGTTGAGAATAACGACCAGTAGACATGCAACTACCATGACCACCAGGTAACGGGTATAACATCGAGACAATCCACATTCTTTATAAAGCAGCATGAAGATCATCACGACATTAACTGTGAGGAAGGCAAGCAAACAAATTATACATTAATTTGGAGGTAAGGTTACAGTACCTTAATGGTTAGTACAGCTGCCTCACAGCGCCAGGGACATGGGCTTGATTCCACTCTGGGTCAACAGTCTGTGTAGAGTTTGCACATTCTCCCTGTGTCTGCATGGGTTTCTACTCAGTACCCCAGTTCGAAAATGTGCAGGTCAGATGATTGACCATGGTGCATTTGTCCTAGAGTGACCAGGATTGTGCAGGTTCATTGGATTAGCTCTGGGAAATGCAGGGATAGGATGGGGTGCTGGGCTTGAGGTCAGTGCAGACTTGAGGGGCAACTTGGCATCTTGTGCACTGTAAGGATTCTATTCTGTAATTTTATGCCTCACCGCACATTGAGAAAAGGAGAAAAATCTCTTCATCTCTTTAGCCAATCAACGTTGCCTAATTTCAGAGAAAAGAACAAGTGCCCTCTAGCTCTCGTCACAATTTTAATGTTTCTTGCAAGGAGTCACCCATGAAGGAAGCGTTGCTGTAGCTGTTCCCAGTTTTACTGAGATCGCAGCTGGAAGACTGTATGAGACTGTTTTTATCTCCTTGCCTCAGAAAGAATTTAATTACATGACAAAGTGTATGGACACAGCTCACTCGGTTGATTCCTGGGAAGACGTGTTCATCCCATGCGCAGTTTGGATGTATACCCTTTGACGTTCATCAGAAACAGACATGATCATATTGAGACATAACTGACCCTGAGATGACTTCACAGGCTGGATGCTGAGAGGATGGCTCCCCACGTGCGGGTGTGTCGAACGAGGGGAACTGTAGAATGTTTGAAAATGTAGCCTCTTCCATTTCAGACTGAGATAAGGATGTATCTGATAATGTGTTGCCCAGAGAGCATTGAAGGCTGAACTTGATACATATTTGATCAACTAAAGAGCCAGTGCTTATGTGGGCCAGGTTTGAGAGGGTTGAATGGTCTACGTCTGTTCTGATTTGTTGTGCATCATGTCACAAATAGGAGGTGATTTGGTGCAAGGGCAATCACTTTAAATGTAAGGGTGCTCCCATTTCAGATTGAGGTGAGGATGCTCCTTTGTCCTGAGGGATGTGCTAACTGTGGCATTCTCATCTGCATGGAGCAGTGAACATATTCAAGGCTGAGCTCAGTAACTCCTTGATAGTAACAGGAGCCCGTGGTTATTGGGAACAGAGATGGACAGGGAGTTCAGCCACAGTCAGATCAGCTCTGATCTGTCTGAATGGTTTAAGAGGGACCGAATGGCCAACTGGTGCTCATACCTCCGGTGTAATGTCACACAACACGTCTCTGACAGAATTCCTCAAGGCTATTATTGAGGCACAGGAATAAACCATTCATCTCCTCTAAAGAGTTGCATAGAAACTTGTATTCACACTTAGAACGTACTGCACAGTGTACCAAGGAGGTGATGCAACTCTTTTAAACAACTCCTCCTCATCTGAACAGATTCTGTCTATGTGTAGGGCTTGTCCATAGGGGCTGGCTGTTTTAATATGTTTTGGGTGGAAGCTGGAGAAGTGTAGCATTGTGAGGTTATCTGTGGGTTTGCGGTAGAGTGAGGTGCCCATCCTTGATGGAGATACATTTGTCCAAAATGAGACAGTAGAGAGTAGTCCATTGTGAGTTTGATGGTGGGATAAAACTTGTTGCTATCACTGTGTAGTTTTATCAGTGACTCCTCGCCATGGGTCCAGTGGAAGAAAATGTCGTTGATGTACCTGGTGTATAGTGTTGGTTGGAGGACCTGCGTGGAGAAAAAATCTTGTTCAGACTTGTGCCTAAAGATGTTGGCATATTGGGTTGCAAATTTGGTCTCCGTGGTTGAACCGTGTGTCTGGATGAAGAACCTGTTGTCAAAGGTGAAGACATTGTAATTGAGGATAAAGTGGATGAGTTGTCGGACGGTGCTTGGAAATTGGCAGTTGTTGCCAGGTGAAGGGGTAAATGTAGGGGAATGGGTCGGTGTGGACTTGTTGGGCTGAAGGGCATGTTTCTACACTGTAAGTAATATAATCTAATCTAAACTATAGAGGAAACAGAGAGTAATGAATAAAGAACAGTACAGCACAGGAACAGGCCCTTCAGCCCACCAAGACTGTGCTCACACTTGATGCCTTTCCAAATGAAAACCTTTTATCTTTTCATGGTCCATATCCCTTGATTACCAACCTATTCAAGAAATTGCTATTGTATCCACCTCCACCATTACCTTTCAGAAGCACATTTCAGGTACTTATCACCATCGTTGTAAAAAAGCTGTCTCACATCTCCTTTAAACTTTCCCTTCTTACCTTAAAGCTATGTCCCCTTGTCATTGAGATTAGTATCCTGGGAAAAAGGCTCTGACTATCCACAGTAATAGCCTGGGGCGCTGATTGCAAGTGTAGTGATATTATCATAATCCCACTGACTCTCCTGGAGTCAGCACCTTTCAGGGAGAACACTCAACATTTCTGGTTAAAGTTTGTGAGAAGATTTGTAGCTCGGGTGCTCATTGTTGTGGTTCTGTTCGCCAAGCGGGAATTTGTGTTGCAGACATTTCGTCCCCCGTCTCGGTGACATCCTCAGTGCTTGGGAGGCTCCTGTGAAGCGCCTCTGTGATCTTTCCTCCGGCATTTGTCGTGGTTTGAATCTGCCGCTTCTGGTTGTCAGTATAACTACTATTATAGGACAAGCCAAACCGAGAACAGCCAGGGAATTCCTAGAGGCATGGCACTCATCCACAGATTCAATCATTGACCTGGATTCAATACACCGGCCACTGCAACGGACAGCTGGAACTGACAACCGGAAGCAGCAGATTCCAACCACTACAAATGATGGAGGAAAGATCACAGAAGCGCTTCACAGGAGGCTCCCAAGCACTGAGGATGTCACCTAGACAGGGGAGGAAACGTCTACAACACAAACTCCCAGCTCGGCGAACAGAACCATTTCTGGTCAAATTAGTTGTGGCAGGAAGAGAACAGGAACAGTTGAATCTGGATATAACAAAGGTGCAGATGATGGTTTATTCAGCAGCTCGACTAGACTGAGACAAAATGGGAGACCTGAGATATTGCGTAGTTGATAGTGAACAGGATTGGTGTTGGAGAGAATGCGGAAATAGATATCAGCTTAGAGCCGAAGTACATGTTGGAGTTATACGCAGTTTGATTCCACTTCAGATATGGCATTAAAATTGCTTGGTTAGGAATGGAGTTTGTGAACATAAGTCATGGCAACGGCATCCTTTTTTTCAGCATTTAAATTATGAGGACAGTAAGTTAGTTCAATAAAGTTTATTGAATTCATAGTCAGATAGAAAGACTTACCAGGAATAATAGTGAGGAGAGGATAGAAATCAGCTTAAATCAGCCAAAGCACTCTTAAGGTCCACCCAATCTTGAGGAAGATTTGAAGACCTAAATATAAACCCCTGGTCAGTATTGGAACATTCCAGTCTATTGTTTCCATATTCTGGTCCATTGTTGGAACATTCTCGTGCATTGCTCTCAGACTTTGATCTCTGCTCTCCCTCACTCTTGAACTGTTGATCCTGGTTAGTGCTGAAAGTGAAATTCCTGCTGATACTATGTGATAATATTGTAAGACCCCCTTATTAATAGGATGTAAACCTTTTAGTGAAATAATTTGATGCATGGAGACTGACATTAACTGCAATCACTGAACGAGCAGGTTCACTTAACCCCATTCAAACCAATTTGTTTTATACCATGGTAAATTAATACATTTGCTCAGTCTGGATGGGATGTATGAGTGCTTCTGAGCAATGGACACAACAGCAAAGTGATTGATGTTAACTATTTAATGCTCCATAGATATGGAAGTGTAGTCAGAGGACTGAAGAGTTTTCAATTACCATCTCTTTTCATAAAAGAAGAGACAAACCCTGTAATACAGAACAGCCAATATAATATAATTAAAATATTGAGAATACTTCCAGAGTCTACCATTTGGGGAGAATAATTTGTTCTTCAGAAACATTGGATTTACACAAAGCAACTGGAATAGAGACGCAAATGGAAAACACGTGTATCAACAAGAAAGGTCCGTTTATTAAGCTAGTATCAGAGCAGATCAAGGAAGATGGTCCTGTAGATTTTCTCAACTAAAATACAATCAAGGGTCATTGTCGTGGAAATTAAATCTACTCAACTATTTGCAGGAGCAAAGAAAGGATCTTTATTTTGAATCCTGCATGATTGAATCACTACAGTACGCCAGATGCCTTAATGCAAAGAGCACTGAAACATTGTACAGATGCTTGCCATATAGTGTTCCTTATCACACTTTCAAGGGCAACTCCCTGGTCTTTCAGACATAATGGTTCTTCAGCCTTTGCTGAGTTCGACTATTGCAAGGTCAAGTCGAATGTTTACAGAATTCACACAGAGTTAAGCTGGCGGCAACCCTTCATCAAAGTATCTCTTACAAAGAACAGTACAGCCTTGAATTAAAGAAAAGCATTCTCTTTAAATTTCACAGCAAATGGATAATTAATTTCACAGTAAATGGATAATTTCCCATTTCATTTTCCGCCTTTTTGTCATTTTATGACATCAAGCCCAACTACAGCAATAACTACAAAAGAAATACAGAGCCGTAATAGCTATACATCAAAAAAAGTTGAGGAAACACCAGACCTTTCCTCAGACACCACCTACCCGAAACACAGCTTTTTGGTGGTATCTTCACTTGCTCTGGTGTGCCCTGTACATGGCCCATGTGTGAGCTGCGGCAGCCCCATAACCGTATGAGGCTTCTAATCACTACTTGCACTTAATTGGTTCCGGTGCTGTCTGATATCTCCTCGGGCTCAGCTACACGCTTGTAAAGGCTGGTGTGTACCCACTTGGCTCTTTCTGCGATCTTAACTGCTGTCTGTATTGTGAGGAGCACTTGAAATGCTGCAAGCCACCTCTTCGCCTTCCAGTTATTCCTCCTGAAGACTTTCACCACTATCCAGTCTCCAGGTTCTAGATCATGCAGCTTCCCTCCTGCTGGTTGGGGTAGTGCTGCTTTCACTTGATTCTGTATTTGAGACAAAAGTGCAGAGAGTTTTATACAGTAACACAACATCTCATCCTCACAGCGGCCTGTTATCTGTCTTACCTTAGGTCTTGGGCCCATTCCTGTGTTGGTCGGTCTCCCAAACAAAATCTCAAACGGGCTAGGATTAACTCTTCCTCTCCTCCTCGATCTAAAATACATTAGCACAATCGGAAGTGCCTTTGTCCATGTCACCCCTAGTTCCTCACAACATTTTGTCAATTTATTTTTTAGGATACAATTTTCTCTTTCCACTGTCCCACTACTCACTGGGTGGCAGGATCAGGGTTGTCTCATATATTTTACAAAATAATCACTGATCTGCTGTAAGACATTATTGACAAATGGTGTCCCATTGTCACTACTGATCCTTTCAGGAATGCCCCATCTCGGAATTATCTCAGTTAGCAAAGCCTTGGCGACTGCACTGGCATCCTGTTTAGACGTGCGAAATGCTTCCACCCATTTGGAAAACATATCAACTATTACCAGACAATAGCTTTTCACTTCGCTGGGCGTTAGCTCAATGAAATCCATCTGTAAATGTTCAAAAGGTTTTTGGGGTGCGGGGTGTGCTGCATGACTTATCAGTGTTCACCTTCCCATATTATTAGTGACACAGATAAAAATATATTTCTGGGATTAAAGAGTAAATCCCTTCGTGTACCAGTGAGCCAAAATACTGTCGTACGTCCACCCTTTGGAGACATGGTCCTTACCGTGTGTCAGTTTGGTATATAATGGAAATAATGTTGGTGGTAGACAGGGTTTCCCATTGGGACCACACCATACTCCTTCCCTCACACTGCATCCTGCTTTCGTCCACTCACGATTTTCTTCTGGTGTGACCTGTGACTGTAACTCCCGTACATCTGCAATTGGAGTACAATTTTTTATCATACACATGTCAATCTGCTCAGTTGGCGGCTGCTGGGCTACCGTTCTCGCTGCTGAGTCTGCCCTTGCATTGCCTTGGGAAATAAGATCATTATTTTTTGTGTGAGCTTCACACTTACACACAGCGATTGATTTAGGCAACAGGGATGCTTCCAGGAGGTCGGAAATCAGGTCGCAGTGTGTGATGGGCATTCTGGTGGAGGTGAAGAAGCCCCTGTGTTTCCACAGGGTTCCAAAATTATGTACAACTCCAAAGATATATCTGCTATCGGTGTAAATATTCACTGTCCTTCCCTCAGCCAACTTACAGGCCTCAGTCAAGGCAATCAGCTCCGCTGCTGGCACTGACAGATGAGAAGGGAGTGATCCCACTTTGACTACCTCGTAGAAAGTCACTGCATCATACCCAACACAATTCTGGCCTGTCCCCTTGCTCCTGAATGCTGACCCATCCACAAAAAAACTCCATATCTGGATTCTGACATGGTCAATCCTGCACATCTGGTCTGGGGCTGCAAATTTCATTAGTTACAGCAACACAATCGTGTGGGTCTCTGTCTCCTTCTGTGGGGAGAAGGCTAGCAGTGTAAAGGGCGTTACATCGCTTTATTATAATGTTAGGTGTCTCCAATAACACAGTATTGTATCGGAGCCAACGTGCTGCTGACATGTGTGCGGTCGTTTGCTCATAAAGCAGTCAGGATACTGCATGTGGGACCAGAAGGGTTAATTCACCACAGCCGACTATATCCCTGGATGCTCCAACAGCCTTTTCAGCTGCGGCCACAGCTCACAGGCATTGAGGCAATCCTGCCACTACGCGGTCAAGTTTAGCTGAAAAATATGCTCCCGGACTCAATCTTCCCCAATGATCCTGGAACAGCACAGATGTCATGTAGCCACGTTAATCATTTACCGTTTGTACAAAAGGCTGGTTTGGGTTCAGAATCCCCAGTGTAGGTATCGTTTGGAGCGACCCTTTTTAATTCAGTAAAGGTTCTCTCGGCCTCTGGGGTCCACTGTAATGGACTCTGGTTCTGTAACTCTTTTCCATGGGCTATGTCACTTGGGGAGCCTCAAGGGTTGCGTAAAGTGTGATAAACATCCTACAGTAGGAGCATATACCCAAAAAGGAGAGCAATTGTATCTTCGGTGAGGCTTTGGAATATTTGCTGGATTGCTTGAACTCTGACTTGACCAATAGCCTTCCCTTATTCAGAGATTAGGTGACCTATGAACTTCACCTGTTGTTGCACAAATTGTAGCTTTGTGAGACTGCCTTTGTGCCCTTCCCGCGCTCGATGGCAGAGCAACGGAAAGGTCTCCTTCCACATTGTTCCTTTGTTGGTGCCGCAGTCAAGCAATCATCTACATACTGCAGCAGCACTGACCCCGGGGTTTGAACAAGAATCTCCAGACTCCTGTGTAGAGCCCCACTATATATGGTGGGAGACTCACAGTAACCTCGCGTGAAGGTATATGATTTCCCTTTGAATGAAAAAGCGAACCAGAATTGACTATCTGGGTGCACCGATACACTAAAGAAGGCATTTGTTAAATACACAACAGGGAATCATTTCCTGTCCGGTGGAATTTGAGCCAATATAGTATAGGGATTGGGAACGTTTGGGGCATGTGGAACAACAGCGTCATTGACAGCCTGCAGGTCTTGAACAAAACTCCATTCCTCCTCTTCACCGGGAATGTTTGTCTTTTTGACTGGATAAATGGGGGTTCTGACTGGTGAGTTTTGACAGGGGATTATCATTCCAGCTTTTAGAAGGGATTCAAAGACTGCAGTAATTCCTTATATGGCTTCGGGTTTTAACAGGTATTGTGCTCTGCAAGGACGATACTCAGACTTCAGGGTTATCCTTATGGTCTCACAGCCCAGTATTAGTCCCATATCATGTTTGCCCTTGGTCCACAACTCAGCAGGGACCATTTGTAATCTTGGGTTTGAGACATCTATCTTAGGGAAACGGCAGGCTATCCCCCTAGGCTTCTCAGGGCGAGCGGGTGTTACCTGGACTGTCCTATCTGCCTGAGTTAGCCAAGTTAGTTCCTTCTTATATGTCCGCATATCTGCATTTAACCAGATACCCACATCGTCCCTGAAGACCCAACCTTTCATTCTTTGTGCCTTTAGCACCCATGCTCCTAAATCCTGCCACCTGTCACTAGACACCTTCGCCAGTGACACGTGAGACCAGAACATTCCACATCAAAAAGATAGGGTCTACTTGCTGTTACAAATACCTGAGATAAGTTCGCACAGACTGCACATCTGAGATCACTCCAATAAAATTCACACAATAACAACTGATCTGGTTTAACCAATCTCCTGAACCAATCCTTCTCATATGGTTCGTCAGGGCCATCATTGTGTATGTGTGCTGTGCAGTGCAGCATGTCTCCAGCAAGAAAATCGGTGTTAATAAGATTAACATAGTTACTTGCTTTCAGGGTGAGTGAATCCCTTACTAAACTTCTCGCTCTCTGGATTAATAGCCACTCATAGACAGACATCTGGGGTCGTAGGTCATATTTTATAGCCTGCACTGGTAAATCGTTTCTTTGAATTATCTGCAAGCCCGTCGGAGTACTGACCAAATCCAATCCCAGTCTCCGTATGAGATCCCGGTACATCAAATTTAAAGGACAAGATTCCGATAACAGGAAGGAGAATTGGAAGGTTTCCCTGTTACTAGAGGTGCAGAAAATCTCTCCCGCACCATGACTCCTAATACACCCATTGTGTTCAGGAATCTTTCACTCATCTTTATTTGTGTCGATTGTATAAACGGGCCTAATGTAAGGACTGAGTATGTTGCCACCGTATCTACCAAAAAGGTAACTGATGTACGTTCACATATAACATAGAGGTGGGCATCGACTTATACACATCATTGTGATATTGGACATACCGTCCACACTTTGCAATCTCCGTGCTGCACATTGAGGTGTGATTTGTCTCAGTGCGCGAAAGGTTAGTAGAAGAGATGCGCATAAGCGAGTCTTCATTGCCAAGCGTAAGGGAAAGAGGCTTACCTGTACCTTGTGGGCTGCCCAACTCCACCTCAGCCTTCCATTGTTAGTCAACCTGTCCCTCAGCCTCCAAGGCCGAGTGAGCCTGCCTGTGTATTTTTGGTTGGCCATTCCAAGTCCTGTGTGGACACTCCCTTTGCTTGCTCTTGCCGGAGCCCATTTTTAATGTCACTGGAAATGTATTCAGCTCTCTCTCCGTCTCTCTCTCGCAGTACCATTATCTATTCCCTTTTGACTTGCTTTTACCTCCAGAGGTCCCCTCTCGTATTGGGCGCATTCGCCTCAAGGCCTTGGTTTTCGTAAACCAAGAAACCACGTACCTGATACGTCTTTGGTGAGTCCAACTCAGCCAGTGGTGGTTCCAAGTCTAAAACCAGCCTTAACCTTGCTGTTTCCTAAACACTCTTCAAACAGCAATCCCCTTCCCTTGGGGTTTTACTCTAATACCACGTGGACCCTTTTCCTGCTGTATTTATTCTCTAAGAATGACTCTCTAGGTAGGATTATATAAACCACAACTATTACCCAACCTTATTTGATTTGAAACTCTGGCTCTAGGGCAATCCACAGATTTCCAGTCCTCTCACGCAAAAGGGCCAATTCAGCGCTCGAGATGAAGTGAAAGACCTTCAAGGCGCTGGCACCTGCGCTTCCTGGGAATCTTCAGAATCTCATCCAGTCGCGGGGTCCCGGTACGAGCCCCCAAGTTTACTGGCATGGAAATTAAATCGACTTGACTCAATAATTAGCAAGAGCAAAGCAAGGGTCTTCATTAAAAATTTTGCAAGATTGACCCATTACACTAAGTCAGATGCCTCAATGCAATAAGTACCCAAACATTTACACAGACACCTGCCTTATAGCGTTCCTTATCACACTCTCAAGGGCAAAGACTGGGGAAACTCAAGTTGTTATCCTCTCATCCCCTGGTGCTAGACATAACAGTTATTCAGCTTTCGCTGAGTTCGACTATCGCAAGGTCGAGTTGAATGCTTACAGAAATCAAACAGAGATAAGCGAACTGCAACCCTTCATCAAAGCATCGTTTACAAAGCTCAGCACAGCATTGATTTAAACAAAGCATTCTCTTTAAACTTTACAGTAAATGGATAATTAATTTCACAGTAAATGGATAATTTTCTATTGCAGTCACAGTGTGTTCCTTGAGAGTCATAGGGTGTCACATTTTGTCCCAGAGAGAGTTACCGTGAGTCAGAGTGTCAAAGTCTGTCTCAGAGTGTCAGAGAGTATCCAAGTGTTTCACGGGGTCTCAGAGAGGGTCTCAGTGTGTCAAAGAGAATGTCAGAGAGTATCACAGTATATCAGAGAGAGACAGGGAATATCACAGTGTTAGAGAATGTTGCAGTGTGTCAGAGAATGTCACAGTGTATCTCAGAGACAGTCCGAGAGTGTCAAAGTTTATCAGAGAGTGGCACAGTATGTCTCAGACAGTGTCAGAGAAAGTCACAGTGGATGTCAGAGAGTGTCAGAGAAAGTCAGAGAGTGTCACAGTGTGTTACAGAGAGTATCAAAGAGGGTCAGAGAGTGTCACAGTGTGTCTCAGAGTGTCACAGTGTGTCTCAGGGAGTGTCACAGTGTGTCTCGGGGAGTGTCGGAGAGAGTCAGGGAGTGTCACAGTGTGTCTCAGACTCTCAGAGAGTGTTACCGTATGTCTCAGAGAGCGTCAGACATTATTATAGTGTCTTAGAGAGAGATACTGTATGTCTCTGAGAGTGTCAGAAAGTGTCACAGTGACTCGGTGGATGTCACAGTCTGTCAGAAAGTGTCACAGTGTGTCAGAGAGAGAGAGGCAGAGAGTGTCACAGAGTGTTGCATACAGAGTCAAAAAGTAACACAGTGTGTCACAGTCTGTCAGAGAGTGTCACAGTGTTTCTCAGAGAGTGACAGAGAATCAGAGAGTGGCACAGTGTGTCTCAGAGAGAGTCAGTGAGTGTCAAAGTAAGTCTCAGAGCGTGTCAGAGAGAGTCAAAAAAGTGGTACAGTGTATCACAGCCTGTCAGACAGAGTCACAGAAGGTTTCAGAAAGTGTCAGAGAGTCAGAGAGTGCCACAGTGTGTTTCAGAGAGGGTCAGAGTATGTCACAGTGTGCCTCCGAGAATGTCACAATGTATCAGAGAGTGTCACAGTGTCTCACAGCCGGTCAGAGAGTGTCAGTGAGAGTCAGAGAGTGTCACACTGTGTCTCAGACAGTGTCAGTGAGAGAGAGCGAGTGTCACAGTCTGTCAGAAAGTGTCACAGTGTGTTACAGAGAGTGTCAGAGAGAGTCTGAGTGTGTCACCGTGTATTTCAGAGTGTACCAGAGAGTCAGAGATTATCATAGTGTGTCTCAGAGAGAGTCAGAGAGTGCCACAGGGTTTTTCAAAGAGTGTCAGAGAGAGTCAAAGAGTGCCACAGTGTGTTTCAGAGAGGGTCAGAGTATGTCACAGTGTGCCTCCGAGAGTGTCACAATGTATCAGAGAGTGTCACAGTGTCTCGCAGCTGGTCAGAGATAGTCAGAGAGTGTCACAGTGTGTCTCAGACAGTGACAGTGAGAGTCAGAGAGTTTCACAGTGTGTCACAGAGAGTGTCAGAGAGAGAGTCAGAGAGTGCCACAGTGTGTTTCAGCGTGTGTCGGAGAGAGTAAGAGAGTGTCACTGTGTGTCTTTGAGACTGTCAGAGAGAGTCAGAGAGTGCCACAGTGTGTTACAGATAGTGTCAGAGAGGGTTAGAGTGTGTCACAGAATGTCTGAGAGAGTGTCACAGTGTATCAGAAAGTGTCACAGTGTCTCACAGTTGGTCAGAGAGTGTCAGAGAGAGTCGGAGAGTGTCACCGTGTATTTCAGAGTGTACCAGAGAGTCAGAGATTATCATAGTATGTCTCAGGGAGAGTCAGAGAGTGTCAAAGTGGGTCTCAGAGAGTGTCAGAGAGAGTCATAAAGTGTCACAGTTTGTCGCAGTCTGTCAGAGAGAGTGAGAGATTGCCACAGCGTGATTCAGAGAGTGCCAGGGAGGGTCAGAGTACGTCACAGTTTGTCTCATAGAGTGTCATAGTGTATCGGAATGTGTCCCAGTATCTCACAGCCGGTCAGAGAGTGTCAGAGAGAGTCGGAGAGTGTCGCAGTGTGTCTCAGACAGTGTCAGTGAGAGACAGAGTGACACAGTCTGTCAGAGAGAGCGACAGCGTGATGCAGAGAGTGTCAGAGAGGGTCTGAGTATGTCACAGTTTGTCCCAGATACAGTCACAGTGTATCAGAGTGTGTCCCAGTGTCTCACAGTCGGTCAGAGATTGCCAGAGAGAGTCAGAGAGTGTCACAGTGCGTCTCTGAGAGTGTCAGAGAGAGTCAGTGTCACAGTGTGTAACAGTCTGTCAGAGAGTGGTACAGTGTGCCTCAGAGAGTGTACAGTCTGTCAGAGAGAGTCACAGTCTGTTAGAGAGAGTCACAGTGTCTCAGAGAGTGTCACAGTGTCTCAGAGAGTGTCACAGTGTGTCTCGGAGTGTCAGAGTGTCACAGTGTGTCAGGGATTGTCACACTGTGTCAGAGAGAGTCAGAGAGTGTCAGAATGTGTCAGAGAGTGTCACACTGTCTCAAAGAGAGATAGAAAGTATCACTGTGTGTCTGAGAGATTGTCAGAGAGTGTAATAGAGTGTCACAGTGTATGACAGTCTGTCAGAGAGTGTCACAGTCTGACTTAGATAGTGTCAGAGAGTGGCAGAGAGTGGCAGAGTGTCAGAGAGAGTCAGAGAGTGTCACAGTGTGTCTCAGAAAGAGGCGGAGAGTGTCACAGAGTGTCTCATACAGAGTCAACAAGTGTAACAGTGTGTTAGAGAGTGGCACAGTATGTCTCAGAGAGTGTCAGTGAGTGCCACGTGGGTCTCAGAGTGTCAGAGAGAGTCAAAAAGTGTCACACTGTGTCACAGTCTATCAGAGATGTCACAGTGTTTCAGAGAGTTTCAGAGAGAGTCACAGTCTGTCACAGAGATTGTCAAACAAGGTCAGAGTGTGTCACAGGGTGTCTCAGAGAGTGTCACAGTGAGTCTCACAGAGTGTCAGAAAGTGTCACAGTGTCTCAGTGGATGTCATAGTGTGTTAGAGATTGTCACAATGTGTCAGACAGACAGTCAGGGAGTGTCACAGTGTGTCTCAGAGAGACTCAGAGAGTGTCAGTGTGTCTCAGAGTGTGTCAGAGAATGTCAGCAATTGTCACAGTGTGTCACAGTCAGTCAGAGTGTCACAGTTAGCCTCAGACAGTGTGACAGTCTGATTCAGAGAGTGTCACAGTGTGTCACAGTCTGTCCGAGAGTGTCACAGTGTGTCATTGTCGGTCAGAGAGTGTCACAGTGTGTCTCACTGTCTCACAATCTCTCAGAGAGAGACGGAAAGTGTCAATGTGTGTCTCAGAGAGTGCAACAGTGTGTGTCAGACAGTGTCAGAGAGAGTCAGAGAGTGTCACAGTATGTCTCTGAGAGTGTCAGAGATTGTCACAGTGTGCCTCAGAGAGTGTCACAGTGTGCCTCAGAGAGTGTCAAGGTGTGCCTCAGAGAGTGTCAGAGAGTGTCACAGTGTATCTCAGAGAGTGTCATAGAATGTCAGAGATTGTCACAGTGTGTCACAGTCTGTCAGAGAGTGTCACAGTGTGCCTCAGAGAGTGTCACAGTCAGTTTCAGAGAGTGTCAGAGGGTGTCGCAGTGAGTCAGAAAATGTCACAGTGAGTCTCAGAGACAGTGAGAGAGTGTCAAGGTGCATCAGAGAGTGGCACAGTATGTCTCAGACAGTGTCAGAGTGTGTCACAGTGGGTGTCAGAGAAAGTCAGAGAGTGTCAAAGAGGGTCAGAGTGTGACATAGCGTGTCTCAAAGAGTGTCACAGTGTGTCTCATGGATTGTCAGAGAGAGTCATGGAGTGCCACAGTCTGTCAGAGAGTATCACAGTCTGTCTCAGAGAGCGTCTGAGATTATCATAGTGTCTTAGAGAGGGATACCATATGTCGCTGAGAGTGTCAGAAAGTGTCACAATGTCTTAAAGAGTGTCACTGTGTTTCAGAGAGAGAGAGTCACAGAGTGTCAGAATGTGTCACAGAGTGTCACAGTATGTCTCAGAGAGTGTCAGAGAGTGTCAGAGAGAGGTAGAAAGTGCCAAAGTGTATCACAGCCTGTCAGAGAGTGTCACAGTCTGACTCAGATAGTGGTAGAGAGTGTCAGAGAGTGTCACATGTGTCTCGGACAGTGTCAGGAAGTGTCAGAGAGTTTCAGTATGTCTCACAGCGTGTCAGAGAATGTCAACGATTGCCACAGTGTGTCACAGTCTGTCAGAGAGTGTCACAGTGTGCCTCAGAGAGTGTCACAGTCAGTTTCAGAGAGTGTCAGAGGCTGTCGCAGTGAGTCACTGTCAGACAGAGAGTGTCGCAGTGTGTCACAGTCCATCAGAGCATGTCGCAGTGTTCTCAGGCAGTGTCAGAGAGTGTCCGAGAGTGTCACAGCATGTCTCAGAGATTTTCAGAGAGTGTCGCAGAGTGACACAGACCATCAGAGAGAGAGTCACAGTGTGTCTCAGAGAATGTCAGAGAGTGTCGCAGTGTGTATCAGAGAGTGTCAGAGAGAGTTACAGTGTAACAGTGAGTCAGAGAATGTCAGAGATTGTCACAGTCTGTCACAGTGTGCCTCAGTCACAGTGGGTGTCAGAGAGTTTCAGAGAAAGTCAGAGACTTTCACAGTGTGTTACAGAGAGTGTCAAAGGGGGTCAGTGTGTGTCAAGGTGTGTCTCAGAGAGTGCAACAGTGTGTCTCAGAGAGTTTCAAAGAGGGTCAGAATGTGTCACAGTGCGTCTCAGAGAGTGGCACAATGTGTCACAGAGAAAGAGAGAGTCACAGTGTGTCTCAGAGAGAGTCAGAGAGTGTCACAATGTGTCTCAGAGAGAGTCAGAGACAGTCACAGTGTTTCTCAGAAAGTGTCAGAGAGAGTCAAAAAGTGTCACACGGAGTCACACTCAATCAGAGAGGGTCTCCCTGGGTTTCAGAGAGAGTCACAGTCTGTCTCAGAGTCTCAAAGAGGGTCAAAGTGTGTCACAGTGAGTCTTAGAGAGTGTCAAACTGTGTCAGTGTCGGTCAGAGAGTGTCACAGTTTGTTTCAGAGGGTGTCTTACAGTCGGTCAGAGAGCCAGAGAGTATCACGGTGTGGCTCAGAGAGTGTCACAGTGTGTCTTAGAGCGTGTCAGAGAATGTCAGAGATTGTCACAGTCAGTCAGAGAGTGTCACAGTGTGTCTCAAAGCGTGTCACAGTGTGTCTCAGAGCGTGTCAGAGAATGTCAGAGATTGTCACAGTCAGTCAGAGAGAGTCACAGTGAGTCTCAGAGAATGTCAGAGAGTGTCGCAGTGTGTCACTGTCGGTCAGAGAGTGTCA
The DNA here is from genome assembly GCF_047496795.1 of Chiloscyllium punctatum. NCBI lineage: Eukaryota > Metazoa > Chordata > Chondrichthyes > Orectolobiformes > Hemiscylliidae > Chiloscyllium > Chiloscyllium punctatum. The sequence goes on along the minus strand of NC_092752.1, from coordinate 88,612,398 downwards.
GTTTGTTTCAGACAGTGTCAGAGATCTCCGAGAGTGTCACAGCATGTCTCAGAGATTGTCAGAGTGTATCACAGTGTGTCACAGTGTGTCTCAGTGAGTGTCAGAGAGAGTTAGAGAGTGTCACATTGAGTCAGAGAATGTCACAGTGTGTCTCAGAGACAGTGAGAGAGTGTCAAGGTTTATCAGAGAGTGGCACAGTATGTCTCATACAGTGTCAGAGAGTGTCACAGTGTTACTCAGAGAGTATCACAATGTGACTCAGGGAGTGTCACAGTGTGTCTCAGGGAGTTTCAGAGAGAGTGAGGGAGTGTCACTGTGTGTCACAGTCAGTCTGAGAGTATCACAGTATGTCTCAGAGAGATTCAGAGATTATCACAGTGTCTTCGAGAGGGATACAGTATGTCTCTGACAGTGTCAGAAGGTGTCACTGTGTCTAAAAGAGTGTAACGGTGTGTCAGAGATTCTCACATTGTGGCTCACAGAGTGTCAGAGAGTTTCACAGTGTGTCTCAGTGAGACTCACAGAGTGTCAGTGTCGATCTGAGAGTATCACAGTGTGTCTCAGCGTCTCACAGTCGGTCAGGGAGTGTCAAAGAGAGTCAGGGAGTGTCCTAGTGTGACTCAGACAGTGTCAAAGAGAGTCAGAGAGTGTCAGTGTGTCTCAGAGCGTACCAGAGAATGTCAGAGATTGTCACAGTCAGTCAGAGAGTGTCACAGTTTGTTTCAGAGAGTGTCTTACGGTCGGTCAGAGAGAGCCAGAGAGTATCACAGTGTGTCTCAGTGAGTGTCAAAGAGAGTGTCACAGTGTGTCTCTGAGAGTGTCAGAGAGTATCACAGTGTGTCTCAGAGCGTGTCAGAGAATGTCAGAGATTGACACAGTCAGTCATAGAGTGTCACAGTTTGCTTGAGAGACTGTCAGGGAGGGTCACGGTCTGTTTCAGAGAGTGTCAGAAGTGTCGCAGTGTGTCACAGTCTGTCAGAGACTGTCAGTGATTGTCACAGTCAGACAGAGAGTGTCACAGTGTGTCTCAGAGAATGTCAGAGAGTGTCGCAGTGTGTCTCAGAGAGTGTCCCAGTGTGTCACTGTCGGTCAGAGAGTGTCATAGTTTGTTCCAGAGACTATCAGAGATCTCTGAGAGTGTCATAACATGTCACAGAGATTGTCAGAGTGTGTCGCAGTGTCTCACAGTCTGTCAGAGAGAGTCACAGTGTGTCTCAGTGAATGTCAGAGAGAGTTAGAGAGTGTCACATTGAGTCAGAGAATGTCACAGTGTGTCTCAGAGACAGTGAGAGAGTGTCAAAGTTTATCAGACAGTGGCACAGTATGTCTCAGACAGTGTCAGAGAGTGTCAGAGAAGGTCAGAGACTATCACAGCGTGTTACAGAGAGTGTCTCAGAGAGAGTTGTAGGGGGTAGTGTATTTTTTAAACGGTTAGCTGCCTTTTAGTCTTTTCTACCTTAGAGTAAACACAAGCAGACACTCGAAACTGTTGCCGGACCTCCCCCACGTTTATATGAATGAAACAATTGTAACAGCTTTCCTCGATAGTTGAGAGACCGCCCTTAACCACAGTTGGACAACATCATCCATATAAGGAAAGAACGGGGAGCTCGAACACTGATTGGCCAAGTGAATAACAAAATAATCGCAGGCACCAGAACCCAAATAAGGAAAACAGTGGGGAATCCTAGCACTCGTTGGTCAAGACAGCAGTAGGAGACCCAGCCCACATATACATGTATATAATGCGTGGAGATTACTATGCTTGTATGTGTGTACCTTTGGGAACAACACCCGACTTTGCAAAGTTGAATGAAAAAGTTTTGGACAGACTCCTCCGTATCTTTGTTCCTGGGAAGGGAAATAAAAAGTGCCGTAGATGGGGCCAGACAGCCACCTATCTCGCACAATTGGGGGCTCGTCCGGGATGAAATAATTATTGCCGGGGGGGGGGGGGGGGTGCAGTCTCTTCAGCTCACGGATCAAGCCTGATTACAACAAAGACGCGTCTAGTATATATTTATACTTCTCACTGATCAGCTTGGTCAGTCGGCCGTCGGCCGTCGGCCAAGAGAGGATGTGACGCGGCTCATTTAAAAATAATTTTGAATCCTGGAAAAGGAACACACGGACGAGTGCTGGGACGACCCGTTAGTGACTATACATGGGCGTACACACATTTAGAAAGGCCAGACAACTCCGTGCACGGATCAATTTAAGAGATTCTTTTGTTCTTCCTTGTTGGCCGCGTGGTTTTGATGGTCATCTGTGAAAACGCTTTGGGCGTTTAAGACCAGGACCGAAGATAAACCACGGGAAATTGTGGTTTTGACGGTCATCTGTGAAAACGCTTTGGGCGTTTAAGACCAGGACCGAAGATAGACCATGGGAAATCGGACTTCTAGATTTACTAAGGAAAAGTCAGGGAAGACTGCAAATGGGAAAGAAATACCCCCCGATAGTCCATTAGGTCGGAAGTTAAGTCTATGGACGGACAGTAGTAGAACGAAGGACTTAAAGAAAGAGACCATGATAAAATATTGTTGTTTTATATGGACCAAAGAACCTATCCGCGCCCCCTCGGTAGTTTGGCCCGAGTATGGGTCTGATGAAGACTGGGTGTGTCAAATCCTAAATGTATATGTTAACAGAAAACAACAGTTTGACCCAGAGGAGAGCAAATACACCGCCGCCTGGTTGGCGGGCGATGGCGAGAGTCCCACGCATCTCTATCCTCTGATTCCCCAAACAGACCCGAGGAAGCCCCAGACGTCTTGGGACATCCTCACCGACGGTTTGCCACCGTCTGCCCCGCCCCTGTATATACCACCCGCGCACGACCAGGCGTCCAGCGCGGACCTCCCTCCTGCGACGGATAATTCCGATTCCCAGCAGGCTACGACCAGTGAGGAAGGAACTCCTGGGGGGGGGGGGCACAGGAGGGGGCGCAGAACTCACCCCAGGCACTAGGAAATCAGTCCGACTCGAGATGCGGAAAGGTCGAGAAGAGGGATTGAGAGCTGGGAGGAGTGACAATATTGAACAGCTGAACCCCTTACGAGAGGTGCCGTTTGGGAACGAACGGACCCGGTTCGTAGTACAACCTTTAAATTCTGGGGATATCCGGCAACTCTGTAATGAACTACCCCGTCTACTGGACGACACCGTCAGTGTGGGAATACAACTGGACCAATTTCTGGGGCCCAGTATATACACATGGGCTGAACTGCAGGCCATGATGAGAATACTATTTAATTACGATGAAATTGTTATGATCCGGAATAGTGCAATGGCCATTTGGGATAGGGAGCATCGGGACGGCCCTCAGCGTGGAGAGCAGAAGTACCCCTTAGAGGACCCCCGGTGGGATCATAACGACGCGGGGGGACGAGCCAATATGACAGACCTCAGAAGCCTTATAATCAGGGGGATCCAAACCTGCGTGCCCAAACAGCGGAATTTAGCGAAAGCATTCGAAGTTGGACAGAAAAAGGATGAATCCCCAAGTGAGTTTTTAGACCGTTTGCGGGAGTCCATGCGAACGTATTCAGGTTTAGACCCCGATGGGGAAATAGGCAAGGGCATGCTTAAGGTGCACTTTGTGACTAAGTCATGGCCTGACATTCAGAAGAAATTACAGAAAGTGGAGGATTGGGCTGAAAAGGATGTTGCAGAATTATTACGGGAAGAACAGAAGGTGTACGTTCAGAGGGATGTAATAAGGGAGAAACATAAGACAAAAATGATGGTGGCAGCCGTACGGGAAGCTTGTAAGTCCACCGGAATGGGGGAGGGAGATTATGGGGTGGAAAGAGGAACGTCGAAGAAAAGTTGGAGAGGGAGAGAAGCGAGACGGGGCAGAAGTGAGAGAGGAGGATCTTATGGAATTGAGTGCCCTCAGAAGGCCGGATGTTACCATTGCGGGAAACTGGGACACTTCAAAAGGGATTGTCCCAAGTTTAAAAGGGAAAGAGAAGGGATGTATGAAATGGAGTGCGAACAAATGGATTAGGGAAGTCAGGGGAGGATCGGAACAGGGGCCTACCAAGAACCCCTGGTAAATTTACAGGTGGGCCCATTGAGACAAGATGTTACCTTCTTAGTTGACACAGGCGCCGGCAGGTCCTCAATTCCCCTCCATCCTAGGGGGGTTGGCTTCCAAGCTAAAGCATTAAACATTTCAGGAGTTAAGGGTGGGGTTTTTAGTGCAAAAATATTCGAACCACAACCCTTGCGGCTGGAGGAGGAGGAGCTCCAGGTGGAACTCCTTCACCTCCCCATCTTCCCTATGGGTTGTTGGGACGTGATTTGAAAGTCCGTTTCAGATTACGAATAGAAGTGGGAGAAGAGGAAGAATTGGCCGTTACCATGTCATACCTTAGTGAGTCCCGATTGACAGAGATAGACCCTAGGGTTTGGGTCACCAAAGGGAACCGGGGGGGACTCGCAATTCGACCTGTGGAGCTAAATTAAAGCCCCAGAGCCCCGACGTCAGAGTGCTCCAATACCCCATCTCTTGGGAAGGGAGGCAGGGCCTGAAGACAGTTATGGAAGACCTAATAAAAGATGGATTGGTGGAGCCCTGTATGTCACCATACAATTCCCCCATCCTGCCGGTCCGGAAGTCGGATGGGAGCTACCGAATGGTCCAAGACCTAAGGGAAGTAAATAAAATTGTCCAAATACGGCACCCTGTGGTACCAAACCCATACACTATTCTGGGGCGAATACCCCCGGACCACGGCTGGTTTAGTGTTATAGACTTAAAGGATGCCTTCTGGGCGTATCCCCTGGACAAGGGCAGTAGGGATCTTTTTGCTTTTGAATGGGAGGATCCTGATACTGGCAGAAAACAGCAGTACAGGTGGACCGTGCTCCCCCAAGGATTCACTGAGTCCCCGACTCTGTTCGGGCAGATTCTGGAACAATTATTGGCGGGACTAACCTTGTCCCCGGCCCTTAAGCTTATACAATACGTGGACGATCTCCTTTTATCTGGACCCGCGGAGGAGGACGTCCTACTTGGGACTAATGCCCTGTTAAATTACCTAGCTGTGAAGGGGTTAAGAGTGAGTCAGAAGAAGCTCCAATATGTCGAGAAAGAGGTTAAGTACCTGGGACACTTGATAAGCCAGGGACAGAAACGAATAAGTCCGGAAAGAGTGCGGGCAATAATCGAACTAGGCCTCCGAACGACCAAAAGGGAGTTGCGGAAGTTCTTGGGACTCTTAGGCTATTGTCGATTATGGATAGACGACTATGCCCCCATAACTAAAGACTTGTACCTAAAACTCATTGAGGAGGCACCCAACAGAATAAAATGGGAGGAGGAGGAGAAAAAGTTAATTGGAATCCTAAAAGGAAAATTGATGGCCGCACCTGTTTTAAGCTTGCCGGATTTTAATAAGACATTTCGTCTCTTTGTGAACTCCAGAAAGGGAACCGCTCTTGGAGTATTGACCCAGGACTGGGGGGGGAAAAAGGAAGCCCGTGGCTTTCCTGTCAAAAATTCTGGATCCAGTCTCCCGAGGGTGGCCGGAGTGTGTCCAAGCGGTGGCAGCCACGGCAAAGCTGGTAGAGGAAAGCAGGAAGTTGACCTTGGGGGCCCCCTTAACAGTCACTACTCCCCACCAGGTTAGAAAATTCCTGAATCAGAAGGCCGGGAGGTGGCTGACTGACTCGAGAATTCTGAAATATGAAGCCATATTGTTAGACCGAGAAGACCTCCGAATAGAAGTCGGGGGCTGCCAGAACCCGGCGGACTTTCTTTGGAAAGGGGAAGAGGAGGAGGAACTGGAACACTGCTGTTCAGACATAATAGAGTACCAGAGTAAAGTGAGGGAAGATCTGAGGGATACCCCTTTACATGCAGGAAGGCGGTGGTACATTGACGGGTCCTCTCGAGTGATAGATGAGAAGAGACACAACGGTTATGCAGTCATTAGTGAGACTGGTTGGGAATTAGTGGAAAGTGGACGGCTACCGAATGCCTGGTCGGCACAGACGTGCGAATTGTACGCCTTGCACCGGGCTCTGAGGAATTTAAAGGGAATAGCCGGGACAATCTACACTGACTCTAAGTATGCCTTTGGGATAGTACACACCTTTGGGAAGATCTGGAAAGAAAGGGGAATGATAAATAGTAGAGGAAAGGAGTTGGTCCACGAGGAACTAGTAGCCATGTTCTTGGAGGATTTGTTGCTGCCACAAGAGATTGCTGTAGTACATGTGAAAGGACACCAGAAAGACGATAAAATAGAGACCCTGGGGAATCAATTGGCAGATGAACAGGCAAAATTGGCTGGGATGGGGAAGGAAGTAATAAACTGCCTGGTAAGGATTCCACAGATATCCGAAATTACCGAAGTGCCCACGTTTACTGACAAAGAAGAAACTCTTCTCGCGTCTCTGGGGGGTACAAAGGATAGGGAAGGCAAGTGGACCTCACCTGATGGCCGCCAGCTACTAAATCGACCGTTGACGCGGGACATTATTGCCCGTTTACACCAAGGGGGTCACTGGCGCGCCCAGGCACTGTGTGATGCCTTCCTGCGCCGATATGCTCACCCTGGTCTGTACACGTTAGCCAAGCAGGTCACAGGAGATTGCATAACATGTCGAAAGATTAACAAAAGGGGGCTGCGGCAGCATGCAAGACAAGGGGGTAGTAGTCCGGCCTATAGGCCGTTTGAGTATGTCCAGGTAGATTACACTGAGCTCCCCCCCATAGGTCGCCTGAAGTATCTATTAGTAGTGGTAGATCACCTGACAGGATGGGTGGAAGCTTTCCCCACTACCACGGCAACGGCAACTCAGGTTAGCAAGATTCTACTCGAGCAAATCATCCCACGATTTGGGCTACCCCGCGCTATTGACTCTAACCAGGGGAGCCACTTCACCTCGACCGTCCTCCAGAATGTAGTGCAAGCAATGGGGATTGACTGGGATTTGCACACCCCCTGGCATCCCCCCTCCTCGGGCAAGGTCGAAAGAATGAACCAGACAATCAAAAAGCAGCTAACCAAACTCACTAATGATATCGGCCTGCCTTGGACCAAATGCCTACCCCTTGCCCTATTGCAAATTCGCACCCAGCCAAGGCGGGATTTGGGCGTCTCCCCTTTCGAAATGCTGTTTGGCCTCACGTTCCATGGGCCGAAGGGGGAACCTCCTGTATGCGAGTCTCGGGATATGTTTGTGCAAAAATATGTGGTGGCTCTGGGGTCTGCTCTATCTCGTTTACGCCAACAGGGACTTTTGGCACAGACGCCGCCCCTCGAGTTTGCGGTGCACACCGTCATGCCGGGTCAGTGGGTCCTGATTAAAAGCTGGAAGCAACGTATCCTCGAACCAACTTGGGACGGTCCCTTCCTGGTACTTTTGACGACCGAAACGGCTGTCCGTACGGCCGAAAAGGGCTGGACACATTACACTCGAGTCAAGGGACCAGTGCCACAACCGACGGAGGACGAATGAACCTCTCTGACAAAGGCATCTAAGGAACAGAGACCCTGAGAACGAACTAATCGGACTTTGGCGAGTCTAAAGGAACTGTGCCCTCGGGCTACGGGTGTCGCAACAAAATGCGGTCAATCGTATTGTTAACTTGCTATGCCATTATCCTTGGGTTGGGTCATAGTGTGCGTGTTACCCAATTTGGCCTCTGGAAAAAACAAGCAGAGGACCGTCAGTGGTTCTCCATCTCCGTGCTTGCCAACCAATCAACACAGACATTTAGCTTAGACCTATGTGTGTTGGTGCCCTGTAGGACTAACAGTGAACGGAATCAAACTAAGGGGAACCTAGAGAGAGAAAGGGGATTCCAGGGTCAGACATTAGTATTACAATTGCATGGTAGGGAAGGCCTAAATAGGCCTCCAGCCCCCGGGGTCCAGGCTATGGTGTCAGTTGTCCGTGATCCCATCACGCCTGGACCCGATTGTGGGCAGAATCAGTGCAATCCGCTCTATCTGACCATAAAGAACTTGGAAAAGAACGGGGCGAGCCTTAATGGAACAATACTGGGTATAAGAGTTGGGGGCCAGGCAGGATGGGGGGGGATGCAGCTGTGCTGCACGTATATCACGGTCATTGAAGCTGAGACTGGGGATTCATCCACCACTGATAAGCAGGAAAAGATTAGAATAATTGAGGTGACGGATTTGGAAAAGACCTTTGAAATTGAAACGGGATACGGGGAGGCGAATGCCTGGATGGAATGGGTCAAATATACTGTGAGGAGCATGAAAAAGAGTGATTGCTACGCATGCACGAGTGCCCGCCCTAACCCTCAGGTGGTCCCATTCCCGCTGGGATGGGAGAAACACCCACGAGCCATGGACTGCATGATAAGGCTGTACCAGGTCCGAGAGGCCTGGAACGACCCCACTTGTCGACCCTTGAGTTTGAAGTTTCCCCCCGTCAGGTCTGAGGGGGCGCCCCGCCCGCGATCATTCTCAGGGGTAACGGGTATGCACCAGGCCTGCGTCTCTCGGACGGGACTACAGTGGGACGACAATGTGGGGACATTTGACAAGTGCAGCAGTTCAATTCGGCTGGTCAATGAAACGACCGGGGGCCGGAATTACTCCCACATTCATGTGCCTAGGGCAGACCTCTGGTGGTACTGTGGTGGGAGGGTTCTGCGACCGACCCTGCCCCAAAAATGGACGGGCACTTGTGCGATCGTTCAATTGGCCATCCCATTCACCCTGGTATTCGAAAAACTAGAGCAACCCCGTTCTAGTGGAAGAACTGAGAGAGCTTTGGAGACCTCTTTCGATGATAACATATATTTAGATGCCATAGGGGTCCCCAGGGGTGTTCCTGACGAATACAAGGCTAGGAACCAGATAGCGGCGGGTTTTGAGTGGATTGGATTAATTATATTTACTACAATCAGCAGAGGTTAATTAATTATACCCGGGAACCGCCATTTGCCTGGCCCTCACCGCTCTCCACGCACCGCCCCCAGACTGACCCTCACTGTCGACTACAAATCACAACCCACCTGCCCCTTACTGCCATTCAACACCGCCTTAAGCTTCAACCGCACCACCATCAACACACCGTACTAAACCAAACCATCACCACTGTCCACACACCGCCCCAAGACAGACCCTCACCATCGTCCACACTCTGCCTGCACCCTGACCTTCATGACCATCCACACACCCCCACCTGCCTGACCATCACTGCCATCTAAACACCGCCCCAAGCCTGACCCTCACCACCATTGTCCACACACCACCCCCAGACGGAGCCACACGCCGCCACCAGCCTGACCGTCACCGCCATCCACACATTGCCCTCAGACTGACCCTCACAGCCATCCAACACCACCCCAAGCCTGACCATCACCGCCATCCACACACCGTCCCCCAACCTAACCCTCACCACCATCCACACACAGCGCCAGGCCTGACCCACGCAACCGCCCCAGCCTGACCCTCACCACTGCCCATACACCGTCCCCAGCCTGACACTCATTGCCGTCCAACACCACCCCCAGCCTGACCACCACCGCTGACATCACACCGCACTCCGCCTGACCCTCACCGCCGTTCAACACCGGCACAGCCTGACCCGCACCACCGTCCACACGCAGCCCCTAGCATAACCGTCACCACCATCCGCACACCACCCCTTGCCTGACCATCACTAACGTCCAAACACCGCCCCAAGCCTGACCATCGCAACCACTGTCCACACACCACCTCCAGATTGACCCTCACCGCCGTCCACATTCGGTCCCCACCCTGACCTTCATTACCATCCACAGACCGCCCCCAGCCTGTCTCTCACTGCCATCCACACACCGCCCCCAGCCCGACCCTCATCACCGTCCAACACTGCCCATAGCCTGACCCTCAACGCGTTCCAACACCAGCCTCCAGCTTGATCCTCACGGCCATCCACACACCATCTCCAGCCTGACCCCTATTGACATCCACACACAGTCCCCAGCTTAACCCTCACCGATGTCCATACACCGCCCCCAGCCTGTCACTCACCAATGTCCACACATCGCCCCCAGCTTGACCCTCACTGTCATCCAACACCACCCTCAGCCTGACCCTCACTGCCGTCCGCATATCACCCCCAGCCTGATCCCCATCGTCGCCCGCACAGCGTCCCCGCCTGACCCTCACCGCCGTTCAAAACCACCCCCAGCCTGACCCTCACCGCTGTCCACACACGACCACCACCGCTGACCTCACACCGCATCCTGCCTGATCGTCACCGCCGTTCAACACCAGACCAGCCTGACCCCCACTGGCGTCCACACACCATCACCAGCGTAACCCTCACCGACATCCACACACTGCCGCCAGCCTGACCTTCACAGCTGTCCACACTCTGCCTCCAGCCTACCCTCACCACTGTCCACACACCATCCCCAGCCTGACTCTCACAGCTGCCCACACTTTGCCCCCACCCTGACCCTCACCACCGTCAACTCACCGCCTGCAGCCTGACCCTCACAGCTGCCCACACTCTCCCCACACTGACACTCACCACCGTCCACACAACGCCCCAAACCTGACCCTCAGCGCCAGTTCAACACTATCCCTAGTCTAACCCTGGACCGCAGTCCACACACCACCCCCAGCCTGACCCTTACCACCATCCAAATACCGCCCTTAGTCTGACCCTCAATGTCATCCAACACCACCCCCAGCTTGATCCTCACTGCCGTCCGTACACCAACCCCAGCCTGATGCTCACAGACGCCCATACACCGTCTCCAGCCTCACCCTCACCGCCATCCACACACCACCCCTAGCCTGACCTTCACAACCATCCAGACACTGCCAGCAGCCTGAACCTCACCTCCCTCCACACACTGAGCCCAGGCTCACTTTCACCACCGTCCACACACCGCCCGCAGACTGACCCTCACCGCCCTCCACATACCGCCCCCATCCTGACCATCACCACCATCCATACAGCGTCCCCTACCTGTCCCTCACAGCCGTTCAACACCGCCACATGCCTGACCCTGGACCGTGGTCCACGCACTGCCCCCAGCCGAATGCTCACTGCTGTTAACACTCCACCCCAGCCTGACCCTAACCGCCATCCAAACACCGCCCCAGCCTGACCCTCAACGGCGTCCAACACCGCCCCCAGCCTGATTCCCTCCGCCGTCCACACACCATCCTCAGCCTGACCCTCACAAATGCCCATACACTGCAGCAGCCCGTCCATCATCTCCGTCCAAACACTGCCCCCAGCCTGTCCACCACCTCCGTCCACACATCGCCCCCAGCCTGCCCTTCACAACGATCACACTCCTCCCCGAGCACGACCCTTACCGACATCCACACTCTGCCCCCCGCCTGTCTCTCACTGCTGTCCACACACGGGCCCCCAGCCTGACCCTCAACGCATTCCAACACCACGCCCAGCTTGATCATCACCACCATCCACACACCATCCACATCCTGACCCTCACAGCTGCCCATACACTGCTCCCTTCCTGACAGTCACCACCGTCCACACACCGCCCCCAGCCTGACCCTCACTGCCGTCCACACACTGCCCCCAGACTGACCCTCACCGTCGTCCACTCACCACCCCCAGCCTGAACCTCACCTCTGTCCACACACCATCTCCAGCCTGACCCCTACCGATGTCCACGCACCGTTTCCACGTAACCCTCACCAACATCTACACACTGCCCCCAGCCTGTCACTCACCGACGTCCACACACCGCCCCCAGCATGACCCTCACCGCCATCCAAACTCCGCCCTCAGACTGACCCTCACCACCATCCACACACTGCCAGCAGCCTGTGCATCACAACCGAACTCACACCGCACCCCTCCTGACCCTCACCGCCGTTCAACTCTGGCCTAGCTTGCCCCGCACGACCGTCCACACACCGCCCCAGCGTAACTGCCACCATCATCCATACGCCGTCCTCAACCTGACCCTCACCGCAATCCACACAACACCTCCAGCATGAGCCCAATCATCTCCCACACAGCGCCCCCTGCCTGACCCTCACGTCGTTCAACAGTGCCTCAGCCAGACCCTCAACACCATCCACACACCACCCACAGACTGACCCTCACGACCATCCAAACAACATACCCAGACTGACCCTCTCCATCGTCCACATACAGCCCTCACCCTGACCCTCACTGCCATCCACATACCGTCCCCAGACTGACACTCTCCACTGTCCACACACCGCTTCCATCCTGCCGCTCACCGCCATCCACACACCACCCCCAGCATAACCCTCACCGCCGTACACACAACATGCCCAGCGTGTGCCTCAACTCTGTCAGCACACCGCCTGCATCCTGACCCTCACCAATGTCCACACACTGTCCCCAGCATAACCTTCACCGCCATCAACATTGCCCCCAGCCCGACCCTAACAGCCACCCATATAGTGCCCCCAGCATGACCCCCACCGCCGTCCACACAGTGCCCCCAGCCTGATCGTCACTGCTGTCCACACGCCGCCATCAGGCTGACGATCACTGCTGTCCACACACTGCCTCCAGCCTGACCCTCACCGACGTCAACACACCGCCCCCAGCCTGACCCTCACCGCCATCCAGCATTGCCCCGAGTCTGACCCTCACTGTCGCCCACACACTGCGCCAAGCCTGACCCTCACCGCCATCCACACACCGCCCCCAGCCAGTCTTTCAACGCCGTCCACACACCGCCCCCAGCCTGACCCTCACCATCATGCAACACTGCTCATAGCCTGACCCTCACCGCCGTCCAACACTGCCGACAGCCTGACCCTCAACACATTCCATCACCGCCCCCAGCTTGATCCTCACCGCAATCCACACACCATCCCCAGCCTGACCCTCACAGACGCCCATACACCCACCCAGCCTGACCCTCACCTCCGTCCACACACTGTCCCCAGCCTGACCCCGCCGACGTCCACACACGGTCCATACTGAAACCCTCACCAAAGTCCACACACTGCATCCAGCCTGTTGCTCACCGACGTCGACACACCGCCCTCAGCATGACCATCACCGTTGTCCACACACCGCCCCCAACTTGACCCTCAAGGCTGTACACACACCGCCCTCAGTATGACCATCACTGTCGTCCACACACCACCCCCCAGACTGACCCTCACCGTCATCCTCACTCCCCGCCCAGCCTAGCCGCACTGCAGTCCATACACCGCCCGCAGCCTCATCATCATCGCCGTACACAACACCCCGAGACTGACCCTCACCGCCATCTACACACTATCCGCAGGCTGACCCTCACCGACATACACACACCACTGCCAGCCTGACACTCACCGCCGCCCACACTCTGCCCGCAGCCTGACCCACACCACCCTCCAAAAACCGGCCCAGCCTGATCTTCACCGCCATTCAAGTGCTGTCACCAGCCTGACCCGCAACAACGTCCACACATCGCCCCCAGCCTGACACTCACCGCCGCCCACACTCCGCCCCCAGCCTGAACCTCACAAACACCCACACACTGCCCCGAGCATGACCCTCACCGACATCCACACACCGCCCCCAGCCTGACCCTCAATGCCATCCAACACTGCCCCCAGCTTTATCCTCACCACCGTCCGCACATCATTCCCAGCCTAACCCTCACTGATCCCATACACCGCTCCCTTCCTGACGCTCACCGCCGTGCACACACCACACTTAGCTTAAACCTCACCGCTGTCCACACACCACCCCCAGCCTGACCCGCACCTCCATACGCACGCTGTCCGCACCCTGAAATTCATGACCATCCATACACTGCCCACAGCCTGACCCTCACCGCCGTCCACACACTGACCCAGCCTGTCGCTCACCGATGTCCACACATCGCAGCCAGCCTGAACCTCACAGCTGCTCACACTCCACCCCAGCCTGACCTTCACCGCCATTCATGCGCCATCCCCAACTTGACCCTCACTGCTGTCCACACACTGCCTCAAGCCTGACCCTCACCGCCATTCACACCCCACCCCAAGCCTGACCCTCACCACTGTCCACACACCGCCCCCAGCCTGAAGCTCACATCCGCTCACTCTCCGCCCCGAGCATGACCCTCACCGACATCCACACACTACCCCCACCCTGACCCTCACCGCCGTCGACACACTATCACCAGCCTGACCCTCACCAACATCCACACATTGGCTGCAGCCTTACCCTCAATGCCGCCCACACTCCACCCCAAGCCTGAACCTTACAGCCACCCACACTCCGTCCCGAGCTGGACCCTCACTGACATCCACACACCGCCCCCAGCCTGACCCTCACCGACATCCACACACACCCCCAGCCTGACCCTCACCGACATCCACACACCGCCCCCAGCATGACCTTCACTGCCATGCACGTGCTGTCCCCAGCCTGACCCTCACCAATGTCCACACATCGGCCCCAGCCTGACCCTCACTGCCACCCACACACCGCCCCCAGCCTGAAGCTCACATCCGCTCACTCTCCGCCCCGAGCATGACCCTCACCGACATCCACACACCACCCCCACCCTGACCCTCACCGCCGTCGACACACTATCACCAGCCTGACCCGCACCGACGTCCACACTCTGCCGCCAGCCTGACCCTCACCAACATCCACACATTGGCTCCAGCCTTACCCTCAATGCCGCCCACACTCCACCCCAAGCCTGAACCTTACAGCCACCCACACTCCGTCCCGAGCTTGACTCTCGCTGACATCCACACACCGCCCCCAGCCTGACCCTCACCGACATCCACACACCGCCCCAGCATGACCTTCACCGCCATTCACGTGCTGTCCCCAGCCTGACCCTCACCAATGTCCACACATCGGCCCCAGCCTGACCCTCACTGCTGCCCACACTCCGCCACCAGCCTGAACCTCACAGCCACCCACACTCCGCCCTGAGCATGACCCTCACAGACATCCACACACCATCCACAGACTGACCCTCACCAATGTCCACACATCGGCCCCAACCTGACCCTCACCACCGCCCACACTCCGCCACCAGCTTGAACCTCACAGCCACCCACCCTCCGCCCCGAGCATGACCCTCACCGACATCCACACACCGCCCCCAGCCTGACCATCAATGCCGTCCAACACAGCCCCCAGCTTTATACTCACCGCCGTCCACACACCATTCCCAACCTGACCCTCACTGATGCCCACACACTGCTCCCTTCCTGACGCACACCGCTGTGCACACACCACCCACAGCCTGACCCTCACCGCCATCCACACACCACCCACAGCCTCACCCTCAACACGGTGCACAACGCCCCCAGACTGTGTCTCACCACCGTCCACACTCCGTCCCCACCCTGACCCTCATGAACATCCGCCCACAGCCTGGTCCCCATTGCTGTCTACACACCATCCTTAGCCTGACCCTCACCACCATCCATACACCGTCCCCATCGTAACCCTCACCTACGTCCACACACTGACCCAGCCTGTCGCTCACTGACATCCACACACCGCTCCTGGCCTGGACCTCAGAGCGGCGCACACTCTGCCCCCAGCCTGACCCTTTCCACAAGCCAACCCAAGCCTGACCCACACTGCCATCCAACAATGCCCCCAGCATGACCCCAACACATTCCAACACCGCCCCCAACCTGACCTTCACCACCATCCCCACAACGGCCCAGCCTGACCCTCAGCGCAGTTCAACACTGTTCCCAGCCTTACCCTGGACCATGTTCCACACACCACCCCAAGCATGGCCCTCACTGCCTTCCACACTCCGCTCTGGCCTGACCCTTACCGCCTTTCAAACACTGCCGCAAGCCTGCCCCTCACAGATGCCCACACTCTGTCCCCAGCCTGACCCTCACCGAAGTCCAATGCTCTCCCAAGCTTGACCCTCACTGCCATCCACACACCGCCCCCAGATTGACTCACACCGCCATTGTTACACCATCCCAGCCTGACCCTCAACTCTGTCCACACACTGTTTCCAGCCTGAGCTCAACTGACGTCCACAAACCGCCCCCAGCGTAACTCTCACCGACGTACAAACACCAGCCTGGCCCTCACTGCCAACCACACATTGGACCCCACCTGACCCTTTCTGCCATTCAACACCGCCTTCAGCTTGAACCACACCACCGTACACGCACCATCACCCTGACCATTACCACGGCCACACACCAGCCTTAGCCTGACCATCACTGCCGTTCACACACCACCCCCAGCCTGACCCTCACTGCCATCCACACACCGCCGGCAGCCTCTCACTCAACACCGTACATATCGCCCCCAGACTGTCCCTCACCATCGCCCACATTCCGTCCCCATCCTGACCTTCATGGCCACCCACACACCGCCTCCAGCCTGGCCCCCACCACCTTATACACAGCATCCACAGCCTGACCCTCCCCACTGTCCACACACCGTCCCCAGCGTAACCCTCACTGACGTCCACACACTGACCCAGCCTGTCACTCAGCAAAATCCACACACCGCCGCCAGCCTGACCCTCACAGCTACCCACACTCTGCCCCCAGCCTGACACTCACCACCGTCCACACACCGCCCCCAGCCTGCCTCTCACCGCCATGCACACACCGCCTGCAGCCTCGCCCTCACCATCATACACAATGCCCCCAGACTACCTCCCAGCCACCCACATACCATCGCCAGCCTGACCCTCACCACCGTCCACACACCGGCCCTGCTGACCCTCACGGCCGCACACACTCTGCCCCTACCCTGACCCTCACCACCGTCCACACACCGCCCCCAGACTGACCCTCAGAGTCGTTCAAAGCCGTCCCCAACCTGACCCTGGACCACGGTCCACATATCGCCCCCAGCCTGACCCTCAACACCGTTCAACACTGTACAACACCGCCCCCAGCTTGATCCTCACCGCCATCCATATACCATCCCCCGCCTGACCCTCACAGACGCCCATACATCGCCCCAGCCTGACCCTCACCTCTGCCCACACTCCGTCTCCCGCCTGACCCGACCGATGACCACACACTGCCCCCAGCCTGACTGTTAACGCATTCCAACTCCATGCCCAGCTTGATCCTCACTGCCGTCCACATACCATCCCCAGCCTGACCCTCACAGACGCCCAAATACCGCCCCAGCCTGACCCTCACCTCCGTCCATACACCGTCTTCTACCTGACCCCTATCGATGTCCACATACTGTGCCCAACCTAACCCTCACCAACCTCCACACACCACCCCCAACCTGTCACTCATCGGTGTCCACACACTGTGCCCAACCTAACCCTCACCAACCTCCACACACCGCCCCCAACCTGTCACTCACCGATGTCCACACAGCGCCACCAGCCTGTCTCTCTCCACCGTCCAAACACCACCCAAAGTCTGACACACCCCGCCACCCACACACTGGCCCCAGCCTCACCTCACCGCTGTCCACACACCGCCCCAGGCCTGACCCTTACCGCTGTCCACACACCGCTCCCATTCTGACCATCAACGCCATCCACACACCACCCGCAGCCTTACCCTCACCGCCGCACACACATGGCCCCCAGTCTGACCCTCACCGCTGACCTCACTCTACACCCAGCCTGACGCTCACTGCCGACCGCACACTGCCCCAGCGTAACCCTCACTGCTGTCCACACCACATCCCCACCCAAACCCTCACCCTCGTCCACACACCGTCCCTATCCTGACCCTCATTGTTGTCCACACACCGTCCCCATCTTGAACCTCACCGTCGTCCATGCACCGCCCCCACCCTGACCCTCACCTCCATCCAACACTTCGCACAGCCGAAACCTCAATGCCGTCCACACACCAGCCCCAGCCTGACACTCAACGCTGTCCACACACCGCCCCCAGGTTGACCCTCACCGCCGTCCACACACCGCCTCCAGCCTCACCCTCACTGCCATCCACACACCAGCGCCAGCCTGACCCTCACTGCCATCCACACTCTATCCCCAGCCCGACACTCATAGACGCCCATTAACTGCCCCATCCTGACCCTCAACTCCATCCACACACCGTCTCCCGCCTGACCCCTACCGACGTCCACACCATAATCCTCACCAACGTCCACACAGCACACCCAGCCTGACCCTTCCATCGTCCACACACAGCCCACAGCCTGACCCTCACCACCATCCACGCACTGTCCCCAGCCTGACCCTCACCACTGTCCATACTATGTTACCAGCGTTATCCTCAATGCTGTCCACACACCGCCCCCAGCCTGTCACTCACTGACGTCCACACCCCTCCCCCAGCATGACCTACACTGGCATCCAACACCGCCCCATCCTGACCCTCCCCGCCATCCACACAACACCCCCAGCCTGATCCCCATCGTCACCTACATAGCGCCCCCTGCCTGGACCTCAACGCCATTCAACACGGACCCTAGCCTGACCGTCACTGACATCTACACTCCGCTCCGGCCTGACCCTTACCGCCATTCAAACACCACCCCCAGCCTGACCCTCAACGCCATCCAACACCGCCTCTAGTTTGATCCACACCACCGCCCACAATGTACCCCCAGCCTGACGCTCATAGATTCCCATACACCGCCACCAGCCTTATCATCACCACCGTCCACACACCGCCCACAGCCTGACATTAACTGCAGACCACACACCGCACCCAGCCTGATCCTCACTGCCGTTCAACACCGGCCCAGCCTGACACGCACCACCACTGCCCCTAGTGTAACCGTCACCACTGTCCACACACCGTCCCTACCCTGACCCTCACTGCCATCCACACGCCTCCCCCATCCTGACCATCACCGACATCCACATACCTCCCGCAGCCTGTCTCTCACCGCCATCCTGACACAGCCCCAGCCTGACCCTCACCGCCATCCAACACTGTCCCCAGCCTGACCCTCAACACATTCCAACCACGCCCCCAACATGATCCTCACTGCCGTCTACACACCATCACCAGCCTGACCCTCACAGATGACCATACACTGCTCACTTTCTGATGCTCACTGCCGTCCCCACACCACCCCCAACCTGACCCTCACCACCTTCCACACACTGCCCCCAGCCTGAACCTCACAGCCACCCACACTCCGGCCCGAGCATGACCCTCACTGACTTCCACACTCCGCCGCCAGACTGACCCTCACCCCTGTCCAACACCGCCCCCAGCCTGACCCTCACCCCTGTCCAACACCGCCCCCCAGCCTGACCCTCACAGCTGCCCACACAATGCCACCAGCCTGATCCTCAGCGCCGTTTCAACACCATCCCCAGCCTGACCATGCACCGTGATCCACACACCACCCCCAGCCTGACCCTTACCACGATCCAAACACCGCCCTCAGCCTGACCCTCAAAGTCGTCCAACACCACCCCCAGCTTGATCCTCACAGATTCCCATACATCGTCTCCAGCCTGACCCTCACATCCATCCACACACCACCCCTAGCCTAACCCTCACCGCCCTCCACACAATGAGCCCAGACTGACTTTCACCGCTGTCCACACACTGCCCACAGACTGACCCTCACCACCGTCCACATCCCGCACTCATCCTCACCCTTACCGCCCTTCAACACCGCCCCCTGCCTGACCCTAGACCGCAGTCCACACACTGCCCCCTGCCAAACGTTCACCGCCATCCACACTCCGCCTCAGCCTGACCGTAACCACCATCCAAACACCGCCCCCAGCCTGACCCTCAATGCAGTCCAACACCGCCCCCAGCATGATCCTCACGGCCATCCACATGTCATCCCCACCCTGACCCTCACAAATATCCATACACCGCCCCAGCCTGTCCCT
The DNA here is from genome assembly GCF_047496795.1 of Chiloscyllium punctatum. Lineage (NCBI taxonomy): Eukaryota > Metazoa > Chordata > Chondrichthyes > Orectolobiformes > Hemiscylliidae > Chiloscyllium > Chiloscyllium punctatum. The sequence continues at coordinate 88,592,645 of NC_092752.1, read as the reverse complement.
CACCTCCGTCCACACACTGCCCACAGCCTGACCCTCACCGCCATCCATGCGCCATCCCCCGCTTAACCCTCACCACCGTCCACACACCGCCCGAAGTCTGACACTCACAGCTGCACACACTCCACCCCGAGCATGACCCTCACCGACAACCACACACTGCCCCTAGCTGGTGTCTCACTGCTGTCCACACACCGCCCCCAGCCTGACCCTCAACGCATTCCAACACCGCTCAGCTTAATCCTCACTGCAGCGCCCACAGACTGCCCCCAGCCAAACCCTCCCCACCGTCCATCCACCGCCCCAGCTTTTCACTCACCGCCGTCCACACACCACCCCCAGCCTGACCCTCACCACCGTCCATACACCGCCCCCAGCTTTTCTCTCACCGCCGTCCACACATCATCACCAGCCTGACACATCACAAATGCCCATACACCGCCCCATCCTGACCCTCACCTCCACCCACACACCGCCTTCAGCTTGACCCTCACAGCCGCCCACACTCCACCCCGAGCATGACCCTCACCGACGTCCACCCACTGCCCCCAGCCTGACCCTCACCTCCGTGCAACACTGCCCCCAACCTGACCCTCACAGTCGCCCATACACCGCTCACTTCCTGACGCTCACTGCCGTACACACACCATTCCCAGCGTAATCCTCAACGCTATCCACACACCGCCTGCAGCCTGACACTCACTGACATCCACACACCATCCCCAGTGTAACCCTCACCGCCGTCCACATGCTGCCCCCAGCCTGTCACTCACCGCTGTTCACATACCGCCCCCATCCTGATCCTCACTGCCATTCACACACCGCCCCAAACCTTAACCTCACCCCCATCCAACACTGCCCACAGCCTGACCTCAATGGCATCCAACACCGCCCCCAGCTTGGTCCTCACCGCCATCCACACTCTATCCCCAGCCTGACCCTCATAGACAGCCATACACCGCCCCAGCCTGATCCTCACCTCCGTCCACACACCGTCTCCCACCTGACCATTACCGACGTTCAGACCCAGTAACCCTCACTAACATCCACACACCGCACCCAGCCTTTCGCTCACTGCAGTCCACACACCACCCCCAGCCTGACCATCACCATCGTCCACCCACAGCCTGATCCTCACCGCCATCCATGCGCCGTCCCCAGCCGGACGCTCACTGCCGTCCACACACTGCCCACAGTGTAACCCTCACCACCGTCCAGACTCCGTTATCAGTGTAATCCTCAACGCTGTCCACACGCCGCCTGCAGCCCGATCCTCACTGACATCCAAACACCATCCCCAGCCTAACCCTCACCCCCTCCACACACCGCTCCCAGCCTGGCACTCACCGACGTCCACACACTGCCCCCAGCATGTCCCTCACTGCCATCCATCGCCACCCTCAACCTGATATCACCACCGTCCACATACCGCCCCCAGTCTGACATTAACTGCGGACCTCACCTCGCACACCGCACTCATAATGAACCTCACCACCATCCACACTCCATCCACAGCATGACCCTCACCATCATCCATGCACCATCCTCACGCTGACCCTCACAGGCGTCCACATTCCATCGCCAGCCTTACCCTCACAGGCGTCCATACACAGTCCCCATCCTGACCCTCACCGTTGTCCACACACCATTCCCAGCCTGACCTTCTCCACCGTACTCACACCACCCCTAGTGAAACCATCACCACCATTCACAGTCCGTCCCCACCCTGACCCTCACTCCCATCCTTGCAGCGTCCCCATCCTGACTCTCACCATTGTCCACAAACCTCCCCCAGCCTGTCTCTCACCACCATCCACACACAGACCCAGCCTGACCCTCACCGTCGTCCACACCCTGCCCCGAGCCTGACCCTCACCATCGTCCACACACAGCCCAAAGCCTGACCTTCACCACCATCCACGCGCCGTCCCCAGCCTGACCCTCACTGCTGTCCATGCGCTTTCCCCATCCTGACGCTCACTACCATCCACATACCAACTCCAGCGCACTCCTCAACGCTGTTCACATACCGCCTTCAGCCTGACCCTTACCGCCATCCAACATTGCCCCCAGCATGACACTCACTGACGTCCACACATCACCCCCCAGCCTGGCTCTTACTGCCGTACACACGCAGCCCACAGCTTGAACCTCCCCACCATCCACGCGTCATCCCCAAGCTGACCCTCACTGCTGTCCACACATCGTTCCCAGCATAATCCACAATGCTTTTCATACACTGCCTGCAGCCTGATCCTCACCGATATCCACACACCGTCTCCAATTGTACCCTCACCACCGTCAACACTGCCCCCAGCCTGACCCTCACAGCTGCCCACACTCCGCCCCCAAACTGACCCTCACCGCCGTCCAACACCACCCCAGCCTGTCTCTCTCTGCCTTCTACACACCGCCCCAGCCTGACTCTCACTGCGGTCCCCACACTGTCTCCAGCCTGACCCTTACGGCTGTCCACACACCATCCCCTGTCTGACCCTCACCACCGTCCACATACCGCCCCAGCCTGACCCTCACCGACGTCCACACACTGCCCCCAGGCTGTCTCTCACTGCTGTCCACACACCACCCCAATCGTGACCATCACCAACACCCACACACCGCCCCTAGCCTGACCCTCACCGATGTCCACACACCGCCCCCAGACTGACGCTCACCTGCATCCACACAGCGCCCCAACCTGACCCTCACCACCGTCCACACACCGCCCCCAGCCTGTCTCTCCTCACCGTCCAACACTGCCCACAGCCTGATCCTCACAGCACCCCATTCTCCGCCCGAGCATGTCCCTCACTAACGTCCACACACCGTCCCCAGCCTGACCCTCACCGTCATCCGCACACCGTCTCCAACCTGACCCTCACTGCCATCCAACACCACCCCCAGCTTGATCCTCACCGCTGCCCACACAACATCCGCAGCCTGACCCTCACAGACGCCGATACACTGGCCCAGTCTGACCCTCACCTCTGTCCACACAGTCGCCCGCCTGACCCAACCGACGTCCACACACTGCCCCCAGCCTGACCCTCACCGACATCCACACTCCGCCCCAGCCTGACCCTAACCACCATCCAAACACCGCTCCCAGCCGGAGCCTCACCACCATCCACACACCATCCCCACCCTGACCCTCACTAACGCCCATACACCGCCCATACACCCCCCCAGCCTGTCCCTCACCTCCATCCACACACCGCCCACAGCCTAACCTTCACCGCCATCCATCTGCCATCCCCAGCTTAACCTTCACTGCCATCCACACACCACCCCCAATCCGACCCTCACCACCGCCCCCACGCCACCCCAAGCATGTCCTTCACAGCCATCCAACACTGCCCCCTGCCTGACCCTCAACATATTCCAACACCGTACCCAGATTGGTCCTCACTGCCATCCAGGCACCATCCCCAGCCTGACCATCACAGCCGCCCGTACACCGCCCCAGCTTGACAATCAGCTCTGTCCACACACCGTCTTAGCCTGACCCCTACCAACATCCAAACACCTTACTGCCATCCAACACCACCTTCAGCCTGAACCTCACCGCAGTCCACATGTTGCCCCCAGCCTGATCACCATCGTCTCCCGCACAGTGTCTCTGCCTGACCCTCACCATCGTCCACACATAGCCCACAGCCTGACCGTCACTGCCATCCATGCACCATCCCCAGCCTGAGTCCCACCGCTGTCCACACACCGTTCCCAGCATAATCCTCAACACTGTCCACACACCGCCCCCAGCCTGAACCTCACTGTCACCCATACTCCGCCCCCAGCCTGACGCGCACTGCTGTCCACACACTGCCCCCATTCTAACCCTCACCAAAGTCCACACATCGCCCCCAGCCTGATGTGCACTGCTGTCCGCACACAGCACCCAGCCTGACACTCACCGATGTCCACACACCGCCCCAGATTGTCGCTCACTGCCATCCACACACCGCTTGATTCTCACTGCCATCCACACACCATCCCTAGCCTGACCCTCACAGACGCCCATACACCGGCCCAGTCTGGCCCTCACCTCCGTGCACACACTGTCTTTCGCCTGACCTCACCGACGTCCCCACACTGCCCCTAGCCTGTCACGCATGGACGTTCACACACCACCCCCAGCATGACCATCACCATCGTCCACACACTTAGCCCTGCCTGAATCTCACCATCGTCCACACACCATTCCCAGCCTGACCCTCACTGCCATTCAAAACACTGCCCCCAGCCTGACTCTCTCTGTCGTCCAACACCACCCCCAGTTTGACCCTCACCACCATCCAAACACCACCCCCAGCCTGGCTTTCACTGCTGTCCACACACCACCACCAGCCTGACCCCCACCACCCATACTCCGCCCCCAGTATGACCCTCATTGACGTCACACACCATCCCCAGCCTGACTTTGACTTCCGTCCACACACCGCCCACAACCTGACCCTTACCGAAATCCACATACCGACCCGAGCCTGTCTCTCACCAATGTCCACACACCGCCCGAGCCTGTCTCTCACCGCTGTACACACACTGCCCCCAGCCTGACCCTCACTGCTGTCCAACACTGCCCCCAGCCTGACCCTCAATGAATTCCAGCACTACCCCCAGCTTGTTCCTCACTGCCGTACACACACCATGCCCAGCTTGACCCTCACCACCGTCCACACACAGCCGCCAGCCTGACCCTCACTGCCGTCCACACACCGTCTTCAGCCTGAGTCTCACCACAGTCCACACACCGACCCCAGCTTGACCCTCATTGCCGCCCGCAGACCGCCCTCTGCCTGACCCTCACCGCACATACTCCGCCCCCAGCATGACCCTTACCAACGTCACACACCATCCCCAGTCTGACCCTCACTACCGCCCACACACCGCCCCCAGCTTTACCCTCACCACCGTCCACTCTTCGCCCCCAGCATGACCCTCACCGACGTCACACGCACTGCACCCAGCCTGACACTCACTGCTGTCATCACACCGGCCCCATCCTGACCATCTCTGATTCCACACTCTGCCCCCAGCCTTAACCTCAATGCCATCCAACACCGCACCCAGGCTGACCCTCACTTCCATCCACACACCGCTTGCAGCCTGAACGTCATCGCTATCCACACACCGTCCCCAACCTGAACCTCACAACTGTCCACACTCAGTCCCCAGCTTGACCCTCACCACCTTCCACACACTGTCCCATCCTGACCCTCACCACCGTCCACACACAGTCCCCAGCGTGAAGCTCACCATCATCCACACTCAGCCTCCAGGTTGACCTTGACTGCCGTACAACACTGCACCCAGGCTTACCATCACCGCAGGCCGCACACCGCTCCCAGCCTGACCCTCACCGCCGTCCACACTCAGCCCCCAGGCTGACCTTCACTGCCGTACAACACCGCACCCAGACTGAATCTCACTGCAGTCCTCACACCGCTCCCAGCCTGAACCACACTGCCGTCTGCACACCGCCCCCAGCCTGACCCTCACCGCCGTCCACACACCACTCCCAGCCTGACCCTCACCGCCATCCAACACCGCCCTCAGACTGACCCTCACTGACGTCCGCATATCACTCCCAGCCTGACCGTCACTGCCATTCACACAGGTCCCCAGCCTGACCCTCAACGCCGTCCACACACTGCTCCCAGCCTGACCCTCACCACTGTCTATACACAGTCCCCAGCCTGACCCGCACCGCAGTCCACACAACGGCCCCAGCTAGACCATCTCTGATCCCACACTCCGCCCCCAGCCTTACCCTCGCCGCCGTCTAACACCGCATCCAGGCTGACCCACAACAGCGTCAACACTCAGCCCCTAGCATTACTCTCGCCGCCGTCCAACTCCGCATCCAGGCTGACCCTCACTGCCGTCCACAAACTGCCCCCAGCCTGACCCTCACCACTGTCCATGCACAGTCCCCAGCCTGACCCCCATCGCTGCCCACACACCGGCCCCAGCCTGACCATCACTGACCCCATACTCCGCACCTAGCGTGGCCCTCACCGCCGTCGAATACCGCGCACAGGCTGACCCTTACCACTGTCCACACACCGCCAGAAGCTCGACCCTCACCGCGGTACAACACCATCCCCAACCTGATACCACCATAGTCCAACGCTGTTCCCTGTCAGACCCCCAATGTCCCAGCCAGTCCCCAGCCTGACCCCCATCGCTGCCCACTCACCGGCCCCAGCCTGACCATCTCTGACCCTGCACTCCGCCCCAGCATTACCCTCACCGCCATTCATCACCGCACCCAGCCTGTCCTTCACCACCATCCACACACAATCCCCAGCCTGACACTCACCACTGTCCACATACCATCCCCAGCCTGACCCCCAACGCTACCCACACACCGGCCCCATCCTGACCAACTCTGACCCCACACTCAGCCTCCAGCCTTACCCTCACCGCCGTTCAACTCCACATCCAAGCTGACCCTCACCACCGTCCTCACACCACTCCCTGCCTGAACGTCATCGCCATCCACACACCACCGCAAGCCTGACACTCACCGCTGTACAACACTGTCCCCAGCCTTACCCTCACCACTGTCTAATGCCGTTTCCTGTCAGAACCCCACTGCTGTACAACACCACCCACAGCCTGACCCTCACTGCCACAGCTTGGACCCCTGCTTCAACACACTGCACCCAGCTTGGACCGCACTGCCGTCCACACACGGCTCCAGCTTGACCCTCACTACCGTCCATACATCGCTCCCAGCCTGTCCATTGCCACTGTTCACATGGCACCAACCTGACCGTCACTGATGTCCGACACTGCCCCCAGCCTGAACCTCACTGCCGTCCACACACTGCCCCCAGCCTGACCATCACTGACCCCACACACCGCCTCCAGCGTGACCCTCACCACCATCCACACAATCCCCATCCTGACCCCCACGCTGCCCACACACCAGCCCCAGCCTGACCATCTCTGACCCCACACTCTGGCCCCTGCCTTACCCTCACCACCGCCCAACACCGCACTCAAGATGACCCTCACTACCGTCGACTCAGCTGCCAGACTTACCCTCACCGCCATCCACACACCACTCCAAGTCTGATCGTCATCGCCATCCACGCACGGCCCCAGCCTGACCATCACCGCCGTCCACATACCGCCCCCAGCCTGACCCTCACCGCCCCCAAACTGACCCTCTCTGCCGTCCAACAACGTCCCCTGCCTGTCCCTCACCGCCGTCCACATACCGCCCCCTGCCTGTCCCTCACCACCGTCCACACACTGCGCCCAGCAAGACCCTCACCACTGTCCAACACTGCCCCAGCCTGACCCTCAGTGCTCCCAGCCTGACTCTCACTTCAGTCCAACATCGCCCCCAGCCTGACCCTCACTGCCGTCCATCACTGTCCCCAGCCTGCCCCTCACTGCCGTCTACACACCGCTCCCAGCCTGAACCACACTGCCGTCCACACACTGCCCCCAGCCTGACCCTCTCTGACCCCACACTCCTTCCACAGCCTTACCCTCACCGCTGTCCAACACTGCACCCAGGCTGACTGTCACCACCGTCCACACACCGCCCCAGCCTGAGTCTCACTGCCTTCCGCACTCTGCCCTATCTTGACCCTCTCCACCATCAACACACACTGCCCCCAGCCTGACAATCACCACAGCCCACACACTGCTCCCAGCCTGAACCTCACGGCCGTCCACACACCGCTCCCAGCCTCGCAGACATCGCTGTCCACACACCGACCCCAGCCAGACCCTCACCACCATCAACATACCATCCCCAGGCTGACCCTCACTGATGTCAAAACTCAGTCCCAAGCCTTACGCCCACCGCCGTCCAACACCACACCCAAGCTGACTCTCACCGCAGTCCACACTCTGCTCTCAGCCTGACTCTCAGAGCCGTCTACACAATGACCCCAGCCTGACCCTCTCCGCCATCCACACACAGTCCCCAGTCTGACACTCACTGCAGTCCATACACTACCCCAGCCTGACCCTTCTCTGGCAGCCACACACTGCTCCCAACCTGACCCTCACTGACCCCACACTCCGCTGCCAGACTTACCCTCACCGCCATCCACTTATCGCCCCCAGCCTGTCCCTCACTGCCGTCCACATACCGCTCCCAGCCTGACCCTCATCGCTCCCAGCCTGGCCCTCACCGTTGTCCGCACACTACCACCAGCCTGAACCTCACTGCGTCCACACACAGTTCCCCAGCCTGACCACCCACGGCCGCCCACACACCGGCCCCAGCCTGACCATCTCTGACTCCACACTCCACCCCCAGCCTTACCCTCACTGCCGTCCAACTTTGCACCCAGGCTGACCCTCACCACCGTCCAACTTTGCACCCCGGCTGACCCTCACCACCATCCACACACCGCTCCCAGCCTGAACGTCATCGCCATCCACACACCGCCCCATCCTGACCCTCACCACTGTCCACACACCGCACGAAGCCTGACCCTCACCATGGTACAACACCGTCCGCAGCCTGATCCCCACCACTGTCCAATGTCGTTCGATGTTAAAACCCCACAGCTGTACAACACCACCCACAGCCTGACCCTCACTGCCCCCAGCCTGACCCTCACAGCTGTCCACACACTGCCCCCAGCCTGGGCCTCACTGCCGTCCACACACCACTCCCAGCCTGACCCTCACTGCTTTCCAAAACTTCCCCCAGCCTGACCCTCACCGACGTCCGCACGGCACCAGCCTGACCCTCCCTGCCGTCCACACACTGCCCCCACCTTGACTCTCACTGCTGTCCACACACCACCACAAGCCTGACCCTCACCGCAGCACAACACCGTCCGCAGCCTGATACCATCACTGTCCAACGCCATTCCCTGTCAGACCCCCACCGCATACAACACCGCCTACAGCCTGACCCTCACTGCCCCCAGGCTGACCCTCTCAGCCGTCCATACACCGTCCACACACCACTCCCAGCCTGACCCTCACCACCGTCCACACACAGTCCCCAGTCTGACCCACTCCGCCATCCACACTCTGCCCCCAGCATGATGCTTACTGCCGTTGACACACTGCCTCCAGCCTGACCCTCTCTGCTGCCGACACACTGCTTACAGCCTGACTCTCACTGACCCCACTCACTGCCCCCAGCCTGACAATCACCGCAGTTCAACACCTCCCTCAGCCTGACCCTCACCACTGTCCACGCACCGTTCATAGCCTGATCCTCACCACCGTTCACACACCACACCCAGCCTGACACTCACTGCCGTCCACACACCGCCCCCAGCCTGACCCTCACCACGGCCAAACATCATTCCCAGCCTTAAAGCTCACTACTGTCCAACACCGTTCCCTGTCAGGCCCCACCGCTGTCCAAGACCACCCCCAGCCTGACACTCACCGGCGTCCACACACCGGTTCCAGTCAGATCCTCACCACCCCCAGCCTGACTCTCACACCCCCCAGCCTGACCCTAACTGCCGTCCAAAACTGCCCCCAGGCTGAAGCTGACCACCGTTCACACACCACTCTCACCCTGACCATCATCGCCCCAGCCTGACCCTCACCGCCGTCTACACACCTGCCCCAACCGGACCCTTACTACCGTCCACACACCACCCCAGCGTGACCCTCTCCACCATCCACACACCGCTTCCAGCCTGACCCTCACCGCCGCCCACACACTGCCCCGAGCCTGACCCTCAACATCTTCCAACTCCGCCCCCAGCCTGGTTTTCACCTCCATCCTACACCACCCCCAGCCTGAACCTCACTGCATTCAACGCGCCCCCAGACTGAGCCTCGCTGCCGTCCAACACCGCCCCCAGCCGTACCCCCACCACCGTCCACACACTGCCCCCAGCTTGACCATCACCGCCGTCCACATACCGACTCAACCTGACCCTCACCATGATCCAACACCATCCCCAGCCGGATTGCCCACCGCTTTTCAACTCTGTTCCCTGTCAGCCCCCACCACTGCCCAACACTGCCCAGAGCCTGACCCCCACCACACCCAGCCTGACCCTCACTGCCATCCACTCACCGCCCTCAGCCTGACAATCACTGCAGTTCAACACCTCGCCCAGCCAGACCCTCACCGCTGTCCACACAACACCCCCAGATTGACCCTCACTGTGGTCCAATACCATGCCCAGCCTGATCGCCCACCACTGTCCAATTCCATTCCCTGTCTGGCCTCACCGCTGTCCAACCCCACCCCCAGCCTAACCCTCAACCGCCATCCACACACTGGTCCCAGTCTGAGCCGCACCACCCCCAGCCTGATCGCCCACCACTGTCCAACACCGCCCAGAGCCTCACCCTCACTTCTTTCAGCCTGACCGTCACTGCACCTAGCCTGACCCTCACCGTCATACACACACTGCCTCCAGCCTGACCCTCAATGCCGTCCACACACTGCCCCAAGCCTGACCCTCATCCTGGTCCAACTCCGCCTCCAGCCTGGCCTTCTTCTCTGTCCAACACCGCCCGGAGCCTGAATTTCACCTCCATTCAACACCTCCCATAGCATGATCCTCACCAATGTCCACACACTGCCCCTGGCCTCACCCTCACCTCCGTCCAAACACTGCCCCCAGCCTGACCCTCACGGCCGTCCACACACTGCCCCTGACCTCACCCTCACCTCCGTCCAAACACTGCCACCTGCCTGACCCTCACCACCATCCATCACCATCCCCAGCCTGACCCTCACTGCTGCCCACACACCGCCACCAACCTGACCCTTAGCACACCTCAAGCCTGACCCTCATCACCATTCAACACCGCCACCAGCATGACCCTCACTGTCGAACACACTGGCCCCAGCCTGACCCTTACCACCGACCACACACCACCCCCAGCCAGACCTTTACTGTCGAACACACCGCCCCCAGCATGGCCCTCACCGCCGTCGACACAACGCACCAAGCCTGACCATAACTACCGCCCACACACTGCCCCCAGCCTTACCCTCACCGCCATCCAACACCGCCATCAGGCTGATCTTCACCTCAGTCCACACGCCACCCCCGGGCTGACCCTCACCGCCGTTCACACACAGCCCCCACCCTGATCATCACTGCCCCCAGCCTGACATTCATCACCATACACACGCCGCCGCCAACCTGAACTTCATTGCCATCCACACACCGCCCCAGCCTGACCCTCACCACTGTTCACATACTGCCCCGAGTCTGACCCTCACCCTCGCCCAACTCCGCCCCAGACTTACCCTCACCTCCATCCAACAACACCCACAGCCTGACCCTCACCGTCTCCAGCCTGATCCCCACCACCATCCTCACCCTCACCGCTGTCCACGCACCTTCCCCAGCCTGATCGTCACTGCCGTCCAAACACCGTCCACAGCCTGTCCCTCACCACGGTCCAACACCATCCCCAGCCTGATCGCCAACGGCTGTCCAACTCCATTCCCTGTCAGGCCCCACTGCTGTCCAACACCGCCCAGAGTCTGACCCTCACTGCTATCCACACACTACCTCCAATGTGACCCTCACCGCCCCTAACCTGATCCTCATCACTCTTAAACACCGCCCCCAGCCTGACCCTCACCGCTGTCCACACACCAGCCCCAGCCTGACCCTCACCATCCCCAGCCTGATCCTCATCACTGTTCAACACCATCCCCAGTCTGACCCTCACCGCCAACCACACACCACCCTCAGCCTGCCCGTCATCAGCATCCACACACCGCCCCCAGCTGACCCTCACCACCGTACAACACTGGCCCCAGGCTGAACCTCACCACCATCCACACACCATCCCCATCCTGACCATCATCGCCCCAGCCTGACCGTCACCGCTGGCCACACACTACTCCCAACCTGTCCCTCACCACCGTCCTCACATCACTCCCAACCTACACTTCACCACTGTCTACACACCGTCCACAGCCTGAAGCTCACCGCCGTCCACACACCATCCCAAGCCTGACCTTCTCTGCCTCCAGCCTGACCCTCACCGCCGGCTACAAACTGCTCCCAGCCTGTCCCTCACCACCGTCCTCTCACCGCTCCCAGCCTGCACTTCACCACTTTCCACACACTGTCCCCAGCCTGAGCCTCACCGCCGTTCACACACGGCCCCAGCCTGACCCTCACTGCTGTCCACACACCGTCCCCATCCTGACCCTCACCGCCCCCAGCCTGACCCTCAACACAGTCCAACACCATCCCTAGCTTGATCGCCAACCGCTGTCCAACTCCATTCCCTGTCAGGCCCCACCGCTGTCCAACACCGCCCAGAGACTGACCCTCACTTTCGTCCACACACCGCCCTCAGCCTGACTCTCACCGCCGTCGACCCACCGCCCCAAACCTTACCATAACCACCGCACACACACTGCCCCCAGCCTTACCCTCACCACCATCCAACACCGCCACCAGGCTGACCCTCACCTCAGTCTACACGCCACCACAAGCCTGACCCTCACCGCCATCCACACACTGCCCCCACCCTGATCATCACTGCCCCAGCCTGACCCTCACCACCGTACACACATTGCCCCATCCTGAACTTCACCGACGTATAACGCCCCCAGCCTGACCCTCATTGCCTTCCACACACCGCCTCCAGCCTGACCCTCACCGCTGTTCACACTCCACCCCGAGCCTGACCCTCACCCTCGTCCCACTCTGCCCCAGACTGAACCTCACCTCCATCCAACAATGCCTCCAGTCTGACCCGCAACGTCTCCAGCCTGATCCCCACCAACGTCCTCAGCCTCACCGCTGTCCACACACCGTCCCCAGCGTGACTCACCCTCGCTGCCGTCCACACACCGCCCCCAGTCTGAGCCTCACCATGGTCCAACACCATCCCCAGGCTGATCGTCCAACGCTGTTGAACTCCATTCCCTGTCAGGCCCCACCACTGTCCAACACCGCCCAGAGTCTGACCCTCACTGTCATCCACACACCACCACAAGCCCGAAACTCACCGCCCCCAACCTGACCCTCACCGCCGTCCACAGACTGGCCCCAGCCTGACCCTCACCATCCCCATCCTGATCCTCATCACCTTTCAACACTGCCCCAACCCTGACCCTCACCACTGACCATACACTGCCCCCAGGCTGACGCTCACTCCCGTCCTCACACTGCCCCCAGCCTGACCCTCACTGCCGTACATCACCCCCCCAGGCTGACCCTCACCGCAGTCCACACACCGCCCCCAGGCTGAAACTCAACACCATCCACACACCACCCCACCCTGACCATCACCGCCCCCAGCCTGACCCTCACCGCAGGCCACACACCGCTCCTAGCCTGTCCCTCACCACCATCCTCACACCGCTGCCAGCCTACACTTCACCACTGTCCACACACCATCCCCAGTCTGGACCTCACTGCCGTCCACACACTGCCCCAAGCCTGACCATAACCACCACCCAGACACTGCCCCAGCCTTACCCTCACCGCCATCCAACACCGCCACCAGGCTGACCCTCACGTCAGTCCACACACCACCCCCAGGTTGACCCTCACCTCCGTCCACACACTGCCCCCACCCTGGTCATCACTGCCCCCAGCCTGACCCTCACCTCTGTACACACACCGCCCCCAGCCTGAACTTCAGCGACGTACACTGCCCCCAGCCTGACCCTCATTGCCGTCCACACACCACCCCCAGCCTGGCCCTCACCGCTGTTCACACACCACCCCAAGCCGGACCCTCACCCTCGTCCAACTCCGCCCCTAGACTGACACTCACCTTCATCCAACAACACCCACAGCCTGACCCTCACCGTCTCCAACCTGATCCCCACCACCATCCTCAGACCGCCCCCAGCATGATCCCCACCGCTGTCCAACTCCATTCTCTGACATGTCCCACTGCTGTCCAACACCGCCCAGAGCCTGACCCTCACCGCATCCAGCCTGACCCTTACTGACGTACGCACAAACTCCCAGCCTGACTCTCACCACCGTCCAACACTGAACCCAGCCTGACCCTCACTTCCATCCACACACTGCCCCCAGCCTGACCCTCACCACTGTCCAACACCGCTCCCTGCCTGAACCTCACTGCTGCCACACTGCCCCCAGCCTGACCCTCACTGCCGCCCACACTCCAACCCCAGCCTGACCCTCACCGCCGTCCACACACAGCCCCAGCCTGACCCTCACCGCCGTCCAAACACAGCCCGAGCCTGACCCTCACTCCCGTCCATACGCTGCCCCCAGCCTGACCCTCATCACCGTCCGCACACCGCCACCAGCCTGACTAACACCACCACTTGCCTGACCCTCACCACTTCCAGCCAGACCCTCACCACTATTTTACACGGCCCCCAGCCTGACCCTCATCACCGTTCAACACCACCCCCAGCCTGACCCTCACTGCCCCCAGCCTGACCCTCACCGCCATCCAAAACCTCCCACTGCCTGACCCACTACCCCCAACCTGACCATCACCAACGTTCAACACTAACCCCAGCCTGATCCTCACTGCCAACCATACACCACCCCCAGTCTAACCCTCACGCTGTCCATACACCATCCCCAGCCTGATCCCCACCGCCGTCTACACACCGCCCCCAGCCTGAACCTCACTGCCATCCACACACACCATAGCTTAAAACCCTTTCCCCAAACGCGTCCAACCCCCACACTGCCCCCTTCTCTTTCAACGATGCCCTCTCCCCAACCCAGTACAACACGACCCCCTCTCCCAACACAGTCCAACACGGCCATCTCCCACAACCTCGTCCAACAGTGCCCCTCCCCCAGCTTATTCCGACACCGCCCCCTCCCCAACTACGTCAAACACCGTCCCCTTTCCCAACCGGGTCCAACACTGTCCCCTCCCAATCCTCGTCCAACACCGCCTGCTCCCCGAACCCCGTCCAACACCGCCTCCACCCCAACCCTATCCAACACTGCCCCCTCCCCAACACTATCCAACACCGTTCCCCTCCCCAACCATGTCTCACACCACCCCCTCCCCAATCATGTTCAACAGTGCCCCCTCCCCAACCCCGTTCAGCACCGCCCCCTCCCGCAACCCCGTCCACAATGCCACCTCCCCAACCCTGTCCAATACCGCCCCTCCCCCACCCCATCCAACACCTTCCCCTTCCCAACCTCATCCAGCGCCAACCCCATTCATCACCACCCCGTCCAGAAACCACGTTCAACACCGCCCCCTCCCCAAACCTATCCACCACCGCTCCCCTCCCCCAACCCCGTCCAAAAACGACCCCCTCCCCAAACACATCCAACACCGCCCTCCCCCTCGCCATCCAACACTGCCTCTGCTATCCAACCCCTTCCATCACCGCTATCTCCCCCAAAGCAGTACAACACCGCCCCCTCTCCAATCCCGTCCAACACCGACCCCCTCCTTCTCCCATCCAACACTGCCCCCTCCATCCAACCCCGTCCAACACCGCCCCCTCCCCAACACAGTACAACATCCCCGTCTCCCCAACCCTGTCCAACACCGCCCCCTCCCCAGCCCCGTCCAACACAGCCCCCTCCTCCCAACCCCGTCCACCACTGCCCATCTCCCTCAACACCGTTCAACACATCCCCATCCCCAACCCCGTCCAACGCTGCCCCTCTCTCCCCAACCCCCTCCTACACAGCCACCTCCCCCAATCCTGTCCAACTCAGCCCCCTCCCCCAATCCCGTCCAACACTGCTCCTCTCCTCCAACCCCGTCCAACACAGCCCCCTCCCCAATTCCGTCCAACACCGCCCCCTCCCCAGCCCCATCCAACACAGCACCCTCCCCAACCACGTCCAACACTGCCCCTCTACCCCCAACCCCCTCCTACACAGCCCACTTCCCCAACCCCGTCGAATACCGCCCCTCCTCAACCCAGTCGAACACCGCCCCCTCCCCAATCCCGTCCATCACCGCACCCTCCCTGTCCACCGACGCCCACTCCCTGCGACCCCGTCCAACACCACCCCCTCACTCCAACGCCGTCCATCACTGATCCCTCCACACCAAACCCGTCAAACACCGCTCCCTCCCCCAACCCCATCCAATACTGCACCCTCCCCCAACACAGTCTAACACCGCCCCTTCCCCCAAAATAGTCCAAAACCCCCCTCCCCAACACAGTCCAACACTGCCCACTCCCCAACCCTGTCCAACACGGCCCACTCCCCACAACCACGCCCAACACTACCCCCTCCACAATCCCGTCCAACACTGCCCACTCCCCCTCCCCGTCCAACAATGCCCCTATCCCCAACCGCGTCCAACAATGACACCTCCCCAACCCCGTCCAACACCGCCCACGCCCCCAACCCCGTCCAACACCGCCCTCGCGCCAACCCAGGTCCAACACTGCCCCCTACCAGCAACCCTGTCCAACACCGCCCTCTCCCCAACACTGTCCAACACTGACCCCTCCCACAACACAGTTCAACACCACACAATCCCCCAACACCATCCCCCTCCCCAAACCCATCCAACACTACCCACTCCGCAACCCAGTCCAACACCGCACCACTCCCCAACACCGGCCAACACCACCCCCTCCCGTCCAACATTGCACCCTCCGACTAACCCCGTCCAACACCGCCCCCTCCCCAACCCCGTCCAACACCGCACCCTCCCCAAACCCAGCCAACACTGCCCCCTCCCCAACCCCATCCAACACCGCCCCCGTCCCCCAACACCGTAAAACACGGCCCTTTCCCCCAACCTGGTCCAACACGACCCTCTTCGCCCAACCCCTTCCAACATGGCCATCTCCCCCAACTCCATCGAACACCGCTCCCTACCCGCAACCCCGTACAACACCTCCCATTCCCCAACACAGTTCAACACCGCCTCCTCCCACAACACAGTTCAACAATACCCACTCCCCCAACACCGCCCCCCTCCCCAAACCCGTCCAACACCGCTCCCTCCCAGTCCAACACCGCACCATCCCCCAAACCCGTCCAACACCGCACCCTCACACCAACCCCGTCCAACACTGTCCCCTCCCCAACCCCGTCCAACACCGCCCCCTCCCCCAACCACGTCCAACACTACACCCTCCCCAACCCAGTCCAACACCGCACCCACACATCAACCCCGTCCAACACCACCCCTCCCCAACACCTTCCAACAACGTCCCCTCCCCCAACACCATCCAACACTGCCCCTAACCCAATGCCATCCAAAACTGCCCCACTCACCCAACTCCATCCAACACCGCCCCCTCCCCAACCCCGTCCAATACTGCCCCTTCCCCAACCCCATCAAACACCGCACTCTCCCCAACCCCATCCAACACCACCCCCTCCCCAACCGCAACCAACACCGCACCTGCTTCAACCCTGTCAAACACTGACCCCTCCCACAACACATTCCAACACCGCTCCCTTCCCCTCCCCTGTCTACCCCACCCCATCCCACAACACATTCCAACACTGCCCCTTCCCCAACCACGTGCAACTCTGCACCCTCCACCACTCCGTCCAATACAGTGCCATCACGGAACCCCGTACAACACCGTGCCCTCACCCAAACCTGTCCAACACCGCCACCTTACACATCCCCATCAAATACCACCCTCTCCTCCAATCGCGGCCAACACCGCACCTTCCCCAATCCCATGCAACACCGCCCCTCCACTACACCATCCTACACCACCCACACACAACTCCGTCCAACAGTGCCCCTCCCCAACCCCGTCCAAGTCTTCACCCTCCTCCAACCCAATCCAAAAGCGTCCCCTCCCCTGAGCCCGTCATACACCGCCCCCTCCCCAACCCCATCCACCACCGACCCCTCCCCAACACCATCCAACACCGCCCCCTCAACAACCACATCCAACACCGCCCCTCCCCAACCCCGTCCAACACCGCCCCTCCCCAAACCTGTCCAACATCACCCCTCCCCAAACTCGTCCAACACCGCCCCCTCCCGCAGTCCTGTGCAGCACCGTCCCATCCCCAACCCCATCCAACACCGCCCCCTCCCCTACCCTGTCCAACAACGACCCCGTTCCCCAACCGTGTCCAACACTGCACCCTCCTTCCAAGCCCGTCCAACATTGCCCCCTACCCAACCCTGTCCAACACCGCCTCTCCCCCAAACCCGTCCAGCATCACCCCTCCCGTAAACCCGTCCAACACCGCCCCCCTCAAACCCGTTCAACACTGCCCCCTCCCCAACCCCATCCAACAACGAATATTCACCCCAACCCCTTCTAACACTGACTCCTCCCCAAATTCATCCAACACCGCCACCTCCCCCTCCCCGTCCAAAGACGCCCACTCCCCGCAAACCCGTCCAACACCGCCCTCTCCCCAATCAAGTCCGACACTGTATCCTCTCTAACCCCATCTAACGCTGCCCCCCTCCCCAATGCAGTCCAACACCGCCCCCTACAACAACCCTGTCCAACAACGCCCCCTCCACAACAGTCCAACACCGCCCCATCCCCAACCCCGTCCAATTATGCCCCCTCCTCAACACAGTCCAACACCGTCCCCTCCATAACACAGTCCAACACCGCCCCATCCCAACCCTGTCCAACAGCGCCCCCTCACCCAACCCCGTCCAACACCGCCCCCTCCCCAACACAGCCCAACACCGCCCCCTCCCCAACCCGTCCAACACCGCCCCCTCACCTAACCCCGTCCAACACCGCCCCCCTCCCTCAGCACAGTCCAACACCACCCCTCCACCAAACCCGTCCAACACGACCTCCACCATACCCGTCCAACACGGCCCACTCCCCAATCCTGTCCAACACCGCCCCCTCCACACAATCCCATCCAACACTGCCCTCTCCCCAATCCCGTCAATCACCATCCCATCACCACAACCCCATCCAACACCGCCCCCTCCCCCAACACAGTCCAACACTGCCCCTCCCCAATGCATTCCAAAACTGCCCCACTCACCCAACTCCGTCCAAGACTGCACCCTCCCCAACCCCATCCAACACTGCCCCATCCCCAACCCCATCCAACACCACACCCTCCCCAACCCCATCCAACACCGCAACCTGTCCAACACCGCACCATCCCCAACCCCATCCACGCCAACCCCTTCCAACACCAGACCCTCCCCAACCCCGCCACCAACATGCACCCTCACCCCAGCCCCGTCCAACACTGCCCCGTCCCCAAACCGTCCAACACCGCCCCATCCACCTCCCCATTCAAAGACGCCCCCTCCCCGCAACCCCATCCAACACCGCCCTCTCCCCAACCCAGTCCAACACTGAAGCCTCTCTAACTCCATCTAACACCGCCCCCCTCCCCAGCACAGTCCAACACCGCACCCTCTCGAAGCCCATCCAACACCGCCCCTCCCCAGTTCAGTCCAACACCGCACCCTTACACAACTACATCCAACAGTGCCCCCTCCCCAACCCCGTCCAAGACTTCACCCTCCCCAACCCCGTACAATGCAATCTCCTCCCCTGAGCCCATCCAATACCGCCCCTCCCCAACTCTGTCCACCACCACCCTCTCCCCAACCCCATCGAACACAACCCTCTCCCGCAACCCCGTGCAGCACCATCCCATCCCCAACCCTGCCCAACACCGCCCCCTCCCCAACCCCGTCCAACAACGACCCCGCTCCCCAACCCCGTCCAACACTGCACCTTCACCTCAACCCCGTCCAACACTAACCCCTCCTCAACCTCGTCCAACACTGCCCCATCCACCTCCCCCTTCAAAGACGCCCCCTCCCCGCAACCCCGTCCAACACCGCCCTTTCCCCAAACCTGTCCGACACCGAACCCTCTCTAATCCCATCTAACACCGCCCCCCTCCCCAGCATAAACACCACACCCTCTCCAACCCCATGCAATACCGCCCCCAACCCAACACAGTCCAACACCGCACCGTCTCCCACCCCACCTCACACCGACCCCCCTCCAATGCAGTCCAACACCGCCCCCTCCCCAACAAATTCCAACACCGCACCCTCCCCAAACCCAACCAACACTGCCCCCTCCCCCAATCCTGTCCAACTCAGTCCCCTCCCCAAACCCGTCCAACACTGCCCCTCTCCTCCAACCCCGTCCAACACTGCCCCCTCCCCAACACAGTACAACACAGCCCCCTCCCCAACCCCGTCCAACACCGCCCCCTCCCCAACCCCTGTCAAACACCGCCGCCTCCCCAACCCCATCCACACCGCCCCCCCCACACATTCCCACACCGCCCCCTCCCCAACCCCGTGCAACACTGCACCGTTCACCACTCCATCCAACATGGCGCCCTCATGCAACCCTGTCCAGCACTGCGTCCTCTCCCAAACCTGTCCAACACCGCCGCCTCACGCAAACCTGTCCAACACCACGCCCTCCCCAATCCCGTCCAACACCGCCCATCACCTACATAGTCCAACACCGCCCCCTCACACAACTCCGTCCAACAGAGCCCCCCCAACCCCGTCCAAGACTTCACCCTCCCCCAACCCCATCCAACGCCATCTCCTCCCCTGAGCCCATCCAATACCGCCCCTCCCCAACTCTGTCTACCCCCACCCTCTCCCCAACCCCATCTAACACAACGCCCTCCCACAACCCCGTGCAGCACCGTCCCATCCCCAACCCTCCCCAACACTGCCCCCTCCACAACCCCGTCCAACAACGACCCCGCTCCCCAACCACGTCCAACATTGCACGATCCTCCCAAGACTGTCCAACGTTGTCCCCTCCCCAACTCCGTCCAAGACCGCCCCTCCCCCAAACACGTCCAACACCACCACTCCCCAAACCCGTCCAACACCGCCCCTCCCCCAACACTGTCTAACACCTTCCCCTCACCAAGACAGTACAAAACCTCCCCCTCAATCAACCCCTTTCAGCACCACCCGCTCCCCAACCCCATCCAACGCCGCCTGCTCCACCAACCCCGTCCAACACCGCCACCTCCCCAACCCTGTCCAAAACTACTCCCTCCCCAATGCCTCCAAAATTCCGCCCCCTCCCCACAACCCCGTCCAAAACCGCACCCTCGCCCCAACCTCGTCCAACACCGCCCCATCCCCAACCCCATCCAAGACCGCACCCTCCCCAACCCTGTCCAACACCGCACCCTCCCCAACCCTGTCCAACTCCGCACCCTCACCAACCGAAGCCACACCGCACCCTCCCACGACACATTCCAACACCGGTCCCTCCCCAACCCCTTTCAACTCCAGACCCTCCCCAACCCCGTCCAAAACTGCACCCTCACCCCAACCCCGTCGAATACTGACCCCTCCCCAACCTCATCCAACACCGCCCCATCCACCTCCCCGTTCAAAGACGCCCCCTCCCCACAACCCTGTCCAACACCGCCCTCTCTCCCAACCCAGTCCGACACCGAACCCTCTCGAACCCCATCTCATACCGCTCCCCCTCCCCACAACAAACAATGCACCTTCTCCAACCCCATCCAACACCGCCCCTTCCCCAACACTGTCCAACACCACACCCTCTCCAACCCCATCTCACACCGCCCCCCGACAACGCAGTCCAACACCGCCCCCTCCCAACACAGTCCAACACCGCCCCCTCCCCAACCCCATCCACATCGCCCCCTCCCTAACCCCGTGCAACACTGCACCGTCCACCATTCCATCCAACATGGCGCCCTCACGCAACACTTTCCAATACTGCATCCTCCCCCAAACCTGTCCAACACCGCCGCCTCACACAACCCCGTCAAACCCTACACCTGCCTCCAATCCCGTCCAACACAATGCCCTCCCCAATCCCGTCCAACACCGCCCCTCACCTACACAGTCCAACACTGCCCCCTCACAAAACTCCGTCCAACAGTGACCCTCCCCAACCAGTCCAATACTTCACCCTCCCCCAACCCCATCCAACGCCATCTCCTTCCCTGAGCCCATCCAATACCGCCCCCTCCCCAACTCTGTCCACCACCACCCTCTCCCCAACCCCATCTAACACAATGCCCTCCCGCAACCCCGTGCAGCACCGTCCCATCCCCATCCCCGCCCAACACCGTCTTCTCCACAACCCCGTCCAACAACGACCCCGCTCCCCAACCACTTCCAACACTGCACCCTCCTCGCAAGCCCGTCCAACGTTGCCCCCTCCCCCAAACCCCTCCAACACCGCCCCTCCCCAACACTGTCTAACACCATCCCCTCACCAAGACAGTCCAAAACCGCTCCCTCCCTCAACCCCATTCAGCACCACCCCCTCCCCAACACCATCCAACACCGCCTGCTCCACCAACCCCGTCCAACCCCGCCACCTCCCCAACCCAATCCAACTCCGCCACCTCCCCAACCCTGTCCAAAACCACTCCCTCCCCAATGCCTTCCAACACTGCCGCGTCCCCACAACCCCGTCCAAAGCCGCACCCTCCCTGCAACCACGTCCTACACCACCCCTTCCCCAACCCAGTCCGACACACCACCCTCTCTAACCCCATCTAACACCGCTCCCCTCCCCAACACAGTCCAACACCGCCCCATCTCCCAACCCTGTCCAACACTGCCCCCTCACCCAACCCCGTTCAACACCACTCCCTCCCCAACATAGCCCAAAACCGCCCCCACCCAAACCCCGTTCAACACCACGCCCTCCCGCCACCCCGTCCAACACTAGGCCCTCCCTCAGCACAGTCCAACACCACCCCTCTCCCAAACCCTTCCAACACACCCCTCCACCAAACCCGTCCAACACCGCCCCCGCCCCTACACTGTCCAATATCGCCTCCTCACCATCACAGTCTTACACCACACCCTCCCAAAATCGCGTCCAACACTGCACCCTCCCCAACCCCGTCCAACATCGCCCCCTCCCTGCAACACAGTCCAACACTGCCCCTCTACCTAACCTTGTCCAACACCGCCTCCTTCCCCAACCCCGTCCAACGCGGTCCCCTCCCCAAACCCATTGTGCGAGATAAGTGGCAATCCAGCCCCATCTACGGCACTTTTTATTTCCCTTCCCAGGAACAAAGACACGGAGGAGTCTGTCCAAAACTTTTTCATTCAACTTTGCAAAGTCGGGTGCTGTTCCCAAAGGTACACACACACAAGCATAGTAATCTCCACGCATTATATACATGTATATGTGGGCTGGGTCGACTACTGCTGCCTTGACCAACGAGTGCTCGGATTCCCCACTATTTTCCTTATTTGGGTTCTGGTGCCTGCGATTATTTTGTTATTCACTTGGCCAATCAGTGTTTGAGCTTCCCGTTCTTCCCTTATATGGATGATGTTGTACAACTGTGGTTAAGGGCGGTCTCTCAACTATCGAGGAAAGCTGTTACAACTGTTTCATTCATATAAACGTGGGGGAGGTCCGGCAACAGTTTCGAGTGTCTGCTTGTGTTCACTATGAGGTAGAAAAGACTAAAAGGCAGCTAACCGTCTACCCCCTACATGCTTGTGTTCACTATGAGGTAGAAAAGACTAAAAGGCAGCTAACTGTTTAAAAATTACACTACCCCCTACAAATCCCCCGTGTCTTTTCTTACGGCCTGTAATTTTTCAACCGTAAGTTTCTTCTCCAGGGCATTTAATAACTCCCGAGTTTGTTCATCAAACTGCCCTTCTCTAATACTACCCCCGCCCAAGAGGGATTCACGTTGTTCCATCTCGAGATTTATTCGTTCAACCTGCCCATAGGGAACATCCTTCTTAGTAAGGGTGGTTTCGATCAGTCGTTGAGTTAATCCCCGGACACAGGGAATAACGCAACACCCAAGGGCAGTGAGTACCCCTGCCACCACTATACATGAGACAAGAAAGGGAACGACCACCCCCGTCCATTTACCGAACCAAGCTTCCAACCAGTCCGTGAGGCCAGAGTCGATGCCCGAGTTTTCGGCCAGTTCGTCCGCCAATGCGGTTAGTCCATCCAGGGCACGGGTGATGGACCAATCAGGGGCTGTGTTGTTGGGGATGAAAGTGCAGCACTGAGTGCCTATCATGATACAAACACCCCCCTTCTCTGCCAACATCATGTCTAAGGCCAACCTATTTTCCCACGCCATCCGACTAGTGGCGTCCAGTTGTTCTGCTATTCCTTTCACTGCATCCCGGGTATAATTAATGAACTTCTGCTGATTGTAGTAAATATAATTAATCCAATCCACATTCTTATTGATAGTCACCCACCAGAACAGTGACAGCTCAAAAGCCGCCGCTATCTGGTTCCTAGCCTTGAATTCGTCAGGAACACCCCTGGGGACCCCTATGGCATCTAAATATATGTTATCATCGAAAGAGGTCTCCAAAGCTCTCTCAGTTCTTCCACTAGAACGGGGTTGCTCCTGTTTTTCGAATACCAGAGTGAATGGGATGGCCAATTGAACGATCGCACAAGTGCCCGTCCATTTTTGGGGCAGGGTCGGTCGCAGAACCCTCCCACCACAGTACCACCAGAGGTCCGCCCTAGGCACATGAATGTGGGAGTAATTCCCGCCCGCGGTAGTTTCATTGACCAGCCGAATTGATCCGCTGCACTTGTAAAATGTCCCCACATCGTCGTCCCACTGTAGTCCCGTCCGAGAGACGCAGGCCTGGTGCGTACCCGTTACCCCTGAGAATGATGGCGGGCGGGGGCCCCCTCAGACCTGACAGGGGGAAACTTCAAACTCAAGGGTCTACAAGTGGGGTCGTTCCAGGCCTCTCGGTCCTGGTACAGCCTTATCATGCAGTCCATGGCTCGTGGGTGTTTCTCCCATCTGGGACCACCTGAGGGTTAGGGCGGGCACTCGTGCGTGCGTAGCAATCACTCTTTTTCATGCTCCTCACAGTATATTTGACCCATTCCATCCAGGCATTCGCCTCCCCGTATCCCGTTTCTATTTCAAAGGTCTTTTCCAAATACGTCGTCTCAATTATTCTAATCTTTTCCTGCTTATCAGTGGTGGATGAGCCCCCAGACTCAGCTTCAATGACCGTGATATACGTGCAGCACAGCTGCATCGCCCCCCATCCTGCCTGGCCCCCAACTCTAATACCCAGTATTGTTCTATTAAGGCTCGCCTCGTTCTTTTCCAAGTTCTTTATGGTCAGATAGAGCGGAGTGCACTGATTCTGCCCACAATCTCGTCCGGGGGTGATGGGATCACGGACAACTGACACCATAGCCTGGAGGGCTGGAAGCCTACTTTGGCCTTCCCGACCATACAATTGTAATACTAACGTCTGACCCTGGAATCCCCTTTCTCTCTCTAGATTCTGCTTAGTTTGGTTCAGTTGACATTTAGTCCTACAGGGCACCAACTCACATAGGTCTAAGCTAAATGTCTGTGTTGATTGGTTGGCAAGCACGGAGATGGTGAACCACTGTCGGTCCTCTATTTGTTTCATCCGGACGCCAAATTGGGTAACACGCACACTATGACTCAACCCAAGGATAATGGCATAGCAAGTTAACAATACGATTGACCGCATTTTTTTTTTCGTGACACCCGTAGCCCGAGGGCACAGTTCCTTTAGATTCGCCAAAGTCCGATTAGATCGTTCTCAGGGTCTCTGTTCCTTAGATGCCTTTGTCAGAGAGGTTCGTTCGTCCTCCGTCGGTTGTGGCACTGGTCCCTTGACTCGAGTGTAATGTGTCCAGCCCTTTTCGGCCGTACGGACAGCCGTTTCGGTCGTCAAAAGTACCAGGAAGGGACCGTCCCAAGTTGGTTCGAGGGTACGTTGCTTCCAGCTTTTAATCAGGACCCACTGACCCGGCTTGACGGTGTGCACCGCAAACTCGAGGGGCGGCGTCTGTGCCAAAAGTCCCTGTTGGCATAAACGAGATAGAGCAGACCCCAGAGCCACCACATATTTTTGCACAAACATATCCCGAGACTCGCATACAGGAGGTTCCCCCTTCGGCCCATGGAACGGGAGGCCAAATAACATTTCGAAAGGGGAGACGCCCAAATCCCGCCTTGGCTGGGTGCGAATTTGTAACAGGGCAAGGGGTAGGCATTTGGTCCAAGGCAGGCCGATTTCACTAGTGAGCTTGGTTAGCTGCTTTTTGATGGTCTGGTTCATTCTTTCGACCTTGCCCGAGGAGGAGGGATGCCAGGGGGTGTGCAAATCCCAGTCAATCCCCATTGCTTGCACTACATTCTGGAGGACGGTCGAGGTGAAGTGGCTCCCCTGGTCAGAGTCAATAGCGCGGGGTAGCCCAAATCGTGGGATGATTTGCTCGAGTAGAATCTTGCTAACCTGAGTTGCCGTTGCCGTGGTAGTGGGGAAAGCTTCCACCCATCCTGTCAGGTGATCTACCACTGCTAATAGATACTTCAGGCGACCTATGGGGGGGAGCTCAGTGTAATCTACCTGGATATACTCAAACGGCCTATAGGCCGGACTCCTACCCCCTTGTCTTGCATGCTGCCGCAGCCCCCTTTTGTTAATCTTTCGACATGTTATACAATCTCCTGTGACCTGCTTGGCTACCGTGTACAGACCAGGGTGAGCATATCGGCGCAGGAAGGCATCACACAGTGCCTGGGCGCGCCAGTGACCCCCTTGGTGTAAACGGGCAATAATGTCCCGCGTCAACGGTCGATTTAGTAGCTGGCGGCCATCGGGTAAGGTCCACTTGCCTTCCCTATCCTTTGTACCCCCCAGAGACGCGAGAAGAGTTTCTTCTTTGTCAGTAAACGTGGGCACTTCGGTAATTTCGGATATCTGTGGAATCCTTACCAGGCAGTTTATTACTTCCTTCCCCATCCCAGCCAATTTTGCCTGTTCATCTGCCAATTGATTCCCCAGGGTCTCTATTTTATCGTCTTTCTGGTGTCCTTTCACATGTACTACAGCAATCTCTTGTGGCAGCAACAAATCCTCCAAGATCATGGCTACTAGTTCCTCGCGGACCAACTCCTTTCCTCTACTATTTATCATTCCCCTTTCTTTCCAGATCTTCCCAAAGGTGTGTACTACCCCAAAGGCATACTTAGAGTCAGTGTAGATTGTCCCGGCTATTCCCTTTAAATTCCTCAGAGCCCGGTGCAAGGCGTACAATTCGCACGTTTGTGCGGACCAGGCATTCGGTAGCCGTCCACTTTCCACTAATTCCCAACCAGTCTCACTAATGACTGCATAACCGTTGTGTCTCTTCCCATCTTTCACTCGAGAGGACCCATCAATGTACCACCGCCTACCTGCATGTAAGGGGGTATCCCTCAGATCTTCCCTCACTTTACTCTGGTACTCTATTATGTCTGAACAGCAGTGTTCCAGTTCCTCCTCCCCTTCCCCTTTCCAAAGAAAGTCCGCCGGGTTCTGGCAGCCCCCGACTTCTATTCGGAGGTCTTCTCGGTCTAACAATATGGCTTCATATTTCAGAATTCTCGAGTCAGTCAGCCACCTCCCGGCCTTCTGATTCAGAATAGTTCTAACCTGGTGGGGAGTAGTGACTGTCAAGGGGGCCCCAAAAGTCAACTTCCTGCTTTCGCCTACCAGCTTTGCCGTGGCTGCCACCGCTTGGACACACTCCGGCCACCCTCGGGAGACTGGATCCAGAATTTTTGACAGGAAAGCCACGGGCTTCCTTTTACCCCCCCAGTCCTGGGTCAATACTCCAAGAGCGGTTCCCTTTCTGGAGTTCACAAAGAGGCGAAATGTCTTACTAAAATCCGGCAAGCTTAAAACAGGTGCGGCCATCAATTTTCCTTTTAGGATTTCAATTAACTTTTTCTCCTCCTCCTCCCATTTTATTCTGTTGGGTGCCTCCTCAATGAGTTTTAGGTACAAGTCTTTAGTAAGGGGGGCATAGTCGTCTATCCATAACCGACAATAGCCTAAGAGTCCTAAGAACTTCCGCAACTCCCTCTTGGTCGTTGGGAGGCCTAGTTCGATTATTGCCCGCACTCTTTCCGGACTTATTAGTTTCTGTCCCTGGCTTATCAAGTGTCCTAGGTACTTAACCTCTTTCTCGACATATTGGAGCTTCTTCTGACTCACTCTTAACCCCTTCTCAGCTAGGTAATTTAACAGGGCATTAGTCCCAAGTAGGACGTCCTCCTCCGCCGGTCCGGATAAAAGGAGATCGTCCACGTATTGTATAAGCTTAAGGGCCGGAGACAAGGTTAGTCCCTCCAATAATTGTTCCAGAATCTGCCCGAACAGAGTCGGGGACTCAGTGAATCCTTGGGGGAGTACGGTCCACCTGTACTGTTGTTTTCTGCCAGTATCAGGATCCTCCCATTCAAAAGCAAAAAGATCCCTACTGTCCTTGTCCAGGGGACACGCCCAGAAGGCATCCTTTAAGTCTATAACACTAAACCAGCCGTGGTCCGGGGGGATTCGCCCCAGAATAGTGTATGTGTTCGGTACCACAGGGTGCCGTACATGGACAATTTTATTTACTTCCCTTAGGTCTTGGACCATTCGGTAGCTCCCGTCCGACTTCCGGACCGGTAGGATGGGGGAATTGTATCGTGACATACAGGGCTCTACCAATCCATCTTTTATTAGGTCTTCCATAACTGTCTTCAGGCCCTGCCTCCCTTCCCAAGAGATGGGGTATTGGCGCAGTCTGACGTCGGGGCTCTGGGGCTTTAATTTTACCTCCACATGTCGAATTGCGAGTCCTCCCCGGTTCCCTTTGGCGACCCAAACCCTAGGGTCTATCTCTGTCAATCGGGACTCACTAAGGTATGACATGGTAACGGCTAATTCTTCCTCCTCTCCCACTTCTATTCGCAATCCGAAACGGATTTTCAAATCCCGTCCCAACAACCCATAGGGAAGATGGGGGAGGTGAAGGAGTTCCACCTGGAGCTCCTCCTCCTCCAGCCGCAAGTGTTGTGGTTCGAATATTTTCGCATTAAAAACCCCACCCTTAACTCCTGAAATGTTTAATGTTTTAGCTTGGAAGCCAACCCCCCTCGGATGGAGGGGAATTGAGGACCTGCCAGCGCCTGTGTCAACTAAGAAGGTAACATCTTGTCTAAATGGGCCCACCCGTAAATTTACCAGGGGTTCTTGGTAGGCCCCTGTTCCGATCCTCCGCTGACTTCCCTAATCCATTTGTTCACACTCCATTTCATACATCCCTTCTCTTTCCCTTTTAAACTCGGGACAATCCCTTTTGAAGTGTCCCAGTTTCCCGCAATGGTAACATCCGGCCTTCTGAGGGCGCTCAATTCCATAAGATCCTCCTCTCTCTCTTCTGCCCCGTCTCGCTTCTCTCCCTCTCCAACTTTTCTTCGACGTTCCTCTTTCCACCCCATAATCTCCCTCCCCCATTCCGGTGGACTTACAAGCTTCCCGTACGGCTGCCACCATCATTTTTGTCTTATGTTTCTCCCTTATTACATCCCTCTGAACGTGCACCTTCTGTGCTTCCCGTAATAATTCAGCAACATCCTTTTCAGCCCAATCCTCCACTTTCTGTAATTTCTTCTGAATGTCAGGCCATGACTTAGTCACAAAGTGCACCTTAAGCATGCTCTTGCCTATTTCCTCATCGGGGTCAAAACCTGAATACTTTCGCATGGACTCCCGCAAACGATCTAAAAACTCACTCGGGGATTCATCCTTTTTCTGTCCAACTTCAAATGCTTTTGCTAAATTCCGCTGTTTGGGCACGCAGGTTTGGATCCCCCTGATTATAAGCCTTCTGAGGTCTGTCATATTGGCCCGTCCCCCCGCGTCGTTATGATCCCACCGGGGGTCCTCTAAGGGGTACTTCTGCTCTCCACGCTGAGGGCCGTCCTGATGCTCCCTATCCCAAATGGCCATTGCACTATTCCGGAGCATAACTATTTCATCGTAATTAAATAGTATTCTCATCATGGCCTGCAGTTCAGCCCATGTGTATATACTGGGCCCCAGAAATTGGTCCAGTTGTATTCCCACACTGACGGGGTCGTCCAGTAGACGAGGTAGTTCATTACGGAGTTGCTGGATATCCCCAGAATTTAAAGGTTGTACTACGAACCCGGTCCGTTCATTCCCAAACGGCACCTCTCATAAGGGGTTCAGCTGTTCAATATTGTCACTCCTCCCAGCTCTCAATCCCTCTTCTCGACCTCTCCGTATCTCGAGTCGGACTGATTTCCTAGTGCCTGGGGTGAGTTCTGCGCCCCCTCCTGTGCCCCCCCCCCAGCAGTCCCTTCATCACTGGTCGTAGCCTGCTGGGACTCGGAATTATCCGTCGCAGGAGGGAGGTCCGCGCTGGACGCCTGGTCGTGAGCGGGTGGTATATACGGGGGCGGGGAAGACGGTGGCAAACCGTCGGTGAGGATGTCCCAAGACTTCTGGGGCTTCCTCCGGTCTGTTTGGGGAATCAGAGGATAGAGACGCGTGGGACTCTCGCCGTCGCCCGCCAACCAGGCGGCGGCATATTTGCTCTCCTCTGGGTCAAACGGTTGTTTTCTGGAAACATATACATTTACGATTTGACACACCCAGTCTTCATCAGACCCATACTCGGGCCAAACTACCGAGGCGGCGCGGATAGGTTCTTTGGTCCATATAAAACAACAATATTTTATCATGGTCTCTTTCTTTAAGTCCTTCGTTCTACTACTGTCCGTCCATAGACTTAACTTCCGACCTAATGGACTATCGGGGGGTATTTCTTTCCCATTCCCTGACTTTTCCTTAGTAAATCTAGAAGTCTGATTTCCCATGGTTTATCTTCGGTCCTGGTCTTAAACGCCCAAAGCGTTTTCACAGATGACCGTCAAAACCACAATTTTCCGTGGTCTATCTTCAGTCCTGGTCTTAAACGCCCAAAGCGTTTTCACAGATGACCGTCAAAACCACGCGGCCAACAAGAAAGAACAAAAGAATCTCTTACCTTGATCCGTGCACGGAGTTGTCTGGCCTTTTTAAATGTGTGTACCCCCGTGTATAGTCACTAACCGGTCGTCCCAGCACTCGTCCGTGTGTTCCTTTTCCAGGATTCAAAATTATTTTTAAATGAGCCGGGTCACATCCTCTCTTGACCGACGGCCGACGGACCAAGCTGATCAGTGAGAAGTATAAATATATACTAGACGCGTCTTTGTTGTAATCAGGCTTGATCCGTGAGCTGAAGAGACTGCCCCCCCCGGCAATAACTCTTTCATCCCGGAGCAGCCCCCAATTGTGCGAGATAAGTGGCTATCCAGCCCCATCTACGGCACTTTTTATTTCCCTTCCCAGGATCAAAGACACGGAGGAGTCTGTCCAAAACTTTTTCATTCAACTTTGCAAAGTCGGGTGCTGTTCCCAAAGGTACACACACACAAGCATAGCAATCTCCACGCATTATATACATGTATGTGTGGGCTGGGTCTACTACTGCTGCCTTGACCAACAAGTGCTCGGATTCCCCACTGTTTTCGTTATTTGGGTTCTGGTGCCTGCGATTATTTTGTTATTCACTTGGCCAATCAGTGTTTGAGCTTCCCGTTCTTCCCTTATATGGATGATGTTGTACAACTGTGGTTAAGGGCGGTCTCTCAACTATCGAGGAAAGCTGTTACAACTGTTTCATTCATATAAACGTGGGGGAGGTCCGGCAACAGTTTCGAGTGTCTGCTTGTGTTCACTATGAGGTAGAAAAGACTATAAGGCAGCTAACCGTTTAAAAATTACACTACCCCCTACACCATCCAACACCGCCCCTCCACCCAACGTCTTCCATAACCGTCCCTCCCCCAAAACAGTCCAACACTGCCCCCTCTCCATCATAGTTCAACGCCCCATGCCACCAACCCTGTCCAACACCGCCCCGTCCCCAACCCAGTCTAACCCCACACCCTCACCAGCCATACTCAACACTGCCCCTTCCTCCAGCCCTCTCCATCACCGCCCCCTCTACATCCCCGTCCAACACCATCCCCTCCCTGTCCAATGACACCCCTCCCCGCAACCCCATCAAACACTGCCCACTCCCTGCAACCGCATCCAGCACCGCCCCCTCCCCAACCCCATCCAACACCGCCCCCTCCCCATCCACGTTCAACACCGCCCCTTCCCTCCCTGTCCAATGACGCTCCCTCTCCCAACACTGCCCAACCCCGCCCCTCCCCGCAACCCCATCTAACACTGCGCCCTCCCGCAACCCCGTCTATTGCAGCCCCCTCCCCCAGCCCTGTCCAACACAGCACCCCAGCCCCGTCCAACACCGGCCCCTCCTCCAACCCTAACCAACACCAGCCCCTCCCCAACTCTTTCCCAACACCGACGTATCCCCCAACCCTCTCTCTTGGCAACCACCTCATGCACCCTTCTCTCCTCTCACCCTTCTTCTCCCTCTCTCCATCTCTCCATCTCTCTCTCTCACTCGCACTGTCTCTCTCCCTGTCTCTCACTTTTACACACATGCGGCCCCCCTCTATATATCTCTTTGTCTCACTCTCGCTGAGTCTCTTCTGTCACCTTATTCTCTCTCTCTCGTTTCTTTTCTCCCTACCTCCCTCTAGCTCTGTCTCTCTCTCTCTTTCTGTCTCGCCCTTGCACTCTCGCTGTCACCCTCTCTCTCTCCTGCCCCCTCTCTGTCAATCCCTTCCTCTCTCCCTCTTGTCTCTCTCATCATCTCTCTCCCTCGTGCTCTCTCTCCGCCCATCACACTCTATCGCCCTCGTTCTCTTTCTTGCTCTCACTCTCTCTCTTGCCCTCACACTCTTTCTTCCCTTCGCTCTCTATCTCTGTCCCTCTCTCCCTCTTTCCCCCTTTCCATCTCTCTCTCGTCCTTTTTGTCTCTCCCTCGCCCCCTCTCTTTCGATCAGTTTCTCTCACCCCCTCTATCTCTCTTTTGCCACCATCTCTCTTTCGAACACTGTTTCTTTCTCTCTTGCTCCTTCTGTCTCTTTTGCTCCTTCTCCCCCTCGACCCCCCTCAATCTCGCTTGCCCATTTCTCTTTCTCACTCTCATACCACCTCCCTCTCTTGTCCCTTCTTTCGCTCACACCCTCCTCCTTGCCCCCCTTCTCTCTCTTTTGCCCTCCTCGCTCTCTCTCACTCTCTCCCACCATATCATTCTCTCACACACTCGAACTCTGTCTTGCCCACTCTCTGTTCACCTCACAGTCTCTCTCTCTCGCCCTTACACTATCTCTCGCCCTCACACTCTCGCTCTCACCCTCACCCTTGCTTCTTTCTCACGCACGCCCCTTTCTCTCTCGTCCTTCTCTCTCCTGCCATCCCGCTCGTTTTTCCCCTCACTCTCTCGCCCCGGCACTCTCTCACCCCCTCCTTCTCTCTCTCTCTGCTCTTGTCTCTCTCTCGTCCCCTTTCTCTCTCCTTTTCCCTCTCTCTCTAAGACTTTTCCACTTTCTCTCTCTCCTCTCTCTCGCTATATCTCTCGCCCTCTCCCTCGCATGTGTCTCAGTCTCTCTCTCGCTCTCTCGTCTCTGTTTCTCATTATCTACTCCCCTGCCTCTCTCTCTCTCCCAATCCCTCATCCTATCGCTCCCTTGTTCTCCTCTCTCTCTTCCTGCTCCATCGCTCTCTCTCTCTCTCTCTCTCCACCATCTCTCACTCTCGATCCCCCTCACTTGGTGTGTCTCTCTCCACAGCTCCCTCCATTTATATCTGACTGAAGCTCTCTCCTTCCTGTCCATGCCTTCCTCTGTCTCTGACACACTCTGTCTCCCTGATCCTTCACTCTCCCTCTGACCCAGAGACTAGGGGGTGGGGGGGGGAGGGTTGGTGGTGAGGCTGCGTGTGGGGGAGGGTGAGATGTGGGATGAGGGGAAACTGGGCTCGAGATGGATCTGCTGGAGGGAGACAGAGACGGCAGGAGAGTGAGAGTGAGGGTGAGGGGAAAGGGAAAAGTGGAGGCAGCTGGAGAAAACGGGGTTGGGGTGTGTGTGAGGGGGCGAACGAGGGAGAGTGAAAGGTAGGGGTGGTGAGACAGACGGAGCGAATTGAGGAGAAAGAGTAGAGGAGAGGAAATGGGGAGGCCAGGTTGGAGAGGGAGGGGGGCAGAGGGGGTTAAACACAGCTCCTGAGCTCAGGGCGCAGTGCCCTCCCCTTCCCTGAGGACCAGGACTTGGGGCTCAGTCTGTCTCTATCCAGCTCAGCTTCTCCAACAAAAAGACACACAACAACATCAGTCACTCTGCTGCTCGGCACGCTTTAATCAACATTTTTGTTGTTTACAAATGGAAGTGATTGATACAGTCAGTGGGATGGTGCCACTGAGTTGTGAGAAACATTGAAATGTTTCCCTGTAACCCCCCTGTGGGATAAGGATGGACAAACCAGCGCTACCCTCAGTCTGTTACCATAGCGACAGGCTGCTCCATCTCTGAAACACTGAAGTGGGCGGCACGGTGGCACAGTGGAACAGTGGTTAGCACTGCTGCCTCACAGCGCAGGAGATCTGGCTATTCTGGCTATTGAGGGAGTGCAGCGTAGGTTCACGAGGTCAATTCCTGGAATGGCAGGATTGCCTTACACGGAAAGACTGAAGCGACTGGGCTTGTATACCCTTGAGTTTAGAAGACTGAGAGGGGATCTGATTGAAACGTATAGGATTATGAAAGGATTGGACACTCTGACAGGAGGAAACATATTTCCGCTGATGGGGGAGTGCCGAACCAGAGGACACAACTTAAAAATACGGGGTAGACCATTTAGGACAGAGATGAGGAGAAACTACTTCACCCAGAGAGTGGTGGTTGTGTGGAATGCTCTGCCCCAGAGGGCAGTGGAGGCCCAGTCTCTGGATTCATTTAAGAAAGAATTGGATAGAGCTCTTAAAGATAGTGGAGTCAAGGGTTATGGAGATAAGGCTGGAACAGGATACTGATTGGGAATGATCAGCCATGATCATATTGAATGGCGGTGCAGGCTCGAAGGGCTGAATGGCCTACTCCTGCATCTATTGTCTATTGTCTATTGTCTATTATCTGGGTTCAATTCCTGCCTCAGGTGACTGACTGTGTGGAGTTTGCACGTTCTCCCCGTGTCCGGGTGCTCCTGTTTCCTCCCACAGTCCAAAGATGTGCAGGTCAGGTGAATTGGCCATGCTAATTTGCCCGTAGTGTTAGGTAAGGGGTAAATGTAGGCGTATGGGTGGATTGCACTTAGGCGGGTCGGTGTGGACTTGTTGGGTCGAAGGGCCTGTTTCCACATTGTAAATAATCTAATCTGAAATGAGAAAATCCCGGACGGATTGATTAATGAAGGAATTTGATGGATGAATGGATTTGGGTGAAGGGATATTTCAGCACATTCTTCAGCTGCTGCCTGAACTTAGTCTGGGTCACAGCATAAATCGCGGTGTTTGTACAGCAACTGAGGAGCTGCAGCATGAAGCCCAATTCCTCCACAAAGCCATCAAGATACACAGACTGATGTCCAACATACCACATCCGACTCCATATAGAAAACAACATTAACGTTGACCATAACAGGATGAAATTGGCCGAGATCACAAACAGTAAAATGATGGATTTTTTTCGGTTTCTCATTTCTGTGTCAGACTGAGCGTCCCCTTTGGTGTGAGCGCGGAGTCTCCTGCGGGCTCTGCTGGTCACTAAAATGTGTCTGACGGTGAGAACATTGAGCAGCAGAATCAGGAGAAATGGGACACACGGGGTTAGAATCTGGTGGAGGAACTCGATTGTAACCCAGACATTGGAGTATGTCGCAGCGTCTGTTACATCACAAAACCAGGGGAGGTTCATCAGCCAATACCGAGCCGTGAGCCTAAAATACCAGAAAATGTTCTTTAAACAGCTCAGCACAGTCACTGCTCCCAGAACCACAGCCGCCGTTTTCTCACTGCAATATTTGCTTTTCAGCTTCTTGCAACAAATGGCCACAAACCGGTCAAAGGTGAAAGTGACGGTGAACCAGACAGAGCAGTCAGTGGCTGCATAAAGCAGGATGGCGTGGATATTACACACGGGGACGAAGTACATCAGGAAATGAAACTGTTCTCGATAAACAATGGGAATGTGTCTCAGTATCAGGTCGAGGATAATGGTCAGGAGATCCGCCGCTGCCATGGCCCCCAGGTAACGTCTGACACATGGAGACAATCCACAATCTTTATAAAGCAGGACGTAGATGGTCACTACGTTAACTGTGAGAAAGGAAATCAAACCCATTATCCATCAGTCTGGAGGCAAAGGGACCCGTTTGATTGGGGACCCAGTGAGATTTTCAAATGTGTCCCTGTATTCAGGGATTTATTAAAATAATAGGAGCTGGAATAACAAATGGGAAGTTCTGAATTACTGACAAAAAATGTGACATAAACAACAAGAAACCCTTCTCCCCCCAAAAGAAGAGACACATCCATAAGGGAAGATGGTTTCAGAACATTCCCACACACTCGATCACTCGAAAGCAGAAACAGGTCACTCCTTCGCAGTTCCTAATTCCGGAGGGTGCAAACGTCGCTGTCCTAAAGGATTCTTTCCCAGTTTCGTGAAGACAAAGGGAGTTTGGGAATTCCTGTATTTCGGTCTAAATTGTGGTCGATCCTGTGTCGTGAAGAAATGTAAATGCAGGGAAAACGTATTCACCCCTTTAACTGCCTGAGGGGCCTTCGGAGCAGTGTCTCCTCCCTGGAACGGGAGCTCTTCCCTCGGGATATTATCATTCGTTCAATTCACTGACGTCCGGCCATTCACAAGCAATGTCAGGGACAGAACGTTCCGAGGAATGGCAGTAATAGAATGTTCGGGACAGAACGTTCCGGGGAATGTCAGATATAGAATGTCGGGGACAGAGCGTTCTGGGGAATGTCACTTATAGAATGTTGGGGACACTACGTTCCGGTGAATGTCACTTATAGAATTTTGGGGACACGACGTTCTGGGGAATGTTACTTATAGAATATTGGGGACACAACGTTCCGGGGAATGTCAGTTATAGAATGTCGGGACAGAACGTTCCGTGGAGCTCCTTGACCTGTGCATCACGTTTCCCCGCTATCTCCCCAACCATCATGATGTACTGTGCGTGGACACACTGTAACATCAATGGGGTGAGAGACGGAGGGTCCAATCATAAGAATGGGAACGAAAGGCATCGCCAGATCAGCTGAAATGGTGAGATATACCACATTCTCAATCCACCTCACAGAACCAGCCCAGACACCATCAACCCAGAGGAGATATCTGTTCACCGTTGAAGACTGTGTAGACCAGGCCAGTGCACTGCTCAGTACAACCCAGAGTGTTGTCCAGAGTGGAGCACTGTGCAGATCACAGCAGTGCATTGATCCATAAACCCGGACGAGATATCTGTCCAGCACCGGGAGCTGTGAAGACTACAGCAGGGCATTATCTATAAATCTCAACCAAACAGTCTGACCAGCACAGCGAGCTGTGCAGTGATCGCCCGTGAATTAATCTGTAAACGAGGACCAGTTACCCTCCCAACATGTAGGACTGGGTACACCATCTCAGTGCATTGATCTGTAACCCAGAAGCAGTCGCGCTCCCAGCATGGAGGACTGTGTACCCCACCACAGTGCAATGATCTGTAAACCAGGAGCAGGTATACTCCAAGCATTTATAACTATGTTTCCCACCCCAGTGCATTGATCTGTACACCAGGAGCAGGTACCCGCCCAGCGTGTAGGACTGTTTACACCACCACAGTGCATTGATCTGTAAACTAGAAGAATAAGACTCCCAGCATGTAGGACTGTGTACACCACCCAAGTGCATTGATCTGTAAACCAGGAGCAGTTAACCTCCCGGCATGGAGAGCTCTGTACTCCACACCATTGCATTGATCTGTATACCAGGAGCAGTTACTCTCCCAGAATACAGGACTGTGTATACCACCCCAGTGCATTGATCAGTAAACCAGAAGCAGGCACCCTCCAAGCATGTAGGACTGTGTACACCATCCCAGTGCATTGATCTGTACACCAGGAGCAGGTACCCGCCCAGCATGTAGGACTGTGCACACCACCCCAGTGCAATGATCTGTAAACCAGAAGCAATAACACTCCCAGCATGTACGACTGTGTACCTCAACCAATTGCATTGATCTATAAACCAGGAGCAGTTCCCCTCCAAGCATGTAGAGCTGTGTACACCACACCAGTGCATTGATCTGTTAACCAGGGGCAGTTACCCTCTCGGCATGTATGACTGTGTTTACCATCCTAGTGCATTGTTCTGTTAACCAGGAATAATTACCCTCCCAGCTGTAGGACTGAGTACACCGCCCCAGTGCATTGATCTGTAAACCAGGAGCAGTTTCACTTCCAGCAGGTAGGACTGTGTACGACACCCCAGTGAAGTGATCTGTAAACCAGGAGCTTTTAACCTCCCAGGATACAGGACTGTGTACACCACCCCAGGGCATTGTTCTGTAAACCAGGAGCAGTTACTCTCCCCGCACGACACACTGTGTACTTCACCCAAGTGCGTTGATGTGTATACCAGGAGCAGTTACCCTCCTTGCATATAGGACTGAGTACACAACCCCAGTGCATTGATTTGTAAACCGGGAGCAGTTACCTTCCCAGCATGCAATGCTGTGTACCCCACCCCAGTGCATTTACCTGTATATCAGGAGCAGTTACCCTCACAGCATGCAATGCTGTGTACCCCACCCCAGTGCATTTATCT
The DNA here is from genome assembly GCF_047496795.1 of Chiloscyllium punctatum. Classification (NCBI taxonomy): domain Eukaryota; kingdom Metazoa; phylum Chordata; class Chondrichthyes; order Orectolobiformes; family Hemiscylliidae; genus Chiloscyllium; species Chiloscyllium punctatum. The sequence continues at coordinate 88,554,192 of NC_092752.1, read as the reverse complement.
GTAAAACACGAAGAGTTACCCTCCCAGCATGAAGTACTGTGTACGACACCCCAGTGAATTGATCTGTAAACCAGGAGCTTAAATCCTCCCAGCATGTAGAGCTGTGTACCCCACCCCAGCGCATTTATCTGTAAATCAGGAGCAGTTACCTTCCCAGCATGTAGGACAGTGTGTACCAGCCCAGTGGATTGATTTGTAAACCAGGAGCAGTTATCCTCCCACCATGTAGGAGTGTGATCACTGCCCCAGTGCATTGATCTGCAAATCAGGAGCAGTTTCACTCCCAGCATGTAGGACTGTGTACGACACCACAGTGAAATGATCTGCATACCAGTAGCAGTTAACCTCCCAGCACGTAGAGCTGTGTACACCGCCCCAGTACATTGATCTGTAAACCAGGAGCAGTTAACCTCCCAACATATTCAGCTGTGTACACCACCCCAGTGCATTGATCGGTAAAGCAGGAGCAGTTACCTTCCCAGCATGTCTGAATGTGTAAATCAAACCATTGCATTGATCTGGAAACCAGGAGCAGTTACACCCACCCACACCCCAGCATGTAGAACTGTGTACACCGCCCTGGTTCATTGATCTGTAAACAAGGAGCAGTAACCCTCCCACCATGTAGGACTTTGTACATCACCCCAGTGCATTGATCTGTAACCCAGGAGCAGTTACCCTCCCAGCATGTAGGACTGTGTACACCACCCCAGTGCATTGACATGTAAACCAGGAACAGTTACTCACCCAGCATGTAAAGCTCTGGTCACCACCCCAGCACATTGATCGGTAAACCAGCAGCAGCTATCTTCCCTGCATGTAGAGGTGTGTACCCTAACCCAGTACATTGATCTGTAAACCAGGAGCAGCTACCTTCCCTGCATGTAGAGGTGTGTACCCTACCCCAGTGCATTGATCTGTAAACCAGGAGCATTTACACTCCCAGCAGGTAGGACTGAGTACGACATGCCACTGAATTGGCCTGGAAACCAGGAACAGTTACCCTCCCAGCATGTAGAGCTCTGTACCCCACACCAGTGCACTGATCTGCAAACCAGGAGCAGTTACTGTCCCAGAATGTAGGACTGTGCACACCACCCCAGTGCATTGATATGTAAGTCAGGAGCTGTTACTGTCCCAGCATGTTGGACTGTGTACGCCATCCCTATGGATTGATCTGTAACCAGGAGCCCTTACCCTCCCAGCATGTAGAGCTGTGTACCCTAACCCAATTCATTAATCCCAGGAGCCCTTACCCTCCCAGCATGTAGAACTGTGTGCATTAGCTCAGTGCATTGTACAGTAAACCAGGAGCAGTTACCCTCCTAGCATGTAGGTCTGTGTATCACAAACCAGTGCATTTATCTGTAAACCAGGACCAGTGACCCTCCCACCATGTAGGACTGTGTACATCACCCCAGTGCATTGATCTATAACACAGGAGCAGTGACCCTCCCAGCATGTAGGACTGTGTACACGACCCCAGTGCATTAATTTATAAACCAGGAGCAATTACCCTCCCAGCATGTAGAGCTGTGTACCCTTCCCAAGTGCATTAACCTGTAAACCAGGAGCAGTTACTCACCCAGCATGTAGAGCTGTGGAGAACACACCAGTACATTGATCTGTAAACCAGGAGCAGCTACCTTCCCTGCATGTAGAGATGTGTACCCTACCCCAGTGCATTGATCTGTAAACCAGGAGCAGTTACCCTTCCAGCAGGTAGGACTGTGTACGACACCACACTGAATTGGCCTGGAAACCAGAAGCAGTTACCCCCCCCCCCCACCAAGCATGTAGAGCTCTGCACTCCACACCAGTGCACTGATCTGCAAACCAGGAGCAGTTACTCTTCCAGAATGAAGGACTGTGCACACCACCCCAGTGCAGTGATCTGTAAACCAGGAGCTGTTACTGTCCCAGCATGTTGGACTGTGTACACCATCGCTGTGCATTGATCTATAACCAAGAGCAGTTCCCCTCCCAGGCAGTAGAACAATGTATACCACCCCAGTGCATTGATCTGTAACCAGGAGCAGTTACCCTCCGAGCATGTAGGACAGTGTACCCAACCCCAGTGCAGTGATCTGTAAACCAGGAGCAGTTACCCTCCCAGCATGTAGGACTGTGTACACTACCCCAGTGCATTGATCTGTAAACCAGGAGCAATTACCCTCCCAGGCTGCAGAACTGTGTACATTACCTCAGTGCATTGTACTGTAAACCAGGAGCAGTTACCCTCCTAGCATTTAGGACTGTGTATCCCAAACCAGTCCATTGATCTGTAAACCAGGAACAGTTACCCTCCCACCATGTACGACTGTGCACACCATTCAAGTGCATGGAATGTAAACCAGGAGCACCTACCCTCCCAGCATGTAGGACAATGTACACTACCCCAGTGCATTGATCTGTAAACCAGGAGCAGTAACCCTCCCAGGATGCAGGAGTTTGTACACTATTTCAGTGCATAGATCTTTAAACCAGGAGCAGTTACCATCCCAGGATGGCGGACTGTGTACCACACCCCAATGCATTGATCTGTAAAACAGGAGCAGTTTCACTCGCAGCAGGTAGGACTGTGTACGACACCCCAGTGAAGTGATCCGTAAACCAGGAGCAGTTATCCTCCCAGCATGTAAGACTATGTACACCATCCCCTTGCATTGATCTATAAAAGAGTAGCAGCTACCCTCCCAGGACGTAGCGCTCTGTACCCCACACCAATGCATTGATCTGTAAATCAGAAGCAGGCACCATCGCAGCATGTAGGACTGTGTACACCACCCCAATGCATGTATCTCTTAACAAGGAGTAGTTACCCTCCCTCCATGTATGAATGTGTACCCCACCCCAGTGCATTGCTCTGTAAACCAGGAGCAGTTAACCTCCCAGCAGGTAGGACAGTGTACAACGCCCCAGTGAATTGATCTGTAACCCAGGAGCAGTTACCCACCCAGCATGTAGGACTGTGTGCACCAACCCAGTGCATTGATTTGAAAACTAGGAGCAGTTACCCTCCCAGCCTGTAGGAGTGTGTACACCGTCCCAGTGCATGGATCAGTAAAACAGGAGCGGTTACCCTCTCAGCATGTAAGATTGTATACATCATCCCAGTGTATGGATCAGTAAACCAGGAGAACTTACCCACCCATGATGAAGGAAAATGTACGCCACACCAGTGCATTGATCTGTAACCCAGGAGATGTTACACTATTAACATTTAGAGCTGTGTACACCACCCCACTGCATTGATCTGTCAACCAGGAGTAGTTTCAATCCCAGCAGGTACGACTGTGTACACCAACCCAGTGCATTGATCAGTAAACCAGGAGCCGTTATCCACCCAGGATGTAGGAGTGTGTACACCATTCCAGTGCATTAATCTGTAAACCAGTAGCTGGTACCCTCCAAGCATGTAAGACTGCACTCCAACGAAGTGCATTGATCTGTAACCAGGAGCAGTTACCCTCCCAGCATGTAGGATAATGTACACCTCCACAGTGCATTGATCAGTAACCCAGGAGCAGTTACCATCCCAGCATGTAGAACTCTGTATCCCACACCAGTGCACTGATCTGCAAACTAGGAGCAGTTACCCTCCCAGGCTGTAGAACTGTGTACACCACGCCAGTGCATTGATCTGTAAACCAGGAGCAGTTACCCTCCCAGCATGTAGGACAATGTACACTACCACAGTGCATTGATCTGTAACACAGGAGCAGTTAACCTCCCAGCATGTAGAGTTCTGTACCCCACACCAGTGCATTGATCTGTAAACCAGGAACAGTTACCCTCCCAGCATGTACAACTGTCGACTCCAACATTGTGCATTGATCTGTAAACCACGAGCAGGTACCCTCCTAGCATGGAGGACTGTGTACATAAGCCCAGTGCATTGATCTGTAAACCAGGAGCTTTTACCTCCCCAGCATTTACAGCTGTGTACCCCACCCCAGTGGATTCATCTGTTAACCGTGAGCAGATACCCTCCCAGCATATAGGACTGTGTACACCACCCCAGTGCATTGACCGGTAAACCAGGAGCAGTTACTCTACAGAATGTCGGATTGTGTACACCACCCCAGTGCATTGATCTGTAAACCAGGAACAGTTACTCTCCCAGCAAGTAGATGTGTGTACCCCACCCCAGTGCATTGATCTGTAAACCAGGAGCACGTACCGTCCCAGCATATAGGTCTGTGTACACCACCCCAGTGCATTGAACTGTAAACCAGGAGCAGTTACCCTCCCTGCATGTATTACTGTGTACACCACCCCTGTGCATTGATCTATAACCAGGGGCAAATACCCTCCCACATATATTACTGTGTACACCACCCCAGTTCATTGATCTGTAACCCAGGCGCAGGAGCCCTGCCAGCATGTAGAGCTCAGTAGCCCACACCAGTGCACTGATCTGTCAACCAGGAGCAGTTACTCTCCCAGAATATAGGACTATGTACACCACCCCAGTGCATTGATCTGTAATCCAGGAGCAGTTGCCCACCCCGCACGTAGGACTGTGTACACCACCCCAGTGCATTGATCTGTAAACCAGGAGAAGTTACCCTCACAGCATGTAGAGCTGTGTACCTCACCCCCGTGCATTGGTCTGTAATTCAGGAGCAGGTACCCTCCCAAAATGTAGGACTGTGTACCCCACGTCAGTGCATTGATCTGCAAGCCAGGAGCAGTTACCTCCCAGCATGTAGAACTGCGTACACTACCACAGTGCATTGGCATGTAACCAGGTGCATTTCTCCTCCCAGCATGTAGGATGGTGTACACTGCCCCAGTGCATTGATATGTAAACCAGGAGCAGTTTCACTCCAAGCAGGTGGGACTTTGTACGACACCCCAGTGCATTGACCTGTAAACCCGAAGCAGTTACCATACCAGCATGTAGAGCTCTGTACCCCTCACCAGTGCATTGATCTGTAAACCAGGAACAGTTACCCTCCCAGTATGTAGAACTGTGTACACCACCGCAGTACATTGATCTGTAAATGAGGAAAAGTTACCATCCCAGCATTTTGGTCTTGTACTCCAGCCCAGTGCATTGATTTGTAGTCCAGGAGCAGTTAATCCCAGCAAGTAGGACTGTGTACATCACCTCAGTGCATTGATCAGTAAACCAGGAGCCGTTATCCAACCAGGATTGTAGGAGTGTGTACACCATTCCAGTTCATTGATCTGAAAACCAGGAAAAGTTACCATCCCAGCATGTAAGACTGTGCACATCAACGAAGCGCATTGATCTGTAACCATGAGCAGTTACCCTCCCAGCATGTAGAAATACGTACACCTCCAAAGTGCATTGATCAGTAACCCAGGAGCAGTTACCCTCTCAGCATGTAGAGCGCTGTACCCAAACCCAGTGCATTGATCTGTAACCCAAGTGCAGTTAACCTTCCAGCATGTAGTGCTGTGTACACCACACCCGTGCATTGATCTGTAAACCAGGAGCAGTTACCCTCCCAGGATATAGAGCTGTGTACACCACCCCAGTGCATTGATCTGTAAACCAGGAGCAGTTACCCTCCCAGCATGTAGGACTGTGTACATTACCCCAGTGCATTGATCTGTAAACCAGGAGCAGTTACCCTCCCAGCATGTAGGACTGTGTACACCACCCCAATGCATTGATCTGTAAACCAGGAGCAGTTACCCTCCCAGCATGTAGGACTGTGTACACTACCCCAGTGCATTGATCTGTAAACCAGAAGCCATTATCCACCCAGGATGTAGGAGTGTGTACACCATTCCAGTGCATTGATCTGTAAACCAGGAAACGTTACCATCCAAGCATTTAGATCTGTGTACCACAGCCCAGTGCATTAATCTGTAAACTAGGAGCAGTTACCCTCCCAGCATGTAAGAATGTGCACACCAACGAAGTGCATTGATCTGTAACCAGAAGCAGTTAACCTCCCAGCATGTCGGAAAATGTACACCTCCACAGTGCATTGATGAGTAACCCAGGAGCAGTCACCATCCCAGCATGTAGAGCTCTGTATCCCACACCAGTGCACTGATCTGCAAACCAGGAGCAGTTACCGTCCCAGACTGTAGAACTGCGTACACCACGCCAGTGCATTGATCTGTAAACCAGGAGCAGTTACCCTCCCTGCATGTAGGTCTGTGAACCCCACCCAAGTGCATCGATCTGTAAACCAGGAGCAGTTATACCCCAGCATGTAGAACTGTGTACACTATTTCAGTGCATTGTATAGTAAACCAGGAGCAGTTACCCTCCTAGCATGTAGGACGGTGTAGCCGACTCCGGTGCATTGATCTGTAAACCAGGGGCAGTTTCTCTCCCAGGATGTAGGACTGTGAACACCATTCCAGTGCATGGATCTATAAACCAGGAGCAGTCACCTTCCCAGCATGTGAAGCTCTGTACTCCATCCCGTTCCATTGATCTGTCAATCAGGAGCAGTTACTTTCCAAGCCTGTAGGACTGTGTACCCCGCCCCAGTGCATTGATCTATAAAGCATGAGCAGTTACCCTCCCAGCATGTCGGACTGTGTACCCCGCCCCAGTGCATTGATCTGTTATCCAGGTTCTATTACCTTCCCAGCATGTAGGACTATGCAACGCATCCCAATCCATTGACCTGTAAACCAGGAGCAGTTACCCTCCCAGCATTTAGAGCTGTGTACCTCACCCCAGTGCATTGATCTGTAAACGACGAACAGTTACCCTCCCAGCATGTATTATTGTATGGACCACCCCAGTGCATTGATCTATAAACCTGGATCAGTTACCCTCCAGCATGGAGGTCTATGTACACCACCCCAGAGCATTGATCATTAACCCAGGCTCAGTTACCCTCCCAGCATGCACAGCTGTGTACACCAACCCAGTGCATTGATCTGTAAACCAGGAGCAGTTACCATCCCTGCATGTAGGACTGTGTACACCACCCCAATGCATTGCTCAGTAACAGTGTGTTAGTTCACAGACCTGCGTGGGGAAACTTGCAGCCCATGCTGGAGGTGAGAGGATGTGCAGCTCCCATCCATTTCCAGCTCCATATCTCCATTGTGCCATGACAGGGGGTTGCTGTGGGTGTGAAACTCACTGCTCGAGAGAGATGGCGTGGTAATCAGTTTAAATGTCACCACAAGGGAAGGGTTTGGTGTATAGACAGAGAGGGGGAGACTGAGAGAAGTGTCATGGAAGGGTTACTGATCCCTGTTTACAGATCAATGCATTGGAGTGGTTTACACAGTCCCAGGTTGTAGAATGCTGAAATGTCGACACTTAGATAGCATCCTATAACATGAGCCAGTCTTACCAGGAAACATGGGAAAAAGGGATATTGGGCAGCACGGTGGCACAGTGTTTAGCACTGCTGCCTCAGAGCGCCAGAGACCCGGCTTCAATTCCCACCTCAGGCAACTGCCTGCGTGGAGTTTGTACATTCTCCCCATGTATGTGTGGGAATCCTCTGGGTGCTCTGGTTTCCTCCCACAGTACAAAACGTGCAGTTTCTGGCCGTACTAAATTTCCCGTCGTGTTAGGTGTAGCGGAATGGGTCGAGTTGGGTTGCTCTTCGGAGGGTTGGTGTGGATTTGTAGAGCCGAATGGTCTGTTTCGACACTGTGAGGTCAGATGAGTGTTTGTTCTGCAGTTTTGCAACTGGAATTGGCTTCAAGAGAATCTATGTCTCATTGGGCTGAATCAGACAATAATTTACCTTTGTTTGATTTTCCTTGAGTGTGACAGAGGGATTGTCTGTATGAGGCTGAGCTAGATTCCTGGTGCTATCCTATTGGACTCACCTCATTAACGACCGACCCCACCCCATGGTGTCAGTCTCATTCAATACCAGCCCGAAACACCCACCCATCATGGCTGGAGGTACTCACCATCGCCCGGATGCCCCTGGATATTCTGCAATCCTTGGCACTGGTGCCATCTTTAAAAGGCCACTGGGCACATTGTTGAGCTTTCTCCATTAGGAGCTGCCCTGCACAGTTTACCCCCAGCATGGCAGGTAAGGGGCAATTACGCCACCGTTTGTCGACTGGGGCATGGAGGTCCTGGTGAATGGGCTAGTACAGAGGGGGACCATTAACTTCGCAGAGGAGGCCACACCACCAGACCTACTGAGCATGGTCTGAACTCACCACCCAGCTCAGTACAGTATCTGTGGTCTGACGAAATGTCCAGCAATACAGGACAAGCATCAATAACCTTCCCTGTTCTGTCAGGATAAGGCTCACCGTGATCTCTCTGCTCTCTCACACTCACTGTATATCTGTATTGGAATGACCCCCGAGAACAAGGCTCATGGTCCACCACTCTCACTGCTGCATGCAGCACCTCTCCCCCCCACCCCCCCGCCACATTCTCTCTCTCTCTTACACACACACACACCCCTAAACTTTAGCCCACCCCAAAGCAATAACACTGCATGGATACAACACTGTGGACTGACTCCCTCCGGACCTCTCACTCTGTCCCCCCACCTCTCCCCAGCAATAGACAATAGACAATAGATGCAGGAGTAGGCCATTCAGCCCTGCGAGCCTGCACCGCCATTCAATATGATCATGGCTGATCATTCCCAATCAGTATCCTGTTCCAGCTTTATCTCCATAACCCTTGACTCCACTATCTTTAAGAGCTCTATCCAATTCTTTCTTAAATGAATCCAGAGACTGGGCCTCCACTGCCCTCTGGGGCAGAGCATTCCACACAACCACCACTCTCTGGGTGAAGTAGTTTCTCCTCATCTCTGTCCTAAATGGTCTACGCCGTATTTTTAAGTTGTGTCCTCTGGTTCGGCACTCCCCCATCAGCGGAAATATGTTTCCTCCTGTCAGAGTGTCCAATCCTTTCATAATCCTATACGTTTCAATCAGATCCCCTCTCAGTCTTCTAAACTCAAGGGTATACAAGCCCAGTCGCTTCAGTCTTTCCGTGTAAGGCAATCCTGCCATTCCAGGAATTGACCTCGTGAACCTACGCTGCACTCCCTCAATAGCCAGAATGTCTTTCCTCAAATCTGGAGACCAGAACTTTACACAATACTCCAGGTGTGGTCTCACCAGGGCCCTGTACAGCTGCAGAAGCACCTCTTTGCTTCTATACTCAATCCCTCTTGTTATGAAGGCCAGCATGCTATTAGGCTTCTTCACGACCTGCTGTACCTGCATGCTTGCCTTCATTGACTGGTGGACAAGAACACGCAGATCTCTCTGAACAGCCCCTTTACCTAATTTGATACCATTGAGGTAGTAATCTGCCTTCCTGTTCTTGCCACCAAAGTGGATAACCAGACATTTATCCACATTAAACTGCATCTGCCATGCATCTGCCCACTCACCCAACTTGTCCAGGTCACCCTGTAATCTCCTAACATCCTCATCACATTTCACACTACCACCCAGCTTTGTGTCATCAGCAAATTTGCTAATGTTATTGCTGATACCATCTTCTATATCATTTACATATATTGTAAAAAGCTGCGGTCCCAGCACGGATCCCTGCGGTACCCCACTGGTCACTGCCTGCCATTCCGAAATGGAGCCGTTAATCACTACCCTTTGTTTCCTATTAGCCAACAAATTCTCTATCCAATCTAGTACTTTTCCCCCAATACCGTGCGCCCTAATTTTACTCACTAACCTCTTGTGTGGGACTTTATCAAAAGCTTTCTGAAAGTCCAGGTACACTACATCCATTGGATCTCCCTCGTCCATCTTCCGAGTTACATCCTCAAAAAATTCAAGAAGATTAGTCAAGCATGATTTCCCCTTCATAAATCCATGCTGACTCTGTCCTATCCTGTTACTATTATCCAGATGTGCCATAATTTCATCCTTTATAATAGACTCCAGCATCTTTCCCACCACTGAGGTCAGACTAACTGGTCTATAATTTCCTGCTTTCTCCCGCCCACCCTTCTTAAAAAGTGGCACAACATTAGCCGCCCTCCAAGCCGCCCTGCACTAACAGCAGGGTCACCCACGCCCACCCTCTCTCCCTCCCTTTCTTCCATTCCAGGAGAAACAACCTGGAATAGGAGAGAAAGGGCCAAGCCGTTTGGTGGAGTGCCCGATATCTGTTCCCTCCCCCTTCCTCGCGCCATGTGGGGAGGACCCTGGTACGAGCTGGAGAGGACTGGGATGTCTCCGTTTTCTCCCGGTACAACTTAGAAGCCGTGGCCCTGATGCCATCTCCCTTTTGCAACGAGCTGGTACAAATGGAATCCCCATGGTCTCGGTGGGCAGTAGGGTGGGCTCACAACACATCATCACCACCTCCCCCCCCAGGAAGAGAGCACCGAGACTCCCTCCTACATTTCCCCCTATAAACAGCTCAGACACTGAAACTAATCTGTGATAGTTACTGCTGTCCTCACTTGTCCCGACATCTTCAATAATCTGTGCTCATATACACGCAGCGCTCTCTGCTCCTGCAGCCCCTTTATAATGCCACAGCCTGCTTTAAACTGTCTTTGTTTATCTTTCCTACCAAACTTCATCACCTCACACTGCTCTGCATTGATCCCCATCTGCTATATACCTGAACACGACACCAAACCCTTCCTGATGAAGGGCTTTTGCCCGAAACGTCGATTTCGCTTCTCTTTGGATGCTGCCTGAACTGCTGTTCTCTTCCAGCAACACTAATCCAGAATCTGGTTTCCAGCATCTGCAGTCACTGTTTTTAACCAATGTGTGATTGTACTGTTAGAGTTCCAGACTGTCCTCCATAGATTTTACAATTCTTCCAGGTTCGGTGCCATCAACAAACATTGAGATTGACATAGCATCACAGTCCCCATGACAAATTTGGAATCCTGCCGTACTCACGAGTGTGAGCCAGTGAAATATTGCTATATTCCCATGGACGAAGTCGAATAATGACATGCTGTCAATGGAGCAACAAAAATCCAGACGTATTGAATGAAATATTGACAAACCACAGAGCAAGAGAAATCCGGATAGGCTTCACTTATCTATATTTATCAAGGTATAATGTGATGCAGTTGAAAGCGTGTACTGTACCTTTAAGAGTAGGTGAATGCTGTTCTGAACTGAGACCTTACAAGCACCTGTGATATGAGAGGATGGCAGACCCAGAAACAGTATATTGCTATAGAACTGGAGTTGGGTAATAAGTTCAGAGATCAGGGGTCTCAGAGTCGTGAACAGTTGATGTAAAATGTTGACTTTCAGAGTTGAAAAATAAATTGATGTTTTTATTTAAACAGTGGAATTTGGGAGTTCTCTGCCATTCATATTGTAACAGTTTACAAAGTGAATTGAGCATTTCTTTATGATTAATTTAAATTACCAGATGAGCTTCAATTCCTAACAATTCCGATCAGCGTATCTGTGTGTCTCTGAGTGGGGCAGGTCTGGCAGTCTCTGTGGTGTTTAAAGTGATGCAATGCCACCCTCTGCTGGCCTCCACACGCCACTGCAAAGGCATTGGCAGAGGATGAAAACCAACAGGGATTCATTCAGAGAGGGTGAGGGAGAGGGCAACTGCTCTCAGTACCATCCAAACGGATATCTTATCCATGTACGGATCGAAATGTTCTTTAAACGTTGTAACTGTCCCTGCTTTCACCACTTCCTCTGGAAGTTCATTCCACACAGAAGTCAGATTCTGTCTAAAATGTTTACCTCTCATGACTTTTGTAAATCGTTTTTCCTCGCACCTTAAAATATCCCTGAGTTTTGAATCCCCAACTGTAGGGGAAAAACATTAGCCCTTTAGTTTATCTGTATCCCTCATTATTTTATAAAACTCTGTAAAGTTATCACTTAATCTCATCGTCACCTGTGAAAAAAGTCCCAGCCTATCCAGCCTCTACTTATCACTCACTGCCTCCTTTCCCAGCAACAACCAGGTTAATCTCTTCTGAACCCTCTTCAGCTTAATAATATCAAGGTCAATGATATCTGGGTGAATAATCAAGGTGCTTTCTAACGGTAGCGGAGACCAAAACTCGAGGGCATAGACTTAAGGTGTGAGGGGAAACATTTAAAAGTGACCTAAGGGGCAGCTTTTTCACCCAGAGGGTGGTGTGCCTATGGAATGAGCGGGCAGGGTGACCAGACTGGACACAGTATTCCAGAAGAAGTCTCACCAATGTCCTTTACAACCACAACATGACGGCCCCATTCCATACTCAATGGTCTGACCAATGAAGACAAGTGTGTTAAACACATTCTTAACCACACTAGCTTTTTGAGATGCAAATTTTAAGGAATTATACCTGACGGCCTAGGTCTCTGTCCTACAACACTGCCAAAGACCCTACTTTTAATTGTGTAGGTCCTGCTCTTGTTTGATTTACCAAATCCAATACCTCGCATTAATCCAAACTAATCTTCATCTGCCATCCCTCAGCCCAGTTAGCGATATTACTGCCACCTCCCCTTGCCCCTTCAATTTAAAATTCCCTGCCCCTCCCCAGAATGCCTGCACACTCTGGCCTTGATTTTCACAAAGACACTGAGCTTGGTTTACCTTGTGTGGTTAGGGGAAGGAGGGACAGATTGCAGACGCTGTCAATATGGAGGAGAGGCTGGACAGTAATCAGCGGCCTGGAATCATTTCATGGTTTTAGGAAGAGGGCAGTCACAAGTGAGATTTGGGCAATACCGCTCAGTGCTTTGGGGCCAGAAATTATGTTCTTTCTCCGTCTCTGGTGTTCAGTCATTCGAGACCCTTCTTTGGGAAGAATGTGTGTGCTGGATTGATTTCCCTAATATTGTAGACTACAGATATTAGCAATTAAAGATGGCCATAGTTAATTTCGATGGCACAACATGTGCACTCAACATCCTGCAGTTTAGACAAATATCTTGCATTTGTTTAACAATACAAAGTGTAGTTCAGGAATGTTAACCTGATTATAATAAATACACACCGAGCTGAAAGCTAGCACTTTAAATATGACCCAAAACCTGGGTATGGTAGCGAAGTGGGTAGTGTCCCTGCCTTGAACCAGAGGTCTGGACTTGATTCCAATTCGTGAACATCTTTGGTAGTGTTCCTAGCTCTAGAATAGAACATCGGCATTCAAGTCCTGCCTGTTGCAGAGGTATATCACAACATGACATAACAGGCTGATGAGCAAACACACAGGAGAATAATATTACAGATTTATGACTATTGGCGAGTGATGCTAGTGTCCCTACTTCCGGGCACAAAGGTCTGGGTGTAAATCCCACAGAAGTCTCAGGATACATCTGAATAAACTGAATAAAACAGACTTAGAATAGTGACTGGATGGAGAAGGAAGAGGTGTCAGAATTGAATGACAGAATTTAGGCCCGGGATGACTGAAAGCACAGATATTCGTGTTGATTGGAGTCACATTTCGCAGCAGTTGAGGTTTATAAAATCAGAATGGTCATGGATAGGTTGATTAGTCAGGGTTTTTTTCCCCAGGTAAGGGGCGTCCAAAACTAGAGGGCATTGGTTGAAAGTGAGAGGGGAAAGGTTTTGATGAGGCCAAAAGGGCACCTTTTCACACAGAGGGTGGTGTGCATATGGAATGAGCTGGCAGAGGAAGTTGTGGAGTCTGGTACAGCTACAGCATGTAAAAGGCATCTGGATGCTGACAGACCTGCCGAGCTTTTCCAGCAATTTCTGTATTTCTTTAAAAAATGCGTTTATTTTAACTCAGGTATTTTGAATAAATTAAACATTTTACTTTTTAATGACGCAGGGCGATGTAAACATATTTCAAATTGACTGAGACCATTTTCTGCTGAGGGTATGGCTCTGTGCATGACGACAGCAATGATGCACCTACATGGAACAGGGAATGTGATGGCGACATAGTTTGGACAATGTACTATGAGACCTCACATGGTCCAGTTTGGGAGCGGATGACACTACTGTGTGATTCAGCTCAGAGAAGGAGAAAATGTAATCTGCCCGAGAAGGAACGGCCCATTGCACTCTCACTCTTTCATTGTTCCTCATCACAGCAATGTGTGCAAGCTAAACAAACCTCTGCAGTCATCGTTACCATTCTTATTTTTACAGAATCCCTGCTGTGTTGAAACAGACCCTTTGGCCAAACAAGTCCATACCAACCTTCCCAACCTATTCCACTATATTTACCCGTGAATAATGCACCTAACCTTGAAATCCCTGAACACGACAGACAATTTAGCATGACCAATCCACCTAACCTAAACAGTTTGTGGTTGGAAACTGGATCACTCATTAGTAGCTCACACAGACAAGGGGAGAATATGCAAACTCCACACAGACAGTCACCCAAGGCTGGAATTGAACCCAATTCCCTGGTGCTGTGAGACAGCAGTGCTAGCTACCGTGCGGCCTTTGGGTGATCCCTGACCAGAATTCACTGGATATTTACTCACTGCCTAAAGCATAGAGAATTAAGCCAAATCCCACTCTCCCAGGATGAAATCCCATTGCTAGCAGCTGTGTGATTACAATATCTTCAGAAGCAGAATAATGTTTTGGATAATCTCGCAATTTTTCCTTTTGTCATGAGTTCCAATAATATCTGGACAAATGGGTTTCAAGTTAAATTTGCAGTCATTTTGTTTATCTGTGTGTGTGTGTGTGTGTGTGTGTGTGTGTGTGTGTGTGTGTGTGTGTGTGTGTGTGTGTGTGTGTGTGTGTGTCAGCGTTTTTAGAAAGGGAAATATTGATTATATATTTGCAATATCCAAACAGTTTGCCATTCATCTTTCCATCATAGTTTGATTAACATTGCTCTGGATCATAAACGTGCTATTTGAGCAGATGAAAGAAACTAGCCTGACTTGTTCCTAAAACTAACCGTGACCCAGTCTTAGACCGATATCATCAGCCATATCACCGACCTGGTTACATTTAACATTTGTTGTGAGTAGTGGAGGAGTGGGACTAGAAAAGGAAACAGTGACCCAAATCATCGGGGAACTATAGACCGGTGAGCCTGATGTCAGTGGTGGGTACGTTGTTGGAGGGGATTCTGAGGGACAAAATTTACATACATTTGGGAAGGCAAGGGCTGATCAGGGTAGACAACGTGTCTTTCTGCATGGGAAATCATGTCCCTTTAATTTGGTTGAGTTTTTTGAAGAGGTGACAAAGAAGATTGATGAAGGCAGTTTGGTTGACATTGTCTATATGGACTTCACCAAGGTGTTCATTTAAACAACAAAGAGCAAAGAAAATTTACAGCCCAGGAAGAGGCCCGTCGCCCTCCAAGCCTGAGCCGATCCAAATGTACTGTCTAAATCTGTTGGTTAATTAATAAGCATCTGTATCCTTCTGCTCCCCACCTACTCATGCATCTGTCCAGACGCATCTTAAATGAATCTGCCGTGTCTGCCTCTACCACCTCTGCTGACAACGCTTTCCAAACGCCCACCACCCTCTGTGTGAAGTACGTACCGCGTGTATCCCCCTGAAACATTCCACGTCTCACTTTGAAAGCATGATCTCTCGTTATTGAATCCTTCACCCTGGGAAAAAGCTTGTCT
The DNA here is from genome assembly GCF_047496795.1 of Chiloscyllium punctatum. Classification (NCBI taxonomy): domain Eukaryota; kingdom Metazoa; phylum Chordata; class Chondrichthyes; order Orectolobiformes; family Hemiscylliidae; genus Chiloscyllium; species Chiloscyllium punctatum. The sequence continues at coordinate 88,538,697 of NC_092752.1, read as the reverse complement.
CTACCCACCCTGGCTACACCCTTCATGATTTTGTAAACCTCAATCAGATCCCCTCTCAATCTCCTTTTTTCTAGTGAAAATAAAGCTACCCTACTCAACCTCCCCTCATAGCTTCTATTGTATTCTGATTGATAGACAGATTATTAAGTTTCAGTCACATGGGATTCAGAGGAAGCTAGTCACAATTGGCTTGAAGGAAGAGGGATATTTTTCAGACTGGAGGCGTGTGAGCAGCAGTGTGCTGCAAGTATCAGTATTAAGTTCACTGCATTTCATCATTTATGTAAAGGAATTAGATGTGAATATCGGTGCCATAGTCAGTAAGTTTACAGATTACATCAGAATGGTCGTGTAGTAGATGATCTCACAGTACAACGAGACCACAATGAGATGGGACAAAGGGCAAGGAGTGACAGATGAAGTTTAATTTAGATAAATACGATGTTTTGCAGTTTGGGAAGGCAAGTCAGGGCAGAAATTATGCACTTAATGGTAAGGTCCTGGGGAATGTTGTGGAACAAAGGGACATAGGGCTGCAGGTGCATTGTTCCTTGAATGTGTGGTCGCAGGTAGACAGAGTGGTGCTGAACACATTTGGCACATTTTCCTTAATCAGTCAGAGCATTGATTATAGAAGTTGCATCTGTATAGGATGTTGGTGAGGCTGTTATAAGAATACTGTGTACTATTCGGCTTTCTGAAGAAATGACTTACACGGACGTTCCAGGACTGGAGGTTTGAGCTTTAGGGAGAGGTTGATTAGTTTGAGGTGCTTTCTTCTGGAGTGTCAGAGGTTGAGGGGTGACATTATCGAGGTTTGTAAAACCATCACGGGCATGGATATTCTGAACAGCCACGCTCTGCTCCCCAGGGTAGGGGAGTCAGGAACAAGAGGGCACAGGTTGAAAAGGAAAGGGCGAATGAATCAGAAGGGAAGGGAAGATAAATGATTAACACAAAGAGTGGTGTGTGTACAGGAAGTGCTGTCAGAGGAAGTGCTGAAGGCGGTTACAATGACACATTTAAAAAGTATCTGAAAGAGGAGGGATATTGGCCAAATGCTGGCAAATGGGACGAGATCAGATTTGTTATCTGATCGGAGTGAACAGATTGCACAAACGGGTCTGTTTCCGTTCTGCATGACTCTCTGATTCTATAAGAGGGATGACAAATAATTCTGAAAGTACCTTTCAAGTCAGAATTCTCATCGCTGGAAGGAAAGCTGCGTTAGGTAAATATTTAACAGAAAAGTGTGTCATGCAAAATGGGATGAAAACAGGAAAGTGGGGCTGAGACCACAACCTGATCAGCCACAATCTTAGAGCCTGGTGGAGAAGGCTCAAAGTGTCTAATGACCCGCTCCTGCTCCTCAGTTCCATGTTCCTGTGTTCCATTCAGCCCCTCAAACCTGCTAGCCAGGGGCAGTTGGAGGCTACGTACTCCTATAACCTGTTGCACAGAAAGAGAGGAAACCATTCAGCCCCTCAGTACTGTCCCACACGCGTTGAGGTGACTTGGGGAATGTAATTAGAAAACCCAGGCTGGGTGTGAAAGAGGCCCGTCATCTCTCTTTACAGAGCTTCCTGTCTCTACAACTTGTGTTCCATTTGTTGTTCATGTCGTAGACCCAGATTCAGTGTGAATATAGCCCCCATACCTCACCCAGGGATGGCTCACAAACTCCTCTGGTCTCCCTGACTGCAATATGCAATAACAGAACATCCATGAAAATAACACTCACTAACTTTCCAATAATAGAATAGGAAAACATCAGAAACAAGGGGCAGATCGTTCACTCCCCAAGCCTGCTTTGCCCTTCACTAAGATCATGACTGGTCTGCTCTTGGTCTCAAATCCTCTTTCATACCCAATTCCTCATACCCTCACCTCTTTGATAGGTCAATATCCATCTATCTCCTCTTCAAATACTTTCAGTCATCTAGCTCCACAACACTCTTGAGAAGAGAAATCCTGACATTCAATACCACCTGTTTGAGGAAAACCCGTGCTGCTCCTATATCATGGCTTATTGATGCGAACAAAAGAGGTTGAGACAAGGGTTTTAAAATGACAGGCCCTGATATCAAGGCAAAGGTTGACTTCTGTTGACATCAAGGAGCTGGTCTTAATGGGAATCAGAGTAAACTCTCCAGTGTTTGGAGTCAAACATGGCACATGGGAAGATGTTCATCATCTCAGTCCTGAGTCACATCTGTTGGAGATCCTCAGGGTAGCCTCCTCTACACAAACAGCTTAAGTTGTTTCGTTAATGTCTCCCTGCTCCAACCCCTACCCTCCGCACCATATGATCAGAAGTGTGGATGGCCACTGAAGATTCCACACTGTTTAGAACATTTTATCTCCCGTCAGTCCCTGAACTGGTGTCTGTCCATGTGCAGCAAGACCCAGACTCCATTGAGGCGTGTGCTGTTAAAGGGTCCATAACGTTCATGTAACAGCACTTCTTGACACTACACATTACCACAGTTAAACAAGAGTTCATTCAGCACCTCACGCTGGTTTCACAGGAATATGAGGAAATTATTCTGCCCATTGACACTATTGGAGAAGAACAGGGACAGCCCATTCAGTACGTTCCGCCTATTACTCAGGAAGAGAAGGAGTCTAGTGTGATGGACCACACCAGAGCCCCTCGAAAATATTTGAAGGCGGTAGCCTAGACTCTAATGTTTTCTTAATTTAAAGGAAATGTAAAGTATCTGTCCCAGATCCAATGTGACTGGTCAAACTACTCGGTGGGAAGCAAAACACCATCTATTTAAACACGAAAGATGAAATAAAATCAAAGCAAGAGGAATTTAGAACAACGTAATTCTATTGGACAACTTAACAGAATAATAGATCTAGGAGCTATTACTAATGAATTAGTCCAACATAGGAAATTCCCCAGAAACACAGCCTTTGGCAAAAAAGGAAAATTCAGGAATTGAAAACAGCATCAAGTGAAAATTCTGAGAGAGTCGCAGCCAGAAGACGTTCCCTGAAGCTTCCAACTCTGTGGAGACCCCTATAGGTTTTGATGTTACTGAGAAACCAAAACCCAGTGATCGTAATTTGTGAGAGTTGGCCACACCCACTCAGGCTGCATTAAAATAAACCTAAGTCGTCCCTAGCTGTTTACTCAAGTAGTCTTAAGTAGCCAGTAGCCAGCTTGTTAACGATCGTTCAATCTCTCTCTTAAAAGAAACCAGGACAAAAAAATCTCTTAAAGCTGCAGCACCAATCAACCACACCGCCCTGTGGCCCATCAGTTCAATTCTCCCTCCCACTCTGCCGTGGAAATGGAGACCCTGGACCTCGTTCACCGCTGCTCACTCAACACCAGACGCCTAGAGGAAGAACGCCTCATCTTCCGCCTTGGAACATTTCAACCCGAGGGCATCAATGTGGACTTCAACAGTTTCCTCATTTCCCCTTCCCCCACCTCACCCCAGTTCCAAACTTCCAGCTCAGAACTGTTCCCATGACTTGTCCTACCTGCCTATCTTCTTTTCCACCTATCCACTCCACCCTTACGCCCCGACCTATCACCTTTATCCCTCCCCCACTCACCTATTGTACTCTATGCCATTTTCTCCCCACCCCCACCATCCTCTCACTTATCTCTCTACCTTTCAGGCTCTAGGCCTGTATTCCTGATGAAGGGCTTTTGCCCGAAACGTTGGTGTTACTGCTCCTCAGATGCTGCCAGAACTGCTGTGCTCTTCCAGCACCACTAATTCAGAATCTGGTTTCCAGCATCTGCAGTCATTGTTTTTACCAAGACTAGAGGCTGGATCCAATGCTGTTTGTTGTCTATGATTATCTATGATTATCTATGACTCCAGACAGACAGACATATGATAAAACTTTTCAATGGTCCCTGAATCGGCCAAGCAAGACACTCTATTGTATCAAACTGCTCCAAGGTCTTCAAGGATAAACCCAGACAGAACACCCGGCCCCAGCCTCAGTATCGAAAAAAGGGAACGGGAATCACAGTCCTGTCGATACTGCAGAGACCTCCTTCCTAACATCTGAGAGCTAGTGACAGCATTTACAGAGCTTCCACACAGACTGCACAGAAACATCAGGTAAGGAGTGGGCTATACAAGACATAGATCCTTCCTCATTGTCGTTCATGTTCAAACATCTCCGCAATATACTTATCCCACCCAATAAATATATCCGTTAATGTGAGTAACCTTGGGAAGCTAAAAATTAGGAAGTGCAATAGCCTCCTTGGTCCATCGATTTTGCAACCCAATTCAATATAATGATGGCTTACCCTTTATTTCCACATCGTTCTCCTGCTCTCCCAGCATATCTCTACTGTCTCTCAATCCTGATTTATATTCAGTGGCTTGGCTTCCAGGTTTGACTGCATTCCCCAGGTTCACCACTCTCTGAAGGCAGACATTTATTGTCATCTCAATACAGAATGGCCTGTCTGTACCTAATACTGTGGCCCCTTGTTTTAGACACAACAGCCTGGGGAATTATCATCCCTGCTTCCAATCTTTCTCATCCTGTCAGAGATTTATATATCTCACTGAGATCTCCAACCATTTTCCTAAAGCCCATGGAATCCAGGCCCATTCGCCCCAAACACTGCTCCCACAACAAGCCTGTCATCACAAAGATCGGTCTTGTCACCTTTCTCTGCTCTCCCTCAATGTCAGGTTTGTCCTTTGTGAGGTACAGAGACCAAAACTCCACACAATACTGCACAATCTTCGAGATGGGGTCTCACTAAGGCCCTGTACAGCTGCAGTAAGACACCCTTACGCCTGGACTCAAATCCCCCTGAAATGGAGGTCAACACCCCATTTACCTTCCTAACTGCTTTCTGCTCCTGCAATATTGCTTTCAGTGACTCGTCTACAGGGAGATCCAGATCCTTTGCAATGTTACAGCTCCACACTTGATGGGTCTATGTACACTGGGCAGCGTGCCAATGCCATTCCCAATATTGATGTCTGGGAACTCACTGCGCTGCAGGGACCTCGGAAGGCTGCACAGAAGGAAACAACAAAAAGGAGCATGTACCCCTTTGTAGAACAACACCTTCCAAATGATCCCTTTTCAAATGATAGGCTTCCAATCTATTATTCCCAACAAAGGGCACACCGTCACTTCTACCCACATTGCTTTCCATCTGCCACGTATTTGCCCATTCACTCCACTTGTCTTAGTCACCTTGAAGCTTTTTTACAACCTCCTCACCCACTCACAATCCAACATCCTTTAGTTCTGTCAGCAGGCTGGGATATATTGTATTTGATTCCCACAACTAAATGTTTAATGGGTATTGTGAACAGTTGAGTCCTGAGCATCGATGTCTGTGATATCTCAGCATCCTTCCTCTGTTTTTTAAAAAATAATATTTATTTCCTGAATCTGGGTGTGACTGGCTGGGTCAGCAGTTATTGCTTGTCCCTAGTTACACTTGAAAACGTGCTGGTGAGCTGCCTTGTTGAAGCGCTGCAGTTCACTATGGATTTAGTGACAGTAACACCATTGAATGGCAAGGGGTCGTGTTTAGATTGTATACTAGTAGTGATGGTCACGGTCTGGCATTTGTGTGGCATCAATATTACTTGCAACTTGTCAGCCTGAATACTGTCTAAATCTTGTCGCTTTTGGACATGGATTGCTCCAGTATCTGAGGAGCCACAAATGTTGCTGGACATGGTGCATTCATTGGCGAACATCCCCACTTCTGACTTTATCATAGCGGAAAGGTCATTGATCAAGCAGCCCTGAAGATGTTTGGGCCTAGGCCACTGCTCGGGGGACTCCTCCAGATTTCTCCTGGAGCTGGGTTGACTGACCTTTATCAACCATGACAATCTTCCTCCGTGTCAGGTATGATTCTAACCAGCGGGGAGTTTGCCCCAATACCCATTGATTCCAGTTTTACTAACACTCTTTGATACCACACTTGGTCTAATGCAGCCTTGTTTTAACGGGCTGGCACTCTCACCCCACCACTGGAATTTAGCTCTTTTGTCCATGCTTGAAATAAGGTAATGAGATCAGAAGCTGCGTGGCCCTGGTGGAGCCCAAACTCTGCGTCATTGATCTAGTTATTGCTGAGCAAGTGCTGCTTGAAAACACTGACACCTTCCATCACTTTACTGATGACCGAAAGTATACTGATGGGGTGGTAATTAGCCGGATTGGATTTGTTCTGCTTTTTATGTATAGGGGATACTTGAGTAATTTTCCATGTAATCGGGGAAAAGTCGTTGTAACGATTATGGAACAGTTTACCTTGGTCAGTGACAAGTTTTGCAGTACACGTTTTCAGTACTATTGCCAGAATTTTGTCAGCGGATGTACCCTTTGGACTTTCCAGTGTCTCCAACTGTTTCTGGATATCGCGTGGACTGAATCGAATTGGCTGATGACTGGAAACTGAATTGCTGAGGATCACTGGAGGAGGCTGGGATAGATCATCCACTCAGCACTTTGATTGAAGATGTCCTTTTGACTGAAGAATGTATCAACCTTATCTTTTGCACTGAAGTGCTGGGCTATTCCATCGTTAAGGTTGGGGCTACTTGTGGAATCTCCTTCTCCAATTACTTGTTTAATTGTCCATAACTATTCTCGAATAGAAGTAGATGGACTGCAGAGCTTAGATCTGAACCGTTGCTTGTGGGACCACTAAGCTCTGTCTATCACTTACTGCTTATGCTGTTTGGCACACACGTTGTCCTGTTTGGCGGCTTCACCAGGCTGATACCTCATTGTCGGGCATGCCTGGTGCTGCTCCTGCCATTCTGCACACTCCATTGAACTAAGGTTGACCCTCTGGCTTGATGGTAATTGCTGTGAGGGGGATATGCCAGGCCATGAGGTTGCACTGGAGTACAATTTCTGCTGCTATTGCTGACCCACTGCACCTTATGGAAACCCAGACTTGAGCTTCTAGATGTGGTTGAAGTTGGTCTTACTTAGCACAGTATAATACTACTCAACATGGTGGAGGTTATTCTCAATGTGAAGGTGGGACTTTTTTCTCTACAATGACTGTGCAGTGGTCACCCTTACCGATACTGACATGGGCAGATACTTCTGCACCTAGCAGATTAACAAGGATGTGGTCAAGTATGTATTTTCCTCTTGTTTGTTCCTTCATGATCTGCTGTAAACCCAGCCGAGCCTTTACATCCTTTAACACCCGACCAGCTCAATCAGTAATGCTGCAGCTGAGCTGATCTTGGTCGTGGATATTTAAATCCCCCACCCAGAGTACATTTTGTATCCTAGCTACCCTCAGTGCTTCCTCCAAGTATTGTTCAGCATGGATGAGTACTGATTCATCGGTTGAGCGAGGTTGGTACATGGTAATCAGCTGGAGTTTTCCTTTCCCATGTGTAAACCAACGCCATGAGACTTCGTAATATACGGGGTCACTGTTGAGGATTCCCAGAGCAATTCCCATCCAACTGTATGCCACTATGCAGCCACGTTTGCTGTGTGTGCCCTGTTGGTGAGACAGGAGATATCTGGGGAAGGTGATGGGATGTCTAGGACATACTCATACTCACAGATTCATACCTTACAGACAATGTCAGGCTGTTGTTTGACGAGTCTGTTTATTTCTAATCACTGTTTCCTGCCAGCTGTCCCATTCTAGAAACATGGCCATATATTCGCCCCAATCCACTCAGATTTGAGTTTGCAAACTAAGCTTGGAGTTTTACCAAAGTTTTTTTGAAAACCCACATGTTTTACATCCATTGCTTCTCTTTCATTTGTCTCCCAGTCTGCTTCTCAAACATAATTCCCATTTCATAAATTTATGTTAGTTGTCTGCGACCATTATTTTCAGCCCCAATAATTTATCATAAAAAATTCATTACTATGTTCTATGTTCCATGTACTATATCATTTTCCCACACCAGGTTTGGTTTTCCTGGTATTGTTAGAAAGTTCTGTGAAGACAGAACTGAAGTAGTGGCTTCATAGTTGTGTCATTTCCCTGTTCCCCATTCTCCATTCTCTAGTTTTAATTTGTAAGGAAGCTGCACTTGTTTTCTCATATTTCTCACATTGACATGATTTAACAAGTTATTACAGTTCACTCTTATAACCCTTGTGAATGTACTCTTCAGAAACTCATCAATTCCTGCCTTAAACTTCTCAATAATTGACCTTTCACATCATACTCTCACAGGAGCTTAAACTCTGTGCCAACAGAAATACAGCACGATCTATATTAGTCTCTCTTTCCTACAGCAGGCCCATAGCAGGGAATGCTATGACACTTCCAAGTGCTCGTCCAAGTACTTTTTAACGATTGTGAGGTTACACGTCATAATTCCCCTCTCAGAAAGTAATCCCGGAACCCAACACACTCTTGGTGAAAAAAAATGTTTAAATCATCTCTGAACCTAAAACTCTTCACTTTAAAAGTGTGCTCCTTTGTTCTTGACAATCTGACTAATAGGAACAGCTGCTGTCTATTTACCCTGTCGGTGTCGCTCATAATCTTATCCTTCTGAATCACAGACACCTCAGCTTTCTCTGCTCGAAAGTAAAAAATCCGAGTTTATCCAGCCTCTCTCCATAGCTGATATGCTCCATCCCAGGGAACATCCTGGTGAATCTCCTCTGCGCCATCCAGTACAATCACATCCTTCCTGGAATGTGGCTCCCAGAGCTACATACAGTACTTCATTTTGGCCGAACCAAAGCCCTATATAGCTCTTATATACTACACCCTGATTAGTAAACGCTGCACCCAAGGTCCAATTATTAACTAGTCCATTAACCTGTCCAGTCGCATTCAGGGATGTGTGGAGAAGCACCCTCTGAGGTTCCCAGTGTGCTGCCATTCATTGAGTCCTCCGCTGCCTGGTTCCTTTTCCCAAAGTGCATCACCTCATATTTATCAGGGTTACATTCTATCTGCCATTGATCTGCCCATCTGATCATTCCATCTGCAGTTTCCAATAACTTAAGGCCTTCCTCCTCACTGCTAACCACCCAGCCAATCTTTATGTAAAACATGCACTTACTTATCACACCGCCCCCACTCTCCACCTAGCCCTCTCCACATTCACATGTTTTTTTATGAATACCACAAACAATAAGGGAAACAGCACTGATCCCTGTGGTACAGCAGGGGGCACTGATCTCCAGTCACACAAACAGCCTTCTCCCACCACCCTCTGCCTCCTGCCACTAAGACAATTTTCGTTGTAACCTGTCAAGTTATCCATCATATTGTGAGATTTAACTTTATTTTTCAGTTTCCCAGCTGGAAATTTGTCAAAGACCTTCCTACAAAACTAAACAATCGACCTCTTCAAACTAATTCAATTAAACACATTGGATGTGACCTCCTTCTGATATAGTCATGATGATTATCCCTGATCAAACCTTGCGAGTCTGATTGGAGTTCAATTTTCTCCTTCCCTGTTTTCCTCAGTAGTTTCCTTAACAGTGATCTAATACTCGCTCGTCTATAGTAACCTGGTCTATCTTTCCCACTCTTACTCTGAAGTGTAATCGTACTAGAAGTTCTCCAGTTCTCTGGCACCTCCCCTATGGTCAGATTCTAATTAAAATATTCAGCCATGGTCTTTCCTCCCTTGACCCCAACAGCCGCCTGTGATACAACTCATTCAGACATGGAGATTGGTCCAAATTTATACAGAACAAAGCCTCAAATCCCTGCTCGTGTTTTACATCAATCTTTCAAGAGTTGTCCAGTTCATCTTCTTGAAGTCTGTACCTGCATCCTCCTTCTCCCAAGTAAAATAAATGTGAAGGTCTCATGTAACAATCCATCAAAGTTCTTCAGCTTGACACACAGATTGCCCCTTTGGTTTCTCATGGACACTAACTGTTTGCTCATTATTCTGTTCTACTTGTCCGTGGAGAATATCGTGGGATTCTTCCTGATCTTGCCTTCTTAACTTCTCCATGTCCCTCTGTTATTCAGTCCCCGCTATGTTTCTAGGTTTTACTGCAATCATCTCTCATGTTTTGAAACTCGAGATCACACACTGAGTTTCCACATCAGTCAATCTTGCCATTTTATGGATTAATCTGGATAATCGTTTTAGGGATTAATCTGGATGATCCCTTTTGCAGCTCTTCCATAATCAGTATATTCTTTCTGAGATTGGGACTCCGAACGATACACAATACTCTAAGTTTAGTCTCACCAACACTCGATGCAACTGATTCACTACATCCTCTATATTCCAATTACGTTCACAAAAATGTAAACCTACTTTTTACTTTCCCATTTGCATATGTTCTTCTCAATACCTCTCGCTTTAACTTTTCTTATGAGCTTACTGTGTGAGTTTTTTTTAAAAAAGTGTTCCTGAATATCCAACTCCACGTTATCCATTGGTTCTTCATTGCCTATGTCTCCAAGAATCATCTTCAAATCATTCCAAAAAAAAGTTGGCCACTTCTGGTTTTCCTTCATCCGTACATTCTCACACTCCCCAGTTATGTTATTACCTTCTATATCTAGTAGCATGTTCTTTGTAATCGAGTCTAACAGATACCTGACTGCGGATAACAAGATAAATGGTCTGTAGTTCACCATTCTCCAAATTCATCCTTTCTTAAACTGTTCGATAATATTTATAATCTTTGCCTTATACAGATTGGCTAAATGCCTTTCGGGAATGTGTCGTAAAATAAAGTGAAAATCCGCAATGCAATCAACATGTCTATTGCTGCTTCATCTGAAATTCTTGTATGAAGTACATCTAGTCTGTCAGATTTATAAATACTCAATCCAGCTTTCTTTTCAAAGACGACCTCAACACTGAAGTCCCATGGTCACTTGGTATTTCTGGGAGGATTTCTGGACATTTTCCCATGAAGATAGACACAAAGAAACTGTTTCTATTCCCTTGTGATTTCTCTGTTGCCTGCAATAAATTATTCTGAAAGCACACCAACTGTTCCACATTTGACGTTGATTTTATTTTTTTTTCATACATTGACAGATGCATTTTAGCAGTCTATGTTTCTCTTTCGTTTGCATGCTTTTTCTCTTTTTGATTTTCTTCTCAGTTTCTTGATCATTCGTTGCTGGGTCCAACATTTCTCTGAATCCACTGGCTTACTGCAACACTTGGCATTTTTCTAAGCTGCCTCCTTTCATCTAATAGGTAAATGAAGGTGGGGTTGAAAGTGATAGTCGGAGAGGAGGGTGGACCAGATTGATAGGAAGGAAGGTGGACACATAGGAACATTCAAATAGTGCTGACTTGGATGGTTGGAGTGGGATATGGTGCGATTTAGTGAAATGGCGAAATGGGGAAATCCACTATGATCCCCTGTGGTTGGAGGGTCCCGCAGAAGAGGAGGCCTTCTTCCTCCAGGCTTCTGGTTGCTCAGGTTTGGCGATGGAGCAGGCCCAGGACCCTCATGTCCTTGGCAGTGTGGAAAGGGGAGTTAAAGTGCTCAGCCACAAGACAATGGTGTTGTTCAATGCGGCTGTCCCAGAGATGTTCTCTGAAATGATCCACAAGTTGACCTCCTGCCTCGCCAATGTAGAGAAGACCACATTGGGTTTAATGGATGCAGTAGATGAGTTCTATCTCCCTTCGTCACTTATTACATTCAACCCCACCTTCATCTACCTATCACAATCCCAGCTGCCTCCCCCCTGCCGCACCCCCTTCTCATTTATCTCTCAGCCCCCTTGGCTCATAAGCTTCATTCCTGATGGAGGGCTTACGCCCGAAACATCGATTTATCTACTCTTTGTATGCTGCCTGACTGTGCTTTTCCAGCACCGCACTCTTCGACTCTGATCTCCAGCATCTGTAGTCCCCACTTTCTCCTCACACCTTCATGGCTTGCATGACTCAGATTTAAACCGGTTACTTCAAATAAAACAAAAATTGTCGTGTACCCCAACAGCACAAAAGAAAACCAATACATTGTGGTCACTGTTCCCAAAAGGGCCTTTCCAGCAAAACTTTCCATTTGCTCTTCTGATCACTCAACACCAATTCCTAAATAACCTGATGTCGAGATCAGTGCTCAACATAATGTTCATGTAAACTATCTCACACGTCGTCATGAAATTCATTTTTCCCAGCATGAGCATTCAATTGGGTTAACACAGTTTAGGTATAATTTAGAGAGTATGTTATTACTGAAGTACCCACAAATGTGTATATCTCATTTCCGGTTTTACAACATGCCCAACATTTGTATTGCAGCTTTCACTTTGATATATAACTCCCATCAATGTTTGCTCCTCCTTGCTGTTTTTTGCGCTCCACCTTAAGAGATTCTGTGGAATCTGAGCGACATGGGCTCTGGGGAGAGTAATGGTAGAGATCATCTCACCACATCATTTATGATCTTCTGAAGCTTTAATTACTCCAGATGTCCCGTTATGCTGATGGAGTAAAGAAGGACAATGATCTTCCAACAATGCTCTGTATTACCCCAGAGAGCTGAGACTGCTCTAACCTGGGCGGGAACTTTACAGCAGGCTGGTAAAGTGTTGCTGCTGCTGTACAGGGAGATCACATCTGAGTAATGTGTACAGATTTAGCCTCTTCTAGGAAGAAAGGATTTTGTTATATTGGAAGCAGCTCAGAGATGATTCCCTCAACTGATTCCTGCAATGAAGGTGCTAGCTCATAACGAAAGGATCATCAGGTTGACCCAGTAGCCATTGGAGTTTACAAAAATTAAAGATGATCTTATTTGAACATAGATGACAGAAGGAGTTAACAAGTGAAGTGAATTACACAGATAGTGGAGGAATCCATTCCCTTCTCCAGCCTGTTACACAGGAACAGCAGGACGATATTCAGGCCTTTGACCCTGTTACACCAAAACAGAACGAGGCTATTCAGCCCCTGGAGCCTGACATACATTTACAGAAGGAGGTCAATCAGCCACTCGAGCCTATAACAATAGGCCATGCTGCACCAGTATCCTGTTAAACAGCAACAGGATCAGTCCACTCAGCCTCCTCAAGTCTGTAACATAGGAATTGGAAGAGGTCACACAATGACTGGAGATTGTTACACTGGGACATTAGGAGGCCATTCAGACCCACCGAGCCTCTTGCAAGGGAATTAGATCAGGATAAAAACTATCTGAGACTTCTTTCATGATAAAGGAAGAGGTATTTTAGACACGTGTCTGTTGTATGGGAACAAGAGAAGACCAATCAATCCCTCGGTCCCATGTGCGGGATACATGAGTAGACCGTTCAGTATATCCACCTGTTATGGAGAAGTATGAGAAGACCCATCAGCCCCTCAAAATGTTACACAGCAACAGGAGGTTTCCATTATCTCCCAATCCCCTAAAGCATCAACAGGAGGAAGTCATTCTGGTCTTGGAGTTGGCAACATGAGAACACCAGAAAGACGTCATCCCATCGAGTTTGTACACCAGCAGAATGATGAGTCCATTCAGCCACACATGGCTCTTACTCAGCAATTGGAGTAGATTTCTTAAAGCCTTGTGCCTGTTAAACTGGAATTCAAAGAAAACGTGAAGGTTTTCGAAAGGGAATAATTTATCATAATGTTATGCAATAGGGACTAAAGTGTAACAATAAACTATTGTAATTTTTAGGCAAATTATTAGAGTCCATTGTTCAGGACATTTGCAAACTCAAACCACAATTCGTCAGAGTCAAGATGGTTTTACGAAGGTTAAATCATGTTTGAATTGTTTGCTTGAGTTATTTGAAGATATCACAAACAAGGTGGATAGTTGGAATCCTGGAGATGTCTTCCTGAAGGCATCGGATATTTCGCTTCTCCAAAGAGTAAATGGTAAGATCAGACAACATGGGTTTAGGAGTAATTTATTAGCTTGGATGGAGGATTGGTTAACCAACAAAATGGAGTCAGATGGAATAAATGTGTCATTTTATTTTGGCAAATGCAATTTGTGGGGTGCCATTGATTTCAGTAGTCATGCCTCAACCATTTGCGATCGATGGTAGTACTGTACTCGGTTGACGGGTTAGAAAATATGATGCCACATTTTCAGATGACACTAATATTGGTAGGAAATTACTTCGGAATGGTGATGCAAGAGATTTTAAAATACATGGATAGGTTGGGTGAATGGGCCAACATTTAGCAAGGAAAATTAAAGTGAATAAATATGGGGCTAATCAAGTAGGCCAGTATAATAGAAAGACAAATTATTATCTAAATGGAGAGAAAGTTCAAAGTGCTTAGGTGCAGAGGGATCTGGGTATCTGCTTGAATATCACAGAAAACCTGCATGCGGGTCATGCAAGTAATGAGAAATGCAAGCATAATTTAAGTGTTTATCTATAAAAGGATAGAGTAGAAAGGTAGGGAGTGTTGTTGTAGCTATGCAAGGCATTAGTGAGGCTGCAACTGGAGTACATTTTGGGTGTGCTGCAGATTGAGGTATTTCCATTGGAGGCAATTCAGAAGAGCTTCATTAGAATGATTCCATATTTGAAGTGTTTGTCTTATGAAGAGTAATTGAGCAGTTTAGTTCGATTTCATAAGAATGAAAGGAGATCTCATTGAGGTCTGTAAAATGCTAAAAGTAATTGAAAGTGTAGATGTGGAGTGGTTTGTTTTTTCATGTGACGCAATCTACAACAAGAGACTAGAGTTTTAGGATGGAGAGATGGCAGGAAAGTGGAACAGAGGCCGCGATGACATCAGCCTCATCAAAGGGTTGGATTCATCACAGATGCTCCTTGTTCTTATTCAACTGTTCGACTGTATTTCCCATAAATGGGGGAGGACTGGGCATCATACAGGAAGCAGGCACTCAGGATAAATCAGTTAGAAAGAACGTAAGCAGTAGGGTCGCACAGTGACCAGCGCTGGATTCTCAACTATTTACAGTCGATATTAATGCTCAGCAGGATGGAACAGATATACAGATGCTAAGTTTGGTGATGTCCATAAGACCATAAGACATAGGAGTGGAAGTAAAGCCATTCGGCCCATCGAGTCCAATCCGCCATTTAATCATGGCTGATGGACATTTCAAATCCGCTTACCCGCATTCGCCCCATAGCCTTTAATTTGGTGTTACATCTAGAACTTATCAATCTCTGCCTTGAAGACATTTAGCGTCCCGGCCTCCACTGCACTCCGCAGCAATGAATTCCACAGACCCGCCACTCTCTGGCTGAAGAAATGTCTCCACATTTCTGTTCTGAATTGACCCCCTCTAATTCTAAGGGTCCTCGTCTCCTCGCCTAACGGAAACAACTTCCTAGCGATCACCCTTTCCAAGCCATGTATTATCTTGTAAGTTTCTATTATATCTCCCCTTAACCTTCTAAACTCCAATGAATACAATCCCAGGATCCTCAGCCGTTCATCGTATGTTAGACCTACCTTTCCAGGGATCATCCGTGTGAATCTCCGCTGGACACGCTCCAGTGCCAGTATGTCCTTCCTGAGGTGTGTGGACCAACACAGGGCACAGTACTCCAAATCAGGCCGAACCACGGCTTTATAAAGTCTCAGTCGCACATCGATGCTTTTATATTCCAACCCTCTTGAGATAAATGACAACATTGCATTCGCTTTCTTAATCACAGACTCAACCTGCATGTTTCACGAAAGAGAATCCTCTACTAGCACTCCCAGATCCCTCTGCACTTTGGCTTTGTGAATTTTCTCACCATTTAGAAAGTAGTCCATGCTTGAATTCTTTTTTCCAAAGTGCAAGACCTCGCATTTGCTCACATTGAATTCCATCAGCCATTCCCTGGACCACTCTTTCAAACTGTCTAGATCCTTCTTCATCCTCCCCACTTCCTCAGTACTATCTGCCTGTCCACCTGACTTCGTATCATTGGCAAACTTCGTTAGAATGCCCCCAGTCCCTTCATCCAGATCATTAATATATAACGTGAACAGCTGCGGCCCCAACACTGAACCATGCGGGACACCACTTGTCACCAGATGCCCATTCTGGAAAAGGACCTTTTATCCAACTCTCGGCCTTCTGTCAGACAGCCAATCCTCAATCCATGCCTGTAGCTTATCTTGAACACCATGGGCCCTCACCTTGCACAACAGCCTCCTGTTGGCGCCTTATCAAAGGCCTTTTGGAAGTCTATATAGACCACATCTACTGGGGTTCCCTGGTCTAACCTACTTGTCACCTCTTCAAAGAATTCTTATATTGCTGTAATAAGCAAGAGATTAAATTATCAAGAGTGGGTGGAGAGACTGCAAATAGATTTAGAGAGGTAAAGACAATAGATAATCGTTTGGCAGTTGGAATTTAACATGATATTAGATTAGATTACGTACAGTGTGGAAACAGGCCCTTCGGCCTAACAAGTCCACACCGCCCCGCCGAAGCGTAACCCACCCATACCCCTACATCTACATTTACCCCTTACCTAACACTATGGGCAATTTAGCATGGCCAATTCATCTGACCTGCACATCTTTGTGACTGTGGGAGGAAACCGGAGCAAACCCACGCAGACACGGCGAGAACGTGCAAACTCCACACAGTCAGTCGCCTGAGGCGGGAATTGAACCAGGGTCTCAGGCGCTGTGAGGCAGCAGTGCTAACTACTGTACCACCGTGCCGCCCACACGGCGGCATTCCATTTGCAGGAATAATGGACGGCAGTATATTACTGAAGTGGAGAGGGATTACAGGACTTAATGATTCTATGTACTGTTCACTCAGACCCATTCAGACATGGGAGGTTTCGCTCCATCCCTGGTCGTCAGCCCCCCGACACTCCAAGTGATCCCATTGCTCTCCGCACACATGGAGTACTTTGATGTGGATGATTGGTGGTGGGGATGGTGTTTTGAATCGTTCATCAAGGGGACCGCCTTTATCTAAGATATATTCTTTTTTTTTTGTGGAGACGCGATTGAGTTTGGGAATGGCTGACTGCTTCTGAATGAAGAAGCTGTGACTGCTGCCAGGACAGTGGTTATTCACCAACATGCTGTTCTGTGCATGGGTACACTGTAACATTAATAGAGAGAGAGCTCCTTCAGTTCCTCTACCTCTCCCCATTGGCATGGCTCCTCTGCAGATGCAATTTTCACCATCGGGAATCCCACCACATTGGATATACCCGGCAGCTCCCTGCTGAGGAAGAAACAATCTATTTACCTCATCCACCATATATGTCCTCCATTACCGAATGGTGACATTGACGTTGAGATACTGAGAAATGATGGATATGTCACCTCGTCCTGCCTGGAAAGTTCCAGATCAAAGAAGCTGAATGAAACAGTGACCCTAACAGCCACTTGCAGCACCACCCTCCCCCTGGTGTGCAGTTGCAGGTCATGTTGAAGGAGGTGACACCACTCTGTGACCAGCTCCTCGTTCAATCAGTGTCCCCTCACAGTCTGCGCCTGGGTTAAGTGAAGCTTGGGAAGATGTTCCTGGAAAACCCGATGTGGATACAGCAGATCCCTTTCCCCACACACACTCACTGCGTGGTTTCAGAGCTTCCCCTCTCTGCAGCCTCTGCTCCATTTGTTGATCATGTTACACACCGAGCTGCTCCAGCTACAGTCCCCATGCTCCATCCAGAGTTAGGTCACCAAATCCTTAGGTCTCCCTGAATGTCTGAGGCAGCTCGCAGCACATCCTCCAGCAAACCATCGCCAGCCCCTACACTAAGTTTTCCATTACAGGCGTCAGTCAAAAACTCCCTCTGCTACAAATGTAGTGGACCAGTCCAGATCCCCCAATTTTTTTTAAGAAGGCCGTTTAGACCCAAACCTTTCCTTTGAAAATAGATGCGAAGTGTGCATTCCAGATATGTTGTGACAAGTAAAACCACTAGACATTAAGCAAAGTATCATCTATTCAAATACTTTAGTTAAAATACAACCAAAGAAAAGAATATTTTGGGAAAGCTTATATATTGGAACACTTACACAAACAATAGTTATTGTACCTTCTTGGTCTACACCGCTTGTCACAAAGATATATTCAAATACAGATGCTTACAGCAGTTTTCCAATCCAGGAGGTAACATCATCAACAGAGATCTCAGAGAAAAGCAGCTGGGGATCATATATTGAAACTTCCAGCCCTTTTGGGATCCCCAGCAGCTTCTGAATGCTGCAGCTAAAAACAAAATGAGAAACCCTGGTCTGGGAAAGCTGGCCATTGCCCTCCATTGTTATCACCGTTTTAATGAAACCTAAAGGCTTTATTAGTTATTTACATAAACTGTTTTCAGACAGCAGTTTTTCACCTCTGCCTGTAAAACCTCTCTTCAAAAAAAAACCAACAGAAAATAAAATTTTACAGTGATAGTGTCCTCCCAACTCCATCTTTAATAAAATAATCCATCAATATACAAAGGTGGGTTAATTTTAGACCTCCTAATCTTCCTCTATCAGTAGTCTGAAATGCATATGCTTCACACTGGCTGTGAATATACAAATGTTCACAGCTAGTTTCGATTTCAGTCATTTTACTCCTGCCACAGAATGCCTTTGTCTTTCTTCATCCAAGTCTCCACAACGTGTCAAAACCTAGGTTTTCTCGCACTGTCACCTGTATAGTTTCAGATTGGATGGCAGCAATAATAAGCACAATGGAAACAGACTGGTATTTTTCTCCCTAAACTTCTCCAACAACTTTACCGGGTCACGATCAGTGATAAAGATTTGTCTCAGGTATGTTATTTGCAATTTAAACGCTGAAATGTTGTAACGCCAACACCAAGCTCAAGGCCTCCTTAACCATTGTAGAATAAATCTGTTGATGTTTTCACTGGACACTCCAACCACACGTTACATAACAGAGCACTTCGAAACTCTCTAATAGTCCTTCTGAAAGACATAGTTCTTCATGTCTCAGCATAAAAGTATTACGTACTTCTGTACCTCTTCATGCTCTAACCTCTTTACCTGCTACTCCTGGGCTATGCCAATAAACCTTACTTTCACAGGTAAATGTTTTAAGAAGATCTCGCACATTCTTCTCAATCTCTCACAGAAACCAAAGTTTGATTTATGAATGTAATCATCATTAGCAGCCATTTCAGCTTCTAGTCTTGTTGGGTCAAATGGCCTGTTTCCAAACTCTCTGCTCTTCCACACGAATTCTCACGACTGCAGGAAGTGAATAGTTGAACTTCTCCAAAATAAGAATCTCTCTAAGAGCGTCAGATGTTTACTCTGTTTTTAATATCCTTATCCACCTTTCAAAATTACTTTGTTTGATCCTTTCAAACGCAATGTACGTTTAACCAGGGACCCATTGTTTGAGATTCCTGAAACACTGACTGTCAGCTTCGGGCACAAGCTCATATGCACTTCAGTTGTCTTTCTTCACCACCTCATACTGACCAGATACCTCCTCCGATGGGGATGCAAATACCTATCAGCTTTGTTTGGATCAACAAACTCCACATGGTCACTGAGTACTGCATTTGTTTAGCCACTTTCTCAAATGAAATTTTAAACGCTTCCCCAACCTTCTCATCACATTTAGATAATGTGTGGATGAATTTAAACAGAACCCCGTTAGGCCATTGGTTACAATAGGTTTGTTCAACCTCACTATCCTCCTCATCCTGCCGACCTTCGACCTTCATCTCCGCCTTCTATGTCAACTTTCCTCTCTAATTGCTAACCGTTTAAGTTGAAACTCTCTGCTTTTCTTCTGTCCTTTTCTCTCTTTCTTCTTCATTTTCTTTTCTTTTATTTCTACTTTTCATCCTAATTCATACTGTTTCAATTCCTTCTCATGTTCAATGTGCCACATTTGAAAGTGAATTCCAGCGATTTCGAAAGCGTCTGATGGTGGTTCCACCAAATGTATTTGCGAGCTATAGAAGTAATAATCTCTCATTTTTTCACAGACAAACGCAACCGCAACTCCAGCTTGTCTGTCAATTCCTGCAGCTTTGCCTTCATTACCTTTGGTAAAACCCCCAACTTCACTTCTTCCACACCCAGAGAACTCTTAGTGACTGAAAGAATCTTTATACACAAAACACTGTTTAAACCAACCGAATTCAACATGCAGAAAAAAGAAACTAACAGCTACCATACGCGGCCTTTGAACCCAATAGTCTCCCGCTGCATACTCTCCAGTGCCTGCATGAGCTTATTCTGGATTGTCTGGTTTCCTCCCACAATCCAAAGATATGCATGTCAGGTGAATTGGCCATGCTTAGTTGTTCATAGATTTCAGGGATGTTTGGGTTTGGTGCCTTAGTCGGGGTAAATGTGTAGTAATAGGGTTGAGGAATGGGGCTGGGTAGGTTACTCCTCGGAGGGTCGGTGTGGACTTGTTGGGTCGAATGGCCTGTTTGCAAATTCTAAACTGAATTTGGTATTTTCGATTTAGAACCAGACAAGAGTCCCCAGTTTGCTATCGATGAACCAGACTGCCTCAAACTGTTTTAAGAAGATAGCTTGGATGCTAACCTTTTCTTATTTTAAAGGTACATGTGAAGTGGGTGTTCCAGATGTGATGCTACTGGTCAAACCACTCACCATTAAGCAAAACACAATATATTTAAACACTCTAATGAAAATCCATACAAAATGAAGAGGAATTTAGAATAATTTAACTATTGAAAACCTTAACCGAATAATGGATATAGTACCTTCTACAAATGAACTGCTCCAATATATTAACATCACCGAAACACACCCCTTGGCAAAATGGAAATGTCAGACATACTTTCTTGCATACAGTTCTCCAATCCGGAAGGAATCAGCATCAAGTTAGTTTTCGGAGAGATTAGCAGCTGGAGATAAGTTACTCGGCCCCACTGCTACTATTATTTATTTCAAAAACCCCTGAAAGCATCCTTAATACCTTGAGCCATTTTCAGCAGGCAGTTTGGCCTTTAAGATCTCTTATGTAAAAAAGGAGAACTTTTTTTTTAAGTGACAGCCTTGTCACACAATTTAGATGCATGATCCTTTACTTAAGGGGCTTCCTCGTGCTACTGATCGCAAGGTCACCTGAGAGAGACAAACACAGGTACAGACAAAGTGACAAAGGCTTCTGAAACACCCCTGTACATGGACCATCACATGGGGCACACCCTCTTCATAAACATCTTCAGCTGCCTTATCAATGTCTCCCCGCCCCCACCTTCCCCACATAAGGTCAGAAATGGGGATGGTCACTGAAGATTCTACAATGTTCAGAATGTTTTGTCCCCCGTCAGCTCCTGAACTGGTCTGTGTCCATGTGCAGCATGACCAGACTCCATTGAGGCTTGTGCTGTTAAATGGTCCATAACATTCATGTAACAGCACTTCCAAACACTGCACATTGCCACAGTAAAACAAGAGTTCTTTCAGCACCTCACGCTAGTTTCACAGGAATATGAGGAAGCCATTCAGCCCATTGACACTATTGGAGAAGAACATGGACAGCCCATTAAGTGCCTCCGGCCTATTACACAGGAAGAGAACGAGTCTAGTGTGATGGACCACACCAGAGCCTCTCGAAAATATTTGAAGGAAGTAGCCTAGACTCTAATGTTTTCTTATTTTAAAGGAAATGTAAAATGTCTGTTCCAGATGCAATGTGACTGGTCAAACTACTCGGTGTGAAGCAAAACACCATCTACTTCAACACGAAAGATAAAATGAAACGAAAGATAGAGTAATCTAGAGTAACTTAATTCTATTGGCCAAGTTAACAGAATAATGTATCTTGGAACTATTACTAATGAACTGTTCCTATATACGAAAATCCCACCAGCACAGACCCTGGCAAAAAAAGAATATTCAAACACAGATTGTTACAAACATTTCTCTAATCTAAGAATGAAAAACAGCATCAAGAGAAAATTCGGAGAGAGTAGCAGCCAGGATACATTCACGTAAGCTTCCAATTCTGTGGCGACCTCAATAGTTTCTGATGTTACTGAGAAACCAAAACACAGAGACACTAATCTGTGAGAGCTGGCCACACCCATTCAGGATGCATTAAAATAAACCTAAGGCCTCCCTCGCTGTTTGCTCAAGTGGTCTTAACTAACCAGCTTGGTAACAATCATTCAATCTCTCTCTGAAAAGAAACCAGGACAAAATAACCTCTTAAAGCCATCATTGCACTTGCAGCACATCGAGCTGTTAAACAGGAACCAGGTGTAACCCAAACATGCCCTTGGCACTGTCCGATCGGACGAGGAAGAAGCCAGTCAGTCCCTTGAGTCACTTACACAGCAATAAGATGAGGCCATTGAGCCCTTGAGTCAATTACACATGAACAAGAGGAAGCCATTCAACCACTTGGGCCACTTATACAGGAACAGGAGGAGCCCATTCACGCCTCAACGCACTAACACAAGGACGGAATGAGGTAGTTTATGCTAATTCCTGATGAATGTCTTATGCCCGTAACATCGATTCTCATGCTGCTCGGATGCTCCTCGGATTATTCAAATAATCCTGATCTTGTTCATGTTGATTTTGTCTAGTGCACGTCCTGTGCAGTGTAATCTGTGTGCCTTACTCTGTCCAAGTCGATTTCCACCCTATGATCTGCCTGTCCATGCTGATAATGATCTGCCTCCACTGCTCATTTGTAAAGTGTTTCGCTGTACTGAGGTACACGTGACAATAAATCAGATCAATTTATCCTGGCTAAAGTATGGAATTTCTCACCCTGTCAATATCTCTTTTGGAAATAACTAATCGCTGCCACTCCTCATGTTTCAGCATTGTCATTTCTTCGTCTCACACAGCTCTATAGATGAAACACTCAGCTTCTTCACTCTATCCTCATGTTAATATCACCTATGTCTGGAGTAAGGAGATCATTCCTGACAAGGGAGATTAAATCAGTAGAGAGTTCCCCAAATCCTCTCTCAGTAAGTCTACAACAGCAGGAAGATGGCTTTACTTATGTACTCGAATCATCCTCCAATGAAGGACAACATACCATTGACTGCACCCATTACATACACAGAGTTTGATTTGGAGCAGTCAGCATAGACTTGTGAGTGGGAGCTCATGCCTCCCAAATTTATTATAATCCTTTGATGTAGTGACCAAGAAGGTTGACGAGGGCAGAGTGGTAGACGTGGTCTCAAAGGATTTCAGTAAGGCTTTTGATAGGGTCTACATGGCAGGCTGCTCTGGAAGGTTACATTACGTGGAATGCTGGGGAAACTGTCCAATTGGATAAGCAGTTGGCTTGATGGTGGGTAGCAGAGGGTTTAGTGGAAGGATGCTTGTCAGAATGAAGGCTGGGTCCATTGCGATTTGTTATCTATGATTTGGTTGAGAATGTACAAAGCATGATTAGTAAGTTTTCAGATGACTCTAAAATAAGTGGAATCGTGATCAGTGAGGAAAACTATCAGAAATTGCAGCGTAACCTAAATCAAGTGGAGAAGTGGGCTGTGAAATGGCAAATGGAAATTAATATAGATGTGTGAGGTCTTGCGTTTTGGAAACTCAAATTAAGGTAGGAGTTTCATAGTGAATGGCAGGGCCTTAAGGGGTGTAGTGGGCAGAGAGACCTTGGCGTTCAGCTGCCCGGTTCTTTGAAAGTGGAGTCACAGGCAGTGAAGAAGGCTTTTGACAAACTGGCCTTCATAAGGCAGGACATTGTGTAAAGAAGTTGGGAATTTATGTTGCAGTTACACAGGACTTTGGTCAGGCCGCACTTGGAGTATTGTGTTCAGTTTTTGTCACGTTGTTTTAAGGAGGATGTTATGAAATTAGAAAGAGTGCAGACGAAATTTGCGATGACGTTGCCAGGACCCAATGATCTGAGTGTTCGGAGAGGTTGGACAAGCTCGGACGTTTTCTTTCGAGTGTAGGAGACTGAGTGGGGACCTTATAGAGCTGTATCAGATCATGAGGTGCATGGATAGGGTGAATGCTATCAGTCTTTTCCCACGTTTGAGAGAATCGAGGACAAGAGGGGATCAGATTAAGGTTAGAGGAGAAGGAATAAAAGGGAACCTAAGGGACCTCTTCTTTACACAGAGGGCTGGTACATGGATGAGCTGCCAGCAGATGTGGTTGAGGGGGGTGGTGTACACTCACAACATTTCAAAAGCATTTGGATGAATATGTGGATAGGAATGGACTATAAGGATATGGCCAACTGCAGGGACATGGGGTTAGCGTGGATGGGCATTTACAAGGTGAAGTCGAACTCCTCTGTTAATTAAAACCAAACACCCAGAAAAGTTCAACTAACCTCGTAATCTGTTAAAAAAGGAGGGACACAGATCTCCTACATTACACTATTTTAAAAAAAATAACAAGTCTGTTTCTTAACTTTAATAGTGAACACTACACAACAACTATTCACAAATACAAGCCCCTCTTTTCTTAACTACTTACTCTCTAACTCCAACTCTGTAAAAATATG
This sequence comes from Chiloscyllium punctatum, assembly GCF_047496795.1. NCBI lineage: Eukaryota > Metazoa > Chordata > Chondrichthyes > Orectolobiformes > Hemiscylliidae > Chiloscyllium > Chiloscyllium punctatum. Next base: position 88,514,352 of record NC_092752.1, on the reverse strand, counting down.
CTGTTCCCACAACCCACATATTAAACATTACAATCTCAAGACCACACAGTGACTATCTTCACTGCTGTGTTCACTCTTCCAGCTGCTCCTCTCCCTCGGTCATTTTTTTTACTGCAAGTAGGTTTTACATGACCACGCATCTTTGATAGAGAGTGTTTGAGATGGTCAGTTAGCACTCCTGCTCTACAGCAGTTACTCTGCTGTTGGATAGCAGTGGCTCTTCCTCTAGTGTCCAAAATGCTGAGTTTATATACTTCCCATAATGCAATAATTCTCATAATTTGATCGCGATCCAGGTATCCAAACAATAATATTCGAATTCCCGTTGGCTTCTGGTATTCTGAGCGTTATTTCAAATCCTTCGTTATATTTGAATTGGTGTCAAAACAGCAACCAAGACTCAGGTATCCATTTCTTAGCTAATTGTTACTTTTGGAACAGTCTTACCTTTAGCTGACATCTATGGCTTTACTTTCAATTCAGCAAACCCGTTCTGTCTTAAAGTGACCAGAAATGTTTTCAGCTTCATAACACCTCCCCCTTCAGAAAAAAATGGACCATCAGAATGAAAAGATAGCTTCGTTTATTTTCCTGTAATTCTTAATCACATTATTATGAAATACAAAAGTATTAATCTCTGTTATGCCATTCATACTAATTCTGCACAGATATATAACACTGTAATAAATCACATCTTATCTACGCTTAGTCCTTTAAATCCTCGATAACACATCTGCTATTACATATTTAGGATTCACAGCACATACATATTTTACGTTTAAATTCGGTAACATATGTCTCCAATGAAATAGTCTCATATTCTGGTCTTTAAATGTTCCAAAAAATGCGAGAGGATAGTTGTTGTTGTCCACAACCATCTCCGATAATTTCTTTGTCATATAAACATTAAAATATTGTTAGGCCAGTATGAAACTCAATCTTTTTCATTCTTTTTCAATAATGGAGATTTTGTATTTTTTTTCTGGTGGATATTAAACTTTTTCTCCAAGTAGCCAATTAGCCATTCAATTCCATCATCATCTTTCTGTATCAATACATCTCCGACCCCTATATCCCTAGCACCAAACACAATTTTCAAAGTGTTTCAAAATATTTTGTGCAGCTATAATATGTGCGGTGATTAATCCTGCTTTAAAATTCTCAGATGCCTCCTGGCATTGATCCATCCACCACAATTCTGTGTTCTTCTTTAATAGATCCATCAGTGGTGCCAATACGGTGCTGAAGGTTGCAACAAACTCCCGATAGAATCCACTCAGTTCCAAAAATTGAAGCACCTCTTTCTTCGAGGATGGTCGTGGAAATTCCTCAAAGCTCTTCGTCTTTGAGTTCCATGGGGTCAACCTTCCAGGTCCAATGTAATGTCCCAAGAACGACCCCTCTGCTTTCACGAGTCCTGTTTTTTAAGTTTATTACCAAGTTTGCTTCTTGCAATCGTACAACATGCTCTATCAACTGTAACATGTGATCCTTCAATCACTTGTTCAAGATCACTACATCATACAGATAAACTGTGCAATTTGTTCATCTGGCCACAACTCTGTTCCTGAGTCTTAAATGTGGTGATTATTCATTCATATGAAATACTCGATAACGTTTTTGTTATATCCAGTATCTTTACGAGTTGGTTGAACTGACGCTACATTTTTTTTTAATTTGAAAGAGACCACTAAAACTGGCTTTGCCGAGATTTCCTACCACTGGTGGCAATATTAATACGTCATTCCCGTATCAAGATGGGGGAAGTAACGGTGAGAGTGAGTGACAGAGTGTCAGTTCCAGGATTGCACTTTGTTCTTGGGAACGATTTAACAGGATTCAAGGTGGGAGAGGCACCACATATTGTGTCGAAGTCACAGGAAGACTAGGGAACTGGGGAATTGAAAGAAAAATACTCAGGAATTTTTCGAGACAGTGTAGTAACATGATCCCATTGTCATAAGTTACAGCAGGAAAAAAAAAGAAAAAGACAAAGGAGTTGATGTTTAGTTAACCGACACCCTGTTTGATGTAACAGTGCAGAAAAATACCTGAACAGGCAGAGAGTCAGGCCGGGGTGGGAAATTGTCAAAGTTTCAGAGTTTTTTTTTATCTGCTACCTGCTTCACTCTATGCTGTGCCCCTTTCAGGTGCTGTTTAGATAACTCACCTACTCCTTCTAACCTCTCCCTCAACTCACATACATAATCCAAGTGTGAGATCTCTGACTTCGGTCCTGTCAATTTATATTTAATTTATTTCAAGGACCTCTCACTTCATGTACGAATATTAACTCAATGGAAGTAAACTGAGTAGATTTATTTGGGGCATATCCGATGGCAAGCAAGTTAATGGGATACCTTTATCCCAATCATTCAGGCAACCGTGAGAGTACACTGTTACCATGGTCTCCAGCATCTGATGCTAACTTTCCAAGGCTCCCTGGGATTCAGGTTGGGACGCACTTGATTTGAAGTGCTGTCTGCCTAAGCTACCCATGACTTCCTAAAACAGCTGAGCGGTAAAATGAGACCCTTGGGCTGACTGAATCTCTCTGCGTAACCCACAGCGAATAAAGAAAGCTAACAACTCCTCCACGTCCCTTTTTGCCTTAGCACTCCATAATAGAATTGCATCTGGAAATCTGGGAGACACATCCACTATCATCAGCAAATATTGGTTTCCACTTATATTTTAGAAAGGGGAGCTACACAATTAATCATAACCCACGTGAAAGGTTCTTGAATACAGGAATTGGCGACAAAGGTGCTAGTTTTATTACTGTCTGTGACGTAACTACCATTTGGCATGTATGACATGTACAACAAAAAATAACCACATCCTTGTGCATTCTAGGCCACTAGAAATGCTTATGTATCTTAGCCTGAGCCTTCCATACACCTCGGTGACCGCCGCACTTAGTTCATGTGCTATGTGTAACACTGCCTGCTACCAGTAACACAATCTGGTGCACTTCGGCCCATTTCTCTTCTGCACGAACCTGTCGTGGTCTCCATTTCAATTTTAGAATTTTATCTTTAAGTTAGTAACGTTCGACAAATATTCTGATTCCTTTTCTCTGTGTGTATGTGTATGTGTAAGTGTGCATATATATCTGTTGCAAGTCCATTTGCCTTTCAGGATTAAACACCTATGCATGACCCTCTGCCTGTTCAGGTATTTTTCTGCACTGTGACATCAAACAACGTGTCACGTAACTGAACATCAACTCTTTTTCTTCTGTTTTTCCTTTCTGCTATACCTTATGACAGTGGGATCTTGTTACTACACAGTCTGGAAAAATTCCTTAGTATTTTACTTTCAATTCCCCAATTCCTTAATCTTCCTTTGACTTCTCCACCATAGGGGGTGCCTCTCCCAAATTGGATCCTGTTAAATCGTTCCAAAGAACAAACTGCATTCCTGGAACTGACACTCTGTCACTCATTCTCACTGTTACTGCCCCAACCTTGATTTGGGGCTCTCCAACCTGATATTACACAAGGGAATGTTTAATTTCTGTCCCCATTCCACAAATTATCACATAGAACATAGAACATAGAAAAATACAGCGCAGTACAGGCCCTTCGGCCCGCGATGTTGCGCCGACCGAATCCTACCTAACCTACACTAGCCCAATAACCTCCATATGCTTGTCCAATGCCCGCTTAAATGACCATAAAGAGGGAGAGTCCACCACTGATACTGGCAGGGCATTCCATGAACTCACAACCCGCTGAGTAAAAAATCTACCCCTAACATCTGTCCTATACCTACCACCCCTTAATGTAAAGCTGTGTCCCCTAGTAACAGCTGACTCCATACGTGGAAAAAGGTTTTCACTGTCAACCCTATCTAAACCTCTTATCATCTTATACACCTCTATCAAATCTCTCCTAAACCTTCTTTTCTCCAATGAGAAAAGTCCCAAGTGCCTCAGCCTGTCCTCATACAATCTTCCTACCATGCCAGGCAACATCCTGGTAAACCTCCTCTGCACTCGTTCCAATGCTTCCACATCCTTCCTATAGTATGGCGACCAAAACTGCACACAATACTCCAGATGAGGCCGCACCAGAGTCTTATACAACTGCAACATGACCTCAGGACTCCGGAACTCAATTCCTCTACCAATAAAGCCCAGAACCCCATATGCCTTCTTCACAGCACTATTTACCTGGGTGGCAACTTTCAAAGATCTGTGTACGTGGACACCAAGATCCCTCCGCTCATCCACACTACCAAGTAGTCTACCATTAGCCCAGTTATCCATCTTCTTGTTACTCCTACCAAAGTGAATGACTTCACACTTCGCTACATTGAATTCCATTTGCCACCTTACTGCCCAGCTCTGCAACTTATCTATATCGCGCTGTAATCTGCCACATCCTTCTTCGCTGTCCACAACTCCACCGACTTTAGTGTCATCCGCAAACTTGCTCACACAGCCTTCAAGCCCCTCCTCCAGGTCATTTATAAAAATGACAAACAGCAATGGTCCCAAAACAGATCCTTGTGGAACACCGCTCGTAACTGCGCTCCAAGATGAACCTATACCATCAACTACTACCACCTGTCTCCTTCCAGCCAGCCAATTCCTAATCCAAACCTCTAATGCACCATCAATACCATACCTCCGCAGTTTTTGCATTAGCCTGCCATGGGGTACCTCATCGAACGCCTTGCTAAAATCCATATACGCCACATCTACTGCTTTACCCTCGTCCACTTCCATGGTCACCTTCTCAAAGAATTCAATAAGGTTTGTGAGGCACGACCTGCCCTTCACCAAACCATGCTGACTATCCTTGATCACATTATTCCTATACAGATGTTCACAAATCCTATCCCTTACAATTCTCTCTAAGACTTCGCCCACAACAGAAGTGAGACTCACCGGCCTATAGTTACTAGGGTTATCCATACTCACCTTCTTGAACAAGGGGACCACATTCGCTATCCTCCAGTCTTCTGTCACTATTCCCGTAGACAACGACGACATAAAAATCAAGGCCAATGGCTCCGCTATCTCCTCCCTCGCTTCCTAGAGGATCCTAGGATAAATGTCATCAGTCCCAGGGGACTTATCTATTTTCATCCTTTCCAGTATTCCCCAGACCTCTTCCCTACGTACCTCAAGGCCATCCATTCTAATCACTTGTGACTCAATATTCACATCAGCAACAGTGTCCTGTTCCTGAGTGAATACTGACGAAAAGTATTGATTTATTGTCTCACCAATCTCCTCCGCCTCCACACACAACTTCCCACTACTATCCTTGACTGGACCGAAACCTACCCTAGTCATCCTTTTATTCCTGACATGCCTTTAAAAAGCCTTTGGGTTTTCCCTAATCCTACCAACTAAGGACTTTTCATGTCCCCTTCTCGCTGCTCTTAGCTCTCTCTTTAGATCCTTCCTGGCTAACTTATAACTCTCAATCGCCCCAACTGAACCTTCACGCCTCATCTTTACATAGGCCGCCCTCATCCCTTTCTCAAGGGATTCCAATTCCTTATTAAACCACGGCTCCCTCACAAGACCCTTTACTCCCTGTCTGACTGGTACATACTTATCAAGGACACCCATTAGCTGTTCCTTGAACAATCTCCACATATCATTTGTGTTTTTCCCTTGAAGCCTATTTCTCCAATCCACGCATCCTAAGTCATGCCTCACCGCATCATAATTTCCCTGCCCCCAGCTATAACTGTTGCCCTGCAGTGTACACTTATCCCTCTCCATCAATAGAGTAAAAGTCACCGAGTTGTGGTCACTGCCCCCGAAGTGCTCACCTACCGCCAAGTCTAACACCTGGCCTGTTTCATGACCTAGAACCAAATCCAGTATAGCCTCACCTCTTGTTGGCCTGTCTACATATTGTGTCAGGAAACCCTCCTGCACACATTGGACAAACACCGACCCATCTAACGAACTCGAGCTATGGCTTTCCCAGTCAATAACTGTGAAGTTAAAGTCCCCCAGAACAACCACCCTGCTACTTTCACTCTTCTCCTGAATCATCCTCGCAATACTTTCCTCTACTTCTCTCGGACTATTAGGAGGCCTGTAGAAAACTCCTAACAGGGTGATCTCACCTTTCCTATTTCTAACCTCCACCCACACTACCTCAGATGGCAAGTCTTCCTCCATCACCCTTTCAACTGCTGTAATACTATCCTTGACAAGCAATGCCACACCTCCCCCTCTTTTACCCCCATCTCTGACCCTACTAAAACATTTAAACCCTGGAACCTGCAACAGCCATTCCTGTCCCTGTTCTACCCACTTCTCTGTAATGGCCACAACATCGAAGTCCCAGGTACCAACCCATGCTGCAAGCTCACCTACCTTATTTCTTATACTTCTGGCATTGAATTATGCACATTTCAAGCCACCTTCTTGTTTACAGGCATCCTCCTTCGAGATCGATGCCATGTTCCTAACCTTCCTACACTCAAACTCCTGTACCCTAAAGCTACAGTCCAAGTTCCCATGCCCCTGCAGAGTTATTTTAAACCCTCGCAAATAGCACTCGCAAACCTCCCCCCAAGTATACTGGTGCCCCTCAGGTTCAGATGTAGACCATCCTGTTTATAGAGGTCCCACCTTCCCCAGAAAGAACCCCAGTTGTCCAGAAACCGGAATCCCTCCCTCCTGCACCATTCCTGTTGCCACACATTTAACTCTTCTCTCTCCCTATTCCTGGACTCTCTATCACGTGGCACGGGCAACAAACCAGAGACAACGACTCTTTTCGTTCTAGCTCTGAGCTTCCAACCTAGCTCCCTGAAAACCTGACTAACATCCTCACCCCTCTTCCTTCCTATGTCGTTAGTGCCAACGTGGACCACGATCTGGGGCTGCTCCCCCTCCCCCTTGAGGACCCGGAAAACACGATCAGAGACATCACGTACCCTTGCACCTGGAAGGCAACATACCAATCGTGAGTCTCTGTCGCCCCCGCAAAACCGCCTATCTGTGCCCCTCACTATTGAGTCCCCAATAACTATCGCTCTACCTTTCTCCACCCTTCCCTTCTGAGCAACGGGGACAGGCTCCGTGCCACGGTCTGGAGTAACATAGACAATAGACAATAGATGCAGGAGTAGGCCATTCTGCCCTTCAAGCCTGCACCGCCATTCAATATGAGCATGGCTGATCATTCCTAATCAGTATCCTGTTCCTGCCTTATCTCCATACCCCTTGACTCCACTATCTTTAAGAGCTCTATCCAATTCTTTCTTAAATGAATCCAGAGACTGGGCCTCCACTGCCCTCTGGGGCAGAGCATTCCACACAGCCACCACTCTCTGGGTGAAGTAGTTTCTCCTCATCTCTGTCCTAAATGGTCTACCCCGTATTTTTAAGTTGTGTCCTCTGGTTCGGCACTCCCCCATCAACGGAAATATGTTCCCTCCTGCTAGAGTGTCCAGTCCTTTCATAATCCTATACGTTTCAATCAGATCCCCTCTCAGTCTTCTAAACTCAAGGGTACAAAAGCCCAGTCGCTTCAGTCTTTCCGTGTAAGGCAATCCTGCCATTCCAGGAATTGACCTCGTGAACCTACGCTGCACTCCCTCAATAGCCAGAATGTCTTTCCTCAAATTTGGAGACCAGAACTGTACACAGTACTCCAGGTGTGGTCTCACCAGGGCCCTGTACAACTGCAGAAGCACCTCTTTGCTTCTATACTCAATCCCTCTTGTTATGAAGGCCAGCATGCTATTAGCCTTCTTCACGACCTGCTGTACCTGCATGCTTGCCTTCATTGACTGGTGGACAAGAACACCCAGATCTCTCTGAACAGCCCCTTTACCTAATTTGATAAAATTGAGGTAGTAATCTGCCTTGCTGTTCTTGCCACCAAAGTGGATAACCAGACATTTATCCACATTAAACTGCATCTGCCATGCATCTGCCCACTCACCCAACTTGTCCAGATCACCCTGTAATCTCCTAACATCCTCATCACATTTCACCCTACCACCTAGCTTTGTGTCATCAGCAAATTTGCTAATGTTATTGCTGATACCATCTTCTATATCATTTACATATATTGTAAAAAGCTGCGGTCCCAGCACGGATCCCTGCGGTACCCCACTGGTCACTGCCTGCCATTCCGAAATGGAGCTGTTAATCACTACCCTTTGTTTCCTATTAGCCAACCAATTCTCTATCCAATCTAGTACTTTGCCCCCAATCCCGTGCGCCCTAATTTTACTCACTAACCTCTTGTGTGGGACTTTATCAAAAGCTTTCTGAAAGTCCAGGTACACTACATCCACTGGATCTCCCTCGTCCATCTTCCGAGTTACATCCTCAAAAAATTCAAGAAGATTAGTCAAGCATGATTTCCCCTTCATAAATCCATGCTGACTCTGTCCTATCCTGTTACTATTATCCAGATGTGCCGTAATTTCATCCTTTATAATAGACTCCAGCATCTTTCCCACCACTGAGGTCAGACTAACTGGTCTATAATTTCCTGCTTTCTCCCGCCCACCCTTCTTAAAAAGTGGCACAACATTAGCCGCCCTCCAGTCCTCAGGAACCGACCCCGATTCTATTGAACTCTGGAAAATAATCACCAGCGCATCCACGATTTCCCGAGCCACCTCCTTCAGTACCCTGGGATGCAGGCCATCAGGTCCCGGAGACTTATCAACCTTCAGACCTAACAGTCTCTCCAACACCAAATCCTGGCAAATAGAAATTCCCTTAAGTTCAGGTCCTTCAGCCACTGTTACCTCAGGGAGATTGCTTGTGTCTTCCCCAGAAAGAGTGAAAATACTTCCATCTCTTACTATTAGAGGCCGAGAGAAAGTGAGAAATGCAGATGCTGGACATCAGAGTTGAAAAGTGTGGGGCTGGAAAAGCACAGCAGGTCAGGCAGCATCGGAGGGGCAGTAGAATCGACATTTCAGGCACAAGTCCTTCTTATGGAAAGTGGGAGGTAAGGGAGGGGGGAGGGGTTGAGAAATGAATAGAAGGGTGGGGGTGGAGCTGGGTGGAAGGGAGCTTGGAATGCGATAGGCAGATGCAGGTGGGGTCATGTTGATCGGTCAGAGAGGAGGGTGAAGTGGATAGGTGGAAGGACAGCTGGAACCCTCAAACTATACAGCATCAACATCGACGACAATAATTTCCAAATCTCCCCTTCCCCAGCCTGATCCCAGATTCAACCGTTCAACTTTGCTCCACCCTCTTGAATAGTCTTAATTGTCCATCTTCTTTCCCACCTATCCACTCCACCCTCCCTTCCGACATATCACTATCACTCCCACCTACATCTTCCAATCGCTCTCCCAGTGACCCTCCTGGTAGCCCAACTTCTACACTCTGATTGATCTTGCAGCCCCCTTGTCCCCCCGCCACATTCCTGATGATGGGTTTATGCCTGATATGTTGATTGTCCTGCTCATCGGATGCTGCCTGATCTGTTGTGCTTTTCCAGTGCCCCAACTTCTCAACTTTTAAAGACTGAGCAGATCCCATATCTCACAAAATTATATCTTCTTGTCCATCTCCCCCTGTTCCTTCTGAGTAAACTTCAACTACAGAGGCATTTTTTTATAGAGATCAGGCACTGCCTCGATACGCAGCCCCTGTCTAGGCTATGCACTCTCCTGCAGCTCCTCGGCTCCACTTGGGGTCTCCTTTACCAGTTTCACTAATGTCACTGATTTAACCTCTTCCACACATCTTTTTCCAGAGGGCCTTCCTTCAATGCCCAGCTCTGTATGTCCCAGCTTACTGCAGTGAAAACACCTTTTTCCCAGTGCCCTTCTTAAACCATTAGCACTGTACTTTTATGCATTCCACTCCGTTATAGCGAGAACAACTGAGGCGTTTCATTACCTTTCAACACCTTTGGGCTTCATTTTTCACCTGTGGTAAACTATTGTTAGTGTTCTCTCCTGTTCGATTTGTAGTGTAGGATCTCCCCTTCTCCCAGTTTCTATCTCTCAAAGGATGAAAATCCTCCCAGAGTCAAAATACCATCTCATGCACCAATGCATATTTACCTGCCATTTCTACTGTCTTCCCATTTCTTGAACTTTCTGTTCATTCACATGAATTCTTACCATCTCTGGAAGTGAGTATTTAAACTTCTCCAGCAGAATTACCACCATTCGAGCCTCACAAGTCTTATCCATTTTTAAGGCCACCACCCATCTATCAAAATGACTGTGTTTAATTCTTTCAAATACAACATCATCCTGTCCTGGTTCCGTCTCTTTATTTCTGAACCTCTGTCTATATGCTTCGTGGACCAGTTCATAAGCACTCAAAATAGCCAGTTTGACATCTGCATAATCTCTTGACTCCTCATCTGACTGCGCTGCGCATACCTCACGAGCTGTGCCCACCAGCTTAGTCTGAACGAGCATTACCCGCAAGTTCACTGGACACGTCATCTGCGGAGCCAATTATTTCAAATGAAATAAAAGCAGATTTTGACATTTTCTAAGCGAAATATGGTAATGTATTAACATAGCTGTATACATCCTGACATTCTCCCTTCATCTCCATAATGTTAATTTAACTTTCTTGTCTAATTCACAACTTTTAAATTTCAAATTGACTCTCTCTTTTTCTTCTCTTTCCCTTTCTCTTCGTTCTCACGCTGTTTCCGTCCCTTTTTTCATCTTCTAACTCCAGTTGCCCTATTTGCAATTTAAGTTTTTTCTAACACTCCTGCAGTTGCCTGTTTCTCTGACACACCACAGTGCTTGACCAAATCCAATACAATTTCAGTTTTCCGTTTCTCCCTGATAAAACCCAATTCCAAACTATTTGCTAATTTTAAAGCATGTCCTTCCTCTGTCTATCTAAACTTCCTTGGAAAATTTAGGAACCTCTTTAGTAACTTTAAGAGCCATTTCCATCACAGTTTATTAAACCAACCACAACTAAACAAAATTAAACGAAATTTACCACCGGTTTTATTTGAAGATCTCGGTCACTAATTGCCACGTGTTGGAATTTGCTGTGACCGTTTGTACCCCAAATCTGTTCAAATCCTATATAGCGAAGCCGCAAACTGTTATGACATCAATGTCGAATCCCTCTGTTAATTAAAACCACTCACCCAGAAAAGCTCATCTCACATCATAATCTGTTAAAAGGTGAGCGACAGAGAACTCCTAAATTCCATTAATAAACGAAAAATAAGAATTTGTATGTATGCCAGTTGACTCACTTAGCTTGAAATGTGTTTTCAGATGTTTCGTCACCATGACTAGGTAGCATCATCAGTGAGATTCTCTGCTGAAGCGTTGGTGGTATGTCCCGCCTCTCTATTTATCTGTCTTGGTTTCTTAAAGTGGGTGATGTCATTTCCGGTTCTTTTGTTTCACAAGATAAGGTAGATAGGATCTAAATTGATGCGTTTATTGATTACTTCTGGTTAGAATGCCATTCCTCTAAGAAGGTCCTTGCTTGTCTTAGCATGTGTGTGGGTGCTTTGTCCCAGTCAACGTGGTGCCCTTCTTTGTCTGTATGCATGGAATATAGTGATATTGGGTCGTGTCTTTTGGTGGCCAGTTGGTGCAGATGTATCCTGGTAACATGACAACAGGACTATTTCAATGGCGGAAAAATGATTTTATTTACACTGTTTAATCAATGTGTGTGTGCAGATAACTAACATTTTTCACATGTGCGCAATACGTTGTAAATGAACAGAGACACAGTTAACGAAAAGTGATGCATATGATGCATAAAATTTATAAAAGATTAAAACGTTATTTGATGCTCATCGAACGTGATATGTTCCAATTGTCTCAACGTTCCTTCCCTTTCTGGAACTCACTACTCTAATCTCTCATTCTTATCAGGATGTATGCTCTAAATTCTTGCTTCTAGTATCCCAACTTATTTCAATTAATCCACTTTCTACCGGGAATTAAATAAATTGGCTTGCTGGGTTCTTTCCAAAGCTAGTGCTTGTCATATTATTAGAGATAAATACTCTGCTATCAGACCCAGCATTTGAACATATTACTCTATTGTACATGCACTGTACAAAGGACCACAGCATACAGGAATTACCAAAATATTGTGGGATGATCATCTACTCCATTCGATGATCTGGTTTTCTAATTTTGCACATTTCCTCAACTATATTGTCTCTCTTTCTCTCTTTGTTGCTAGTTAAGAAATCTACCCTTATTCCTCGCGTCCCTTCTCTCAAAACTTCTACTTTCGCTTTATATCTATTGCTCTCTTCTCGATGTAATGTGATTATAATTGAGCAATGTAACTACAAAGACATTCGGGAGGAGCTGGCCAGAGTTAATTGGAGAGGGAGCTGAGCAGGGAAGTCCAGGGAGCAGCAAAGGCAGGGATTTCTGTGGATAATTCAGAGGATATCAGAAATTCATCGCAATGAAGATGAAATATGCTCATGGGAGGACAAGGCAGCCATGAGCATTAAGGCATCAAACCAAAAGAGGAAACACACAATGTGGTGAAGATGATTGAGAATCCAGAGAATTCATTGGCTCTGAAATTACATACGACTGGCATCACTGACACTACAGAGCTCTTAATCATAGTCAGGGAGAGTAACAGAGGGAAAGACATCCACTTCAAACACAAAAGATGGCATTACTCAAGGAAACTAAGATTTCGGTGAATTAAAATCTGTTAATTTGTTTTGGGGAATGTGTCAGTTTGGAAGCATGACCTGGGGAGAGACCCTCAGCAGAATGAGAGTATGAAAATGGAAGCATTTCCACATCAGAAACCAGAGTAGATCACTGAGTAGAGGGCTGATGTGTGACTGGATCTCGATGTGAACTAAAGGACAGACAGCAGAATTGCACTGCAGATATTGCAGCTCAAAACTGCGTATTTATGTAGTGCTGTAGACCATAGCAGCAGGAGAAGGGGAACAGCATTCAACCACAACCTGTAACTTTTAGCCTCGAATAATCTTCTCAGTCTGCCATAACCATTAACACCATCTATGTTTCTGTAATGACTGTGTGTGAACATGTCAGGTTCAGAACCACGTGAACCTAAACCTGATGCAGACCCATGCAAACTACCACACCTGACCAACAAATCTGATCGAAGCTCTGCAGTTCTGCCACATTCAGTCATAAATGGTGATGGACGATTAAACAAATGACTGGAGGAAAGGGATCCACAAATATCCCCATCCTAAATAATCAAACAGCCCTGCATATCAGTGTAAAAGACAAGGATGTAGTATCTGCACCATCCTCAGCCAGAAGTGTTGAGTGAATGATCCACCTCACCGTCCTCAAGATGCCAGCTTTCAATCAATTTGACTTGCTGCACGTGACATGAAGAAACAGCGGAACACAGTAGATATGACAAAGGCAGTGGGTCCTGACCCCATTCCTGCAATAGGACTGAAGATTTGTGCTGCACAACAAGCCGTGTCCATTGGTAGGTTGTTTCATTCCAGCTCCAACTCTGACATCTCCCTGGCAATGAGGAAAATTACTCAGCTATGTCCAGTCCCATAAGAGGAGAATAATTACAAACTGACCATTTACCACCCCCTCAGTCCCATCACGGCAGTCAAGTTAATAGGAGTTCTTTTTGACAGAACTGTCAAGCAGCACAGAAATAACCTGATCAGTGTGGTTTGCGATAGGTCCCCATGTGGAGCTGGTGCTGTTGTGGAAATGTCACTGGATTACTAATGCTCTGGCAACTGGTGGAAGTTCAAAACAATTAATAACATATCGAGATGCATAATCTGGTGTCAGTAAGAGTGACTTTGAAATCAATGTCGATTGTAAACACGAATTTCCTTTTCCAATGTACTTTCCGGAAGTGAGTCTCCCGTGCTTTTCTGGTCTGGCCTAAAAGTGACTCCAGACACACAGACATGTGAGAAACTCTTTAATGGTCTCTGAAACGGCTAAACAAGACACTCAATTGTACCAAACTGTTGCGAGGTCTTAAAGGATAAATCCGGACAGAACACCCAGGTCCAGCATTGGTATCAGAAAAGGGAATGGGAAACACAATCCTGTCGACCTTGCAGAGACCTCCTTCATAACATCTGAGATATTATAACAACATTTACAGAACTTTCCCACAGACTGCACAGAAACACCGGGAAAGGAGTAGGTCAAGCAACATAATGAGCCTTCCCCATTTTACTTCATGTTCAAATATTTCCTCAATACACTTATCCCACTCAATGTCCATATACGTTCATGTGATTAACCTTGGCAAGCTATAAAATAGGAAGTGCAGTAGTCCATTTGGACGATGGAGCTTGCTACCCAATGCAACATGATGGCTGGTCCTTTAATATCACACCGTGCTTTTGCTCTCTGCCCCACCCCATCTCTTCAGTGTCACAAAATCCTTATTTATAGTCAGTGTCTTGGCTTGCAGGTGCGAGCACATTCCCCATGTTCACCAATTTGTAAGTGCAGACATTTATTGTCATTTCAGCGCAGAGTGGCCTGGCTGTACATGGTACTGTGGCCATTTTTTTAGACACCACAGCCTCGGGAATTATCACCCCTGCTTCAAATCTGTCTCACCCTGTCAGCGTTTTATATATTTCACTGAGATCTGCACACATTTTCGTAAAGTCCATGGAATAAAGGCCCAGTCGCCCAAACTCTGCTCCCACAACAAGCTTGGTATTCCAGAGATCAGTGTGGTCATCCTTCGCTGCTCTCCCTCGATGTCAGGTTTGTCCTTTATTCGGTACGGAGATCAAAACTACCCACAATACTGCACAATGTTCGAGATGGGGTTCTCCCCAAAGACCTGTACAGGTGCACTAAGACACCCTTACTCCTGGACTCAAACCCCCTGAAATGAAGGGAAACACACCATTTATCTTCCTATCTGCTTTCTGTTCCTGCAATAATGTTTTCAGTGACTGGTTTACAGGGAGATCCAGATCATTTTTAGTGTTGCAACTCCCCACCTGTTGGGTCTATGTATACTTGTCATCGTGCCAATGCCATTCCTAGTATTGACTTCTGGCTTCAGAACTCACTGCCCTACATGGGCCTCAGAGGTTTATGCAGAAGGAAACAATGAAAAGGCGCATACGCCCCTTTGTGGATCAACATGCTTCAAACAATCCCTTTTCAATAGGCTGCCAATCAATATTGCCACCGTCACCTCTCCTCATACTGCTCTCCAACTGCCATGTATTTGTGCATTCACTCCACTCGTCTCAGGCACCTTGGAACTTTTTTACGACTTCGTCATACATACACAATCGAACATCCTTTTGTGCTGTCAGCAAGCTGGGATATATTGTATTTACCTGCCACAACCAAATGTTTAATGGGTGTTGTGAACATCTGGGGCCCAAGTACCGATCCCTGTGGTACTTCAGCAACCTTCCTCTATTAAAAAAAGGTTTTAAAAATTTCTTTATTTCGTGAATCTGGGTGTGAATGGCTGGGCCAGCATTTATTCCCGTCCCTAGTTGACCTTGAGAAGGTGGTGGTGAGCTGCCTTGTTGAACACTGCAGGTCCACCGGCCGTGGTTGACTTCCAATGCCATTCGGGAAGGAATTCCAGGATTCTGACTCAACGACAGTGAAGGAACGGTGATATATTTACAAGTCAGGATGGTGAATGGCTTCGAGGGGAACTTGAAGATGGTGGTGTTCCTTACCATCTACTGCCCTTGTCCTTCTAGATAGACGTGGTCGTGTGTTGGGAAGATAGTGTCTGAGGATCTTTGGTGAATCATTTCAGTGTAGCCTGCAGATAGTTTAAAAAAAAACTGCTGCTACTGAGTGTTGATGATGGAGCATTGTGGAAGAAGTGACAGACAAACTGGGTGATTTGTCCTGGATGGTATCAAGCTTCTAGAGTGTTGTTGTGGATACACTCAGCCAGCCAAATGGGGAGTATTCTATCACACTTCTGACTTATGTGGACATGCTTTGGAAGTCAGGATGTTAGTTACTCGCCGCAGCATTCCTAGCTTCTGACCTGCTCTTATAGTTACTATGTTTATGTGGGCGAGTCCAGTGAGTCACTGAGCAATGATTACCACACCTCCCCCCACCCCCAGGATTTTGATACTGGGGGATTCCGTGATGGTAACACCATTGAATGCCAAGGGCCAGTGATTAGATTGTATTTTATTGATGATGTTCACGGTCTGGCATTTGTGTGGTGTCAATATTACTTGCCACATGTCAGCCTGGATACTGTCCAAATCTTGTCGCATTTGGACATGGATTGCTTCAGTTTCCGAGGAGCCACAAATGTTGCTGAACATTGTACAATCATTGGCGACCATCCCTACTAATGACATTATAATAGAGGGAAGGTCATTGATGAAGCAGCACTGAAGACACTTGGGCCTAGGCCAGTGCCCGAGGGATTTCTACAGACTTGTCCTCGAGCTGAGTTTACTGACCTTGATCAGCCATGACCATCTTCCTACGTGTCAGGTATGATTATAACGAGCGGGGAGTTTGCCCCGATACCCATTGATTCCAGTTTTGCGAAGGCCCCTTGATGCCACACTTGGTCGAAGGCAGCCTTGATTTAAAGCCCTGTCACTCTCATCCCACCTCTGGAATTCAGCTCTTTTGTCCATGTTTGATGTAATGAGGTCGGGAGCTGATTGGCCTTGCTGGAGCCCAAACTGGGCGTCATTGACCAGGTTATTGCTGACCAGGTGCTGCTTGAAAGCATTGACACCTCCCATCACTTTACTGATGATCGAGAGTATACTGATGGGTTGGTAATTGGCTGGATTGCATTTGTTCTGCTTTTTATTTGCAGGAAATACTTGGGTGCTTTTCCAGACAATCGGGTAAATGTCGTTTTTGTAACTGTATTGGAACTGCTTGGCTTGGGAATTGGCAAGTTCCAGAGCACAAGTTTTCAGTACTATTGCCAGAATGTAGTCAGTGTATGTACCCTTTGGAGTATCCAGTGTCTACAGCCGTTTCTGGATATCGCGTGGTCTAAATGGAATTGCTGATGACTGGTAACTGAATTACTGAGGACCAGTGAAGGAGGCCAAGATGGATCATCCACTCAGCATTTCTGACTGAAGATTGTTGCGAATGCATCAACCTTATCTTATACACTGAATTGCTGGGCTATTACATTATTAAGGATGGGAATACTTGTGGAATCTCCTCCTCCAATGACTTGTTTAATTGTCCCTTCCTTTTCTCGACGAGTTGTGGAAGAACTGCAGAGCTTAGATCTGATCCGTTGCTTTTGGGATCACATAGCTCTGTCTATTACTTATTGCTTATGCTGTTTGGCGCACAAGTTGTCCCGTTCGGTGGCTTCAACAGGCTTACACCTCATTTTCAGGTATGCCTGGTGCTCCTCCCGCCATCCTGCACACTCCATTTAAACAGGGTTGATCCTCTGGCTTAATGGCAACTGGTGTGAGGGTGATATGCCAGACCATGAGGTTGTGCTGAAGTACAATTCTGCTGCTGTCACTAACCCACGACACCTTATGGACACCCAGATTTGAGCTGCTAGATCTGTTCGAAATCTGTTCTATTTAGCAACGTGATAGTATCACCCAAAATGGTGGAGGTTATTCTCAATGTGAAGGTGTGCCTTTGTCTCCACAATGACTATGCAATGATCACTCTAACCGATACAGTCATGGACAGACACTTCTGCAACTGGGAGATTAGTAAGGCTGTGGTCAAATATGTCTTTTCCCTCTTGGTGCCTTCACCACCTGCCATAGGCCGAGTTGAGATGTTATATCCTTTAGGACCCAACCAGTTCAATCAGTAATGCTGCTGCAGAACAACTCTTTTTGTGGACATTGAAATCCCCCACCCAAAGTACATTTTGTGCCTTTGCCTCCCTCAGTGCTTCCTCCAAGTGTTGATAAGCATGGAGGAGTACTGACTCATCAGTTAAGAGAGGCTGCTTCATGGTAATCAGCAGGATGCTTTCTTTCCCATGTATAAGCTAACGCCATTTTCTTCATGGGATACAGAGACACTGTTGTGGACGCCCAGAGCAATTCACGTCCAACTGTATCCCACTGTGCCCCCACTTCTGCTTTGTATGTCCTGCTGCTGAGACAGGAGATATCCAGGGAAGGTGATGGCATGTCTGGAATATAGTCACACTCACAGAATCATACATTAAAGACAATGTCAGGCTGTTGCTTCACGAGTCTGTGTATTTCTATTCACTGTTTCCTGCCAGCTGTCCCATTCGCTCGAATCAACTGAGATTTGATTTTGCAAACTAGACTTGGAGCTTTACCAAATGTTTTCTGATAATCCGCGTGTTTTACATCCATTGCTTCTCTTTCATTTGTCTCCCAGTCTGTTTCTCAAACATAAATCTCATTTCATAAATCTATGTTAGTGTTGTCTATGACAATTACTTTCAGTCCCAAAAAATTCTCCCAAACCATTTACTTACAATGATCTATTTTCCATGTAATATTTCGTTTTCGGCACCAGACTGGGTTTTCCTGGTATTGTCAGAAACTTCCATGAAGACAGAACTGAAGTAGTGTATTCATAGTTTTGCCATTTCCCTGTTTCCCATTCTCCATTCTCTGGTTTCAAACTGGAAGGAACCTGCACTGTTTTTTGATACTTGTCACATTGACGTAATTTGACAAGCTGTAACAGTTCATTCTTAGAACCTTTGTGAACATTATCTTCAGAAACCCATCAGTTCCTGTCTTAAGCTGCTCAATAATTGACCTTAACATTATACACTCACAGGAGCATAGTCTCTGTGCCAACAGAAATACAGCATGATCTATATTAGTTCCACTTTCCAACACCAGGCCCATAGCCTGGAATGTTATGACACTTCCAAGTGCTCGTCCAAGTATTTTTTAACGGTTGAGAGGTTACCCGTGATAACTCCACTCTCAGGAAGTACATTCCAGACCCCAACACCCTCTGGTGAAAAAGAAGTAATCTTTAAATCCTCTCTGAACCTCAAACCCTTCACTTTAAAGGAGTGTTCACTTGTTCTTGACCCTCTGTCTAAAAGGAACAGCTGCTGTCTATCCACCCTGTCCATGCCCCTCGTTATCTTATCCTTCCGAATCACATCCCCCGCAGCCTCTCTGTCCAAAGTAAACAACCCAAGCTTATCCAGCCTCTCTCCATCGCTGATATGCTCCATCCCAGGGAAGATCCTGGTGAATCGCCTCTGCAACGCCTTCAGTACAATCACACCCTTCCTGTAATGTGGCTCCCAGAACTACATACAGTACTCCATCATGGACTAAACAAAGCCCTGTATACCACTTATAATCTACTCCCTGATTAATAAATGCTACACCCAAGGTTCAATTCTTAACTAGTCCATTACCCTGTTCACTCACATTCAGGGATGTGTGGAGAAACACCCTCTGAGCTTCCTAGTGTGCTACCAATCATTGTGTACACCCAATGTCTGGTTCCTCCTTCCAAGGTAAGCACCTCATATTTGTCAGGATTACATTACCTCTGTGATTAATCTGCCCGTCTGGTCATTCCACTTGTGTCTTCCTGTAAAATCAGACCTTCCTCCTCACGGCCAAACACCCAGCAAATGTTTGTGTCAAACACAAACTTACTTATCACAAGTCCCACCCCTCCACCCACCCCATCCAGATTCACATCTATACGGTTTATGAATACTACAAATAATAAGGGACACAGCACTGATCCCTGTGGACACCAGCGGACACTAGTCTCCGGTCACACAAACAGACCACCCTCTGCCCCCGACACTAAGACAATTTTCGTTGTAACTTGTAAAGTTATCCTTCATGCTGTGAGATTTTAGTTTTTCTTTCAGTTTCCCATGTGTAACTTTGTCAAAGGCCTTGCTGAAAAACTAAATAAGCGACCTACTCCAACTAATTCAATCAAATCCATTAGATGGGACATCCCTCTGATAAATTCGTGATGATTATCCCTGATCAAACCTTGCCATTCTGATTGGAATTCAATTTTCTCCCTCCCTATTTTCTCCAGTAGTTTCCCTAACAGTGATCTAATACTCACTCGTCTATAGTTACCTGGTCTATCGCTATCACACTTACTGTGAATTTGGAATCATGTTAGCTCTCCAGTCCTCTGGCACCTCCCCTATGGTCAGATTCTGATTAAAAATTCCAGTCAGGGTCTTTCCTCCCTTGACTCCAACAGTATCCAGACCTGTGCATTGGTCCAATTTTATACCAGACAAAGCGTCAAACCCCTGCTCGTAATTTTCATCAATCTCTTCAAGAGCATTCCAGTCTTTCTTCTCGAATTCTGTACCTGCATCCTCCTTCTCCCAAGTAAAACAGCTGTGATGGTCTCATGTAACAATCTATCAATGTTCTACGGATTGACACACTGATTGCCCCTTTGGTTTCTAATTGACACTAATGTTTGCTGATTATTCTGTTCTATTTGTACTTGTAGAACATCGTGGGATTTTCCCTAATCTCGCCTGTTTGCGCTTCTCCATGTCCCTCTGTTATTTTCTCCCCTTATGTTTCTAAGTTTCACCACAATCACTTTTGATCGTTTGAAACTCGAGATCACGGGCTGAACTTCCCCCATAAGACAATCTTGTCATTTTAGGGACTAATCTGGAGAATACCTTTTGCAGTTCCTCTGTAGTCAGGATATTCTATCTTAGATTGGGATTCCAAACGGTACGCAATACTTTAAATTTAATTTCAGTAACACTCTATGCAGCTGGCGCACGACACCTTCTGTATTCCAATTGAATTCACATGAACGTAAACCTATTTTTAATTTCCTATTTGCATGTGTTCTTCTCAATTCCTTTGACTTTACTTTTCTTATGATATTAGTGTGAGAGGTCTGAAAAAAGATCATCCTGATTATCCAACTATACGTTATCCATTAGCTCCTCATTGCCTACGGCCACAAGAATCATCTTCAAACCATTCCAAAAAATGTTTGCTACTCCTGGTTTTCCTTTCATCGACACATGATCATACCCCCCAGTTTTGTCATTACCTTCTAGATATCCAGTAACACGTTCTTTGTCATCGAGCCCAACAGACACCCGACCAAAGATTACAAATTACTGGTCTGTAGTTCATCACTCTCCTTCCAAATCCTTTCTTAAACTGGCGGACAATATTTATAACCTTTGCCTTATCCAGATTGGCTAAATATCTTTCGGGAACGTATTGGAAAATAACATGAAAATCTGCGATGCACTCAACATGTCTATTGCTGAAATGCTTGTATGAAGTACATCTGATCTGTCAGATTTATACATACTGAGTCCAGATTCCTTTTAAAAGATGAACTCAACACTGATAAGAATGATCTTAGATTTTACTTACACAAGTCCCATGGTCACTTGGTATTTCTGGGAGAATTTCTGGATATTCTGCCTTGAAGATAGACACAAAGAAACTGTTTCCTTCCTCTGTGATTTCTCTGTTCTCTTCAATAAATTATCCTGTCCTCACATCCACTATTCCACATTTGACCTTATTTTTACTTTTGTTTCATACAGTGATGTTCGTTTTTTTTCAGCAGTCCTAATGTTTTTCTTTTGTTTGCATGCATTTTTCTCATTTTGATTTTCTTCTCAGTTTCTTGGTCATCCGTTGCTGAGTCCTACATTTCTCTGAATCCACTAGCTTACTACAACGCTTGACAGTTTTCTAAGCTGCTTCCTTTGATCTAATAGGTAGTTGAAGGTGAGACTGAAAGTGATAGGTCGGAGAGAAGAGTGAACCAGTTGATGGGAAGGAAGATGAACACATAGGAACGTGCAAAGGGGGAGATGGGGATGGTGCTGAGTTGGAAGTTTGGGCTAGGATAAGGTGGAGTTAGGGGAAATGGGGAAACTGGTGAAATCTACATTAATCCCCTGTGGTTGTAGGGTCCCAAGGTAGAAGAGCAGCCTTTCTACATCCATGCTTCGGGTGGTTAGGGTTTGGCGATGGAGAAGGCACATAACTCTCATGTCCTTGGCAGAGTGGAAAGGGGAGTTAAAGTGTTGAGCCACAAAGCGGTGGAGTTGGTCAATGTGACTGCCCCAGATATGTTCTCTGAAATGATCCACCTGTCTCGCCAATGTAGAGAAGACCACTCTGGGTTCAATGGATGCAGGAGATGAGGCGTTCTGTCTCACTTCATCACCTATCACTTTCAACCTCACGTCCATCTACCTATCGCATTCCTAGCTACCTCCCTCCTGCCAACCCGCACCCCCCCCCCCTTCGCATTTACGGTTTATGCCCAAAACTTCAATTCCCCACTCCTAGTATGATGCCTGACTGTGCTGGTCCAGCACCACACTCTTCGATCTTCGATTCTGATCTGCAGCGTCTGTAGTCCCCCCCTTTCTCCTCACACCTTCAGGGTTTGTATGATTCAGATTTATAACGGTTACTTCAAATAAAACTAAAGCTATCGTGTACACAAACAGCATAAAAGAAAACCAATCCATTGTGGTCACTGTACCCAAAAGTTCCTTTACAGCATAGTTTTCAATTAGCTCTTCTGATCATCCAACACTAATTCCTAAATAACCTGACAAAATGTTAATGCAAGCCATCTAACACGCTCATGAAATCCATTTTTTCCCAGCATTAACATTCAGTTGCGTTCACACAGTTTAGATATAATGTAAACAGTACATTAGTACTGCAGTAGCCACAAATGTGTATATTTCATTTTCCTGTTTCATAACATGCCCAACATTTGTACTGCAGCTTTCACTGTGATATATAACTCCCATCAATGTTTCTTCTACTTGTTGCTTTTACGCTCCATCTTACAAGATTCTGTAGAATCTGAGCGACGTGGGTCTTGGGGAGATTAATGGCAGAAATCATCTCGCCACATCATTTATGATCTTCTTAAAATCATTGTGACATTTTCTCCAGATCTCCCATTATGGTAGTGGAGAAGAGAAGGACAATGATCGTTCAGCAATGCTCTCTTTTTCCCCCAGGGAGCTGAGACTGCTCTAACCTGGGTGGGAACCTTACAGCAGGGTGTTAAAGCATTGCGGCTGCTGTACAGTATCTTGGTGATATCACATCTGGAGTAATGTGTACAGATTTAGTCTCTTCAATGCAGAAAGGATGTTGTTATATTGGAAGCAGCTCAGAGATGTTCCTCTCAACTGATTCTTGCAATGAAGGTGCTAGCTTATAACGAAAGGATGATTAGGTTCATCCAATAGCATTGGAGTTTACAAAAATGAAAGAAGATCTTATTTCAACATGGATTACAGGAGGGAGTCAACAACTGAAACGAATTACACAGATAATGGAGGAATCCATTCCATTCTCCAGCCTGTTACACAGGAACAACAGAAGGATATTCAGGCCTTTGACCCTTTTACACCAGAATTGGACGAGGCTATTCAGCCCCTGAAACATGATGTATATTTACAGGAGGAGGCCAATCAGCCCCAGCCAATCAGCGATTTATAACACTGGACCCAGAGTAGGCCATGCAGCACCAGTATCCTGTTACACTGCAAAAGGATCAGTCCATTCAGCCACCTCATGTCTGTCACATAGGAACTGCAAGCGATCACACAATGACTGGACATTTGTTACACTGGGATAACAGGAGGCCATTCAGACCCACCGAGCATGTTACAAGGGAATTGGAGAAGGATAAAAATTGTCTGAGACTTATTTCATGAGAAAGGAGGAGGAAATTCAGTCACATGCTGTTGTATGGGAACAAGAGAAGACCAATTGCTCCCTTGGTCCCATCTCTGTGATACATGAGGAGACCGTTCAGTATCTCCACCTATTATGGATGAATATGAGAAGTCCTATCAGCCCCTCAAAATGTTACATAGCAACGGGAAGATTCCATAATCCCCCACCACTCTAACGCATCAACAGGAGGAGGTCATTCTGGCCTTGGAGATGACAAGATGGGAACACCAGAAAGTCTTCATCCCATCGAGATTGTACACCAGCAGGATGATGAGTCCATTCAGCCACACATGCCTCTTACACAGCAATTGGAGCAGATCTCTTAAAACCTATTGCCCATTAAGCAGGATTGCAAAGAAAATGTGAAGGTTTTTCAAAGGGAAGAACGTATAATAACGGAACACGTAATGGAGTAAAATGTAACAATAATCTATTGTAATTTAAGGCAAATTATTGTTGAGGACATTTGCAAACTTAAACCACCAACCATCGGAGTCAACATGGTTTTACAAAGGACAAATCAAGTTTGAAGTGTTTTCTTGCATTATTTAAAGATCTGATAAACAAGGTGGATAGTGGGAATCCTGGAGATGGAATATATCTGGTCTTCCAGAAGGCATTAGATGTGTCACTTCTCCAGAGAGTAAATGGTAAGATTAGACAACATAGGTTTAGGAGTAATTTATTAGCTTGGATAGAGAATTGGTTAACCAACAAAATGCAGTCAGATGAATTAAATGTGACATTTTCTTTTGGAAAATGCAATTTTTGGGGTGACATAGATTTCAGTTCTCATGCCTCAACCATTTGTGATCGATATTATTACTCGGTTGACGGGATAGAAAATAATTCAGCTACATTTTCAGATGACACTAACATTGGTGGGAAATCACTTCGGAATGATGATGCAAGAGATTTAAAAACGATATGGATAGGTTGGGTGAATGGGCAAACATTTGGCAATGAAAATTAAAATGGATAAATACGGGGCTATTCAAGTTGGCCAGACTAACAAAAAGGCAAATTATTATCTAAATTGAGATAAACTTCAAAGTGCTTAGGTGCAGAGCGATCTGGGTGTCTGCTTGCATATCACAGAAAATTTGTATTCGTGTACCTCATGTAGTGAGAAATGCAAGCATAAGTTCAGTGTTTATTTATAAAAGGATAGAGTAGAAAGGTAGGGAGTGTGGGTGTATCTATGCAAGGCATTAGAGTGGCTGCAACAGAAGTACGGTTTTGGGTGCTGCAGAATGAGGTATTTGCATTGGAAGCAATTCAGAAGACGTTCATTGGATTGATTCCATGTTTAAAGTGTTTGTCTTATGAAGAGAAATTGAGCAGTTCTGGCCTATACTCTCGAGTTTATAAGAATGAAAGGAGATCTCATTGAGGTCTGTAAAATGCTCACCGTAATTGGAAGTGTAGATGTGGAGTGGATATTTTTCATGAGCCGCAATCTTCAACAAGAGGCTAAAGTCTTACGATGGAGAGATGGCAGGAAAGTGGAACAGAGGCCGCGATAACATCAGCCATGAAAGTATTCAATGGTGGGGCAGGTTCGAGGGTTTGGATTCGTAGTTCATATTCAGCTTTTCGAATTTGTTGCACAGTAATGGGGGAGGACCGTGCATCAAACAGGAAGCAGGCACTCTGGACAAATCAGTCTTAATCAGTTTGACAGAACGTCACCAGTGGAGTCACAAAATGAGCAATGCTGGGTCCTCAACTATTTCCAATCCATATCAATGATCAGGAGGATGGAAGAGATATACAGATACTGAGTTTGGTGATGTCGCTGTGATAAGCGAAAGAATAAATTATCAAGACAGCGTGGAGAGTCTGCAAAAGGATACAGAGAGATAAAGGCAGTGGTTAATAGTTTGTCAGGTGCAATACAACATGATATAAAATGTCATTTCATTTACAGGAATAATGGAAGACAGTATGTTACTGAAATGGAAAGGGATTACAGGACTTAATGATACTGTGTACTGTTCACTCAGACCATTCAGACATGGGAGGTTTCGCTCCATTCCTGATCGTCAGTTACCAGATACTCCAAGTTACCCCATTGCTCTCCGTACACATGGAATATTTTGATGTGGTTGGTTGGTGGTGAGGATGGTGTTTTGGAACTTGCATCAAAGGGACGGCCTTTATCCAAGATACATTCACTCCTTTCTACATGGAGACCCGAAGACGATGGGACTGGCTGCCTGCTTCTGAATGAAGAAACTGTGGCTGCTTTCAGGACAGGGGGGTTCACCAACATGATGTACTGTGCGTGGGCGTGCTACAACATTAATAGAGAGAGACCTCCTTCAGATCTGCTACCTCTCCCCATTGACATGCGTAAACCGAAGATGCCACGTACACCATCGGGAATCCCACTATACTGGGAAAATAGGATAGCAGCAGCTCCTTGCTGTGGGAGAAATAATGTATTGACCTCATCCGCCATATATACCCTCCGTCGCCGAATGGTGACATAGATGTTGAGATATTGGGAGATGATGGATATGATACCAGTCCTGCCTGGAAAGTTCTTGATCATCGAAGCTGAATGAAACTGTGACCCTAACAATCACTGGCAGCAACCTCCTCGTCCTGGTGTGAAGCTGCAGGTCATGTTGAAGGAGGTGACACTGCTCTGCGAACAGCTCCTTGTTCAATCAGTGTCCACACACACTCTGCTCCTGGGTAAAGTTTAGCTTAGGAAGATGGTCTTGGAAATCCCAGAGTGCATAGAGCAGATCCCTTTCCCTACACACACTCACTCCATGGTTTCAGAGCTTTCCCTCTCTGCAGCCTCTGCTCCGTTTTTAGATCATGTTACAGGCCCAGATGTTGTAACTGCAGTCCCCATGCTCCATCCAACTTTGGGTTACCAAATCCTCAGGTCTACCGGAATGTCTGACTCAGCTCACAGCACAACCTCCAGCAAACCATCCCCAGCCCCTCCACTCACTATTCAAGAACAGGAGTCAGTCAGAAACCCTTCGGCTACAGATCTCTGCAAAATATTTTAAGAACGCTTATTTTAAATAACCCTTATTTTAAATATAGATGTGAAGGGTGCGTTCCAGATATATTGTGACTGGTCAAACCACGCGACGTTAGACAAAATATGATCTATTCAAATGCTTTAGTTAAAATGCAATCAAAGGAAAGAACATTTTAGGACAGCACAAACAATAGATACCGTACCTGCTTGGTTTACACAGTTTGGCACAAAGATATATTCAAATACAGATCCTTACAGGCAGTTTTCCGATCGAAGAGAAATCAACATCAACAGAGATCTCAGAGAAAAGCAGCTGGGGATCATGTATTGACACTTCCAACCCTTCTGGGACCCCGAGCAGCTTCTGAATCCTGCAGCTAAAAACAAAACAAGGAAGCATGTTCTGGGAGAGCTGGCCACTGCCCTTCCATTGTTACCACCACTTTAATGAAACGTAAAGGATTTCTCAGCTTTTTACTTTAACTGTTGTCAGGCAGCAGTTCCTCACCTCTGCCTTTAAAACCTCTCTTATAAAAAAACAAGAGAAAATAACCTTTTTACAGTGATAGTATGCTCACGATTCCATCTTTAATAAAATCATCCATCAGTATACAAAGGTGGGTTCATTTTAGACCTCCTAATCGTCGTCAATTAGTAGACTACAATGCATATACTTTACATTGATTCTGAGCATACAAATCTTCACAGCTAGTTTCGATTTCAGTCATTTTACTCCTGCCACAGAATGCCTTTGTCTTTCTTCGTCTAAGTCTCCACAACGTGTCAAAACGTAGGTTTTCTCGCCCTGTCACCTGTATAATTTCAAATTGAATGGCAACAATAATAAGCTCAATCGAAAAGTCTGGTATTTTTCTCCCTCAACTTCTCCAAAGACTTTAAGGGGTCACGATCAGTGGTAAAGATTTGTTTCATGTATGTTATTCACAATTTAATTGCTGAAATGTTGCAACGCCAATGCCAGGTTCAATGCCTCCTTCCCCATTGAGGAATAAATCT
Organism: Chiloscyllium punctatum; assembly: GCF_047496795.1. NCBI lineage: Eukaryota > Metazoa > Chordata > Chondrichthyes > Orectolobiformes > Hemiscylliidae > Chiloscyllium > Chiloscyllium punctatum. The sequence goes on along the minus strand of NC_092752.1, from coordinate 88,486,671 downwards.
GTTGATGACTCCACTGGACACTCCAGCCACACGTTGCATAAAGGACCACTTCTCATCTCTCCAATAGTCCTTCTGAAAGACGTAGCTCCTCATGTCTCAGCATAAAATAATTATATGCTTCTGTACTTCTTAATGCTGTAATCTCTTTACTTGCTACGCCTGGCCTATGCCAGTAAAACTTATTCTCACAGGTAAATGTTTTAAGAAGATCTCGCACATTCTTCTCAATCTCTCATAGAAACCAAACTTTGATTTCTGAACTCAATCATCATCATCAGCCATTTCAGCTTCTAATCTTGCCATTGTAACTCTGCTCTTCCTCACGACTGCAGGAAGTAAATTGTCGAACTTCTCCAAAATAAGAATCTCCAGAACAGTGTCATAGCTTTGCTCTGTTTTTAATACCCTTACCCACCTTTCAAAATTACTTTGTTTGATCCTTTCAAACTCAATGTGCGTTTAACGAGGGACCCTTTTTTATATTCCTGAAACGCTGTCTGTCGGCTTCTGGCACAACCTCATATACACTTCAGATGGCTTTCTTTGTCTCCTCATAATGGCCAGATACCTCCTCCGATAGGGATGCAAATACCTATCAACTTTGTTTGGATCAACTAAATCCACATGGTCACTGAGCACTGCATTTGTTTAGCCACTTTCTCAAATGAAATTCAAAAGGCTTCCGTATCCTTCTCATCAAATTTAGATAAATACTGAATGTATTTAAACAGAACCCCATTAGGCCATTGGCTACTACAGGGTTGTTCAATCTCACTATCTCCTTATCCAGGCTCCCAGCTACTTTCATCTCCTCCTTTTATGTCAACTTTCCTCTCGAATTGCTAACTTTTGAAGTTGGCACTCTCTGCTTTTCTTCTCTCCTTTTCTCTCTTTCTTCTTCATTTCCTTTTCTTTTATTTCTACTTTTCATCATAATTCAAACTGTTTCAATTCCTTCTCATGTTCAAAGTGCCTCAATTGAAATTGAATACTAGCCATTTCCAAAGAGTCCGATGGCGGTTCAACAAAATGTAATTGCCGAGCTATAGCTGTAATTATCTCTCATTTTCTCACAGGCATACGCAAAACCCAACTCCAGCTTGTCTGCCAATTCCTATATCTTTACCTTCATTAACTTGTGTAAAACACCCAACTTCACTTCTTTCACACCAAGAGAAATCTTAGTAACTGAAAGAATCTTTATACACAAAAAAGTTTTTAAACCAACCGCATTCAACATCCGGAAAAAAAGAAACTAACAGCTACCATACACGACCTTTGATCTCAATAGTCTCCCGATGCATAATCTCCAGTGTCTGCATGAGCTTATTCTCGATTTTCTGCTTTCCTCCCACAATACAAAGATGCGCATGTCAGGTGAATTGGCCATGTTCATTGTTTGTAGTTTTCAGGGATGTGTGGGTTAGGATCTTTTGTCGGGGTAAATGTGTAATACTGGGTTAGAGGAATGAGGTTTTTCCTTGGAGGGTCGGTGTAGACTTGTTGGGTCGAATGGCCTGCTTGCACACTATAGGGATAGTAAATTTAAACCCAGTTTGGTATTATCGATTTAGAACCAGGCAAGAGTCCCCAGTTTGCAATGGACCAACTAGACTGCCTTAAACGATTTTAAGAGTGTAGCTTAGATGCCAAACTTTTCTTATTTTAAAGGTAGATGTGAAATGGTTGTTCCAGATGTGATACTTCCAGTCAAACCGCTCACCATTAAGTAAAACACAATATATTTAAACACTCTAATGAAAATCCATGCACAATGAAGAGAAATTTAGAATAATTTAACATTGGAAACCTTAACCGAATAATGGATACAGCATCTTCCACAAATGAACTGTTCCAATATACTAACATCCCATAAACAAACCTCTTGGCAAAAAGGAACATTCAGACATGCATTCCTGCATACAGTTCTCCAATCCAGGAGGAAACAGCATCAAGTCCGGATTTCAGAGAGAGTAGCAGCTGGGGATAAACGACTAGGCTGTTGTTACTGCTATTTATTAAAAGCCCTAATAGCGTCGTAAGTTATTTTATTGAGCCGTTTTAAGCAGGCAGTTTGGCCTTTAAGATCTCTTTTTTTTAAAAATGGAGAAAATTACTTTTTTTAAAAAGTGAAAGCATTGTCACACAATTTAGATGCCTGGTCCTTTACTTAAGGGGCTTTCTCGTGTAACTGATCGCAAGGACACTCCTGTACATGGACCATCACACGGGACATACAGGGAAGTGAACAACAGACTGACACACACCATTTCACTTGTTCAGAACTTCACAATGCCAGCACTCGATACACGAGAGAGCCAAAAGCTAAGTCCAGGGAAAGATACAGAGGGACAGAAAGAATCACGTTAAAGACTGAAACAGACAGTTAATTAACTGAAAAGATGTTGTGGAAATGACAGGGCAGTGGGACTAACTGGAGCAGTGAGATCTTCGAGAGTAATATGACAAGAATGAGAACATTGAATAAAGGCATTGTCAGATCAGCTGGAATGGTTTGTTGCATCAAATTCTCAATCTGCTTCACAGAACACCACAAACAACATAAACTGGGACAAGATGACAGCCCAGCATGAAGAGCTGTGCAGACCATGCTGGTGTGTTGAACGGCGCTCATTTATCATTAAAAAATGGGAATCCTCCACTGGGATAATTAGAATCTATGGAGACTGGCATTAATCACAGTCATTGAACAATTAGGCTCAGTTATCCAGTTCCAAACATCACTTTACATATCACAATAAAAGGGAACATTTACTGGGTTTGGATGGAATGGATGAAGGTTGCTGAGTGATGGACCATAAATCTTTCAATCTTTTTAATCCTTTTTTTCCTTGTACATGAGAGTATTAATGGAGCACTGCAGGGGTCTATATATATATATATTCCATTTTGTTTATTAAAGGAGGCAGTTTTAAAATTACAGATCGGCTGCATAAAAAAAAGTCGGCTGGCCAAGTTTCTAGACACCTTATCAAAACGTACGGTACGTATTGACTAATGTGAGTCTAATCCTGGTTTTAATACCCTGTTATCAAATCTTTTCATAACCTTGAGACAGAGCATTCAGACTTCTGCGCAGAAACAGGCCGAAGCAATTCTGTCCCTATGGGCCTCTTCCAGAGGGATAGCAGAACGCTATTCACACCACATTAGACTGTTGCTACTTGAAAAGGTGGAATGTGGCACATTTTGCCAAAAGAATCATTCAAAACAAAGAGATGTGTCGCTGCGGCTGTGTAAGGTGTTACTGAGAGGGCACCTGGAGTACATTGTGTTGTTTGTGTTTCTGTAACTGAGACCGGCTGGACCGCCATCAGTTTGCAGGCTGATCATAATCCACAGGTTGCTGTGTTATTTAATATCTCCGGTCTGTTACACAGGCACAGGAGGATGTCATTCAGCACCTCGAGCACATTACAGAGAAACAGAAAAGGCCATTAAGAATCTTGAGTCTATTACAGAGGGACAGGAGGAGGTCATTCAGCTTCTTGAGCCTGTTACAGCGTGGCAGGAAGTGTGCATTTAACATTTCAAGTCTGTTACGCATAAATATTAGTTTTAAATAAGTTATGAAATAGTAAAACCTGATGTAAACATTTAAGTTCTAACCTTGAATACGGCCAGATTTTTGAACGTGTTCGGCGAGTCCTGTGAAAGGCTGATTGGGATACCCTGTTCACAGGTAAGGGGATGGTTGGAAATAGCAAGGCCATCTAAACATGGATTCGGAGAGCCCAGAGTCGACGAGTTCCTATCAGTGAGATGGGCAAGTCTGGTGGTTGCAGGGAGTGCTAGATGGCTAGATATGTTGATGGACTGATCAAGGAAAAGAAGGAGGCATATGTCAGGTAAACAGAGCTGAGATGAAGTGAGTCCCGAGAGGTGTATGAGGGCAGTAAGTGTATAGTCAATGCGGAAATCGGGCCAGAAAAATGTGGACATGAGATGGCTTTAGAAATAGGGTTAACGAGGCATTGAAGAAATTCTACAAATCCTTTAATGGCAAAAGAGTAACTAGGGAGAGAATAGGGGCCCTTAAAGATCAATAAGGCGACCTATGCATGGAAGCACAGGAGATGGGAGGGATAGTAAACATGTATTTCTCCTCAGTATTTAATGTGGAGGAGGTTACAAGAGCAAGAGAATGAATAAATATATAATGATATCTTGAAAAGTGTCTATATTACAAGGAAGTGTTGGACATTTTAAAACGCATAAAGGTGAATAAGTCCCTGCGACCTGATCAGTTGTATCACAAAGTTTGTGGGAAGCTAGGAAAGAGATTGATCAGCTTTTTGCTGATATATTTGTATCATTGATTTCCACAGGTGATGTGACAAAAGACTGGAGGGTTGCTAACACAGGGTCATTATATATGAAATTAAGGAAATTCCAGGTAACTATACACCAGTGAGCCTGACGGCAATGGTGACTGAATTGTTGGAGGGGATTCTAAGGGAAAGGATGTATATGCATTTGGAAAGACAAGGACTGAAGTGGGCTTTGTACATTGAAGATCATGTCTCACTGACTCGGTGGAATTTTTTGAGGAAGTGATGAAGACGATTGATGAAGGCAGGACAGTGGATGTTGTCCTTATGGAATTCAGTAAGAAAAACAAAATGTTCTACATGGTCGACTGGTTATCAAGGTTAGACTGCCTGGGATCCAGGGAGAGCTCGCCATTTAGATCCAAAATTTTCTTGAATATTGGAGACAGGCCGTGACAGTGGGCATCTGTTCATCAGTGGGTCCACTGCCTTTTGTCACTTTTACAAATCATTTGCATTTTAGTATCTGAAGTATGGTTAGTAAGTTTGATGATAATACCAAATTTGTTGGTGTAGTCAGCAGTGAAGAATGATCTCTCAGACTGCAATGGGACTTTGCTGAGGTGAACCGAGGAGTGGCAGATGGAGTTTATTCTAGTTCAATGTGAGGTGTTGCATTTTGTCAAGACAAATAAAGGAAAGATATGTAGGTAGTGTCCTGTCGAAAGCTGCCAATCAAGGAGAACTCCATAGAAAGTATCGAATCCCTACAGTGAGGAAACAGACTATTCGGCCCATCGAGGGCACACCGAACCTCGAAACATTATTCCACTTGACAAACCCCGACCCTATCACTCTGAGACTGCATTTTCCATGGCTAAACCACCTAGCCTACACATCCCTGGGTACTTTACGCAATTTAGCATAGCCAACCTTCCCTTATCTGTATATCTTTATACTGTCAAAGGAAAACATAACATCCGGAGGAAACGTATGTAGACACGGCAAACCCCACACAGGCAGTCATTAAAGGATGGAATTAAACCCAAATCGCTACGCTCTGAAGCAGCAATTCTAGTCACTGAGCTACTGCGTCACCTGGTGGTGCAGGTTCTCCGTTCCTTGAAAGTACCGTCACAGGTAGACAGCGCAGTGAAGAAGGCACTTGGTGATCTTCCCTTTATTGATCCGTGCTTTGAGACTAAACATTTTCTCGACATGTTGCATCTGTACAGGACATTGGTTTGGCCAGTTTTCTAATACTGCCTTTAATTCTGGTCTCACTGCTGTCAGAAAGACGTTGTCAAACTTGAAAGAGTACAGAAGAGATTTATAAGAATGTTGCAGGTGTTGGAGGGTTAGAGTTACAGGGAGAGTTTCAATAGGCTGTGGCTAGTTTCAAGTGTTGAGGCTGAGGGTTGACCTTAAAGAGGTATATAAAATCATGAGGGGAATAGATAAGCTGTCAACGTCTTTTCCCAGGATAGGCGAGTTCAAAATTAGAAGACAAAGGTTTAAGATGAGAGGGGAAAGATTTAAATAGGGACATGAGGGACAACATTTTTACACAAAGACTACTGCGTGTATGGATTGAACAGCTAAAAGAAGTGGTGGAGGCAGGTACAATTACACCATTTAAAAGGCATTTGGTTGGATACATGCATGGGAGGTATTTAGAGGGAGCTGGGCCAAGTGCTGACAAGGGGGACGAGATTTATTTAAGATATTTGGTCGGAATGGACGACCGGACTGAAGGATATTTTTCTGTGCTGTACGTCTCTGAGACTTTATTGCCACTTGAGTGTATAACACAGGAACAGGAGGAGGATACTCAGCTTCTGAATTCTGTCAGTCAGCTTGTTTGCTCAATTACTGAGAGTAAAATACAAAAATACATCATTCAGATTTTGATGCTGATCTACAGAAGCAGGAGAATGGCTTTAAGTCAAGAGAAGCTGTAAGGAATGTGAAAAGGTCATTCTGTCCCTCAATTCCATTCCCCAGGCGCAACAGGTAAGCACAGAGCTATTGGAGCCTTGTACACAGGAACAGGGGGAGGACGTCTATTTTCACAGACTTGCGATCAGGAGGCAGTCAATCAACTTCTTGAGACTGGGACACTGGAACAGGAGGGAGTCACTCAACTGCTTGAGACAGGAACACAGGAACAGGAGGCAGTCATTCAACTGCTCGAGGCCGGGACACTGGAACAGGAGGCAGTCACTCAACTGTTAGAGGCTGGGACACTGGAACAGGAGTCAGTCACTCAATCATTCGAAACTGGGCCACAGGGAATCTGTAGGCTAGTGAGGCCCCAGGGTTCTGTTACGCAGGAACAGGAGGAGGTGCCTCACGTCCCACCAGTATGGGACACTAGGAGAGAAGGGGAGTTTGCTTGGAACAACATAAATACATGAATAAGTTGCATTCGTGGACCATTCAATCCTGCCCCACCATTCACTAAAACCACGGCTGTTCTGATTGTGATTTCGTTATTCCATTTTACGGAGACTGTCCTCTCTGCAGCCTCTGCTCCATTTGTTGGTCATGTTGCAGACTCAGATGCTGTAACAACAATCACCATCACTCATCCAGAGGGTCAGGTCTAAGGATGATTCAGGATTTGAAGGGTCCAATAACAAGAATGAAAACACAAAATAAAGGCAGTGCCAGATGTTTAGTTCTCTCACATTCGCAATCAAACTCACATAACCAGCCCATCCATAATACATTCAGGATGGACCCCTGTGTAGATATAGCTAGCATACTGCTGAATGCAATATCCAGAATGGAACTCTGTGCAGCCCACACCAATACATGATCTATAATCCTGGGCTAAATGTCTAGCGTGGGGAGCTGTGCTGACCGCACTGGTTCATTCATATATAAACCCAGGCTGTTCCATTTTTCGGTAACACTGTGTTGGATCGCTGCCCAGTGTGGGGAAACTTGCAGCCCATGCTAGAGGTGACAGGATGTGCAGTTCCCATCCAGTTAGAGCTCCATATCTCCACTGCACCTTGACAAGGGGTTGCTGCAGATGTGAAAATCATTGCAAGGGAGAAATGTAAATGGAAACAGTTGAAATACCAATCGTTCTGATTAAGGCGAGTTTCACACAAGTATTTAAAGATGAAATAACTGAGATAATATCTTATTTCCGAGCAGTAGAAACGTGAGACTGTAAATACTTGTGTTTTGGGATAGTGACAGAGAGGGACAGACTAAGAAAAAATATTATGGAATGATATGTTCGCAGGTTTCAGAATGCTGAAATGAAGGTATTTCGATAGTACCATGTAACGAGGTGCAGTATTATGAAGAATTATGTGTGAATGGAATATTGCTGGGAGTTCAGGCGATGGAGAGAGTTGACTGAGCATTTGTTCTGCAGCTTTGTAACTGGGAGTGAGGACAACAGAGTCCTCGGCTCATTGAACCGTGTAAAACAGTAGTTTGTCTCAGTGTCATTGTCATTGAGTGTGACAGAGGGATTGTCTGCACGAGGCTGAGCTCGTTTCTTATCGAACTCACCTCATTAAATACCCCCCACCTCACCCACCTCTCATTGAATGCCAGCCCGATTCTCCCACGCATCATGATTGGAGGTAATCACAGTCGCCCGGATGCCCCTAGATATTCCATGTTCCCTGGCACTGGTACCATCTTTAAAAGGCCAAGTGGCACACGGCTGAGCTTTCTCAGTTTGGAGCTGTCCTGTACATTTTACCCCGAGCATAGAAGATAAGGGGCAATTATACCACAGCTTGTTGACTGTGCATGGTGTTCATAGTGGATGGGCTAGTATAGAGGGGGACCATTCCCTCCCCAGAATGGGCCATACCATCAGACCCACTGAGCATGATCTGTGCTCACCACCCAGCTCAGTACAGTATCTGTGGCCTGAAGAAATGTCCATCAATACAGGACAAGCATCAATAACCTTGCCCACTCTTTCAGGGTAAGAGTCACCATATTCTCTCTGCTCCCTCACACTCACTGTATATCTGTTATAGCGCGAACAAGGCTCATGCTCCACCACTTGCACTGCCGCATGCAGCAGCTTCACTCTCTCTCTTTCTTTGTCTCTCTCTCTGCCCCACACAATTAGAGAATATTCCGGAGAATACCAATGATGGAATATTCTAGATAGTGTTCCAAATAATACCCAGTTTCAGGAAAATGGCAGTTCCCCAGTGTGCAACACATAAGAGGAAGGAGTAGAGAGAACGTTTTCCAAATCACACACATTTTAAACCATGTTGAGGCCATTCGGCCTTCAAACGTGCTGATCTGATGCTTTCCTCGGCTGATCTGATGCTTTTCTCAGCTCCGTGTTACAGGAACTTTCAGTCATTCAACCCCCTGGGTTTCTGTCATTCTCCAGACGACACTCAGGCACATTTACCCCAGTTTTCTTCAAGCGCTTGTTTTAGGGCATTTCCCATGGAATGCACTCTCCTCACAGTATACTCCATCAACTATATATTTTCATGCAATGGTCAGCATGCTTTACTTAGACCAAACAAAAATCTACGCATATTTTCTGGTTATAGATCACACTTCGTAATTCTGGTTATTTCAGTTGACTCAACTTAATGATATTAAATCAAAAACAGATTCTAAACACGTCTTGTTATAAAATACAATTTCGAGCAGAGAACGTTTTTACCCTCAGCCGTTATCCTGACTGTTTTCTGAATTGTACCATTTTCCTTGTTAAGAATGATTCTCTTGTCCTTTGTCTGTGACTGTTTCTGTGTATATACAGTTATACTGTCTCCCACTCAGTTGGGTGGACGGCTGGTTTGTGATGTGGAGGGAAGCCAACAGCGCAGGTTCAATTCCTCACACTGGCAGAAGTTACCATGAAGGGGACGCTCTCTCAACCTCACCCCATCACCCGAGGTGTGGTGATCTTCAGGATCAACCATCATGAGTGGTCTCTTGAATGAGAGTTCTTGTGGAATCTATTCTATCGATGTTAGCATTTTAATATTTTTTGAAATATCTTTGTTGAAAAAAGATTTTTAATATTATAATAACACAACTCAAATAACTGATCAAAATTACACCCATGTGCATGTACATACAAAAGTGGTTAAAAACACTAAACGGACAGAAGAAAAACAAAAAATAATGAATAAATAATGCAATTCAGCATAACAAAATATAGCTCTCGTTCTTCAAGAGAATTAACTGATATCCATTTTTATGTTCATTATTCTTCCTCTCTGCCATAAGATTCATTAGATAATATCGTCAGGGCTGTATAAAAGCCCTTCTGAGAGTGGCAGATAAGCCTGTATCACGGTAATCCAAAAAGGTCTGCCATGTCTGATATAAATCTCTGTAATTTGGCGCACCATTCTAGTGAGAAAGTCCGAAGGGATATTCTCCATGAAGAGCTTACGACGACCCAACAGACCCGGGGTGGGGAGTGGGGGGGGAGAGGTGGGGCCGGGGGGGGGGCGGGTAAGGGTGGTTGTTTCAGACATCCAACACAAGAGAATGTTTTTCCTAGCACAGAAAGTAAGGATATTTTTTCACATGTGCATCTGTGTAAAGTACCTTGGGCAGGCTCAGGAATAGAGGAAACAGGTCCGTGTCCAATTCAGTCCCCTCGACCTACGCTATCACACCTGACACAAAGCTCCAATATTTCGGAGATAATCTGGGGTCAGATAGATCCTATGAAGAATTTTCAACTGCATGGAATGGGTCCTATTACAGATCAAAATCCTTCAAGCATTTTCACAAATGTCCTCCCATCTCTCTGAGGCTTTCTGAACCCTCAACATTCTCTCGCAGACATCACAAAGCTGCACAGTCTCGTCTGAGGGGACACACTCCAACTAATGATAAAGGGTACTGACTGAGAGTGTATTCTAAGCAATAAACACCCACTTCTCTCTATCGGATCTGTAAGAGTCTGTGGTTTTTTTTAAAAATCAAAGCTCTGATCTCGAAAAAAAAAGAAGATTTTCCTACTAGGTAGTCCATACTTACGAGTTATTTGATCAAATGATGTCATTCTTTCTTCCTCAAATAACACGTGGTGGCTCAATCGATAGCACTGCAGCCTCACAGCACCAGGATCCAAAGATGTGCAGGTTAGATGAATTGGCTATTGATAAATCACCCATAGGGATGTGTAGGTTGGAGCATTCGTCACGGTAAATATAGGATGGTAGGGGAATGGGTCTGGATGGGTTACTCTTGAAAAGGTCGAAGCGGACTTGCTGGGCCCATGTGCTTGTATCCACACTGTAGGGATTCTAATAATTCTAAATCGCTCAAGCAAGGCACGCCCGTGGCTGCCCACAGTTTAAATCTGGAATCCATTATCCCCAGTTGACAGCCCGGGATACCAATTACAGGGGTAAGAAACATGGTTTCGGCTGAATTGCCCTCGATCTGACGCATTGTCATTCATGCTTTAACAGTATTGATAATTATTGGGTCATGGCAATACTCCAAAAATGTTGTTATTTTGTCTAAGACCAGCAAACTAATAAGGTTTCACTTTGTCTGAGAGGGTTCAATATCTAACTGTATTGACACAGAGTCCTCAGTGGCCCAGACACTAAAATGGGATAATAAAGAGCTTAATTGATAGCTTTTAATCTGGGAGATCTAGTCCCCACAATCTGTGGAGTAGTTGTGGTTTGATAAAGAGTCGCTTGTGGTGCCAAATAAAAGAGCTAAACCAGCCATTAAGTCCCCTAACTATCTGTCTGGGAAGCATCAAAGGAAACATTCACACGGGGTATAGCAAATAAGGAAGGAAATTCATTTTAAGAACAGCATATGGCGTACTGGCTTTTAGTGGTAGAGGAATTGATTTCCGGAGTCCTGAGGTATGCTGCAGTTGTATAAGACTCTGGTGCGGCCGCATCTGGAATATTGTGTGCAGTTTTGGTCGCCATACTATAGGAAGGATGTGGAGGCACTGGAACGGGTGCAGAGGAAGTTTACCAGGATGTCGCCTGGTATGGTAGGAAGATCGTATGAGGAAAGGCTGATGCACTTGGGGTTGTTTTCATTGGAGAAAAGAAGGTTTAGGGGTGACTTGATAGAGGTGTACAAGATGATTAGGGGGTTAGATAGGGTTGACAGTGAGAACCTTTTTCCATGTATGGAGTCAGCTATTACAAGGGGCCATAGCTTTAAATTAAGGGGGAGTAGATATAGGACTGATGTTAGGGGTAGGTTCTTCACTCAGCGAGTCGTACATTCATGGAATGCCCTGCCAGTAGCAGTGGTGGACTCTCCCTCTTTATGGGTATTTAAGCAGGCATTGGATAGGTATATGGAGGATTGTGGGTTAGTGTAGGTTAGGTGGGCTTTGATCGGCGCAACATCGAGGGCCGAAGGGCCTGTACTGCGCTGTATTCTTCTATGTTCTATGTTCTATGTAAACACACACACACAACCCTCCATCAGCACGCTGTCTCCTTCAATTAAATAGATATACATGGAAACACACACACACACACAACCCTCCACCAAAACCATGCTTCCTGCCATTAATCAGATATACACTCAAACACACAACACAACCCTGCACCACCACGTTGTCTCCCGCTATTAAGCAGCTATACACAGAAACACACACACACGCACACACACAACCCTCCACTAACACCCTGCCTATGGTTAATAAACAGATATACGCAGAAACACACACAAAACTCTAAACCACCTTTCTGTCTCCTGCCATGAAACAAATATAACAGAAACACACACACACAAGATACTCCATGACCACCTTGTCTCCTGTGATTAAACAGATCTATACAGAAACACACACGCACAAGCCTACACGAACATCCTGTCTGCTGCCATTACACAGATATACACAATAACACACACGCGCACACAATCCTTGACACCCAATTTGTTTCCTGTCATGAAACAGATATACACAGAAACGCACACACAACCCTCCACGACCACCGTGTCTCCTGCAAATACTCAGATATACACAGAAAAGCACACACACAAACTTCCACCGTCGCCCTGCCTCCCGCCATTAAACTGGGATATGTAGAAACACATACACACTAACCAGCACGAAAACCTGTCTCCAGTTTTTAAACAGATATAGGCAGAAACACAAGCACACAACCTTCCACCACCACCACCCTGTCTCCTGCCATTAAACAAATATATGCAGAAAAACACACGCACGCACGCACGCACACACACACATACATACACACACACACACACACACACACACACACACACACACACACACACAAACAAACAACCCTCTACCATCACGCTGTCACCTTCCATTAAAAAAGCTTTTTGCAGCAGAGAGCGGCGGCAGCTGGGTGGAAGTGACGTCAGAGCACAAAGCCGTTCAGGACGGTAAGTACTTGTTATTTGACTGGAGAAGGAACCCGAGACAATACACGTGTAGTGTCTCCCACCCTCCCTCCACCTCGAACCTAAAAAAAAGTAAGCTACTTGGTGTTCTTGTTTTGGGGACGAAGTGCAGAGTTATGGCAGCGCAGGCAGTGGAATGTTCCCCGTGTAGGATGGTTGAGGTAGGGGTGACCACCGATGCTCCTGCCGACTTCATCTGCAGGAAGTGCAACCAGCTCCAGGTCCTCACAGAACGCGTTAGGGAACTGGAGCTGGAGTTGGCTGAACTGAGCTTTCTTCGAGAGGCTGAACGGGTGATAGATGGAAGCTACAGGGACATAATTACGCCAGAGAACAGATGTAGCTGGGTAACAGTTAGAAGTGGGACGGGGATGAAGCAGGTAGTGCAGGGATCCCCTGTGGCCGTTCCCCCCAACAATAAGTATACCGCTTTGGATACTGTTGGGGGGATGGCCTAGCAGGAGTAAGCTGCAGTGACCGGGTCTCTGGCACGAGGTCCGGCTCTGAGGCTCAGAAGGGAAAGGAGGAGAGGAGGAGAGCGCTAGTTATAGGAGACTCTGCAGTTAGAGGGACTGACAGGCGGTTCTGTGGACATGGGCGAGACTCTCGGTTGGTTTGTTGCCTCCCGAGTGCCAGGGTCCGAGACGTCTTCCGAATCCTTAAGGGGGAGGGTGTGCAGCCAGAAGTTGTGGTGCATTTTTGCACCAACGACATAGGTAGGAAGAGAGGTTGGGAGGTCATTCAGGAGCTCAGGGAATTAGCCTGGAAGCTAAAAGATAGGACGGACAGAGACGTTGTCTCTGAGTTGTTGCCGGTGCCACGTGACAGTGAGGCAAGAAATAGGGAGAGAGTGCAGTTGAACACGTGGCTGCAAGGATGGTGTAGGAGGGAGGGCTTCAGGTATTTGGACCTCATTCTGGGGAAGGTGGGACCTGTACAAGCAGGACGGGTTGCACCTGAACCAGAAGGGCACCAATATCCTGGGGGGTAGGTTTGCTAGAACTCTTCAGGGGGGCTTAAACGAATTTGGCAGGGGGATGGGATCCGTCCTTGTAGTCCACCAAGTAGGTTAGCTGTTTTTCAGGATGTCCAAGAATGTAGGGAGGCTGTGGAAAAGGTAGCACTGACAGGGAATACTTGCGGACACAGAGATGGGTTCAAGTGTGTATACTTCAACGCCAGGTGTATCAGAAAAAAGGTGGGTGATCTTAAGGCGTGGATTGGTACTTGGGACTACGATGTTGTGGCCATCACGGAAACGTGGATAGAAGAGGGACAAGAATGGTTATTGGAGGTTCCTGGATACAGATTTTTCAGTAAGATTAGGGAGAGTGGTAAAAAAGAGGGGGCGTGGCGTTGCTAATTAGGAATGGTGTAATGGCTGCAGAAAGGCAGCTCGAGGGGGGAACTGCCTTTGGTGGTAGTATGGGCTGAAGTCAGAAATAGGAAAGGAGCAGTCACCTTGTTGGGTGTTTACTATAGGCCCCCCAATAGCAGCAGAGATGTGGAGAAACAGATTGGGAAACAGATTTTGAAAAGGTTCAGAAGCCACAGGGTAGTAGTCATGGGCGATTTCAACTTCCCAAATATTGATTGGAAGCTCTTTAGATCCTGTAGATTGGACGGGGTGGTGTTTGTGCAGTGTGTCCAGGAAGCTTTTCCAACTCAGTATGTAGATTGTCCAACCAGAGGGGAGGCCATATTGGATTTGGTACTCGGTAACGAACCAGGGCAAGTGATGGGCTTGTTAGTGGGTGAGCATTTTGGTGATGGTGACCACAATTCTGTGACTTTCACCTTGATTATGGAGAGAGATAGGTGTATGCAACAGGGTAGGTTTTACAATTGGGGCAAGGGTAAATACGATGCTGCAAGACAGTATCTGAGGAGCATAAGTTGGGTGCATAGGATGTCAGGGAAGGATGTCATTAAAATGTGGAACTTTTTCAAGGAACAGATACGACGTGTCCTTGATGTGTATGTATTTGTCAGGCAGGAAAGAGATGGTCGTGTGAGGGAACCTTGATTGATGAGGGAGGTTGAATGTCGTGTAAAGAGGAAGAAGGAGGCTTACATAAGGTTGAGGAAACAAGGTTCAGACAGAGCGTTGGAGGGATACACGATAGCCAGGAGGGAGCTTAAGAAAGGAATTAGGAGAGTTAAGAGAGGGTATGAAAAATCTTTGGCGGGTCGTATCAAGGATAACCCCAAGGCCTTTTATGCGTATGTGAGAAACATGAGAATGACGAGAACGAGGGTAGGTCCGATCAAGGTCAGTCATGGTAGGCTGTTTATTGAGTCAGAAGAGATAGGAGAGGTCTTGAATGAGTACTTTTCTTCAGTATTTACAAATGAGAGGGACCGTATTGTTGATGAGGAGAGTATGAAACGGACTGATAAGCTCGAGGAGATATTTGTTAGGAAGGAATATGTGCTGGGCATTTTGAAAAACTTGAGGATAGACAAGTCCCCTGGGCCTGACGGGATATATCCTAGGATTATGTGGGAAGCAACAGAGGAAATTGCAGAGCCGTTGGCAATGATCTTTTCGTCTTCACTGTCAACGAGGGTGGTACCAGGGACTGGAGAGTGACGAATGTTGTGCCCCTGTTCAAAAAAAGGGAATAGGGATAACCCCTGGAATTACAGGCCAGTTAATCTTACTTCGGTGGTAGGCAAAGTAATGGAAAGGGTACTGAGGTATAGGATTTATGAGTATCTGGAAAGACACTGCTTGTTTAGGGACAGCCAGCACGGATTTGTGAGGGGTAGGTCTTGCCTTACAAGTCTTATTGAATTATTTGAGGAGGTGACCAAGCATGTGGGTGAGGGTAGAGCAGTGGATGTAGTGTGCATGGATTTGATTAAGGCATTTGATAAGGTTCCCCATGGTAGGCTTTTGCGCAAAGTCAGGAGGCATGGGATAGTGGTAAATTTGGCCAGTTGGATAGAGAACTGGCTAACCGGTCAAGTCAGAGAGTGGAGGTAGATGGTAAATATTCAGCATGGAGCCCGGTTACAGGTGGAGTTCCGCAGGGATCAGTTCTGGATCCTCTGCTGTTTGTAATTTTTGTTAATGACTTGGAAGAGGCAGTCGAAGGGTGGATCAGTAATTTTGCAGACGATACGGAGATTGGTGCAGTTGTGGATCGTGAGGAGGGCTGTTGTCGTCTGTAAAGGGAGTTAGATATGGTGCAGAGCTGGGCTGAGGAGTGGCAGTTGGAGTTCAAAACTGTCAAGTGTGAAGTTGTCCATTTTGGAAGGACAAATAAGAATGTGGAATACAGGGTTAACTGTTAGGTTCTTAGTAAGGTGGAGGAGCAGAGGGATCTTTGGGTCCATGTTCATAGATCTTTGAAAGTTGCCACTCAGGTGCATAGAGCTTGTAAGAAGGCCTATGGTGTATTAGCTTTCATTAGCAGAGGGATTGAATTCAGGAGTCGTTCGGTGATGTTGCAGCTGTACAGGACCTTGGTAAGGCCACATTTGGAGTACTGTGTGCAGTTCTGGTCGCCTCACTTTTGGAAAGATGCGGAAGCTTTGGAGAGGGTGCAGAGGAGATTTACCAGGATGTTGCCTGGAATGGAGAATAGGTAGTACGAGGATAGGTTGAGAGTGCTAGACCTTTTCTCATTGGAACGGCGAAGGATGAGGGGTGACTTGATAGAGGTTTATAAGATGATCGGGGAAGAAATAGAGTAGACAGTCAGAGACTTTTTCCCTGGGTACAACAGTGTTACAAGGGACATAAATTTAAGGTGAAGGGTAGAAGGTATAGGGGGGATGTCAGTGGTAGGTTCTTTACCCAGAGAGTGGTGGGGGCATGGAATGCACTGCCTGTGGAAGTGGCAGAGTAAGAATCATTGGTGACCTTTAAGGCGGCTATTGTATAGGTACATGGATAGGTGCTTAAGCTCGAACAAATGATCTGCACAACTTCGTGGGCCGAAGGGCCTGTTCTGTTCTGTATTGTTCTATGTTCTATGTTCTCGATATACACAGAAACACACACACAAAACCCTCCACCACACCCTGTTTCCTGCAATTAATCAGACACACATTGAAACACGCAACACAACCCTCCATCACCACGCTGTCTCTCGCTATTAAGCAGATATACACAGAAACACACACAAACACAACCCTCCACTAACACCCTACCTCCTGTCAATACAGAGATATACACAGAAACACACAAAACTAAAACACCTCCGTCTCCTGCCATTAAACAGATATACATGGGAACACGCACACACAAACTTCCACGATCATCCTGTCGGCTGCCATAACACAGATAGACTCACGCGCACACACACACACACACACACCCACACACACACACACACACACACACACACACCCATCACACACTTTCCGGCGATTAAGCAGGTATAAACAGACACACACATCTGGACTCCATCACACTGAACTCTGCCATTGAGCAGATATACACAGAAATGGATGCTGCCTGATGCTGCCTGACCTGCTGCGCTTTTCCAACAACACAGTTTCAGCTCTGATCTCCAGCATCTGCAGTCCTCAATTTCTCCATTAAACAGTTATACACAGAAACACGCACACACACTACCCTCCACCACCACTCTGTGGCCAGACCTTAAGTAGATGTATACAGAAAACGCACACAACACTCCACGAACACCCTGCCCCCTGCCATTAAACAGATACACACAGAAATACACCCACAACCCTCCATCACCATCCTGTCTCCTACTATTAAACAAATAGACACAGAAACACGCACACACAACCCTACATCACCACCCTGTCTCCTGGCATGAAACAGATATGCACAGAAACACACACACACAGCCCTCCACCACCATGCTGTTCTCCTGCCAATGAGCCGATATACACAGAAATACACACAGAAAACCATCGACCACCAGCCTGTCTCCTGCCCTGAAACAGATATACACAGAAACACACACACATACAGAACCCTCCACCACCATCCTGTTTGCTGCCATGAATCAGATGCACAATCACACACTCACACACTCACACTCTCTCACTCTCACGCTTTCACTCTCTCACTCTCCCACTCACTCACATCTCCCCAATCACACTCACACCTCACACCTCCCCAATCACACACACACACCTCCCCATTCACACACTCTCCGCTGATTAAACAAAAAACTCACCCAGCTCGACACCAACACCCTGTCTCCTGCCATTACACACACACACATACACACACACCCCTTGAACAGCAATTTGTTTCATGTCATTTAGCCATTAAACAGATATTTACAGAAACATGCAGACAACTCTCCATCACCACCCGGTCTCCTGTCAAACAGATATACACAAAAACACGCACACCCATTCCTCCAACACCACACTGACTCCTGCAATTAAACAGAGATACACAGAAACACACACAGAACACTACACTACCACATTGTTTTCTGCCATGAAACAAATATACACAGAAACACACACAACCCTCCACGACCACCCTATTTATATTCATTAAACAGTTACGTACAGAAACACACACTCACTAACCTCCAAAACCACCCTGTCTGCTGCAATTAAACAGACATTTTCTGAAATATCCAGAAAAGCCTCCACCACCACACTGTCTCCGGCATTAAACAGATCTACACAAAAACGCACTCACACGACCCTCCACCACAATCCTGTCTTCTGCCATTAAACAGATATACATAGAAATACACACACAACCGTACACCATCAGTTTGTTTTCTGCCATTAAGCAGATATGCACAATCAACCGCCACCATGTCTCCAGCCATGAAACAGACATACTCAGAAACAAACGCATATCATCCTCCACCAACAGCCAGTCTCCTGCAATTAAATAGGTATACACAGAAACACACACATAGAGAACACTCCACCACTACCCTGCTTGCTGCCATAAATCAATTATACACAGAAGCACACACGACCTTCCACTACCATCCTGTCTCCTGCCATTAAACAGCGATACACAGAAACACACACACAATACTACACCAACAAGTTGTTTTCTACCATTGATCACTTGTACACAGAAACACACACAAACCTCCACTACATCCCTGTATCCTGAAATTCAATAGATATCTACAGAAACATACACACTCAACCCTCCACTACCACCCTGTCACCCAACATTAAACCGATGTATGCAGAAGCACACAAACACAACCCTCCACCACCATCTTATTTCATGCCATTATGTAGATATACACACATACACACACACTACACTCCACCACCGCCCTGCCTCCTGCCAATAATCAGATATACATATAAACACACACACACAACCCTCCACCATCACACACTCTCTGGCGATTAAGCAGATATAAACAGAACCACAAACACATCTCCACACCATCACCCTGTCCCCTGCCTTTAAACAGACATGCACAGAAAAACACACTCACAACCTTCCACCACAAACCTGTCTCCTGCCATTAAACAGCTAAACGTAGAAATACACAAACACACAGCTGTTAGCCACCACATTGTTTTCTGCCATTAAACTGATATACACAGAAACACACACACAGACACAAAACCCCTGAACAACATCTTGTTGCCTGCCATTAAGCAGATATACACAGAAACTCACGCACAACCTTCAACCGCCACCATGCCTCCTGCAATGAAACAGATATAATCAGAAACAAACACATACCACCCTCGAGCACCAGCCTGTCTCCTGCAATTAAACAGATATACACAGAAACACATATACCACCCTCGACCACCACTCTCTCTGCTGCCAGTAAACAGATATACAGAGAAACACACATACAGCCTTCAACGACCTTAAACAGATGTACACAGAAACACACATACATACACAACCCTCCACCACCACCCTGTCTCCTCCCAGTAAGCACACAGACACAGACACTCTACCCTCCAACAACACCCTGTATCCTGCCATTGAATAGATATATGCAGAAACATACACACAACAAAAAAACACACAGACAATGACACACACACACCAAACTGTCTCGTGCCATTCAGCACATATGGACAGAAACACACACGCACACTCACTAAAACCTCCTTCACCACCCTGTCTCCTGTCATCAAATAGTTATACACGGAAACACACACACACAACCTTCCAAGAACACCCTGCCTACTGCCCTTAAACAGATATACACAAAAACGCACATACAGGCACAACCGTCCACCACCACCCTGCCTCCTGCCATTAAATAGATACATGCAGAAACACACACACACGCACAATATTCCATGAACAACGTGCCTCCTGACATTAAGCAGATATATGCAGGAAGACACAGACAACCGTCCATTACCACCCTGTCTCCTGCCATTTAACAGATATACACAGAAACACACACCACCACCCTGTCTCCTGGCGTTAGGCACATATACACAGAAACACACGCACAACCCTCTACCACCATCCTGTCTCCAGCCCTTTAATAGATATACATAGACTCTCACACACCCCTCCACGATAACCCTATCTGTTTTCATTAAACAGAGATACACAGAAACACACACACACACAACCCTCCACAACCATCCTATTTTCTTTCCATTGAGCAGATATGCACAGAAATACACACACAACCTTCGATCACCACCAGTCTCCAGTCATTAAACAGATATGTACAGAAAACGCACACAACCATGCACCACCTCCCTATCACCAACCATTAATCAGACATACACAGACAACCCTCCAACAACACTCTGTTTCCAGGCATTAAACAGGTATATACAGAATTGGCTAGCTGACAGAAAGCAGAGAGTGGCTGTAGATGGAATGTATTCTGCCTGGACGACAGTGTTAAGTGGGGTCCCGCTGGGCTCTGTACTTGGGCCTCTGCTCTTTGTAGTATTTATAACCGATTTGGATGAGGAGGTTGAGGGGTGGGTTTGTAAATTTGCAGATGACACAAAGTTTGGAGGTGTCGTTGATAATATAGAGGACAATGCAGGCTGCAGCGCGACTTAGAATGCAGAGCTGGGCTGAGAAATGGCAGATTGAGTACAACCTGGATAAATGCGAGGTGATGCATTTTGCATAATGGAACTCGAATGATGAATATAGGATTAAAGACAGGATTCTTGGCAGTATCCAGGAACAGAGGGATCTTGGTGTGCAAGTACATATATTGCTCAAAGTTGCCACACAAGTGGATAGGGTTGTTAAGAAAGCATATGGTGTTTTGGCGTTCCTGAACAGGGAGATAGAGATTAAGAGCCGTGAGGTTTTGCTGCAGCTGTCCCTGGTGAGGCAATACTTGGAATGTTGTGCCCAGTTCTGGTCGTCCTACTATAGGAAAGACACAGAAGCTTGGGTGAGGGTGCAAAAAATGTTACCAGGATGGTAATTGGAGGGCTTGCTTTATGTAGAATGGCTGATTAGGCTCGGATGTTTCTCTCTGGAGAGAAGGAGGAAGAGAGGTGACCAGACAGAGGTGTACAAAATAATGAGAGGAACAGATAGTCAATAGCCAGAGAATTTTCCCCACGGCAGGTATGACTGGTATTAGAACTCATAGTTTGAAAATATTAGGAGGAAGGTATAAAGGAGATGTCAGAGTTTTTTTTTACACAGTTGTGAATGCATGGAATGCGTTACCAGTGGTAGTGGTGGAAGCAGAGTCATTGGGGACATTTAAGCGACTGCTGGACATGCACATGCATAGCAGTGAGTTGAGGGGTGCATAGGTTGTTACTATATTCTACATTAGGATTAAATCTCTGCACAACATCGTGGGTCAAAGGGACTGTTCTGTGTGTACGTTCTGTGTTCTATGTTCTCTGACAAGTGTGAGTCGATCTCTGACAAACTAATGCCAACCGCAAAAGATGTTTAAAAACTTCATTGAGTTGCAAAGTTGTCAGCACTATAAGTATGTTTTGCTCATTGTTTTTTTTTTCCCTTGATGGGTTGAAGCTTACCTCACTTCCAACGTTACAGCTAAAATTGTTGTAAATATTTTACTCAAGGAGATTATTACCTGTTATGGTATTTGCTTTTGTCTACGTTCTGACAATGCCCCCCATTTTATTGGAGATGTTAATGAGGAATTATGCTCTCATTTTGGGATCCACCACCAATTTCATTGTGCTTATTGCCCACAGGCTGCAGGGTTCGTGGAGCAGGGTGACCAGTCTGAAAACTAAACTTACCAAATGGACTTCTGATACAGGTCTTTCCTGGGTGAGGTTGGTGCCTCTGGTATTGTTCCACCGACGGTAAACTCCTGTGGAGAAACCTCGCTTGTCCCCAGCCGAAATCATCCGAAGTCGAACTGTCCTCTCACATTGGAATGATGCCTCTTCCCGTATTCATTTCAAAAACATGACTGAGGATATGTCCTCCTGTGTTCTTTCTTTGACCAACGTTTTGGGACACCTTCACTCTAAGGTCGGTGCTGCTCCCCTCCCTCAACAATATCCCAATTCTTGAATTTCCAACTCCTTTATTCTCATCATGATTTGGACAAGCTGTAGCCAGCAACCTCAATGGCAAGGGCCCTTCCAGGGTCTCCACACCAGCCTGACTGCTGTAAAGGTCGCCGTGCATCCCGCCTGGGTTCACCTTCATCACTCCAAGGTCATTAGATGAGCGCATTCCGGGGGGGGGGGGGGGGGGGGTTGTTTGTGGTGGTGATGATGATGGAGATGGAGACGGTGGGGAACTTGAAAACGAACCGGAGTCAGTTGATAACAAACCAGTCTACTATGATATAGCTGCATATTTCGAATTGTAATTCTTCTAATGTTTTACATACCCTAATCATTAATGCAGAACGACCAGTAAGATGAAGATCGAACTTACCCTGTTATGTGGACTCGTTGTCGCCGGCATTAGTGCTGAAGAGAGGGCTGTTTACCTGTGTGATCCTGAACAACCAGAAACTGTGTACCGTTTAAGCTGAAAATATGTCCTTACGTGCTCGAGAAACTGATTCCTTTGATGTAGGGAATGTTACCAAGAATGACTGCCGCAATGGTCAACTGCACCAAGAAGATCGAAAAGTTCATTGGGCTTTACCCTGTTAAGGTGTTTTGTGCCAGTTTGATTTCAGTTGTGCTTTCGGTGTTTCTGGTAAGCGTTGCCTCTACTCCAAGAGGCCTAAATCGGCCCGTCGCAAAAGAGAAAGGGGGAGATGTTGTCCTTCACTAACAATTTGCTTTTGCAAAGTCATCATCAAATATTCAGCCAGCATGAAGTGGTGAGTTATTTCCTCACATCAGCAAAGGACTCTTTGACCCCTTTCCCCCTCCTGAATCCCAACTACAGAGTATGGAATAACTGTTAGGCATTTATCGGATATAATCTTTCCTTTGATTATTACTTATCCCCACCTGCTAGCCTGTGGAATTCCTATAATAAATCCGGGGAAACCTATCGAATTTGTTACAACTGTACAGGATGAGGAAGCACTTAAGTGAATGTGACTGTTTATTCTATGTGCATTTGTCCAATGTACCAACTGCTACTGCTTCCCTGTGGTGCCTCACATCTCATGCATATGCCTACTGGAGGAGTGTGTCTCTATTATTGTGGATATTCAGGCTCTTCGTGGTATTTAATGGCACATACCTTACTAAGAGACCCCTAACAGCACCTCCATCTTCTCAATTGTGGAGTGGAATGAACCAATCTGGGACAGTCATCACATCTCTTACTGAAAGACCCACCACTTTGTATTGAATTGCTTTCACCCTCAGAGCCCAGTGCGACCATATTTTGCAGCTATGGACTAACTATACTTTCAGGGTTGTCACAATGACAGGTCTGCTTCATATTGGGAAGCCCCTACATTATCTAAACTAAACCTGCATATTATTTTTGGCAGTCAAGGCAAAGTGACTAACTTCATTGTTCTGAATGAAATAGGTAATTCCTGTGCTGTAGCTGATAGGGCAGTTTTCATAACTACTGTTCCCTGCCCAAATACTTGGGAATGGGGCTGGGGTTTCCCTCCTAAACGTTCAGTTTGACCTGTATTCTGCGTGCATTGGAGGGGTGGTATATCTTTGGGTAACAGTAAAGTCCCGATTCTGGCTTACACATTTCTCAGTACCTTTTCCTGAGGAGGATCTGCAGGAATTATTAGCCATCCAAATTGAAACTATCTTATTTATGGTCTAACCCGCTTGGGCAAGGAGACAGTTTGGACTTAGCAGGAGGTAAGGATATGCTCTTCGAATTACGTCTATCCCCTCAGCAAAACGGGTATGCCCTCGACTAACTAAACGGCAAAGAGGGTCGGGCTTGTTACATAGTAAAGGGCAAGTGTATGATGGGGATTACTGACCTCTTTGAGAACATTACCAAGCAGGTAGATAACATCTGCAACTTTGACAATCAAATGATAGAAGCCACTGAATGGCGAGATGATGTGGTCTACTCTATCCACGAGTGTCCCACGAGAGTAATATTGTGTGGGATGGTATAGCCCAGAGTATTCCCTTGACAGTGATATGGTGTGGGCTGGTGTAGCCCGGAGTGTCCCCCTGACAGTGACATGGTGTGAGCCGATGTAGCCCAGAGTGTCCCCCTGACATTGACATGGTGTGGGCTGGTATAAGCCAGAGTGACACTGTGTCACTGACTTGATTGGAGTGTCATTGAATCGTAGAGTGATCGAGCATTGGAACTGGCTTTGCAGCCCAAACTGGTCCGTGCTGACCATGCTGCCCACTCAACTAATTCCAATTGCCCACATTTGAACCATATCACTCTCAACCCTTCCCATCTATGTATCTATTCATTTGTTTTACATGTTGCTATTGTACCTGCCTCAACCACTTTTTGTGGCAGCCCATTCCATTTCAAAAACATTCTCTGCATAATGAAGCTGGCCCTCCGGTCCTTCTTAAATCTTTCCCCCTCACCTAAAAAAATGCCCTGTAGTTTTCAATCTGTAATCTCTGGGAAAATGACTCTCGGCATTCATCCTATCTATGGCCAGCATAATATTATGCATCATAAAAAAAACACCCCCTCATTCTCCTACATTCCAAGGGATGATATCCGAACCTGGCCCACCCCTCCTTATAACGCTGGCCTATTAGTCCTGACAACATTCTTTTCAAACTTCTTTGCACTCGTTTCAGGTGAACAGGATGACCAAACCTGTACACAATGCTCGACGTGTGGCCTCACCAACGACTTACAGAATGGTAGCATAATGTCCCAACTCCTATATTCAATGCTTTGAACGTTGAAGGCCGGCATGCTAAATGCCTTCTTTACCGCCCTTTCTACCCGTGACGCCTCTTCCCGTGAAATATGGATTTGTGATCCGAGGTGCCTCTGTTCCACAACATTCCTCAGAACCTAACCATTTACTCTATAAGCCTTTTCTTTGTTTTACTTTCCAAAGTGTAACACCTCCGACTTATCTGTATTTAATTGCAGTTGCCAATCCTCAGCTCACTTCCCCATCAGATTAAAATCCCTCTATTATTTCTGATAATGTTCATCGCTATCAACGATACCTCCTAATTGTATCATCCATAAATGTAGTAACCTTCTTGTAAGTACTTGGAGTATGTTGTGCAGTTTTGAGCCCCTTATCTCAGAAGAGATGTACTGGCCTTGGAATGTGCTCAGAGGAGTTTCACGAGAATGTTCACAGGAATGAAAATCTTGACAGATGAGGAAACTTTGAGGACTCTGGGTCTTTACTCAATGGATTTTAGAAGGATGAGAGGAGATCTAATTGAAATATACTGAATAGTCTGGACAGAATAGATGTTGTGAAGATGTTTCCATTGGTAAAATAGACTAGTACCCGAGGGCACAGCCTTAAAGTAAATGGAACAGCTTTTAGAACGGAGATAAAGAGAAACTTCTTCAGCCGGAGAGTGGTGAATCCATGGAATCCAATGCCACAGAAGGCTGTGGAGGCCAGGTTACTGAGTATATATAGACTGAGATGGACAGGCTCTTGATTGTCAAGGGGATCAAGGATTATGGAGAGAAAGCAGAAGAATGGTGTTAAGAAACTTATGAACCATGACTGAATAGTGGAGCAGACTCGATGGGCTGAATATCTCAATTTCTGTTCCGATGTCTTATGGCCGTCATCATGCCTTGTATATTCACATTCAGAACATTTATGTAAATAACAAATAACAAAGGTCTCAGCACTGACACCTGTGGCACTAGTTATAGACCTCCAGTCTGAGAAACCATCTTCAACCATCACCCTCTGCTTCTTGCCATCGAGCCAATTTTGAATCCAATTAGCTAGCTCTCTCTGGATCGCATGTCACCTAAACTCACTGACTAACCTGCCGTATGGGACCTTGTCAATCGTCTTACTAAAGTCCATATACAGATAATCCATTGTCCTACCCATATGTATTCTCGTGGTTATCTCTTTGAAACAATTTAAAAGATTTGTCAGACATGATTTCCCACACACTAATCCATGCTGGCTATTTCTAATCAGACCTTGAATTTCCAAATGATAGTTCATCCTGTCTCTCATTATCGTCTCCAACAACTTGCCTAACACTGATGTTCCACTCACTGACTAAGAGCTCCCTGGTTTGTCTTTGCTACCTTTCTTAAACAATGGAACCACTCCAGTGACAAACGATGAAGCAAAAAATCTGTGCAAGGGCCTGTGCAATTTCTTCCCTAGCCTCCCATAACATCCGACGATGGACATGTTCTTGCCCAGGGGATTTACTCACCTTATTGTGCTTTAAGGTAGAAAATGCCTCCACTCTGGTAATATGCATGCAGTTCAAAACATTCCCACTTGTTTTCCTTATTTCCATAGTATGCATCATTTGCTCCTGATTAAACATGGAGGAGAAATATTCATTAAACAATCCCCCCCCCCCCCACCTCTTGGTGATTCCACACAAGGACAGCCATGCTTATCAGTAAGGGGACCTATTCTATCCTGAATCACGCTTCTACTCTTAATATGACTAGAGAACCTCTTGGGATTATCTTTCACCTTTTCTGAGCGATCCATGTCATGTCCTTTTTTCAGGCTTCAGATTCCCTTCTTAAGGGTGCTTCTACACTTTGTGTAGTCATCTAAGGATTGACTTAAGCCTGATATCTTAAACCCAATGTATGCCTCCTTAGATATATCGCTAACCTCAACGTCCACCCAGCCCCTCTCCTTGGTGAATATCGATGCAAAGTACTCATTAAGAATCTCTCCCGATTTCTCTGCCTCCAAGCATATCTTTCCTGCTTTGTCCTTGAGTGGGCCCTTTCTCTAGCTACCCTCTTTTGCGATTTATGTGACCAAGATGCTTTAAGGTTTTCCTTAATCCTGCTGGCTAAGGATATCTCATGACCCCTTTTTGCCCTCTTAATTCCTCACTTCAGATTGGTCCTACATTCACAATATTCTTTCTAGGCCTCCTATATCTTCGTTCACCTCGATATTATGTACACATTCTTTTTCCTTTTAGTTAGTGTCACAATATCACTTGTCATCCATGGTTTCCTATCCTTGCCATTTCTATCCATAATCTTCACAGGAACATATCTCTTCTAAACACTAATTAATCTCTCCTCAAAAGCCTTCCACCTATCTTTTGCGGATTTCCCTCCAAACAGCTGGTCCCAATCCTCGTTTCCCTGCTCTTGCCGAATTTTGCTATAGTTGGCCTTCCACCAGTTTAGCACTCTTCATTTAGGACCACTCTCATCTTTCTCCATGTCTATTGTAAAACTAAAGGAATTGTGATCATTATTCCCAAAGTATTCCCCCACTGTAACTTCCACCACATGGGCGGGCTCAGTTCCCAACACCAGGTCTGGCATGGCTGCTTCCCGAGTTGAACTATTTCTACACTGATCTAGAAAATGCTCCTGTATTGTCCTACAAATTCTGCTCCATCTAGACCTCTAACACTAAGTGAATCCCAGTCAATTTTGCGAAAATTAAAATCTCCTATCACCACCATCCTGTTGGTCCCACATCTTTCTGTGATCTATCTACACATTTGTACTTTGATCGGTGTCGGGAGGCCTGTAGTACAATCCCAGCATTGTTACTGCACCCTTTCTCTTTCTGAGCTCTGCCCATATTGCCTCACTGCTCGAATCTTCCATAGGGCACTCCGTCAGCACAACTGTAATATCTTCTTTGACCAGTGACGTTTGTCATCCACCCCTTTTACCTTCTTCTCTAACCCGCCTGAAGCATTAATGTCCTGGGATATTTAATTGTCAATCACGCGATTCCCTCAACCAAGTTCAGTAACAACAATAACATTATATTCCCAGGTACTATTCCAAGCCCTACGTTCACCTGCCTTACGTTCTTGCATTAAAACGACAAGTCCCTCTGTGTTCATCCTCTGCTTCCTGCCTCCTCTTCCCCTCAGTCATGCTGAATTCATTATCGAGTTACTTAGGCTTTAGTTACTACCTCCTTTCTTTTCACTAAACAGATTTGTTACCCGATCCACTGCCACATTAGTTTAAACCCTTCCTAACAGCGTTAGCAAATGCACTTCATCGAACATTGGCTCCAGTCCTATCCAGATGTAGACCGTCCAATTTGTAATAGTCTCACCTCCCCCAGAACCGGTCCCAATATCCCAAAAATCGGAACCCCTCCCTCCTTCACCATCTCTCAAGCCACACATTCTTCCTGATAATTCAATCATTCCTACGCTGACTAGCACTTGACAATGGTAGCAATCCTCCGAGGTCCTACTTTGTTAAGTTGGTTCCTATCTCCATAACGTTTTCTTGTAGGACCTCATGCCGATGGCACATTAATGTGGGGAGAGATCATTCAGGCACATAAAGTATCAGGGATGCTATGTTAGACTGATGAATGGAGTCTGTAACTCCAAATAATAATGATCTTGTTCATGTTGATCATGTTTTTTGAATGTCCTGCGCTTTGTAACCTGCACGCCTTACTATGTCCACATTTATTTTTCACCCTATGATCTGTGTGTCCTTGCTTACTGTCATCTGCCTGTACTGCTCACAAATAAAGCTTTCACTGGCCTTAGGCACATGTGACAATAAATCTAATAAATTAATCATTTCTCACCCTAACAGTGTCTCTTTCAGAAATATTTGATAGTCGCTAATCCTCACATTTCAGCGCAATCATCCCTCTTTGTCTCCTAGCACGACAGATTAAATACTCAGTTCCATCACTGTCTCCTCATGGAGTGATCATCTCATGGATTAGACTGCTAATACTTGCTTCAGTAGTGCCTGTGTTAATCAGATCGTGCCTTATAAAGAAAATCGTACCTCTTCACAGTGCCCCAAATAATCTCTCATCAAGGCCCTCCAAATACGGGAAGACGGCTTTAGTTTTGCACTTGAATTATATTACAATGAAGGGCAGCATACAATATAAAATGCCAATACTTACGGTCTTGGATGTGCTATTTTTGGTGAATCATGATCAAGGACATTCAGGTCCTTTTGAAAAACAACACTTCTCAAACTTGTACTATTTAATCAATACAAAATGAGATGCATGCTGTTTATTTCTCATATCCAAATCATTTCTATGCCTTGAAATTGTTGTGGTTCAAACACTGAAACTTGTGATATCCCATGACTAACTGCCTTCAGTCCATAAACGTGCAAGAAGCACTGTATTGCTTCCACTGACCAATTCTCAATCCATGTGGTATATCCAGATCACCCCGTCTGCAACTTTCCAGTGTTCTCCAACTTCCTTTGCTCACTTGTTAGCAACAATGTAAAAAAAGTATTCTGCAAATTCAAATACACCACTCGCACTCTTTCTCTCTTGTGGATGTATCAACTAACACAAACTCATCAGGTTTCTCAACGATGATTTCCGGTTTCTAAGTCTAAGCTGACTGTACCAAGTCACATCATGATTTCCCAAGCGTCGAGTTATAAAATTTCTCATAAAAGGTTCTAATATTTTCCTCAGACCGAACATCATGGTACCCATTTTTGTTTTGGTTTCCCTCCCGCGCTGATTTTAACTATTTAGAATTACAATAATTACTTTCCAGTCTGCAGGAACGATAAATAACCAGATTCTAAAGAAATTTGGAGGGTAATCAATACTTCTTTCTTGTCGTTACAACGTTTAAAAGACATTTGGATAAGTACATGAATAGGAAAGGTCTGTACGGATATGGGCCAATCGCGGGCAGGTGGGATTAAGTTTGCTTGGAATTTGAATAGTCAGCATGGATTGTTTGGATCGAAGCGTCTGTTTATGTCCTGTATGTCTCTATAACTCATTCACTAGCTGCACTGCCACTTCCCTGAAAACTCAGATGGAACTCATTTGGTGCAGTAACTTGCCAACCTTCAATTCAATTAGTTTTTGAGAAAGTTCACTTTATTAATTCTCATCATGTTCTTATTTTTACCAGTCAATCTGTCCCATATTATTTCTAGAAGATTTTCGGTACCTTCCATTATGGAGACAGGACGAAGGTATTACCCTCAGCAGCAGGCAGAGATTGATTCCGTCACTGTGTGAATACATCGGAACACTGCAATTGGGAGATGATGGACGTGACACCCACTCCTGCTCAGAAAGTTCTCGAATCAAGACAGTTCAATGAAACTGTCACTTCCTGGTCACTGACAGCATAGTCCTCTCCCTCGTTTGAGGTTACAGGTTATACTGAAAGTCATTTTAGAATCAAACAGTCTTCAATCTTTTCACCTCACAGAGGTCCAAGTCGAGGTAAGAAAAAGTTTGTGATCAAAATATGTGTAACGAGAAGAGTTGCCAGAAGAGAATTGTAACTGGAAAGATGTGGATGATGGTTTATTCAGAAACAGTGTTGAGGCAGAAGTGAAGACTGGGGACGTTGTGATGGTGGGAGTAGGATTGGAAAGGTTTTGTGGTAGACGGAATATTGAGATATAAATCAGTTCAGGATAAAATGGGGTAATCGTGGTTATGAACACTTTAGTTTCTCCTCAGATGCTTGGAAGCGAGGGATATGAAATTCATGGTATAGAAATGGAAATTGTGATTGAAAGCGAAGACAATATTTTGGATCTTTGCCAAATATACACTACAGAGAAAATGATGACATTCACAACTAGAGAATTAGTAAATGGGCAGAGATCGACTCACCAGGAATACCAACATTAGCGAGGATGTGGTAGTAACCTGCCTGAATAGTCATCATTACACAGCATCAATCGAGATGTTGTTACTACACTGAAGCGTCCTCCACCACAACAGCTTCCAATATAAAAACTGCTTCTGGGCACAACTGCCCCGAACATACACAAAAAATACGGATTTCCCTGGATTTTACTCTCACAGCTCTTACCAGTTAATTGTTTATCGTTTACATAAGGCAATTCTATCATCTGTTTGTAAAGATGCAAACATCTTATTGCACAATTTGTATGCATTTTCCTTTTGAGATGTTTTGTAGCCTTAGCGCAAAAGTAAGTGTTCTGTTTAAAATTGACCTGCTTATTGGGATTCAAGGATCAGACACAGTACGTATTTTTCATGAGTTAATAAACAGAAAGGAATAGAAGACAGTGGCTGTGAAGACTGATGAAGAGCAAAGTGACATCCCCACCAGTCCCCAATGTCTTCTTGACAGACAGAATAAAATAAAATGCAGTGAAAGAAACAGAATTTATTCGGAAGAAGGAATGGCAAGTGACAGTGTAAACAAAACAGAATCATTTCAAATGGAATGGCTGAACGGTGATTGGTGTGTGTGTATTTGTGTGTCTGTGTGTGTGTGTGTGTGTGTGTGTGTGCGTGTGTGTGATTCTCTGCGTGTGTGTGTCTGTGTGTGTGAGTGTGCAGATAGATAAGATTGTTCATATGTATGCAACATATTGAGAATGAACAAGAGAGACATACTTAACAAACATGATGCATGTGATGTACAAAATTTATAAAATATTAATGTTACTTACTCTTCAGCTGAGATGTTTTGTTCCCCTTCTCTCAACGTACCGTCTGCCTCCTGCCCCTTTCTGGCATTCCCTGATCTAATGTTTCATTCTTATCGGATGGCTGTTATAAATTCCTATTTCTGGTGTTCTAACTTGTTTCACTTAATCCATTTTCTACCAGGAAACATATGCTGGGTTCTGTCAACAGTTGGTGCCTGTCATATTGATGGAGATAAAAGTTCTGGCATCAAATCCAGGATTTCAACAGATTAATCTATTACACATATACTGCATAAAGGACCACTGCACACAGGAATTGTCAAATCAAATAGGGAAGCACATCTAATTCTATCAATCATGTAGACGTCTCTATTTTTATATCTCCACGTCTATATTCTCTCTCTCTGTCTTTGTCTTTCCATCTAGTTAATAAATCCTCCTATCGTTTTTCGTGTCCTATGTTTCAAACGTTCCTCTTTCAGTTTACATCTATTCCTCACTTTTGGATGAGATGGCTTATAATTGAGTAATGTAACTAAAAAGACAGGAGGGTGGCGTTGGCCAGAGTTAGTTGGAAGGGGAGCTGAACACGGAAATATGGTGAAGCAGCAATGACAGGAGTTTCTGGAGATAATTCAGCAGCACGTCAGGAATTCATCCCAAGTAAGAATAAAGATATTCTTCGGAAGACAAGGCAGCCGTGCGTGATAACGAACTCAGGGACAGCATAAAAGTAAAAGAAAATGCGCACAGAGTGGTGAAGATTATTGGGAATCTAGACGATTACGAAGCCTATAAATTCCAGCACGGATAACTAAGAACAGCAAATGGCAGCAGAGGGTGAAATATGATATTATGCTTCTTAATCATGTAAAAGAACATTGAAAGAGATTTTTAGACATATAACAAGGAAGACAGGGAGTAAAGAACAAACAAAGGAATGTGGGAAAATAAAGCTTGAATAGTTATGGGAAGCAATGGAATGGCAGAGGAATTGAATACATTGCAAAAGTCTTCACGGTGGAAGACACCAGCAAAATGTCAAAACTTCAAGACAGTCAGAGGGTAGAGGTGAGTATAGGGACCACCAGTAAGGAGAAGGAGCTGGGGAAGGTGAAGTTGGATCAATCAGCGAGACAAGTTGGAGAACACCCCGTAGTTTTAAAGAGATGCCGAAGGTGATTGTGGAGGCATTGCTGGTGAGCTTTCTGGAAAGTTTGGAGAGCGGGAGGACTGGCAAATGTAAGGAGAGAGGGACACAGAAGATAGGAAATTACAAATGGCCAGGCAAGTTGAAACTGTTGTATAGAAGGACTTAATGGATCCTTACGTTTCTGAATAGATGTGTGAGTATAAGAACAAGGAAGTTCTGAAGTACATTGGACATGGTGTCATTTAGCTTCAACATAACAAGAGTTCCATTTACAATGCTATTGCGAACAGCAGATTTGAAAGTACGGTGAAAACAAAGGAAATCATTTCGAAGCAAACAGGAACATTCGGGAGAAAGAGACTTTTTCCTTGACCCTGTCGTGAGAATGTTGAGATACGCTTGTCAGTAAACAGCGAAAATAAAATTAAATGTATAAAATGCACAACAAAATATAGCAATATATTTTGCTGCGGATATGGCAATACATATGAAGCTGAAAACGCAGAGTAGGTCAGACAGCATCCTAGGAACAGGAAAGTCAACGTTTCAGGCTGAAAGCCTTCATCAGGACTGGGCTGGGGAAGGGGAGGCGGGAAGTAAATAGAGGGAGGGGCGTGGGGCTGAGGAAAGCGTAATGGGATGACGAAAAGGGATGCAAGTAGGGGGATAATGTGATTGGTCAGTGGGAAGAGTACAGTGGATATGCGAATAGGAAGATGGTCGGCTTAGATCAGGTCAGTGAAGGGGATCATGAAATAAGGCTGTGGGTGGAGAGATTTTGAAGCCAGTGAAGCCAATATTGAGACCAGTGAACTGTAAGCTCTCAAGCTGAAAGATCAGGTTGTGTTCCCTAGTTTCTATCTGGCCTCACTCTGACAGTAGAGAAGGCCAAGGATGGACCTGACACTAGATGAGCAATGGGGGTGGGGCGGTGTAAGCGAGGAATTGAAATGAATGGCAACTGGAATGTAGGGTTGGTTAAAGCGTGCAGAGAGCAGATGCTCCATGATTAGGTCCCTGAAACTCCCTTTGGTCTCCCTGATAGAGAGGAGACCATATCGGGAGTTGGAGACGTGCTTGGTGGGGCAGGATCAGGCTCTGTATGGAGCACCAGTGCTCTGAACACAACAACCAACCCGACCTTCCAGTTATCTTCCATTCAATTCCCCCTCCAACTCCTCTGGGGACATGCTCATCCTTAAGGAGAAAGTGAGGACTGCAGATGCTGGAGATCAGAGCTGAAAATGTGTTGCTGGAAAGGCGCAGAATGTCAGGCAGCATCCAAGGAACAGGAGAATCGACGTTTCGGGCATAAGCCCTTCTTCAGGAATTCCTGAAGAAAGGCTGATACCCGAAACTTCGATTCTCCTGTTCCTTGGATGGTTCCTGACCTGCTGAGCTTTTCCAGCAACACATTTTCACCACATGCTCATCCTTAGCCTGTCCACTGTCAGAGGAACACCACCTGAGAGTTTACCTTTGAAGCTGATAGCCCAATGGCCTCAATATTGACTGCAGAAGCTTCAAAATCCCTCCACACGTAGCCTTATCCCATGTCCCTTCTCCCTGACCAGACCCACCTGTCCATCTTCTCACTCACATATCCGTTCCACAGTTCCACTGACCAATCACAATAACCTCATACCTGCATGCATACACCACCATCATGCCAACCATTCGCCCTTCCATATCCCATCACTCCATTTCTGAGCTCCCCTCCACCTCACCAGTCCTGACGATAGGTCCAATATCAAAATATTGCCTTTTTTGCTCCTCCAATTCTGTCTGGTCTTCAGTGTTTCTCCTGCTCCAAGTTTATTATCTCTGACCTCTCGCACCTGTAGTACTTACTCTCTCCAAGTTGTGGAACTATGTAGTCTACATAGAAAAGGAAATACACTTGGACATTTGAAAAGATCGTTAACGTTTTCCTCATTTCTTACCAACCCAACACATCCCTTCCAGAAGAAGCAGCATTTCACTTGTAATCTTTCAATTCAATCTCCTGTCATTGCTGCTCACAATTCAATCTCCTTTAACTTGGGGAGACCAAACAGAGACTGCACTGAGGAACACTCCCATTCTGTCTGCAGGAAGATCCCTGACCGTCTCATTGTTTCCCATTTCAATAACCTACTTTGCTCTCATGCTACCATTTCAGTCCTGGGCAGCTGCAATGCACAAATGAAGCACAACCCAGGCTCGAGTAACACCTCACATTTCACTTTGGTATGTAACAGCCTGTAGGAGTAGGTATTCAATTCCATAACTTCACAGCATGACGCCTTTATGGCTGTTCTCAAGTCTTCATACATTCCTTCTCTTGGTCTCCCAATGAACTTGCCCTGTTTAAGAATCGTTTGTCTTGCACTCAATTAACGAACCCAATGCCCCCCCTTTACAATCTAATGTATACTTGTTTTACATTTCATTCTCTTTTACCACAAACAAAAGTCCATTCGTCAGTGGCATTGCGCCTCCACACTGTTTCCAGTCATGCCTCCACTACCTCTGGCAAGGGATTAAAAAGCCCTTTTTCCAATCCTTTTCTGTTCTGAAGAAGTGTCACACTGGACTTGAAACGCTAACTCTGTTTCTCTGTCTCTGTAGATGCTGCAGATCTGCTGTGTTTCTGCAGAAATGAACAAAACACATTTTCAATTAAACAAACAACTGTTGATACCGGAAATCTGAAACCAAAACAAAAAAAGAATCTGTGAGCCTTGAAGAATGATCACTGGAACCAATGATTAACTCTACTTTCACTCCACAGGTGCTGCCAGACCTGCTTACCTTCCCCAGCAATTTCTGTTTTGTCAAAGATGTGTGTCAACGTTGCTCAAACCCTCTGACCAACCTGGAGCGCCATATACCGGGAAGTGCAAGATAGCAAAAGATGCACAAATTCATTGGTTCTGAAACTATGTAAGGCTGGCATCACTGACACAACAGAGCTCTTACTCTTAGGGAGAGAAACAGTGGGAGATGTATTCACTCTAAACACGGAAGGTAGCACATACTGGAAGGGAAAGGATTCAGATGAATGTATTAAAGCGTGTTGAGGAATGAGACAAACTGTAAGTGTGACACCATGGAGAGACCCTCAATGGAATGAGAATATAAAATTGGACATGTACCACATCAGAAACCAGAGTAGGTCACATGGCTAATGGGTGAATGAGTTTCAGTGTGAACTGGGGAACAGGCAGCAGAACTGTATGAGAGATATTGCAGCTCAAACCGTGTATTCCATGTGGTGCTGTAAACCACAGCCAGAACAGAAGTAGAATTACATAAAACTATAATCTAACTTTTGGCCCTGGATAATCCCTCAGTCTACAATTACCATCAAGCTGAACTATGGTTCAGTGACGCATGTGGATAAACATGTCAGGGTCAGAACCATGTGCTCCTAAAACTGATGAGAACCCGTTAAAGCGACCACACTTGACTGGTTACATTCCAAACAGCAGAACTAACATGTGATAGAGAGGACGCAATGATCCCAAGGCGAACAGATCAGATCGAAGCTCAGCAGCCCTTCCACACCCAGTCATAAATGGATTAATCAACTCACTGCAGGACAGGGTCATACACATGTCCCTATCCTAAATAATGTACAGCCCTGCACATCAGGGCAATAGACAAGGATTCTTATCTACACCATACTCAGCCAGAAGTGTTGAGTTTATGATTCAACTCACCTTGTCAGGATGCCCACAGGATCACAGATGACAGTTTTCAAGAAATTTGATTCGCTTTATGTGACATGAAGAAACAACTGAACACCGTAGGTACGACTTCGGCAATGTCCGACAAGCCGTGTTCCTGGGGAAGCTATTTCATTCCATTTCCAAGTCTGACATCTATCTGACAATGTGGAAAATTATTATGACAAGTCTATTAAGAGGAAAATAATTACAGTATGACCAATATGACCCTCTCAACTCCATTATGACAGTCAAATGGGTGGGAGGTCTTTTTGACAGAGCCGGGAAGCAGCACAAAAATTACCTGCTCAGTTTGGTTTCTGATAGGTCCCCATGTGGAACTGGTGCTGTTGTGGAAATGTCACTGGATTACGAACGCAGACCAAACAAACGCTCTAGCAGCTGGTGTAAGTTAAAAGCAATTAATAAAATGTCGAGGTCTAAAATCTGGTGTCAGTAACAATGACCATGAAGACAATGTCGATTGTAACCACCAATTTGCTTCTCCATTGTACTTTCAGGAAGTGAATCTCCCCTGCTTTCCTGGTCTGGCCTAAACGTGACTCCAGACACACAGACATGTGATAAACTCTTCACTGGTCTCCGAAACAGCCAAGCAAGACACACAATTGTATTAAACTGCTCCGAGGTCTGAAAGGATAACCCGAACAGAACACCCGGCACCAGCCTCGATATCGGAAAAGGGATTGGGAAACACAGTCCTGTCGACCCTGCAGAGGCCTCCTTCCTAACATCTGAGAGCGTGTGAGAATATTTACAGAGCATTCCCACAGATTGCACAGAAACTTCAGGAAAGGAGTATGTCATTCAACACAGTGAGCCTCCACGTTCTCATCATGGCTGAGGATCTTCTCAATGCATTTCTCCTACAGCAGACTGAGATATATTGCAATTGATTCCGTAAACCAAATGTTTGAGGTGTTTGCGAATAGCTCGGACCCAAGGACATATTCCTGAGATACCCCACGAGTCTTCGTCTCCAATAAAATGATCCTTTTATTCCAGTGTTTCTGGTCCAAGGGCTGCTTTGCTGGAGCTTGCGCACTCTTGCATGCTTCTTTTTTCTTATTTTCTCCCCCACTTTTCTCTCTGTAACTTACTGACTCAAGCTAGACCCAGGGTTTGAACCTCAAGCTGAGCGCAGTGCGGAGGAGAGTGAGTCCTTACTTACTTTTCCAGACCAACCACAGGACCTGAAAATTGACAGCTGCTACATCAGCAGAGGCAACGTGGGTGAGATAGAGCACAGCAGCAAACGGTGATTCCTGCGGAATTGAGACTTCTTGCTCATTGGGTCCTGCTGATTGCTGATTGGTGGTGATGAAGCAGATAGTGGAAGGCCATCATGGTAACATCAATGATGTGGGTCTAGCAGTAAGAGACATGTCTTTGACATTGGAACGGTCTGGCACAGGGGGCAACGAGCCGGTGATGGAGGAGTATCTGCCCAGTGGAAAAGATGGTGCCTGAGGATCAGCATCTTCAATGTTACTGGGGTCTTGTGTAGATGGTGATGTCATGGAGGGATTTGCTTGCAGCGGTCGTCGATGGTGAGGAGCTGGCTCACAATGCATCAGATCTCTTTAAACTGTATCCTTTTTTCTTCCATTTTCTTTAATTATTCAAAATGGCACCACTTTGTGGCATCAAGTGGATGCTTTTCGCTGTACTTTATTATATTTATCCTGTAAAATGCACCTGGTCATAAAATCAAAATCAAAAAACTTTTACTCACTCTTTTCTGCCAGCTGTCCCTTTCTGAAACCATGTCCAAATATTCGCCATAATTCCATAAGATTTGATTTTGCACACTGGGCTTGGGACTTCAGCAAAAATCTTTCTGAAAATCTCCCTCGTAATCTTACCCTTCAAAATTACCTCTTCCTCAGCCTTCTGTGCTCCAAAGTTAACAACCCAAGCTTCTCCAGCCTCTCTCCATGGCTGATATTCTCCATCCCAGGTTACATCCTGGTGAATCTCCTCTGCACCACTCCAATACAATTACATCATTCCTGTAATAAAGTTTCCAGAAATACAGACAATATTCCATCTTGACCGAACCATAGACTTTATAGCTCTGACAATGTATATGTTGATGAATGAAGGCTGCGCCTACGGTTCCCGCTGCCTTCTTAACTAAACTATTAACCTCAGTCAAAAAGTGTGTTGCTGGAAAAGCACAATGGATCAGCCAGCATCCGAGAAGCAGGAA
The DNA here is from genome assembly GCF_047496795.1 of Chiloscyllium punctatum. Classification (NCBI taxonomy): domain Eukaryota; kingdom Metazoa; phylum Chordata; class Chondrichthyes; order Orectolobiformes; family Hemiscylliidae; genus Chiloscyllium; species Chiloscyllium punctatum. The sequence goes on along the minus strand of NC_092752.1, from coordinate 88,448,006 downwards.
AGTCGATGTTTCGAGAATAAGCTCTTCATCAGGAATGTGACTGATCATTCCTGATGAAAAGCTTATATTAGAAACGTCAGCTGTCCTGCTCCTTGACTGCTGCCCGACCGACTGCTTTTCTGGAACTACACTTCGTGATTCTGATCTGAAACATCTTCAGTCCTCACTTTTTCCCTAACTTGTTAACCTGTGCAGTCACATTCAGGGATCTGTGGAGAAACACCTTCTGAGCTTCCTAGTGAGCTGCCATTCATTGTATACTCCGATTTTTGGTTCCTTCTTCCAACGTACATCACCTCATATTTATCAGGGTTACTATCCATCTGACCATCTGACCATTCCATCTGTATCTTCCTGTAACATAAGGCCTTCCTCCTCACTGCCAACCATCCGGTCAATCTTTGTGTCAAATACAAACTTAATTATCACACTCTCCCATCTTCCTACACATTCACATCTGGATCATTTATGAATGCCACAAATAATAAGGGACACAGCATTGATCCCTGTGGTACACCAGGGGACAGTGGTCTCCAGTAACACAAATAGTCGTTTTGCCTCCACCCTCTGTCTCCTGCCAATAAGACAATGTTTGATGTCACTCACTAAGTTACCCTTGATATCATGACTTTTATATTAAAAAAAATCAGTTTACTATATGGCCTTTGTCAAAGGCCTTACTGAAAAAGCATATAAACAACAAGCTCAAAAATATACAATAACATTCATTTGGTATGACTTCCCTCTAATGATGTCATGCAGATTATCCTTAATTAAATCTAAATAGAGATCAATTTTCTCCTTTCCTATTTTCTCCAAAACTTGCCCTAACACTGATCTAATACTTACTGGTTTACAGTTCTCCGTTCTATTTCCACCATCCTTCCTATAATGTGGGACCACATTAGTTGTTCTCCAGTCCTCTGGCAGCTCCAACCTCCCTATGGCCAGATTTGACTTAAAAATTTGAGTCCAGGCCTTTTGTCCCTTGTCTCTAACAGCAGCCTGTGATACAACTCATCCAGACCTGGCAATCAGTACAATTGTGAACCAGCCAAACCCTCCGATCTCTGCTCACATCTTATATCAGTCTGTTTAAGAGCTTCCCAATCCATCTTCTTTAATTTTGTCCCTGCAATCTCCTTCTCCGAAGTAAAACAGATACGGAGCTCTCATGTAGAAATCGATCAATGTTCTCCAGCTTCACACACAGAGTGCTCCCTTGGTCTCTAATGGGCCCTAGTTGTTTTCTGGTTATTCTTTTCTGATTGCTGTACGTGGAGAACATCTTGGGATTCTCCCTAACCTTGCCTGGCAACACATCTCCCTGCCCCTGCGTCTATCCGTCTCTCCATGTGAACGTTCGATGCTTCACTGCATTCTCCTTTCATTTTGGCAATCACTGGAGAACACAAACTGAGTTTCTCCATCAGTTAATCTTGCCTCTAGTAAGATAGGCATGAAAGTAACTGTTTAGTTTCTCTGAAATTTCCTAGGTCTCTGCAAGAAATTATCTTGTGTGGATATTCACCATTCCACATGTGTCCTTGCCTTCACTTTCCCATCAAGTATCGAGAGAAGCATTTGATCATCCTTATGCTTCTTGTAAGTTTGCATTCTATTTTAAATTTCCTCATCAGTTCATTGGTCCTCAAATGTCTCTGACATATCCCCTACTCAACCATTACCACCGAGCCAGTCAAAATCAACCACCCAACTATTCTGATCCCATTTTTCAGCACTTGCCCTTTGGCATTACAGCTGGATAATGCCAGGACAGTGAGTATTCACCAACGTGATGTCCTCTGCATGGGCACACTGTAACATTAATGTAGTGAGAGCTCCTTCAGTTCCTCTAGCTCTCCTCATTGACATGGGGACCCCACACAGGCATGTACATCACTGGAAATCCTGCTATATTGAGAAAACACGGATACATACGTCACCTCTCTGCTGAGAGAGAAAGCGTTCATCTCATCCTCAATATATATCCTCTGTCACCGAATGGTGACATTGATGTTGAGGTATTGGGAGATGATGAATATGTCAAACACTCCAGCATGGAAAGTTCCGGATCAAAGAAGCTGAATGAAACTGCGACCCTAACGGCCACTGGCAGCACCGCCCTCCCCCCGGTGTGAAGCTGCAGTCGTGTTGAAGGAGCCGACACCGCTTTGTGACTAGCTTCTTGTTCAGTCAGGGACCCCTCACACTCTGCTCCTGGGTTAGGTGGAGCTTGGGAAGTTGTTCCTGGAAAACCCGGTGTGGATCCAGCAGATCCCTTTCCCCAGACACACTCACTCCATGGTTTCAGAGCTTCCCCTCTCTGCAGCTTCTGCACCATTTAGTGTTCATGTTACAGACTCAGATGCTGTAACTAAGTCCGCAGGCTCCATCCAGAGCTGGGTCACCAAATCCCCAGGTCTCCCTGAATGTCTGAGGTAGCTCACAGCACAACGTCCAGCGCCTCCACTAACTTTTCAATAACAGGAGTCAATCAGAATATCCTCAGCTACAAGTATTATGGACATGGTCAGACTCCGTCAAAATATTTTAAGAAGGCAGCCTGGACCCTAACATTTCCTTTTTTATGACGTAGATGTGAACTGTTTGTTCCAGATGTTGAAACTGGTCAACCCACTCAATGTTAAGCAAAATGCAATCCATTCAAACTCTTCAGTTAAAACACAATCAAAGAGAAGAACAATTGGGGAGAGCTTCTCTACTGGAATAACTATGCAAACAATAGATACAGTGCCTTCTACTAATTAACTGCGCAAATACAGAACATCCCATAAACACACCCCCAGGCATAAAGGTAAATTCAAACACAGAATCTTTTGTGCAGTTCTCCAATCCAGGAAGAAGCAACTTTAAGAGAGTTTTCAGAGAGAATAGCAACTGGGATCATGTAGTGAAACTTCCACCCCTTCTGGAAACCCAAGCAGCTTCTGAATGCTGCAGCAAAAACAAAACGAGAAGACCTGGTCTGGGAGAGCTGGCCACTGCCCTACCATTGTTACCAACGTTTTAATAAAGCCTAAAGTCCTTCTCAGTTATTTACTTCAGCTATTTTCACGCGGCAGTTCGGCATCTCTGCCTCTAAGACGTCTCCTAAAAAAAACCAAGAGAAAATAACCTTTTTATCATGACAGCACCGTTACAACGTTCCGTTTGAAAAAAAAAACACCAATATACAAAGATGGCCTCCTTTTAAACTCTTTATTCTTTCTGCTTTTGAAAACTACAATACATATATATTGCTTTGACACTAAGCATGCAAACATTCACAACACCATTCTATTTCAATCAGTTTACTTCTGCTACAGAACGTCTCAGTTTTTCTTCATCCTAGTCTCGACAACTTGGCAGCAAGTACGGTTTCTTGTCCTGTCATCTGTGTATTTTGGAATTGAATGTAAGTTGGAAGGTTTTGTAGACTGGAAGTTTTTTTTCCCTAAATTCCTCTAAAAATGTTCAGACGTTGTGATCAGTACAGAGATTGTCTCAGACACGTTATAGGCAATGTAAATGCTGAAATGTTGTAACGCCAACACCAATCTCAAGGCCTCCTTCCCAGTTGTGAAATATTTCTGTTGATGTTTCCATTGGACTTTCCAGCCACATGTTAGATAATGGAGCACTTCTCATCTCTACAGTAGTCCTTCTGAATGACATATCTCCTCTTGTCTCAGCTTAAAAGATTTACATGTTCCTGTTGCTCTTCATGATGTAACTCCTTCACCGGTTACACGTGGCCTATGCCACTAAACCTTACACACAGTTATATATTTTGACATCTTGCAAATTCCTCGCAAGCCCTCCCAGAAGCCAAACTTTGATTTATGGTCCAACTAATACTCATTAGCCATTCACCTTCGAATCTTGCCATTTTAATTCTCTGCCTCTTCCACACGAGTATTCATGAATGCACGAAGTGAGTTTTTCAACTCCTCCAAAGTAAGAATCTTCTCAGAGTGTCATAGGTTGCTCTCTTTTTAATACCCTGACTCATCTTTCAAAATTACTTTGTTTGATCCTTTCAAACTCAATGTATGTTTAACTAGGGACGCAATTTTATTTTCTAAAACACTGTACGCTTCTGGCACAAGTCCATATGCACTTCGGACGTTTTTCTTCACCTCCTCATACTGGCCAGATACCTGTTCTGATAGAGATGCAACTTCCTCACTCCTTATACCTACCAGCTTCGTTTGGAGCAACTAAATCCACATGTTCAGTTGCCACTGCAATCGTGTGGCCACTTTCTCAAATGAAATTGAAAAAAATTCTACATCCTTCTCAACACATTTAGGCAATGCCTATATGTATTTAAACAGATCCCCATCAGGCCTTTGGCACCCATAGGGTTGCTCATCCTCACTATCCTCGTTATCCACCCTACCATCTACCTTCATCTTCACCCAGAGAAGACAACTTTCCTCTCAAATTGCTAACTTTTGAAGTTGAAACTCTCGCTTTCTGCTTTTCTTCTTTCCTTTTCTGTCTTTCTTCTCCTTTCCATTTCTTTAAATTCAACTTTTAATCTTATTTCAAGCTGTCTCATTTCCTTTTTGTGTTCAATCTGCCTCATCTGCAAATGTGTGTGCGTGTGTGTGTGTGTGTGGGGGGGGGGGGGGGGGGGGGTCGGGGGCGGTGGGGGGCATGCATCTGGGGAGGTTGAATGTGAAAATCATTTCTTGAGAGAAAATACACTTAAAGGAAACCAGGTTAAATATGAGCACCTCTCAGGGATTTGGATAATCGACACGGCGACCGAGGGAAGTTTCATGGACAGATGAGTCAAACTGCTTGAGAATATTAAAATAAAGACATTGCCAGAAAAAAATAATGGTATAGATCAGCGTGTACAAGAATGTCAGATGGATGGGAGTCTAGTGTGAATTCGAATCAGATTTGCTTCTGCAGGTTTCAACCTGACAGTGTCAGCAGCAGTTTGTTGTCATCATTGAGACTGTATTACACAGCTCAAGGTTCAAACAGCAGATGGGTAAAGCCAGTGAAGTACATTCAGGAGCAGTGAGTGGTTAAATATAATAATAGTCAGGGCATGGTGTCAGAAATCAGCTCATGGCCAAAGGGATCACCAAAGTTGTGATTCGACTGTGTCAAACACCACCTGCTAGTTGCCCGTCAAGCCACGCACTATCCTGACTTGGAAATACACCGATGTTCCTTCACAGTCGTTGGGTCAGAATCCTGGAATTCCCTCCCTACTGGCATTGTGGCTCATCTCACAGCAAGTGGACTGCAGCGATTCAAGAAGGCAGCACACCACCATCTTCTCAAGAGCAAATAGGAAAGGGCTATCAATGCTGGCCAGCCAGGGATTCCCAAGTCCCAGAAATGAATTAAAAAAAAGATATTGGCCAGGGATGGGTTGGAGTCCCAGGAAGGAAACGGAGTTTGTAAACATAATAGAGGGCAATGACGTCCACACTCGAAATATTTAAATAACAAGGACAGTGAGAGAATGGTTCACCTCTGAAACTGAGAAGGTCAACATAGAGACCCATGAGTAACACTGCCAGAAGCAAGGAGGGAGACAGTAATTGAAAAAGTTCACTGATGCAGTTAGTCGTGGTCTGTGAAGTCAATATCTGGATTCAGAGTCTCAACATGAACAATAATAGTTGCAGGAAGTGAAGACTATATGAAAGAACAGTAACGCAGTCATAACTGGCTTCTAGAAAAAAAACACATAGCGGGACGTTGAGACTTACCAGGGGCACAAACGATAGACTGGAAAGGAAATAAAAATTTTGAATAATGCGAAGAGCATAATAGATCCGCCATGATAATGACAACCAATCAGAATATATTAAAAGGGTTGAAACATCATCGGATAATCCTCTGTTCATTATTGGAACATTCCAGTCTAATATTCTCAGGTCATGATCACTCCTCCCCTTCTCCATCTGGAGCTGCTTATCCCTGTTAGTGCTGTCGATGATGCTCCTGCTCATACTATGGGACAACACATTAAACGATGCCCATTTATCATTAAAAGATGGGAACTCTCTACTGGGATAATTAGAATCCATGGAGACTGATATCAATCACAGTCACAGAATAAGCAGGCTCAATTAACCCCTTCCTTGCATAACATTTCATGTCGTAATAAAAGGGAATATTTACTCAGTCTGGATGGAATAGATGAGGGTTACTGACGGATGGACTATAAATATTCTTTTTTAAATTTTTTCCTTGTACGTGCAAGTATTCTCAGAGCACTGCGGGGCTGTATATGTCCCAGGGATAAAATAACAGAGCAGCTTCACAAGATGTCTGGTGGGGAAATTTCTGGATACATGAACGCAAGAGAGAAAGGTAGGATTGCAGATACTATGTGGTTGTCGGGTCCCAAGGCAAAAGTTAAGTCTTTCTTCCTCCAGATGTCGGGTGGTTAAGGTTTGGTGATGGAGGAGGCCCAGGGCCTCCATGTCCATGACGGAGTGGGAAGGGGAGTTAAAGTGTTCAGCCATGGGGTTGTTGGGGTGGTTGGTGCGGGTGTCGCAGAGATGTTCTCTGAAGTGTTCCGCACATTGGCGTTCGGTCTCCCCAGTATCGAGGAGACATCAGGAGCAACGGATAGTGTAGGCAACGTGTGTGGAAGTGCGGCTAAAACTACGAAGGATGTGGAAGAATTCTTTTGGGTTTCGGGCGGAGGTGAGAGTGCAGCTTTTCCAAATCTTGTGGTGGGAGGGGAAGGTGCCAGGAGTGGAGTGTGGGTTGTTGGGTGGCGTGTACCTGACAAAGGAGTCACGCCGGGAATGTTCTTTATGGAATGCAGATCGGGGTGGGGAGGGAAATATATCCCTGTTGGTGGGGCCTGTGTGTAGGTGGCGCAAACGTGGGAGGGTAATGCATTGTATCTGGAGATTTGGTGGGATGGAAGGTGAGAAACAGGATAGTCTTTTCCTGTTGAGTTTGGAGAGGTGAATGTTGAACGCAGAGTTACGGGAAGTGGATAAGATGCTCTGGATGGCATCGTCGACCATGTGGGAAGGGAAATTGCTGTTCTTCAAGAAGGACTCCATCCGGGATATATACTGGGTTAAGAGTGTGGTCCTTGAAAAACACAGCGGGTCAGGCAGCATCCAACGGGGAGGCAAAAATTTGGGCAAACATTCCTTCATCAGGAATCGCGCTTTCGTCCGAAACATCGGTTCGTCTGCTCCTCGGATGATGCCTGACGTGATGTGCTTTTCCAGCACAACACTCTGGACTCTAAACTCCTGCATCTGCAATACTCACTTTCGCCTACAAGCTCGGTTCAGCCACTTCTGTAAAACTACCTTTAATTTTGTTCTCACTGCTGTAGGATCAATGTTATTAAATTTGAAAGCATGCAGAGAAGATTTCCAAGTGTATTGACAGTATTGGGAGGGGCGGTGGTGGCGAGTGATGTTGAGCTACACGGAGATGTTGAATGGGCTGGGGCTATGTTCCCTGAAGAGTTGTTTCTGAGGAGTGACCTTACTGAGGTTTATTGCGGTGAATTCTGATGCTCCAGGGTGAGCAATGCCAATGACCAGGGAAATAGACAGGACAGTTATTCACATTGAAATTGGAAAATTACTCATCAACAATATGTTGCTGAACGATGGAGGCAGATTGAAGAATGGGACTGGTTGGATGAGTCAGAATTTGGAGGGTCCAATCACATGAATGAGAACAAAAATAAAGCCATTGCCATATCAACTGAAAGGATTAGTTATATCACAATCTCAACCCACCTCAGTGAACCAGACCAGACACCGTAAACCCAGAGGAGATATCTGTTCAGCATGGAGCACTGTGCAGACTAGGCTAGTGCATTGCTGAACACCACCCTGCAATCAGTCCAGAGAAGAACACTGTGCAGACCTCAGCAGTGCATTGATATATAAACCCAGATGAGATATGTGTTCAGCAGGGAGCGCTGTACAGGCCGGGCTGGTGTATGTGGAATGCAATCACAATTCACCCAGAGGAGAAAGGTATGCAGAACACACTAGTGCATTGATCTATGAGCCCAGATGAGATATGCGACCAGGGTGTGGAACTGTGTCCATCATCCCTGTGCATTGTTCAGTAACACTGTGTTAGATCACTGCCCAGCGTGGGGAAACTTGCAGCCCATGCTGGAAGTAACAGGATATACAGCTCCCATCCATTTACAGCTCCATATCTCCATTGTGTCATGACACATGGGTGCTGTGGGTGTGAACATCACTCCAAGGAGAGATTGCATGGGAATCAGTTTAAGTATTAACAAATGGGAGGGGTTTGGGGAATAGAGAGAGCGAGATAGAGAGACAATGTCATGGAAGAATTTATTCCCAGGATCCAGAATGCTAAAAAGAAGAGATTTCAACCGTATCCTGCAACATGAGCCAGTGTTTCCAGGAATGATGGGTGAATGGAATATTGGTGTGAGTTCAGATGATGGAGAGTTTTGGATGAGCATTTGTTTGGCAGCTTTGTAACTGGGGGTGGGATCAGCAGAGTCTTCGACACATTGGGCTGCATCTAACAATAATTTGTCACATTAACATTTTCAATATCGGATTGTCTGTGTGAGATGAGCTAGCTTCCTGGTGATATCTCATCAATCTCACCTCATTCACTACCTACTCCACCACTTGGCTTCCTCTAATTTAATGCTAGCTCGATTTTCCTTCATTGTTGGAGGTACTCGCGATCACCCGCATGACCCCAGATATTCTGTGATCCCTGGCACTGTTGCCAACTCCAAAAGGCCAATGGGCACACAGTTGAGTTTCTATATTTGAAGCTGCCCTGCAAGTTTACCCTGAGCATCGCAAATAAAGGGCAATTACACAACGGATTGTCAACAGAAACACGGACGTCTTGGTGAATGGGATCATACAAAGGGAGACCGTTCTCTTCCCAGAGTGGGCCACACTACCAGTCCCACCGAGTATGGTCTGAGCTCACCACCAAGCTTAGTGCAGTATGTACGGTCTGAAGAAATGTCCACAAATACAGGACAAGTATCAATAACCTTCCCCGTTCTGTCAGGATAAGTGTCACCACATACTCTCTGCTCCCTCACACTCACTGTATATCTGTTATAGCACCGACCACCGAACAAGGCTCATGCTCCACCACTCTCACTCCTGTATGCAGTCTCCCTTTCTGTCTCTCTCTCTCTCTCTCTCTCTCTCTCTCTCTCTCTCCCTCCACTTTACCCCCCACACCAATAACACTGCATAGATACAACAGTGTGGAATGACTGCCTCCGGACACCTCACCATGTCCTCCATCAACGCCCGCACTGAAACTAGGGCCACCCCCCCCGCCCAACCTTACTCCCTCCCTCCTTTCTCCCATCCCAGGAGAAACAGCCTTGAATAGGACAGAAAGGACCAAGCTGGGTGGTGGAGTAACCGATATCCGTTCCCTCACACGCCTCCCCCCTCCATGTGGTGAGAACCCTGGTAGGAGCCGGACGTCTCATGTGGAGATTCTGAAACGTCCACGTCCCACCGACCGAGTAAGCAGCAATGTTCAGTGAAGGACAATTCTCACTTTAAACCCACTGGCAACTCCGTTTCCCCCCGGCACAACTTAGAAGCCATGGCCCTGATGCCATCTCCCTTTTGTGTCGAGCTGGTACAAATGGAATCCCCACGGTCTCGGTGGGTAGGAGGGTGGGCTCAAAACACGTCGTCACCAAAACCTCCCAGGGAGGGAGCACGGTGACTCCCTCCTACACCTCCCCCTGTAAACAGCTCAGATACTGAAACGAATCTGTGATAGTTACTGCTCTCCCGACTTGTCCTGACATGTTTAATAATCGGTGCTCATATAAAACCAGGACCCTCTGCTCCTGCACCCCCTTTATAATGGTACAGCCTGTTTTATATTGTCTTGCAATGTCCTTCCTACCAAGTGCATCACCTCACACTGTACTGCATTGATACACAGCTGCCATACACCTGAACACGACACCAACGAGTGATTGTCCTGTTAGAGTTCCACACTCTCCTCCATAGACTTTACAATTCTTCCAGGTTCGGTTACATCTACAAACACTGAGATAGTCACAGTGTCACAGTCCCCATGAAACAATTGAAATCCTGCCCCACGCACACGAGTGTGAGCCAGTGAAATACTGCTATATTCCCACGGACTGAGTCGAATAATGACATACTGTCAATGGAGCAACATAAGTCCTGATACAAACAAGCCAGAGTAAATGAAATATTGATAAACCATAGAGCGAGAGAAATCTGGATTGGCTCCATTTATCTTTATTGACATCAAGGTATTAATGTGATGAAGTTGAAAGTGTGTACTGTACCTTTAAGAGAGAGGGAAAGCTGTTCTGAACTGAGAACTTGCAAGCACCTGTGATATGAGTGGATGGCAGACCCAGAAACTGTATATTGTTATAGAGCTGGAGTCGGGTAATAAGCGTTTAAGAGAAAGAGGGTCTCAGATTTGTGAATAGTTGATGTAAAATGTACACTTTCAGTGTTAAAAAAATAAATTGATGTTTTTACTTAAACAGTGGAATTTGGGAGTTCTTTGTCACTCATATTTTAAGAGTTTACGAGGTGAATTGAGTATTTATTTATGTTCAGTTTAAATTACTAGACGAGCTTTACGCCGTGTCCTAACAATTGCTGTGTGTGTATCTGTGTGTGGGGCAGGTCTGGTTGTTTCTGTTGTGCTTAAAGTGATGCAATGCCACCGTCTGCTAGCCTCCACATGCCACTGCACAGGCATTGGCAGAGGGTGAAAACCAACAGGGATTCATTCAGAGAGGGAGAGGGAGAGAGCAGCTGTTCACAGCATTATCCAAACTGATGTCTTATTCAGTATTGATCTCAATATCCTTAAAAAGTTGTAACTGTCCCTGCTTTCACCACTTCTCTGGATGTTCATTGCACACACAAGTCAGCTTCTGTCTAAAATATTTTCCTCTCATGAATTTTGTAAATCTTTTTCCTCACACCTTAAAATATCCCTCAGTCTTGAACCCCCGACTATAGGGAAAAGACTTCAACCCTTCGGCTTATCTGTACGCCTCATGATTTTATAAACCTCTACAAAGTTACCCCTTAATTTTACTCTCCAATGAAAAGAGTCCCAGCCAACCTAGCCTCTCCTTTCAGCTCAGTCCCTCCTTTCCAAGCAACATCCTGGTTAACCTCTTCTCTTCTGAACCCTCTCCAGCTTAATAATATCAAGGTCAATAATATCAAAGTGAATAGTCGAGGTATTTTCTAAGGGTATGTGAGTCCAAAACTAGTGGACGTAGTTTTAAGGTTAGAGGGGAAAAATTTAAAAGTGACCTAAGGGGCAGCTTTTTCACCCAGAGGGTGGTGTGCCTATGGAATGAGCGGGCAGGGTGACCAGACTGGAAACAGTATTCCAGAAGAGGTTTCACCAATATCCTGTATAACCTCAACATGACGTCCGAATTCTGATACTCAAATGTCTGACCTGTGAAGACAAGTGTGCTGAACATACTTTTGACCACACTATCTATATGAGATGCAAATTTTAAAGAATTGTACCTGACTGCCTAGGTCACTGTCCTATAACAATGCCAAAGACCCTACTTTTACTTGTATAGGCCCCGCTCTTGTTTGATTTACCAAATCCAATTCCTCGCATGAATCCAAACTAAACACCATCTGCCATTCCTCAGCCAAGTGTGTGCTATTACTATCTCCTCACCTTCCTTGTTTAATTTTAAAATTCCCTGCACACTCCGGTCTTGATTTTCAAAAAGACCCTGAGCTTGATTTACCTTGTGTGGTTAGGGAGTTGAGGGATTGATTGCAGACAACGTCAGTGGGGAGGAGAGGCTGGACAGTAATCAGCGGCCTGGTATAATTTCATGGTTTTAGGAAGAGAGCAGTCACACACGTTTTTGGTGGGTAATACTGTTCAGTGCTTTGGGGCCAGAAATTATGCTCTTTCTCCATCTCTGGTGTTCAGTAATAATTATCTATTTGAGACCCTTCATTGTGCGGAGTCTGTCTGCAGGAATTCTTTCCCTAATATTGTAGACTACAGATAAAGCAATTGAAGGTGTCATAGTTAATTTTGATGGCATAGCACGTGCACTCAACTTCCTACAGTTGAGACAAATGTCTTGCACTTGTTTAACAATACAAAGCATTTTATGTAGTTCAGAAATGCTAACCTGATTATAATAAATCCATACCGAACTGAAAGCTGGCACTTAACATATGACCCAAAATCTGGGTATGGTAGTGTAGTGTGTAGTGTCCCTGCCTCTGAGCCAGAGCTCTCGATTTGATTCCAGTTCCTGAACTTGTGTGGTAATGATCTTATCTCTGGACTAAATGGTCTGAATACAAATCCTGCCTGTTGCAGACGTATGTCACAGCGTGTCAGAACAGACTTATGAACAAACACACAGGAGAATAATGTTACAGCTTTATGGGTATTGCTGAGTGGTGCTAGTGTCCTGCCTCTGGGCACAAAGGCCTTGGTGTAAAGCCACAGAAGTGTCTCAGGATGCATTTGAACAAAATGATTAAAATGGTTTTAGAATTGTGACCTGATGGAGACAGATGAGGTGTCAGTATTGAATTTGAGAATTTAGGCCCTGGATGACTGAAAACATAGCCATTCGTGTTGACTGGAGTCACATTTCGTAGCATAATATATTTATAAAATCGGAACGTTCATGGATAGGGTGAGTAGTCAGGGTTTTCCCCAGGTTAGGGGTGTCCAAAACAAGAGGGCATTGGTTGAAAGTGAGAGGGGAAAGATTTTGAAGAGGCCTAAGGGGTATCTTTTCACGCAGAGGGTGGTGTGCGTATGGAATGAGCGGCCACAGGAATGATGGAGGCTGGAAAAAACTACAGCATGTAAAAGGCATCTGGATGCTAACTGACCTGCCGAGCTTTTCTAACAATTTCTGTCTTTGTTACAAAATGCATTCATTTTATCACAGGTATTCTGAACACATTAAACATTTTATTTTTTAATGACGCAGAGATATCTAAACATATCTTCAAATCGACCGAGACCATTTTCTGCTAAGGGTTTGGCTCTGTGTATGATAACGGCAATGATGCACCGACATGGAACAGGGAATGTGATGGAAACATAGTTTGGACAATGTACAAGGAGACCGCACATGATCCAGTTTGGGAGAGGATGACATTACTGTGTGATTCAACTCAGAGAGGGAGAAAATGTAATCTGCCCGAGAACGAACAGACTATTGAATTCTCTCTCCTTCATTGTTCTTCATCACAGCAATGTGTGCAAACGGTTAAAAAAAGCTCCACAGTCATTGTTACCATTCTTATTTTTGGAGAATTCCTGAAGTCTGAAAACAGGCTCTTCATCCGAACAAGTCCATACAACCTTCCAAAGAGGAACTTTCGCAGACCAGTTCCCTTACTTTTAACCCTGACTAATGCACCTAACCTAGAAATTCCTGAACACTATGGACAATTTAGCATGAACACTCCACGTAACCTGCACAACTTTGGACTGTGGGAGGAAACTGGAGCATTCATTAGAAGCTCACACAGACAAGGGGAGAATATGAAAACCGCACACAGAGAGTCACCCGACTCTCCAATCGAACCCAAGTCCTTGGTGCCCTGAGGCATCAGTGCTAACCACTGAGCCACTGTGCTACCCTTTGGGCAATCCTAACCAGAATTCATTGGAATCTCCTCACTGCCTAATGCAAAGGGAATTCAGCAAAATCCAACTGCTCCAGGATGAAATCCCGTTATTCGCAGTTTATGTGAGTAGAATATCTTCAGAAGCAGAATAACATTTGGGACAATCTCTCAATTTTTCCTTTCGTCATGAGTTAGACTAATATGTTTCAACTTGAACTTGCAGAGATTTTGTTTATCGTGTGTGTGTGTGTGTATGTGTGTGTGTGTGTGCGCCAGTGTTTTTAGAAAGGGAGGTATCGATTCTTTATTTGTAATATCCAAACAGATTGCCATTCATCTTTCCCTCGTAGTTTGAGTAACATTGCTCTGGATCACAAACGTGCTATTTTAGCAGATTAAAGAAACTAGCCTGACGTGTTCCTAAAACTGACACTGACACAGTCTGAGACTGATATCACCAACCTGGTTACATTTAACATTTGTTGCGAGCAGTGGAGGAGTGGGACTAGAAAGGAAACAGTGACCCAAAAAAGTCGGGGAACTATAGACCGGTGAGCCTGATGTCAGTGGTGGATAGGTTGTTGGTGGGGATTCTGAGGGATGGGATTGACATACATTTGGGAAGGCAAGGGCTGATCAGGGTCGTCAACGTGGCTTCCTGCATGGGGAATCATGTCTCATTAATTTGATTGAGTTTTATGAAGAGGTGACAAAGAAGATTGATGAAGCCATTTTGGTAGACATTGTCTATATGGACCTGAGCAAGGTGTTCATAACATTTCGATTGGTAGACAGATTAGTAAATTTTGGTCACATGGGATACAGGGGAAGCTAGTCACAATTGGCTTCAAGGAAGAGGGGTATTTTTCAGACTTGAGGCTTGTGAGCAGCAGTGTGCTGTAAGAATCAGTACTGAGTTCACTGTATTTCATCATTTATGTAAAGGATTTGGATGTGAATATCGGGGCCATAGTTAGAAAGTTTACAGATTACATCAGAAAGGTGGGGTAGTAGATTACCTCAGAGTAAAACGAGGCCACAGTTAGATGGGACAAAGGGGCAATGATTGACAGATGAAGTTTAAATTAGATAAATTGCATTTTGGGAAGGCAAATCAGGGCAGAGGTTATGCACTTAATGGTAAAGTCCTGGGGAGTGTTGTGAAACAAAGGGACTTAGGGCTGCAGGTACATTGTTCCTTGAAAGTGGAGTCGCAGGTAGACAAACTGTTGCAGAACACATTTGGCACTTTTGCCTTAATCAGTCAGAGCACTGAGTATAGGAGTTGTGGTGGCATGTTGCATCTGTACCGATGTTGGTGAGGCTATTTTAAGAATACTGCGTACAATTCGATTGTCTGCAGAAACGATTTACACAGATGTTCCAGAACTGAAGGTTTGAGATTCAGGGAGTGGTTGATTAGGTTGAGGTGCTTTCTCCTCAGAGGCTGAGAGGTGACATAATAGAGGTTTATAAAATCATCAGGGATATGGATATTCTGAATCGCCATGTTCTGATCCCAGGATAGGGGAGTCCAGAACAAGAGGGCATAGGTTGAAGGCGAGAGGGCCAATGATTTAGAAGGGACCTGAAGACAAACATTTCACACAGAGAGTATTGTGTGTACAGAAATTGCTGTCAAAGGAAGTGGTCAAAGGGGGTTCAATCACACATTTAAAAAAGGGTCTGATAAAGGAGGAATATTGGCCAAATGCTGGCAAATGGGACTAAATCAGATTTGATAACTGATCGGAGTGAACAGATTGGACTAACGGGTCTGTTTCCGTTCTGCATGTCTCTCTGATTCTATAAGAGGGAAGATGAAAAATTCTGAAAGGACCTTTCACGACAGAATTCTCTTCACTGGAAGTTTTTATCGTGCTTCTATGTTCTCATGGACTCAAGGCTGCTTTAGTTAATTATTAAACAGGGAAGTGAAGCACAGATATTTGGACACAGACAGGAAATTGGTGCTGAGACCATAACTTGATCAACCACAATTTTAGTGTCTGGTGGAGAAGGCTCAAAGTATCTAATGACCCGCTCCTGCTCCTCAGTCCCATGTTTCTGTGTTCCATTCAGCCCATCAAACCTGCTCAGCAGGAGCAGTTGGAGGCTACTTACAACTATAAACTGGTGCATCAGCCTTTCAAGGCTGTCACCACGCTTTGAAGTGATTTTGGAAATGTAATTGGAAAACACAGGTTGGGTATGAAAGTGGTCCATCATCTCTCTTTACAGAGCTTCCCGTCTCTGAAACTTGTGTTTCATTTGTTGATCATGTTGTAGACCCAGGTTCATTGTGAATGCAGCCCCCATACCTCACCCAGTGATGGTTCACAGAATCCTCTGGCCTCCTGACTGCAATATGCAGTAATTGCACATGCATGAAAATTACACCCACTAACTTTCCAATTACAGAATGTGAGAACATCAGAAATAGGAGCAGGGCGTTCAGTCCCCATGCCTGTCTTGTCCTTCACTAAGATCGTGGTTGATTTGCTCTTGGATGCAAATCCTCTTTCATACTCAATTCTTCATAGCCCTCAACTCTCTGACAGGACAATATCCATCTATCTCCTCTTCAAATACTTTCAGTCATCTAACTCCCCGAACACCCTTGAGGAGAGAAATCCTGACATTCAATACCACCTGTTTGAAGAAAACACTTGCTGCTCCTCTATCATGGCATATTGATATGAACAAAAGAGATTGACTCAAGGGTTCAGGTAAAAATGACTGGCCCTGATATCAAGGCAGTGGTTGACTTCTGTTGATATCAAGGAGCTTAACAAAACTTGACTTAATGGGAATCAGAGTAAACTCTCCAGTGTTTAGAATCAAACATGGCATAAACAGATGTTCATCATCTCAGTCCTGGGTCACCTGTGTGAGATCCTCAGGGTAGCCTCCTCTACACAAACATCTTCAGCTGCTTCATCAATGTCTCCCCGCCCCCACCCTCCCCAACATAAGATCAGAAGTGGGAATGGTCACTGAAGATTCCACAATGTTCAGAATAATCTGACGCCCCCTTCAGGTCTTAAACTGGTCTGTGTCCATGTGCAGCAGGACCCAAACTCTATTGAGGCTTGTGCTTTTAAAGAGTCAATAACATTCATGTAAAAAGATTGCCTGACACTGCACATTTACACAGTAAAATAAGAGTTTATTCCGCACCTCAAGCTGGTTTCACAGGAATATGAGGAAGTCATTCGGCCCATTCACACTATTGGAGAAGGACAGGGACAGGCCTTTCAGTGCCTCCAGCCTATTACTCATGAAGAAAAGGAGTCTAGTGTGATGGACCATACAAAAGCTCCTCAATTATATTTGAAGGCGTAGCCGAGTCTCTAACGTTTTCTTATTTTAAAGAAAATGTAAACTGTTCGTTCCAGATACAGTGTGAATGGTCAAACTACTCGGTGTGATGCAAAATGCCATTTACTTAAACGCGAATGATGAAATAAAACCAAAGAAAGAGGAATTTAGAATAACGTAATTCTATTGGACAAGTTAACAGAATAACAGAATTAGGAACTATTACTAATTCAAGTTTGAGAGAAGATTTGTAGCTTGGGTGCTCGTTGTTATGGTTCTGTTCGCCGAGCTGGGAATTTGTGTTGCAGACATTTCATCCCCTGTCTCGGTGGCATGCTCAGCGCTTGGGAGCCTCCTGCGATTTTTCCTCCGGCAGTGATAGTGGTTTGTATCTGCTACTTCCGGTTGTCAGTTCCAGCTGTCCGCTGCATTGGCCGGTATATTGGGTCCCGGTCGATGTGTTTATTGATCGAATCTGAGGATGTCACCTAGACAGGGGACAAAACGTCTGCAACAAAAATTCCCAGCTCGGCGAAAAGAACCACATCAACTATTACTAATGAACTGTTCCAATATAGGAAAATCCTTTAAACACAGCCCTTGGCAAAAAGGAAAATTCAGACACAGAATGTCACAAATATCTCTCCAAACCAGAAATTAAAAACTGCATCAAGAGAAATGTCAGCAAGGGTAGCTGCCAGGAGATAGTCACTGAAGCTTCCAACTCTGTGGAGACCCCAATAGTTTCTGATGTTACTGACAAAGCAAAACCCGGAGATCCTAATATGTGAGAGGTGATCGCACTCATTCAGGCTGCATTAAAATAAACCCAAGGCCTCCCTAGCTGTTACTCAATGATCTTAACTAACCAGCTTTGTAACGATCGTTCAATCTCTCGCTTAAAAGAAACCAGAACAAAATAACCGCTTAAAGCTGCAGCATCATCACACTTGTCAGCACATCGAGCCGTTAAACAGGAACCAGGGATAACCCAGTAAGGCCTTTGGCCCTGTCCAATTAGACTCGGAAGAAGTCATTCAGTCCCTTGAATTATTTACACAGGAACAGTAGGAGGCCATTCGCACCTCAATGCACTTACACAGGGGTAGAATGACGTAATTGATACTGATTCTTGATGAATAGCTTATGCCCAAAACGTCGATTCACCTGCTGTGCTTTTCCAACAAACTTTTGTCTACTCTGATCTCCAGCATCAACCGTCCTCGCTGTCTCCAAATTGATGCTCTAATATGATGACCAAGTGGAGCAGAGGCTACATAGACAGACTGTTCCACGTTGTTCCTCGTAGCTCTGTCGCTCATGAGACACACGTGGGACTTTAACGTAGTTTTCTAGTGGTGAGGAGGGAAGCCATATGTCTTGTTTGAAGTCACAAGAAGGCAATAATCATCTCTGACAAGACAGCCTGGTGTTCTCTATGTCGGGCGGAAGTTGTTGGGAATGGCTACCTGTTTCAGAATGAAGGTACTGTGGCTGCTGTTGGGAATTGTGAGCAACCTGACGTTCAGTACGGGTTCACACGCCGACTGCCCAGTAACGTGGGGCGAGTTAATTTAGTCATATAAACTATTAGGAAGGTCACGTTAGACTGATGAATGGACTCTCTAAGATCAAATAATGCTGATCTTGTTCATGTTGATCTTGTCTAGTGCATGTCCTGTTCAGTGTAACCTGTATGCCTCACTCTGTCCAAGTCTATTTCCACCCTATGATCTATCTGGCCATGCTTACTACGACCTGCCTCCACTGCTCATAAATAAATTGTTTCCCTGTACTGAGGTTCATGTGGCAATAAATCAAACCAATCAATTCTGGATAAAGTATGGAATTTCTCACCCTATCAAAGTGACTTTTGGAAATAAGTGATCGCTGCCACTCCTCGTGTTTAGCATCACCATTTCTTCTTCTCTCAAAGCTCTACTGATTAAACACTCAGCTTCTTCACTCTATCCTCGTGATACCATCACGCGTGTCTATGTAAGGAGATCATTCATTACAAAGGAGATCAAATCTGTAGAGAGTGTCCCAACCACTATCTCAGCAAGGAACTACAACAGCAGGAAGATGGCATTACTTACGAACTTGAATCATCTTACAATGAAGGACAGCATACCATTCACTGCACCCATTACTTACACAGGGTTTGATTCGGAGCAGTCAGCATAGACTTGAGTGGGAGATCATGCTTCCCAAATTTGTTAGAGTTCGTTGATGAAGTGACCAAGAAGGCTGATGAGGGCCGAACGGTAAACGTAGTCTCTATGGGTTTCAGTGAGGCCTTTGATATGTTTCCACATGTTCTGGAAAGTTCCATCACGTGGAATGCTGCGGGAACTGGCCAATTGAATACACAGTTGGCTTGATGGTAGGAAGCAGGGGGTTTAATGGAAGAATGCTTGTCAGACTGGAGGCTGGGTCCATTGCTGTTTATTATCTATGAATTGGTTGACAATGTACAAGGCATGATTAGTCAGTTTGCAGATAATTGGTACTGTGATCAGTGAGGAAGTTTATCAGAAATTGCAGCAGGACCTTAATCAGGTAGGGAAGTGGGCCGAGAAATGGCAAATGGAATTTAATATAGATGCATGATGTCTTGCATTTTGGAAACTGAACTCAAGGTAGCAGTTTCATGGTGAATTGGAGGACCCTAAGGGGTGTAGTGGGCAGAGAGACCTTGGCGTTCAGGTGAACGGTTCTCTGAGAGTGGAGTCCAGGTGGACAAGGCAGTGAAGAAGGCATTTGACACACTGACCTTCAACAGGCCGGACATTGAGTATGGAAGTTGGAAATTTATGCTGCATTATACAGAACTTTGGTAAGGGCGCACTTGGAGCATTCTGTTCAGTTTTTGTCACTTTGTATTAGGGAGCATTTAATGAAATTATAAAGCGTGCATAAGAAATTAATATGGATGTTGCCAGGACCCAATGGTCTGAGTTATAGGGAGACGTTGGACAAGCTAGGACCTTTTCTATAGAGTGTAGGAGACTGAGGGGGGACCTTATAGAGCTGTATAGGATCATGAGGGGTATGGATAGGGCGACTGCTCTCAGTCTTTTTCCAAGATTTAGAGAATCAAGGATTAGAGGGGATCAGTTTACGTTGAGAGGGGAAGGAATAAAAGGGAATCTGAGCGGCCACTTCTTTACACAGAAGGCCGGTACGTGGATGAGCTGCCAGCAGATGAGGTTGAGGGTGGTACATTAACAACATTTTAAAAACATTTGGATAAATATGTGGATGGGAAAGGACGAGAAGGATATGGGCCAACTGCAGAGAAATGGGGTTAGCTTGGATGGACATTTACAAGGTGGAATCAAACCTCTCTGTTAATTCAAACCAAACACCCAGAAAAGCTCGCCTCACCTCGTAATCTGTTAAAATATGAGTGACACAGATCTCCTACATTCCACTATTTAAACAAGCATTCACAAATTAGTTTGTTAACGTCAAGAGTGAACACTAAACAACAGCTGTTCAAAAATACAAGAGCCTCTTTTCTTAGCTACTTACTATCTGTTTCCAACTCCATAAAAATATGCTGTTCTACCAACCCACATATTAAACCTTGCAATCTCAAGACCGCACAATCTCTATCTTTCCCGCTGTGTTCATTCTTCCAGCCGCTGATCTCCCTGGTCACGTTCTGTTTTACTGCAAGTAGGTTTGACATGAACATGTATCTTTAATAGAGAGTGTTTTTGAGAGGGACAGTTAGCACTCCTGCTCTGCAGCAGTTACTCTGCTGTTGGATGGCAGTGGCTTTTCCCCTAGTGTTCAAAATGCTGGGTTTATATCATCCCCATGGTACAATAATTCTCATAATTTGATTGCTTTCCGGTTGTCGGAACAATAATATTCAAATTCAGTTGGTTTCTGGTATCCTGAGCATTATTTAAACTACTAACACGACATCCCCACCTGCTTCACTCTACGCTGTTTCAGAGTTTCTATCTGCCACCTACTTTACTCAATGCTGTGCCCTCTTCAGGTGCTGTTGAGCTTACTCACCTACTCCATCTAATCTCTCCCTCACCTCACATGCATAGTCCAAGTGTGAGATCTCCGACTTCAGTCCTGTCAATTTAGATTTGATTTAATTCAATTCAAAGGACTTCACTTCATATATGAACATTAACTCAAAGGAAGTAAAAAAGTAGATTTATTTCGGGCATCTTCCATGATAAGCAATTTAATGTGACACCTTTGTCCCAATCATTTGGCCAATACTGACAGTACGTTGTTAACATGGTCTTCAGCGTATGATGCGAACTTTCCAATGCTCCATGGGATTCAGGTTGGGACGCCCTTGATTTGAACTGCTGTATGCCTAAACTATCCATGACTTCCTAAAACAGCTGAGCGGTAAAATGAGACTCTTGGTCTGACTGAATCTCTCTGCGGAGCCCACAGCGAGTAAAACAAGCTACCAACTCCTGCACTTCCCTTTTTGCCTTAACACTCCATAATAGAATTGCCTCTGGAAATCTGATAGACACATCCATTATGCTCAGCAAATATTGGTTTCTTTTATTTTTATTTTAGAAAGGGGAGCTACACAATTAATCACAACCCACGTGAAAGGTTCTTCGAATGCAGGAATTTGCAACAAAGGTGCTGGTTTTATTACTGCCTGTGATTATCTACCATTTGGCATGTGTTACATGTACAACAAAAAATAAACACGTCTTTGTGCATTCCGGGCCACTAGAATTGCTTATGTACTTTAGCCTGAGTCTTCCGTAAACTTAGGTGACCACCTGCAGTTAATTGATGTGCTACCCGTAACACGGTATGCGACCAATAACACAATCTAGTGCACTTCGGCCAATTTCCCTTCTGCACTAACCTACCGTTTTTCTCCACGTTCAGGTTTTTTCCTGCACCGTTACATCAAACAGGGTGTCAGTTAATTGAACATCAACTCTTTTGTCTTTTTCTTTCGTTTGTCCTTTCTGCTGTTAAATTATGACAGTGGGATCTTGTTACTACAGTCTGGAAATTTCCTGGGTATATTTCCTTTAACTCCTCAGTTCCCTAGTTTTCATTTGAATTCTCCACCACAAGGGATGACTCTCCCACCTTGGATCCTATTAAATCGTTCACAAGAACACACTGTTTTCCTGGGACTGACAATCTGTCACTCACTCTTACTGTTAGTTCCCCAATCTTGATATTTCTGTCCCCATCCTTAATTTCTGTCCTAATTCCACAAATTATCTCGCTCTTGAGTAACATGTCAGAAAGAGTGAAAATACAAATGGTTGGAGTGCCAGACCTCTAGGAATTCTCTGGCATGTCTTTGCTTAGCTTGTCCCAGGATAGATCCAACCACAACGCCCTAAACAAACACATAGATCTAGATACCATCTATCAACCTCTCAGAAAACGAACAGGAAATGACATCACCATAAACCCCAGGAAACCCATCCAGGACAAACATATAAATAGAAAGCAGGAACAACAGCTTCGCTTCATTTGGAGGTCGCCACTGATGATGTTACCTAGCCAGGTAATGAAATGTCTGGATATCAAACATACAGCTCAGCGAGCAAACCTACACCCGAAACCTCAACCTGAGCTACAAATTTTCACAAACCGTGCATTTGCAATTTAAGTCTTTTCTAACTCTACTGCAGTTGCCTGTTTCTCTGACACACCAAAGTGCTTACCAACTCCATTACAATTTCATCTTTCCTTTTGTCCCTGGTTAAACCCAATTCTAACCTACTTGCTAATTCTAAATATATTCCGTCTTCTGCCTTTCTAAACTTCTTTGGCAAATTTGGGAACCTCTTTAGTAATGTTAAAAACCATTTCTCTCAGCTTTAATTGAACTGACCATAAGTTAACAGAATTAAATGAATTTTCTCACCGGTTTTATTTGAAGATCTAGGTCAATAATTGCCACGTGTTGGAATCTGCTGGGACCTTTTGTACCCCAAATCTGTTCAAGTCTGTCCAGATCCCATACGGCAATGCCCCAAACTGTTATGACATCAATGTCGAACACCTCTGTTAATTGAAACCACACACCCAGAAACGCTAATCTCACATCATAATCGTCTGAAACGTGGGTGACAGAGAACTCCTAAATTCCACTAATTAATTAAAAATAACAATTTTTATGTATGCAAGTTAGCTCGCTGAACTTGAAGGTTTGTTTTCGGACGTTTCGTCACCATGACTAGGTGACATCATCAGTGAGCGTCTCCGCTGAAGTGCTGATGGTATGTCCCGCCTCTCTGTTTATAGGCCTTAGTTTTTTAAGGTGGGTGATGTTATTTCCAGTTTTCTTTACTACAAGGTAAGGTAGATAGGATATAAATTGATGTTTTTACTGATGGACTTCTGGTTACAATGCCATTTCTCTAAGAACGTCCTTACGTGTCTTAGTATGTGTGTGTGTTGTTACAGTCAAAATGGTGCCCTTCTTTGTCTGTATTATGGAACATAGTGATAGTGGGTCGTGTCTTTTAGTGACCAGTTGGTGTTCATGTACCCTGGTAGAATGACAACAGGACCATTTCAATGTCAGAAAAATGATTTTGTATACACTGTTTAATCAATGTGTGTGTGTGCAGATATTTTTCATGTGTGCACAACACATTTTAAATGAATAACAGAGACACAGTTATCGAAAAATGATACACATGATGTATAAAATTGATGAAACATTACTTCATGCTCATCTAATGTGATATGTTTCCCTTCTCTCAATGTTCCCTCCTTTTTTCTGGAATTCTCTACACTATACTTTCATTCTTATCAGGATGTGTGTTATAAATTCTTGCTTGTGGTATCGCAACGTATTTCAGTTAATGCATTTTCTGCAGGGTATTCAATATATTGGCCTGCTGGGTTCTTTCGAAAGCTAGTGTCTGTCGTATTATTGGAGATTAAAATACTGGCATCAGTCACAGCATTTGAACAGATTCCTCTGTTGTACATGTACTGTACAAAGGACTACAGCACACCGGAATTACCAAAACATTGAGGGATGTACAACTACTTCTTTAGATAATCTAGTTTTCTAATTTTTCACATTTCCTCGTCTATATCCTCTCTCTCGATCTCTCTTTGTATCTAGTTAAGAAATTTGCCAATTATTCTTTATGCCCCATCTCTCAAAATTTCTTCTTTCGAATTATATCTATTGCACTCTTTTTGAAGAAATGTGATTATAATTGAGCAATGTAACTGCAAAGACATGAGGAAGGAGCTGTCCAGAGTTAATTGAAAGGGGAGCCGAGTAGGGAAGACCATGGAGCAGCAATGGCAGGAATTTATGCTGGATAATTCGGAGGATATCAGAAACTCTCCCAAAAAAAGATGAAACGTACTCATCGGAGGATAAGCCAAACATAAGGCATCAAAACAAAAGAGAAAACATACAATGTGGTGAAGATGATTGGGAATTCAAAGAGTTCCTTGGCTCCTAAAATACATAAGGCTGGTATCACTGACACTACAGAGCTCTTAATCATGGTCAGGGAGAGAAACAGAGAGAAACACATTCAATTTAAACACAGAAGATGGTATTACTCAAGGAAAAAGATTCAGATGAATTAAACAATTGAATTAAAATCAGTAATTTTTTTTATGGATTTTGTCAGATTAGAAGCATGACCTCAGCTGAGTGAGAATATGAAAATGAAAGTGTTACCACATCAGAAACCAGAGTCGGTCACTGAATACAGGGTTGATGGGTGAAAGAGTCTCGATGTGAACAAGGGGGAAGACGACAGAATTGCATTTCAGATATTGCATCTCAAATCTGCGTATTCATGGAGTGCTATAAACCACAATAGCAGGAGAAGCAGAACACCATTCAACTACCACCTGTAACATTTTGACCAGGTATAATCTCCTGAGTCTGCCATTACAATCAACACGATCTATGTTTCAGTAATTACTGTGGGTGAACATGTCAGGGTCAGAACCATGTGAACGTAAACCTGATGCTAACCCATTAATGTTATCGCACCTGAGCAACAGATCTGATCGAAGCTTCGCAGTCCTGCCACATTCAGTCATAAGTGGTAATGGATGATTAAACAAATGACTGGAGGAAAGGGCTCCACAAACATCCCCATTGTAGATAATGGAACAGACCAACGCATCAGTGTAAAAGACAAAAATGTAGTATCTGCCCGATCCTCAGCCAGAAGTGTTGAGTCGATGATCCACTTCACCATCGCCATGATGCCCGCAGAATCACAGATGCTAGTTTTTAATCAATTGTATTCGATGCACGTGAGATGAAGAAACAGCTGAACACAGTAGATACGACAAAGGCAATGGGCCCTGACCCCATTCCTGCAATAGGACTGAAGACTTGTGCTGCACAACAAGCTGTGTCCCTGGGGAAACTGTTTCATTCCAGCTCCAACTCTGACATCTCCCTGGCAATGAGGAAAATTACTCAGCTATGTCCAGTCCCCTAAGAGGAGAATAATTACAATCTGACAAATTACTACTCCCTCAGTACAATCATGATAGGGAAATTAGTGGGAGTTATTTTTGACAGAGCTCTCAAGCGGTACAGAAATAACCTGCTCAGTGTGGTTTCTGATAGGTCCCCATGTGGAGATGGTGCTATTGTGCAGATATCACTGGATTACTAATCCAGACCAGACAAATGCTTTGGCAGATTCTGGAAGTTAAAAATAATTTAGAAAATATTAAGATGCAAAATCTGGTGTCAGTAACAATGACCTTGAAGCCAATATCGATTGTAAACACGAATTTGCTTCCCCAATAGACTTTCAGGAAGTGAATCTCTCGTGCTTTCCTGGTCTGGCCTAAAAGTGACTCCAAATACACAGACATGTGATAAACTCTTCAATGGTCTCTGAATCGGCCAAGCAAAACACTCGATTATATCAAACTGTTCCGAGGTCTTAAAGGATAAAACCAGACAGAACACCCGGCAGCAGCCTCGGTATTGGAAAAGGGAACGGTAAACACAATCCTGTCGCCCCTGCAGAGACCTCCTTCCTAACATCTGAGAGTTTGTGACAATTTTCCCACAGACTATACAGAAACACCGGTAAAGGAGGAGGACAGTGAAGGAACGGTGATATATTTCCAAGTCAGGGTGGTGAATGGCTTGGAGGGGAACTTGAAGATGGTGGTGTTCCCATACAGCTGCTGTCCTTGTCCTTCTGGATAGACGTAGTCATGAGTTGGGAAGATGGTGTCTGAGGATCTTTGGTGAATCATTTCAGTGTAGCTTGTAGATAGTAGAACACTTCTGCTGAGCGTTGATGGTGGAGCATTGTGGATGAAACGACACTCAAACTCGTTGCTTTGTCCTGGATGGTATCAAGCTTCTTCATGTTGCTGGGGCTGCAATCCTCCAGGAAAATGGGGAGTACTCTATAACACCTCTGACTAATGCATTGTAGATAATGGACAGACTTTTGGAAGTCAGGATGTGAGTTACTCGCCGCAATATTCATAGCTTCTGACCTGCTCTTGCAGTTACTGTGGGCGAGTCCAGTGAGTTTCTGAGCAATGATTACCCCCCAGGATTTTGATACTGGGGGATTCATGATAGTAGCACCATTGAATACCAAGGGGCAGTTTTTAGATTGTATTTTAGTGGTGATGGTCAGGGTCTGGCATTTGTGTGGCGTCAATATTACGTGCCACTTGTCAGCCTGGATACTGTCCAGATCTTGTCGCATTTGGACATGGATTACTTCAGTATCAGTGGAGCCACAAATGTTGCTGAACATTGTGCAATCATTGGCGAGCATCCCCACTTCTGATATGATAATCGAGGCAAGCCATTGATGAAGCAGACCTGAAGACGCTTGGGCCTAAGCCACTGCCCGAGGGATTCCTACAGACTTGTCCTAGAGCTGAATAGACTGACCTTCATCAGCTGTGACCATCTTCCTACGTGTCAGGTATGATTCGTACCAGCGGGGAGTTTGACCCGGATACCCATTGATTCCAGGTTTGCCACACTTGGTCGAAGGCAGCCTTGATTTAAAGCCCTGTCTCTCTCACCCAACCTCTGGAATTCAGCTCTTTTGTCCATGTTTGAGGTAATGAGGTCAGGAGCTGAGTGGCTCTGGAGGAGTCCAAACTGGCGTCATTGACCAGGTTATTGCTGAGCAGGTGCTGCTTGAAAGGACTGACACCTTCCATCACTTTACCAATGATTGAGAGTCGACAGATGGGTTGGTAATTGGCTGGATTGGATTTGTTCTGCTTTTTATGTATAGGAGATACTTGGGTACTTTTTCCACACAATCAGGTAAATGTCGGTGTTGCAACTGTATGGTAACTGCTTGGCTAGGGACGTGGCAAGTTCTCGAGCACAAGTTTTCAGTACTATTGCCAGAATGTAGTCAGGGTATGTACCCTTTGGAGTATCCAGTGTCTACAACCGTTTCTGGACATCGCGTGGACTAAATGGAATTGCTGATGACTGGTAACTGAATTACTGAGGAACACTGAAGGAGGCCAAGATGGATCATTCACTCAGCATATCTGACTGAAGATTGTTGCGAATGCATCAACCTTATCTTTTGCACTAAAGTGCTGGGCTATTGCATCATTAAGGATGGGGATATTTGTGGAATCTCCTCCTCCAATGAATTGTTTGATTGTCCCTACCATTCCTCGACGAGATATGAAAGAACTGCAGATCTTAGATCTGATCCGTTGCTTTTGGGATCACATAGCTCTGTCTATTACTGATTGCTTATGCTGTTTGGCGCACAAATTGTCCTGTGTGGTGGTTTCGTCAGGCTGACACCTCATTTTCAGGAATGCCTGGTGCTGCTCCTGCCATCCTGCACACACCATTGAACCAGGCTTGATCCTCTGGCTTCATGGTAATTGTTGGAAGGGGGATATGTCAGACCATGAGCTTGTACAATTGATGACTCACAACACCTTATGGAAACCCAGAATTGAACTGCTAGATCTGTTCGATGTCTGTCGTATTTAGTAAGGTGATAGTGCCACCCAATATGATGGAGGCTATTCTCAATGTGTAGGTGTGACTTTGCCTCCATAATGACTATGTGGTGGCCACTCTTACAGATACTGTCATGGAGAGATACTTCTGCAACTGGCAGATTAGTACGGATGAGGTCAAATATGGTTCTTCCCTCTTTTTAGTTCTTTCACCAACTGCGGCAGACCCAGTCTAGCAGTTATATCATTTAGAACCCCACCAGTTCGATCAGTAATGCTGCAGCTGAGCCCCACGTGGTGGTGGACATTGAAATCCCCCACCCAGAGTACAAATCTGTGTCCTTGCTACGCTCAGGGCTTCCTCCAAGTGTTGTTCAGCATGGAGGAGTACTGATTCATCAGTTAAGAGAGGTTGGTACATCGTAATCAGCAGGAGGTTTTCTTTCCCATGTGTAAACTAACAACATAAGACTTCATGGGATACGGATTCACTGTTGAGGACTCCCAGTGCAATTCCCTTCCAATTGTATCCGATTGCGCTGCCACTTCTGCTGTGTCTGTTCTAAGTTTGTGAGAAAATTTGTTGCTCGGGTGCTCGTTGTTTTGGTTCTGTTCGCCGAGCTGGGAATTTGTGTTGCAGATGTTTCGTCCCCTGTCTCAGTGACATCCTCAGTGCTTGGGGACCTCCTGTGAAGCGCTTCTGTGATCTTTCCTCCGGCATTTATAGTGATTTGTATCTACCGCTTCCGGTTGTCAGTTCCAGCTGTCCACTGCAGTGGTTGGTATATTGGGTCCAGGTCGATGTGCTTAGTGGTTGAATCTGTGAATGAGTGCCATGCCTCTAGGAATTCCCTGGCTGTTCTCTGTCTCTTCTGCTGGTGAGACAGGAAATATCCGGGGAAGGTGATGGGGTGTCTGGGATATAGTCATGCTCACTGAATCGTAACTTACAGACAATGTCAAGTTGTTGCTTAACGAGTCTGTTTATTTCGATTCACTGTTTCCTGCCAGCTGTCCCATTCTAGAAACATGGCCATATATTCGCCCCAATCCACTCAGATTTTATTTTGCAAAATAGCTTTCCCAAAACATTCCTGAAAAACCAAATACTTGTCTCCCAGACCATTTTTCAAACATAATCCCCATTTCCTAAATCCGTGTTACTGTTGTTTCTGACCATTACTTTCAGTCCCAATAATTTCTCCTAAATCTTTTATTTACTATGTTCTATGTTCCATGTACTAGAACCATTTTCCACACCGGAATTGGTTTTTCTCGTATTGTTTGAAAGTTCTGTGAAGACAGAACTGAAGTAACTGTTTCATAGTTCTGCCATTTCCCTGTTCTCCATTGCCCATTCTCTGGTTTCAGATTGTAAGGAAGCTGCACGTGTTTTCTCATATTTCTCACATTGACATGATTTGACAAGCTATTACAGTTCACTCTTATAGCCCTTGTGAATATACTCTTCAGAAACCCATCAATTCCTGCCTTTAGCTACTCAATAATTTACCTTCCACTCCATACACTCACAACAGCATCGACCAACAGAAATACAGCACGATCTATATTAGTCCCACTTTCCAACACCAGTCCCATAGCAAGGAATGTTATGACACTTCCACGTGCTCGTTCAAATACTTTTTGATGGTTGTGAGGTTACCTGTGATAACTCCACTCTCAGGAAGTGCATTCCAGACCCCAACGGCCTCTGGGCGAACAAGAATCCTCAAATTCTCTCTAATCCTCAAACCCTTCACTTTAAAAGTGTGCTCACATTCTCGACTCTCTGACTAAAAGGAACAGCTGCTGTCTATCCATCAATGTCCATGCTTCTCATAATCTTTGACCTCTGAATCACATCCCCCTCAGCCTTCTCTTATCCAATGTAAACAACCCGAGTTATCCAGCCTCTCTCCATAGCTGATCTGCTCCATCACAGGGAACATTCTGGTGAATCTACTCCAATACCATCCATTACAACCATATCCTTCCTTTTAAGTGGCTTCTAGAGCAAATTACAGTACTCCATCTTGGCCTAACCAAAGCTCTGTATAGCTCTTATAACCTACACCCCGATTGATAAACGCTACTCCTAAGGTCCAGTTCTTAACTGGTCCATTACCCTGCTCGGTCCCATTCAGTGATAAGTGGAGAAGCACCCTCTGAGCTTCCCAATGAGCTGCCATTCATTGAGTACTCCCCTGTCTGGTTCCTTCTTCCAAGATGTATCACCTCATATTTATCAGAGTTACGTTCCATCTGCCCTTGATCTAACTATCTGACCATTCCATCTGTATCTTCCTGTAACATAAGACCTTTTCCCTCACTGCCAACCAACCGGGCAAACACAAACTTACTTATCACAACCCCCACCCCCTTCACCCACCCCCTTCATTCACATCTGCACCATTTATAAATACCACAAATAATAAGGGACACAGCACTGATCCCTGTGGTACGCCAGGAGACACTGGTCTCCAGTCACACAAACAGCCTTTTCCCACCACCCTCTGTCTCCTGACATTAAGAAACCTTTCGTTGTTACTTGTCACGTTAGCCTTGATTGCATGAGACTTTACTTTATTTTAAAGTTTCCCATATGGGGCTTTGTCAAAGGCCTTGCTGCAAAACTAAATAAGCGACCTCCTCAAACTAATTCAATCAAATTCATTAGATGTGACTTTCTTCTGATAAAATCATGATGATTATCCCTGATCGAACCTTGCTACTCTGATTGGAGCTCAATTTTCTTCTTCTGTGTTTTCTCCAGTAGTTTCCTTAACAGTGATCTAATACTCGTTCGTTTATAGTTCCCTGGTCTATCTCTACCACCCATACTGTGAAGTTAAAAATCACACAACACCAGGTTCTCGTCCAACAGGTTTAACTGGAAGCACACTAGCTTTCAGACCGTTGCTTCTTCATCAGGTGATTGTGGAGGACACAATTGCAAGGCACAGAATTTATATCAAAAATTTACAGTGTGATGTAACTGAAATTACACAGTGAAAAATACCTTGATTGTCTATTGAGTCTTTCATCTGTTCAAATATCATGATAGTTTCAATTCTTTCATTTGTCAATCAAAAAAAATATTAAAAGTTGCTTTCTCAGGTTAAATGTAACAATTGGTGTGTGTGTGGATATTTGTGTCTGTCTGTGTGTGTGTCTGTCTGGGTTGGGGGTTGTGAGTGTCAGAGATAGTGTATATGTGTGTGTAGTGAGTGTAGAATGTCTTATTTCTGTGAGGGGGTGTATGTGTGAGTGTGGGAATGTGTGTGTGGCTGGGGTGGGGGGTTGTGAGTGTCTGTGAGAGAGAGGATATATGTGTGTGCATGAATGTCAAGTGGCCTAAGTCTCTGAGATGATGCATGTCTGAGTGTGGGAGTGTGTGTGTCTGTAAGAGTGTGTGTGTTCCATGTGTATATGTGTGTATAGGAGTGGCGCTGTGTTGGTGTGAGTGTGTGTGTGTGTGTGTATAGTGAAATGGTCATCACCTGTAGTGTGACATGAACCTAAGGTCTCGGTTGAGGCCCTCGCTATGAGTATGGAACGTAGCTATCAGCCCCTGCTCGGCCACTTTTCGCTGTTGCCTCTCCCAAAGTCCGCCTTGGAGGATGGTCACCCGAAGGTCCGAGGTCAAATATCCTGGACCACTGAAGTGTTTCCCAACTGGGAGGGAACCCTCCTGTCTGTTGATTGTTGTGCAGTGCCCATTCATCCATTGCCATAGCCATGGCTCGGTTTCCCCAATGTACCATGACTCAGGGCATCCTTGCCTGAAAAGTATAAGATAGACAACGTTGGCTGAGTTTCATTAGTATCTGCCACGTACATGATGGGAGGTTTCCCCACACGTAATGGTTGTATCTATGTCCACAATCGGACACGTCTTGCAGCGCCTACCGTGACAGGGTTGCATGGAGTTGTCCTGAGAGCCCCGCAATGTGCTACGAACAATGATCTGTTTGAGGTTTGGCGGTTGTTTAAAGGAAAGCAGTGGAGGTGTGGGAAGGTCGTGGTGAGGTTCTCATTCTCATTGATAATTTGTTGCAGGTCAAGAAGTACATGGTGAAGTTTTTCAACTCCTGGGAAGTATTGAACAACGAAGGGTACCCTGTCGGTTGCAGCACGTGTCTGTCTCCTGAGGAGGTCATTATGGTTCCTTGCTGTGGCAACTGACAGGGTACACTTCGTTGTTAAGTACTTCCCAGGAGCTGAAAAACTACGCCATGTTCTTCGTGACCTGCAACACATTATCAATGAGAATGAGCACATCACCAAGACCTTCCCCACACCTCCACTGCTTGCCTTTAAATAACCGCCAAACCTCCAACAGATCATTGTTCATAGCAAGCTGCCCAGCTTTCAGGACTACTCCATACAACCCTGTCACGGTAGGCGCTGCAAGACATGTCAGAGTGTAGACATGGGTATCAAATTTACATGTGAGGACACTTCCCAACATGTAGGTGGCAGGTACTCATGTGACTCAGCCAACATTGTCTATCTTATACGTTCCAGACAAAGATCCCCTGAGGCATGGTACATTGGGGAAACTGAGCAAAGACTATAGCAACGGCTGATTGGGCACCGCACAACACTCAACAGACCAGAAGTGTTGCCTCCCAGTTGGGGAATGCTTCTGCGGTACAGGACAATTTGACCTCGGACCTTCGGGTGACCATCTTCCAAGGCGGACATCGGGATACGCAACAGCGAAAAGTGGCCGAGCAGGGGCTGATAGCTAAGTTCGGCACCCATAGGGAGGGCCTCAATCGGGACCTTGAGTTCATGTCACATTACAGGTGATCACCATTGCACTATATACACACACAGGCACACCTACGTGCGCGCGCGCACACACACACACACACACACACACACACACACACACACACACACAGGCACTCCTATACACACAGACACACATATTCACAGACACGCACACAGATACTCGCACACACCCTTACAGACACACATGCTCCCATATTCATACAGGCATCATCTCAGAGATTTAGACCACTCTACACTCATGCAGGCACATATACCGTCTCTGACAGACACTCTCAAATCCCAACTCCAGACACACACACACAATCACACTCACACGTGCACCCCCGCACATAATTAAGACACACTGCACTCACTACACACACATATCCACTCTCTCTCACACTCACAACCCCCAAGCCAGACAGACATACACACAGACAGACACAAAGACCCACATGCACACATATTTTGTGGGGTGAATTTGTACTTGCAGAGTTACATTGTACTTTGCTCAAAAACTGCATGAATACAGTAAAACTCTGTTATCTGACTTTTTAGATTAGAATCGATCTAAACATCATGGCGTAGATAGAGAACACAGGGCGCTAACACCTTCGACATATTGTCTAACTAACCCAATTGTTGCAGGTAACCTCAGAATGCAACTTTTAATAAAAGTTTTTTTTTGATTTACACACGGAAGAAGCTAAACTATCATGGTATTCGAACAGATGAAAGACTCAACAGATAATCAAAGTATTTTTCAATGTGTAAATTCAGTTACATCATACTGTAATATTTTGCTATAAATGCTGTGCCTTGCAATTTTGTCCTTCGCAATCACCTGATGAAGGTGCAGCTCTCCGAAAGCTAGTTTGCTTCCAATTAAACCTGCTGTACTATAACCTGGTGTTGCGTGATTGTTAACTTTGGACACTCCAGTCCAACACCGGCATTACCAAATCATGATTACTGCGAAGTGGAATCGTATTAATTGTTCTCCAGTACTCTGGCACCTCCCCTAAGGTCAGATTCTAATTAAAATTAATGTTAGAGGTCATCTCGGCACTTTATTTATGCTCTTCGCAAGCATCATTGTGAGATTTTCTCCAGATCTCCCGTTATGCATGTGGAGTAGAGAAGGACAATGATTTTAAACAATGCTGTATATTACCCTAGAGAGCTTAGACAGCTCTAAACTGGGTGGGAACCTTTCAGCAGCCTGGTAAATTTTTTGCTGCCTCTTGAACAGGATCTTAGTGAGATCACATTGGAGTAGTGTGTAAAAAGTTTTTCTGCTCAATGAAGAAAGTGTATTGTTACATTGGACGGAGCGCAGAGATGGTTCCTTCAACTGATTCCTGCAACGAAGGTGTCTTAGGATGGAGAGATAGCAGCAAAGTGGAACAGAGGCCGCGATAACATTAGCCATGATTATATTCAATGGCGGAGCAGATTCGAGGGGTTGGATTCCTGACTGATGCTCCTCGTCCATACTCAGCATTTCGACCGTGTGACACTGTAAAGGGGCAGGACGGTGTATCAAACAGGAAGGAGGCTCTCCGGATAAGTCAGTCTTAATCAGCTTGACAGAACGTCACCAGTGGAGTCACACAATGACCAGTGCGGTTACCTCAACTATTTACAATCTATATCAATGATCAGGAGGATGGAACAGATATACAGATACTGAGTTTGGTGATGTCGCTTGGATAAGCAAGAGGTTAAATTATCAAGAGCGGGTGGAGGGTCTACAGATAGATGTAGAAAGTTAAAGGCAATGGATAATAATTTGGCAGGTGCAATACAACAAAATATAACCTGTAGTTTCATTTACAGGAGTAATAGATGGCAATATGTTACTGAAATGGAGATGGATTACAGGACTTAGTGATACTGTATACTGGGGAGTTCACTCAGACCCGTTCAGACATGGGAGGTTTTGCTCCATCCCTGATCGTCAGCTCCCAGACACTGCAAGTGACCCCATTGCACTCCGTACACATGGAATATTTTGTTTTAGTTGGTTAGTGGTGGGGATGGTGTTTTGAAACGTGTATCAAGGGGACGGCTTTTATCCAAGACAATTATTCCTTTCTATATGGAAACCCATAGACGATGGGAATGGCTGCCTGCTTCTGAATGAAGGAACTGTGGCTGCTTTCAGGACAGGGGTATTCACCAACATGATGTATTGTACATGTACACACTTTAACATTAATAGAGTGAGATCTTCTTCAGTTCCTCTACCCCTCCCCATGTAATGGCTACTCTGCGGATACCATGTACATCTTGGGAATCCCACTATACTGGTAAATAAGGATACACCTGGCAGCTTCCCGCTGAGGAAGAAGCAATGTATTGACCTCATCCATTAAATACATCCTCTGTCACCGAATGGTGACATTGATGTTGAGATATTGGGAGATGATGGAGCTGTCACCTAGTCCTGCCTGGAAAGTTTTGGATCACAGAAGCTGAATGAAACTGTGATCCTAACAGTCACTGGCAGCACCGTCTTCACCCTGGCGTGAAGCTGTGGGTCGTGTTGAAGGAGGTGACACCGCTCTGTGACCAGGTCCTTGTTCAGTCAGGGTCCCCTCACACACTGCCCCTGGGTTAAGTGAAGCTTGGGAAGCTGTTCCTGGAAAACCTGGGGTGGATACAGCAGATCCCTTTCCCTACACACACTCACTCCGTGGTTTCAGAGCTTCCCTGTCTGCAGCCTCTGTTCCATTTGGTGTTCATGTTACACATCCAGATGCTGTTACCATAGTCCCCAGGCTCCATCCAAAGTTGGGTCACCAAATCCACCGGTTTCTCTGAATGTCCGAGGCAGCTCACAGCACAAGCTCCAGCAAACCATCCCCAGCACTTCCACTAACTTTTCAATAACAGGAGTCAGTCAGAAACCCCTCGGCTACAAGTGTTATGGACCAGACCAGATCCCCGCAAAATATTTTAAGAAGGCCATTTAGACCCAAACCTTTCCTTATTTTGAATATAGATGTGAAGTGTGCTTCCCAGATATGTTGTGACTGGTCAAAGCACTCGACATTAAGCCGAATATAATCTATTCAAATGCTTTAGTAAAAATACAATCAAAGAAAATAACATTTTGGGATAGCTTATATGTGGAACAATTACACAAACAGTAGATACCGTACCCTCTTGGTATACACGACTCGGCACAAAGATATATTCAAATACAGATTCTTACATGCAGTTTTTTGATCCAGGAGAAAACAACATCAACAACCATCTCAGAGAGAAAAGCATCTCGGGATCATGTATTGGAACTTCTAACCCTGCTGCGATCTCCAGCAGCTTCTGAATGCTGCAGCTAAAAACAAAACGAGCAAACCTGGTCTGGGAGAGCTGGCCACTGCCGTTCTATTGTTACCACCGTTTTAATAAAACCTATAGGCCTCCTCAGTTATTTACTTAAACTGTTTTCAGACAGCAGTTCTGCACCTCTGCCTTTAAAATGTCTCTTAAAAAAAAACAAGAGAAAATAACCTTTTTGCAGTGATAGTATCCTCACAACTCTACCTTTAATAAAATGATCTATCATTATACAAAGATGGATTCATTTTAGACCTCCTAATCTTCCTTTATTAGTAGCAGGTAGATAGGATAGTGAAGAAGGCGCTTGGTATGCTTTCCCTTATTGGTCATAGTATTGAGTACAGGAGTTGGGATGTCATGTTGCGGCTGGACAGGACATTGGTTAGGCCACTATTGGAATATGGCATGCAATTCTCGTCTCCTTCCTATCGGAAAGATATTGTGAAACTTGAAAAGGTTCAGAAAAGATTTACAAGGATGTTGCAAGGGTTGGAGGACTTGAGCTACAGGGAGAGGCTGCACAGGCTGGGGCTGTTTTACCTGGAGCATCGGAGGCTGATGGGTGACCTTATAGATATTCACAAAATTATGTGGGGCATGGATAGGATAAATAGGCAAAGTCTTTTCCCTGGGGTCGGGAAGTCCAGAACTAGAGGGAATAGGTTTAGGGTGAGAGGGGAAAGATATAAAAGAGACCTAAGGGCAACTTTTTTCACGCAGAGGGTGGTAAGTGTATGGAATGAGCTGCCAGAGGATTTGGTGGAAGCTGGTACAATTGCAACATTTAAGAGGCATTTGGATGGGTATATGAATAGGAAGGGTTTGGGGGATATGGGCCGGCTGCTGGCAGGTGGGACGAGATTGGGTTGGGATATCTGGTTTGCATGGACGGGTTGGACTGAAGGGTCTGCTTCCATACTGTACATCTCTATGACTCTGTGATTCTATGACTGCAATGCATATATATTATATTGACTCTGAGCATATAAATGTTCTCAACGAGATTAGATTTCAGTCATTTTACTCCTGCCATGGAATGCCTTTGTCTTTCTTCGTCCAAGTCTCCAGAATGTGTCAAAACTTAGGTTTTCTCGCCCTGTCACCTGTATAATTTCAAGTTGAATGGCAGCAATAATAAGCTCGATTGAAACAGACTGGTATTCTTCTCCCTAAACTTCTCCAAAAGACGTTAAGCGGCCACGATCAGTGATAAAGATTTGTTTCATGTATGTTATTCGCAATTAAAATGCTGAAATGTTGTACCACCAACACCAAGCTCAATGCCTCCTTCCCCATTGTGGAGTAAATCTGTTGATGTTTCCACTGGACGCTCCAAACCGCACGTTACATAATGGAGTACTTCTCATCTCTCCAATACTCCCTCTGAATGACATAGTTCCTTATTTCTCAGCATAAAAGAATTACATGTTTCTGTACCTCTTAATGCTCTAACCTCTTTACCTGCTACTCCTGGCCTATGCTCATAAACCTTACATTCACAGGTAAATGTTTTAATCGCAACAGACTGGTATTTTTTCGCCTGAATGTCTCCAAAAATGTTAAGGGGTCACGATCAGTGATAAAGATTTGTCTCAGGTATGTTATTCGCAATGTAAATGCTGAAATGTTGTAACGCCAACACCGAGCTCAAGGCCTCCTTCCCCATTGTGGAATAAATCTGTTGATGTTTCCACTGGACACTCCAACCACTGATTACATAATGGAGCACTTCTCATCTCTCCAATACTCCCTCTGAATGACATAGCTCCTCATGTCTCAGCATAAAAGAATTACATGCTTCTGCATCTCTTAATGCTGAAAACCCTTTACCTGCTACTCCTTGCCTTGCCAAGTTAGCCTTACTCTCATAGGTATATGTTTTAAGAAGATCTCGCACATTCTTCTCAATCTCTCACAGAAACCAAACTTTGATTTCTGAACCAAATTATCACCATCAGCCATTTCAGCTTCTAATCTTGCCTTTGTCACTCTCTGCTCTTCCACACGAGTTCTCCCGACTGCAGGAAGTGAAATGTTGAACTTCTCCAAAATAAGAATCTCTCTAAGTGTGCCATAGTTTTGCTCTGTTTTTAATGCCCTTCCGCACCATTCAAAATTACTTTGTTTGATTCTTTCAAACTCAATGTGCGTTTAACGAGGCAGCTTGATTTAGATTCCAGAAACGCTGTCTGTAGGCTTCTGGTCCAAGCTCATATGCATTTCAGATGGCTTTCTTCACCACCCCACACTGGCCAGATACCTCTACTGAACGAGATGCAAATACCTATCAGATCTGTGTGGATCAACTAAGTCCACAGGGTAACTGATCACCTCATTTGTTTAGCCACTTTCTCAAATGAAATTAAAAAGGCTTCCCCATCCTTCTCATCAAATTTAGATAATGCCTGGGCATACTTAAACAGAACCTCATCAGGCCTTTGGCTACTAAAGGGTTGCTCATCCTGACTATCCTCCTCATCCAGCCTATCGTCTACCTTCATCTCTGCTTTTTATGTCAACTTTCCTCTCCAATTGCTAACGATTGAAGTTGAAACTCTCTGCTTTTCTTCTCTCTTTTTTCTCTCTTTCTTCTTCATTTTCTTTTCTTTTATTTCTACTTCTCATTTTAATTTAAATGGTTTCAATTCCTTCTCATGTTCAAAGTGCCTCATTTGAAATTGAATTCGAACCATTTCCAAAGAGTCTGATGGCAGTTCCACCAAATGTAATGCCGAGCTATAGCTGTAATTATCTCTCATTTTCTCACAAACACAACCCCAACTCCAGCCTGTCTGCCAATTCCTACAGATTTGCCTTCATTACCTTTTGTAAAACTCCCAACTTCACTTTTCCACACCCAGAGAACTCTCAGTGACGGAATGAATCTTTATACACAAAACACGTTTTAAACCAACCGAATTCAACATCCGGAACAACGACCTTTGAACCCAATAGTCTCCCGTTGCATACTCTCCAGTGTCTGCAAGAGCTTATTCTGGATTCTCTGGTTTCCTCACACAATCCAAAGATGTGCATGTCAGGTGAATTGGCCATCCTAAATTGTTCATAGTTTTCAGGGATGTGTGGGTTAGGAGCCTTTGTCGGGGTAAATGTGTAATAATAGGGTAAAGGAATGGGTCTGGGTAGGTTTCTCCTCGGATGGTTGGTGTGGACATGTTGGGTAGAATGGCCTGTTTGCACACTGTAGGGATTGTAATTCTAAACCCAATTTGGTATTATCGATTTAGAACCAGACAAGAGTCTTCAGTTTGCTATAGATGAACCAGACTGACTCAAACTATTTTAATAGGGTAGCTTGGATGCCAACATTTTCTTATTTTAAAGGCAGATGCGAAATGGAATTTCCAAATATAATGCTACTCGCCAAACTACTCACCATTAATTAAAACATAATATATTGAAACACTCTAATGAAAATCCATACAAAATGAAGAGGATTTTAGAATAACTTAACTATTGGAAACCTGAACTGAATAACGGATACAATACCTTCTACAAATGAACTGTTCCAATATACTAATATCACCTAAACACACTCCATGTTAAAAAGGATCATTCAGAAATACAGTTCTCCAATCCAGGAGGAAACAGCATGAGGTGAAGCTTCAGAGAGAATAGCAGCTAGGGATAATTTACTAAAACTTCCAACCCTTCTGGGACACAAGCACCTGTTGACTTACAGCTATAAGGAAAAAGAACTAGAAAGCCTGGTCTGTGCGAGCTGGCCATTGTTACTACTATTTATTAAAACCCCTAAAACCCTAAAAGTTATTTACTTGAGCCGTTTACAGTAGGCAGTTTGGACTTTAAGGTCTCTTGTTCAAAAAAGAGAAAATAACCTTTTCTTTTAAAAGTGACAGCATTGTCACACAATTTAGATGCTTGGTACTTTACTCAATGAGCTTCCCCGTGTTACTGATCGCAAGGTCACCTAAGTTGGCAAATACAGGTACAGTCCAAGTTACAAGGATGTGTCTCATAACTTCTGAAACACGCCTGTCCATGAGTAATCACATGGGACATACCGGGAAGTGAAAAACAGCCTGACACACACCATTTCACTGTCTCTGAGCTACACAATGCCAGCACTTGATACAAAATATAGCCAAGACCCAAAGCCAGGGAAAGATACAGAGGGCCAGAGAGATTCACATTAAAGACAGAAACAGACAGTTAATTAACTGGGAGGAGGTTGTGGAAATATGGGGAAAAAAGACAGGGCAGTGGGACTAACTGGAGAAGTGAGATCTTCGAGAGTATAATTACAAGAATAAGAACATTGAAAAAAGGCATTATCAGGTCCGCTGGAATGGTTTGTTACATCAAATTCTCAATCTTCTTCACAGAACACCACAAACAACATAAACTGGGACAAGATGACAGCCCAGCATGGAGAGCTGTGCAGACCATGCTCGTGTGTTGCTCAGTAAACTGCACTATCTGCCCAGCAAATAGAGTATTGCAAACTTTACTATCATATGCTAACTTTTCTCGCATCAGATTACTGTCTCCAATGGGAAGCTCTCCTCTCTCTGCGCGTGTGTTTGTGTGTGTGTGTTCATCAGAGTGTGAGAGAGAGAGAGTCCGTGTGTGTGCGCGATTGGCATGGTTGAATGCGAAACTCATTGCTTGAGAAGGAACGCACATGGAGGAAACTATTTTAAATAC
The DNA here is from genome assembly GCF_047496795.1 of Chiloscyllium punctatum. NCBI lineage: Eukaryota > Metazoa > Chordata > Chondrichthyes > Orectolobiformes > Hemiscylliidae > Chiloscyllium > Chiloscyllium punctatum. Next base: position 88,407,249 of record NC_092752.1, on the reverse strand, counting down.
GAACAACTGGCAGGCTTTTGGATAATCGACAGAGATAGAACAAGAGGTTTCATGGAGAGATGAGATAAAGTGTTTGAGAATGTTAAAATAAAGGCATTGCCAGACACAATAGCAATATACATCGGCGTACACATGAATGACCGATGGATGGGAGTTTGGTGTGAGGTCAAATCAGATTTGCTTCGGCAGGTTTGAAGCCAGGAGCATCAGAGGCAGATTATTGGCTTCATTAAGACTGTATTTCATAGCTCAAGGTTCAAACAGCAGATGGAATAAACCAGTGAGATATATTCTGGGGTGGTGAGTATTTGAAGTTAGAAATGGTCAGGGGATGGTGTCAGGAATCAGCTCATGGTCAAAGGGATCACCCACAGTTGTGACTCGTCAGCTTCAGCAGCAGATATTGGCCAGGAATGGGATGGAAACAGTGGAAGGAAGTGGAGTTTGTAACCAGAACAATGGAGAGTGACCTCCATGCTCTTAATATTTAAATAACAAAGGCCAAGATACAATAAATTGTAGTTCTCCGCTGAAACTGAGTAGTTCAACATAGAGACCCATGAGTATCACTGCCAGAGCAGAGAGGGAGACAGTAATTGAACGTGTTCATTGATGTAGTTAGTAGTGGTCTGGATGATTAATATCTCGATTCAGAGTTTCAACAGGAACAACAGTAGTGGGTAGAAGTGTAGAATATATGCAAGAACAGAAATAAAGTCATAACTAGTTTATAGAAAAAAAAGGACAGTGACACTTACCAGGAACACCAACGATAGCCAGGAAGGGATAATAAAAACATTGAATAATGCGAAGAACGTAATAGATCTGCGATGATAATGGCAACAAATCAAACACAGAAAGATACCAAACATAATCGGATAAACTCCTATCTCTTGCTGGAATATTCCAGTCGAATGTTCTCATATTCTGATCCATGTTTGGAACATTCCAGTCTAATGTTCTCAGATTCTGATCCATTGTTGGAACAGTCCAGTCTAATGTTCTCAGATTCTGATCTCTGCTCCCCTTTTCTCTGGACCTGCTGATCCCTGTCAGTGCTGTCGGTAATGTTCTGCTCATGTTATGGGATAACACATTGAACGGCGCCCATTTATCATTAAAAGAGGGAAACCCTCCACTGGGATAATTTGAATCCATGGAGACTGGCATTAATCACAGTCACTGAACAAATATGATCAGTTAACCAGTTCCATACATCACTTTACATATCACTATAAAAGGGAACATTTACTGTGTTTGGATGGAATGGATGAGGGTTGCTGTGGGATGGACCATAAATCTTTCAATCTTTTAAATCTTTTTTGCCTTGTATATGAGAGTATTAACAGAACACTGCAGGGGTCTATATATGTTTCACTCTGTTTATGAAACGAGGCAGTTATAAAATAACAGATCGGCTGCATAAAAAAAACGACGGATGGGCAAGTTTCTAGATGCCTTAACCTTCAGTATGGTACTTATTGACCAGTGTGAGGCTAATCCGCGTTTTAAGTGCCCCGTTATCAAATCCTTTCATAACCTTGATACAAAGCATTGGGACTGCTGCTCAGGAACAGGCCAAAGCAATTCTGTCCCTATGGGCCTCTTACAGAGGGATAGGAGAAGGCCATTCACTCCATATTAGCCTGTTGCTACTTGAAAAGGTGGAACGTTGGAATATTAGTACATTTTGCCAACAAATCATTCAAAATAAAAGGATGTGTCGCTGCAGCTGTATGAGGTAACACTGAGAGGACACCTGGAGTTCATTGTTACTGTAACTGAGAAGGGATGAACCTCCATCAAATACAGTTTATTGGCTGCTCGTAATCCAGGGGTTGATGTGTCATTTAAAGTCTCGTGGTTGTTATACAGGGAGAGGAGAATCCCCTTCAGCCTCTCGAACCTGTTACAGAGAGACAGGAAGTATTTATTTAACATTTCAAGTCTGTTACGCATAAATATTACTTTTACACTAGTTATGGAATAGGAAAGACCTGATGTAAACAATAAAGTTCTAACTTTAAACAAGGCCAATTTTGAAAGTGTTAGGCGAGGCCTGTGAAAGGCTAATTGTAACATCCTATTCGCAGGGAAAGTGATGGTTGGAAAATGCAAGGCAATCAAAACTTGGTTTCAGAAAGTCAAGAGCCAACGTGTTCCCATTAGTGAGAGGGGCAAGGCTGGCGCGTGCAGGGAGTGCTGGATGGCTAGATATATTGACGCTTTGGTCAAGGTAAGAAAGGAGGCAGACGTCAGGTAAACAGAGCTGAGATCAAGTGGATCCCCAGAGGAGTATAAGGGCAGTAAGTGTATAGCCAACTCGGAAATCGGGCCACAAAAATTAGAAATAGGATTAACGAGGTATTGAAGAAATTCTACAAATCTTTTCATGGCAAAAGATTAACTAGGGAGAGAATATGCACCTTAAAGATCAGGAAGGCGACCTATGTGTGGAACCACAAGAGATGGAGGGATATGAAACGAGTATTTCTCCTCAGTATTTAATGTGGAGGGAGTTACAAGAGCGAGAGAATGAAGAAATGTATAGTGATAGCTTGAAAAGTATCTGTATTACAAGGAGGTGTTGAATATTTTAAAACACATGAAGGTGAACAAATCCCTGGGACCTGATCAGTTGTATCGCACAAGTTTGTGGGAAGCTACGAAAGAGATTGCTCTGCATTTTGCTGATATATTTGTATCATTGATTTCCACAGGTGAGGTGCCAAAATAGTGCAGGGCTGCTAACAGTGTCATCATTTAAGAAAGGAAGGAAAAACCTTGTAACTATAGACTGGTGAGCCTGACGTCAATGGTGACTAAATTGCTGGAGGGGGTTTTGAGGGAAAGGATGTATATGCATTTGGAAAGATAAGGACTGAAGAGGGCTTTGTACATTGGAGATCACGTCTCACTGACTCGGTGGAATTTTTGAGGGAGTGATCAAGATGATTGATGAGGCAGGATAGTGGATGTTGTCTTTATGCAATTCAGTAAGAAAACCAAACTGTGGGCTGATGCCCGAAACGTCGATTCTCCTGTTCCTTGGATGCTGCCTGACCTGCTGTGCATTTCCACCAACACATTTTCAGCTCTGATCTCAAGCATCTGCAGTCGTCACTTTCTCCTCGAATGTTCTACATGGTAGCCTGGTTAACAAGGTTAGACTGCCTGGGATCCAGGGAGAGCTCGCCATTTAGATGCAAATTTTTCTTGAATATTGAAGACAGGGCGTGACAGTGGGCATTTGTTCATTACACTTGGAGACCTGTGACCAGTGACGTGCCGCAAAGATCAATAGTGGGTCCACTGCCTTTTGTATCTTATACAAATCATTTACATTTGAGTATATGAAGTATGATCACTAAGGTTGTAGATAATTCCAAATTTGGTGGTGTAGTCGACAGTGAAGAATGATATCTCAGAACACAGTGGAAAATTGGTTAGGTGAACCGAGCGGTGGCAGATGGAGTTTAATTTGATAAATGTGAGGTGTTGCATTTTGCAAGATAAATCAGGCCAAAACATGTAGGTCAAGTCCTGTCAAAAGTGGCCAAACAAAGAGAACTCCATTGAAATTATCGAATCCCTAAAGGGAGGAAACAGGCAATTCGGCCCGTCGAGACCACATCGACCCTCGGAACAGTATCCCATTTGATACACCCCTACCCTATCCCTCCGAGCCTGCATTTCCCATGGCTAATCCACCTCGCCTACACGTCCCAGGGTACTTGGGGCAATTTAGCATGGCCAATCCACCCTTACCTGTGTATCTTTGTACTGTGGAGGGAAAATGTAACACCCAGAAGAACCTCACGCAGATACGGGGAGAATGTGCAAACACCAGACAGGCACTCATTCAAGGATGTACTTAAACCCAGATCGCTGTGCTAAGAGGTAGCAATGCAAGCCACTGAGGTACTGTGTCACCTGGTGGTGAAGGTTCTCTGTTCCTTGAAAGTGCCGTCACAGGTAGACAGCGTAGTGAAGAAGACACTTGGTGATCTTCCCTTTATTGGTGCGTGCTTTGAGTTGAAGCATTTGTATGACATGTTAAATCTGTACAGGACATTGGTTTGGCCACTTTTGTAATATTGCCTTTAATTCTGGTCTCCCTGATGTCAGAAAGACATTGTCAAACTTGAAAGAGTGCAGAAGAGATTTTTTAAAATGTTGCAGGTGTTGGAGGGTTTGAGCTACAGGGAGAGTTTGAATTGGCTGGGACTATTTTCAAGTGTTGAAGCTGAGGGGTGACCTTATAGCGGTTTTTAAAGGCATGAGGGGCATAGATAAGGTAAACAGTCAACTTCTTTACCCCAGCATAGGTGAGTCGAAAATTAGAGGACAAAGGTTTAAGGTGAGAGGAGAAAGATTTATAAAGGGAAATGAGGTCCAACACTTTCAAAGAGAGACTGCTGTGTTTATGGACTGAGCACCCAAAAGAGGTGGGTGGAGGCAGACACAGTTACACCATTTAAAAGGCATTTGAATAGGTACATGCATGGGAAGGGTTTAGAGGGATATTGGCCAAGTGCTGGCAAGGGGGACGAGATTAATTTAGGATATTTGGTCAGAATGGACGACTGGATCGAAAGGTCTTTTTCCGTGCTGTACATCATTGAGACTCAAGAGACATCATTCACTCTTGAGTGTATAACAGTGGAACAGGAAGAGGCTATTCCGGTTCTGAATTCTGTTAGTCAGTTTGTTTGCTCAATTACTGAGAGTCAAATACAAAAATACATCATTCAGATGTTGATGGTATTTTACAGAAACAGGAGAAAGGCCTTTAGTCAAGAGAAGCTGTAAGGAATATGAAGAGGCCATTCAGTCCCTCAAGTCCATTTCACAGGAGCAGCAGGTGAGCACAGAGCGATTTGAGCCTGAGTCAGTAGCATGAGGAGGACATCTATTATCACAAACTTGGGATCAGGAGGCATCAATCAGTTGCTCAAGACTGGGACACAGGAACAGAAGGCAGTCACTCAACATGCTCGAGACTGGGACACAGGCACAGGAGGCAGTCACTCAACTGCTCGAGACTAAGATACAGGAACAGGAGGCAGTCACTCAACTGCTCGAGACTGAGACACAGGAACAGGAAGCAGTCACTCAACTGCTTGAGACTGGGACATAGGAACAGGAAGAAGTCACTCAACTGCTTGAGATTGGGAAACAGGAACAGGAGGCAGCCATTCAATTGCTCGAGACTGGGACACAGGAACAGGAGGGAGTCACTCAACCGCTCGAGACTGGGACACAGGAACAGGAGTGTGTCATTCAACTGCTCGAGACTGGGACACAGGAACAGGAGGGAGTCACTCAACCGCTCGAGACTGGGACACAGGAACAGGAGGGAGTCACTCAACCGCTCGAGACTGGGACACAGGAACAGGAGGGTGTCATTCAACTGCTCGAGACTGGGACACAGGAACAGGAGGGAGTCACTCAACCGCTCGAGACTGGGACACAGGAACAGGAGGGTGTCATTCAACTGCTCGAGACTGGGACACAGGAACAGGAGGGAGTCGCTCAACTGCTTGAGATTGGGAAACAGGAACAGGAGGCAGCCATTCAATTGCTCGAGACTGGGACACAGGAACAGGAGGGAGTCACTCAACTGCTCGAGACTGGGACACAGGAACAGGAGGGTGTCATTCAACTGCTCGAGACTGGGACACAGGAACAGGAGGGAGTCACTCAACCGCTCGAGACTGGGACACAGGAACAGGAGGGTGTCATTCAACTGCTCGAGACTGGGACACAGGAACAGGAGGGTGTCATTCAACTGCTTGAGACTGGGACACAGGAACAGGAGGCAGTCACTCAACTGCTCGAGACCGTCACTGGGAAATCTAGAGGCTTGTGAGGCCCCAGGATCCTGTTACGCAGGGACAGCAGGAGGTGACTCACTCCCCATCAGCTTTGGGCACTGGGAGAGAAGGGGAGTTTGCCTCTAACAAACAGAAATATATGAATAAATTGCATTCGTGGTCCACACAATCCTGCCCCACCATTCACTAAGAGCACGGCTGATCTGACTCATGCCTCACTCCATTTTACGGAGACCCCCTCTCTGCAGCCTCTGCTCCATTTGTTGGTCATGTTGCAGACCCAGATGCTGTAACAACAGTCACCATCACTCATCCAGAGGGTCAGATCTAATATGATGAGTCAGGATTTGAAGGGTCCAATCACAAGAATGAAAACAGAAAATAAAGGCATTGCCAGAAGTTTAGTTCTCTCACATTCGCAATCCAACTCACAAAACCAGCCCATCCATTATATATTCAGGATGGAGCACTGTGTAGATCCAGCTAGCGAACTGCTGAATGTAACCCAGCAATGTCCAGAGTGGAATTCTATGCAGCTCACACCAATACTTGATCTATAATACTGGGCTAAATGTCCAGCGTGAGGAGCTGTGCAGACCGCACTGGTTCATTCATATATAACCCCAGGTTTTTGCATTGTTCGGTAACGCTGTGTTAGATCACTGCCCAGTGTGGGGAAACTTGCAGCCAATGCTGGCAGTGACAGGATGTGCAGCTCCCATCCATTTACAGCTCTGTATCTCCATTGCGCCTTGACAAGGGGTGCTGTGTGTGTGACAATCACTGGGAGGGAGAGATGTAAATTGAAACAGTTTAAATACCAACAGTTCCGATTCAGGCGCACACCACTCCAGTATTTAAAGATGAAATAACTGAGGTAATGTTGAGTGAGGTTTTGTGGATGGTGCAAAGAAGTAAGAGGGGGTTGGTGATGTTATAGTGGTTGCACTATAAGCATCCAAATAATCAATGGGAATTAGAGAAACAAATATGCAGGGAGACTGGCGAGAATTTCAGGAGCAATAGGGTTGTCATAATAGGTGATTTTAATTATACTAACATAGACTGGGACGTCCAGAGGTTTAAGGACTAAGATGGAAAGAAATTAGTTAAGTGTGTTCAGGAAAGCTTCCACAAGCAGCATGTAGAGGGTCCTACTCTGGAAGGGATAAACTCGACCTACTGTTGGGACATATGGCAGGATAGGTGACGGAGGTAAAGTGAGGGAGCATTTTGGGACCGGTGATTGGAATTGTATTAATTTTAAAACAGTTATGGCAGGGACAGAATTGGTCCCCAGATTCAAGTTCTAATTTGGGGCGAAGCGAACTTTGTTGGAATTAAACAGGGATATGCAAAATGATCTCTGGTAAGTGGGAGTCCTTTAAAAGTGAGATATCTCAAGTTCAAGCTCTATATGTTCCTGTGAGGGTGAAGGGAAAGTGAGGCAGGAAGAGAGAACCCTGGATGACAAGAGATAATCGGGCTCTGACCAGCAAAAAGGAGGCGTGGCTCAGGTTCAGGCAGCTGGAATCAATGGAATCTCTGGAGAGACCCAAGTGATGCAAGAGTTTTACTGAAGATTGAAATCAGTAAGGCGAAAAGGGGGTATGACATAGCCTTGGCTGAGAAAGGTGGGGAATCCAAAGATATGCTTTCAGTATAGTAAAGAAAAAGAACGACTAGAGAGAAAATAGGATGCCTTAAAATGAAAAGTGGGCATTCATGTGTCAAACCACAACAGATGGTCGAGGTCCTCAATTTCCCGTCTGTGTTTACCATGAAGAAATTTATAATGATATGTGACCTTTGGTGGGATTAGTTGTCATATCTTGGTACCGTTAATATCACAGTAGAGGTGCTGTTGGACATATTAGAAAGCATAAAGTCAGATTAATCTCTTGGTCCTGACCAGATATATCCAAGAGCACTGAAAGAGGCGAGAGAAGACAGTTCAGGGGCAAGGTCCCGGAAGACTGGGCAGTAGCAAATGTAGTGCCCTTCTTCAAGAAGGGCTGCAAAGAAATGCCTGGGAATTATGCACCAGTAAGCTTCATATCTGTTTTCGGTGAACCACTTGAGAAGGTTCTGAGAGATAAGATGTGCATACATTTGGAAAGAAAGAGTTTGATTTGGAGAAGTCAGCATAGCTTTGTACATGGCAGATTATGCCTTACAAATTTTGTTCGTAGTTTTTTGAGGAAGTGACCAGGGAGGTTGATGAAAGCAGGGTGGTGGATATAGTCTATGTGGATTTCAGTAAGGCCTTTGATAAGGTTCCACATGTTAGACAGCTTGAGAAGGTTAGATCGCATGGACTCCAATGTAAACTGGCAAATTGGCGACACAATTGGCTTGGCGTTAGGAAGCAAATGTCGATGGTGGAGGTATGCTTGTCGGACTGGAGGCCTGTGACTCGTGGAGTGCCTCAGGGGTCGGTCCTGGGCCCATTGCTGTTTGTTATCTGTATCAATAATTTGGACGAGAGTGCACAACGCAAGGTTAGTAAGTTTGCAGATGACACTAAAATAGAAGGGATCCATTGAGGAACATTACCAGAAATTGCAGCAGTACCTTAGTCGGCAGTGGAAGTGGGCTGAGAAATAACATGTGAAGTTTAACATTGGCAAGGGTGACGTCTTGCATTTTGGAAAGTCAAATCCAGGTAGGTGTTTAATGATGAACGAGAGTGCTGTAAGGAGTGTAGCGGAACAAAGGACATTAGAGATTAGGTGCACGGTTGTCTGAAATTTGGGTCACTGATACACAGGACAGTGAAGAAGGCGGTTGGCACACAGGCCTTCGTCAGGGCATTGAGTATAGAAGTTGTGACGTTATGTTGCAGTTATACCGGAAGTTGGTAAGGCTGCAGTTGGAGTATTGGGTTCGGTTTTGTTCACCTTGCTCTAGAAAGGATATTATTGAATTAGAAAGAGTGTAGAAGAAATTTCAGAGATGTTTCCTGGGCAAAAGGGTTTAAGTTATAGGGAGAAGTTGGACAGGTTAGAACTTATTTCTTTACAGCCTAGGAAACTGAAGGGGGTTCTTATAGAAGTGTAGATAATTTGTGAGAAGATTTGTAGCTCGGGTGTTCGTTGTTGTAGTTCTGTTCGCCGAGCTGGGAATTTGTGTTGCAGACGTTTCTGCGGACAACTGGAACTGACAACTGGAAGTGGCAGATACAAACCACTATAAATGCCGGAGGAAACATCACAGAGGCGCTTCACAGGAAGCCCCCAAGCACTGAGGATGTCACCTCGACAGGGGACGAAACGTCTGCAACACCAATTCCCAGCTCAGCGAACAGAACCACAACAAGAAGTGTAGATCTTATCAAATTATGAGAGATGTGCATAGTTTTAAACACTTCAATTTTTTTCGCAAGGTTGGGGAATCGAGGACTAGAGGACATCCGTTAAAGCTTCGAGAGGAATAAAATGAAAATTAACCCGTAGGGGCAACTTTTTTACACGGGGTATGGTATACTTATGGGCTGAGCTGCGATTGGAAGTGGTTGAGATGGGTACAATAACAACATTGAAAAGGCATTTGGACAAATACACAGATAGGAAAAGATTAAAGGATACAGAGCAAGGGCAGAGAAATTGGATGAGTGTGGATGGACATTTTGTTTGGCATGGAACAGCTGGGCAGAAGGGGCCTGTTTCTGTCCGTAGAACCGTATGACTGTAAATACGTGTGTTTTGGGATAGAGACAGGGAGAGGAGACTGAGAAAAAATGTCATGGAAAGATATGTTCACTGTTTCCAGAATGCTGAAATGAAGACATTTCGATAGTACCATGCAACACGGGTCAGTATTATGAAGAATTATGAGTGAATGGTATATTAGTATGAGTTCAGGTGATAGAGAGTTTTGAATGAGCATTTGTCCTGCAGCTTTGGAACTGAGAGGGAGGACTGCAGAGTCTTCGACACATTGAGCTGTATAAAACAGTAATTTGTCTCAGTTTCATTTTCGCTGAGTCTGACAGAGAGACTGTCTGTACAAAGCTGAGCTAGTTTCCTGGTGCTATCTTATCGAACTCACCTCATTAGCTACCTACTCCACCCCATGGTGTCCCTCTCATTCAATACCAGCCCGATTCTCCCACCCATCATGATTAACCAGGCGGCACTCTGGCACTTTTACCCCACTTTTCTTCAAGTGCCTGTTCGAGGGCATTTCCCATGGAACGCACTCTCCTAACAATATATTCCATCTGCTTGATACTTTCATTCGACGGTCAGCATGCTTTACACAGACCAAGCAAGAAATCTACACTTATTTTATAGTTATAGATTCCAATCACACTTAGTAATGCTGGTTATTTCACTTGACTCACCTTAATGATATTAAATCAAAGACAGCTTCTAAACATGTCTTGTTATAAAATACAATTTCGAGCAGAGAACGTTTTTACCCTCAGCTGTTATCTTGACCGTTATCAGAATTTGCCATTTTTATTATTATGAAAGTTTCTCTTTCCCTTTGCATGTGACTGTTTCTGTCTGTAACAGTTGCACTATCTCCCACACAGTTCGTTGGACGGCAGGTTTGTGATGCAGAGGGAGGCCAACAGCGCAGGTTCAGTTCCTCACACTGACAGAGGTTTCCATGAAGGGGACGCTCTCTCAACCTCAACCTCACCCCATCACCCGAGATGTGGTGACCCTCAGGGTAAACCAGCATAAGTGGTCTCTCTAATGAGAGTTCTTTGGGACTCGATTCTATCAACGTTAGCATTTTAATTTTAAAAGATAATTTTATTGAAAAGAGATTTTTAATATTATAATAACTCAATAACAATACAACTCAAATAACTGAACAGAATTACACTAATGTGCATGTACATATAAAACAAGTTAAAAACGTTAAATGGACAGAAGAAAAACAAAAATAAACAATAAATAATGAATACATAGAACATAGAACATAGAACATAGAACAATACAGCACAGAACAGGCCCTTCGGCCCACGATGTTGTGCCGAACTTCTATCCTAGATTAAGCACCCATCCATGTACCTTCCCAAATGCCGCTTAAAGGTCGCCAATGAATCTGACTCTACCACTCCCTCGGGCAGCGCATTCCATGCCCCCACCACTCTCTGGGTAAAGAACCCACCCCTGACATCTCCCCTATACCTTCCACCCTTCACCTTAAATTTATGTCCCCTTGTAACACTCTGTTGTACCCGGGGAAAAAGTTTCTGACTGTCTACTCTATCTATTCCGCTGATCATCTTATAAACCTCTATCAAGTCACCCCTCATCCTTCGCTGTTCCAACGAGAAAAGGCCGAGAACTCTCAACCTATCCTCGTACGACCTACTCTCCATTCCAGGCAACATCCTGGTAAATCTTCTCTGCACCCTCTCCAAAGCTTCAACATCTTTCCTAAAGTGAGGCGACCAGAACTGCACACAGTACTCCAAATGTGGCCTAACCAAAGTCCTGTACAGCTGCAACATCACCTCACGACTCTTGAATTCAATCCCTCTGCTAATGAACGATAATACTCCATAGGCCTTCTTACAAACTCTATCCACCTGAGTGGCAACCTTCAAAGATCTATGTACATAGACCCCAAGATCCCTCTGTTCCTCCACCTGACCAAGAACCCTACCATTAACCCTGTATTCCGCATTCTTATTTGTTCTTCCAAAATGGACAACCTCACACTTGGCAGGGTTGAACTCCATCTGCCACTCCTCAGCCCAGCTCTGCATCCTATCTAAGTCCCTCTGCAGCCGACAACAGCCCTCCTCACTGTCCACAACTCCACCTATCTTTGTATCATCTGCAAATTTACTGACCCACCCTTCGACTCCCTCCTCTAAGTCATTAATAAAAATTACAAACAGCAGAGGACCCAGAACTGATCCCTGCGGAACTCCACTTGTAACTGGACTCCATGTTGAATATTTACCATCTACCACCACTCTCTGACTTCTACCGGTTAGCCAGTTTTCTATCCAATTGGCCAAATTTCCTTCGATCCCATGCCTCCTGACTTTCCGCATAAGCCTACCATGGGGAACCTTATCAAATGCCTTACTAAAATCCATGTACACTACATCCACTGCTCTACCCTCATCCACATGCTTGGTCACCTCCTCGAAGAATTCAATAAGACTTGTAAGGCAAGACCTACCCTTCACAAATCCGTGCTGGCTGTCCCTAATCAAGCAGTGTCTTTCCAGATACTCGTAAATCCTATCCCTCAGTACCCTTTCCATTACTTTGCCTGCCACAGAAGTAAGACTAACTGGCACAGAAGTAATACATAGTACAGCTCAGCATAACAAAACGATAGCTCTTGTTCTTCAAGAGCATTAACTGATACGCATCTTTATGTTCATAATTGTTTCTCATTGGATATTAGATTCATTAGACAATATCGTCATGGCTATATAAAAGCCCTTCTTAATGTGACAGATAAACCTGCATCGTGGTAATCCAAAAAGGGCTGCCATGTCTTATGTAAATCTCTGTTTTTTTTTGATGCACCATACTAATGAGAAAGTCCAAAGGGATATTCTCCATGAAGAACTTACGACAACCCAACAGACCCGGGGTTTTTAGACATCCAACACAACAGAACTTGTTTCCTAGCACAGAAAGTAAGGATATAATGCTTTTCCTCATGTGCATCTCCGTCAGGTACCCTGAGCAGGCCCAGGAACGGAAAAACCGGGTCCATCTCCAATTCAGTCCCCAAAACCTACTCTATCACACCTAACACAGTGTTCCAATATATATGAAGCCTGCAGCAGGACAACAATCAAGGGTAAGAATGCCTGTAGTCATTCTGCATTTACCACGTGCTGACGATAATCCCACTTTGCATTTTGAGAGACATTCTGGGGTCAGATAGACCCAATGAAGAATTTTCAAGTGCATGGAATGGGTCCTATTACAGATCAAAATCCTTCGAGCATTTTCACAAATGTCCTCTCAATCTCTCCGAGTTGTTCAGAACCCCCAACCCTCTCTCGCAGCCATCCCAAAGCTGCACAGTCTCGTCTGAGGGGACACACTCCAATTAATGAAAAAGGGTACTCACAGAGAGTGTATTCTAAGCAATAAGCACACACTTCTCTCTATCGGATCTGTAGGAGTCTGTTAAAGGTGTATTTTTTAAAAATCAAATCTCTGATCTGGACAAAAAAACAGAAGAGGCCTCTACTAGGTAGTCCATACTTACGAGTTATTTGATCAAATGATGTCATTCTTTCTCTTTAAAATAATACGTGGTGGCTCAGTAGATAGCACTGCGGCCTCACAGCACCAGGGTCTAAAGATGTGCAGGTTAGATGAATTGGCTATTGATAAATCACCCATAGTGTTCAGGGATGTGTAGGTTGGAGCATTAGTCAGGGTAAATATAGGATGGTAGGGGAATTGGTCTGGATGGGTCGAAGTCGAGTTGTTGGTCTCAAGGGCTTGTCTCCACACTGTAGGGATTCTATTAATTCTAAATCACTCAAGCAAGTCACACCCCTGGCTTCCCATAGTTTAAACATGGAATCCATTATCCCGGATTGACAATTCTGTACACGAATTCTAGGTGTAAGAAACATGCTTTCGGCATATTGCCCTTGACCTGACGCATTGGCATTCATGCTTTAACTTTATTGATAATTATTGGGTTATGATAATACTCCATAAATGTTGTCATTTTTGTCTAAGAACAACAGACTAGTAAGGTTTCACTTTGTCTGAGAGGGTTCAATATCTAACCGTATTGACACCGAGTCCTCAGTGGTCCACACACTAACATAGGATAATAAAGAGCTTAATTGATAGCTTTTAATCTGGAAGATCTACTCACCACACTCTGTGGGGTAGTTTCAATTTGATTAGCTTGATAAAGAGTCGCCTATAGTGCCAAATAAAAGAGTTAAACCAGCCATTGAATCTCCAAAATATCTGTCTAGGAAGTATCTGTGTGGGTCCATAAGACAGTTGAAATCTCCTTCTGCAATAATCTGCCATGATGCAAGATAACTTACTTTGGAAAATGCATCTACCAGGATTTTAAGAGGGTGCGCCAGGTGGCAATAAACATTCAAAATACTGTATTATTTCCCATAGTTCAAGACTTTGGGGATGATGATCCTTCCATGAGTGTCTAATATAATCTAGTAATTAAAATGGAAGATTCTTCTTCACTAGGATGGCTTCTCCCCTACTCCTCGTATTAAAAGACGAGAAATAAATCCGATCAAACCCGACCTGCTGTAACGTCAAATGTTCCTTGTCATCAAGGTGCATCTCCTGCAATAGGACAACATCTACCCTCTCCTTTTGAAGATTAGAAAATACGTTTTTCCTCTTGACTGGCAGATGGCTACCCTTAATGTTCCAGGTACAACATTTAAGCACATCATTGTACATAACACACTGTAGCAACATTTCAACTCTAGAGTTTCACATCGAATTACACATCGCTGATCATTAATGAAAAAAAGACTCATTGAGCCTAAAAACTGTACAAACTAAAACTACTACAACTAACAAGCTCTCAAAACTTTCCAAAGCTAAACACATAAAAAAACCAAAAAACGAAATAAAATCCAAAATGCCAATGACACTTGATTGGGGAATTTACCCCCCACCGCCCACTGGGGATGCTTACATATCTCAAAGCTTTATCTTGTGGCCGCTACCAATATGGAATCCAGGGCAATTAACAACAAAAATCGGGCTTGAACTGCCCTTCGGTCGGCACTTAGTCAACACAACTACCTTTGTAACCCCCTCCAGCTTGAGCTGCCCCCCAGACACAAGCAAAGAAAAAAAAAAGAAGTAATACGAATGAGGAAGTTAAAAATGTGTACTCTACCCATTCCCAGCTAGAATTTAACACTGGCTATTAGCAGAAAAATCCAACAAAATGTCTTTAAGATTGAAACATGATTATCTAAATATCCAGCTTACTTTAAAAGTTTTCGCTTTCTCTGGAGAGTCAGAAGGGTTCAAGGATCCATTCAAAGCAATACAGAACACAGCGGGGAACCGTAAGGAATACTGAATCCTGAGTTCCCTTACTCTTCTCTTGATATCATCAAAAGATTTTCTTTCCTGAATCACCGCCGCTGAAAAGTCCTGAAAGAACATAATCCTGGAGCTCTTGTCAATTAAACCCAGTGGATTTCAGAACCCCTGTGTTCTGAAAGACTCCATCAGTCTTTGTTTGTCCCCAAAACTGTGTAATCGTGCAAGGACAGGATGAAGGCGTTGGTCTGAGTCTGACTTCCGTGCCATAACCTGATGAACTTTCTCACTCTTCACCCGTGCCTCCTCAGTTTTGAAGTGAAGGAATCGCTGCAGCCAGTTCTTGAAAAAACTCAACAGCTGTCCACCTTCTGTCCGCTCCAACAAAGCGATGATGTGAAGATTTTTCATCTTACCCCTGTTCTCGAGGTCGTCGTCTTCTTCAGTTAAGATGCAGACCTGTTTTCATGGGCGAGGATCCTCTCCCGAGAGGAATCGATCACGGTCTCTGTCACTGCAGTTCGGCCCTTGGCATCGTCTGTTCTGTTTCCAAGGCTGTCAAGTTGCTGCTCATGTTTCTGTGGCACGGCTGAGAGCGGCTGTAGCCACGGCTGAACGGTTCTTCAATCATGGCTTCAATCATTTAACGTAACTTGGTGAACTCAGTGACCAAGGCCTGGTGAGGAACTGGGTCTATTAAACGAGCAGAGTGGGTTGCAGCTACAGCCTCAGTCATGCTCGATGCTTCTGATGGGTTCACCGCTTGTTGGGACTTACTCAATCCTTTCCCATGTTTTCACATCTCCCTTTGACAAAACGGGATTAGTAAAGATTCTATCGCTCTTGTAGTGTTGAAATTTAAGTAAATGGCTAGGATGGGGTGGGTTAGAGAATCACTTTGCCCGTGCTGTGATGCACAGCCCAGCAAAGCAGACCTTCTGGATCACCGCCATCTTGTATTCCCCTTAACATTTTATCGATATTATCATTTCATTTTGCATTATATTCCTGGAGATTCTGAAGCCGTGTCATTTGATACCACTGTCTACATTTCCCCCCACTCTGCACATTGCTGCCCAATCCTCGATAATCCTTGACTCTGTTGTTATTTATGAACCTTCCGTCTGTGCCTCAAAAAAATATTCAATATCTCTGCCTCCATTGCTCCGTGGGAAAGAGTGTTCCAAAGACTCACAGCACTTTGAGAAAGCCATGATAAACAGTATGATCTGAGTGTGAGATTAGTTTTTTGTGTCTCCTTATCTGAGAAAGGATATAATTACATTGGAAGCAGTTCAGAGATATTTCATTTCACGGTTTCCTGGGGTAAAGGGCTTATATTATGAAGGCTTTATCAGGTTACTCTTGGAATGAGAGAAAACTACATACGAGACCTTGAGGAGAATGGATCAGGTATATACCCACTGGGTGTTTGCATTGCCTAAATTTGTTGTCATTATCACAGAACCTCTACAGTGTGGAGGCAGGACATTCCGTCCATTTGACCCACCAAATGACATCCCACCTGGACGTGCCCCCCAATCTTATCCATGTAACCCTTCATTTCCCATAACTAACCCACCTAATCTACGCATCCCGGGGCACTATTGGCACTCCACTTTAAACTGCACATTTTTGGACTGGGTCAGGAAACTGGAGCACTGGGAGAAAACCCACACAGGCGTGGGGAGGATGTTCAAACTCCACATAGAGGGTCGCCCGAGATTGGAATTGGACCCAGCTCCTTGGTGATGTGAGGCAGCAGTGCTACCCACAGATCCATCATACTCCTCCATTAGTTCTGTTAGCAATTTGTAGCTGACTAAAGAAATCTGCCTGACTTGTTCTTATCACTGAACCTGACCCAGTCTGAGACCTTTATCATCGGCCATATCACCAACCTGGTTACATTTAAAATTTGTTGTGAGCAGTGGACAAGTGGGACTAGAAAAAGAAAGAGTGAAACCCTCCATCCTCAGTCACATCTGGAGTGAGAATAAAATCACAAAGTGGGAATTCATTCAAGTGAGAATTCTCTTTCCCAGAAGTTTGGGATGGTTGAATCTTTATATTATATCGAGGCTGGCTTCGTCTGATTTTCCATAGACAGGTGAATCAGGGATAATGGTGCATGGAGAGAAACGTGCAGCTGGGACCACAATGAGATGAGCCAAGACCTTATTTGCTGGTGGAGTAGTGTCAAAGGACCGAAAGGCCCCCTCTTGTCCCTCAGCGCTGTCTTCTAAAGTTTCATTCAGCCCTTCTGACCTGCAACACAGGGGCAGATCACGGCCACTCCGATGGTTAGGTGCAGTTTTGGAAATGTACTTGGAAAATCCAGGCTGGGTCAGGAAGAGACACACACCCCCATACCCTGTTTCCAGGCTTCCCCTCTCTGCAATGTCTGCTTCAGATGTGGGTCGTGTTACAGACCCAGATTTACTGTGAATACAGCCCCCATACCCCACCCAGCGTTAACTCAAACAAATCCTCTGCTCACTCGAATGTAGCATTACACAACACAACTTCCGGGAAAATAACCAGTTACTTTGAAAAAGCATAACATGTGAAATCAATAAATAGGAACAACAATAGGCTATTCGGCCCCTCACGTTTTCCCTGTCATTTAATACGAACATGGCTGATTTACTCCAGGTCTAACTCCACTTTCTTGCTGACTCCTTGTATCCCTCCACACCTCTCTGGGTTAGGGAATTCCAGACATTCATTACCTTCTGAGAGAAGACATCATTTTGTATCTCAGATAGAAATTGACATTTCATATTCGGTATCTATGTCCTCGAGTTCGATACTCCACTCAGGAATGGTAACAACTTCTCAACATCTACATTCTCAAATCCCTTCTGTGTCATGTATTTTTCAGCAGTATCGCTCCTCATTCATTTAAACCCCAATGAATAATCGCCTCACCATTTTAGAGATTCTCAATTCCACAACCCTTTCATCCCTGGAAGCCGGCTAATTTACCAACCTAGTTACTTGCTGCATCAGCATGCTGACTTTATGTTTCATACACAGGAACACTCCAATCCCTTTGTACTGTTCCTTTTCTGGAAGCGCTCTCCATTAAATAACAGCCTACCTTTTGATTCTCAGTGTCATCGTCAAACTCAGATATATATTGCACTCAGCTCCCTCCTTCAGACTATCAGTATAGAGTTTAAATAACTTATGCCATGGGACTGATAGCTTTGGTCCTCAAGCAGATACACCTTTATCATGAAGATTCATTTATCCTGACTCTCCGATTGCTGTGTGCTAACCAATCATCATCCCATGTTGATATATTTTCCATCATCCTACGAGCTTCTGTCTTGTGTAAGAACTTTTGTTCTGTAATACCTTGAGGAAAATCTCTGGAAAGCCTGGTGTCTACCAGATTTCCTTTATCAAGTCCGCTTGTTACATTCTCAGACATCTCCAGAAATACTTTGCATGATTTTACAGGGGAAAGTATAATTTCCCTTTCACAGACCCACACTGACCCTGTGTGAAGCTTTTCTAAATGTCCATGCTGGCCAGGTTTTCCAAATTATGCTCGTCCCATCTGCTTTCATTTGGCCCCATAGGCCTCGAAATGTTTCCCATTTATATGTTTGTGTAAATGAGATTAAAATGTGTTCGCTGTACATGCATCTACCACTCTTCCTCTGGCAGCTCATTCCATACCCACACCACCCTCTGTGCAAAAACACTGCCCCTGTGTCCCTTGTAAATTTTCCATCTTTTACCTTAAACCTATTCCTTCTCCGGCTGATCTCCCCCATCGCGTGGAAAAGACCTTGGCTATTCACGCTATCTATACCTCTCATGATTTTAGAAACTTCTATAATGTCATCCTTCAACCTTCTACACTCCATCGAATACTAACTTTAAGAACAAGCATTTTTAGTGTGGTAGAGATGTACAGCATGGAAACAGACCCTTCGGTCCAACTCATTCATGCCGACCAGATATTCCAACCCAATCTAGTCCCACCTGCCAGCACCCCACCCGTATCCCTCCTATTCATATACCCATCCAAATGCCTTTTAAATGTTGTAATTATACCAGCTTCCACCTCTTCCTCTGGCATCTCATTCCATTCACGTACAATAATACACATACATTTAAAGATAAATACTGCAAATTTGAAACTATAGTAAACATGACAGATAAACAATACTTCGCCCAAACTTCACACTGTGATTTGTTTTTTTTTCCCTATTACAAAACTAAGGCAGCATGAAATTCTTACTAGTGCCAATAAGAAGTCAAGCACCTGATACCCTTTGTCTAAACGAGGTGATGATCTCGACAGTGAAAGCATATTTATGGACAGATCTTTATAATGCCAGATTGTCAACATTCTCCCTCCTGGCCTCCGTATGACCTGGTGTGATTGTGTCTTCTTTATCTTGCACTCAATAGAGAGAACCCCTTTACCCATTAACACCTTAATTTAAACCCATTTTATATCATCTTCTCGTTCACCACTGCGAAAAGCCCGTTTATCTTTGCTGCGCCCTGTTTTCCCTGTCACGAATCTCCCACCTGTGGCAAGGTATTAAAAAGTCAAGTTTCCAATGCTTTTCAGTTGTGAAGAAGTGTCACACTGGGCTTGAAATGTGAACGCTGTTTCGCTGTCTCTGCAGACGCTGACAGACCTGCTGAGTTTCTCCAGAAATGAATAGGCACAGAACAAATTTTCACAAAACAAGTAACTATGGATACTGATAATAAAAATAACAAAATTGTTTGAGAAACTGAGAGCTTTGTAGAGGGTCACTGGACCTGAAAGTTTAACACTGCATTCATTCCAGAAGGTGCTGCAACATTTTCAGCTATTTCTGTTTTTGGACAATTTCCAAAGAAGTATGTCAAGGATGCTCAAACATCCTTTCCAACATGGAGTGCCGTACACTGGGGACTGAACAATAACGCATGGTGCACAAGTTCCTTGACTCTGAAACTGCATAAGTCTGGCATCACTGACACTACAGAGCTCTTAATCATGGTCAGGGAGAAAAACAGAGGGAGACACATTCACTTCAAATACAGAAGTTGACATTGTGGAAGAGAAATGATTTAGACAATGAGTTTAAATGGATTGAGGTAAAGTAATAAATTAGAGGCGTGACACTAGGGAGAGGCCCTCAGCAGAATGAGAATATGAAAATGCAAGTGTTACCGCATCAGAAACCAGGTTAGGTACAGAATACAGGGCTGATGGGTGAATGGGTCTCGGTGTGAATTTGGGGACAGTCAGTAGAATTGAATTTTAGATATTGCAATTCAAACTGGGTTATCATTTGATGCTGTAGACCACAGCAGCAGGAGAAACAGAATTGTATTCAACGACAATCTGTAACATTTTCCCGACGATAATTCATCAGTCCACCATTACCACCAAGCCGATCCATGGTTCAGTGATGAATGTGGGTGAACATGCCAGGGTCTAAATCACGTGGACCTAAACCTGTTAACAACCCATTAAAGCTACCACACTTAACTGGTTACATTCCGACCAGCAGATCTAATGTCTGATGGAGAGGAGAAATGATTCCAAGACTAACAGATCAGATCTAAGCTCTGTCGTCCTGCCAAATCCGAACACAAATGTCGATGGACTATTAAACAATTTACTGGAGGAGAGGACTCCAAAAATATCCTCATCATAAATATCGGAACAGCTCTGTACGTCAGTGAAAAAAGTTAAGGATGTGGTGTCTGCACTATCCTCAGCCAGACGTGTTGAGTGGATGATCCACCTCACGCTCATCATGATTCCCAAAGAATCACAGACGCCAGTCTTCAAGCAATTCGATTCGCTGTACGGTCATGACGAAACAGCTGAACACTATAGATACGACAAAGGCAATGGGCCCCGACCCCATTCCTGCAATAGGACTGAAGACTGGTGCTGCACAACAAGCTGTGTCCCTGGGGAAGCTGTTTCATTCCAGCTCCAACTCTGACATCTCTCTCGCAACGTGGAAAATTACTCAGCTATGTCCAGTCCCCTAAAAGGAGAATAATTTCAATCTGACCAATTACCACCCCCACAGTCCAATCACGACAGGAAAATTGGTGGGAATTCTTTTTGACAGAACTGTCAAGTAGCACGGAAATAATCAGGTCAGTATGGTTTCCGATAGGTCCCCATGTGGAGATGGTGCTGTCGTGGACAAATCATTGGATTACGAATCCAGACCAGGCCAATTCTCTGGCAGCTGGTGGTAGTTAAAAATAATTAATAAAATATCAAGACCTAAAATCTGGTTTTGATTAATGTGTCCAATGTTGATTGTAAACATCGATCACCTTCCACAATGTACTTTCAGGAAGTGAATCTCCCGTGCTTTCTTGGTCTGGCCGAAAAGTGACTCCAGACACACAGACGTGGTCTCTGAATCGGCTAAGTGAGACACTCAGTTGTATCAAACTACTCTGAGGTCTTAAAGGATCAAACCTGACAGAACATCCGGCATCAACCTCATTATCAGAAAAGGGAATGGGAAGTACTTTCCTGTTGACCCTGCATAGACATCTTTCCTAACATCTGAGAGCTTGTGACACCATTTACAGAGCTTTCCCACAGACTGCACAGAAACATCGGGAAAGGAGGAGGTCATTCAGTTGAGCTTTCCCCATGCTATTTCATGGGCGAACATCTCCTCAATGCAGTTTTACCCACTCAATGTTCATATGTCAAAATATGTTTAAACATTATGAAATATAGTGCCTTCAGCCCATCAATATATAGGGAATTCCCTGATAACGCTTGTTTATTAAGTACGATGTGACTGCAATACGATTCATAAACCCTTTTCTACAAAGTGAACTCTCATCCCTGCTTTCAATCTGTCACACCCTGTCAGAGTTTATATATCTCTCTGAGATCTCCACTCATTTTCCTAAAGCCCATGGAATACAGGCCCAGTCACCCCAAACTCTGCTCCCACAACTAACCTGTCATCCCAGAGATCAGTCTGGTCATCCTTCACTGCACTCCCTCAATGTCAGGTTTGCCCTTTATTAGGTAAGGACAGCAAAACTGCACAAAACACTGCACAATGTTCGAGATGGGGTCCCACCAAGGCCCTGTACAGTTCCAGTAAATGACCCTTACTCCTGTATTCTAAATCCCCCTGAAATGAAGGTGAATACTTCGTTTATCTTCCTACCTGCTTTCAGCTCCTGCAATATTGCTTTCAGTGACTGGTGTACATGGAGATCCAGATTCTTTTCACTGTTAATGCTCCCCACTTGCTGGGTCTATGTACACTGCATACAGCATGCCAATGCTATTCCCAGTATTGACCTCCGTGTTCAGAACTCAATGCCCTCGGAAGGCTGCGCAGAAATAAAAAAAATGCAGCTTAAGTTCATTTATAGATCAACATTTTCAACCAATCCCTTTTCAAATGATAGGATGCCATTCAATTGATCCCATCAAAGTACACAACCTCTCATCTCTGCCATTGCTTTCCATCTGCCAGGTATTTTCCCAGTTATTCCACTTGTCTCAATCACCTTGGAGCCTTTTTTACATCCTCCTCACCACTCAAAAGCTGACATCGTTTAGTACTGTCAGCAGTCTTGGGAATGTTGCAATTGAGCCCCTGAACCAAAGATATGATGTATGTTGGGAATAGCTGGATGCCAAATCTCGATCCCTGTTGTATCCTCCAAGCCTTCCATTCAAAAAAAACAATGTTTTATTCCTACTCACTGTTTCCTGCCAGCTCTCCCATTCTAAAACCATGACCATATATTAGGTCCAGTCCCACTGGATTCGAATTTGCACAAAAGACTTGGGGCTTTATCAAAAGTCTTTCTGAGATTCCAGTCGTATTGCGTTGATACCTTATCCATAATTTTGCTAAAAGCCACTTTCTGAAATATGATTCCTATTTCATAAACCTCTGTTGACTTTGTCTATGCCCATTAATTTCAGACCAATATTTTCTCTAAAACGTTTTAGTTGCTAATTTCATTCTATTCCATTTTTTCTCACCAGACGAAAGTTCACTAGTATTGCGAGGAAATTTTATTTTTGTTTCGTTTTTCTTCTGTGAATGCATAACTGAAGTATTTTCCCAATTGATCTGCTATTTCCCTGTCCTCAATTATCTGATATCAGACTGTAAGGAAGCTGCACCTTTTTCTTAATTTTGCCATTGACGTATTTTCAGAAGATCGTACAAGTTCACTCATATACACTGTGATAAGATATTCTTCAGTAACCCATCAATTCCTATCTTAAGCTACTGAATGATTGATTCTCCACAGCCATACAATTACAGAAGCACAGACTCTGTACAATCAGAAATATAGCACGGTCGACATTAGCCCCACTTTCCAACACAAAACCCGTTGCCGTGAATCTTAAGGCATTTCAAGTGCACAACCATGTATTTTCTAATGGTTTTGAGGTTACCATGACAATTCCCCTCTCACGAAGTGCACCCCAGACCCAACATACTTTGGGTGAAAAACAGTCTTCAAATCCTCACTCAGCCTCAAACCCTTTACTTTAAAAGTGTGTCCCTTTGACTAAACGTACCATCTGCTGTCTATCCACCCTGTCCATGTCCCTCGTAATCTTATCCTCCTGATTCACATCGCCCTCAGACTTCTCTGCTCCAAACTAAACAACCCGAGCTTATCCAGGCTCTCTCCAAAGCTGATATGCTCTATATCAGGGAACATCCTGGTGAATCTCCTCTGCACCCCCTCCAGTGGAATCACATCCTTCCTGTAATGTAGCTCCCAGAACTACACACAGTATTCCATCTTGGCTAACGAAAGTTCCGCATAGCTCTTATAATCTATGCTTTGATGTGAGAAGGCTGTGTTTATGCTCCCGTACGCTTTCTCAAATTGCGTGTTACCCTGTCCAGCCACATTCAGGGATGTGTGGAGAAGCACCCTCTGAGCTTCCTCGTGTGCTGCCTTTCATTGAGTACTCCCCTGCCTGGTTCCTTCTCCCAATGTGCATGACCTCATATTTATCAGGGTTACAGTCCACCTGCCATTGATGTGACCATCTGACTATTCCATCTGTATCTTCCTGTAACATAAGGCCTTCCTCCTCACAGCCAACTACCCGGCCAATTTTTGTCTCAAACACAAACTTACTTAAATAACCCCCACCCCTCGTCCATATTCACAGCTGCATCCTTTATGATTAGGTTTAAAATCAGGAAACATCAGCTTATAGTTCAACAGTTTTATTTGGAGGCACGAGTTTTCGAAGTGCTGCGTCTTCATCAGGTGGCTGTGCACTTGGATGAAGCACTTCGAAAGCTAGTGCCACTGAATAAACCTTTGGAGTATAATCTGGTGTTATGCAATTTTTAGGTTTGTCCACGCCAGTTCAACACCAACACCTCGGAATCACAAATATTAAGAGACACAACACTGATCCTTGTGGTACACCACTGGGCACTAGCCTCCAAACACAAACAGACTTCTATCACCACCCTCTGTCTCCTACCATTAAAGTTGATTTGGATGCAACTTGGCAAATCACTAATGAGTCCTACCTGTTCCCTGGTTATTCTGTACCACTGGACACACTTGGAGAATATCTGGAGATTCTCACTAAACTTGCCTGCCAGTAGCTTTCCATGCCCCTGTGTTAGTTAATCCCCTCCAAGTGAAGAATTTCCTTCTTATTGAAGTCTTAACTGGCCTGTCCCAGATCCTGCCATTATTTGCCTTGAATGTGGAATATACAGCGAGGGAAGATTTCTGTTAATTGCCAACTTGTCATATGTTTTGTGAATTATCTAAATTTCAATGTGACCCACCTCTCATTCTTTGAAACTCTAGAGAACACAGGGCGAGTTTCCTCATCAGGCAATCTCACCATCGAAGGTATTAATCTGGAGAATGTCCAAGAACTTCCTCTGTGGTCAGTATATTCTTTCTCAGATTCAGTCACCAAAACTGTACACAATACTCCAGCTACAGTCCCATCAACACCCTATGAAACTGCTTCAACATGTCTCTACATCAATGTTCTGACTCCCTTAAATGAAGGTGAACCAAACTTTAACTTTCCACTTACATGTATTCCTCCAAATACCCTTCACATTCATTGCATTTACGAACTCACTGAGATCTTATAGAAACCCTTCCGAAAATCCAATATATGCCACGTCTACAGTTTCCCCATTTTCTATGCTGTAAGAAACAACTTCAAACAATTCCGAAGTTTATCAAGTATGATTTCTCTTTCAGAAATGCATGCTGATTCTCCATTGTTGCTGTTAATTTCTAAATATCAAAAATGTCATCCTGTGTAATAGATTCCAACCGTTTTCCTACAAATGTCAAGTTAACTGGTCTGCAGTTCTCCACACAATGTCTTTTTCCCTTTGTAGCTGCTTGGATCCCTTCCATTCATCTATAGTGCTTGATTGACGTTTATCCACAATAGTTTCCGGTCTCTGCAGACTGTACAGGAAAATATAACACAGTTATCGATAGTGCAATCAATACTTCTATTGGTGATTTATTTCCGACATTTTGATCGGAAGGACATCTGTTTCGTCAGTCTTAGCAATGCTCAATCCAGCTACATGTTCAAGTACTACCTTGTTACTGATATAAAATGACGTTATGCCTTTAGCAGCAGGAGTCCGATATGATCACTTGATGTTACTGGGTGATATTCTGGATCTTCCTCCATGAAGACAGATGCAAAGTAACTGATTGTTTTCTTGGCTATTTCCCTGTTCTCCACAATGACCTCTCCTCTCCCGATTACAAATTTCCACATTTGACCTTGCTTTTATTTTGTTTCCTTTGAAATATAGATCGCAGATTTATGCAGTCTTTGTCTTCTTGTTTGTTAGCAGGTATGTTCTCTTTTTGATTTCCTTATCTTTTTCATGACCTTCCATTTTTGGATCGTTAATTTCTGAGTATTCTCAGGTTTCCACAATAGCTGGAATTCTTCTGAAGTCACTTCCTCTGATTAACATATTTTATAATTTGTTATGTTAACCATCATTGAGTCACTTTCTCACGCTTTGGTGCTTGTTCCTGAAATAAATAGACGTATGTTTCAGACTTTGCAGTATTTCTAAAAACTCCTGGTCCTGACCAGATATATTCAGGAACACCGCAGGAGGATAGAGAGGAAATTGCGGGAGCATTGTTTGCCTCTTTTCTATCATCGCTGGCGAACGAGTGAGGTCCTAGACAACTGGAATGTAGTGAATGCTGAGCCCGTGTTCAAGAAATGCTACAAAGATAAATCTGGGAACGAAAGACCAGTAATCTTAAAAGCTAGTGGGTAGGTTACTTTAGCAGATTCGTAGAGATTGGATATGCATGCATTTGGAAAGACAGGGTGTGGTGCGGAGTAAGATTAGAATGGTGCTGGAAAAGCAGAGCAGGTCAGGCAGCATCCGAGGAATAGGAAAATCGATGTTTTGGGCAAAAGCCCTTCATCAAATTCAGCACGGGAGTTTGTGCAAGAGACAGCATGACTTACAATTTTTGTTGGAGTTCTTTGCTAAAGTGACCAGCAACTTTGAGGAGGTCCGGGTGGTATACGTCGTCTGGATGAATTCCAGTAAGGCCTTCAATAAGGTTCCACATGGTACGCCGCTCTGGAAGGTTAGATCGCATGGAATTGAGGGGGAACTGGCAAATTAGATCCCAAATTGCTTTGATGGTAGGAAACAGAGAGTAATAGTGTAAACATGCTGGTAAGACTGGAGGCCTGTGAATAGTGGAATGCCTCAGGGGTGGATGCTGGGACCACTACATATTACATAGACCTATGATATACATGATAATGTACAGGCATGATGTGTAAGTTTGAATACGGCACTAAAATAGGTGGCATCATGGAGAGTGAGGAAGGTTATCAGAAATTACAGAAACTACAGCAGTACTTGATCAGCTGGAGAAGTGGGCTGAGAAATGGCAAATGGATTTTAATGTAGATCAGTGTAAGTTTTTGCATTTTGGAAAGTCAAATCAAGGTTGGAGTTTCATGGTGAATGGTTGGGTCCTAAGGGCTGTAATGGAACTGAGGGACCTTGGATTTCAGGTGCATGGTTCTCTGGAAATTGATTCAGAGGTAGACAGTGAAGAAAGCTTTTGGCCCTCTGGCCTTAATCGGTTTATATCACTGAGTAGCGAAATTAGGGAGTTATGTTGAAGTTATACAGGATGCTGTTGAGACCATATTGGTAGCGTTATGTTCAGTTTTGTTCACTTTGCGATAGGAAGGATATTATTAAACTGGAAAGAGTGCAGAAAAAATTATAAGGGTGTTGCCAAGGTCTCAATGGTCTGAGTAATAGAAAGTGGTTGGACAAGCTAGGACCTTTTACTTTTGTGCGCATGAGGATGATGAGGATCATATTGAAGTTTATAAGATCATGACAGACATGGATAGAGTGAATGCACCCAGTCTTTTTTTTCCCAGGGTTGGGTAATCACAGACTAGAGAGCATCAGTTTAATGTCAGAGGGGACAGAATAAAAGGGAACCTGAGGAACAACTTTTTAACTCAGGAGCTGTTACACATATGGAATGAGAAGTGGTTGAGGCGGATACATTACCAACATTTAAAAGGCATTTGAACAAATACACGGATAAGAATGGATTAGAAGGATATGGGGCAATGGCAGGGAAATGGGGTCAGCGTGGATGGGCATTTTGGTCGGAATGGACCAGTTTGGGCCGAAGGGCTGTCGGACTCTATGACTCTAACAACCATTGCTTGTCTCCCACTGAATGTTATATTATAATTTGCAAATTCACATGAAGATATCTTGAAACTCTAGCCTCCAGTCTTCCATGATGTTTGACTAGAATATTCAAGCATTCTAAACTGTATGCAGACACCTTGTAAACTGTATCTTATAAATGCCATTATTCCTTAAAGGCTTCTTCAGACCAAGGTTAATAATTCATCCTTCTGACCACACAACATCAAATCCGAAATAACCTGCTCTCTAGTTTGCTTCACAACATATTCTTCAACCTACCTCATATACATTTCCGGAACTTACTTTTCACAGCTTCAGCTGTCATACTTAACGCAGTTTGGATACAACTTGAGACCATCCAATAAGACTGCGGTATCCACAATACTTGCCTATCTAATTTCCAGAGCGTATGATGCTTACTTTCTGCTACCGTTTTGGTTTGGTATATAACACACCAATATGTGCTTCTCCTTGCTATCTGTAAGCTCTACCTGAACTGATTCTGTGGAAGCTGAGGGACAGGTCTGTGTCATTATTAATGACCAACTTGGACAAGACTTTCGGGTAGGCTCATCTCGATGCTGAGAAGATCTGAAGAAATGTCCCACAATACTGGGCAAGCAACAATATCCTCCTCGCTCTGTTAGGATCAGAGTCACCATATACTCTCTGCTCCCTCACACTCACTGTTGTAGCATCTAACCCCGAACAAGGTTCACGCTCTGTCTCCAAATAAGGCTCAGGCACGACCACTCTCACTATTGAATTCAGCAACTAATAATACTATATGGATTCAAAACGGTTGACTACTCATTCCAGACACCTCACAACTCCCCCACCCATACCAGCACATACAGCCGGGTCACCCACTCCTACTCTCCCTCCATCCCTTTCTCCCATTCCAGGAGAAACAGCCTGAATAGGATGGAAAGGGCCAAGCCGGTAGTGGATTGCCCGATATCCGTTCCTTCACTCCCTTCCTCCCGTCATGTGGGGAGGACTCTTAAAGAGCTGGAGAAGACCAGGATGCCTCGTGTGGAGAATCTGAAACATTAACATCCTACTGACCAGTTACGGACCAATGTTCAGTGAAAGACAATTCTCACTTTAACCCCTGTGGCCGTTCCAACAACAGTCCTTTCACTTCCAAAAAGCAAAACACAGATACTTCACTGCACAGAGACGCAGACACCGAAATATACAGACGAACACACACAATACTTACAAGGAGGTAGGTATACATACACGTATAAACACACAAATACATATACAGTCACATACAAATCGACATAAATACATATAAAAACACAGACTGAAACACAGATAGACAGATGTAGACACGCAAACACACAGATAACAAGCACATGGACACACACACGCACACACACCGGCACATACACATACAGACACACACAAACAGAGGCGCAGACACACGCACAGACACGCACAAACACTTACTCACATACAGATACACAGAGGCACAGATGCTAGTGTCATTCAGACGCAAATCGATATGTTTTTGATTTGTAAGGGGGTCAAGGATTCTAGGGAGAAGGCAGAAGAATGAGGTCGAGGTACATATAAGAAATTATTGAATGGAATTTTCAACTCGATAGGCTGAATGGCCTCAATCTGCTCATTTCCTCAATGCTCCTGCGGTATTATGCTATCAGGCATTCTCTTCCTGGGACAGCAGCAGAGGCTGGGTGCAATACATATTTGTTTGGTAAGGATCAGCGGGAATGTGGGATAGGTCTGGAGTCCGGAATGGATTATGTTCCTAAGTATACTTAATTATTCTGTCATTATGTCTGAAAGGAGGTGGTGATTTGATGTTCAGTTAACATAGTTTTAAAATACCAGTCCCCCAATGAAATAAGGACGTCCCTTTCCCTTTAGTGTTGTGCTACCCGTGGTGTCCTCATCCTCAGAGAGCAGTGAAGACTCGGTTCTTGAAGGTATTCAAGGCTGAGCTCGACTGATCTTTACTGGACAGAAGGGTCAGTGTTTATTGGAAACAGACAGGAAATGGATGGTTAGACACAATCGGATCAGCCATGAACATTCTGAATGGTGCAGCCGAATGGGCAACTTCTGCCCCAATCCCATGTGTTGTTCCCTCAATCCACCCGCGAGGCTGTAACAGAGATATACTGCGGCCCCATCCCATGTGTTGTTCCCTCAATCCACCCCTCGATACTGTTACAGGATTGGGGACCACTCCACCCTGTCAGACAGGATCGTTACAGTGACACAGGAGGAGACAATTCCGCCCCTCTAAGGAATTACACAGTAGTATAGAATGAAATAACTCAGCTCGTTCAGTACACCATACAGCCCAGGAGGAGACCATTCCGCCCCTGTCAGGAATTACACAGGAGTATAGAATGAAGTAATTCAGCTCGTTCAGTACACTACACAGTCTAGGAGGAGACCATTCAACCCACCTAGGCCGCTACACAGGAACAGGGAAGCTGTTGCTTACAGGAACTAGAAAGTAGAGATAAATGTTTATTTTCAGGCTACAAAGCTGTAATTGATGGAGTGCCTCAAACATCTCTGTGGGGTCATCAATGATCAATGATCTGTATCAAAGATCTGTAGGAAGGGGAGGGAATGGCTTGGAGCTCAATTAGCTCATACACCAAGATTGTCATTCAATGTTTCGTCAAATGGAGTTAGTGAGTCTGCAATGTGATACAGGCAGGGAAGATTAGTGAGCAAACATTCAGCAGAAATAACTTAACCTAAGTTGTCTATTTTGGCATGAAGGATGAAGCAATGGTAAACAATTTAAATGGAGAGAGATTGCCGAATTCTGTGATACAGGAGGTTTCCATGTTTTTGCGACATAAATCATATGAAGTCAGATGCAGCAAGTGATTTGGAAGGTAAGTGGAATGACGTTGTTTTTGGCAAAAGGTATCAGGATTAATCGCAGGAATGTTTTACTGCATCTGTACAGGGCATTGCTGAGACCACACCTGATGTACTGTGTGTAGGATTGATCCCCTAAACTAAAATAAAAGGATATAATTATTTTCAAAGAAGTTTCCTTTTACTCATTCCTGGTATGCCGGCCTTTTGTTGTGGGGGATTAACAGTTTTGACCATAGCTGAGAAATAGTATTGAACCATCCATGACCTTTTGAAAAGTGTATCAGTTGGATGCATATTATCTCCTGGCAGGGAGACTAAAGATAGAGAATAAAGTTTAAGATAAAGATGCATTGCTATTAACACATATACTTACCAATATTTACAAATTACACAGACAAGTGTTAGATGTCTTCACATTATAAAGGGGGACATTGTGTTGCGATTGGAAGGAATTGTGCACAACAAGAGCAATAACACACCTGCATATAATCCATAATCAGGTTTTCTAGAGATTGTTCCAGGAGATCGCACATGGTCCAGTTTGGTGTTCAGTTGACAAAATTGTATGTTCCAACACAGAGAGGTAAGAAAAATGTTCCCTGTCTGAGAGGCAGCAGCCGATTGATCCCTCTCTCGTACTTTGTTCCACCAGAAAGCAAAGTGTGAGATCAGAAAATCCCTGAGTTATCTTTACCACTTGTGAAGGATTCCTGGTGAGGATTCATTGGAATCTCTCCACGGCCTGAAAGGAAGGGCATTCAGTCAAATCCCACTGTTCCAGAAAGAAATCCCACTACCTGTAGCTTGTGAGCAGAATAACTTCAAAGGCAGAATAACATTTTGAGGCTCTCTATCATTTTACCATTTGTTATGAGTTCAACTTTCTGTGTCTCACATTTTTCTAGAAAATGGCGGAGGCCGAGACCTAAATCATTGGCCACCTCACTAAACTGGCTGCATTTAAGATGGGTGAAACCAGTGGAGGAGTGGGACTGGAAAAGGACACAGTGACACTCCAACATTTGTTGGAACACAAATGAGAAATTCTCAAAGGGCTGTTCAAGTGGAAATTCCCTTCCCCAGAGGATTGTGGTGCTTAGATGTTTGCATTTATTCAAAGTTCTTATTGTATAATTTGTAGTAAAATGGTATACAGACAGAAACGTGCTGCTGTGACCCAAAGCACATGGAGCGGTGACAAAGTATCCAATGGCCCACTCCTGCTGCTCAGTCCTGTGTTGCTATGTTCCATTCAACCCCTCACAGCTCCTGCAAGGAGCAGATGGAGGCCACTTGCTTCAAATCTCATTCAGTCCCTCAAGACTGTCACACATGGTTTGGTGTCAGTTGGAAAGTTCTATTTGTTTCGACAGTCACCTCTGGTCTCTTTACAGAGTGTATCCTCTCTGCAACTTTTGGTTCATTTGTTGGTGATATCATAGACCCAGATTCACCGTGAATACAGTCCCCATACCTCAACCAGAGATGACTCACAAAATACATTACTCTCTCTGATTGCAACGTTCAATAAAGGAACAATCAGGAAAATTACAGTCATTAACTATGCAATGACTGAATATGAGGAGAAAAGGAACTGGATCACGTAATTCGGATGATCAAGCCATTGCATAACATCATGGCTGATCTACTGTTGACAGTAACTCCTCTTTAATGCCCAATTCTTCACCCGTTAGCTCTCTGACAGGTCAAAAATCCATCTAACTTCTCCTTAAATGATTTCAGCGATAAAGCTCCCCTAGCTCTCTAGCCCAGATAATTCCTGACATTGATTACCTTCTGTGAGAGGAAAACACTCTCTACACATACACCGTCACCTATTGATATGAACAAGAGGCGAACACAGGGGCTCAGGAAAGAGCGAATGGCTTTGATACCAAAGCAGTATTTGACTGAGGATGGCATCGGAACCACATACTTGTTTGATCTGAATGTGGATCAGGTGTAACCTTCCCACTGGACGGCGTCTTTCCCCAATGATCCTCTCAGTCCCGGGACATCTCTGCAGGAGATCCTCAGGTTAGCCTCCTCAGCACAAACATCTTCAGCTGGTCCATCAATATCTTTCCCCATCATAAGATCTGACTCAGGTATGTATGACTGAAGATCACAGAATGTTCAGAAGATGTCCCACACCTCCCCCCCCCCCCCATCAGCTCCTGAACCATTCTGTGCCCATGTGCAGCAAGACCCAGAAGCATTCCAGTTTGTGTTGTTAAAGTGTCGGTAACATTTATGAAACAGCACGGCCAGACACTGCACATTTCCACAGTTAAAACAGGCGCTCATTCAGCATCTCAAGCTGGTTGCACATGGGTATGAGCGAGCATTCAGGAACAGGAAGAGTGACAGCAGATTTAATACTCCTGCCTGTTACACAGGAAGAAGAGTGGTCTGTTCAGTGCATCTAGCTGTTAAATCGGAGCAGGCAGAGCCCAATCAGACCTTTAAACTTGTTCCATGAGTCGAGGAGGAGGCTATTCATCCCCACGAGACAGTTATACGGAAACAAGAGGGGGTCATTGATATTCCAACATGACAAACCAATGAAACAGAGACTGCACTGATAGAGGACTCCATGATGTTAATCATGGCTCCATTGTTTGTAGAACGTGTGCTGCTTTAACATAGTTTGCTGGCAGTGAGGAGGGAACCCAAATGATTTGTGCCAAGTCTCAAGAAGGCATCTTCCATCGCCGAGAAGTCACACCCATGTTCTCCATGGGGGTCAGAATCTGATGAGAATAGTTAACTGTTTTAGCATGAAGGTATTGTAGCTGCTGTAGGGATTGCGGATAACAAGACTTTCAGTGCAGGACCATATCCCAAATGCACTGTATTAATGTGGAAAGAGTTTATTCAAAGACTGGCCCTCTGTATCTCTCATGCGACATGGGAATTGGGTGTGGAGTGAGGGGAATATTGTCAGAGGCTCTTAAACTATCGACAATCATGCAACCTGAGTAAAAAAGAAGCCATGGAATTTTGCACAGTATTAGTGTCTATTTAGGACATCGTGAGTGACTGGGCCTCCCCCTCAAGTTTCAATGCAATCGTCTCTCATTCTTTCACAAAGCCAGAGATTAATCTTCACTGTCTCCTCATGGTACCATAATCCCAGTGATTAGTCTGGTGAAACTCCATTGCACTCTCTCTGTGGCAAGGCGATCATTCCTTATAAAGGAGAGAAAGTCTGTTCACAATTTCCCAAATACTGCCTCAACAACACTCTCAGCGATGATCACAATAACTCTTTCTCCTCTGAGGCATCTCCGTTTCTTTCCTGTGGCGTAAAAAGAATTTCCTTCTCTCTATAATGCTGGAAAGACTAAACTCTGTTATAATGAAGGTACTATTGCTGCTGTCAGGATTATGGATAACATGACGTTCATGGCAGGATCACACACCAATTGAACTGTATTAATGGTGAGAGAGTTTATTCAGAAGCCTGAACCTCTCTCTTCTCTCTCTCTCTCTCTCTCTCTCTCTCTCTCTCTCTCTCTCGCTCTCTCTCCTCTCTTTCTCTCTCT
This sequence comes from Chiloscyllium punctatum, assembly GCF_047496795.1. Taxonomy (NCBI): domain Eukaryota; kingdom Metazoa; phylum Chordata; class Chondrichthyes; order Orectolobiformes; family Hemiscylliidae; genus Chiloscyllium; species Chiloscyllium punctatum. The sequence continues at coordinate 88,373,239 of NC_092752.1, read as the reverse complement.
GTCTCAGTTGAAATAAGGAGAGAGGGTGGTTGGTTGGAACGTTCTCAGAGGCTCTTAAACTATCGAGAATCATGCAATCTGAGCGGAAAAAATGACATGGAAATTATCACTGTATCAGTGTCTGTTTAGAACATCCTGAGTGATTGTCCATCCCCCTTAAGTTTCAATGCAATCACCTCCTATTCTCTCACTGAGTTTCACTCACTGCTCATGGTGCCATCATCCCAGGGATTAGTCTGGTGAAACTTGCGATAAAGCATATCCACAGTGCCCCAAATACTGCCTCAACAACACTTTCAGGTATTGTCAAAAACATATTTTCTCTCACTGAGACATCGCCATTTCTTTCCTGTGCCACAAAAAGCCGTCTCGAGGCACTATGACTGACATGGAATTTATAAGTCCCTTACATCTGTACGTCAGCATCAATAAAGCCCGAACCAGAGATACCGATGGAGATGTGCATCACTCTCAGGGAGAATTTCAATGAGATTGAACCTAAAATAGGGGATGATCACGTACCTGAATGGAAATGAGATGGAGCAATACAGAAAACAGGCAGAGAAAGGGAGCTATCTTTACCTTTGTTCTTCTCTCACAGGATGTATGAAGCCCTGGTCAGGGCAGCATGAACTGAGTGGCTGGTTCAGCTGTTCCACAGTACCAGAAAGAGTAAAATGCAAAGCTATGGGTTTGTAGTGTTAGAACACAGGATAAATCTTCCTGCTTAATTAAAACCAGCAAAAAAGAAAATAGTTATCCAATGCAGTAATCCGTGATAATTCTAGAATCCAAATCTATTTAAAGTAAAAATTAACAACTTTATTTCTTAAAGTATAACAGAGAATAATAAACGAACGACTATTTACAACTTCTTCCTCTAACCTGTCATTTACCTTCCCCCTCCACAATACTAGTCCGATAAGACTCCTAATTAAGATTTACAAAACAAAACTTCTTATCTCAAAACCAGGAAGCTTTCGGTTCTTCTCCATATTCCTGTCTTCTTTTCTTCTTGGGGACTCTGCTTCACCAGTTACTAATCAATAAAGGTATCTATAGAAGAGCTATTTTTCAGGCAGTTTTTGGATGTTGGCAGTTCTCCTCTCAACTGTTCAATTTTCCATAGTTTTGTACCGCCAAACTATTGGATTTTATGATTGCCAATATAAAAAAATGAAATTTGGTTGGAGGTGGGTATTTTGGGGTATAATTTAAAATGCATTGCTGAATTTTTTTCAGACAATGAGCTAATCAGGTTGTTCAACCAAATGTTACATTATACAATTTTTCAGAACTCTTGGTGCTATCAGGTAGTTATTGTTGGTTTTTAATTCTCTCACAGTACACCCACGTGTTCATCACAGAGGTCACACAAAAACTTGACGATGGAAGGACGACATATTGACTTCCTTAAAGGACTTGAGGCAAGCAGATTGGTTTTGATAACAAATCATAATGGTTGCTTTTAAACTCCCCAATTTTCTTCGTGATATATCAACAGACCATTATTCTGTGACTCTAGATTATGAGTAAATGGCTTGACCACCATGAAGTGTCTTCCCTCATGTGCAGAGAACAAGTTAAACATTCTCAAAAGCAATTATTTAGTGACGGGCATGGTTACGAGGAACGTGAAACTGTTACATCTGGATTGAACAAAGGCACAAATATTTTTTTTCAGATTTTGCACTCAGACTGAGGACGAGACTGGGATATGATGATGGTGGTATTGGACAGGATTGGTGAGTGGGGGAACATGGAGATCTAAGTCTGTGAAGGACAAAATGGATTATGGAGCTTGAGAAGAGTCTGGTTCCTTCTCGCTTATCAGTGAGTAATTTATAAATCGTAGTTTATAGTTATAATATATAAGGAAATGAATCTTGGTTTAGAACTGAAGATATTGACTTGCACTTTCCAAAATGTACATATCATGCGCAGAAATTCAGTTCAACCCGGTTTATTAGACAAATATAATGACTTACCAGGAACACCAACTAATGCAAGGATGGGATATTAACCACCTTGAATAATCCAAAGGATATTCTGGATCCGATATGCTAATGATATCCAAGGCTGAGAAAGCCAGAAAAGACACAAGGATGAAGTCCTGTCCATTGTTGGAACATTTCATTCGAATGCTCTCAGATTCTGATCCATTGTTGGAACATTCCAATGTAATGTTCTCAGATTCTGACCCATTGTTGGAACATTCCAATCCATGGTCCTCAGATTATGAATAATTATTGTAACGTTCCTATGTAATGTTCTCAGATTCAGATCGCTCTTCCCCCTCTCTCTCGAGCTGCTGATCCCTGTTAGTGCTGTCAGTGATGTTCCTACTCAAACTATGGGATAACACATTGAATAGAGCCCATTTATCTTTCAACGATAGAAACTCTCTACTATGATAATTAGGATCCATGGAAGTGGACATTAATTACAGTCACTGAACAAATAGCTTCATTTAAGCCCTTTGAGTTCAATATTGATTTTATTAAAATTCAAAAGAACATTTAAAATTTACTCATTTCGTTCAGGATATATTGGGGGTGGCTGAGGGAAGGAATATTGGAGATGGTAGATTGATTGCGTGTAATCATTCAACCTGCCTTGGATATGGGAGTAATGTCAAAGGATTGTCAGAACATAAACAAGTTTCTCCGTTTATAAATGGAAACATGCAGTTTGTAACTACTGATCAGTGATTATAATATCAGTAAAATATGGTTACAACTTTTCTAGTCCATAATCTGACAGGCAAATGTGCCTACGATAACATGAGTGATAATAGACAAATGGAATACATATGTTTAGAGAATATGATGCGACACACAATTCAGATAGTTAGTCGAGGATCAGAGAGGGCAGGTGAGGGTCATGCTGTTTATGTTGTTGATGTCAATCAACTGTGAGTAAATACCATGCACTGGTTTTCAATTTGAGTGTGATTATGATATTGGGGACATGGCTGCAGAAACTGGAGAGGGGGAACATGATATTTTCCAATCGTCAGTATTGGGATGTTACTCTTTATAAAGTATAAGAAGATCAAATTCCAGGATACATCTCCAATGAGGAATGAGGAGAGCCAATATTAACCATACGACCAGAAGACGTTGGAGAGAAATTTGTCCTTTCAGCCCATTGAGCCTGCTCTGCCATTCAATGATGGCTGTTAAGCTTCTCAACCCCATTTTCCCACTTTCTATCTGTAACCTTTCATTCCTTTTACAATCAAGAACCTATCTGTCTTAAATATACTCAATTAACTGGCCTCGACAGCCCTCTGCAGCAGTGAATTCCCTCGATTCACCACTCTCTGGCTGAAGAGGTTCGTCTTTATCTGTGTTTGAAAAGGTCTTCTCTTTACTCTGTCCCTTCGGGTCCTAGTCTCCCCTCCATTGGAAATATCTTCCCAAAATCCACCCCGTCCAGGTAATTCACTATTTTGTAAGTTTCAATTAGATCTCCTGACATCCTTCTGAACTCTATCAAATATAGACCAGAGCCCTTAGATGTTCTTCATATGTTAAGCTTTTCATTCCTGGAACCACTTTCGTGAATGTCATCGGAAAATGTTCCAGATCCAGCACAATTATCCAAATGTAGCCTGATCAAAATCTTATAGAGCCTCAGAAGTACATACCTGCATTTATATTCAAACCCTCTTGAAATAAATTGAATCATTTTATTTGCCTTTCCAACTGCTGACAACCTGCAGGTTTACCTTTCAAGATCATTAGACTACAACACTCCCCACCACCGCCCCCCCACCCAAGTCTTCTGAACTTGCTCGCTATTTAGAAAATCGTCCATGCCCTTATTTTTCCTGGCAAACTGCATGACCTCACACATACCCACGTTATACTCCACCTGCCACTTCTTTGCTCACTCCCCTAACCTGTGAAAATCCTTCAGCAGGAGAAAGTGAGGACCGCAGATGCTGGAGATCAGAGTCAAAAAGTGTGGTGCTAGAAAAGCACGGCCAGTCCATCGGACTCTGAGGAGCAGGATATTCGATGTTTCAGTCATAAAGCCTTTATCAGGAATGAAGTGTTTGGGCCGAAGAGGGTTGCGAGATCAACGGAAGGGGCTGGGAGGAAGTTAGCTTGGAAGACGATGGCTAAATGAAGATGAGTGATGAGAGTGCAAGGTGGAGTGGATAGATGGGAAGGAAGATAAACAGGTAAGACAGTTCAACAGGCGGTGCTCAGTTGGAGGATTAGATCTGGGATATTGTGGGGTGAGGGGAGATGAGGAAACTGGTGACATTGCGCCGGTTACGGTGTGGTTGAAGGGTCGCAAGGTGGATGGCGATGCGCTCTTCCTCCAGGCGTCTGGTGGCTAGAATGTGACAGTGGAGAGGCCAAGAATTTGCATGTCCTTGGAGGAGTGGTAGGGGGAGGCGAAGTATTCAGCCACAGGGAAGTGGGATTATTGGGTGTGTGATGGAGAGTGTTCTCTGAACCGTTTTGCAAGTGGACATCCAGTCTGCCCAGTGTAGAGGAGACCAGGAGCAATGGACAGAGTAGATGAGGTGTTTGGATTCACAGGCTATTCTCTGCCTGATTGGAATGATCCTTTGGGGCCTTAGATGGAGGTAAGGAGGAAGTTGTTGGCACAGATTTCATACCTCTTGCAATGACAAGGGAAGGTGCCGGGAGTGGAAGGTGACATCTTGGGGTGCGGGAGAGGGGACGTGTGAACCTAACGAGGGAGTCGTGAAGGGAATGGTCTCTGCAGAATGCTGATAGGCATGGGGAGGGAAGTATATCTCTGGTGGTGTGGTCTGACTGTTGGTGGTGGAGGATGATGCATTGTATCCTGAGGTTGGTGGTCTGGAAGGCGAGCAGCAGAGGGCTGCTACTGCACCCTCTTGCAACTGAACCACCTCTTCGATGCTACCTATCCCTCTATTCCATCTTTTCACTGTTTGAAACCTTAGCCAGAATTCCCTCAGTGCCTTCATGTAGACCATTAATGCACAAAGCGAATTTTGTGGTCCCAGCACAGAGTCTTGAGGAAAACCACTTGTCAATGGATACCATCCTGAGAAGGCCACTTTTATCCCCACTCTCTGCTTTCTGTCATACAGCCATGCATCTATCCAAGCTAGCACCTTGCCTGTAACACCAGGGGCCCTAATCTTTCTCAATAGCCTCCTGCGTGGCACCTTATCAACGGAATTTAGAGAAGCAGGTGGTTAACATCTATTGGTTCTCCTTGGTCAAATCTGGTTGTTACTCCCTCAAAGTATTCCAGCAGGTTTGTCAGGCATGACCTCCCATTCATGAAACAATGCTGACTTTGCACTATTTTACTAAATACTTCCAAGTCTTCAGAAATCCCCTCCTTCACGATGGATTCCAGGATATTACCCACAACGACGGTTAGGCTAATCAGTCTGCAATTTTCCATCTTCTGCCTAACTCCCTTATTAAATGGAATGTCACGTTAGCAATTTTCCAGCCTTTCCTGATTTTAGTCATTCCCGGAAGATTACCACTTGCACTTTCACTGCCTTTTCAGCTATCTCCCTTACAATGCTGGAGTGTAGTCCATACGATTCAGGTGATTTATTCAAATTCAGGCCATTCAGTTTTCTAGCATGTTCCTCTTGGTGATGACCACCATTCTCAGCTCTGCTCTCTCACTCTCTTCAATTTTTGGGAAATTACTCGTGTCTTCTACCATGAACATTGATGCAAAGTTCCTCATTCATTTGTTTATTTTCCACTGCTGTTTCTCCAGCATCATTTTCGAGTGTTCCATATTCACGTTTGCCTCTCCTTTGCAATTTATGTAACTAAAGAACCTCTTACAATCTCCTTTCTAATACTGCTTAGCTTACCTCCATATCTAATCTTCTCTGTCCTGTTTTGTCCTCTTTTAGTCTTTGTAAGTTTCCCAATTCTCTAGTTTCCCACTGTTCCTCACCACATAATACCCTTGCTCTTTTGCTTGCATGCAATCCTTGACTTCCGTCGTCAGCCCTGGCTGTCTCATCCTCCCTGTACCATGCTCTATTCCTCGGCAAGAATCTCTGCTGTGTCTCCTGAATTAATCTTCGAATCTGCTGACATTGCTGTTCCCCTGACATTCATGCTTGACCCCTCTCCCTGTCAATTTTACCCAGCTTCTCCCTTATGCCTTTGTAGTTGCCTTTATTCAGCTGAAAAACTGTTACCTCTGATTCTATCTTCTCTCTCAAATTGCAGAATAAATTCAACCATGTTCTGCCCATTGCTTTTGAAGTTTACCTTCACCCTAATCTCCCTTACAAATCCTACGTCATTAAATCCAGTATCATCTGTTCCCGAGTGGACTCCACCAGAAGTTGCTTCAAAATTCCATCTCATAAAAATTCCTAAAATTCATTTTCAAGCGAACCACTACCAATCTAATGTTCCCAGTCCCCCTGCACACTGAAATCACCCATGATTACTGTACTTTGCCTTTCCTACACATCTTTTCTATCTCCTGGCGTATCTTGTGCCCCAGTTCCTGACTACTCTTTGGAGCCCTGTACAAGAGTTCAACTGCAGTTGTCTTACCTTTGTGATTCCTCAATTCTAACCACAGAGATTCTACACTATCTGACCTTACCTCCTTTCTTACTATTGATTTAATTTCATTACTTACTAATAATGCAAATCCACTCCCTCTGCCCACCTGCCTATCTTTTTGATAGGATAAATATCCATAAATATTCAGACCCCCTTGCAGCCACATCTCCGTGATGCCCATCGCTTCATATCTGCCGATTTAATTCTGCGACACAAGCTCATTTACCTTATTCCTCATACATCATGCATTCAGTTGTAACCCCTTCAGTCCTGCATTGACCGTCCCTCTTCTCATGGTCATTCATTTGTGCCATCTGCTTGAAGTTTGATTGTTAAACATTTCCAGATGCTCTATCCTATTTGAGTCTGTGCTGAAGATTTTAATAACCTCTCCTGAGTTCTGTACTCTTACCTCCTCTTTTAATTCGGCTTTTCGAATTAAACCCAATAACTGCTCCCCACCCACCCAGCACACACACACACTCCTATTCAGTTTAAAGCTTTGATTCTGGTCCCAGCACGGTTCAGATGACGACTGTCCCATCGGAGCAGGTCCTTTCTTCCTCAGTAATAAAATGTGTTTATTCAACACAAAATATAAGGATAAAAAAAATGAAAGCTAACAAAAGACAATATTGTTAAAATACACTTACTATGTGGAGGTATATAAATTGTAATGTGAATTACAAAACCATTGTGTGCAAACTTTATCAATCATTATTTGACCCACAGCTGAGATCCTGATTTCCACTCTGCCAGTGATTCCCTTCACTGAGATTCCACCCTGCATCACACGCAGTGTCTACAGGTGTTACAAGTTCCAGTTGGCCCAGAATATTTAAATTAATCCACCTTCTCCCTGGAACCAATCTATTGGTCTCTTGGATTGTGTTAGCTGTCAGCAACTCAGCTCTGGGATGTTATTGGCGATAAATGATCTGGGATGACAGCCAGTATTAGCATGGTGCTCACAGGGTATGGCACTAGACAAAGGGCTTACAGTCTGTGAGATTTTCTGAGAAAAGTGTCTGTGCATTTCTCCTCATGCTGTCTCCTGATCTAACTTCACATTCATCTGACACCCCTTGCTCTCACTCTGTTGCTCCTTTTTTCACTCTGTTTATCTCACTTCACTGTCTTTCTCTCTGTTTATTTCTCTCCCTCTCAGTCTAGCTCCGATCATTCCCTCTATTTTCAAGTTGTCATTTTGGAGAGCTCATGGACGCATGGTGGGCTGAATGGCCTCCTTCTGTGTTGTATTAATTATGAAGTTCGCTGACCCACAGTAACAGGTTTTGATGCCTAGAAAGACAAGCTGGTCCAGTAAAGGACATCGTGGACAATTATGCATTATCTCGTCCTATTTTCTGACATGTAGCGATATCGAAATATCTGTTCAAACAAAGAAATTCCTCATATTAAAATCAGCACACTTCACACTGGCAGGCCACTGTTTTCAGTGCCCTCTGTTTTGTTTTGTTGGTCTTAGCTGTACTGGGATTAGTCTCCAACTCCTCCTCAGAAACTGTACCTGTGGACCTATTGCTGTGTTTCCACACATCCAAGCCCCACCGCCGCCACACACTAATTTAAACCCTCATAAAGGACAATAGCAAACCTACCTGCCAGTTCAGGTCCATCCCGTCAACCTTGTTTATATCCTACCAACGCGGGAATCCTAATGATCCACATATCGGAGATTGTTATCAGTTCATGTGCATCCCGTCCTTCTTGTGTGTATCCTACTGACCCGTGAATCCCAATAATCCACATTTCATAAATTGCTGCCAGTTCAGGTTCATACCGTCCTTTTTGTGTGTATCCTACCGAATCGGGAATCCCAATGATCCACATATTGGAAGTGCTACCTCCCCGACCAACACTTTGATCGTGTATTTAACTGTGCGACCTTACGATTAGTAACCTCACTCATACGTGACAAATTCTAATGTCTCCAAAATTCAAATATCCTTTCAGCACAATCCCAGCAAGGCCTTTAATCTGGATAGACTTGACAAGAAAAACTTAAGTGTGACAGCAGGAAAGTGAGACCACTAAATCAGTCCAGTGAGCACCGGATCTGATATCTATCCCCGCCACCAAACCTGTTTGACAAGGCATACATATGGACCATTTATTTGCAGATGGACGAGGATAAACAGAAGATTAGAAAATGTCAGAGCAGATGGATGTAATTCAGCCTGTTTACTCAGCTTTGCTATTCAATTGGATTCTAGTTATTCTGTTCCTTTCAATAGCAGGGTCTTTACCCAGCATCCCTAGTGGGTCAGAAAGTTCCCAGTATCATTTTGTGCATGGTCCTGCGAAGGGAATATCCAGTGCCAGGCAATAGGGTGTGAGGTGTCCCAGGGGTGGCACAAGGAAAGGCTGCATTTAGTGACGATGGACTGAGGGTACTGAGAGAGGTGGAATGGGCATCCAGGGACACTTCACTCAGACAAGTGGCTGGGCAAGATTCCTAAACATACAGAGGAACCCGCGAACCACAGCTGCTTTTACAAGAACCTGTCACATTTACTGCATTCTTCCATTAAATAAAAGCAAAAATATTGTTGATGGTAGAAATCTGAAGCAAACACAGAGACGTGCTGTCGAGAGAGAAAAGAGTTAATGCTCCCAATGCAGACATGGGAAGAATGTATAAAGTCCACACAGACAGGGTCTGGAGATTGGAAATGAACCCAAGTCCCAAGCACTGTGAGGCAGCATTGCTGTGTCACCATGCTGCCCAATGCTGGATAATTGGGGACAGTAGAGTTAAAAGCATAGGTGCTGTTCTCCGTGACAGGGATTAAGAGTTCTGAAGGTTGTGTTGCCTATGTGGTGCTCGGTTATATCATCTGGGTTGCAGAACTTGGAGCGGGAGGGGAATGATCCAGTAGTCAGTGTCCGTATAGTTACCAATGGCTGGACAAACAAATGACAATGAGAAGACCGACGGGTAATACAGGACTGAACTATTATATCGGAATGCATGCAGTTTAAGGAATAAGGTAAATGAGCTTGTGACTCATCCATAAATTGGCAGGTACGACATAGTGGGCATTACAGTGACATAGCTGCAAGAGGATCAGGATTAGAAGCTGAATATTCAAGGATATTCATCCTGTCAAAAAGATAGGCAGGTGGGCAGAGAGACAGAGCTGTCTCAGTATTAAGAATGGAATTGAACCACTAATTAATAATAAGAAATTAAATAAGGTCAGATGGTGTAGAATTTGTGTCGGTAGAATTGAGCAATCAAAAAGGTGGAAAAATGCAGTTGGAGTTCTATTCAGGGAGCTGGGGTGTAAGATACACCAGGAGCTAGAAAGATCTGCAGGAAAGGCAAAGTTACAGTGATCATGTGGGATTTTATTATTCAGATGCACTGGGAATTTAGATTGATAGTGGTTGGCAGGAAAAGGAATTTGTGGAATGTCTACAAGATGGCTTTTGGAACAGCTTGTGCAGGCAGACGAGAAGAGGGGAGCTGAAAGTGACAGTGATCATAATATGATTGAATTTACTTTACAATTTCAGATGGAGAAGTTAAATCATAAGTAACGATATTACAGCTGAATAAAGGCCATTGCACAGACATGAGTGAGGAGCTGGGTAGAATTGACTGGGAGACGGGCCCAGCAGGAAAGACAGTGCAACAGCAATGGCAGGAGATTTTTGGAGTAATTCAGGATACAGCAGAGATATATCCTGAGGAAAAAGAGGCTTGTATAGGGAGGATGGAACAATCATAGCAGACTAGGGAAGTCAGATATAGCATAAAAGCAAAAGAGAAATGATATAATGTGTCAAAATGCAGTGGTAAACTTGAGGATTGGGAAGCTTACAAAGATAAAACAGAGGGCAAACAAAATAAAATAAGGAGGGAGATTATTAAATATGGGGATAAGATAACCAGTAAGATAAAGGAAGACCGTAACAGTTTCTTTCGATATATAAAGAGTGGCAAAAGTGACCATTGGACTGCTGGGAAATGATACTGCGGAGAGAGCAGTGGTGAATGAGAAAATGGCCAAGGAACTGAATAATTACTTTGCATCAGCTTTCATGGTGGAAGGCACGAGTAATACCTTAAACATTCAAGAGATTGAGGGGCCAGAGCTGAGAATGATGGCCCCCACCATGGAGAACATGCTAGAAAAAAAATGTAATGGTCCGATGGTGGTTAAATAACCTTGACCAGATGGACTCCATCCCAGTATTACAAGGGAGATAGCTGAAGAGGGAGTGGAGGCGATCGTGGTGATCTTTCAGGAATCACTCGAGTAAGGAACGATTCCAGAGCACTGGAAATCCACTAACGTGACACTCCTTGTTAACAAGGGAGTAAGGAAAAAGACAAAATGAAAACACCACGAATAGTTTATCCTCTGTCATGGGTAAGATCCTGGAATCCATTGTGTAGGATGAGATTTCTGAATAGTTGGTAAAATAGGGCAAAGTCGGCATGATTTCATCAAGGGAAGCTAATGCCTGACAAATCTATTGGAATTCTTTGAAGGGGAAATGAGTAGCTCGACCAGGCACAGCCAATGGATGTTATCCACCTGGAATTCAAGAAGGGCTTTGACAAGGTGTCACACAGGAGATTACTGAGTCTGATAAGGGTCCGTGGTGTTAGAGATAAGGTCGTGGCATTGATAGAAACTTGTCTGTCTGGCAGAAAGCAGAGAGTGGGGATAAAGAGTACTTCTCAGGATGGCAGCCGGGAACAAGTGGTGTTCCAGAATGCTCAGTGTTGAAATCATAATTTTCTACTTGTTACATTAACGAATCTAGATGAGGGAATTGAGGGCACTCTGGTTAGGCACTCTGGAGATCAGAAAGGGAAAGGTAGGGCACCATACCCCGACAAGATGATTGGGCTGCTCTCTCGTTAGACAGAGACGACTGGTGGTAGATTAACTGGACATTCATCATGCCTCAATTGAGGGAGAGCTTGAGTAGGACAGCCTTTATCATACACCTCAGTCAGTGCAGGAATTGACCCCACACTGTTAGTATTAATCTGCATTACAAACCAGCTGTCCAACTAACCAAGTCATCACTCAGCTCCATGTGGTAGGTATTGTAATATTATTCCATTCAGATATGTTCCGAAACAACTTTGGAGCAGGTGGAACGAGAAGACAGCTTCCTAGCACAGAGAGAGGGACCGCATCAAGTGAGCTGTAAAAGCGCTCTCTGCCCTAGGCCCAATAATTTTCAACTGCTTCATAAATGACCGTCCCTACTCAAGTGAAGTCACAACTGGGATTGTTTGCCAATGATTGGACAATATTCACCACGATTAGTGATTTACTCTGATACTGAAGGAATCCTTATCCAAATGCAACAAGGACCTGGAAATATGAAGGTGTGTGTTTAACAGTGACAAGTCCCATTCCCATTGCACACATGCCAGACAACAACTACCTCTAATAATTGAAAATGGAATTATATCCTTTAACGTTCAATGTCACCACCATCACTGAACTCCCAAAGACCAATATCCTGCAGATTACCGTTAACCAGAAATGGACTGACCATATACTTTCATCACCCATTCCTGGAAAGGCCTTATGCTAAAACGTCGAATCTCCTGTACCTCAGATGCTGCCTGACCTGTTGTGCTTTTTCAGCGTCACACTTTGACGCATATAAATTAATTAGCTACAAGAATATCTCAAGGGCTAGGAATCCTGCAGAAATAACATACCTCATGATTTCCAAAAGCCTGTACACCATCTATAAGACACACATTGAATGTCTGTGCGATGAAATACCCGCCCCCTCCCCATTTTCCCTGTGAATGCAGCTTCACCCCTCAACCACTGACACTCAGGACCATCAGTACCTGCCATCTACACGGTGCTCTGCAGAAATTTAACAAGGCTTCTTACAACGTACCTCTGAAACCATGACCGTCAAGAAGGACAAGGGAAACAGACACATGGGATTATCATCATATTCGTTTTCCGTTCCAAGCCAACCACCATCCTGATTGGGAAGTATATTGCCATTCCTTCAGTGTCACTATTTTAAGTCCCCCCCCCCCCAATGGTATTATAACATAGAACATAGAACAGTACAGCACAGAACAAGCACTTCAACCCACAATGCTGTGCTGACCATTGAACCTCATGAATGCACCCTCAAATATCTGTGACCGTATGCATGTCCACCAGTCTCTTAAATGTCCCCAATGACCTTGCTTCCACAACTGCTGCTGGCAACACATTCCATGCTCTCACAACTCTCTGTGAGAAGAACCCGCCTGTGACATCCCCTCTATACTTTCCTCCAACCTTAAAACTATGACCCCTCGTATTATCCATTTCTGCCCTTTGAAATAGTCTCTGGCTATCGACTCTATCTATGCCTCTCATTATCTTATATATTTCAATTCGGTCCCCTCTCCTTCTGCTTTTCTCCAATGAAAGGAGTCAGAGCTCAGTCAACCTCTCTTCATAAGATAAGCCCTCCAGTCCAGACAGCATCCTGGTAAACCTCCTCTGAGCCCTCTCCAAAGCATCCACATCTTTCCTATAATAGGGCGACCAGAACTGGACGCAATATTCCAAGTGCGGTCTAACCAAAGTTTTTTAGAGCTGCAACAAGATCTCACGACTCTTAAAATCAATCCTCCGTTAATGAAAGCCAAAACACCATGTGCTTTCTTAACAACCTGTCCACTTGGTTGGCCATTTTAAGGGATCTATGTACCTGCAACATTGCCAAGAATCCTATCCCTAATCCTGTACTTAGCTTTCAAATTCGAATTTCCAAAATGCATTGCGTCACATTTATCCAGGTTGAAGTCCATCTGCCACCTCTCAGCGCATCTCTGCATCCTGTCAATGTCCCGCTGCAGCCTACAACAGCCCTCTATACTGTTAACGACACCTGCAACCTTTATGTCATCTGAAATCTTGCAGACCCACTCTTCAATCCCCTCACCCAAGTCTTTAATAAAAATTACAAACAGTAGAGGCCCAAGGGCAGAGCCCTGTGGAATACCCACTCACTTCCAGGCAGAATATTTTCCTTCTACTACCACTTTCATTATCTTGTATATTTCAATTCGGACCCCTCTCCTCCTGCTTTTCTCCAATGAAAGGAGTCTTCCGTTGGCCAGCTAATTCTGTATCCAGACAGGTAAGTTCCCCATATCCCATTCCTCCTGACCTTCTGAATGAGCCTACCATGGGGAACTTTATCAAATACCTTGCTGAAGTCCATATACACCAAATCCACAGCTCGACCCTCATCAAGGTTTCTAGTCAGATCCTCAAAGTATTGTAAGTAATTACAGCACATCGACTGCAGTGGTTCAATGTGGCAACTCACCCTCACCTTCTCAAGGGCAACAAGGGATGGACAATAAATACTGGCCCAATCATATTCCATGAATAAATGAAATGAAAATATTGTCCAGACCTGCCCAATGTTGGACACTGTACTTTGGGTTTTGTGAGCTCAGGCTGTTAGTGTCTCGGTAGTAACCTGTTTGTTGTAAACAGCTGAAGGGATGTGCTGTTTTAAACAATCTGTCTGTCTCTCAGAGGCATGGCCTACATACCGAGCATCACACAGACACTGTCATTGACATCCCATATTACTGAGCTCTGAGATAGACAGAAGCAATTCAAAATGCACCCAGATCTGACTGTAACATGTTTAAACACACAGTGATATTGTTGCCATGAAAATGATTATGAGTGAATATCAGCAGGGAGAAAGTGAGAACTGCAGATGCTGGAGATCAGAATCAAAAAGTGTGGTTCTGAAAAAAAAATTTCTGAAGAAGGGCTGATGCCCGAAACGTTGATTCTCCTGTTCCTTGGATGCTGCCTGACCTGCTGCGCTTTTTCAGCCACACATTTTCAGTTCTGAACTAAAAAGCACAGCCATTCATGTAGCCGCTGTGGAGCAGGAGAGTCGACTATGAGTTCACAATATTAATAAAAGGGAAAATAAATGTAAATTTTCAAATTCCTTGTACTTAATCATAATTTGGTCTTGGGTGCGGGAATGAGACTCATCATTTCAATGCTCCTTACTGTGAGTTGGGCACTGTTTTCATCATACTGATGTTATAAAAGTGAACTGAATACATGGGTGGATTTTCTGCTTATTGGACAATCTAAAAGTTGGTATTATGAAAGTATGTCAGACCTTCAGTCAAGAGACTTTGCTGTTAAGGGTTAGAACAATGCTACAAGCATTTACACAGAGACTACCAGCTCAAGTCACAAGAACGTTGTCTGCGATGATGCCGGCCATCAATGGAGCTGCACAATTCTGTTTGGATACTGACATTGTGGGGCTAACATACACTGGATATGGTTTATGATAGATTCAATGTAAGATGGTATGTGCTGCAGGAGTCCATCACCTTTATAACACCTTCATTCAGGATCAGGTCCAAGGTGCAGAATTACAGAGTTTAGGTGCCATACCAGAAGCGATATACTTGCAAGACATGGTTGTTTACAGGTCATTGTTACAAATGTTGAACTGCGCTATGTGCTCGTCCATTGACCAGTCTGCCCCACACACCTCTACCCATTGTTCAGGTATGTCTCTAACCAGTCTGTTGCGTGAGTAACTGCCCAGCTCCAGTTTGGAAGCACTCTGGACAGATTTTGGAGATGGTCCGTGTTTTGGAGGTCGTGGTGAGGGCCAGTAACACTGTGTCTGAATTCAGGCTTTTCCTCAAAGTCATTTCCAACAGCTTTGCTGCCTGCAAGATGGTGTGTTCACTAATCTGAACATGAATCGGCTGTTTACTACAGTCACTGAATTGTGTAATAGTCAAGTGTGCGCTCTGGTATTTCAATTATTGTTCACTCCAATTGTTTTCAATTGAAAAATATTGATGTTTGGGTTATTTTAAAATATGTAAGAAATAAAGTGATATTAACACTTCATTATACAAAATGTAAAAGTGACCTGTTGTATATTTCCCACAAACTAATCAAAAAACAGTCAGATATTGCCTGTAAAGCAGGATTCTGTGAACAGGACTATGTCACTGACAGCTTCACCATCCTCTCTGGTAGGTTCTGTCCCACTGACAGGACATAGCCAGCCTGAGGGGGCTGTTCTTGGCATATATTCAATACAGTGCTCAGCATTGTTGCTGGATCCTGTAGCTGCTAGACTGCTCTGTGTCAGGTTATGGGGGCATCAGTAAAAGGGAAACATATCATTGACCACATCATCACCAATCTGCCTGCTGCAGATACACTTTTACATTTCATATATTGGTAAGAATGGTCACTGCACAGTCCTTATGGGGAGCAAGGGCTACCTTTACGTTTTGCAGACCCATCTCACCATGATATGGGTTCCTACTGGGACAGGCGTTAAACAGATTGAGCAACAAATGATGATACATCTATGAGGTACAATGGGCCATCAGCAGCAGCAGAATCATACACTGTACAACTCAGTCTGCAACCTCACACCCGACACACGTCCCACTGTACAGTAACCATTACGGCCCGACATACCTCCCACTGTACAGTAACCATCACGGCCCGACATACCTCCCACTGTACAGTAACCATCACGGCCCGACATACCTCCCACTGTACAGTAACCATCATACCCCGACATACCTCCCACTGTACAGTAACCATCACAGCCCAACATACCTCCCACTGTACAGTAACTATCAAGAGCTCAGTGCTTAGCACTGCTGCCTCACAGCACCAAAGTCCTAAGTTCAATTCCGACCTTGGTGACTGTCTGTGTGGAGTTTGTATATTCCCCTGTGTCTGCGCAGGTTTCCTCCGGGTGCTCCGGTTTCCTCTCACAGTCCAAATATGTGCAGTTCAGGTGAATTGGCCATGTTAAGTTGCCCATTGTGTAAGGTGCATTAGTCAGGGTAAATATACGGCAGGGGAATGTATTTGGGTGGGTTACTCTTCAGAGGGTTGGTGTGGACTGGTTGGGCTGAAGGGCCTGTTTCCACACTGTAGGGAATCTAATCTAACCTCCAAGGTTCAAGTCAGGAATATGATGGAAAAATCACTTGTCTGAATGAGTGCAGCTCCAACAGTACTCCAGTATGGACTTACTAGCAACAGGCAATGCAGTTGTGTGGGGAATATCCTGTCTCACAAACTTGATTGATTATTTTGAGAAAGTGACAAAATTGATTGATGAGGGCGTGGGGCTGGATGTTGGCCGATTGGACCTTAGCAAGGCCTTGGATATGGTTGCTTATGGCAGGCTCATGCAGAAGGTGAAGTGAAGTGGGATCAGCGTTCAGTTAGTAAGATAGATAGAGAACTGCTTGGTCATAGAAGACAGAGTATTGGTGGAACAGTGTTTTTTGTGACTGGAGATCTGAAAATAGATTGGCGGAGTTGCAGATTGTGAGGATGATTGCCAGAGAATACAGCGGTATAGAGGTCAGCTGCAGACTTAGACAGAGAAAACACCGATGTCACTTTATTTGGACAGTTGTGACGTGACGCATTTTGGAAGGTCTAATGCAGGAGAGAAGTATAAAGTGGATGGAAAAACTACTGGCCGCATCAACATCCGAAGGGATCTAGGTGTACAGCTCCACAGTTCCCGGAAAGTGGTAACACGGGTGGATGGGGTGATCAAGAAGACTGACGGCAAACTTGCAGACAGGCATCGGAGCATGCAGTATGAAAATTAGCAGGTCATGTTGCAGCTGGAGAGAAACTTAGTTCCGGCACATTTAGAATATCGTGTACAGTACTGGTTGCCACACCAGCAGAACGATGTGGAAGTGTTGGAGAGGGTATGGAAAGGTTTTACCAGGATGTTGTCTGGTTTGGAGGGCATTAGCCAGAAGGAGAAATCGAACAAACATGGTTTGTGTGCAGCTGGGTATCATTGGTTATGGGGCTACCTGATAGATATTTACAAAATTATCAGAGACATAGAGAGAAGGACAGTTAGAGGTTTGTTTTTCCCAGAGTAGAAATATCAATTACTCAGGACCGTAGGTTTACGGTAAAAGGGAGAAAGTTTGGGAGATATGATCGGCAAGGTTTATTTTTGCTGTTCCAGACAGAAGATGCAAGTACCTGGAATGCACTGATAGAGGAGAAGGAGCTAATATAGCAAGGTTGAAGAGGGATCTTGTCACAAATATGAGTAATTAGGGAACAGAATGACATAGAGAGTGTTGGAGCAAAAAGTTTCTTTTTAACTTTAGAAGGGCATCATGTGTCAGTGTGGTCTTGCTGGGATGAAGGGCCTGTTCCTGTGCTGGACTGATCGCTAAAACAAGATTTGAGCGCGGGAGTGGCAAGATGTTGACTGAATGATTACTGATGATCAACAGCCACATTCAGTGGATCTCTCCTCAACAACTTATAACTTCATACCCTCCCTCCCACAGTAGGGAAACTCAACATGGAGAATTGGACGTGAAAGTCAGAGCTGGCAACTGGTGACTCCATCTTGCCCCTCGCTCCTGCAGCCTTCTATCTTGGACACCAACGTCTCGGGGGACACTGCACAGACAGAAGCTGCATGTAATCCACACCCACCAATGCTGGCACATGTCACATGCCAGCCTCACCATGCCATCCCAGCACATCTCCGACCCACTGACAGTATACATTTGTACTTCAATGCTGCAGCTCAGGGTGCACTCACAACTCTCATTGCAATTCTGCTGCAAGGACACTGTTCTCAGAGGCACACACCCAGCTCATGGACTGCCCCTCTGGGATGATCACTCCGTGTTTGTACACACTCAATGCTGCCGCAAGGACACTGTGCTCAGGGACACACCCAACTCATGGCCTGTCCCTCTGGGGTGCTCATTCGGTGTTTGTACACACTCACTTTGAACTGACGTGAATGCTCACAGAATGATTGCCTTGCCTTACCCTGCCCTCAGTAGTGTTTCCCCTCAGCCAGAGCTACGAGGCTCACCCGCCTGCTGTATTGACTTGGTGTTTAGCACAGACACAAAACGAGGAAGCCTGATATCATTGTCCACAGTGAGTCATGGTGCCCAGCACAGTGAGTCAGGGGAGTCTCAGATCCCAGTCCGGGAGCTTGGACATGGTCAGCCACGGTGCCCAGCACAGTGAGTCAGGAGGAGTCTCAGATCCCAGTCAGCGAGCTTGGACATGGTCAGTCACGGTGCCCAGCACAGTGAGTCAGGGGGAGTCTCAGATCCCAGTCTGGGAGCTTGGACATGGTCAGTCACGGTGCCCAGTGAGTGAGTCAGGGGGAGTCTCAGATCCCAGTCTGGGAGCTTGGACATGGTCAGTCACGGTGCCCAGTGAGTGAGTCAAGGGGAGTCTCAGATCCCAGTCCGGGAGCTTGGACATGGTCAGTCACGGTGCCCAGCAGTGAGTCAGCGGGAATCTCAGATCCCAGTCCGGGGGCTTGGACATGGTCAGTCACGGTGCCCAGCACAGTGAGTCAGGGGAGTCTCAAATCCCAGTCCGGGAGCTTGGACATGGTCAGTCACGGTGCCCAGCAGTGAGTCAGCGGGAATCTCAGATCCCAGTCCGGGGGCTTGGACACGGTCAGTCACGGTGCCCAGCAGAGTGAGTCAGGGGGAGTCTCAGATCCCAGTCAGCGAGCTTGGACACGGTCAGTCACTGTGCCCAGCACAGTGAGTAAGGGGGAGTCTCAGATCCCAGTCAGCGAGCTTGGACATGGTCAGTCAGCCTCTCATGGGTGTTAGGGTCAGGATCCTTCCCTGTGATAGAGTGAGGAGCTGAATATTGGGGAGCCCCCTATCCCTCTTGGCTCTTTCTGCTCTTGTGTGGGCTGGTTCCTTCCGAAATGTGAGAATTACCAAACAGTACTAAGGGAGGTGGAATTATTTGAAACAGCTGGTACAGCTGGGGGAAAGGTAGTGAGGTGTCCCGAGTGAGTGAGTAGGCTCTTTCTCTTGGGCGCCTTAACTAATGCTAATCAAAACCAATACTTCCACCTTCATCCTTTCCCTTCCCTTCTATAATTTCAGAATCCCTGATACTCAGCAATATTTAACACACAGTCCTGCCATTCCTTGAACCAGCTCTCGGTGATCAGTCGATCAGATTTCCACATACCAATCAGTATCTAGAACTCTACAAACTCCGAGTATTCATGTCTATGCAGAGTACCTCAGATTAAAATTTTCTTTCTTATTCCATCTTCCACTGATAAACCTGTTGTTGTAAATTAGTACCAACTGTATCTCCCATTATTTTGAGAATCCTGGTAGTCACCTCTACTATTCCTTTTTGGATCCTATACATCCTGAAAGTTATTTTCAATCCCTCCCAAACACCGCACAAGGAACTCAGTCCCAGCTCTGTCATGTTAGCCCATCCAGCTTGTACAGTTGCTGCCTTCCTCAGAACCAGTCCCAATGTCCCAGGAAACCGAAGCCCTTCCTGCTGCACCATCATTCCAGTCACACTCTCATCTACTTAAAACTCCGAGTTCTGTTCTCACTTGGACACAGCACTGGTAGTAACAAAGCAATTGCTACATTTGAGGTCCTGCTTGGTAACCATCCACCTCGCTCCCTAAATTCCAATTCCCAGACCGCTTCACCCTTCCTACCAAGGTCATTCCTACAAACATGGACATGACCTTTGACTGATCACTGTCCCCCAGACGAATGCCCTGGAGTCACCATTATATTCTTAACCCCACTATCCTGGAATTACGGAAACACTGACACCTTCTTCAAGTTCCTGACTCCCCTTTGACTATTGATCCTCCTTCCTTTCCCCTCCCCTCCTGTACAGTCAGGCTGCTTGTGGTGCTGCAGACATGGCTCCGACTGCTCTCCCCTGAACAGCCCGCACTTACATCAGATTCCAAATCAGGAAACTGAATTGGGAGGGAGATATCAGGATATCCTTTCATTCCCTGAATGTTTCTCTTCGATTGTCTAGTCCCCTATTCCCTTTCTTCTTCTTGGCTGTCATGTCTGCAGGGTGATCTGCTCTCTGTGTGAGCTATTCACCTAACTGTCAGCATTACAGATGTCCCATAGAGTCTCTAGTTACTATCTGAGCTCCAAGACCCAGTGTTCATCTCGGACACGAGCAAGGGCTATGACTTCCCAACATAACAGAACATATTTTCCATCTAACAAACATGTCTTGTCATTTCTTAAAATACAACATGTCTAGAGTAACTTAATTACTTAGAAATAAATTAACATCAGGGAAAAAAAACACCCTTATACAACTGTGGCTTACTGAGGGTAATATATATATTGGCTCAGAAGTTCACTTCTCACTCTTATTTCTGAGTTCAACCCTTATTTCAGGAGTTGAAAAAATAAATTTGCTAACTTCTATCAATTTACTGACAGTCCCTAATAACGGTGTATTATCTGCCAATGAATTTACAGCCTTTTCTGTGAAGGCTCTTGTACTTCTTCCAAACTCGGTGCAGGCAGGTCCCAGCAGCAGAAAGTTATCTGTGTGACTCCCAGGTACGTGTAATCCTCCAGCCCCCACTCCACTCTGCTTCCTCACAGGGTCACCGTCTCTGTGGCTCCCAGGGACGTGTAATCCTCCAGCCCCCACTCCACTCTGCTCCCTCACAGAGTCACCGTCTCTATGACTCCCAGGGACGTGTAATCCTCCAGCCCCCACTCCACTCTGCTCCCTCACAGGGTCACCGTCTCTGTGACTCCCAGGCACGATTAGGCCTCGATCCTCAGTGCTGATTTATATCCTCCCACTTTGCTGCCTCTGTAACTCCCAGGTGTGAGTGAGCCTCATGCTCCTGCTCTAAGTTGCTCCCTCACACGGTCACTCCCTCTGTGACTCGGTGCTGATTTCGAGCCTCCTGCTCTGCTGCTTCTCCAACTCCGAGTCCTAGTTGACCTCGATCCTCGCTACTGATTAATGTTCTCCCGCTCTGTGCTGCTGTCTCTCAGGTTCTCTCCCCTTGTGACTCCCAGGTAATGGTAGGCCTCGAGCCTCAGTTAAGATTTATAACATCCCATTCCGCACTGCTGCCTTACAGAATCGCAGTTATGCCTGGAAGACAGTGGGAAAGAGGAGGATTAGACAGAGCAGAGGGTGTTACAGTGATTGAGCGAGCGATATGGGATGAAACAAGTTATCTGGGGAGCTAGGCAGATCTGCAGTGTCGAAGGCAGGTCATTGGAAGATACAGTGAGAGTTGCAGACTCTGAAGAAGGTGAAGGAAGTAGAGATTGTAGCTTGTTCATGACAGAGCTATGTAGAGTCAAAAGTGTTTTTTCGGTGCTGCTTACAGAGATGTGTAGACTTCAACAAATACAAATTGAGAGCCAGCAAGTGTTGTATGGTACTGGAGACTGTTGGATGTAACAGAGCGAGAAGACTTGCTGTAACTGAGGGGAATATAAATTTTTGGAGCACTGGTGGTGTTCAAGGACCCTCAGGACATGAGGAGGTGCAGAGAATGGGAGCATTCCAAATAGTGGGATTGTGGGGGCTGGAAGTCCCGAGATGGATAAGGAGGATGAAAAGTTCCAATTTACCACATGCAACCATTGTAATTATAGAGATTTAAGGAAGGGAACCTGTGCTGTCATTGATTACAGTTATATGGAGAGTTACAGAAATTGAAGGGGTGACAAATTTAAAAAGGGAGAGATTTTAGGTGATCAGAAATTTAAACAAGAATAAAGAAATGTTAGAGATCTCTAACACAGATGGGAATGCAAGAGATGAGATAGTGTGAGGAACTATCAGAGTTATAAGTCGGGGAGGATGTCAGATATAAAAGGGAGAGCTGCATTGTCTGTGTGCAGTTAGAGACATGAGGAATGTTGTAGCGCCTGCTGGAGGGGACACAGATAACAACAGTTCCAACAGCTGGTGCAGGGGCTCAGGAAGGCAGCTCACTACCACCTTCTCAGGGACAACTCCAAATCAACAATAAATGCTGGCCCAGCCAACAAAGCTCATGTTCACCAATGAATGAAGGAATAAAAAATCTACAAGTAACACTGAGATCACTCAGGAAGGCCCTTTCAACAGCACTTCATAAACCCAGAACCAGTATACTCTGGAAGGACAGGAGCTCCAGGTGCATGGGAACACCAGCATTTCCAACATGCCCTCCAAGGCACGCTCCATCCTCCCAGCACTGTGTCTGTCCCTACACCCAAAGGACTGCAGTGGGTCAGGAAGGCAGCTCCCCACTAACTTCTCCAGGGAATTACAGATGGGAAGGTAATGGGGAAACTCTGCTGTTTACAGCCAGACAGAAAAATAAATCCAGCAGTGGGTGTGAAATGAAATTTCCGTTTCAGAACAACATGCTGAGCATGGAGAGACGATTTGTCTGATTGGCACAAGGCAGAGAGTGTGAAGAAAGGGGTCTTTTTCACGATGGGGACTGGTGATGGGGGAGCACCGCAGGGGTCAGTGTTGGGACTACACGCTACACGTTATACATTAAGAGTCTGGAAAAAGGAAGTGAATGGGTACGAAAAATAGGTTTCCAAGAAAGATCCCAGGGATGAAATTCGTGTCATATGAGGAGCAGGTGAAGTCTCTGGGTCTGACTTGATGAGATTTCAGAGTCAGTGGCAGAATCTCATTCAAACTTACAGAATACTGAGAGGCCTGGATGGAGTGGACGGGGGCAAGATGTTTCCACGAGCAAGAGAGATGAGGGGCCAATGGCACAGCTTCAGAGTGAAGGGACGGCCCTTCTGAATAGAGATGTGGAGGAATTTATTCAGCAAGAGTGTGGTGGATATGTTTAACTCACTGCATCATGGGGCTGTGGATGCTAAGTAATTCAATGTATCGAACTCAGAGATAGCTCGGTTCTTGATGAATAAAGAGATCAAGGGTTACCCAGAGTAAGTGAGAGATTGGGGTTGAGAAACAATTCAGCCATAATCAAATAGTGGAATAGACCCAATGGACTGAATGGCCTAATTCTGCTCCTATACATGATGGTCTTATGGTCGGCGCTTTTTCCATAGGTTTCTAAGTGTGCAGTTATCATTTCTGGCATATTGTTTACCATACATTCCAGCACTTTCCTGATTATTGCTGTCACCTCTTGGTTTCAGATATACTGCAGAAAGCTACATCACAGAGTCGCTTGAGAATCATTGTGTATAAATCTCAGAAAGGTGGCATACCGGGCCAGCAGGACATAGAGAAGGCAAATGGATTGCTGGCATTGATTCCAAAGGGAATGGAGAATAAAAATACGGAAGGCTTGTAACAACTATAGAGGACTCCAGTCAACTCACATTGAGAATACTGTGAACAGGTTTGGACCCCTATCTGGAGGGAAAATGTCCTTGCATTGGAGGCAGCCCAGAGAAGGTTCACCAGGCTGGTCTTCAAAATGGAGGGATATTGATGAGAAGAGGTGGAGAAGGTTGAACTTGCAGTCGTTAAAATTTAGAAAATGAGGCAAAATTATTGATACACCGAAGATTATAGTGTTCTTACAGATTCGGTACTGAGACATTGTTCCCCTGAGCAAGGATCTGTAACTGGAGATAAAGGGGTATACAGACACCAGAGAAGCTAACAGAGAAAAGCTGGGTTGTACAGACTGGAGGCTGTTAAAAGTTCGGGCGGTTTGAGATCACTGTTGGTGGTTAAAAATGAGGTAGGTTGTCGGGCTGAAAGATGTCAAGGAGATTTACAGGGTTATCAGTCCTGAAGGATTACAGCGATAGTGAGGAATATAGCGACTAGAGATTACACAGATAGGGGTGGCTGTTGGAGCTTCAGGAGATACAGAGACTGGGAGGGTTCTCGGGACTGGAGATTACACAGATATTGGTGGTAGTTGGAGCTTTAGGAGAAAGGGAGGATTGTAGGCACTGATTGTAGACAGTTGGGGTGCGAGTTGGAGCTGGAGGAGTTTATAGAGCCCGGGAAGATTGCTGGTGCGGCGAGTTGCAATGACATAGACAAAAGTTGGAGCTGCAGGAGAGATAGAGAAGGTTGAATGGTCTGAATCAGTTCACACAGCCAGAGAGAAGTGTAGGGATTGGAGGAGCCGGAAATACTGAGTGTTGTAGGTCTGTAGGAGTTCAGAGAGCTAGTGAGGACTGTGAAGGCAGGTTTGCAGCGTTCCCATCAGTTACAAAGAGATGTGGAGTGCTGTTCTGGAGGAGGTTACAGAAATCATTAGGATTGCAAATTATGGAAGATATTACAAAGACAGTGAGCTGTTAGTATCTGAGGAGTTTGCAGGGACAGGATTCATTGAGGGGTTGGATGCTGCTACTGGTGTTAAATATGTTGCAAGGGATCATATTCCTTACATCGATCAGGGGGATTGGAAGCTCTGCAGAAGAAGAATGAGAAATGCAATAACTGAAGAATATCACAGAGATGGGGAGGAACGGTTGAGGGGCATTAATCACTCGGATGTGAAAGCAGAAGGTATCATTAGGAGGTTTGCAAAAGACGTGAAAGGTGAGGCTGTTGTCCACAGTGAGGGGGATGGCCTCAGGCTGCAGTCTGAAGGTTGAGGCTGGGACAGAATTTCAACAGAGTAATTTCAATTGATAACCAGGTAAGAGCACAGCAGGCAATGAGGGAAAACTGATGAATTAAGCTGCATTTATTTTGATGTAAAATGCCTGACAGGTCAGGCAGATGAACGCACGGCATAGATGGGAATATGGGACTGGGAAATCACAGGAATTACAGAAACACAGCTGAGGGAGGGACAGGACTCACAGATCATTGCTCCAGAGGACAGATTCAACAGGAGGGATAGATGGGGAGACAAGAGAGTAGAGGGAGTGGAGTTTTTGATCAGTGAAAACATCACTGCAGCACTGAGACAGGATATTCCTGGGGATCGCCCAGTGAAGCTGTGTTCGTGGAACTGAGAAATAAGAAGGAATAATCAGTTTGATATGACTGTACTACAGGCCCACAGTAGTCAGCAGGAAATTGAGCAACAAATATGTTGTAGATCTCAGATATCTGTAAGAAGGATAGGGATGTAATGGTCGGGGATTTTAACTTGCCAAACCTAGACTGGGTCTGCCAAGTGTTCACAGCTTGGATGGGAGGGATTTGTTCAGTGTGTTCAAGAAAACTCTCTCCATCAGTATGGAACTGGCCCGACTGGAGAAAGGGATAAAACCTGACCTCCCCTTCGGGAAACAAGGGAGAGAAAGGGGCTGAAGTGTTTGTGGGGGAGCACTTTTGCAAAGTCACCACAATTCTATTAGTTTCAAAATACCGATGGAAAAGGACAGGCTTGGTCCACAAGTTAAAGATCAAAACTGGCCTTGCCCCACTCTAGAAGGTATTAGGCAAGACTGTCCAAAAGTTGATTCGTGGAGGCTATTTGCAAGTAAAGGACCGTCGGGCAAGTGGGACTCTTTCAAAAGAGAGATAAATTAAGATTTCAGGGCCAGCATATTCCTGTTCGTGTGAAGAACAATGCTGACACAAATGGGAAACACTGGATGACTGGGAATATTGAGGTTCTGGTCAAGACAAAAGGGGGCATATGTCCTATATAGCCAGCTGGATTAAGTCAATCCCTTGAAGAACATTGTGGGTGTAGTAATACTCTTAAGAGGGAAACCATGAGGGTCTAAAGGGGAACTAACAGAGCTCTGGCAGAGAAGGTTCAGGAAAATCCAGAGAGATTCTACAAGTATATTAACAACAGAAGATTAACTCAGGACAGAATGTGCCCCCTTCAAGTCATCTATGTGTGAACCCATAGGAAATGGGCGAGATCCAAAACAAACACTTCACGTCAGAACATACTGTGGAAAACACACTGGGGAAGCAGGGAAATAAACAGTGATGTTTTCAATGGAGATCTGGAGGTGCTGAAGCTTTTTGAACACGTTAAAATTAGACGACTCCCTGGGAACGACTCAAGTATATCCCAGGACATTGGGGTAAGTGAAGGGAGAAGTTTACAACGATATTTCTATCACTGACAGCCACGGGTGGAGAGCTGGGAGCCTGGAGAGTGGCTAATGTTGTGCCAGATTTAGGAAAGGCTGCAGGAAAAAGCCAGGGACATAAACACCAATTAGCTTGATGTCAGTGGTGCCAACGTTGTTGAAGCAATTCTGCGGGACAAGACTTCCATGCATTTGGAAAGGCAACGATTGATGAGGGATAGTCAGCATAGCTATGTGCATGCAAAGCCATGTCTCTCAAACTTGATAGAGTTTGTTGAAGAGGTGACCAAGGAGATAGATGCAGGCAGAGCAGTGGACGTTGTCTATCCTGACTTCAGCAAGGCCTTAGACAGGGTTTAGCGTGGTGCACTGGTTAGTAAGGTTAGATCACATGGGATCAGGGATAGCGAGACAAACAGACACAAAATGGGCTTGACAGTAGGAGACAGAGGGTAGTGGGAGAAGGTTGTTGTGCAGACTGGGGGCCTCTGACCAGCGGTGTGCCATAAGGATCAGTGCAGGGTGCATACATGTGCATTATTGACATAAATGAGAATATATGAATTATTGTTCGCATGTTTGTGGACAGTAAAATACGTGTTATAGTGGGCAGTGAATACAGTTATCAACGGTGATCTTAACCAACTGAGCCAATGGGTCAAGAAATGAAAGATTTCAGGTCTTGGATTTTGTTAAGACAAACCAGGGACGACTAACACAATTAATGGCAGAGCTCTGGACAGTGTTGTCGAATGGAGAGAGACCAAGGGATTCAGTAACATTGTTCCTTGGAAGTGGAGTCACAGGTGGACAGGATGGGGAAAATGGATTTGGCAGACTAGCCCTCATGGGTCAGAGCATTGAGTACATGAGTTGGTACATCATGATCCGGCTGTATCAGACATTGCTGGGTCTCCAGTTGGAGTACTGTGTAGAATTCTGATCCTCCTGCTACAGGAAGTATATTCTGAAACTGTAAATGGAGCAAAGATTGACGAAGATGTTACTGAGACTGCAGGGTTTGACAAAAACAGATGGAAAGCAACATAAGTGGAATGAGATAGATTTGGCAGATAAGGTAAAGGAGAATCCAAAGAGATTCTACAGCATACAAGTACAAAAAAGCTACGAGAGAACCAATAGAGCCCCTCAAAAGATCAATAAGGCCATCCATGTGTGGAACCACAGGAAATGGGCACAACACAAAATTAATATTTCATGTCAGAATGTACTGTGGACAAAGACGAGGAAACAAAAAGAAAGAAATAGTGATGTCTTGAAAAGAGTCCCCATTACAGACGAGGTGGCGCTGGAGGTCTTAGCACACAAAGGTAGAGAAAGCCCTAGGTCCTGAACAAGTGTATCCCAGAACATTGTGGCAAAGTCGCAGTGCGGACCTTGGTAGATATTTGTATCATTATCTTTCTATTTCCATTGGGTGTAGGTGGCTGAGGGGTGACCTTATAAAGGTTTTTAAAAACATGAAGGGTATACGTAGTGTGAAGAGTGAAGGTCTCTAACTCAGGGTAGGGGAATCCATAACGAGAGGGCATAAATATGAGGTGGGAGAGGAAATACCTAAAAGCGACCAGAGGAGAACATTTCCTCACAGAGAATGGTGCACATATTGAATGAGCTGCTGCTGAAGTGGTAGAGAAAAGTAAAATTCCATCATGGAAAAGACATTTGGACAGGTACATGGAGAGGAGAAGTTTTGACTGGATAGGGGCCAAACGCAGGCAAATGCAACTCGTTCAGGAACCGTGATCAGCATGGACTAGTTGGATCGAAGGAACCGTTTCTGTTCTGAATGCTTCTTTCTTCAGTTATTGGAGGAGGAGACTACTGAGATAAGGCATGTTGTAGGCACTGAAGCAAGTTACAGCGATGGAGATGGTAATCTAGAATGCAGTATATTTCAAGTATGAGGAGGGACTATCGGGAAGGGCGTAGGTTACAGGGACAGGAACTATTATCGGAGTTAAAAATTATTGAAGACACTGGTTCACGAGACATGGCATATGTACAGTGTTGGAAGGGGAACACAGAACAGAAAGATTCCAGGAGGCATTCCCACACACTCATGGGAAACCGAATTTCCCCTCTGTTATACTGATGTTCACTAAGACATCACAAGCCTGGATTGATAACTGCGACAGTCCCGATGCTGTCTCAATGCAACAAAACGTACAGTACGGGGTGGTGATTGACCTGGGGTGTGTCTGTACTGTGCTCCCCCTCCAGCACTGTATCTATGGCATGTCTAGTTAGCCGATCTTTGGAGCCCTCTCATTGCTCTCTTCTATGTGCACTGTGAGTGATCTTACCTCACTGTAGGGTTTACTGAAAGCTCCAGATCTCCCTGCCCTTTGTCTCTGTGGCTAAACAACCATCTTCAATGAGGTGATCGATGAGGCACCCAACAGTTGGGAAGTCTAGTGAGTCAGGAACTTACTGATTACCTGCAGGAGACAGAGAAATAGACAGGATGGGAAATTAGACTGATGCAGTGAAGGTTATACATGGAGAGTAGCAGTGAGTCCCACAAAGATCTGGAAAATCCCAGTCTCCATTCCTGGCCTGTGCTGTTGCGTCTCTCTGGAGTGGAGCATTCTGTTGGCTCAGAATCTGGAGTAGCTGCAAGAGCGAGAGGCGCTGGCAGAGGCAGAAATTGTACCCACGCAATGAGGAATACCACATGGAGAGATACTGAGTGATATCACCAGATTGCAGGAAGGTATCAGGATCAAACAATCATGAAGGAAAAACAGGTTTAGCTCCATGATGCACTGGTATCAGTGTTCAGGGATGAATAGCCTGTGAGCAGGTGAAGTGATGGCTTAGTGGTGTTATTGCTCGAGCATGTATTCACAACCTCAGCCAATGTACGGGAGAGGAAGGTTTTTCCCCCACCATCAGAAATAGTGGAATTTGAAATAAATTATTTTAAATATAGCAATTGACAATCCATCAATACCATTACTGATCTACAATAAATCCAAACATTTCTCCTTTCAAGAAGGACATCTGCCCATCCTCACGTGGTCTGCATGACATCCCCACAGCAAAGTGTTTGCCTCTTAATTACCCTCTGAAATAGCCAAGCAAGTTACTCAGCTGAAGAGCAGGTTAGGGCTGGGCAAGGAAGTTTGGTCAGCCAGAGACATCCATATCCTATACTTGATTGTTTTTAAAAAATCCATTCTGATGGTCCCAATGGAACTGGGCTGGGGCCAGTGTCCTGGCCAATCATGTCGGTAGGTTTATGGACAGGGCTTTAAACTGACAGAGAGGATGCAGGGACAGGGTTCAGGTGAAATGAGCTTTCCAAATCCAAAGAGAAAAGGTGACGTTTCAGAACAGCATGGGAATGTGGCCGGAGAGAAGCAGAAAGGGACAGAGTTTAACTAAAACTATACATCAGGGAATCGATTTGTGACAGGAAATGGTGGGAAAGAGTAAATTATGTTTTGTTTTGGAATGGACAAAGTCTCTTCAATAAGGTGGATGGATTTGTGACACAGAGGTGAAAGAGATTTAAAAACCAGAGATACGTGGTTACAGGGCGAACAAAATGCGGAAAATAAATATTCAATAGTTCACAAACTTGAAGAAACTCAAGCAAAATGGGTAACGCTAACAATAATGGATAACGAAGGCATTACAGAGAAAGCATTTGGCCTCAGATCATGAAGTAGAGTCAGTCTGAATGTAAATTCTGGCTACTATTTGCCAAGGACACAAGGAGCAGAAGAGATTTTGCCATTGAACAGCATTTCATTGTTCATCACTGCATCAAACAGGAACTCATTGGAACTTTTAATGAAGGTGTTGTGGTAATTTAGTGAAACTTCAACATTCATATAATCTTGACAATCATACTGACAGAGTGACATTCGAAGAGCAGATTGTAGATTTATTTTCAGTGTTTCTTTGAATAACACATTGTGTAACTGGCTCGGGACATAACTGTCTCAGAGCGAATGTTGTGTGATGAAACTTAGTGAATGAGTGATGTCACCTGGGGAGATCCTCCGGGAAATTGTGATAAAGTGCAGTTTAAAGAAATATAAAGTTTTAAAGGAATTACAGAAAGGACAAGCTACAACTAGAAATAAAAACAGCCAATTACACGGGTTTGAGCGGAGAACTGGCTAAGATAAACAGGTGGAACAGACTGAAACATGTGTCTGTAAATGAACAGTGGAAAACATTTGAAGGAATAGTGGAAAATACTAAACAAAAGGAAATTCCATTGCAAAAGACAAAACCTCAGCAAGAAATTACCTCCCATCCCTACTCAGGACAAAATGGATCATATTACATTTTGAGACTTAGAAGATCACCACAAAGTACATAAAATCCTGAAATGAGAGAGAGTTTAAGCAGTAAGTATAAGAGGGATTGCGAAGGGTCTGCTAGCAGGAGGGCAGTGGAAAGGCGAATCATTGTCAGGGCTTAATGACACGATATGAACAGGGAGAGGTGAAGGTGCTGGAGGTGGTGAGAGTGTTACAGAGAGTGGCAAGAGACTGAACCGTGTTACAAAGCAAGTACGGATTGCTGCAGATGCGGATTGCAAGGGTAGGGAGGGACATCTGCATTTTATTTATTCATGCATGGGATGTGAGGGTCACTGATTGGACCAGTATTCTTTGCCCCCACTGCTCATTGCCCAGAGGGCAGATCAGAGTCAGCTATATTGTTGTGGG
Organism: Chiloscyllium punctatum; assembly: GCF_047496795.1. Taxonomy (NCBI): domain Eukaryota; kingdom Metazoa; phylum Chordata; class Chondrichthyes; order Orectolobiformes; family Hemiscylliidae; genus Chiloscyllium; species Chiloscyllium punctatum. Next base: position 88,342,064 of record NC_092752.1, on the reverse strand, counting down.
TCTGGATTCACATGTATGCCAGACTAGGTTAGAATGTCAGATGTTTTCACTAATGGAGGTAACTGAACCAGATGAGTTCTATCTAACTTGTCAACAATGTTTCTTCACCAATGTCTTGTTCAGACAACATGACATCCCAACTCCTACTCTCAATGTTCTAACCAATGAAGGTAACCATTCCAAACGCGTACTTCACCAGCCTGTCTACCTGAGACACCACTTTCAAAGAACTGTGTACCTGCATTCCTGGGTCTCTGACTGACAACACGACCCAGGGCCCGAACATTAATTGTACAAGTCCCACCCTGGTTTGTTTCACCAAAATGGAACACTTCGCATTTATCTCATTAAACTCCATCTGCTATTCTTCAGCCCACTATCCCACCAGTACTGTTCATAGTGTTGCATCGTTGATAACCTTCATCACTGTCCACTTTACCACCAATGTCAGGGTCACCCAAGAAGCTTACTTACCAGGAAACCAATATTCTCATCCAAACCATTTATCCAAATGACAAACAACAGTGGGCCCACTGCACCGCTGGTCACATGCCTCCAGTCAGAAAAACAACATGTCTCCCATCACCCTCTGTCTCCTACCATCAAGCCAATTTTGTAAACAGTTCACTAGCACCTCCTGAATGCCGTATGCTTTTACATTGATCTGAGTTTATTACCCAGTTTACCATATGGAAGGCAGAGACAGAACAGTGCAGCACAAGACCCTTCGGCCATGATGCCATGCCAACCTTTTATCCGACAGCAAGATCAAACTAACCTACATACCTTTCACGAGTGTATTAAATGTCCCTAATGTATCTGACTCTCCCAGTACTGCTGGCAGTGCATTCCACACACACCCCCACACACACACACTTTGTGTAAAGAACCTGCATCTGAAATCTCTCCTTAACCATCCACCAATCACCTTAAAACTATGCCCGCTCAGAATAGCCATGTATGCCATGATATAAAGAAGTCTCTCACTATTCACTCTATCTATGAGTCTCATCATCTTGTTCACATCTACCAACTGGCCCCGCCCCCTTCTTCACTCCAATGAGAAAAGCCGAACCTCCCTGAACCTTTCTTCATAAGACATGCCCTCCACCACAGGCAGCTTCCTGGTAAACCTCCAATTTACCTTCCCTAAGCTTCCACTGCCTTCCTGTAATGAGGGGACCAGAACTGAACACAATATCACAAGTGGGGTCGAACCCAGGCTCAATAGAGCTGCAGAATAACTTCACTGCTTTAAAACTCAATCCCCCAGCGATTGAAAGCCAACACAACATATTCCTTCACAACAACCCTAACAGCTTGGATGGCAACTTTGAGGGATCGATGGATGGGGAACCCAAGATTGCTCTGTTCCACACACTACCATGTATTCTGCCTTGAACCCTATATTCTGCATTCAAGTTCGACCTTCCAAAATGAATCATTTCAGACTTTTTCAGATTGAACTCCATCTGCCGCTTCTCAGCCCAGCTCCGCATCTTGACAATATCCTGCTGCAACCTACAACAGACCTCCACACTATCCACCCCTCCACCAACCTCCATGTCATTGGCAAAATTACTAACCCATCTTCCACAACCACATCGAAATCATTTATATTTTTAAAAATCACAAACAGCAGAGGTCCTGCAACCGATTCCTGCAGAACACCACTGGTCACCGAGCTCCAGACTGGATGCTTTCCATCTATTACCACCCTCTGTCTTCTATGAGCCAGGAACTCTGTATCCAGACAGACAGGTATCCTGTATCCCATGCCTCTGTACTTTCTGAATGAGCCATAAAGGTGTTTTGTCACATTCTTGAAGATTTCAATAAAATTTTTGAAGAAGAGATCTGCCCCTTACAAAGCCACGCTGAGTGACTATCTCTAGTCAAACTATAGTTTTCTCAGGAGTCATAAATCTGCTCTCTCAGAGTCCTCTCCAATAATCTGCAAACCACAGACATAAGAAAGTGAGGTCTGTAATTCTCAGGATTATCCCTATTCCCTTTCTTGCACAAGGCAGTAACATTTGCCGCCCTCCAATCATCTGGTACGATTCCGGTGAACAGTAAGGGTGCAATGGTCATCGCCAAAGGCACAGCAATCCATTCCCTCGCTTCATGTAGTAACTTTGGGCATATCCCATCTGGTCCAATGGACTTAGCTATCTTTATGTTTTACACAATTCTCAGCACATCCTCCTTCTTAACATCAACCTGTTCACATATATCAGTCCTTTTCATGCAGTCCTCACAAATGATAATGTCCCTCTCAGTAGTGAATACTGAAGCACAGTATGCATTAAGGACCTCCCCTACCTCCTGTGACTCCAGGTGCATGTTTCCTCCACTATTCTGACCTGCCCTACCCTCACTCTGACCATCCTCTTGTTCCTCACATAAGTGCAGAATGCCTTATGGTCTTCCTTAATCCTTCCCAACAAAGCTTTTTCATGTCCCATTCTAGCTGTCCTCAGTCCATTCTTCAGTTCCTTCCTGGCTACCTTCAGTGAGTTCCCAGAGTGTGGAAACAGGCGATTTGGCCCAACAACTCCATACAGACCTCTGAAGAACATCCCACCCAAAACCATTCCCCCACCCTATTTCTCTCCACTTACCCTGACTAATGAGTCGATCCTGCACATCCCTGAACACTATGGGTAATTTACCATGGCTGAGTCACCTAATCTACACATCGTTGGACAGTGGGTGGAAACTGGAGCACCTGGAGAAACCCCACGCAGACATGGGGAGAACGTGTGCACTCCACACAGAAAGTCGCCCGGGACTGGAATCAAAATCGGGTCCCTGGATCTATAAGGCAGCCGTTTTAACCACTGAGCCACCGTGCTGCACCCATATAACCCTATAGAGGGCTAACGATCCTAGCGTCCTCAACCTTATGTAAGCTTCCTTCTTCCTCTTGACTAGATATTCCACATATCTTGGAACGTTGCAAAATGCTTTGCTGAAGTCCATGTAGACAACATTGACTGCTCTGCCTTCATCTCTCTCTTGGCCACCCCCTAGAAGAGTCAATCCGGTTTGTCAAACACGGTTTCCCACTCACAAAGCCATGCTGACTATCTCTAAGCAGCCCTTGCCTTTCCAAATATATGTAGCTCCTTTCTCTCAGAATCTCCTCCAACAACTTCCCCATCACTGGGCTCACAGGGCTGTAATTTCCTGGATTTTCCCTGCAGTCCTTAAGCGATGGAACTGTATTAGCTGCCCTCCAGTCTTCCGACACCTCACTGTGTCTGATGATAATATAAATATCTCTGTTAGGGACACAGCAATTTCTTCCCTAGCTTCCCCCAAGATTCTTGGATCGACCTAAATAGCTACTGAGAATTGATCTACCTTTATTTGTTTTGAGATTCCCACACTTTCTCTTCTCTGTTTAGGATTCTTTCCAAGACATCGCAAATTATTTCCCAAAGTTCCCGAGCTTCCATGTCTTTCTCCAGAGTAAATACTGATAAGTTTTTTTTTGTTTAAGATCTCACCCATCTCCTCTGGTTCCACACATAGGCGACCTTATTGATCTTTAAGGGGCCCTAATCTCTACCAAGTTATTATTTAGCCCTTATTGAAACTTGTACAAAGGCTTCTGAAAATTCAAATAAACCATACCCTCCGTACCAACACCCCCCCCCCCCCCACCACACCCTTATCTATTCTGCCATTTATATTCACACCAACAAATGAATCCAACGGGCTCAAAAACAAATTCTCTTTTATAAAATGTGTTTCTAAGAGTTCAGTTTTTTATTGATATGTCGTTTCTTACTCATTTCAGCATGCTCCTGACTTACTGTCAGGCTAACAGTATTTGTTTTTAGACTGGAAACATAAAGCGTTGCGAGAGTTCTTGTTTCTCAATCTGTAAAAAAGTAGCTTACAGGGTCATCAAGTAATAGAGAATGCAAATCAAATGCTGCCATTTATTACAAAGGGACTGGAGTCTAAATATAGGAAGGTCTTACTAAAACGATGCAAGGTACAAGTCAGACTACACCTAGAATATTATGAACAGTGTGCGTGCCCGAAGGAAAGATATCGTTGTATCAGAGGCAGGCCAGAGAAGTTCCACTCGGCTGATGTTGGAAACGGAGGGATTTTATAATAAGAAGAGATGGAGTAGATTGAGAATGAACCCATTGAAGTTGAGAAAACTGAGAGAGAAACTGAATGAAACATGCAAGATTCTGAAGTGCTTTGATCAGTTAAATGCTGGGAAGTTAGAAAATAGAACAGTGCAGCAATAGGCCCTTCGGCCCACCTTGATATCATTCTCAACTCATCCCATCTGTATGTACATGGTCCATGTCCCTCTATTCTCTGGCCGTTCATGTTTCTGTCTAAACGCCACTTCAAAACTTTACTCACATTTGTTTCTACGACCTCGCTTGGCAACTTCCACTCTCTGTGAAAAAGAACTTGCCTCACACACCTGATTTAAACTCTCTCTTTCTCACCTTAAATCTCTGCGCTCTAGTATTTGAAACTTACACAATGGGAAAATAGATTCTGACTACCCACATTATCTATTCCTGTCCTAACTTTATATTCCTGTACCTGGTTGCCTGTCGGCCTCTGATACTCCACAAAGCAATTCGACTTTGTTTAATTTCCTCTTAACACTTAACACACCCTTAAAAACATAACATAGGTAACGTGCTGATAAACCCCTTTTGTACCCTCTCCAAAGCCTCCACATCCTTCTTGTTGTGTGGAGATGAGAACTGCACACAGTACTCTAAATGTGGCCAAACAGAAGTTTTATACAATTACACCATCAGATGCGAACCACTATACCCAACGTTGTGACCGATGAAGGCCAGTGTTCCCTTTGCTTTCTTTCCCATCTGAAGCACTTCTGTTGCCATTTTCAGGGAGTTACTGACTTGCACCAAGGTCCTTCTGTATATCAATGTCCCTCAGTATCCTAACTTTCTTCTTGACTTTGACATCATCTCACACCTGTACAGATTAAACTCAATTTGCCATTTCTCTGCACATCTTTCTAACTGATCTTTAACCTCCTGCAACCTCAAATGTCGTTCCTCATTAACCCCAACTCCAACAATTTTCATTTCATCTGCAATAATTATATTTGTCACGACCTTTCATTTCAATTGTGTGAGAATCTGTAACCAGGGGCAGAAAATCCCAGCAAGGGTTAACCCATTTAAGATGGAGAGAAGGAGGAATGTCTTCACTCAGAGGGTAGGGACTCTGTGGGGATTCCTGACTGCAGGGGGAAGTCGAGGTTGGGTTATTAAGAATATTTACAGCAGAGATGATCAGATTTTAATTAATCAGGAAAACAAGGGTTTTGTGGAATGGGCAGGAAAGTAGCATTGAAGATCATCAGGTCAGCCATGATCTGATTGAAGGGCACAGCATACTCAATGTGCCAAATGGCCTAAATTCTGCTACTGCATCTCATGGTTTTAACTCAAACACAGTATCTACATGAAAACATTATGGGTCTCTGCTCACAAAACTCCTTTATAATGGGATTATTAGATATTTATTGTTACACAGCATTTGATCTACAATAGACAGTTTTGTTGATGGCTCCTTGTTATGATGTTATGGAAAACCATCTCTTATACAATCCAGGAATCCATCCGTTACACCCCTGATGCTCATTCGTTATCCAGTCGGGATGGAGACCACTGTCACACGCAGTTACTGTACTGCCCTTGCTACAAGTACATTCAGTGTCCTGACTGTAACCATATTGACATTACCATCACTGGTGTCTATAAAGGAATTCCTGCAAATGGTTGCTGCTGCTTGCGGTTTCTCAGCTCCACTGAAATAGACTCCAAATTTTGATCTTCAGTTCCACATGGCTATCTCATTAATGCATTAACCTCATCCTTTCTTCACAACTTGGTGGATTTTTGCCTATCCTGCCGAGATCTCAATAAACTTTCCCAGCGATGGTCTTACAGCATCTACATGTCTGGAATGACGGTTCCATCATATCTGTTCCCTGTCATTCCATCTGCCTTATGGCGAATACAGGGAGTCATTCCTCAGTAGTGGGGGTTGAACAGATGGGTAGAGGTTGCAGAGATAGGGAGGCTTACAGGGGCTCAAGGATGTTAGAGTTAAACAGAGTTACATCTGGTCAAGAATGTCAGTGGGACAAAGGTGTTTGGGCATTGGAAGAATTTACAGAGACAGGAGTTGGATTAGATTCTGGAGATAGATAAAGGGATGGATGAAGAGAGAGGCAGACAGACTGAGAAGCACAGACATGGGGTTTTTCAGGGAGAAGAGTTTAGTATATACTAACAGAGATATGGAAGGTTGTAGTGACGGAAGACGTTCATAGATGTAAGAAAGCTTCTAGGTTCTGGAGGCTACAAAATTAGGAAGGCAATGGAGAATGCCGGGTTTCTGGGTTGGAGACAGTTACAGAGATGGGGAGGGTTGCACAAACTGAAAGAGGTTCATGTGGTCAGGAGCGTTAGTTGGGGGTGGGGATAATTTAAATACATTAAGTCCTAAGAATTGGAGATGGATAAGGAGGTTACACATGGGTGTAGAGACTGGATGAGCTGGCATTGAAAGTGTGTCTGTTAGGAACTGGAGAGTCACAAAGTTTGGGGTTGGTGCGAAGAACGGGAAATTACACATCAAGGGATTATCCAACCAGGGATGAATAAAGGAGCTCCAAAGATTGTGGGTGATATCAGGAAGAGGTTACACAGGGGGATCGGGCTTCAGGGGCTGCAGACGTTTATGGAGATAGTGGAGGGTATGGAGCAGTTCACAGAGACAGGAACATTTTTAGGACAGTAATGAGAAGCACGGGCGTTAGTGAATGCAAGAATGGGAAGCTTAGTGGGACTGGAGGAGCGAAGAAAGGTACGGACAGTAGTGGTGGCTGCAGATATAAATGGATTATAGAGAGATTTGCAGATTAGAGAGAGGGTGGCCTTCAGATTCTGACTGACATTGCAGGAACTGGAGTAAGCTTGGCAAATGGGAATTTGCAGTTACAGGAGGTGCTGAAGGGACAGGAAGCAGCAAAAGATGTCAGGAGGGTTGTGGAGGCAGTTGATTGTTAGAGATACGGACGGCTGCAGAGTTTGCAGTGGATCATACAGACAGGGAGGGCTCTAAGAGCAGGGGAAAGTAACAGAAATAGAGAAATAGCAGTGCCTGAAGAGGGTTCAGCAATCAGGAGGTTTCAAGATGCAAGACAATGTTATAAAGACTGGGACAGTTTTTGGGATGGGAAGAGCATACAAAGATAAGGAGGGCTTTCAACACTGTAGGATAGTATGTTACAGAGTTGGAGAGAGCTTCACAACTAAAGGGGGTTAGAAAGATCAGGAGGATTTCAGGTTATTGGAGCAGCTTTGACTGTAGAGTTTCTGCAGAGATAGGGAGAGACGTGGAGACTAGAACAAGTCACATAGAGAGGGGGGGGGTTTAAGAATAAGGAGGACTTTTCAGAGAAATGGTGGGATGTAGGGATGGGACATGGTGAGAGTCACCGTGGGAATTACGGCAGCTCATGGAAGGAACGGAAATAAATAGTGTCGTCATAAAGGGAGGATGGTAAAGGTATAAAGATTTGTAGTGATTGAAGGAGATTACATGAACAGGGAGGGTAGTGGGGACCAGCAGAGTTTACAGAGATTGAGTGTGTTTTAGAGAGGAAGAGATTATCATCATTATTAGGATTGTAGAGACTAAATTCCATGATAGGGACGGTAGAACTGGATGGCATCCACAGCCATGGAGGATGTTAACAGGTGGAGAAGGTTCCTAAGGTCAGGAAGTCCTTGGGAGACTACACAGATAGTGAGATGCTCAGGTAGGATCCTGACAGAGTTTCAAAGACAGGGAGTATTTCAAGTCTGGAAGGTATTACACAGATCAGGACAGCTCAATGCACTGAATAATTTTTCACGGATAAGGAAGAGTTGGAGGAGCTGAAGGAGTTTTCACAGATGGGGATGGATGTAGAGGTTAAAGGCAATTACATTGACATGGAGGGTAGTATTGGTAGGAGGAGCTTACAGGGATAGACAGGAATGTCGGGGCTTACAGGGATAGACAGGAATTTACTATCTACTGGAGAAATTTAGCGATTAGGGTGTTAGTGATTGGAGAACCTGACAGAGACAGAGAGCATTGTGTGGACTGGAGGAGCTTCCAAACAGAGGAAGGACTATCGGGACTGGAGGACATTACAGAAATCACTAATACAGCATGGGCCAGGAGTGATGCATGCTATCACCTGTGCTGTCTCAGTGAGGACCAGTACAGCAGAGGGGAAAACACTATCTTCACAAGATGGTGGGAATGCAGCCTAGAATGTTGTTGTTCCTTTGCCCAGCTCTCTATCTGTGCCCTGTCTTCTGGGTCATAATACAGAAGGTCACTTTACTCCTCGCTGAGCTGTTTACTGTGAATGATCTTACAGATTGCAGGATTTACTGAAGGTTCCAGACCTCCCTCTCCACCTCTCTCTGGCTGAGCAAGGCTCTTCAATGAGGTGATGGATGAGACAGGAGTTAGGAAGATCCTGATTACCTGCCTGAGACAGAGCAAAGGACAGAATGGGAAATTAGAGTGATCCAGTGAGGATAACCCATGTACAGTAGCACTGAGCCCAGCAGAGATCTGGAAAGTCACAGTCCCCATCCCTGGCCTGTGTTCCCTCATCTCTGGAATGGAAAATTCTGTTGACTCAGGATCTTGAGTAGCTGCAAGAGTGAAAGGTCTGACAGAGGCAACAATTAGACCCTCACAGTGAGGGATATCACATGGAGAGAGACTGAGTAATATCACCAGAGTGCAGGAAGGTTTAAGAATCACGCAACGGTGTCCGAAGAAGTGGGTCTGATGCAGTGGGCACTGCTACCAGTACTCAGGGAGTCAGCTATTTTATTGGAATGGTACAGTGGTGGGACCAGTGCCCTGGTCAATCATATGTCCAAAATTATGCAGAGTGCTTTAAACTGACACAGAAGAGGAGGGACGGGTTCAGCTGAAGGGAAATTCCCAATTCCATAGAGAAAGGTTGAAATATTGAAACATGGGGATGCAGCTGAAGACAAAAAGAAAGAAACTGGAAGAAACTGAGTTTAAGTAAAATTGTACTTCAGCAGATAATTTTGTGTCAGGGAATTGTGGCAGAAAAGTAATTTACTGTTTCTTAATCTGAATGCCCGAAGCATTTTCCATAAGTGATATGCACGAGTGGCTTGTGATTTCTGCCTAATCACCATCAGGGAGACGTGGGCACAGAGTGGGGCATTAATATTCCCGCCTACACAACCTTGTGGAAAGTCAGGCGGAATAGGAAGCTAGATGGGGAAATCTCAGTTAGAGATAATGTTGGGATTCCCAAGAATATATGTGGCCTCAGATTATCAATCATTAAGAGACCAAGTTCTGGATAATAAGAGTCAGAACACAGAAGTGGAAGGGCAGTGTAAAAGCCCCTTTACAGCATTATATTGCGAGACACTGCATTAACAGGGAATTATTGGAATTTGTAACAAAGGCACTGGGATAATTGTGAGGAAGTTCAATCTCCCTATTTCATCGTCTCATTGGCGGTGTGTCACAGACGAGACTGACTCTCTCCCACTCTCAGGTGGAGTCTGTAGGTGGGTGTACAGACCGATGTGGCCTTTCACAGATTCTGTTACACCTGGGGCAGGTGGTGGCCGTGGGAAGGGGGTGGATGGGGCGTTGGTGTGGCTCGACACCTTCCTAATGCTCCTCCCTCACTTTGGACGGTCTTGGCCCAGTAATTCCCAGGATTTACCAGATTTGAATAAGGGATGCTTGGAAGACAAAAATACCTAACAATTCTGAAGACGTAAATGCTTCAGTAATAGGGAAGCATTTGCTAAAGGGATCGCTCCGTGTCGAATAGTAGGAGAAAACATACAGAAAGAGGAAACATTGTCAGGGTTGAATGAAATGATAGGAACAGGGAGACTTGAAGATTCTGAAGGTAGTTATCGTGTCACAGAGAGGGATAAGGGCCTGAACAATGTTACAAAGTCAGTACATAGTGCTGCAGCTGGATGGGTTTGCAGCGGTAAGCAACGGAAGTATGTATTTTTATTTATTCATTCATGGGCTGAGGATGTCACTGCCTGGACCAGCATACATTATCCACTGCTACTTACCCAGAGGCAGCTCAGGATCAGCCGTATTGCTGTGGGTCTGGAGTCACATGTCATCCAGACTGGGTAACAATGTCAGATGTCCTTCCCTCAAGGACATGAGTGAACTAGTGGAGTTTTTCCACACAATCAACAATGTTATTATGGTGGCTTCACTAATGTCTTGTACAGACACAACGTGACATCCCAACTCCTACTCTCAATGCTCTGCCCAATGAAGGTAACCACCCCAAACACCTGCTTCACCAGCCTCTTTACATGTGACACCACTTTCAAAGAACCTTGTACCTGCATCTCTATGTCTCTCTATTTGACAACACTACCCTGGGACCAAACATAACAAGTGCAGTGCTGGTTTGCCTGAGCAAAATGGAACAGCGTGCCTTTCTCCACCTGCTAGCCCTAACCTCACTGGCCCTGCAGTCCTGTTGAACCAATTGTACTCTTTGATAACTTTCTTCACTGTCCACTTAACTACCAATTTCAGTGTCACTCACTCACTTGCTAACCATGACTCCTGCATTATCATCAAAAACGTTTATATAAATGATGCATAACAGTGACCCAACACCGAAACCTAAGACACACCGTTGGTCACAGGCCCGCAGTTTGAGCAGCAACCCTCTATGAACACGCTCTGTCTCCTATCGTCCACCTATTTTGTATCCAGTTGGTGAGCACTCTCTGGTTATGTATGATCTGGTTATGTATGCCATGCAGAACCTTGACAAAGGCCTTGCTAAAGTCCACGGAGACATCGACTGTCCTGCCTTTATCTATTACTTGTCTACCTCCAAAAACACTCAGTCAGCATTTTCCACACACAAAGCCACGCTAATTATCGCTAATCATTCCTTGCCTTTCCAAATGCATGATGATCCTTTCACTCAGAATCTCCTCCAACAACTTACCCACCTCTGCCATCAGCTTCACTGGTCAGTAGTGGCTGTCGCTGATACAAATGTCTCTGTGAGGGGACTTCTAATTTCCTCCCTAGCTTCTCACAAGGTGCTGGGATACATCTGATTATGTCCCAAAGTTTTATCAAACCTTTTGCATTTTAAGACAGCCAGCACCTCCTGTTCTCCAATGTGCATTCTGTTCAAGACATCACGATGTATCACTCACCTGCACAATGACCACGCCGCATGCGTCTCCGCCCCACTCCGATCTCCACCCCTGCACCGATCTCCGCCCCCACGCCCAACTCCACCCCCACGCCCAACTCCACCCCCACGCCCAACTCCAGCCCCACGCCAGGTCCCAGGTCCTAACTCCCAGCCCTGCCGTATTTTCACCATCCCTCCAGCCCTTACCAGCGCTGAGGATGAACGAGCAGTCCTCAGCAGAGGCCTCACCTTCATCCCCCTATGCTCCCGGATTAATGAGTTCAACACGCGACGAGACATCGAGCATTTCTTCTGCCGCCTTCCCCTCCGTGCATACTTCTTGAACCAGGATTCTCACCCACGCTCTGACGACCCCTTCTCCCACTTCCAACACACCCCATTCACCTGGACACCCAGTGCTGGCCTCTTACCCACCCTCAATCTCTTCATAGCCAATTGCCGCCGCTACACTGACCGCCTCAACCTGTCCACCCCTCTCACCCACTCCAATCTCTCACCCTCGGAACGTGCAGCCCTCCACTCCCTCTGCCCCAACCACAACCTCACTATCAAACCGACAGACAAGGGAGGCGCGGTGGTAGTTTGGCGCACCAATCTTTACATTCTGAGGCTAAACGCCAGCCAGCGGACACCACCTCCTACTGCCCCCTTGACCATGACCCCAACTCCCACCACCAAACCATCATCTCCCAGACCATCCATAACCTCATCACCTCAGGGAATCTCTCATCCACCGCCTCCAACGTCATCGTCCATCAACCCAGCACCGCCCATTTCTACCTCCTGCCCAAAATCCACAAACCTGACTACCCCGGTCAACCCATTCTCTCAGCTTGCTCCTGCCCCACCGAACTCATTTCTGCATACCTTGACATGGTCCTGTTCCCCTTAGTCCAAGAACGCCCACCTTCGTTCGCGACACCACCCACACCCTCCACATCCTCCATGATTTTCGCATCCCCGGCCCCCAACGCCTTATCTTCACCATGGATATCCAGTCCCTGTACACCTCCATCCCCCATCATGAAGGCCTCAAAGCCCTCCACTTGTTCCTTTCCCACCAAACAAACCCGTACCCTTCCACTGACACCCTCCTTTGACTGATTGAACTGGTGCTCGCTCTGAACAACTTCTCTTTCCAATCCTCCCACTTCCTCCAAACCAAAGGAGTAACCATGGGTACCCGCATGGGCCCCAGCAATGCCTGCCTCTTTGTTGGATATGTGGAACAGTCCATCTTCCACAGCTGCACTGACACCACCCCCCAACTTTTTGTCCGCTACATCGATGAATGCATCGGTGCTACCTAATGCTCCCACATGGAGGTTCAACAGTTCATCCACTTTACCAACACCTTCCACCCCGACCTCAAATTTACCTGGACCATCTCAGATGCCTCTTTCCCCTTCCCAGACCTCTCCATTTCTATTTGGACGACCGACTCAACACGGACGTTTACGATAAACCGACTGACTCCCACCGCTCCCTAGATTACACCTCCTCCCACCCTGCCCCCTGTAAAAATGCCATCCCATATTCCCAATTCCTTTGCCTTCGCCGCATCTGCTCCCAGGAGAATCAATTCCAATACCGACCAACCCAGGTGGCCTCCTTCAAAGACCGCAATTTCCCCTCAGACATGGTTGACGATGCTCTCCACCGCATCCCCTCCACTTCCCGCTCCTCCGCCCTTAAACACCGTCCCTCCAATCGCCACATGGACAGAACCCCACTGGTCCTCACCTACGGCCCCACCAACTCGCAGATACATCGTACCATCCTTCGCCATTTCCGCCACCTCCAAATGGACCCCACCACCTAGGATATATTTCCCTTCCCACCCCATCAGCATTCCGGAAAGACCACTCCCTCCGCGACTCCCTTGTCAGATCCACACCCCCCACTAAGCCAACCTCCACGCCCGGCACCTTCCCCAGCAACTGAAAGAAATGCAAAACTTGCGCCCACACCTCCCACCTCACTTCCCTCCAAGGCCCCAAGGGATCCATCTATATCCATCAGAAATTCACCTGCACCTCCACATACATCATTTACTGCATCCGCTGCACCCGATGCGGCCTCCTCTATATTGGGGAGACAGACCGCCTACTTGTGCACCGTTTCAGAGAACACCTCTGGGACACCCACACCAACCAACCCAACCGCCCCGTGGCTGAACACTTTAACTCCACCTCCCACTCCGCCAAGGACATGCAGGTCCTTGGCCTCCTCCATCGCTACACTATGGCAACTCGACGCCTGGAGGAAGAGCGCCTCATCTTAAGCATAGGATTCCTCCAACCACAAGGGATGAACTCAGATATCTCCAGCTTCCTCATTTCCCCTCCCCCACCTTTTCTCAGTCCCAACCCTCAGACTCAGCACCGCCTTCTTGACCTGCAATCTTCTTCCCGACCTCTCCGCCCCCACCCCATCTCTGGCCTATCACCCTCACCTTAACCTCCTTCCACCTATCGCATTCTCAACATCCCTCCCCAAGTCCCTCCTCCCTACCTTTTATCTTAACCTGCTTAGCACACCCTCCTCATTCCTGAAGAAGGGCTTCTGCATGAAACATCGATTCTCCTGTTCCTTTGATGCTGCTTGACCTGCTGCGCTTTTCCAGCAACACATTTTTAAGCTCTGATCTCCAGCATCTGCAGTCCTCACTTTTTTCAATGTTTAATGGACTACAGAGGAGAATGTATTATGGGGAGTGGAGGAGATTACAGACACAGATGACTGTCGGTTTGAAAAGAGCTTCGATAGATCCTCAGTGCTGTAAGGCGAGAGGGAGGTTACAATAATAAGGGTTACCTACACTTAATGACTTTTTTGATATAGAGAAAGTCTCAGAACGGGACTGTCAAAAGGAAGTATAGACAGTCCAGATGGGTTTCCTGAGATATAAATGTTTTGGGGGTTTCAGGATGGAACAGTGATTGGGAGTGATGTAACGAATGGCAACAGTTATAAGGATTATTCTAAAAGCAGGAAGAGGTGACAGTCATATTGATCGTGGTACGGACTGGAGAAGCTTTCATTGGCAAGGAGTGTTTTAGAGGCTGTTGGAGATTACACATATAAGGAGAGTATTGGGGATGAGACAAGGTTCAAGAGACAGGGATGGTTGAGAGGACTGGACAATAACCTGAATAGAATCTTCACAGTGTTGAAACAGGCTATTCGGCCCGACAAGTCCAAACCAACCCCCGAAAGAGCATCCTAACCAGACCCATCCCTCTCCCTGTCCAATAAACCCTGCATTTCTCGTGGTGAACTCACCTAAATCACATTTGCCTGAATACTACAGTCAATTTATGATAGCCAGTCACATATCGTGCAAATGTTGGGCTATGGCAGGAAACCAGAGCACCCGGAAGAAACCCACACATTAAGGGGGGGGGGGGAGAACATGCAACGTCCAACAGACAGTCGTCCAAGGCTGGAATTGAAGCCAGGTTCCAGGCACAATGAGGCTGATTATACAGAGCACTGCAGATATTGGATGGATCAGAACGTTCACAAGGGTTTATTGGAACAGGAGGAAAATATATTCAGGAACAGGTGGTGTCCATGAGAAGGACTGAAGGAGGTTAACATAGATGGTGTCCATGAGAGGGACTGGAGGAAGTTAACGCAATAGGGAGGGTTGTGGGTTCTCTCGACAATTAGAGGTAGGGACAGTTGGGGAGACTGGATGAAGTTAGTCATACTCAGAGTTGTATACACTGGGTGAGGTTACTGAGTTAGTAAAGATTCTATGCACTGCCTGAGTTTATGGACAGAGGCAGTTGTGGGAATGAGAGTTGTTACAATTGAGAAGATATTTCACGCACATGGATGGTTTTAGTGAGTGCAGGATGTTCGAGAGCTAGGAACGCTAGTACTGACTGCAGGTGGTCAAAGGTAAGGAACATTGTAATGATGGGAGTTAGTCACAGAGACAAAGAAGATTGAAGAGAGAGAGGGGGCAAGGTTACAGATCTCGGGAGCGTTCTAGTGGCTTCAGAACGTTACACAAAGGGAGGGTTGGTAGGAAACTATGTAGGAACTGGAGGACTCTGTACAGACAGTGAGGTGAAATGGATGGTGGAAGGTTTGCGGTAATAAGGTGCTATAGGACAGGATGGAGTGCTGTTGGGACTGGAGAAGGTTGCAGTGACATCATGTGCTGGAGAGGCTGGATGAAGGTACACAGATGGGGAGGTCAGTAAGGGCTAGATGTTATAGAGTGGGCTGTAGGTGCTGGACAAGATGACAGACATAAGGATTTTTACAGTGTTTTTGTGATAGTGGTCATAACACTAGCTTTCAAAGTCATTTTTGAAAAATATAAGGATAGGGCAGAAGTGAAGACGCCAAATTTGTGGAAGCCCCCTAATCATTAGAATACCACCGACACTGGGCATTATCACGATCACGAGACAGGATCTGGCAGACACAGACTGTGAGGAACTATTTGTTGTTGGGTTCATATTCAGAAAGAGGAAGTATGTCAAAGTGATACAGGGAGAATTCAAGGCCAGTGTGTTCTGCGAAGAGTGAATGACGAAGGAATAACTCCAGTGAATACTGGTCAAGCGATATCCTGAGCTTGATAAAGGAAGTACAATGCGATGAAAACAAGCAAGACCGACCAACATATAGAGAGTGAAAGGGGATCCTTAAAATGACAGGCAAATAATGGGCATGAAATATCCTTGGCAGATACTGTTAAGGAGAGTCCACAAGGTCTGTAATGAGTATAGTTGGAGGAAGAGGATTCCCATGTAAACAGCGAGGCTTGTTGGAAACCAAAGGGACAATCTGTGCATGGAGCCAGAGGAAGTAGGTGAGAACTTCAATGAATACGTCCCATCTGTATTCACACAGGAGAAAGACATTGTAGCCGGGGATTTCAGTCGGGATGGTGATGTTCTAGAACATGCGAAGATCAATAAGGAGGAGATATTAAATGTTTTCACTGGCATAAAGGTGGAGAAATCACCAGTGCCCAATGAAATGTATCCCTGGCTGCTATGGGAGATGAGGGAGGAGATTGCTGGGTCCCTGGTGGATATATGTAATACTTTGCTGGCCACAGGTGAAGTGCTGAATGACTGGAGGATCGCTAATGTGGTTCCTTTGTTCAAGAAGGGCAGCAGGGATAGGCCAGGTAATTACAGAGCAGAAAGTGTGACAGCAGGGGGGAGAGAAATTATTGGAAACAATTGTGAGGAGGAATCAACACTTCCAAAGGTAAGGGTCACCTCGACAGCGACATCACGGATTTGGTAGAGGAAGATACCGTCTGAGGAATTCAGTTCAGTTTTTTTGAAATGGTGTCTAAAAATATTGATGAGGGCAGTTCAGACAGTGTGGTTGACATGGACTTGAATAAGACCTTTGACAAGGTCCCTCATGGAAGGCTGGTCCAAAAGTAAAGAGCCACTGGGATCCAAGGCAAGTTGGTAATTTGGATACAAAATTAGTGGATAGACTTATCGTGTTGGAAATTCTTTCACCAGTGGGTGTACCACAGGGATCTGTGCAGGAACCACTGCTCGTTATTCTGTGGAATAATAACTCAGATGTGAAAGCAGCAGGAACCATTAGTAGGTGTGCAGATGACATGAAAGGTGAGGAGTATGGTCTCAGGCTACAGTCAGATATCGATTAGATGATAAACTGGGCAGAGTAATGGCAGATGGAGTTTACTACTTCTGATCACTGTGAGGTAATTCACTGTGGGAAGTCTCATAAGCGAAGGATATACATCATGAAGGGTAGGTCCTCCTGGAGTGCCGAGTAACACTAGGACCTTGGTGGACAAGTCTCTGGATGTCTGAAGATGTCAGCACAAGTGGACCTGAACTGGGATAAGGTGGGGGAGCCATATCATAGTGGGACGAATTGTTAGAGCTGCTTGAGAGGATATAATCCAATCTGGCAGGGTGTTGCACCTTAAACAGTCGTAAGGCCAGAAAGAAGATTGAGGTTGGTGCACGAGTTAAAGACAGCAATTTCAGCAGACAAGGCAGGCAAGAATAGAGCAGGAAATGGAGGGGGTGGGTGAGCTGATGATTAAATGCAAGGGGCCTGACAGCTAAGGAAGCTGAACTCAGGGCATGGATTGGTACATGGGACTGGGAGATTATAGTTATTACAGGAACACAGCTGAGGGAGGGACAGGACTGGCAACTCATTGTTTCAAGGTGGAGATGCTACAGGAAGCATCGAAAGGGAGGAAAGAGAGGACACGTGGTTGTGGGTTTTGATTGCATGAATCATTACATCAGTACTTAGAGAGGATATTCCTGTGGGATCACCCAGTGAAGCTATGTTAGTGGAAGTGAGAAATAAGAATGGGTCATCACTCTGACACGATTGTCCTACTGACCCCGAATAATCAGTGGCAGACTGAGGAACAAACATATCAGGAGATCTCAAATATCAATCATAATAATAGGTTGGGGTTTTTGAACTTTCCAAACCTAGACTGGGTCTGCCAGTGTTCAGTGTTTGCAAGGGAGGAATTTGGTAATTGTGTTCCAAAAACTCCCAATCAATATGTAAATGGCCTGAAAAGAGAAAGGGGCAAAACCTGACCTCCCCTTGGGAAACAAGGTAGGGAAAGGGACTCAGGTGTGAGTGGGAAAGCATTTTGCCGAAGTGACTCAAGTCTATTAGTTTGAAAACAGCGATGGAAAAGGATAGGGCTGGTCCACAGGTTCAAGTTATAAAATGGGGCCAGACTAATCTTGATAATATTAGCCAGGAACTCTCAAAAGGTGATTGGGGAGTCTATGTGCAGGGAAAGGGAAGTCTGGCAAGTTAGAATATTTTAAAAGTGAGACATGTTGCGCGACCACCACCAGCTTGTTCCTGTTTGTGTGCAGGTCAATGCTAACAGACTTCGGAAACATTGGCTGTCTCCTGAGGGGCTGGTCAAGGAAAAGGGGGCACATGTCAGGTATAGCCAGCTGGATCAAGGGGATCCCTGAGGATCACAGGGACTTTAGGAATACAGTTTGGGTAGAAATCAGAAATCAGGAAATCAGAAAGTGTACATGCAATAGCCTTGGCAGAGAACGATAAGGAGAATTCGAAAGCGATTGTATAAATATGTTGAGTAAAAGAGTAACTCGAGCCAAAATACTGTCCCTTAAAAATCAATGAGACCATTGATGTGTGGAATCACAGAATATGGCAATGACCTTAAACACATTTTTCCCCTCCAGAACTTACTGTGGACAAAGACTGGGCAACTCAGGGAACAAGAGTAATACGTTAGACCACAATTGGAGTATTCTGCAATTCCAGTCTCCCCGCTATAGGAAGGATGATGTGAAATTTGAATGTGTGCAGAAAAGATTTACAAGATGTTGCCCGGGTTGTTGGTGAATAAGCTGGGGTTATTTTCCCTGGAGCATTGGAGACTGAGGGGTGACCTGACAGAGGTTTATATAAATATGGGGGGCATGGATAGGGTAAACAGTCAAGGTCTTTTCCCAGGGGTTGGAGAGTCCAAAACTAGAGGGCATAGGCTTAAGGTAAAAGGGAAAGGTTTAAACGGCACTGAAGGGACAGTTTTTTATGCACAGAGAGCTGAGAGAGAAAGTAGCAGATACTGATACTATGACAACATTTAAGAGATATTTGGATGGGTATATGAATAATAATGGTTTAGATGTATATGGACCAAATTCTGGTAAATGGGATGGATTTATTTACATCTTCTGGTCAGCATGGACGAGTTGGACCGAAGGGTCTGTTTCATCTCTATGATTTGAAAAGAGTGCATGTTATAGAAGATTTTAAAACACAAAGGTATGGAAAGCCCCAGGACCTGATTAAGTGTATCACAGGACACTGTGGGATGCTAGGGAAGACATTGTGGAGCAGCGAGCAAAGATATGTGTACCATTGACAGCAGTGTGTGATGTGCTGGAAAGTGCTGGAGGGTGGCATAAGGGGCGGTGAAGGAGGATTTTTGAGATTACAAAGGAAACTTGATGAAATGGGTGAATGGGCTGAAAATGATAGATGGAATTCAATCTGAATAAATACAAGGTAGTGCATTTGGTAAAACAAACAAGGGTAGAGCTTATACAATTTATGTTCGGTTCTCAGTTAGTGTTTTAGAGCAGAGGGACCTCCGGGTTCAGGTACATAATTCTTGAAGTTTGCATCACAGGCTGGATAGGACAGTGCTTGGAATGGCTGACTATCGCTCAGTCCATTGAGTGGAGGATTTGGAATGTCATGCTGAGATTGCAGAGACATTTGTGAGGCTTGTTCTGCAATACTCCATCCAGTTCTAGTCGCCCAGTTATGTAGAATATATTATTAAGCTGCAGGGTGTTCAGAAGAGATTTACAAGGATATTGCTAGGTATGGAATGCTTGAGTTGTGAAAAATGGCTGGATAGGCTGAGTCTTTTTACACTGGAGCCTGGAGGTTGAGACGTGATATTAGAAAAGTTTATTTTTAAAAATGAGGGATATAGATCAATTTAATGGTAGTTGTCTTTTCCACAGGATGGGGACTCTCAAGAGGAAGGGCCACATTTTAGAGATTAGAAGAGAGAGATGTTCAAAAAAAAAAGACATGGGGGCAACTTGTTAGACAGATGGTGTTTTCATTGTGGAATGAACTTCCTCAGGAAGGGGTGGATGTGGGTACAATTACAACATTTAGAAACAGAGATACTAAATGAGTATTTTGCATCAGTTTTTACTGTGGAAAAGAATATGGAAGATATAGAATGTACGGAAATAGATGGTGACACCTTGCAAAATGTCCATTTTACAGGGGAGCAAGTGTTGGATGTCTTGAAATGCATAAAGGTGGAACAATTCCCAGGACTTGATCAGGTGTACCCGTGAACTCTGTGGGAAGCTACAGATGTGATCACTGGACCTCTTGCTAAGATATTTGTATCATAGATTGTCACAGGTGAGGCGCCAGATGACTGGAAGTTGGCAAACGTGGTGCCACTTTTTAGAAGTGTGGTAAGGACAAGCCAGGGATTTACAGAGCAGTGAGCCTGACGTCGGTGGTGGGCAAGTTGTTGGAGGGAATCCTGAGGGATAGGATGCACATGTATTTGGAAAGGCAAGGACTGATTAGGGACAGTCAACATGGCTGTGCGTGGGAGATCCTGTCTCACAAACTTGATTAAGTTTTTTCAAGAAGTAACAAAGAGGATTGTGAGGGCTGAGCGGTAGATGTGATATATCTGGACTTCAGTGAGG
Source organism: Chiloscyllium punctatum (assembly GCF_047496795.1). NCBI lineage: Eukaryota > Metazoa > Chordata > Chondrichthyes > Orectolobiformes > Hemiscylliidae > Chiloscyllium > Chiloscyllium punctatum. Next base: position 88,321,508 of record NC_092752.1, on the reverse strand, counting down.
CATTTGAGGAAAAAGTGAGGATTGCAGATGCTGGATTTGCCTTCTCTATTACCTGCTGACTCTGTAAGCTACCTTTTTCAGACTGATAAACAAGAACGCCCTCAACTCTTTCTGGTGTCAGTCTGAAACCAAATAGTGTTAGCCTGACAGTACGTCGGGAGCAAACTGAAATTGTTAGAAAGGGTATGTCAATATACAGTAACTGGACACTCAGAAACACATTTGATAAAAGAGAATTTGTTTTTGAGCCTGTTGGATTTAATTTGTTGGTGTGAATATAAATGGAAGAATTGTAAGGGTGTAGAGGGGGTTGAGTGGTATCGGGGATAAGGTGTATTTGACTTATCAGACGCCTTTATGCAAGTTTCAATAAGGGCTGAAGAGTAACCTGGTAGAGAATAGGGCCCCTTAAAGATCAATAAGGTCACCAATGTGTGGAACCAGAGGAGATGGGTGAGGTATTAGACAAAATAGTCTTGTCAGTGTTTACTGTGGCGAAAGACATGGAAACTCGGGAACTTGAGGAAATAAATAATGATGTGTTGGAAAGAGTCCTCACCAGAGAAGAGAAAGTGCTGGAATCTTAAAACAAATAAAGGTAGATCAATCCTCAGTAGCTCATTAGGTCAATCCTAAAATATTAATGGAAACTAGGGAAGAGATTATAGTGTCCCTAACAGAGATATTTATATTATCAACAGACACAGTGAGATGTTGGAAGGCTAGAGGTTGGCTAATACTGTTCCATCATTCAAGGGCTGCAGGGAAAAGCCAGGAAATTTCAGCCCAGTGAGCCCAGTGATGGGGAGGTTGTTGGAGGAGATTCTGAGAGAAAGGAGCTCCTTATATTTACAAAGACAAGGGCTGATCCAAGATAGTCAGCATGGCTTTGTGAGTGGGAAACCACATTTCACAAACCGGATTGACTCTTTGAGGAGGTGGCCCAAGATACGTGAAGGCAGAGCAGTCAACGTTGTCCACATTGACTTTAGCGTCTAGACAAGAGGAAGAAGGAAGTTTACTTAAGGTTGAGGAAGCAAGGATCAGACAGGGCTCCAGAGAGTTACATTGGGTGGCACGATGTCTCAGTGGTAAGCACTGCGACCTCATAGCACCACGGACTCCATTTCGATTACAGCCTCAGGCGACTGTCTGTGTGGAGTTTATGCATTCTCCCTGTGTCTACGTGGGTTTCCTCCAGGTGCTCCGGTTACCTCCCACGGCCCAAAGATTTGCAGCTTAGTTGAGTCAGCCATGCTAAATTACCCATAGTGTTCACGGATGGGTCGGTTTGGTGCATTGGTCAGGGCAAATGGAGAGTAATAGGGTGTGGGAATGGGGCTGGGTTGGATACTGTTTGGAGGGTTGTTATGGAGGTGTTAGGTCAAATGGCCTGTTTCCACACTGTAGGGATTCTCTGAAGGTAGCAGGAAGGAACTGAGGAATTGACTTAGGGCAACTACAAGGGGGGCATGAAAAAGCATTGTTGGGAAAGATTAAGGAAAACCATAAGGCATTCTCCACTTATGCGAGGAACAAGAGCATGGCCAGTGTGAGGATAAGGCCAATCTGGGATAGTGGAAGGATCTTGAGCCTGGAGTCACAGGAGCTAAGGGAGGTCCTTAATGAATACTATGTCTCAGTATTCACTGCTGAGAGGGACCTTGTCGTTTGTGAGGACAGCGTGAAACAGGCTGATGCACGTGAACAGGTGGGTGTTAAGAAGGAGGATGTTTGTAAAAGATAAGGATAGATAAGTCAGTGAACCAGACTGGATGCGTCCAAAGTTACTACACGAAGCGAGGGAATGGATTGTTGCGCACCTGGTGATGACGTTTGCCCCCTCACTGTCCACTGGAGACGGACCAGATAATTGGAGGCAGGAAAATATTATTCCTTTGTTCGGGAAAGGGAATAGGGATAATCCTGGGAATTGACAACCTGTCAGTCTTATGTCTGTGGTGTGCAGTTTATTGGAGATGACTCTGGGAGACAGGATTTATTATTACTTGGAAAACCATAATTTGATTACAGAGTCAACATGGTTTTCTAAGGGGCAGGTCATGCCTTACAAATTTTATTGAATCTTTTGAGAATGTGACAAAACACCTTTGTGGCTCATTCAGAAAGTACTGAGGCATGGGATACATGGAAACCTGTCTGGATATGGGATTACTGGCCAACAGAAGACAGAGGGTGATGACAGATAGAAACCATTTATCCTGGAGCTCAGTGACCAGTGGTTTTCTGCAGGGAGTGGTTAAAGGACCTCTGCTCTTTGTGATTCGATGAATAAGTTGGATGTGTGAGTGGAAGAGTGGGTTAGTAAGTTTGCCAATGACACAAAGGTTGGTGGAGTGGTTGACAGTGTGGAGGGCTGTTGTAGGTTGCAATGGGAAAGTGACAAGATGCTGAGAAGTAGCAGATGGAGTTCAATCTTGAAAAGTGTGAAGTCATTCATTTTGGAAGATTGAAATTGAATGCAGAATTCAGGGTTGAAGGCAGGATCCATTGCAGTGTGGAGGAACAGAGAGATCTTGGGTTCCAAGTCACTCGATCCCTCAAAGTAGCCACCCAAGCTGATCGGCTTGTTAAGAAGGAATATATTGTGTGGGATTTCATGAGTTTGGAGATTGAGATTTAAAGCTGTGAGGTCATGCTCCAGTTCTATAGAGCCCTGGTTAGACCCGGCTTGGAATATTGTGTTCAGTTCTGGTCCCTTCATTACAGGAAGGAGGTGGAAGCTTTAGAGAGGGTAAAGAGGAGATTTCCCAGGATGCTACCTGTACTGGAGAGAATGTCTTATGAAGAAAGGTTGAGGGAGCTAAGGCTTTTCTCATTGGAGTGAAGAAGGACGAGGGGTGACTTGGCTGAGGTGAACAAAGTGATGACAGGCATAGATAGAGTGAATAGAGCTTTTTTTTACCCTGACATAAATAGCTATTCCAAGGGGTTATAATTTTCGGGTGATTAGCGGATGGTGCAGGGGAGATTTCAGATGTAGGTTCGTTACATACAGAGTGGTAGCTGAGTGGAATGCACTGCCAGCGTGGCGATAAAATTAGATGCGTTGGGAACTTCTGGATAGGCACATCGATGATAATAAATCGAAGGGTATAGAGGTTAAAGACAGAGATGTACAACATGGAAACATACACTTCTTTCCAACCCGTTCATGCCGACCAGATATTCCAACCCAATCTAGCACCCAGTCCATATCCCTCCAAACCCTTCCTATTCATATACCCATCCAAATACCTCTTAAATGTTGCAATTATACCAGCCTCCACCACTTCCGCTGGCAGCTCATTCCATACACGTACCACCCTCTGTGTTAACAAGTTGCCCCTTAGGTCTCTTTTAAATCTTTTCGCCCCATATTCTAAACCTTTACCCTCTAGTCCTGGACTTCCCAACCCCAGGGAAAAGACTTTGTCTATTTACCCTCTCCATGCCCCTCATAATTTTGTAAACTTCTATAAAGTCACCCCACAACCTCCGATTTTCCGAGGAAAACAGCCCCAGCCTGTTCAGCCTCTCCGCATAGCTCTATTCCTCCAGCACTGGCAACATCCTTGTAAATCTTTTCTGAGCCATTTCAAGTTTCCCAACCTCCTTCCGATAGTAAGGAGAACAAAATTGCACGCAATATTCCAACAGTAGCCTAACCAATGTGCTATACAGCCGCAACATGACCTCCCAACTCATGTACTCAATACTCTGACCAATAAACAAAAGAATACCAAATGCTGCCTTCACTATCCTATCTACCTGCGACTCCACTTTCAAGGAGCTATGAACCTGCACCCCATGGTTTCTTGGTTCAGCAACACTCTCCAGAACCTTACCATTAAGTGTATAAGTCCTTCTAAGATTCGCTTTCCCAAAATACAGCACCTCGCATTTATATGAATTAAACTCTAATTGCCACTTTTTTTTTAATCTTAGCGGTTGGATAAAAGATTGGCATATTATCACGGCCGTGTTTGTCATTTGGATAAATTGTTTGGATGGGAATATTGTTATGTAAGTTAAGTAAGTTTTTTGGTGACACTGAAATTGGTGGTAAACTGAACAGTGATGAAGGTTATCTGTGATGCAACAGGATGAACAGTACTGCTGGGATAGTGGGCTGAAGAATAGCAGATGGAGTTTAATGAGATAAATGTGAAGTGTTCCATTTTGGTGAAACAAACCAGGATGGGACTTGTACATTTAATGTTTGGGCCCTGGGGAGTGTTGTCAGTCAGTGACCCAGTGACCCAGGTACACAGTCCTTTGAAAGTGGTGTCACAGGTAGACAGGCTGGTGAAGCAGGCGTTTGGGATGGTTACCTTCATTGGGCAGAGCATTAAGAGTAGGAGTTGGGACGTCATGTTGTATCTGTACAAGAGTTTGGCCAGGTCACCATTAAAAGCATTGTTGATTTGTGGGAAGAACTCATCTGGTTCACTGACCTCCTTTTTTGTAGAACATCTGACACTCTAACCTGGCCTGGCTAACATGTGACTCCAGAGCCATTGCAATATTGCTAACTCTGAGCTGTCCTCTGGGTAATTAGCAGTGACACCCACATCCCATGAATGAATAAAAAAAATACATATGTCCCTCCCTACCTCTGCAAACACCTCCAGCTGTAGCAATTCGTACTGGCTTTGTAACACCGTTCATGCCCTGACCACACGCTGTAACACTCTCACCACCTGCGGCACCTCCACCTCTACCAGTTCCTATTGTGACATTAAACCCTGACACTGATTCCCCTTCCCACTGCCCAACTCCTGCTAGCAGACCCTTTGAAATCCCTTTAACACTTACTCCTAAAACGCTCTCTCACTTCAGGATTTTAAGTACTTTTTGGTGATCTTCTAAGCCTCATAATCTAATATGATACATTTTGTCCTGAGTGAGGAACAGGTGGGAGTTTTTTGTTGAGGTTTTGTCTGTTTCAATGGAATGTTCTTTTGTTGAGTGATTTACACTGTTCCTTCAAATGTTTTCCACTGTTCATTTACAGACACACATTTAAGTCTGTTTTGCCTCTTTACCTTGGTCTGTTCTCATTCAAACCCATGTAATTGGCTGTTTGTGTTTCTAGTTGTAGCGTGTCTTTTCTGTGATTCACTTTAAAACTTTATATTTCTTTAAATTGCACTTTATCACAATTTCCCAGAGGATCTCTCCAGGTGACATTACTCAGTTACTAAGTTTCATCACACAACGGTCGCTCCGAGATAGTTATGTCCCTTGCCAGTTGCACAATTTGTTATTCAAAGAAACACTGAAAAAAAACTCTGAACTCCTCTTCCGATATCACTGTTGTCAGTGTGACTGTCACAGATTATGTGAATATTGAAGTTTTCCAAAATTATGACAAAGTGTTTGTTCAAAAATTCCAATGACTTCCTGTGTGATGCAGTGATGAGCAATGGAATGCTGTTCGGTGGCTAAACCTTTTCTGTTGCTTGTGTCCTTGGCAAGTAGTAGCCAGAATTTACATTCAGACTGACTCTATTTCATGATCTGAGGGCAAATGCTTTCTCTGTAATGCCTTTGTTATCCATTTTTGTTAGCGTTGTCCATTTTGCCGGAGTTTCCGCAAAGTTGTGATCCATTGAATATTTATGTCCACCTTTGTTGGCCCTGTAACCACGTCTCTCTGGTGTCTAAATTTATTTTATCTCTGTGTCACAAATCAATCTACCTTATTGAAGAGACATTATCCATTCCAAAAAAAACATAATTTACTTGTCCCCACAATTTTCTGTAACAAACCAATTTGCTGATGTACAATTTTAGTTAAACTCTGTCCCATCCTGTTCCTTTCTGCTTGTCTTCAGTCACATTCCCATGCTGCTCCCATACTTCACCTTTTCTCTTTGCATTTGGAAAGCTCGTTTCACCTGAACCCTGTCCCTGTCCCTGTATCCTCTCTTGTCAGTTTAAAGCCCTGTCCATAAACCTACCGACATGATTGGCCAGGACACTGGTCCCAACAGGGTTCCAGTGGGACCATTCTAATGGATTATTTTTAAAATCGGGTATGGGATGTGGTTGTCTCTGGCTGACCAGCCTTTTCTACACTGGTGCACAAGCCATGCCATAGATACAGCGTTGCAGAGTTGTAAGTCTTATTAGAGTGTTGGAGGAGAGCACAGAACAGAAAGACCCCGGGCAGCATTCCCAACATCTCGTCAGAGGCCTGCTTTCCCCTCTGTTGTCCTGATGCTCACTAAGACAGCACAGGACTGGATCGATAACTATGAATTCCCCATGCTGTCTCAGTGCAAATGTAAATTAAAGGAGAGGTGGTGATTGAGTCTGAGGTGTGTCTGTACTGTGCTCCCCCTCCAGCACTGTATCTATGCCATGTCCTGTTAGCGATGCTTGGAGCCCTCTCATTGCTCCAAGCGCTGTGCACTGTGAGTGATCTTACCTCACTGCAGGATTTATTGAAGGCTCCAGATCTCCCTGCCCTTTGTCTCCCTGGCTGACCAAACATCTTCAATGAGGTGTTGGTCGAGACACCCAGCAATTGGGAAGTCTATTGAGTCAGCACCTCCCCGAGTACCTACAGGAGACAGCAATAGACAGAATGGGAAATTAGACTGATGCAGTGAGGGTTACACAAGGAGAATGGAAATGAGCCCCTCAGAGATCTGTAAAATCCCACTCCATCCATGGCCTGTGCTGTTCAATCTCTCTGGAGTGGAGAATTCTGTTGGCACAGGATCTGGAGGAACTGAAAGATTGAGAGACACTGACAGAGGCAGCAATTAGACCCATACAGTGAGGGATACCACATGGAGAGAGACTGAGTGATATCACCAGAGTGCTGGAAGACCTCAGGATCACACAATTATGTTGGAAGAATGGGTTTATCTTCATGATGCCCTGGTATCAGTGCTCAGGGATGAGCAACCAGTGAGCAGGCAAAATGATGGCCAAGTGGTATTACTGCTAGAGCATGTATCAAGACCTCAGCTAATGTTCAGCAGAAGAGAGTTTGAATCCCACCTTCAGAAATGGTGGAATTTGAAATCAATAATTTTAAAAATAGTAATTAGCAATCCATAAATAAATATGACACACTTGCAGATGTACATAAAACCTAAACACTTGTCCGTTAGATAAGGACATCTGCTCATCCTCATGTGGTCTGCACGACATACCCACAGCAAAGTGTTTGCCTCTCAATTACCCTCTGAAATGGCCAAGCAAGTTACTCAGCTCGAAGGCAGCTCGGGCTGGGCAGGAAAGGCTGGTCAGCCAGAGACAGCCACATCCCATAACCGATTTTAAAAATAATCCATTAGGAAGGTCCCACTGGAACCGTGCTGGGACCAGTGTCCTGGCCAATCATGTCGGTAGGTTTATGGGACAGGGCTTTAAACTGACAAGAGAGGATGCAGGGACAGGGTTCAGGTGAAACGAGCTTTCCAAATCCACAGAGAAAACGTGAAGTATGGGAGCAGCATGGGAATGTGACTGAAGACAAGCAGAAAGGAACAGGATGGGACAGAGTTTAAGTAAAATTGTACATCAGGAAATCGGTCTGTGACAGAAAATTGTGGGGAAAAGTAAATTATGTTTTTTTGGAATGGATAATGTCTCTGAAATAAGGTAGACTGATTTGTGACACAGAGATAAAATAAATTTAGACACCAGAGAGACCTGGTTACAGGGCCAACAAAAGGTGGACATATTCAATGGATCACAACTTTGCGGAAAGTCAGGCAAAATGGACAACGCTAACAATAATGGATAAAAAAGGCATTACAGAGAAAGCATTTGACCTCAGATCATGAAGTAGAGTCAGTCTGAATGTAAATTCTGGCTACTACTTGCCAAGGACACAAGCAGCAGAAAGGTTTAGCCACCGAACAGCATTCCATTGCTCATCACTGTATTACACAGGAACTCATTGGAATTTTTTAACACACATTTTGTCATAATTTTGGGAAATTTCAAGATTCACATAATCTGGGATAGTCACACTGACAACAGTGATATCGGAAGAGAAGTTCAGAGATTTTACTTTTTCAGTGTTTCATTGAATAACAAATTGTGCAACTGGCTAGGGACATAACTATCTCAGAGCGATAGTTGTGTGATGAAACTTAGTAACTGAGTAATGTCACCTGGAGAGATCCTCTGGGAAAATGTGACAAAGTGCAGTTTAAAGAAATATAAAGTTTCAAAGTGAATCACAGAAAGGACGCTACAACTAAAAACAAAAAACATTGAAACGTCGATTCTGCTGTTCCTTGGATGCTGCCTGACCTGCTGCGCTTTTCCAGCAACACATTTTCAGCTCTGATCCCCAGCATCTGCAGTCCTCACTTTCTCGAAGAAACAAAAACAGCCAATTACATGGGTTTGAATGAGAACGGACCAAGGTAAAGAAGCGAAACAGACTTAAATGTGTGTCTGTAAATGAACAGTGGAAAACATTTGAAGGAACAGTGTAAATCACACAACAAAAGAACATTCCATTGAAACAGACAAAACCTCAACAAAAAACTCCCACCTGTCCCTCACTCAGGACAAAATGTATCATATTAGATTATGAGGCTTAGAAGATCACCAAAAAGTACTTAAAATCCTGAAGTGAGAGAGCGTTTTAGGAGTAAGTGTTAAAGGGATTTCAAAGGGTCTGCGAGCAGGAGTTGGGCAGTGGGAAGGGGAATCAGTGTCAGGGTTTAATGTCACAACAGGAACTGGGAGGGGTGAAGGTGCCGGAGGTGGTGAGAGTGTTACAGAGTGTGGTCAGGGCATGAACGGTGTTACAAAGCCAGTATGAATTGCTACAGCTGGAGGGGTTTGCAGAGGTAGGGAGGGACATATGCATTTTTATTTATTCATTCATGGGATGTGCTTTTATGGTGACCTGACCAATGTGGAGTGCCACAAGGATCGGTGCTGGGTCCAATATTTTGCATTGTTTCGATAAATGATCTGGACGTGAGCATAAGAGGGATAGTTAGTAAGTTTGCAGATGACAACAAAATTGTCGGTGTAGTGGCCAGCGAAAGAGGTTACTTCCAATTACAACGGAATGTTGATCAGATGGGCCAATGCACTGAGAAGTGGCAGATGGATATTAATTCAGATAAATGCGAGGTGCTGCATTTTGCGAAAGCAAATCTTTGCTGGACTTATACACTTAATGGTAAGTTTTGACGGAGTGTTGCTGAACATAGAGATATTGGAGTGCAGGTTCATAGCTCTTGAAAGCAGAGTCGCAGGTAGGTAGGATAGTGAAGGTGGCATTTGGTATGCTTTCTTTTATTGGTCAGAATATTGAGTACAGGAGTTGTGAGGTCATGTTGTGGCTGTACAGGACATTGGTTAGGTCACTTTTGGAATACTGTGTGCAATTCTGGTCACCTTCCTATCAGAAGGATGTTGTGAAACTTGAAATGGTTCAGAAAAGATTTACAAGGATGTTGCCAGGATTGGAGGGTTTGTGCTATAGAGAAGTTGACTAGGCTGGGGCTGTTTTCCCTGAAGCATCGAATGCTGAGGGGTGACCTTATCGAGGTTTATATAATAATTAAGGGCGACTATATAGAGCTTTATAAAATCATGAGGGGCATGGAGAGGCTAAAAAGACAAAGTCTTCACCCACGGGAATGGGAGTCCAGAACTGGAGGACACAGGTTTACGGTTAGAGGAGAAAGGTATAAAAGAGACTTAAGGGGCATTATTTTTCACGCAGAGGGTAGTAAGTGCATGGAATGAGCTGCCAGATTAAGTGGTGAAGGCTGGCACAAAGCTATCTGGATGGGTATATAAATAGGAAGGGTTTGCAAGAATATGGGCCAGATGCTGGTAGGTGGGACTGGATTGGGTTGGCATGGACAGGTTAGACCGAAAGGTCTGCTTCCATGCTGTACATCTCTTTGACTCTAAGATCAGCTGAATGGTCCAATCAAAGATGATCTGTGGTTCAAATCGTAACATCCTTCAGGGTCCACAACCCATTCTTGGTCCCATCCTGCAGGCTCTATGAATCCCACACTGTCTAACCTCCTGCAGGATCCACGTTCCTTCCTACATTAGTACCATCCTCCAGGTTCTGCAGCCCTTCCTAACTCCGTAACATGGCCTGGTCTCTACAACTCTTCCTTCCTCTGCAATGTTCCCCAGAAAGGCACTGGAGGATGGTGGCATTTACAGAGTTAGGGAGGGATCTCGGGATTGGAGGATTTCGCAGGCATTAGGAATATTGGGACTTGAGGAGGTTTCACAGTTTATGAGTGTTATATGGACTGTAGCAATTTACAAAGATAGAGATGGTTTCAGATTGGAAGAATCTGCAGAAAAAGTTTACATGGTTAAAGGCAGGAACCTTAGCAGTGTGCACGAACACAGTGATCCTGTGTCCCTGAAGTTACCACCCAAGTTGAGAGGGTGTTAAGAAGGCGTATGGCGTGTTGGCTTTCATTAGCAGGTATGGCTAAGACCCTAAACAATTTTTTCCTCCAGAACTTACTGTGGACAAAGACTGGGGAACGCAGAGAACAAGAGCAATACGTTAGACCACAATTGGAGTTCTCTGCAATTCCAGTCTCCCTGCTATAGGAAGGATGTTGTGAAACTTGAAAGTGTTCAGAAAAGATTAACAAGATGTTGCAAGGATTGTTGCTGAATAAGCTGGGGTTATTTTCCCTGGAGCATCAGAGACTGAGGGGTGACCTGACAGAGGTTTATATAAACATGAGGGGTATGGATTTTGTAAACAGTCAAGGTCTTTTCCCGGGGTTCGAGACTCCAAACCGAGAGAGCATAGGTTTAAGGTTGAAGGGGAAAGGTTTTAAAAAGGGACTGAAGGGACAACTTTTTCACGTACATGGTGATGTGTGAATGGAATAAGCTAAGAGAGAATGTAATGGAGACGGATACAAAACAACATTTAAAATGTATCTGGATGAATATATGGATAGTCAGAGTTTAGCGGTACATGGGCCAAATGCTGGTAAACGGGATGAATTTATTTACATCTTCTAGTCAGCATGGATGAGTTGGACTGAAGGCTCTGTTTCCATGCTGTACACCTCTATTACTTGAAAAGAGTGCATGTTATAGAAGAGGTGGTGCTGGAGGGTTTAAAACACAAAGGAATAGAAAGCCCCAGGACCTGATTAAGTGTATCACAGGACATTGTGGGATGCTAGGGAAGAAATTGTGGAGCTACTAGCAAGGGTATTTGTACCATTGACAGCCATGTGTAATCAGCTGGAAGGCTGGAGGGTGGCATAGTGGATTTCTAAGATTCCAAAGGGATCTTGATGATTTGGGTGAATGGGCTGAAAAACCACAGATGGAATTCAATCTTAATAAATGTGAGGTAATGCATTTGGTAAAACAAACAAGGGTAGAGCTTATACAATTAATGTTCAGGCCTTGGTTAGTGTTTTAGAGTAGAGGGACCTCCGGGTTCAGGTACATAATTCTTGAAGCTTGCATCACAGGATGGATAAGACAGTGCTTTGCATGCCTGACTATTGCTCAGTCCATTGAATACAGGATTTTGGACCTCATCTTGAGATTGTGCAGACATTTGTGAGGCCTGTTCTGCAATACTCCATCCAGTTCTGGTCGCCCGGTTATAGGGAGGATATTATTAACCTGAAAGGTGTTCAGAAGAGATTTACCAAGACGTTGCTGGGTATGAAAGGCTTGAGTTCTGAAAAATGACTGGATATGCAGAGTTTTTTTTTTGACTGGAGCCGGGAGGTTGAGAGGTGACCTTATAGAAGTTTAAGAAAAAAAGTTGGGATATAGATAGAGTCAGTGGTAGCTGCCTTTTCCTTTGGGTGACGGAGTCTCAAGTGGAGGGGCCACATTTTTCAGGTTAGAGGAGAGATATGTTCAAAAAAAAGGATATAAGGGGCAAATTATTACACAGAGGGTGGTTTGGGTGTGGAATGAACTTCCTGAGGTGGATGTCGGTACAATTACAACGTTTAGTTAAGGACATGAATAGGAAAGGGTTGGAGGGATATAGGCCAGCATCAGGCAGCTGGGACGAGTTTAGTTTGGAATTAAGGTTGGTATCAACTGAAGGGTCAGTTTCCATGCTGTACAGCTCTGACAACACTATGGTTTTGATCCATTATTTAAGAAAGGCTGCAAGAGAAAGCCAGGGAACTGAAAACCAATTAGCCCAACGTCAGTGGTGGGTTAGTTGCGAAAGTAATTCTGCCAGACTGGAGTTACATTCGTTTGTAAAGGCAAGGATTGATGAAAGATAGTCAGCATACAAAGTCAAGTCTCACTAACTTGATGGCTTGTGTTGAACTGGTGACCAGACATTGTCTACACCAACGTCAGCAGGGCCTTTGACGGGATTTAGAATGATTTAGGTTGTAGGTTTGCTAGCTGAGCTGTAGGTTTGATATCCAGATGTTTCGTTACCTGGCTCGGTAACATCATCAGTGGTGACCTCCAAGTGAAGCGAAGCTGTTGTCTCCTGCTTTCTATTTATATCTTTCTCCTGGATGGGGTTCCTGGGGTTTGTGGTGAACCCCAGGAACCCCATCCAGGATAAAGATATAAATGGAAAGCAGGAGACAACAGCTTTGCTTCACTTGGAGGTTGCCACTGATGATGTTACCGTGCCCAGGCAACGCTACGTCTGGATATCAAACCAACAGCTCAGAGAGCAAACCTACATCCTAAACCTCAATCTGAGCAACAAACCTCCATAAACCTTCATAAACTTTGCATTTAGCATGATATACTGGTTCATAACATTAGATCACATGTGATCAGGGAGAGCTAGTCAACTGGACACAAAATTGGCTTGACAGTAGGAGACAGGAGTTGGTGGGAGAGGGTTGTTGTTCAGACTGGAGGCCTGTGACCAGCAGTGTGCTACAAGGATCAGGGCTGGGACCACTGATGTGCATCATCTACATAAACAATTTGGTTGAGGATATTTGAGTCCTTGTTCGTAATTTTGTGGATGATCAAATGAATGGTGTAGTGGTTTGTAATATAGCCACTTATTGAGTACAGTTAAAGGAACAAACCAGCAATTGTCATTGCTTATTGCTTCAGAATATATCAGAGTGTTCATGGCTGCCACCGCATTCAATCATGCAACAAAAAACTTGCCAATCACGTCTGCGCCAGAAAGTGCAAATCTAAAGTCTTTTTAAACGTCTGTGAGGTTACCCGCGTCAACCACCCTCCTCGGCAATGCATTCCAGGCACATACCACCATCTCAGTTCGAAACAGACTCCACAAATCCTCTCTCAATCCCCTGCCTTTCAGTTTTACAGTGTGTCCCTTTGTTTTCGATTCTTCAAGTAAGGCAAACAGCTGGTGAGTGTTCATCCCCTCCATTCCCCTTATGCTTTTGTACACCTGTACCAGTTCTCTCCTCAGCCTTCCCTGCTGCAAAGAAAACACAAGCAAATTTAGCCTTCCCCACTCATAGTATGAGTACTCACTTGTCTTATTACGTGCATCATCCCACATTTACCAGTGTTAATTTTCATCAGCCATTTTATCTATCTATCTGAATAATCTGTTTAATCTTCCTGTAGCCTAACACTTTCCTCCTCACTGTGAACGATACTGCTCATCCTTGTGTTATCCACATGTTTTATAATTCCACTGCCCCCTATCTTCCATATTCTCACCATCGTCATTTATGAATATCATATACAAAACATGATTTTCGTCCTGTTCTCCAGATGTTATTTATAGGAAGATTTGAGAATTCCAGTCCCTTGCTTTTCCTATTTTGGTATATTTATGAGTGATGTCGTGTAGATCTTTTAAGAGGGTGCCGCAAATAGCATTTTCGATACAGAGTTGAATTCACATTTTACACCCTGCCCCTCCACAGCGTTTTTCATAAAGCGTTAACTAAGTTAGGATGAAGTAGGTTTTGGCATCTTGCGCTGGAAGATTAGCATTTTGCGTGGCACTGTGATTTGTAACATTTCCTGCAATTGCCAGAGGTGAAGAAATTTTTCATCTGCAGGATGGACATGAACTCACTCATTGTTTGTTTAAATCAGTTAGTGTGAGGAGGATAAATATTCAATTAAATGCTACGTTATGGACAAACTGAAAGAGAACAAGTCATATTCTCATGTCTACCTTGAATTGGAAGCAAATACATACCGTAAAAATATTCAAAAATGTCGAAACAGCACACTAGAGGAGACAAAAAAAAACATGTCTGCACTTGGTGGAGATACCAAAATATAGATTACATGTAAAATGTAAACAACAAACAAATGATAGAAATCAAAGTACAAGAAATCTTTTCTTAATTTCCGTTGGAAACCAGACCTCTATTTTCCTGAACAGTGATGTTTTCTCACACAATCTCACTTCCCCCAAAACAAGCTTTTCCCTGTTACTAAATCTTCATCTGCTATTGGTCCTTCTTCTTCCTACTCTTTCCTTACAAGCCTACATCCCTTGCACTGTTTCTTCTGCTGGTACATTCTCTTCACTGACGATCTCCCTTCACACCCTTCTGCCACTTCCACTGTAAGTTACACCAGTTACTCCAACTTCTTCTGACCATTCCTTTCCCGTTTTGACTTCCAACTGAGATAATGGAGCTGCTGGCGTCTGTGCTGCTATTGTTCATCAGTTAATAATGGGATTGAGATGATCAATGTCCAATTGGAACGAACAATAGTGTGTGTCTGTGACTGTCTGATGCACCGTTAACAGGGTGGTTTTGTTCCCCATAGTACACAGTGGAGTATCACAGGGCTTAAACAAATAGCCTCATCACAAATAGGACAAATAGGACAAACATATCCTCAGAATCAAAAGTCCATGTATCAGTTTTCCTTTAAACATTGTGAGGAGAGTGAACACATTTTTCAAACAAACCGTGTTCGATCCTTTTGTTCTTTATTATTTTAACTGATTTTCCAATGTCATTTGAGTGAGACCAGAGTAACGTCCCTTTCATCAACGTAGTATTTGGTTCATGTGGCATCAGGGACCCTGAGTAAACTGTGGTCAATGTGAACTGAAGGAAATTCTGAGCTGGTAATTTCCTCACTGTACAATGACACCTTCCCCAGAGCTATTGGGAATGACAAGTAAATTCTGTCCTTGCAGGTGCCTTCCAAAACCATAGATAAATTTGTCCTGTTAATAACATCAAGACATATTAAGTTTTTACAGTTTGGTCAAAACTGTCAGAAAGATTAGAGCTTGCAGGTTGAGTGCCACCCCAAAGAAATCAGTACGTTTCAATAAAAATTATTATCCCGATTATTTTCAATTAGTTACTTTCTGAGGACTGATTGTGCAATGTCAGTGCCACTGAGAGCAACATTTTCTCTGTCCAACAACATCGTATCACATTGGGTCAAGGCTGCAGAACTCAACTATTCTAATTTATTCCCCAGCTCATTAGCCATGCTCACCAGATGTAGTAGGCCCCCGAATTTGCAACAATGTAGAGATACTCATGATACTCTGGAAGCCTCCTGTCCTCCCATACCCTACCCTCTGACTCCATGCCCTCCCCCAACTCGAGCTCCTGTCGTATATTCACCATCCCTCCTGAACTTCCACTCTCTGATACTGAATGTTCTGAACTCAGCAAATATCTCAACCTTGCCTCTCCGTGCCACCACCTTAATGAATTTTGGGCTCGACATGATGTTGAACTGTTCTTCTGCTGTCTTCGCCTCAGTGCCCATTGTTTTGGACAAGACTCTTCTCCCTATCCAATAGACCCCATCACCCAGCTCCAACACTCTCTCTACACCTGGACCCAACCCTCTACCCTTTTAACTGAACTCAATCTGTTCATTAAGAACTCTCGTTGTGACATTGGTTGTCTTCATTACTCTTCTCCCTCTCACTGATTCCAACCTATCACCCTCTGAACGAACTGCACTCCATGTGCTTATATTCAACCCTGACTGTGTTACTCAGCCTGTGTTGATAAGGGTGGTGCTGCTGTAGTCTGGTGGACTAACATCTACATTGCAGAGACTGAGCACCCGCTCTCAGATATCTCCTCTTATCTTCCCCTGGACATGATCCAAACATGGCACATCAGGCCATTGTCTCAACTACGAAAATTGACCACATTCAATCTGGAGATTACCGCCCCACTTGACCCCTCCTCCCTTAATTGCCTCAAGCTGATGGCTGTCTGATAGCAGAGCTCGCTTCCATCTCTTCCTGAAAATCCAGAAACAGAACTGCCTGAGCAGAACCATTGCTTCAGCCTGCTCCTGCCACACAGAGGGGGTGCATGGATACACACGTGGCGGTGTTCTACCTGTTTCTTCATGGCGCACATAAGCCATTCCTTGTTCCAGTTCTATTCCAGACCCCTTCCACAGCTCTTTCTCCGATACAAAGATGTTATCATCGCTGCTGTTTCTCTCTCTTGTCCAGAATTAGAAACGTTCATTCCTTTCACTTTGAATTTTCCCCCCTCCCTCCCTTTCACCTGATCCACGGGTGACTCCTCCCTTCCTTTCCTCGATGTCTCTGCTTCCAATTCTGAGGATAGACCAACCACTGATATTCAGGATTAACCCACCAACTCCTAAAGCTATCTGGAGTAGACATCCTCACACCCTGTTTCCTGAAAAGACGCCAATCCATTCTCTCAGTTCATCCATCTCCACCGCATTTCTTATGATGATGCCAAATTCAACATGGACGCCTTTTAAATGCCCACAATGTTCCTCAAATAAAGATTCCCAAGCACAGTTGTCAAGATGTCCTCAACCGGGTCTGACTCATTTCCTGCACGTCCAGCTTCCCCCTCCACTTCCCTGCTGCTGCAGACTTCCCCTTGTCCTCACCTACCATCCCACAAGCATTCACATGCAGAGGACCATCAGCCGCATACCTCGCACCCCCCCCCCCCCACCACTCAAGTGAGATGCCACCATCAGACACATATTCGCCTCCCCTTCCATGTCCTTTTTCTGCAGGGACCAATCGCTCCAGGACACATCTTTCCGCTCTTTATTCACTCCCAACACCTCCCCGCACCCCCCACCGCATGTCCACTTCACGTTCCCCTGCCAAAGGTGAAACATTTCTCCAGTTACTGCCCATTCCTCATTATTCAAGGGTCCAACCTTACCTCCCAGGTGAAGCAGCACCTTAACAACATTTTCCACAATCTAGCCCATTACATTCGCTGATCAAAATGTGGTCGCCTTCTACATTGCGAAAGAGAAGAGTAGGCTAGTTGGTTACTTCGCAGAACATCTATGTTGAACATCTGCAAAAGACCCTGAGCTTCCAGTTGCCTGCTTGTTTAATACCCTATCCTGTTTACTGGCCATTTTCTCTGTGTCAGGCTTGCTGCAATGTCCCAGGAAAGCTCCACGCAAGCTGGAAGAACAACACATCATTTTCCATGCGCGGACCCTGCAGCCCTTCAGACTGAAAATCAAGTTCAATAATTTTAGGGCAAGAACTCCTTGCCCACTACCCATACAACAGTCCTAGTTCTCACATAACTTTCCATTACTCATCCTCTATTGTTAGCTACTAGTCGTGTCCATTAACACCTATCCAGCCTCTTCTGCATATCAACAACATTCAGTTCTGAGGAAATGTCACTGGATCCGAAATGTTAACTCTGATTGCTCTGTACAGAAGCTGCCAGACCTGCTGAGCTTTTGCAGCAACTTCTACTTTTGTTTCAATATTTTCATGGCAAGTTCTCACAATGCAATACGTCAACGATATTTAGAGCCCTGTCAAACATAGGAACTTTGTAATTTCTCATTTAATGCCAATAAAAAATTATTTGAGAATCAACTGAGATAACGGTTTTGCGGTTATCAATCAGATCAGACAATTTGTCACAGTTCAGAAAGAAAAAGAAATCGAAAGAACTGAAGCAAAACTTCGCAACTCTGATAACATCTGAGCAGCGATGCACAGACTTAACCTTTGATTCCAATATAACTTCTCAGAACAGTGTCTCATCATATTCGATATGTCAACTCTGTTTCTATCTGCAGATACTTCCTCATCTGTTGCATTTCTCCACCATTTTCAGTTTTTATTTCATATTTCCATATCATTATATTTCATGTTTCATGAGAGGTCTACATGTTGAACTTGGTTATATTTGGACATATTGGTCCTTTCCTATTCCTATTATATTTAGTGAGTCGGTGACACTTGTATTACAGCTGAAGTCTGTTTCTTTTTGAAGTTTCAAATGAAAAAAGACTTTTTAAGAATATCCTGCAAATCTCAGGATAGCCACTTTGTTTGAAAAGACATTTTAGAGGCAGCTGAACTTCATGAACTCATAGGAATAGAGTATTGATGATGGAACACTCTGCGTCCTTCATTGAACAAGCTTATCTCCCCACTCTCCAAAACCTTTCAATATATATCACCTAATTGTTACAGCATAGGTGATGGAAACTCAGTCCATCGTGTCTTCCAGCTTGGAATGAGCTGTACCTCTACTGCTGTTCCACTGTATTGTCCCCATTGCCCTTCACGTTTTGTTATCAGTGTCTGTTTTTAATACAAGTATCCTGTCCAGATGTAGGCAATAATATCAATCTCAACAAAAAAAACAGAAATAGGAGGGAAAGCGAAGCAGGTTAGGTGTATTTGTGAAGCGAAATCGAAATTAATGTTTCAGTTCCAGTGACCTTCCTCAAGCTGTATTCTCATTAATTAAATGATGTGTATAAAAATATAGTTCATTTTATCACATTTTTTAAAATATCCTGTTCAGTTTACATTGCCATTCAGCATTGCATCACCCAAACCTTGGCTGTTTCCTTGTGCATTATTGTTAATTCTATCTGTCATAAAGAGTGATCATGATTGGGAATATCATTGTTCTCCCCATGCAGTCTCCCCATGGCTTTCAGTTGCCAGTAAACAGAGCACTGGGCGACAGGCATTTCCAAAATAGTTTGCAAGAGAAACAGGAGGACAATCAGTAAATTAGAGAGAAAGGAAAGCCACTGCACCCATTTCATCCCATCTTCCAGCCAACGTCATATTCATTTCAACCGGATTCATTAATTCATAAGTCTTAATGAATAAGTTCATTGTACTTATCACTTTTGGTTTTGAACTGAGGCCGAAAAGCGTAAACATTACTACTTCATAACAAATAAAACTGCATTGAAACGTTTGTCAGTTTATATAAATAAATTACTGACGCAAATTCAGTATGGAAGTTCCAAAGTTGCCTTATTAGAGCAGTGAGAGGAGCATTCAGAAAAGTCCACACTTCCTAATCCCATTTACAGTGGTAGGTTTTGTTTTGTGAGTAGTGGAGGCACGTGGTAATAAACAAGAAAACAGAGATTAAAAATGTGTTGCTGGAAAAGCGCAGCAGGTCAGGCAGCATCCAAGGAGCAGGAAAATCGACGTTTCTGGCATAAGACCTTTTTCAGGAATGAGGAAGGTGTGCCAAGCAGGCTAAGATAAAAGGTAGGGAGGAGGGACTTCGGGGAGGGGCGTTGGGAATGCGATAGGTGGAAGGAGGTTAAGGTGAGGGTGATAGGCCGGAGAGGGGGTGGGGGCAGAGAGTTCAGGAAGAACATTGCAGGTGAAGAAGGTGTTGCTGAGTCTGAGGGTTAAACACCTCTGGGACCCCCGCACCAACCAACCCAACCACCCCGTAGCTGAAAACTTTAACTTCCCCTACCACTCCACCAAGGACATACAGGTCCGTGGCGTCCTCCTTCACCAGACCATGGCAATACAATGCCTGGAGGAAGAGCGCCTCATCTTCAACAAGGGATGAATGCAGATTTCTCTAACTTCCTCATTTCCCCTCATCCCATCTTTTCTCAGTCCCAAACCTCCGACTCAGCACCACCTTCTTGACCTGCAATCTTCTTCCCGACCTCTTCACCCCCACCCCCTCCCCGGCCTATCACCCTCACCTTAACCTCCTTCCACCTGTCACATTCCTAACGCCCCTCCCCCAAGTCCCTCCTCCCTGCATTTTTTCTTAGCCTGCCTGGCACACCCTCCTCATTCCTGAATAAGCACTTATGCCCGAAATGTCAATTCTTCTGCTCCTTGGATGCTGCCTGAACTGCTGCGCTTTTCCAGCAACACATTTTTAAGCTCTGATCTCAAGCATCTGCAGTCTTCTCTTTCTACAAGAAAACAGAGTTCACGGGGTACTTAGAGAGAATGAGGCATAGAAGGATACATCACACAGGTGGCGTGCAGAGCAAGATCGACGTTAGCACGTTTAATATTATTTGAAGTTAGAGAGGTTAATTCATCAGTATAATGCAGGAGTTTGCAGGAGATAATTATCTGTTTGGGAGATATCTTTGAGGTGGCCAGACTTTCTGCTACAAGGAGAAGTATAAATGGTGTCCATTGATGGGATGTTGGCTATGTGATGGTGTGGGCTGTGCACACAACTTTCTGTAGGTTCTTATGCTCCTGGGCAGGACAGTTACCATGTCAGACGAATATGCACTCGAATAGAATGCTTCCAGTTGCCAGTATACAGAACACTGGGAGACAGGCAGTTCCAAAATAGTTCACAAGAGAAACAGGAGGACAGTCAGTCAAAGAGAGAAAGGAAACAAAGCAAAGAAACAAACAGTCACATGGACTGGGAAATCACAGGGAAACGCAGTGAGAGAAACAGTGAGGGACAAACGATATGGGGAGCTAGGGTTGGGGATCGGGAGAAGCTGGAAGTGAGGACCGGAGGGAGCTCGGAGTGAGTATCAAAGAGAGCTGGAGAGTGGGAGGTGAGGATTTATTGTCACCTGTACCAAGATGTCCAGGCAGATGATAGTAAGCAAGGATGTACAGAACAATGTCTGTAAAACATGCCTGAGACGCATTAGGTTATGTTGCACAGAGCGTGCGCGAGGCGAGATCAACATGAACAAAATCAGCATTATCTGAGACTAGAGAGTCCATTCATCAGTCTGACAACAGCTGGGAAGAAGCTGTTCCTGACCCTGCTGTTGTGTGTGTTCAAGCTTCTGTATCGTCGAGCCTGATGGAAGAGGTTGTAGGAGATCATTACTCGGGTGTGATGTGCCTTTGATAATGTTGAACAAAGAACAAAGAAAATTACAGAACTGGAACAGGCCATTTGGCCCTCCAAGCCTGTGCTGATCCAGATCCTCTGTCTAAACCTGTCGCCAATCTTCTGAGGGTCTGTACCCCTTTGCTCCCTGCCCATTCACGTATCTGTCCAGAAAAATATCTTAAATGACCCTATCGTACCCTCCTCTACCACCACTGCTGGCAACGACTTCCAGGCACCCACCACCCTCTGTGTAAAGAACTTGCCATACAAATCACCAATAAAGTTTTCCCCTCTCAATTTGAACTCGTGAGCCCTGGTAATTGAATCCCCCACTCTGGAGAAAAACTTCTTAATATCCAACCTGTCTACACCTCACATAATTTTGATAACATCAATCAGGTCCTCTGTCAACCGTCGTCTTTCTAATGAAAATAATCATAGTCTACTCAAGATCTTTTCACAGCTAGCGTACTTCATACCAGACAATATCCTGGTGAATGTCCTCTGCACCCTTTTCCAAAGCATCCACATCCTTTTGGTTATGTGGTGACCAGAACTCGACACAATATTCCAATTGTGGCTGAAACAAAGCCTTATAAAACTGTGACATGTTCTGCTAACTCTTGTTCTCAATACCCCTTCCAATGAAGTGAAGCATACCATATGCCTTCTTGACCACTCCACTGACCTTCATTGCCACCTTCAGGGAACAATGGACCTGAACATTCGGACCTCTCTGCACATCAATTTTCCCAAGGGTGTTTCCGCATACTGTATAGTTACGCTTGAATTTGATATTCCAATATGCATCACCTCCCATTTGAACGGATTGAACTCTACCTGCAATTTCTCTGCCCAACTCTCCAATCTATCTATCTTCAGCTGTATTCTCTTACAGTCCTCTTTGCTATCTATTTCTCCACAAATCTTAGTGTCATCTGCAAACTTGCTAATCAGACCACCAATACTTTCCTCCAAATCATTTAAATGTATCGTAAACAACAGTGGTCCCACAACAGATCCCTGTGGAACACAACTGGTCACAGTTCTCCATTTAAAAACCTCCCTTCACTTCCTTCTCTCTGTCTCCTTGTGCCCAGCCACTTATTTATACACATAGCTCGCACACCCTGGAACCCATATGAGCTCACTTTCTCCATAACACTAACATTGGAAACCTTATCAAACGTCCTGTAGAAGTAAATGCATATGACATCTATAAAGGGTCAGTTAGACTCGAAACATTAGCTCTTTACTCTCCTTACAGATGCTGCTAGACCAGCTGAGATCTTCCAGCATTTTCTCTTTTGATATCTACAGCCCTTCCCTCATCAGTCAACTTTGTCACTTTCTCAAAGAATTCTATGAAGTTGGTAAGACATTACCTTCCCCGCACAAGACCATGTTGCCTACCACTGATAGGTCGATTTTCTTCCGAATGAGAATAGGTCCTACCCTTCAGTAACTTCTCCAGCAGTTTCCTACACCTGACGTCACGTTCTCCGGACTATAATTAACTGGAATATCCCTGATACCCTTCTTAAACAAGGGGATTAGCAATTCTCCAGTCCTCCGGGACCTCATTGTGTTCAAGGATGCTACAAAGATATCTGATAAAGCCCCAGCTATTTCTTCCCTCACTTCCCTCAGTAATCTGGGACAGATGTTAGCAGTCGTTCTGCGGCAACGAGCCGTGTAAATTGAGTCAATGGTTGGGCGGTGAGAATCCGTGATGGTGTGGGCTTTGCACACAACTTTCTGCAGTTTCTACTGGTCTCCTAAAAAGTGCAGTTGATTTATTAGGCCCCCAGACAATACGCTCTCAATGGTGCATTTGTAGAAATAATGCATGCTGAATTTCCTGAGCCACCTGAGGAAGGAGAGGCGTTGTTGGACCTTCTTGACTGTCACACTTATTTGAGAAGTCTAGGACAGATTGTCAGTTATCATCACTCAGAGGAACCTGACACTCTGCACTCTCTTAACCATCGGTGTAAATGGGAGTGTGTTCCCCTCATTTCTTTCTGAAGTCAATGATCAGTTCATTACTATCGCTGAATTTCAGACAGAGGTTATTATCATTACACCACGCCACCAAAAGTTCTACCTCCGTTCTATGTTCTGAGTCTTCGTTGTTTGATATCCGTCCTGCTATGGTGGTGTCAGCAGCGAAAGTGTAGATGGCGTTAGTTTGAAATTTGGCAACACAGCCGTGGGTGTACAGGAAGTACAGTTGGGGGCTGAGGACACAAACGTGGATGTACAGTGAGTCCAGTAGGGGTCTGAGGACACAGCTATGGGTATACAGGGAGGATGGAAAACAGCTGAGGACACAGCCTTGAGTGTACAGTGAGTACAGTAGGGGGCTGAGGACACAACCATGGGTGTACAGTGAGTATAGTAGGGGGCTGAGGGCACAGCCATGGGTGAACAGTGAATACAGTAGGGGCTGAGGACACAACCGTGGGTGTGCATGCAGTACAGTAGGGGCTGAGCTCACAGCCGTGGGAATACAGGAAGTAGAGTTTGGGGCTGAGGACACAAACGTGGATGTAAAGTGAGTGCAGTAGGTGTCTGAGGGCACAGCTGTGAGTATGCAGGGTGGATGGTAAAGGGTTCAGGACACCCACATGGGTGTACAGTGTGTACAGTAGGGTGATGAGGGCACAGCTGTGGGTGTATGGGGAATACAGTAGGGGACTGAGGACATATCCTTCTGGAACTCCTGTGTTGAGTGTTATTGTGGAGGAGGTGCAGTTACCTATCTTCACCCATAGTGATGTGAGTGTCAGAAAGCTGAGGATCCAGTGGCAGAGGCGGAGATGAGACTATGGTCATGGCGTTTTGTGATCAGTCTGGAGGGGATATTGATGTTGAAGATGAAGCTTTACTCAATGAGCAGCAGTATGATGTCGGTGCCTTTGTTGTCCAGATGTTCCAGGGATGAGTGCAGGGTTCGGGATATGATATCCATTGTGGACCCATTACATTAGTCAGCAAATTATTTGGGATTTGGGCAGGCTGGGAGACTGGAGGTTGTGTGGATCATAACCAGTCTCTTGAATCACTTCATATTTATTGAGTTCAGAGCCGCTGGGCGTTAATCATTAAAGTAAGTTGCATGAGCTTTCTCACTTACTTTCTTCACCTTCTTGAAGCAGGTTGGGACGTCGGCTTCAGGGGGGAGAAGTTGAAGATGTATGTAATTACCTCTGCCAGTTGGTCCACACAGGATCTGAATGCTAGCCCGGAACATCAACCAAGCCTATCACTTTCCTTGATTTGACTCACAGGAAGACTTATCATGCCTGCAGCGGTGACAAAGGGCACTGGTACATCCGAGGCTGTTGGGTCAGATTGCATCCTAACAGTCACACAGTCATTCATCATAGCCAACCCCTCCCCCACCTCTCTCCGTCGTCATCAAGACACAGTGACAATGGTCAGTGTGAGCGCCACACAGTTAGTGTCGAGATAGAGTGACATCAATTGACTGGGATTGTGCACCATCAAGTCCTGTGTCACCATAATGGGGTAAATTCGCAACAAAAGGGGCGAAGCATGTGCTCCTACTGAGTGTCAGTGGCGCAGAGAGTGAAGATTTTACAGATATAATTCCAATCAATCCACTATGTTAACCTGAATGGAGTGAACACCAAGAGTGTTGTCCTTTGTAGATGGTGACAGTCCTTCGGAAATTCAGGAAACATCTTATACAAGAACCACCTGGCCCAAGGATTGAGGGAATTTTTGCTAAGTTTGTAGATGATACAATAATGGTTGGATGGGAAAGTGATATTGAGGAAGTGGGGAGGCTGCAGGAAGACTTGGACAGTTTAGGGCCGTGAGAAATCACATGGCTGATGAAACGTAACATGGGAACGTGTGAGATTATGCACTTAAGCAGGCGGAATAGAGGCATACACTATTTTCTAATAGGATCCACTAAATCTGAAGCACAAAACGATTTTGAAGCATTCGTCCTGTCTTTTGATTAATGCGCCCGTTCAGTTGGCAGTTTGGAAAGCAACTGCAATATTAGCATTCATTTCAAGAGAGTTTGAAGAGACATACTGCTGAGAATGCAATGGACTGTATTGGAGGTGATCCATCCTGGGGATGACAGCTTATCAGATGAGCAGCATTTGAGGGCTCTTTGATTCTTTCTCGATGGAATTTAAAAGAATGGGAGGCGAGGCATCTGATAGAAACTGATCGATTACTGCAAAGATTGATACAGTCAACATTTAGAAGACATTGCCACTAGTCATAGACACTATGACAAAAGAGCACAGTTTCAGAGTGAAGGGATAGGCTGAATGACCTAAATCTATTGCTATGTCTCATGCCCTTATGATCATATGGTCTACTATTCAGTGCCGAATTGTAAGTCTCTGACCTGCTCTTGAAATCATGGTATTTGTATGTTGTTTTGCCTTCACCTTCTGGTCAATGTTAACACCTGTGATACGGACGGTGGGAGGATTCAGTGTCGGCCAGTAGTCCTTTAATATTTTGAATATGAGCTCCTATCTATCAGTCTCATCTGGCAGGACCACATTGTCTCTATGATGATTGTCATTTTCGAAGAATCGATCCTTTAGATTAGATTACTTACAGTATGGAAACAGGCCCTTTGGCCCAACAAGTCCACAACGACCCGCCGAAGCGCAACCCACCCAGACCCATTCCCCTACACCTAACACTATGGGCAATTTAGCATGGCCAATTCACATGGGAACATATTTTTGGATTGTGGGAGGAAACCGGAGCACCCGGAAGAAACCTCACGCAGACACGGGGAGAATGTGCCAACTCCACACAGTCAGTCACCTGAGGCGGGAATTGAACCCAGGTGTCTGGCGCTGTGAGACAACAGTGCAAACCACTGTGCCACCGTGCCGCCCACAATCCTGCTACGCCAGTATTGTTAAATTTAACAAAACGGTGTAATTTATCACAAAACTTAGCAACAATATGTCATCGAATACTGAACACCCTTCCAATAACAGAAAGGTCTAAAATGTTCAATATTAGAAACACTGATTTCCTGTTCGTGTTCAAACCAGATAACCTGTCCCATCGAGATGATCAACTTGGAACTATTTGTAAAAAATCTTTATTGGATGTGGGCATCGATGGATGGGCCCAGCATTTCTTGCCCGTCCCTAGTTGCCCCCTTGCGAAGGTGGTGCCGAACTGCCTTCTCGAACTGCTGCAATCCACCTGCTGTGTGTTGACCCACTCATGATTAAGGAGGGAAAACTAGGGTTTTGACCCAGCAACAATGAAGGAACGGCGATCTATTTCTATATCAGGATGCTATCTGGTTTGTAGGGGAATTTGAAGGTGGTGGTGTCCCCAAAGGTCTACTACCCTTGTCATTCCAGATGGAAATGTTCGTGAGATTGGAAGGAGCTGTCTGCGGACCTTTGAGGAATTTCTCCATTGTGTCTTGTAGATAGTACACACTGCTGCTTCTGAGCGACCATGGTGAAGGCACTGAATGCTTGTGGATATGGTGCAATTTAAATGGGCTGTTATGTCCTGGATGGGGTCAAGCTTCTTTAATGTTGATGGGGCTGCACTCATTCAGGTAAGTGAGAATATTCCATCTCATTCCTGACTTGTGCCTTGTAGATGATGGACAGGTTTTGGGTAGTCAGGAGGTGAGTTACTCGTGCAGTATTCCTAGCCTCTGATTTGCACTTCTATTCATGTGGCGAGTCCAGTTGAGTTTCTGGTCAATGATACCCGCCCAGAATATTGATAGTGTGGGGGGGGTGGGGAAGGGGAATGGGGTGGGTTAATGATGATAATGCTACTCAATACAAAGTGGTTATATTGTTTCTTATTGTTGACAGTCATTGTCTGAATTTTTGTGGCGCAAATGTTACTTGCCACTTGCCAGCCCAAGCCTGGATATTGTCCAGGATCATGTTGCTTTGGGCATGGACTGCTTCAGCATCTGAGCATTTGCGAATGGTGCTCAACATTGTGCAGTCATCATCGAACATCCCCACTTCTGACCTTATGATGGATGGAAGGTCATTGTTGAAGCAGCTGAAGATGTTTGGACCTAGGACATTATCTGAAGGGACTACTGCAGAGATGTTCTGGAGCTGAGATTACTGACCTCAACAACAATGACTATCTTCTTATCTGTCAGATATGACTCCAATAATGGAGTGTTGGCCCGGGATACCATCTTTGCTTGGGTTACTTGACGTCACATTTTGCAGAATTCAGCCTTGATGTCAAGGGCTGGAATTCAGTTCCCTTTTCTATGTTTGAACCAAGACTGTGACGAGTCCAGGAGCTGAGTGACCCTGGCAAAACTGAAACTGGGCATCACTGAGCAGGTTAGTTTTGAGCAGGTGTGGCTTGATAGCACTGTTGATGACATCTTCCATCATTTTACTGATGATGGAAAGTAGACTGATAAGGCGGTATTTGGACGGACCGAACTTGTCCTGCGCTCTATGTACAGAACATATCTAAGCGGTTTTCCCCCATTGTCGGTTTGTAAACATACTGGAACAGCTTGGCTAGGGGAGAGGGACATTCTGGAGCACAAGCCTTCAGGACTATTGCCGGCATGTTATATGGGCACATAACCTTTGCAATATCCAGTACCTTCAACCATTTCTGGATATTAGTTAATCTCATTTGCTGAAGACTGCTACCTGTAATGATGGGGACCACGGGAGGTGTCCGAAATGGATCATTCTCTCAAAACTTCCATCTTTTGCACTGATGTTCTGGGCTCTTCCATCATTGAGGATGGGGATATTTGTAGAGACTCTTACTTCAGTGAGTTGCTTAATGGTCCACCACCATTCACGATCGGATTAGCAGGACTGCAGAGCTTAAATCTGATGCATTGGTTCTGGGATCGCTAAGCTCCGTCTGTCCTTTGCTGTTTATGATATCTGGCACGCAAATATTTCTGTTTGGAAGCTTCAGCAGATTAACATTTTGTCGGTATATATTCCTGGTTCTGCTCCTGCCATGCCCTTCTGCACTCTCCATTGAAACACGGTTAATTCTCTGGTTTGATGCTAATGTTTGAGTTGGGGGGGGGGGGGGGGGCATGCTGGGCCATGACGTTACAGATTGTGCTGGACTATTGTTCTGCTGCTATTGATGGTCCGCAGTGTCTTATGGACGCTCAGTCTTGAGTTGGTGGATCTGCTAAAAGTCTGTGCCATTTATCATGGTGATAGTGCCACACAACACAATAGAGTTTATGGAGACAATAGACTTCGTCTCCACAAGGACAGTGTAGTGGTCACATTTACCAATACTGTCATGGACATATGCATGTGCAGTTGATAGATTGGTAAGGATGCGGTCAGGTCTGTTTCTTACCCTCTCGTTCATTCCGTCACCACCTTCTGCAGATCCAAACAAGTAGTTATGTCCTTAGGAGACGACCAGCATGATCAGTAGTGCTGCTGCCAAACCACTCTTGACAGTCGACTTTGAAATCCCCCGCCAGAATACACTTTGTGTCCTTGTAACAGTCAATGCTTTCTCCAAGTGTTGTTTAACATGGAGGGGGACTGATTCAGCTGAGGAGCGATGTTACGTGGTAATCGTAAGAGACTCCTTTGTCCATGTTTAATTTCTGTTATTTCTATAACGTATGGTTCCGTGAGTATGGCTATGTCAGGCTGTTGCTTAAATGGTCTGTTAGGCAGTTGCTCCAATGTTGGCAACAGACCTCAGATGTTAGTAAGGAAGATTTTGCAGGTTCCACAGTGATGTTTCTAATGTTGACTTTTCTGATGCCCATTTCGATGCCAAGTGGTCCATCCGGTTTCATTTGTTTGAAACTTTGTAGAGATTTGTACAACTGAATAACTCACTGTACCATTTCAGAGGAGTCAATCATATTGCTTTGTGTCTGGAGTTACATGTCAGCCAGACAAGGTGTGGATGGAAGATTCCTTCATTGCAGGATATTAGTGAACCAGGTGGATTTTTCTGACAATCGGCAATGATTTCATTCTCATCAGTCGATTCTTAATTGCAGGGATATTTTTACATTATTGAATTGGATTTCCACCATCTGCAGTGGCGGGATTCAACCTGGGTCCACAGAACAGGAGCTGATTTTCTGGATTTGTAATCTGTTGGTAATACCATGCGACCAACTTGGAACCACATGTTGAACTCAGCTGTCATTTCTTGTGTTGCCCTGTTTTTCAATCACTGCTTATGTTATTCTGGAATCTCATCCTTCATTACATCCTGACTGAAATATATAGCCTTCTCGATTGCTCGAATTTCATTCGGTCTGCTTTGTTTGAACAGACATTTCAAGGCAGCTGTACATCAGAGAAAAGCAAGAAAAGATAATGGGTGATTGTACACTGTACCTATCACCGGATCAGCAGGTCTGCCCACCAGGAATTTATTGTGGGTCAGAGAACTTCAGAATTATTTTGGTATGGATGGAGATCATTCAGCCCATCGTGGAGTCGCAAGCTCACCAACTGCACAATTGGAGATCGAGAGAGCATGTGAAGATAGATTGTGTGAGAGAGAAATAAACTGAGAGAAAGCAAGTGAAGGGAGATAAACTGAGAGAGGCTAGAAAGGGGAGCGACTGTCTGAGTGCAAGAGGAAGAGGTGTTAGATGAGGGTGAAGTTAGATAGATCAGAAGACTGTATTATGGTAGGTAAATATGAACAGACAGAAGTTAGAAACTTTATTTAGAAATTCCGCTGGACGGCAAGCCCTTTGTCTGGGCTCCATACACTGTGAGCACTGTGCTGGTACTGGCTGACATCCCAGATTACTTATTTCCAATTATATCACAGAGCCGGGTTACTGACAGCCAAACAGAACCCATTCGGCCAATATATGGAGAAAGCAGAATTTTGAAGTAGACAGTGCCAAGAGCAGCAGCAAATGATAACCAACACCCCGCCTCCACGACCTCCCCCCTCCCCCGATACTGTATGAGAAACTAGTCCAGAGAATCTCAATGAGGAGACTCACTGACAGAGAGAAAATCACGATCTTAGCTGTGGGTCAAATAATGATTGATAAAGTTTGCATGCACGTTCCTAGTTATGTAATTCACATTTCAATTTATACAGCTCAATAACAGGAGTGTATTTTAACAACCTTATCTCTTTGTACTTTGCATATATTGGTGTTTGCAGACAATCATTTTCTTCCTATATTTTATATTGTATAAACGTATTGCATTAATATTGTCTCTGCTAATTCCTCATTGTAGATGCATTCTTGAATCTGTTCTTCATATGAGTTATAAAGAGTAATGTTCCAATTCCGGTAAGTGTGGAACACCACTGTCCCTCCACCCTCCGGCAAGTCCCCCAGACCTCTCCATCTTCTGCCTTTTCCCCAATATCATAATCACAATGTAACAGAAGTCCATTAAATTACACTTCATGACAGTTCCTTAACATCGATACCATCAACAGCATGACCAACAGCTGCCCTCTCTGATCCTGGAATAGCAATCGGCACTGTGTTTGTTATGTGCAATTCTCCGTTGACATATCGACGCCATTTGTTTGTTGTAACCCTCTTTTTCTTTGGCATATTTTGCTATCAGATCATGGATGATAGATGTTCTCTCAATGTTTTACTGATTTTGCAATAACTGATCAGTATTTACGGGATTTATTTCTGTATACAAGAACACAGAAGCATGTTTATGTCCTGTTAAACCTCTGGAATTACTTTCATATCCAAGGCAGACTAATGATTACACACAATCAATCTGCCATCTTCAACATTCCTTCCTTCAGTCACACTCACATATCACACACAGAACGCATAAATGTTTTAAGGTATTTTGAATTTTAATAAATTAGCATTGAATTCAAAAGAGTTAACTGGAGCTGTTTGTTTAGCGATTGTAAATATGTCAGTCTCCATGGATCCTATGCGCCCCTAGAGAGGTTCTCTCTTCTACTAATAAGGGAATGCTTTCAGTGTTGTATCCCATAGTATGACCGGGAGCATGTCCAACAGCAGTAACAGGGATTTGCAGCATCAGAGAGAAGGGCAGGAGAGATGGGAATCTGGGAACACCACACTGGAATGTTCCAACAATAGATCAGAATCTGAGAACATTAGCCCTGAATGTTCCAACAATGGACAGCGGTTTATCCTATGGCCTTACTGGCTTTCCCAGCCTTGGATGTTATTAGTGTCGCGGATTGAAGATGTACTGATGGTTATCCACGCCAGTTACTATCCTATCCTTGCTATATTTGGTGTTCCTGATAAGTCACTCTGTCTGTCTAGTGAAATGGTTTGAACTGAATCGATGGTCATGATATGTAGATTTTGGAAAGGTGTAACCAACGTTTTCAGTTCCAATCAAATATACCATTCCTTAGAAATTATGACTCACAAATTATTATTTACAAATTACTCACCGATATGCGAGGATAAAACACACTGTTCTCAACTTCTTTGATTCATTTTCTCCTGAAAAGTGTACATCTCATATCCTCCCCACATACCAATCCTGTCCAATACTACCATTAAGGCGATCCAGTCTCCTCCTCAACCTCAGTTCAATTCCTGAATAAACCATCGTTTGTGCCTTTGTTAATTCCAGATTCATCTGTTTCAACTCCCTTCTTACCACGTGCCCATTGCAAAATAATTTCACTTGAGTTGCTTAAGTTGTCTCTCCACGAAATCTGAAAGATGTCAGACAGTGTATGGTGGAGCACGTCATTGGCTCGTATTCTAGAGCCACGGAATGATAATCTGTTGAAATCAGCTTGCCTTATGCCCATTAGAGAAGGCAGTGGGTCAGCCTTCCCTGGTCAACTCTCTGTTCAACTGCAAACCTACGGCAATTTGTCCCACTATTTATTGTCCTGTGAAACAGCTGAAACAGCCACTCAGTTCAAGATCGGCATAACACGCTGGCCTGACCAGGGCTGCACACATCCCGTGAGGGCAGAATAAAAGGAAAGGTTGCTCCCTTCCTCTGCCTGCATCCCACATTCCAATGGCTCATTCCCATTCAGGTAGGTAGCCATTCACTGTTTTAGATGGATTCTTTGTGATTGAGTCTCTCCAAGGAGTGATGTCCATCTCTATGGGCACCTCTGGTGCTGGCTGTATTGATGCTGACCTCCAGATGTAAGGATGTTTTAAATTCCCCATCAGTGGCAGTGCTTAATAAATGAATGGTTTCCTGTGTCAACAGAAAGAAATTGAGCCAACAAAGTGAGGGAAAGGAATTAATGTGATCAAACCTGAGAGTGTTGTTGTATCAGAATTTGGGGTATTGTGGTCAGATTTTCTTTCCTTGAAATGGAGTGATCTCCACACCACAGAGAGAGTGAAGAGGAGTTCCATCAGATTAATCCCTGGGATGATGGCACCATGAGTAGTGAGTGAAGGTTGATCTGTAGCGCTGTGAGAGAATAAGATGTGATTGCATTGAACCCTGAGATGGATGGACAATCACTCCTTATATTCGAAACAGACAATGGGAAGGTGATAAATTCCATGACTGCTGTTTCACTCAGGAATCATGATTAAGGATAGTTGAAATGCATGGGAGGATGTTACGCCCAACCACCCCAAAACCGACTCCCCATTGAGAGAGACAGAGAGGTCCAGTTTTTGAACACAGTCTCAGCACATTAATACAATGCAGTTGGTGTGTGATCCTGCACTGAATGTCATATTATCCACCAACCCGCCAGCAGCCACTGTACCTTCATTCTAAAACAGTTAACGATGCCCAACAGCTTCTGACATTCATGAAGAGCATGAATCTATCTTCTCAGAGATACAAGGTACTTCCTTAAGGTTTAGACCAGAAGACTATAAGACATTGGAGCATAAATTAGGACAGTTAGCCCATCGGGTCTGCTCCGTCATTCAATCATCGCTGATCGGTTTCTTAAACCCATTCTCTGACCTTCTCCCCATAACCCTTCATCCCCTGGATAATCAAAAACTATCTATCTCCATCTCAAATATACTTAATGAACTGATCCCAAGGCCTTCTGTGGCAACACATTTCAAATAGTCACCATTTTATGGTTAAATAACTTTCTCCATATCACTGTTCTAAAACATTCAGTATTCTGTATATTTCAATTAAATTCCCTCTCATCCTTTTAAACTTTATCGACTATAGACCCAGAGTCCTCAAACATTTCTCAATACAATAAGCTTTTCATTCCTATGACCATTCTCGTGAAAATCGTCTGAACACTCTCCACGACCAGTCCATCCTTCCTGACATATGGAGCTCAAAAGTGAGCACAATACTCCAGATGTGGTCTGATCAGAGCCATATACATCCTCTTCTTATATTCAATTCTTCTCGCAGTAAATGCTCCCAATCATAATTACCATTGCCCTCCTAACTACTGCCTCAACCTGTAAGCTTACCTTGAGAGAACACTGCACTAGAACTCCCCAGTCACTTTGCATTCAGATTTCTGAATTTTCTCGCCATTTAGAAAATAGACCATGCCTGTATTCTTCGTGCCAAAGTGCATGACCTCACACTTTCCAATGTTGGAATGCATCTGCCGATCTCTTTACCTGTTCAAATCCTTGTTCAGCCTCTCTGCCTACTCAATACGACCTGGCCATCTGCTTATCTTTGTATCGTCTGCAAACCTAGCCAGAGTGCACTCAAGTCCCTCATCTAGATTGTTAATGTAACAAGTAAGTGATATGATTCCAACACTGAGCATTCTGGATCACCACTTGTCACCAGCTGCCATCCTGAGAAGGACTCTTTTATCCCCGCTCTCTGCTTTCTGCTCGACAGACAAGCTTCTATTCATACCACTACCTCGCTCTAACACCACGGACCGTTATCAAAACCAGTAATCTCCTGTGTAACACCTTGTCAAATGCCTTCTTGAAGTCCAGGTGGATAACATCCATTGGCTGTGCTTGGTCGAGCCTTCTCATTCGTCTTCAAAGCATTCCAATAGATTTGTCAGGCATGAACTTCTCTTGATGAAATCATGCCGACTTTGCCCTATTTTACCAAACACTTTCAAGTATTCAGAAATCTTATCCTTCACAATGAATTTTGGGATCTTACCCACGACTGAGTTTAAACTATTCATGGTGGGTTGTTGTTGTCCTTTTCTTTATTCTCTTGTCAAAATGGGGAGTCACGCTCGTGGGTTTTCTGAGCTCGTGATCGTTCCTTACTCTGGTGATTCTTGAAAGATCACCACGATCGCCTCCACTCCCTCTTCAGCTATCTCCCTTCTAACACGGGGATGTAGTCCATCTGGCCAAGGGTATTTAACCACTTTCGGGCCATTACATTTTTTTCTAGCATGTTCTCCATGGTGGCGGCCATTATACTCATCTCTCGCCCCTCAAAATCTTGGATGTTTTATGTATTACTCGTGTCTTCCACAGTCAAGACTGATGCAAAGTAATTAATCAGTTCCTTGGCCATTTTCTCGTTTCCCACTGCTATCTCTCTAGTATCACTTCCCAGCAGTCCAATGTTCACTTTTGCCGCTCTTTTGTACTTTATATATCGAAAAAAACTGTTACAATCTTCCTTTATGTTACTGGCGAGCTTACCCCCATATTTAATAATCTCCCTCCTTATTTTATTTTGTTTGCCCTCAGTTTTGTCTTTGTAAGCTTTCCAATCCTCGGGTTTCACACTGCACTTTGTCACATTATATCATTTCTCTTTTGCTTTTATGCTGTACCTGAGTTCCCTAGTCAGCTATGGTTGTCCCAGCCTCCCTATACAAGCCTCTTTTACCTCAGGATAAATCTCTGCTGTGCCCTGAATTACTCCAAAAATCTCCTGCCTTTGCTGTTGCACTGTCTTTCCTGCTGGGCCCATCTCCCAGTCAATTCTACCCAGCTCCTCGCTCATGTCTCTGGAATTGACTTTATTCAGGTGTAATACCGTTGCTTCTGATTCCCTCTTCTCAATCTGAAATTGCAGGATAAATTCAATCATATTATGATCATTGCCTCCTATGATTTCCTTCACCTTAAACTCCCCTCATCTACTCTGCCTGCACAAGCTGCTCCAAATACCCATCTTGTCGTCATTCCACAAATTCCTTTTCCTGCCAACCACTATCAATCTGAATTCCCAGTCCATCTGCATAATACAATTCCACATGATCACTGTAACTTTGCCTTTCCTCCCGATCTTTATAGCGCCTGGTGTATTTTACACGCCAGCTCACTGTACACAGCTCCAGTCGCATTATTTCACCTTTTTTGATTCCTCAATTCTACCGACACACATTCTATACCATCTGACCTTAATTCATTTCTTTTATTGATTATTGATTCAATTCCATTCTTAATACTGAGACAACTCTATTTCTCTGCCCACCTTCCTATCTTTCCGATAGGATGAAATATCTTGAATATTCAGCTTCTAATCCTGATCCTCTTGCAGCGATATCACTGTAATGCCCACTATGTCGTACCTGCCAATTTATGGATGAGTCACAAGCTCATTTACTTTAATCCTTATACTGCATGCATTCCGATATAATAGTTCAACCTGTATTACCCGTCTCTCTTCTCATTGTCATTTGTTTGTCCAGCCTTTGGTACCTACACAGACCCTGACCACTGGATCATTCCCCTCCCGCTTCAAGTTCTGCAATCCAGATGATATATCCCAAACCCGAGCACCAAGTAGGCAACACAACCTTCAGGACTCTTAATCCCGATCACGGAGAACAGTATCTATGCTTTTAACTACACTATCCCCAATTATCCAGCATTGGCCAGCCTGTTGACACAGCAATGCTGCCTCACAGTACTAGGGACTTGGGTTCATTTCCAATCTCTGGACCCTTCTGTGTTGTCTTTGTACATTTTTCCCGTGTCTGCATTGGGAGCATTAACTCTTTTCTCAGTCCACAGTTTTTCTTTGTGTTTGCTTCGGATTTCTGCCATCTACAGTATTTTTACTTTTGTTCGATGGAGAAATGTAGCAAATGTGACAGGTTTTGTTAAAAGCAGCTGTGGTTCTCGGGTTCCCTGGGTGTATTGGAGTCTTGCCCGGCCACTTGGCTGAGTGCAGTGCCCCTGGTTACCCATTCCATCTCTCTCAGTTCCATTAGTCCATCGTCACTACATGTAGCTTTTCCTTGTTCCATCCCTGGGACTCCCACACCCCATTGCCTGGCACTGGATATTCCCTTCACAGGACTGTGCACACAACGACACTGGGAACTTTCTGACCCGTTCGGGATGCTGGATAAAGATCCTGCCATTGAAAGGAACAGAATAACTCGAATCCAATTGATTAGCAAAGCTGAGTAAATAGGCTTAATTACATCCATCTGCTCTAACATTTTCTAATCTTCTGATTATCCTCGTCCATCTGCAAATAGATTGTCCATATGTATGCCTTGTCAAACGGGTTTAGTAGTGGGGATAGATATCAGATCCGGTGGTCATTGGATTGATTCAGTGGTCTCAATTTCCTGACGTCACACTTAAGTTTTTCTGATCAAGTCTATCCAGTTTAATAAAAGGCCTTGCTAGAGTTGTGCTGAAAGGATATTTGAATTTTGTAGACATTAGAATATGTCAGGTCGAGTGAGATTAGGAATCGTAAGGTATCACAGTTAAAGAAGTGCTGGTAGGGGAGGCAGCACTTCCAATATGTGCATCATTGGGATTCCCGAGTTGGTAGGATGTACACAAGATGAACGGTTTGGACTTGAACTGGCTGCAATCTCCTGGCAGGCAGGTTTGCTATTGTCCTTTACGAGGGTTTAAACTAGTGTGTGGCGGCGGTAGGGGCGGGGTATGTGGAAGCACAGCAGTAGGTCCACAGGTACAGTGACTGAGGAGGAGTTGGAGATTAATCCCAGTACAGCTAGGACCAACAAAAAAAAAGGTACTGAACACAGTGGCCTAGCAGTCTGAAGTGTGCTGATTTTAATATGAGGAATCTGTTTGTTTGAACAGATATATCGATGTTGCGGCATGTCAGAAAATAGGTAGAGATCATGGTTAATTGTCCACTGTGTCCTTCACTGGACCAGCTTTTCTCTCCAAGCACCAAAATATGTTACTGTGGGTCAGAGAACGTCAGAATTAATACAACACAGAAGGAGGCCATATCGTCCACCATGCGTCCATGAGCTCTCCAAATTGAGAACTTGAAAATAAAGGGAATGATCGGAGCTAGACTGAGAGGGAGAGAAATAAACAGAGGGAAAGACAGTGAAGTGAGATAAAGAGAGTGAAAAAAAAACAGCGACAGAGTGAGTGAGAGCAAGGGGTGTCAAACGAATGTGAAGTTAGATCAGGAGACAACATGAAGGAAATACACAGAAACCTTTCTCAGAAACTCTCACAGATTGTAAGCCCTTTGTCTGGTGCCATACCCTGTGAGCAGCATGCTGATACTGGCTTTCATCCCAGATCATTTATCGCCAATAACATCCCAGAGCTGAGTTGCTGACAGCTAAACATAATCCAATAGACCAATAGATTGGTTCCAGGGAGAAGGTGGATTAATTTAAATATTCTCCACGAACAGGAACTTGTAGCCCCTCTAGACACTGTGTGAGAGGCAGGGTGGAATCTCAGTGAAGGGAATCACTGACAGAGGGGGAATCAGGATCTCAAATGTGGGTCAAATAATGATTGATAAAGTTTGCAC
Source organism: Chiloscyllium punctatum (assembly GCF_047496795.1). NCBI lineage: Eukaryota > Metazoa > Chordata > Chondrichthyes > Orectolobiformes > Hemiscylliidae > Chiloscyllium > Chiloscyllium punctatum. Next base: position 88,283,809 of record NC_092752.1, on the reverse strand, counting down.
ACCAATTCCATGGTTTTGGAATTCACATTACAATTTATATAGCTACACACAGTAAGTGTATATTAACAATAATGTCTTTTTGTAGTTTTCATATTTTGGTATGTACAGAAAAGCTTTTTTATCCTTGTATTTTGTGTTGAATACACACATTTTATTACTGAGGAAGAGAGGACCTGCTCCTATTGGATAGTCGTCATCTGAACTGTGCTGGGACCAGATTCCGAGTGAATCATAACCAGGGCTGTAGACAGAGCTTTAAACTGATTAGGAGTGTGCCTGTGTGCGGGGTGGGGGTGCAGTTATAGGGTTTAATTAGAAAAGCCGAATTAAAAGAGGAGGTAAGAGTACAGAACTCAGGAGAGGTTATTAAAATCTCCAGCACAGACACAAATAGGATAGAGCATCTGGAAATGTTTAACATATCAAACTTCAAGTACACTGCACAAATGAATGTCAATGAGAAGAGGGACGGTTAATGCAGGACTGAAGGGATTACAACTGAATGCATGCTGTATAAGGAATAAGGTAAATGACCTTGTGGTGCAGAATTAAATCGGCCTTTATGATGCGATGGGCATCACAGAGATGTGGCTGCAAGGGGATCTGAATATTGATTGATATTTATCTTATCGAAAAGATTGGGAGGTGGGCAGAGGGAGTCGATTTGCATTATTATTAAGAAATGAAATTAAATCAATAGTAAGAAAGGAAGGAAGGTCAGATGGTGTAGAATCTCCGTGCATAGAATTGAGGAACCACAAAGGTAAGATAACCACAGTTGAATTCTTGTACAGGGCTCCAAAGAGTAGTCAGGAGCTGGGGCACAAGATACACCAGGAGATAGAAAAGAAGTGTAGGAAAGACAAAGTACAGTAATCATTGGTGATTCCAGTATGCGGGGAACTGGGAACATCAGATTGGTAGTGGTTCACAAGAAAACGAAATTTAGGAATGTTTATGAGACAGCTTTTTGGAGCAACTTCTAGTGGAGTCCACCTGGTAACAAATGATACTGGATTTAAAGACGTAGGATTCGTCAGGGAGATTAGGGTGAAGGGAAACTTCGGAAGCAATGAACAGAACATGGTTTAATTTATTCTGCAATTTGAGAGAGAGAAAATAGAATCAGAGGTAACAGTATTTCAGCAGAATAAAGGCAACTGCAGAGGCATAAGAGAGACGTTGGGTAGAATTGACTGGGAGAGAAGTCAAGCATGAAAGACAGGGGAACAGCAATGGAGCAGATTCCAAGATTAATTCAGGACACACAGCAGAGATTCTTGCCGAGGAATAGAGGCATGGTACAGGGAGGACGAGACAGCCAGGGCTGACGACGGAAGTCAGGGATTGCATACAAGCAAAAGAGCAAGCATATAATGTGGTGAGGGGAAGTGGGAAACTAGAGAATTGGAAAATGTATAAAGACTAACAGAGGGCAAATACAAGGGACAGAGAAGATTAGATATGGGAGTAAGCTAACGAGTAATTGAAAGGAGAGTGTAAGAGGTTCTTGAGATATATAAAGTGCAAAAGAGATGCAAAAATGAATATGGACCACTGGAACATGATGCTGGAGAGACGGTAGTGGAAAACAAAGAAAAGAATGAGGAACTTTGCATCAATGTTCATGATGGAAGACACGAGTAATTTCCCAACAACTGAAGGGAGTGAGAGGGCAGAGCTGAGTATGGTGGGCATCAGCAAGAAGAAGATGCTAGAAAACTGAATGACCTGAATTTGGATAAATCACCTGAACCATATGGACTACACCCCAGCATTGTAAGGGAGATAGCTGAAGTAGTGAAAGTGAAAGTGGTAATCTTTCAGGAATGACGAAAATCAGTAAAGGCTGGAAAATTGCTAACGTGACACTCCATTTAAGAAGGGAATTAGGCAGAAGATGGAAAATTACAGACTAACCTAAAATTACAGACTAATCATTAGCCTAACCTTGGTTGTGGGTAACATCCTGGAATCCACCGTGAAGGATGAGATTTCTGAATACTTGCAAGTATTTAGTAAAATAGTGCAAAGTCAGCATAGTTTCATCAATGGGAGGTCATGCCTGACAAATCTGCTGGAATACTGTCAGGCAGTAACAAGCAGATTTGACCAAGGAGAACTAGTAGATTTTATCCACCTGCTTCTCTAAATTCCTTTGATAAGGTACCACGCAGGAGGCTATTGAGAAAGCTTAGTGCCCCTGGTGTTACAGGCAAGGTGCTAGCCTGGATAGATGCATGTTGTCTGACGGAAAGCAGAGAGTGGGCATAAAAGTGTCCTTCTCAGTATGGCATCAAGTGACAAGTGGTATTCCTCAAGATTCAGTGTTGGGACCATAAAATTCGCTTTGTGTATTAATGGTCTACATGAAGGAACAGAGGGCATTCCGGCTAAGTTTTCAAACAGTGCAAGATGGAATAGAGCGATAGGTAGTATTGAAGAGGTGGTTCGGCTGCAGGGGGATGCAGTAGCACCCTCTATCACGCCTCTGATGCTCGCCTTCCAGACCACGAACTCCAGGATACAACGCATCATCCTCCGCCATTTCTGCCACCAACAGTCAGACCACACCACCAGAGATATACTTCGCTCCCCACCCCAATCAGCATTCTGCAGAGACCATTCCCTTCACGACTGCCTCGTTAGGTTCACACGTCCCCCCTCCCACACCCCAACAAGCTACCTTCCACTCCTGGCACCTTTCCTTGCCATGCAAGAGGTATGAAACCTGAGCCAACAACTTCCTCCTCACCTCCATCCAAGGGTCCAAAGGATCCTTCCACATCAGGCAGAGAATATCCTGTGCATCCAACACCTCATCTACTCTGTCCATTGCTCCTGGTCTCCTCTTGGGAGACAGGACGTCAACTTGCACAAAGGTTCTGGGAACACTCCCCGTCACACACACAACAACCCCACTTCCCTGTGGTTGAATACTTCTCCTCCCCCTATCACTCCTCCAAGGACACGCAAGTTGTTGGCCTCCTCCACTGCCACATTGTAGCCACCAGACGCCTGAGGAAGAGCGCATTGTCTTCCAAATTGGGACCCTTCAACCACACGGTACCCACCGCAATGTCACCAGTGTCCTCATCTCCCCTCCCTCCACCTTATCCCAGATCTAACCCTCCAACTGAGTACCGCATGTTGAACTGTCCTACCTATCTATCTTCCTTCCCATCTAGCCACTCCACCTTCCACTCTCACCTTCATTTAGCCATCGCCTTCCAAGCTACCTTCCTCCCAGCCCCGCCCAGTCTCTCTTAACCCTTTTTCCGCCCACCCACTTCATCCCTGATAAAGGCTTTTTGACTGAATCATCGACTATCCTGTTCCTCAGCGTCTGCCTGACTGTTTCTAATTTTCTAGCACCACTCTTTTTGACACTGATCTCCAGCATCTGCGGTCCTCACTTTCTCCTGCTGAAGGAGTTGCACAGGTTAGGGGAGTGAGCAAAGAAGTCGCAGGTGGAGTATAACGTGGGCAAGTGTGAGGTCATGCGGTTTCCCCGGAAAAATAAAGGCATAGACTTTTTTCTAAATAGCGAGCAAGTTCAGAAGAGGGGGTGGGGGGGGGGGGTGTATTGTGGTGTGGGGTTCTAGTCCAAGGATCTTGAAAGCTAAACCTGCAGGTTGTCAGCAGTTGGGAAGGCAAATAAAATGATTCCATTTATTTCAAGAGGACTGGATTATAAATGCAGAGATGTACTTCTGAGGATCTATAAGATTTTGGTCTGGCTACTTTGGATTATTCTGCACAGTTTTGGGTCCCATATCTTAGGAAGTATGTACTGGCCCTGGAGCATTTTCCGAAGAGATTCATGAAAGTGGTCCCAGGAATGAAAAGCTTAACATATGAAGAACATCTGAGGGGTCTGGGTCTATATTTGATAGAGTTCAGAAGGATGTTAGGAGGTCTAATTGAAACTTACAAAACATTGAATGACCTGAACAGGGTGGATTTTGGGAAGATGTTTCCAATAGAGGCGAGGCTAGGACCCAAGGGGACAGAGTAAAGAGAAAACCTGTTCAAACTCAGATAAAGACGAACCTCTTCAGCCAGAGAGTGGTGAATCTAGTGAATTCACTCCTACAGAGGGCTGTCGAGGCCAGGTAATTGAGTATATTTAAGAGTAAGACAGATAGGTTCTTCCTTGTAAAGGGGTTGAAGGGTTACAGATAGAAAGCGGAAGAATGAGATTGAGAAGCTTAACAGCCATCATTGAATGGCGGTGCAGGCTCAATGGGCTGAATAGCCACTTTTCTGCTCCAATGACTTCTGGTCATATGGTTAATATTGGCTCTCCTCATTCCTCATTGGAGATGTATCCTGTAATTTGATTTTCTTATGATTTATAAAGAGTAACATCCCAGTACTGATGACTGGTAAATATCCTGTTCCCTCTCTCCAGTCTCTGCAGCCATGTCCCCAATATCATAATCACACTCAAATTGAAAACCAGTGCATGGTACTTAATCACAGTTGATTGACATCGACAACATTAACAGCATGACCCTCACCTGCCCTCTTTAATCCTCGAATAACCATCTGAATTGTGTGTCACATCATATTCTCTGTTTACATATTCATGCCATTTGTCTGTTGTAACTCATGTTGTCGTAGGCACATTTTCCTGTCAGATTATGGACGAGAAAAGTTCTCTCCATATTTTACTGACATTATAATCACTGATCAGTAGGTACAGACTTTATGTTTCCATTTATAAATGGAGAAACTTGTTTATCCTGACAATCCTTTGACATTACTCCCATATCCAAGACAGATTGAATGATTACACGCAATCAATCTACCATCTCCAATATTCCTTTCCTCAGCGACCCACACATAGCCCAAGCTAAATGAGTAAATTTTAACGTCCTTTTGAATTTTAATAAAATCAATATTGAACTCAAAGGGGTTAAATGGAGCTATTTGTTCAGTGCCTGTGATTAATGTCAATCTCCGTGGATCCTAATTATCCCAGTGGAGAGTTTCCATCGTTGAAAGATAAATGGGCTCTGTTCAATGTGCTATCCCATAGTTTGAGTAGGAACATCACTTACAGCACTCACAGGGACCAGCAGCTCGAGAGAGAGGGGGAGGAGAGATCAGAATCGAGAACATTAGACAGGAATGTTACAATAATTGTTCATAATCTGAGGACCTTGGATTGGAATGTTCCAACAATGGATCCGAATCTGAGAACATTACATTGGAATGTTCCAACAATGGACAGGATTTTATCCTTGGGTCTTTACTATCTTTCTCAGCCTTGGATATCATTAGCATATCGGATCCAGGATATCCTTTGGATTATTCAAGGCGGTTACTATCCCATCCTCGCGATAGTTGGTGTTCCTGGTAAGTCCTTATGTTTGTCTACTAACCCGGGTTGAACTGGATTTCTGCTCATGATATGTATCTTTTGGAGAGTGCAAGTGAATATCTTCAGTTCCAAACAAAAATTCATTTCCTTATAGTTTATAACCATCAAGCTACGATTTATAATTACTCACTGATATGCGAGAAGGAACCAGAATCTTCTCAACTCCATAATCCATTTTATCCTTCACAGATTTACATCTCCATGTCCTCCACACTCACCAATCCTGTCCAATACCACCATCATGATATCCCAGTCTCATCCTCAGTCTCAGTGCAATATCTGAATAAACCATTTGTGCCTTTGTTCATTCCGGATGCAACAGTTTCACGTTCCTTGTGACCACATGTCCGTTACTAAATAATTGCTCTTGAGAATGTTCAACTTGTTCTCTGCACATAAGGGAAGACAGTTTACGGTGGTCAAAACATTAACTGATAATCTAGAGCCACAGAATAATGGTCTGTTGATATCACATGAAGGAAATTGGGGAGTTGAAAAGCAACCATTATCATTTGTTATATAAACCAATCTGCTTGCCTCAAGTCCTTTTGGGAAGTCAATGTGTCATGCCTCCATCGTCAGGTGTCCGTGTGACTTCTGTGATAAACACGTGGGTGTACTGTACCTTTGAGAGAATTAAACACCAACAATAATTACCTGACAGCACCAAGAGTTCTGAAAAATAGATATAATGTAACATTTGGTCGAACTACCCGATGAGGGCTTCATACAACCTGTGAGAGAAGAATAAAGGTAAAGATAGCTCCATTTCTCTGCCCGTTTTCTGTATTGCTGCATCTCATTTCCAATCAGGTACGTGATCATCCCCTATTTTAGGTGTATTCAATCTCATTGAAATTCTCCCCGAGAGTGATGCACATCTACATAGGTATCTCTGGTGTTGGCTTTATTGATGCTGATATATGAATGTAAGGGAGTTATAAATTCCATGTCAGTCATAGTGCATAGAGAAGGAATGGCCTTTTGTGGCTCAGGAAAAAAATGGTGATGTCTAAGTGAGAGAAAAGTGTTTTTTGACAATCTCTGAGAGTGTTGTTGAGGCAGTATTTCGGGTAAGTGGATAGACTTTATCTCAAGTTTCACCAGACTAATCCCTGGGATGATGGCACCATGAGCAGTGAGTGAAGCTCAGTGAGAGAATAAGAGGTGATTGCATTGAACCTTAAGGGTGATGGACGATCACTCATGATGTTCTAAATAGACAATGATACACTGATAAATTCAATGGCTTTTTTTCCACTCAGATTACATGATTCTCCATAGTTTAAGAGCTTCTGAGAACGTTCGGCTCAACCATCCCCACTCCCTGTTTCAACTGAGACAGAGAGATAAAGAGAGCTGGGGGTGGGGGGGGGGGGGGGGGGAGAGAGAGAGAGAGAGAGAGAGAGAGAGAGAGAGAGAGAGAGAGAGAGAAAGACAGCGGTTCAGACAATGGCTTGATAATCTGAATTACCTGATCCTGTTCCTTTTGTCCTTATATTCAGTGATTGCAAAGTTAATGACTGTAATTTTTCTGAATGTTCTTTTGTGGAAAGTTGCAATCAGCGAGTAAAGTATTTTGTGAGTCATCTATGGTTGAGGTATGGGGACTGTAATCACGGTGAATCTAGTTCTATGATATCAGCAACAAATGAACCACATTTTGCAGAGAGGAAACACTCTGTAAAGAGACCAGAGGCTTCTGTTGAAACAAATAACATTTTCCAACCGACACCAAACCATGTGTGACAGTCTTGAGGGACTGCATTAGATCATGTATTACTGTTGACCAGGTATTTGGGGCAAGTGGCCTCCATCTGCTCCTTTCAGGAGATGTGAGGGGTTGAATAGAACATAGCAACACAGGACTGAGCAGCAGGAGTGGGCTTCATGTGCTTTTGCTCAAAGCAGCAGGTTTCTGTCTGTATACCATTTTACTATATACAAAAAACAACGTTGAGTAAATGCAAACATCCAGGCACCATACTCCTCTGGGAAATGGAATTTCCACTTGAACAGCCCTTTGAGAATTTCTCATTTGTTTTCCAACAAATGTTGGAGGGTCACTATGTCCTTTCCCAGTCCCAATCTTCCACTGGTTACACCCATCTTAAATGCAGTCAGTTTAGTAAGGTGGCCAATGATTTAGATCTCAAACTCCGCCATTTTCTAGAAAAATGTGAGACACAGAAAGTTGATCTCATAACAAATGGTAAAATGATAGAGTTCCCCAAGATGTTATCCTGCCTTTGAAATTATTCTGCTCACACAAGCTACTGGTAGTGGGATTTCTTTCTGGAACAGTGGGATTTGGCTGAATTCCCTTCATTTCAGGCAGTGGAGAGATTTCAATGAATCCTCACCAGGAATCCTTCACAAGTAGTAAAGATGACGCAAGGATTTTATTGTCTCACACTTTGCTATGTGGTGGAACAAAATAAAGAGAGAGGGATCAATCGGCTGCTGCTTCTCAGACAGGGAACAGTTTTCTCCCTCTCTGTGTTGGAACATACAATTTTGTCAACTGAACACCAAACTGGACCATGTGGGATCTCCTGGAACATTCTCTGGAAAACCTGATTACGGATTATATGCAGTGTGTCATTTCTCTTGTTGTGCACAATTCCTTCCAATCGCAAAAAAAGTCCCCACTTTATAATTTGAAGACATGCTTACATATGTTTGTGTAATTTGTAAATATTGGTAAGTGTCTCTCATAGTATGTGTGTTAATATCAATGCATCTTTTTCTTAAAGTTTATACTGTAGCTTTCGTCTCTCTGACAGGAGATAATATGCATCCAGCTGATACACTTTTTAGAAAGTCATGGTTTATTACTATTTCTCAGATAAGATCAAAACTGATAATCCCGCATAACAAAAGGCCGGCATTCCAGGAATGAGTAAAGGGAAACCGCTTTGAAAATTTTCGAAAATAATTATGTCTTTTTCTTTTAGTTTGGGGATCAATCCTGCACACAGTGCATCAGGTATGGTCTCAGCAATGCCCTGTACAGATGCAGTAAAACATTCCTGCAATTAAACCTGATACCTTTTGCCAAAACCAGCATCATTCCAAATACCTTCCAAATCACTTGCTGCATCTGACGTCGTATGATTCATATCGCAAGAACATGGAAACCTCCTGTATCACAGAGTTCGGCAATCTCTCTCCATTTAAATTGTTTACCATTGTTTTAACCTTCATGCCAAAATAGACAACTTACGTTGTTATTTCTGCTGAAGGTTTGCTCACTAACCTTCCCTGTCTGGTCACATTGCAGACTCACTATCTCCATTTGAAGACACATTGAATGACCATCTTGGTGTACAAGCTAATTGAGCTCCAAGTCATTCCCTCCCCTCCCTCCAGATCTTTAATACAGATTGTTGATCATTGATGACCCCACAGAGATGTCTGAGGCACTCCATCAGTTACAGCTTTGCAGCCTGAAAATAAACATTTGTCTCTAGTCTCTATTTGCTGTAAACGAAAGCTTCCTTATTCCTGTGCAGCAGCTCAGGTGAGTTGAATCGCCTCCTCCTGGACTGTGTAGTGTACTGAATGAGCTGAATTACTTCATTCTATATTACTGTGTAATTCCTTAGAGGGGCGGAATGGTCTCCTCCTGTGTCATTGTAACGATCCGGTCTGACAGAATGGAATGGTCCCCAACCCTGTAACAGCCTCCAGGGTGAATTGAGGGAACAACACATGGGGTAGGGACAGCGGTTTATCTCTGTTACGGCATCGAGGGTGGATTAAGTGAGCAACACATGGGATAGGGGCAAAAGTTCAGAATATTCATGGCTGATCCGAGTGTGTCTGCCCATCTATTTCCTGTCTGTTCCCAATAAACATTGACTCTCCTGCCCAGTAAAGACCAGTCGAGCTCAACCTTGAATATCTTCAATAACCGAGTCTTCCCTGCTCTCTGAGGATGAGGACACCACAGGTAGCACAAAACTAATGTGAAAGGGAAGTCCTTATTTCATTGTGGGACTGTTATTTTAAAATTGTGTTAACTGATCATCAAATCACCACCTCTTTTCAGACATAAGGACAGAATAATTAGGAATAGTTAGGAACATAATCCATTCTGGACTCCAAACCTATCGCACATTTCCAATGACCCTTTCCAATCAAACATGTATCACACCCAGCCTCTGCTGCTGTCCCAGGAAGAGAATGCCTGAGAGCATAATACCGCAGAAGCATTAAGGAAATGAGCAGATTGAGGCCAGTCAGCCAATCAAGTCGGAAATTCCGTTCAATTGTTTCTTATGTGTACCTCGACCTCATTCTTCTGCCTTCTCCCTAGAATCCTTGATCTCCTTACAAATCAAAAACATATCAATTTGTGTCTTAATAGGACTAGTGTCTGTGTCTCTGTGGATTGGTCTGCGAGTAAGTGTTTGTGCATGTGTCTGTGTGTGTCTGTATGTGTTTGTTTGCTTGTGTGTGTGTGCGTGTGTGTGTTCATGTGCTTGTTATCTGTGTGTTTGTGTGTCGACAATCTGTCTGTGTTTCAGCCTGTGTTTCTATCTGTATTTATGTCGATTTGTATGTGACTGTATATGTTTTTGTGTGTTTATACGTGTATGCATACCTACCTCCTTGTAAGTATTGTGTGTGTTCGTCTGTGTATTTCGGTGTCTGCATCTCTGTGCAGTGAGGATATCTGTGTTTTTTTTGGAAGTGAAAGGACTGTTGTTGGAACTGCCAGTGGGTTTAAAATGAGAATTGTCTTTCACTGAACATTGCTCTTTAGCTGGTCAAAATGACGTGGATATTTCTGATACTCCACACGAGGTGTCCTGGTACTCTCCAACTCTTCAAGAGTTCTCCCCACAGGGTGGGGGGAGGGGAGTGAGGAAACGGATATTGGGCACTCCACTGCCCGGCTTGGCCCATTATATCCTATTCCAGGATGTTTGTCCTGGAATGGGAGAAAGGGATGGATGGAGAGTGTGTATGGGTGACCCTGCTGTTTGTGCTGGTGTAGGTGGAGGGAGTTGTGAGGTGTGTGGAATGAGTCAGACGACAGTTTTGAATCCATATAGTATTATTAGTTGCTGAATTCAATAGGGAGATTAGTAGTGCCTGAGCCGCATTTGCAGACAGAGCGTGCCATAACAGATACACAGTGAGTGTGAGGGAGCAGAGAGTATACGGTAACTCTTATTCTAACAGAGCGAGGAAGATATTGTTGCTTGTCCAGTATTGTGGGACATTTATTCAGATCATCTCAGCGTTGAGGTGAGCCTTCCTGAACGTTTTGTCCAGATTAATCAATAATAATGACACAGACCTGTCCCTCAGATTCCACAGAATCAGTTTAGTTAGAGTTTACAGATAGCAAGGAGAAGCAAATATTGGTGTGTTATATATCAAAACGAAAACGGTAGCAGAAAATCTGAGCATCATATGTTCTGGAAATTAGACAGGCAAGTATTGTGGATACCACATTCTTATTGGATTGTCTCAAGTTGTATCTAAACTACGTTAACTAAGTGACAGCTGGAGATGTGAAAAATAAGTTCCGTAAATGTACAAGAGGTGGGTTGAAGAGTATGTTGTGAAGCAAACTGGAGAACAGGTTATTTCGGATTTGATTTTGTGTGGTCAGAAGGACGAATTATTAACCTTGGTCTGAAGCAGCTTTTAAGGAATAATGGCATTTATAAGGTGTATTTTACAATGTGTCTACATACAATATAGAATGCTTGAATATTCTAGTCAAACATCATGGAAGACTGGAGGCTAGAGTGTCAAGATATCTACAGTGAATTTACAAAGTACAATATAACATTCAGTGGGAGACAAGCAATGGTTGTTAGAGTCACAGAGTCCGAAAGCACGGAGACAGGCCCTTCAGCCCAAACTGGTCCATTCCGACCAAAATGCCCATCCATGCGAAACCCATTTCCCTGCCGTTGCCGGTATCTTTCTAATCCTTTACTATCCATGTATTTGTTCAAATGCCTTTTAATTGTTGTTAATGTATCCGCCTCAACCACTTCTCATTCCATATTCATACGAGCCCCTGTGTTAAAAAAATTGTTCCTCATGTTCCCTTTTATTTTTTCCCCCTGACCTTACACTGATGTCCTCTAGTCTGTGATTGCCCAACCCTGGGAAAAAAGGACTGGGTGCATTCACTCTATCTATGCCTGACATGATCTTATAAAGTTCAATATGATCCTCCCTCAGCATCATGCACACTAAAGTAAAAAGTCCTAGCTTGTCCAACCTCTTTCTATAACTCAGACCATTGACACCTTGGCAACATCCTTGTAATTTTTTTTCCACACTCTTTCCAGTATAATCACATCCTTCCTATAGCAAAGTGAACAAAACTGAACATAACGCTACCAATATGGCCTCACCAGCAGTCTGGATAACTGCAGCATTACTCCCTAATTTCGATACTCAGTGATATAAACCGATTACGGCCAGTGTGCCAAAAGCTTTCTTCACTGTCTACCTCTGAATCAACTTCCAGAGAACCATGCACCTGAATTCCAAGGTCCCTCTGTTCCACTACACTCCTTAGGACCAACCAATCACCATTAAACTCCAACCTTGATTTTACTTTCTAAAATGCAAGAACTTACACTGATCAATATTAAAATCCATTTGCCATTTTCTCAGTCCACTTTCCCAGCTGATCAAAGTACTTCTATAATTTCTGAAATTACTGATAACCTTCCACACTCTCCATGATGCCACCTGTTTTAATGCCGTCTTCCAACTTACAAATCATGCCTTTACACTCTCATGTAAATCATGGATATATGTGATATTAGTTGTACCAGCATCAACCCCTGACGCATTCCACTAGCCACAGGCCTCCAGTCTGACAAGCATGTTTCCAATATTAATCTCTGCTTCCTACCATCAAGCAATGTTGTACCTAATTTGCTAACTCCACCTCAATTCAACGCGATCTCACCATCCAAAGCGTCATATGATGTGGAACCTTATTGAAGGCCTTACTGGAATCCATCTAGACTACATATACCACCCGGACCTCCTCAACGTTGCTGGTCACTTTATCAAAGAACTGCAACAAAATTGTGAGTCATGATCTCCCTTTCACAAACTCCCGTGGGTGTCATTCTTTCCTTTTCTAGTCCCACGCTTGCACTGCTCACAACAAATTTTAAATGTAACCAGGTTGGTGATATGGCCGATGATAAAGGTCTCAGACTGGGTCAGGTTAAGTGATAAGAACAAGTCAGGCAGATTTCTTTAATCAGCCACAAGTTACGAACAGAACTAACGGAGGAGTATGTTCGACCTGTATGTGGAGTTGGAATATTCTCCCCACGCCTGTGTGGGTTTCCTGCCACAATCCAAATATGTGCAGTTGAAAGTGGATTGCCCATCGTGCCCAGGGATGTGTAGGTGAGATGGGTTAGTTATAGGAAATGCAGGGTTACATGGATAAGATAGGCGGCACGTCCAGGTGGGAAGATGTTTGGTGGGTAAGTGTGGACTTAATGGATGGAATGTCCTGTCTCCACACTGTAGTGGTTCTATGACAATGCCAATAAATTTGGCCTATACAAACACCCAGTGGGTATATACCTAATCCACTCTTATCAAGGTCTTGTATATTTCATTCTCATTCCAACAGTAACCTGTTAAGGCCTTCATAATATAAGCCCTTCAGGTCAGGAATACGTGAAATGAAATATCTCTGAACTGCTTCCAATGTAATTATATCCTTTCTCAGATAAGGAGACACAAAAGACTAATCTCACACTCGGATCATAATGTTTATAATTGTTTTCTCAAAGTGCTGTGAGTCTTTGGAACACTCTTCCCCACAGAACATTGGTGGCAGAGATATTGCATATTTTTGAAGCACAGATGGAAGGTTCATAAATAACAAGAGAGTCAAGGATTAACGAGGAATGGGCAACAATGTGCAGTGTGGGGGGAAATGTAGACAGTGGTATCAAATAACACGGCTTCAGAATCTCCTGGAATATAATGCAAAATGAAATGATAATATCGATAAAATGTTAACGGGGAATACAAGATAGCGGCGATTCAGAAGGTCTACTTTGCTGGGCTTTGCATCAACACACAGGCAAATTTGTTCTCTAATCCACCTCATCCCAGCCATTTACTTAAAATTCAACACTAAAAGAGCGACAGAATCTTTACAAATCCCGATTTGTCAAAGGGCAATGACATATCATGGGGAAAGGATCGAGTATGTCCCAACAAGTGGTGCACCCATCAGAAGCATCGAGCATGCCTGAGGCTGTAGCTGTAACCTCCTCTGCTCTTCAATAGACCCAGTTACTCACCAGGCCTAGGTCACTGAGTTCATTAAGCTACGTGAAATGATTGAAGCCATGATTGAAGAACCGTTCAGCCGTGGCTAGAGCCGCTCTCAGCCGTGCTCCAAAAACATGACCAGCAACTTGACAGGGTAGGATGAAGAATATTCACATCGTCGGTTTGCTGGAGTGGACAGAAAGTGGTCAGCCTGTGAGTTTTTTCAAGAACTGGCTGCAGCGATCCCTTCACTTCGAAACTGAGGTGAGACGGGTGAAGAGTGAGACAGTTCATCGGGTTACAGCGCGGAAGTCAGACTCAGACTAACGCCTTCATCCCGTCATTACGCGATTACATAGTTATGGGGACAAACAAAGACTGATGGAAGCTTTCAGAACCCAGGGGAAAGATCCGATTGGTTTAATTCACGAGAGCTCCAGGATTATGTTCTTTCAGGACTTTTCAGCGGCGGTGATTCAGGAAAGCAAACCTTTTCATGAGATTAAGATAAGACTAAGGGAACTCGGGATTCAGTATTCCTTACGGTACCCAGCGGCGCTCTGTATTGCTTTCAATGGATCCACGAACTCGTCTGACTCTCCAGAGAAAGCAAAAACTTTGTGGACATTTTAAAGTAAGCTGGATATTTAAATAATTAAGTTTCTCCTTAAAGAAATTTTGTTGGATGTTCCTGGTCTTAACCAGTGTTAGATTATAGTCGGGGATGGGTAGAGTACTCATTTTGTTTCTTTTTTTTAACACCTGAGTGGCCAGTGACAAGCACTCCTCTGGTAATTTTTTAAAAAAAAATTTCTTTCTTTTCCCCCACACTACCACCTAACTGCGGTAATGCTTATTTTTCCCCAGCACCCATGGTGTGTGTGTGTGTGTGTATGTGTGAAACACAGTGAAAGACACAAAGTGCACGAATCTTTATTCAATTGCCACCACTAGGAAGATAAGAAAACACCCGAGTGGCCAGTGACAAGCACTGCCCTTCAAACCAAAGGGCAATGCTGTGACCAAAACAGTGAAGGGGAGGGTAGGGACTAAATCAAAATAGAGTTGGAGGGAGAAATGAGACTCAGAACCTGCGCGGCGACCCAGAGCATCTTTTTGTCCCAGAAGGAGTTGACCAAGTTCTCTGGATGTCAGCGACAAAGCCAGGAGGAGGGACCAAAGTGACCAACTGGTACCACAACATGGCGGCCACCAGCTGGCTTATGACAGCACTCGACTCCTATAAGATAGCACTCGGAGCAGTCCTGTCCAGCGGCCTAGGCGAGCCGAGACTTTGGCCTCCAGCTCCTGCCAGTTGGCCGGCCAGGATTCCTCAGCTGGGCTGAGGTAGACCCCCAGGTAGAGGAGATGGGTGGTGCTCCAGCTGAACCCCCGTAACTCGTCCGGCAGAGATTCCACCCGCCACGGAACGACCAGTAGACCGGATCATTTGGCCCAGTTGATCCTGGCGGAAGACACCGCCGAGTACACTGCCTGGCACTCGTGCATCCTCCCCAGGTCAGCCGGGTCGGTGAAAGTGAGGAGCACGTAGTTGGCGTAGGCCGAGAGGACCACCCCCGTGCCCGCGCCGCACAGAACCAGCCCCGGCAACCTCCTTCGCAAAAGGTGCAGGAAAGGCTCCACGCAAGTACTCATTTTTAACTTCTTCATTAGTATTACTACTCTTTATCTCTTTCTTTGCTTGTATCTGGGGTTTAGCTCAAGCCGGAGCGGGTTACAAAGGTAGTTGTGATGACTAATTGCTGACCGAAGGTCAGTTCAATACCGACATTTTTTTGGTTAATAGCCTTGTATTCCATATTGGCAGCGGGCAGAAGATAAAGTTTTAAGATATGTAAGCCTCCCCAGTTGGCAGGGGAGGTAAATTCCCCTTTCGATTGTCATTTGAACTTTGGATTTTATTTTGTTCTTTGGTTTTTAATGTGTTTTGTTTAGGAAAGTTTTGAGAGCATGTTAGTTTTAGTAGTTTTAGTTTGTACATTTTTAGGCTCTAGGAGTTTTTTTTTCATTAATGACCAGTGATGTGTAATTCGATGTGAAACTCTAGAGTTGAAATGTTGCTACAATGTGTTATGTATAATGCTGTGCTTAAATGGTGTGCCTGGAACATTAAGGGGAGTCATTTGCCAGTCAAGAGGAAAAATGTACTTTCTCATCTTAAAACAGAGAGAGTGGATGTTGTCCTATTTCAGGAGATGCACCTTGATGACAAGGAAGATTTGACATTACAGCAGGGTGGGTTTGATCGGGTTTATTTCTCGTCTTTTAATACTAGGAGTAGGGGAGAAGCCATACTAAAGAAGAAGAATCTTCCATTTAAATTACTAGGTTGTGTTAGACACTCACGGAAGGATCATAATCCCCAAAGTCTTGAACTATGGGAAATAATACTGTATTTTGAATGGTTCATGCACCCAGCACCACCCCACCCCCCTCCCAATCTGGCCATGCCTATGGGAGGGCTTAGGGAAATACCTGATATGAAGGCAAATCCTGGTTTCCTTTTAAATGGTCACGGGAGTGGGGGCTTTCTCTATTTCGGCATATTGATTACATCCGTTTTTTTGATCATTTACTTAATCTGAACTATGTCCATTTGTTTGACAAAATTATACAAGAACTTCAAAGATGGGAGGCACTTCTAATATCCTGGCGAGGACGGATAGCTGTTCTTAAAATGAATGTCCTTCCTTATTTGTTATACCCCATGTGAATGCTTCCATTGATGTTTCCCAGACAGTTATTTAGGAGACTCAATGGCTGGTTTAGCTCTTTTATTTGGCATCGTAAGCGACTCTTTATCAAGCTAACCAAATTGCAACTACCCCACAGATTGTGGGGAGCAGATCTCCCAGATTAAAAGCTATCAATTCAACCTTTTATTACCCTATGTTAGTGTCTTGTCCGCTGAGAACCCGGCGTCAATACGGTTAGATATTGAACACTCTCTCAGACAAAGTGAATCCTTATTATCTGTTGTTCTTTGACAAAATGACAACATTTATGGAGTATTGTCATAACCCAATAATTATCAATTAAGTTAAAGCATGAATGACAATGTGTCAGTTCGAGGACAATACAGCCAAAATTATGTTTCTTACCTCTATGATTGGTATACCGAGTTGTCATCCGGAGATAAATGATTTCATGTTTAAACTGTGGGCAGCCAGGGGTGTGTCTTGCTTGAGTGATTTAGAATTAGTAGAATCCCTACAGTGTGGATACAAGCTCTTGGGCCCAGCAAGTCCATTTCGATCCTTTGAAGAGTAGCCCACCCAGACCCATTCCCCTAGTATCCTATATTTACCCTGACTAATGACCCAACCTATACATCCCTGAACACTATGGGTGATTTATCAATAGCCAATTCATCTAACCTACACATGTTTGGATCCTGGTGCTGTGAGGCCGCAGTGCTATCTACTGATCCACCCCGTTTTATTTGAGGGAGAAAGGATGACATCATTTGATCATTTGGCATTTGGCATTTTTTTGGGGGGGGTGGTCTGTTGGGTTATCATAAGCTTTTCATGGAGAATATCCCTTTGGAAATTCTCACCAGTATGGTGCGCCAAAAAACAGAGACTAATATAAGACATGGTAGTCATTTTTGGGTTACTGCGATACAGGCTTATCTGCCACTCCAAGAAGAGCTTTTATATAGCCACGATGATATTGTCTAATGAATTTAATATCCAGAGACGAAGAACTATGAACATAAAAGTCTGTATCATTTAATGCTCTTGATGAACAAGAGCTATCGTTATGTTATGCTGAGCTGTATTATTTATTCATTATTTTTTGTTAAGCTTTGTTTTTCTTCTGTCTGTGTAGTGTTTTAACTTATTTTATATGTACATGCAATTGGATGTATTTTTTTCAGTTATTTTAGTTGTGTTGTTATTGGTTTATTACAATATTAAAAATCTCTTCATCAATAAAACTGTTTTTTGATTGGAATGCTAACATTGATAGAATAGTGTCCCAAAGGAAGCTCATTAGAGAGACCAGTCATGGTGGTTTATATTGAGGGTCACCACATCTCAGGTGATGGGGTGAGGTTGAGAGAGCGTCCCCTTCATGGTAACCTCTGTCAGTGCGAGGAATTGAACCTGCGCTGTTGGCTTCCCTCTGCATCACAAACCAGCCATCCGGCCAACTGACTGGGAGGCAGTGTAACTGTTACAGACAGAAACAGTCACAGACAAAGGGCAAGAGAAACTTTCATCACAAGGAAAGTTGTACAATTCAGATAATGGTCAAGATAATGGCTGGGGGTAAAAACGTTCTCTGTTTGCAATTGTATTTTATAACAAGATGGGTTTAGAAGCTGTCTTTGGTTCAATATCGTTCAGGGGAGTCAAGTGAAATTACCAGAATTACGAAGTGTCATTGGATATCTATAACCATAAAGTAAGTGTAGATTTTTGTTTGGTCTGTGTAAAGCATGCTGACCGTTGCGTGAACGTGTAAAGATGATGGAATATATTGTTAAGAGTGTCTGTCCCCATGGGAAATGCCCTCAAGCAGGCGCTTGAAAAGAACCGGGATAAAACTGCCTGAGTGCTGTCTAGCCATGGACAGGATCCGAGGGGGTTGAATGACTGAAAATTCCCGTAACATGGAGCTGAGAAGACCATCAGTTCAGCGGGGACCTTATTAAATACTAGAGCACGTTTGAAGGACTGAGTGGCCTCAGCATGGTTTGAATTTTGTGTGATTTGAAAAACGTACTTCTCTACTCCTTCCTCTTATGTGTTACACACTGGGACACTGCCATTTTCCTGAAACTGGGAATTATTTGAAACATTATCTGGAATATTCCATAATCGGCATTCTCCACAATACTCAATAATTGTGTAGCTTGTTTTGCAAAGGCAAGAGAGAGAGTAAGCGTTGCTTGCAGAAGTGAGAGTGAGGGACCATGAGCCTTGTTCGTGGGTAGGTGCGATCACAGATATACAGTGAGTGTGAGGGAGCAGAGAGAATACGGTGATACTTATCCTGACAGAGCGGGGAAGGTTATTGATCCTTGATACTCTATTGCTGGACATTTCTTCAGACCTCAGATACTGCACTGAGCTGATCTGGGAACTCAGACCATGCTCGGTGGGTCTAGTGGTGCGGTTCCCTCTGGGAAGAAAATATTCTCCCTCTGTACTAGCCCATCCAATACGCCCACCTTGCCCCGTCAACAAACCATGGTGTAATTGCCCCTTATCTGCCAATCTGTCGTTTCTCTGCCTTTGCTCTGTATCCCTCTCATCCTTTCTATCCGTGCATTTGTCCAAATTCTTTTTCAATGTTGTTATTGTACCCACTTCAACCACTTCTCCTGGCAGCTCAGTCCATATGCGTACCACACACTCTGTGTAATACAGTTGACCCTCAGGTTCCTTTTTATTTTTTCCCTCTCCAAACATTAACGGATGTCCTCTCGTCTTCGATTCCCCAACCTTGCAAAAAAAAACTTGAAGTATTCACCCCTATGCACACCTCTCATGATTTGATAAGATCTATACTTCCATAAGAACCCCCTCAGTTTCCTACGCTGTAAAGAAATAAGTTCTAATCTGTCCAGCTTCTCCCTATAACTCAACCCTTTAGCCCAGGAGTCATCTTTCTAAATTTCTTCTACATTTTTTCTAGTTCAGTAATATCCTTTCTAGAGCAAGATGAACAAAACTGAACACAATACTCCAACTGCAGCCTTACCAACATCCTGTACAACTGCAACATAACGTCCCAACTTCTATACTCAATGCCCTGATGAAGGCCAGTGTGCCAACAGCCTTCTTCACTGTCCTGTGTATCTGTGACTCAAATTTCAGACAACCGTGCACCTGATCCCCAACGTCGTTTTGTTCCACTACACTCCTTAAGGCCCTCTCTTTCATCATTAAACTCCTCCCTGGATTTGACTTTCCAAAATGCAAGATGTCGCACTAATCTATATTAAACTCCAATTGCCAATTCTCAGGTCACTTTCTCAGCTGGTCAAGGTACTACTGCAATTTCTGATAATGTTCCTCGCTGGAAATGATGCCTCTAATTTTAGTGTCATCTGCAAACCTATTAACCTTGCGCTGTGCACTCTGGTCCAAATCATTGCTATAGATAACAAACAGCAATTGGCCCAGCAACAACCCCTGAGGTATTCCAATTGTCACAGGCTTCAGTCCGACAAGTATACCTCCACCATAGTCGTTTGCTTCAAAACATCAAGCCAATTGTGTCGCCAATTTGCCAGTTCACCTTGGAGTCCATGTGATCTAACCTTCCAGAGCGACCTCCCGTGTGGAACCTTATCAAAGGCCTTAATGAAATCCATATGCTATATGTCTACCACCCTGCCCTCATCAACGTTCCTGGTCACTTCTTCAAAATCTATGGCAAAATTTGTAAGGCATGATCCGCCACGCACAAAGCCATACTGACTGCTCCAAGTGAAACTCTGTCTTTGAAAATGCATGCATGTTTTATCTCTCAGAAGCTTCTCAAGTGGTTTACCGAAAACAGGTGTGAAGCTTACTGGTCTATATTTCCCAGGCTTTTCTTTGCAGCCATTCTTGAATAAGGGCACCGCCCAGACTTCCGGTATCTTGGTCCCTAAGCTTTTTCTCTCGAATCTTGCCGTGCTCTTGGATATATCTGGTCAGGACCAATAGATTTGTATGATTTTGTGCATTCTAATATGTCCAACAGCAACTCTACTGTAATATGGACTGTACCAAGATATGCCAACTAACCTCCCAAAGGTCACAGGTCTTCATGTCTTTCTTCATGTTAAACACAGAGGGGTGAGGACTTCACCCATCTCTTGAGGTTTTACACATGCATGCCTATTTTGGATTTTAAAGCATCTTATTCTCTCTTTAGTTGTTCTTTATCTTTATATACTGAATTTGGATTCACTCTAAATTTTCAGCCAAGACTATCCCATACTCCCTTTTCGCCTTGCTGATATCCTTCTTCAGTAAACTCCGCTATGCCCTGTATATACCTCCAGGGATTCCCTTGATATGAGCTGCCTGAACATGAGCCACACCTCCTTTTTTCTGGTCAAAACCTCAATATCTCTTGACATCCAGGGTTCTCTCTTCCAGTCTCACTTCCCTTTACCCTCCCAGGAAAATGGAAACCTTGAATTCGAGCTATCTCACTTTTACAGCCCTCCCACTTGCCCGGGATCCTTTTACCTCGAAACAAACTACTCCAATCATCCCCTGCAATCCCCTGTCTTGCCACAATTTAGAACTTGAATCTGTGGAACAATTTTGTCCCTCCCATAACTATTTTAAACTTAAAACAACTCTAGTCACTTTTCCCAAAATGCTCCCCCACTTTTTATCCTTCACCTGTCCTGCTCTATTTCCCAACAGTAGGTCGAGTTTGTCCCTTCCCGAGTAGGTTATTCTATATATTGATTGTAGAAACTTTCCTGAACACGCTTAACAACTTAAATTCCATCTAAGTTCTTAACCATCTGGAAGTCCCAGTCTTTGTTCGGAAAATTAAAATCACCGATTATAACAACCCTATTGATCCCGCAAGTCTCCCCAGTCTCCCTGTATATTTCTTCCTTTAATTTCCATTGATGATTTGGATGCTTATACTGCAACCACTATAACATTACCATCCCCCTATAACTACTTTGCACCACTCACAAAACCTCATTGGATATTATCTCAGTTATTTCACCTTTAAATACTGGTGTGATACTCGCCTTAATCAGTACTATTGGTATTTAAACTGTTTCCATTTACATCTCTCCATCGCAGTGATTTTCACATCCATGGCACACCTGTCAAGGTACAGTGGAGTTATGGAGCTGTAAATGCATGGGAGTTGCATATCCTGTCACTTCGAACATTGGCTGCAACTTTTCCTACACTGAGCAGCGATCTAACGCAGTGTTACCGAACAATGCAACAATCTGTGTTTATATATGAATGAACCAGTGCGGTCTACACAGCTCCCCAAGCTGGATATTTAGCCCATGATTATAGATCAAGTATTGGTGTGGGCTGCACAGAGTTCCATTCTGGATATTGCTGGGTTGCATTCAGAAGTACGGTAGCCAGATCTACACAGTGCTCCATCCTGTATATATAATGGATGGAGTGGTTATGTGAGTTGGATTGCGAATGTGAGAGAACTAAACATCTGGAAATACCTTTATTTTTTGTTTTCATTCTTGTGATTTGATCCTTCAAATCCTGACTTTCCGGTTCGACCTGCCTCTCTCGATAAGTGATGGTGACTGTAGTTACAGCATCTGGGTCTGCAACATGAGCAACAAATGGAGCACAGGCTGCAGAGAGGGGAGAATCCGTAGAAATGGAATGAGGGAATCTCAATCAGATCAGCCGTGCTCTTAGTGAATAGTGGGGCAGGATTGTGTGGACCACTAATGCAACTTATTCATATATTTCTATGTGTTCCAAGCAAACTCCCCTTCTCTCCCAGTGTCCCATATTGGTCGGGAGTGAGGCACCTCCTCCTGTTCCTGTGTAACAGGATCCTCGGGCCTCACTAGCCTCCAGAGTTCCCTGTGTCCCAGATTCGAGCAGTTGAATGACCGCCCTCTGTTCCTGTGTCACAGTCTCGAACAGTTATATGACTGCCTCCTGTTCCTGTGTCCCAGTCTCGAGCAATTGATTGACTTCCTCCCATTCTTGTGTCCCGGTCTCGAGAAGTTGAATGACTCCCTCCTGTTCCTGTGACCCAGTTTCGAGAAGTTGAGTGACTGCCTCCTGTTCTTTTGTCCAAGTGTCGAAGAGTTGAATCACTGCCTCCTGTTCCCGTGTCCCAGTCTCGAGCAGTTGAATAATCGCCTCCTGTTCCTGTGCCCCAGTACCGAGCAGTTGAATGACTGCCTCCTGTTCCTGTGTCCCAGTCTCGAGCAGTTGAGTGACTGCCTCTTATTCCTGTGTTCCAGGCTTCAGCAGCTGGGTGACTGCCTCCTAATCCAAGTTTTGTGAAAACAGATGTCATCCTCCTGCTCCTGAGTAACAGGCTCCAATAGCTATGTGCTCACCTGCTGCTTCTGTGGAATGGAGTTGAGGGACTGAATGGTTTATTCACATTCTTTACAGCTTTTCTTGACTAAAAGCCTATTTCTGTAAAACACCATCAAAATCTGAATGATTTATTTTTGTATTTGACTCTCTGTAATTGAGCAAACAAGCTGACTGACAGAATTCAGAAGCTGAATATCCTCCTTCTGTTCCTATGTTAAACACTCAAGTGTCAATAGACTCTCAGAGATGTACAGCACAGAAAAAGATCGTTCCCTCTGGTCATCCATACCGACCAAATATCCTAAATTAATCTCGTCCCCCTTGCCAGCAACTGGCCCATCTCCCTCTAAACACTTCCCATGCATGAATCCATCCAAATGCCTTTTAAATGGTGTAACTGTACCTGCCCCCACCACCTCTTTTGTCTGTTCATTCCATACACACAGCGGTCTCTGTGTGAAAATGTTGTCCCTCATGTCCCTTTTTAAATCTGTCTCCTCTCACCTTAAACTTTTGTCTTCTCTATTTGGACTCGTCTATCCTGGGAAAAGACATTGACTGTTTACCTTATCTAAGCCCCTCATGATTTTATAAACCTCTTTAAGGGCCCGGCTCAGCCTCAACACTTGAAAATAGTCCCAGCCTATCCAAACGCTCCCTGTAACTCTAACCCTCCAACACCTGCAGCAGTCTTTCAAATCTCTTCTGCACCCTTTCAAGTTTGACAACATCTTTCCGACAGCAGGGAGACCAGAATTAAAGGCAATATGACAAAAGTGGTCAAACCAATGTCCTGGACAGGTGCAACATGTTATTCAAACGCTTAGACTCAAAGCACGCACCAATAAAGGGAAGATCACCAAGTGCCTTTTTCACGATGCTGTCTACCTTGATGGCACTTTCAAGGAACTGAGAACCTGCACCACAAGGTGCCTCACAGGGCAGCGAGATGGGTTGAATTCCATCCTTTAATTCTTGGCTGTGTGGAGTTTGCACATTCTCCACGTGTCCGTGTGAGTTTCCTCTGCGTGCTTTGTTTTCCTCCAACAGCATAAAGATATACAGATAAGGGTAGATTGGCCATGCTAAATTTCGCGTAGTATCCTGAGATGTTTAGGCGAGGTGGATTAGCCATGGGAAATGCAGGCTCAGAGGGATTGGGTAGGGGTTTGTCCAGTGGGATACTGTTTAGAGGGTCGGTTTGGCCTCGATGAGCCTGTTTCCTCACTGTAGGGATTCTATAATTTCTACGGAGTTATCCTTGATTGGCAACTGTCAACAGGACTCTACCTATATGTATTGCCCTGATTTTTCTTGCTAAAATACAACACCTCACATGTATCTAAAATAAACTCCATCTGCCACTCCTCGGCTCACCTAATCCATTATATTCTGCGATATCCTTCTTCCCTGTCGAATATACCACCAAATTTGGAACTATCTCCAAACTTACTGACCGTACTTCATATACTCAAGTGAAAATGATTTGTATAAGTGACAACAGGCAGTGAACCCCCTATTGATCTTTGCGGCACGCCACTGGTCACAAGTCTCCACATCCAATGAACAGATATCCACTGTCTCGCCCTGTCTTCAATATTCAAGAAAATGTTGGCTCTAAATGGCGAGCTCTCCATGGATTCCAGGAAGCCTAAACTTGCTAACCAGTCTATCATGTAGAACATTTTTGTTTTCTTATTGAATTCCATAAAGACAACATCCAATGTCCTGCCTTCATCAATCATATTCATCACTTCCTCAAAAACTGCCACCGAGTCAGTGAGAGGTGATCTCCAATATTTAAAGCCCTCTTCAGTCCTTGTCTTTCCAAATGCATATACATCCTTTCCCTCAAATCCCCTCCAACAATTTAGTCGCCATTGACGTCATGCTCACCGGTCTATAGTTATCTGGTTTTTCCTTACTTTTTAAAATAATGACACCACGTTAGCAGCCCTCCAGTCTTTTGACACATCACCTGTGGAACTCAATGTTACAAATATATAAGCAAAATGCTGAGCAATTTCTTTCCTAGCTTCCCACAAACTTCTCGGATCCAACTGATGAGGTCCCAGGGATTTGTTCACCTTTATGTGTTTTAAAATGTCCAACATCCCCTTATAATATCGATACTTTTCCAGATATCACCATATATTTCTTCATTCTCTCACTCTTGTAACCTCCTCTACATTAAATACTGAGGAGAAATACTTGTTTAGTATCCCTTCCATCTCCTATGGTTCCACACCTAGGTAGCCTTACTGATCTTTAACGAATCCTATTCTCTTCCGAGTTAATATTTTGCTATTAAAGGATGTGTAGAGTAGCTTCAATGCCTCGTTAACATTATTTCTAAAGCCATCTCATGTCCACATTTTTCTGGCCCGATTTCCCCATTGACTATACACTTACTGCCCTTTCACACCTCTCAGGATTCACTTGATCTCAGCTCTGTTTACCTGACCAATGCCTGCTTCCTTACCTTAACCATGGCATCAATATATCTAGCCATCCAGCACTCCCTGCACCCACCAGCCTTACCCCTCTCACGTTGGCTCTGGACCCTCTGAAACCAGGTTTTGATGGCCTTGCATTTTCCAACCATCCCTTTACCTGTGAATAGGGTATTCCAACCAATCTTTCACAGGGCTCGCTTAACACTTTTAAAATTGGCCCTGTTCAAAGTTAGAACTTTAATGTTTACATCAGATCTTTCCTACTCCACAACTAATTTAAAACTGATATTTATGTGGAACAGACTTGAAATGATAAATAAACATTTCCTAACCCTCTGTAACAGGCTCGAGAGGCTGAATGGGCTCCTCGTGGCCCTCTGTAATAGTCTGGAGAGGCTGAATGGCCTCCTCCTGTCCTTGTGTAACAGACCCGAGACATTATATGCCACAGCAACCCGTGGATTACGAGCAGCCGTTAAACTGTATCTAATAGAGACACATCCCTTCTCAGTTACAGAAACACAACCAACACAATGTACTCCAGGTGCACTCTCAGTAACAACCTCATACAGCTGCAGCGACACATCTCTTTGTTTTGAATGATTCTGTTGGCAAAATGTGCCAATATTCTAAAGTTCCACCTTTTCAATTAGCAGCAGGCTAATATGAGCTGAATGGCCATCTCTTATGCCTCTATATGAGGCCTATAGGGACATACTTGCTTCTGCTTGTTGCTGTGCAGCAGTCTCAATGCTCTGTGTCAAGGTTATGAAAGGATTTGATAATAAGGCAATTGAAACCAGGAGTAGCCTCACACTGCTCAATAAGCATCATACTTTGGGTTAAGGTATCTAGAAACTTGCCCACTCGACTTTTTTTATGCAGCCGATCTGTTATTTTATAACTGCCTCCTTTCATAAACAGAGTGGAACACATATAGACCCCTGCAGTGTTCTGTTAATACTCTCATTTACAAGTTAAAAAATATTTAAAATATTTAAAGATTTATGATCCCTCCCTCAGCAACCCTCACCCATTCCATCCAAACACAGTAAATGATCCCTTTTATACTGATGTAAAAAACGATGCGTGGAACTGGTCAACTGAGCCTATTTGTTAAGTCATGACTTGGAGATGCTGGTGTTGGACTGGGGTGTACAAAGTTAAAAAAAATCACACAACACCAGCTTATAGCCCAACAGGTTTAATTGGAAGCACACTAGCTTTCGGAGCGCCGTTCCTTCATCAGGTGATAGTGGAGGGCACACTTTTAAGGCTCAGAATTTACAGCAAAACTTTTTAGTGTGATTTAACTGAAATTATGCATTGAAATCTATTTTGATCATCTGTTGATAATCTGTTTGAATACCATGATAGTTTCACTTCTTTCATGTGAAAATCACAAAACCGTTTTTTTTTAAATTGCATCTCAGGTTAGCTGTAACAATGAGTGGTAGGTGGGCAATGTGCTGAAGGTGTTAGCCCCCTGCATTCCCTGTCTATGCAATGATGTTTAGATTTATTTTAACCTGAAAAGTGAGTTAACAAAGTTTTACATGAATTCATGCAGTTTTGAGCTCAGAGATTTACATGAATTCATGCAGTTTTTGAGCAAAGTACAATGTAACTTTGCAAGTGCAAACTTACCCCACAAAATAATGTGTGCATGTGGGTCTTTGTCGGTTTGTGTCTGTCTGTCTGTCTGGGTTGGGTGGTGGCGAGTGTGAGAGAAAATGTACATGTGTGTGTAGCGATATAGAGTGTCTTAAGTCTCTGAAAGGATGCCCGTGTGAGTGTGGGAGTGTGTTTGTCTGTAAAGGTCTGTGTGAGTGTCTGTATGCGTGTCTGTGTACATGTGTGTCCGTGTGTATGTGTGTGGGTATAGTGCAATGGTGGTCACCTGTAATGTGACATGAACCCAAGGTCCCGGTTGAGGCCCTCCCTATTGGTACCGAAATTAACTATCAGCCTCTGCTCGACCACTTTTCGCGGCTGCATTCCTGAAGTCCACCTTGGAGGATGGTCACCCTAAGGTCCGAAGTTGAATATCCTAGACCACTGAAGTGTTCCCCAACTGGGAGGGAACACTCTTGTCTGTTGATTGTTGTGCGCTGCCCATTCATCCGTTGACATAGCCTTTGCTCGGTTTCTGAGTGATTGTTCAGTGACTGTGATTAATGGCAATCTCCATGGATTCTAATTATCCCAGTCCAGTGGAGGGTTTCCATCTTTTGATGATAAATGGGCGCCGTTCAATGTGTTATTCCATAACATGGACGGGAACATCACCGACAGCACTGATAGGGATCGACCAGAGAGAGGGGGAGGAGAGATCAGAATCTGAGAACATTAGACTGGCACGTTCCAACAATAGACAGGAAGTTATCTGATGATGTTTGGTATCTTTTGCATTTTATTGGTGGTCATTATCGTGGCGGATCTATTGCGCTCTTCTCATTGTTCAATATTTTTATTATCCTCGACTGGCTATCGTTGGTGTTCCTGGTAAGTGTCACTGTCCAGATTTGTTTTTCTATAAACCGGTTATGACTGTATGACTGTTCTTTCATATAGTGTACACTTCTGGTCACTATTATTTTCCTGTTGAAAATCTCAATCCAGATATTCACTCTACAGACCACTACTAACTACATCCAGGAGGTGTTCTATTACTGTCTCTCTCTCTCTCTCTCTGCTCTGGCAGTGTTACTCACGGGTCTCTATGTTGACCTACTCAGTTTCAGTAGAGAACTACAATTTATTGTATCATTGCCTTTGTTATTTAAACATTAAGAGCAAGGAAGTCACTCTCTACAGTTCTGGTTACAAACTCCACTTCCACCCCATCCCTGGCCAATATCTGCGACTGAAACAGACAAGCCAAAACTGTGGGAGATCCCTTTGATCATGAGCTGATTCCTGACACCATACCCTGACCATGTCTAACTTGAAATACTCACCAATCCAGAATATATCTCACTGGTATATTCCATCTGCTGTTTGAACCTTGAGCTATGAAATACAGTCTTAATGAAGCTAATAATCTGCTGCTGACGCTCCCGGCATCAAACCTGCCCAAGCAAATCTGATTCTAACTCCCATCCATCTGTCATTCATGCGCAAGTCGACTTATATCGCTACTGTGTCTGGTAATGCCTTTATTTTAATATTCTCAAACACTTTGTCTCATCTGTTCATGAAGCTTCTCTCATTCTCTCTCTGTCGATTAACAAAAAGTCTCCCAGTTGTTTGTAATTAAAATAGTTTCCTCATGCACGTTCCTTGTCAAACAATGAGTTTTGCATTCAACCACGCCAAGCGCACTCTACCTCTGATGAAAACACACACACGTCAAATCTTCCCATTGCAGGCAGTAATCTGACGCGAGTATAGTTAGCACATGATCGTAAAGTTTGCAACCCTCTGACAGTTTACTGAGCAATACACTAGCAGGGTCTGTACAGCTCTCAGTGCTGGGCTTCACCTTATTTTGTTGGTGGTGTTCTGTCAAGCAGATGCAGAATTTGATGCAACAAACCATTTCAACTGATCGAACGATGTCTTAAATCAATGTTCTCATTCTTGTAATTTTACTCTCGAAGATCTCACTTCTCCAGTTAGTCCCACTGCCCTGTCATTTTCTCCATATTTCCACAACATCTTTTCACTTCATCAACTGTCTGTTTCTGTCTTTAATAGGAACCTTTCTTTAATAGAAACTGAGAAACAGTGAACGGTGTGTGTCAGACTGTTGTTCACTTCCCAGTATGTTCCATGTGATGGTCCATGGACAAGCGTGTTTCAGAAGTTATGGGACACATCGTTGTAACTTGGTCTGTAGCTGAATTTGTCTCTCTCAGGTGACCTTGCGATCAGTAACACGAGAAAGCCCCTAGAGTAAAGGACCAGGCATCTAAATTGTGTGACAATGCTGTCACTTTTAAAAAAAGATTATTTTCTCCGTTTTTTTTTAAAATAAGAGATCTTAAAGACCAAACTGCCTACTGAACAGCTCAAGTAAATAACGTACAATGCTTTTAGGGTTTTTAATAAATAGAAGTAACACCGGCCTAGTAACTGATCCATAGCTGCTACTCTCTCTGAAATCTGACTTGATACTGTGTCTTCATGGATTGGAGAACTGTATGTGAGAATGTATGTCTGAATGTTCCTTTATGCCAAAGGGTGTGTTTATGTGATGTTAGTATATTGGAACAGTTCATTTGTAGAAGGTGCTGTATCCATTATTCGGTTAAGCTTTCCAACAGTTAAATTATTCTAAATTAGTCTTCATTTTGTATAGATTTTTATTACAGTGTTTACATATATTGTGTTTAACTTAATGGTGGGTGGGTTTTACTAGTTGCATCACATTTGGAACACCCACTTCACATCTACCTTTCAAATAAGAAAAGTCTGGCATCCAAGCTACCCTCCTAAAATAGTTTGAGGCATTTCGTTGGTCTATAGCAAACTGGGGACTCTTGTCTGGTTTGCATCCTACAGTGTGCAAACAGACCATTGGACTCAACAAGTCTACACCACCCCGCCGAGGAGTAACCTACCCAGACCCATTTCTCTCCCCTATTAATGCATATTTACTCGGACAAAGGCTCCTAACCCAAACATCCCTGAAAACTACAAACACTTTAGCATGGCCAATTCACCTGACATGCACATCTTTGGATTTTGGGAGGAAACCATCGAATCCAGAATAAGCTCATGCAGACACTGGAGAGTATGCATCGGGAGACTATTGGGTTCAAAGGTCGCATATAGCAGTTGTCAGTTTTAGTTGCGGATGTTGAATTCGTTTGGGTTAAACAGTGTTATGTGAATAAAGATTCTTTCAGTCACTAAGAATTCTCTGGGTGTGGAAAAAGTGAAGTTGGGGGGTTTACAAAAGGTAATGAAGACAAAGCTGTAGGAACTGACAGACAAGCTGAAGTTGGGGTTGTGTTTGTCTGTGAGAAAATGAGAGATAATTACAGCTATCGCTCGGCAATTACATTTGGTGGAACCACCATTAAACTCTTTGGAAATGGCTAGAATTCAATTTCAAATGAGGCACTTTCAACATGAGAAGGAATTGAAACAGTTTGAATTATGATGAAAAGCAGAAATAAAAGGAAAGGAAGTGAAGAAGAAAGAGAAGGTATGAGAGAAGAAGAGCAGAGAGTTTCAACTTAAGAAGTTAACAATTAGAGAGGAACGTTGACATAGAAGGCGGAGATGAAGGTAGACCATAAACTGGGTGAGGAGGTTAGTAAGGTTGATCAAACTTATAGGAGCCAAAAGCCTAATGGGGTTCTGTTTAAATACATCCAAGCATTATCTAAATTTGATGAGAATGTTGGGGAAGCCTTTTGAATTTCATTTGAGAAAGTGGCTAAACAATGCAGTGGCCAGTGACCATGTGGATTTAGTTGATCCAACGAAAGCTGGTCGGTATTTGCATCACTATCAGGAGGTATCTGGTCAGTATGAGGAAGTGAAGAACGCCATCTGAAGTGCAGATGAGCTTGTTCCAGAAGCCGACAGACGGCATCTCAGGGATCTAAAAAAGTGTTCCGGTTTAAAGGCACATTGAGTTTGAAAGAATCAAACAAAGTAATTTTGAAAAGTGGGTAAGGGTATTAAAAACTGAGCAAACCTATGACACTCTTAGAGAGATTCTTATTTTGGAGAAGTTCAACATTTCACTTCCTGCAGTCGTGAGAACTCGTGTGGAAGAGCAGAGAGTAACAATGGCAAGATTAGAAGCTGAAATGGCTGATGGTGATGATTGGGTTCAGAAATTAAAGTTTGGTTTCTGTGAGAGATTGAGAAGAATGTGCGAGATTTTCTTAAAACATATATCTGTGAAAGTAAGGTTTACTGGCATAGGCCAGGAGTAGCAGTTAAAGAAATTATAGCATTAAGAGGTGCAGAAGTATGTAATTTTTTATGCTTAGACATGAGGAGCTATGTCATTCAGAAGGATTATTGGAGAGATGAGAAATGCTCCATTATGTAAGGTGTGCTTGGAGAGTCCAGTGGAAACATCAACAGATTTATTCCACAATGGGGAAGGAGGCCTTAAGCTTGGTGTTGCCGTTCCAACATTTCAGCATTTAAATTGCGAATAACGTCCATGAGACAAATCTTTATCACTGATTGTGGCCCCTTAAAGTTTTTGGAGAAGTTTAGGGAGAAAAATACGAGTCTGTTTCGATTGAGCTTATTATAGCTGCCATTCAATTTTATATTATACAGGTGATAGGGTGAGAAAATCTAAGTTTTGACACGTTGTGGAGACTTGGATGTAGAAACTCAAAGGAATTTTGTGGCAGGAGTAAAATGACTGAAATCGGAACTAGTTCTGAACATTTGCATGCTCAGAGTCAATGTAATATGTATACATTGCAGTTTACTAATAGAGAAAGATGAGGAGATCTCCCTTTGTATATTGATCATCATTTTATTAAAGGTGGAGTCGTGAGGATACTATCACTGTAAAAAGGTTATTTTCTCTTGGGTTTTTTAAAGAGATTTTAAAGGCAGAGGTGCAGAATTGCTGTCTGAAAACAGTTTAAGTAAATAACTGAGAAAAATTTCAGGTTTCATTAAAACAGTGATAACAACAGAAGGGCAGTGGCCAGCTCTCTCAGATCGGGTTTCCGCGTTTTGTTTTTAGCTGCAGCATTCAGAAGCTGCTTGGCATCCCAAAAGGATTGGAAGTTTCAATACATGATCCCCAGCTGCTTTTCTCTCTGAGATCTCTGTTGATGTTGTTTCCTCTTGGATTGGAATACTGCTGTAAGGATCTGTATTTGAATATATTTTTTTACCAAGCGGTGTAAACCAAGAAGGTACGGTATCTATTGTTTGTGTAAGTATTCCAACATATAAGCTATCCAAAAATAATATTTTCTTTGATTGTATTTGAACTAAAGCAGATGAATAGATTATATTTTGCTTAATGTCAAGTGGTTTGACCAGTCACAACATATCTGGAACGCATACTTCACATCTATATTCAAAATAAAGAAAGGTTTGTGTCTAAGCAGCCTTCTTAAAATATTTTGCGGGGATCTGGTCTGGTCCATAACACTTGTAGCCGAGGGGTTTCTGACTGACTCCTGTAATTGAAAAGTTAGTGGAGGGGCTGGAGTTGGTTTGCTGAAGGTTGTACTGTGAGCTGCCTCAGACATTCAGGGAGACCTGAGGATTTGGTGACCCAACTCTGGATGGAGCATGGGGACTGAAGTTACAGAATGTGAGCCTGCAACATGAACAACAAATGAAGCATAGGCTGCAGAGAGGAGAAGCTCTGAAACTACGCAGTGAGTGTGTTTGGGGAAAGGGATCTGCTGTATCCACCCCAGGATTTCCTGGAACACCTTCAAAAGCTCCATTTAAGCTAGGATCAGAGTATGAGGGGATCCTGATTGAACAACGAGCTGCTCATAGAATGGTGTCACCTCCTTCAACACAACCTGCAGCTTCACATCAGGGGGAGGACGATGCTGCCAGAGGCTGTTGGGGTCACAATTCCATTCACCTTCTATGATCCGGAACTTTCCAGGCAGGACTGGGTGACATATCAATCATCTCCCAGTATCTTAATATCAATGTCACCATTCAGTGACGGAGGATGTATATGGTGGATTAGGTAAACACATTGTTTCTCCCACAGCAGGGAGCTATCGGGTGAATCCTTATTTTCCCAGTATAGTGGGATTCCGGATGGTGTACATGTCATTTTCGGAGTAGTCATGCCAATGGGAAGAGGTCGAGGAACTGAAGGAGCTCTCTCTCTATTAATGTTACAGTGTGTCCATGCACAGTACATCATGTTGGTGAATACCCCTGTCCTGCCAGCAGCCACAGTTCATTCATTCAGAAGTAGGCAGCCGTTCTTAGCGTCTTCGGGACTCCTTGTAGAAAGGAATGAATGTATCTTGCATAAAGGCCGTCCCCTTGATACACATTTGAAAACATCATCACACCACCAATCAACCACAACAAAATATTCCATGTGTACGGAGAGCAATGGGGTCATATGGAGCGTCAAAGAGCAGACAATCGGGGATGGAACAAAACCTCCCATGTCTGAACGGGTATGAACCCCCCAGTACACAGTATCATTAATCCCTGTAATTCCTCTCCATTTCGGGAACATACTGCCTTCCATTATTCCTGGAAGTGGAATCACAGGTTATATCATGTTATATACCACCTGCCAAACAATTATCCATTGCTTTTACCACTCTATATTTGCAGACTCTCCACCCCCTCTTGAAAATATAATCTCTTCCTTATCACAGCGACATCACCAAGTTCAGTATCAATACATCTGTTCCATCCCACGGATCATTGATATAGATTGTAAATAGTTGAGGTGCCATCGGTGGTCGCTATATGACTCAAGAGTTTAAGACTTGTCCACTGATGAAGACTGATTTATCCGGAGTGCCTGCTTCCTGTATGAAAACAAATCATCCCCATTCCTGTCTAACACATTCGAGGGGCTGAATAAGAACGAGGAGCATCAGTCGGCATTCAGCCCCTCAAGCCGGCTTCGCCATTGGATACAAACATGGCTGAGGTCAACTCTGCTCCGCCATTGAATACAAACATGACTGATGTCATCTCTGCTCCACCACTGAATACAATCATGGCTGATGTCATCTCTGCTCCACCATTGAATACACACATTGCTGATGTCATGTCTGCTCTGCCATTGAATTCAATCATGGCAGATGTCATCTCTGCTCCGCCATTGAATACACACATTCCTGATGTCATGTCTGCTCTGCCATTGAATACAAACATGGCTGATGTCATGTCTGCTCCGACATTGAATACAAACATCGCTGATGTCATCTCTGCTCCGCCATTGAAAACAATCATGGCTGATGTCATCTCTGCTCCACCATTGAATACAAATATGGCTGATGTCATTTCTGCTCCACCATTGAATACAAACATGGCTGATGTCATCTCTGCTTCACCATTGAATACACACATTGCTGATGTCATCTCTGCTCCGCCATTGAATACAAACATGGCTGATGTCATGTCTGCTCTGACATTGAAAGCAAACATCGCTGATGTCATCTCTGCTCCGCCATTGACAACAATCATGGCTGATGTCATCTCTGCTCCACCATTGAATACAAATATGGCTGATGTCACTTCTGCTCCGCCATTTAATACAATCATGGCAGATTTCATCTGTGCTCCACCATTGAATACAAACTTGACCGATGTCATCTCTGCTCCACCAGTGAATACAAACATTGCTGAAGTCATCTCTGCTCCACCATTGATTACAATCCTGGCTGATGTCACCTCTGCTCAGGGATTGAATACAAACATGGCTGATGACATGTCTGCTCCGCCATTGAATACAAACATTGCGAATGTCATCTCTGCTCCGCCATTGAATGCAAACATGGCTGATGACATCTCTGCCCCGCCATTGAATACAAACATGGCTGATGTCATGTCTGCTCCCCCATTGAGTACAACCATGGCTGATGTCATCTCTGCTCCTCCATTGAATACAGAAATGGCTGATGTAATCTCTGCACCCCCATTGAATACAATCATGGCTGATGACATCTCTTCTCCGCCATTGAGTACAATCATGGCTGATGTCATCACTGCTCCAACATTGAATACAAACTTGGCTGAATTCATCTCTGCTCCACCATTGAATACAATCATGGCTGATATCATCACTGCTCCTCCATTGAATAAAATCATGGCCTATGTCATCTCTGCTCCACTATTGAATACAAATATGGCTGATGTCATCTCTGCTCCACCACTGAATACAATCATGGCTGATGTCATCTCTCATCTCTGCTCCACCATTGAATACACACATTGCTGATGTCATGTCTGCTCTGCCATTGAATTCAATCATGGCAGATGTCATCTCTGCTCCGCCATTGAATACACACATTGCTGATGTCATGTCTGCTCTGCCATTGAATACAAACATGGCTGATATCATGTCTGCTCCATCATTGAATACAAACATCGCTGATGTCATCTCTGCTCCGCCATTGAAAACAATCATGGCTGATGTCATCTCTGCTCCACCATTGAATACAAATATTGCTGATGTCACTTCTGCTCCACCATTGAATACAGACATGGCTGATATCATCTCTGCTCCACCATTGAATACACACATTGCTGATGTCATCTCTGCTCCGCCATTGAATACAAACATGGCTGATGTCATGTCTGCTCCGACATTGAATACAAACATCGCTGATGTCATCTCGGCTCCGCCATTGAAAACAATCATGGCTGATGTCATCTCTGCTCCACCATTGAATACAAATATAGCTGATGTCACTTCTGCTCCACCATTTAATACAAGTATGGCTGATGTCATGTCTGCTCCTCCATTGAGTACAATCATGGCTGATGTCATCTCTGCTCCGCCATTGAATGCAGAAATGGCTGATGTAATCTCTGCACCCCCATTGAATACAATCATTGCTGATGACATCTCTTCTCCGCCATTGAGTACAACCATGGCTGATGTCATCACTGCTCCAACATTGAATACAAACTTGGCTGAATTCATCTCTGCTCCACCATTGAATACAATCATGGCTGATATCATCTCTGCTCGTCCATTGAATAAAATCATGGCTGATGTCATCTCTGCTCCACAATTGAATACAAATATGGCTGATGTCATCTCTGCTCCACCACTGAATACAATCATGGCTGATGTCATCTCTGCTCCACCATTGAATACACACATTGCTGATGTCATGTCTGCTCTCCCATTGAATACAATCATGGCAGATGTCATCTCTGCTCCGCCATTGAATACACACATTGCTGATGTCATGTCTGCTCTGCCATTGAATCCAAACATGACTGATGTCATGTCTGCTCCGACATTGAATACAAACATCGCTGATGTCATCTCGGCTCCGCCATTGAAAACAATCATGGCTGATGTCGTCTCTGCTCCACCATTGAATACAAATATGGCTGATGTCATCTCTGCTCCGACATTGAATACAAACATGGCTGATGTCATCTCTGCTCCGCCATTGTATACAATCATGGCTGATATCATCTCTGCTCTACCATTGAATACAAACATGGCTCATGTCATCTCTGCTCCACCATTGAATACAATCATGGCTGATGTCATCTCTGCTCCACCATTGAATACAAACATGGCTGATGTCATCTCTGCTCCGCCATTGAATACAAACATGACTGATGTCATCTCTGCTCCGCCATTGGATACAAACATGACTGATGTCATCTCTGCTCCGCCATTGGATACAAGCTTAGCTGAATTCATTGCGGCCTCTGTTCCACTCTCCTGTCATCTCTCCATCCTAAAACTCTGCTCTCTCGCTGTAGATTGCCCCACATGAAAAGAAAATCCATTCCACTTCTGCACTTCCATTACCCTTAACGTTTTTCAGACATCAATGAGATCTCCTTTAATTCTTATAAACTTGAGAATATAGGGCTGAACTGCTCAATTTCTCTTCATTAGACAAATGTTTCATCTCTGGAATCAGTCTAATGAAACTCTTCTGAATTACCTCCAATGCAAATACATCCTTCCACAAGTCAGCGCACCCAAACTATACTCCAGTTGCAGCCTCGCAAATGTCTTGCATAGCTACAGTAACACATTCCATCTTTCTACTCTGTCATTTTCCAAATAAACACTGTAATTATGCTTGCATTTCTCATTACTTGCAGTACCCGCATGCAGGTATTCTTTGATGTCTAAGCGGACACCCGTATCCCTCTTCTGCAAAGCACTTTAAAGTTTCTCTCCATTTAGATAATAATTTGCCTTTCTAATATGCTGGCCAACTTGAATAACCCATATGTATGCAATTTAATTTCCATTGCCAAATAATGGCCCTTTCGACCAACCTATACATATTTATTTTTTATATCTCTTCTATCTTCATTCCGAAGTAATTTCGAACCAATAGTATTTTCCATCCTGTCAACCGTGTAATAATATCGAACTCAAATAATTGAGGTATGAGTACTGAAATCTATGGCACCCCACAAGTTGCATTTGCCAAAAGAAAATGCCACATTTATTCCATCTGACTGCATTTTTTTGGTTAACCAATCCTCCATCCAAGCTAATAAATTATTCCTAAACACATGTTGTCTGATTTTACCACTTACTCTGTGGAGAAGCGACATATCCGATGCCTTCAGGAAGACCAGATAAATTCCATCTCCAGGAATCCTACTATCCACCTTGTTTGTCACATCCTTAAGTAACTCAAGCAAACAATTCATATTCGGTTTATCCTTTGTAAAACCGTTATGGATTGTGGTTTAGCTTTGAAAATGTCCTCAACAACGGATTCTAATAATTTGCCTTAAATTGCAATAGCTTTATCGTTACGTTTTACTCCCTAATGTATACAGTTATTATAAGTTCTTCCCTTTTGAAAACATTTATGTTTTCTTTGAATTCCCGTTTAACCAGCACACGTTTTAAGAGATCTGCTCCAATTGCTGTGTAAGGGGTATGTGTGGCTGAATGGATTCATCATCCTGCTGGTGTACAAACTCGATGGGCTGACGTCTTTCTGGTTTTCCAATATTCTCATCTCTAAAGCCAGAATGACCTCCTCCTGTTGATGTGTTAGGGCATTGGGGGGTTAAGGAATCTTCCTATTGCTGTGTAATATTTTGAGGGGATGATGGATCTTCTCATATTCTTCCATAAGAGGCTGGAGATCCTGAACGGTCTCCTCATGCACTCCTGAGATGGAACTGAGGGAGTGATTGGTCTTCTCCTGTTCTTATATAACAGACACTGAATTACCTCCAACTTTCTCATTAAAAATATTCTCAGATAATTTGTATCCTTGTCTAATTCTCCTACAAAGGATCGGCGGGGCTGAATGACCTCCTGTTTTCCAAAACTCCAGTTCCTGTGTTACAGACTTTAGGAGGCTGAATGGACCGATCCTGTTGCTGTGTAACAGGATAATGGTGCAGCATGGCCTTCTCTGGGTCAAGTGTTTTGAATCGAGGGGCGGATTAGCCTCCTCCTGTAACCTTATATCAAGCTCCAGGGCTGTATATCCTTGTCCTGTCCTGTTGTAAAAGGGTCAAAGGCGTGAATATTCTTCAGCTGTTCCTGTGTATCAAGCTGGAGAAGTGGAATGGATTCCTCCATTTATTGAGTAATTGGCTTCTATTGCTGACTCCTTCTGGTGTTCGATGTAAAAATATGATCATCTTGCATTCTTCTAAACTCAACCTGATGATCCTTTCCTTATCGGTGAAGACCTTCATTACAGGAATCAGTTGAGGGAACGATCTATTCCAATGTAACAAAATCCTTTCCTCAGTGAGGAGATTAAATCTGTTTACACTGCTCCAGATGTGATCTCACTGAGACCCTTTACAGCAGGAGCAACAATTTATCAGCTTGCTGTATGTTTCCCAACGAGGTTTCAGCAGTCTCAGGGGAAATACACAACGTTGTTGAAAGGTCGTTGTCTTTCTCTACTCCACGGCATAACAGAAGATCTCAAGAAGAGCATAAATGATGTGGCGAGATGATCGCGAAAATTAATTTACCCAGAGACCACATCGCTCAGATTCTACACAACCTAATAAGGTGGAGCTCAGAAACAGCAAGGAGGAGGAAACATTGATGGGAGTTATATATCAAAGTGAAAGCTGGAATACAAATGCTGGTTATGTTATAAAACATGAAAATAAGATATGCACGTGTGTGGCTACTGCAGTAATAATGTGCTGTTTAAATTATATCTAAGCTGTGTGAACCCAACTGAATGCTAATGATGGGAAAATGGATTTCATGAGCATGTGTGAGATGGCTTGTATTAACATTATGTCGACCACCGAGCTCGAGATCAGGTTATTTAGGAATTGGTGTTGAATGATCAGAAGAACTAATTGAAAACTTTGCTGGCAAGGAACTTTTGGGACCAATGACCACAATGCATTTGTTTTCATTAATGATGTTTGGGTACACAACAATTTATGTTTTATCTGAAATAACCATTATAAATCTGAGTCATGCAAGCCATGAAGGTGTAAGGTGGAAGTGGGGACTGCAGATGCGGGAGATCAGAGTCAAAGAGCATGGTGCTGGGAAAGCATAGTCAGGCAGCATACTAGGAGCAGGAGAATCTATGTTTTGGGCATAAGCCCTTTATCAGGAATGCAGCTTTTGGTCCAAAGGGGCTGAGAGATAAATGAGAAGGGGGTGTGGCGGGGGGAGGTAGCTGGGAATATGATAGGTAGATGAAAGAGGGGCTGAAAGTGAAAGGTGATGAACGGAGACAGAATGCCTCATCTACTGCACCTTTTGCACCCAATGTGGTCTTCTCTACTTTGGCGAGACAGGACGCCAACTCATGGATCCTTTCAAAGAACATCGCTGGGACAACCACATTGACCAACTCTACCGTCTTGTGGCTGAACACTTTAAATCCTCTTCCCACTCTGTCAAGGGCATGAGGGTTCTGGCCTGCTCCATCTCCATTCCCTAGCATGGAGGAAGAAAGCCTCATCTTCTGCCTTTGGATCCTCCAACCACAGGGGTCAATGTGGATTTCACCAGTTTCCCCACTTCCCCAAACCCCACCTTATCCCAGACCAAACATCCAACTCAGCACCGCCCTTTTGAACTTTCCTATGTGTCCACATTCTATCCCATCAACCTCACCTTCATCTACTTATTAGATCAAAGAAGGTAGCTGAGAAAAATGCCAAGTGTTGTAGTAAGCCAGTGGATTCAGAGAAAGGTAAGGCCCAGGAAAGGATGACCAAGAAACTGAGAAGAAAATCAAAAACGTAAAGCATGCAACCAAAAAAATAAAGCCTGCTAAAAAGCGTCGATCAATGTATGAAACACAAGTAAAAAAAGGTCAAATGTGGGACAGTGAGTGTGCAGACAGGATCATTTATTATAGAGAACAGAGAAATCACGGGGAAAAGAAACAGTTATTTTTGTGTCCATCTTCAAGGAAGAATATCCAGAAATTCTTCCAGAAATACAAAGAGACCATGGGACTTGTGTAAGCAAAGTCTAAGATCATTCTTATCAGTGATGAGGTCGTCTTTGAAAAGACAGCTGGATTGAGTATTGATAAATCTGACAGACCAGATGTAGTTCATACAAGAATTTCTGATGAAGCAGCAATAGACATAATGCTTGCATTGCGGATTTTCATGGTATTTCTCTACACATTACTGAACGGCATTTAGCAAATCTGAATAAGGTGAAAGTTATAAATGTCATCCAACAGTTTAAGAAAGGATGAAGGTGGAGAGCAGTGAACTGCAGACCGGTAACTTGTCATCCACAGTCGGGTGTCTGTGCTGCTAGATATGTAGAAGAGAATGGAAAAACTGGGAAGTATGATAACGCATCGATTAAATGAAAGCCATAAGTGGCAAAGACTTTTTGGAATGGTTTGAAGATGATTCTTGTCAAAATAGACAATGAAGAACCAATGGATAACGTATAGTTGGATATTCAGGAACAACCTTTTAAAGAACTCACACAGTAAGCTCATAAGAAAAATTGTAGCACAAGGTATTGGGAAGAATATATGCAAATGGGACACTTAAAAATAGGTTTATATTCATGTGATGTAATTGCAATGTAGAAGATATCGTGCATCAGTTGCATAGAGTGTTGGTGAGACTAAACTTAAAGTATCGTGTACCGTTTGGAGTCCCAATCCAAAACGGAATATAATGACTACAGATGAACTGCAAACGGTATTATCCAGATTCATCCCTGCAATGACAGGATTATCTGATGGGGAAACTCAGCCTGTGATCTTGAGTTTCATAAGGTGATTTTAGTTAGAGTGTCAAGAACAAAGGAGCACACTTTTAAAGGGAAGAGATTGAGGTACAGAGAGGATTTATTTTTTTTCAGCCAGAGGGTGTTCGCGTCTGGAATGCACTTGCTGAGAGGGGAGTTATCATGGGTAGCCCCACAACCGTTAAAAAGTGCTTGGACGAGCACTTGGAAGTGTCATAGCATTCCAGGCTATGGACCTGGTGTTGGAAACTGGGACCAATATAGGTCGTGCTGTATTTCTGTTGGCACAGGGTCTATACTCCTGTGAGTGTATGGTGTGGAAGGTCAGTTATTGAGCAGATGAAGTTGATCAGTTTGTGAAGAGTATATTCACAAGGGTTATAAGAGTGAGCTTTAATAGCTTATTAAATCCTGTCAGTGTGAAAAGTATGACAAAATAAGTGCAGCTTCCTTACAATCTGAAACCAGAGAAGGGGCAATGGAGAGCAGGGAAATGGCAGAACTATTAAACCACTACTTCAGTTCTGTCTTCACAGAACATTCTAACAATACTAGGGAAACCAAGTATGGTGTGGAAAAAGGATACAGTACATGGAAGTAAATGGTTTAGTGGAAATTAATAGGACTGAAAATAATGGTCATAGACAATATTAACCTAGATTTATGAAATGGGAATTATGATTGAGAAACAGACTGGGGGACAAATGAAAGAGAAGCAAGGGAGGTAATACATTGGGATTTTCAGCAAAAACTATGGTAAAGCGCCAAGCCTAGTTTGCAAAATTAAATATTAGTGGATTAGGGCTAATATCTAGACATGTTTCCAGAATGGGACATCTGGCAGGAAACAGTGAATAGAAATAAACAGACTCGTCAAGCAACAACCTGACATTGCCTGCAAGATATGATTCTGTGAGTATGAGTATGTCCCAGACACCCCATCACCTTCCCCGGATATCTCCTATCTCACCAGCAGGACAGACACAGCAGAAATGGCGGCACAGTGGGATACAGCTGGAAGAGAATTGCTCTGGAAATCCTCAAGAGTGACTCACTATCCCATGAAGCCTCATGGCGTTAGTTTACGCATGGGAAAGGAAACGTCCTGCTGATTACCATGTACCAGCCTCTCTCAACTGATGAATCAGTACACCTCCATGCTGACAAACACTTGGAGAAAACACTGACGGTGGTAAGGACGCAAAATGAACTCTCGGTGGGGGATTTCAATGGCCACCATCAAAAGTGGCTCTGCAGCTGCATTACTGATCGAGCTGGCCGGATCCTAAAGGATATAACAGCTAGACTGGGTCTGTGGCAGGCGGTGAAGGAACCAACAAGTGCAAAATACATACCTGACCACATCCTTATTATTCTCTCAATTGCAGAAGTATCTGCCCATGACAATATTGGGAAGTGTGACAACCGCATAGTCATTGTGGAGACAAGTCACACCTTCACATTGAGAGTAACCTCCATCAGTTTGAGTGGCACTGTCCATGTGTTTACTAAGACAGACTTCAAACAGTTCTAACAGCTCAAGTCTGGGTTTCCATAAGGTATTGTTGGTCAGCAATAGCAGCAGAATTGTACTCCTGCACACCCTCATGTCGTGGCATTTCCCCCTCACAAGAATTACCATCAATCCAGAGGATTAACCTTAGTTCAATGGAGAGTGCAGGAGAGCAATTGCAGCACTTGGCACACTTGACAATGAGATGTCAGCCTGGTGACGCCACCAAACAGGACAACGTGTGCACTGAACAGCAAAAGCAGTCAGTGATAGACAGAGCTTAGTGATCTCACAAGCAACGGATCAGATCTAAGTTCTGCAGTCCTTCCACTTTTAGTCGAGAAAAGCTGGGGACAATTAAACAATTCACTGGAGGAAGAGTTTCCACAAATAACCCCTTCCTCCATAATGGAAGAGCCCAGCACTTCAGTGTATAAGATAAGGCTGATGCATTCGCGACAATCTTCAGTCAGAAATGCTGAGTGGATGATCCATCTCAGCCTCCTCCAGTGGTCCTCAGCAATTCAGATACCAGTCATCAGTCAATTATATTCACTCCACGTGATGTCCAGATTCAGTTGGAGACACTGGATACTGCAAAGGGGACACATGCTGACAACATTCTGGCAATAGTACTGTAAACTTGTGCTCTTGAACTTGTCACTGCCCTAGCAAAGCTGTTCCACTACCATTCCGACAATGACATTTACCCGATTATATGGAAAATTACCCAAGTATCTCCTGTACATAAAAAGTAGAACAAATCCATTTCAGCCATTTGCCAACCCATCAGTCCACTCTTGAT
Source organism: Chiloscyllium punctatum (assembly GCF_047496795.1). Classification (NCBI taxonomy): domain Eukaryota; kingdom Metazoa; phylum Chordata; class Chondrichthyes; order Orectolobiformes; family Hemiscylliidae; genus Chiloscyllium; species Chiloscyllium punctatum. The sequence continues at coordinate 88,240,472 of NC_092752.1, read as the reverse complement.
CAGCAGTAAAATGATGGAAGGTGTCAGTGCTTTCAAGCAGCACATGCTCAGATATAACCTGGTCAATGACGCCCAGTGTGGGCTCCACCAGGACCTCTTAGCTCCTGACCTCATTACCTTGGTTCAAACATGGACAAAAGAGCTGAATTCCAGAGGTGGGGTGAGAGCGAAAACTCTTTAAAACAAGACTGCCTTCGATCAAGTGTGGCATGAAGGGGCCTTAGCAAAACTGGAATCAATGGGTATCCAGGGCAAACTCTCAACTGATTAGAATCATACCTGACACCTAGGAAGATTGTTATGCTTGATAAAGGTCAGACAATTCAGCTCCAATACAAGTCTGTAGGAATCCCTAGGTCCAACTATCTTCAGGGCTGCTTCATCAATGAGCTTCCGTCTATTATAATGTCAGAAGTGAGGTTGTTTGCCAACGATTGTACAATATTCAGCCGCATTTGTGGCTCCTCAGATACTGAAACAGGTCATATCCAAAGGCAACAATTTCTGGACAGTATCCAGGATGACACATGGCAAGTAATAGTGACGCCACACAAATGCTAGACTGTGACCATCACCACTAAAATAAAATCTAATCGCTGTTCCTTGGCATTCAATGGTGTTACCATCACTGAATCCCCCAGTATCAAAATCCTGGGGATAATCATTGCTCAGCAACTCACTGGACTCGCCACATAAACACAGTAACTACAAGAGCAGGTGAGAAGCTAGGAATTCCGCGGGGAGTAACTCACATCCTGACTTCCAAAAGACTGTCCATTATCTACAATGCATAAGTCAGAAGAATGACAGACTACTCCCCATTTTTCTGGTTGATTGCAGACCCAACAACACTCAAGAAACTTGATAACATCCTGGACAAAGCAGACAGTTTGAGCGTTGTTTCATCCACAATACTCCACCATCAATGGTCAGCAGCAGCAGTGGTCAGCAACTGCACTGAAATGATTCACCAAAGATCCTCAGACACCATCTTCCCAACTCACGACCACGTCTCCCCAGAAGGACAAGGGCGGCAGATGGATGGGAACACCACCATCGTCAAGTTCCCCTCCAAGCCATTCACAATCCTGATTTGGAAATATATCACCGTCCCTTCGCTGTCACCAGGTCAGAATCCTGGGATTCCCTTCCTAATGGCATTGTGGGACAGGTGGACTAGTGCAATTCAACAAGGCAGTTCATCACCACCTGCTCAAGGGCAACTAGGGACAGGCAATAAATGATGGCCCAGCCAGAGACACCCAGATTCACGAAATAAATAAATCAGAAAAATAAACTTAACAGAGGAAGGTAGCTGAGGTATCAGAGGGATCGGTGCTCGGGCCCTAGCTGTTCACAATACGCATTAAACATTTGGTTACAGGAATCAAATCCCAGCCTGCTGATAGTACAAAAGGATGTGGGATTGTGAGTGGGTGAGGAGGTTGTAAAAAAGCTCCAAGGTGACTGAGACAAGCGGAGTGAATGGGCAAATACGTGGCAGATGGAGACCATGGTGGGTAGAGGTGACGGTGTATCCTTTGGTGGGAACAAGAGATTGGCAGCCTATGTTTGAACCATGTTGATCTACAAAGAGATGTATGCTCGTTTTTGTTGTTCCCTTCTGAGCAACCCTCCGAGGTCCCTGCAGCGCAGTGCTTCCTCTACCCAGAGGTCAATACTGGGAATGGCATTGTCACGATGACCAGTGTACATAGACCCTCCAAGGGGGGAGCTGTAGCATTGAAAAGGATCTGGATCTCCCTGTACACCAGTCACTGAAAACAATATTGCAGGAACAGAAAGCAGTTAGGAAGGTAACTGGTGCATTGACCTTCATTTCAGGGGGATTTGAGTCCAGGAGTAAGAGTTTCTTACTGCAACTATACAGGGCCTTGTTGGGACCCCATCTTGAACATTGCGCAGTATTGTGTGCAGTTGTGGACTCCTTACCCAATAAAGGATAAACCTGACATTGCGGGAGTGCAGTGGATGACCATACTGATCTCTGGGATGACAGGCTTGTTGTAGGGGAGCAGGGTTTGGGGCAACTAGGCCTGTATTCAATGGGCTTTAGGAAAATGAGTGGAGATCTCAGTAACATATATAACACTCGGACAGGGTGAGACAGATTGGAAGCAGGAATGATAATTCCCCTGGCTGGTATGTCTAAAACAAGGGGCCAAAGTATTAGATACAGGCAGGACACTCTGCATTGAGATGAAAATAAATATCTGCACGCAGTCCCCGGTGACCCTGGGAATTCGCTCACATCTGGTAGCCAAGACACTGCATATAAATAAGGATTTAGGGACAGTAAAGGGATGGTGGGAGAGCAGGAGTACGGTGTGGAAATAATGGGCCAGCCACCATTATATTGAATTGGGTAGCAAACTTGATGGACCAAAGGGAGCACTGCATTTCCTATTTTATAGCTTTCCAAGGTTACTCACATTAATGGATATTTTCATAGTGTGGGATAAATACATTGAGGAGATGTTTGAACATGAACTGGAATGGGTGAGGCTCAATGTGTTTTACAAAATCCTCCTTTACCGGTGTTTCTGTGAAGTCTGTGGGAAATTTGTCACAGACTCTCAGATGTTAGGGAGGAGATCTCTGCAGGGGCGACAGGATTGTGTTTACCATTCCCTTTTCCGATACCGATGTTGGTGCCGGGTGTTCTGTCTGGTTTTATCCTATAAGACCTCGGAGCAGTTTGAAACAATAGATTATCTGCTGGGTCGACTCAGACACCATTGAAACGTTTCTCATATATCTATGTGTCTGGAGTCACGTTTTAGACAGAACAGGAAAGCACAGGAGATTTACTTCCTGAAAGTCCATTGGGGAAGCAAATTCGTGTTTACAATCGATATTGGCTTCAAGGTCATATTACTGACACCAGATTTTGCATCTTAATATTTTGTTAATTATTCTAAACTTCCACCCGCTGCCAGACCATTAGCCTGGTCTGGATTAGTAATCCAATAACATTTCCACAACAGCACCATCTCTACATGGGGACCTATCAGAGACAACACTGAGCTGGTTATTTCTGAGCTGCTTGACAGCTCTGTCAAAAAGAACTCCCACCAACTTGACTATCGTGACTGTCCCAAGGTAGAGTTAATTGGTCAGATTGTAATTATTCCCCTCTTAGGGGACCGGACATAGCTGAGTAATTTTCCACATTGCCAGGGAGATGTCAGAGTAGGAGCTGGAATGAAACAGCTTCCCCAGGGACACGGCTTGTTGTGCAGCACAGGTCTTCAGTCCTATTACAGGCATGGAGTCAGGGCCCATTGTATTTGTCGTATCTACTATGTTCAGCTGTTTTTTCATGTCACGGGCAGCGAATCAGATTGATTAAAGACTGGCATCTGTGATTCTGTGGGCATTATGGTGAGAGTGGTGTGTATCATCGCCTCAACACTTCTGGCTGAGGATGGCGCAGATACTACATCATTGCCTTTTACACTGGTATGTAGGTCTGTTCCCATTATCTAGGATGGCGATGTCTGTGGATCCCTTTTTCCAGGCATTTGTTTAATCATCCATCACCATTTATGACTTAATGTGGCAGGACTGAGGAGCTTTGATCAGATCTTTGTGGGCGGCACGGTGCCACAGTGGTTAGCACTGCCGCCTCACAGCGCCAGAGACGCGGGCTCAATTCCCGCCTCAGGCGACTGACTGTGTGGAGTTTGCACATTCTCCCCGTGTCTGCGTGGGATTCCTCCGGGTGCTCTGGTTTCCTCCCACAGTCCAAAAATCTGCAGGTGAGTTGAATTGGCCATCCTAAATTGTCCGTAATGTAGGTAAGGGGTAGACGTGGGGTATGGGTGGGTTGCGCTTCGGCGGGGCGGTGTGGACATGTTGGGCCGAAGGGCCTGTTTCCACACTGTAAGTAATCTAATCTAATCTGTTGCTCAAGTACGGTAAAATTAATGGGTTAGCATCAATAGACAATGGACAATAGGTGCAGGAGTAGGCCATTCTGCCCTTCAAGTCTGCACCACCATTCAGTATGATCATGGCTAATCATCCTTAATCAGTATCCTGTTCCTGCCCTATCTCCATAACCCTTGATTCCACAATCCTTGAGAGCTCTATCCAACTCTTTCTTCAATGAATCCAGAGACTGGACCTCCACTGGCCTCTGGGGTAGAGCATTCCATACAGCCACCACTCTCTGGGTGAAAATGTTTCTCCTCATCTCTGTTCTAAATGGTCTCCCCCGTATTTTTAAGCTGTGTCCTCTGGTTCGGCACTCACCCAACAGCGGAAACATGTTTCCTTCCTCCAGAGTGTCCAATCCTTTAATAATCTTATGTGTCTCAATCAGATCTCCTCTCAGTCTTCTAAACTCAAGGGAATACACGCCCAGTCTCTCCAGTCTTTCAGTATAAGGTAATCCCGCCATTCCAGGAATTGACCTCGTGAACCTACGCTGCACTCCCTCAATAGCCAGAATATCTTTCTTCATATTTGGTGACCAGAACTGCACACAGTACTCCAGGTGTGGTCTGACCAGGGCCCTGTACAGCTGCAGAAGGACCTCTTTGCTTCTATACTCAATCCCTCTTGTTGTGAAGGCCAGCATGCTATTAGCCTTCTTCACTACCTGCTGGAGCTGCATGCTTACCTTCATTGACTGGTGTACAATAACACCCAGAACTCTCTGTACTGCCCTTTTACCGAAATTGATTCCGTTTAGGTAGTAATCAGCCTTCCTGTTCTTGCCACCAAAGTGGATAACCATGCATTTATCCATATTAAACTGCATCTGCCACGCATCTGACCACTCACCTAACTTGTCCAGGTCACCCTGTAATCTCCTAACATCCTCATCATATTTCACCCTGCCACCCAGCTTAGCATCATCAGCAAATTTGCTGACGTTATTACTAATACCATCTTCTATATCATTCACATATATTGTAAAAAGCTATGGTCCCAATACTGATCCCTGCAGTACTCCACTGGTCAGTGCCTGCCATTCCGAAATGGAGATGTTTATCACTACTCTTTGCTTCCTATTGGCCAACCAACGTTCAATCCAAGTCAGTACTTTGCCCCCAATACCATGCTCCCTAATTATGCTCACTAACCTCCTATGTGGGACTTTATCAAAACTTTCTGAAAGTCCAGGTACACTACATTTACTGAATCTCCCTCGTCTATCTTCAGAGTTACATGCTCTAAAAATTCCAGAAGGTTAGTCCAGCATGATTTCCCCTTCATAAAGCCATGCTGACTCTGATTATCCTGTTACTAATATCCAGATGTGTCATAATTCCATCCTTCATAATAGACTCCAGCATCTTTCCCACCACTGAGGTAAGACTAACCGGTCTATAATTTCCTGCTTTCTCTCTCCCACCTTTCTTAAAATGTGGTACAACATTAGCCACCCTCGAATCCGCAGGAACTGATCCCGAATCTATCGAACACTGGAAAATAATCACTAATGCATCCACGATTTCTCGAGCCACCTCCTTCTGTACCCTGGGATATAGACCATCAGGCCCTGGGGACTTATCAACCTTCAGACCTAACAGTCTCTCCAACACCAATTCCTGGCAAATATAAATTCCCTTCAGTTCAGGTCCTTCAGCCACTGTTACCACAGGGAGATCGCTTGTGTCTTCCCCAGTGAACACAGATCTGAAGTACCAATTCAATTTTCTGCCATTTCTTTGTTCCCCGTAATATATTCCCCTCTTTCTGTTTTTAAGGGCCCAATGTTAGTCTTAACCATTTTTTTTACCTTTCACATACCTAAAAAAAACGTTTACTATCCTCCTTTATATTATTGGCCAGTTTACCTTCGTGCCTCATTTTTTCTCTGCGTATTTCCTTCTTAGTAATCCTCTGTTGTTCTTTACAAGCTTCTAAGTCCTCCGTTTTCCCACTTATCTTTGCTATGTTATACTTTTTCTCTTTTAACTTTATATGATGCTTAACATCCCTCGTCAACCACGGCCACCCATGCCTCCTCCGAGGATCTTTCTTCTTTTTGGAATGATCCGGCAACTTCTGCATTATATCCAGAAATATCCGCGATTGTTCCTCCACTGTCATCCCTGCTAAGGTATTGCACCATTGAACTTTGGCCAGCTCCTCCCTCATAGCTCCATAGTTCCCTTTACTCAACTGAAAAATTGTCACTTCCGATTGTACCCTCTCCATCTCAAATTGAAGATTGAAGCTTATTGTATTATGGTCACTACTTCCCTATGGCTCCTTCACTTTGAGGTCCCTGACCAATTCTGGTTCATTGCTCAATACCAGATCCAGAATTGCATTCGCCTGGTCGGCTCCAGCACCAACTGTTCTAAGAATCCATCTCTGAGGCACTCCACAAAGTCTCTTTCTTGAGGTCCAATACCATCCTGATTCTCCCAGTCTACCTGCATGTTGAAGTCCCTCATAACAACTGTAGTAACGTCTTTGCAACAGGCCAATTTCAGCTCCGAATTGAACTTACATCCGACATCCAGACTATTGTTTGGGGGCCTGTAGATAACTCCCAAGAGGGTCTTTTTACCCTTAGTATTTCGCAGCTCTATCCACGCTAAGTCTAAATCCCCTGAATCTAGGTCCCCCCCCCCGCGCAAGGGACTGAATAGCATCCCTTACCAACATGGCCACCCCACCCGCTCTGCCCGTCAGTCTGTCCTTACGATAGCACGTGTAGCTTTGAATATTCATTTCCCAGGCCCTGTCCACTTGAAGCCACGTCTCAGTTATCCCCACAATATCGTATCTGCCAATTTCCAAAAGAGCCTCAAGCTCATCCATCTTATTTCTAATGCTTCGTGCATTCATGTATAGTATTTTAAATTTGTTACTGCCCTCACCCTTCCCATCAACTCTTATTTCACTCAACCTTACAGCATGATCCCTTTCTGAGTTTTCTGCCTCATTGATACAGTTGTCTTTCTTGACTTCCCTTGTTCTAACTTTCCCTCCAATTTCTTTCTTAAACATCCAGTTTGTCCGCTCCCCCCCCCCTCCCCCGCTACTTAGTTTAAATGTAGCGGTATTGCAGTAGAATACCTGCCTGCCTGAATGCTGGTCCATAACCTATTAAGGTGCAAACCGTGCCTCTCGTGTAGAATTTATGCTTCCCACAAAATATACCCCAGTGATCCAAGAATTTAAATCCTTGCTTCCGGCAGCAGTTCCCCAGCCACATGTTCAAGTCCATTATCTCCCTGTTTCTGGCCTCACCTGCCCGAGGAACTGGAAGCAAACCGGAGATAACCACCCTGGACATCCTGCTTTTCAGCCATCTTCCTAGCTCTCCAAAGTCCGGCTGTAGTATTTTCCTCCTCTTCTCCCAACATCATTTGTGCCGACATGTACCACCATATCTGGCTCTTCACCTTCGTCTTTGAGGATTTCCTGCACTCTGTCTGTGATGTCTTTTACCCTGGCACCAGGAAGGCAACACACCATCCTTAAGGCCCGTCTGCTGCCACAAAAACCTCGAGCAGTTCCTCTCACGATGGAGTCCCCTATTACCACGGCTCTGTGCGTTGTCAGACTCTTCCGCTCTGCCTCTGCGCCAACTTTTGATCGACAGACCTGGCCGCCTCGCGGACTGGCACTGTCAACTGTCTCTACTGTTTCTAAAAGATTCAAATTTTTGCTGACAGGTACTTCCCCAAGTGTCTCTTGCACCTGTCTCCTCGCTGCCTTCCTTATCGCCAGCTCTCTTCTGCTCTCTTCTGGTATGATCGATGTAATAACCTTGCTGAAGGTCTTGGTCAGAAAAATCTCCTTCCCTCGGGTGAGCCTGAGGTCCTCGAGTTCTTTCATCAGTGCTGCAATATACTCTGTCAGTACCTGAAAGTGCACACACTTTCCACACTTATACAAACCAGATACACCAGAGTCGTTGACCTCCCACATCAAGCACGTAGCACACTAAACCAGCTTGGCAGTCATGTCTTCACCCTCTTCAACTGTGGAGGGTGTTGGAAGGGGAGCCGAGCAGGGAAGACCACGGCTCCCCTCTTCAACACTTCCACTCAAATAACAATCACTTACCTTCCCGACAGACTGTGTTCCGACTTCACTTCCGCCCAGCTCCTGACGCTCTCTGATGCGAAAAGCAGGATTAGTTTCACGTGGTTCTGACCCTGACATGTTCACCCACAGTCATTACTGATACATAGATCGTGTTGATTGTAATGGCAGACTGAGGAGATTATCCCTGGGTAAGATATTACAGGTGGTGTTTGAATGGTGTTCTGCTTCTCCTGCTGCTGTATTCTACAGCACGACATGAATATACAGCTTTGAACTGCAATATCTGAAATGCAATTCTTCTGTCTGTCCCCCAATTCTCACTGAGACCCATTCACCCATCAGGCCTGTACTCAGTGACCTACTCTGGTTTCTGATGTGGTAACACTTTCATTTTCATATTCTCATTCTGCTGAGGTCATGCTTCCAATCTGACACATTCCATTAAAACATTTAACGGATTTTAATTCAATGGTTTAATTCATCTGAATCTTTTTCCTTGAGTAATACCAGCTTCTGTGTTTAAAGTGAATGTGTTTCCCTCTGTTTCTCTCCCTGGCCATGATTAAGAGTTCTGCAGTGTCAGTGATGCCAGCCTTATGTAGTTTCAGAGCCAATGAATTCTCTAGATTCCCAATCATCTTCACCACATTGTATGTTTCCTCTTTTGGTTCGATGCCTCATCACTCATGGCTGCCTTGTCCTCCCATGAGTATGTTTCATCTTTTTTGGGAGAATTTCTGATATCCTCCAAATTATCCAACATAAATTCCTGCCATTGTAGCTCCGTGGTCTTCCCTGCTCGGCTCCCCTTCCAATTAACTTTAGCCAGCTTCTTCCTCATGTCTTTGTAGTGACATTGCTCAATTATAATCACATTACATCAAGAAGAGAGCCAGAGATATAAATCGAAATAACGTGTTTTGAGAGATGGGATATAAAGAATAATTGGCAATTTTTTTGACTAGATACAAAGAGAGAGCGAGATAGAAGATATTGATGGGGAAATGTGGAAAATGAGTAAACTAGATTATTGAAAGAAGTAGATGCACATCCCTCAATGTTTTGGCAATTCCTGAGTGCTGTGGTCCTTTAAACAGTGCAATTACAACAGAGTTATGTGTTCAAATGTTGGGTCTGATGCCAGAACTTTTATCTCCAATAATATGACAGACACTAGCTTTGGAAAGCACCCAGCAGGCCAATATATTGAAGTCCCAGTAGAAAGGGGATTAATTGAAATAAGTTGGGACACCAGAAGAAAGAATGTATAACACACAACCTGATAAGAATGAGAAGTTAGAGTAGAGAATTCCAGAAAAGGAGGGAACACTACGAGAAGGGGAACATGTCACAATAGATGAGCATCAAATAATGGTTTATAAATTTTATACATCATGTACGTCATTTTTCAATAACTGTGCCTCCGTTGTTCATTTAGAATATGTTGTGCACATATGAAAAATATCTCCACACACACATTGATTAAACAATGTATACAAAATCATTTTTCTGCCATTGAAATGGTTCTGTCGTCATGTTACCAGGATACATGAACACCAACTGGCCACCAAAATACATGACCCATTATCACTATATTCCATAATACAAGCAGACAAGGGCATCACTTTGACTGGAAAAACACACGTACATATTAAGACACGCAAGGACGTTCTTAGAGGAATAGTATTCTAACCAGAAGTCCATCAATACATGCATCAATTTGAATCCTATCTACCTTCTCTTGTAACAAAAAAACCGGGAATGACATCACCCACCTTAAGAAAGAAAAACCCATAAATAGAGAGACGGGACATACCACCAGCACTTCAGCGGAGACTGTCACTGATGATGTCACCTAGTCATGGTGATGAAACATCTGAAAACAAATATTCATGCTTAGTGAGCTAACTTGCATATAAATAAATTGTTATTTTTCGTTAATTAGTGGAATTTAGGAGTTCTCTGTCACCCACGTTTTAACAGATTATGATGTGTGGTGAGCTTTTCTGGGTGCGTTGTTTTAATTAACAGAGAGGTTTGACATTGATGTCATAACAGTTTGGGGCCTTGCTGGGGACTTGGACAGACGTGAACAAATTTGTGGTACAAAAGGTCCCAGCAGATTCCAACACATTGCAATTAGTCACCTGCATCTTCAAATAAAACCGTTGGGAAAATTCATTTAATTTTGTTAACTTGTGGTTGGTTAAAGTAAAAATGAAAGAATTGCTTTTTAACATTACTAATGAGGTTCCAAAATTTGGCAAGGAAGTTTACAAAGTCAGAAGAAGGAATAATTTTAGAATTAGCAAATAGGTTGGAATTGAGTTTAAACAGGGACAAAAGGAAAACTGAAATTGTAATGGAGTTGGTCAAGCACTTTGGTGTGTCAGAGAAACAGGCAACCGCAGTAGAGTTAGAAAAAACTTAAATTGCAAATATGGCAACTGGAGTTAGAAGGTGAAAATAGGAACGGAAACAGAGAGAGAACAAAGGGAAAGGGAAAGAGAGGAAAAGAGAGAGAGAATTTGAAATTCGGAAGTTCGGAATTAGACAAGGAAGTTAAATTAACAGAATAGACTAATCAATAGATGCAAGAGTAGGCCATTCAGCCCTTCGAGCCTGTACCGCCATTTAACATGATCATGGCTGATCATTTCTAATCAGTATCCTGTTCCTGCCTTATCTCCATAACCCTTGATTCCACTATCCAACTCTTTCTTAAATGAAACCAGAGACTGGGCCTCCTCTGCCCTCTGGGGCAGAGCATTCCACACAGCCAGCACTCTCTGGGTGAAGACGTTTCTCCTCATCTCTGTCCTAAATGGTCTACCCCGTATTTTTAAGCTGTGTCCACTGGTTCGGCACTCACCCATCAGCGGAAACATGTTCCCTGCTGCCAGAGTGTCCAATCCTTTCATAATCTTTTACGTCTTAATCAGATCCCTCTCAGTCTTCGACAGAGGATAGAGATTACGGGATGTATACAGCTATGATAATACATTGTCATATTTCAATGAGAAAAATGTCAATGTCTGTTTTTATTTCATTTGAAAAACAAAATGGCTCGGCAGATGGTGTGTCCAGTGAACTTGTGGGTAATGCTCGTTCAGACTATGCTGGTGGGCACAGGAGTGAGGTTTTTGCAACGCTGTCAGCTGAGGGGTCAAGAGATTATGCCCATGTCAAACTGGCTATATTTGGTTGGTTATGAATTGGTACTAGAAGAATATAGGCTGAGGTTCAGAAATATAGAGACAAATCCAGGTCAGGCTTATGTTGAATTTGAAAGAATTAAACACAGTAATTTTGGTAGATGGGTCCTGGCCTTAAAAATGGATAAGACCTGTGAGGCTCGAAGTGAGATAATACTGCTGGAGGAGTTTAAAGACTCACTTCCAGAGATGGTAAAAATTAATGTGAATGATTAGAAATTTCAAGAAGTGAGAAGCGCTGCAGAAATGGCAGGTAAATTTGCATTGGTGCATGAGATGAAGTGTAGCTCCTGGGAGGATTTTCATCCTGTGAAGGATAGAAACTGGGAGAAGGGGAGGTCACACATTACAAAGCGAACAGTAGGCACAATAGTTTACTATAGGTGAAAAAAGAAGCGCAAGGGAGTTGAAAGGAAGTGAAAGGCCTCAGGTGTTCTCACTATTAGGGTGTGAAACACAAAAAATTACAGTGTCAATGGTTTAAGAAAGGCACTGGGAAAAGGAACTTTCATTGCAGTAAGCTGTGACACACCATGCTGTGGGTTGAAGGAAGACAATTTGGGAAAAGATGTGGTAGAAGAGGCTAAGCTAGTGGCATTAGTGAAACTGTTAAAGAAGACCCCAAGTTTCCAAGGAGCTGTAGGAGAGTGCACAGCCTAGGTACAGAGTCAGTGCCTGGTCCTATATAGAATTCTCCTCTGTGGATAAAGTTTACTCAGAAGGTGGGGGGAGGGGAGGACGATAAAATATAATTTTCTGAGATACGGAATCTGCTCTGTCGCGAAAAGTTGAGAAGTGAGGTGCCAGAAAAGCACAATAGATCAGGCAGCAGCTGAAGAGCAGGACAATCTACATATCAGGTATAAACCCATCGTCAGGAATGTGGCGGGGGGACAAGGGGGCGGAAAGATAAATAGGAGGGTAGGAGCAGGACTCGCGGGTCGGTCACTGGGAGGGCGATAGGAAGATGTAGGTGGGAGTGACAGTGATATGTCGGAGGAGAGCATCGAGTGAATAGTTGGGAAGGACGATAGACAATTAAGACAGTTCAAGAGGCCAGTGCTAATTTGAATGGTTGGATCTGGCATAAGGCTGTGGGAGGGGAGATTTGGAAATTGGCGAAGTCGATGTTAATGCTGTATAGTTTGAGGGGTCCAGCTCTCCTACCACCTATCCACTTTACTCTTCTCTCCGACCTATCACCATCACACCCCACCTGCATCTACTTATCGCCTTGCATGCTACCTCCCACCCAGCTCCACCCTCATCCTCCTATTTATCTCTCAGCCCCCTTCCCCCTCCCTTACCCCCCAGTTATCTGATGAAGGACTTGTGCCTGAAACGTCAACTCTCCTGCCTCCCAGATACTGCTTGATCTGCTGTGCTTTTGCAGCCCCACACTTTTCAACTCTGATCTCCTCCATTTACAGTCCTCACTTTCTCTCAGCCCCTCATAGCAAGATATGGAATGATTTTCACTCTTTCTGACATGTTACTCAAGAGCGTGATAATTTGTGGAATTGGGGCAGAAATTATGGCTGGGGACAGAAACATCACATTGGAGTGCTAAATCAGTATTGGGGAAGTAACAGTGAGAGTGAGTGACAGAGTGTCAGTTCCAGGAATGCAGTTTGTTCTTGTGAACGATTTAATAGGATCCAAGGTGGCAGAGACCTCTTATGTTGGAGAAGTCAAATGAAAACGAGGGGACTGAGGAGTTAAAAGAAATATAACCAGGAATTTTCCAGACTGTGTAGTAACAACATCCCACTGTCATAAGTTACAGCAGGAAGGAAAAGCGAAAGAAAAAGACAAAGGAGTTGATGTTCAGGTAACTTACACCCTGTTTGATGTCACGGTACAGGAAAAACCTGAATGTGGCGAAAAACGGTAGTTTAGTGCAGAAGGGAAATGGGCCAAAATGCACTAGATCGTTTGACTGGGAGCATACCATGTCATGGGTAGCACACAAACTAACTGCAGGCGGTCACCTAGGTGGACAGAAGACTCAGGCTAAGGTACAGAAGCATTTCTAGTGGCCTGGAATGCACAAGGACGTGGTTATTTTTTGTTTTACATGCCATACATGCCAAATGGTAGGGAAGTCACAGGCAATAAAAGCCAGCACCTTTGTTGCCAATTCCTGCATTCGAAGAACCTTTCACGTGGGTTGTGATTAATTATGGAGCTCCCCTTTCTGAAGTTAAAGTGGAAACCAATATTTGGTGACCATAATGGATGTGTCTACCAGATTTCCAGAGGCAATTCCATTATGGAGTGTTAAGGCAAAAAGGGAGGGGAAGGGGTTTATAGCTTTCTTTACTCGCTGTGGGCTACACAGAGAGATTCAGTCAGACCAAGGGTCTCATTTTACTCCTCAGCTGTTTGAGGAAGACATGGATAGCTTAGACAGACAGCACTTCAAATCAAGGGCGTCCCATCCTGAATCCCAGGAATCATTGAAAAGTTAGCATCAGACACTGAAGACTATGTTAACAGCGTACTGTCAGGATTGGCCAAATAATTGGAATAAAGATGCCGCATTAAATTGCTTATCATCAAAGATGCCCCAAATAAATCTACTCGGTTTACTTCCTTTGAGTTAATCTTCGTACATGAAGTGAAATCCTTTGAATTTAATTAAATCTAAATTGACTGGACCGAAGTCGGAGATCTCACACTTAGATTATGTCTGTGAGGTGAGGGAGAGATTAGAGCGAGTAGGTGAGTGAACTAAACAGCACCTGAAGAGGACACAGCATAGAGTGAAGCAGGTGGGGATGATGTGTTAGTAGTTTAAATAATGCTCAGAATACCAGAAGCCAACTGAATTAGAATAATATTGTTTGGACAGCTGGAAAGCAATCAAATTCTGAGAATTATTGTATCACGTAGAGTAAGTAAACTCAGCATTTTGAACACTCGGGAGAGAGCTACTGCCATCCAACAGAGTAACTGCTGCAGAGCAGGAGTGCTAACTGACAATCTCAAACACGTTTTGTTAAAGATACATGTTCATGAAAAACCTACTTGGAGAAAAAAAAATGTGACCCAGGGAGATCAGCAGCTGGAAGAGTAACACAGCGGGGAAGATAGAGAATGTGTGGTCTTGAGATTGTATTGTTGAATATGTGGGTTGGTAGAACAGCATATTTTTACAGAGTTGGAAACAGATAGTAAGTAGCTAAGAAAAGGAGGGCTTGTATTTGTGAACACCTGTTGTTCAGTGTTCACTATCAAAGTTAAGAAACTAATTTGCGAATTTTTGTTTAAATAGTGGAATATAGGAGATCGATGTTGCTCATATTTTAACAGATTACGAGGTGAGGCGAGCTTTTCTGTGTGTTTGGTTTTAATTAACAGAGGGGTTGGACTCCACCTTTTAAATGTCTATCCACGTTAACCCCATTTCCCTGCAGTTGGCCCACATCCTTCTAATCCTTCTCATCGACATACGTATCCAAATGCTTTTGAAATGTTGTTAATGTATCCATCTCAACCACATCTGCTGGCAGCTCATCCACGTACCAGCCCTCTGTGTAAAGACGTGGCCCCTCAGGTTCCTTTTTTTCCTTCCCTTTAACCTTAAACTGATCCCATCTCGTCCTCGATTCTCTACACCTTGGAAAAAGACTGAGAGAATTAACCCTATCCATATCCGTTGTGACTTTTTACAGTTCTATAAGGTTCCCCCCTCAGTCTCCTACACTCTATAGAAAAAATCCGAGCTTGTCCAACCTCTCCCTATAACTCAGACCATTGGGTCCTGGCAACGTCCATGGGAATTTATTCTGCACGCTTTCTAATTTCATAAAATTCTCCCTATGACAAAGTGACAAAACCTGAACAAAATACTCCAAGTGCGGCCTGACCAAAGTACTGTATAACTGCAACATAAATTCCCAACTTCTATACTCAATGTCCGGCCTGATGAAGGCCAGTGTGTCAAAAGCTTTCTTCACTGCCCTGTCTACATGTGACAACACTTTCAGAGAACCGTGAACCTGAATGCCAAGGTCTCTCTGCCCACTACACCCCTTAAGGCCCTCCCAATCACTATGTAACTCCTACCTTGAGTTGAGTTTCCAAAATGCAAAACATCACGCATCTATATTAAATTCCATTTGCCATTTCTTGGCCCACTTCCTCAACTGATTAAGGTCCTGCTGCAATTTCTGCTAAACTTCCTCACTGATCATGCTCCCACTTATATTAGTCTCATCTGCAAACTTAATAATCATGCCATGTACATTCTCAACCAATTCATAGATAACAAACAGCCATGGACCAAGCCTCCAGTCTGACAAGTATCCTTGCACTAAACCCTCTGCTTCCTACCATCAAGCCAACTGTGCATCCAATTGGCCAGTTCCCCAGCATTCCACGTGATGTAACTCTCCAGAGCAGCCTGTCATGTGGAACCTTATCAAAGGCCTTACTTATATCCATAGAGACTATGGTTACCGCCTGGCCCTCATCAACTTTCTTGGTCACTTCAACAACGAAGTCTAACAAATTTGGGAAGCATGATCTCCCACTGACAAGTCTATGCTGACTGCTCCGAATCAAACCCTGTGTAAGTAATGGATACAGACAATGGTATGCTGTCCTTCATTGTAAGATTATTCAAGTACATAAGTGATGTCATCTTCTTGCTGTTGTAGGGACTTGCTGAGAGCATGGTTGGGACACTATCTATGGATTTGATGTCCTTTGTAAGGAATGATCTCCTTACCACAGAAAGGGGCAATGGTATCATGGGGATAGAGTGAAGAAGCGGAGTGTTTTATCATTACAGTTGTGAGAGAAGAAGAAATCGTGACGTTAAACACGAGGAGTGGCAGCGATCACTTACTTCCAAAAGAGACATTGACAGGGTGAGAAATTCCATACTTTACCCAGGATTGATTGTTTTGATTTATTGTCACGTGTACCTCAGTACAAGGAAACACTTTATTTATGAGCAGTGGAGGAAGATCATAGTTAGCATGGCCAGACAGATCATAGGGTGGAAACAGACTTGGACAGAGTAAGGAATACAGGTTACACTGAACAGGACATGCACTAGACAAGGTCAACATGAACAAGATCAGCATTATTTGAACTTAGAGAGTCCATTCATCAGTCTAACGTGGCCTTCCTAATAGTTTATTTGCCTAAATCAACTCTCCCCATGTTATTGTGCATTCGGCCTGTGAGCCCTGTACTGAACGTCATGTTGCTCACAATCCCCAACAGCAGCCACAATACCTTCCGTCTGAAACAGGTAGCCATTCCCACCAGCTTCCACCCTACATAGCGAACACCAGGCTGGCTTCTCGGAGATGGAAGGTGCCTTCTTGAGACTGCACACAAGACATATGGCTTCCCTCCTCACCACTAGAAAACCACGTTAAAGTCCCACGTGTGCATCATGACAGACGGAGCTACGAGGAACAACATGTAGCAGTCTGTCTGTGCAGCCTCTGCTCTACTTGTTCATCATGTTAAAGCATCAGTTAGGAGACAGTGAGAACTGCGATGCTGGAGATCAGAGTAGACAGTGGTTTGCTGGAAAAGCACAGCAGGAGAATCGACGTTTCGGGCATAAGCCATTCATCAGGATCAACATCAATTACCTCATTCACCGTTGTGTAAGTGTATTGAGGTGGGAATGGCCTCCTACTGTTCCTGTATAAGTGATTCAAGGAACTGACAGGCTTCTTCCTCGTCCGATTGGACAGGGTCAAGGGCCGGATTGGGTTACCACTGGTTCCTGTATGACAGCTCGATGTGCTGACTAGTGTGATGATATTGTAGCTTTAAGATGTTATTTTGTTCTGGTTTCTTTTAAGAGAGAGATTGAATGACCGTTACCACGCTGGCCAATTAAGACCACTTGAGTAAACAACTAGTGAGGCCTTAGATTTATTTTAATGTGGCCTGAATGGGTGTGGCCAGCTCTCACAGATTAGGATCACTCGGTTTTGGTTTCTCAGTGACATCAAAAATTATTGGGGTCTCCACCGAGTTGAAAACTTCAGTGAATGTCTCCTGGCAGCTACTCTCTATGAATTTTCTCTTGGTGCTGTTTTTAAATCCTGAATTGGAGAAATATTTGTGTCATTCAGTGTCTGAATATTCCTTTTTGCCAAGGGCTGTGTTCATGTGATTTTCCTGTATTGAAACAGTTCATTAGTATTTGTTCCTCGATCTATTATTCTGTTAACTCATCCAATATAATTATGTTATTCTAAATTCTTCTTTCTTTGGTTTTATTTCATCTATCGTGTTTTAGTAAATGGTGTTATGCCTCACACCGAGTTGTTGACAGGTCACATTGCATCTGGAACAGACACTTGACTATTTCTTTAAAATAAGAAAACATTAGAGTCTCGGCTCCCACCTTCAAATATTGTCGAGGGGCTCTGGTGTGGCCCATCACACTAGAATCCTTCTCTTCCTGAATAATAGGCTGGAGGCACTGAGTGGGCTATCCCTGTTCTTCTCCAATAGTGTCAATGGGCTGAACGACCTCCTCATATTCCTGTGTAACCAGCGTGAGGTGCTGAATGATCTCTTATTTTACTGTGGCAATGTGCAGTGTCAGACAGTCCTTTATATGAATATTCCCGACTCTTTAAAAGCACAAGCCTCAATGGAGTCCATGTCTTGCTGCACATGGACACAGTCCACTTCAGAAGCTGATGGGGGCGTCAAATTATTCTGAAAATTGTGGAATCCTCAGTGACCATCCCCACTTCTGATCTTATGGTGGGGAGGTTGGGGGAGGGAGACATTGATGAAGCAGCTGGAACTGTTTGTGAAGAGGAAGCTGCCTTGAGGATCTCCCACAGAGGTGACCCAGGACTGAGATGATGAACACCTTCCTTTGTGCCATGTTTGACTCCAAACACTGGAGAGTTTACTCTGATTCCCATTAAGTCCAGTTTTGTTAAGCTCCTTGATATCAACAGAAGTCAACCACTGCCTTGATATCAGGGCCAGTTATTTTTACCTGAACCCTTGTCTCAACCTCTTTTGACCATATCAATAAACCATGATATAGGAGCAGCAAGTGTTTTCTTCAAACAGGTGGGATTGAATGTCAGGATTTCTCTTCTCAAGAGTGTTCGGGGAGCCAAATGACTGAAAGTATTTGAAGAGGAGGTAGATCGCTATTGACCTTTCAGAGAGTTGAGGGCGATGAAGAATTGGGTATGAAAGAGGATTTGAGACCAAGAGCAGATCAGTCATGATCTTAAAGAAGGGCAAGGCAGGCTTGGGGAGTGAACGACATGCCCCTGTTTCTGATGTTCTCCCATTCTGTTATTGGAAAGTTAGTGGGTGTTATTTTCATGGATGTTCTGTTATTGAATGTTGCCGTCAGGGAGACAAGAGGATGTTGTGAGCCATTGATTGGTGAGTTATGTGGGCTGTATTCATAGTGAAGTTGGGTCTACAACATGACCAACAAATGGTGCACAAATTTCAGAGAGGGGAAGCTGAGGAAAGGCTGAGGCACTTGGGGTTGTTTTCATTGTAGAAAAGAAGGTTTAGGGGTGATTTGATAGAGGTGTACAAGATGATTAGGGGGTTAGATAGGGTTGACAGTGAGAACCTTTTTCCACGTATGGAGTCAGCTATTACAAGGGGGCATAGCTTTAAATTAAGGGGGGGTAGATATAGGACTGATGTTAGGGGTAGGTTCTTCACTCAGCGAGTCGTAAGTTCATGGAATGCCCTGCCAGTAGCAGTAGTGGACTCTCCCTCTTTATGGGTATTTAAGCGGGCATTGGATAGGTATATGGAGGATAGTGGGTTAGTGTAGGTTAGGTGGGCTTTGATCGGCGCAACATCGAGGGCTGAAGGGCCTGTACTGCGCTGTATTCTTCTATGTTCTATGTTCTATAGATGGGGGGCCTCTTTCATACCCAGCCTGGATTTTACAATTACATTACTCAAATCACCTCAAAGCGTGTGGGACAGTCTTGAAGGGCCGAATGATCTCCTCTGTTTCTGTGCACCAAGTTATATAAGTAATTAGCCTCTAAATGCTCCTGCCTAACAGGTTTAATGGCCTGAATGGAACACAGGAACATGGGATTGAGGGATAGGAGTGAGTCATTACATATGTTGACACTTCTCCACCAGGCACTAAGATTGTGGCTGATCAGGTTGGGGTCTCAGTCCCAATTTCCTGTCTGCGTCCCATTATCATTGACTCAGTTCTCTGCCAAATTTTTCACTAACGCAACTTTCAATCAATGTGAACATAGAGGCATGATAAACCTCCAGTGAAGAGGATTCTGATTTGAAAGGTACTTTCAGAATTATTCGTCATCCTTCTTATAGAATCAGAGTCATGCAGAATAGAAACAGACCCGTTAGTCCAATCTGTTCACTCCGATCAGATACCAAATCTGGTTTAGCCTCATTTGCCAGCATTTGGCCAATATCCCTTCTCTTTCAGATACTTTTTAAATGTGCGATTGTAACCGCCTTCACCACTTCCTCTGACAGCGCTTTATATTCACACACGACTCTCTGTGTGAAATATTTATCTTCAGGTCCCTTCTAAATCATTCGTCCTCTCCCCTTCAACCTATGCCCTCTTGTTCTGGACTCCCCTACCCTGGGGAGCAGAACGTGGCTGTTCAGAATATCCATGCCCCTGATGATTTTATAAACTTCTATAATGTCACCCTTCAGCCTCTGACACTCCAGGGGGAAACACCTCAAACTAATCAACCTCTCCCTAAAGCTCAAACCTCCAGTCTTGGGACATCTGTGTAAATCTTTTCTGCTGACAACCGAATTGTATGCAGTATTCTTAAAGTGGCCTCACCAACATCCTTTATAGATACAACATGCCACCACAACTCCTATACTCAACGTTCTGACTGATTAAGGCAAATTTGTAAAATGTGTTCTGTACCGCACTGTCTGCATTCGACTCCACTTTCAAGGAACAATGTACCTGCAGCCCTATGTCCATTTGTTTCACATTACTCCCCAGGACCTTCCCATTCAGTGTATAATTTCTGCCCTGATTTGCCTTCCAAAAATGCGTAACCTCGTATTTATCTAAATTAAACTTCATCTGTCACTCCTTGCCCCTTTGTCCAATCTAATTGTGGTCTCTTTGTACTCTGAGATAATCTACTACACCACCTTTCTGATGTTGTCTGTAACCTTACGAACTATGGCCCCAATATTCATATCTAAGTCCTTTACATAAATGATGAAATGCTGTAAACTCAGTACTGATTCTTACAGCACACTGCTGCTCACAAGCCTCCAGTCTGAAAAATATCCCTCTTCCTTCAAGTCAATTGTGACGAGCTTCTTCTGTATCCCATGTAACCAAACCTTACTCATCAGCCTACCAATCGGAATGTTATGAACACCTTGCTGAGGTCCATATTGACAATGTCAACCAAACTCCCTTCATCAATTTTCTTTGTCACCTCTACATAAAACTCAACCAAATTAATGAGACATGATTTCCCAAGCAGAAAGCCACGTTGTCTACTCTGATCCTTCGAAAATGTATGTAAATGCTATCCCTCAGAATCCCCTCCAACAACTTACCCACCACTGATATCAGGCACACCGGTCTATAGTTCCCCGGCTTTTTGGGGTCACTGTTTCCTTTTCCACTGCTCCACTGCTCACAACAAATGTTAAATGTAACTGGGTCGGTGATATGGCCGATGATATTGGTGTCAGACTAGGTCAAGGTCAGTTTTAGGAACAAGTCAGGCTAGTTTATTTAATCTGCTCAAATAGCACGTTTATGATCCAGAGTAATGTTACTCAAACTATGATGGAAAGATGAATGGTCAACTGTTGGGTATTGCAAATAAAGTACCGATATTTCCCTTTCTAAACACACGCACACACACACACACACACACACAACAATAAACAAAATCTCTGCAATTTCAAGTTGAAAGAACCTTTTCCAAATATCATTGTTAGTTATGACTAAAGGAAAAATTGAGAGATTGTCCAAAATGTGATTCGGCTTCTGAAGATATTCTACTCACACAGCTGTTCAGCGATTTCTACTTTTGTGCACTCGTCAGTGTAACGGTAAGGGCATGGGAAGGTTACTCTTTGGAAGGTAGGTATGGACTTGTTGGGCCGAAGGGCTTGTTTCCACACTGCAGGGATTCTATAAAAATAAGAATGGTAATAATAACAGTAGAGTTTTGTTTTAGCTCGTACACATTACTGTGATGAGGAATAATGAAGGAGAGAGAGTGCATTTCTTCTCGGGCAGATGACATTTTCTCCCTCTCTGAGTTGAATCACACAATAATCACATTCTCTCCCAAACTGGACCATGTGAGGTCTCCTTGTACATTGTCCAAACTATGTCTCCATCACAATTCCTGTTCCATGTAGGTGCATCATTACTGCTGTCATTTACAGAGCCATACCCTGAGCAGAAAATGGTCTCAGTCGATTTGAAGATATGTTTATATGTCCCTGCGTCATTAAAACATAAAATGTTTAATGTATTCAGAATACATAGAACACAGGACATAGAACAGTCCAGCTTAGAACAGGCCCTTCAGCCCACGATATTGTGCCGACCATTGATCCTCATGTATGCATCCTTAAATTTCTGTGACCTAATGCATATCCAGCAGTCTCTTAAATATCCCCAATGACCTTGCTTCGACAACTGCTGCTGGCAACGCATTCCATGCTCTCACAACTCTGTGTAAAGAACCCACCTCTGACATCCCCTCTATACTTTCCTCCAACCAGCTTAAAACGATGACCCCTCGTGTTAGCCATTTCTGCCCAGGGAAATAGCCTCTAGCCATCAACTCTATCTATGCCTCTCATAATCTTGAATACCTCAATTAGGTACCCTCTTCTCCTCCTTTTCTCCAATGAAAAAAGTCCGAGCTCAGTCAATCTCTCTTCATAAGATAAGCCCTCCAGTCCAGGCAGCATCCTGGTAAATCTCCTCTGAACCCTCTCCAAAGCATCCACATCCACATCCTTTCTGGGTGACCAGAACTGGACGCAGTATTCCAAGTGCGTTCGAATCAAAGTTTTATAGAGCTGCAACAAGATCTCACGACTCTTAAACGCAATTCCCCCTGTTAATGAAAGCCAAAACACCATATGCTTTCTTATCAACCCTGTCAACTTGGATGGGCGTTTTAAGGGATCTATGTACCTGCACACCAAGATCTCTCTGTTCCTTCACACTGCCAAGAATCCTATCCTTTATCCTGTACTCAGCTTTCAAATTTGACCTTCCAAAATGCATCACCTCGCATTTGTCCAGGTTGAACTCCATCTTCCACCTTTCAGCCCATATCTGCATCCTGTCAATGTCCCGCTGCAGCCTACAACAGCTTCTATACTGTCAACAATATCTGCAACCTTTGTGTCATCTGCAAACTTGCTAACCCATCCTTCAATCCCCTCATCCAAGTCATTAATAAAAATTACAAAGAGTAGAGGCCCAAGAACAGAGCCCTGTGGAACACCACTCACCACTGGCTTCCAGGCAGAATATTTTCCTTCCACTACCACTCACTATCTTCTGTTTGCCAGCCAATTCTGTATCCAGACAGCTAACACAGATACCTGTGTTAAAATGAATGTTTTGTTTTAACAAATGCAGAAATTGCTGGAAAAGCTCGGCAGGTCTGTCAGCATCCTGATGACTTTTACATGCTGTAATTGTACCAGCCTCCACCACTTCCTCTGGCAGCTCATTCCATACGCACACCACCCTCTGTCTGAAAAGGTGCCCCTTAGGCCTCTTCAAAATCTTTCCCATCTCACTTTCCACCAATATCCTCTAGTTTTGGACACCCCAAACCTGGGGAAAAACCCTGACGACTCAACCTATTCGTGGCCATTCTGATTTTATAAACCTTTACTACTGCGAAATGTGACTCCAATCAACACGAATGGCTGTACTTTCAGTCATCCTGGGCCTAAATGCTGAAATTCAACACCGACACCTGTTCGTTTTCCATCAAGTCACAATTCTAAAACCAGTTTAATCAGTTTGTTCAGATGTATTCGGAGACACTTCTGTGGGATTTACACCTAGACCTTTGTGCCCGGAGGTAGGGACACGAGCATCACTTGGCAATACCCATACGGCTGCAGCATTATTCTCCTGTGTGTTTGTTCATCAGCCTGTTATGACATGCTGTGACATACCTTTGCAACAGGCAGGACATGAATCCAAACCTTCTGGTCCAGAGCTAGGAACACTACCAAACAATTTCAGGAATTGAAATCAAACCCAGAGCCATGGCTCAGAGGCAGGGACACTACCCACTACACTACTATACCCAGATTTTGGGTCACATTTTAAGCGGCAGCGTTCAGTTCGGTGTGGATTTATTATAATCAGGTTACCATTACCGAACTACACAAAACATTTTGTATTGTTAAACAAGTGCAAGATCGAAATTAACTATGAACATCGTTAATTGCTATTATCTGTAGTCTGCAATATTTGGGAAAGAAATCCTGCAGACATATTCTGCCCAATGAAGGGTCTCAAGTCGATATTAATTACTGAATGCCAGACACGGAGAAAGACCATAATTTCTGGTCCCAAAACACCGATCAGTATAACCCAACTCGTACATGTGTCTGTCCTCTGCCTAAAACCATGAAATGAGACCACGCCACTGATTACTGTCCTTCCTCTCCTCCCCACTGACTGTGTCTGCAATCTGTCCCTCCTCCCTCTAACCACACAAGGGAAACCAAGCTCAGAGCCTTTGTGAAAATCAAGGCCGGAATTGCAGGCCTCCTGGAGAGGGGTGGGCATTTTAAAATTAAACGGGGAAGGAGAGGAGGTGGTAATATCACTTACTGGCCGAGGCGTGGCAGATGGATTTTAGTTTGGATTAATGCGAGGTATTGGATTTGGTAAATCAAACAAAAGTAGGTCTTACACAATTAAACGTAGGGCCTTTGGCAGTGTTGTAGAACGGAGACCTCGGCCATCATGTATAATTCTTCAACAGTTGCATATCATTTCGATAATGTGATTAAGAAGGTGTTTTGCACACTTGTCTTCAATGGTCAGACCATTGAGTATCGGAATTGGGATGTCATGTTGTGGTTGTACAGGATATTGGTGAGACCTCTCCCGGAATACTGTGTCCAATTTGGACATCCTGCCCTCGCATTCCATAGGCACACCACCCTCTGGGTGAAAAAGCTGCCCTTAGGACACTTTTAAATGCTTCCCCTCTTACCTTTCAACTATGTCCTCTAGTTTTGGAGTCCCCTACACTTATAAAATATATTGACTGTTCACTTTGATATTATTGATCTTGATATTATTCAGCTGGAGAGTGTTCAGAAGAGATTAACCTGGATGTTGCTGGAAATGGAGGGATTGAGTGATAAGGAGAGGTTGGGTATGCTGGGACATTTTTCACTGGAGAGTATGAGGTTAAGGGGTAACTTTACAGAGGTTTATAAAATAATGAGGGGAACAGATAAGCTGAAGGGCTGATGTCCTTTCCCTAGAGGTGGGGATTCAAAACTGAGCGATATTATAAGGTGCGAGGAAAAAAGATTAACGAAAGTCATGAGAGGGAATTATATTAGACAGAATCTGTTTTGTGTGTGGAATAAACGTGCAGAGGAAGTGGTGAAAGCAGGGACAGTTGCAACGTTTAAAGGACATTTAGACCAGTCCATGGATAAGACATCAGTTGGGATGGTGCTGTGAGCAGCTGCCCTCTCCCTCCCCCTCTCTGAATGAATCCCTGTTGGTTTTCACCCTCTGCCAATGCCGGTGCAGTGGCATGGGGAGGCCATCAGAGGGTGGCATTGCATCACTTTCAGCACCACAGAGACACCCAGACCTGCCCCACACAGAGACACACAGATAGACGCACAGCAATTGTTAGGACACGGCATAGAGCTCATCTGGTAATTTAAAATAAACATAAATAAATGCTCAATTCGCCTTGTAAACTATTAAAATATGAGTGAGAGAACTCCCAAATTCCACTGTTGAAATAAAAACAACAATGTATTTTTTAACACTGAAAGTCCCTCTATCCTTTAACTACTCATAACCCGACTCCAGCTCTACACCAATATACTGTGTCTGCCATCCTCTCATATCACAGGTGCTTGTAAGCTGTCATTTCGGGGCAGCATTCACTCTCTCTTAAAGGTACAGTACACACTTTCAACTTCATCCCATTATACCCTGATGAATGTCGATAAGTGGAACCTATCCGGATTTCTCTTGGTCTGCTGTTTGTCAATATTTCATCTACTCTGTCTAGTAAATGTCAGGATTTTTGTTGCTCCATTGACAGAATGTCATTATTCGACTCTGCCCATGGGAATATATCAGTATTTCACTTGCTCACACTCCTGTGTGTGGGGCAGGATTTCAGTTGTTTCATGGGGACTATGATACTATGACAATCTTAATGTTTGTAAATGGTACCAAACCTGCAAGAATTGTAAAGTCTATGGAGGACAGTTTGGAACTCTAACAGGACAGTGATACGCTGGTAGACGGGGATCATTGCAGAGCAGTGTGAGGTGATGCACTTTGGTATGAAAGATAAAGAAAGACAGTTTAAAACAGGCTATGCCATTATAAATGGGCTGCAGGAACAGAGAGCGCTTGGTGTATATGAGCACAGATTGTTGAAGATGTCTGGACAAGTGGGTAGAACAGTAACTATCACAGATTAGTTTCAGTATCTGAGCTGTTTAGAGGAGGAGGTGTAGGAGGGAGTCTCCGTGCTCCCTTCCTGGGAGGTGGTGGTGACGATGTGTTATGAGCCCACCCTTCTGCCCACCGAGACCATGGGGATTCCATTTGTATCAGCTCAACACAAAAGGGAGATGGCATCAGGGCCACAGCTTCTAAGTTGTGCCGGGGGGGGAACGGAGCTGCCAGTGGGTTCAAAGTGAGAACTGTCCTTCACTGAACATTGCTCCTTACTCAGTCGGTGGGACGTGGATGTTCAGAATCTCCACACGAGGTGTCCCTGTCCTTTCCGGCTCGTACCAGTGTCCTCCCCACATGGCGGGGGGAGGGGGGTAAGGGAATGGATATCGGGCACTCCACCACCCGGATAGGCCCTTTCTGACCTATTCCAGGCTGTTTCTCCTGGAATGGGAGGAAGGGAATGAGGGACGGAAGGTGGGGAGGGGTGTCCCTGCTGTTAGTGATGGTGCAGGTGAGGATAATGGCTAATCGTGAGGTTTTCAGAGGGAGTCTGTCGACAGTGTTGTATCCATGCAGAGTAATTGATATGGGGGGTAAAGTGGACGGGGTGACAGAGAGAGAGAGAGACAGAGAATGACAGAGAGAGAGAGAGAGAGAGAGAGAGAAGGTGCTGCATGCGGCAGTGAGTGTGGTGGACCATGAGCCTTGTTCGGGGGTCGGTGCAATAACAGATACACAGTGAGTGTGAGGGAGCAGAGAGAATGCAGTGACCCTTATCCTGACAGAGTGGGTAAGGTTATTGATGTTTGTCCTGTTTTACGGAACATATCTTCAGACTTCAGATACTGCACTGAGCTGGGTGGGGAGCTCAGACTATGCTCGGGGGGTCTGGTGGTGTGACCGCCTCTGGAAAGAGAATGGTCCCCCTCTGTACTAGCCCATCCACCAGGACCTCCGTGCCCCTGTCGACAAACCGTGATGCCATCGCCCCTTATCTGCCATGCTCGGGGTAAACTGCGCGGCGCAGCTCCAAGCTGAGAATGCTCAACCCCTGTGCCCATTGGCCTTTCAAAGATGGCCCCAGTGTCAGTTGATCACAGAATATCCAGGGGCATCCGGGCAATGGTGAGTACCACCCGCCATGATGGGTGGGAGAATCGGGCTGGTATTCAATGAGAGGGACACCATGGGGGCGAGGTATCCAATGAGTTGAGTTTGATAAGATAGCACCAGGAATCTAGCTTGACCTCATATAGATAATCTCTCTGTCACACTCAATGAAAATGACACTGAGGCAAATTATTGTTAGAATCAGCTCAGTGAGTCATAGATTCTGTTGAAACTACTCCCATTTACAAAGCTGTAGAACAAATGCTCATTCAAAACGCTCCATCATTTCACCTCACACCAATAACCCTTTTTCCCATCTTTCCTGGGTAGACTGGCTCATGTTACAGAATGCTATCGAAGTGTCTACATTTCAGCATTCTGAACCTGGGAACACATCCTTCCATGACACTGTCTCTCAGTCTCCCCCTCTCTGTCTATACCCCAAACCCCTCCCATGTGGTGATATTTACACTGATTCCCCAGGCATCTCTCCCTGGCAGTGATGTTCTCACCCACAGCACCCCCTTGTCATGATACAATGGAGATATGGAGCGGTAAATTGGTGGGAGCTGTACGTCCTTTCACTTCCAGCCCGGGCTGCAAGTTTCCCCCACACTGGGCAGGGATCTAACACAGTGTGACTGAGCAATGCACTGGGGTGGTGTACACAGTCCTACATGCTGGGAGGGTAACTGCTCCTGGGTTACAGATCAATGCACTGGGGTGATGTACACAGTCCTACATGCCGGGAGGGTAACTGCTCCTGGGTTACAGATCAATGCACTGGGGTGGTGTACACAGTCCTACATGATGGGAGGGTAACTGCTCCTGGTTTACCGATCAATGCACTGGGGTGGTGTAAACAGTCCTACATGATGGGAGGGTAACTGCTCCAAGTTTACAGATTAATTCACGGGTGATCACTGCACGGGTCGCTGTGCTGGTCAGACTATCTGGTTGAGGTTTATAGATAATACAATGATGTGGTCTGTGCAGCTCCCCATGCTGGATGAATATTTTGTTCCAGGTTCACACAATAGTGCTCTGCTGTGGTCTGCACAACTCCCGGTGCTGGACAGATATGTAGCATGTGCACAGTACATCATGTTGGTGGGGTGGGTACGGGGTAACGGTGATGGAGAGGTCACGGAGCTCTACAGAACATTCTCCCCCAAACATTCTATAACTGACACTCCCTGGAACGGTCTGTCCCTGACATTCTATAACTGACATTCCCCGGAACGTTCTGTCCCTGACATTCTATAACTGACATTCCCCGGAACGTTCTGTCCCTGACATTCTATAACTGACATTCCCCGGAACGTTCTGTCCCTGACATTCTATAACTGACATTCCCCGGAACGTTCTGTCCCTGACATTCTAAAACTGACATTCCCCGGAACGTTCTGTCCCTGACATTGTTTGTGAACGGACGGACGTCAGTGAATTGAACAAATGATAAGATCCCGAGGGAAGAGATCCCGTTCCAGGGAGAAGGAGACACTGTTCCGAAGGTCCCTCAGGCAATTAAAGGGGTGAATACGTTTTCCCTGCATTTACGTTTCTTCACGGCACAGGATTGACCACAATTTAGACCAAAATACAGAAATTCCCAAACTCCGTTTGTCTTCTGGAAACTGGGAGAGAATCCTTCGGGACAGCAAAGTTCCCACCCTCCGTATTAGGAACTGGTAAGGAGTGACCTGTGTCTGCTCTTGAGTGATCGAGAGTGTGGGAATGTTCTAGAAACCATCTGTCCTTATGGATGTGTCTCTGTGTGTTTGGGGAGGGAGGGCTTCTTGTGGTTTATGTCACATTTTTGTCAGTAACTCCGATCTTCCCATTTGTTATTCCAGCTCCAATTATTTTAATAAATCCCTGAATACAGGGACACATTTGAAAATCTCACTGGGTCCCCGATCAAACGGGTCCCTTTGCCTCTAGGCTGATGGATAATGGGTTTGTTTTCCTTCTCACAGTTAACGTAGTGACCATCTACGTCCTGCTTTATCAAGATTGTGGATTGTCTCCATGTGTCAGACGTTACCTGGGGGCCATGGCAGCGGCGGATCTCCTGGTCATTATCCTCGACCTGATCCTGAGACACATTCCCATTGTTTATGGGGAACAGTTTTATTTCCTGGACTCCGTCCCCGTGTGTAATATCCACGCCGTCCTCCTTTATGCAGCCACTGACTGCTCTGTCTGGTTCACCGTCACTTTCACCTTTGATCGGTTTGTGGCCATTTGTTGCCAGAAGCTGAAAAGTAAATATTGCAGTGAGAAAACGGCGGCTGTGGTTCTGGGAGCAGTGACTGTGCTGAGCTGTTTAAAGAACATTTTCTGGTATTTTATGTTCACGGCTCAGTATTACCTGGTGAACCACCCCTGGTTTTGTGATGTAAGAGACGCTGTTCTATTCTCCATTGTCTGGGTCACAATCGAGTTCCTCCACCACATTCTAACCCCGTGTGTCCCATTTCTCCTGATTCTGCTGCTCAATGTTCTCACCGTCAGACACATTTTAGTGACCAGCAGAGCCCGCAGGAGACTCCGCGCTCACACCAATGGGGACGCTCAGTTTGACACTGAAATGAGACACCGAAAAAAATCCATCATTTTACTGTTTGTGATCTCGGCCAATTTCATCCTGTTATGGTCAACGTTCATGCTGTATTCTATATGGTTCCGGATGTATGAGTTTGGGTATCGGTCTGTGTATCTCCATTACTTTGTGCAGGAATTGGGCTTCATGCTGCAGCTCCTCAGTTGCTGCACAAACACCGCGATTTTTGCCATGACTCAGACTAAGTTCAGGCAGCAGCTGAAGAATGTGCTGAAATATCCCTTCACCCAAATCCATCCATCCATCAAATTCCCTCATTAATCAATCCATCCGGGATTTTATCATTTCAGTTCAGTGTTTCAGCGATGGAGCAGCCTGTCGCTCTGGTAACAGACTGAGGGTAGCGCTGGTTTGTCCATCCTTATCCCACAGGGGGGTTACAGGGAAACATTTCAATATTTCTCACAACTCAGGGGCCAGTGAGAAAAGGCACCATCCCACTGACTGTATCCATCACTTCCATTTGTAACCAATAAAAATGTTGATTAAACCGTGCCGAGCAGCAGAGTGACAGATGGTGTTTTGTGTCTTTGTGTTGGAGAAGCTGAGCTGGAGAGAGACAGACTCAGCCCCAAGTCCTGGTCCTCAGGGAAGGGGAGTACACCGCGCCCTGAGCTCAGGAGCTGGGTTTAACTCCCTCTGTCCCACCACTGCAGCCTGGCCTCGCCATTACCTCTCCCCTACTCTTTCTCCTCAATTCTCCCTCTCTCTCTTTCATCACACACTTTCTTTTTCAACCCTCTCCTTCGTCCCCCTCTCTCTCTCTCACACACACACCCACCCACCCAACTACGGTTTCTCCACCTGCCTCCACTCTACCCTCTCCCCCCTCTCTCATACCGTCTCTGTCGCCCTCCCACAATTCCATCTCTACCCCATTTTCCCCACATCTCACCCCCACCCCCCCACACGCAGCCTCACCCCCAAAAACCCCCAGTCTCTGGGTCAGAGGGAGAGGGACGGACAAGGGAGAGAGAATATGTCCGAGAGAGAGGGAGGGAGGGAGGGACAGAAGAGAGAGACATTCAGTCAGAGGGAAAGAGGGAGGTGGGCAGAGAGAGACACCGAGGGAGGTGGAGAGCAAGAAGGGGGAGAGAAATTTAGGGTGAGGGAGAGAGAGAGAGACACGGGAGTAGATAATGAGATAGAGGAGCGAGTGAGACTGGAAGAGGGTCGAGGGAGGGGGCAAGAGAGAAATAGAGACAGAGACAGAGGGGTGACGAGAGAGATAAAGGGGGCAAGAGAGAAGGGGAGATGAGAGATAGAGAAAAGAACAGGACAGAGAGAGAGAATGAGGGGGTGAGAGAGAGACAGGGGTTGTGAGATGAAGGCAAGAGAAAGTAGGATGGCTAGAGAGATAGAGGAGGGAAGAGAAAGAGTTAGATAGAGGTGTGAAGAGAGACTGTGTCGAGAGATGGAGGTGAGAGAGAGAGGGAGAGAGAGACTGGATGAGAGAGAGATGGTGAGAGAGAGGAAGGGCACAAAGGAGGGATGGGTGTGTGAGAGGGCAAGAGAGGGAGGGAGTGGTGAGAGAGAGAAAGAGGGGTGAGAGAGAGGGAGGGGGCGAGAGAGGGGGCAAGAGAGAGGGTGGGGGCGAGTGAGAGATAGAGGGAGGGGGTGAGAGAGAGAGGGAGGGGTGAGAGAGAGGGAGGGAGGGGGTGAGAGAGAGAGGGAAGGTGCGAGAGAGAGAGAGAGAGGAATGGCGACAGAAAGGGAGGGGGCATGAGAGAGAGTGGGGGCGAGAGAGAGGGAGGGGGGAGATAGAGAGGGTGGGGGCGAGAGAGAGAGGGAGGGGGCAAGAGAGAGAGAGGGAGGGTGAGAGAGAGAGAGGGAGGGGGAGAGAAAGAGAGGAGGGGGGAGAGAGAGGGAGGGGAGTGAGAGAGAGAGAGGGGGGCGAGAGAGACAGGGAGGGGGCGAGAGAGAGAGACAGAGAGAGGTAGGGGCGAGAGAGTGCGAGGGGGTGAGAGAGAAAGGGATGGGGCTAGAGAGAGAGGGAATGGGCGAGAGAGAGAGGGAGGGGGCGAGAGAGAGCGAGAGAGGGTGCGAAAGAGGGAGGGGGGCTAGAGAGAGAGAGAGGGGGAGGGGCGAGAGAGAGGGAGGGGGTGAGAGAGAGAGGGAAGGGGAGACAGAGAGAGGGAGAGGGGTGAGAGAGACAGGGAGGGGGTGAGAGAGGGAGGGAGGGGGTGAGAGAGATTGAGGGGGTGAGATAGAGAGGGAAGGGGAGACAGAGAGAGGGAAGGGGCGAGAGAGAAGGAGCAGGCGAGACAGAGAAGGAAGGGGGGGGGCTGAGAGAGAGAAGGAGGGTGGGTGAGAGGAAGGGGGCGAGACAGAGCGAGGGGGAGGAGAGAGAGGGAGGGGGCGAGAGAGAGGGAGGGGGCGAGAGAGGGAGGGGGCGGGCGAGAGAGAGAGAGGGAGGGAGGCCAATGAGAGAGAGAGAGAGGGAGGGAGGCGAGATAGATGGGGGGCGAGAGAGAGGGACGGGGCAAGAGAGGGAGGGAAGGGGCGAGAGAGAGGAAGGGGGTGAGAGAGAAAGGGATGGGGCGAGAGAGAGCGAGAGAGGAAGTGAGAGAGGGGGCGCGGTAAGAGAGAGAGAGAGGGGGAGGGGCGAGAGAGAGAGGGAGGGAGACGAGAGAGAGGAGGGCTGAGAGGGAGGGATTCGAGAGAGAGAGGGGAGAGAGAGAGAGGGGGAGTGGGGTGAGAGAGAGGAGGGGTGAGAGTGAGGGGGCGAGAGAGAGGTGGTGGGAGCGAGAGAGAGGAAGGGAGGGGATCGAGAGAGAGAGAGGGAGGAGGGCGAGTGGGAGAGACACGGGCCGAGAGAGAGAGGAAGGGTTAGAGAGAGAGAGGAAGGGCAATAGAGAGGGGCGAGAGAGAGAGGGAGGGCGAGAGAGAGAGGGGGGGAGGGGTCGAGAGAGAGAGGGAGGGGCGAGAGAGAAAGGGGAGGGGGTGAGAGAGAGGGGGGGGAGAGAGAGAGAGGGAGGGGGAGAGAGAGAGGGAGGGGAGTGAGATAGAGAGAGGGAGGGGGTGAGAGAGACGGGAGGGGGTGATAGAGAGAGGGAGGGGGCGAGAGAGAGAGGGAGGGGGCGAGAGGGAGGGGCGAGAGAGAGGAAGGGGGTGAGAGAGAGGAAGGGGGTGAGAGAGAGGGAGGGGGCGAGAGAGAAAGGGATGGGGCGAGAGAGGGAGTGGGCGAGAGAGAGAGGAATAGGGCGAGAGAGAGCGAGAGAGGGAGTGAGAGAGGGAGGGCAGTAAGAGAGAGAGAGAGAGGAGGGGCGAGAGAGAGAGGGAGGGAGACGAGAGAGAGGAGGGGTGAGAGGGAGGGATTCGAGAGAGAGAGAGGGGGAGAGAGAGAGAGGTAGTTGGGTGAGAGAGAGGAGGAGGGGGTGAGGGGGCGAGAGAGAGGTGGAGCGAGCGAGAGAGAGGAAGGGAGGGGGGCGAGAGAGAGAGAGAGGGAGGGGATCGAGAGAGAGAGAGGGAGGATGGCGAGTGGGAGAGACACGGGCCGAGAGAGAGAGGAAGGGGTTGAGAGGGAGAAGGGCAATAGAGAGGGGGAGGGAGGCGAGAGAGAGAGTGGGAAGGGCGAGAGAGAGAGGGGGAGGATGCGAGTGAGAGGGGGCAAGAGAGAGAGGGAGGGGCAAGAGAGAGGGGGGGCGAGTGAGAGGGGGCGAGAGAGAGAGAGGGAGGGGGTGAGAAAGAGGGTGGGGGCGAGAAAGCGAGAGGGAGGGGTGAGAGAGAGAAGGAGGGGGCAAGAGAGAGAGGTAGCGAGCGAGTGAGAGGGGGAAGGGACGGGCGAATGAGAGAGGGAGTGGGTGAGAGAGAGGGAGGGTACGAGAGAGAGGGAGGGGGCGAGAGAGAGAGGGAGAGAGAGGGAGGGGGGTCAAGAGAGAGAGGGGGAGGGCGGCGAGAGGGAGAGAGACGGGCCGAGAGACAGAGGGAGGAGTTGAGAAAGAGAGAGGGAGAGGTTTAGAGAGAGAGAGGGAGGGAGGCGAGAGAGAGAGGGAGTGGTCAAGAGAGGGATAGAGGGGCAAGAGAGGGAGAGGGCAAGAGAGAGAGACAGGGGTGAGAGAGAGAGGGGGAGCGAGAGAGAGTGAGGAGGCGAGAGAGAGTGAGAGGCGCGAGAGAGAGAGAAGGAGGGGATGAGAAAGTGGATAGGGGCGACAGAGCGAGTCGGAGGGGGTGAGAGAGAGAGAGGGAGAGGGCAAGAGAGAGAGGGAGGGGCCGAGAGAGAGAGGGAGTGGGCGTGAGAGAGAGTTAGGGGTGAGAGAAAGAGGGAGGGGGGCGATAGAGAGAGTGGTTGAGAGAGCACGGTAGGGGGCGAGAGACAGAGGGATGGGGCGAGAGAGAGAGGGGGGGTCGAGAGAGAGGGGGAGGATGCGAGAAAGAGGGGGTGAGAGAGAGAGAGGGAGGGGGCAAGAGACGGAGAGGGAGTGGGCAAGAGAGAGGGGGAGGGAGGCGAAAGGGAGAGAGGGAGGGGAGGCGAGAGAGAGAGTGGGAGGGGGCGAGAGAGAGAGAGATGGAGGGAGGCGAGATAAAGAGGGGTAGGTGCGAGACAGAAAGGGGGCGCGCGAGAGAGAGTTAGTCGAGACTGATGGGGGTGAGAGAGAAATGGAGGGGGCGAGAGAGAGTGGGAATGGAGCGAGAGAGAGGGAGGGTGGCAAGAGAGAGAGGGAGGGTGGCAAGAGAGAGAGGGAGGGGGAGGCAAGAGAGAGAGGCAGAGGGCGAGAGCGAGAGAGGGAGGGATGGGGCGAGAGAGAGAGGGAGGTGGGAGAGAGAGAGAGAGGGGGGCGAGAGGGAGAGAGACTGGCCGAGAGAGAGAGGGAGGGGTTGAGAGAGAGAGGGATGGGGTGAGAGAGAGAGAGGGGGAGGTGGCGAGACAGAGAGGGAGAGTGTGAGGGAGGTGGGGAGCGAGAGAGAGAAAGAGGGAGGGGTGGGAAAGAGAAAGGGGCAAGAGAGAGTGGGGGGCGAGAGAGAGAGGGAGGGGGCAAGAGCAAGAGAGTGACGGGGGCGAGAGGGAGGGAGGGGGCGAGAGCGAGAGAGGGAGGTGATGAGAGAAAGGGAGGGGGCGAATGAGAGAGAGGGAAGGGGGCGAGAGAGCGAGAGGGAGGGGAGGAGAGAGAGAGGGGGGGTGCGAGAGAGAGAAAAGGGGGCTAGAGAGAGAGGGAAAGGTTGAGAGAGAGAGAGGGTGGGGGTGAGAGAGAGAGAGGGAGGGGGCAAAAGAAAGAGGGAGGGGCGAGTGAGAGAGGGAGGGGGCAAGTGAGAGAGAGAGGGGGCAAGCGAGAGAGGGAGGGGTGCGAGAGAGAGAGGGAGGCGATGAGAGTGCGAGGGAGAGAGGGAGTGGGGTGAGAGAGGGAGGGAGTGGGGTGAGAGAGAGAGGGAGTGGGGTGAGTGAGAGAGTGAGAGAGGGCGAAAGAGAGAGAGAGAGGGAGGGGGCGAGAGCGTGAGGGAGGGCGGCCGGGGGAGAATCAGGGAAGGGGCCGAGAGAGAGAGAGGGAGGGGGAACGAGAGAGAGAGAGGGAGGGTGCAAGAGAGAGATTGGAGGGGGCGAGAGAGTGAGGGGGCAAGAGAGGGAGGGGGGTGAGAGAGAGAGGGAGAGAGAAATGGGAGGGGGTGAGAGAGGGAGGGGGCGAGAGAGAGAGAGGGAGGGTGCGAGAAAGATGGGGTGCGAGAGAGAGTGGGAGGGATGCGAGAGAGAGAGGGTGGTGGGGGCGAGAGAGAGAGAAGGAGGGATGGGAGCGAGAGAGAGAGGGATGGGGCGAAGAAGAGACAGGGAAGGAGGGGACGAGAGAAAGAGGGAGAGAGGTGGCGAGAGCGAGAGAGGGAGGGCAACGAGAGCGAGAGAGGGAAGGGAGCGAGAGTGAGAGGGAGGGGGCGAGAGAGAGAGAGTGTGGGGGCGAGAGAGAGAGGGTGGGGGTGAGAGAGAGAGGTAGGGATAAGAGAGAGAGGTAGGGACAAGAGAGAGAGGGAGAGGAAGAGGGCGAGAGAGGGAGGAAGGGAGGTGAGAGAGAGAGGGAAGGGCTGCAAGAGCGAGAGGGAGGGGATGAGAGAGAGAGGGTGGTGCGAGAGAGAGAGGGAGGGGTCGAGAGAGAGAGGGAGAGGCAGGGGACGAGAGAGAGTGAATGATGGGGTGGTAGAGAGGGAGGGAAGGGGCGAGAGAGAGAAGAAGGTGTGAGAGAGAGGGAGGGCGGGTGAGGTAGAGTGAGGAAGGGGGCGACAGAGCGGGAGAG
The DNA here is from genome assembly GCF_047496795.1 of Chiloscyllium punctatum. NCBI lineage: Eukaryota > Metazoa > Chordata > Chondrichthyes > Orectolobiformes > Hemiscylliidae > Chiloscyllium > Chiloscyllium punctatum. Next base: position 88,204,568 of record NC_092752.1, on the reverse strand, counting down.
GGAGGGGAGGTGAGAGAGAGAGAGGGAGGGGGATGGGAGAGACAGGGAGGGGCGAGAGAGAGAGAGGGAGGGGGACGGGAGAGAGATGGGTGGGGCGAAAGAGAGGGAGAGGAAGGGGCGAGAGAGAGTGAAGGTGTGGGTGAGAAAGAGAGGGAACGAGGGGGCGAATGAGAAAGGGATGGTGTGAAAGAAGGAGGGAGTGAGGCGAGAGAGGGAGGGAGGCGTCGAGAGAGAGAGGGAGGCAGTCGAGAGGGGGTGAAAAGGAGAGGGAGGGGGCGAGAGGGAGAGGGAGGGGGTAAGAGAGAGAGAGGGAGGGGCGTGATAGAGAGGGAGGGGGATGAGAGAGAGGGAGGGGGCAGGTGATAGAGAGTGGGAGGGGGTGAGAGAGGGAGGGGCCGAGAGGGAGACGGATGAGGGTGAGAGAGAGTGGCAGAGCGCGAGAGAGAGAGAGGGGAGGGGTCGACAGAGAGAGGGAGGGTGTCAAGAGAGAGGGCGGTGGACGAGAGAGAGAAGGAGGGGAGCGAGAGAGAGAGGGAGAGGGGGCGAGAGAGAGAGAGGGAGAGGGGGCGAGAGAGAGAGGGAGAAGGGTGAGAGAGCAAGGGAGGGAGGGGGCAAGAGAGAGAGAGAGGGAGGGAGGCGAGAGAACGAGGGTCGAGAGAGAGAGGGAGGGGCGCGAGACAGAGCGAGGGGGCGAGGGAGCGAGTGCTAGAGAGAGAGGGAGGGGGTGCGAGAGAGAGGGGGGCGAGAGAGAGAGGGATGGGGCAAGAGAGAGGGGGATGGGGGCGAGATGGAGAGGAAGGGGCGAGAGAGATTGGGAGGGGGCGAGAGAGATTGGGATGGGGCGAGAGGGGGGGCGCGAGAGAGAGAGGGTGGGAGCAAGAGTAAAAGAGGGAGGGGCAAGAGACAGATGGAGGGGAGCGAGAGAGCGAGAGGGCGAGAGCGAGGTGGCGAGAGAGAGAGAGATGGAGGGAAGCGAGAGAGCGAGAGGGCGAGAGGGAGGTGGCGAGAGAGAGAGAGAGGGAGGGGAAGATAGAGAGAGAGGGGGCAAGAGAGAGGGGGATAGGGGCGAGAGAGAGAGGAAGCGGGCGAGAGAGATTGGGAGGGAGGCAAGGGGGGGCCGAGAGAGAGAGAGAGGGAGGGGGTGAGAGAGAGAGAAAGGGAGGGGGCAAGAGAGAGAGAGGGAGGGAGCAATAGAGAGAGAGAGAGGAGGCGAGAGAAAGAGCGGGAAGGGGGCGAGAGAGAGAGAGAAGGAGGGAGTGACAGAGAGAGAGAAGGAGGGGGCAAGAGAGAGAGGGCAGGGGCGAGAGAGAGCGGGAGGGAGTGAGAGATTGAGCGGAGGGGGTGAAAGAGAGAGGGAGCGGGTGAGAGAGAGAGAGGAGGGAGGTGAGAGAGAGAGGGAAGAGGCGAGGGGGAGGAGGGGCTAGAGAGTGAGGAAGGGGCCGAGAGAGAGAGGTGGGGCGAGGGGGGCGAGAGAGAGAAGGAGGGGGCAAGAGAGGGAGGGGGTGCGAGAGAGATGGAGGGGGTGAGAGAGAGGGGGCAAGAGAGAGGGGGATGGGGGCGAGATAGAGAGGAAGGGGCGAGAGAGATTGGGAGGGGGCGAGAGAGATTGGGTGGGGGCGAGAGATGGAGGGTGCGAGAGAGAGAGGGAGGAGCGAGAGAGAGGGAGAGGGAGGGGGCGAGAGAGAGTGAAGGAGGGGTGTGAGATAGAAAGATGGGGCAAGAGAGAGAGGGGAGCGGACAAGAGAGAGAAGGATGGGGCGAGAGAGGGGGTTGCGAGAGAAAGAGAGGGAGTAGGGCGAGAGATAGAGAGAGAGGGAGTAGGGCGAGAGAGAGAGGGGGGCCGAGAGAGAGAGGGACAGGTGCGAGAGAGGGAGGGGGGTGAGAGAGAGAGGGAGAGGGTGAGAGAGAGAGGGAGGGGGCGAGAACGATTAGGAGGTGAGCGAGAAAGATTGGGAGGGGGGCGCGAGAGAGTGGGAGGGAGCAAGAGTGAGAAAGGGTGGGGGCAAGAGAGAGAGAGGGAGGGGAGAGCGAGAGAGGGAGGGGCGAGAGAGACAGAGTGAGGGGTCGAGAGAGAGGGGGACGGTGTGAGAGAGAGAGGGAGGGGGGCGAGACAGAGAGAGGGAGGGGAGCAAGAGAGTGAGAGAGGGGACCGAGAGAGAGAGAGAGGGAGGGAGGGGGCGAGTGGAGTGGGAGGGACGAGAGAGAAAGGGAGGGGACGAGAGAGAGAGTGAGGTTGAGAGAGAGAGGGAGAGCGTGAGAGAGATAGAGGTAGGACAGGCGACGGAGCGTGAGGGCGGGGATTGAGAGAGAGAGAGGGAGGGGACGAGAGAGAGATGTGAGGGGGCGAGAGAGAGGGAGGGGATGAGAGACAGGGGGAGGGAGGCGAGAGAGAGAGATGGATGTGGTCGAGAGAGATACGGCGGTGGGCGAGAGGGAGGGTGGAGGGCGAGAGAGATAGGGACGGCGGCGAGAGAGAGAAAGGGAGGGGGCGAGAGAGAGGGGAAAGAGAGAGATGGCAGGGGGCAAGAGAGAGATGGAGGGGGCGAAGGGAGGGAGGGGGCGAGAGGGGGAGGGAGGGGGCGAGATAGAGAGGGAGGGGATGAGAGAGAGGGAGGGGGCGGGTGATAGAGAGTGGGAGGTGGCGAGAGAGAAGGGGGCGAGAGAGAGAGACAGATGGGGGTGAGAGAGAGAGGCAGTGGGCGAGACAGAGAGAGAGGGAGGGGGCGAGAGAGAGAGGGAGGGGCGAGAGAGAGAGGGAGGGGGGAGAGCGAGAGGGAGGGAGGGGCGAGAGCAAGGGGGTGAGAGATATTGGAAGGGGGTGAGAGACAGAGAGAGGGAGGGGGTGAGAGTGAGCGAGGGGGCAAGAGAGAGGGGGAGTTGGCGAGACAGAGGGAGGGATGGGGCGAGAGAGAGAAGGAGGAGGCGAGAGAGTGAGAGGGAGGGGAGCGAAGGAGTGAGAGGGAGGGGAGCAAGAGAGAGAGGGGAGCGAGAGAGAGAGAGAGAGGGAGGGGCGGGAGAGTGGGATGGGGCGAGAGAGAGAGGGATGGGGCGAAAGAGAGGGAGAGCGTGACAGAGACAGAGGCATGGCGGGCGAGGGAGCGAGCTTGAGGGAGGGGTGTTGAGAGAGTGAGGGAGGGGACGAGAGAGACAGGGAGGGGTTCGCGAGAGAAAGAGAGGGAGGCAGTTGAGAGACATGGCGAGGGGGCAAGAGAGAGGGTGGAGGGTGAGAGAGAGAGGGAGGGTGGCGAGAGAGAGAGAGAGAGAGAGGGAGGGGGCGAGAGAAAGAGAGAGAGAGAGGGGGATGTGGCGAGAGAGAGAAGGAGGGGGCGAGAGAGATGGGAGGGGGCAAGAGAGAGATGGGAGGGGTGAAGAGAGGGAGGTGGCGAGAGAGAGAGGGAGGGTGTCGAGAGAGAGAGGGCGGGGGCGAGAGAGAGAGGGCGGGGGCGAGAGAGAGAGGAAGCGGGGCGCGAGAGAGCGGGAGGGTGTTGAGAGAGAGAGGGCAGGGGTGAGAGAGAGAGGGAGGGGGGTGAGAGAGAGAGGGGGGTGCAAGAGAGAGAAAGGGAGGGAGGCGAGCGAGAGAGGGAGGGTCGAGAGAGAGAGGGAGGGGGCGAGAGAGAGAGAGTGGGAGGGGGGTGAGAGAGATAGAGAGGGGGTGAGAGAGAGGGGGATGGGGTGAGAGTGGGAGGGAGGGAGCGAGAGAGAGATGGAGGGGGCCGAGAGAGAGAGGGAGGGGACGAGAGAGAAAGGGGGCGAGTGAAAGAGGGAGGGGCCGTGAGTGAGAGGGAGGGGAGCGAGAGAGAGAGGGGGGGAGGTGGAGAGAGAGAGAGAGAGAGAGAGAGAGGGGGCGAGAGAGAGAGAGGGGGCAAGAGAGAGATGGGAGTCTACGAGAGAGGGAGGGGGCGAGAGAGAGAGGGAGGGTGTCAAGAGAGAGGGCGGTGGACGAGAGAGAGAAGGAGGGGAGCGAGAGAGAGAGGGAGAGGGGGCGAGAGAGAGAGAGGGAGAGGGGGCGAGAGAGAGAGGGAGAAGGGTGAGAGAGCAAGGGAGGGAGGGGGCAAGAGAGAGAGAGAGGGAGGGAGGCGAGAAAACGAGGGTCGAGAGAGAGAGGGAGGGGCGCAAGACAGAGCGAGGGGGCGAGGGAGCGAGTGCTAGAGAGAGAGGGAGGGGGTGCGAGAGAGAGGGGGGCGAGAGAGAGAGGGATGGGGCAAGAGAGAGGGGGATGGGGGCGAGATGGAGAGGAAGGGGCGAGAGAGATTGGGAGGGGGCGAGAGAGATTGGGATGGGGCGAGAGGGGGGGCGCGAGAGAGAGAGGGTGGGAGCAAGAGTAAAAGAGGGAGGGGCAAGAGACAGATGGAGGGGAGCGAGAGAGCGAGAGGGCGAGAGCGAGGTGGCGAGAGAGTGAGAGATGGAGGGAAGCGAGAGAGCGAGAGGGCGAGAGGGAGGTGGCGAGAGAGAGAGAGAGGGAGGGGAAGATAGAGAGAGAGGGGGCAAGAGAGAGGGGGATAGGGGCGAGAGAGAGAGGAAGCGGGCGAGAGAGATTGGGAGGGAGGCAAGGGGGGGCCGAGAGAGAGAGAGAGGGAGGGGGTGAGAGAGAGAGAAAGGGAGGGGGCAAGAGAGAGAGAGGGAGGGAGCAAGAGAGAGAGAGGGAGGAGGCGAGAGAAAGAGCGGGAAGGGGGCGAGAGAGAGAGAGAAGGAGGGAGTGACAGAGAGAGAGAAGGAGGGGGCAAGAGAGAGAGGGCAGGGGCGAGAGAGAGCGGGAGGGAGTGAGAGATTGAGCGGAGGGGGTGAAAGAGAGAGGGAGCGGGTGAGAGAGAGAGAGGAGGGAGGTGAGAGAGAGAGGGAAGAGGCGAGGGGGAGGAGGGGCTAGAGAGTGAGGAAGGGGCCGAGAGAGAGAGGTGGGGCGAGGGGGGCGAGAGAGAGAAGGAGGGGGCAAGAGAGAGAGGGGGAGGGAGGGGGAGAGAGAGGGGAGGGGGCGAGAGAGGGAGGGGGTGCGAGAGAGATGGAGGGGGTGAGAGAGAGGGGGCAAGAGAGAGGGGGATGGGGGCGAGATAGAGAGGAAGGGGCGAGAGAGATTGGGAGGGGGCGAGAGAGATTGGGTGGGGGCGAGAGATGGAGGGTGCGAGAGAGAGAGGGAGGAGCGAGAGAGAGGGAGAGGGAGGGGGCGAGAGAGAGTGAAGGAGGGGTGTGAGATAGAAAGATGGGGCAAGAGAGAGAGGGGAGCGGACAAGAGAGAGAAGGATGGGGCGAGAGAGGGGGTTGCGAGAGAAAGAGAGGGAGTAGGGCGAGAGATAGAGAGAGAGGGAGTAGGGCGAGTGAGAGAGGGGGGCCGAGAGAGAGAGGGACAGGTGCGAGAGAGGGAGGGGGGTGAGAGAGAGAGGGAGAGGGTGCGAGAGAGAGGGAGGGGGCGAGAACGATTAGGAGGTGAGCGAGAAAGATTGGGAGGGGGGCGCGAGAGAGTGGGAGGGAGCAAGAGTGAGAAAGGGTGGGGGCAAGAGAGAGAGAGGGAGGGGAGAGCGAGAGAGGGAGGGGCGAGAGAGACAGAGTGAGGGGTCGAGAGAGAGGGGGACGGTGTGAGAGAGAGAGGGAGGGGGGCGAGACAGAGAGAGGGAGGGGAGCAAGAGAGTGAGAGAGGGGACCGAGAGAGAGAGAGAGGGAGGGAGGGGGCGAGTGGAGTGGGAGGGACGAGAGAGAAAGGGAGGGGACGAGAGAGAGAGTGAGGTTGAGAGAGAGAGGGAGAGCGTGAGAGAGATAGAGGTAGGACAGGCGACGGAGCGTGAGGGCGGGGATTGAGAGAGAGAGAGGGAGGGGACGAGAGAGAGATGTGAGGGGGCGAGAGAGAGGGAGGGGATGAGAGACAGGGGGAGGGAGGCGAGAGAGAGAGATGGATGTGGTCGAGAGAGATACGGCGGTGGGCGAGAGGGAGGGTGGAGGGCGAGAGAGATAGGGACGGCGGCGAGAGAGAGAAAGGGAGGGGGCGAGAGAGAGGGGAAAGAGAGAGATGGCAGGGGGCAAGAGAGAGATGGAGGGGGCGAAGGGAGGGAGGGGGCGAGAGGGGGAGGGAGGGGGCGAGATAGAGAGGGAGGGGATGAGAGAGAGGGAGGGGGCGGGTGATAGAGAGTGGGAGGTGGCGAGAGAGAAGGGGGCGAGAGAGAGAGACAGATGGGGGTGAGAGAGAGAGGCAGTGGGCGAGACAGAGAGAGAGGGAGGGGGCGAGAGAGAGAGGGAGGGGCGAGAGAGAGAGGGAGGGGGGAGAGCGAGAGGGAGGGAGGGGCGAGAGCAAGGGGGTGAGAGATATTGGAAGGGGGTGAGAGACAGAGAGAGGGAGGGGGTGAGAGTGAGCGAGGGGGCAAGAGAGAGGGGGAGTTGGCGAGACAGAGGGAGGGATGGGGCGAGAGAGAGAAGGAGGAGGCGAGAGAGTGAGAGGGAGGGGAGCGAAGGAGTGAGAGGGAGGGGAGCAAGAGAGAGAGGGGAGCGAGAGAGAGAGAGAGGGAGGGGCGGGAGAGTGGGATGGGGCGAGAGAGAGAGGGATGGGGCGAAAGAGAGGGAGAGCGTGACAGAGACAGAGGCATGGCGGGCGAGGGAGCGAGCTTGAGGGAGGGGTGTTGAGAGAGTGAGGGAGGGGACGAGAGAGACAGGGAGGGGTTCGCGAGAGAAAGAGAGGGAGGCAGTTGAGAGACATGGCGAGGGGGCAAGAGAGAGGGTGGAGGGTGAGAGAGAGAGGGAGGGTGGCGAGAGAGAGAGAGAGAGAGAGAGGGAGGGGGCGAGAGAAAGAGAGAGAGAGAGGGGGATGTGGCGAGAGAGAGAAGGAGGGGGCGAGAGAGATGGGAGGGGGCAAGAGAGAGATGGGAGGGGTGAAGAGAGGGAGGTGGCGAGAGAGAGAGGGAGGGTGTCGAGAGAGAGAGGGCGGGGGCGAGAGAGAGAGGGCGGGGGCGAGAGAGAGAGGAAGCGGGGCGCGAGAGAGCGGGAGGGTGTTGAGAGAGAGAGGGCAGGGGTGAGAGAGAGAGGGAGGGGGGTGAGAGAGAGAGGGGGTGCAAGAGAGAGAAAGGGAGGGAGGCGAGCGAGAGAGGGAGGGTCGAGAGAGAGAGGGAGGGGGCGAGAGAGAGAGAGTGGGAGGGGGGTGAGAGAGATAGAGAGGGGGTGAGAGAGAGGGGGATGGGGTGAGAGTGGGAGGGAGGGAGCGAGAGAGAGATGGAGGGGGCCGAGAGAGAGAGGGAGGGGACGAGAGAGAAAGGGGGCGAGTGAAAGAGGGAGGGGCCGTGAGTGAGAGGGAGGGGAGCGAGAGAGAGAGAGGGGGAGGTGGAGAGAGAGAGAGAGAGAGAGAGAGGGGGCGAGAGAGAGAGAGGGGGCAAGAGAGAGATGGGAGTCTACGAGAGAGGGAGGGGGCGAGAGAGAGAGGGAGGGTGTCAAGAGAGAGGGCGGTGGACGAGAGAGAGAAGGAGGGGAGCGAGAGAGAGAGGGAGAGGGGGCGAGAGAGAGAGAGGGAGAAGGGTGAGAGAGCAAGGGAGGGAGGGGGCAAGAGAGAGAGAGAGGGAGGGAGGCGAGAGAACGAGGGTCGAGAGAGAGAGGGAGGGGCGCGAGACAGAGCGAGGGGGCGAGGGAGCGAGTGCTAGAGAGAGAGGGAGGGGGTGCGAGAGAGAGGGGGGCGAGAGAGAGAGGGATGGGGCGAGAGAGAGGGTTGGAGGGGGCAAGAGAGAGAGGGAGGGAGGGGGCAAGAGAGAGAGGGAAGGGGTGAGAGAGGGAGGAAGGGGTGGCGAGAGAGAGAGGGAGGGGGTCGTGAGAGAGAGTGGGGGGGTGAGAGCGCGAAGGAGGGAGGGGGGTGAGAGAGAGAAAGGGAGGTGGTGCGAGAGAGAGAGTGGGAGGGAGCGAGAGAGAGAGGGATGGGGTGTGAGAGAGAGGGAGGTGGCGAGAGAGAGAGTGAGGGAGGGGGCAAGAGAGAGAGGGGGCAAGAGAGAGATTGCAGGGGGCACGAGAGAGATGGGAGGGTGCGAGAGAGGGAGGGGGCGAGAGAGAGAGGGAGAGGGGGCGAGATAGTGAGGCAGGGAGGAGAGAAAGAGAGCGAGGGTCGAGAGAGAGAAAGGGAGGGGCGAGAGAAAGGAAGGGGTGAGAGAAAGAGGGAGTGGCAAGAGAAAGAGGGAGGGGCGAGAGATAGGGAGGGGGTCGAGAGAGAGGGACGGTCCGAGATAGAGAGAGGGAGAGGGGCAAGGGAGAGAGAGAGGGGTGGTGAGAGAGAGAGGGAGGAATGGGGGCGAGAGAGAGATGAAGAGGCCGCGAGGGGGCGGGCAAGAGAGTGAGAGGGCGGGGGGCGAGAGAGAGAGGGAGGCAGGCGAGAGAGAGAAGTTGTGCGCGAGAGAGAGAGGGAGGAGGCCAGACAGAGTGGGAGGGGGCGATAGATGGAGAGGGAGGGGGGCGAGAGAGAGAGGGAGCGGGGTGAGAGAGAGGAGGCCGAGTGAGAGAAGGGCGAGTGAGGGTGCTTGCAAGAGAGAGCCAGAACGAGAGCAAGAGACACAGAGAGATGAACAAAGGGGGCGAGCAAGAGAGAGACAGCGAGAGAACGAGGTGGCGAGAGAGACAGGGAGCGGGGTGAGAGAGAGGAGGGCGAGTGAGAGGAGGGTGAATGAGGGTGCCAGCGAGAGAGAGCCAGAATGAGAGCAAGAGACACAGAGAGATGAACAAAGGGGGCGAGCAAGAGAGAGAGCGCGCAAGAGAGAATGAGGCGGCGAGAGAGAGAGAGAGAGACAGAGAGAGAGGTGCCAGAGAGAGGAGGCAAGAGAGAGAGAATGAGACAGCGAGAGTGCACGCGAGAGATAGAGAGGATTGGTAGAGAGAGAGAGAAGGGGGCAGGATAGAGAGAGAGAGAGAGAGGGCTACAGATAAAGAGGGGGAGAGTGAGAGTGAGAGAGAGAAGCCGCGAGAGAGAGAGCACAAGCGAGAAAGAAGGGATAGTGAGATGGAGAGACGGGACGAGCGAGAGCTAGAGCAATGAGAGACGGATGAAAGAGAGAGAGTGGAGGCGAGAGACAGAGGGAAGGCCCAGAGAGGCAGATACAGAGGGGTGAGAGGGGAAGAGAGGATGCGAGAGCAATGAGGCAAGAGCAAATGAGGGAGAGAGATGGCGAGACAGAGAGAGAGAGAGGTGCCAAAGAAAGAGAGGGGCAAGAGAGAGAGAGGAGCATGAGAGAGAGAGGGATAGAGTGGGAAGAGAGAGAAAGGAGCGAGACGGAAAGAGAGAGAGAGAGAGGGGGCGTGATATAGAGAGAGGGAGAGAGTGACCAAGAGTGAATAAGAGAGAGAGAACGAGCGAGAGAGAATGACAGAAAGAGGGAGAGAGTTGCAGTTGCAAGAAAGAGGGAAAGAGGGGGCAAATACGAGAGAGAGAGTGAGAGAGCGAGGGAAAGAGAGAGGGAGAGAGAGTGTGGGAGAGAGGGTGAGGGAGAGAGTGATCGAGAAAGAGCAAGGGAGGGGTTAGAGAGGAGCGACAGAGAGAGTAAGAGTGAAAGGAGCGAGACGGAGAGGTGATAGAAAGAAGGATAGAGAGAGAGAGTGAGAGAAGTGAGCGATGGTGAAGGGGGAACAAAGAGAGAGATATAGAAAGAGACAGGGGCGAAATTGGGTGTAAGAGAGAGAGAGGGTGACAGTGATGGGGAGGGAGAGGAGTAAAAGGGGGTGTGAGAGAGAGGGGGGAAAGGAGAGCGACAGAGAGGAGTGAGAGAGAGAGAGAGATGGGGACAGCGAGAGGGCAAGAGAAAGAGGGGGCGAGTGAGAGACAGAGGGATGAGAGACGGAGGGGTGTGAGAGAGGGAGGGAGGGCTGAGAGACAGAGAGAGCCCGAGCAAGAGAGAGAGCACGAGAGAGAGCTGCAAGAAAGAGCAAGAGAGAGAGGGCAGATACGAGAGAGAGCGAGAGCGAGATTGGCAGAGTGGGAGCATGGAAGCGTGGGAACGAGGGAGCGTGGGAGCGAGAAAGAGTGAGAGTGGCAGAGTGGCATTGAGGGAGTGGCAACAAAGAAAGAGAGTGAGAGAGATGGGAAGGGGAAATGGGGGGTAGAGGGAGGGGGGCAGAGGGAGGGGGAGAGGGAGGGCGGCTAGAAAGAGGGCGGTAGAAGGAGGAGGATAGAAGGAGGGGTGTAGAAGGAGGGGGATAGAGGAGGGAGGGGGGAGGGGGTGTAGAGGGAGGGGGGAGGGAGAGAGGGAGGGGGAAGAGGGACGGTTTAGAGGGAGGGCATGTAGGGGATGTCGAGGGAGGGGATAGAGCGAGGGGTGTAGAGGGAGGGGTGTAGAGGGAGGGGGGTAGAGGGAGGGGGGTAGAGGGAGAGGGTGGAGGGTAGAGGGAGGGGAGGTAGATGGAGGGAGGAGAGTTAGGGGATATAGGGAGGCGGGGGGGTAGAGGGAGGGGGGTAAAGGGAGGGGGGTAGAGGGAGGGGTAGCGGGTGGGCGGGTAGAGGGAGGAGGGTGGGGGTTAAGGGGGTTGGGAGAGGAGGGAGGGGTGTAGAGGGAGGGGGAGAGAGGGAGTGGGATAGAGGGAGGAGGGGTAGAGGGAGGAGGGTAGAGGGAGGGGGGATGGGGCAGGGGTGATAGAGGCAAGGGGGAATAGAGGCAAGGGGGAATAGAGGGAGGGGGATAGAGGGAGGGGATAGAGGGGGGATGCGGGGCCAGAGGGGGATGTGAGATGGTGCGAGGGGGGCAGGGTGTGAGGGGGTTACGGGGGGAGCGAGAGGGGGCGTGAGGGGGGCAAGGGGGGAGAGGGGGGTGCAAGGGGATGAGGCATGCGAGGGGTGGGGGCAAGGTGGTCGAGGAGGGCAAGGGGGGATGGAGAGGGCGAGGGGGTGAGAAGGGCAGCGAGAAACGGGGCGAGAAGGGGATGCGAGGGGGAGAGGGGGTGGTGAGGGGGGACGATGGGGTTGAATGTGTGCGAGGGGGGCAGGGGGTGAAGGGGCAAGGGGCGGAAAGGTGGAGGGCCAAGAGCGGGGCAGCGAGGGGGGACGGCGCGAGGGGGCGATGGTGCGGGCGAGAGTGGTGGAGGTGGGAGAAGGGGGGTGAGGGGGGTGAATGGGGGGAACGGTGGCCCGGGGGGCCAGGGGGGTGAGAGGGGGTTGAGGGACGGTGAATGGCGGGAAGGGTAGCCCGGTGGGGTGACGAGAGGGGGGCGAGGGGGCGAGAGGGGTAGGGAGAGGGGTTGGGGGTTAAGAGGGGGTTGCTGGGGACGCGCGAGAGGGTTGGGGAGGGGTTAGGAGGGGAGGAGTGAGTGGGAGAGGGGGGAGAGAGGGAAGGAGAGTGCTGGCTGTGTCATTCCATCATCTGTGAAACACATTAAGACCGGCAAAGTCCCTCATCCTGATGATTTTCTGGTCAGGACTCCAGTCACTAACTTGCTGCCAGGTTCTGATAAATAACTAAAAACATAACAGGAGTTGCACTTGCAGAGAATAAGGGTGCCATGGTTACATCAAAGTCAGAGCACGAGGAGGCTATTGAGCTTCTTGAGCCTATTCCACCATTTACCCAAATCATGGTAATCTTCCTCATCATGACAAATCCCTGTCTTTGTCCCATAATCAAAATCATTCAAAATCTACCAATCTCAGATTTAAAATTTGCAAATGATTTCCAATCAATCGCTGTTTGTGGAACTTTATCCATTTCTGTGTATAAAAGTGTTCCCCGTTATCACAACTCAATGTTCTGACACTAACATTTTATCTGTTTAATCTTTCTTCTTACGTTAAGCCTTGGAATCCAAATATCACTTCAGTAAATCTACACTGCCCTTCTACTCAGAGTGATACTCTCCTGAAGCCATGGTGCCCAGCCCTGACAGCTTGGTCTAACAAGGTTCGGATTTGCTGAAGCATGACTTCTAATGCTTTGGTTTCTCGTCTTCTGTTGAGATCAATGTCAACATTCTACCGGCCATTTGATCACTTTTCTGAACCTGTCTGTTACGTTTTCATAAACTATACAGCTGGATAAATCACTCTCTCTCTATTTTCACAATCAAGAAATATCCTTTTTTGATCCAACCTCTCACTTGCCGACACAAACTCATCTGTCGTTTTTTTTCATTTACTGAATCTATCAAGATTGCTTTCTAATGCTATGCTTCCATCTATCTACACTTGGAATCGCAGTAATCTGCAAAGTGGCCCCAAATTTTGAATGTGGCTTTCCTTTCATTATGAATAGTGAATAAATAGTGCTCCAACATCGATCCGTGCAGGATATCACTAACCATATCCTTCCAATTAGAATATCTCTTGTTATCTACACAAATGTTTCTTGTTCAAATCAAATTCATCTGCAAGGACATATTTTGCATCTTATTATCTTTAATGGACAGTGGAAAGATGTAAAGTCAGGGACATTCTTCGCAATCAAATTTGCCTTGTGTTTATCTGATTGGGGGAGCAATGAATCCCATTAAATATTAATCTTTGTCTTCACTGCATGGGAACTCGATCACAAAGATTAACAATGTGAAATATTTATTCTCCTGCATGATTGATAAACTCTGGGCACATTGTTACCGAGTGGTACTCGCTTTTTTTTCAAAAACACAGGCCCCGCCCAACCGTTACACCATATGGTCCTCGTCCTCTCCATCTGAATCTCATGGCAAGATCCCTCGAACATGAAGACGAGCACCTATTCCAAGCACCGAGATCCCAGTAATTGGTACCACCACTCACCCTAATCCATTGGAGAAGCCGATTGGTCCCGCACTATGTCCTCATCTGAATCATGCTGCTGGCTGCGTTCCTTCCCCATATTAAAGCGGTGATGGCTCTCTGATGGCAGAAGGGAATGGACGGATTTCTCTTCAATCTCATCTTTCGTCATTGACTTGTCGAACTCATGGGAGTACTCAGTGGGAACAGAAGCAGAGTCTGGAGAGACAATAAATGATTGACATTGTTCTTTGTTATTTTCCATTGCTCACTGAAAGGTTTAGAACTTGAACTTGAAGTTAGGGGCTGAGCTAGAATCTTTGGATTAATTATCTGCTCAAAGAGCAGAGTTGGGTTACAATTATTGATTCAACACAACTTTGATATTGAATCAGACATTGTTTAAGTTTCCTTATGCACAACCACAGATCCAAGGGAAACACAAGGAAGTTGGATTGAATAGCTTAAGCACATGACTGAATGAAGGAATCTTGAAATAAATCAGTGCAGGACATGTGCCTATTTGACCAACATATCCTTTGGGTAGGGAAGGAGTGCTCACGTAGCAAAAGATTTGATTGATTCAAATCATCTAACTGAAGAGACACGTTTCCCTGCTGAAGTCATGAGATCAGTGGAAGGACAAAACATCATTCCTGGTTAATGAAGGCACACTGTCTCTGCGGATCGAGTCGTTGGTCACTGTTTGAACCACCTCCTCAATAGAGCTATTTCCCTTTTGTGTGACCAGAGGTTCTGCTTTTCTGCAAGAATGGTAAGGGTGAGCTGCCTTGTTTACTGCTGCCGCTGCTGCTCCTATAGAAATGTCACAGAACAACACAGATGTATAGTTTCAGGACACAAAAACAGGTTCTCAGTATTTGTGACTTACACAGGCTTCCTTCCCAACCTAAACCCATCAACATAGTTTTCTTCGATTTCTTGTATTAGATTAGATTACTTACAGTGTGGAAACAGGCCCTTCGGCCCAACAAGTCCACACCGCCACGCCGAAGCGCAACCCACACATTCATTTACCCCTTACCTAACACTACGGGCAATTTAGCATAGCCAATTCACCTGGCCTGCACATCTTTGGACTGTGGGTGGAAACCAGAGCACCCGGAGGAAACCCACGCAGACACGGGGAGAACGTGCAAACTCCACACAGTTAGTCGCCTGAGGCGAGAATTGAACCCGGGTCTCTGGCGCTGTGAGGCAGCAGTGCTAACCACTGTGCCACCGTGCCGCCCACAAGCTCCTCCTTGAATTCATCTGTTATTTGCTTCAATTATTCCTGATGAAGTAAGTTCTACATTCAAACCCCTTTTTGGTAAAGACTTTGTCGCCCTCTGCAAATTCCCCATTAGATTTAATAGTGATTACAATTATATCCCCAGATCCAGTAGATTCTGTCATTCGCAAGCAGAAACATCTTTTCCATGTCTACTCGATAAAACGTAACTGGACCATGTCACTCTTTTTCAATGAGACAAGACTGCCCAATCTTACTTGAATTCAAACTCAGTTTGGATATAATTCCAGTAACTATTCTTTACCTTCCCCGATCCGAACAGTGTGCAGTGCTCCAAGGGTGATCTGTCCATGGTCCTACACATATCGAACACATTTCCATTCTGTCACCCCAGAAATAAACCCATGACCTACTTCTCCATCTAACCTCACAAACCGGTGCCATTTGCTGCCAGTGACTCATTCCTATCTCCAGATCCCTCTGCCCTATTTAAGGACATATTTCCAAAGAGGAAGTGGTCTCTTTAGTCTTTTGATCACAGTGTACGACCTCACACATGGGTGGAGGTTAATCTTCCACAGCTTTGACTGCAATATTCCCTTAACCAAATCTTCCCAACAGTAAGTCTTCCTAAAAACAAAACTCCAATATATTAATGTACTTAATCTCATCAACTATTTCTTATTTGAAAAGCACTAATTGTCCAGCTCAGTTTTGAACAAACATCCTCTGCCACAATTATTAAAATGTCACAAGCTGAACTCCAACCACTATTTGCATTCATATTCATTGGAGCCCAAGAATGAGAGGTGGTATCATTGAGGGTCTATAAAATGGTCAAGGGATTGACCAAGTAGATGCAGAGAGGATGATTCAATCTACAATGAGTTGTCGTAAGTTTACAATAAAGGGAAAGTTGGAGGAATTACTTCTCTCAGAGGATGGTGAATCTCGGGAATTCACTACCTCAGAACAATGTGGATTCTGGGACATGAAGTAAATTTAAATAAGAGACACACAGGTTTTTAATTAGTAATGGGTTGAAGAGTTAAGGAGAGCTGGCAGGAAAGTGGTGTTCAGGCCAAGATGAGATTCACCATGTCTGTATCAAATGGCAGAGCAGGTACAAGGGGCTGGATTAATAATCCTGCTCCTAATTCTGATGCTCTTATGTTCTTATTTCAAAAGGAGGAAGTAAGAGGAATGGACTAATACAAGGTGTTTAATGGGCATGGTATTGGAAAGACTATGGTGAGAGGCTGTTTGATTTGGTGAGGTGAGGCACAATATCTCGACAGTAGTGTCAGCAGGCCGTCTGGGCCCAGCACAGACAAAAGACCGTGATGTCTCCTTTGAAGCATCTTTCCCCACCTATCCGTTTCTAGCCACTACCTTATTCCCCTCTCCCTAGCTTTCAGCCTGAAGCTCCTTGACCAAAAACCTTGCAGCCTCTTTCTTAAAACCCACCATCACCGAATCCCCCACCATCAACAATCTGGGGGTTTACTATTGACTAGAAATTGAAGTGGACTTTCCATATAATTACGGTAAGTAAACCACCCTCCAAATCTCTGAAGCCTGTCCACCATCTACAAGAATCAACTCAGGAGTGCAATAGGATATTCACTACTTGGCTAGGTTTGGGTGCAGCTCCAAGAACACTCAAGAAGCTTGACAGTGTCAGGAAAAAGCAGACTGCTTGATTGGCACCACATTCACTCCCTCCTCCACAGATGCCCAGAGCAGCACTATGTACTATCTACAAGATACATTACATCAATTCATAACACTTCAATAGCATCTTCCAAACCTATGACCAGTACCAAATAAAAGGAAAAGGGAAGCAGTTTCATGGGAATATCACCTCTTGCAGGTTCCCTTCCAAGCCACTACCATCTGGAGTTGAAAATCTTTCAGCAGTCCTGAAGTGTCATTGAGCCAAAATTCTGGAATCCCCTCCCAACAGCACTACCAATAGGTCTACAACCCACACGGACTGCAGTGATTCAAAAAGGGAGCTCACAACCACCTTCTCAAGGGCATTAGAATGAGGGAATAAATGTTCGCACAGCCAGTGACACCCACATTCCATAAATTCATTAATTCCTTCATGCCTCCTCCTTCCTTCCACAACACCCCCACCCATAGACAGCTGTGCTGCGCAAACACAAAGCCTTGAGCAGCATGTGGTAACCCACAAGGAGGCCCAAGCTACATTCAAGCTGTGCTCAGACAGGGGTGGTCCTGAACGAACAATCATCCCCAGCGATTCACGCAACGTAGTCAACAGTGAAACTACCAGTTGCTAACATTTTCACAAAGAGTTTGGTTGGGACACGGGATGAACGGCCAGTGGAAGTGGTAAATGCAAGAACAGTAACAACATTTAAAAGACATTTGGGGAGGTACATGAATAGGATAGGTTGAGGAATATAAGCCAAATGCTGGCAAACTGCACTGGCATAGTTTGGGAAATTTGGTTGACATGGATGAGTTGGACCGAAGGGTTCATTTCCATGTTGGTGACTATGATTCTATTCTTTTCAGCCACAGTGGCATTTTGCAATTATCCTAAACTATGGTGTAATTGAACAAGTTAATGGAGGCTTTTGACACCAGGGCCACAGTACTCTGTAGGTAAGGTGTTGAGTAGTAGCTGCAATTTAGTGGATATTTAATAAACAACATAATGAAGAAGTATAGAAGGAAATTACTACAGATGGTGGAATCTGTACTGAAAACAGCAAATGCTGGAGCTGACAGCAGGTCAGAAAGCATCCCTGGAGACTAAGCAAGTTAACGATGTGTCTCGATGACTCGATCAGAGATCTGATGTAGAATCATCTGGATTCAAAATGTTAGCTTGCTCGCTCCATCAATTTTTTTTTTAAAAAAGAAGTTCATGGGATGAGGGTGTCATTGGCGCAGCAGCATTCATTGCTCATCCCTAATTGCCCAATGGGCAGTTAAAAGTCAAGCTCATTGCTGTATGTCTGGAGTCACATGTAGGACAAACGAGGTAAGGATGGTAGCTTCTTACTTCAAGCACGTTAGTGAACCAGATGGGTTTTCTGTAACCCGACAAAGGATTCATGGTCATGAGATTCTTAATTCCAGATATTCACTGAATTCAAATTCCACCATTTCCTGTGACACAATTCGAACCTGGTTCTCCAGAATGCATCCTGGATCTTTGGATAAACAGTCTAGCAGTAATACCACTCAGCCATCAGCTCCCTCCTGTGATCTTCAGTATTTGTTGTTTTCAGTTCTCAAGAAATATGTTATGCATTAATTTGGAACTCTGTAAAAGCATCCACAGTGAACACAAAAAGCCCACCTCCAGTCATGATGATTGAGTCTGGATGACTCAGTCAGACTGGCTAATGAAGCAGAGTTATGCATTTTAATATCTGGCAGTTTTTCCGCAGGTCTGGCTGGCGTTGGGCTGGTCTCATTCCTTCTGCGATGAAACAAACAAAGAAATGACAGTCGATACTCGCCACTAAGTGTCTAAATTCAATTGTACCGCAACCAAAGTAATTTATTTTAATTCAAAAATGTTTCAGTGAAAGACATTTCAGCAAGCTCACCACCACCTGTCTCAGTTTAATGGGAAATGGGATCAATTCTGTAGCGCCTACTGTCCCAGTGCAAAAGGCCACTGGTTTAAGCCCTTGAACAGGTTGATCGGAGTTTTCAATCTTATTCTTTGACAGATTGCAACATGTTTTGCACAAGGGGGCATGCAGACAGGACAAACTTCAATTATATTCAACACAAGAAAAGGCAATTCCATTTAAATGAGGCAGATTAATTGAGATCAGGTCTCAGGTGAGGATACAAAACAGTCAAGTTTGGAATTCCCAGAGACCATCAAGATTGTCCATTCAATTACTGAAGTTTGTCTCATATTGCTTTCCCAATCAACCTATTTCAATGCATTATGACACCTCTGGAACAGGTGAGACAGTTCCAGGCCTTCTGGCTCAAAGTTGGAAACACAACCACAGCATCACAAGAGCACTGTGTTTTAGGCTGAGTAACTGGTGGGTTAATTTGCCCAATTATCTTACTAATCCAGAAGCGACTGTTACCACTCTAATGCTGGGAAATAAACAAGGTATTAAATGGGAACAAAGATGTTACAACAGTCTTTCTGACAAGGGACAGCATATCTTCCATCTGTTGTTTTGTTCATCCTTCGATAGTTTGAAATTTTTAAACTTTCTAGTCTACCATCATCTTTGCAGTTTTGTACATCTTTTCTTTCAACTTGATGTCCCTCATAATTCCCTCAGCTATGCACTGCTGTTCATCGTGCATTTCTTTTACAAGTTAATATATATTGTTGAGAATTATAAAATAACTGAATATATTCTTCTGCTTTAACATTCTAACTATAGTCCCATTACAGTTTAGTGAACTACTACCTTAACCCCTTGTGATTGCCTTTAAGTTTAGATACTCATTGAAGAACCAAATTCCTCACCCTACAGCTAGATTCTATCATGCTGCATTGCATCTTACCAAAAGGGTCTTTTACTTTGAGCTCATTAATCAATCATATTATCAGGTCAAAAATAGCTGTTCCATGATTGGTTCCAGAGCATCTGTTGTGAAATTGCACAGAGCAGTCTACCTCAAACTGCTTCAGAAGTTAACATAAGCTGAGTGCGCAATACTATTTTAACTAACAGAGAACCCTCTGAATGCCAGGATTCTGTTAGATCCCCAAAATTACTCAGAGCATGGAATCCCTACGTTGTAGAAACAGACCCTTCAGCCCAACAAATTCACACCAACCCTCCAAAGAGTATCCCAACCAAACCTATTCCTCAATGTTTGCCCCTGACTAATGCACCGAAACTGTGCATCACTGGACACTATGGGAAATTTAGCATGATCAATTCACCTAACCTGCAGTTCTTCGGATTGTGGGTTTGCAGCTCTGGTTCACAGTTGCTTCATGAAGTCTGAATGTTGTTGCCTCTATAAGTCCAACAGCACTGTCACTGACACAGGAGCTGTTCCCCCAGATCGGTTTGTGGCAGTCAGAGATCCTGCTACAACCTGCACACATGCCAACCCAATCATCTCAATCAGAAAGAATTAGTACAGCACAGATTAGAAGACAACTTGGATCACATTGTGCTTTTGAAATCAGAGGCCCCTATTCAACCCATCACAACTGTGCCACCTTTTTAAAATATCTATTTGGCTAGATCCCTGCTCTCACAGTAATGCAAATAATTTCTTTTAGCAAGTATTCAAATTAATTTTGGAAATTAACAGTGAATCAGCTGCCACCTCCTTTGCAGATGATCCCAGCTCTTCTTTGAAACAGCAAAACCCAATGAGAACATTAAGGCATCCAATGTTTAAAAAAATCACATGCTCAGTCACTGTAATATGATGAGTTTTGTTTTACATAATTCTTAGCAAAAGTTAATTTGAAGCAAAAAGGAGAACGCGAAGAGAAAGGTGAACCGCCCGTGGCTAACAAAGGCAGTCAAGAGCAGTACCCACAAGGAAAAGAATGACATAGCCGCGGATGACTAAAAAGAGAGAAAACTGATCATGTAATTAAATTGACAAGAAACAAAAATGAATGGCAAGAGTTGTACAGGTATATAAAAATTGAGTATCTAAAGTCAGCATCGAACCCTTGGAGGTTCTGACTGTGGAATTGATAATGGGTACAAGGAAACAGCAGATAATTTAAACCTATATTTTACATTGATCTTCACGAAGGAGGATACCGTTATCATCCTAAAGGTAGCAAATAAGCAAGTTAATCATGAGTAGAAAAATGTTATAACAGTCTTTGTCACAAGGGACAAACTATTGACCAACTAATAGGACTAAAGGCAGACAGGACCTAATGGCCTGGATCAAACATTTTTAAGGCAACTGACTGCAGAGATATTCAAGGCATCGATTGGAATATTCCAGATTGATGTACCTGTTCAAGAAGGGAAGGGAGACAGAAATCAGGAAACTATAGACAAGTTAGTTTAATATCTGTTTTGTAAAACAGCAGTCAAATATTAAAGTAATAAATAGCAGGACATTTAGAAAAGCTTATCATTAAACATGGTAGACTGGGTTTTGTGAAAGAGACACTGACAAATTTGCGACAGTTCATTGAGGAGATAACAAGCAGGGCTGATAAAGGGCAATCCAATGATGTTCTGTATTTAGATTTTAAAAATGCAAATGATAAGTTGCTACAGAAAAGTTAATTCCATAATACAGGAGCTCACTGTGTCAGGGGTGACGTATTGGCATGGAGTGAGGATTGGTTAACCACACTGGCTGTTGCTGAGACCTCACTTGGAGTACTGTATACAATGTTAGCTCCCATATTTAATAAAGGATAAACCAGTATTGGAGAACATTCAAAAAAAAAGATTCAGCTAGCTGCTTCGAGGACTAAAAGTTTGACCTATCAAGAATAGCTAAACAGGTTAGGTCATTATTCAATAGAATCTCGACAAACAGATTTCATCCAGTGTGGAAACAGGCCCTTTGGCCCAACAAGTCCACACCAACCACCGAAGCACAACCCACCCAGACCCATTCCCCTACACCTAACACTACAGGCAACTTAGCATTGCCAATTCACATAACCTGCACTTTTCTTTGGATTGTGGGAGGATACCGTAGCACCCGGAGGAAACCCACACAGACAACGTGCGAACACAGAGTCACCTGAAGCAGGAATTGAACCCAGGTCGCTGGCACTGTGAGACATCAGTGCTAACCACTGTGCCACCCACATATTATAAGGAGTGATTTTATAGAAACAAGATTCTGAGGAGCTTGACAGGGTAGGTGTTGACGAGATCTTCTAGCACCAGTGAAGTCTCAAACTAGAGGACATTACATAAGGGAACATTCATTCTGTAAAAAATGTAAAGATTTTTTTCTCTCAGTGAATGGCTAGAATTTTCTTGCCCAAACAATTGTGAAAGTTAAATGTGGGAGGGGAATGGGTCTGGTTGGGTTACTCTTCGGAGGGTCAGTGCGGCTTGTTGGGCCGAAGGGCCTGTTTCCACACAGTAGGGAATTTAGGATTCTATCTCAAATTATTCTAAAAGACGGCAGAAAGACTTTTGAAATATTGAGCAGTTGAGGGCTATGCGGATCAATCATAAAAGAGGTGTTGAGGCCTGGGTTAGCCCAGCCATGATCTGATAGAATGAATGCCCTACTCCTGCTCCAATTCTTTGAGGCTCCATTTCATACTTTTTTGCCTCCAAAGAAGAGCGTGATACAATGTGCTAAAGATCTCAGATGTTGTGAAAAGGAGTGAAAATGGGGTGTTTATGTACTGATTCAGGCAGCATTGTGTCATCGTTCAGAGCTATGGACTCGTGAGTAAGAAAGAAATTCCCTCCACGAATGAAGAAAATCTACTGCAGAGCTCACACAAAAGAAGCCCTTACCCTCAGTAAACTCTCCCATCACATTATTCTGCATTAGTGGTGCTGGAAGAGCACAACAGTTCAGGCAGCATCCAAGTAGCTTTGAAATCGACGTTTCGGGCAAAAGCCCTTCATCAAGATGAAGGGCTTTTGCCCAAAACGTCGATTTCGAAGCTACTTGGATGCTTCCTGAACTGCTGTGCTCTTCCAGCACCACTATTCCAGAATCTGGTTTCCAGCATCTGCAGTCATTGTTTTTACCGAGTTGATTTCTCCCATCACATTACCCAATGTATCAGCAAAAGTAGGATGCACTGCGCATGCTGTAGCCAACAAAGGGACCCCGGGTGACTGATGTCAGCACCTGACCAATGAAAGGACGGTGGGCGGAGCTGGAGGGGCGAGTGGTTCTCCAACCAAAGTGAATGAGGGCGGAACTAATCTAATCCACGTGATCGCTCTCCTGCGCCGGCGCAGAATCGCTGTAATGAATGCTCGAGAAGTTATGAAGTGAAAGGAGACGGTAAGGTAAGAAATAAACAGAGGGAAACGGGAGAAAAACTGTATGAGTGGAGAGTTTTTTGCAAACAAAATGTGCACATCAGAAAATACAAATTTGAACGTCCCAGTCCCGTGTTTGCAGTAAATGGGGAATTCCGTTAGCGCGGCGTGAACACCGCCATCTTTATTCGGGGCAACGATTCACTGGACACGTGCTTGGCCGCCAGCTTTTAGGGGGCAAGATGCAGCCAGGCGCATGTGCAGCCTTTCTCTGGTACAGACTCATTTGGCAGGATTTACACAAAGCACATTCAAACCCAGAAATAAGAATGCTTATTTCTGGATTTGTTTCGTCATTTACTTAAATTGTTTGGTGTCGTAAATGAGTTTGCGGGTCATACAAAATTGGAGGTATTGTGGACAGCGAAGGAGGTTACCTCCGAGTGTAATGAGATATTGATCAGATGGGGTTTAATTTAGATAAATGTGGGGTGCTGCATTTTGGAAAAGCATTCAGGGCAGGACTTATATACTGAATGGCAAGACACTGGAGAGTCTTGCGGAACAAAGTGACCTTGGACTCAGGTTCATAGTTTCTTGCAAGTCTAGCTGCAGGTAGATAGGATGGTGAACAAGGTGTTCAGTATATTTTTCTTTATTGATTAGAGCATTGAATATAGAATGTGGGAGGTCATGCTGCTGTACAAGGCATTCGTTAGGCCACTTTTGGAATATTGTGTGCAATTCTGGCCTGCCTCCTATCAGAAGGGTGCTGTGAAACTTGAAAGGTTTCAGTAAAGATTTATAAGGATGTTGTTGCGGTTGAAGGATATCTGGTTGGCATGGATGAGTTGGTTCCAGCTTCTGGCGACTGTGCAAACTCTACACAGACATTCTCCCCAGGTCTGCGTGGGTTTCCTCCGGGTGCTCCATTTTCCTAAGTCCAAAGATGTTAAGGTCACGTGAATAGGCCATGCTAAATTGCCCATAGTGTTAGGTGCGTTAGTCAGAGCGAAGTGGGCCTGGGTGTGCTACTCTTCGGATGGTCGGTGCTGACTGGTTGGGCTGAAGGGCCTGTTTCCACACTGTAGAGAATCTAATCTAATCTAACACTGCTCTGATTCACCTCTGGGCTCCCTCATGACTACTTTGTCAATATCCAGCTTCCTCAGTCTCGAACAATGGGTGTATTTTTGATCTGTTTAGTACTTTACTATTACTTTCATAGACACTTTGCAAATGAGCTTTACACTGCAGTCCAGCCCCTGACCATGTGCTGCTCTATTGTCAGATTTTTTTTTTCTAGAATATCTTTGACAGTCAAGAATTCTTTTTTCCAATAAGTGAGTGTATTTTCTTGCACCACTCTAATCGCGACTCTGATCTCCAGCATCTGCAATTCTCACTTTTGCCACATACAATCAGGATGAGATTTACTAACTGCTTGTTCTCAGTGCCCAGTGCACTCACCCCTAAACCTGTTAGTGAGGTATTTACACAGTTAATCATTCTCCAGCAACACTGAGTCCAAGCTGACATAAACTGGTAAATTGACACTCTACCAAGCAAAGACGATCTGCACTCAGATTCCCTGTTGATACAATCCTCTCAGTGATAGTCTGCAGAGAACAGAATCCATGAATCCGCATTGCATGGGTCAGGGTCAATGATGAAAGTTTCATTATTTCAAAAATGACAACTCCTCAATTCCTGCATCTCACAAAACTGCCATTTAAAAATATTAAAATAAAGAACATTCTAAATGATGGCTTTGATGAGGTGAGCTGTGGTCAGTCTCTAGATCTGGATGGTACCAGATGCAAGGAGAGTGCTTTCTACCAGAGCACCACCAGGTCAGTGTCAGGCACACAGATAGAATGGGCAAATAGATGCACATCTGAACTCACATCTCCCAGCCTGAGAATCTGAAGCTGTGCTCACCCATTCCGGTAAAGATATCCAGAAACAGGACATCATAGCCAGAAGACCGGAGCTTGCCTATCGTTTTGCTACTATTTAAGGAAGGCAGTAAGGAAAAGCCATGGAACTATAGACTGGTGAGACAGACCTCGGTGGTGGGCAAGTTGTTAGAGGGAATCCTGAGGGACAGAATGTACATGTATTTGGAAAGGTAAGGACTGATTAGGGATGGTCAACATTGCTTTGTGAGTGGGAAATCATGTCTCACAAACTTGATTGAGTTTTTTGAAGAAGTAACATCGAGGATTGATGAGGAGTGCAGTAGATGTGATCTATGTGGAATTCAGTAAGACGTTCAACAAGGTTCCCCATGGGAGACTGGTTAACAAGGTTAGATCTCACGGAATACAGGGATGACTAGTCAATTGGTACAGATCTGGCTCAAATATGGAAGACAAAGAGTGATGGTGGAGGGTTGGTTTTCAAACTGGAGGCTGTGACCAGTGCTGGGTCCAATATTTTGCATTGCTTACATAAATGATTTTGATGTGAGCATAAGAGGTATAGTTAGTCAGTCTGCAGATGACAACAAACTTGGAAGTGTAGTGGTCAGCGAAAGAAGTTACTTCCAATTACAATGGAATCTTGATCTGATGGGCCAATGAGTTGAGAAGTGGCAGATGGAGATTAGTTCAGATGTATGCGAGGTGCTGCATCTTGCGAAAGCAAATCTTTGCTGGACTTATACACTTAATGGTCAGGTCTGACAGAATATAGAGATATTGGAGTGCAGGTTCATAGCTTCTTGAAAGCAGAGTCACAGGTAGGTAGGATAGTGAAGGAGGCATTTGGTATGTTTTCCTTTATTAGTCAGAATACTGAGTACAGGAGTTGGGAGGTCATGTTGTGGTTGTACAGGATATTGGTTAGGTCACTTTTGGAATATTGTGTGCAATACTGGTCACCTTCCTATCGGAAGTATGTTGTGAAACTCTGAAAGGGTTCAGAAAAGATTTACAAGGATGTTGCCAGGATTGGAGGGTTTGAGCTATAGAGAGAGATTGAATAGGCTGGGGCTGTTTTCGCTGGAGCATCGAAGGCTGAGGGGTGACCTTATAGAGGTTTATAAAATCATTAGGGGTGACCTTAGAGAGGGTTATAAAATCATGAGGGGAATGGAGAGGCTAAAGAGACAAAGTCTTTACCCTCAGGTGTGGTAGTCCAGAACTGGAAGACATAGGTTTATGGTTAGAGGGGAAAGATATAAAAGAGACTTAAGGGGCAATTTGTTTCGTGCAGAGGGTTGTACATGTATGGAATCATCTGCCAGAGGAAGTGGTGGAGGCTGATACAAAGATATCTGGATGGGTATATGAATAGGAAGGGTTTGCAAGAATATGGGCCAGACGCTGGTGGGTGGGACTAGATTGGGTTGGAATATCTGGTCGGCATGGACGCGTTGGACAGAAGGGTCTGTTTCCATGCTGTAAATCTCTTTGACTCTAAGATCGGCTGAATGGTCCAATCAAAGATGATTTGTGGTTCAAATCGTAACATCCTTCAGCTTCCACAACCCATTCTTGGTCCCAATGCAGGCTGTATGGGTCCCGCTATCTCTAAACTCCTGCAGGTCCCACTTCCCTTCCTACATTAGTACCATCCTCCAGGTTCTGCATCCCTTCCTGCCTCTGTAACATGGCCCAGTTTCTACAACTGTTCCTTCCGCTGCAATGTTCCCCAGAAAGGCACTGAAGCCCAGTGGCATTTACAGAGTTAAGGAGGGATATCGCGACTGGAGGATTTTGCAGGCATTAGGAATATAGGGACTTGAGGAGGTTTCATAGTTTGTGTTGTAGGGACTGTAGGAAGTTACATAGATAGGAATAGTTTCAGACTGGAGGATTCTGTCGAAAAGCTTTACAAGGTTAAAGGCAGGATTCTTAGCAGTGTGCACGAACAGAGGGATCCTGTGTCCCTGATGTTACCACCTAAGTTGAGAGGGTGTTAAGAAGGCATATGGTGTGTTGGTTTTCATTCGCAGATATGGCTAAGACCCGAAACAAATTTTTCACTCCTGAATTTAATGTGGACAAAGACTGGAGAACTAAGGGAACAAGAGTAATACATTAGACCACAATCGGAGTACTCTGCAATTCTAGTCTCCTTGCTATAGGAAGGATGTTGTGAAACTTGAAAGTGCTCAGAAAACATTGACAAGATGTTGCCGGGGTTGTTGCTGAATAAGCTGGGGTTATTTTCCCTGGAACATCGGGGACTGAGGGGTGACCTGACAGAGGTTTATATAAACATGAGGGGCATGGATTGGTAAACATTTAGTCTTTTCCCAGAGTTTGGGAAGTCCAAAACTAGGGGGCAAAGGTTTAAGGAAAGGCTTAAAAAAAGGGACAGCCTTTTCATGCACATGGCGATGTGTGCATGGAATGAGCTGAGAGAAAGGGTAACAGAGACTAGCACTATGACAACACTTAAAAGGTATCTGGATGTGTAAATGGATAGGAAGGGTTCAGAGGTACATGGGTCAAATGCTGATAAATGTGATGGTGTTATTTAGATCTAGTCAGCATGGATGAGTCGGACCGAAGGGTCTGTTTCCATGCTGTACTTCTATGACTTGAAAAGAGGGCATGTTACAGAAGAGGTGGTGCTGGTGGTTTTCAAACACAAAGGTATGGAATGCCCCAGGAATTGATTAAGTGTATCACAGGACATTGTGGGATGCTAGGGAATAAATTGTGAAGCTACTAGCAAGGGTATTTGTACCATTGACAGCCATGTGTGATTTGCTGGAAGGCTGGAGGTTGGAATCATGGACAGTGAATGAGGTTTGCTGTGATTACAAAGGGATCTTGATGATTTGGGTGAATGGGCTGAAAAACTGTCGATGGAATTCAATCTGAATAAATGCCAGGTAATACATTTGGTAAAACAAACAAGGGTAGAGCTTATACAATTCATGTTCGGGCCTCGTTAGTGTTTTAAAGCAAAGGGACCTTCAAGTTCAGGTACATACATCTTGAAGCTTGCATCACAGGATGGACAAGACAGTGCTTGGCATGCCTGACTATTGCTCAGTCCATTGAGTGGAGGATATGGGATGTGATTATGATATTGTAAGGACATTGGTGAGGATTTTTCTGCAATACTCTGCCCAGTTCTGGTCGCCCAGTTATAGAGAGGATATTATTAACCTGAAGGGTGTTCAGAAGAGATTTACCAAGACATTGCTGGGTATGAAATGCTTGAGTTCTGA
The DNA here is from genome assembly GCF_047496795.1 of Chiloscyllium punctatum. Classification (NCBI taxonomy): domain Eukaryota; kingdom Metazoa; phylum Chordata; class Chondrichthyes; order Orectolobiformes; family Hemiscylliidae; genus Chiloscyllium; species Chiloscyllium punctatum. The sequence continues at coordinate 88,177,533 of NC_092752.1, read as the reverse complement.
AAAATGGCTGAATACGCAGAGTTTGTTTTCAATGGAGCCTGGACGTTGAGAGGTGATCTTATAGAAACTTAAGAAAAAAACGTTGGGATATAGATAGAGTTAATGGTCATTGCCTTTTCCTTCGGATGAGGGAGTCTCAAGTGGAGGGGCCACATTTTTCAAGTTAGAAGAGAGGGATGTTAAAAAAAAATATAAGAGGCAAATTGTTACACAGAGGGTGGTTTGTGTATCAAATTTGTGAATCAAATTTCTGAGGTGGATGTCGGTACAATTACAACGTTTAAAAGACATTTAGTTAAGTATGTGGATAGGAAAGGGTTGGAGGGTTATGGGCCAGCAACAGGCATCTGGGACGGGTTTACTTTGAAATTATATTTAGTATCAACTAAAGGGTCAGTTTAATGCTGTACAGCTCTGACAACAATATGGGTTTGTTCCATTATTTAAGAATGACTGCGATGGAAACCCAGGGAACTAAAGACCAATTAGCCCAATGTCAGTGGTGGGTAAGTTGTCAAAATGATGCTGCCAGTCAGGAGTTACACACCTTAGGAAAGGATTGATGATTGATAGTCAGCGCGGCTTTGCGCTTACAAAGTCAGGTCTCACTAACTTGATTGCTTTTGTTTAGTGGTGACCGTATATTGTTTACACTTCTGTCAGGAGGACCTTTGACGGGATTTAGCATGATATACTGGTTCGTATGATTAGATCACATGTGATCAGGGAGTGTGAGCCAACTGGATACAAAATTGGCTTGACAGGAGGAGACAGAGGGTGGTGGGAAAGGGTTGTTGTTCAGACTGGAGGTCTGCGACCATCGGGGTGCTATAAGGATCGGGGCTGGGTCCACTGATGTACACCATCTACATAAACGATTTGGTTGAGAATATCGGAGTCATTGTTAGTAATTTTGTGGATGATCAAATTAATGGTGTAGTGGGCAGTGAATACGGTTATCAAAGGGGATCTCGACCAACTGGGCCAGTGGACCAAGGCATGAAAGATGGATTTTAATTCAGGTATTGAGTTTTGGACTAACACAGTTAATGGTACAACCCTGGGTAGTGTTGTCGAATAGGGACAGACCGAGGGGTGCAGTTACATTGTTCCTTGGAAGTGGCATCACAGGTTGCCAAGGTGGGGAAAGTGGCATTTGGAACACTTGCCCTCATTGGCCAGCACTTTGATACATGAGTTGAGATATTTGTAACATTGTCTTCAATATTTCCCTTGGACAGAGGAGGCTTATAAAGGGGTCATTTATGAAGGTTTATAAAACCATGCGGAGAGTAAGAATGAAGAATAGCCAAGGGTATGTGAGTACAAAACTAGAGGGTATAAACGTGAGGTGAGAGACCAAGGATTTAAAGAGGGAGCTGAGGGGCAACGTTATCCACAGAGGATGGTGGATAGACGGAATGGACTGCCAGGGCCACATGGGAGAAACAACAACAATTACAACATGGAAACAATATTTAGGCAGGCACGTAGAGAGGGAAAGGGTTGAAGGGTATGGGCCAAACACAGGCAAATGCGACTCGTTCAGTTTTGGAAAAATGGTCAGCATTGATGACTTGGACTGAAGGTTCTGTTTTCATGCAGCATGACCCTGTACCCAGTTAAAGAGGAGGAGAATACGGAGATAAGGCATGTTATAGACACTGAAGCAAGGTATAGTGATAGGGATGGTAGTCTGGAATGCACTGCATTTCAAATATGTGGAGGGCCTATATGGAATGAAGGAGTTTACAGAGATAGGAACTGTTATAGGAGTTAAAACATATTGAAGACACTGATCCACAAGACATACAATAACTACAGTGTTGGAGAGGGAACACAGAACAGAAAGATCCCAGGCAGCATTCCCACCCTCTCGTGGGAGGCCTGCTTTAATCTCTGTTGTACTGATGCTCACTAAGAAAGTGCAGGCCTGGATTGATAACTGTGAACTCTCTCTGCTGTTTCAGTATAACACAAGTTAAAATAGGGATGGTGATTGAGCCAGGGCTGTGTCCGTGCTGTGCTCCCCCTCCAGCATTGTATCTATGTCATGTCTTGTTAGCTGATGTTTGAAGCCCTCTCAGTGAAATCTGCTCTGTGCTTTGAGAGTGATCTTACCTCACTGCAGGGTTAGTTGAAGGCTCCAGATCTCCCTGCCCTTTGTCTCTCTCTCTCTGACCAACCATCTTCAATGAGGTTATGGACGAGACACCCAGCAGTTGGGAAGTCAATTGAGTCAGGAGCTTCATGATTACCCACAGGAGACAGACAAGTAGACGGAATGGAAAATTATACTGATGCAATGAGGATTACACATGGAGCATGGCACTGAGTCCCACAGAGGTCTGGAAAATCCCAGTGTCCAACCCTGGCCTGTGCTTTTGCGTCTCTCTGGAGTGGAGAATTCTGCTAGCTCAGGATCTGGAGTAGCTGCAAGAGTGAGAGACGCTGACAGAGGCAGCAATTAGACACACACAGTGAGGGATACCACATGGAGAGATACTGAATGATATCACCAGAGTGCAGGAAGGTGTCCGGATCAAATAATTTTGACAAAAGAATAGATTTAGCTTCACGATGCACTGCTATAACTGGTCAAGGATTGAGCAACCTGTGAACAGGCGAAGTGATGGCCTAGTGTTATTATTGCTAGAGCATGTAACCAAAACCTCAGCTAATGTTCAGGGGAGATAGGTTTGAATCCCACCGTCTAAAATGGTGGAAATTGAAATCAATAAATTCAAATATTATAATTAACCATCCATAAATATGTATGAAACCATTGCTGATGTACAAAAATCCCAAACACTTGTCCTTTCGAGAAGGACATCTGCCCATCCTCACGTGGCCGGCACGACATACCGACAGCAAAGTGTTTTCCAAATCCAAATAGAAAAGGTGATGCATCGGAACAGGATGGAGATGTGGCTGAAGACAAGCAGAAAGGAACAGGATGGGATAAGTTTAAACTAAAACTCTACGTTAGCGAATTGGTTTCTGACAGGAAATTGTGGGAAAAAGTAAAGATTTTTTTTTTCCACATAGACAAAGTCGCTTCAATAAGGTAGCTGGATTTGTGACACAGATGAAAGAGATTTAGACACCAGAGAGATATGGTTACAGGGTAAACAAAATGTGGAACATTAACATTCAATGGTTCACAACCTTGTGAAAACTCAGGCAAAATGGACGACGCTAACAATAATAGGTAAAAAACGGCTTTAGACAGAAAGCGCAGGGGGTGAGGGTGGGGGGACCTTAAAAATCAACAGGCAAACAATGGTCACAAATTATCCTTAGCAGATAATGTTAAGGATAAGGCACAAGACATTTAATAAGTACAGTTAGAGTAAGAGGATCCCCAACTAAGCAGTGGGGCCTGTTAGAATCCAAAGGGACAATCTGTGCATGGAGCCAGAGGATGTAGGTGAAGTCTTCAATGAATACTTCCCATCTGCATTCACACAGGTGAAAGGCATTGTAGCTGGGGATTTCAGTTGGGATGGTGAGGTTCTGGAATATGTTAAGATCAATGAGAAGGAGGCGTTAAATGTATTCACAGGCAAAAAGGTGGAGAAATTTCCAGTAACAATAAAGTATATCCCAGGCTGTAATGGGAGGGAAGGGAGCAGATTGCTGGGGCCCTGGCGGATATATTTAAGACTTTGCTGGCCACAGGTGAAGTGCAAAATGACTGGAGGATAGCGAATGTGGTTCCATTGTTCAAGAGCAGCAGGGACAGGCCAGGTAATTACAGATCGTATGACAGCATTGGGAAGAAAATTATTGAAAACAATTCTGAGGGACACAATGAATCAATATTCAAAATGACAGGAATACATTAGGGATTGTCTGTTTGGATTTAGTCGAAGACTGTCCTCTGATAAAGATGAGGGCAGTGCAGATGATGTGGTTTACATGGCGTCTATTAAGGTCTTTGACAAGGTCCCACATGGAAGGCTGGTAAAAAGGGAAGAGCACAAGGGATCCAAGGCAAGTTGGCAAAGTGGTTCCACAATTGGTAGAGCGTGTAGTTCACGATTGGAAACCTTTTCCCAGCGGATGTCCCACAGGGATCTGTACAGGAACCATTGCTGGTTAATATGTACATTAATATCTCAGATGTGAAAGGAGGAGGTATCATTAGCAGGTTTGTAGATGACATGAAATGTAAGGGTGTTGTCCAGAGTGAGGAGCATTGTCTCGGGCTGTCGTCTGATATTGATCAGATGATGAACTGAGCAGAGTAATGGCAGGTTGAGTTTACTTCTGATCACTGTTGGAAGTTAATAAGTGAACGATATCCATCATGAATTGTAGGTCCTCCTGGAATACTGAGGAACACATCGACCTTGGTGGACAAGTCGCTGGATGTCTGAAGGTGTCAGCACAGGTAGACAGGGTGGGGAAGACACCTGAACTGGGAGCAGGATGTGGACCCATATCCTTGTGGGGAGAGTTGCTGGAGCTGCTCGAGAGGATTTAAACTCATCTGGCAGGGGTGTGGGACCCATAACAGTCGTAAGGCCAGAAAGAAATTTGAGGCTGGTACAGATGTTCAAGAGAGCAATATAAATAGACAAGGCAAGCAGACAATTAGGGAAAACTGGTGGATTAAACTGCAGTTATTTCAATGCAAAGGGCCGCACAGATAAGGCAGATGAATGCAGAGCATGGATGGGAACATGGGACTGGGATGTTGTAGGTATTACAGAAACACAGATGAGGGAGCAACAGGACCAGCAGCTCAATATTCCAGGGGACAGATGCTACAGGAAAGATAGAACAGGAGGCAAAACAGGAGGAGAGCTGGTGGTTTTGATTGGGGGAAAGATCCCAGCAGTACCTAGAGGGAGTATTCATGCAGGATCGCCCAGTTAAGCGATGTTGGTGGAACTGAGAAATAGAAATTGCTCATCAGTTTGCTACGGTCATACTACAGCAATAGGCAATGGGAGATAAACGAGCAAATGTGTCATGAAATCTCAGATACCTGTTAGAATAATAGGGTTGTAGGGGTAGGGGATCATAACCGTTCCAAACTTGGACTGGGATTGCTACTGAGTTAAGCATTTGGATGGAAGGAATTTGTTAAGTGTGTTCTGAAAACTCCCAGTCATTATGTAAGTGGCCCAACTGGAGAATGGGGCTAAACCTGACCTCCCCTTGGGAAACAAGGTCGGGAACGGGACTGAGGTGTTAGTGGGGGAGCACTTTGGAAAGTTACCACAATTGTATTAGTTTGAAAATAGCTATGGAACAGGACAGGCCTGGTCCACAAGTTAAAGTTATTCAATGGAGCAAGATAGTATTAGACAGGAATTTTTAAAGTAGATTTGGGGAGGCTATTTGCAGATAAAGGGAAGTCTAGCAAGTAGGAATATTTTAAAACCGAGATAAAAGGAGCGTTCAGTGCCAGTGTGTTCCTGTTAGTGTGCAGCTCAATGCTGACTGAATTAGGAAACACTGGCTGAGTTTCGAGGCTGTGGTCAGGAAAAAAGGGGTCACATCTCAGATATAACTGGCTGACTCAAGGGAATCCCTTCAGGAGCATCGGGGCTGTAGAAATACACTTAGGGTGGAAATCAGGAATGTAAAAAGGGGACACGAGATCGCTTTGGGAGAGAACGTTAAGGAGAAACCAAAGAGACTCTACAAGTGTATTAAGAGCAAAAGAAGAGCTCGGGACAAACCCGGTCTCCTTAATGATCAATGAAGCCAACAATGTGTGAAACGACAAGATCCGAAACAAATATTTCATTTTGGAACTTACTGTGGATAAAGACTGGGGCACTCGGGGAACTAAACAATGTTTGGCCTGACCACTATTGGAATACTGTGTGCAATTCTGGTCTCAATGCCATCGAAAGGATATCGTGGAACCTGAAAGGGTTCAGAAGAAATGACCAAAGATGGTGCAAGGGTTGGAGGGTTTGTGCTTCAGGGAAAAGCCTGAATAGGCTGGGGCTGTTTTCACTTGAACATGGGAGGCTGAGGAGTTAACCGATAAAAGGTGTTTAAAATCATGGTGGGCATCGACAGGGTCAATAGACAAGGTCATTTCCCCAGGCGAGGGAAACTTTTCAAAGGGGTCTAAAGGACAACTGGCTCCCACAGAGTGGATGGAATAAGCTGCCGGAGCAAATAGTGGAGGCTGATAGAAATACATTTAAAAGGCATGTGGATGGGTGTATGAATCGCAAAGGTTCAGAGGGATATTGGCAAAATTGTGGCAAATGTGACTAGAAACGTCATGCAGGAGTTGGTCTGAAGGGCCTGTTTCTGTGCTGTACATCTCTACGACTCAATGTCTTGAAATGAGTCCACATTATAGAAAAGGAGGTGCTGGAGGTTTTAAAACACAAAGGTAGATAAATCCTCAGGACCTGATCAAATGGATCTCAGGACATTGTGGGAAGCCGGTGAAGAAATTGTAGGGCCCCTAGCAGAGATATTTGTACCATAGAGAGCTATGTGTGATAGGCTGGTAGACTGGAGGGTGGCATTGTGGACAGTGAAGAAGATTTTCTAAGATTGCAAAGGGATCCTGATGAAACGTGGAAATGGCTGAAAAATAGTAGATGGAGTTCAATCTGAATAAATGCGACGTAATGCATTTGGAATAACAAACACGTGCAGGACTTATACAACTAATGGCAAGACCTTCGGTAGTGTTGTAGAACAGAGGGACCTCAGGGTTCAGCTACATAATTCTTTGAAGTTTGCAACATGGAGAGACAGGATAGTTTAAAAAAAGGTGCTTGCCTCACTTGCTTTCATTGCTCAGTCCTTTGGATATAGGAGTTGGGAAGTCGCATTGAGATTATACAGGCCATTGGTGAGTCCTCTTCTGGAATACTGTGTCCAGTTCTGGTCGCCCAGTTATAGGAAGGATATTATTCAGCTGGAAAGGGTTGGGAGGAGATTTACTGGGATGTGGCTGGGTACGAAAGGCTTCAGTATAAAGAAAGGCTGAATAGGTTGGTATTTTTCACTGAAACCTGAATGTTGACAGATGACCTCATAGAAGTTTATAAAATCATGAGGGGGATAGATAGAGTTAATGGGAGTTGTCTTTTCCCATGGACAGGGGAGTTTCAAGACAAGGCACTACATTTTTAAGTTTAGAGGAAAGACATTTTTAAAAAAAGACACGAGAGGCACATTGTTACACAGAGGCTGGGTTGTGTGTGGAATGAACTTCCCAAGGAAGGGGTGAGCATGGAGACAATAACAATGTTGAAAAGACATTTGGATTAGTACAGGAATAGGAAAGGTTTGAAGGGATATGATCCAGGAACAGGCAGGTGGGATGAGATCCGTTTTAGAGTATGGTTAGCATTAACCGAACAGTGTGGTATGACTCTGACTATGATTATAATGTTGCGTCATTAATTAAGAAAGGCTGCAAGAGGAAGCCAGGAAACTACAGACTGATGAGTGAGACATCAGGGTGGGTCAGTTGTTGGAGGTCATTCTGAGAGGTCGGCCTTACATGCATTCGGAAAGATAAGGCCTGATTACAGACAGCCAGCATGGCTTTGTGCATGGGATAACATGTCCCACAAACTTGACTGGAGTTTGCTCAAGATGTGACCAAAAAGATAGACGAAGGCAGAGCAACAGACGTTGTTTCTGGCTTCCGCAAACCCTTGGTCAGGGAGTAACATGATACATTGGTTAGTAAAGGGAGATCACAAGGGATCTAGAGCTAGCCAACTGGATACAAAATGGGATGACAGTGGGAGACAGAGGGTGGTGGGAGAGGGTTGTTGTTCAGTCTGAGGCCTCTGACCAGCAGTGTGCTGTAAGGATTGGTGCTGGGACCACTGTTGTGCACCATTTACATAAACAATCTGAGTGAAAAGATAGCAATCCCTGTTAGCATGTTTATGGATACCAAGATTAGTGGAAGAGTGGGCAGGGAATATAGTTATCGAAGGGGATTTTAATCAACTGGGCCAGTGGGCCAAGGAATGAAAGATGGAATTTAATTCAGGTGTTGGATTTAGTTAAGACAGAGAGGACTAACACAGGTAATGATTGGGCCCTGGAGAGTGTTGTAGAAAAGAGAGAGACCAAGGGGTGCAGTTACATTGTACCTTGGACTGGCATCACAGGGTGACAGGGTGTTGAAAGCAGCAATTGGCACACTTGTCTTTTTTGGTCAGAGCATTGAGTCCATGAGTTGGAGATATTGGTAACACTGTCGTCCATATTTCTGCTGGGCAGAGGAGGCCACGGGGTGACCTTACAAAAGTTTATGAAACCATGTAGGGCCGAAATTCAGGCAGCCTGAACTGCTGTGCTCTTCCAGCACCACTAATCCAGTATTTGGTTTTCAGCATCTGCAGTCATTGTTTTTACCATGTAGGGCCGAAGTAAGGTGAATTGCCAAGGGTAGGTGAGTCCATAGCAGGAGGCATAAACGTAAGGTGTGAGAGCAAGGATTTAAAGAGGGAGCTGAGGGGCAACATTATCCACAGAGGATGGTGCAAAGATGGAATGGACTGCCAGAGGAAATGGTGAAAACAAGTACAATTACAACATGGAAAAGGCACTCGGGCAGGTACATGGAGAGGAGAAGGTTTGAAGGGAGATGAGCCAAACACAGGCAACTCATTCCATTTAGGGAACCTCGGCCGAAGAGTCATACCGCACAGAAACAGACCTGATGTCTCCAGTTATTGGAGGAGGAGACTATCGAGACAAGGCATGTTGTAGAGACTGAAGCAAGTTACAATGATACGATGGTCATCTGGACTGGAGGTTTCAAATATGTGAAATAATTGGTGAGAGGGGAGGAGATGACAGAGATAGGAACTGTTATAGGAGTTAGAATGATTGAAGACACTGGTCCTCAATACAAGCCATAGATACAGTGTTGGAGAGGGAACAGGGAACAGAAAGATCCCAACCAGCATTACCACCCTCTCGTGGGAGGCCTGCTTTCCCCTCAGTTGTTCTGATGCTCCCTAAGAAAGCACAGGCCTGGACTGATAACTGGGAACTCGCGATGCTGTCTCATTACAACAAAACCTGCAGCAGGCGTGGTGATTGAGCCTGGGTTGTGTCTGTACTGTGCTCCCCCTCCAGCACTTTCTCTATGTCATGTCTTGTTAGCTGATGTTTGGATCCCCCTTATTACTGTCTGCTCTGTGCACTGGAATGATCTTACCTGGCAGCAGGATGTATTGAAGACTCCCGACCTCCCTGACGTTGTCTTTCTGGCTGACCAACCATTGTCCCAACTAGCAGTTGGCAAGTCTATTGAGTCAGGAACTCCATGAGTACCTGTAGAAGACACAGAAATAGGCAGAATGGGAAATTAGACTGATGCTTTGAGGGTTACACATATAGAATGGCACTGAGCCCACAAAGATCTGGAAAATCCCAGTCTACATTCCTGACCTGTGCTGCCTCGTCTCTCTGGAGTGGAGAATTCTGTTTGCTCAGGATCTGGAGTAGCTTCAAAAGTGAGAGACGCTGACAGAGGCAGCAATTAGACCCACACAGTGAGGGATACCACATGGAGAGGTACTGAGTCACTTCACCAGAGTTCCGGCTCAAACAATTGTGCAGGAAGAAAGGGTTTTGATTCATGTTGCTCTGGAATATACAAACTGTGAGCAGGCGAAGTGATGGCCTAGTGGTATTATTGTGTGACAATTTATTAAGAAACTCAGCAAATGTTCTCTGGACACAGGTTCAAATCCCACCATTGCAAATGATAGAATGTGAAGTAAATGCTTCAAAAACGATGTAATTAAAAACCTGTAAGTGAGTATTAAACAATTGCTGATGTTAAGAAAAATCCATCGGGTGCATTCCTGTCTTTAGTGAAATACTCTAAGGTGGGACTGGGATATCACAGGAATTTTAGAAACACAGCTGAGGGAGGGACAGGACAGGCAGCTCAATGTTCCAGGGGACAGATGCTGCAGGAAGGACAGAAGGGGAGCTGAGAGAGGAGGAGAGCTGCTGGTTCTGATGGGGTGAAACATCCCAGCAGGACTGAGATAGGATATTCCTGCAGGATCGCCCAGTGAAGCTGTGTTCGTGGAATTAATCAATAACAATGGGTCTTCCCTTTCCTCTGATTGTTCTACAGACCCCGATAACCCCGCCCTCCTGCACCTTGACCTTCTCAAGATGGCGGCCCTCAGGCCCGCGCTCCCTCTTCCCTCAAACAAATGGCGGCCGTGACCCTGGGCCCCTTCCCTGATCAGAGACCGCCGCCTCCTTACCCGGGCCTGGAGGGTCTTTTTCGAGTTATTTTTAACCTTTATCCGGGACTTGTGAATTCTCTCCGCTCCTTTCTCCCAGCGAGGCTCCCGCACACCGGCTCTGAGCGCCGCTCTCTGAAGCCGATCGCAGCCGAAGCTGGAGAAAACAGCTCCATGTCTCTCTCTCTCTGTGCCCTGACCAATGTGACACTGCGCATGCTCTGCATGGAAACCAAACTGCGCGTGCGTCTGAGGTTATCAGTGAGTTCATAGAGAATATTCATACCTGCACAGACTGATGGGTAAAATTTTCGTCATTAACAATTGCTTTGTCGAGTTATAGTCATAGAGATGTCTAACATGCAAATTGTCTGGGCCAAATCAACCATACCGGCCAGCTATGTAAAAATCCCTGCAAAATAGTTTGCTCTCTGACCAATGTTGAAACGTTCACTCCCGAGAATGCTCCGGGCTCTGTCCTCATTCACTCTGGTTAAAGGACCGGTCGCTACTCGTCCTCCTGTTCCGACCCTTCCTCCCAATTGCAGAGTTGATTCAGGCGTGACTTCGCAGGCAAGGGACAAAGGAAGTTCGAGTCGATGTTCTCTGACGCGGTGAAAATATCCCGAATCTTGGACCGAGAGGCCTGGGTTCAATTCACAGCTTGTGCAGATGTATGTAATCACAACTTTTAGCAGGTTCATCAGGAAAACCAAGGGAAGGCAGGAACAGAGTGAAAACAAGAGAAAATGCATGAAATGTGGTGGGGCTTTCAATGTTCAGATGATTTGACTCTTTACCAAGCGTTTCAGGGTCCCAGTACAGACTGTTGCACTCCTCTTAGTGCACAGCCAGATACTACGATAGTGGGGCAAAGTGGTGGGATATAGAGGTGCTTTTCTGGAAGGCGCTCGGTTTTTGTGGTGAAAACAGTTGAGAAGGATTCGGGTTTTGTATGGAGCTAACTGTCCCCCTCCGGTTGCAGCCTCTTATTATTACCCTAACTCTACCTCATACATGGAGAAAGTGAGGACTGCAGATGCTGGAGATCAGAGCTGAAAAATGTGTTGCTGGAAAAGCGCAGCAGGTCAGGCAGCATTCTCTACCTCGTACATGTTTGGTAGAGATCAGTGACACTTTGTAAGCCCACAATACAAGATCCATCACTCTGTTTAAGCCATAAAAATCTCTTGTAGCACAATAGTCAGAGAACAATACAGCAGAACAGGCCCTTCGATCCTTGAAGTTGTGCCAACCTGTGAACTATTCTCAGCTCGTCCCCCTACACTATCCTGAAATCACCCATGTGCTTATCTAAAAGCTTGTTTAAATCTCACTAATGTGGCTGAGTTAACTACATTAGTAGGTAGTGGATTCCATGCCCTAACCACTCTGAGTAAAGAACCTGCCTCTGACATCTGTCTTCAATCTATCACCCCTCAATTTGTAGATATACCCCCTCATACACACTAATGTCATCATCCTAGGAAAAAGACTTTCACTGTCTACCCTATCTAAGCCACTGATCATCTTGTATGTCTCTATCAAATCCTCTCTTAGCCTTCTTCTTACCAATGAGAACACATTCAAGTCTCTCAACCTTTCCTCATAAGACCTTCCCTCCAGACCACACAACATCCTGGTAAATATCCTCTGTGCCTTTTCCCATGCTTCCACATCCTTCCAGAAACATAGGCACCAGAACTGCATACAATATTCCAAATATGGCCGCACCAGTGTTTTGTATAGTTGCAGCATGATATTGCGGCTCCAGAACTCAATCCATCTACAAATGAAACCTAACACACTGTAAGCTGCCTTAACAGTACTGTACACCTGGGTGGCAACTTTCAGGCATCTATGCAATGGCCTCCAAAATCCTTCTGCACATCTACACCACCAAGAATCTTTCCATTGACCCAGTACTCTGCCTTCCTGTTATTCTTCACAAAGTGCATCACCCTACATTTAGCTGCATTGAACTCCATTTGCCACCATTCAGCCCAATTCTACAGTTTATCCAAGTCCCCCTGCAACCTGCAACATTCTTCCACTCTGTCCACTACTCCACTGACTTTTGTGTTGTCTGCAAATTTACTAATCCATCCACCTATGCCTGCATCTAAGACTTTTATAAAACTGACAAACAGCAGTGATCCCAAAACAGATCCTTGTGGCACACCACTAATAGCCGCACTGGAGGCTGATTATTTTCTATCATCCACCACTTGCTGCCTTTTTTCAGAAAGCCAGTTTCTAATCCAAACTGCTAAATCACACTCAATTCCATGTCGCTGCATTTTCTCTAACAGTCTACCATGTGGAACTTTATCAAAGGCTTTACTGAAGTCCATGTATACCACGTCAACTGCCCTACCCTCATCTATATGCTTGGTCACCATCTCAAAAAACTCAATGAGGTTTGTGAGACACGACCTGCCCTTGACAAAACCATATTGACGATCTGAAATCAAATTGCTGTTTGCCAGATGATTACAAATAGTGTCTCTTATAATCCTTTCTAAAACCATTCCTACAACAGAAGTAAGGCTCACTGGTATATAATTACCTGGGTCATCTCTACTGCCCTTCTTGATCAACGGCATAACATTTGCAATCATCCAGTCCACTGGTACTGAACTTGTAGGCATTGACAACTCAATATCAAAGCTGAAGTCTTTGCTAACTTCTCCCTAGCTTCCCAGACAATCTACGGATAAATTCCATCTAGCCCAGGGGACTTGTCTACTTTCAATCCTTCTAGAATTGATAACACCTGTTCATAACTAACCTCGATCCTTTCTAGTCTAACATCTTCTACCTCATTATTATCTACAATATTCTAATTTTCCTGAGTGAAATCCAATGAGAAATGTTTGTTTAGCACCTCTCCGATTTCCACAGTGTCCACACTCAACTTCCTACTTCTGTCTTTGATTGGCCCTATTCTTCCCCTATCGTTTATTCCTCACATACCTATAGAAAGCTTTAGGGTTCTCCTTTATTCTATTCGCTAAAGACTGCTCGTGTCCTCTCTTTGCTCTTCTTAACTCTCTTTAAATCCTTCCTAGCTGATCTGTAAGTCTCCATCGCCTCATTCGTACCATTTGCCTCATCAACACATAAGCCTCCTACTTCTTCTTAACAAGAGATGCAGTTTCCGCAGTAAACCAAGGTTCCCTTACCTTATCACTTCCTCCCTGCCTGACAGGGACATACCTATCAAGGACACACAATATCTGCTCCTTAAACCAGCTCCACATTTCCATTGTCTGCATCCACTGCATTTTGCTACCCCATTCTATGCATCCTAATTCTTGCATAATCGCATTATAATTGCCACAGCCCCATTGATAAGTCTTCACCTGTGGCATGTACCTATCACTTTCCATCGCTAAACTAAACATAACTGAATTGTAATCACTCTCTCCAAAGTGCTCACCTACAACTGAACCAAACACCTAGTCCGGTTCATGACCAAGCGCCAGATCCAATGTGGCATCCCCTCTTGTCGGCCCTTCGACATACTGTGTCAGGAAACCCTCCCGTACACGTTGGACAAAAACTGATCCATCCGACATACTAGAGTTATAGCATTTTCAGTCAATGTTTGGGAAGTTAAAGACCCCATAATGACCACCATGTTACTTTCACTCCTACCCAGTGTAATTTTGCTAATCCTCTCTTCCCCCTCCCTGGAACTCTGCAGCAGCCTATTAAAAAATGCAAGCAGTATGACCTCCCCTCTCCTGTTTCTAACCTCAGCCCACACTACTTCAATGGAGAAGTCCTCATCAAATGTTCTCTCAGCCACCGTTATACTATCCTTGACTAACATGACATCCATGGGCCCATTGCGGTGCTTCAAATTCCATGAGGCAGCCATACTGTCTATGACAGACAGACTCAGTCCAGAACCTCCTCTGTCCTTAAGACCTTATGTACTGCCTGCACTCCTCGATTTCCCCTTTGCACATTCCCTTTCCAACCCAACCCACCTGCATCACTCCACAATTGGAGCTGCCAAGGACAGAAAGACCCTCCCTATCCTTCTTTTTCCTCTTTTAAGATGTATTTTAAAATCATTCTCTTTAATCAATGTTTTGATCATCCATGAAGCACCTTAGGAGATTTGCTGTTGTGAAAGATTCCATGCAATGCAAGTAGTTGTTTTTATTGCCATGCATTAGGAGAAACAAGAATGATGCTTTCAAAATGTTAACAAGAAAGTCACTGATAGGCACAGTGTGTAGGCCAAATAATAATGTCACGTTGGGATGGACAATAAACAAAGAAATAACTAATGCCTGTAAAAATGGTATGTCTATTACCATGGGTGATTTGAATCTACATGTAGATTGGTCGAACCAGCTCAGTCAGGGTAGCCGTGAGGAGTTCATTAAGTGTATCCATGATAGTTTTTTTGAACAGTATGAAATGGAACTGACAAGGAGCAAGCTATCCAAAATCTGGCCCCTGTGCAATGAGACAGGAATAATTAATGACCTCAGAGTTAGGGATCCTCTTGGAAGAAGTGATCACTGTATGGTTGAAGTTAGAACAGTTAGAATGGAGAGTGTAAAGATAAAATCTAATACCTTGGTCCTGTGCTTGAACACGGGGAACTAAAATAGAATGAGGGAGAACCTGGATAAAGTCGACTGGAAACAAAGATTTTAAGGTGGGACAGTTGATGAGCAGTGAAAAATTTTTAAAGACATTTAAGGAAGTGCTCAGCAAAAACATATTCCAGTGAAAAGGAAGGACTGTAAGAAAAGGTGGTGGACAAAAGATAGGGAATTCTACACCAGTTAGTTTATTCTCTGTTGTTGGAAAGATGCTTTGGTCTATTATCAAGGAAGAAATAGCAGGGAATCTCGATAGAAATTGTCCCATTGGGCAAACAGAGCATGGATTCATGAAGGGCAGGTCATGCTTGACAAATCGTTTGGAATTCTGTGAAGACATTTCGAGCAAGGTGGACAACGGCGACCCAGTGGATGCGGCGTGCCTGGATTTCCAAAAGGCCTTCAACAAGGTGCCACGCAAGAGGCTGTTGTATTATATAAGGGTGCATGGGATAGAGTATTAGCATGGATAGAAGATTGGTTGATTAACAGGAAGCAAAGAGTGGGGATAAATAAGCCTTTTTCTGGCTGGCAATCAGTAACTAGTAGCGTGCCTCTAGGATCAGTGTTGGGACTGCAATTATTTAGAATTGATACAGATGATTTGGAGTTGGGGACCACATGTAGGGTGTCAAAGTTTGCATATGAGACTAAGATGAGTAGCAGAACAAAGTGTGTGGAGGACTGGGAAACTTTGCAGAGGAACAGAGATACATTGGGTGAGTGGGCAATGGTTTGGCAAGTGGAATATTATGTTCATAAATGTAAAGTCATACTCTTTGGTTGGAGTAATATTAGTAAAAAGATTACTACTTGAATTTTTTAAAAATGCATTATTTGCTATGCAGAGGCACCTGAACATCCTTCTGTATGAGGGTTGGTCACCAGGTACAATTCAGAAGGTAAATGGAATATTGTCCTTCATTGCTGAAGGGATTGTGTTTAAAAGCAGAGGTGGGCTATAGAGGGTGCTGGTGATCCCACACCTGGAGTACTGCATGTAGTTTTTATCTCCTTTCTTGCTCAAGGATGTACTGGCACTAGAGGGAGTGCAGAGGATGTTAACTATGTTGACTCCGGAGGTGAGGAGTTTGGTTTAACAGAGACTGAGTAGATTGGGATTATATTCATTGGAATTCAGAAGAATGGAAAGATATAAAATAATGAATGGAATGGATAAAATAGAAATAGAGAGAATGTTTCCACTGGCAGGTGAAGCTAGGACAAGAGGGCATCACCACAAGAGTAGAGGCAGCAAATTTAGGACTGAATTGAGAAGGAACTTCTTGACCTCTATGGAGTGCATTGCCCAGCGAAATAGTTGATGCTAGTTCAGAAAATGTTTTTAAAGCTAAGTTAGTTTTTTAAAAAGAGAAATAATTAATTAAGGAATACGGTAAGAACGTGGGTAAATGGTTCTGCGTCCACAAAATGATCAGCCATGATCTTATTGAATGGTAGAGCAGGCTCGAAGGGCAGGACGGCCTTCTCCTTTTCCTAGATCTTTTGTTCTTGTATTTTGCATGCCTCCATCACTCGTGACTTGGAGATGCTGGTGTTGGATTAGGATGGACAAAATTAAAATTCACAGAACACCAGGTTATAGTCCAACAGGTTTATTTGGAAGCCCTACTTTGCCGGTCCTTCATCAGGTGATTGTGTGATTTTTAACTTTGTCCCTCACTCTTGTAACTGAGAAATGGCAACAAAAGCCACGAAGCAGTGCGCATGCTCCAGCCAACAGTTGGTATTGTGGATAATGAAGAAGGTTATCTCAGAATACAATGGGATATTGATCAGATGGGCCAATGGGCTGAGGAGTGGCAGATAGGGTTTAATTTAGAGAGATTAGGTTAGGATAGCTGGTTATCATCGACAGGTTGGACCGAAGAAGTGATTGATGTCAGCGACGGACCAATAGAAAGGCAGGGGCGGAGCTGGAGGACCTGTCTGGGCAGTTGGTCCTCCGACCAATCAGTGAATGAGGGCGGGACTAGACTGTACCACGTGATCATCCTCGCGGTGGGCGCTGATGTTTGGAATGTGTGTGTGCGGAGTTCTGTCGGTAAGGAAAGAAATAAACAGCAGGAAGCGGGAGGGAAATGGTGTTGGTATGGGCTGAGAGGTTTTACAATCATTTGGTACACATCGGAAAATACAAATTCGAAACTTACAGCTCCGTTTTTGCAGCAAATGGGAATAAGCCTCGTTGAGTAATCGGCCCGAGTGAGCGCCGCCATCTTTATTCGGGGCAATGAGTCACTGGACACGTGCGCGGCCGCCAGCTTTGTAGGGGGCAAAGTTCAGCGGGATGTCTGTACAGCCTTCCCTGGTAAAAAGAGTCATAGGGCAGGATTTACACAGAGCACATTCAAACCCACAGAAATTGA
The DNA here is from genome assembly GCF_047496795.1 of Chiloscyllium punctatum. Taxonomy (NCBI): domain Eukaryota; kingdom Metazoa; phylum Chordata; class Chondrichthyes; order Orectolobiformes; family Hemiscylliidae; genus Chiloscyllium; species Chiloscyllium punctatum. Next base: position 88,160,286 of record NC_092752.1, on the reverse strand, counting down.
TCTTTTTTCTGGATTTGTTTCGTCATTCATTTAAATGATTTGGATGTGAATAGAGGCCGTATAGTTAGTAAGTTTGCAGGTGACACCAAAATTGGAGGTATTGTGGACAATGAAGAAGGTTATTTCAGAGTACAGTGGGATATTGATCAGATGGGCCAATGGGCGGAGGAGTGGCAAAAAGGATTTAATTTAGGTAGATTAGGTTAGGATATCTGGTTGGTATAGGTTGGACCGAAGAAGTCTGTTTCTGTGCTAGACATCTTTGACTGTGGGATCATAAAAGTGAACTCTGCTCTGGTTCACCTCTGGGTTCTCTGATGTCCACTTGTTCAGTATCTAGCTTCCTCAGTCTCTCATGGGTATATTTTTGCTCTAAATAGTATTTTACTATTACTTTCACAGCTGTTTTGTAAATGAATTGAAAAATGTAGAGCTGGAAAAATACAGCAGGCCAGGCAGCATCTGAGGAGCAGGAGGATCAACGTTTCGGGCATAAGCCCTTCTTCAGGAATGTAAATGAATTGTCCACTGCTGCCCGGCTCCTGACCGTATGATGTTCGATTATCAGGTTATTTTTTCCACAATATCTTTGACAGTCAAGAATTCTTTTTTCCAATAAGCGAGTGCATTTTCCTTCAATTTCTGACAGTCAAATTCTGCAACATTTTCATTCCCTGTAATTCATATTGCACTCCCTGAAACATCAACTGTGTATTTCTCCTTCCACAGAAACCAGTGATCAATGCCAAAGCCTTGTTGCCTGTGGAGAGGGTGATGTTTGACTTCCTTGTACTGCTGCAGTTTGTATGGTGAAGGTGCTCCCACAACGTGGTAGGGTAAGAGACATTACAGATTATTCACTCAGCGATATTGAAGTGTAGAAGATATCTGTACAAATCATCATGGTTTTAATTTCACAAAAATATTATTGGGAAGTTTTGACATAAGGCTGCAGATGGAGAATATTGTATCCAGTGACCAAAACCATTGCCAAATAAGCAGTTTTTCAAGAATGCCTTAAAGGAAGAAAGTAGATCTTAGAGGCTTAGAGTGGGGATTCCAGTCCATGTTCCCTTGGAGTCTATAGAAACATTCACACAGGAGAACTCAAAAATAAACACATCATTGAGAGTCCGAACTAAAATGAGTTATTGAGATATGAAAGGGTGTGTGGTGCAGGGAGAGAGGAATGATTACAGCCAGGAATTAATTCAAAGGTGCGAAAGTAAATTGTTGTTGCTTACAAATGGGAGTCTTTTGATTGATCAGCAAGTTTTGGTACAAGTGAGCACTTCGGCAGTAGAGTTTTCAATATTCTTGAGATTATTGGGAGGGTGAATGTGGGATGCTGGCCAGGAGTGGGTTTAGACAATGAAATCTAGAGTCAACAAAAGGAATGAATGAAAGTTTCAGCAAATGAGCTGAGACTGTGGTGAGGTCAGGTGATATCAATGAAGTCAAAATAGTGGTCTTGGAGGGGGTCTGGCCTGTCATCCTCACCTCATTCAGCTGTTTGTCCGTTTGTGAATCAAGTCTGTAACAAGCTCAGGAACTGAGTGGCCCTGGCAGAACCCAAACTGGGCATCGCAGAGCAGGTTATTGCTGAGCAGCTGCGTGACAGCACTGTTGATGACACCTTCCATCACTTCACTGCTGAGCGAGTGTGGACTGATGGAGGGCAATTGCCCGAGTTGGATCTGCCCTGTGTTTTTGTGTTGGAACATCCTTGAGCAATGTTCCACAAAGTCGGTAGGTGCCAGTGCTGGAGCAGTACTTGCCTTGGTGGGCAGCAGGTTCTGAAGCACAGCCATCAGTATTATTGCCAGAATATTGGCAAGGCCCATACCTTTACACTGCCTATTCATTTCTTGATCTGATTGGAAATGAGTTTTCAACCAAGTCGATTCATATCTGTGATGTCAGGGACCAATGGAGAACGCTCATCCACTTGGCACTGCTGGCTGAAAATCGCTGCTAATGCTGTCCTCTTATCTGTTGCATGAATGTGTGAGACCCCTCCATCGGTAAGGGTGGGGATATCTGTGATGCTTCCTCCAGTGAGTTGTTTAATTGTCCATCACTATTCTTGACTAGGTGTGGCAGAACTGCAGAAATCAGATCTAATCTATTGGCTATGGGATCACTTAGTTCTATTTGGTGTTGCTTGTGGTGTTTGGCATGCAGGTTTGGTAGCTGCACCAGGTATGCCTGGTACTGCTCCTGGCATGCCCTCCTGCATTCACCATTGAACCAGGGTTGATTCCCCTGGCTTGATGTTAATGGTTAAGTGGGGGATATCAGGCCATGAGATTTCAGATTGGGCTGGAGTACAGTTCTGCTGCTGTTGTCGGTCCACAGTGAGGCGGAAGTTGCAGGGTCAAGAGGGCTGATTGTGTTGTTGTATTTTCCAGTACATTGGAGATGTAAAGTGGTCCATCCAGTTTCATTCCTTTGTTGAGACTGTGCAGTGATTAATACAATGAGTGATTTGATGGGCCACTGTCAGGTTTCTTTCCCTCAAGGACATTGTCAATGGCAGAAAAACATCCCCAATGGTTCCATGGCAAACAGTAGATTCTTCATTCCAGTTATTTTTTTTCTTGAATTCAGAGCCATCCTCTACCAATTTGGGATTCAAACCTGAAGTTCAGTTGTATATTTTAATATTCTTGATAAATACGACAGGTTTGTTCACTTATTTTTAGAATCACTATCACAGGTTTTGTTTATTGTTTTGGAAATAAAAAGAATGTCCATTATCCTGTCTCCTCCATTCTCCCCTCCAACAACAAGAGTGAGGAGCACATGGAGTTTCACTCTCCATAACATTGAGACAATCCGATCAGCTGCCTCTGCTTCTTTCCTCCCTCTCCACTAGCCCACCGAGCCACACTGCCTCATAAGGGTGCTCCTCATTTTAGTCCTAAACTTGCATTTCCTCGAGTCCCTTGTCAAGCCTTATTAGAGGTCATCTTGACCATTTACCCTAGTGTAGCTAAATCATGGACATTCCAAATCTCTGTCTCATCCTCCTGCTTGTGTCCGTCCTTCCCCCACCACCCCACCCCCCACCCCCCACCCTTGCAATTCACAGATATTTTTCCCTGTTCTGTCTGTCTGTCTTTTTTGGTTATATACTTCTCTCCCATTCGGCTAAAACCTAACATTTGACCTCACCATCGTTGGAAAATCCTGCTCCATCTCCACTCTCCCTTTCCTTTCTGAATTCATTGTATTTGGTGTCCCTCAAGGATCTCTCCTTGGTCCCTCCTGTTTCTCACCTCCACACTGCCAGGAGGTGACATCACCCAAAAGCACCGTGTTAGGTTTCACATGTACACTGACAATGTCCAGCTCTCCCTCCCCACCATCCCTCTCCATTACTCCACTATTACTCAGTTATCAAACTGCTTACCACGCTTCGATTAGCTGCAATTCACTCCAATGAAACACTGTAATTGTTAAACCCATTGCCTTCAGTTGCTATTCCAAATTCATTTCCCTTCCTGCTGTGTCCCTCCCTCTCACTGGGAAGTGTCTGAGGCAGAACTACATTCTTCACAATATTGCTCTCATATCTGACCCCAAGGTGACCTCCTGATCAGACATCTACACAATCACAAACACCACGAATTCCAATCTCTAAAACGTTGCTTGTCTCCTTCTCACTCCAGCTCCATTGCTACTGAAACCCTAACCTGTGTCGGTGTTGCCTTTAACTTGAGAAATCTGAAACAGAACCCTTGATTCCGCGACTGACCCAGAATCTGGTTCAAGACTCACCCGTAATGGGACACATCGTCTCCATATTTACCCTGTCAAACCTTGACAGAATCCTGTATGTTTCAAAGAGATCACCTCTCATTCTTCCAAAGTCCAGTGAGTATATTCCCAACTTGTTCAGCCTTTGCTTACAGCATAATCCCTTCAAAACAGGGATCATCCCAATGGATCTTCTCTGAAATGCCTCCAATAAACTGCTCTATTTCATGAACTAAAGTGACCAAATCTGTTCAGCTTACTCCAGTTGTGGTCTCACTTGTCATTTGTTTAGTTGCCCTAAGGTATATACTCCAAACTCTTTGAAATAAGGGACAGCATTCCATTCCCCTTCCTGATTCCCTGTTGTAACTGTGTGCTAGCTTTGTGTTTCCTGCTCATTTTCCCCCAGTCCCTTTTGTGGTGCAGCTTTCTACAGTTTATCCCAAGTTATACTCTATTTACCAACTTGTTGCCCAGGTTTCCTGTGAATATCTCTCTGTAAACTGTTTATAATCCTTTTGGAACTTTCCTGTTATGCCTTTTCTAGGAGATTTCCCCCCTCATTATTCGAAACATGTACTGAGAGCATTGGGCAGTCTTTCAGGCTATCTTTCAGGGATACTCTGTTTCATGACTGGGAGGAGCTTGCTGCCCATTGGTCAGAATGGAGACATCTTACCCTTAAGCTGCATGAGCCTTTCACACCCCATGTCTTATTGAGGAGGCACAGCGGCAGCACGGAAGGAAAGAAAAGGAAGCAAATCCTGCTCTCCGTATCTCACTGAATCTTGGGACATTCTGTCTCATGTTCAGTCACATGAAGTCCCAATGTGGAAACTCATAGAAACCCACATAGATTTGCCCTTGAAGTGCCTGCTGACCTCCACCAGGGGTAATGTGTACAGTCCTCCTGGGCCAGGAGGAGGGGATTGTATGAGTTTCAAACTTGAACTGACAGTGACGGATTTTATAAACTTGTATTACAGGCAGATATTCAGATGGTAATCTCAGTCATTGTAACGCCAAACTCTGACAGAATTACTCCATTCATCAGGACATGGATATTCATATTGTGTGAGAGTATTGTGTTCCAGATCAATACCATTTGCTGAATAAAAGTTCTCCTTTGAATCCAACCATCCTTTCAATAGATCTTCCCAAATCTTCAACATGTGTTCTGTAACCCTTGTATAATGAGCTGATTGGTCTAAGGTTTATTATTACAACGTGTAACTTTTGTAAACCGCTTTGTCACAGCTCCCCAAATTTCCTTTGCTACAAGGAGAACAATCTCAGTTTTTCCAAACCGCTGATTCCCCAATGTCTGTTTGCTCTCTATAAGGTACACATCAGGGTTGTGTTGGAACATTCTCCACTTGCCTGCATCAGTGCCCCCCCCCCTCCCCCAACAATATTAAAGAAAGTGAACATCCTCCAGGGTAAAGCACTGTACCTGAGTAGTTTCCATCCACCACCTTCAGCATTCCCTCGAGGCACAGTGGCATCACTGTGTAAAAGATCAAGTCAGCATTGTCCTACCTGACCATAGGACTGCTCTCTAATGAGAGAGAGATGTCTGGTAGTGGTTAACCTGAATATTACCACAGCACAGGCAAGGGGAGAGGTTGAAAAGGAGAGTCCATTAATTGTGGATGGTTATTCTTGATGTGTATTAGCAACACACATGTCACGTGAACAATTAATGTTAAAAAAGCCCCACAAATTCTGCAACTAAAATCCCCCATTCCTTGAACCATCCTGGTAAATCTCCTGTGCCCCCTCTCAGGGACCCTGCCATCCTTCACGATGTGTGGGCGATCTGTGGTTCGCACAGACCCAGCTGCTCTGAACCCTGTGGATGATAGAATAGAGCAACAGTTGCACTAAACCTCACTGTCTGAAAGAGACCGAGAGACCAAAATCCCGATGGCATTTAAAATCTATTTAGGAACACACTTGCAAGGCCAAGGCTGACAGGTCTATGGGCTCAGTGCTGGAAAATGGGATTAAAATAGTTAGCTGGGAGATTTCTTTACAGCATAAACCCGATGGACCACAACACCGTTTTCTGTCACGTAGACCACAGACGCGTAATATAGGAATATGACCAGCCACAATAGAAACCAGGTCAGAGAAGGTGATATTAGAATAGATGATACGTGATTGATTAAGGTTTTTTGGAGGAAAATGTGACAGAGATTAAGCGGGACATTGTGGAGCTCTGGGTGCAGGAATCTGAAATAAAAATGGGTTATACTGAAGGTTGGAATTAAAGAAAGGCATATCACAGAGATTTGTGAGGGTGGACAAGATTAAAGATAGGGAGGGTGTTGAGACGGGAGGAGATTAGAAATTGGAGGATGTTGCAGAGATTGAGATGTTTTTGATGCAGAGATAGTGATAGTTCTGAGGCTAGAGAGGAATTATAGAGATAAGGATGAGTTGTTAGCCTTCCCAACGCTACCTCTTTACTGATAATGATTGATTTTTTCTCTGTCCTCATCTGCCATTGCCCCCATAGGCCTGTGACAATGAGAGTACACAGACAGTATGTTCCTGTTAAGGCCAAGGCTGGGAGGTGTCGAGAATGCTGCATGACCTGCAAAATTGAGGCTCTGGTCAAGAAAATGAAGGGAGGATATGGCAGGTACAGATCACTGTGTTTGTGTGAATCCCTAGGGGACTGTAAGGGCAGTAGGAGTATACTCGTGGGAAACCAGGTGGCAAAAAAGGGGAAATGAGATAGCTTTGGGAAATAGGTTTAAGGAGAATCCAAAGAGATTCTACAATACACTAAAGACAAAAGAATAACTAGGCAGAGAATAGCGACCCTCAATGATCAACAAGACTGTCTATGGAACAGCAGGAGGTGGGAGAGATTCTATAAGTATTTCATGTCAGTTTTTACTGAAAGGGGATATGGAAGTTAGAGATGTTGGAGAAATAAATAATAATAACTTGGCAAGTGTATATATTACAGAGGAGGAGGTACTGGATGTCTTAAAATGCATAAAGGTGGATAAATCCCTGAATCTGATCAGGTGTATCCCAGAACTTTGTGGGTAATTAGGGAAGCTTTTGCTGGGCCTCTCGCTGCGATATTTGTATCATCGATCGCCACAGGTGAGGTGCTGGAAGATTGGTGCCATTATTTGAGAAAGGTGGTAAGGAAAAGCCAGGGAACTATAGACGGGTGAGCCTGAAGTCAGTGGCAGAGAAGTTGTTGGAAGGGATTCTCAGGGACAGGATTTACATGTCATTGGAAAAGCAAGAAAGGATTCGGGAGAGTCAGCATGGCTTTGTGCATTGAAATCATTAACTTGGACTTGAGAAAGACACAAGGTTTCACATAACACACTGGTTAGCAGATTCAATACCATAGAATTCTGGCGGAACTAGCTGTTTGGATACGGAATTGGCTGGAAGGTCAGTCATAGATGGACAGCACAGAAACAGAGACCCGTCGGTCCAACCAGTACATGCTGATCAGATATCCCAATGCAATCGAGTCCCACCTGTCAGCACCCGGCCCATATCCTTCCTATTCGTATACACATGAAGATGCCTTTTAAATGTTGCAATCGTAATGGCCTCCACCACTTCCTCTGACAGCTCATTCCATACACGGACCACCCTCTGTGTGAAAACGTTGCCTCTCAAGTCTCTTTAAAGACTTTCCCCATCTACCATAAACCTATGCCCTCTTGTGCTGGGATCCCCCACGAGGAAAAGCCCTTGTCTATTTATCCTATCCATGCACCTCATGTTTTTATATACATAGATAAGATCACCTCTCAGCCTCCGACTCTGCAGGGAAAACTGCCCCAGTCTATTCAACCCCCAGCCTAGCTCAAATCCTCCAACCCTGGCAACGTTCTTGTAAATCTTTTCTGAACCCTTTCAAGTTTCACAACATCCTTCCAATAGGAGGGTGACCAGATTTGTACGCAACGTTCCAAAAGTGGCCTAACCAATGTCCTGTACAGCTGCAGCATGATCTCATAACTCCTGTACTCAATACATTGTCCGATAAAGGCAAGCATACCAAATGCTCTCTTCACTATCCTATCTATCCACACTCCAAGGACTCTTTGTTCAGTAACACTCCTCTGGACCTTACCATTAAGTGTATATGTCCTGCTAAGATTTGCTTTCCCAAAATACCACTCCTCAGCCATTTACCCATCTGATCAAGATCCCATTGTACTCTGAGGTAATCTTTTTCACTGTCTACTGCACCTCCAGTTTTGGTGTCATCTCACTAACTATACCTCCTATGTTCACATCCAAGTCATTGACATAAATGACGAAAGGTAGTGGATCCAGCAGTGATCCTTGTAACACTCCACTAGTCACCGGCCTCCAGTCTGAAAAGCAACCGTCCATCACCACCCTCTGTCTTCTGTCTTTGAGCCAGTTCTGTATCCAAATGGTTAGATCTCCCTGTATGCCATGAGCTCTAACCTTGCTGAGCAGTCAGTGTCATAGTGCAGGATGCTTTTTGGACAGGAAGCCTGTGATGAGCAATATGCTGTCAGGTTGGGTGCTGTGTCCACTGCTTTTTGCCATTTATATAAATGATTTCTATGTGAATATAGGAGCTATGGTTATTAGGTTTACAATAGACACCAAAATTGGAGGTGCAATGGATAGCAAAGTTACCCGAGAGTACAATGAGACTCCGATCAAATGCGCTGAGGAGTGGCAGATGCAGTTTGATTTAGATAAATGTGAGGTTCTGCATTTTGGAAAAGCAAATCAGGGCAGGACTTCTACACTTAATGGGAAGGTCCTGGGGAGTGTTGCTGAACAAAGAGATCTTGGAGTGCAGGTTCATAGTTCCTTGAAAGTGGAATCATAGATAGGCAGGGTAGTTAAGAAAGTATTTGGTGTACTTGCCTTTATTGGTCTGTGCATTGAGTACAGGAGTTGTGACATCATTTTGCGGCTGTACAGGACATTCATTCAGCCACTTCTGGAATTCTGCTTTCAGTCCTGGTCTCCCTGCTATTGGAATGATATTGTGAAACTTGAAAGGATTCAGAAAAGATGCAAAGATGTTGCCAGGGTTGAGGGATTGAGCTATAGGGAGAGGCTGAATAGACTGAGGCTGTTTTCACTGGAGAATCGGATGCTGAGAGGTGACCATAGAGGTTGATAAAATCGTGAGGGGCAAGGCTAGGGTAAACAGCCAGGGTCTTATTCCTGTTTAGGTGAGTCTAAAACTAGAAAGCACAGGCGTGAGGGAAAAGATTGAAAAGGGATATTAGGGGCAAAGTTTCAAGCTGAACGTAGTATGTGTATGGAATGAGCTGCCAGAGAAAGTGTGGAGGCTGGTACAGTTACAACATTTAAAAGGCATCCCACTGGATATGTGATTGGGAAAGGTTTCGAAGGCTATGGGCCAAGGGCTGGCATATGGGACGAGATTAATTTAGGATATCTGGTCGGCATGGACAAGTTGGACTGAAGGGTCTGTTTCTGTGCTGTACATCTCTATGGCACTAATAAATTAAAATTAAGATAGGTTTCTCTTTTATGGAGAGTTAGCAGAAGGTCAGACAATTCTCCTTGGAGGTGAGAAGGTTAAGCAGTGATTTCGAACAGGAGTTGATTTGTTTCCAGGGTATTTCATTTACAGAGAGACAGAGTGAGAAATTTTTAACGTCACAATTTTTAATAACTATTTTCAGGTAACTGGCAAATAATGCAAAGAAAAATGTGAAGATTATTTTACTCAATAAGTTCTGAGCATCTGGAACAGTTTGACCGACAGCTGGATGCAGATTCAGTAGTTATTGTCAAAACAAATTTGAAATTAAACATTTTTAAGGAAGGATTTGGAGGGCTCTGTCCAAATGGGAGGTGAGTTGGGACTGACTGGCACCATCTCCAGAGAGAGAGAGAGTACAGCCCCAATGGGCTGAATACCCTCCAGTCCCTGTGCTCTGTGATACTGACCCATTCAGTGTGAATGATGAAGCTCATCACAGGGCAGAGCTGTAGAGATGTACAGCATGAAAATAAACCCTTTGGTTAAACTGGTCCATGCTGACCAGATATCCCAACCTAATCTAGTCCCATTTGCCAACACTTGGCACATATCACTCTACACCTTTCCTATTCATATACCCATCCAGATGCCAAATGGTTTAATTGTACCAACATCCTCCACTTCCTGACAGAAGATTCCATACACGCACCAACCTCAGTGGGAAAAGAATTGCCCCTCAGATCCATTTTAAATTCTTCCCCTCTCACCTTAAACCTATGCCCTCTCATTCTGTACTCCCCGACCCCAGGGAAATGACCTTGTCTATTTATCCTACCCATTGCCCCTCATGGTTTTATAAACCTCCATGAGGTCACCCCTCAGCCTCTGATGCACCTGGGAGGATCCCACCACTCAGGTCACAATGGGGCCTGGCTGATTGACACAGCTTCAGACCAATAGGAGAGTTGGCATGATCCTCCAGCCAATGGGAGTGAATGAGGGGTGGGTCCAGCAGGTGCAGTGTCACTGTGAGGGGGGGACTGAATGTGAAGGAGTGGGAGAGACAGCAGATACTGGGAGAGAGATGGAGTTAGTGTGGACTGGGAAGGTTGATAAACACTGTTTCCGTCTGCTGGACCTGAATTAGATACTCCGGGTAAATTAGAACCAAAAGAACTGCGGATGCTGTAAATCACACACAACAACCAGAAGGTGCTGGAAATGCTCAGCAGATCTGGCAGCATTTGTGAAAAGAAATCAGTCCACATTTTCGATCCAGTGACGCTTCCTCAGGAACTGACGTTACTGAGAAAAAAAGTCTGTTTTTATGCAGAAGGTAGGGGTTAAGGAGTAAATGATAGGTGGGGATAGAGTCCAAAGAGAGAGATAGGAGCAGTTGGACAAAGGAGTGAATAATGATCGGATATTGGGGGGGGGGGGGGGGGAAGGTGAATAGCTGTTTATGGGGACTGTTAGTGGCTAACCATAGGTAATGTGTAATGGTAGGCTACGTAATAACAAGGCCTGGTATGTGGGGTAGGGGGCAAAGATGAGGTGTTCTTCCTCCAGATGTTGGGTGGCTCGGATTTGGGGATGGAGGACTTGCATGTCCTTGGCAGCATGGTGGCGGAGGGAGTGGGGGGTAGCCGAAATGGTCGGCCACAGGGCGGTGGGGTTGGTTGGTGCATGTGTCCCAGATATGTTCCCTGAAATATTCCACAATTTGGCGTCCCGAGAGCAAGGGACACACTAGGTGAGATGTTTGGGTGGGCAGGGAAATGTCTGCTGGATGTGGGAGGATCCAGTGGTGCCTTGGATGGAGTTAAAGGGAGGGTTTGGGCAAAGATTTTCCATCTCTTGCAGTGGCAAGCAAAGGTGCCTGGAGTGAAGAGTGGGTTGGTGGGGAGTGTGGATCTAAAGTGGAAGTCACAGAAGGTATGAAAGGGGTGGGGAGGGAAATATATCTCAGGTGTTTGGATCTGATGGTGGAAGGTGAGGATGGTGGGGTTCCATCTTAGTTGAATTTGACGGGGTGGAGTTCAAGGGCAGTGGTGTGGGAAGTGGAGGAGATACACTGGAAGGCATTGTTAACAACATGTGAGGGGAGATTGCAACCCTTGAAATAGGAAGCCATTTGGGTATGTTCTGAAGTGTTCTTCCAGCTTGCATCAAGCTTCACTGGAACACTGCAGTAAGCATGAGACTGAGATGTTGGACAGGGAACAGTCTTGTGTGTTAAAGAGCAGGCAACTGGAAGCTCAAGGTATTTTTTGCAGGCACAATGTAGCTACCATTTCCACCACTGCCACTGAAATGCTAGAAGTTTCCTGTCTCCTCCATTAACAACTTTCCAACTTCCCACTCCCTTATCTTTCCAAATGTTCCTGTCTCTCTTTGGGCTCTGTGCCCACCTATTATTTACTCTTTAACCCCTATCTCCTGTAGCCCAAAGATCTGTAGGTTCGGTGAATTGGCCCAGCTAAGTTTACCGTAGTGTTCAGGGATGTGCATTAGTTCGGGGGAAATGTAGAGTAATAGAGTAGGAGAATGGGTCTGGGTGGGATAAACTTCGGAGGGTGGGTGTGGAATTGTTGGGCCAAAGGGCCTGTTTCCTGAAGGGATTCTAATTTTCCCAGCTGTCATCTGTTCTGAGGAAGGGTCACTGGACCCGCGATAACCCATGGTGTGTGCAGGAGGCGGAAAGGGGAGAGTGGCAGCAGAAACCGGATGAAATGTATCAGTGTAGACTGAGTGGGTTTAGTTACACTCTGTGCAGGTAGTTAGTCTGAATTAGAAACTCTTGGTCCCACATTTGCAGCAAAGGGGAAGATGGCTTGGGCCTCAGGCAGTGAGAGGTCCTGGGTTATGGCCACCATCTTTATTTGGGGCAAAGTACAGTAAGGAGCATGTACTTGTCCTCTTCCTGGGTGGAGGCGGGGTGATTTGAAGAGGAGCATTTACACATCCAACACATACCAAGAGAAGTGTTTACCTTCACTGTTCATCTTGCACTGACTGTGAGCTTTGTTTTGTAAATTCATTTTATAGAATATTAATTGAGAATAATTGAGACTGGGATCTCAAAAAACATGTTTCTACAGTCAGCGGAGTCATCAGGATCTGAATATCATTGGCATTTAACTGTGGAACGAGAAAGGTTTGTCTGTTCTGTCTGTGGGAACATATCTTCAATATTTTTGTCTAGCCAAAAGCAGAAAGATGTTCAAGTTCATGGTTGGATCCCCCTTGGGGTATGTGTTCAAATCTTGGCCCTGTAGCTGTGGAAGGAGGTATTGGCCTGAGAGAGAGCACAGATTTATCCAAATTACACCTCGTCTTTTTGCAGGAACTGTCAGATTTAGTCTCAATCATCCACTTTATAATGTGAAACTGTAAACTCCCTACTTCCAATTCTCTGCAAATTTCTCATTGAAATTCCTTGTGGACTCAAATTCCAGCACCATTTCAGGTGGAATGTTCCAGATTCTGACAACTGTCTGTTCATTCAGAAACTGCTGAAGTCCATTTTGACTCTGGGGTTACAAAGGGCTGAATTGAAAGATGATTTGCTGTCCCTGAGCTCCCAATGTGTTGTATTGGAACAGTACAGGAGGCTGAGGGAAGTGTAGGTGTGAGCAGACAATGAAAATGACAGGGCTACACTGTGAGTGCTGCTTGGCTCCATGAGAGTGTTTTGGAGTTGGGTGTAAATAGTGAGGTGAGACAGGGAGAAGGTGAAGCTGAAACTCCGTTTTAATTCAGGCCTTTTAGAAATTCACAGTCCCAGTGGGAACAGCCAATTTGTCAGTGATACCTGTGGAGTATTTAAGTGTTTAAAGTATGACATATCAGCTTAAGTAAAGTTATTTTTTGTTATTATAATGGATATGTTTGAAGTGTAGGAAGGTTGCTCACTCATTTAAATTCTCTTAATGGAAGTAACTAGATGAATGTAGCGAGACGTTGTGACAGGAGCCCTCAGACCCGTGGTGTGCTCCTCTTGCACAATGTGGGAAATAAGGGCCGCTTCCATTGTCCCTGACGGCTATTTGTGCAGCAAGGGTTCCCATCTGCAGCTACTGGGAAACTGCTTTTCAGAGCTGGAGCTGGGAGTGGACTCACTGTGGAGTATCTGCAATACTGAGAATGTTATGGACAGCACGTTTAGTGAGTTAGTCACACTGCAGGTGAGGGTTACACAGGCAGAAAGGGAATGGGTGATCATCAGATCTAGTAAAAGGCTCAGGAAGTGAGTACAGGAGTCCCCCGTTGTTATCCCCTTCTCATACAGATACTGTATACCACTTGGGATTCTGTAAGGGCGGGAATGGGTGGGGTGGCTTCTCGGGAAATCAGCAACAGCCAGGTTCATGACACCACAGAGAGCTCTGCTGATCAGAACAAGAGGAATGAGAGTGGCAGGGCTATAGTGACAGGGGATTCAATAATCAGGGGTACAGCCAGGCACTGCTGTGCCCACAGACATGAATCCAGGATGGTGTGTAATCTCCCTGGTGCCAAGATCCATGATATCATGGAGTGGCTGCAGGACATTCTGGAGCTGGAGGGTAAACAGGCCGTGGTGGTGCAACACACAGATACCAACGACATCGCTAAACAGAGGGATGAGGGCCTGAAAGCTGGACATAGGGAGAGCAGAGATACATTAAAATGTAGCTCCTGAAATGTAATAATGTCAGACTTACTCCCAGTGCCATGTGCTAATGAGAGCAGGAATGAGAAGGTAGATCAGCTGGATGTGTGGCTGGGGTAATGGTGTACCACAGAAGGGTTTTGATTCTTCAGGCACTGGGACTGTTTCAGGGTGGGACCTATACCAGCCTGATCGGTTACCCCGGGCAGAGCTGAGACAAATCTGGTGGGGGCTTTTGCCAGTTCTGTTGGTGAGTTTGTAACTAGTCTGGCAGGGGGATGGGAACGAAAGTGTAGGCTTAGATGGGTCAGATTCAGGACAGGGAATGGGAGGTAGAATATTAGTGATGTAGTTAGCGGCTCAGAAAGCCAAAGGAAAGGAGGATTAAACGAAGATTGAGTCCCTCTTCAGCCATCAGTCCTGACATCCCAGGAATGTGAGTCAACAAAATATGGAGCTGTTTACATGTCTATGACTCTGTGCTTCAGCAAAATGGTGGAAATCTGCAATACAAACAAAAAGCGCTGGAGATCCTCGGCAGGTTGGGCAGCACTGGAAATGGTGACAGATGCAGGAAACATTGCAGCCTTGAAGAAGTGTTTAGATGATCACACCAGGCACTACAATATCGGTTACACACTGAGTGCCAGAACGTGGGACTAGCATAAATAGGTGCTTGATGACCAGCATGAATACGACGGGGCTGGAAAGTTGACGTTTTGGATCAGGGCTATTTATCAAGACTGACAAAGGGTCCTGACCCAAAACATCAACCTTCCTGCTTCTCTGATGCTGCCTGACCTGCTGCACCTCCCCAGGTCCACATTGTACAGACTCTGACTTCCAGCATCTGCAGTCCTTAACGATCTTCACATCCCAGGACTCATCTGGTGATCCTCCTTTACACTCTCTCAATAACCAGGAGAACCTTCCTTGGAAAAGGGGAACAAAGGTGTATACAGTATTCCAGGTGTGGTCTCACCAAGGCCCTTCCAGAAAGGGTTCCCTGCCCCCATCTTATCCATAATGGTCATCAAGCACACATGCCTGGTGTGATCATCTGAACACTTCTTCAAGGCTGCAATGTTTCCTGCATCTGTCACCATTTCAGATGCTGCCAGACCTGCTGAGGATCTCCAGCACTTTCTGTTTTCTCTGTTATGTTTTCTCTGTTATAGAGTATTGAATGGGGGGATTTGCAGTTGAGAAATTCAAATTGAACTTCATGTTACTTGATCCGTGCCGATCTGAATATCATTGGCCTTTTCATCTGGAAGGAAAGGTTTGCATTCTGTTCATGGGCTAATATTTCAAATGTCCGTGTGACGAAAAAAGTACTGAGACAGTGAAGTCCATGTTAGCGTGGGGACTTGGTTTTTGAAAGTCTAAACAATCATGGCACATTTCCCTGGAACAGTCAAGCCACAGATTGGTTTTGTATGAGGACAATTAGCCATGAACCAGAAAGACCAAAGGATTCCTGCATCATGGAAAAAGCTATGAAAATGGGATTGTTGTAATGGAGTGAATTATTGATCATTGATTGTAATCCATTGGTGTTGTCACATCGGTTCCAGCGCCGTAGGGAAACACGGGAAATGTGATGAATGCAGTGTCAGTTTAAGTTATTCAACTGGAAAGGTGAAGAAGAAATTTACAAGGATGATGCCAGGTCTCCGGGGTCTGAGTTACAGGGAGAGGTTGGACAAGCGAGGACTTTTTTGTTTAGAGCATAGGTAACTGTGGGGGAATATTTTATAGTAGTTTATAAGACCATGAGAGGCATGGGTAAGGTGAATGCCTCGGTCTTTTTCGCAGGGACTCAAGGATTGGAGGGCATCCGGTTTAAGTTAGAGGAGAAAGAATACATGGGAAACTGAGGGGCAAGTGTTCTACACAAAGGTGGTATGTATATGGAATGAGCTGCCAGTGGAAGTGGTTGAGGTGGGTATATTAACAACAAGTAAAAGACATTTGGACAAATACATGGATAGGAAAGTTTCAGAGGCAGATGGGCCAAGTGCAGGGATATGGGGTTAGCGTGGATGGACATTCTGATCGGCATGGGCCAGTTTGGGCCAAAGGGCCTGTCTCTGCTGTAGGATTCTATAACTCTAAGTGCATTTGCTATTTCTCCCCCTAACTCTGTTGGTATCCTGGGGTGTATTCCATCGGGGCAAGGAGACTTGTTTACCTTTAGCTCCATTAACTTGCCCAGCTCTAACTCTTTCATGATAACGGTTATTATCGAGGTCCTCACCTTCTTCAGTCTCCTTATCAATTACTGGCATGTTCTTCGTATCCTCCACTGTGAAGACTGACTGCTGTGTGCTCATATTCCTGAACTCTGCTGGATAGGAATAACTGGGCACAGAACTCTGAGAGGTCTTCTTTGAGTCTTTATTGATGAGACACGGCAGGTACCTGGATAGTGTACATGCAAAACACCTCCAGGTAGCATCAGGTAACTCCCTGCCTGTCGGATGTGCCACTCCCATTCTTAAACCTTTGTGGTTTGGGACCTTGAATAGAGACTGTCTCTCAGTATTATCTCCATGGCAACGGCAGTTAGAAAGTCTAGTTCAGTTCAGCACTTTGTGGCTAAAACACACACCCCTCCCCCCACACCCCCGTGGCTCCCTCAAGTATCTGACAGGCACTTCAGTTTCAGTGGGGTATCTATCAGGATTCTGATGTGGAGGAGCCGGTGGTGGGGTGGACAAAGTTTAAAAACCACACAACACCAGGTTATAGTCCGACAGGATTATTTGGAAGTACAAGCTTTTGGAGTGTGCTGTGATTTTTAATTTGATCAGGATTATCTCTATGGTAACTGTTAAATGCTTCAACAATTACAGAGGCCATATGTTCCCCACACAATCACGTTTCTGGGTCAGAGAAATGGGGAAAAAGAACGCTTCACAGCACGAGAACTGAAAAGCAGTTAAATCAAACCAAAGGTTCAGACAGGGAGGGAATATTTCCCTGGAGTTTGAGGAGCTGGAAAGTGATGGTGTCTGGGAAGAGACAGGATTTTGTTTTACAGAAGTTGAAAGCTTTAAAATCATCATTACACCATTTTGCTTTTGGTTAACCTACATCACTCCCAGAGCACTCCATCCCTGTAACACTGCATTTCCCATGGCTGATCCACCTAGTCTGCACAATCCTGGATACTCTGGACAATTTAACATGACTGATGCAACTAACCTGCACATCTTTGGACTGTGGGAGGAAACCAGAGCACCTGGAGGGGACCCACACTATCATGGGGAGAATGTGGGAACTTCACGCAGGGCGTTGGACAAGGCTGGACTCCAACCTTGTACCTGGTGCTGTGAAGCAGCCGTGCTATAATACCAATTTAAATCAAAACAGATGATCCCTGTTTATTGTCACATTGCTGTTTGTGGAGACTTACTGCCCAGAGAGACATCCTGAGGTTCAGAAAGTGGTAATGTAAGTTCAGTCACCTCCAGCCCTGTTAATGTGGTTAAGAACAACAACATCAATACTCCAACAGTGTCATCGTGTACAAGGTCCACTCCTGACTCTGATGGACAGTAACATCAGAATCACAGTCCTGCAGTCCACAAGGAGCAGGGGGATGACCACTTCCCTGTGAGCACTCACTGGGCTCTCAATCGTGTTGAAGACGCAGCAAATCCCTTGCCACACAGAGGGGTGAACAGCTCCTACCCAGAGTGAACCCATTGGGGTCTCAGGGGATGGGATGAATCACTGAATTCCATCTCCCACACTCACCATCTGAATGTCCTCTCCCCTGTGTGGGCTCACTGGGGATTCCGCAGGTGCTGCATTTGCGTGAATCTCCCCCCACACTGGGAACAAGTGAATGACCTTTCCCCAGAGTGAGCTCGCTGGTGTTTAAGCAGGTCAGAGGACTGAATGAATGCTTTCCCACACACTGGGCAGGTGAATGGCCTCTCCGCTGGTGAGAGATTTGAATGAATCTCACACATGGAGCAGGTGAAGTGTCTAAATCCGCTGTGCTATCTCTGGTGTCTCAGCAGATTGTAAGATCGTGTAAATCCCTTTCCATACGTGGGGGAGGTGAACAGCCTCTCCCCAGTGTGACTGTGTCGGTGAGTGTCCCACTGGGAGGGTTAAGTGAATTCCGAATTCTAATTGAGAACATCCTCCTGTTTCTCTCAGTTGTTATTGACAATCTCATTCCCCTCGCACCAGAGCCTGTTCCAGTGTGACAGAAACAACAGAATAGTCAGCTACAGCTGTTCACCTGATTGATCACTGGACACGAACGGTTCACTCTCCACAGATGCTGCCAGACCTACTGAATTTTTCCAGCAATTTCTGATTTCCCAGTATTTGCAGATGTTTAGTTTTCCAATACTCATCTTGTGTGGTGCAGAGGAGTTTATTGATGAAATTAGAGGGTTTTGCAAATTGTACGTTAGCTATGATCACACGTTAGATATGATCACACATCAGCAATGATCATCATGAATGGCAGAGCAGAGTTGAGGGGCTGAATGGCCTCCTCCTGTTCCAATGAAAGTTATCCAGCGGCAGATAGGGTAACATTTCCCCTCACTGCTCACTTCACCTCCATGTCTAACACACTGTTACTGACTGAACAAACCTCCTGTGTTTGAACTAAACCTGCTCATGTTCATGGCTCCCTCTCCTGCCACCCGGGTTTAACTCTCATCATGGAATGCTGTCTTATTTTTTTTTTCTTTTTTTATCTTCTTTTTTTCTTTTTTTCAACTCCCACACTACCGCCTAACTGTGGTAGTGCTTATTTTTTCCCCAGCACCCATGGTGTGTGTGTGTGCGTGCAGGTGTGAATGCTGTCTCATTACTGCAGGAATGCCCACAAGGACTAATCCTGGAGTCTGTATCCCCTGGGATCCACAAACACCGTTTATTTCCTTCTTCCTATTTCATTCGGGCTATTGAACTCTCGGTTTCAATCCACTCTCCTGTCATGCTCTTCAACATGTCCATGTGGGTGGACTAGTGACAGCTGGGATTTAATGAAGGGCAGTGGGGATTAGGCGGAAGCACGAGGAGAGGTGACAGCAAATTAAGCTTTCATTGTAATGGCAGAGTTTCTCCGTGACCCAGTGAGTGGTGAGGCACCTGAGATTGTGGGGGAGGCAGATTCAATCAGGGATTTGGTAAGACTCTCAGACATTGACCTATCCATCTGATTGATAACTCAGACAGAAAGAAAGATGCACATTTAGATAGCACCTTTGATGATCTGGGGCAATGAAACATGCTTCCAACCCAATGATTTCAACCACAAATTTCTGAAAATACAGACACAAAGCTTTCTACTTGTACCAGGTTGTCTCTGAGCCTCCTCTTTTCTTGAGAAAAGCGTTTTGAGCTGTTCAGCCTTTTCTGGTGATTATAACCGCTATGTTCCTGTAAGATTTGTGACGGAACCTTTACTTTCCTGTTCCTTGTGAGTGATGAAAGGAGCAGAAACAGTTCCTGACCTGTGAGGGGTTTCGGTTGGATATTTATATTTACAAATCCATTCCCACCCTCACATACAGTGTGAAATTGATGTAAAACTGAAGGGAAGGAGTGAGTGAGCACCCACAGAATCATATGTATCTGAGTTGAATGAACCTGGCATGAGGAAAATGGGACAACAATCACAACTAGTTAGAATCACAGAATCCCATAGGTGCAGAAAGGGTCTATTCGGCCCATCGAGTCTGCAATGACCTGCTCACCCACCCTACCCCCATAACCCCACATTAACCATGGCTAGCCCAACCCACCTAAATTGCACACTGCGGCCATGTTAGCATGGCCAATCCAGTAACGTTACACATCTGTGGGAGGGTCACAAGTTACATCCAAATGCTGGGAATTGTGGATGAAGGCTCACAAATACTTGACTCTGACACAAATGCTCTGCTTTTCAAAATAAAATCTGGGAGAAACTGCAACCAGAAAGATTTCTGATTATCTCAGGAGGAAGAGAATTCAAAACTCGCGCCATTGACCCAGGGGGTGCAATGAAAGTTACAGAGGTCTGGGATTCATCAGGAATGTAACAGGTTGTGAGCAAGGTGGGGGTGAGACAAGGACATAAAGACAGTCTGTCACACGGGGGAAGGCAGGAGAGATTAAATAGTAGAAATGATCGTTCCGCAAGGCTATGGGGAATGGAGTTAGGACTGGGAAAGAAACAAGGAAACAAGGTGTGCAGCTGTCAGAGAAATATGTTAAAAACAGATTATAGAAGCATAGAGGGCAGAGTACAGTCTGAAATTGTTGCTCTCAATGGTGAGTACAAAAAGCTGTAAAGACTGGGGAGTTCTATTACAGCCAACACATACGGGATGGGCCAAGTGGCCTCGATCTGTGCTGTAACTTTCAGATAATTTTTTTATCTGACATTTGTAGTTAAAGTCTGATGACGCTAGTAACTTTTCAAATTGGACTGGAGATTAATATTCTGGAGAAGTGTCAAATAAATCACGTTGATCACATTCTGCAGATCTTAGTCCATAACCCTGCATGTTCCAGCATTTCAGTTACATCCATGTCCCCTGTCGGTGGGACAGGACATTCAGGGATGGTAACGGTGGTGTCTAGGACATTGTAAGCTCTGATTCTCTGCGTATGACTGCATCAGCTTGTTGCTTGTGTCAGCTGTGTCTGCATTCCAGCTCACCCAATACGATGTTAGCAGGGTGAGACACTACAGTTGCAGCTCCTCTGCTCGCCAGCTCCTTTCATTTCTGCTTTTTAAAAATTTCTTTCTCTCTCACTCTCCCCTTTGCAGACTCTGACACAAGTATCTCAACATTGAATCATGACAATTTTAAAAAATGTCTCTACAAGAAAACCAATGGAGGAAAATATATTATTCTTGCATCAACTGCATTTTTAAACAAAAACAATCCTGTTCAATAAACACTGTCTCATTTTTTCCTTCAGTTCTATCAAGGAAGCTATTATGTTTTGTCCCTCAGTTTACCGATCTTAATAAATATCCAATTAATTTCAGAGCAATATGCTGACTAAGTATTGAACCAATTTATTTGTTTAGGTTTTAGCATTAGTTACCAAGTCATTGCCATTACAATAATTGTATAATAATTGGTCTGGGTAACAAATATACTGAGGTTCACAATTTAATTTTTTGACTGTTTGAAAAATAGTACAATATATCTTTTTCAGGATTCTAACAGTAATTATTAAGGAATTTGCATGATAATAATTATAGTATACTTCAGTTTAGTCTTGCTAACAACTACAGTGAAGTTTATATCAGAATTTAATCCAATCTTCCCTAGTACCTACACAGTAATATAAAAATCCATTTTATTTCCAATCAACACACCTACAAAAGAATCCATTATTTCTGATGCAACATGCACTGTTAAAAATATGACTTTTGCTCATTTGAATGATCTGTGTAATCCCAGCCTTATAAATTTAGAAAAACCTAATTACTTTTCCCTGCAACGATTCCTGTTTATTTTTGCATATAGCACAGTCAAATAGCAAGATGAAATTTATCATTATTCGTAAGTATGCTAATAGAATTTTGAAAATCTATATGTTGCTAATATATAATTGTTCATTTCAGTCCATAGAATATAGAATAGTACAGCACAGTATGGGCCCTTTGGCCACGATGTTGTTCCAACCTTTTATCCAACTCTAAGATCAAACTAACCAACATGCCCTTCATTTATTATCATCCATAGATGTCCCTGATGGATCTGAATCTACTACCACCACTGGCAGTGTATTCCACGCACCCACCACTATCTATAAAGAAACTATCTCTGACATCTCCCCACAACTTCCCCCATTCACCTTAAAATTATGCCACTTTGTGGGGAAAAGTCTTTCATTATCCACTCTATCTATGCCTCTCATCATCTTACACAAAGCTATCAAGTAAACTCTCATCCTCTTTCACTGCAATGACCAAAGCCCCAGCTCCCTCAACCTTTCTTCATAAGACATGCCTTCCAGTCCAGGCAACATCTTGATAAATCTCATCGACACCTTCTCTAAAGTTTCCGCATCCAATGTCTAATGAGGTGATCAGAACTGAACACAATATTCCAAGTGCAGTCTCACCAGATCCATAGAGATGCAGCATAACCTCGTGGCTCTTAAACTCAATCTCCCCGCTAATGAAAACCAACACACCATACACCATCTTAATAATCCTATCACCTTGGATGTCAGCTATGAGGGATATATGGAGGTGCACCCCACAATCCCTCTGTTCCTCCACATTGCCAAAAATCCTGCATTTAATCTGAAAATATGCATTCAAATTTGCAATTCCAAAATGAATAACTTCACATTTTCCCAGGTTGAACTCCAACTTCTCAGTCCAGCTCTGCTTCCTGTCAATGTCCTCTAGCAACCTACAAAAGCCCTCCACACTATCCACAACTCCACCAACCCTCATGTCATTGGCAAACCTCCTAACTCACCCTTCCACTTCCTCATCCAAGTCATTTGTAAAAATCACAAAGAGCAGAGGTCCCAGAACTAATCCCTTCAGAACACCATATGTCACCGTGCTCCAAGCTGAAAACTATCTATGTAATCTCTCCCTGTCTCCTATGGGTCAGCCAATTTATTATCTAACCAGGCAGGTTTCCCTATATCCCATGCCTCATTACTTCCTGAATGAGCCTACCATGGGGAACCTTATCAAACACCTTGCTAAAATCCTTAGATACCACATCTACTACTCTGTCCTCATCAATGTGTTTTCCACAACCTCAAATAATTCAATAAGGCTTGTGAGGCATAACCTGCCGCTCACAAAGCCATGCTGACCATCTCTAATCAATCTATACTTTTCCAAATAATCATAAATCCTGTCTCTCAGAATTCTCTCAAAAATTTGCCGTCAACTGATGTAAGACTGACTCATCAATGATTCCCAGGATTATCTCAATTGCTTTTCTTGAATAAGGGAATAACGTTTGCCACCCTCCAATCATCTGGTATGACTCCAGTGGACAGTGAGGATGCAAAGACCATCGCCAAACACATTAATCACTTGCCTCCCTTCCCATAACAACTTAAGTTATATCCTTTCTGGCCCAGGGGATTTATCTATCCTCATGATTTTTCAATATTTTCAGCACATTCTCAGTCTTAAAATTGACCTGTTCGACCATATCAGCCTGTTTCACGCTGTCTTCACAAAGAACAAGGTCCCATTCACTCGTGAATACTGAAGCAAAGTACTCATTAAGGACCTCACCTACCTGCTCTGACTCCTGGCACAAGTTTGCTTCACTATAAGGGGTATAAAGGTGGAATTATGTCTCAGCACTAAATTAAAATAAAGATATTGTAGTGTACAGTCACTCGATTACTTTGAATGTTGAACTGTATTTTAACTGAGAAAATAGTTGAATTGATTTGATTATATTTCACTTCATGCTAACATTTATTGTATTTCGAACCACAATAAGAGTTTCCTTTTTACATACATAAAACTTACTTAAAATTAATCGCATGTTTATGTAAAGAAAATAGAATTACCATTTGCTTGTTCCTTCCTCTATCAATGCCTGTTCATTTTGAATTTGTGGAAGTTGTACATTGTTGAAAGGAAGAGAAATTGTCTTCAGCTCAATATTCACATTGAATGACTGATGCATTTTAAAAATCAAAGTACAATGATCACGCAGTTTTGTCAATTTGTCTTTCAAAGAATTGTCATGAGATTCCTGTTTATTTAAGTTTATCATTCCTTTATTCTATTGTTATTGTAAAATATTGTTTAATTTCCAGTCCATTACTCACAGAAACTACCTAATTAATTCCCATTCAAATTACTGCAATAAACAGCTGTTTAGTTTTGATTTGTGTAACCACATTAAACATAATATTGCAGTCCTGCCGTCCTGAGTGGGAACATTATGAGAGCATCTTGTGGAGTTGTGGCAGTGTCTCTATTAATAGACCCGAGGGAAGGTTCCAAATCACACCTTCAAAGAAATGTATCAAGAGCTGCTCTGAATGTTGATTGTCTCAGTACCTAACCACAGATTGAGTTGCTTTTCAATCCAGCATTAGATCTGCTTTTATCTATTATATCAATAATCACAAAATCTGATACTTATTTGAGTCAGGTTACCAAGAAATATATGTTGGAAAATTCGCTTTAGCCACTTTGCTTTTACAAAAGACTTACATCTATCCCTGTTTTCTCTAACTGAAAGAAATCTGAAGAGGATTTTCACTTTTATGAAAAAGGGGACATGTTTCCCATATAAATTAATGCTTCTTCGACTAACGCCTTTTCAGCTTATGTCAGGTTTCATAATAACGTTTTACTTTCGGATAGTGGGGATACCTGTATCTAATTCTGTTGCTTATAAGTTCCTGGAGAATATTTGAAAATGTTGCAGAATTAAAGATTTCGATGTCTAAGTAATGAGATTGATCTTTTTTTTGTTACAAAGGGGCAAGTCCAAACAATTGAAACACATTAAACATTATTATATCATGCTATAAATTGGAAATAAAGTTGATATCTTCTTCAGTAAACTAACAAATGCTACCACCTATTACTTGTCAGTCAGCTGATTGCCTACTTCGTAACTAAAAGTTGTGATTCATCTAAATATTACTCTGTCCTTTGATCAAAGTGAATTTGTAATTGTTGTTCAGTTTATGAATTGTTAGAAACTTGTTTTTATTTTTCCATTCACCTGTTCATTTTGACCGTAAGAATGAAATGCTTTGAAAATATTGGAGTTTGTTCATTTAAAAATAAGGTTTGCACATCTCTCACATATCTCATTTCTTGTATTATGATTCAAGAATGTTTCCTGGTGGAATTCAAGTAAATTCCAAACATTTGTTGACTTCAGATAAGATCTTTAACACCCAGTTATCAATCTGTTGTTAATGTTTCAGCTGTTACATTGACATTGATTAGGTACTCATTCAGAGAGATCAACTGACAATTATAAACTATTTGCAGGATTATTGAATTGAAAGAGAGATACTGACGGGCAAACATTTTTTGGAGGAATTGGTTTTTCATTTAAATGTCTAGGCTGTTCAAGAATTCTATCTCGCCTTCCATTGGTTTTCTTGTCGAGAATGCAAATTTATAGTTCATGTGAATTTTAATGTGTTCTATATTTTGAGATTAGTATCAGATTTAAGAAGAAAAGGCGAAACAATTAACATGAAAACTTTAGTGAATAGAAAGCAAAGTAAATTAAATTGACAGAGGCAACTTTTAGTATAATCTCTGAATATTCAGCCAAATATTTCTAATGTCAAGAGCGTGATGCCGGAAAAGCACACCAGTTCAGGCAGCATTTGAGGAGAAGCAGAATCAACGTTTTGGGCATAAGCCCTTCATCAGGAATCTTATCTGATGATGGCCTAATGCCCAAAAGGTCAATCCTCCTGCTCTTTGGATGTGCCTGCCCTTTTCCAATGCCACATTCTTGGCTCTGATCTTCAGCTTCAGCTTTCCTCACTTTCTCTGAATATGTTTAATGAACGTGAACTGAAAAGGTTAGCATCAGCAGTTGAACAAGACCATTTGTTTATTTCCATGATGAAGAAATTGACTTGCTTTTCATCTTTGTAACACTGCAGAATAGTGATTTATGTGCCTGAAATGTTTGAATGAAGCTCTTTCTAATAAAAGAAATCAGTACAATCACATTGACTTCTTCATCTTTAAGACTGCAACAATATCAAATACTTTCCAGGAATTTACAACCAGCAAAATTAGCTAATTTGGTTGCTGGGAACTCGAAGAGAATAAACTGCAGATTCTGTGAATTAGACATTCAATGTGATAATTCAGCTGAAGACAACATCCCTTCTTTGCAAAAATGCTCAACTTCGAAAAATTCAAAATGCATTGTCATTGTTTAATGAAACAATACAGAGCTGTTAATTCTTTTTCATTTGACTTAACAAAACGCAGGAATTTTGCATGAAAAATACTTAAATCTTATTGTGATTAGAAGTACAATAAATGTTCGCATCGAAGTGAAATATATTTAAATGAATTCAACTATGTTTCCGCAGGTAAAATAAGAATTAATATTAACAATGATTGAGAGATTGTACACTACAATATATTTAGTTATTTATGTAAAGAGCTGTAATTCCACATTTACAGCAAATATTGGATTGAATGATTATTAGGTACGAGCAACAATTGGATTATAAAATTCAATTAATGAATTTAGAAATAATGAGAAATCTCGTTTTGCTATGTGATTGAGGAATATGTGCAAACAAACAGGAATTATTGCAGTGAAAAGTAATTGCAGGTCTGTGAATTTAAAGTCTGTGATTATGGAGATCATTCAAATAAGCGAATTAATGTTGGATGGGAAGTCCTTGGATCCATTGTGGGAAACTTGACCTGAAAATAAAGTTTCATATTGCAGTGTTGGCACTCAGAAACAATTGGTTAAATTAAAATGTGAATCTCACTTTACTTGTTCAAAAGACTTTCTGAAATAATTGTACAATTATTATCATGACAATGACTTGATAATTAATGTTGTTACATGAGCAATTAAGATGATTCAATATTTCAAAAACACTTTGCTATGATGTTGATTGGATATTTATTAAAATTGGTAAATTGTGGAATAAAATATAGTAACTACCTTTATGAATTGAAGAAAAAATGAGCCAATCAGTGATTATAGAACATTTTTTTCTTTCTTGACTAAAAAATGAAGGTAACACAAGAAATATAAATTTCTATCAAATGGTTTCCTCATGGAGACATGTTATTTTAATTTAGATGATTAATATGATTATCAGAGTTCAGACATTGTGTCAGAATTTGGAAGAAAGCTAATAGATAATGAAAGTGAGCATGAAAGTGAATAAATGATGCAGTCAATGACATTTGGTACATAAAGGAATTATAATAATTGTTCATTATTGTACAGTGATGAATAATGTTGGAATAGAAAAGACAAAAAAAACATGTTCAAAGCAGTGCTTTTCTTACAATTAGATGAAACCAATAATCATTTTGCCAAGCGCGTTATTTGAAAAAAAAGTCATTTATTGTGTTATGTAAACTGAAGACTACTTCTGGAGGCATTCCCAAATTCAAAACTTAGGTTTGCTGAATTATACCACAAAAATGGTTGTAATTTGAAATATCTCTTGCACACAAATTTAAAATAAGTAAACTTAAAGATTATTAGAATAACAAATCGTTTGTTGTTTGCATGATTGTATTACAGTCAATATCCGTGATAAAGTAGAAGCATTGTTTTAAGCAACATAAATCATCATTAACTACTGAACTGAAATAGAAGATATCAATTGCACTTGTTGCATGGAATAGTAACCAAATGCTGACTGTTGTCATTGGTTTCAGGAGCAATAAGGTACTTACTCAGGTTATTCTACTGAACAATAATCAGATGGTGATGGAAGTCTTTGTGTTGCTTTATGTGTATTGTTTAGTGTGAATATTGGGTTTGCTAAAATTAAGATATTTATATGAATTAGGAACAGATTGATAATTGGGTGTGAATGATCAGATTTAAAATCATACAGTTTTTGATATTTACGAGGATTGCTTAGTGAAACGTTCTTAAACCATCACGCAATCAATGCGATAAGTGAGAGATATGCAAATTGAACTTTCAAATGAACACACCCTGATATTTTCACACCATTTCAATGTCACATTCAATACAAATAGGTGACTGGAAAGCTAAAAACAAATCTCATACAATTCATAAACTGACCAGTAATTAAAAATTGATAAATAATAGCAAGTGACATTTGTTTACTTTACTGAAGAAGTAATTGATCTTTTCTCATATTTATAACACTGGAGCATAAAATTCTATGTGTTGTTTTAACTAAGATCTACAGAACAAGAGAAAATTAATGACTATCATACTTCGTATATTTCAGCTTCATGACTGCAACATTCTCAAATATTTTCTGAGGAATATTGATTGAGTGGAATTAGATACATCTTGCTATTAGTGACCAGAAGAAAGTAAATAGCAGATAATGTGATTATTGGAATGAACGATGATACGTTCAAATAATCTACTGATATTGTGATTGGATATACAGTAAGTGTCAGCATCGAAGTAAATTATAATCAAATCAATCCAAAAATGTTTCCAAGTTAAAAATAATTACAATATTCACAACGACTGAGAGATTGTACTTTGCAATATCCTTGCAGTATTTATTGTATGGAAGCATAATTCCCCATTTATACCACTTACTGGATTGCACAATCATTATATATAAGATAATTAGCAAAAAGGGATTTTTAAAATCATATTTGTGAATTTGAGAATAATGAGAGATCTCATCTTGATATTAGACTGATTAATATGTAGAAATGAAGAGTAATATTGCAGGGAAAGGTAATTGGAGCTCTCTGAATTTCAAAAGCTGATATAATTATTATCATTCAAATGAGCAAAAATCAGATACTAACAAAGAATTTTGCAAGAGATGTTATTGGTCGTTTTGTATTTGCAATGGCCTGAACAAATAGGTATTAATATCGTAGTATTGACAATAAGAAATAATGAATGAAATTTTAAAAACACTGCATTTTTACAAAGTCTAAGTTAAACTGCTGTGCAATTATTGTAATTGATAATTGCTTTTAGAATCCTGACAGATAAGTTGACTTAATATTTTGAAAACACTTTGCTCTGATGTTGATTGGATATTCATTAAGATTAAGAAACTGAAAATTAAAGCATAAATCTTAGCTGTATGATCTGAAAAAATCATTCAGCAACAATTGAAAAAAATGGACTTTGTTCAAAAATGCAGGCAATGCAAGAGTTATCTGCTTTCTTCCAGTAGTTTTCTTGAAGAGTCATGTCAATTTTATTAATGTAACTTTTATCATAATAAATGCTTCAACATTTATTTCAGAATTAGGAGGAAAACAATAAGGCCGTGAAAGTGACTATTACTGTGAACAAAAGGTAGAGTCAATGACATTTTGTACGGAAATGAATTCTCATAATTGTGTGAGTATTTGTCACTGATGACTAACATGAAAGGAAAAGGAAAATTTTCAACATCTCCAAGCAATTTTAAAAAAAAAATGAAATAAGAATAAAAAATCATTTTGGAGGACACATGTTTGGAAAAAAAGGAAACAATCATTTAATGTGACATTTGAGCTGAAGACTAGTTCCCGTTTCCCCCATTGTAGTCTTTTCCATAATTTAAAATTTCGTGTTAGTTGAACTAAAAAACAAATGGATATACCCCCATTGTTTTCTGTATACCAAAAAAAGCAAATGTAAAGCAATTTTATCATGAAAATAATATTGCTCAAATATAATCATTTCACACACAATAAATGTTTGAATTGAATTGAAATGTCATCAGAGCTGCAGAAGTGTTGTTCCCTGACAGGGAATGAAGACTCAGGAGGCAGGCTGAACTCAGGCATGTGGAAGATGTTTACTCATGCAGCAATCAGTTAATGAAGGGATCGTCCCCCGAGGCCAATCTCGGAAGGGAGATCCATGACACACTGTAACATGTACAGTAAAAAGCAGCATTGTTATGCACATATAATGTGACAGCCCTCTCCTCCTCATCCAGACACTCAAACCAAACACATCATCTCAGATGGGCATCCTAATAGACAGTCCCAGATTCTTATCATCTCATGTTGTTTAACAGGTACTATAATCTCCAGGCCTTGGGATCTTTCCACGCATCTCATTCATTCAGATTCCAAAGTTATTGCAGCACTCCCTCGGGCCGTTCAGGATGCCTTATCTGGTGTGACATTTTGAATTCTACTGTTTATTATATTTTACTTTACCAAAGTCAATTACTCCTCAGATTGTTCACTGTCCTAATTATTTATGTACAAAGAAATACAACTGACAGTTAGTTTTAACTTACTTGCTTTAAGATTAGTAATATGACTTGTGTTATACAGTTCATTATATTGTTTAAAATTATATAGCTACTCTTACTGTCAGGACTTTATAATTAATGGGCAGTGAACATTATATCTTAACACAAATTCCTAAAACTAGCTAACTTCACATCTAAGTCTAAATGCTTTTCTCTAATGCTTTTTAATAGACATTGGTTACATGTATCTAACTTATGTTGCAAATTACCCCAATGATTCTCAAGAATCTGCAATTAGAACCTTTGTTTAATATTCTGAGTAACTTTAAAATAATAACTGTTTCTGACAAACAAACTCTTCTGTTGTCGTGATAGCTGCTTAGTGAGTTAACTGGGCTGCATCTTGTAGCTGCTGTTTATTCATTTACTGGGACAATTATCCTTTCATTTATGAAGATCGAGATTAGTCATTTGTCTGTATGCTATCTGGAATTCTGTAGTCCTGGCGTTGGAGTAGGTCCATTGGTAGTGCGTTTTTTTTAATGAAAGGCTGGAACAGACTGTTAGTCTTGTTTATCACCCCTCTGACACCTTGTGTTTTAGTTCGAAGGTACTCTGCCTCTTTCTGATTGTCAGGGATTTTGTATGAGCCAATATGAACTATTTTCTGTTCCAGATGGAGGCAGGCCACACCCACAACAGAAAATCAACCACGATTCAAGTATTAAAATAAAAATCACCATTCGCTATCATTGGTATCTGTACAATGCAATACGTTTCCGTCACTGAGTCTTAATTTCACACTGAAAGTTGGATATACTGGATTTGATCAATTATTAAATATTAGATATAAGCAATAATTAGTCTTAAAACCATTTCATAGCAAACTTAAAAAACGATTAGAAATCTGCCTGTGATGTGTCAAAATGAACAGTATTTGTTGGAGTGCAAAACAATCAGACGTCTGTTAATATGTAAGACCGAATATTAATCCAATGATTTCTGTGAACAGTCAAAGGAGAAAGGAACAGATATTATCTGTGAGTGTTGGATGGGGAACCATTAGTTAGTTTGTGGTTGTGCTGACCTGGAATAAGAGAACTATTATTCTTGCAATATTGGCACAAAGACATAATGGATTAAACTAAAATATGAATTTGATGATGTTTGTTATGAAACCTAAACTGAATTGCTGTGTGATTTTTGGAGAGACAATGAATTATTAATTAATTTTAGAACTCTGACAAGGTGAATGAATCAATATTTCCAAATAGGTTTGCTCTGATGTTGATTAGTAATTTATTAAGATCAGTCAACTGAGAATTAAAATGCTGGCATGATGGTTTGAAAAGACTTTAGACATTCAGTGAACATTGATCAGAATTGCTTTGTCATTCAAAATCCTCAGATCTTCAAGAATTCTACACTTGGTGTCTCTGCTTTCCTTCTGGAGAAATATAATATATAATAAGAACAAGTTATGTATTATCTTTCATTCATGCAATTTTTCATAAAATCAATATTTAGACATTTGAGTCAGAATTACAAAAAAAATAAGTCAGTAAGGAGCTTTTTTCACAGAAAAACACAGTCAACGGCATTTGTCAAGGTATTTGTTTCACTATTTTCTCTGAATAAACAGATGAATTCCTTTTATGGGGATCTGTTCACAATGTAGTGAACCTCAATTATACTTTATCATAATTATTCGATTGGAAACCTATCAGAAAACTTGCCTGTAGTCAAGACTTGCTTCATCTCAATACATGTTACAATTAGCATCCACAACCATAAGTAATAAACTGTCATCATTGTTCTGGGAAAGATATAGTGTGTAAATTATAATAAGGTGTCTCGTACATATGTTTGGATCTGATGAGAGCATGATGATTGCTGTGATAATTGATCCTGAGAACAATAAGGTACTTACAAAGAGGTTTTCACCGAACAGTAATTAGGTGGTCTTGAAGACCATTATGAGTACTTTGATTTCAATAATGTTGAGCTGACTTCCATGATTTGGGAAATGTTTCACAACATTTTACCAGAACTCTGGATTCTAAGCATCCAATGGGTTTCGAGTAAACACCCTTCTGTTGTTGTCATTCTCAAGTGATGTGTATAATGCTCAGGCACTGGCTGGAAGTCTGCTTCAACCTCTCCAAAACACAACTCTCGGGCTTGTTGTAACTGGATCTCCCGAACCTTTGTGACCTCTTTGACCGGGCCTTCCGCTGTTTTCTGGAGCTGATTATTTTGTCTACTCTTTCCTTTAGTTTGACCTTTTCAGCTCCGATTTCTCCAGCTGTAGGAATATTTAGAATGTTCACTTATGAGCCACAGGTGACTTGACCTTAGCGGACAGAGAAAATATGGTTCACTTATTGTTGTAATAACGAATTGAGAATGAATCTTTGCAATTTAACAAACAAAATGATTCAATATTTTTCAGCAGTTTACGTTGAGATTGATTAGATAGTCATTAAGAGAGATCAACTGACAATTATAAGCTGTTTGCGGGATTATTGAATTAAAGAAGGATACAGTCATGCAGATATTTTTAGAAGGCATTGCTTTTTCATTCAAATATATAGACTGTTCAAGAAGTCTATGTAGCTGTTCATTGGTTCTCTTGTCCAGATACTAATTTATAATTCATATCACTTTTATTGTGCCCAGAATTTTGAGATTTGTATCAGAATTAAGAAGAACACGAAGAGCAATTAATATCAGAACTTTAGTGAATAGAAAGCATGGTAAATTTAAATTACAGAGGAAACAGTCAGTAATTGCTCCACATAAGCAGACAAGTATTTTTAATGTCGAGATTGTGGTGCTGGAAAAGCACAGCAGACCAGGCATCATCCATGGAGCCAGAGATTCCCAATGAAGGCCTATGTCCGAAACGTGGTTTCTCCTGCTCCTCACATGCTGCCTGTCCTACTGTGCTATTCCAGCACCATACTTTTGACTGTGATCTCCAACATCTGTTTTCCTCACTTTCTCCAAATATTTTTAATGGACATGAACTGAAAATGTTAACATCAGCAGTTGAACGAAACCAACGTATTTTTGCAATATTTGGACTGAAAACCTGTTTGTGACCGTGCAACACATCAGGACATATGAACATCTCTTGAGTTAGAATCCTTGGCCATTCATAATAAAGAATGACCACTGCTTTGACCAACCAGTATTGTGTGTAATTATTGAACTGAAATACCAGAGGACACCTACTGTATTTATTGGAGGGAATGATAACAGATCCTTACTGTGGCAGTGGGGATTGATCTCGGGAACAATCAGATAGTTACTCTGATTATTCCACTGAACAGTGATTAGCTGGTCATGGGGACCTTTGTGTGACCTAATATTTAGTGTTTTGTGTGAGCAACGATTTAAAAAATATTGAGCTATTTTACAAGATTTAGGAACACATTGATAATCAAGTGTTAAAGGTATTAACTAAAGTCAACTTTTAAAAAGTTAGAATTGCTTAGAGAAATGCAATGAAACTATTGTAGAATCCCTGTTAGCACAGTGTGGTAACAGGTCATTTCGTTGAAAAAAATGACCCTCCAAAGAGTAACCCATCCAAACACTTTCCCAACCATATTCCTCTAAATTTACTGCTGACTAACATACACATCCCTGAAAACAATGTGCAATTTAGCATAGCCAGCTCACCTACCCTGCACGTCTTTGGATTGTAGGAGGAAACCACAGCAAAGTCACATAGACTTGGGGAGAATGGGCAAAGTACACAAAGACAGTTACCCGAGGATGGGATCAAACCGAGATCCCTGGCACTGTGAGGCAGCACTGTGCAACTATATGCAATAAGTAAAATCAGTGAGAGGTATGCAAAGACAAATTTCAAATAAACACCCTCCGCTATTGTCAAAGCGTGTAAAATTTACATTCAATACGAATAGATGAATGGAAAACAAAAACAAACAAATCTCCAACAATTTACGAATGAAAATAATTAGAAATTTAATTTGATCAAAGCTCATTACAATATTTAGATGAATTGCAATTAGCTGACTAATGAATAATTGGAAGTGGCATATGTTTACTTTACAGATGAAGAAAGAGACTTGTTTCCCCCCCACCTCCCCCACCCCCCCGTAACACGGCAGAATAACAATCTGAATGTCCGAAATGAATGAATCAAGCTCTTACGAACAAAAAACTGATCAATTACGATCACTTAGCCTTTTCATCTTTAAGACCACAACATTCTCAAATATTTTCCAGGAATTTAGAACCAGCAGAACTAGTTAATTTCTTTTCTTGGGCACCCGGAGAAGAGAATAAACAGCAGATACTGTGAAGAAGTCATTGAATGTGAACATTCAACTGAAGACAACATTCCTTCTTTCTAAAACTGTTCAACTTCCAAAAAATCAAAATTTATTGTCATTGTTTAATGAAATAATAAAGAGATGCTGATGCTTTTTCATTGGATTTTGTTGCATGAGAAATGCTTAAGTCTTATTGTGATTACAAACACTATAAGTGTAAGCATTGAAGTGAAATATATTTACATTAATACAACTATGTTTCAACAGGTAAAATAAATATTGATTGTTACAATGAATGAGAGATTGTACACTGCAATACATATGAAGAATTAACATGATTCAATATTTCAAAAACACTTTGCTGTGATGTCGATTGAATATTTATTAAGATCAGTAAACTAAGGAATAAAACATAGTAGCTAGCTTTACGTATTAAAGAAAAAATGAGACATTCAGTCATTATTGAACAAAATTCTTTTCTGAACTCAAAAATTTATGCAATATAAAAATTGTGAATTTCTTTCCACCGGATTCTTTGCAGAGATGCTACGTTGATTAATATTATAATCAAAGTGTCAGAATTAGTAAGAGAATTAATAGATCATGAAAATGAGCATGAAACTAAACAAACAATGAAGTCACTGCTGGGTGGGGGGTATATAAAGCGATTGTAATAATTGTGTCATTATTGTGCAATGATGAATAATGTTGGAATTGAAACAACAAAAAATTCAACACTTCTTTTCTTACAATGTAATGAAAGCAATAATCATTTTGTAGCATGCATGTTTGGAATAAGCAGTCTTTTAATATGACATACAGTGAAGACGATCCTTTTTGCAAATATGTAAGAAGTTCATAAATTCAAATGTAGCGTTTGTTGAATTTGCAACAAAAATGGTTATAATTTGAATTGTCTCTTGCACACTCATAACAGAAGAGGAGCTTAAAGATTGTTAGAATAGTTAAAAAAATGTTTCCAGTGTTATTGTATTACAGTCAATATCCATGATAAATTAGAATTATTGTTTTAAACAACATAAATCGTCGTTAACAACTGAACTGAAATATAAGATATCAAATGCACTTACTGCATGGACAAGTAAACAAATGCTTACTGTTGTCATTAGTTTCAGGAACAATACGATACTCAGGTTATTCCACTGAACAGTAATCAGCTGATGATGAATATCTTTGTGTCGCTTTATGTGCACTGTTTTGTGTGAACATTGACTTCAAGAAAATTGAGATATTTACATGAATTAGGAATAGATTGATAATTGGGTGTTAAGGATCTTATTTAAGATTAGACTTTTTAAATAGTTGGTAGAATTGCTGAGCAAAACACACTTCAGACATCATACAATAAATGAGATAAGTGATTGTGAGAAACGAGGTTCAGTCACTTCAATAACTTCAGTCCGGAACAAGACCTGAATCAGTAATATCGTTTATTACGCTGTTGCAAGGGGGGTGTGGTGTCCACTGTCCACAAGGCACACACACACACACTGAATTTAACGAGTACACAATATTTATGTAATTCGTTTCTCTTCCCTCCTCCCATTGCTCCTTCACTGTTTACAACTATTTCTAATCTAAACCGGCTGTTTATCTCTGAACTCATCCGGCCTTGTCCATGACAAACTTTTTATTACAAGGCCGTTTGACCACCTCCCTCTGTGGTCTTATTGTTATTTATCCTTCTTCACTGCCATCTATTTCCGTGCTAACCAAAGCAATATTTCCTTTTATTCTTTATTTACACCGAGCCTTATGACCTTTTGATGTTTTTCTTTGTTTCTGCTGAAGCGGGAAACAGATGCTTGTAACTGTTTGTACAGGCATATCTAGCTTAACCTACACCCCCTCCCCTCACAGCACCTTATCTATTTGACTGTAATATCTACCATTATTTGCAGACACATTTCATTCTTGTGTGCACATTTTAGCTAATGCAAGAGCAATTATATATTTCCTTCGTATAGTTTTCATTTTTGTTAACTCAACTCTTGGCTGAAACAATTATACACTAGTTCGGGTTCATTTACCTTGAATAAACAATTATGATCGCAGAAGTAACATTGCTTTACCTATATCCCACAGTGATAAATATGCAAAGTCAAATTTCAAATGAATGCACTTGGATATTTTCACAGCAGTTCAATCTGACATTCTATATAAATAGGTGAGTGGAAAACTAAAACAAATTTCACACAATTCATAAACAGATCAATAACTAAAAATTGGTAAATAAAAGGAATTGGCATTTGTTTATTTTACTGAACAAGAAATTTATTTTTTTCTCCTCATTTTTATAGCACTGGAGCATCAAGTTCTATGTGCTGTTTGAACTCAGCTCTTCAGAACAAAAGAAAATCAATGAATATCATTACTATGTATATTTCATCTGTATAACTGCAACATTCTCAAATATTATCCAACGAATAATGATTGAATGGAATTAGATACATTCTGTTATTAGGGACCTGAAGAAAATAAATAGCAAATACTGTGATTATTGGAATGAACAACAGATGGAAGCATATCTAATTTTGAATTGAAAGGCAATTCAACTGATTCTTAGATATTTTCTAATCAACATTCAGAACTGCTCTGGCACAACTCTGTGCAAGGTGGGAATTGAAACTGTACCTCCTGGTCTGGTAACAGAGACACTATCAGAGCTGCACAACATTCCTTCATAATGTCCCCAATCAGTCTGGGCAGGTCTATAATCACATGCTCACTGTGGTCACTCAGGTGAAAATTAATCAGATGTTTATTGTGATAATTGGATTGGAATTAAATGGATGGATCCTGTGTGTAATGTACTGAAAATTAAATAGTAATTTACAATAATGATGGGAGTTAACAGATGTCTTAATTAAATATGATTTTTATGATAATTTGCAGAATGACACTTGACAGAATTGTGTGAATGCTGTAAATTGATAAACAAAAATGAATACAATCATTCTATTTGTTCATAACAGTTTCTCATTTTATGAAATGCAAAGTAAAATCTTTTTGTTCTACACATAAATTGGAACAAAATGATGACCTGATCAGTCAATGGGACTATTCAGCTGAAGACAGCTTTCATTCTTTCTGAAAATGTATGATTTTTAAGAAGCCACCATTTCCTGTGTTTGGTGAATGAAACAAGAAAGATGTCAATCCCTTTTTTGTGCACTGCAAAAAACATTCATCGGAATTTAAATAATTTTGCACTTGAAAAATATTCAACCATTATTGTGATGTTAACATTGAAGAGAATTACGCTCAAATCATTTCAAAAGTGTTTCCAAGTTTAAAATGAAAGGCAATATTCACAATTATTGAGAGATTGTACATTGACATGTCCTTGCAATAGTTATTATATGGAATCATAATTCCACATTTACATCCTTTGCCAAATTGAACAATTATTCCATATTAGCAACAAATTGATTTTAAAACTACTATCAATGAATTTAAGAATAATGAGGTATCTCATTTTACTATTCCACTGAGTAATGTGCAGAAATGAAGAGAAATATTGCAGTGTAAAGTAACAGGTGTTCTCTGAATATCAATGCCTGAGATGACTGTGATCTTTCAAATGAGCAAAAGTCAGATATTTACAAAGGATATCGCAAGGCCAGTTATTGGTCTTTTCTGGGTGTATTGCCCCAACCAAACAGGTTTTTATATTGTAGCATTCATAATAAGAAATATGGAAAATATTAAAAACACATTAACTTAGACTTCGTAACAAGCACAAAGTGCTGTGTATTTATTGTAATTGTTCCTTGTTTCTCGAATATTGATAGATAAATTAATTAATATTTTGAAAGCACTTTGCTCTGATGTTGATTATGTAATAATTAAGATTGATAAACAGAAAATTAATATATAAAAAGTCGCTTTAATAATTCTAAAAGATACTCAGCAACAATTGACACAGTTCAACATCGGGTTTTTTTGTTGAGTCATGTTTATTTATTTAATTTTTATCGTGATAAATGTTTAGACATCTATGTCAGAATAAGGAAGAAAATAATTAGACTGGGAAAGTGAGTACTATTGTGAACAAAAGGTCTAGTTAATGACATTTGGTACAGAAAATTATTTGCTCAAAATGACTGATAATTATGTGATTATTGTACATTGACAACTAATGCTGAAAGTAAAAGAAACAGATTCTAACATTTCCAAAGCAGGTTTTTTTTCTTATAATGAAAGCAAAATACAAATCATTTTAGAGGTCACATGATTTGAAAAACTGACATTTAATGTGATATTTGAGATGAAGAATCATTCTTTTTGCCCCAGTGTAGTCTTTTCAATAATTTAAAATTTAGTGTTATTTGAGCTAAAGAACAGAAGGGTGTACCTACATTGTTTTCTTGCACACAAAAGAATTAAAGTCAACAACATTTTTAAGTTTTGTAGAGTTAATTAGCAAAATGCATTGAAGCTATCATGCACGAAGAGACAAATTAAATGTTCAAATGAGCACGTCCATATTTTGAAAGCATATCAATCTTATGAATAAGTGGATGGAAAATAAAAACAAATTCCTGACAATTCATGAATGAATAGTAATAAGAAATTTAATTTGTTCAAAGCACGTAACAATATTTAGATGAATTGCAATATTTAGTTACAATTGTAGGTGATCAACTGACCAATGAATAATATGAAGTTGCAATTGGTTATATTGCTCAAGAGGAATTTCGACTGTTTATTTTTTCATCTTTATAACACTGGAGAATAAGGATTTATGTGCTTGAAATGTCTGAACTAGGTTCTTTCAAAGAAAAAAAAACAGTGAGTATCATTTCTTAGACTCTTCCAACTTTAAGATTTCAACATTCTCAACTACTTTTCCAAGGAACGTCGAACCAGCAAAATTAGATGCATCATTTTATTAGTGACCTGAAGAAAATAAGTAGTAGATATGGTGATGATTGAAATGCACAGCAGATTGAAGCATATTTCATGTTGTTTTGAAAAGCAGTTTAGTCTATGCTCAGGTATTTTCTCATGAATATTTGGAGGCGCTCTGACACATCTCTGCTGAAGGTGGGAATTGAAATCATTCCTCCAGATCTCGTCGTAGAGACACTGTCAGAGCTCCACAAGGACCCTTCATAATGTTCCCACCCGGAAGGGCAGGACCATAGTCACATGCTTACTGTGGAAACACAAATGAAAACGAATCAGATGTTTATTGTAATAATTTGTATGGGAATTAATTACATATTTCCTGTGTGTAATGAACTGACAAAATGAATTAGTAATTTACAGTAATGATGTAACAAAGCAATAATGACTTTAATTAAATATGAATCTCATGATGATCCATGATAGGAAAAAATGCCTAATCATTTGATCATTGTAAACTGATGAACAAAAATCAATAAAATAAGTCCATATGTTCAAAGCAAGTTTTCACAGAATAAAAGGAAAATTCAAATGTTTTTTGCAACATAAATGATGAGGAAAATAAATGAATTAGTCACACAATGCGACTATTCATCTGAAGACAAATTCCATTCTTTCCTGAAATGTTCACTTCCCAAAGTTCAAAATGTACTGTGACTATTTCATGAAACAATAGAGATGTTAGTTCCTTTTGTTTTACTTCAAAATGTCACAAGAATTTTAAATGATTTTGTTCCATGAAAAATGATTAACTTGTACCGTGTTTATAAATACAGTAAATGTTAACATGTAAGCGAAACATAATTAAATCAATTCAACTTTTGCTAGGGTTAAAATAAAAATTGATATTTACAACACACACTGCAAATCTTTACATTATTTCATGTATGAGCCATAATTCCACAGATATACCCTGAACTATATTGAACAATGATTAGATAATAGCATCAATTGGATTGTGTAAATTCTATCAGTTAATTTAAGAATACTGAGAAATCTTAGTTGATTATTTCACTGAACAATGTGGAGAAACGACCAGGAATTATTCTAATGTAAAGTAATTACAGTTCTCTGAACACTTCAGGCTGAGATTACCGTGATCATTCAAATGAGCAATCATCAAATATTTACAATGAGGCACTGAATGGGAAGTCATTGGTTCCATTATGGGATCGTTCAAATGAGAAGTAAATTGATGTTTATATTGTAGTGTTCATACTCAGAAACAATTGATGCAATTGAAATGCGATTCTCACTATTTGTTAGAAAGACTAACTCCAATAACTGATCAATTATTGTAATGGCAGTGACTGGAAAAATAACATTATAATCTGTAAAAATAAATTGATTTAATATTTTAAAACACTTTGCTGTGATGATTATTGGATATTCATGAATATCGGTAAACTGAGGAATACAATATAATAGCTAGCTTTATGGATTCACAAAAATGAGCAATTCAGTTATTATTCAGCAGAATTGTTTTTGGGTCAAACATGCAGGATTACAAGAATGACATATTACCATCCATTGGTTTGCTCCTTGAGACGTGCTTTTAATTTATATACTTTTGTTCATTACCAATGTTTAGACATTCCTGTCAGAAGTAGGAAGTTAATAAGTAGATAGTGAAAGTGTGCATGACAGTGAACGTAAGATACAGGGAACTTACATAATTTTGTGATGATTGTACATTGATAAATAACTTTGGAGTAAAAAAAGTAAATCAGCATGTTCAAAACAGTTTTTTTGCTCATAACAAATTGAAAATTTAAAAAATCCTTCTGCAGTGCACATGATTTGAAAACACATCCGTCACTATTAAAAAAAATACCAGTCACAGAAAACATCGGCTCGAGACAATAAGGCCCTTATGAAGAGTATTCTATTCAACAGTAATTCGAGGACCTTGAACATCTTCATGCCGTTCTTGCAAAGAACACTTAATTATTCCTGAAGTTTTATTATCGTAAATATTTCGACATTTGGATCAGAACTATGTATGCTGATGTTAGCGTCCTTGCTCATTTGTAATAAAGCATTGTTATTGGGTTTAGCGAAATATGTCGTGTGCAATTACTAAAGTGAAATTAAAGAAATCAAGTGCATTTATTGGATGGAACTGCTCACCAAATGTTTACTGTGATTCTTGTTCTCAGAAACAATAAAATATTTACTCAGGTTTTTCTCTTGAGCAGTAATTAGATGACCAGGAAGACATTTGTGTGGATGTGTGTGCTGTGTTCAGTGAGAATTTTTTTTCAAATACAATTATATTATATTAATATAGGAAGGGATTAATAATCGTGTGTTAAAGATCTTAATTAAAGTCATATTTTCTTTTAGAAATTACAACAATGCCTTTGTGCAACAATAATTTGGAGATGTCGGTGTTGGACTAGGGTGCATCCAATGAACAGGAGATTCGACGTTTCGGGCATAAGACCTTCTTCCTTTCCTTTGATGCTGCCTGACCTGCTGCGCTTTTCCAGCAACACATTTTCAGCTCTGATCTCCAGCATCTGCAGTCCTCACTTTCTCCCTGTTGGACTAGGGTGGACAAAGTACAAAATCACATGACATCAGGTTATAGTCCAACATGTTTATTTGGAAGCACTAGCTTTCAAGGCGATGGCTCTGCATCTGGATATCTGGTCTCTTAGGAGAGACACTACTAGAGATACACAAGTGCCTTTCATTATCGTCCCAACAAGGAAGGGTGGGATTATAATCAATTGGGATTACTCAAATGAAAACTAACCAGTGTTCATTCTGATAATTGGGCTGGGAATTAATTAGACTGTTTCTGTGTCATGGACTGAGAATGAACTAGTAATTCACTATAATAATGGTACTAAGCACATATGCTCTTACTTACAAATTAATATCAGGATAATTAGAAGAAAGATAAATCGATATATCATGAGCTTATTGTAAATTCATAAAAAATACAACTGCTGAATATATTTAAAGCAGTTTTTCTTATAAAGAAAAAGATAATGAGAATGTTTAGCAGTCGGACGGAATCGGAAGAAAAGGTCATTCACTGTGACTATTCAGCTGCAGACATTTTCTCTTCCTTCCACAAATGTATAACTTGCAACAATTCCAAATGTATTCTGATTGATAAAGGAAAGAGCAAACACCTGTAAATTCTATTTTCTTGTTTACAAAAATGTCACAAATATAACTTTTTTTTAGCTTTAAAATACTTAAATCTTACTGTGATCAGAATTATAATAAATCTTTGTGTTGAAGAAAAATATAATCAAATCAAATCAAAATATACATCGATATTCACAATATTTGGGAGAGTGAACACTGCAATATCTTTCCATCAGTTGATGTACTGAGCCATAATTCCACTTTTCTATCCCTTTCTGGATTAATCAGTGGTTAGATATTAGCAATAACTAAATTATTCATATGTTGTCAGTGAACTGCATGCTAATGAGAAACTTCCCATTGCTGTTTGTTCAAAATAAACAGTAATTATTGGTGAAATGTCTTTAGATATCTCTTAATCGATGAGGCTGGGATTACTTTGATTGTTGAAATGAGTAGTATTCCAATATTTCCAATGAGCATTGGATGGAAAATCAATGCTTTTTGGTGTCGACCTGATTTTTTTTTTAATTATAGTATTGACAGTAATAATCAATGGATTAAATTATGATGTGCATCACACCTGACTGAATATTTTCAAGTTTTCTAACAGGTTTCTAGTCTAATCTTCAGTTTAAAAAGGGTTATTTTGGCTCAGCACATCAGTAATTGCAAAAGTTTTCAACACATCTCCAAATTTATTAATATTATAATATTAAAAAATCAAAAAATTACTTCTCTAAATGTCATTGACTCTATCTTTAGATTATATTCATGTTTGTTCTCTACTTATTTTCTTCCTATTTCTGACACCAGTGGCTAAATATTGATTAGATTAAACGTCATATGAGTGAGACATTAGTTTTCTCTCAAAGATCTGTGCAGCATAGGAATGGGTCCTTTGGCCCATAACGTTATGCTGAACGTAATGCAAAAGAAACTCATCCCTTCTGCCGACCC
Source organism: Chiloscyllium punctatum (assembly GCF_047496795.1). Classification (NCBI taxonomy): domain Eukaryota; kingdom Metazoa; phylum Chordata; class Chondrichthyes; order Orectolobiformes; family Hemiscylliidae; genus Chiloscyllium; species Chiloscyllium punctatum. The sequence continues at coordinate 88,117,190 of NC_092752.1, read as the reverse complement.
TTGATCCATATCCATCCAAATTATCTAAATGAACATTAAATAGCCTTAATGTATCTGCCTCCACCACGAACCCTTGAAGTTCATTCCAGACGCCGACCACTCCCTGTGTAAAAAATAATTGCCCCTCACATGCCCCTTGAACTTCCCCCCACCCCCCCAGCCTTAAATGCATGCCTCATAGTTTTGACGTTTCAACTCTGGGGAGAAACTTCCTGACTGACAACCCTACCTATGTATCTCATGATTGTATAGACTTCAAACAATTCTTGCCCCATCCACGGCCACTCCACAAAAAAGCAGCCTCTCCAAATCCAGGCAGCATCCTGGTAAATGCCCTCTGTACCCTCTCCAAATCCTCCATATCCTTCCTGTAATGTGGTGAACAGAAGTAAATACAATACTTTAAGTATGCCTTAACCAAAGTCTTATGAAGTTGCAACATGATATCCTGACTCTTGTAACTAGTTCCCTGACCAATAAAGGCCAGCATGCCATTTGCCTTCCTTACGACCCTATCTACTTGCATGGACACTTTCAGGGAGCCATGGTCTTGAATGCCAAGATCCCTTTGAACAACAAAGCTATTCAGGGTCCTGTCATTAACTATCTACTTCTCCTTAACATTTGAGCTCCTAAAGTGAGACACCTCACACTTGTATGGATTAAGCTTTACCTTTCATTTCTCTGGCCATAGCTGCAGTTTATCTTTTTTCCTGCTGCATTCTTCGACAACCTTCTACATTATTCGCAACTGCACTGAACTTTGTATCATCTGTAAGCTTATTAACTCACCCAATTAGATTTTAATTCATGCCACTTCTATATATTTGTATCATAACCAGAAGGGTTCCAGTACAGATCCCTGTGGAAAAAAGACAGAAAATGAGGGAAATGCAGAATTCTTGAATAAATGAGGTTTTTTCAATGACAAAACAATTCTAATGAATAATCTCTGAAGGTGTGATTTTTGTTTTAAATTAACCCAATATTTTAATTCTCAGTTTAGTGATCTTAATGAATATCCAGTACAAACTGCCTTGAATATATTGAATCATTTTAAGTGTTGAGTTCTAACATTAATTATTATTTGATTGTCATTTCAATTCTCACACCATCATGAGATTCACATTTTAGTTGAATCCATTATTTCTTAGTGCCAGTATCACAATGAAATATTAACATTCTTTTCAGGTCAACACACCTGCAATCAACCAGAGTTTTCTCACCCAACACTCATAGTAACTATCTCATTCTCTTTCATTTGAATTCTCGTATTAATTGAAGGATTATTAATCAGCCTTAACAATTAAGAGATGGTTAATTATTTTTCACTTCAATATTTCAGTTTTTTCAGATATACTGCACAATTACTTTGCAATAAGGATTTTCTTATCAACCTTAAATTTGGTTTCAGCCATTTTAAAACTAATTATTGCTAATATCTAACTGGTAATCATTGTTTAAATGTAATATATCCAGCTGTCGATGTGGAACAATGGCTCAATACATCAACTGACAAACAATATTGCACTCTACAATCTCTTAATCTTTGCAAAATAATTTTCAGTATGGAAGCTTGTTGGATTGAATTGGCTGTGAGCAAAAATACATTCTGAGGAAGGGTCACTGGACCCAAAGTATTAACACTGAATGCTTCCCACAGATGCTGCCAGACCTGCTGTGTTGGTTTCCAGCAATTACTGATTTTGTTTCTGAGTTCCAGCATCCACAGTTTTTTTGCATTCTTGTACTGATTGTATTTCACTTCAATGCTAACATTTCTATATTTCTGATTATTACAAAAGAACTAACTCTTTTTCACATTAAACATTATTTAACTTTCATGTGTTTCTTGTGTACACAAACCTGAATTAACCAATGGTTGATCTATTCTTTTACAATAAATCTTGAATTCTTAGAAATCACAATTTTGTGAAACTGAGGAAAGTTGTCTTTCGCTGAGTAGTCACGTTGAATGGCGAATGCTTTCTTTCCAATTCATGTGAGTTACAAAGCAGGTCAATGTTAATGTATGTATATGAATAACTGCTTCAAACATATTGAATTATTTGACTTTCATGAGACTTATATTTATTTAAGGTCATTGTCGCTTTGTTCCATCATTATTAGAAATTAGGAATTCTTTTTATCCATTACACACTGGAAGTGTCTAATATAATCCTAGTCCAATTATCATGATAAATATCTGAGCAGTTTTCCCTGTGAGTAACCACAGTAAGTATATGATTATAGTCCTGCCCTTCCTGCATGGGAACATTATGGAGGGCTCTGGTAATGTCTGTACTAATCGACCAGGAGGCAGGCGTTCAATTCCTACCTTAAACAGAGATGTGTCAAAGCACCTCAGAGTTGATTAGAAAATATCTAAGTGTCAATTGAATTACTTTTCAATCCAACATTTTCTCAACTTGTATCTGTTGTTGATTATAATGGTCACAATATCTTGAATTTATTTGCTTCAGGTCACTGATTAAAGTATGAATGTTATTAAGGTGAGGGGGAAAGTTTTAAAAGGGATCTGAGGGGCAACTCTTTTCACAACGTGTGTTTGGTATATTGAGATGAGATGTGAGAGGAAAGGCAGCGGCTGGTACAATTACAACATCTAAAAGACTTTCGGACAGTTACATGGATAGAAAACATCCAGAGGGATATGGGACAAACACAGGAAAATGGGACTAGTTTAGTTTTGGAAACCTGGCCGGAATGCCAAGTTGGGCTGAATGGCCTGTTTCCGTGCTGTATCAGTCTAACTTTCTACAACTCAAACTTGACTGTGAAAGGTAAGGGAAAGAACAAACGGGTATTAATTCTATTTTGTGTCAATGAAAAAGTGACATGAATTTTAAATAATTGTGTCACATGAAATAGTTCACTCTCATTGTGATTAGAAATACAATGAATGCGAGCATTAAAGTGAAATATAATTGAATTAATTCAACTGTGTTTCCATGGTTAAAATTAAAATTGATTTTCACAATGATTGTGAGTTTGTACACTGCAATATATTCACATCAGTTCACGTACTGAGCTATTATTGCACATTTATACCCCTTACTGAACTGAACAATAGTTACACATTAGCAACACATAGATTTTTGAAAATATACCAGTGCACTTCAAAGAAGGAGATATTTAATGTTGCTATGTGACTGTGCAATGGGTAGACATGAACAGCAATCATTGCAGTGAAAAGTAATTACAGTTCTCTGAACTTATAAGGCTGAGATTACTGTGATTATTCAAATGAGCAAAAGTCAGTTTTCAAAGCATGTTGGGTGCAAAATCATTGGTTCCATTGTGGGATACTTGACCTGAAAACAATAGTATTGTTACAATGGATTAAATGAAAATATGGATCTGACTATACATGTTAGAAAGACAAACAAATTATTCTGTAATTATTATAAAGATAATGAATTCATTATAAATGTTGTAATCAGAACAAATAAGTTGACTCAACATTTTAAAAGCCCTTTGCTCTGATGTTGATTAGACATCATTAAGATTGGTAAACTGAAGACTAAAATCTAACAGCTGGATTGATGGAGTGAGGACAATTAATGAGCCATTCGGTAATTATTGAAAAGAAATGACTTTTGCTCAAAATGCAGACAATACAGAAGTAATGGATTTCATTCAATTAGTTTACATGTAGAAACGTATGTTTTCAATTTATTTAATTTTATCCTGATCGATGTTCAAACGTTTTTGTCTGAATTAGGAAGAAAATAATGAGATAACGAAATTTAATATCAGAGTGACCACAAGATACAGTCCATGACATTTGATAGAAAAAGGAATTTGCATAATTTTGTAATTATTGAACATTGTTAACTAATTAACTCCTCAGGTACTGAAGCAGTCCAACCCCAAGAACAACAAGATCTGGACAATATCCAGGTTTGGGCTGACAAGGGGCAAGTAACATACATCCCACACAAATGCAGGCTGTGACCATCACGTATAAGAAATGACCTAACTACCATCACTTGACATTCAATGCTGTTACCATCACTGAACACCCACTATCAACATTATCCTGGGGATAATCATTGATCAGAAACTGAATTGGTCTCACCACACAAACACAGTGGCTACAAGAGTAATTCAACTCCTGGCTCCTGAAAGCCTGCCCAACAGCTACCAGGCACAAGTCAGGAGTGTGATGGAATACTTCCCACTTGTCTGGATTAGTGCAGCCCTAACAACACTCAAGGAACCCACGGCCACTTCCATCTCGAAGGACAAAGGCAGCAGCTAGATGGAAATACAACTACCTTCAAGTTCCCCTCCAAGGTACTAACCCACCCTGACTTGGGAATATATTGCCATTCCTTCACTGTCGGTGGGTAAATGTCCTGGAAAGCCCCACCCCAATGGTATTGTGGGTCAACCCACAGCAGGTAGACTGCAGCGGTTCAAGAAGACAGCTCAGCACCAATTTCTCAAGGGTAACTAGGGACAGGCAAGAAATGCTGGGTCCAGCCAGTGACACCCACATCACATCAAATAAATATTAAAATAATGTCTGCAAGATCAAAACAGCTCCAACACTGTCCTAGCTGCAATCTCTGCCTCTTCTTATTGACAAAGATAAAAGGTTACCTTGCTCAACTTTCTCATCAGTACAGTATTCCCCCCAGCCCTCTCTTATACCAACCAGCAGCATTTCCATCACCAGCAGCAACTCCGCATAAAATATTTTTGTCAGTAACTTTTCATTAACTGGTTACTTCAATTACAATGCAATCTCTACAAACAGACCAAGTACCTTTTAGGCGACAACAAATTTTTGAACAACTTTTCTTGATCTGTCTCTGCCATTCTTTTTGGTTATATGAGGTCGGGAGGGATTGGATCACCACAGTGATGTAAGATATATGTAACACAGTGAGACAGAAAAGCTAGTATGGCTCACGTTGACTCTTAGACCCCACACAGTGAAACAACACATTCACTGCATAATAAACACAACACAACATTTCAACCCGGCGTGACAGTAATAAAATGTGGATTGGTTGGACAGGCTGGATTTGTTACAGCCGGAGTTTGGGAGAGTGAGGGGTGACATGACTGAAGTGTCTAAGATCCTGAATGGTTTGTTAAGGAGGATGTGGAAAGGATGTTTCTTCTTGTGGGTCATACGTGAACTCGAGAGAACTACTTTAAAATTAGATTCACCCTTTCAGGGCAGAGATGAGGAGATTTATTTCCTCTCAGAGGGCTGTGCAACTTTGGAACTCTCTGCCCCAGAAGGTGGGCTCAATGAATATTTTTAAGACACAGGTTGATAGATTCTTGTTAAGGGACATTGGGGGAAGATGGAATATAAATCACTAACAGATCAGGCCTGGCCTTATTGAATGATGGAGTGGACTTGAGAGGCCAAATGGTCACCTTCTGCTTCTTTCTCACATGACACAGGACTAAGAGCTTTGTTGAAAATTCATTCACTAGATGTAGGTGCCACTGGCTATGGGCAGCATTTATTACCCAGAGGGCAGGTAAGAGTCAACCACATTGCTGTGGGTCAGGGGTCACATGTAGACGAGATCAGGTAAGGATGGCAGCTTTCTTCCCTAAAGGACATCAGTGACTGAGATGGGTTTTTCGTGACAATCGAGAATAATTTCATTAATAGACTCATAATTCTAGATGATTATTGAATTCAAACTGCTGAAACTGACTGACCACGCGGCTGTCAGTGAATCCAACACAAGTGAATGGAAACATTGCTCAGAGTCTGGTTCTGGAACATTCAACACAACCAGGAAATGGAAAGTGAATAATTAGCTGAAAACAAGGCCACTGCTCTGTTAGAGACAAAATCAATCAATGTTCAGTTACTGAACATTATTGACTCACAGAATATTCTAACCTGCAGAATCACAGTAAAAGGGAAAAGTAAACAACATTCTTGGCAAAGACATAATGAACCAACTGCTTGTATAAAAACAGCTCAGAACAAAGGGGCTGAATCCTCCACAAACTGACAAATCAGATTTGTAGATAGAGATTGGAAATCTTTAGAAAAAACCCTTTCCTGCTGTTGGTGTGTGCGAGAAACCATTCTCAGAGTGATCTGCCACTTATTTCCTTTGAAGAGAATGTGTTTCCCCTCACAAAAGGAGGTATGTCGCGCATTTTCAGACTGACTTACAGACAAAGGAAACCTGTTCAGGGACTCACAGGTTAATTAAGCTATTAGTGACAGTCCATTGCACACAACAAGAGCTTAGACCACAACAGATTCTAGTGAAACCAACAATGCAATGAAAATGGCGAATTAGTCTTTATAATCATGCAGCCTCTCTCAATCAAATAATCCCAGTCAACTTCCAAACATTTTCAAAACTATTAATATCAATGAATATATATTTATTTCCATTCCTAATTTCCTACAAAAAATGTATCTGATTATTCTCTTCAAAATATATTTTAAATGGTGTATTCCAAATCACAATTCATTTTCAATTATTCTTAGTGCAAAACAACTTGCAAACTAAAAGAGTTTTCATGTCAATAATGACACTGGAAACTTTGTTATGTAGTTTACCGATATTTCCAAATATTGTTTTGGTTCATTATTCCAGTGAAGCTAAAATTAAAGTCTATTTATTTTCTCTGATATCCTTCCATTACTTTATTCCCTAATAACAATGCCCATGGTGTAATAGGTCACAAACATTAAATAAAATTGAATTTTCATTGCAAGAACTTGTACAAAATATCACATATTATTCAGTTCATTCATTGTCATTGACTATCAGTTATCTTCATTGTATGATCACCTTAAATTCACTTAAATAATCACAGTCGAATTTTCACCTCTATAGATATGTAAAGTGAATGTCAAATTATTAATATTTCAAGTAAAACCAAATTCACATTTTGCTCTGTTTTATTCCAGGAATGACAGGATGTGTTGAATTATTATGATAAACAGGAACAAGTGAAGGTGGTGGCTCTCAGACGTGAGGCCTTAAAGCCAAAGGGCCAGGTGGTAGTTAAAGTGGGGGAGGTACCTAGTGCCCCGCTCTCCTCAGAAAGCAGTGAGGATGGTGACACTGACTGGAACGGGTTAGATGACAAAGCGCCCATGTATGGACAGAGAGACGACAATGGGTGGGATGACCCACCGCCCTATAAGGCCCAGAAGGCCGTGTCTATGGCACCGCTGGGCATCAAAGCTCAACTTAGACAGTAGGGAGCAACAAAAGGAACTGACAGAAACCAAACCTGAACCGTTCACCTGCTGAATGACAGATGTTGGTGAATGAACACCCAGCCTGATAGAGAAATGGTAATAATGGGCCTTATTGGGACAATATCGATGAATTAGTAGAGGTACACAGTCTCACTGAAGATGATGTAGGGACCCTCCCTCGGTCCAAGATGCCCTGAAGTGTACAGCAGAAACTATACCTGCAATGAGAGGATGGGGTGCGAGCCGGTTCCCCCCAGAGTACAGCTGATCAGTGGCCTTTACAGATATTACAGGGACACACTGGGGAGGGGACAGGCTGAATGGGCTAAAATAACCTTGGTGACTCAGGGAAACAAGGGTAATATCGAGGATCATACAGAGAGGAAGCCTGAGGTGTGTAAGGACCACGGGGGATTACCAAACCCCAAACTGTGATGATGAAATCGGTTTGATGCATTTAAAAGATGACATGGGACCCTATTTAACTGTAATTATAAAATATGGGACTCTCTGTGAGAGATAATTCTAACCACATTCTGAATTGGACCATGAGAGCTGAGGCAAACATAGAAACACAGGGGAATAGCTGCAGTACAGGGAGGGTAATCAGACCCACAATGTTACAAGGGAAGCAGGAAGGGGCACATAGACAAGGAACGTAGGCACAGAGAGGGAGATAGGTGTTCATATTGTGGGTGGCCTGTGTTCATGTAGGTATATGCATAGACCATGAATATTCATTGACGTGCTGTTAAGGGGCCAACACTTGCATGATTCTAACACCGGAGCATCTTTATCAGTTACCGATAAGGATTTACCCCTCACCCCCTCAATTACTAAAATGAGAGCAGTCGGAGAGGGAACCTTGGAAGCTGTTCATGTCTACACATTGCACAGTCACATAGAGAACCATCACGAGCCCTGGCAGAAGCGCGGACATTAACCAGGGGTGAGAGAAGCAAAATGCACAAAGTCAGCATGCCTTTGGTATAGTTCATGACTGGGCTCGGTGAAGGTATATCACCCTGTCTGGGGGCCACATTGAGCATGAAGAACAAGTCAGAGAGAGTTAGTGGAAGCAGCTAACTTTCCCAGTGAAGCAGCAATAATGAAGATAAGAGCTCACAGGAAAGTAGAAACTCCACACCAACGGGGTAGTTGGTGAGCATGGGTGAGCATACTTACTGAAACTGTGCAGACATTTGAGGAGGATGCAGTGGCAGTACCTACAGAAGCGAGAAAGGAAAGTTTAAAGACATTTCCAGAAACAGTCCCTTAGCAGGAGAAACAGGAATGGGAAAAGGGTGGGGCAGTAATAGGACATAGGATGATCCAGCAGTGCCACTGTACAAGACAAACATTATTAAAAACATATCATGGGCTGGCCCATATTGAGCAGGATAAAATGTAAGATCGAATGATCAACTACAGGGGTGTTCTGGAACAAGAAGGTTATGTTGAAGGGGTGTAGTCTGTACACAGTATGAGCCAAGGAAAACAATCAGGATAAAATGGAGGCAGCCGCAGGGACCCAGGGTCTCACGGAAACAATTACAGATGGATTTTACATACACCCCATCCCAATCCCAGGGAAGGAAATCCTGCTGGGTCTTAATAAACAGGTTTACTCTGTGGGTGGAAACATTCCCCTGCAGATTCTGACCAAGGGACACATGTTCCAGGAATCGAAATTAAGCAGCTCTGTGGCCTGTTTGGTACCGAGCAGAAATCCCATCTCACATACCACCCCCAGAGCTCAGGGGCAGTCGAAGGAATGAAGCAGACACTGAAAGCTAGTCTGACTAAGGCCCTGACAGAGACAGGCCGGGATGGGTTAGTGTACACCCCACAATCCTAATGAAACTGACGTCAACCCCAGCAAAGGGAACTGAGCAATCCCCCTTTGAATTAGTGACCGGATGGACTATGCAGCTGCCAGAGGGTATGGTAGTGGGAGGGCAGGAGATGTACAATGGCAAGGATAGGGTGAAACAATTTGTGAAAGAACTGACAAAGCAACTAGATGAGCTGAGCGGGGAAGTTGCAGACAGAGAATCAGAGACTGGGAAAGGGAGTTCATAAACATCCGAGCTGACATCCCGAACCCAGGAGATCGGGTCGGGGGGGAAATATTAGTGGAACGTATGAAAGAAACACATCCAAATGCTGGACTTGGCTGGGGGAGTCACTGAGTTCCAGAGAGGGAACTCTTCCATCCTGCATTAGTAAGGAGCTCTGAATAAACATTGGTCGTGCTGCTCAACACAGAACTCAAGGCTCCTCTTTGATATTTCTCCCAGTAACAGTTGTGCAGGGGTATGTTGGTGGCTGGAGGTCTGTGACCAGTGCCTCTGTTCCACAAGGGTCAGAGCTGGGACATCTATCCTTTGTAATACATATAAATGATTAGCCTGAAAATGTAAACGATTTAATTAGCATGTTTGTAGACGGCACAAAGTGAAGAAGTTGTGAATCGTGAAGAATGTTGTCAAAGGAAACATCAAGGACGAGATCAGTTGGAAGGTTATGCGGAGAAATTGCAGATAGATTTTAATTCAGACAAGTGTGACGTGATGCGTTTTGGGAGGCTCATTGTAAGAGGAATGTATACACTAAAAGGAAGTGCCCTGAGCAGCATTGATATACAGAGGGATCTTCAGGTGCAAGTTCACAGCTCCCTGAATGTGGTGAAGGAGGTGGATGGCAGGCTTGCCTTCTTCTGTCAGGGGACTGAATATAAAACTGTCATTAGGCCACCTTTGGTGGATTGTGTGCTGTGTTGAGCACCGCATTATAAGGAGGATGTGGAGGCTTTGGAGAGGGTGGAAATGGGTTTACCAGGATGTTGCCTGGATTGGGAGAGGTTGGAAAATCTCGGATTGTTGTCTTTGGAAAGTCAGTGGCTGTGGAGTGATCCGAGAGGCACAGACAGAGTGAATAATCTGAATCTTTTTCCAAGTGGAAATTACCAATTTACAGGCCGTAGATTTAAGGGGAGAGGGGGCAAGTTTAAAGGAAATGAAAACCGAAAGAACAGCAGATGTTGTAAACCAGAAAGAAAAACAGAAGCTTCTGAAAAAGCTCAGCAGTTCTCGCAGCATCTGTGAAGAGAAATTAGTTAACATTTCTGAGCAAGGGTGACCAGACCCGAAACTTTAACGGATTTTTCTTCACAGATGCTGCATGACCTGCTGAGCATTTTCAATAGCATCTGTGCAAGTTTAAAGGGAGTTCTGTCAGACAAGTTTCTTATGCAGAAGGTGGTCAGTGACTAGAATGTACTTGCCTGAGAGATGGTAAAAGCAGAAACAATCACAATGTTTAAGAGGCATTTGGACAGACAGATAAACAGGCATGCGTTGGCAGGGATATGGATCATGTACAGGCAGATGGAATCATGATCCACACAGACATGGTGGGCTGATTATTCCGGTGTTGTACTGTTCTGTTTTCCAGGGGGGAGAATGTGTGGTGTGAGAGTTAATATTTTGAGTATAATATGTCTCTTCTTTAGAACACACAGTAAGTTGATGCATTTTAAGAGAAGCAATGTAGAAAGGGAATATATATTTGAATGGCACAGACATAGAGAGCAGGACAGCAGGAATGCGGGACAATGTGTACAAATCCTAAAAGGAGAGAGAACATAAAGTGTTTTGAGTAAACGTATAGGATACTGGGCTTCATTAATAGAGGGAATGATAACATACTCATGGAAAAGATACTGACCATTGACAAAGTTCTAGTTAGGTCACAGTCAATCATTGCATCCAATTGTGGTCAACAGATTCCTGGTCAGGATGAGGAAGTTAAAATACCACAGAGGGGCCTGTTCCATACTTTGCTTCTCTTTCAGGATGCATTGGCGACTCAAGGGTTAAACATTCTCCTGCCAAATGTCTTCCTGCCGTATTGTAAGAGTACAAGGCCTGTATTCTTCCAATACAGACTGAACACCTCAGTAGGGGTGAGGCAGACTGTACCTTCGAAATAGAACCTCTTGGAGCCACAAATGTGGATTCCACCATAACCCCAGATAGAGCAATTTGCCTTTTCCAGACAAGACTGAGAGCCCTGGGCACAACCCTGTTAAACTGCCTCCTGCTCCCATTGTCTTACCTCCCCTCCATATGAGCATAGGTAAGTGAATCCCCCATTTACTGAAGGAAGAACCCTTCTGCCTTAATCTCTTCCCATCAACACATAATCATGGACAATACGATAATCAGTTTCTGTACTCCATCACACACTATCACAGGACATTGGCATTCATCAGGCTTTGTAAATTCATAATTACCACCTTTAAACTAGGTAATGGCAATCGCCCATGTGACTGATATGCCTTTGTCTAATTCTTACTAAATATACTGTCTCTGTGGGTAAGGCAGAGATTCATGAAGAAGAGTCTGTACAAGTAGACACTCGGCTACTTTAGAGATGCTTTGAAACTCTTGCCAGCTGTCCGATAATAAAGCTACTGCTGTTGTACAGAAAACTTGTGTCGTCTGGATTTGAGGAACAAAAAAGACATTAACAAGGAAGGATATGAGTAATCTTCAGGGTGTGGAGTACAGACTTACTGGAGTGGTTCACTGATGAGGAAAATGCAGTCACTGGATTGATTTGAAGAGATTGCTATTTTCTTTGAAATAAACAAGTTAAATATATTTTTGATGAAGCTGTATAAGATTATAACAGACCTAGATATAGCAGACAAAAATATCTGTATTTGATAGGTGATGGCACAAGAATTAAGACCAGATGTGAGGTTTTGAGACAGCGGGAGATGAGTAAGTGTTTCTGCTGGCTGTATTGGCTGGAAATATGCAGAACATGCTGCCTATTATGGTGGTGCAAGTAGAGAAGATCAATGATTGATAAAAACAATTATATCAGATCTGAGGGAAATAAAATCGCAGAGTTTGGGGGACGGATGGGGAATGAGAATGTTGGATTGTGCTACAGAGAGCCAGCCTGGATTTGATGGCCCTCTTTCTGTGCTATAATGCATTTTATTTGGACTTGCTTAACTTGCTCTGGTCACCGATTAAATTGTCATTGAGGTAAATCTGCTCAGTGTTCCTACTCAGACCAATACAGGCTGTCCCTCCACAGCAAGAGATAATGTTTACTGCTTTATACTGGATTCTGGGGGTGGTGGGGGATGGGGGTGTGTGTAACAGTGTATATAACAGTCTGCCAGCATTTATCTGTAATGGCAAAACACCAGTGCAGCCACACTAGGGATCGCCTCTGGAAATGTGGGGAATGCCAGAAGGGAATTCTTTACCCATCCCACCTGGAAACTGGCCAAACCAGTCAGACTTGGGAGAAGCTGTTCACCTTCTGTATGTGTGTGTGTGTGTGTGTGTCGGGGGGGGGGGGGGTGTGAAGGGATTCACTCAGGCATCCATTCTGCTTTGACACCAATGAATTTACTCATAACCACAAGTTGAAGGATTTTTTTTCTCTTGTTCACACCAAGTGATGAACAATGGTTTTGGCAGCTCATAAAGTTTTGCATATAGAGAACTTACTTTTGGAAATGTTCACAACATTGTTGAACATGTACAGATTCAAACTGGGTCGAGACTTTTATTTTCCTTTATTCATTCACAGGATGAGGGTATCGCTGGCCCGGCAGCATTTACTGCCCATCCCTAATTGCCCAGAGGGCAGGTAAGAGTCCACCACATTGCTGTGGGTCTGAAGTCACAATGTTGGCCAGACCAGGTAAGGATGGCAGCTTCCTTCCTGAAAGGGCATTACTGAACCAGATGGATTTTTCTGACAATCGATTAATGGTCATCATTAGATTCTTAAATTCCAGAGCTTTTTTTATTGAATTCAAATTCCCCCAAGTGCCGCAGCAGGCTTTGAACCCAGGTCTCCAGAACGTTATCTGGGGCTTTGTATTAACTGTCTCACAACAATACCACTCGGCCAATACTTCCCCACATCACTGTCCATCTGCACAGAGTGAACAGTGGTTTTCTGGTTCATCAGAACAGGGTAATCACACATACGTTTGCTGAATAATTGCAGGAGTTGGATGTTGATGGGCTATTGACACCCTTCTCTGAACCATGTGTTCTGGGGTTTGTTTCTATTGTCTTGTTATCTTTTGGGGATAAAAACAGTTTCAATTAGCTTTCTATTAAATGCATGGCAATCAAGTCGATCCAATAACTCTCAGGCAGATTAGTTTCTTTTGAAGGGCTCTCCATCTCCCCAACCTCCTCCATCCTTACCTCCAACAGCACAATAATCTCAGAGTCTCTTTGTGACTATGAATGAGACAATCTGATCAGTTGCTTCTTTCCCAACTCCGATGTCATGTTGGCTCTTAATCTCCCCTTGCTGCAGTTGTGATCCTGCATCATTGTACAGTGATGCTCGCATTTCATTTCTTGGCCTATCAGTGTTCATGATACTGCATGTAGCTTCTTGCATATACGGCTTACAGTGCAAGAGTTTAGCCCTTTCCTTCCACCAACAGCAGTAGAATTGTACTCCAACAAAACTTACAGAATCACGGCCCCGCATATTCCCCAACTTACCTCTTACCATCAAACCAGAGGATCAATCCTCGTTCAACTGAGAGAATTCAGGAGGGCATGCCAGTAACAGCAGCATGAATACCTAAAAATGAGGTGTTAACCTGATGAAGTTCCCAAAGAGGACTACTTGTGTTCCAAACAGCATAAGCAGCAAGTGATAGACAGGCGAAGCAATCCGGGAAACAACAGATCAGATCTAAGATCTGCAGTCCAGCCACATCCAGTTGTGAATGAAGTCAGAGCACAGCTGGAGTTCTGAGGACAGTTCTCTTCAAGATATTAACCAACAAGAATGTCAGACTGGATTAATTATCATAAAAATCAAGTCCGTTTGATATTCATATATTTACAATCAGTGTTCAATTCACCAAATGTAGCTGAAGGTAAAGATAATCTTCAAGTGATTGTAACAGCGGAGACATCTGAATACTTGCAGCAAATTAAAGCCTGTTGTGTTTAGATAGTAATAATTTTAAAGAGATTTTAAAAAGTAAGGTGGCTTGAATATAATGGAAGACGTTGATTGGTAGGGAGCTGATAATCTTGTTTTAATCTGAAGTTAATTTAGGATTAGTTAACAAATAAACACATGGGAGGGAATCCCAGGCCCATTGAGTGCACATCCAGTTCCATGTGGGAAAACCAGGACACTTTTTGTGTGAGGGACAACCACAGGAACACGGAGGTGACATGGGAAATGACAGGAACACTTGTTTGACTGCGGTTAAAGTAATGCACACATATCTGATCCCCTTATTCCAGGGTTAATGTGATCACACCAGAGAGGGTACACAGGAGATTGATCAGAATGTTTCTGCAATTGGAAAATTTCTGCTCTGAGGAAAGGTTGGATAGGCTGGGGATGATTTCCGAGGAGGATGAGCTGAGATTTAATTGAAGTGATAAAATGCTGAGGAATCCAGATCGAGTGGATAGGAAGGAGGTATTCATTAACTGAGAGGTCAGAAACTGGAGGATTTAGATTGAAACTAATTCCCAGAAAGAATGGGAGGGAAGAATTCATTTCACTCGGAGATGGTGGGGAGCAGGAACTCATTGATGGGGTGGCAGAGGCAGTAACCAGCATCACATTAGAATAAAAGGACATGGATGTAACTGAGATGCTGGAGCACACAAGGCTGCGGACTAAAGTCTGCAGAATGGGATCATTGTGATTTATTTAACATTTCTCCAGAATATTAAAGTCAAGTCCAATTTGAGAATTTATGAACATCATCCAACCAGAATTCCAAATGTCAGAATAACTTTATCAGAAAGTTACAGCACAGATTGAGGCCACGTGGCCCATCCTGCATGTGTTGGCTGTGATAGAACTACCCAGGCTTTACAGCGTTCTGTACTCACCAATGAGAGCAACAATTTCAGACTGTGAACTCTGCCCTCTATGTTGTTATAATCTGTTTTTATAATGTATATCTTTCATAGCTGCACACCTTGTTTCCTGGTTTCTTTCCCAGCCCTAACTCTATTCCCTGTGGCCTTGAGGGATGACCATTTCTGCTGTTTAATCTCTCCTGCCTTTCCCCATGCGCCAGACTGTCTTTTTGTCCTTGCTCACAACCTGTTACATTTCTGATGGTTCCCAGACCTCTGTGACTGCACTGCGCCCCCTGGGTCAGTGGCATGAGTTTTGAATTCTCTTCCTCATGAGATAATCAGAAATCTTTCTAGCTGCAGTTTCTCCTAGATTTTATTTTGAAAAAAAAAGAGGATTTGCGTTAGAGTCAAGTATTTTGAGCCTTTATCCACAATTCTGAGCACTTAGACATAAATTGTGACCCTCCCACAGATGTGCAGGTTTGATGGATTGACCGTGCTAACATGGCCTGTAGTGTGTAGGTTAGGTGGGTTGGGTTAGCCATGCTAAATGTGGGGTTATGGAGGTAGGGTGGGACAGCAGGTCATTGCAGACTCGATGGACCGAATAGTCTCTTTGTGCGCCTAAGGGATTCTGTAATTCTAACTAGTTGTGATTATTGTCACATTTTCCTAAGTCCAGGTTCATTCAACTCAGGTACACATGCTGCCTTTGTGTTTCTGTGGGTGCTCAGCAATCCTTTCCTTCTGTTTTACATCAATTTCACACTGTGTATGAGGGTGGGAATGAATGTGTAAATATAAATACTCCAACCGAAACCCCTTACAAGTCAGGAACTGTTTCTGCTACTAGCATCACTCACAACAGGAAAATAAAGGTTCAGTCACAAATCTGACAGAAACACAGTAGTTATAATCACCAGGAAAGGCTTAACAGCTTAAAACTCTTTTCTTACGAAAAGAGGAGGCTGAGAGACAACCTGGTAAAAGTAGGAAGCTTTGTGTCTGTGTTTTCAGAGATTTGAGGTTGAAATCATTGGGTTGGAAGCATGTTTCATTGATAACCTGGGGCAAAGGTGCTATCGAAATGTGCATCTTTCTTTCTGCCTATCTGTCTGAGTCAACAATCAGATGGATATGTCATTGTCTGAGTG
The DNA here is from genome assembly GCF_047496795.1 of Chiloscyllium punctatum. Taxonomy (NCBI): domain Eukaryota; kingdom Metazoa; phylum Chordata; class Chondrichthyes; order Orectolobiformes; family Hemiscylliidae; genus Chiloscyllium; species Chiloscyllium punctatum. The sequence continues at coordinate 88,100,907 of NC_092752.1, read as the reverse complement.
TTCTCCCAAATCCCTGATTGAATCTGCCTCCCCCCACAATCTCAGCTGCCAGCTGCCTCTAGTCCACCCCCATGGGCATGTTGAAGAGCATGACAAGAGAATGGATTGAAACTGAGAGTTCAATAGCCAGAATGAGAGAGGAAGAAGGAAATAAACAGGATTTTTGGATCCCAGGTGATACAGACTCCAGAATTAGTCCTTGTGGGCATTCCTGCAGTAATATGAGACAGCATTCCATGATGAGAGTTAAATCGGTTGGCAGTAGAGGGAACCACTGAACATAAGCAGGTTTAGTTCAAACACAGGAGGTTTGTTCAGTCAGTAACAGTGTGTTCGACATGGAGGTGAAGTGAGCAGTGAGGGGAAATGTTACCACAAGCTGCAGATGGATAACTTTCATTGGAACAGGAGGTGGCCATTCAGCCCTTCAATCCTGCTCTGCCATTCAATAGATCATGGCTGATTTGTGGCCTAAGTTGCAATGTTCAAAACTCTCCAAACTCATCAATAAACTCCTCTGCAACAGACAAGATCAATATTCAAAAACAAAACATCTGCAAATGCTGGGAAATCAGGAATAAAAACAGAAATTGCTGGAAAAAACATCTGCAGATCTGGCAGCATCTGTGGAGAGTGAACCTTTGGGTCCAGCGACCGGTCAGGTGACCACCTGCAGCTGACCATTCTGCCTTTTCTGTAATACTCTCTGGAACAGGTTCTGGTGTGAGGGGAATGAGACTGTCAATAATAACTGAGAAAATAGGAGGACATGCTCAATCAGAAAAAAACCCGTTTTGGTCTTTCACTTTTAATTCAACTGCAAAAATTATTCATTATCATTTCAGAAATAGATAATAGGCGAGAAATCAACTCTTCATATCATTGGGTCTGAGAAACTGTTAATTCTGACCTGGTCCAGCCTACATGTGAATCCAGACACTGAATAACATGGTTGACTCTGAACCATCTCTTGGGCAGTTCGAATGGATGACAAATGCTGCCCCAGCAAGTGATGCCATGATTCCATGAACAAACAAAACAAATCCAATCGCTGTGGTTACTTGTGAACTCGCCGGTGTTATTGGAAGAGGATGAATGGGAAGGTTTATGGGGTAAAGGGAGAAGAATGGCATTCAGTGAGGTGATCCTTTGGAGAGCTGATGAGCCAATCAGCCTCCTTTTGCACAGTAACAATTCAGTGAATATTTCATTCTGAGCCCTCTAAGGAAATATCAGGGAAGGGTTTATAAAAAGGTCAGATTGAATGAGGGTCTCAGTGAACACAAGGGAGACACAGGGACAGAGAGGTTTTGGGATGGATTAAATTATATTTTATACATTTGCATAGTCATCAACATTACAGCAGTTAAAACTGGGAGTGTAATTAGAGCAGCAAATAAATCTTAAACATTTATCTAGCTAAAGGGGATGCTGGGTACAGATAGTGTAGTTAGTGTTTATTTTATTCCAGGCACACCAGCCTAGGAGCACATCCTTCCTGTATCTATCCTCTCGAGCTCTTGAAGATTTTTGTTCATTTGAAGTGTTTCATGTTTAGATACTCCAGAGAAGACAGCTTCAAGCTCCTCAATCTCTCCTGCCAGGGCAATGCTGCTGTTAGAATTCAATTCACTGGTGCATGTTACTGGCTGCTTCATGGACTGGAACTGGAAATTGAGACTGAAAGGTTACTGTATAAAATATCTTCAATGGTATTGCCAGACGTAAGTGGTTTTAGGAAAATGACCTTGACTTACAGGCATTGAGTGTCAGAGCACTTCCTGTTGTGGGGCATCCTGTTTAGATTCAATCTATTGATAACTATTAGAACTGACTTGCACTGGCTCCATCAAAGTGGTCAGAGCATTATGGCTGTCATCGAAGCTGGTAACAAACTTCCCATGGGTTAAAAATCATAAATGATAGAGTAGGTACGAGGTCTGATGACACTGTTGGAGTATTGATGTTGTTGTTAATCACATTAACTCGGCTGGAGATGACGGAATTTATATTGTCACTTTCTGAATCTCAGGATGTCTCTCTGGGCAGTAAGTCTCCAATAAACAGCAATGTGACAATGCGCAGGGACCATCTGTCTTGATTTAAATTATGACTGTAGCACGGCTGCTTCACAGCACCAGGTACAAGGTTGGAGTCCAGCCTTGGTCAACAGCCTGTGTGGAGTTTGCACATTCTCCTATGATCGTGTGGGCCCCCTCCAGGTGCTCTGGTTTCCCCCCACAGTTCAAAGATTTGTAGGTTAGGTGGATCAGTTGTGTGAAATTGTCCACAGTGTCCAGGATTGTGCAGACTCAGTGGATCAGTCACGAGAAATGTAATGTTAGATGGAGTGCTCCAGGTGGGATCCTCTTTGGATGGTCGATGGGGTTTGATGGGCCAATGCTCTCCTGCCACACTGTTGGGATTCTATTCTAAGATTGAGGATAAAGCAGGGTGTCCTTGGAGAAGGAGTATGTGGTATGTATCAATGTTCTTGATGCCTTTAGATAGAGGTGGGCATCGCAGTGCTTTATCTCCACTGCTGCCCCCTCACCCCTAACTCTACTTTGATATGGTCCCTTCCCACTGTCATTTGTAATGGTTTGCTTTGCCCGTAATGTGCTTTGTTTGTAAATATTCAATTGGTTACATGGGTGGTTTACTGCTGGTGATTATATATTAACAAAACCCAAAATGGTGTAATGATGAACGTGGGAAGGTTGCTCAGCTGTGTGTGATAACACGTCTGGGTCGGAGAAATGGGGGGAAAAAGAACACTTCACAGCTCACAGAAGGAGAACTGAAAAGCAGTTAAATCAAACCAACAGGTTCAGACAGGGAGGGAATATTTCCCTGGAGTTTGAGTAACTGGAAAGTGATGGCGTCCGGGAATAGACAGGATTTTGTTTTACAGGAGGTTGAAAGATTTAAAAACTGTTATATTCAGATAGTTTCATTTCTTTTCTTTTAGTTTTATTTATTGTGGAATAAATAGCTACAATATTTTAAAAACCAAATTCACAAACCTTGTGTTAAAGATAAATGTTAAATAAAACCCATCAAACCAAACCACACTGAAAACTGTTGTGGAGGTGCAATCTCCTGGAGAATCCCTGCCTACTCCTTCCTACCCGGGCTCCATGGTTATATACATACCTGGGAGATAGCAGCAGGAGGAGACCATTCGGCCTTTCAATCCTGCTCCACCATTCAAGGGGAAACAGCTGACCATCCAGCTCAGTCTCCTGTTCCTGCTCTGTTCCAATCTCCTTTCATGACTTTACCTTGAAGAACTATATCTAAGTCCTCCTTTGGCTTCACTGCCTTTTGTTCCAGTGACGTTGCGGTGTTACTGTGTGGGTGTAGGCAGGGGTAATGTGATGGTGCTGCCTCCTGGAGGATGCATTCAGCGTCACTCATCATCCTGCAGTAACATCAACTGGGTTTCAGCAACTAGAGATAGAACCCATTTCCAGGATATGGGCATCACTGGCTCAGCCAGCATTTATTCCCCATCTCTCGTTACCCTTGAGAAGATGGTAGGGAGCTGCTGTCTTCAACCATTCACAGTCCATTTGGCGCAGAGAGACCGACAATGCTGGGAGGGAGAGTGTTGCAGGATTTTGGGCGAGTGATTCTCCATCTTTGGTTCTTCAAATGCTGGTTAACTTCATCACAATCTGCACATGATTTTGAGATTTCAGTCTGCAAATCTTCACCATCTAGCACCCTGTATAAATGAATATGTACAGATTAGAAATTCAGAGCAGACTATTCTAGTTTCTCTGGAATGTCTTTTTCCCCTTTCTTCCCCCAAAGCTGTAACCCTCCAGCCCACTTACACTCTCTCACCATTCTGGCTCTACTACCCCTTAATGTAGACCATCCACATTCTCATGGAGTTGTTGATAAACAGATCCATGCCACCACTTCCCGTGCCTGGTTAGACTCTGCACCCTTTCTGGATTCACTTCCTTTCCCTTCAGTTGCTGCAAGTCAATAATGAAACAGCAGAATGAAACAAAAGGAAACAGAAAGGGAGATGGCAGATCCTGGACAGAAGAGGAATCTTCAGTCTGGGAGAATGGATCACATCCTTTGTTTCCCTTTGGTAAATTCCAGTGTTATGACAAGTTGGGGATGGAACTTGGTCCCATGAGGGTGTGGTGACACTTTGACCCTCTAACAGTTCATACTACAAGCAAATATGTTCATCCTCCAGACAATCACAGTGTGAAATACTTTCCACTAGTTACCCCAAAGCACATGCTCCAAAACTCACCCACATTCTGTACTTGTGCAGTGCCAGGTTTCCCGTTGTGTGGTCTCTGCCTCGGAATTTGGGAGTTGCAGTCCTCATGCAGCCACTGGAGCCCTGTCTCTGGAACGTGAATGAAAAGTGTGGGATGGAGGATGTTGTGGATCGGATCCCCATTCAGACACACGGGACATGTGGGCTGTCACTGGGATTTCCTGAGACATCCGCTTAGACAACCTGATTTCTGACGTAAGGATCATAGATTCAGCCAATTGGGGGATAGGGAGGTTAATAAGGTGCAGTTGGTTTTAAGCAGAGGTGCTCAGTGGCGAGCACTGCTGCCTCACAGCGTCAGAGACCTTAGGTGACTGTGTGGAGTTTACACATTCTCCCCATGTTTGCATGGTTTCGTGCAGTTTACCAGTTTCCTCACACAGTCCAAAGATGTGCAGGTTAGATGGATTGCCTATGCTAAATTGCCGACAGTGTCCATGCACGTGTCAGTTAGACAATTAGCCATGGGAAATGCAAGTGGGTCTGAATGGAATGCTCATCATAGGGTTGGTGTGGACTCGATGGATGAATACCCTGTTTCTGCACTATAGGGACTCTATTCTATTCTCATGAAGAAGAATGTACTTATCTGAATGTGTTGTGAATCTGTGGAATTCCCTATTGAAAATGTGGTGGATGCCAGGACAATGAGCCAATTTAATGAAGAGATACAGATGCTGAATTTACAATGGGTTGAAGGGTGAGAGAGAGCAGGCGGGAAAATCCAGCTGAGACCGAGGTGAGCTCAATCATCACCGTATTAAATGGTGGGGCTGGTTCTCCTGTGCCCAGGGCTTTTCTTCTTACGGTAATAACTGGAAAGCTGAATCCAAAACTCACCTCCTTCACCAAAGGAGATTTTCGGAAAATGACAGATAGTCAGGTGGATTAGCATTCCAATCTTAGATAGTGAGGAAGCGTGTAGGAGATAATGATTTTGGAATTTTAAACTGAGGGGAGACAGTGATTTATGGTTTTAGACTGTGTAGTACATTCACACCGTCCAGAATACTCTGTTGTGAATATCTATCCTGTACTTTATTACAAAGCCAAGGTCACTGACAATGAAAACCAAAACTCCCAGGAAACATCGCCTCCCCTCGTAATCTGATAAAAGAATTCTGATAAGTCTGGTTGAACTTAGAACACAGATGGAAAGCTGGAAGATTAAATCCAATCCCAAGATCCAGTGCTTAAACAAAACGAGACTACAATAGGATGAGGCAGGAGTTGGCTAATGTAGACTGGAAACAAAGAGTTTAGGGTGGGAAAGTTGACGCACATTGGGGGAATATCAAAGCAATTTTTTGAAGTGCTCAGCAAAAGTATATATCAGGGAAAAGGAAGGACTGTAGGAAAAGGAATAATCTGCCGTGGGTGGCTCGGGAAATAAGGGAGTTTATCAAACTGAAATAGAATGCACACAGATTGGCAAAGACCAAGGAGAAACTAGGAGCTTAGAAAAACTTTAAAGATCAACAGAAAGCGAGATGGGATTGGGGGAGAAAAGTGATGAGTAACTATCCCCAGGGCCAGAATAGCTGTTTACCCTGCTAGAAGGGAACCTATTGTATGGGGAACATATGGCCTCTGTAATTGTTAAGTACTTAACTGTTACCATAGAGATAATCCTGATCAAATTAAAAATCACAGCACACTCCAAAAGCTTGTACTTCCAAATAATCCTGTTGGACTATAACCTGGTGATGTGTGTTTTTTTAAACTTTGTCCACCCCACCACCGGCTTCTCCACATCAGAATCCTGATAGATACCCCACTGAAACTGAAGTGCCTGTCAGATACTTGAGGGAGCCACGGGGGTGTGGGGGGGAGGGGTGTGTGGTTTATCCACAAAGTGCTGAACTGAACTAGACTTTCTAACTGCCGTTGCCATGGAGAGAATACTGAGAGACAGTCTCTATTCAAAGTCCCAAACCACAAAGTTATAAGAATGGGAGCTGTACATCAGACAGGTGGGGAGTTACCTGATGCTGCCTGCAGGTGTTTTGCGTGTATACTATCCATGTACCTGCCATGTTTCATCAATAAAGACTCAAAGAAGACCTCTCAGAGTTCTGTGCCTTGTTATTCCTATCAAGCAGGGTTCAGAAATATGAGTACACAGCAGTCAGTCTTCACAGTGGAGGATACGAAGAACATGCCAGTAATTGATAAGGAGACTGAGGAAGGGGAGGACCTAGATAATAACCATTATCGTGAAAGAGTTAGAGCTGGGCAAACTAATGGAGCTAAAGGTAGACAAGTCTCCTTGCCCCGATGGAATACATCCCACGATACCAACAGAGTTAGGGGGAGAAAGAGCAAATGCACTTAGAGTCATAGAATCCAACAGCAGAGACAGGCCATTTGGCCCAAACTGGCCCATGCCGACCAGAATGTCCATCCATGCTAACCCCATTTCCCTGCACTTGGCCCATTTGCTTCTGACCCTTTCCTATCCATGTATTTGTCCAAATGTCTTTTACCTGTTGTGAGTGTTCCTGCCTGAACCACTTCCACTGGCAGCTCATTCCATATACATACCACCCTCTCTGTAAAACAGTTGCCCCTCAGCTTCCCTTTTATTCTTTCTCCTCTAACCTTAAACTGATCCAATCAAGCCGTCCAATCCTTGAGTTCCTGGGAAAAAGACTGAGTGCATTCACCTTATCCATGCCTCTGATGGTCTTATTTACTTCTAGAAAAGAACCCCCTCAGTTTCCTCTGCTCTAAACAAAAAATCCTCACTTGTCCAACCTCTCCCTATAACTCAGACCCCTGAGCCCTGGCAACATCCTTGTAAATTGTTCTGCACTTTTTACAGTTTAATAACTGAAACCTACATTACATCCATCATATTTCCAGTGTTTCCCTGCGGTGCTGGAACCGACGGGACAATGTCAATGGATTACAATCCATGATCGAGAATGAACTCCTTTACAACAATCCCATTTTCATAGTGTTTCCCATGGTGCAGGTATCCTTGTGTCTTTCTGGTTGTATGGTTAATTAAAGACTTGTCCTTCTACAAAGCAAAGTTGTGGCTTAATTGTTCCTGGGAAATGTGCCATGATTTTCCAGAATTTCAAAAACAAATGAACTCTCTCTCCACACTCACCATACTGACATGGACTTGGCTGTGTCTCAGTACTTTTGCAGTCACACTGACATTTGAAATATTCGCCCACGGACAGAATACACACCTTTTCTTCCAGATGAAAAGGCCAATGATATTCAGATCGGCACGGATCAAGTAACTATCAGACCTGAACATGAAGTTCAATTTGTATTTCTCATCCGCAAATCCACCCTTTCAGTACCATACAACAGAGCACACAAGTTACCACTGTTAATACAGGATGGAAATTCGTAAGAAAATTGTAGTATTAAACTGTAGTTTCCTTGTTCCCCCAAAGATTTAAACCTCAGTCTCACAGTTTCTCTCTTCTGTGAACTGAAATCCAAACCAATCCCCCCACTCCTTTCCTCCACACCCAGTTCTCACACACATTCGCTCTTCGAATTCAGTTTCCTAGCTCCTAATGAGAACCATCCTGCATACACTGCTTCCTGCACACTCTGGCCAAGACCCATCTGACTAAAATGAGCCAAATTAGAATTCGAATTGCAGGCCCATCCTTGTCCCTTTCCATAACAACCCTGAATCTTCACAAAAGTGTTCTGATAACTTTCTGCAAAACACTGCACCACTGATAGTCTGATCACATGTCAGGGTAGCAAGAAAAGGGGCCGTTCCCCTGGGTCCTGCTCCCAGAGGGATGAAGCTGCTAATGATAGATTAATCCCTCACACCCACAGCCTCCTTCCCAGACACTGACCTATACTGTGCATACTCCCACAATTAGCCAGCACTGCGCCCGTGTACTGGTCTCCCCTCCTACAGCATGAGCTCCCGATCATATAGGAGTCCGGGTGATTGACAGCAGGTACTACCCAATATATCAGAATCCCTACAGTATGGAAACAGGCCCTTCGGCCAAACAAGTCCATACTGACCCTGCAAACAGTAACTTACACAGACCTATGCCCCCTAACTAATGTAACTAATACTATGGGCAATTTAGAATAGCCAATTCACCTGCCCTGCCCATCTTTGGATTGTGGGAGGAAATCGGAGCACCCGGAGGAAATCCGCTCAGACACGGGGCGAATGCGCAAACTCCATACAGTCGCCCATAGCCAGAATCGAACCCGGGTACCTGGTGCTGTGAGGCAGCAGTGCTAACCACTGAGCCGTCTCTATAGAGTGGGGGGGGGGGGGTGCTGGAGGACTGGGTCAATGGGATTGTAAACAATGAATGAATGTGGAGGACTCTGGGGGATGGACAGGTCAGTGAGGGACAGGATCAGTGCAGCAGCAGGAGGGGATCCTGGACAAACTGAGCAATGGGAGAGTCTGACAGGAGAGAAACTACAGGAAGGTTCTGTTTGGAGGCTCAGGCAGGGACAGCTGGGAGACAGCATGGCCTAGTGGCTTGGGCAGGTTTACTAATCAGCCTCTTCAAAGATGCTGTTACTCCACTCTGAGCCTGATCCTCCTAGTCCAGAGGTAAGGACACACCCTCCTGGTGGGCAAGGGATAAAGGGACTGCCTTTCAAAAAGAACTCACCTGTATTGGTGACATTAACAAGACTCAATACAGACTCACTGACAAAATGCTGGTGTACTTGAACTTCATCCAGAATGTTAACACCTATAACTGGGCAACGCAGACCACAATGTACAGAGTTAAATTCTGGATACTTATAACAGCCTTGTGCATGGGAAATCATATCTCATGAATTTGACTCAGTTTTTTTGAAGAAGTAACAAAGAGGATTGCTGAGGTCAGAGCATGGACATGATCTACATGGACTTCAGTAACGTGTTTGACAAGGTTCCTCATGGGAGACTGGTCAGCAAGGTTAGATCGCATGGAGTACAGAACTGGCCCGAAGGTAGAAGGCAGAGGGGGCTTTTCAGGCTGGAGGCCTGTGACCAGTGGAGTCTCACAAGGATCGGTGCTGGATCCACTACTTTTCGTCATTTATATCCATGATTTAGATGTGAACCTAAGAGGTATTGTAAGTAAGTTTGCAGATGACACCAAAATTTGAGGTGTAGTAGACAGTGAAAAAGATGACCTCAGAGTACAAGAGGATCTGGATCAGATGGGTGAATGGACTGAGGAGTTCAGTTTAGAAAAATGCGAGCTGCTGCATTTTGGAAAAGCAAACTTTAGCAGGACTTATACAGTTAATAGTAAGTTCCTGGGGAGTGCTGCTAAACAAAGAGTCCTTGGAGTGCAGGTTCATAGTTGCTTGACAGTAGAGTAGCAAGTAGATAGGATCGTGAAGGCCACAGTTGGTCTGCTTGTCTTTACTGGTCAGAGCATTGAGTATAGGGGTTGGGAGATCATATTGCGGCTGTACAGGACATTGCAAAAGGTGCTGAATCAATATTCCATATAATTCTGCTCTCCTTCCTATCAGATGGATGTTCTTAAACTTTAAAGAGATCAGAAAAGAATTATAGCATGTTGCCAGGGTTGGATAGGCTGTTTTTTCTGGAGCGTCAGAGGCTGAATGGTGACCTGAAAGAGATTTTTAAAATCAGGCTGGGCATGGATAGGGTAAATAGGCAAGGTATTTGCCCTGCAGTGGGGGGGGGGGGGGAGTACTGGGAGGGAGGGTAGGCAGACAGGGCGTGGATGGATCGAGGGGGGTGGGACAGAAATGGGTGGGGAAAGAGAGGGGGGATAGAGAGGGGCGGCACAGAGACAGGTGGGGACAGAAAGTGGGATTAGAGAGGAGGGGAATGGGGGGGTGCGACTGACAGAAAGGGGGAACAGACCTGGGGGTGGTGGGGGAGGCAACCAACTAAAGGGGGGGAAGAGACAGGGGGGGGGTGAATGGGGGAACAGACGGACAGAGGAGGGGAACAGGCTGATGGGGGGGGAAAGAGGAGGGACAGACAGAGTGGGGGGAGCAGACAGGGGAAACAGAGGGGGAAGATGGAGAGTTATTTTATAGATCTACAACTCCATCCTGTTCCTGTCTTCTCCTCACCTTAATTCCCTCTGAAGGGCTCAGAACAACTGCATAGTTCTTGGAAAGTAGGGTTTCATGGAGATCAGGTGCTGAACGTGGCATTTGGGGCACGAACATTGAATGGAATGCGCTGATTCGATTCGATTCCACTGTCTGTGTGGTGTTTGCACATTCGCCCTGTGTGTCTGCGTGGGCTTCCTCTGGGTGCTCTTAATTTCCTCCCACAAATCCAAAGCCATGCAGGTTAGCTGGATGAGCTTTGGGTAATGGTAGGTTACAGAGTTAGGGTGGAGTGCTGTCCCGATGGTTGGTATGGTCTCATGGGCCGAAAGGCCTGCTTCCACACTGTGTAGGGATTCTGTCACTGAGTATAGGGATTAGGAGGGCACGTTGTGGCTGTACAGGGCATTGGTGAGGCCAGTTTTAGAATACTGTATTCAATTGTGGTCTCCCTGATTTCAGAAAGATGTTACCAGAATAGGACTCAATCTCTTAATGACAAGTTCCTGGGAAGTGTTGACAGACAAACAGACCGTGCAGTGTGGGTTGATAGTTCCTTGAAAGTGTGGTTGAAGGTAGACAGGTCGGTGAAGGTGGTGTTTGGTATGCTAGCTGTTATTGGGCAGTGCATTGAGGATAGGAATTAGGAGATCATGTTTCGGTTGCACAGTTTATTGGCTCAGCCACATTTGGAATCCCCACACTGCTTTCAATTCCAGTCTCCCTGATATAGGAAAGATGGTGGGAAACTTGCAAGAGTTCAGAATGGTTTTACTAGGGTGTTGCCAGTATTGGAACATTTGAACCATAGGGAGAGGCTGAATAGGCTGAGGCTATTTCCCTGCAGCACTGGACACTTTAGGTGGCTTTATCGAACTTTATAAAATTATGAGGAGCAACAATAGGGTGACTAGTCATGGTTTCTTTTATTCCCCCCAGAGTAGGGGAGTCCAAACAAATGTGTATCTTTTTTCCAAGGTGGAAATGACAAATTCTAGAGGAGAGGGGGCAAGTTTAAAGGATATGAAAACCGAACCAACTGAAGATGCTGTAAACCAGGAAGAGAAACAGAAGTTTCAGGAAAAGCTCAGCAGGTCTAGCAGCATCTGTGAAAAGAAATTAGAGTTAACGTATCTGAGGAAGGGTGACCAGACCCGAAACTTTGATTTTTCTTCACAGATGCTTTTTTTAAAAAGACTGAAGAAGTTGGGACTCTACTCACTGGATTTAGGAATAATGAATGAGAGGGGATCTCATTGTAACATGTAGGATTCTTAAGGAGTCTGACAGGGTAAACAATGGGAGGATGTTTCCCATCATGAGGGAGTCTGGAACCAGATTCTGGGTCAGTCACGGAATCACGGGTTCTGTTTTGGATTCGTCAAGTTTAAGGCAACACCAACACGGGTTAGGGGTTTCAGTAGCAATGGAGCTGGGGTGAGGAGGAGACAAGCAACATTAAGAGATTGGAATTCCTGGTGTTTGTGATTGTGGAGATGTCTGATCAGAAGGTCACCTTGGGGTCAGATATGAGAGCAATATTGTCAAGAGTGTAGTTCTGCCTCAGACAGTTCCCAGGGAGAGGGAGGGGCTCAGCAGTAAGGGAAAGTAATTTGTAATAGTAACTGAAGGCAATGGGTTTAACCATTGCAACGTTCTGTTGCAGGAAATTGCAGCCAATCGCGTAGTGGGAGTGTGATGAGCAGTTTGATAACTGAGTAATGGAGAGGGATGATGGGGAGGGAGAGCTGGGCATTGTCAGTGTACATGTGAAACCTAACACGGTGCTTTTGTACGATGTCACCTCCTGGCAGTATGTAGGTGAGAAACAGGAGGGACCAAGGAGAGATCCTTAAGGGACACCAAATACAAGGAATTCAGAAAGGAAAGGGAGAGTCGGGATGGAGTAGGTTTTTGCATAAACGGTGGGGTCAAATATTAGTTTGTAGCAGAATGGGAGAGAAGGACATAACCAGAAAAGACAGACATGTAGAACAAGGAACAATATCTGTGAATTGGGGAGGGGGAGGGATGAGGAGGAGGAGCAGCCCAACTCCAAAAGCACTATTCCTACATCAGTGACATCACTCAACTCCACCCTAGTCTCAGCTCATTTACTGAAATACTCGTCCATCTCTGTGTTATCTCCAGACTTCATTATCCAAACACACTCCTGGCCAGCCTCCCACATTCAACTTACATGTAATCTCAAGAGTATCTAAAACCCTACTGCCCAAGTGCTCACTTGTACCAAAACTTGTTGATCCATCAAAAGGCTCCTATTAACAAGCAACAATTTAAAATTCTCACCCTTGATGTAATTCCTGGCTGTGAACATCCCTGTCTCCCTGCACCACACAACCTGAGTGACCCCAACAACTCATTTTCTTTCAGACTCCCAACGATGAGTTTATTCATTGCTTCACTGGTCTGGCTGTTTCTACTGTTGCCAAGGCAACACGGTCTGGAATTCCCACCCTAACCCCCTCAGACCTGCTTTCCTCCTTTAAGGTATTCCTGAAAATCTGCTTATTTGGCAATCCTTTTGATCACCTGACTTAATATCCCCATCTTTGGCCTTATGTCAGAAGTTCTCAATAGTATTTTGTGGAATTATAAACTTGATTAAAAAAAATAAACTGTTGTTGATTTGCACACACATTGTCAACTCTTCACTGTCACTGAGTGAATAATCTATAACAGCTCTTACCCAAACACATTGTGGGAGCACCTTCACCGCACGAACTGCAGCTGTACAAGGAAGTCAAACATCACCTTCTCCACAGGCAATGGGGCTTTGGCACTGATCACTGGTATCTGTGGAGAGAGAAACACACAGTTGATATTTCAGGGAGTGTAAAATGCATTATCGGGAGGGAAAATGGTGCAGAATTTGGGATTTTCAAATTTGTGTTTTACAACGTGCACTAAGTTCTGTAAAACCTCTCATCCCATACCATGAAAATTTCCTTCTCTTCCTGGTCAATGTGTCTTTCCTTTCCCCTGCCCTTCACCTTCACACATTTCCAATGCCTTGGTCACAACACCACTGTGCTGCCAGTGAAGTTTATGACATGGTTGAGTATTGTCCCGCCCCTCATTCACTCCGATTGGTTGAAGGACCAACTAGCACCTCTAGCCCCATTCCCCAACTCTTATTGGTCCTGCGCTGACATCAATAATCCGAGGCCCATTGTGGGCTGGAGCATGCTCAGTGCTTCCTGCTTTTGCTGCTGTTCATCAGGTCTCAGAGAGAGAGAGAGGGAGGGCTCATCCCTGTTTCTCCTGATGTCAGACAATAACAACAACTACCTGCATTGTATGGAGCCTTTCACATTGACAAATCTCCTAAAATGCTTCCCGAATGATGGAAACGTTGATTAAAGAGAACGATGTTTAGATACATCTTTAAGGCGGACAGAGGGGTTTAGGGAAGATATTCCAAAGTTTGTGTCCTCGGCAGCTCCAATCGTGGAGTGATATAGGTTGGCAACAGCTTACAATGGAGACAGTTAGTGGCTAACCATAAGTTAACAACCTCATGTCATAGCCCTCCATCCCACACACCAGGCCTCGTTCTCACAGCCTGCGATTACACACTACCTATGGTTAGCCACTAACAGTCTCCATTAACAGCTAATGACCCTCCCCCAGCCAGATCGTTATCCACTCCTTTATCCAACCGTTCTTCTCACTCTATCCCCACCTATCCTTTACTCCTTTATCTTGCCCCCACACTAACTTCTGCACATAAACTGACCTTTTTTTCCTCAGTAATATCTGTTCTGTGGAAGGGACACTGAGCCTGAAACTTTAACTCTGATTTCTCTTCACAGATGCTGCCAGACCTGCCGAGCTTTTCCAGAACCTCCTGGTTGTTGTTTCTGATTTACATCTTCTGCAGTTCTTTTGGTTTTAATTTCCCGGGAGTTTGTAATTCAGGTCCCACAGCCTCTGTCCCAGTCTCTGCTGTCTCTCCCAACCCCAAACAGTGACACTGCACCTGCACAGCTCATGGACAGGTGTTGTCTTGCGGGCCACACCCCTCATTCAATCCCATTGGCTGCAGGACCACACAGATTCTCCTCCCATTGGTCTGGAGCTGCCGTCAATCAGCCGGGCCCCATTGTGATGAGAATGGAGGGCTAATCCCTCTCTCTGCCCTGGGATGAGCTTCATCATTCAGAGTGAATGGGGCAGTATCACAGAGCACAGGGCCTGGGGGCTATTCAGCCCATTGGGGCTGTACTCTCTCCCTCTGGAGATGCTGCAAATCTGTCCCAAGTCCCCTCCCACGTGCCCAAAGCCCCCCAAATCTTTCCTTAAAAAGTAAAATTCTAAGTCTGTTTCAGAATACCTGCTGAATCTGTGTCGTTCAGACTGTTTCAGATGCTCAGAACTTACTGAGTAAAATAGTGTTCACATTTTCACTTTGTATTATTTGCCAATTACGTGAAAGTAGTTACTAATAATTGTGACAGTGTGAACAATTCCTCTCTCTCTCTCTGCAAATTCAAGACCTTGGAACCAAATCTGCATCAGATCGAAATCACTGCTTCACCTTCTCAGCTCCAAGGATAATTATCTGAGCTTCAGCGAGCTCTCCACAAAAGAGAGGAATGCATCTTAATTTATTAACATCAAAGAAAGAGACCTTCGGTCCAACTCGTCCGTGCCAACAAGGAATCCTAAACTAATGGATTGCCATTTACCATCTATTGGCCTGTATCCATCAAAACCCTTCCTATTCATGTACCCAATTAGAAGCCTTTTAAATGTTGTGATTTTATCAGTCTCCACTACTTCATCTGGTAGCCCCTCCCATACACACACCACACTCAGCTTGAAAACATTGCCACTTCGATCCCTTTTAAATCTTTGCCCTCTCAACTTAAACCCAGGTGCTCTAGTTTTGGACCCACCTAACCTGAGGAAATAGGACCCCGGTTGCTCACCTTACCCACGCCCCTCGTGATTTTATAAATCTCCATGCAGTCACCTCTCAGTCTTTGACTCTCCAGAGAAAATAGCCCCAGCCTATTCAGCCTCTCCCTGTAGCCCAAATCCTCCAATCCTGGCAACGTTTTTGTAAATCTTGTCCAAACCTTTTCAAGTTTCACAACATCCTTCCCAGAACAGAGTAATTCAAACTGAAAACAGAATTCCAGAAGTGGCTTAATCAATGTCCTGTCCAGCCACAATATGACATCCCAGCTTCTGTATTCAATGCATTGACCAATAAAAGAGAGCATTAATGGAGTCCCATTTGCCAGCGGTTCACCCTTATCCCTCTAAATCCTTCCCCTTCAAGTACCCAATCAGATGCCTTTTAAATGCTGCAATTGTACTAGCCTTCCTCTGGCAGTTCATTCCATACTTGCAATGCTCTCAACATGAACAAGATGCCCCTCAGATCCCTTTTAAATCTTTTCCCTCTCACCTTATACCTGTACCCTCTAGTTCTGGACCCACTGAACTTTGGAAAAAGTCCCTGACTGCTCACCGTATCCATGCCCTTCATGATTTTATAAGATCACCTCTCAGCCTCCAACTCTCCAGGGAAAATAGTCCCAGCCTATTCAGCCTTGCCCAATAAGCTCAAACCGTCCAACCCTGGCAAAATCCTTGCAAATGTTTTCTGAACCCTTTCAAGTTTCTCAACGTTATTCCGAGAACAGGGAGATTGGAACTGAAAACAGAATTCCAGAAGGGCCTCAATCAGTGCCCTGTACAGCCACAATATGACGTTACAACAGCTGCATTCAATGCATTGACCAATAACGGGGAGCGTACCAAATGCTGCATTCACTCCCCTGCCTACCTGTGACTCTACTTTCAAGGAACGAGGAACCTGCACTCCAAGGTCTCTTTGTTCAGTAATGTTCCCCAGGACTTTAACATTAAGTCTATAAGTCCTGCCCTGATTTGCCTTTCCAAATACAACAGCTCACATTTATCTAAATTGAACTCCGTCTGCCATTCCTTGCTCCAATGGCTCATCTGATCAAGATCCTGTTGTATTCTGAACTAACCTTCTTTATTCTACACATCCAATTTTGGTGTCTTCTGTAAACCTACTGACCATGCCTCATATATTCACATCCAAGTCATTTATTTAAGGGCCCAATATCCATCCTTGCAGCACATTGCTGCTCACAGGCTTCCAGTCCGCAAAGCAACCCTCCATCCTCAATCTCTGTCTCCTACCTTCAAGGCAGTTTTGTAATGGCTTGCTCTCCCTGCATTCCATGTTATCTAACCCTGCTAACCAGTCTGCTTTGTGGAACGTTGTTGAATGTCCATATAAACAACATTCACCGCCTGGATTAATCAATTTTCTTTGTCACTTCAAAACACTCACTCAAGTTAGTGAGACATAATTGTGCATGTACAAAGCCACATTGACTCTCCCTGATCATTCCTTACCTTTCCAAATAGATGGATATCCTGTACCTCAGAATCCCTTCCAACAACTTGCCTGCCACTGACTTCAGGTTCACTGTTCTCTTGTTCCATGGCCTCTTCTTACCACCTTTTAAAAATAATGGCACTTCACCTGTCGCTATCAACGATACAAATACCTCAGGAGAGGCCCAACAATCGGTTCCCTAGATTTCCAGAAAGTTCCAGGATACACCTGATCAGGTTCCAGGGCTTTATCCACCTTGATGCGATTTAAGACATCCAGTACCACCTCCTCTGTAACATGGACACTTTTCAAGTTACCAGTGTTTATTTCTCCAAACTCTCGAGCTTCCATATACTTCACCAATAAAAATGACGTGAAATATTTGCATATCTTTTGCACCCCCTGTAGTTCCATAGACAGCCTTGTTGGCCTTTAAGGGGTCCTATTCTCTGGTCCAGTTAATCTTTTGTCTGTGATATATTTGTTTAATCTCTTTGGATCCTATTCCAGGACATCCCAGAAAGGCCGACTTCAAGGACCGGAATTTTCCTCTGACTTGATCAACAATGCCCTCCAACACATACCCTCCACTTCCTGCACCTCCGCCTTTACGCCACCCCTCCAGCCACAATAAAGAATATAACCCTGCGGTCTTCACCTTCACCCCACTAATCTCCAGATACAGCGCATTAAACTCTGTTATTTCTGCTACCTAAAGTCAGACCCCACCACCAGAGACATATTTCCCTCTCCAACCCCTATCTGCGTTCCGCAGAGACCATTCCTGCCACGCCTTCCTTGTTTGGTCCACACCCTCCCCACCCTTGATCCTCCCTTGCCGCCATGGGAAATGTAAATTGTGCGGCCACACCTCCCTCTGACCTCTGTCCAAGACCACAAAAGGATCTTTTCACATCAGGCAGAGATTTGCCTGCACATCCCAAAACCTCATATACTGCATCTAGACACGATGGGAAATTTAACGTGGTTCATCCAACTAACCTACACATCTTTGGACTGTGGGAGCAAACTGGAACACCCGAAGGAAACCCTTACAGACACTGGGGAGAATGTGCCAACTCCAACACAGACAGTCGCCAGAGACTGGAAACAAACCCAGGTCCCTGGTGCTGAGGAAGCAGTGCTCACCACTGAGCCACAATACTGTGGGATCTTTGGTGCTGATGTGCTGCCCCACTGATACCTCGGTCACTCACCCTGCCTCATTTCCTAACAGGCAGCGATGATGGAGTTAAATTATCACTAGACAGTTAATCCAGAGGCCCAGATAACGTTCTGGGGACCCGGGTTTGAGTCCCATCATGGCAGATTTTGGAACGTGAATTCAATAAATATCTGGAAAAAATAATCTAGTGACCACAAGGAATCCATTGTCAATTGTTGGAAAAACCAATGTGGTTCACTCACGACCTTTAGGGAAGGAAAATGCCATCCTTATCTGGTCTGGTCTGCATGGGACTCCAGACCTATAGCAACGTGGTTGACTCTTAACTGCCCTCTGGGTAAACGCAGCAATAAATGCTGGCCGAGTCAGTGACAGCCTCATTCTATGAATGAGTAAAGAAAACAGGTCAGGTTTTGTTCCTTCTCTAGTTGGTACATTTTACAAACTGAATCTGAAATGTTCTCGTACACACTGAACAAATACCTTTCCATCCAAGCCCTTAACACTAAAGCACTCCGAGGCCATGTTGGTAAAGTTAAAACCACTTGCATCCATATTATTCTTCCATATCACTGAGGTCTCCTGGTAAAATTGTGTCTCAATTCCCCGCTGACTATTGGGAGAGAATCTATAATACAATCCCAGTAAGATGGTCATCCCTTTCTTATTTCTCAGTACCACCCAAATAACTTGCCTGGATGTACTCCCAGGAATATCCTCCCGAAGCCCAGCCATAATGTTATCCCTAATCAAAAACACATCACTCCCTGCTCTGTTGGCCCCTTTCTATCCTTGCTATAGCATCTGTACCCTGGAACATTAAGCTGCTAGTCCTGTCCATCCCTGAGTGATGCCTCTGTAATTGCTGTAATATCCCAGTGCCATGTTCAAAACCATACCCTGAGCCCACCTGCCTGACCTGTAAGGCCTCTTGCACTGAAATAAATGCAGTGCAACTGGTCAGTCGCACCTCATTCTGTGACTTGCTCTTGCCTGCCTTGACAGTCTGACCTGTGAACAGTACCAGCCTCAGACTCACCGCTTCCTCACTATCTCTTTAGGATTACCCCGACTCCCTCACTGGTTTAATGCCTCCCCAGTAGCACTAGCAAATCTCCCTGCTCGTCAGGACCCCAGGCTTTCCCCTTCCTATGCCATTGGTACCAATGTACATGTCCTCCCAATGGTTATTTTCCCTTTTAAGAATATTCTGCTCCCTCTGTGAGACATCCTTGACACTGGCACCAGGGCGGCACCACCCCATTCTGATGTCTCACTGTCAGCTGCAGAAATGGCAGACTGTGCCTCTGACTAGAGAGTCCCCTTTCACCATTGATCGTGTGGAAATGGATATACCTCACATTATGTTAGAAGCCAGTTGCAGTACCAGTAACTTGGCTGTCAGTGCAACATTCCCCTGAAAGTCTATTACCACCAACATTTTCCAAAACAGTATACTTATCTGAGATGGGGATAGCCACAGGAGACTCCTGAAGTACCTGCCTACCCCTCCTAGCTTTCCTGGCAGTAACCCATCTCCCTGACTGTGTGTGTCCCCCTCGCTGTGTGTGAGCGTGTCCCTCCCTCGCTGAGTGTGCGTGTCCCTCCCTCGCTGTGTGTGTGCGTGTCCCTCCCTCGCTGTGTGTGTGCGTGTCCCTCCCTCGCTGTGTTTGTGCGTGTCCCTCCCTCGTGTATGTGTGTGTGTGCGTGTCCCTTCCTCGCTGTGTGCGTGCATGTCCCTCCCTCGCTGTGTGTGCGTGTCCCTCCCTCGCTGTGTGTGTCCCCCTCGCTGTGTGTGAGCGTGTCCTTCCCTCGCTGTGTGTGTGCGTGTCCCTCCCTCGCTGTGTGTGTGTGTGTGTCCCTCCCTCGCTGTGTGTGTGTGTGTCCCTCCCTCGCTGTGTGTGTGTGTGTGTGTGTGTGCGCGTGCGTGCGTGTCCCTCCCTCGCTGTGTGTGTGCGTGTCCCTCCCTCGCTGTGTGTGTGCGTATCCCTCCCTCGCTGTGTTTGTGCGTGTCCCTCCCTCGTGTATGTGTGTGTGTGCGTGTCCCTTCCTCGCTGTGTGCGTGCATGTCCCTCCCTCGCTGTGTGTGCGTGTCCCTCCCTCGCTGTGTGTGTCCCCCTCGCTGTGTGTGAGCGTGTCCTTCCCTCGCTGTGTGTGTGCGTGTCCCTCCCTCGCTGTGTGTGTGTGTGTGTCCCTCCCTCGCTGTGTGTGTGTGTGTCCCTCCCTCGCTGTGTGTGTGTGTGTGTGTGTGTGTGTGTGTGTGCGCGTGCGTGCGTGTCCCTCCCTCGCTGTGTGTGTCTGTGTGTGTGTGTGTGTGTGTGTGCGTGCGTGCGTGTCCCTCCCTCGCTGTGTGCGTGCATGTCCGTCCCTTGCTGTGTGTGTATCCCTCCCTCACTGTGTGTGTGTCCCTCCCTCACTGTGTGTGTGTGTGTGTACCTCCCTCGCTCTGTGTGTCTGTGTGTGTGTGTGTGTGTGTGTGTGTGTGCGTGCGTGTCCCTCCCTTGGTGTGTGTGCATATTCCTCTTTTGTTGTGTGTGTGTGTTCCTTCCTCGGTGTGTGTGTGTGTGTGTCCCTCTCTCACTGTGTGTGTGTGTGTGTGTGTGTCCCTCGCTGAGTGTGCATCCCTCACTGTGTGCGTGTTCCTCCCTCGCTGTGTGTGTGCGTGTCCCTCCCTCGCTGTGTGTGTGCGTGTCCCTCCCTCGCTGTGTGTGTGCGTGTCCCTTCCTCGCTGTGTGTGTGCGTGTCCCTCCCTCGCTGTGTGTGTCCCTCACTGTGTTCGTGACCCTCCCTCGTGTGTGTGTGTGCGTGTGCGTGTCCCTCCCTCGTGTGTGTGCGTGCGAGCCTCTCCCTCGTGAATGTGTGTGTGCGTGCGTGTCCCTCCCTCGCTGTGTGTGTGTGTGTGTCCCTCTCTCGCTGTGTGCGTGCATGTCCGTCCCTTGCTGTGTGTGTGTCCCTCCCTCACTGTGTGTGTGTGTGTGTGTGTCCCTCCCTCACTGTGTGTGTGTGTGTGTGTGTGTCCCTCCCTCGCTCTGTGTGTGTGTGTGTCCCTCCCTCACTGTGTGTGTGTGTGTGTGTGTGTGTGTCTCTCCCTTGGTGTGTGTGCATATTCCTCTTTTGTTGTGTGTGTGTGTCCCTCCCTCGCTGTGTGTGTGTGTGTGTGTCCCTGCCTCGCTGTGTGTGTGTGTGTGTTTCCCTCCCTCGCTGTGTGTGTGTGTGTGTGTATGTGTGTGTCCCTCCCTCCCTGTGTGTGTGTGTGTGTCCCTCCCTCGCTGAGTGTGCATCCCTCACTGTGTGCGTGTTCCTCCCTCGCTGTGTGCGTGCGTGTTCCTCCGTCGCTGTGTGCGTGCGTGTTCCTCCCTCGCTGTGTGTGTGCGTGTCCCTCCCTCGCTGTGTGTGTCCCTCACTGTGTTCGTGTCCCTCCCTCGTGTGTGTGTGTGTGCGTGTACCTCCCTCGTGTGTGTGTGTGTGCGTGTCCCTCCCTCGTGTGTGTGTGTGCGTGTCCCTCCCTCGCTGTGTGTGTGTGTGTGCCCGCGCGCGCGTGCGTGCCCCTCCCACGTGAGTGTGTGTGTGTGCATGCGTGTCCCTCCCTCGCTGTGTGCGTGTGTGTCCCTCCCTCGCTGTGTGCGTGTGTGTCCCTCCCACGCTGTGTGCGTGTGTGTCCCTCCCTCGCTGTGTGCGTGCGTGTCCCTCCCTCGCTGTGTGCGTGCGTGTCCCTCACTCGCTGTGTGCGTGCGTGTCCCTCCCTCGCTGTGTGCGTGCGTGTCCCTCCCTCGCTGTGTGTGCGTGTCCCTCCCTCGCTGTGTGTGCGTGTCCCTCCCTCGCTGTGTGCATGCCCCCCTCAATGATTGCGAGTGTGTCCCTCCCTCGCTCTATATGAGCGTATCGCTCCCTCGCTGTGTGTGTCCCCCTCGCTGTGTGTGTGCGTGTCCCTCCCTCGCTGTGTGTGTGCGTGTCCCTCCCTCGCTGTGTGTGTGCGTGTCCCTCCCTCGCTGTGTGTGTGCGTGTCCCTCTCTCGCTGTGTGTGTGCGTGTCCCTCTCTCGCTGTGTGTGTGTGTGTGTCTCCCTCGCTGTGTGTGTGTGTGTGTGTGTGTGTGTGTGTGTCCCTCCCTTGGTGTGTGTGCATATTCCTCTTTTGTTGTGTGTGTGTGTCCCTGCCTCGCTGTGTGTGTGTGTGTCCCTCCCTCGCTGTGTGTGTGTGTGTGTGTCCCTCCCTCGCTGTGTGTGTGTGTGTGCGTGTCCCTCCCTCGCTGTGTGTGTGCGTGTCCCTCCTCGCTGTGTGTGTGCGTGTCCCTCCCTCGCTGTGTGTGTGCGTGTACCTCCCTCGCTGTGTTTGTGCGTGTCCCTCCCTCGTGTATGTGTGTGTGTGTGTGTCCCTGCCTCGCTGTGTGTGTGTGTGTGTTTCCCTCCCTCGCTGTGTGGGTGTGTGTGTGTGTGTGTCCCTCCCTCCCTGTGTGTGTGTGTGTGTCCCTCCCTCGCTGAGTGTGCATCCCTCACTGAGTGCGTGTTCCTCCCTCGCTGTGTGTGTGCATGTTCCTCCGTCGCTGTGTGCGTGCGTGTTCCTCCCTCGCTGTGTGTGTGCGTGTCCCTCCCTCGCTGTGTGTGTCCCTCACTGTGTTCGTGTCCCTCCCTCGTGTGTGTGTGTGTGCGTGTACCTCCCTCGTGTGTGTGTGTGTGCGTGTCCCTCCCTCGTGTGTGTGTGTGCGTGTCCCTCCCTCGCTGTGTGTGTGTGTGTGCGTGTGTGTGTGTGTGCGCGCGCGCGTGCGTGCCCCTCCCTCGTGAGTGTGTGTTTGTGCATGCGTGTCCCTCCCTCGCTGTGTGCGTGTGTGTCCCTCCCTCGCTGTGTGCGTGTGTGTCCCTCCCTCGCTGTGTGCGTGCGTGTCCCTCCCTCGCTGTGTGCGTGCGTGTCCCTCACTCGCTGTGTGCGTGCGTGTCCCTCCCTCGCGGTGTGCGTGCGTGTCCCTCCCTCGCTGTGTGTGCGTGTCCCTCCCTCGCTGTGTGTGCTTGTCCCTCCCTCGCTGTGTGCGTGCCCCCCTCAATGATTGCGAGTGTGTCCCTCCCTCGCTCTATATGAGCGTATCGCTCCCTCGCTGTGTGTGTCCCCCTCGCTGTGTGTGTGCGTGTCCCTCCCTCGCTGTGTGTGTGCGTGTCCCTCCCTCGCTGTGTGTGTGTGTGTCCCTCTCTCGCTGTGTGTGTGCGTGTCCCTCTCTCGCTGTGTGTGTGCGTGTCCCTCCCTCGCTGTGTGTGTGCGTGTCCCTCCCTCGCTGTGTGTGTGCGTGTCCCTGCCTCGCTGTGTGTGTGCGTGTCCCTCTCTCGCTGTGTGTGTGCGTGTCCCTCCCTCGCTGTGTGTGTGCGTGTCCCTCCCTCGCTGTGTGTGTGCGTGTCCCTTCCTCGCTGTGTGTGTGCGTGTCCCTCCCTCGCTGTGTGTGTGCGTGTCCCTCCCTCGCTGTGTGTGTTTGTGTGTGTCCCTCCCTCGCTCTGTGTGTGTGTGTCCCTCCCTCGCTGTGTGTGTGTGTGTGTTTGTCCCTCCCTCGCTGTGTGTGTGTGTGTGTTTGTCCCTCCCTCGCTGTGTATGTGCGTGTCCCTCCCTCGCTGTGTGTATGCGTGTCCCTCCCTCGCTGTGTGTGAGCGTGTCCCTCCCTCGCTGTGTGTGTGCGTGTCCCTCCCTCGCTGTGTTTGTGCGGGTCCCTCCCTCGCTTTGTTTGTGCGTGTCACTCCCTCGTGTATGTGTGTGTGTGCGTGTCCCTTCCCCGCTGTGTGTGTGCGTGTCCCTCCCTCGCTGTGTGCGTGCGTGTCCCTCCCTCGTGTGTGTGCGCGTGCGTGTCCCTCCCTCGTGTGTGTGTGCGTTTCCCTCCCTCGTGTGTGTGTGCGTGCGCGCGTGCCCCTCCCTCCCTCGTGTGTGTGTGTGTGTGTGTGTGTGTTCGTGCGTGACCCTCCCTCGTGAGTGTGTGTGTGCGTGCGTGTCCCTCCCTCGCTGTGTGCGTGCATGTCCCTCCCTCGCTGTGTGCGTGCATGTCCCTCCCTCGCTGTGTGTGTCCCTCCCTCGCTGTGTGCGTGCGTGTCCCTCCCTCGTGTGTGTGCGCGTGCGTGTCCCTCCCTCGTGTGTGTGTGCGTTTCCCTCCCTCATGTGTGTGTGTGTGTGCGCGCGTGCCCCTCCCTCCCTCGTGTGTGTGTGTGTGTGTGTGTGTGTGTGTTCGTGCGTGCCCCTCCCTCGTGAGTGTGTGTGTGCGTGCGTGTCCCTCCCTCGCTGTGTGCGTGCATGTCCCTCCCTCGCTGTGTGTGTCCCTCCCTCGCTGTGTGTGTGTGTGTGTGTGTGTCCCTCCCTCGCTGTGTGTGTGTGTGTGTCTCCCTCGCTGTGTGTGTGTGTGTGTGTGTCCCTCCCTCGCTGTGTGTGTGTCCCTCCCTCGCGGCGTGTGTGTTTGTGTGTGTGTCCCTCCCTTGCTGTGTGTGTGTGTGTCCCTCCCTTGCTGTGTGTGTGTGTCCCTCCCTCGCTGTGTGTGTGCGTGTCCCTCCCTCGCTGTGTGTGTGCGTGTCCCTCCCTCGTGTATGTGTTTGTGTGCGTGTCCCTTACTCGCTGTGTGTGTGTGTGTGTCCCTCCCTCGCTGTGTGCGTGCGTGTCCCTCCCTCGCTGTGTGTGTCCCTCACTGTGTTCGTGTCCCTCCCTCGTGTGTGTGTGTGTGAGTTTGCGTGTCCCTCCCTCGTGTGTGTGCGCGCGTGCATGTCCCTCCCTCGTGTGTGTGTGTGTGCGTGTCCCTCCCTCGTGTGTGTGTGTGTGCGTGCGAGCCTCTCTCTCGTGAATGTGTGTGTGTGCGTGCGTGTCCCTCCCTCGCTGTGCGCGTGCATGTCCGTCCCTTGCTGTATGCGTGACCCCTCACCGTGTGTGTGTGTGTGTGTCCCTCCCTCGCTGCGTGTGTGTTTGTGTGTGTGTCCCTCCCTTGCTGTGTGTGTGTGTGTCCCTCCCTTGCTGTGTGTGTGTCCCTCCCTTGCTCTGTGTGTGTGTGTGTCCCTCCCTTGCTGTGTGTGTGTGTGTCCCTCCCTCGCTGTGTGTGTGTGTGTGTCCCTCCCTCGCTGTGTGTGTGTGTGTCCCTCCCTCGCTGTGTGTGTGTGTGTCCCTCCCTCGCTGTGTGTGTGTGTGTGTCCCTCCCTCGCTGTGTGTGCGTGTCCCTCCCTCGCAATGTGTGTGTCCCTCCCTCGCTGTATGTGTGTGCACGTGCGTGTCCCTCCCTTGCTGTGTGCGTGCGTGTCCCTCCCTCGTTGTGTGTGTGCGTGTCCCTCCCTCGCTGTGTGCGTGCGTGTCCCTCCCTCGCTGTGTGTGTCCCTCACTGTGTTCGTGTCCCTCCCTCGTGTGTGTGTGTGAGTGTGCGTGTCCCTCCCTCGTGTGTGTGTGTGCGCGTGCATGTCCCTCCCTTGCTGTGTGCGTGCGTGTCCCTCCCTCGTGTGTGTGTGTGTGTGCGTGTCCCTCCCTCGTGTATGTGTGTGTGTGCGTGTCCCTCCCTCGCTGTGTGCGTGCGTGTTCCTCCCTCGCTGTGTGTGTCCCTCACTGTGTTCGTGTCCCTCCCTCGTGTTTGTGTGTGAGTGTGCGTGTCCCTCCCTCGTGTGTGTGTGTGCGCGTGCATGTCCCTCCCTCGTGTGTGTGTGCGTGTCTCTCCCTCGTGTGTGTGTGTGTGTGCGTGCGAGCCTCTCCCTCGTGAGTGTGTGTGCGTGCGTGTCCCTCCCTCGCTGTGCGCATGCATGTCCGTCCCTTGCTGTGTGCGTGACCCCTCACTGTGTGTGTGTGTGTCCCTCCCTCGCTGTGTGTGTGTCCCTCCCTCGCTGCGTGCGTGTGTGTGTGTGTGTCCCTCCCTTGCTGTGTGTGTGTGTGTCCCTCCCTCGCTGTGTGTGTGTGTGTCCCTCTCTCGCTGTGTGTGTGTGTCCCTCCCTCGCTGTGTGTGTGTGTGTGTCCCTCCCTCGCTGTGTGTGTGTGTGTGTCCCTCCCTCGCTGTGTGTGTGTGTGTCCCTCCCTCGCTGTGTGTGTGTGTGTCCCTCCCTCGCTGTGTGTGTGTGTGTGTGTGTGTGCGTACGTGTCCCTCCCTCGCTGTGTGTGTGTGTGTGTGTGTGCGTGCGTGTCCCTCCCTCGCTGTGTGCGTGCATGTCCGTCCCTTGCTGTGTGTGTGTCCCTCCCTCACTGTGTGTGTGTGTGTGTGTGTGTGTCCCTCCCTCGCTGTGTGTCCCTCCCTCGCTCTGTGTGTGTGTGTGTGTGTCCCTCCCTCACTGTGTGTGTGTGTGTGTCCCCCCCTCGCTGAGTGTGCATCCCTCACTGTGTGCGTGTTCCTCCCTCGCTGTGTGTGTGCGTGTCCCTCCCTCGCTGTGTGTGTGCGTGTCCCTCCCTCGCTGTGTGTGTGCGTGTCCCTCCCTCGCTGTGTGTGTGCGTGTCCCTCCCTCGCTGTGTGTGTGCGCGTCCCTCCCTCGCTGTATGTGTGCGTGTCCCTCCCTCGCTGTGTGTGTGTGTGTGTGCGTGT